>NC_089256.1:26865044-29265044 GCF_963930625.1 Muntiacus reevesi
ACATCAGGTGGCCAAATTATTGGAGTTTCAGCTTCAGCATCAATCCTTCCAATGAACAACCAGGACTGATTTCCTTTAGGATGGACTGATTGGATCTCCTTGCAGTCCAAGTGACTCTCAAGAGTCTTCTCTAACACCACAGTTCAAAAGCATCAATTCTTCTGCGCTCAGCTTTCTTTATAGTCCAACTCTCACATCCATACATGACCACTGGAAAAGTCATCGCCTTGACTAGACGGACCTTTGTTGGCAAAGTAATGTCTCTGCTATTCAACATGCTGTCTAGGTTGGTCACAGCTTTTCTTCCAAGGAGCAAGCATCTTTTAATTTCATGACTGCAGTGACTGCAGTGATTTTGGAGCCCTGAAAAATAAAGTCTGCTACTGTTTCCACTGTTTCCCCATCTATTTGCCATGAAGTGATGGGACCAGATGCCATGATCTTCGTTTTCTGAATCTTGAGCTTTAAGCCAACTTTTTCACTCTCCTCTTTCACTTTCATCAAGAAACTCTTTAGTTCTTCTTCACTTTCTGCCATAAGGGTGGTGTCATCTGCATATCTGAGGTTATTGATTTTTCTCCCGGCAAACTTGATTCCAGCTTCTGCTTCATCCAGCTCAGAGTTTCTCATGATGTACTCTGCATATATACTCTGCATATGTACTCTGCATATATACTTCATCCAGCTCAGAGTTTCTCATGATGTACTCTGCATATGTACTCTGCATAAATAAGCAGGGTGACAATATACAGCCTTGACGTACTCCTTTTCCTATTTGGAACCAGTCTGTTGTTCCATGTCCAGTTCTAACTGTTGCTTCCTGACCTGCATGGTCTTATATGAAAAGCTCTCAGCTCTCTTTCTCAGCCCAGTGAAGACATAGTAAGAAGGTGACCATCTGCAAGCCAAGAAGAAAGCTTTCACCAGATACCAAATCAGCTGGCGCCTTGATCTTGGACCTGTCAGCCTCCAAAACTGCAAGAAAGTTAATTTCTGTGGCTTGAGTGATTCAGTTTATGATGTTTTACTACAGCTGCTCAACCAGACTATGACAAGGGTCTTTGCAGTTCTAATATAGTTCACATCGTTACATGGGCCCCAGTACAAGAGGTGAAGGGGTACAGAGACAGATACACACAGAGGATGGATGAAGTGAAGGCATGCAGGGAAGATGGTCATGCAAAGGCAGAGTCAGAGATGATAGTGATGCTGCCACAAACCAAAAAACCAGAAGCTGGAAGAGGCAAGCAATGATCTGTCAAGGGAGCTTTCAGAGAGTGTATGGTGCTACCGACACCTTGAGTTTGGACATCCTGCTTCCAGAACTTTGAGAAAACTGTGAATTTATTTTGTCCTTGGACACCAAGTTTGTGATGTCACAGCAGCCATAAGAAGTTGAAGCAGCCATTTATTCAGAAAAGGCTGTTACAGTGCAAATATTTGAAAAAGCCACTACTAGGAGGGTACTCAGAATTCTGCTTGAAGGATTATTTTTTAATAAATTATTCTCAGAGTGTTCTCTTGGCCTCTCATTAGTAAGTAAGACTGCAACATGCTTGGCCTTATCAGCTGAGAACCATTCTGCTGGAACCTTCTAAGCAGGTCACAGCCCTACCTCCCTCTGGGCTTATGAGGAACACAATGGTGTGATGGACGTGACCATGGGCCATGTCCCCAGTGAAATGACCAGTTCTGCTGGCTCTCATTGACTACTGGTGCTTCTGGCAGGTCCTCCCTCCTAGGTGTAATTTTATGTCCACTTCAGTTGGAAGGCAGTGTTGCTCTGTAGTTGTGAAGTGGTCACAGTGACTACGGGACTTCCCTGGTGCCTCAGACAGTAAAGAATCTGCCTGCAATGTGGGAGACCCGAGTTTGATCCCTGGGTTGGGAAAATCCCCTGGAGAAGGGAATGGCTACCCGCTCCAGTATTCTTGCCTGGAGAACTTCATGGACAGAGAAACCTGGTGCGCTACAGCCCATGAGGTCACAAAGAGTTGGACACGACTGAGTGACTTTCACTTTTCACTTTCAAGGTGACTGCAAAGATATGAAAGTCTTCAGAGCACACTTCTAAATTTGGGCACTACGGTAAGTCATGCCTTGATATTGTGTGACTATGTCATCTGATGTCTGTCACTCAATGCCCTAGGTCTGGCACTGACTGACCTTCCTAGCCAGTCCACCCAGCATCAAACTAAGCCATGAATGACTCTATGGACAGCCATGCTCACAGGCCTTCAGTGTATGCTCTGCTATTTTCCTATTGCTGCTATGACAAATGATCAGAGTACTGAAATAACACAAATTCATCTTGCAGTTCTGGAGCTCCAAAATTTAAAATGGGTCTTGTTGTTGCTGTTCAGTCACTAAGTCATCTTCAACTCATTGTGACACCAGGGACTGCAGCAGACCAGACTCCTCTGTCCTCCACTATCTCCCAGAAAAAGTGGTCTTACAGACCTAAAATTGAAGCATCAGCAGATTTACATTTCTTCTGGATTTTTCATGTAATTCATTACTGTTGTGAAGTTGCTAAGTCATGTCCAACTCTTTGTCACCCCCTAGCCCTCCAGGCTCCTCTGTCCATAGGGATTCTCCAGGCAAGAATACTGGAATGGGTTGCCATGCCCTCCTCTGGGGGATCTTCCCAACCCAGAGATCGAAGCCCTATCTTCTGCACTGCAGGTGGAATCTTTACCACCGAGCCCCCAGGGAAGCCCCTTCATGCATTCTAGAACAAAGCACTCAGAGCCATAAAGGAGATCTTTATATTGATCTTAGGCAACTCTCATCAGGTTCCCTGATGAGATGTGGATCATAGTTAACTTGCTGGACCTATTGGTCCAATTAGACTTTGAGAATGGTCCCAGAAGGCTGTTTTCTCAGGATATCAGAATGGCTGCCTGCCTCCTGACCTCTATAGGATGAGGCTCTGATAAGGGTGCCAGATATTCACCATATGCTCCCCTTATAATCCCAGGCAAGCTCCCCAATCCTCTGTCCTGCTTCCTGCCCCTGGGGGTGACCTCTGGGCATGACTGTGTTCCCTGGGCTACCTTGCCCTGTGGCAGGAGACTGCAGGAAGAGGGGAGAGAGGGGGCAAAATACTTTCTCGTCTCCCTCCTCCCACCTTGCTGTAGCTCCTTTGGGGACCAGGATGTATGGCTACAGCTCCAGTTGGATGGTCCATCTTCTGCAGCTCCAGTCTCAGCCCCTCTTTGCCTTGCCTCCTTGGACTTAGAGGTGCTAGTACCTGGGGGCCTCACTATTCCTTATGAGCTTCCCAAGTTCATGCATCTGTAAACAGTTACCTTCATTAAATTCTCCCCAGGTTCCACAATTGAATGGCAGGTCACCTTTTTCCTATGGGCTTCCCCAGGGGCTCATCAGTAAAGAAGCTGTCTGCAATACAGGAGATGGGTGTTCGATCCTTGGGCCAGGAAGTTTTCCTGGAGGAGAATATGGCAACCCACTCTAGTATTCTTGCCTGGATAATCCCATGGACAGAAAAGCCTGGCAGGTTACAGCCCAAGGTGGCTAAGAGTCAGATACCACTGAAGCAACAAAGCAGGCAGGCAGGCATCTCTTTTGCTGCCAGGAGTCTAATGGTAAGCATCAAGAACTATTAGCATTTTCACCTCTATCATGTTTTTTATACCTCTGTTATGTTATTCTTGGTCCATGCTCTGGAGGACACAGTAAGGACTTTGAGCTCGTATTTACCCGTGAAAACTAGAGGATTAGCCTTTTCAGTCTGTGCAGCATCTCTGTGGAAAACGTAGCTCCAAAGGATCCAGAGAATTCTGAGAACCTCTTGTTTTGTGTTATGCGTTTTAGTTTTCAAAGGATTTGTCTAGTCACTGAAGGAATGTTTACAACTTCTTTTGAAGCAAATCATAGAGATGTTATTAGTGTTCTTCCTGTTTCACACTTTTGCCCAAGGACGTCTCAACAGCGCATGTACAACTTGCACCCATGTATGTGGCTTTTCTGCCAGCTCTCTTTTCCACTGAGCTGGGAGGACTCCGTTATGGATTTTCCTTTCTTCCTCCTACAGCTTTACTTTGGCAGGGGCCTGAAGCAAAAACATCCAACAATGGAATGTACCAGCTCATGCTGTAAAAGGTCACTCCACTTCATGGCATCCTGTGACACACACACAGAATCAGCTTAGTCAGAGCCATGTGCCATCTGACTAACGATGGCCCTGAATTGAGCATTGTGCTGTATAGCTGGGACAGATGGCCCCATCACTCTACCGTACCCCGTGTCGAATGAGCAATGCCCAATGGTGCCAAGAAACCCCTTGAGTAAGCACAGAAAAATCTCCAGTGTCAGCGTGTGTCACAAGTGATCCTAGCACACAGGACATACTCAGCACCCCTTTTAGACCATGTCCAAAGTCAATGGAACTTCACTTGCAAAGCGGAAGCTGTGAATGCCAAACCGGGGCAGCAGAGAGTGCCAGTCTCAACTTCCTTGAAGTTTGTTTGTGCGGGTTTGGAAATCACAGAAATGTGGATGAACCATTGGCCAAGGGTGGGGAAAAAAGACTTGGTTAAAGAAAAGACAAATGGAGATAATTGTGAAAAGAAGCAACTCTAGGTAGTCACAGATGACTTGTTAACAAATTCCAACAGTGGTATAGATATAAATCCTGAATTAGTGTCTTTTGGAAAATGTCATTTCATGCAAGCATTAGTCCCTTAATTGTGTTCAACTCTTTGCAACTCCATGGACTATGGTCCCCCAGGCCCTTCTATCCAAGGAATTCTCCAGGCAAGAATACTGAAATGGGTGTGTACCATGTGCTTAGCTGGATCTGACTCTTTGCGACCCCATGGACTATAGCCCACCGGACTCCTCCGTTCATGGGATTTCTCAGGCAAGAGTACTGCAGGGGGTTGTCTTTCCTTTCTCCAGGGAATCTTCCCAACCCAGAGATCAAACATGGGCCTCTTGCATAACAGGCAGATTCTTTACCATATGAGCCACCATGGAAGCTCATTTTATGTATAATTGGTAGTAAAAAGAATAACTGGTTGCCTCTGAAGGGGTGGGAATTGACTGAGAAAGGGTGTGAGAGAACCTAGTGAGTGATGGTCTTGTTCTCTATCTTGATAAGGGTTGCATTACATACCTATCTGTGTGCATTTGTCAAAAGTTTTAGAACCTCACAAAATTTATGCATTACACTGTAGAAACTGTTTTCTAAAAAAATGTATATAAGCAAATATTGAGCCCTCGTTAATGATATGCATAAGGAAATATTTACAGATGAAGTATATTAATGTCTAGCAACTTGCTTTAAAATGCATTATACCCATCAGTTCACTTCAGTTCAGTGGCTCCGTCATGTCTGACTCTTTGCGACTCCATGAACCGCAGCACGCCAGGCTTCCCTGTCCATCACTGACTCCTGGAGTCCACCCCCATGTCCATTGCATTGGTGATGACATCCAACCATCTCATTCTCTGTCATCCCCTTCTCTGCCTGCCCTCAATCTTTCCCAGCATCAGGGTCTTTTCAAATGAGTCAGCTCTTTGCATCAGGTGGCCAAAGTGCTGGAGTTTCAGCTTCAACATCAGACCTTCCAATGAACACCCAGGACTGATCTCCTTCAGGATGGACTGGTTGGATCTCCTTGCAGCCCAAGGGACTCTCAAGAGTCTTCTCCAACACCACAGTTCAAAAGCATCAAGTCTTCAGCACTTGGCTTTCTTTATAGTCCAACTCTCACATCCATACATAACCACTGGAAAAGCCATCGCCTTGACTAGATGGACCTTCATTGGCAAATTAATGTCTCTTCTCTTTAATATGCTGTCTAGGTAGGTCATAACTTTCCTTCCAAGGAGCAAGCATCTTTCAATTTCATGGCTTTTTAAAATCATACCCATCACACCCATCTAAAAAGTGGGTATGGGTATTTTCTGTGCGATCCTTCCAATTTTTTTGTATATTTTAAAGTTTCTGTTATTACCATATACAAACTAGGTAACCAACAACAGTTGTAGAGCACAGGGATGTATCCTCAATATTTTGTAAGAATAAGAGGAGACTCTTGAGAGTCCCTTGGACTGCAAGGAGATCCAACCAGTCCATCCTAAAGGAGATCAGTCCTGGGTGTTCATTGGAAGGTCTGATGTTGAAGCTGAAACTCCAATACTTTGGCTACCTGATGTGAAGAGCTGACTCATTTGAAAAGACCCTGATGCTGAGAAAGATTGAAGGCAGGAGGAGAAGGGGATGACAGAGGATGAGATGGTTGGATTGCATCACCGACTCAATGGACATGAGTTTGGGTGAACTCTGGGAGTTGGTGGTGGACAGGGAGACCTGGCATGCTGCAGTCCATGGGGTCGCAAAGAGTTGGACACAACTGAGCGACTGAACTGAACTGAACTGAATAAGGGAAAATGTGTGTGTGTGTGTGTGTGTGTGTGTGTGTGTGTGTGTGTGTGTATAGACATATGCTTGTGCTCAATTGCTTTAGTCATGTCTGACTCTGCCATCCCATGGATAGTAGCCCACCAGGCTCCTCTGTCCATGGGATTTCCCAGGCAAGAATGCCAGAGCGGGTTGCCATTTCCTCCTCCAGGACATGTATATATCTGAATCACTTTGCTATAAACTTGAAACTAATACAACATCATTAATCAACTATACTTCATTAAAAATTAAAATAACTTTTTAAAAAGTGTTGGAAAAAAAATGAAAAGAAAAACCCCAGGGCTTCTCATACAGTTGAGAATATTTTAATACAAGTGGCATTGTACCATCCTATTATTAAATATTGCTTTTAGGATTGAAGTATGCCCCATAGGATAAGACACAGGTTATCCAAAGTGAAACCAACTCTCCCAAACTAAATCTGGTTAGAAAAGCTGGTCCCTAGTCAGACACGACTTAGTGACCAAACAACAAACAAATAAAGGGAGATGAATAAGGGCTTATGTGGAAAGATACCTGAGGGTCACAAGATCGCAAGATATGCATGATTTTGAAGAGACTATTTCTAAAAGAAAATCACTTCGAGGCTAAAGGTAGATTCAATCTCTACACCTAGCAGATACACTCCATTCCTTTATCCCCAAACCACTAAATTCATAGAGGTCACAGATGGTCTAGAGACGTGAACCATGCATTGGCAATGGGCAAATGCTAGCTTCTGCAGCACAGAATGGAGGCAATTATTGACTTACACTTTCAGATACTTCTGAATATGGTTAAAAACCAGAGTCCTTCAAATTTTCAACTTTTACAGAAATGCCTACAGTTTTATTCTTTGACAGTTTGACATCTTGACTCTGTTTTTGGGGAGACCGTCAGTAGGATGACTCCGTCTGTCAACATCTGGGTTTACTAATAGACTAATAACATTGCAGAGAGTACCTTGTGGAATGTAGGTGTTTAATGAACATATTACAATGGGTTTGGAATCCTCCAGCTGCTCCTCTGCCTGCCCGCACGACCTTTAGACAAATGCTTCAACTCTGTGAACCTCAGCTTCCTTATCTCTGCAAAACAATGGCAATAGTAACATGTACCTTTGGAGTCATCACTGGAATCACATACGTTTAAAAAGATGTGCGATCTCTGGCAGGTGGTTGAATGAGACCCAAAAGAAACAAAAGAAGATGAATGAGAAAGTCTTTACCTGCTGGCCCAGCCTGTTGGACTGGCTTACAGTTGGGAAAGGAGAAAATGATCACAGCTAATGTTGAGATGGAAAGTTGTTCTGGTTGAACTCTCAGAAGACAGTGGAGGAGGCCGCTGCAGTGGGAAGAATGGAAAACTGGCCACAGTGTCTAGACATTTCTTGGGAATAATCCTGCTGGGGAGAGAGGGGTGAGGAGGTTATATCCCAGTACTGGGGGTATGGAGATGAACAAAAAACGTGATTTAACAATAATCACCACGAGACAGATGGAACAGCAGGGATCCCAGAGTTCCTTGAAACACTCTTTCCAGTTACGGTACTATTTACATGACAACAGCCCTGATTATTAAAGAATATTATTTTATATTTCCACCACTCTTAATTGCTTCTCATATCTGTAATCCTGGCTGAAGGATGAAATAGAGGAGATGAGGATTAGGGAGTACACCACTCCTGGGTTATGAAAGAGTGTTCTCAGGAAAACAACAGCAAAATGCTGACACACGCATTTGATGAAGTATACGATCAGCCCATCAGGCATCTCCAAGAATAGTGCTTTCCATGTTGAGTTCGGAGAGTTGCTTCTAATAACGGAACTCATTTGGACCTGTTTTATTAACTTATTCCATTCACGAAAGCGAAATCCCTTAATGGCCATAATAAGGCAGTGTTGCAAGCTGAAGCGACTTCCTTAAAGTGGAAAATAAGAATTTTACTACAGCGGTGGACCATACTAAACAGCTTGTAATGTGCAACAACTCCCCACCCCCATAACATCCTCTGAGGACCGCGGAAAGGAAAATGCTACTAGTGGGGAATTTTGCTAAGAAAGAAATTGGAAAGCAAACTCTTAAGAAAGCCTCTGTTCATTAATCAGAGCATGGGACTGCCAGCTATCAAAGGTGACAAAACGACAAATGACAGTTCTTGGTTAACCAGAAATTTTTTGAAAGCAATTTCCCATTCAGATTTTGCATGCTAACTAATGTTGCATGGTAGAAATAGAGGATGAGATGGTTGGATGGCATCACCGACTCAATGGACATGAGTTGGAGTAAGTTCTGGGAGTTGGTGATGGAAAGGGAAGCCTGGGGTGCTGCAGTCCATGGGGTCACAAAGAGTTGGATCCAACTTAGCGACTGAACTGAACTGATCAGTTGTGTTTGATAAACCAAGATGAGGGAATGTTGCTTCATCTTCTCCCAAGTATAAAAACCTTTTGATGTTGCACTTGAAGATCCATGAGGCTCAAATAGTTTGTTCTAATATTTCTCTAAGTCACAGGCAGCGTTTTTTTAAAATAGTGTGGTACATTTTTGCCCTTGATCAGAGACTGTTTGGGGAGATGGAGAAATTTTAATGGGCTTCCGAACGTTGTAAAAGAGAACTACTTTTCTCACCACGACTGCTTGCTCCATCTGGGAGGCCAACTTCCAATATTCAGTGGAAATTTTGTCTTGCTCTTCAACTTTTTGGAGCTATGGAAAATTTCTGTATACTTTTTATTGAAGTGTTAAAAGGAAATACTTGTCATGTAGGCCTAAAGGAAAATTCAGGCTTTTTTGACCCTTAAAGAGATGTAGATGAAAGCATGTTAGAATATTCAAACATGAATAAACACTTTTCAGTACAATTGAAAACTTGAAAATTTGCCTTTTCTTAATCTACCTCATGACTTGGAATCATAAATTGAAAAAAAAAATTTTTTGTAGTTAGAAATGGGTAAGTGATGATCCTCACTTGAATAAACTAGATATATCAGAGAACTCTACAGAAATAGATTTTTCCTATTACATTATTGCATGAATCAGGCTTTACAAGGTTGTATTGTAATAACACATAATTTCCCAATTCTGAGAACTTCCTAAAAATGAAAGTTCATTTTTCACTCCTGATATTCACATGCCTTCCATTCTAGCATCTGAATTAAAGGAGCATTTTTTGCCTATAGCTCTGCTCATGAATCGTAGTCACAAAAACTGGGCTTCCCTGATGCCTCAGATGGTAAAGAATTTGCCTGCAATGTGGGAGACCCAGGTTCAGTCCTTGGGTCAGAAACATCCCCTGGAGAAGGGAATGGCTACCCACTCCAGTATTCTTGCCTGGAGAATGCCATGAACAGAGGAGTCTGGTGGGCTATGGTCTACAGGGTCACAAAGAGTCAAGCACGACTGAGTGACTAACATTTCACTTCAAACTGGGACCACTCCTGTCTCTATGACTACAGGCTAATTTTTCCTTTTCTTTTTTCCTGCAAGTAAATATTTTTAGCTTTACATTGTTTTTTAAGCATCATTTCAAAACCTCTTTGTAAGCATCTTTTTTTTTGTATAGTATTTCTTTTTTAAGCTTTATTAATGTACAACTGACAAATAAAAATTGTATACATGTAATATATACAAATCGATGATTTGATAAAATATCTGTGAAATGACCACCACAACTCACCTTAGGAACAAGACAATGATCTTAAGGCCACCTAGGGCTCTATGTGCTTAGTCGCTCAGTCGTGTCCAACTCTTTACGACCCTATGGACTGCAGCCTGCCAGGCTCTTCTGCCCATGGGGATTCTCCAGGTAACAATATTGGAGTGGGTTGCCGTGCCCTCCTCCAGGGGATCTTCCCAAACCCAGGGATTGAACCCAGGTCTCCCGCATTGCAGGTGTAGTCTTAGGACTCTAGGGATCCTAGAAGAAAGAGGAATATGTGCATCTCGTATTCAGCCTTCAGTGCTAGAATGGACTAAAGGCAGGAGGGTGCAATTGTGTGTAGATTTTGGCAGGGGTCATGCTCCTCATTCAGTCTTTTAAAACGCCTGTCATGTGTGACAGCCACATGTGGCACCTCTAAATCTGATGTATTATAATGGATACACTAGAAATTAGAGTCAGGAAACCGATAGATCATCCAACCAGAATGAAGGTGTTGTCAGTTTCCATTCACGCAACAATGTAAATAACTAGGGAGCTCAAAGAACCAGATGCTTCTTGTTAGGAGGCCTCACAGCAACAACTCATATCACATGCACATTTAATGAACGTTCCCTCACATGCAAAACACCCTGCATGCATTATCTCCTTTGATCCTCATATCAGCTCTCTGAGGCAGCTATTATCATGTTTATTTCTTACAGATGAGGAAACCAAGGTTTAGGAAGATTAAGTAACTGGAAAAAGATTGCATGCTTGGTAAGTGACAGAGCCTTAACTCCATCCAAGGTGATCTGATTTTGGAATTTACACTTAGAAGCAAAGTAGAGGAAAATCATAATTGAGGGTCATACTCTTGAACCTGGTTTATTACATGTTAGAAGTGGCTTCTGAACCAGAGAAGGATAAATTATGCTCCATGAGGTTTTTTTGTTAAATGTATTTGGTTATAGCCTAATTCAATGGTCAACACACTTTTTCTAAAGAACAAGGAACTATTTTAGTATGTGTGGGCTACAAACAACCTATTTTGCATATTTTGTTATGTTTATAACTCTTTAAATATGTAGGGAAAAAAGAACACTCAGTTCAAAATGGATGCTATGTATAAAATAGACAACTAATGAGAACCTATCGTATAGCACAGGGAACCCTACTCAATCTCTGTGGCGACCTAAATGGAAAGGAAATCCAAAAAAGAGGGGATATATGTATACAGAGAGCTGATTTACTTTGCTGTACAGTAGATACTAACACAACACTGTAAAGCAACTATACTCCAATAAAAATTAATTAAAAAGAAAAAAAGAACCAAGACATGGACCAGTTTTGACCCACAGGCCATTTTTAACCAATCCCTGGTAATGCGTCAAAGCTTGATACACTGAGTATAAGATACTGAGAGCTATCTCTCTAGCAAATGATGTGATTTGCCAGAATACCCTTTTTAAAGCTTTCTTGAAGCAGTGAGAAGTTATTTAAACTGGAAGGTGATGTGGATATATACTGCCTATTCTCTGTGATCTTGTTTTCTTGAGTCATCTCATGGTGGGGTCAGATTTACACAAAGATTCCAAATGCTACCCTACAGCTGGAAATGTCCTTTTCAGCCCCCACTCTGCTCCTGAAAATGGCACCAGATCATACTTTGTAGACGTGCACACTGTTCTTGAAAACTTCATCAAAAAATACCAGTGCATTTTATTGACCTTAAAAGTCTATTTCCAAGCCTCTTCTTTCTCAAAAGACATCAAAAACCACCACAAAAAATATTGCACCCCAAATAATTTATAGAGCAATAACATGGCCACAAATGGTGCCTTGGATCTTTGGCATCATACTTTTGGAAAGCTGATCAGGAAGAATGAAGGTCAGTTTTATAATAGGCAGTGTGTCTATAGAACTTACTGGGTACTATCCTAAGCCTCACATATAATGACATTTAATTCTCACAACTCTAGGAGGGAGGTCATAGTTTTGCCCTTATATTTCAGATGGGGAAACCAAGGCACAGTGAGCTAGATAATTCATCTGAGTTTACTCAGTGAGTAAGTAGTAGGTCTAGGATTTGACCCAGGCAGACTGGCTTAAGAGCTCATGATCTTGGCCA
Source organism: Muntiacus reevesi (assembly GCF_963930625.1). NCBI lineage: Eukaryota > Metazoa > Chordata > Mammalia > Artiodactyla > Cervidae > Muntiacus > Muntiacus reevesi. The sequence goes on from NC_089256.1 coordinate 26,877,249, forward strand.
CTTTATTGCACTCTTTCTATGAATTTGAAAATAGTTAGGCTAAACAGTGTTTAATTCATGGATGAAGTGCATTAAATGAAAAGGTCCAAGTGACTTAAGGTAATTGGGGAGTGAAAGTGAAAAGAAAGTGAGTGTTAGTGGCTCCGTTGTGTTCGCCTGTTTGCGACCCCATGGACTGTAGCCCACCAGGCTCCTCTCGTCCACGAAATTCTCCAGGCAAGGAGTACTTGAGTGGGTAGCCATTCCCTTTTCCAGAGGGTCTTCCTGACCCAGGGATCAAACCTGGGTCTCCTGCATTACAGGCAGACTCTTTACCATCAGACCCACTTTCTAACTCTACTTTTCCCAATCATCACTATTATTGGTCACTATGGCACTGAAAGCTAAGCTTGCAATTTTATTGCATAAAAGATGATTCATTTTTAACACAATCTTCTCTGTCTACATGTTAAATATTTTCTAATCACTTTAAGCCCCCTTCCTCCATAGGAATCATATGCATGCAACCTGTGGCATTCTCAACCTGGTCTGGGACTTCAGGGAAAGTTCTCTCTGTGGGCACTGGTCTTAATAATTTATTCTACACATATTAATATAGAGCAATCAAGTCTTCTCATCTATATAATACAAAGGTCAGACTGTGACCTCTAAGGTATCTTCCATCAATAATATTTGTGTTATTGAGTGACTCCCAGAGTATTTGTCATTGAAGGAATTCTTTCCTTGCTGGATGTGAGTAAAAAGTTGCTCAGTCGTGTCCAACTCTTTGCAACTCCATGGACTATAGAGTCCATGGAATTCTCCAGGCCACAATACTGAAGTGGGTAGCCTTTCCAAGGTCTTTATTCACTAAAGGAAGTCTTCCCTTAAATAAATCTCTACAGATCTCTCTTTACTGTGGCTGTTTGCAGCAGAATATGCTTTTTCATTAATGACAGGATAAAAATGTCCTTAAAATTAGATCAACATTCATAACAATCCAGTGTAATAATAACCGTGTAACTCCACGTCACAGGCAATTCAGCCCTGCAGGAGTAAGAATGACTGAACTTAACTCATTCTTCTTCAAGGGCCAAGATAAAAATCTCAAGGTATCCTTTAGATGCTGTAATCTGCTTTGAACTTCGGCTCAGCTATTTCCATGAACATCCTCCATTTCCACTAGGGTAGATGCTATATAAGACAGAACATTACAAATCACTTTGTTTAAAGTTACCGAAGTGGGGGGAGGTGGAAGTGGAGAAAAAACAGCTCAGAGTCTGCTGTTAATTAAAACCAGCCGATGATGTACAGCGATTTGTCTGGGGGCACTTCTGACTGGGCTGGTTCCTTGACAGCTGTGCATTCTTTTCTGCCTGTATTGTTTGAACTGTGTCCAATGGGACAATCGTGAAATCTTTGATAGCTGTTGTTTAAATAGGAGAAAGGGGGGAGCTTTATGTTTTAAGCAAGAGAGGGAGATGAGTCTTGTATTACATGTAAAAAGTTAGGGTTTATTAAATCATTTTCAATGGGTTTTAGTAGCATGCCTCTGGTCACTTTTGAATTGTCTATTGACAATTTTTCACAACACAAATGTCAAAAATCTTACTTCCTCCCTTCTCTCCTAAGGGATTCTTGCTGCGGGTAGGAGGAAAATGTATGAAGCACCTGGTCTTACTCAAAGGGGACTGGGGATAGGTTAATTTCACAGTTGAAAGTTTCATAAGCTGGAATACATCTAAATATTGGCTAATAGTGAAAGAGACTACCAAAAAAAAAAAAAAAAAAGGAACTCAAGTGGCTTTCAGGAAAATTGCTCACAAACACACACAAAAATTCTGTTTCATCCTTGAGTTTGAACGGATGTTTGATGATTAACTAACGATTGCTAAGCTGTTAATCTTCAAATACCGGAACAACTTTAAAAGGGACCATTCACACTTTCTAAAAGACAAATCAGCATTAAAAAATGTAGACAAAAGAGATGTTTAAACATTTATCCATACCTTTCAGCTTGAGTGTTAAATATTTTATAAGTACAATACACTTTCCAAATAGCCATTGTGATATAGCTATCTATAAAGTTGTATGGATTAGATAGATGGTAGGTTGATAGATAATAGATTATAGACAGGTAGATAGATAGATAACAGATTATAGATAGATAGATAGATAGATAGATGGATAGATAGATAGATGGATAGATAGGTAGACTTAGTGTTGATATTTCAGGTGAAATTTCATTTTTAAAGTTCATCTTCAAGGTAGCATCATCTTCTATCAGGAGGGTATTTGAGGGGTCACATGAACATTCTTGCCAACAATGGTAGTTGTGGAGTCCTGCCATAATGTGTAGCTCCCCTTCTTTCAGGGTCATCCTACAAGTGTGACCTCACTTCCTCTGAAGACTTAGACATATTGTCATTTCGCTGGGACTCTAAATTCCCAGGGCAAAGTTTTTCAAGGACAGGTGTGAAAATTATCCTTGCTTATTTAGAAATGAGTCATTGTCTCCAGGCTGCTGATGCGTATCTCAACCTGGTAAAGGTCACATGAAGTTCTAGTTCACAGAAAGATGTTCTATGCTGAGTTTTTAACCTCATGGAGGATTCTTTTATTTTGTTTGGTTCAGGAGAGCCCAACAACATTGCTGATATAGTCATCTTTGTCAGGTGAAACTTTGACAAGACAGTCATGGACCAGCTGGCCTATAGGAAGGTAGGTAAGGTGGTAGCCTTATTACTCCTGGAGTCTGACAAATAGACAGTAAAGAAAAGAAACCCTACTGGTAGTAAAGGCAACTAACCTGGTGCCAGTTGCTTTTGTCAAATATGAGAAACATTTGACTGTGCTCTGGATATTTTTTCATTTGATCCATCTCTCAGGTAAAATTCATTGAGACTGCCCAGTTAGAGTCAGATCAATACATCCAGTTGTCCAGATCTAATCCATTTAAGCTAGAGCCTAGGGTTTGCTTATTTGCCTGAAAAATAGTGGCTTAGGAAATATGAGTTTGAGTAAACTGGTGATGGACAAAGAGACCTGGCATGCTGCAGTCCATGGGGTCGCAAAGAGTCGGACACAACTGAGCAACTGAACTGAACTGAACCGAACTGAGGAAATATGAATACTCATGAAGTTCTTGTTTCTGTTCCTGGCTGTATAAGCATGGGACAGCTATCAGAGTAGCAAGCTAAGTTGCTATATTCAACTCTCTCCTCCCTCCACACTCTTACTGCTCACAGACCTCATCTCTTCTAGAGTACCTGAAAATATTAGATGTTAGATTTGTAACCAGATCGTGAGGATAAATTATAGGCTAAGATCTGAGGGGAAGGCATCTGCAGGACTTATGAGAAAGGTTTTACTTCATAATTACAAAGCACTACCCGGGAGGACATGTTCCTCTTTTATGGTCAGATGTTGCTGTAGTGATTGCTGGAATAGCTGCATCCATTTTGTCACCAGAGGATGTCACACAGACAAAGAGAAAGAGCCCTAGTCTGTGATATCAATGAGCCACCAAACTGATCCTGGACCCACATATCTCTGAATGTCTTAAAATGTGTCTCAACATGCACATGAAGCTGTCTGAACTGAGACAGACTTGAATTAAAATATGTGACCCCTTTCACAGTCTTCTTGTGCCTGTAGATTCATAGCAATGGTCTCGATGTTCACTAAATGCAACAGCTCCAAGGAACTACGAACATCAGGGTCTGGAAGGCTCAAAGGAAGGGGCCACGTCAGGAATCAATAGTGAGGACACTAAGCAAGATATTGAAGAAAGAAAATATCACACTCTAGTTTCATTACCATGAAGCTATATTTACTCCAAAGCGGATCTCTGAAAGATTAAGAAGGGCCAGGAAGAAGAAAGAGAGCCCTGCATCGAATGAGGAGCTGAGCTCCAGAACTCTATATTTCTTTCAACTGTTAATATTGCCTGATGTTTAGAAACACAAACCAATAATTAAAAATATGCCACCCCCCAAAATAATCCATTAATGAATTAGAAACGTCCTCATGCTCTCTGCCTTTCAAGGGAGGTTGATCTGCAGCTTGAGTTTTTGGGTAATGGACTTGAAAGAGAGGCAGGGTGAGCAGATTTGTCGGCTCTCCTTGTGTGAGTGTCTGTCCATGGCAGTCAGACTTCTGGGCTCGTGTAAATGGACAGGTGTATAGAACAGAGTCAGATTTGGGTTCAGATCCCAGCCTGACTTTTAACAGCTTTGTGAATAATATTTCTCAACCTTCTCAGCTTCAGTTACTTCATTTTAAAAATGGAAAAAAAATAGTATTTGTCTTATGGGAGTTTTTTTTTATCATAATTAAATAATCCAAATAAATGCATTTATCATGCCAGGGACATAATAAATGCAAAAATTTTAGCGACTATGATTTTTTTTTTATTATTTTTGTTATCTCTTACAACTCTATCATATAGCTTCTAGAGAGACTGAAATAGTTTCTAAATGGCTCCATATGTTCAACAGAAATAATAATGCTTTCAGGAGGAAAATACCTGTCAGTTACTACATTTCTTACACTGATCATTGCTTTTCTAGAATAACACTTTTAAAAAATATTTCAGGGAATAATTTTGAGACAGAAACTATTTAGTTCTCTCATATAGGATTTGCCAAATTGCTGATTTCTGCATAAAACCTGAGAATTTTGAATTATGAATATTGAATAAGAGCTTTAAAATGATGGACAGATTAAGTATTTCCATGTTTGAACTGCTTCTGGATTATATCTGGTTTCATATCATCACTATTTTAATGGGCTACTTTGTGGCCAAATAGTTTTAACATGTGTTCAGTCCTAAATAATCAATCATTAATCTTACGTGACAACCAGATTTTAATATTTATTAGATTGCTATTGCTAACAACAGACTTTATGCTATTTATAGTATCTGAAATTTTTTTCCAGAATAAAATTACCAACACACTAAAGTACTCGTCTCAAAACCATGACAATTAGATACAATCTTAGGCAAAACTTCATGAAATGTATGTTTTTACTAAAACCCAGTCTTGAAAACTTGTTTGAAACTAATTGGCAGAGTTTGGTAAAGGAATCTTATGATTCATTCTTAAAAAATAAATAGATCTCATAAATATAAGCTTGTATATACCTTGTTGGCTTGAATACAAATATATACTGATTGTTGTTGAAAGCTTCTGACATAATTGTGAAATCTGCTAAAGAGAGGTCATGATATCTATAGATGGTTAATTCATATGATAATGAAGACAATGTTAAGGATTTCAAGGGTAAAATAAGACTTCAATTTAGTTGAGAGGTTTATTTTCTCTTTGAACATTATACCACTCCTTGGCAGCCCCTAGAGAGAATGCTGATTATTTTTCAAGGATGTAGGTATCAGCTGTTGTTCTGTCACCAAGTCATGTCCGACTCTTTGAGACCCCACAGACTGCAGCACACCCAGCTTCCTGTCCTTCACTATCTCCTGATCTGCCCAGACTCATGTCCGTTGAGTCGGTGATGCCATCCAACCATCTCACCCTCTGCCATCCCCTTCTCCTCTTTCTCTCAATCTTTCCCAGCACCAGGGATTTTCCCAATGAGTTGGCTGTTGGCATCAGGTGGCCAAAGCACTGGGGCTTCTGCTTCAGCATCAGCGGTGGCTCAGATGGTAGGTGTCAGAGATGGGGTTAAACATTCTTTTTTACTTCTCACTGAGGCTCCTAAACCATTATCCCAATATCCTCAGATTATCATTGCTTCACTGAGGCTAAATTCTCCTCACATTATCCTTTTCTACTTCTTCTTGTTCTTAATTGCCTGCCATTTCCTAAGCCAAACCTAAGGTTCCACTGAAGAATCAGGTACCTAAAAAAAGTTCCCTATTTCCTCTAAATTCACAGATCCACCGTTCTTTCCAGTGACTTTGGATCCTTATGCTTTTCTTGTTCTGTACTTCTTAACTTCCACATCTACAGTGATCTTCATCTCTACTTCTTTTCAGGCACTCTCTCCCAAGGTTAAATCATAGAATCTCTCCATCCTTGAATTCTTCAACACAATAATCTACTCTTTAAAATCTCCAGTTTGTTTGATTTTATCACTGCTCTACTCTCTCTGCTCTTTAGACTTCCCATGCCCTCGCTTTCTTTTAGAATCAGTTTCTCCTGATCTTCCCTCCCTTGGCTCCAGTCATTAACGCCACTAGGACTCTCAGTTTCCTTACCCTCTAGGCTCCCAAAACAAAACTACAATATTGAGTCAACACTTCCAGCTGCCTCCTTGGACCTGGTGGTGGAGGTGGAGGATTTTAAAGAGCGTGTATGATCTCATGTCTCAATTAGATCTTCAATCATCAATCAGTTCTCCTACTTATTGTTTGGCAAGACATTTTTTTTATACTTTTCAATGTCTATTAGAAACCATTCCTCTTCTTAAGAACCATTTATCATACAGATGCCTTAAGTTTGGTAGCCAAACTTGCCATTTTAGTAGAAAATTGAGGTGAATAGACAGTTTGTTCCATAACCTTGTTGCAAATATATCTATGTGTAGCATCTATGATTATTTCTGATTTCCTTTTCAAATCATAAGGCTTGTTTTTCTTGTTGAAGTTCACAAGTTATAACTTTATTGGCATCTCTTTCCTCTCCCCTCATGTCCTTTTCATTCATCATCCTTACTCTCTCCTGTATCTCTGAAGTCCTCTCAGTTGAATCTTGTGGAGTAATTCCCCTGCATACAAACAAATTCTGTGCCAAGGGTGCATTCATAAGTCCAACAATGTTATCCTAGGTACACAACTGACAAAATCAGCTATAAAAGACTATACTGTAATAGATTATAATACTAAGCACATATATGATACATAAACACAAACACAAAAAGTAAGGAAAACATTTTCAATCTTCCAGTACAGCACTTTGAAGAGTACAGGAGTATAGTGTAACAGCTGGAATACAGGGGCTGGCATCAAGTGAATAAGCCAGAAAAGTTATTGACTGGAGGAGGGAGATCACAGAGCTGAAGGATCATCAGCAATATGAGATGCAGTGAAAGTGAAAGTCTCTCAGTGGCCCCACAGACTATACAGGCCATGGAGTTCTCCAGGCCAGAACACTGGAGTGGGTAACCTCTCCCTTCTCCAGGGGATCTTCCCAACCCAGGTATTGAACCCAGGTCTCCCACATTGCAGGCTGATTCTTTACCAGCTGAGCCACAAGGGAAGCCCAGGAATATTGGAGTTGGTTGCCTATCCCTTCTCTAAGGGATCTTCCTGACCCAGGAATTGAACCAGGGTCTCCTGCATTGCAGGCGGATTCTTTACCAACTGAGCTATCAGGGAAGCCCAGGAGATGGAGGGCAAGCTGAAATTTCAGTTACACCTGATGTTGATGGAGCGCACATTCGTATCTTTGGAAGTTCCTAACTTGAAGGTTCATAAAGAAGGGACTTACTGGATTCAGACTACTAATGGGCTTGAGATTTTCCCAATTTAAGCACTTCTTCCTGGATTGGGCTTTCATCTCGCCATCAGCTTGTTCTATCTACTCCCATCTTGTCTCTGCATCTTCAATCAGCATGCATTTCCAATATGCTCTTTTCTCCTTTACCATCCATTCTTTCCTTGGTCCTTTGAAGTCTGGCTCCTCTGATCACACTCTCTTGCAATAGCTCTCTTAGTGAGTAACCAGTAATCTTCTTACTGAAAACTCTAATAAAAAGTTCATTAAAAAGTTCAGTCTTTAGTTTCCAGGCTTTCTGAAACTCTGGCTTTGCTAATTAGGGAAGAGTGAAGAAGAGATTGGAGAAGTTCACCCAGAGCCGATGGAGGGCTCTGTGAGGCACGTTGAGGAGCCTGAAGTATCTCACTGAGATTCGAAAGAAGTTCTGCAAGTTCACACTCACGGAGCTTTTTGCTTCCTTTGTTTCCATGATTTTGCACTCTCCTGGTTCTCTTTCTACCTTTTCCATCTCTTTATTAGACACCATTTCTTCTGCTTACCAATGAGATATTATTGCCCAGAAGTCACTCCTGGGTTATCTTAGCCACATTTATGCTTTCAAGTTCTGATATAGGATGTCAATTCCCCTGTGGACAGCTCATTCCTGGCCTCTATTGCAATGGGCTTCAAATTTACATACAGAACTGGCACGGTGACGGTGCAGTCTTCCAAAGTTGGGAAAGAGGATGGATTTGGTGTGCACATGTGTGCAGCAAAGAAGCAATATTCCTGACCTAGAAAGGATTTAGAAGGGCCTTCCTGCAAGGTTGGTCCTTGGCTGACATCCGGAAGCTTGCATTTCAGTAATCTTTTCACCATTTTCCAACTGATAAGAATAGTTTACTGTGCCTAACCTATTTATACACACAATGTGATTTATGCTTTCCCTTTTGAGAGTCTGGAATTTTATTAGGTGTTGGAGAAAGAGTACCTATGTGACGAACTCCCAGTAAAAGTCCTGAGTCTCTAACCGTCTTCCTTGGTAGACAACAATTCACGTGTGTTGTCGCAGTTCGATGGTGGAGGTACTATGCCTGGCTGTGTGACTCATGAAAGAAGACTTGTAGACATTTGTGCCTGGTTTCCTCTGGACTTTACTTCTTTCATCTTTTCTCTTTGCTGATTTTTCTGGGTATCCTTCCACTGTAATATGTTGTAGCCATGAGGATGACTACACACTGGCTCTCATGCATCTTTCTGGTGATCATCTCCCCTGGGAATGGTCTTGGGGGCTCCCGATACACACGTACTCTTATTTCATGTAACTCATGTCTTATATTTGGAGAAAGATGTTAGAATGAACAAAAGAGTTGGATTTAGGGCTAAAAGCAGAAAGAAATAAGAGGGGCATAAGAAAGATGGACTTGAGAAAGCTCACCAAGCTCCATGGTGAGGAAATCCTAGCTTTAACTCCTTTTTGGGTATTTTATGACTTTCTGGTCATACTCATCCTTTATAGGAAATCCCAGGAATTGAAATATTTTTTAAAAAGAATTAAAGTATAGTTGATTTACAACGTTGAGTTAGTTTCAGGTGTACCATAAAGTGATTCAGTTACACATACATATATATCTATTTTTCAGATCCCTTTCCCTTATAGATCATTAGAACATATTGAGTATAATTTCTTGTGCTATATGGTAAATCCTTGTTAACTACATATTCAATATATATTAGTGTGTATCTGTTAATCCCGAACTCCTAATTTATCCCTCCCCTCTAAGTACTTTTAAATACATTCTCAAATATTGTCTTAAATCTCCATCTTCTTAAAATGTTTTTTCCATATTTGCAATCATAGGAATCCACAAAATTTACTGCCTTTAAGATTTCTTGAGATTACATTATTCCATCATTCAATAAATATTTCTTGAGCACAGATGTTTTATTGTGCTTGCTCCAGGTACTATGGATAGTCACTGGTGATTCAAAGATGACTAAGACAAAGCCCTCTCTTATCCTCAAGGAACTCACTTAAGGGAAAGATGATGCCAAAGGAAAAACAGGCAAAAGAACTTTGTTCAGATCACAGTTTTTCAACTGGATGTAAGTCTCAGGAGCCTTCTGACCACCCAGAGCCACATGTTCTCAGCCACAGCCATGCTCCCAACAGGTGAGCATAGAAAAGTGTTAGATGAGTCAGCATGGGAAAAATGCTGGGGATTCCTGAAATAGCACTGAGTCATTAATCTCTGATACCCTGGCTCAGTTCACGAAGCAACTGGAAATGAATAAGCAAAGAAAGTGAACTAATGGTGAGAGGATGGAAATACCCCAGGGGACATTTGTTGAGTCAGTTTAAGAACATGGAAAACTTCAACCGTCATAGATTCAAATGGAATGAAATAAGAGGAGAAGAGTGTCTTCCAACAGCTTGATCTCCATTTGAAAATTTCTAGCACACATCATTCTTCTGGATTCTGTGGGGAACTGGAGAAAGGAGGAAAGGAGAGGAATAAAATATTGTTCTGACCACAGTGAATTCTAGATTTACATGGTGTGACAGTACACAGTGTATAGCCAAAATCTGATGCATGATTTGGGGTTGAATTATAAAAGGTACATGATAATACAATGGGAAAGAGAAGTGACACATAAGAAAACAATCCTGAAAAAAAAAGAAAAGAAAAGAAAAGAAAACAACCCCGAAAAAACTGCTGGGAGGAAAAACGTACCTTAGAAGTTGTAAATTAATAACCTAAACAAAATATAGACTTTTAAAAGCTAGAAATAGAAATATATATATATATATGATTTCTTTTAAAATATTGAGTCTTAGCAAAGTTGACTTGAGAGAAAGATCAAAGAAACACTAGATGTTGATAAGTCTTTTAGTGAAATCTACCACTAAATTTGGAACTTCTCAAATTTTGCATAAGTGAGCTTCTGAAAAAAATGACCAGATATTTCACTGATTTCCAATGCAAAATTAAGGATGTGTTTTTAAAAAAAAAAAGCAAAGTTTTTTTGTGTATGAAAATCATATTTAGGAATAAACTTTAAAAAATACAACTTAGAAGTTGGAAAAACACCAATTCTAACAAAACAGCATTTTCCAAATATTAGCAATAATAGTAGATACTAAGTCCTAAAAATGCTGAATTGGCTTATATGTGTCATTTATAAACAAATTTATATTTAGTTATTTATATAAATTCAGAAATTTAAATTCAGTTAAAGGTGTCAGTTTTGAATAATGACCAAGTCCTTTCAGGAAACTCAAATTATCTTCATAATCAGCAAAGCAGTTTTTCATTTTTTCCACTTTCTTCACTTATGAACCTGTTTCTACATATCTCCCTTTAGAATCTGCATGTGTTTCAGCATCTCTGAAATAGAGATAAGATGGAACACCATCAGGACCACAACCTTGATAACCATTGATTGTGCAACCTGCCCATTTAGATATCATGCTAAAGCTGGATGGTCTTATTCCATTTAATTTTCTCAACACAATATTCTCATCTTCATTTTATGGGTTTTCAATGGTTGAAATGTCCATTCTCCCCTCACATGTGGAGAAGGCCCCATTTCTCTAGATACCAGCTGGTTCCTAGGATGCCCCAGCCACCAGGAGACAGAACTATACACTGGACTCATCCTAATGGTGTCTGTCAGGCCAGCCTGGGGTGGATCACTGCTGTGTCATTGACTAGAATTAATGAATCTCAGGGTTCGAAAGATTGCTGAAGGGCTACATCCAGCCACACCGAACACAGGGCCTCCTGGCATCCTACCCATCCTCAGAAAGTAGAAGTTACTCAGCAACCTGGCCAGGAATTTAGTTCAAACCAGGACTGGATGATGATAACATCGCCATAGGTTTACCCATGGAAGCTGTGTGACTGGGTCATCATGAGTGTTTGGCAACAATGGCAACCTACTCCAGTACTCTTGCCTGGATAATTCCATGGATGGAGGAGCCTGGTAGGCTACAGTCCATGGAACTGCAAAAAGTCAGACATGACTGAGCGACTTCACTGGTACGCCACCTCTGCTTCCAAGAAGGGCATTTGGAGAAAAGTTCTGATGGAGACTGTTTGGATTTTATCTCATTGCCTCACTGATTCCTCACTTTGCTTCATGGCTGCCAATCAATAGACACTGAATACAGTGCTCATAGCTGTGGAGGAAAGCTTTGTGCATGCAAAGCAAACTCGTTAAAGTAAATAATAATATTATCAAGTGAAACAGTGTGTTTTAGGAGGTCATTGACTCTTTACAGGTAACTGTTGCTCAATTTTTCCCATTGCTGTTAAGAAAGACATTTTCTCAAGTCTCATCTTTCTGAGGCCACAAGGAATTCAGGAAGCTATTTAGTTCAGGCGCTCAGTCATATCTGACTCTGCAACCCCATGAACTACAGCACGCCCGGGTTCCCTGTTCTTCACCACCTCCCAGAGCTTATTCAAACCCATGTCCATTGAGTCGGTGGTGCCATCCAACCCTCTCGTCCTCTGTCATCCCCTTCTCCTCCTGCCTTCAATCTTTCCCAGCATCAGGGTCTTTTCCAATGAGTCAGCTCTTTGCATCAGGTGGCCAAAGTATTGGAGCTTCAGCCTCAACATCAGTCCCCTCAATGAATATTCAGGATTGATCTCCTCTAGAATTGACTGATTTGATTTTGCAGTCCAAGGAACTCTAAGAGTCTTCTCCAACAACATAATTCAAAAGCATTGATTCTTCAGTGCTCAGCTTTATTTATGGTCCACCTCTCACATCCAATCATGACTACTGGGAAAACCATAGCCTTGACTATACAGACATTTGTCAGCGAATAATGTCTCTGCTTTTTAATATGCAGTTTAGTTTTGTCATAGCTTTTCTTCCAAGGAGCAAGCATCTTTTAATTTCATGGCTGTAGTCACCATCCACAGTGATTTTGGAGCCTAAGAAAAGAAAGTCTGTCTTTATTTCCCCATTTATTTGCCATGAACTAATGGGACCGGATGCCATAATCTTAGTTTTCTGAATGTGGAGTTTTAAGTCAGCTTTTTCACTCTCCTCTTTCACCTTCATCCAGAAGTTCTTTAGTTCTTCTTTGCTTTCTGCCATAAGGGTGGTGTCATCTGCTTATCTGAGATTATTGATCTTTCTCCCGGCAATGTTGTTTTCAGCCTGTGCTTTCAGCTTGGAACACAAGCAGGAAGCTATGGGATTAATAATAATAGGATCTGACCAGCTCATTTCTTTATGTTTTCAATCAATCAGTCATCAATGCTGAGCAGCTCTGATATCCTTGATCCTTCTTGGAGTGAGAATATTGTTATTTTTCTTTAATTCACTGACATATTCTTTTACTGTCTCAGTGAATAAAGCTCATTTGCTCAAGGCAGAGACCTGAGGAGACCTTACCTGTTCGCTCTTCTTTTGTCCCCCTTACCTGTCATCTAGTTCTGCCCACTGTGCCTCCCAAGTCTCTCTGCTGGTCCTCAGCTTCTTCCCTCCATGGGTCTGGATCTGGTCCGGCCAGCTCAGATTGCTGGAAGAAATTCTCAACAGTCCATCCTCAATGATAATCACAGTTGTTCTTTCCAGAAGGAAAATAGGACCGCATTGCCCCTTGCTTAGAACTCTCAAGGTTTCTCTGGCCAAAGGGTAAATTCACATTTTTGCCGCATCAGAGAAAGCTGTGCATTCACAACCCTCATTCCTTTCTATTTATTGAGCACCTGTTGTGTGTTGGGTATCAGTCTAGGTGCTGGAGATACAATGTTCACGCTCGCCTGGAGGTTTCATTCTAACAAGGAGAGATAGATAGTAGACAAAATAAGTCATGTGTGTAAGTATGTGTGTGGTGTGTTTGTGTGAGACACACACACATATATGGATATGTGTGTTTGGAAGATGACTTGTGGAAAAGGTATAAAAGATGACTTTGAGAACAACAAAGCCAAGCAGGATTCCAGGAAATGAGGGAGAAGGGATTGTTTAAATAGGGGGATCAAGGAAATCTATTTGAGATACTGACATTTTGACAAAGACATGAGCTAGTCCCTGCCTCTCTGGGCGTGGTCAGTCCCACCACCTCTCTGCCTTGCGTTTTGTTTCACAACACTAAACCCATGGTCTCTTCCAGACCCACCGGTCCCTCTGGCCCCTAAGCCTCTGTGGATTCTGGTGTCTCCCTAGGACATGTCTGCTCTCCTGCAAAAGTAGACCCAGTTGTCCTTGCCTCTGCCACCCTCCACCCCATGACTAGACTTCTCCAGGCAGAATATGACCTCCAACCTCATCTGGGCCAAACCTACCAGCATGACTGTAATCTTGTATCATCATCTTCTTTCTCTCTCTAAACACGTAGATACAGATACCAACATAAGCATGCATAATATGCATCATCATTTATTTATTGAGCCTCACCATATACAGGGACTTTCCTGGTGGCTCAGAGGGTAAAAAAATCTGCTTGCAATGCAGAAGACCAAGGTTTGATCCCCGGGTAGGGAAAATCTCTTGGAGAAGGGAATGGCTACGCAATCTAGCGTTCTTGCCTGGAGAATTCCATGGACAGAGGAGCCTAGCGGGCTACAGTTCATGGGGTCAAAGAGTCGGACACAGCTGAGTGACTAACACTTTCACTTTTACCACGTACATACTCTGTATTCCATATTTTTATTCACAGAAACCTAATGGGGTAATAGTATCTCCATTTTACAAGAAAGAGAAGCCATTTGCTAAGGCCGTTTCTATTGATGGAGCTTGACTCAAGTTCAGAGCTCTCTGACTCCAATGGCCTTGCTCTCCTTCAACTTTCTCTCAATACTAAACTACTTTAGGGCACGTGTTGTAACTTTCGATTTTTATATCCTTGCACCTAGCGCAGTTCCCAACACACTATTTCTCCAACAAATATATTTTATCATTCACAATGTCCAAAATTTCCATGTCTAGCCCTTTGAGTATCTGCCCATAGTCCTAACCTTTCAATGATAGCAACAGCAATATTTGACAGCACCTACTATGGGACAAATAACTCTTCTGAGTACCAAAGCCAGTTTCTTTGATACTCATGACAACCAAGTGAAGTGGAAGGTACCACTTTTATCCCCATTTTACAGATGGAGAAACTGAGGTTCCAAGCAATTAGATCAATTTCTGAAGCTTGCACAGTTAGTAAGTGATGGAGCTGAGATCTGAATCCAGGTGTCCTGGCTCTGGAGCATCTATTTTCCATCACAGCATCACACTGCCTTCCTTCTCTTTCTAGATTCAGGTTGAATCTAGTGTACATCATTCACTAGACCTAGTGAATGATGTACAAGGATGTGTACGGTCTATTCTCTACATCTGAAACAAGGTATTGCCACTAACATCTGCTTGGTATTGATATAGTTGAGAAAGTAAGCTTCAAATGAGTTCTTTCAGTGACTAAGCAACATCCAGGGGAAATTCAACAGCACCTGTGCATACACTGGAGAAAAGGAGTAATAGAAACATGAAAGGCAAAGTATCTGAAAAGAAAGTGGACAATTCTGTGCTGGAGGAAAAACAACAATAAAGAATTTTTGTAATCGTTTGGTTTTATTTTTAAACAAGGAAATATTGGCAAAACTGCTGTTAAAGAGGACTGAAGCTGATACAAAAGAAGTAATATTTTAGATCACAAATGAAATCTTTTAATCAAAATATCTAAGACCCCATAAACCTACGCTGGAGCCAAGAAGGGATACACTAAATCAAAGCAGGATCCTTAGACCTGGAGAATGCGTTACTTTTAGCAAGCGGCTACTTTTGAGCTGAAATGAAGCACCTGAAAAACTTAAAAGGAAAATGTGATCAGGAAATCAATCTGTGCTTTTTACACAGCCTGTCACTCTCCTCAGTCTCTTCCAAAAGAAAAGAAATGATGTTTCCACTGCCTCATGAAAGGGACATCATCTTTGGTGATTTCTTTGCCTTGGAATAATGTTCATCTTATAAAACTGTACCTCCCACCGCTGGGCTGATTCCAGTGTTATACAAGCACTGCTGCTTTATAGAAGGATACTGAGAAATGCTCGTTGGAGAGGTAAGTCTGCTCAAGGGTCATTATTTTTTTTTTCTTTCTTTTTTGTCTTTCTCAGCATTTGAAAGAAAACCAGATATTTTCTTTTCATGAAAGTTGATGACTTCAGGTAGGGAAGAAGCAGCTGTGGCAGATGGACTTTTGAAATGCAGTAAAATATCCTGTCTTCATATAAATGTTTATGGGAGCCAGAGAACTCAAGAAGAAAAACACAAGCAAAAAGTTGCATGACTCACAGGCTCATTTGCTTCTAAATAAAGCTTTTCTCAGAGTTTCCCATGAGGTGTTCTGAGTGAACAAACAGCAGGGTCTACGGTAGTATGAGGGAGGATGTTTTTAAAATACAAAAAGGTGCCTCCAATAGTAAGTCAAGAAAATCATTCTGTTGCTTTTGGTGTTTGAGCAAACGTATGTCTAAAGTGAAGCTATGGGGTCACATATGCACTGTCCTTGTCCACATGCGGGTGGTGGCGTCACTAGCCGTTCTTGGCTGGACCACTTTGAAGGTGATGAGCAAAGGTTGAGCAGGACGCCTCCTGTTGACTCACAGACTTTCCTCTAACAGAGCATCGTGAAGCGATGATAATTAAGTTTAATTTTAGACCTTGTATGCAGAACCTGGGAATGTTTTCAAACTCAGATCAGGCTCCGTTGACTTTGGCACTTGAGATTTGAAAGGAAGGTCAGAAGTCCTAGACTGCCTATATGCTCTTCAGTTCTTTACTTCCAGAAAATGGCAAATTTGGAACATATAAGGAAAAAAAAATCTTCTATTAAAAATATCCTGCAAATAGCAGGCACTCCAGCTTCAAACACAGAGGCATCACCACCCTCTTCCACACTCAAGGCGTTCTAATTAATTACCCGGTGCCTTTACCAGTTGTGCTAAAATTCTCTTTTTCCTCCTTCAAATCTAAAGGGCTTGAGCTTATTAGGAAACATGTTGGAATAGTCTTCATATACTCATTGCGACTTAACATGTGACCTGATGACAAATTGGCAATATTAGGTTAGTTGACCATTTCTAGGTACCTGGTATGAGTAGCAATATAGAAATGAAACAGCTGTCCCAGTGTTTAGAATAATCACTATCTAGAACGTGCTCAGGGGACTTCCCAGGCGGCTCACTGGTTAAGAAAGAGCCTGTCAATGCAGGAGACACAGGAGACGTGGGTTTGATCCCTGGATTGGGAAGAGCCCCTGGAGGAGTAAATGGCAACCCTCTCCAGTATTCTTGCCTGGAGAATCCCATGGACAGAGGAGCCTGGCGGGCTATACCCATGGGGTCACAAAGAGTTGGACACAACGGAACATGCACACATGTTTGACCTCTCTACAGGCTCAGAGAATCCTGTGGACGAATAGGCTGTCTTGCCAAATTTTACAAATAAAAATACAGGACATTCAAATTTGAATTTCAGGTCAACAAGGGTGACATTTTAGCATATCTATACCCTCTGCAACATTTCATTATTCACAGTTTACCTGGACATCAAAAAAAAATCTTAAATTTAAATTTTAGCTGAATAACCTATATTTTATCTGGCAACCCTTCAAGATGCATGAGCTTTTCTAAGGTACTATTTAATCAAAAACACATTCTGAATATTTTTCTGCAAGAAGTGGGGCATCTAGAGGAAATGCATCAAAAACATTTAATTTAAGCAAGAAAATAGCCACTCTGAAGAGGCCTTTCCCAGCCATTGACACATATTGTAAAGCTACACCCAGAAAGTCAGCAGAGAAAAAGGTAAAAGCAACACAACAATTTAATGATTCCTGTTGTAATCTAGCACTTCCGCCTAGACAGAATTGAAATTCCCTGCCAGTCACCCTCAGGTTCTTGCTCCAGCATATTCATTTTTCTTTCCTATGTTTCACTGCCTCCTGTAGGGGAAGGAAAAAAAAAAAAAGAATAGATAAAAGGGGGGAGAAAAAAGGTCTAGCATTTTAATGTACATTTGTTTTGGCATTAGCTGAGTTCTGGAGACAAAAACAATCTCCTGCTTTTAATTCAGTCCATGTGTAACAAAGTTGTATGTTGGGAGATCTGGCTTTAAATAAGAACGATTAACAAGCGTTTTTGATCACAGGAAGTTCAGAAGAGTCCCTGCTCCAAAGAATATAATAAACATCGACTTAGCAGTTAGACGGTCCATGTTGCGTATCAGTCATGACCGCAGCATCCACTTTGATTGGCGGCACCGGGACACAGGGCCTGAGATCTCCCCACCTCCACCATCCATCCGTCCATCCATCCATCCGTGGGCCCCTCTGCTCAGAGCCGACGGCCCTTCCTTCCCGCCCTGGGAGGCTAGCTCAGCTGCTGGTTTCTGGGCAAGGGGCCATGACAGGGGGATGTTTGCTTTAGATAGCCTGCAGCTGGCTGAGTGGGCGTTTCATTCAGACAACACAGGCGCCTCCCACTGTCTACTGTTTCGGGCTAGTGGAGCTCTGGGGTCTTTTGATTTATAAGGTGCTTTACATGCCTGAAGTTATACTTTTAGGAAGCAGAGTTGTGATGAATGAGGGTCTGGCTGTCGATCGCAGGGATCCACACACACAGGCTTGCAAACCTCTTCTCTTGCTGTTGTTTGATTGCTGAGTTGTGTCTGACTCTTTGCGAGCCCACGGACCACAACCTGCAAGGCTCCTCTGTCCATGGGGTTCTCCGGGCAAGAGTCGTGCAGTAGATTGCCATGTTTTCCACCCCCAGAGGATCTTCCAGAGTCAGGGACTGAATCTGTGTCTCTTGCCCTGGCAAGTGGATTCTTTACCCCTGTGCCATCTGGGAAGTCCAGCCTCTTCTCTTGGGTTGGTCTTAAAAAGATTCTAGGCAAGTGACACAGGGGACGCGGATGCCTGGATGTGGAAAACTGGTCATCTCTAGGCAGGGCTGCTGCTTGCTTATTCCACTGCTGCCCATCTAGGGCTGACCCTTATAGTGAGTACTTAATGCGTGAGGCTTGCTGCCTGACTGTGTGTCCTAGATATTCTTACATCTATGACATTGTCAATTTGAGACCATCAAGGTCCTGGAAAGAAAAAGCTTGAAAGCTTTTCTGAGCAAAGCCTCAAGCTGATACTTTTTCCATCCAGTGGATTATTCTCATAAGTGCTATGAATGAACAGGTTCTCAGGAGGATGGCCTGGGGAATTTGACATATTGATGTCCGAGAAGTCTTATTTTCTTATCCCAGATGACAACTGACTGCTTCATTGAGAGAACTTCTGACTACCATAGTTCACTAGGGGAAATGTGAAAACAAAGTGAACCAGAAAAGAAATAGAAACCCAGACCTTTCAGTTCCTGTTTATCCTATTTTTAATCTCAACATCTCGGTTGCTCTCTTTCTTGCTTCCCTGGCCTTGCTGGAAATTCATACCCACACCTGGCTTTCCAAGTGCCCTGGGGACAGAGAAGAGGTGGGCCCCCACCAGGGGAGGCTCCATGGCCTCGTGTGTGGGCTGAGAACCAGTGTCCACGCTGGCGGGCGTAAGAGGAGGGAGATACCAGGAAACTCGGCCACATCTAATTTGGAGCTGTTGGGAAAGTATGAATGATCATCTCTGCCTGCATTAACTACCTCAGCTAGGACACTGGCAATTCCAGGAACTGGGAGAAGGAAAGATGGAAAAGGGGCATTGTGATATTGTGGACAAACACTCAGACAGACTGGTGACTGCAGAGGTAGGAGCGGCTGTGTTCATTGGTCCTTCTCACCTCCTCTCTCCCTCCATCCCCACTCTCTCGTCTATGCTTCCATTCTTAATGATAGGCTTTCGTGATACAGAGGCAAAGAAAACCAGGAGTCCTGGGCCCCTAGAAACCTCAAGAGAAACATAAAATGCTCGCAAGGATGCCTATGTTGTTCCATGTAGTGGATGTTGGTACTCATACCACAATGCACTCACATGTGTGAACATACATTTTTTTTTTTTCCTTTTCCTCGTGAGTGAAATAATTCATCCCCTGTGTGGTGCTGTGACTGAAAAGAAGAGTGAATAAAGCGCCCTGCCCCCCAAATAACATGTCCCGAATGGGAGGTGAGCCCTATGGGGCCCCACTGTGATCGCCCAGGGTGCTCTGGATCCGTGGGCTGTGGTTAGGCATCTGGGAGCCTGTCTTCCTGCCCGGCTGTAGCCTCGGAGGGGAGGGCTGCACCTGTGTGCGGCTTCACGCCCAGCTCTGCAGTGGGCACCTCACCTCCCAGGAACAGGGCAGGGGGACTTGCGAGGACACTCTGCCAGCAGTGGCCCATACCCAGGCCCCCTTCCATGGACACCTCCCACTCAGCACATCCTCCATGGTCATCTCCCATCTCACAGCCTGGAAACCCAGAGCGTCTGCTCAAGGGTCACTTTTCCAGTCTTCCACTTGCTTAGCCATTCACATCTGCAGTTAACAAGTCTCTCCAGGACCCTCAGGGCATTGCTGATAGAGCTACCCTTCTTCCCCTGATGGCTTGTATTTGGCTAATTGACTTGGCCTATTACCTTGTGAGATGTGAAAGTGTTAATTGCTTGAGGTGTTGACTCTTTGCCACCCCAGGGACCTGCCAGGCCTCTCTGTCCATGGAATTCTATGAGCAACAATACTGGAGTGGGTAACCATCTCCTTCTCCGGGGTGGGGGGATGAGGTTGGGGGTCTTCTGAAAACAGAGATCAAAACCTGATCTCCTACATTGACTCTTAGATTCTTTACCGTCTGAGCCACCAGATGTGAGAAGAACCATTACTAATTTCTGTCTCAAAGGAAGAATGAGAAGTTCACTGGACCCCTGTGAGATCAGTTCTGTAATTAATTCTACCATGGACCTCCTTCCCCAACCTGGAGATCGGGAACCTTCTAGAACTCTCCAAAACCTTGTACAGGCTTTAGAACTGCTGACACAGAACTCAGTAATACATTTATTCAATCCAAGCAGTCTTCAGCTATAAAGGTGGTCAGTAGAAATTGTTGCACTACCTAGGCTTAAGGGTCTTCCCTTGTATCTCAGTATGTAAAGAATCTGCCTGCAAAGCAGGAATCTGCCTTCAATGCAGGAGACCTGGGTTTGATTTGTGAGTCAGGAAGATCCTTGGAGAAGGAAATGGCAACCCACTCCAGTATTCTTGCCTGGAAAATCCCATGGACAGAGGAGCTTGGTGGGCTACAGTTCACGGGATCGCAAGAGTAGGACATGACTTAGCAACTAAACCACCATTACCACCACCTAGGCTTAAATGATTTGAATAAAAATCGGTACAGTAATAAAAGTGATCCTCTTTGCAGAATCATCTCAGGGTTTTGTTTTGTTCTTTTTTGATTCTTATTTTCTTCAGTCCCAGATAATCTTGAAATATATTGCTAATGTATAATTAATTTTAAATGCTATAGCATTTTGAGCCAGGCTGATTTTGATGACAGTAGAGAACATTTTGAAGCAGTTTCATGATTTTCAGAACACTACTGATTTTATAAGGGGGGGAAAAAAAACATTCCCATATAGTAAAACTTTAAAAGTGCTAGCAGTGTTGTTATTTCCTCCAACATAAGCACCCACAACAGGAAAGCAAACAAACCCACAGTGGACCGAAAATGTGGTTTCTGGAACTCTCTTAAACCTTGGCTAAATTTTGGGGGCTCCCAAAGGACAGGATTACTTCATGTCAAAGCAAAAATTCTCCTGACTCTGTAAACAGCCCACGGTTCCGGGAAATATGGGAAATGTAGATGAGAAATGAAGTTGTGTTGTATTTGGAAAAGCTGTCGTGATCACGAAGTCTTCATCCTGCGGGATCCATCTCTGCAGCTTTGGGGCCTTTGGGGTCTTTGGGGCCTTTGGGACCCTTCTCTTCTTTGTATTCACTGCATCTCTTACCAAGTCCCTGCTCCTACAGCTCTCTGCACAACAGGCCAATCAGTTGAGAGATGAGTCACTGGGGCAAAGAATAGGGATTTTTATTGGGAAAACCAGCAGACTGAGAAGATGGTGGACTAGTGTCCCCAAAATCCAATGCCCCCAAGTTTGGATTTGGGGCTAGTTTCAATAGCAGTCTTCAATGGCAGTCCTTCTCCAGGAGGTCTTCCTGACTCACAGATTGAACCCTGGTCTCCTGCCTTGAAGGCAGATTCCTGCAATGCAGGCAGATTCTTTACCAATTGAGCTACAAGGGAAGCCCCTTAAGCCTAGCTGGTACAACAAGTTCAGCTGAGCACCTTGATAGCTGAAGACTGCTATTGAAACTCGCCCCAAATCCAAACTTTCAAACTAGTTTGAAAGCTAGTTTCTTTCATAGAGCACACAGACAGAGGTGACAAAGTAGAGTAAAAAAGGTGATAAGTTGTTGCGAATATTTCCTGGTTCTAATCAAAACTCTGAAGGGGATGTGTTAATTTTTTCTTCCGTTAGCCACTTATAGGTGGTCAGGATGTTTCCTGTGAGCTAAACAAAGGCATTTTATTTATTTTTTCCCCTTATGTCAAGCTTTGTGCACATTTTTATTTTTTAATTTATTTTTAATTAAGGGATAACTCTTTTACAGTCTGTGTTGGTTTCTGGTGTACAACAACATGAATCAGCCATAACTACATACATATCTCCTCCGTCTTAAGCCTGTCTCCCCACTCCAACCCACCCCTCTAGGTCATCACGGAGCGCCGAGCTGAGCTCCTTGTGGTATATGGCAGCTTCCCACTAGCTATTTTACACATGCTAGGATGTATATGTTAATGTAACTATGATTCCACACCTTCTTTCTTCAACTTTGTCCACAAGTCCATTCTCTATGTCTGCATCTCTATTCCTGCCTTGCAAATAGATTCATCTGTACTGATTTTCTAGATTCCATACATATGGATTAATAGATGGTACTTGTTTTTCTCTTTCTTGCTTACTTCACTCTGTATAACAGGCTCTAGGCCCATACACCTCAGTTCATTGGACTCACATTCTTTCTTTTTTATGGCTGAGTAATATTCCATTGTATATATGTACCACAACCTCTGTATCCATTCATGTATCAATGGACATCCAGGTTGCTGCTATGTTCTGGCTATTGTAATTCGTGCTGCTTGCTAATGTTCATAACAAAGGCAGTTAACTTAAAGTTATAGCATGGGAAGCAGGGTTCCTGGAAATGGGCCATTATTAAGCTATAGGCAATATCCCTTTAGTGATTAACTTGTATTAATATCAAAAGGAATTCAATATGAAAGTTAAAGAAACAGATCTAATATGGAGTCATATTTGTTCTTCTCTGTTATACATCTCTCTTTACCTATTTTTTTCCTCAAGACCATCCATCACCAAAACCAAAACACCAATGATGACATCACAAACCCCCTTCAATTCTATTCCTTCTTTAGAGCCCAAATTGCACTGTGCATTTTCATAGGAATAGTTGTGTGTCTGTGGCTTATACAAAACTCACAAAGTAAAAGACACAAGTCACTGAATGTGTCATTTTTTACTAGTTTTGTGGTAAAAACCAAACTGATACTCTCTTTTCTCCTCCCCACCACAGGACAGATTCTCATTTCATGCAGTAGTATAGATAAGTGTCAACACTACACGCTCACTGAGAATAACTTTTGGTTCAGTGGACATCTAATGAATTTAAAATATGATTCTGATTCCATCTAGAAAAAAGGCAGCATTTTGCATAAAACAGTATTCCATCAGGATAAATTCTGAGCTTTTATTTTTCCATCATAAAATTCATGTCGGGAAGGTGGAGGGTTTGTCCTCCCACAAAGACAAGCATGTGATAAAGGCTGTATCCCAGAGTTTTAAACTCCATCTAACACATTATCCAGACAAAGAAGATTAGGGCTTTTGGCAGACTCACTGACAATTTGCCTCCATTAGAAGAGAGAGGGCTCAAAGAGAAGAAACTACAGTGTATTCCATCCGTTCCTTTGGCAACAGGGATCTTCCCTTGTTTTAAACCAAACAAACATTAACAAGGAAAACCAGCTGCTTTTACAATGAATAAACCCATTACCTCAACTCTTTGTACATTACTGAGGTATTTTTACTTGTCAGATTTTCTGTTTTGTGGAGGCTTGGATATTTTCAGTATGCTGTCAATGCAGACAAAACAGAGCTGGTTTTAGCAGCAGTACCAGATGTGGATGAGAACATGGGCCTTCCTGGCCCTTTGATTCCAAAGTTTGGTGGTAAGTTACTGCTGCTGTCAAAAATAGTAACAACAGGATTTGGCATCTTGACACCACGCTGCCTGGTGCTGGCTTAGCTATCCGCACAGTAGCCAACAGTGGAGACTGCATGCAGAGGGCGCCCCCAGAGTTTTAACTCAGACTATGCATCAAGGGTCAGCCCTGTTGTAGTTACTACTGCAGCAAAGAAAACTGGTTCGTATTGATCCAAGGAGCCAACTGATCCTGAGTGTCATGACATTTGACCCACTACAATCATTAACTGTACCCAGGGAACGAATGAACCTTAAAACAAGAGCGGAAGGGGTTTTTACAAAAGTACCAGCATTAAGGCTCCTTCCCCTTCCCGTATTCCCTCTTTTCTAGATTATTGGGTACTATACATGCTCAGCATAAGAGGGGCTAGTGTTGGGAGTGCCATATGCTCCTAGTATCTGTCAGAGCTCCCCGTGATCCACAGGTCAGAAAACTCAGGTCTACAGAGCCAGACAGGAGTGTTGTTTGACTGGTAGAGTGAAGACAACAACCCCCATTTAAAAATGAACAAGTGGAGTCTACAGGAAAGGTCAGCTGTCACAAATGAGCACTGTGATGCAAGTTTGGAGGTAGGACCTCCAAAATGATTTGCAGTAGAAGCTAAGATTGTAGCCTTAGGAAATGTGACTGTATACCTAGTCCCTTCTGATAGTTAGCCTCCAACTTTGACCTCCAATCTAGTTTTCATGGAGTCTAGGCTATGGACTGAGTATAGCTTCAGACTATTTCTGCGTTGATCTTGGCACAATCCCTTATTAATTGAGTGACTCTGAGCAAGTTTCTTCCATGCTGTAACCTTCATTTTTCTCACTTATGGAGTGGGGACAATGAAATAGTATCCAGGCTTCCCTGGTGGCTCAGGTGGTAAAGAGCCTGCTTGCAATGCAAGAGACCTAGGTTCAGTCCCTGGATTAGGAAGATCCCCTGGAGAAGGAAATGTCTACCCACTCCAGTATTCTTCCCTGGGTAATCTCATGGACAGAGGAGCCTGGCCGGCTATAGTCCATGGGGTCATGAAGAATTGGACACAACTGAGTGACTAATACTTTCCTAGAGCTTATTGTGAATATTTACTGAGATGATGCATGAAGTACACTTATCACAATGTCAAGCACAACGTCAACACTCAATAGATGCTAGGTGTGGCTTTTGGACAGCAATCACAAGGTCTCCATTTCAATGGCTGCCCCATGCCCATAAGAATAATACGAAGTCTGATAAGGCTGAGAGAGTCTTCATGTTGGGGTCCCTGCCTCTTACCAACCTGGTCTCTCAACATTCTCCCCTCTTAATTCAATGCTCCAGAGATGCTGAAAATCATTCAGGTCCTCAAAAATCTGATGTTCTCTAATTCTCAGGCCTTGGGACATGCCCTCCCTTTCTGTGGAACATTCTATCAGGGCCTGTTAGTCATTCATGCCCTAGTCACTTCACGTTATCTGCAGTCTCCCTGCCCCGTGATTCCCAGAGTACACATTCTATTGTTATTATTATTATTATTATTACTATTACTACTACTACTATTATTATTATTCTATTATTATTGTTCAGTACTGGTCTTCCCTATGTGACTGCCAGCTCTGTGACAGCAGGGACAATGATGGACATCTTACTATCAATCTCTAAACTCTAGTAGAGGTCTCATCCCATGATAGGTGTTCTGTCAATATTCACTGAATGCATGAAGTTATAAAACCATGCAGGGGACTCAAACTTATGAATACCCTTCTTCCAATTCAGAAGTCAATAGACTTGAGTAGGATAAAAATAGCCAAGTGAATATCAGTACAGAAGTGAATAAGATATAATCTCTTTTTCTCTAAAGGAATGGATTTTGCTATAGAAATGACTAGCGGTCTCCAAATATGGAGTCTACTCCTCTTCCATAGCAATAGAAGTTCTGACTTTTTATTGAGTCCACAGCCATTAAAAAAAAAAAAAAAAAAAACACAAACCTTTCCTAACATCCTTTGCAGTCAGATGTGATCAGGTTTTGGATAAGTTCTGACCAATAAAATACAATCTAAATATTGCCCCCTTTTACTTCATTCTCTCTATAAAATTCAGGTTATAAGTATGTAGTCAAAGTCATAAGACTACCTACCATCTGCTAACTGTGTGTTCTATGACAACCTGTGGCAATCCATCTTGAATGACAGAATGATCTTTGTCATTGTTCAGTCACTCAGTCATGTCCAACTCTTTGTGACCCCATGGACTGTAGCACTCCAGGCTTCCCTGTCCTTCACCATCTCCTGGAGCTTGCTCAAACTCATGTCCATTGAGTTGGTGATGCCATACAACCATCTGTCCTCTGTCATCACCTTCTCCTCCTGCCTTCAATCTTTCCCAGCATCAGAGTCTTTTCCAATGAGTCTCTTCTTCCCATCAGATGACCGAAGTATTGGAGTTTCAGCTTCAGCATCAGTCTTCCAATGACTATTCTCCTTAGGATGGACTGGTTGAATCTCCTTGCAGGTCAAGGGACTCTCAAGAGTCTTCTCCAGCACCACAGTTCAAAAGCATCAATTCTTTGGCACTCAGCCTTCTTTATGGTCCAACTTTCACATTCATACATAACTACTGGAAAAACCGTAACTGTGATTATATGGAAATTTGTCAGCAAAGTAATGTCTCTGCTTTTTAATATACTGTCTAGGTTGGTCATAGCTTTTCTTCCAAGGAGCAAGTGTCTTTTAATTTTGTGGTTGCAGTCATCATCTCCAGTGATTTTGGAGTCCAAGAAAATTAAATCTGTCACTGTTTCAATTGTTTCCCCATCTATTTGCCATGAAGTGATGGGACTGAATGCCATGATCTTTGTTTTTTACATGTTGAGTTTTAAGCCAGCTTTTTCACTCTCCTCTTTTACTTTCATCAAGAGGCTCTTTAGTTCCTCTTTGCTTTCTGCCATAAGGGTGGTGTCACCTGCATTTCTGAGGTTATTGACATTTCTCCCAACAATCTTGATTCCAGGTTGTGCTTCATCTAGCCTGGCATTTCTCATGATGAACTCTGCATATAAGTTAAATAAGCAGAGTGACAGCATACAGGCTTGACGTATTCCTTTCCCAATTTCAAACCAATCTGTTTTTCCATGTCCAGTTCTAACTGTTGCTACTTGACCTGCATACAGATTTCTCAGGATGTAGGTAAAGTGATCTGGTGTTCCCATCTCTTAAAGAACTTTCCACAGTTTGTTATGACCAACACAGTCAAAGGCTTTAGCATAGTCAATGAAGCAGATTTTTTTCTGGAATTCTTTTTCTTTTTCTGTGATCCTATGGATGTTGACAATTTGACCTCTGGTTCCTCTGTCTTTTCTAAATCCAATTTGAACATCTGGACATTCTCGGTCCACATACTCTCTAAGTCTAGCTTGGAAAATTTTGGGCATTACTTTGCTAGCATGTGAAATGAGTGCAATTGTGGGGGTAGTTTAAACATTCTTTGGCACTGCCTTTCTTTGGAATTGGAAAGAAAACTGATTTTTCCCATCCTGTGACTACTGCCGAGTTTTCCAAATTTGCTGGCATACTGAGTGCAGCACTTTAATAGTACCATCTTTTAGGATTTGAAATAGTTCAGCTGGAATTCCATTACCTCTGCTAGCTTTGTTCCTAGTGATGCTTCCTAAGGCCCACTTGACTTCATACTCCAAGATGCCTGGCTCTAAGTGAGTGATCACACCATCCTGATTATCTGGGTCATTAAGATCTAAATGGTCTATAATGCTCTTTTTTCCCTTTTTGTCTATTCTGATACCTGGAATGAAGGTAAGATGACTGGAGCTTTGGCAGCCATATGGGACTTTGAGGAACAAGGCTGTCCTTTAGTGCAGGTGAAGCACATAGCGGGAAGGAATTTGGGTCTCTGAGCATTTTGGGAAGCTAACCACCATACCAGCTCTGGACTGCTTACTCAGACTTTTTCATTTGCTTAAGCTATTGTCGTTAATTTTTCTCTGTTACTCGGTGTCGGGGTTCAAAGAGAACTCTTTATTATCAAGAACTGCATTACAAAAATAATTATTCAAGCTGGAGGAAAAGGACTTAAAGAATCCCAAAACTATTTTTACTGAAGACATTTTATAATAGAATTTTAATAGCAATAATGCATTTTACTAATGCTAAATAAATATTTTTAAGCATCTTGTGAAGTGAAGTGAAAGTCACTCAGTCATGTCCGACTCTTTTCAACCCTATGGAATGTAGTCCATGGAATTCTCCAGGCCAGAATACTGGAGTGGTTAGCCTTTCCCTTCTCCAGGGGATCTTCCCAGCCCAGGGATAGAACTCAGGTCTTCCATATGCAGGCGGATTCTTTACCAGCTGAGCCACAAAGGAAAACCAAGTGGGTTGCCTATCCCTTCTCCAGAGGATCTTCCCAAGCCAGGAATTAAACCAGGATCTCCTGCATTGCAGGCAGATACTTTACCAAATGAGCTATCAGGGAAGCCCTTAAACATCTTAAACATAACTAAACAAGCTAATCCTAAAAGAAATGAACCCCAAATACTCACTGGAAGAACTGGTGCTAAAGTTGAAGCTCCAATACTTTGGCCACCTAATTCAAAGAGCCAACTCATTGGAAAAGACCCTGTTGCTTGTAAAGATTGAAGGCAAAAGGAGAAGGAGGTGGCAGAAGATGAGAAACTTGGATAGAATCACTGACTCAATGGACATGAACTTGAGCAAACTCCAGAGACACTGAAGGACAGGGAAGCCTGGCTCACTGCAGTCAGTGGGGCCACAGGGATTCAGACACAACTTAGGGACTGAACAACAACATAACTAAACAACTTATAAATGTCCCAAAAGATTAGACTAGAGTCGATGAATTTCCAGATTCAAAACACACAGTAGAACTTTACACAACTACCATCAGTGAACAAAAGAATATAATGTCTACTGAGCAGCCAGTCACTCCAGAAAGCTGCTCTGTTTTTCAAAGCAGGGCTCATAAGGCCATTTTTTTCTTAAGTTCATGGTGTGTATGTGTGTGTGCTAAGTTGCTTTAGTCGTGTCTGACTCTTTGTGACCACATGGATTGTAGCTCACCAGGCTCCTCTGTCCACAGGATTATCCAGGCAAGAAGATTGGAGTGGGTTGCCCTGCTTTCCTCCAGGGGAACTTCCCAGCCCAGGGATGGAATCTGCATCACCTATGTCTCCTGCATTGTAGGTGGATTCTTTACCACTGAGCTGCAGGAGAAGCCCCTATGCTCACGGTACTAATTTCTCAATTACAAGCCCATGATAACTGGGAACAATATTAAAAATATTTATCAATCTGTACAGTCTAGATGCTGTACCATCAGAAGAGATGCTGGCTGTAGAACAACGAATATATCCATCCTGGTGCCAACTGACACCTTACCAGCCTGATGACACCCACAGCGGTCTGTATGGAAATCCTGCTTCCTAAAGAACTGACCACATTCTGTGTATTCAGTGGTAGAACACATGGGAGAAAGCCTAGATCGTGCATACAATGCCCTGGTCTATAGACACAGCTCTTTGCCTTTTGTGAGCTTCCTGATGGGTTGATTTAGAAGAAAATGAGACCCATGGGTCCGTTAAGAGAGATTTTTGGAATATGAGAAGTTAGCTTTTTAGCATATACTTTCCATGACAATTGTTTGCCTGTATTCAAATGAGTGCTTATGCACAAGCATGCGTACACACACATACACACACACACACACACACACACACGACACATAAAGTAGTGTGATTGCAATCACAAGTGCATTGAATTGGACCTGGGACAGCAATGTTGCTTCTTTTCATTCCAGGAACAAGAAATATCAGAACCCCCAGCATCCTGGATCTGCTTCTGGCATTCATGTCGAAGCTCCCAGTGTCTAAAAGACTACTATTTTTGATGCGCAGCTGTTGAGTTGAAACATCTGATAGTTTCTCTTCTCCAGGCGGGTTTGGTGCAAGATACCAGTAAACGATCATTTGTTTCAGTTCTTATAAGCGTCTAGAGACTAATATTAGAGAACAGTTCCTCCCACACAAGCTCCTTCTCTTCTGGCTTTCAGCCTAGGGGATCTTAGACCCCAGAGGAATCATGCAGAACTGTGATCAGGCAGACCTGGGCTTTTATTCCTCAATGACTGTGGGGACCCATCTGGCTTACAAGGCTGATCAGTTGGACAACAGGCACATCCACGGTTACCCCCAAGGTCACCCGCATACCTTGGAGTCCACACTAAGTCCTTGCTGTGGCTGAATGAAGCCCCTTTTGCCTTCTTCCCCGTGGATTTGGAGACTCACTGCTCTGATTCACTGGAGCAGTCATTTGTGTGCTCGGAGGCCATTGGTGAAATATCCCTTTCAGTTCAGGGGGAAGAAAGTGGTCAAAACATTTAACAACTGGTAAGATTTAACAGGGCATCTCTGGTGGTTCAGACAGTAAAAGAATCTGCCTGCAATGCTGAAGACCTGGGTTCGATCCCTGGGTGGGGAAGATCCTCTGGAGAAGGGAAAGGCTGGCTATCCACTCCAGTATTCTTGCCTGGAGAATGGCAGAGGCCAGAGCATTATCCAGCTGGATTGGCTACTGGACACAGAGTTTGAGCAATTTCCTGAAGGATCCTTGTCATAGACTCCAGGGACTCAAGGAAGCAACTTTTTGCTTGTTGGTGAGGGACATATCTCCACATCTTAACAATAGGCCGGTCTGCTGCAGACTGTTTCTAATGGAGAATATCCAGCCTCAAGTCTAACCAATCACCTTGTTTATCTATCCTCAAGGTATTTATCAATCTTGCTCACATGATGACCCACAATTGGATAATTCACAAGGTCAGAAAGACATCCCTCTATGTCAATAGCCAGATGGATTTAAGATCATTTACAAAAATGTAATCAAATTGTTATCATGTGCAAATGAGATTATAATAACATAAATGCCAGTTTGAAAAAAAAAGTGAAAGAAAGTTAATCGCTCAGTCATGTCTGACTCTTTGCGACCCCATGGACTGTAGCCTGCTAGGCTCCTCTGTCCATAGAATTCTCCAGGCAAGGATACTGGAGTAGGTAACCATTCCTGTCTCCAAGGCATCTCCCTGACGCAGGGATCAAACCCAGGTCTCCTGCATCGCAAGCGGATTTTTTACCGTCTAAATCACCAGGGAAGCCCAGTTTGCGCCAGTTTATTGCCAGTTTATTTCTGACATAGCGTATACTGAAGTTTGTTGGAATCAGTAGTGGAGGGTCAGATGTTAAAATGACCCGATATAATTTTAGTCTGCTCCAGTGTAGGTGTGATGCTGTGTGGTCTCGCCAGTCAAGCTATGTCTGTCCTCTGGGCTCTTGTCCTGGCCGCCACATTTGTGGAGAAAGTGAGGCAAGAGTGGACATATCCGTGTACAGGTAAGGAGTTCTAGAAATGTGTCATGTGTGTGAAGATTGAAGGATGTTTCCCTAAGGGGGTCATGAATGCCGTCTTCCAGTTTTCATGAGGCTTTTCTCGAAGGAAGAGATAGACTTATTCTGTGTTGCCTCAAAAGGGTGAAATAGGGGCAGTGAGCAGAAGTCAAAGGGAGGGAGGATTGGGTTCAATCTAAGGAAGAGTTAACAGAGAGGAAATTAACTATATAGCAATGTAAGTTCAAGGTCATTACAATTCATTTCAAGAAACATCTGTGAGACACTCACCATGCCTCCGTTATTAAGTGTAATGCTGTAAACATAAAAAAGAGTATAGGAACTTCAGTCTACAATGAGATACAGATATGGAAAGCATTAATAAGAAAACATCAGACATGTGCCCTAAGAGATGCTTTTATAAGAGTACAAAGGAGTAAGGGAGTGATTCATTCTTCTAAGGGGATTGAGAAAGTGTCTATAAAAGAGTAAATGACAGATCTAGCATTTGAAGAATGAATCTGTTTGAATAAAACAGACAGATGGACAAGAGATGGAAAGTATTCCAGGGTGAGGGAAGAGTATGTGTAAAGCCTAGGGAGGCCCTTCAAGTTGTTTCTAGAAATCTCTAACAGCTTTGGAATTGATTATTTCACTAGGGAACGCTGGTTGATATTCTCTTGGGATATTCTACACACATGCAATGAACCAGAATTTTAATTCTTCTTTCATTGGGAAGCATTTTTTATGTTTCTACGTTTGTTTGCTTTTCCTTGTTCAATAGCTCTACTCTTCCAGTCACTCTGGAAGGAAATTAACTAGCAAAAAACACTTTTTCAATTTAGGGAAAGAGAAACATTCAAATAGGAGTAAAATTTAAGTTAGTTTTGGTTTCAATGTGTTTGTTTTATTTTTTCCAATTTGGCCTTTTTTTTACTTTATGTAAGAATAAGTTTCGACATTGATGGCTTTGGAGAGTGTGTTGCAATTTAAAGAAATATATACGATATCCTGAAACTTGGTTGTTGGAGGGTAGATTGGAACTCTGCAAATGGCTAAAGATTTGGTGAAAAAGATGGATGGTACATCAAGGGTAGTACCAGTCTTAGTTAAAAAAATGATCATTTGAAGGGTCCCACACTCAATTAGATATTAAATTTTTCAAAATTGCTTCAAATAATTTTTTATTAAAACACTTTTTATGAAAATTGCATGTATTAGTTTTTTTTAATTCCTTTTAAGTAGCTTTGGTATTTGCTTTATAGTAAACAATAAAAACAATGAAAAAACAAAATATTTCCAGGTGAGGTCTCCTGATACTTAAGTATAGAAAGATCTGTTTTGGAGACTGATAGACTGATATTAAAATTATTCTATTTGCCTTTAAGCATGATATATTATGTCATAAAAAATGGTGCTTCTCACAAACTGAATTCTATGAAGTTCTTTTCGCCCCTCAAGGTCTTTCCGTACTTTTATCTCTGCACAAGGACTTCTTGTCAATGCAATTCATCGTGTTTGCTTGTTGTTGCAATCAGCATCAATTTTGTCTTTATGCCTGTCTCTTTT
Source organism: Muntiacus reevesi (assembly GCF_963930625.1). NCBI lineage: Eukaryota > Metazoa > Chordata > Mammalia > Artiodactyla > Cervidae > Muntiacus > Muntiacus reevesi. The sequence goes on from NC_089256.1 coordinate 26,909,886, forward strand.
TTAAAAAAATTAATTTTTATTGGAGCATAGTTGATTTAAAATTTGTTAGCTTCTGCAGTACAGCAATAATTTTTAAATTCTACTTATTTTATATCCAAACCTTGAGGTCCTCTATTTATTAAGCTAGAACCATAGAATGAGGATAAATGGACCCCAGGAACCAAAAATTATGGAGAAGTGGGCTGGTTGATGGCAGCTGAGCCAAGAAGCAAACCTCTGCTTCTTTCGGGCCTGGGGACTTAGGGATGTCCTGGTGCTTGTCTGCCTGTCCTTCTGCCTACTACAGACCCACCCCATCACTACCGTGGGGGCTGGGGAGGGTCAGCCTTGTGTCCCGCTGACAAACACAGATGTCTGTCACGCCTGGATTTGAAAAGTATCCCTCCCCCCACCCCCACATTTGTGTGCAAAGTAAAAATTACTAAATATCCCCAAATCAGAAACTGATGACTTCCAAATAGCAAATAAGTGTCCTTAAATGATGACTATTTTACACCCTACTTTAACAGAAATGTCTGTTGGGTTTGCTGCCAGGTGCCACATTATCACTTAACCAAAAAGTTCTCTGCAAAAATAACTTCCCCGACGGGAACCGTGGTATGTGTACAGAGGGATCTATTTATGTTTCAGTTCAGTTTCAAAGATTTTTTGAGAAATGAGCTGAATGGATAGAATTTAAGCGATATATGCACCTCTGGAAAGACGTGGCAGATGTTAGCTCTTGAATGGGTGGAAATAGAAATGGCAAATGTGCGTTCCATGAGTAGACTTATTTAGGTTTTGGGGTGTTGTGCTGACTTTTTAACATAATCTACAGCAGAAGTCCCTTAATGTGAACCACGCTAAAACTTGAGGAGTTGCTGGCCATCCTTCGGCTTCTTGGATGTTGCTGCTTCATAGGACAGAGGTTCCCAGAAGGGATGTATTGAGTGTGCCAAAGTGCTGGCCACTGGGACAGGCACTTTACACAGGTCACCTTCTTTAATCCTCACACACTTTTGAAACAATTGCTCTCTGCAGGTGAAAGGAGGCCCAGGGCCGCTGAACTACAGGGCTCCGAGATCCTGAGTTGTTTGCTCTGACTGTGCCTCTTATTGCCTCAGCAACCAAGTTCAGCCCTTGGTTCCCAGGACGCTCTGAACTTGCCCCTTCAGTGAACCCGTCTTGTGTTTTAATTACCTCCTCCTGTTGGGTGTCAGGGATGGGTCATGTTCACTGCCTCATCCCCAAGACCCAGCACAGAGCTGGGAACCTCACTGGGGCTTGTGTTTGATGAGGGAACTGAAGCCGTTTAAGTAAGCAGAGCAGAAAGTGTCTTCAGAGGCCAAAGAAGGATCAGCTGGAACTGGGATGAATGGGAAAGGATTCCTAGAAATGGAAGTTGCAATTCACCTTCAAGAATGAGTAGACTTTCAAGCCAGGATGCTAATATGAGAAGGGTGGTGTTAAGAAGTGAGGAGCAAATGGTGGCCTTTTTGTCAAGAAAAATGCACAAAATTGGATGAGGCAATTCTTTTATCCTAATGTGTCTTGGTTTTCTTCTTCCTTCCTAAAATTGTACCTGGCAATTTGGAAAAATTGAGCTTTTCTTCTCCCCAAAGTATAAATCTAATTTCACTCGTCATAACAAACGCAAATTTATTAAGAGCGCATTCACAGGTTTTGGCCACTTAATTGAAGATATATAGCATGTGTTTAATATTTTCAATTTAGGAAGATATTTCTCGGTCGTCTCAAAAATTGATTTGAAAATAATGTTTTATATTTTTAATCTGAGCTTATTTAAACTGTTGTTCAGATAATACAAGTTTAACTTTTCTTATAATTAAGAAACATTTTACATTTTGGAGAAGGTTTAATATTCTGAGATACTAAATCTGTTGGTTCTTGACACTACAGTTAGGAGCAAAATTCTAGAGAAGGAGGTTAAATACATATGTATTCTTTATTGTTTGTCTTTTAATCTTTTAATGAGCTTGGACAGGCTCTAAGAAAAACTGCTTCTTGGTATTCAAAACAAGAGACCAATCTCTTTAGAACATGAATGTGCAGTCAGATGAAGGCTTCCAAGCTTTCAAGCCCTCCCGTTTCGGAGTTGAGCTCTCCCTACTACTGGAGGAAAGGTAGACGGAAGGAGGCTAATGTTACAAGCTGTTTCTCTCAAGGCAATTAACCTGTCTCCACCTCCTTCCCTATACATAGAGCCTTTTGATGCCAACCTGCCAGGAGCCCTGCACTCAAAAACAAACATTTCCCAGTTCAAAGAGGCAGTCTTAGGCTTCTGCTTAAAGTGAGATTGAAAGAGTTGTTTGCTTTCTTGCCTCTCTAGACTAGCGAAGGAAAGCTGGAGCCTCCAGCTTTTTCAACAGTGACTTCTTTCCAAAGATAAGCTGGTTAGGGAAAGAGATGGACTTTCTCAAAGGCACTCATGGAAGGTGAATCTGACTCACCTTGGATGAGACCAGGTGACTCGACCGAGTGAAGAGAAGCAAGATGTCCTTCTTAAGTGAGCAGATGAAAATAGGCTATTAACAAACCTAAAGAGATCTTTAATAGAACATATGATAATGTTTCGGGAAGCATCACAGATCTGCAGGATGACAGGGGCTCTAATGACAATAGCCCAGCAGAGGGGGTCCCAGGGACATCATTGCTCTCAGGGGAAGTTACCTATGCTGGAAAAGGGGGTACCAGGGTATAAGCCTGCTCCCCGAGACCAGTGATGCTACCTGAGAGACAGAAATCGAGTTCACTGACTTCAGAGTCACTGAAATCTGCACTCAAACTCCCCCACATACCAGAAGAGGGTGCGAGGTGCTAAAATAAATGACAAAGTAGGAGGCGGGGATGCACACTGACTCAGGGAGAAGAAATGCAGCCAAGAGCATCACAGGGTGGATTGGAATGTTCAAACCCTAATCTTAGAGGTATGTGCCTTTGTAAGGCTGAAAGACTTCACCTCAACACAGTTTGAATTATCTGTGACATTGATGTCTATGGTCAGAGTTAGGTTCTGCAGTAAGGACTAATGGCATTTGTTCATCCAAGAGGCATTTAATAAAGATCAGTGATGTTAGGACATCGTGCTGGGACTTCTGAAGCATGTGAAGATATGCAAGAACTGTGTCTCAAAGTTATTTAAAGGGCTTATTCATTCTTTTTAAAGGGTGTGTACACACACACATATGTATAATATACATTGTTGTTGTTCAGCCTCTAAGTTGTGTTTGACTCTTTGGGACCCCAAGGACTGCAGGATGCCAGGATTCTCTGTCCATCATCAACTCTCAAGAGTTTGCTCAAACTCATGTCCATTGAGTCAGTGATGCCATCCAACCATGTTATCTTATATTGCCCCCTTCTCCTTTTACCTTCGATCTTTCCCATCCTCAAAGTCTTTTCCAATGAGTCGGCTCTTCACATCAGTTGGCCAAAGTATTGGAGCTTCAGCTTCAGCATCAGTTCTTCCATTGATTTCCTTTAGGATTGATTGGTTTGATCTCCTTGCTGTCCAAGGGACTCTCAAGAGTCTTCTCCAGCACTGCAAATCAAAAGCATCAATTCTTCAGTGCTCGTTCTTCTTTATATGTACATATGTGTATATGCACATGTACATATATTACCTATACACATTTATATATTCTGTTTCTAAGTTATAAATATATTGATAAAAAAGTTTTTCAAAAATTGGCTAGAATTCTAGATTTTGCATGAGGTTGTCTGGCATCAGTTGATGAAAGAGAAGTCTTGGTCTTTGCTGTTTTAGAAGACACTGGATAACTTTCTAAGCACCAAAGAAAAACTCTTCCATGGTTGGAGAAGAGCTGTGAAAAACAACTGAATCTATAAAGTAGCAAATAAAAGGGTTCTGATTCAGCAATGCCCCTGGATAACTGTGGATGGGTTTCTTTTTTTTCCCCTTTGATTTTTTAAAAGATTATTGGAGTATGATTGCTTTACACTGCTGCCTTAGTTTCTGCTGTGTAACAGTGGATCAGTTTTGGGTGTCCATATATTCCCTCCCTCTTGAGTCTCCCTCCCACCTCACTCCCATCGCTTCCCTCATCACAGAGCCCCGAGCTGGGCTTCCTGTTCCACACCACTGCTTCCCACTGTGCTCAGTCATACGGACTCTGCAGCCCCGTGAACCATAGCCCCCCAGGCTCCTCTGTCTGTGGAATTTTCCAGGCAAGAATACTGGAGCAGTTTGCCTATTCCTACTCCAGAGTTTCGTCCCAACCCAGGGGTTGAAACTGTGTCTCTTGAGCCTCCTGCATGGGCAGGCGGAATCTTTACCACCAGTGCCACCTGGGAAGCCCGAACTTCCCACTAGCTAAAGCAATGTGAACGGGTTTACTAACCACCGAAGACTCAGTCCGCGAGAAGAAAAGCATCTCCTTCAAAGCATTGGGTGAGGATTCCATTTTCTAACAGTGGCCTGTGGCAGATGCTCTGTAAATATTGGTTCTTTTCCCAAGATACTTTCTCTTTGGTTGTACTTCAATACCCTGGAATAGCATAGACTATTTCATACATTGAAGTCGTTTACATACATTGACTTCCAATTGGAAAAGCTCACGAAGGGGCAAGTTGGCTTCTTTAGCAATATGGACCCCAACAAATCCTAAAATCTGCTCTCTTCAAACCATGTTATAATGTTGGATCAATTATCAAATGCTTTTTAAGTGCATGGCTTGGGGAATTGACCAGAGGACAATAAAGGAGAGCAAGAACACAAATCCAGAGAGGTGAGTACTACAACTGTCGGCAGCCCAAGCTGCCCTGCTATTCTGAGAGGCTAGAGCTTTGGACTTGACTTAGCAGTGAGCTGATGGGTTAGGTGAACCCATGTAAAACCAGGGTCTTCAAAGGTTCATGCCCTCTGTGAAAGGATGAACCAAAGTATATCCTTCCACAAAATGTAAGTGACCAGGGATATTATCTAGTGTCAGTGTTGATTCTGGTAAGAGGAAAGAAGTGTTCTCTAAGAACTTAACCAACTGCACATGGGTTTCAGATTTTATCTATAGGAGGCAGGTGGTCTGCAAAACATCAAGCCGAGAGGGTGACTTTTTGGTGCCAAATTGGTGGTGGCCCCAGGCACTTGGGACCTTTACTCTTCTCAAGAATGGATTCAAAGAAAGTTCCAAAATTCCTGAGTTAAAAAAAGATCATAGAGTACATATGTAAACAAGGAGCAATGAACAAGGGTCTGCAGAAACAATATACAGCAGAATAAAGCCAGAGAATATCAGATATTGAATTTACTAGATAAAAATATAAAGTAACTATGTTTAAAATAGGAAAGATCTCCTGGAGGAGGGCATGAAAACTCACTCCAGTATTCTTGTTGGAGAATCCCTTGGACAGAGGAGCCTGGGTGAGCTGTGGTTCCTAGGGTCACACAGAGTTGGACATGAGTGAAGCAATTTAGCACATATGTTTAAAATAAGAAAAGGATAAGTTGAAAACACGAAAAAAAAAGACAGCATGAAAATTGATGAGTTATCTTTGAAAAGCAACAATGCATTGTCCAGAAATAAATCTAAAATGAATAAAGTTTGAAACTTTATTTAGTTTTAGTGCAGCGACTAAAGGCAGTTTAGACAAACTCCATTGGAGAAATCCCACCAGAGAAGTTCCATTAGAAAAGCTGAGCAGAGAAATGGAGAAAAGCAAGTGAATCTTGGGAAGTTTTGCTGACTTTAGTACAGAAGTGGAAAACAATGTCAGAAATACACGTAAAGTGAGAAGGTATATAACTTAACCCACATTCAGCTGGTCTTGTGGAAAGATATGATAAAATGAATACAGGGTTATTCATGTAACATTGAACAGGTGGTGGTCAATATTCTTGAATTCATAAAACTTCTGAATTCCTAAATTTAGGCGCTTTAATGAATTGTGATTAGCATAAAAAAACCCACCCTGCTGAAAACCTAGGATAAAGGAGGTGATTTGAAAAGCAGAGGAGAGAAAAGAGGAATGATCTAAAAGGAGCCACAATTAGACAGGAAGTTGCTTCTGCAGTGGGGACAGTAGGAGGTAAAATGAAGAGCAGTCACAAGTCATATGTATACTTGTGGCTGATTCATGTTGATGTTTGAGAAGAACCAACACAGTTCTGTAAAGACATTATCCTTTAATTAGAAAAATAAATAAATTTAAAATTAAAATTAAAAACAAGTTCAGAGGGCTGGGAGAAACCAACTCAACCCAAAGCTGTATACCCAGTGGAAATGTCTTCCAGCAAAATAAAGATATTTTTCAGGCAAACAGCAATGAATGAGAGAATCAATTAGTAGCAGATCCTCACCCTTGAAACATCTCTAGAGGATACACTCCATAAGGAAGAAAAATGACCCCAGAAAGATGGTCAGACACAGATGAAGGATTGATAAGCAAGGAAAATACGTGGGCATCACACAGTTGCTTTTACAGATTCATTCATTCATCAGAGAGCCATTTGCAAAGGTTTAAATACTCAAAATTGGCACAAACCTAAGAGAATATCTGCAGGGAAAAAAAAAACAGGCAATAATAAACACTTAGTTTCATTTGCTAATTAGAAAGAAAGTAAAGAGAGTTTCCATGTATTTTTATTTTCTACTCCTGGAGCTCTGAGGTGAGTACACAAATGCCTATTTTATATGTATGTGTGCATTCATGCTTAGTTGTGTTCAACTCTTTGAGACTTTATGGACCACAGCCCACCAGGCTCCTCTGTCCATGGGATTCTTCAGGCAAGAATACTGGAGTGGGATGTTGTGCCCTCCTCCGGGGAGCTTCCCAACCCAGAAATCGAACCCATGTCTCTTATGTCTCCTCCCCTGGCAGGCAGGTTCTTTACCATAATGCCACCTGCAATGCCCTTATTTTTATACATTGAATGTAACGTACACGCACATGTATTCTTTGGTATGCCTAAACCATTTCTTAATATAAAGGCTTAAATATTGCCTCCCAATCCACCTTGGCTATTATAGATAACAATAAATTTTGAATAAAAATTTCAAAAATCTTCTTAGCATGTCATTTCTGCACAAGTGGGGAAGATGAGAATCGAGAGGGAAAAGGAGAGAACTTGGCAGTCAGAGAATGCAGCACTCTCTAGAAGCTCTTGACATCCATAATTAGGTAATAGATGAATGGCAGGAGAAATGCTACCGTTGGATGATGCAATCTGTCAGAGTATTTCTGGACACAGCGTGGTCACGTGGCCTTTTGTGTTTCCTTCTTCGCTGTGGTCTAAAGGAAGCTCAAACCCAGTTTGTGGCCAGTTTCTAAGGCTTTCCCTGCAGCGGGGGTCTAGCATGACTTTTCTCTCTAAGGGTTCCTCAAGGCATCCCAGCGCTGGGCCCGATTTGAGGCTGGGGACTCGTAGCTCTGGGTAGCAAGAGGGAGTCTTGCAGTCCGGTGGAGGATAACCCGGGAAGGGGAAACACAGCAGAGGTGGCTAAAGAGTTCCCTGTGCTTCCTCCGTCAAAGCACGTCCCAGGCTGCACTGTCAGGGGCTTTCTCTCCCCTGGACTGCACGCTCCTTGAAGGCAGGGTCCCTGTCGGTGTGGTTCTTCACCGTGTAGCCAGCAGTACAGGCACGGACGAAGGTGCCCATAGGAGGAATTCTACAAATGCACATCAAGTGAACAAAGAAACGATGCATCATGGGCCAGGCAGTCCTGGTTTTCCTACAGGTGTCCTCCTGTGACTGAGCCAAGACGAGACGTGTTCTGAGTGTTTGAATCCTTTATAAATGGTCCTCTGATGAGTGAAATAATATGTGAGTTTTACATCTTTTGTTTTGCATTACATTTGTGAGCCCCGTGTGTTTTCTTAGCTCTGTTCCCATCCCACTGCTCAGTGTAGAGGTCACGTGCTCACAAGCATGTGTGTGCTTGTGAAGATCTGTGCATGTCCATGCACACACCATATACTCACACACACACACAGACACACAACACACACACCATATACTGCACATACTACACACAAAACTCATGTAACACAACACATACTGCACACTTATACATACCACACTACACACACACCGCACTCACATATTGCACATACCACATCATGTCTAATACAGCACACACTATACATCACCCACACGTACCTTACACACACACTCCATACAACACACACCAGATATTACACATATCACACATGCACATGCACCACACAAAACACATAACACAACATACATACACACTTATACACACCACACTGCATGCACAACACACACTCACACCATACAGACACATCATACATATACACACACACATCATACACCTCACAACACATGTCATTTACAAGCAAACATTCCACAATGCTTTCACGCCACCATCTGAGGATTCTAAAGAGAATATCAAATGAAATATTTTAAATTATTTCACACACGCTATCAGGGCTTCCCAGGTGGTGCAGTGGTAAAGAATCCACCTACTAATAATGCAGGAGACATGAGTTCGATCCCTGGATGGGGAAGTTCCCCTGGAGGAGGAAATGGCAGCCCACTCCAGGATTCTTGCCTGGAGAATCCCATGGACAGAGGAGCCTGGCAGGATACAGTTCATGGGGTCTCGAGAGTCGGACATGACTGAGTGACTGGGCATATGCCAGGTCACAAGAGTATGAATTCACAAAAAATAAGACACTGCAACTGAAGAAGCACTAGAGAACAGGAGTCACCTGCCTTCCAGCAGAGGGGAAAGCGACAGGCACATCAGGCACCACTCAGAAGCTCTGCCTGGGCCTCTGGGGGTCGCTCTAGAAGGCTCTTTCCACTTCTAGGGAGAGAGAGGGGCCTGAGGAGTTTCAGAGAGCACTTCTGAAAAGTCCTTTTATTTACTCCAGCTGTGTCACCTCCCCAGCCCCGTACCCCGCTGGCTGTGAGCCCTGTTTCTGGCGGGAACTCTGACCTACGTTCCTTCATTTCAGAACTAACCAGAACTTCGTGCTGTCTCTGTGGGCCTCAGGAGTGGGAGGGCGCGCCTGAGCCTCCCGCAGCCAGATCCCCAGGCAGGGGCGTCGCAGGGCCAGTGGGCCTGTGGCCGGGTCCCGGCAGAGGGGGTGGCCCTTCTCAGGGGACCTCTCACTGAATCTCCTTCTCCAGGAGAGCTTATCTGGTTGCTGGGATGTGGGTGACGTGGGCGACGTGGGCGACGTGGAGATGGGTACCTTGGTTTTCGTAGGATGGGTTAACTCTTTAGATGGGACGGGAGTCTGAGAGCTGCTGACTTATTTGCAGAACTGTGTCTGCCTTTCTGGTTTGTTCCCTCAGTGGCTCAGGATTTGATCAGAGGATAAAAGCCACACAGCCTCCGTGGGAGTCCAGGAGCAAGGTAGCCGGTGAGCCGTGTTCTCTTAGTGTGACAGTGTATCCAGGACAGCCCTCCCTACTAGCTTCCGGAAAGATGGGGCTCGGGGCAAAGTAGACCCCCAGTCAGAGCCAAGAAAGATCCGATGTTCTTATAAGCAGCCTTCCCCTTCTCACCTATCTGCCTAAACCACAGACCTCTGACCCTCTTCCTTCAAGACTTTTTTAAGACTTTATTTGCATGAGTGAGTTAGGTGGGTGGGAAAGAGAGAAATGAAAGTCGAGTCTGCCTTGACCCAACCCTCCCCAGAACAAACCTTGGTCTTGGGATCAGAGACCCTTTAGTTTGGAGGGGACAGAGCAGAGCAAATTGTTGAGGAGTGGGGAGAGGGATGGTAGCGGGGATGGGTCAGGCAGATAGGACCACAGGGAGGGACTTCCCCAGAAATCGGGCTCCTGCTTGGCCAGCCCTTTCAAACGTGCTGCGCTCCACTGAGATCAAATGCTCAGGAACTGGGCAGTTTTCCAACCTGTCCTTAATTGTACTCTTGACAGCATGGCTTTATTATTGGTTTCTTAAGTGTGGTGAATGCCAAGAAAATCAGACACCATAAAATGAAGGCTAGATTTTAAAGCCAAATATTAACCATACCTTTCATGTTTATGTATTTCCCAGTAGACAGCACATTTTTATACCCATTTTGGAATGTCTCTTCATCATCCAGTATGAGTTATGCAAAGCCTTATGCCCACGTTGCATAGGAAAAAACCCTGAAACTCAGAAAAGTGAAGTAATTTGTCTCAGGTCACACAGCTAAGTCAGGAGAGGAAGCAGGTCTAGGAATCAGGGCTTTCTTTCACCTCAGTAAAACGGAGGGTCTCTGTCCCATCTGCTGTTGATTAAGACTTGACCCTGGCTTTGCTACAAGGCTACAGAAAATTCACTCGTTGACAATCCTCACCCCCACCCTATGTTCTCTCACTTTCTCAATGAAATTGGTCATGATTCATATAGACATCCCTGAAAGTTGAAAATATGAGGGATTCTGGATAGTAACATAGAGAAAAAGTGTCTTCTGAGCTATAAGGAAATGCCATGGAAAGAAGTTGAATTTGTCACAGTCTCTTGGGTAGATAATCCAATTCTGTACATTCTCCTGGGGACAATCCATAGGTTAGAGAATCCATCAGTTATCAAGTTCTGGAAAGGTAAGTGCATTGTCCAAATTTAGATAAAGACTCTACTCAGAAGTTGGCATGATCTAGGAAACATAAATCCTGCACCTTTTTTTTCCAGTGCAAAGCAGGCAGGGTCCTTTAGGAAGCAAAATGCTTCCAAGAATCGGGTGATGATTTATAAGAGAAATTCTGGCACCGAAGCTCAGACGTGACCTTCACAAAAGAAACATCTAGTTTACAAGCAAGCCCAAGAAGTCCCATTCTTCCTTCTTTATTGCCCTCTGTAAAAGCGAGAGTTTGCCTGACCAGAGTAGCTCCTTGTCATCTTGTTGAGCAAAAAAGTAAACACATCTGGATGGTCTATGACTATAGAAGTTTGTACATCAAAAATTATTTGGTGGGGCCAGGAAGTAAATATCCTTTCAATGTGGTCCATCTGTGTGATAGTTGCAAAGATAAAAAGAAATAGAAAATTTGGGTGTCCCATTTCATGCCATGGGGAAAATGTCCTCTGATGCATTGTTGTTTGATGTGAAAACAACTCAGTGTTTTGGAAAGCAAAATTTAGCCATTTCTCTAAGATGCGAAATATGCCAATTTTTTGATCCAGCAATGCTTCCTCTAGGAGTTTATCATAGATACATCCAGATGAATATAGAGATGTCCACTCAATGATACTTATCTTAGCATTGCTTACAAAAGTAAGCAACTAGCAACAACTCGCCTGTCAGTCAATGGGCAGCAGGTTGGTTAAGTAGTGGTCTAGTTATGTAGTAGAGTATTATGAAGTTAATAGAGAAAAAGAGATAGACTTCTATGTACTACTGTGAATCTATCTCTATCATGCATAAAGCAGAAAAAGCAAATTACTGGATAGCTTGTATATTGGGTTTCTATGTTTCTTTGCAAAAAGTAAAAGTAAAGGACATATATACATAATATATGTTCAAGATTATATGTTCATGGGCTTCCCCAGTGGCTCAGCAGTTCTTTGCCTTCTCCTCCCCACTTCAATCATTCCCAGCATCAGGGTCTTTTCAAATGAGTCAATTCTTCACATCAGGTGGCCAAAGTATTGGAGTTCTGCTTCAACATCAGTCCTTCAAGTGAATATTCAAAACTGATTTCCTTTAGGATGGACTGGTTGGATCTCCTTGCAGTCCAAGGGACTCTCAAGTGTCTTCTCCAACACCGCAATTCAAAATCATCAATTCTTTGGCGCTCAGCTTTCTTTATAGTCCAACTCTCACAGCCATACATGACTACTGGCAAAACCAAAGTTTGACTAGATGGACCTTTGTTGGCAAAGTAATGTTTCTGCTTTTTAATATGCTGTCTAGGTTGGTCATAATTTTTTATCTAAGGAGCAAGTGTCTTTTAATTTCAAGGCTGCAGTCACCATCTGCAGTGATTTTGGAGCCCTCAAAAATAAAATCTGACACTATTTCCATTGTTTCCCCATTTAAGGTTATATGTTCATAAATAATGGACTGGAAAGAGATATACCAGGTTTGAATGATTTTCATGTATTGGGAGAGAGAATGAGGAGAGACTTTCTTTTCCTCTTCCTTTTTATCTTTCCTTTCTTCCTCCCTCCCTTCCTCTCTTTTTGTAGACAGCTCAGTATTTTTATGTTTTTTTTTTCTTGGAGCAAGTACTACTTTGAGAACTTCAAATGTCAATAAAAATATTAAGAAAGAAATAAACAACCTGTCTGGGGAGCTTGTTGTGTTCTAGGCAGAATGCTAAATATCATGCATGTGCAATCTCGTGGGCTACTCACCATGGCTCTGTGAGGTAGGAAATGATTTGATCCTGTCTTACAAATGAGGACAATGACAATCAGAAAAACTTACAAACTCACCCAAGTTCACATAGCTGGTGAGAGCAGAGTAGAGACCCACCCGTCTTGGGGCTCCAGACAAGGAGATCACGTTCTTCCCCCCACCCCGGGACTCCCACCACAGTGAGTGGTATATGTCAGACGATCTACAGGAAACCATGAAAGGATCTGAATGGGGGACCAAGAGATTTGATTTCTCCCAGACACGGACTTCTCAGGTGGTGCAGTTGTAAAGAATCCATCTGCCAATGCAGGAGATGCAAGAGATGTGGGTTCAATCCCTGGGTTGGGAAGATCTCCTGGAGTAGGAAATGGCAACCCATTCTTCCTGGAAAATTCCCTGGAGAGAGAAGCCTGGTGGGCTACAGTCCATGGGGCCATAACGAGTCAGACATGACTGATTAGGGGAACAGACAGAGGAAGGCTGGATCTCCCCACCCCTTTCTTTTTCCCGCAGTCCCAGAGGAGCAAGAAGAGAATTTAATTAGAGGAAAGAGGACCCACCAGAATAAGGTGGTGTGATTTTCTGTTCCCGGCTGGTAATACAGTGATGGAAGGTCTCAGGGACATGACCCCTAGACTTCCTTTTCAGGGAAGAAAACAATCTTTAAGTAACAACATAATAGCTTCCCCACCCCAGCTCTTGGAGAAAGCCCAGGGCAGCTTGATCTCAGTCGTGCTGTTTTCCTGGGTGAACTGGGTCAAAGGTGGGGAAGGGAGAGAGGCTGCCCCATGGGTACGGGCATCGCTTCTTCTGGGAATAGGGTTTTGGCTCCTCTGCAAGTGGCCAAGGAGATCTGGTTACAGCCGGGCTGAGCTGGAGTCAAGGCCAGGCCTGGGGTCATGCAAGGCCTGAGAAGTGTCCGGGAACTAATTTATCCTCAGCCAAGTGGGGCAGGTCTCAGGGCCCCCTGCCCTCACCTCTCGGAGGCCGGACAGCACCCTCCTGCCAACTTCCCGGGGGCACCAATGACAAGGAAGCTTGAGAAATTGAGCATGTGAAGGTTCAAAAGTTCTCATGAAACTGCTTCAAGAGGCCTGTTTTTTGACAAGGTGCACAACCCTGCTAATAAAAATTTAATTTCTTTCCTGAACTCCTTCATCCTAGAAAGCTTTTGTCTACCTGGACAAGTCTTCATCTTTTAAGATTCGGCACAGTTATGGCTTCCCCCGACCTGGTTTGTCCAGCTCTAGATCGGGAAGGTCTGCTGCCCTAAGAATCCTGGGCCCCTCACAACCCTCCCCTTTCCATGGCCTCTGTTCCCTTTTCACATTTCACTCCTCTACTCAACAGTGAGCCCTGGAAAGGCAGCAGGGTCCCCTCCCCAGCACAGAACTGGCATAGTCAATAGTTCTAACCTGCTTGCACTGAACAGTAAAAGGTCCTCTCTGTCCAACGGAGATGGAGATGTGAACTGCCATGCAGGGCCCTGGTGCAGGGTTTCTGTGCCCCCTGGAGAAGGCAGATCCTTCCAAAAGAAGCCTTGGGAGAGTGGAAGGAAGAGCAGCCTGTGAGCGCTCTCAGAGGTGAAAGACCCATAAGGTATAATGAACACCTTATCACCTTCCTTTAGATGGGGAAACAGTGGAAACAGTGTCAGACTTTATCTTCTTGGGCTCCAAAATCACTGTGGATGGTGACTGCAGCCATGAAATTAAAAGACGCTTGCTCCTTGGAAGAAAAATTATGACCAACCTAGACAGCATATTAAAAAGCAGAATTACTTTGCCAGCAATGTTCAGTCTAGTCAAGGCTTTGGTTTTGCCAGTAGTCATGTATGGGTGTGAGAGTTGGACTATAAAGAAAGCTGAGTGCCAAAGAATTGATGCTTTTGAACTGTAGTGTTGGAGAAGACTCTTGAGAGTCCCTTGGACTGCAAGGAGATCCAACCAGTCCATCCTAAAGGAAATCAGTTCTGAATATTCACTGGAAGGACTGATGTTAAAGCTGAAACTCCGATACTTTGGCCACCTGATGCGAAGAACTGACTCATTTGAAAAGACCCTGATGCTGGAAAAGATTGAAGGTGGGAGAAGGTGAAGACAGAGGATGAGATGGTTGGATGGCATCACCAACTCAATGGACATGAGTTTGAATAAACTCCAGGAGTTAGTGATGGACAGGGAGACCTGGCGTGCTGCAGTCCATTAGGTTGCAAAGAGTCAGACATGACTGAGTGACTGAACTGAACTGACTGATCACCTTCCTTGCTGATGAGTCGAAACAAAGACAGATATTTAGGAAGACACATTCAAACAGAGAGAGTACTCTCAGAAGACAAATGACAGCAAACCCTTTCAGCTCCTGCTTGCTCTCCTCCAAGCTGATTGCGCATTTTTGTGCAGTCCAGTAACTGTGGAACCAGACATGGTGGCCCTAAAATAATATTCAGTACCACATGCTGAGCTCCCGCTGGAGCCTGAGTGTAGTTTAGCTGCTGTGCATCTGTTACTTTATGGAACCTCCACATCAATTCTATGAAACGGTGATACTGTCTTCACTTTAAAGAGAAGATAAAATGAGGCTTACAAAGGATGTTTTCTCAAGGGGATCCAGCTCATAAGGAGATGCTGACATCTGATTCCACTGTGCTGGCTCTGCTTCTTACCGACATACTACTTGGAGTCAAGAAAACAACGGCCAAAGGAGGGACTTCCCTGGTAGTCTATCCGTTAGGACTCACTGCCAAAGGCATGGGTTCAATCCCTGGTTGGGGAACTAAGATCTCTAAGATCCTACAGGCTACCCCTTGTGGCAAAAATAAATAAATAAAGCCAAAGGATATCACCATTCCCACTGCACCAGAAGCTAGTGGAAGAGGGGAAACACAGTCAGGCAAAAGAAAGTCGTTGTCTTCAGAAAATCAGAGATTTCAGACCAAGGGGAGATATCACTCTGGAAATTTTACAAAACAAGCTGATGGCAAAAGCCAACAGGTGTCTGTAGGAGATGCAGCACCTGCCCATGTGTGGGACCTGGGTGGTGGAGAAAGGGTGATACAGTGACACCTGTTCTCTTAACCTGCCATGGCAGAGGCTTTGAGACATTTGGCAAAGATTACAAGACAGAAGGATGGGCAAGCTCTGGCCTCAGAGAGGCAGGCTGTGGGAAAGGTAAAGAAGGAACAACAAAGAATTCTGGTTGGGTATGAAATGCTTGCAGGAGCAGCAGTAGCAGAAATTCTCAAACCATTAAGCTTGCAAATAAAACAGGAAAGGAATGGGTTGGGAGATGACGACTCAGCATAAGATGAAGTAGAAGCAGCAGATGAAAAAAGAAATGACATTTTAAATCAATTTATTGAAACAAACTATTCCTAAGTACATAAATAAATAGTTGTAAGAGTTTATAGACTTGTTTTCTAGGAATGCTGGGAGAAGCTTGTTTAATGGTAGAAAGAAAAGTTATAAATATACTTGATTCATATATAATATTTTACTTTTTAAAAAAGCTTGTTAGGAGCACACTAAATAATTTGTATGAGAGTAATCAGCATGTAAGTCTAGGTTTAAATCTAAGGAATAGGTAAGATCAATCTACACTTGACATTAAACAATGTAAGTTTGCACTATGTTGGGTCCACCATACATGGATATTTTTCAGTAGTAAATACTACAGTACTACATGGTCCATGGTTGGTTTAATTCAAGGATATGGAGGAACCATGGATAAGGAGTGCCAACTCTAAGTTATATGTAGATTCATCCCTTCACTGTTTAAGGGTCAACTGTATTTCAGAAACAATTATTAAGCAAAAAATATCAATACAAGGCCCTGTGGTAGATTCCAGGGCCAACAAGAGGAACTGAACATCGATTTTGCCTTTAAGTTAGAAGTAAACAATAATGTCCCAAGGGCGGACAGTGGGGTGCAACCAGATTTGGCAATAAGGGGGCACATTTTCCATAGAGAATTAAAAAAAATAATAAAACTGACTAAGAGCCATTCTAAACAAAGTCAATGATAAAATACTCCACCTTCCAAGAAAGTCTTTTGTTGATTTAAGTCAGGGTTTGGCAAATTATAGCCTGTGGGCTAAATCCAGTTGGCTGCCTGGTTTTGTAAATAAAGGTTTATTGGAATTCAGCCATGCTCATTCATTTACGTATTATCTATGGCCCCTTTCTTTCACGCTATAAAGGCAGAATTATGTAGATGTGACGGAGACCAGATGGCTGCAAAGAATAAAATATTTGCTAACTGGCCCTTACGGAAAAAGTTTGCCAACCCCTGGTTTAAGTTATAAACAACAGTTGCAGTTACTATTGAGTTTTGATGCTATACATGTCAACTTCACATAACACATTTTTATGACTTGTCCTTCAAGCTAGGCTTCAGCAATACATGAACCGAAAACTTCCAGATGTACAAACTGGGTTTAAAAAAGGCAAAGGAACAAGAGATCAATTGCCAACATTCGCTGAATCATAGAGCAAGCAAGGGAATTCCAGAAAAAAACATCTAGTTATGCTTGATTGATGATGCCAAAACCTTTGACTGTATCGATAATAACAAACTATAGAAAATTCTTAGAGAAGGGAATACCAGACCACTTACCCATCTCCTAAGAAACCTATATGTAGGTCAAGAAGCAACAGTTAGAACCAGACATGAAACAATGCACTGGCTCAAAATTGGGAAAGGAGTATGACAAGGCTGTATATTGTCACCCTGCTTATTTAACTTATACATAGAGTACATCATATTGGGCTGAATGACTCACCAGTTGGAATCAAAACTGCAGGGAGAAATATCAACAAGCTCAGATATACAGATGATACCACTCTAATGGCAGAAAGTGAAGAGGAACTAAAGAACCTCTTGAGGAGGGTGAAAGAAGAGAGTAAAAAAGCAGGCTTAAAACTCAACATTAAAAAAAACTAAGATCATGGCATATGGTCCCATCACTTCATGGCAAATAGAGGGGGAAAAAGTGGAAGCAGTGACAGATTTTATTTTCCACAGTCCAAAGTCACTGCAGACAGTAACATGAAATTAAAAGACACTTGCTCCTTGGAACGAAAGCTATGAACAACCTAGACAGCATCTTAAAAAGCAAAGACATCACTTTGTCAACAAAGGTGTATATAGTCAAAGCTATGGTTTTTCCAGTAGTCATGTATGGATGTGAGAGTTGGACCGTAAAGGGTGAGTACAGAAGAATTGATGCTTTTGAACTGTGATGTTGGAGAAGACTCTTGAGAATCCCTTGGACTGCAAGGAGATCCAACCAGTCCATCCTAAAGGAAATCAGTCCTGAATATTCATTGGAAGGACTGATGTTGAAGCTGAAACTCCAATACTTTGGCCACCTGATGCAAAGAGCTGACTCATGGGAAAAACCCTGATGCTGGGAAAAAGAATGAAGGCAAAAGGGGAAGAGTGAAGCAGAAACTGAGATGGTTGGATGGCATCACTGACTCAATGGACATGAATCTGAACAAACTCCAGGAAATAGTGAAGGACAGGGAGGCCTGGCATGCTGCAGTCAATGGGGTCACAAAAAGCTGAATACGGCTTAGCAACTGAACAACAACAACAACAACAACAATAAATGTTGTATTCTACAGGGAAGTTAGTTCTACAACTTCTAGGCTATATAGTCTAGCCTGAGGGCTAAGTTATTTGCATTTGCTTTGAGAGTAAGTTTGTCTCTGGTTGGGCTCTGTTCTCCTCTCCAAACCTTATAATATTCTTACCTCTAAGGAGCAGATTCAAAATGAGGGATGGTAACACTCTGATTGTAAAAGCAGAAGGAACAAAACTTGAGTTACTACAGTTTTTTGTTCTGTGTGTCCATTTATAATTTTAATTCACATTTAAAACCTAAGATAATGAAGCAGTGTGTAAACTGCAAAGCATGAAGGTTTTACTCTGTAAGTTCAAATTTTAGTTCCTGCATGTGCTATTTTATAGAATTTGAATAGTATTTTTTAAAACCCAAATTAATTTACTTAAAATATTATTTGGTTTTAAACTAAAGATGAGTTAAGAAAATCAGGGTTATTATAGATTATTATATGATTATCACTGAAAATAATTTTGTCAGCCAAAAAAGAGTTTCAAAGACACTACACTTCCAAAGTCTTGTGACCCTTAAATAGTGACCAAAAAGTCAGAGGGAAGACAGAAGTCATGGAAAAGTGCAAGGGTCATGAGAAATACGTCAGCACAGAGGGTCCCTAGTGGCTCAGATGGTGAAGAATCTGCCTGCAATGCAGGAGACCCGGGTTTGATCCCCAGGTCTGAAAGATCCCTTGGGGAAGGGAATGGCTACCCACTCCAGTAATCTTACCTGAGAAATCCCATGGACAGAAGAGCCTGGTAAGCTACAACCTGTGGGACTGCAAAGAGTCGGACATGACTAAGCGGTTGAGCATACAGTGGGTCGTGGAGGTTTCAGATGAGGATGGTCCTTTCATGTGTAGGAAATCAGCGTGTGTCCTGTTTGTAGAAAATGTTTCTGTATAACCATGCTTATGAAGGTGTGAATGTGGACATCAGTTTGTGTACCAACCAGCATGAGCATGCACAAAGAACAGCTCACTGATCTTTGCTGGTGGGTTATTCCACTCCTAGCATACATACCTGACTCAAGACCATCCTCAGGACTGCACTGGTAGAAGGGAAATGAAAGTCAGAATGAAACTCAGAGGGACCTCCTTCCTTTCTTCCATAGATGTGCAATGAACACACACCATGTGCTAAGCATTGAGCTAGATTTGGGAAACACAACCCCCACCCTAATGCGACTTACAGTGGGTTGGGTGTATAAATGTGTGCATGCGCTTCTTGAGGAAGAAGGGGAAGGTTTCACAAAGACTTGGGTGCTTACTTCCCATAGCAACGTCAACACTAGTGATTCCTGGAAAAATCAGACAGTTGGATAGATTGGAAGAAAGATGAGGATGATGCTCCCCAGTATCCCCTGCTGGGCATCCTCACTACTGTTGGTGGTGTCATAAAAGTGACCCCAACCGTAACAATCATAGCCATTTATTAACCCCTTGAAACATGAACAGCAAGTCCATTAATTTTGCAGCATTAATTCTAAAAGGAAATTAGATTCCAACCAGAGCCATTAATCTTTTAAAAATAGAGCCCACAATACGAGAGAGCACGAATAATCAGAATGTAATTTTCTGAGTTAGGAAGTGGTCAAGACACTGGTGTCAAGGCTTCTTATGTATGTGGGGTTTCTGAGGCATTTTCTTGAACAGCTTAACCAGGTCAGGTCAATAGTTTTAAGTCTGGAGAAAAGACCACTTCAAAGGGCCATTGCTTTAAGACCTTTCTTTAGCAGCGATGAAGGGAGTGACATGAACTGAATCATGAACACCAAGTCATCAGGTATTCTCCCAACCAAATACATTTCTTACCAAGGTAGGTCTGTTTAGGATGTGGGTTTCCACAGTATTGCTGCTCAAGGTGGCTCAGTGATAGTCAGAGAATAACCCATTTATACTCTTTTGTTTAAACTTGTTAATCGTTCTATAGACAGTCAGCTCTTAAAAAATAATGATGGTTTTCATTAAAGGGAACTAAGTCTTTCTCAATAATTTAATCAGAACATCTCTTAACTAGTTTGTGTCCTTTTAATTTAATTTTTCAAGGTTTCTGTAGACTACTAAAACTGAAATATTACTTACTCCGATTTGTCTTTTTGTTAAATTCATCTTTCTTACTTTTAGTCATTCAATTCCAGACCTTTAAAAAATACACTCCTATTGTCCTAAGCTTCTAAGGAAAATTTGCTGTTGAGAGTATGAATAAGTATTTTCCTATGCCACCTACTTTTTATAAAATTAATAAAATGAGTAAACAGAAAACCGAGTGATGTGTGCATTTACCCTATCACTCGTAGGCCCAACCAATTTAACTATTTTTCATTGGTAATTAAGGTCTTCACTAGGTTTTGCTATCTGTGCACTTAATTATTCAAAAGTTGTAACTATTTGGGTCATCTGCGTAACAGAAAGAAGAAAGACAGGCTCAAGAGGACTTAAAATTAATGCCCGATTTTCAGGTTACAATAAGAAGGAATGGAAATTTTGGCCAGAACCCAACACTGACAGATCAAAGTTTGCTTTGGTTTCACAATTACTCCCATTGACATGAGGGACGACACATAATCAGATCAGAATCAAGAGCCGTTCCAATTTGATGTGACCTCTACAGGTCTTTATTAAAAATATTTTCTCATCTGCTCAGCTCTATTTCTTCTAAAAATACCTCTTTTCTTCCTGTTGCAAATCAATTGCTCTTATTGTTCATCACCAACTATTTAATGTGCTTCTCGTTTCTTTATCCCTAATCCATTGTACATTAAACTCCCCATATGGCTTAGGTTGTATAAGAGATTGTATGTCTGCAAACAGACATACAGATTGGAATCTTTTGAAAACTCTTCAGGAATTATTCAGAGGAAGAAGTTCATCTTAAATATTTCTCTGTACTGTGGTGGGAATAACAAAAATCTGTCTACTCTGCTGTGGACAGGAGAACGCAATACCTTTGTCTATGGATGTACCAACATTTCTGCTCATGTCTTCATGTGCCCATTGGTTTAATATAGATTCATAGGCAAGAAAGAAGCAAATCTATGCTGCTTATTTTCTGTAGGAAATCTTCCACCTACCCAGTTATCGCAATGTGTTTTGACCTTCCTTCTATGATAAGGGTGTCACCAGTTTATGCAGAAACTGTCATCTATTAATGCTGGATATACAATGATGTCACAAAAAGCAAAATTAAAACTTACACAAGGTTTCTTTCTATTTACTGGAAACACTGAAATAGAATAAGTACTAAATATTGGCAAATCACTATCCCATGAGGCTTCTGGGTTGAGATGTTCGATTCATTTTGTGGAAGAGAAATATCTTGATGAATGTGTCATTTAATTTGTATGTCAAGGGCAAATTAATTTTGTTAGAGAAGAAAAAGTGACTTTTATTTTTAATTCAAAACAGCAGAAATGTCAGCAGCCTAAGTGACTGTTGGTTTAACCACATCTTCTCTAAATTGGCCACACAAGGCAGTGGCCTAAATTTAAGCCCTACAATTGTGGCTTCAGTTTCAGAACCATCACACAGTTGTTAGTTACCATCCTTGAGCAGAGGAAAAAACTGCTCAGGGTAGGAAAGGAATTTGCAAGCGGCCACAGTAGGTTAATTTAGACCAACTTGGACCTCAGTCATGAGAGTCACAGATGCCTCCTGGAATTATTTGGCCAAGCTTGTCTTGGTTAGATCAACAAGAAAAGACTGCTCTGGTTTTTTAAATTAAAAAGACAGAGAAATGAGAAAAGACATTTAAAAATCTAATGCCCGAGCAATGTTTTCAAATGTAAAATACCTTCCCTGGAAACCAGAATTTTGAAGACTAACTTTTGGGCTTCAAGATCTTTCAGTCTGCCTGTGATGATCACCTACAGCGATTCTTGCACAGAGGTTTGAAATCAAGATTTGTGTTTTGTGTCATGCCGTAATTATGCCATCATGACATGTTACTTCTTTTTGCCTAAATTTTTTTAACAAGCATAAAATGGGCTCCACATTTCCAAGGTGATCTGTAATGAAGATGGCAATGATAATGTTGTTTCCATTCTTACAACCCAGAAATTTCACTCCAAGTTTCTACTCTAGAGGAATTCTTGCATGTGTGTTTGAGAAGACACAAACAGGAATATCCTTGGCCAAAAACTGTAAATGTATAAAAAGCACCGAAATTAACACCAGGAGACTGGATTATAAATGGAACCCATGTCATGTGTTTCAGTTTTTGTGTTAGAGGTTACCGTTGTTCAGTGGCTTGGTCATGTCCAACTCTTTGCAACTCCATTGACTGTAGCACACCGGGCTTCTCTGTCCTTCATCATCTCCTGGAACTTGTTCAAACTCATTTGCATTGAGTCAGTAATGCCATCCAACCATCTTGTCCTCTGTCGTCCACTTCTCCTACTGCCTTCAATCTTTCCCAGCATCAGGGTCTTTTCTATTTATGAATCAACTCTTTGCATCATGTGGCCAAAGGATTGGAGCTTCAGCTTCAGCATCAGTCCTTCCAGTCAATATTCAGGGCTGATTTCCTTTAGGATGGACTGTATTTATCTCCTTGCAGTCCAAAGGACTCTCAAGAATCTTCTCCAACACCACAGTTCAAAAGCATCAATTCTTCGGCACTCAGCTTTCGTTATAGTCCAACTCTCACATCCATATGTGACTAGTGGAAAAACCATAGCTTTGACTAGATGGACCTTTGTTGCAAAGTAATGTCTCTATTTTTTAATATGCCGTCTAGGTTTGTCATAGCTTTTCTTCCAAGGAGCAAGGAAGTGTTAGAGGACACATACACAAAAACAATGTAATATAATTCAGGAGCAAAAGATATGTATCAACACAGATATATCCCCAAACGCAAAGTTTTAGATGAGAAAAAAATTTAAAGAATGGCACATAGGCGTAGTGCCATTTATTTGGAGTTTATCTGTATGTTCATACTTTGCTGTGCTTTAGAAAAGCTTGTAGTAAAGCTATAAATAAACACTTGGGGATGAGAAATGTTAAATCCAGAGCTTGGTTCTTTCCATGAGGCTAGGAGGAGAATGATGTCAAGGGACTTTAGCAATGTTTAATTTCTATACTTTATTGGGTAGTATGCACAGTTCAGTTCAGTCACTCAGTCATGTTGAACTCTTTGCGACCCCATGAACCACAGCATGCCAGGCCTCCCTGTCCATCACTAACTGCCAGAGTCCACCCAAACCCATGTCCATTGAGTCAGTGGTGCCATCCAACCTTCTCATCCTCTGTCATCCCCTTCTCCTCCTGCCCTCAATCTTTCCCAGCATCAGGGTCTTTGTACTGCTAGTGTTAATTTTATTGACTTGTCAATAAGCTATATTTCATTATACCCTTCTTTTATTTCTTTTTGTATATATGAAATAATTAATGTTCTTCCAAAAGTCTAGGGAAAAAGAGGTAGATGGGGCAATGAGCTGGAGACAGATTCTTTCTAGATATTTAGTAGAGAAAGGAACCTGTTGTAAAGGTGAGCAGCAGGGTTTAATCATAACCAAGGTTACCTGTTTAGTTTTGAGGGCAAAAGTAAAGAAGCAGTGGGAAAAGAGAGATGTGCTATTCTCTTAAGAACAATGATTTACATGGTGGGGTGCCCGAGTAGGGTGGGAAGGGTGGAATGAAAGGGGCAGATAGAAAGGGTGACATCATGATGAATGAGCAGCATGTCTTCTGAGGCTGAAATGGAGTTAAAGATGGAACCAGAGAGTGAAATTCTTTGACATTCACAGGAAATTAGCTAAGGAAGCTCACAGTGGACGCTACTGATTTCATCAAAGAAAGGAGTCCTGGTCCCAAGTCCCACATTATTTCCCTTCCTTTATGACCTCTCCCATCGCTATCTCAGAAAACTCTACATTCGTATGGACCCTCTCCACAAGCTTCTACCACTATCACCACGTTCTTTGAGGGGAAGTTTAGTGCCTGCTTTCTTTATTCTAGGATCTTCAGCACCTGCATACTCTTTCAGAACATGTAGGAGAGGATCAGAAAACCCTCTCCTTAGCAAAAACCTTTGCTAAATGAGTAAAAGGCAAGAGGTAACATTAAAATTAGATTTCCAAAGAGAAAGGCAATCTCTAAGTTCTTGGAAATACGCATAATCTCTGTAGCCTAAAGGAACGAAAGTTTTATGGATTGGAACCCAGATTGCACAATGCAAGGGTGAGGTCTACAAACGCCTGTGACAGTCTTCACTGAAGTCTAAAATCAAGAACCGAAAAGGGACTTTGGAAGTGAGCTGGGGTTGTGGTTGACTGGGCAGACTCAAGAGTAGGTCAAAGGAGCCTTGAGGTTCTGGGTTGAGCGTGAGAGCAAAGTTGAAGTGTCTGACCACAGAACGTCAGCTGGAACAGGCTTAGGAGCCGTGAGTGGGAAAAACGAAGTGAAGCAGAAATGGGGAAGATACTGGAGGCCCCATTTGGGACAAAGAGCATGAACGTCAGAGGTGGTGGCTGAACTGGTTGGGGACTGTGAATAAAGTTGGATATCAGTGGAGTCATCTGGGTTATAGCAAAGAAAGTTGTGCTTCAGCCACTAATAAGGTGGCTGTGGAAGGTGGTGACAGTGGGGAAGAGGATCCGTAGAGCTGGCCAAATGGCAGGGATATTAGAGGGAAAGTGGAGTGAGGATCGGGGCTTCCCTGGTGGCTCAGATGGCCTGAGAATCTGAGCAGAGAATCCGCCTGCAGTGCAGGAGACCTGGGTTCGATTCCTGGGCTTGAAAGATCTCCTGCAGAAGGAAACAGCAACCCACTCCAGTATTCTTGCCTGGAGAATCCTATGGACAGAGGAGCCTGGCGGGCTACAGTCCATGGCATCTGTAGATTCCTGGACTCTACAGGCCAGGCTAGAGTCAGACATGACTGAAGCAAATTAGCATGCACAGGGTGAGGTTCACAGACCAGTAGGAAGCAAAGGAAAGGCAGGTTGCTCTCCCCTTATCCACCAATGGTCTTAACGTTCTAGATATATGATCAGGTCAGTAAAAGCACAAAGAACCAACACTAAGGATAAAGTCACTGTGGGCAACTGAGAGTGATACATTTAGAACCAGGATGAAATGGGCACTCTGATATCTTCGCCACTGAATTTGGTCTTCACCACATCGTCCTCTGTCCACAAGCCATTGAATTGTGCTGACTTTTCCACATATTCCATATGACCAGCTAAACTTTCATTTAGGGACTTCCCTGGTGGTCCAGTGTTAAGAATCTGCCTTGCAAGGGGGTGTGTGTTTGATCTCTGGTTGGGGAACTAAGATTCTGCAAGGCAAAGAGCAACAACGCCAGTGACCATGATGACTGAAGCCTATGTGCTCTGATGCCCTCTTGCTGCAACTGGCGAGTCTGTGCCCTCCAATGCAAGATCCTGCATGACGCAAAGGAGATCATGCATGCCGCAACTATGACCAGAGGTAGCAAAATAAGCAAATGAATATTAAAAAGCTTCCATTTTATAATAAATGTATCCAATCTGAGCTTCCCTGGTAGCTCAGACAGTAAGGAACCCGCCCGCAATGCCGGAGACCCAGGTTCGATTCCTGAGTTGGGAAGATCTCCTGGAGAAAGGAATGGCAGCCCACTCCAGTATTCTTGCTTGGCAAAGCCCATGGGCAAAGGAGCCTGGTGGGCTACCATCCACGGGGTCGCACAACTGAGTGACTAACAAAACACAATTTGATATATGAATGAATTAAGATGGTAAAAAATGATAAAAATGGACATGTGTATTGTTTCTAGAAATATTATTACATAACAAAAAATATTTGGCAATAATAAATAACTGGGTCAATAAACAGTTGAAAGAAAACAGCTTTAGTTTATCATGCTGTAATACAGAAAGCAAATTAGCTGAACTTTGTAACTTTATCAAGCAAATAAACTTGATAAAGTTTCGTTTATCAAGGACAGAAAACATGAAAGAGTCGTGGAGCCCTTCTAAAGCATTGACTATGATTCTTAGGGTGAGACAAGTGGTTTCCAAATTAAAAAGTATGTAAAACAATACTCCAATCCAAATGCTATGAGAGGAAGGGAGTGTGAGAACTAGTTTGCAAAATCATGGTCAGGTCTGTGGAAGGATTGTGGCCCTTCCAGCTTCCTGGTTAAAGTGGACCTCAGAAAAATAGTCAAGAGATGGTGAAAATATTATTTGCCACCTATCTTCAACAGCTGTAAATATGATCTGATGTTAAAAACAACCTAAGGGGCTTCCCAGGTGGATCAGTGGTAAAGAATCCTACTGCCAATGCAGGAAACGCAAGAGACGCGGGTTTGATCCCTGGGTCAGGAAGATCCCCTGGAGGAGGGCATGGCAATCCACTCTAGTATTCTTGCCTAGAAATTTACATGGACATAGAAGCCTGATGGGCTACAGTCCTTGTGGCTGCAAAGAGTAGGACACGACTGAGAACTGGGCACACACACACAAATAACATAAAAAGGATAATTAGGAAATAATATTCAAGCCTATGATTCATAGTGAGGGCAAGAGGAACAGGGCAGTTGTGAACAAGAAATTAATCTAGATCTAATGCCTGATGATCTGAGGTGGAGCTGATGTAATAACAATAGAAATAAAGTGCACAATAAATGTAATGGGCTTGAATCATCCCCAAACCATGCCCGCCTTCCAGTTCATGGAACATTTGCCTGGTCCCTGAGGCCAAAAAGGTTGGGGCCCACTGGAAAGATGGTTATGCGCAGTTAAATTGTTTGGTCCCTGGAAGAAAGTTAAGTGAACCTTCCCTCCCTATGCAATTCTTTTCCTTTCTGCAAACCTAAAAGGGAGCAACCCGCACGATGTCTAATAAAATGCTAAGGATCCTCCACTGCTAAATAAGAAGAAATAGTCAGGGAGCAATTGGGTCTTTAAAATGCTGCTTCATTTATCCACAGAGCATGCATATTCCAGCGATCTGACAGCAGTGGCTAGCCTAAAACCGGGCAATCATTTCTCCGAGAGCCGTGTTTACCTAATTAAGAGCTTCTCTGCAGTCCCAGCTACTTAATTGTGTCATTAGCAGCAGTTTTGACATGAAGAGCAACTTGTGTCGGGAGCAGGAGCCTGGCCTCCCATAGGAAGCCCAGCAGAGCGGCTCCCGGCGGGGCTGGCAGGGGTCCGCTGCAGTATGGACAGCGCAAAATAGAATAATTGGTCCCCGGAGGGGCTGTCTCCTCAGCTGCCAATAGGGATTTTTTTGCCTTGTGATTTAGAAGCCAAACCTCCAGGACTCCTCCGCTGACTGTTCACTTGTGGCTCTGGTGCTCAGCGGCTTACAGGAGAGATTAGGCCCCAGCCACGGTCACGGCTGTCCTCTTAGCTGTCCTGCCATTTATGACAGCGCAAAATCTACAGTCCTGAGTGAGGGAATAATGTGGTCAAGCTTCCTGGAAGTTGGACTGGTAAAATGTGCAGTGTGCCATAGAGGTCTCCAACTGGGAGGGATCACAGGGGTTAACCTTCAGACCCGGGGTAGAAAGGAGGCTCTGCCATTCTGTACCATGACTCAGCAAAGGGCCCACACTGCCCCTGACCATCAGAGGGGCAGCTGGGAGCCTCCTGCTGCTCGTTCCTTTCTCCAGCAGAAAGAACAGAAGGAAAAGAAGGGTTACCAGTGGGGACAGGGATGGGGGAAAGGACAAATGGGGGAGGGATTTAAGAGGGAGAAAAGATTATGTAGAAAATGAGCTACAAGGATATGTTGTATAGCACAGGGAAAACAGCCAATGTTTTATTAATAACTATAAATGAAATATGACCTTTGCAAATGGTGAATCACTATATTTTACACCAGTAACTAATATAATATGTCCTCAGTTGCTCAGTCATGTCCAGTTCTTTGCAACCCCATAAACTGTAGCCCACCAGGCTCCTCTGCCCATGGAACTTTCCAAACAAAATTACTGGAGTGGAGTGCCACTTCCTACTCTAGGGCATCTTCCTGACCCAGGGATGTAACATATAATGTTGTAGACCAGCTATACTTCAGTTGAAATATAAAAATTAAAAACAGCTAAATGTCTGTGTGTGTTAGTTATCAGTCATGTCCGATTCTTTGCAACCCCATAGACTGTAGCCAGTCAGGCTCCTCTCTGTCCTTGGAATTCTCCAGGCAAAAATACTGGGGGGGATTGCCACTCCCTTCTCCAGAAAAGAGTGAATGCAAGCTCTTAAAAAGATTTTCCTAGGGAAAAGAAAAATCAGCTACTTCTCGGGAGTTTTTTTAAGTTTTGTTTTCTTATTGAAATATGATTCACATGTAATAAATTCACCCCTTAAAAGTGTCCAATTCAGTGCTTTTAATATATTCACAATGTTGTGTAACTATCACTGCTGCCTAACTCTAGAATGTTTTTATTACTTCTATAATAAGATTAAGAGATCCTAACTATTATGTATAAAATAAGCTGCAAGGATATATTGTACAACACAGGGAATACAGCTACCCACCCTTGGGCTTCTATATTTCTTATAGATAGTGGAAGATATATACATCTCTTTCCAGGGTTCAGATTCAGTTATTCTCAACACAACACCTCCTTAGTTTCATGAAGGCTGGCATTAAACAACCCTCAGTTTGTTAAAATAAGATTCAAGTTAAGTGGGCTATATCTGATGATTAGGTATCATATCCATTTGTTTTTCAACCACAGATAGTGGAGGAGTAAATTTCGATGAATCTGCTAGAGGAAGGAAACTCGGCAATAGTCTTAAAAACATATGTGTCTACTTTTAAGAATTGTTCCTAAGAAGATAAACAGTTACATTCAGAAATAGATAAAAGTATATGAATGATTATTAACACATAGCTAACAATATTGACAACTACATAGCTAATAAATGAAGAATAGGTAATAAAATTTTGGTATAGCCAAAAAACGAAATACCAGGAAGTTATCAAAAACTATAACGTATATGTGTACCTATTAATGTGGAAAAATGACCAAAATATTGTTAAGTAACAAAGTAAGTTAACAAACTATATGAATCCATTTACTTCAAGTTGTACATGTGGAGAGATGTAATGACCTAGACAAATGTTTACCAAATGTTTTACTGTTCTCATCTCTAAGTAGCACTGTTACAGGAGAAGTTTTCTTCTGTACTTTCTATGTATCA
Organism: Muntiacus reevesi; assembly: GCF_963930625.1. Lineage (NCBI taxonomy): Eukaryota > Metazoa > Chordata > Mammalia > Artiodactyla > Cervidae > Muntiacus > Muntiacus reevesi. The sequence goes on from NC_089256.1 coordinate 26,938,930, forward strand.
TTTGGGATTTTATAAGTTACACTTTTTTTTTTTTTTTGTAATCTGAAAAAAAACAGTAAAGACGTTTCATTTTGAGGTAAATAGACTCTAGTTCTCAGTTTGGGTGAAAACATGTGGGTAGCTCCTACTTTACCAAATTTAGTCTGAGTGTGCTACTTGTTGCAACAACGTGTGATAATTAGCCGACTCAGTGTGTATTGCCACTCCACTGACACGTAAGATTTTGACTGGTTTACCTCGGTGTGAGTTGAACAAGATTTGTTGACTCTAAATTTACGTGAGCCAAAAATACTTTACAAAAAAATCTAAGAATTCTTTCTATCTTTCTGCATGTCATCAGAGGGCTCACCTGGTGTGCCCAATATACAGATCATCCTGCCCCAAGAGTTTGTTGTTGGTTTGCTCAGAATACAAGTGAGTCATTCACACTGAAAGACTGATGTTTGGGACACAGAAAATAAGACCACTACCCCGGGACTGCTCCCCTGTGATTCTCTAAACATGCTTCTTACTTCTCAATCTTTCCTAGTATTTTCCAGGTTCATTTGAAATTCATCCCTTGCTTTGTCATACTTCTTGGAGATGTGATTCAATTTCCTAATGAATGCATTGGTTTAAAATATTTTATGCAACCTGTCCAATAGCATATGGTGAGACTATGCAAGCTATAGATCACATGCTGATAAAGTTTATTTTGTCAGTCTGTTAATTAGATTAATACACTAATTAATTAGATTGATCTGTTAACTAATTAATAAGCAAGTCAGAGCTTCACTGCTGTAACACTAATGATTGTCTTACTGAAGACTTAGAAGCCCATATACCTTCTGATTCATCAAAAGACAACAATTCGAGGGCAGTAATTATTCTTTAAATAATTACTTTGTGTTCTAATATTCTGAGTGAGTGTTAATAGCTCAGTGGTGTCCAACTCTTTGTGACCCCATGGACTGTAGCACTCCAGGCTCCTCTGTCCACGGGATTCTCCAGGCAAGAATACTGGAGTGGGTTGCCATTCCCTTCTCCAGGGGATTTTCCCAGCCCAGGGATCGAACCTGGTCTCCTGCACTGAAGACAGCTTATTGACCATCCGAGCCACTAGAGGCCCTATGCTAATGTTCTGCTAACTCATAATTCATATGCTATAGTTACGGAAAGTTTTGGTGAATGAAATATCCCTTTTCTTCTTGATGTCAACTGAAGAATTCACTGCATAGTTGTCACATAGTGTATGTCTACATGCGGCTTTGTAAGTATTCTCTTTTCAAGTCCATATCTTCTTCCTCCCTGGATGGATAAAAGTCACTTACTTACTCAGGTAAAGACTCAAACTCTACAGTCGATGCACTGAATCAATCAGAGTAGTTATGTTTACCGGAAAGAACCAGGTTCTTTTAAAATTTCTAAATAATCTTTGGGAAAGCTAAACTGAGCATTTTAAATAGGATATAACTTATTTCCACCTTTTCAGAAGAATGGTTTACAGATGTGTTAAACATGTTTTTCTTTCAAACAAAAATGTCATCTGGAACTCTGTACATTTATACCCAAGTGGAGTTTTATCATTCAAACTGTACTTAATGAGTTCTGGTTTGTAATTTTTTGGAAGACTCTTCTTCCCCTTCCACTTGTTGTATTATAGACAGATATCTCTAAGGCTCCATTCTGAGCATCTCTTCTACTCTCTTACAGGTTCAATGGGTGAGGCTGGGAGACAGAGGAGATGAAGCTGGACAGGTGTGATGGAGCCTCATCTGTCTAGGCTCTGGAATCTGCCTGCTCTCTGCCTTGTCAACAACTTTAGCCCCTATAGGAAGGCCTGGCCCTGGCTGGCCCCATGGTTTCTCTGATAAGTGGGTCAGTCAAATTCCAGGGTTCAGTGTTAAGAATCCAATACTGGGTTATAGCATTTATAGCACACACTTCAGCTTCCTTCTTCAACCTCATTTTTGTCCGTTAGTAATGAATGAGGCAACACTTTCATTGTCGTAGATCTGATTCCTGTTCTTATCTCTCACTTCACTCAGGAAAAACAAGAATAGTTCCTCATCCTCCTCCAATCCTAAACAGCAGTATCTACTCCCTACAAGGTCAGTTTGTGAGGACGATGCAGGCTGCCTTGATAAATCAGAATTATAAGTAAATATCAGCAGTGCTGTGGTTAAAAGCACAAAGTAGAACCTCATACTTTCTGCTATTTATCAAATATCTGATCTCAGGACAACCACTAGATCTCCTCATACCTTGTTTTCCTCTTCTGTAAAATGGAATTTTTCTCTTAGGATTATTTTGAAGTTCATATAAGTTGATATTTGTGCATGAGAAACATGTTTATAATAGTGCTTTATATATGATAAATACCTCTCAAGTGCTTCCTTTTTTTTTTTTTTTTTGGTTGATATTGTTTTATGGCACAATATGGGGAAAAAAAATTTTTTTTGACTCCTGACACAGAAATAGCCAAGATAGATCATCTCTCTCTCTCTCTTTTTGAAAAAAAAAATTGATAATCTGCTTTGTAGAGATAAGGATCCTTTCCCACTAAACCAGGATGTCCGGAGACAATTTACTGTGAGGTCAAATCAGTGAATATCACAGGGTAAAATAATAATAAGTGTATCAAAACTAAATAGACTACATATCTGAGTGCTCATGTTTGTTGTAGAATTGGTGTTTGAAATACTTTTACATAAAAATAGAGTTAAATATGAAACTCTGAAGCACTTTCTGGGAACATGGTTTGAGAACTAGGACTCTGAACTGCACCTGATTAAACCTATCTTTCCTAACCACAAGGCAGGACTTGTTGTTTCTCAGCCTAACAGTAGTGTCTGACTCTGCAACCCCAAGGACTGCAACACTCCAGGCTTCCCTGTCCCTCACCATGTCCCAGAGTTCGCTCAAACTCATGTCTGTTGAGTCTGTGATGCCATCCAACCATCTCATTCTCTGTCATCCCTTTCTCCTCCTGCCTTCAACCCTTCCCAGCTTCAGGGTCTTTTCCAGTGAGTCAGTTCTTTGCATCAGGTAGCCAGACGATCAGAGCTTCAGCTTCAGCATCATCCTTCCAATTAATATTCAGGGTTGATTTCCTTTAGGATGGACTGGTTTGATCTCCTTGCAAGAGGAGATCAAGAGTCTTGGCCAACACCACAGTTCAAAAGTATCAATTCTTCAGTGCTCAGGTTTCTTTATGGTCCACATCCATACATGACTACTGGAAAAACCATAGCTTTGACTAGACGGAACTTTGTCAGCAAAGTAATATCTCTGCTTTTCAATATGCTGTCGGGTTTGTCATAGCTTTTCTTCCAAGGAGAAAATGTCTTAATTTCATGGCTGCAGCCACCATCTGCAGTGATTCTTGAGTCCAAGAAAATAAAGTCTGACACTGTTTCCATTGTTTCCCCATCTATTTGCCATGAAGAGATGGGACCGGATGCCATGATCTTAGTTTTTTGAATGCTGAATTTTAAGCCAGCTTTTTCACTCTCCTTTTTCACCTTCATCAAGAGGCTCTTTAATTCCTCTTCACTTTCTGCCATTGGGGTGGTATATGCATGTCTGAGGTCATTGATATTTCTCCCCGCAACCTTAATTCCAGCTTGTGCTTCCTCTAACCCGGCATTTTACATGATGTACTCTGCCTTATTCGAGTTTTAAAATTCTAATTAGAGTAACAAAAAGAGGTTCATTTTGAAAGCTACAGATTCTGAATTGAAGCTTAAGACAAGCTCTCTTTGGTTTTTTTTGTTTTTTTTTAATATTATTTTATTAGTTGGAGGCTAATCACTTCACAACATTTCAGTGGGTTTTGTCATACATTGACATGAATCAGCCATAGAGTTACACATATTCCCCATCCCAATCCCCCCTCCCACCTCCCTCTCCACCCGACTCCTCAGGGTCCTCCCAGTGCACCAGGCCCGAGCACTTGACTCATGCATCCCACCTGGGTTGGTGGTCTGTTTCACCATAGATAATATACATGCTGTTCTTTCAAAACATCCCACCCTCACGTTCTCCCCCAGAGTTCAAAAGTCTGTTCTGTACTTCTGTGTCTCTTTTTCTGTTTTGCATATAGGGTTATCGCTACCATCTATCTAAATTCCATATATATGTGTTAGTATACTGTAATGTTCTTTATCTTTCTGGCTTACTTCACTCTGTATAATGGGCTCCAGTTTCATCCATCTCATTAGAACTGATTCAAATAAATTCTTTTTAACAGCTGAGTAATATTCCATGGTGTATATGTACCACAGCTTCCTTATCCATTCATCTGCTGATGGGCATCTAGGTTGCTTCCATGTCCTGGCTATTATAAACAGTGCTGCAATGAACATTGGGGTGCATGTGTCTCTTTCAGATCTGGATTCCTCAGTGTGTATGCCCAGAAGTGGTATTGCTGGGTCATATGGCAGTTCTATTTCCAGTTTTGTAAGAAATCTCCACACTGTTTTCCATAGTGGCTGCACTAGTTTGCATTCCCACCAACAGTGTAAGAGGGTTCCCTTTTCTCCACACCCTCTCCAGCATTTATTGCTTGTAGACTTTTGGATAGCAGCCATCCTGACTGGCGTGTAATGGTACCTCATTGTGGTTTTGATTTGCATTTCTCTGATAATGAGTGATGTTGAGCATCTTTTCATGTGTTTGTTAGCCATCTGTATGTCTTCTTTGGAGAAATGTCTGTTTAGTTCTTTGGCCCATTTTTTGATTGGGTCGTTTATTTTTCTGGAATTGAGCTTCAGGAGTTGCTTGTATATTTTTGAGATTAATCCTTTGTCTGTTTCCTCATTTGCTATTATTTTCTCCCAATCTGAGGGCTGTCTTTTCACCTTACTTATAGTTTCCTTTGTTGTGCAAAAACTTTTAATTTTCATTAGGTCCCATTTGTTTATTTTTGCTTTTATTTCCAATATTCTGGGAGGTGGGTCATAGAAGATCTTGCTGTGATTTATGTTGGAGAGTGTTTTGCCTATGTTCTCCTCTAGGAGTTTTATAGTTTCTGGTCTTACATTTAGATCCCCAAAGCAACCTATAGATTCAATGCAATCCCTATCAAGCTACCAACGGTATTTTTCACAGAACTAGAACAAATAATTTCACAATTTGTATGGAAATACAAAAAACCTCAAATAGCCAAAGTAATCTTGAGAAAGAAGAATGGAACTGGAGGAATCAAGCTGCCTGACTTCAGACTCTACTACAAAGCCACAGTCATCAAGACAGTATGGTACTGGCACAAAGACAGAAATATAGATCAATGGAACAGAATAGAAAGCCCAGAGATAAATCCACGAACCTATGGACAGCTTATCTTTGACAAAGGAGGCAAGGATATACAATGGAAAAAAGACAATCTCTTTAACAAGTGGTGCTGGGAAAACTGGTCAACCACTTGTAAAAGAATGAAACTAGAACACTTCCTAACACCATACACAAAAATAAACTCAAGCTCTCTTTGAATTACTGTTTCTGTTAGCAATTCTGACAGCCCCGCTAGGTTCACACCTCTCGGACAGGCGCCATTCCTGGTGTGTGCATGCTCAGTTGCTTCAGCTGTGTCTCACTCTTTGCAGTCCCATGAGCCATCTAGACTCCCCTGTTCATGGAATTATCCCAGCAAGAAAATACTGGAGTGGGTTGCCATGCTCTCCTCCACGGAATCTTCCCGTCCCAGGGATCAAACCTGGATCTCCTGGTACTCCTGCATCACCAGCTAGGATCTTTACCACTTGAGCCATCTGGAAAGTGCCTCGATGAAAATAGAACCCCCAAATGATTGGACAGAGTGGTTTTCCAGGGTTTTTCCAGCCACTTTCCTGAATATTTTGTGGTTATACTTGGAGATTTGACCAAGGCTGTCATCTCCTGTGGCAAGAATAATGACACCTCAAATATTTCCATATTCCAATCTCTCTCTCTCTCTCTCTCTCTCTCTCTCTCTATATATATATATATATATATATATATATATATACACACACACACACACACATATATATACCTATATATATATACACACATATATATATATATATGCATACATAAAATTCCAAAACATGGCATAAAGGACTTTGGGGCTATGATAAAGTTAAAGACCAAAAGATGGGGAGTGGATGCCAGCTGGATGATCCTGGCAGGTCCAACCTAATCACGTGAGTCATTAAAAGCAGAACCATCTTCCTGGTTGTGATGGGCGGGAGAGGTGACTAAAGAACAGTGACCAGAGAGATGCCACTTTTCTGATTTTAAAGATGGAGGAATGGACCACAAGCCAAGGAATGCAGACAGCCTCTAGAAATTAGAAAAGTCAAAAATTCAGATACTTCCCTGAAAACCTCTGAAAGGAATTCTACCCTGCTAATGTCCTAATTTTACCCCAGGAGGCCCTACACAGAATTCTGACCTCCAGGACTAGAAGATAAGAAATTGGAGTTGTTTTAATCCATTAAGTTTGTGGTAATTTGCTACAGTAGCAATAGAAATTTTGAGCAATTCTTCAATAAGTCACTCTTTCAGTGTAAAAAAAAAAAGACAAAATAAAACAGAACAAACAGAAAATTCCATATCCTTCTTGGCACACTGGACCTGATTTAAATGTATGTAGTCATCCACTCCATAAAGACATTTGCAGTTTTTTCAGAACCTACAGGATGCTAAATTCTGTGCTACACTTAGCAACACAGAGATGAAAAGAACAGGAACTTCTCCTAAGAAGTCAGCTGTCTACTTGGGAGAAACAAATTCTTCATTCTCTTCCTCCTTCCCCATTCACTGAGCAAAGTATATGCACATGGAGGACTTGGGACATTGATTTGATTGATGCTCCAACGATCCTAGTAAGTAGTAATATTATCATCCACATCTTACTAAAGGGAAAACTGAAACACAGATGAAGAGCTTGCCAAGGTCATGTGGTATAATAAATGGTATAGTCAGAAAACAATCCCACACAGCCCAGCTCCAGAGCCCACGGCACTGAGTATTACAGCACACTGCCTCATGTATAAATAATATACAAATAGTATCAATGTTAAGATGATAAGAACAACAACAGAGATGAGAGAGTGGGCATGTTATCGCAGAGTGCTGTAGGACATCAAAGTGATAGCTTCTTGAAGAAGATAAAAAATGGTGACATTCCATCTTACTATGCATTCCTAATACTACCTAACATTTGCTCTTTGCCCATGTATCAGTTAGCTATTGCTGCAGGACATTCTGAAACTTTATGGCTTAAAAGGATAAGTATTTATGTTTATTCATCAGTCTGTGGGTCATCCAAATGGTTCTCTTGGACTCAGTCACGCATCTGTGGTCCAGTGAAATTTAGGTGGACAGCTCTGCTTATCTAGGCTGAGCTTCTTCAGATACTGGAGGTCAGCTGGCTATGGGCTGGGATGCTCCCCTCTAAGTTTTGGGTGCACATACTGTTCTGATTGCTGCCAGTATCCCTTGGCTTGTGGTTGCCTGCCTCCACAGTCACAGGCTCCTCTGTCCAGGGGATTGTCCAGGCAAGAATGGACTGGAGTGGTTTATCATTTCCTTCTGCAGGGGATCTTCCCAACTCAGGAATCAAGCCTGTGTCTCTTGCACTGGCAGGCGGATTCTTTACCACTAGCACCACCTGGGAAATTCAGTCTTTGCCATAAAAGGTAACATATTCACAGAGTCTGGCTGCCCAGGTGGCTCAGTGGTAAAGATTCTGCCTGCCAATGCAGTAGACAGGGGTTCGATCCCTGAATTGGGAAGATCCCTTGGAGAAAGAAATGGAAACCCACTCCAGTATTCTTGCTTGGGAAATCCCATGGACAAAGGATCCTGGAGGGCTACAGTCCTCGGGATTGCAAGAAAGTCGAAGACAACTTAGCAACTAAGCAACAAGCAATTCACAAATTCTAATAATTGGGATGCATATATCTATTTTTTTTCCAGGGGGAGGCATTATTTAGCCCACTCAACTACAGCTCAAAGGAACTGCAAAGCAGGGTGTGTGGGAGCAGGAGTGCCTGAAATTTGGAAGGTCATCTTGAATAAAAAACAAGATGGTCCAGAAAGGGTTTACTGCGGAAGTGACAACCAAGGATGTCTGGGGAGAAACATCCTAGGCAGATGCAAGTGCAAAGGCCGTGATGGGGGGGTGCATCAATATGACACAAGAAGCGAGGGTGGAGGAGAGACACAATGAAGCTGGTTTTGGATGGATTAAGTTAAGGTGATCATGGAACCTCCAAATCCTGCACTGAATGGAGGAAAGACTTATAGGGGAAGGAAATGGAAACCCACTCCAGTATTCTTGCCTGGAGAATTCCATGGATAGAGGAGCCTTGTGGGCTCCGGTTCATGGGGTCACAAAGAGTCAGACACAACTGAGCAACTGAGCACACACGTACTTAAAGAACTCTATGCTTAAAGAGGAACTCACAGAACTCTATACTTAAAGAGGAATTCACAGAACTCTATACTTAAAGAGGAGGTGAGATCATGGTCTAGGATGAGGTCAGCTTGGAGAAATCTGTAGAATGAAAAGAACAGAAGTCAGGGGACACAGCCATTCCGCAAACAATGTTTAAGGTATACTTGACTTTAAGTTCATTTGTCTACAGAAACCTGGATTTCTGTAAGCCTGGAAACAGTAAAGAACTTATCTCTTTTCTTGGACAGCATTCAAATTAGGCTAGCCTCTGATCTCAGTCCATGGGAAATGTTCAACCTCCAAGCTATAGAAATTCACAAAAGGACTTAATATGTGTTTCTTCCTGAGCCACTTTCATGATCACCACTGAATCACATGTTTCTTCCACAGGTTTGCATCCTAACCTTCAGGATGTCTCATACTCTGGGCCAGTATCCTAAACTTTTGGGTGCAAGAATTCATTGGCCACATTAGTTTTGACAGCCAGGATTGATAGTGATTCTATCACAGGAAATCAAGACAGGCAATGGTGTTTTCTAATCGAGCAATTCTCTAAGAATAGCTGCATAAAAGGGGAAAACACAAAAAAGGAAGATGCCTGGTTGAAATTTATCTACTGTCATAATCTACTTACATGACAGTGTGAGAAGGCTAAGTATAAATTGATGAAGGTACTAATATTATCAAGGAGTCAGACTTACTATTCAGGTGACAATAATCCTTATTTGTCACAGTTGAAATAAATATTTCATGAAATATTTTGTATTTTTTAAAAAATATATTTCTGCTTGCATTGATTTTTAAACTTTTAAAACATTTTTATATAGAATATAGTTAGTTTACAATGTTGTTGCACTGATTTATTTTTCTTATATTTGGTCTTTACATATGTCTCTCTCCTTTGTGATGATATACAGAATTTGTGAATTTGGGGGAACAAAAATTTATGTTAGAGTGAGATTTTATTTCACTATTGTTTGTGTTAAATCCTTCCTTGTTTAGTTTAGTATTTATGGCATTTAGTATTTAGTTTAAATCTAAATATATTAATAATTATAATTACTAATGATTATATATTTAATTTAATTAAATAAATTTAAATAAATTAATTTTATATTTAATTAAATTTATATAATTTGATTATATATTTAATAATAATTAGATCTAAATATATTAAAACTAAATAGTATTTAGTTTAAATCCTTGTTTAGTATTCATGAACAAACACAGAGAATGACGTTTGATTTATCACAGTATTCATGCCCTCCCTAGATACTATATGGATTATTTAATATAAATATTATAACTATCTCAGACTTCTAATATTACCCCAAACCCTGTATCTTACTATTGCTGCCAAATTCAGTGGACTGGACCATCTTTTGACAGATTAGTTGTAATAGTAAACCATGTACTGTAGTCACATCAAACATATTTAACACATTTGGTACAGCTATAAGATGCCATAATCAATAAGAAGACAACTACTCTCCACTAAACTGAGGCCTCAGATGTGTTATGAAGACCTGGGACACTCTTTATGAAGTGGCTGAACCTGTTGTATAATTATGCTCAGAAGCATTAGCTCAGCGTCAATCATGCCCAAACAAAAAGCCATTGTGCTGGGTTGACTGTTTCCAGCCTTGACTGTAAGCTGAAACTAACCTTGATCAATCACTCAGATCTTTCAACAACATGAGTCTACGATGTATAGCTAAACTTTTTCTTTCCACTAGAGTATTCAGTCTCATATTGACCACCTTTTTGGTTGAGACGGCCACTTGAAAACTCTTTGCCATTAAACAATTTTAGACCAAGTTCACTCTTCCCATATTTTATGAGGCGTGTGCATGACAAGGGTGTTGGTCAAGGTTGTGATGTGTCCACACCTTCACATCCCAACTTTTCTTGAAGTCCCACTATGGTACACTTTTAAACAAAGAGAGTAAGTACACATTCTAAGATGCAAATTAGGCCTCCATCAAAATGTGGCCCCTGCTCCTCATGCTGTGAGTCACCCTTAACAGTGGCTCCCAACTTTGCTGCTTCTTAGAAGCATCTGAGATCCTTTATCGATTACCAAGGTCGCACAGAGTCAGACATAACTGAGCGACTGCACAACAGCAACAATGCCTCCCCCTTTAGTTCTATATACCCTATTGCTAGGCCAGCCTACTGGCCCTTGGGGACTGGCAGAGACAGTAGGCTTTGACCCTCCAGGTGATCTTGAAGCTTGAGAGAATTAATTACCGACATAAAGCATATAGAGCCCCTTTTCAATCAGTATCATGTCCAAGTCTTCAACCATGATTTTCCAAAAGTTTATTTAGATTTCTTGCATTTAAAAAAGACAATCTAAGAATGAGGATGAACTGGCTGCAAGGGAAACCACCATTTACAGCCACTGAGCTGTGTGCTGTGTACTTTTTTTTTTTTAATCCCCATGGCAGCCCAATGAGGAAGTTTTTATTTATTAGCTTCAGTCTGTAGATCAAGTATCTGGGGTTCAGCAAAGAAACTTGCTCAAGGCCAAACAGTCAGTGCCTAGCAGAACTAAGACATAAGGGCATATGTGTCAGATTCCAAGTCATCAGAATGAGATAAAGAGGTTGAAGGCTGTGGGGCTGTTTGCAGTGGGGGAGGCTAGCCAACCCTGGTTTATCAGAAGAAGTGAATCTGAACTGTAACTTGGAGGACAAGAGGAAGGCAGAGTGGGGAGACCAGAGGGGATCATGGGGGAAGAGAGCTGCTGGAAAAGAGGGAAAGGAGGAGGGAAAGAGTGTTCCAGGTGAGGGTGAGAGCTGAGGGCTGGGTACCAAGTACCAAGGTCTGGAGGTGAGAGAGAATATGCTGGTGATCCCGGTGAGGATGAACATGCAATGTCCCTAACTGACTCAGCAGGGCGTCTCTGGTGGCTCAGCAGGTAAAGAATCTGCTTGCAATGTAGGAGACCTGGATTCGATCGCTGGGCTGGGAAGATCCCCTGGAGAAGGGAAAGGCTACCCACTCCAGTATTCTTGGACTTGCCTGGTGGCTCAGCTGGTAAAGAATCTGCCTGCAATGCAGGAGACCTGGGTTCAATCCCTGGGTTGAGAAGATCCCCCGGAGAAGGGTAAGGCTACCCACTCCAGTAGTCTGACCTGGAGAGTTCCACGGACTGTATAGTCCATGGTGTTGCAGAGTCGAACATGACTGACTGACTTCCACTTTCACTTTCTAACTGACTCAAGTAGAAATGGTGAGGTATCAAAATTAACTTATCAGGGAATCTATGAAGAAGAGAGTACTTTGAGTTTACACAATCTGAATTTTTATATGATAATATAATAATAAGTTGAATTTCCTATTCAGTATTAGGAAAACGGCATATAATTCAACAAGGATGTGAGAAAAGCTTATTACAGAAAATAAGTGAAAAAAAAAGGCTCTATTTTTAAGACCAGTTGTCTATTTTCTAAGATCATCGCCATCATCCATTCTAGAAGTGGATTTGATATCATCAACTGTAGTTTTTTCAGTTAGTTAAAGAATCTAATTCTCAGAGCTTTTCTTCCAACAAGCAAGTACAGAGACATCACTTTGCTGACAAAGGTCTGTATAGTCAAAGCCATGGTTTTTTCCATTAGTCATATACAGATGTGAGACTTGAATCATAAAGAAGGCTGAGAACTAAAGAATTGGTCCTTTCAAATGGTGGTGCTGGAGTAGACGCTTGAAAGTCCCTTGGACTGCAAGGAGATCAAACCAGTCAATCCTATAGGAAATCAACCCTGCATATTCATTAGAAGGACTGATGCTGAAGCTGAAGCTCCAATACTTTGGCCACTTGATGCGGAGAGCTGACTCATTGGAAAAGACCCTTATGTTGGGAAAGATTGAGGCCTGGAGGAGAAGGGAGTGATGGGATGAGATGGTTGGATGGCAACACTGACTCAATGGACATGAGTTTGAGTGAACTCTGAGAGATAGTGAAGAGGGAAGCCTGGCGTGCTGCAGTCCATGGGGTCACAAAGAGCTGGACACGACTTAGAAACTGAACAAGACTCTGAGAGGGTCTGTGGCTTGTCCAAGGTCCTAGAAGCTGCCTAAATGGTCCTGAGGTGGTCCTGGGATATGGGGTGGTTGATTCTAGAACAGAACTCTTTTTTTATTCAGCCATACTTGTAGATGAGTCTATAAACAACACTTTCCTTCAGCCCTGTTTTAACCTCTTACCTCCTAACTCATTTTATAGTGCTGAAAATACACATTATGCCTGCAGGTCCACATTTTGGGAATAAGGACATTTTCAGAAGTAATAACATGAAATCAGATTAGATCATCTCTCTTTTTCAGTTTACAAGTTGTCTAATTTCACTGACTTCTTGCATCGTGGGCAGGAGAACTCCTCCAGCATATTCCAAACATTTCATAAATCAGTTCACAAAGAGAGTAATATTCTGATTGCATATAAAGCAAACTGTGACACCATGTGCAGGGCATCCTTGAAAGAGCAGATGCCTGGGAAGGAGCCGTGTGCCCTGGGGTCTGAATTGCTTCACACCTCGAGACCAACAGGCCCTCCAGTTCAGGGAGTGGTACTCAAACATTCTTTTTTTCCTTTTATTAATAAGACTCATTAACTCTGGTTCCAGCTTTTGTTCCTCCCTCACTTTTGTAAGGAGTGTCCCCAGCACAATGACACAATGTTCTGCTTGTTTGCATGACCAAACACAGGAAGTGTAATGGGGAAAAGGACTGCTAATAAAAATGAGTTCAGACACTTGATATAGACGTGACAAATGCCAAGCTGATTTCCATGCAGGAGATTCTGGCCTCATTTTATGTGAAAATAATGTAATAAAACATGACCAAAGGAGCGGCACAAATCTAATTTCAGCTTCTGAAACAATATAAATGTACTGCTATCTTATAATAAATATCCCTTACAGTGGGGTCACTTTTAATGCATTTAGTATTTGTGTATATGTGTGTGCCAGTGTATGTATGTGTATATCCATCTATCTATTACCTATCTATCTTTTATCTATCAAAAACTGTCCTTCTACACATTAAAATAGAACTTAGATTTCTCAATAATCTGATAACACCAAAAAAGACCTAGTAAGTGCCTACTCAGTTATGATAAATAGTATAGTGTACTGTGTCTTTAATAGGTATTATTTGATATTAAATGATTAACCCCAAATTAGAACACTTTAAAAGAAACATATCAGGTAATAACAATTAAAAAATATGTCTGAAGAGAAAATAAAACCATATACACAGATTACAAGGTAAAACTTCATCAGTTTATTTTCTTCTCTCTTTCTAAGTCTATATATAATATGGGTACAATATATTATAATAATTTTATATGATACATAAAACAGATAAATCACATGTGCATATATGACACATATATTTCACACATATATACAAAGAAAAATAGAACTGGCAAGAGGGAGGGGACATATGCATACCTATGGCTGATTCGTGTTGATGTTTGACATAAAAGAACAAAATTCTATAAAGCAATCATCCTTCAATTAAAAAATAAATTAATTAAAAATATGTCTCTTTCTATATATATGTTTATGAAGCAATTCTTTCTCACCTATAAAGAGCAATGCCATTCTCCATTTAGCTATCATACTCATATAAGGTGATTGGGTTAATAGTCTGAAATGGATCTATAAGATTGATAGGGTCAAAGCAGAGAAAATACCCTCATAAGAAGGCTCAAGAGTTTCTAACATTTAACCAGTCATTTTCCCAGGCAGTCCCAGGTGAGGTGAAAATGAAGGAAGGTGAAAAGAGAAGAATCCAGGATGGAGAATAATGGCAGGGCAGAAGCAACAGAAACAAAGTGATCAATTCTTAAACGCAGTCTGTTTCTGTAACTGTGGCTACTCTTATACTGATACCTTGATGTCCTGTTTCATTTTATTTTTCCAGTTCTGGCATTTTCGGTTGGGCTTTGATACTATGTGAATAAAGGAGTTCAGTCCAGGCCAATACAAACTTATTCACAGGACTGTCTCACTTTCGCAACTCCCCCACCAGCCTGCCTTCTGATGGCTCCAGTAATTTGGATTTAAATCATGCTGAATCCCATCTCCTCTTCTACTTGCTCTTAATGATTAATCTGCTCCTCTGCCAAGAAAAGATGACACTCCTTGTCATACTTCCAGTTCCTGTGGTCAAAATTAATTAATTCAACCAATATTTATTAAGCATTACTGTGAGGTAGACAGTGAGCAAACAATGAAATTCTCCCTGCCTCCACAGTCCTCTGTAAAAATACAGAAAGGATAACTCTTCTCCTCTGAACTTAGAATATGTATTCTTAAAGGAGCTGAGCTGAAAAAACCATTTAATGCATTTAAAATTATGTGCTTTAAAATTATTTAATTCATCAAAGTACCTAGCAAACTATACTGGTTGATAACCATTTATTTTATCAAACTTCTAATGGAAAGATTTTTATCCTTGGGAAAGAAAATTCCTTTATTTTTCATTATGTCTTCAGCCAGATCTGAAGTTATCAGAATTAGCTTTTGGGTTCAATCACAAAAAGGAAGTTGATCATAGTGAACTCAAAGAGCCAATCAGATTTTTCTACCAAATAAGTACAATGGAAACAAGATCTCATCTAAGTGTGGAAACCATGATCTCATGCCCAAATTTTAGGGAAATAAAGCTTATGTCTAATTATCATTAATATCAGTAATTATTATTCCTTATTTGTTAAACTTGTACTTGTAAAGGACAAATCTAAGATAACAGCCTTTTATAGCTTTTTTAAAATTAATTTTTAAAATTGTAGTATAGTTGTTTACAATGTTGTGTTGGTTTCAGCTGTCCAACAAAGTGAATTAGTTATATGGATACATATATTCCCTCTTTTTTAGAGTCTATTGCGATACAGGTCATTACAGAGTACTGAATAGAGTTCCTTGGGCTATAAAGTGGGTCCTTATTAGTTATCTGTTTTATTTATAGTAGTGTGTATGTATCAACCTCAGTCTCCCAATTTACCCCTCACCTCCCTTTCTCCTTTGGTAACCATAAGTTTTTTTTTCTACATCGGTGACTCAATTTCCATGTTTAAATAGGTTCATCTGCATCATTTCCTTAAACTCCACATATTAGTGACATCATTTGATATTTGTCTTTGTCAGACTTACTGAGTTTTTAAAAAATAATTTGGAAAACAACAGGTCTTTTGTTAAGGTCTTGTTATCTCAGGTAATTAGGTTTTTTCCCAAACATGTCTTTATTATCCTTTCTTACCATATTTTATAATGCAAAAACAACCATAGCTTTATCCGTATTTGTATACATCCCTTCTGTGTTAAGGAAAAAGTTATATAAGCTCACAAAAGATGAGCATGCTCTAGTTCTTATATTTGTTTTTGTCTGGATGGCTTTGCTCTGTATTTATTATTGCTCAGTTGGGTAAATTTAAAACTATCATAGTATTTTGTGGAAAAGTATCTCTAGATGACTGAAATCTTTATCAAATCCCCCGAATCTCACATTGGCCAAGCTAGACTTACTGACAAGAAGGGTACTCAGCTTCCTGCCTCTGACCCATAATTTTATATGTGAAAGTCATCGTCAAAGCTTGCAAGACCAGTTGTATTGAGCATGTCCAGATACCAAACCTCCCCTCTGTGATTTCAAACCATCAACAGCTGCTCAGCCTGTTCTTCCCATCACTGTTCATGATTGTGTTAGAAAAAAATCCACCTTTAAAAAAAAAAAAAAAATTGTGAAAACTGAGAGCAGCAAAGCAACCAGTGGCAACGAAGAGACACGATGCCATTATCAAGCTCAGCTCATTTTCTTGGGCTCTTGCCCAATGGGACTAAATTCCCTTTCCAGCAGGGGATGGTTTCAGCTGACCTGCTGTGAATATCCCAAGTGAGTCACCGCCGTTAACTCCATGAGCGCCATTTGCTGTCCACTTGGACATTTCTGAACAGCTGCTGGGCTCCAGTGCCAACTTCTAACTGGAAATATGGCTGGTCTGACTCAGATTCAGAAGGGGGAAAGGACAGGGAGAGGGAGGGAGAGGAGGAGAGAGAAAACACACATGCCTCCTCTCAAAAAAGACTGACAACTCTTTTTTCTTCTCCATTGATTACGGTGGAAATGCATTTTGAAGTGAGAATACTAAATGCAGCTTATCACATTCTCTGTTTTGTCTTCTATTATTTTACTCATGAAGTTGGGTTAGGGGTTTTATATTGAAATAATTCATTGATGTGGAAACTTGCAGCCTGTAAGATGTCACTCCATTCCCACCTTTTTAGACATATTCATCATCTTATTTTCCAAACACAAAAGTGAATATTTCCTTTACTCTAAAAATATTTTTTCATAAAATTGAAAATCCATTTTTATTCAATCAACAACTTTTTTTGGAGCATTTGCTAGAACAGCCTTCTGGACTAGACATTAACAAGGATTCTGAGAAGCATCAGACATGATCCCAAGATTCAAGAATTTGTAATAAAATGAAGAGAAAAGGCCTGTTTAAGTAGATGGTCCAGGAACAATATAAGGGAGTGTGCATAAAAGTGCCGGATGCCTGGTAAGCTACCAGGGGCTGTAGGAACTCAGAAGGGCTCTGGGCTGGTGGTTTTAAATCTGGAATGATGGTAACTGATACTAACAACTGAAATTAAATTGACTTTATAAACATGGGCTATGTGTCATAGCTGGGCATGCAGCCTCAGTGTCTAAGTTAAAGGCTGAAATATGCTCACAGGACCTCAACATTTCATTCCCGGGGAAGTCTGTGATTTATGTATGCATCGTTGTGTGCAGACACATATATACATTTTTCAAAAACTCTTGTATTACCAGAAACGCCAAAGAGGTGATGGTGTACTTGCTCTCTGGAGAATATTTATCTACCATCTTGTGGGCAGTGAACAAACAGCAATCCAGGTTTCTGGGGGTTTATCAAGACTTAGAAAATAGATTAATAGGGTAAAAAGGGTTGTTTCACTTTGAAAACTCCCCCTACCCAACTATGTTCATTTCTTGAAAGGAAATTTCAGAGGGGGGCTACAATAGGCTATTTCTTACTTTCTTTTATGATGATGACTTATGATAGACTTACAGAATTTTTGAAACAATTTCAGCACTTACAAATCTTTCCCCTGGGTGGTAAAAGTAGAAGTGTTCTTCAATGATCATGTGTGCTTTGAGTTAATTTACCTGTCACTATGTCATATGATGTGTGTTGGCCCAGCAGTAAAGAATCTGCCTATCAATTCAGGAGACACAAGAGATGTGAGTTTGATATCTTGGTCCAGAAGATCCCCTGTGGTAAGAAATGGCAACCCACTCTAGTACTCTTGCCTGGAAAATTCCATGGACAGAGCAGCCTGGTGGGTTACTGTCCATGGGGTCACAAAGCATCGGACAGGACTGAGCAACTAACCCTAACACACACTCTGTCATTTACTCCAATTCATTCCAGACTTGGGTAAAAAGAGCTTGTTCTCAAAATGCTAGGATAATGCTTGCTGACTGAATGAGTGAGTGTACATAATTAATCTCAAAGTACTTGGCTGTGATGTGACCGCAAATTCAGTATGGAAAAAATTGAGCCTGAAGTTTTAATCCTGAGGGGGCTTGCAAATATTAGGAAATAATAAATCCAAAAGAGCACTTTGGTTTGGGATCGTAAAACCAACTCCCGGTTTTCCCTGTAATTTCCTAATTTATGTCTAAGGCTGCTAGAATAATTGATGAACTATTTTCAGTTTTCCCTAGATGCAAAAAAAAAAAAAAAAAAAAATCACACTTATAATTAAAACATCACCCTTATCTCGAATTTCATATAATCAAGTCTGTCTTAGACCTTATTTATGGGCTTGATGAGGACAAAAGAGCTTTTCTTCAAACAGGGAGCCAAGCCAGAAAGGCAGACACTCTGAAGGGAACAACGACTTATGCAGTGAATACAGACCATGAATGATACTACAAGTCAATTCATGAGTAATTTTGCTTTAATACTGTGGTACAGTGGTAAACCCAGAAGCAGAGAAATAAGAAGGAGAAATAAGGAAGGTGGGTTCTATGGAAAAATGGATGAAGACCTAATTATATATGAGGGAAAGTTAAGAGGAAAAAGATAACAATTGACCCTGGGTTCTCAGAATGCCCTTGCTCCGTGGTTTTGGGCAGGGAGTGAGAGGGAATCTTAGCCAACAAGAGCAACATTCATCCAATAAATATTTACTGAAGTGCTTATTATAAGCCAGGCATTCTTCTGAGTAGTGGAGATACTATTGTGAACCAAACCAACTCTTTGGTACTGTGATCCTCAGATTTCAATGTGGAAAATATATAATAATAAATATATATATATAATAAAATACATATCTGTATTACAAAGTCAAGTAGACACTATAGTCTAATGTCTGTGATAGAATAAGTCTATCATATAATTACGATACCAAGAGTCAAATGGCTAGTGTGGAAAATAGCACAGGGGAATGTGATGTTAATCGCAAGCATGTGGCACTGTGAACAAGCAGGTGACTTTCACATCTCAACAAGACTTGCTTGTCCTTAGAGCAGTGTTGCTTCACTTTCAGTTTTCACTTTCATGCATTGGAGAAGGAAACGGCAGCCCACTCCAGTGCTCTTGCCTGGAGAATCCCAGGGCCGGGGGAGCCTGGTGGGCTGGCGTCTGTGTGGTCGCACAGAGTCGGACATGACTGAAGCGACTTCGCAGCAGTAGCAGCAGAGCGCAGTGCACTTGGTGGGAGTGGGGCTAGGACAGGGGTGATAAAATATCTAGAGAGGAGGCACAACATCCAGACTTCAAATTTCATATGATCTAATACATCCTGCTAAGAAATCTCATTTTTCTTCTGTAAGCAAAACAGGAGCCAAGGAAGAATTCTTAAGAAGGGAAGTGACATGGCATTCTTTGTATATATTAATAGATCAGTTTCACAACAGTATAGAAAGTGGCTTTGGGGTGAACAACTTCAGAGATAGGGGTCTCAGTTAGGAAGCTAGTTGTTTCTGTACTATCAGTTCAGTTGAGAGGATTAAATGCAGGCCTCAGTGAATCTGGGAGTCTGAGCATTAGATAGATGGAATTCTAGATCAGATGATCACTGTGAATAGTTAACTCAGTTAACTTGCCTAGTGGAAGTGGACTGAGCGGTTTCTCTTAGCTTCACTTTAACTCTTTGGATTCCTTGCTCTAGTAAAAGCAGAGCAGTCTCTGTTGTACAGTCTGTATCACAGTTAACAATTATGCATTCTGAAAAAATATAAAAATATCAATTACTGAAGATATTGGAAAGACACAAAATGACACAAAGCGAAGGCAGAGACTGACAGGCAGTGATATTTGGAAGAAGGAAATAATAACTGATAAATCTTCTTGCAACTGTTTTGTTGTTACTGTTTGTTTTGCCAGATAGGAGGTCTCAGTCTGGCAATTAAAACTTGGATAAGAAGCAATAGCTTTTCAGACTTGAAGAGCCCAAAGACCTATTCTGGGGAGACTGAACGAAATAGGAGATAGCCAGAGAATTATATATAAGATTTGTTGCATAAATTCTATGTCTCTAAATTATCCTTGAAATATGCATAAGGAAGATTCCAAATAGTTCAGGTGAGGCTAAAGGAAGTAAACAGAGATTTTAGCTGCTGCCCACCACAAGGATGACAAAATTAGAATTCGATTCTAACCAAATTAACTGCCCACTCAAAGCAAAAGAATCAATGATCTTTGGAGGAATATAACTGGAGAATCCAGTGTCTCTAAAACATATTTTTATAATGTTCAGTTTTATTAGGCATACAGACAAACTTACTAAACACACCAAGAAACATAACAGAAACCTTATGGAATTTGGTTTGAAAATGACCCATACATTGCAATTGGCAAACTGGGATTTTGAAGTAAATATTTTAATTATCATCCAAAATATGAAGAAAATATATGTGTAATAAATGAAAAGTGCTAAATAGAAATTATAAATAATAGCAAAGTAGGACTGAAAAATAGAATACCTGAATAAAAAAATTAACTGAATGGGCTTAACAACTAGGAAATGACACAGGAAAATCAGTGAAGCTGCAGATTAATACAGTTATAAAGTCTAAAGAACAGGGAGAAAAAATATTGGCCTGTGGGACAATATCAAGAATCCTAATATATGTATAAGTTGAGTCCTAGAAACAATAGGGCATAAAAAAATTTGAAGTAATAATAACTGAAAATTTCCTGTTTGGTGAGATAATTCTAGATTCAAGCTCACCAAACTCAATCAAGATACACAGAAAATTATAATGAGGCCTCTATGATTAAAGAAAACCAATGATTTAAAAAAAAATTCTTAAAGTAGCCAGAGAAAATGACACATTATATCCAGTGAAACAATAGTATAAGTAACTGATAACTTCTCATCAGAAACTATGGAAGCCAATGGGGAGGAAGGAGGGAGGGGGAATCACGATGGGGAACACATGTAAATCCATGGCTGATTCATGTCAATGTATGGCAAAAACCACTACAATATTGTAAAGTAATTAGCCTCCAACTAATAAAAATAAATGGAAAAAAAAAAAAAAAGAAAGAAACTATGGAAGCCAAAAGGCAATGAATCAATTTGTTGAAATGATTAAAAAAAAAAAAACTTTCAAGTTAGAATTCTATATCTAATGAGAAGAATCTTCAAGAATGAAAGCAAAATAAGCCCACTTTTAATTAAGTAAAAATTAAGAAAATTTATTGTCAGCAATCTGTACCACAAGATATGCTTTAAGGAGCTCTCCAGACTGAGAAAATTGATGCTAAGTACAAATTGACTCTTCAGAGAAAAAAATGAAGAACACTAGGAATAGGAAGCATGTGGATAAATTAAAAAAAGACTATAAGCAAAAAAAATTACAATTTTGTACTATGAGATTTATAAAGCAAGTAGATGATGAAGTTGAAGTTCCAATACTTTGACCACCTGATGCGGAGAGCCGACTTATTGGAAAAGTCCCTGATGCTGGGAAAAATTGAAGGTGAAAGGAGAAGGGGATGGCAGAGGATGAGCTGGTTAGATAACATTCACCAACTCAATGGACAAGAATTAGAGCAAACTCTAGGAGATAGTGGAGGACAGAGTCTGGTGTGCTGCAGTCCATAGGGTCACAAAGAGCCGGACACAACTTACAACTGAACAACAACAATGATATTTATGCCAATTAAAGCATAAAGGATTGGAAGCACGGAACTATATAATTGCTAAGTTTCTGCACTTACATGAAGTGATATGATATTAACTCTAAGTGGACTGTTAAAAAAGGTATAATCAGTCCTTAGAGCAACAGCTAAAAATTAATGCAAAGTCATATAGCTACAAAGCCAATGTAGACAGCCCCTGGCTTACAATGCTTCAAGCTATGATTTTGCAACCTTAGGATGTTGTGAAAGTGATATGCCTTTGGTAGAAACCATACTTCAAATTTTGAATTTTTATCTTTTCCCAGGCTAACGATATGTGGTATGATAGTCCCTTGTGATTCTGGGCAGCAGTGGCAACCCACAGCTCCCAGTCAGCCACATAATCATGGGGGTAAACAACCAATACACTTACAACCATTCTGGACCCGTAGAGCCATTGTTTTTCACTTTCAATATGGTATTTATTAAATTATATGAGATATTCACCAGTCAGTTGTAAAATAGGCTTTGTGTTAGATCATTTTGCCCAATGTAGGATATTTAAGGTAGGCTAGGCTAGGCTAGCCTCAGTTGTTCAGACGGTAAAGAATCTGGCTGCAATATGGGAGATCTGAGTTCAAACCGCTGGGTTGGGAAGATCTCCTGGAGAAGGGTAAGGCTACCCACTCCAGGATTCTGGCCTGGAGAATTCCATGGACAGAGGAGCCTGGCAGGCTATACAGTCCATGGGGTCGCAAGGAGTTGGACATGACTGAGTGACTTTCACTTCACTTTACTTCAGGCTAAGCTATGATGTTTGGTAGGTTAAGTGTATTAACTGCATTTTGGAAAATATTTTAATATTTTCAACTTAAGATGAGTTTAACAGGACATAGCCCCACTGCAATTCAAGGAAGATCTGTAGATGAATTAAAATGAATTCTAAAACAATATGTAGTTAGCCTAAAACAAAGCAGGAAATATTATTTCCTCCCTGCTGAGTTCATTCACTTTTATTGACTGTACTGCCACTTACAAGATGACTTACAAGATGACAAAAACCAAGCATTTATCATCAATGAACATCTCCCTCCTAAGATCCAGACAGTAGAGCTAACACAGAGGTAAAAATGAAAAGCCTGTGTCTAGATAAAGCCTTTTTTTCTAATTCAGGGTATTTGGAAACTGAAATTTTTTTATATGACAATCCAGATTTAAAGGTCTTCCTTAAAAAAGTGAAAATCTGGAATATAGATCTTGAATTCCTATAACAGCATCATCAGAGTAAGCTGCATAGTGGCTCTGTTCCTTAGACTGGACATTTGCCATTCCCTACATACAGCATGACTGCTGAATGAAAAAAACAGATGAATGAATTATATCCTTAAACCCACTGTTATGAACACTATAAACCTTATAATGCAATCTGTGTGATGCATTAGTGTTTTTATCGACCCAAGTCACAACCACCTGAACTGAATTTGCAGTCAACCAGGTCCCTTTTCCCAAGGAAGTTCAACTTAAATAGGTCTCTCTATTTTGTATCTTCGTAGTTGACTTTCTGAATCTCAGTGCTGACTTTCCTTTCTATCCTTAGTCGATTTCACGTCATTGGTTTCAGGCCATCATCACAGCCAGTTGAGATATTACAGAATCCTGATTCTGTCGTCTACCAGAGGAGCTTTCCTTCTCTGTTCCATGCCATTTTAGAAATCAAACACTACGCCTTCTGGGGTTTTCAATTTAGGTAGAACCAATCTTCGGCGACAACTAAGTTGATGTGTAATTAGTGTCATTTTTGAAATAATTTGACTTAGGAACATCTCACAGATGACATTCTATCTTTATCTGAAGCTAAATCAATGTCTAGAGGCATGATTTTATGATTCATATTTTTATTAATATTTGCTTGTTGACCATAGTAATCTTTCCTCTTGACACATTTTTCAGTGTCAGGAACACAAAAAATTTGAATTGATGGTGGCAGAAAGAGAACATTAGGCAGAACATGAAGGGGAGATTGAGGTACGGGCTGGGTTCTGATTAATGCTAGGAATTAGGCAGCCTCTGCGGAACTCTCTGATCCAAAGTTTCATTGCTTTTTGCCCCTGGGAATGTGAGAATCTGGGAATGGTTTGCAAATATTTTCATACCCCTCCCATCTTCGTCATCATAAAGAAGAACATTCTTTTAGCTCCCTCTTCTTTTTATTGGCACACACTGAAAGAAAAATGCAAGACTTAATATACATCTGGGAAACAAAGGTTGCCACATATACATTCAGATTGTTAAACAGTATTTGGGAAAATGAACAATTTTGGTTTACATGTGTAAAGGTCTTGAATTTATGCCCTTTTATGGTGAATATCACACTGCTTCTCTGCTATGCCTCAGGTTCTGAAATGAGGAAGAAAATACTTTATAATTCAGGAAAAACTGATGATGACTTAAGCTAAGAGTAGTCTTATTATTGTGAATCAATTATCTCCTGTAATAGACAGAAGAGTGAAGAGCCAGCCATCCTTCCCTTTCAGCTGGTCCAAGAGGCCCTCTGGGTTAAGGTACAGCATCCCTGAAGGAGGGGTTGTGTCCTGGCTTATATAAAAGAAACAAATAGAAACCAGTTTAGAGGTTTTAGAAATTATGTCTTTGATGTCTAGGAAAATCACCCCAAACAATCAAAACATTATATAACCTTTTTACTGAGATATAAAATCTACCACAGAAACCAGCCACTAAAACTCAAAGGGCGCACCAATCATGGTGGAGATCTTTTAGGAAGAATATGATCAAGTGTGAGATATAACAATAAAACAGCGTGGGTGTGTAACTCTTCTCATCTTCAAAGAACCTCATAAGATTTATCTAGTAAACTCCATCGCTGAGATGGCAGGTGGTGTCTTCACCTCACTCTGCACATGATAACCCCAGGAAAGGTGAGTGGGCCACCCCGGGACACTCAGTGGGTGTCAGAACTGACACAGTTTGGGAATCTAGATTTCTCACTGTGAAGTGAAAGAGGCTGCCATGCTTTCTGAAGGCCCCAGTACCTCAGGTTACAGTTCAAAGGCCAGCAGATTAGAGGTTCAGGGGTGTTGATGATGCAGATGAAGTTTGAAGGTGGTCTCAAGAATTTCTGCTTGCTCAGAGAGGTTGGTCTTTTTATCTCGTTTAAACCTTCAACAATCGGACAAAGCCCACCCACATTTTAGAGAGTGATCTGCTTTTTCTTCATCAGTTGAAACGCTAACCTCACCCAAGAAACACACTTCAAGTTGAAATATAAAATTTATCATAGTTACTATCATAAAGTGGATAAGCAATTCCAAGAGAATAATTTCAATTTTTGAATAAGTTGGTATCACTCCTGAACAACTGCTTCTTCAGAATATAAATCAAGTAATGCCTTTTTGTGGGCTTCGCTGGTGGCTCCGATGGTAAAGAATCTGCCTGCACTGCAAGAGATTTATGTTTGATTTCTGGGTCAGGAAGATTCCCCTGGAGAAGGGAATGGCTACTCACTACAATATTCTTGCCTGGAGAATTTCACGGACTGAGAAATCCTAGTGGGCTACAGTTCATGGGGTCACAAAGAGTCAGATGTGGCTGAGAGACTAACATGCCCACTTTTCATTGTTTCCAATGCCTTTTGTAGAGAGAAAGCTGGATTATGATCAAGGTTATTGTGTTACTACTGTGGGTTATGATAGGGAATAGAAATTATGAAACAAAATTTGAGACACTCGTGTCATTCTGCGGAAGCTTCTGGGGTCGCTATGAGCCTGCTTGAGGTCTTTGTGCAAATGTATATTGTAATGACTGTTGGCAAGATGAAGAGCAGGTTGAATTTCACCCTTTAACCATAGTACATGAGGTCTGGTTTTGTGCAGCCTGTGTATGCCACCATACCGTCTATGAAATATGACCTTAGGCCATGTTGTAGTCCAAATCTGGTTACACTCTAGTGAGGATGCAATTTAATGACGAGCCACTTATGTCAGAAAAAAGTTGATTATACAGATCTACAGGCCAAATATAATAAAATAGTGTAAATGCAATGGAATCTGTCTTTTTAAAGTTAGGCAGGAATTTGCCCTATTTTTAAAGGTATACTGGACAGATAAACCACCTTTTCTGGGAATCTATTGTAGGGTCTTCAACTAAAACACCAAAAAATTATTCCTTGTGTCAAAGCAAAGTCGATGGAATTTAAGTAAATTCATCGTTTCATTCTGTTAAGAATGTAAGGAAACAATGTATTTTCTTCTGTTATTAACAACACAATGACTTTTAAGAATATGAAGGATAACAGAATTCGGGGGTTGAGACTTAGGAGTAGACTATTTTTCCGTTGAACATAAAGTGATTTTAAGTCCTGACAAGCAGAAAAGAGAGCCAGACAATTTGAAGTTCACCTAAAAGTGTTTCTCACAGCTTTCCATTTCCCCGGTATCTTTCAGCCCCTGGACCTTCACGATAAAAGCTATTTTCCCTTTCACAACAATCACTGGGGTGTGGGAGTGAAGAAAGGGAAGAGCCTTGTCAGCTAGGGCCAAACCAGTCCTAGGGATCATGTGGTCAACCCTCACTTCCACCCACCAAAACCACCGCCAATAAAAATAATGACAACAGTACCTCCCACTTGGGTACCACATTTATTTTCAATAGGATGAATTCACACCCCCTTACTTAAAACTCTCATTTTATGTTTATGTGCCAATAAATTAAAGCAAGGCAAAACATACACACATACACACACACACACTGTGAGGTCATCATCATGTAAGGGGATTAAGGCTAAAAGAAAAGATTTAGTAATTTACATACAGACACATCACATGTGAGTGACGGAATAAGAATGGAAAAAAGACCCTCTTCCATATCTAGCAGTCTTTCCAGATTCCACAGCATCCATAAGATCTGTGGGGTGTCTGCCTCTCCCCCTACTTCCTGCTTACTCATCCTCCTCCATCAAGGCTGCAATTTAGTCCATTTTCCTCTGACCATCCCAGATGGCATGGGTTTGTAGAGGAGAAACGCATTGTTTGGTTTCTCTTTCCAATCCATCCTGAAAAGCTGTACCACAATACGCTGAGGCAAAGAGCAAAACAAATTCCCTTCCCCACTCATCATACTTGGATCCTATCTTTCCTTTTACCCATACAGCAAGGATGCACAAGAAATATGTAATTCATTGTGGCCCTTCATTTTATCTCAAGTGTGGTGGTTTTAGTCACTAAGTCTTGGGGTGAGTTATGGGGGAGTCGAGGGGTACTGGGGGAATGAACACATTTTCAATAGGTTTCCCATATTTTCCTACATTTGCTTCTTTTTGTCCCCCTTCTCTACAAGAATGGTGCTTAGAAAAATTAATGCGCATTTAATTCTTGCAATCCTATGGACTGTAGCCACCAGGCTCCTTTGTACCTATCTATATATTCCTGGGGCATCTCATGTTTATTTGGTTCAATGATAATCTTTTTTTTTTTTTCTTTTTTTCTGATTTTGTTTTGTTTTTCTGATGTTTCCACAACTTACCCATCTAATTGAAGGTTTGTGTTTCTTTTCCAGATTTCCAAGACTGTCTGTGGAAAACTGAAGATGTACGCCCACTTAACATACAATAACTTCACTCAGATGTTAAAATTCTTGAACCAGTTCTTCTTCTTCACTCTGCACCTATCCTTTGCTGTTGTTTAGTCACTAAATCATGACCTACTCTTTGTGACCCCATGGATTGTAGCCCACCAGGCTCCTCTGTCCATGAGGTTTCCCAGGTAAGAATACTGGAGTGGGTTGCCATTTCCTTTTCCAGGGGAATCTTCCCAACCCAGGGATCCAACCTGCATCTCCTGCTGGGCAGGTAGGTTCTCAGGTTCTTTTCCTGAGCCACCAGGGAAGCCCCTATACCTACCCTCTACCACACTGAAATTGATCTTTTTTTTTTTTTTGGTCTCTGAGCACTTCTAAACAGCTAAAGATACTTTCACTTCTAAACCCTGTTAATCACATGCACCAAACATTCCACCGCAGCAACAAAGAAAGAGATGTCAAGTAGGTTCATGTATTTTAAAAGCCCAAAGAAGATCAGTTTAATTTTTTTTTCCTCTTTTAAGCATGCCGCCACAGTTTTCTCAAGGAGTCCACAATTTTGATTTGAAACCGTATTTCCTTCTTGGGACACAAATCACACTGAAATATGGAGACCATTTTCCTGGCTTGTCCTCTTTGCATAATATCCTACTTAATCCTGGGATGGATTGAAGACCTAACTAAATACTGCCCCCCCCCCCCCCGCCCCGTTCATATTGAGTACACACCCTCCAATCTCCCCAAACCAGTTAGGCATTATGGAGGGAGTTCTGCCATACAAATATTTTCCCAGTTGCTCTGTCTTGGCCACACCCACAAAACAAATGAAAATGTTCTAGAACCTAGGGGGTGGTCAAATACAGCTCTGCTTCCAGCCTCTCCCGAGTCAGGCACACATTTGGCCTGAAGCTGTTTTGTTGTTTTGTACAAATGGAAGCCACTCAACTGCTTTCACACCTTATTTTAATGTCTTATTATTTCAAAGGGATCTCTGTTCTTATTGACATTAATTACCCATCAAGTTCAAAGGCTCTCTTGATTGTGAAACTCCTTCTAAGCCCTCGCCGATTAATCCAGGTTGTTATTAAATTAGAAGTATATTCGTGACCTGTTTTAATGAAGGGAATTTTATTATTGCTTTCCTAATATCCTTAATTATCACCTTGAAATCACATGAATACTTTTCTAATCTCTGTTAAGAAGCTATGGGCTCACTCACTATTAGGTGAGCATTTAATGTCTGCTCTAATCTGGTTCTAAATCATCTTTTCAACCTCAAGGTTAACCCCTTGATTTTTCACCAACCCCCTTCTGCAGTCCCTCCCCCCACTCAAAGCCTCAGGTCTAACCAAATACGTTTACATTTTGATGTCTGGAAATGACCTGCACTTCTATCAGTCTCTCTGCCTTATTCTGCTAGCAATAATGGTTTTCACAGAAACTATCTCACTGAACCTTCTCTCTCTACATTCTTCCTACCCCATTTCTCTGAGGTCACACTGATCACTCTATTCTCAGATTACAAAATTACTGTGGCATCTGCCACACATGGCAGTTGCCACAAAGTCAGTTAAAACTTAATATTTATCTTGAGATTCAGATTCCATTGCTAGATTGTAAACTTCAAGGAAGTGAGATTTGCTCTTCTATATCACTATGGCCTCACAGTCTGACAAAATAGGAGAACTGGACCTGGAGTCTAAAGAACAGGCAGGTGGTAGGTAGTTGAAGCTATCTTTTCTCAGCTCTTGTGTTATTCAACTTGTATTCCTTCTGGTCTCAATTGCTCACTCATCAACTGGAGAAAATGCTTGTCTGTTTACCAGGCAGAAAAAAGTCCTGGGTCATCCTTGAGTCGCTACTATCTCTCCCTCCTAAGTCCAATTCTGCCAGCTTCTCCTCTATAGTACATCTTGGATAAAACCACGTCCCTCCACTTTCAATATGTCCACCTTGGTCCAAGTCCCACCAAATGTCACCTGGATGGCTGCAATGGTCACCCTGCGTCTATCCTCCCAGCCTTGCCTGATGCCCCTGCAGTCTCTTTCTACGTGATCTTTTAAAGCCTATGCCAGAGAGTGTCACTGCTCTGCTCAGAAATAGAAGCTCAGTCACAGATATAGAAAACAAACTTATGGTTACCGGGTAGGAAATAGGGGAAAGGATAAAATCAGGATATTGAGGCTGACATATACACAAAATTATTGCAAATGGTGAATGCAGTCATGAAATTAAAAAACTCTTGCTCCTTGGAAGAAAAGCTATGACAAACCTAGATAGCATATTAAAAAGCAGAGACATTACTTTGCTGACAAAGGTCCACCTAGTCAAAGCTATGGTTTTTCCAGTAGTCATGTATGGATATGAGAGCTGTACCATGAAGAAGGCTGAGCGCTGAAGAATTGATGCTTTTTAACTGTGGTGTTGGAGAAGACTCTTGAGAGTCCCTTGGACTGCAAGGAGATCCAGCCAGTCTATCCTAAAGGAGATCAGTCCTGAATATTCATTGGAAGGACTGAAGCTAAAGCTCCAAAAGTTTGGCCATCTGATGTGAAGAATTGACTCATTTGAAAAGACCCTGAAGCTGGGAAGGGTTGAAGACAAGAGGAGAAGGGGACGACAGAGGATGAGACAGTTGAATGGCATAACTGACTCAATGGACATGAGCTTGAGCAAGCTCTGGGAGCTGGTGATGGACAGGGAAGCCTGGCATGCTACAGTCCTTGGGGTCACAAAGAGTAGCACACAACTGTGAGACTAAATTGAACTGATACATAAAACAAATAGCTAATAAGGGCCTACAGAATAGCACAAGGAACTCTACTCAATACTCTATAGTGACCTATTTGAATGCATTCATGTGTGCGTGCTCAGTCATGTCCGACTGTGACTCCACAGACTGTAGCCCGCCAAGCTCCTCTGTCCGTGGAATTCTCCAGGAAAGAATACTGGAGTGAGTTGCCATTTCTTCACCAGGGAATCATCCTGATCCAGGGATTGAACCTGAGTCTCTGGGGTCTCCTGAGTTGGCAGGCAGATTCTTTACTACAGCACCACCTGGGAATAGAAGCTAAAAAAGACTGGGTATATGTGTAAGTATAACTGATTCACTTTTCTGTACACTCTCTGTTAGCGGAGACTAACAGAACCTTGAAAATCAACTATATTCCAATTAAAAAATATTTAGCTTTAAGAAACAGTAAATAAATATGACTTAATTTTGGATAAAGAAAAAAAAAAGAAAAGAAAAACTCACCAGTGCCCTGGAACTTACTTGGAACGAGAGGCAAAGTCCTTATGAAGGCTCCTCTCAGCCTGCATACTTCTGCTTCGCTCTTGACCTCCACTCCTGCTGTTGCCTCCTTCCTGGTCCTGGATCATGCCAAGCAGGCTCCTACCCAGAGCTCAGGGAGCCTCTTCTTCCTCCTTCTCATGTAGCTGCATGGATCCCTTCTTCATTTCCTTCAGTTCTCTCTCTGTGTCTTCAGGCCACTTTGTCAGAGAGGACTTCTCAGTGGACCTCTCCTTATAAAGCACCCTCATCCATACCTGCTTTCTTTTTTAATCACACATTGATTCCTTTTTAATTTTTAAGCCTATTATTTTATTTCATTGAACCCTCACGGTAGCTTTTTGAGGTAGGCGTTGTGATCCCTGTATTATAGGTCAAGAAGTTGAGCTGCAGCAAAGAAGGAAAAGGCAACCCACTCCAGCACTCTTGCCTGGAAAATCCCATGGACGGAGGAGCCTGGTGGGCTACAGTCCATGGGGTTGCTAAGAGTCGGACACGACTGAGCAACTTCACTCACTCACTCGAAGTGATATAAGTTTCACTCTTAGTTACACAACTGTAAGCAACAAAACTGCAGATAGGACCTTATTTTATCAGATTCTAGAATCTACACAAGAACCAGTGAGACTCTTAGGGTTTTTAAATTGGACTATCATTGCTTTACAAAGTTGTGTTAGTTTCTGTTGTACAGTGAAGTGAATCAGCTATGAAAGAAATTGAAAATGACGTTGCTCAGTCGTGTCCGACTCTTTGCGACCTCATGGACTGTAGCCTACCAGGTTCCTTCGTCCTTAGAATTTTCCAGGCAAGAGTACTGGAGTGGGTTGCCATTTCCTTCTCCAGGGGATCTTCCCGACCCAGGGATCGAACCTGGGTCTCCTGCATTGCAGACAGACGCTTTACCATCTGAGACACCAGGGAAGCCCACCAGGGAATCAGCTATGCGTGTACATATATCCCCTTCCTGTTGAGCCTCCCTCCTGTTCCCTCGTTCCATCCCTTTAGGTCATCACAGAACATCGGGCTGAGTTCGCTATGCTACATAGCAGCTTCCCACTAGCTGTCAGTGGTACCCATGGTAGTGTGTACTTATCAATGCTCCTCTCCCAGTTGGTCTCACCTCCCCCTTCCGCTCCTGTGTCCACATGCCCCTTTTCTATTCCTGCCCTGCAAGCAGGCTCATCTGTAACATCTTTCTAGACTCCGTTTGTTGTTCAGTCACCAAGTCGTGTCCCTGACTCTTCGTGACCCCATGAACCGCAGCACACCAGACTTCCTGGATTCTACACATATGCGTTAATATGTGATATTTTCTTTTCTTTCTAGCTTCACTCTGCAACAGACTCCAAGTCCATCCACATCACTAGTCCCATATTTATTTTACCCCTCTTCAGAGCTTATGTCGCCAATGACAGATATTTACGTGTTTATGTATATTGTCTCTGCGAATCCTCCACTAGAGCATTAGCCTTGTTTTTATTTACTGCTATATATCCCCAGATCCTTGATGAGTACCTGGAACATAGCAGGTGGTCAATAAATATCCATCAAGTAACTGAACAAATGAGTAAGTATAGGTGTGGCTAAAGTTTGGATCCATGGCTGCCCATTAAAATCCAGTGGGGAATTTTAAAGAATATTCATGTCCAGACCACACCCTAGGCCATCTAAATCAGAATTTCTTGGAGTGGCGCCCGAGTCCTGATACCTTTTAAACACTCCCTAGATGTTTCCACTGTATAAACAAGATTGAAAAACCATCATTCTGGAGCAGATAAAATAGAGTTTGTGTTCTAA
Source organism: Muntiacus reevesi (assembly GCF_963930625.1). Classification (NCBI taxonomy): domain Eukaryota; kingdom Metazoa; phylum Chordata; class Mammalia; order Artiodactyla; family Cervidae; genus Muntiacus; species Muntiacus reevesi. The sequence continues at coordinate 26,971,219 of NC_089256.1, forward strand.
TGGTCTCTGTGTTCCTGGCTAGCTCCTCACTAGCTAAGCACCTTGTACATTTCAATTACTTAATAAATACTTCCTGAGTGGTGATTTAAGAAATGCCACATTTAGTGCCTAGAATAGTTTGTGCTCTGGGAAAATCTCAATACTATTTAGTTTGGTTGGATTTAGATCTGTATCTTGCTTAGAAAAAGATGACTAAAGAGTGGAACCACAGGCACGGGGTGGTTACTTCCTACCAAGTACTCTGCCAGTTACTAAACATACAGATCCCATTTAGTACTCATATAACCAGGATACTATTTTTGATACGGCAAACCAATGTATTGTTTTTACTCTTTGCAAATTATTTTGACCTGTGGTTCCCCACAGGTTGAATCAGAGGCATTTGTTGCTTTAGGTGAAGTCAGATAGATACTGCCTAAACAAAGATAAATTCTTCAGCTTGGTGGAGTAAACTAGGCTTGTTAACTTCAGATGAGAAAAGTTTTGAAAGCTAGGTTTGTAGAGAGAAAAAAGAATTTGATAAATACCCCAGGTTTCCCTTTAATAGAAAAGAGAAAATGTCAGAGTGTCAGAATGATCAGCAGGTCCTCCAACTTTTTGTCTCAGGACCCCCTTGCAGTATTACAAATTAGTGTAAACCACTCCCTTAAAGAGCTTTTGTTTGTTCATTTCAGCTCTTCCCATAGTTACCATATTTGTAAAATAAAATTAAGACTTTTTCCAAATGTTTACTAAATCATTTAAAAAATAATAATGTTAAACCCATTGCATGTTAATGTAAATATTTTATGAAAATAATTATATCATCTAAAACAAAAAAGTGACTTTTACAAAATTTTTTTGTAAATTTCATTAATGTTTGTTTTAATAAGAGACGGTTATATTTTCATATCTACTTTTGTTTCAATTCATTGATTTGGTTGGAAGATATAAATGAAATCTAACTTTACATACATGCATAGTTCAAAAAGGCAAGAGTGTCTTAATAGCTATCCCAGATTATTGTGGAGTTTTTCTTTGATACTACACCTGAAACCAACAAGTGGCAGTTTCTTAAAGTTTAGATACATCAGGGGATCTGAAACCATGTCAATAAATGTTCATTCTCTGACAAATTAAAATAATTGATTTATCTTGCACTTTGACTAGATCTTTACACATGATTGTTTTTGCAATATCATGCATTGGTCTTTTGGAAAATATTAATTCACTAAGCTATGTAGAGCTTCCAAATGTTGACATATTTCATGACTCAATATTTTAAAAATCACATTTGTTAATATCACCACCCATTGCATCAGAAATGTCTTCAAGTATTGGGAAGCCAGTTCACAGTGGTGGGTATAAGATTTCTAAAATTCTAATTTTCACTTGAGAACTCAAATTTTATCACTGGCAATGAAAACTTTCACTTCTAGTGAGAGGTTCACTTTGTTTTCAAGAAAATGTTGTTTAAGTGTCCAAGTCTGAATAGCCAGAGTTTGTCTGCCAATCATTTGTTCAAGTAAAAGTGATGTTCCAAGAAAAAAAGAGTCCAGAATGTTCACAATTCAGTGCTGGTCCTTGAGACAACCAGTGGGGTCCAGTAAATAGCAGAAGTGCTTTATGTATACTTCCTGTCTTCTTCCATAAAATATTAAAAACATGTGTACTCAAGGGTTGGTATTTAATAGCATTAATAATTTTTATTGCTTCATCAGGGCATTCTTTAGTTAAATTGACAATTTTTTTTTTTTATTGTGAGTGGGTAGCAGTGAAAAACATGATGAATACTAATAGTGTTTGGTGCCACTGACTTGATTATCACTAAAATACTAGCAAATTTACCCACGGCTGTTTTTTGCAACATTAGTGAAAATGCCAATGTATTTTAAAAAGGCAGATGATGTCTGAGTATTTACTAAAATAGTTATATGTTTCATGGAACCCATAAAAGGGTTATATACCCATGAAAGTCCATATACCACACTTTGCCCTAGAGTAATCAGAAAGATGTAAAATAACGGAAGCCCCATTCCCAATAGCTTTCAGGAAGAAAGGAAAACCTCTGGTCCCTCTCTGTGGAAGTAAATGAAAAGGGAAATAAGTGGCAGGCAAGCCCATCTCTTTCAGCTTCTTAGGACATAGAAATGTCAGGGCATGGTCTTTGAAACAACCAGAAGTATGTTGTTTCCCCAAGAAAGAAGTCTTGTTTCCACTTCCCAGACAATAACTCAGAAAAGCATTAAACTCTCAAAAGAAGCCTGATATTTAACATAGCATGAGATCAAAATGGAGCTGCCCAAATGTGATTTAAAATGGCTCATGCATAACATCATGTTTACTGGTGAAACACTGAGGGCTTTTCATCTAAGACTGGAATCAAGGATATTCCCAGCAAGGATGTCTGTTCTCACCACTCTTATTCAACAGAATGCTAGAAGTTCTTGCCACTGCAATAAGGCAAGAACTTTTTTTTTTTTAATTCATGCAGACTGGAAAGGAAGAAATAAAATGGTCCCTATTTTCAAATGACATAGAAAAGCTAAAGGAATCTATAAAACAAAAAGAATTAGTAAGGAGTGAATTTTAAAAGGCTGCAGAGTACATGATTGACTTTACAAAAATTAATTACATATTATATATTCTAAAAATGAGCTTATGGAAACAGAGATTAAAAACATAGTACCATTTATAACTGTGTCCAAGAAAATGACATACTTAGGTATAAACTTGAAAATTATGCATAGGATCCGAAAGCTGAAAATTACAAAATGATGATTAAAGAAATCAGACAATACCTAAATTAATGGGGAAACAGAATGTACCCATGAATTGGAAGATACAATGTGTATTAAAGATGTCAATTCTCCTCAAATGTAGACAAGCTTATTCTAAAACTTACATGAAAAGCCATAGGCCCTACAATAGCTCAAAGGACTTCGACAGAAAAAAATAAAGTGGGAGGAGAGAGTGCTTGATGGTAATTAAGACTTACCATAGATCTCCAGTAACAGAGACAATGTGGTCTCAAGACAGTGAGGACAGGAATATATATCAGTGTAACTGAACAGAAAGTCCAGAAATAAACCACACAAATTTGCCCAAATGTTTTTCATAGGAAGTGAATTCTCACTGTAATAAAATATGTGCACAAGAACTTGTTGTTGCTCAGTTGCTAAGTCATGTCTGACTCTGAGAACCCATGAACGGCTGCATGCCAGGCTTCCTTGTGCTTCGCTATCTCCCCAAGTTTGCTCAAACTCATATCCATTGTGTCAGTGATGCCATCCAACCCTCTGATCCTCTATCACCCCCTTCTCCTCTTGCCCTCAATTTTTCCCAGCATGATAACTAATAACGTAGTAAACTACATCAAGTATAATTCTGACCATGGGGTGATTTTTAAAAAATTGAGATGTAATTCACACACCAAAAATTTCCCATTTAAAAAGTATACAGTTCAGTTGTGTTTAGCATATTCATAAAGTTATAGAACTGTCACCAGTATCTAATTTCAAAACATTTCAATCACCCCCAAAGAAATCTCATATCCGTTATCCATTAGCACTAGTCTCCATTTCCCTGCTCCATTGACCCCTGTCAACCACTAATTTACCTCCTCTCTACAGATTTGCCTCCTCTGAGTATTTCATACAAACAGAAATGGATGATAAGTGGCTTTCTTTGTCAGGCTTCTTTTACGGGCTGGAGAGAGCCCAGGGGGCAAATCAAGGACCCAAAGTGGTTCTAGCACCCACCACTTCCACACTGATACCTCGATGATGTCCAGCAGGGATTCTGATGCACCTTGGGGAGAAACCACAAGTTGAACTCAAATCCTCAAAAGACTGACCACTTACTCAGAAGTGACTGAGTTAATTTGAAAGAGTGTATTTCAAACCAGAAGAGACTAAGCTACTCGTACTGGCCGACTTGAGTTTTCTTCTTCCCTTTTCTTGGGGGAATAGGGAAGCTCCAAAACAGAATGAGATCAGTTATGGAAAATAAGGAACATTCTCTTTTTTTTTTTTTTTCTGAAAATCTGAGTCATAGCATTTAAGCTCTAGTCTTCTCAGCTCTGAACAATTTCAGGTTCAAGAAGAAGAAATTGAGGCTCAGAAATGCTCAGTGATTGCCCAGTGTCACATGCCAATTCAAGTCTGCTGCCAAATCCTGCACTTTCTGAGCAAAAGTCAGTCTCTTGCAAGCAAGATTAATATCACAGTTAAACGCTTCTCCTCTCACTAGAAAAGGTCATATCCTAGACCATCTCACACAAAACAATGTCTAAAATGTTTGTTATTCAGTTGCTGAGTCGTATCTGATTCTTTGCGATCCCATGAACTACAGCATGCCAGGCTTCTCTATCCTTCACTATCTCCCAGAGTTTGCTCAAACTCATTTTCATTGAGTTGGTGATGCAATCCAACTGTCTCATCCTCTGTCACCCCCTTCTCCTCCTGATTTCAATCTCCCCTTGCACTACATTGTTAGAGGATTTACAAAATAGAACAGGATGAAATTAAACTTTCTGGTGTTCAGAATGGGCTTCCCTGGTGGCTCAGATGGTGAAGAATCCACCTGCAATGTAGGAGGCCCAGGTTTGATCCCTGGGTCAGGAAAATCCCTTGGAGAAGGGAATGGCTACCCACTCCAGTATTCTTGCAGGAAGAATTCATTGAAGAGAGGAACCTGGCAGGCAACAGTCTGGGGTTGCAGAGAGTCAGACATGTCTGAGCAACTAACATTAATGTTCAGAAGGGTTTCCCAGGTGGCACTAGTGGCAAAGAAACTGCCTGCCAATGCAGGATATGTGAGATCCCTGGGCCAGGAAGACCACTTAGAGGAGGGCAAGGCAACCCACTCCAGTATTCTTGCCTGGAGAATCCCACGGAGAGAGGAGCCTGGCGGGCTACAGTTCACAGGACTGCAAACAGACAGACACAACTGAAGCAACTTAGCACACACGTATCATGCCATGCTCAGAAACTCTTTAAATACAATCTCCCAAACCTGATTCTTATTCAATACTGAGAACATGTTAAAGATTTTTAAAAATAGTTACAGAATTCTTTCTATAACTCTTACACATATCATTTTGAAAGTTAAAACTAGTGATCAATGAGCAGATTAGGTATATGCCACTCAATAGCCAACTGTCATTAAATGAGCATCTATTAGGTACCAGGCCCTGGGCTGAGCACTTTCCCTGTATTACCTCATTTCATCTTCACAACTACCCCTTGATGGTTGCTGAGTAATAAAACCCAAAATATACCATGAGTCAGTGACAGCCTGATTCTAATCTCTTCTCCTGGCCTCTAAGTCCAGGTTCTTAAATGATACACCATTCTGCCAACAGAATATTGAATCCTACAAGTTCTGGTCTTACAATTTTTCAGGCCATATAACATATGGAAAATATGAAGGGGTCACCACAGGAGGCTGATTTCATTGGCCAGATATTTTAGTCTCTTTCTTTGTTCTATTTTAAATGGAAAAGTGAAAAACTGGAATAAAATTCTTTCTTGAATGTATATGCATGATAATTCAAAGGGTGTGTTTTAATTTATCATAAAATATCTAAAAAAAGAAGTAAATGAGTGAGGATAGAGAGCAAAAAACCATGTGAGGATGCTTGCTAATTCAGAGGTTCCCTCAAAATACTGAGATTTCATTTTGAAAAAATAATTTTTGTGATTAAAGCTTTCAATATATGCATTATCAAAGAAATTTTAAGCCATATTTGTGGTGGTATTTGAACTCATACTACAATTAAATGTAAGTGACACAGGATGTTATGGGTTGAATGGTTGAATTGTATCCTCTCCAAACCATTCCATCCTAAAGGAAATCAACCTGACTATTCACTGGAAGGACTGATACTGAAGCTGAAGCTCCAATACTTTGGCCACCTGATGCGAAGAAATGACCCATTGGAAAAGATCCTGGTGCTGGGAAGAATTGAAGGCAAAAGGAGAAGGGGGCGACAGAGGATGAAATGGTTAGTTGGCATTACTGATTCAGTGGACATGAACTTGAGCACGCTCCGGGAGATAGTGGAGGACAGAGCAGCCTAGTGTGCTACAATCCATGGGGTGGCAAAGAGTCGGACATGACTTAGTGACTGAACAGCAATAACGACAAAAGATATGTTGCAGTCGTAATGTCTGGTATGTGTGAACGCGGCCTTATTTGGAAATAAGGTCTTCACAGATGTAATCAAGTTAAGATGAGGTCATTAGAGTGGGCCCTAATTCAAATATGACCGGTGTCCTTTTAAGAAGAGGAGAGTCTGGGCACACACATATAGGGAGAACTCCATGTGAGGACAGAGACCGAGATTGGAGTGATGCGGCAAGATGAGAAACTCTGGGGGGTATCATCAAAGCCAGAGGCTGAGAGAGGCAAGGAGAGAACTCAGCCAGAGTCTCAGAGGGTTGCTGACATCTTGGTTTTGGACTTCTGGTGTCTAGAAGTGTGAGAGAGTCAAGTTCTGACCCACCTGGTTTGTGGCATTTTGTCACGATGACCTCAGGAAACTAAGTCGCTGAGGTTTGGGCAGAAAAGGAAGGGTGCAGTTTGAAGAAAAGGATGATTCTGTCCTCTTGGAAAAGGGAAGAGAAATAGCAATGACATGGGAAAGAGGTGACGTGTTCTGGAAAAAGAGGAAGTTTTGACACATCTACTTTCATGTTTTGATTTTCTTAGAATTCAAAATACGCAGAAAAAAAAATTTAAGTAAATGGGGTGTCACAGACATCATCAAGGAAAACCACCTATAAATCTTGCCGTGCAGATGCATAAGCCTTAATCAAAATGGATGGTATAATTCACAAAGTGGAACCAACCGCATATCTTCATTACTAAAAAGAATCTACATAATGTGTGTGTATGTGTGTGATGCCGTGCACTTGAAAGTATTGAACCTCATTCAGAAAGAATACTTTTTAGGGACTTTCTTATTAGATTTTTTTTTTTTCCCACTCAGGGTCTCACAGTTTACGAAATCACCCTTTATTCAGGTGTTGATCAATAGGTCTCAGAGTTCCTTAACTCAGAAACCTGTGATCACGGAAGAATTGGATCATTGTTACTGGATGCGCCACAGGAGGGAAGTGTATGCTATTCAGCACACAGATTTACATAAAATGATCTGTACAGGGCACGGGGCAGCTTCTGGGATGAGTCACCATTTTGTTCCCATCAGGGGCGGGAGAGACGCCTTCCAAGGGTGACCGCAGAACTGTGTTGGAGGAGGGCTGGTCTGAGGCCTCCGCTGCTCATTGCCCCATGTCCTCAGGCTAGACAGTTGATTTATGTTCCTCTCAGGATCCTGGAACCTGGCCTGGCCTTTGCTTCCACCCAAGCTCAAAGACTCTCCTGTTCTCATCCCAGGAGTGACCAGAGCCCTCTAGCTGCAGCGAACTTGGCCTGAACACCCTGAGATGCTGGTTGTTTTCTTGGCCAGCTGTGTCAATGCAAGGGTCATTTTAGTATTTTCATTTTGGAGAGACAGATGGCATAAACAGTAAGCAGATTTGGCCTTCACCCTCTTCTTTCTGTGGTTCGATGCCCACCCTTTGGAAGGAACCTGATGTCAAGCTCTAGTCATGACATTTAATAGCTGCCTGACACAAGATATCTTCCTTAACCCCAGGTTAAGGCTCTTCACCTGTCAAATGGACATGTGCATATCTCAGAACTTTAGTAAGCCTCGAATGAGGCCATTTTTAAAAGTTGACTTCTTTTAGGAATCCCCTGACAGTCCAGTGATTACAACTCTGTGCTTTCACTACAGGAGGCATGGATTCCATCCCTGGTGAGGGAACTAAGATCCCAAATGCTGCGTGTCACAGTCAAAAAATAATTTAAAAATTTTTTTTAAATTATTATTATTGTAAGAATGAAAAACTTCTTTGTTCTAGCATTTTTAGAGGGAAGGGGTGGTAAGGCTGGCTACATCCAGAGAAGTGAAGGAATATCTCAAATTGGAAGTTAGATCCCAGGACCTTCTTAGAATGAGTACCATGAGGTTTATTCAGGTCCCCTTTCAGATGGGCTTCCCTGGTGGCTCAGATGGTAAAGAATCTTCCTAAAATGCAGGAGACCTGGGTTCTATCCCTGGGTGAGGAAGATCCCCTGGAGAAGGGAATGGCAACCCACTCCAGTATTCTTGCCTGGAGAAATTCATGGACAAGGAGCCTGGGGGGCTTCAGTCCATGGGGTCACAGAGAGTCAGACATGACTGAGCGACTCCCACTTTCACTTCCTGTCAGATGACGCAGGTTCATGGCATCACAAGGGGGGTGATCACACCTGTCCTCCCCTGTTGTCCTCCTCCTTTCCCCTCTCCCTCTCCCCCTACACACACCCCTGGCTGAGCACCTCCATTCCCAGGGTGAACAGATCTTTTTAATGGTGGAGGCTCTCAGCTGAGCTCCAGGCTAATGTATCCAACTCCCCCTCCACTTGGAGCATAGACATCTCAAATTTAAATAGTCCAAAGTGGCTCTATAGCTTCCTGCCTGTCCCCACCCCCATCTCTCTTTGCTTTTCCACATTTCAGAAAATGCTGCTCTGGGTCACCCAAGTCAAGTCAGCCAGACTCATCACCCCACACACAAACACCAGTGAATTCTGTTGATGCCAAGTCAAGATTTCCATTACAAATCTGCCACATCCTCTTCTCCCCAAGACTCTCCTCTCCTACCACAAATCTCTTTAGTCTTCACTCCTACACTCCCATCTGTGCTGCACCTACAGTCAAAAAGATGGCTTCTCAAGCTGTAAATGAGCTCATTTCATTTTCCTACTTGCTACCCTCTGGTGATAGTTTCCTAGTGGACTTAGCATGAAACCTAAACTTCCTACAGCTTCCAAGGCTCTAAGTGGCCCCCTCCCTGCTGGCTTCTCCACCTCACCTCAGGCCACTTTCTGCACGTTAGTTTTGAGCTGTGCTTCATGCTTGGTGCATCCTGCCCCAGGGCCTTTGCATGTGCTGTGCCCTCTGCCGGACAACTCTCACAAATGATTTTCCAGAGCAAGGCCTCTGCATCCCACAGGTCTCAGCCAAAATGGTACCTCCACAGAGACGCCTACAGACCACTTTAAAAGCAGATCATAGTTCTGCAGTGTTCCACCATTTCAGCTCTATGATTGTTTTCTTCAGAAAGCATGGTGTGTGATTATTTTTGTCTGTTTTGTTTTGCACTGCAGTATAACATATACTCAAGTGCACTCATTATAAATATGCAACTTGATGAATTTTTACATTTCTATCTCTGTGCTACCACCAGACATATCAAGAAATAAAACATGACAAAATCCCATATTTCCCTGCATCTTTCCCAAGTCAGTCTCCACAATATCTTCTTTTCCTGTTTCCAGCTGGGAGAACCTTTCTGACTTCCCTCAGTCACTGATTAGCTTTGCCTGTTCTTGAACATCATGGAAGCTTAATCACATGTCATGCATACCTTGTTGTGTGTGACTCCTTTCACTTAACAGAATGCTATAAAATTAATCCTGCAGTTATGTCTAAAATAATGTGTTCTCTTTTCTTATGACTGTGATTTTCCATTTTGTGATTATTACACAGCTCAAGTTCCAGGCTGTTCTACTTTTGGTGGACATTTGGACTGTTCCAGTTTATGACTATTCTGAATCAAACTGTATATGCCTTTTGGTAGACTTCAGAACCTATCCTGTGGTTAAGTACACATCTAAATATGGAGTTGCTGGATCAGAGTGTGGGCATATATTCTACTCTCACAGATTATAGCAATAGGTTTTGTTTGTTTGTTTGTTTGGTTTTTTTTTTTAGCAATGGTTTTATTTTGATTTTGATTTTTGTCTTACCCAGTAGAATTAAACTTGACTTGACAGTGAAAGGTATTAATCACTCAGTCATATCTTGTTCTTGTGACCCCATGAATTGTATCCCAGCAGGCTCCTCTGTCCATGGAATTCTCCAGGCAGGAATACTGGAGGGGGTAGCATTGCAGGTGGACTCCTTATTGTCTGAGCCAAGCTTGAAACTCAACATTAAAAAAAACTAAGATCATGGCATCTGGTCCCATCACTTCATGGCAAATGGAAGGGGAAAAAGTGGAAACAGTGACAGATTTTTATTTTCTTGTGCTCCAAAATCACTGCAGACAGTGACTACAGCCATGAAATTAAAAGACACTCCTTGGAAGGAAATCTATGACAAACCCAGACAGTGTATTAAAAAGCAGAGACATCACTTTGCCAACAAAGGTGTGTATAGTCAAAGCTATAGTTTTTCCAGTAGTCATCTATGGATGTGAGAGTTGGACCATAAAGAAGGCTGAGTGCTGAAGAATTGATATTTTCTGATGGTGGTGCTGGGGGCACTTCAGAGTCCCTTGGACTACAAGGAGGTCAAACGAGTCAATTCTAAAGGAATTAACCCAGAATATTTTTTGGAAGTAATAATGCTGAAGCTGAAGCTCCGATATTTTGGCCACCTGATGCAAAGAGCTGACTCACTGGAAAAGACCTGATGCTGGGAAATATTGAAGGCAAAAGGAGAAGGCAGTGACAGAAGATGAGATAGTTAGATAGTATCACTGATTCGATGGACATGAATTTGAGCAAACACTGGGAGACAGTGGAGGATGGAGGAGGCTGGCATGCTGCAGTCCTTGGGGCCAGAGAGAGGAAGACACAACTTGGCAACTTAACAACAGCAAGTAGAATTAAGCTCTGTGAAGGCAAGGAACTGTGTATCTTGCGTCCTTTTAAATTCCTAACATCCAGCACAGAGCCTGGAACATTTTTTAGGCATTCAGATAACTGTTGAACTAACAAGTGTTAGGTTCTATCCCTTCAGTCTCTGATTCTTCATTTTACTTATTTTCGCTTCCTCGCATCTCCAGCTTGTCGTGTCTCTTTTAAGCATCAGCTCTCATTGGTGCCATATTTCCTCTGTGATGTGAAAAGTCCAGGGACAGTCTGAGAAAGCAGTCTACCCTTCCCAGTCAGCTCCAGAGTGGTATGAGAAGACACTCACTGTTCCCCTGGGCTTGTGACCATGCTGGGCCGATCAAGTGTGGCTGAGGGTCAGAGTCACGTCATTAGCCCGTGCCCACTGCCATGGAAGCACTGCATCCATAACAGAAACTGTGACACCTGTCCTGACCAGCATATGTATGTAGTTGGCCCCATCCCTGACATAAAGTTGGTGCTCAGCAAATAAACAATTATTATGTGTTACCATTGTTACTATGACTCTATCAGTACTATGGGCTTCCCTTGTAGCTCAGTTGGGAAAGAATCTGCCTGCAGTGCCGGAGACTCGGGTTTGATTCCTGGGTCTGGAAGACCATCTGGAGAAGGAAATGGCAATCCACTCCAGTATTCTTGCCTGGATAATGTTATGGACAGAGAAGCCTGGCAGGCTACAGTCCATGCGATCACAAGAGTTGGACATGACTTAGCAACTAAACCACCATAATTGATTCTCCCCATCTTATACCATCAAATATTCCTTAAAGATGTAACCACAGTTTGGGAACGTCAGTCTCAATTTCTGCATAATGTTGTCTGTGAATTAGAAAATACAAAATTCTTAATATAAGGACACAGCCTCTTTATGCAATAGACAATAATGAATCATTCAAAGGGTTTATTTGTTCTAATTCCCTTTAGGAAAGGGGTAGGGGCATTCATGTTAAAAGGCATCATTTTGTACCTGAATATCCATCTGTGATGGAAAGGCTCTTAGGGTGGACCCTGTAATCCCTGCTTTATGGTGTTTATACCCTGGTTTGATCCTCTCATCTCAACTCAAGTGTAGCCAGGACATGTGACTTGCTGCTAATCAATAGACTGTGCTAAAGATGACACGGTATGTGGCATTGGGACTGTGTATGTAGTTAACATGATCACACTACATAAACCTGTATCATCCATCTTGATAGAATCTCTCTATTCCATGTGGGCTTTTAGGAAGTAAATTATCATGTTGGGGGACTCCACACAGCAGGAAATGAGGGGCAGTCTCCAGGAGCTGAAGGCAGTCTCTAGCCTGCAGTGGCTTCCAACTGAGATCCTCAATGAAACAAGCTCTTGAGTCCTACAATTACAGGGAACTGAATTACATCAACAACGGCGTGAGAGTGGAATTGAATCCTTCCCCAGTCAAACCTCAGATGAGACTGAAGCCCCAGTCAACACTTTCATGGTAGTTTTGAGACCTTGAAGCAAACAACCTTGGAAAAATGTGCCCAGGATCCTGACCCGCAGAAACTATGATGATAAATGTGTGTTTTTTAAAGCCATTAAGTTGTAATATTGCTTCACAGCAGTAGAGTTCTATATAGCATCCATTGTGTCATTTGTTTAAGTAGCATCTATTATGAGCATGCTGCCAGACATGATATCGCAGTTAGATAGAAGAGAGCTTATTTAGTTATCATTAAACCCAAACAGAACCAGCTTGAAAGTCATCCCCCACTCCCCATTCTATATTTTATTGTTTCAGAGACATCAAAACAGTGGCACAGAGACAATCTGGATAGCACAGCACTGCTATTATTTTTCTCATTTGATGTTGTTCCCATAAACAATTTCCCTTTAGGCAAGATTAAGTGTTCATGGTAAACAAACTTATTTAGTATCATCACTTTACTTAATTGAACTATCATGTTTTAATAAAGTTATTGATGTCTTAAAGTTTCTGAAAAAAGTTTGAAAAATACTGTTACTGCAGAAGGAAGAGCATAGGGACAAACCAGGCTAGCTAAGCACATGCAGCTACAATAAATTATTGTCATCAAGTCTGGGATCAATGTTGTAGTCTGGAGATATGGTATTGGGGTGAGTGGGAGGGAGGCCCAGGAGAGTGGGGATATATGTATTCTTATGACTGATTCACATTGTCGTATGGCAGAAAAACCAACACAACATTGTGAAGCAATTATCCTCCAATTAAAAACAAATAATGACCTTTTTATAATATGAACTGTTTTAGATACAAATATTAAATTAATATTTCTGGTTATATATATATATTATATGTGGTTAAATTACTCTGCATTTCTGTGGTTAAATAATTGGAACTGTCTTGGTTTTTAGCAACTGTGAATTTTGTGGTTAAATTATGTTGTCTAGTTTTATTTTAACAGCTATGTGTATATATATATATATGTGTGTGTGTGTGCGTTTGTGTGTTTGTACATTTGTAGGTGATTTTCACACAAGTTATAGGTCATTGTAACTAAGCCACAGAAATCTATGAAACTAGCCTATATATGAGAATCATATAAATCATTTTCATTTCAGGTTTAAATTTTGTTCTCTAAGTCTTAGCCATTAGTAGGAACTTGAAATTGCTCCCAAGGCTTATAAACAGAGCAAATTCTTCTTATTACTTTTTAGAGATACAATTACCATAATGGAACTGTAGTACGTAATTGTAGAATGGAACTCTCATCCTTTATATAAAGTGTAAAATGTACTTCTTCTGTTTGAAAATGTAATTCTGATGTTTTAGTTCACCCATAGGAACAAATTTTTCTAGGAAACTGACAACCGCAATTTCATTATCTTGAACAATTTTTCCAAATCTCAATCTTTTTTTATCAGATTTTAAATTACTGTTTATGTTGTTCTTATGCTCTCTTATGGTATGTTTCTGAGTTTTTATTTACATGAAAGTGTGTTTTCTACGAAAACAAATTAAACTATACAAAAGCCATATTTTTGTAACAAAAAAAGCAGGTTAATATAATTAGTATGAAGGTGGACAGGTAATGAGATTACAAGGACTTTACAACCAAATGTTGCTGTTTTGACATTGAATCTACTATAATCAAATATTGCTTATTTTTTAATCATATCTGTTTGTCAGCCAAACAGATGCTCTACTGTACTTTAAATGAAATAAAAAATGATATCATGTTAATTCAAAATCTATCCATGCATGTTCCTACATTTTTATTTCTCTTCATAGGATTTATTAGTATAGTGTTCAAAAGACAACAGAAGTATTTTTTCAAGATTATTTAACATTGATGAGGGATTAATCACATACTGTACAGGTGAAAGCATGAACTGAAACCAATCTATTTAATAAGCAATTTAACAGTAACTATTAAGAGCATAAAATAGTTGATCCTTTGACCCAATAGTTTCTTCCAGGAATTTATAATATGGGTTTAATCAGAGATATGTATAAAGACATATTCAAAATTATTCATCACAGAGTACTTTATTTTACTATAAAAGTAGAAGCTGAATAATATTTCATCTTGTATACGTGCCACATCATTTTTATCTATTCATCTATTAATGGGCATTTGGGTTGCTTCCATATCTCAGCTGTTGTGAAAATTAATATGGTAGATCTATTTTTAATTTTTTTGTGGGACCTCCAGATTACTTTCCATAGTGGTTGGACAAACTTACCTTCCCATCAATAATAGGCTCCCTTTTCACCACATCCTTAGCAGCACCTGTTATCTCTTGTCTTTTTGATGATAGCCATTCTAACAGGTGGGAGGTGATCGCTTACTGTGGTTTTAATTTGCGTTTCCCAGGTGATTAGTGATGTTGAGCATCATTTTTGTGTTGGCCATTTTAATGTTCCTTTTGGATAGATGTATATTTAGTTCTTCTAGCATGAGAAAGGAAGGTTTGTGACCTTTCTCATGGATGGACAGACCTTAAGCACGCTATGCTTAAGCAAGATAAGTCAGAGAAAGACAAGTACTGTGAGATATCATTTATATGTGGGATCTAAAAAAGTTTAACCTGTAAAAGAACAGAGTAAAATAGTGGTTACCAGGGAATGAAGGGATAAGGGTGATGGTATTTAAGAATACAAACTCGTAGTGGGTGACAAATAAGTATAGAGATTTAATGCACAATATAATGAATATAAACAAGTTAATATTGTATTATAATTATATAATATGATAAATATCTCTACATCTGCAATCATATCACAGTACATAAAACACCAAAGTAAAACACTGTACACATTAAACTTATACAATGCTACATGTAAAATTTATTCTATTTTTTAAATTGCCAATTTTAAAAAAAAGTAGAATTTGACAACATAAGGATATATCTGTTATAGAAAACAAAGTGTGGAATCTCCATATGGTAGAATATTATGCAAATATTAAATCAAGATTTTTAAAAATTATAATGACATAAGCCATTTTAATGTTGAAAGAGCAGAATACAAAGCTAGCTTACTGAAACAGATATCTATGGAAGAAATGTGGGAAGGAAAAATAGTAACATGTTAATATTGTTTCTGATGGAAATATGGATAATGAAAAATGATGGCTACCTAATTTCACCTCCTATCAAGTTTCTGCCACAGCTCTTCAGTAAACCTTAATATTACCTTAGCCCATTTGTAGATGTACTGTGAAGAATTAGGATATGGACAGTGTCTATATCCAGGATAAATAAAAGAGGCAGAACAGCCTTCTTTGAGTTGCACTTTTCCCAGAGTTGGCGGTAGAATAATTTTCTAGACTAATCTACAAATTTGAATGCATAATTCATAATTAATTAATGCTACTTATCAATACTGGGAGAGAATTATTTGATATTGCAATACTAAGCTTCATAACTATACAAGTATTTTGTGGGTTTTTTTTTTTTTTGAAACAATAATATAATTAAAACTACTGTGAATAGCAGTGAAGACCCTGGAGGCAGAAGATTAAGGAACAAATCAATAGCTAAATAGTTCTTACCTGGATATGACTTGGAATTTAGGGATGTGGGGGAGAAAGAAGAAGAGAGGGGAGTAGAAAGGGAAAGATGGGGAATGTGGTGAAGAGCACACCCAAATTTCTGAAGGACTTTTATGAACAAAAATCTCATCTTTAATTTTAAGTACTTTTGTTGTTCATTCATTCAGACATGTCTGACTCTTTGTGACCCCGTGGACTACAGTACATTAGGCTTCTCTGTCCTTCACCATCTCCTGGAGCTTGCTCAAACTCATGTCCATTGAGTTGGTGATGCCATCCAACCATCTTGTCCTCTGTCAACCCCTTCTCCTGCCTTCAATCTTTCCCAGCATCAGGGTCTTTTCTAATGAGTCATCTCTTCACATCAGATGACCAAAGTATTGGAGCTTCAGCTTCAGCATCAGTTCTTCTAATGAATATTCAGGACTGATTTCCTTTAGGATGGACTGGTTGGATCTCCTTGCAATCCAAGGGACTTGCAAGAGTCTTCTCCAACACCAAAGTTCAAAAACATCAATTCTTCAATGCTCAGCCTTCATAAAGAAGCTCTCAAATCCATACATGACTACTGGAAAAACCATAGCTAAATTGTGATATAAAATATCCTTCCACCTCTCCCCAAGTAATGTCTGCTGAATACAAGGATGTTATATACAGGTTTTGCTTATGTAGGTGTTTGAGAAGTGTGTTGTGTGTGAGAAAATTCTTGGATGTGTGTCTGAAAGAGTAGTGCAAACATGTGTGTCAGTATGTTTATGACTGTGTGCGAGAAAGACAGTGAATGTGTTCCAAGCAGGAAAGAGATGGAGAGAGATGAGCTTGTGTATCCATTTGTGTGAGTATATATGAGAGAGTAAATATTTGTTAGAAGGGGGAGAGGGTGACTGAGACCATGTGTGTTGTGTGTGGATAACAGAATATGTCTGAGAGAGAGAGAGAGGTGTGCATGTGTATGAGACAGCTAAAGGATCTGTTTGGTTAACTCTTCTATCCAGTCCCAAGGAGCCTAGAGGACCATTGTGTTCAGAGTGACAGGGAGACATAACCCAGAACTATTCAGCAGAAACAGGGGTTGAGAAGGCGCCAGAGGAGACTTTGTGCCCTGACCACCTGTTCATGAGCCCACAGCCCAAACTCATCCTCATCCCTCTCAAAGCATGAGTTTGAAAAACTTGAAAATGAGGCCTTTCTCTTTTCCACAAGCCACAGAAGTGGCATTTGGGCTAAACTCTGAATCTTGAGTAATTGAGGACTCTGGCTGTGATCAGAGTTGATCACAAAGATGAATCTACACAGTTTTCAGCCCAATAAAATGATTTTCTGTGCCCAGAAGGGAGTCTAAAGCAAAGGTGCTGGTAGAATGTGGGAAAGGCATCCTCACACGTGCATACAATTCAGGGAATTGTCAGTTGTGACGGCCAAGCGACCCTACACACTAGACCCCAGGGATGAACTTAACGAAGCAGGTCAGCTAGTGACCACATCTTGCACCCTGCTAGCTAATACCACTGTCTCACAGAGCTCTTCAGTTGCTTGAAACACCTGGTGAGATGAGAGAGACCCAACTACTTGGGTAGTTCAAGCTCAACCAGATAAGTAAAGCAATCAAATCCCCTGCAATGTAGACTTGGTGAGAATACCTGGACCTTAATTGATGTGCATTCTATTTTGAAGTGCTTCTGTTGCTGTCTGGAGCACTGATTCTCCTTAAACAGCCAGTGGAGGTGAGAGGTTCCCATTATAACAGAGTGGTTGAGAGGTTGACTTTTGGTATAAAACAGATCTATCAGCCACCACGTTTTAGATTGGGAATATTGTGATGTTAATCTAGTCAACCTCCCAAGTCTTCTTCAATAACATGTAATCAACACTACTACTTTGTCAAGGTTGTTGTAGGCTTTCCTGATGGCTCAGATGGTAAAGAGTCTGCCTGAAATGCTGAAGACATGGGTTCAATCCCTGGGTGGGGAAGATCCCCTGGAGAAGGAAATGGCTACCCACTCCAATATTCTTGCCTGGAGAATCCCATGAACAGAGAGCCTGGCAGGCTACAGTCTATGGGGTCGCATAGAGTCAGACACAATGGAGCGACTAACACATTCACTTTCATGAGATAATATATGTAATGTGCTTCAGACAATGTTTTAAGACAAGTGTAACAATATTGGCTGTCATTATTAGCATCATCGCTAAGTAAAAACATTCTGGGAGATACTGTAATTGTTTCATAGCAGACACCTGTCTCCCAGGCTAGAAACAGCACTGTGTAGCCAGAACTCACTGCCATCCACTTGTGATTTGGATTTTTGTTTTCCCTTGATAAGTTTTGATTGAGCTAATGGAGAGGACCAGTGGTAGTGTTCAGCTTTGTCACTCAAAGGTAAAAACCATATCACTGTCCTCCTTCCTTGTTCTGATAATCACCTTCACCTCATCCAAACCAATCAGTGATAGAAAACAATTTGGATTCGGGTGATGAAATGGGAACTTTGGGACTGCAGTTCAATTTTTACTGAAGCTGATTCGTCCTTTCTCTTTAGCACTGATAAGGAGACAGAAATACAATCAGATGCTAGGTTGGGAGGCAGTGTAAGACAATGGAACCCAAGTTTGTAACACAACTAGATGCCCTATGCTGATATGGGGGCTCAGCGCCAGTGTCTGGCAGCCTGACAGGAAAGGCTGAAAAAAAGAGAAAGAGGAAGAGAAAGAAAAACAAAGCCTGAACCATTCACCACACAATCATTGGACACAAGGAAGCTTACCCCTGGCACCTGGCCTTTGAGGGAACGCTCCTTCTTCTCCCAAGAGCATAATAGCTCCATTGTTCAACTCGGGAGGAGCGCAGGCGTGCAATCAGAGAGGGAGAGAGTCAGACCCAGAGCATTAAAAGAAGGTAAGTGTGGCCTTTGATGTGCTTCCAGGCCCGGGCTGGGGACGTGGGCTCTGAGAAAGAGGCGTGTCAGCAATCTTTGTCTTCTCACCTGGGAAGACACTTCTAACATTGCAAATCCTCACCTTTATCTGCCCCCAGCACATTAAATCAACGGCATGGCTGTCATCAGTTGGGGCTCGAAACCAAAGCACACACTCGGGTTTGACTTTATATCGACACGCCTCACTAGCAAGAGCAAGATCGGATGACTTGGGGCCGAGAGGAGGCAGGCAGTACAGCTGCAGTGAGATGTTTCTTACCATGGCTCGTTAGATGTTTTCCCAGACAAGCTCTGTTGGTGCAAATGAAACAGTACTGAAGTTCAAGAACACTTTTGGATGTAGAGGATGCCAAGGACCCTGGGCTCAAAGGCCTGAGTTCCAACAAGCAGCGACATACATTCTACTTATTACAAACAATACAGTGAGCCCCCAGGCATGCAGGGCTTGGATGTTTTATTCACATAGATCAACTGTTATCAGAGGTCAATAGCTCTGGTTCCTGTTCTCCAGGTGTCTATAATTTTAGGCCTCTGATTCATGATGTCAAATGTGTCCAATCATTTCTAGAACACATCTATTTGAAAACTTCTAGCTATACAACTGATTGGGATCCTGTACTTGTTGGTTTAAGGCCACAAGCCTTTTTAATAAGAAGTTTTCTGTCAAAAGGGCTTCCCTGGTGGCTCAGCTGGTAAAGAATCTGCCTGGGAGGCCTGGGTTCGATCCCTGGGTCGGGACGATCCCCTTGGAGAAGGGAAAGGCTACCCACTCCTATATTCTGGCCTGGAGAATTCCATGGACTGTATAATCCATGTGGTTGTAATGAGTCGTACACGACTGAACGACTTTCACTTCTGTAAAAAAAAAAAAAAAAAAAAAAAAAAAGTATAGGAACAATTGAATTATAAGGACTGAGCCATTAACCTTTAGCCGCTGGCTGTCTCCTTGATATCCTCTTCACCCACATTACTGCCCTGTGCTACCCAGAAATTTATTAAGTGGGATCTTCCTAGAGCAGCAAGACACTGCTGGTCCCTTGAGCCTCATAAAGGCTGCTGCCCTCCTGTCTCTTCAGATTCTGTCACCATGGAGATGGACTTTCCCCTTGCTGCTACTGGCCAAAGCTTACTCTGACAGCATAAGGCTAATATATATTTTTTAAAATTTTATTTATTATTTATTTATTCGGGCTATGCTGGGATTTTTTTATTGCTGCATGGGCGTTTTTCTAGGACAGAGGAGCCTGGCGGGCTACATTCTGTGGGGTTGCAAGAGTCTGATTTGTCTTAGCGAAAAAACCATCACACTGTATCCTTCCTCACACTTCTGTGTGCCTGCTAAGTCGCTTCAGTTGTGTCTTACTCTTTGCAACCCCATGGACTGTAGCCCTCCAGGCTCCTCTGTTCATAGGGATTCTCCAGGCAAGAATGCTGGAGTGGGTTGCCATCTCCTTCTCCAGAGGATCTTCCCCACCCAGGGATAGAACCTGCATCTCTTAAGTCTCCTGCATTGGCAGATGGGTTCTTTACCACTCGTGCCACCTGTGAAGCCCTCCTCATACTTCTAATTGTCTATAATTTCTTAATTTTGTAAACACGTATTATTTTAATAATTGAAAAATAGATGAGTTATTTTTAATACGCAGTTCTAGTGTCAAGTTGCATGAAAACTAATAGAAAAAAATATAATGAAAAGAAATCCTACAGTTCTGTTTCCAATGTATATTTGTAGGAATGTGGTATCAAGCCACAAAGCTCTGTGTCCCATATCTGATTCTGTGAGACTCAGTTTTCTTATTTGAAAATGGCAGCAGTAAGGACCTACCTCTCAATCTTCTTTTGGCTATCATAAAAGCATCTAGTTCAAGAGTCTGTCATGATGTCTGTTTCCAGCCTCCTGTTTATTCTCCCCTCACACCTCCCATGACTTTTAGATAAATGTCCATGAATGCAAGAGAAAATATAGAACCAGTCTTGAAGATAATATTATCTGAATTCAATTTTAAAAATTGGATCATGTGGAAAACAGCTTCTGAATTGGCTCCCAGTGATCTCTGCCTTCCGGTATTTACATTCCTCTGTAATTCTCTCCCCTTGAATGTGGGCTGGACCTAGGAACTTGTTTCTAGTGAATGGAATACAGCAACAGTGATAGTAGGAAACTCCGAGAGTAGGCTATAAAAAAGCTGTGACTTCCACCTTGTCTTCTCTCTCTTGCTTCTTCTGATGGAAGCCAACTCCCACCTTATGAACTGCTAGATGGAAGATTAACTGAGGGTGTCCTGCTCCAACGTTATGAGTGAGCTTGTAAGTGCATCCTTCCCTTATTTGAGCCTTCAGATGACTCTAGCCTCAGCTGGTACTTATGGGAGACTCTGAGCCAATGACACCCACCTGAGCTGCTGCCAGATTCCCAACTTACAGAAACTCTGAGATAAGAAACACTGTTGTTGGAGGAGCCAAGATGGTGGAGGAGTAGGACAGAGAGACCACTTTCTCTCCTACAAATTCATCAAAAGAATAACTGAACGCAGAGCAAACTTCACAAAACAACTTCTGATCGCTAGCTGAGGTCATCAGGCGCCCAGAGAAGCAGCCCATTGTCTTCGAAAGGAGGTAGGACAAAAGATAAAAGATAAAAAGTGAGACGAAAGAGCTAAGGACAGAGATCCGTCCCGGGAAGGGTCTTAATAGAGGACGTTCCCAGACACCGGGAAATCCTCGCATTGGCGGGTCTGGGGGAAGTATCTGAATCTCAAAGGGCAACCTGACTGGGAGAGAAACAATAAATAAAACCCACAGATTACGAGCCTAAAAGCAACTCCCAGCAGAAAAGTACCCCAGACACCCACATCCGCCACCAGCAAGTGGGGGCAGAACGGAGAGGAGCGGCAGCATTACTTGGGGTAGGGTACGGGCCTGAGTGCCCTGAGGACAATCGGAGGGAGCTTTTGTGAGTTCCCAGCTTGAACTGTGGGAGAGCAAAAGAGAGAAAATTAACCAGCCGGAATACACTGCCGGCCCTTCGCAGAACAAAGGGACCGAGATTCCCGATGGTCCACATCCGCCGGGAGGGTCGCAGCGAGACACAGGGCGCAGGCACCCGACCGGCGCGGGCGGGGACTGGGGCTGGGGACGGGGAGGGCAGAAGGCGCACGCACCGGACTGGCGCCTGCGGAAACTGAGACTGGGACCGCGGAAGGGAGTGGGCGCGCCACACCCGGGAAGAGTGCAACCGCCAAGCCCCTGGCTGCCTGGACCGCTCTGACGGGGAAGGCACAAAGAGCAGGCGCAGCTTTTTGTTCCAAGCTTTTGTGGAACACCCGAGGGCTGGAACTGCGCGCAGCGTGGGGTGCGCTCCATATAGAACAGCCGGGAGCCTGAGCAGCGACAGCCCCTCCCCGCAGCGCCAGCCCCTCCCCGCAGCGCGACGGAACTAGCTACCTGAATAAGAGTCCACCTCCATGCGCCGGTGTCAGGGCGGAAATGAAGAGACCGGCAAACAGAAGCCAAATAAAAAAAGGGAACCGCTTCAGAAAGGACTGGTGCAACAGGTTAAAATCCCTGTAGAAAACACTGACTACACCGGAAGGGGCCTGTAGATATCGAGAAGTGTAAGCTGGAACGAGGAGCTATCTGAAACTGAGTGGAACGCACACTGACCGCAACAGCTCCAGAGAAATTCCTAGATATATTTTTACTTTTTTTCTTTTTTTTGTTAAGTAAGGGAAAAAAATTTTTTTTTATTTTATTTTTTCTTATTTATTTTTTCTCTTTTATTTTCCTTTAAAATTCCCCATTACTCCCCCATTACTCCTTAACTTTCATTTTCATAAACTTTATGATTTTTTTAATTAGGGATAATTATTTTTTTCTCTTTTTTTTCTCTTCTTTTTTTTCTTCTTCTCTTCTATTTTCTATTTTTCTTTTTCTCTTATTTCTTTTAAAGTCCTCTAGTACTCCTCTGCTGCTCCTTAATTTTCATTTTCAATACACTATAACCTTACCAAAAAAAAAGGGAAAAAAAAGAAAAGAAACCCTATTTTTAAACCAAGCCTCATATATATTTCTAAAATTTTGGGGGGGGTGTTTTGGTTTTTGTTTTTAATATAGTATTTTTAAGAGTCTAACCTCTACTCTAGATTTTTAATTTTTGTTTTTCAGTATATATTACAAACTGTGAACATTTAAGAATCCAATATTCAGTCCCCATTTTTATTCAGGAGTGTGTTGATTATTCTCTCCCAATCTTGACTCTCTGTTTTCTACCTCAGAACACCTCTATTTCCTCCTTTCCCCTTCTCTTCCCAATCCAATTCTGTGGGTGTCTGGGCTATGGAGAACACTCTGGGAACAGAAAACTGTGTAGATCTGTCTCTCTCCTCTTGAGTTCCCCTTTTTCTCCTCCTGCTCATCTCTATCTCCCTCCTCCCTCTTCTCTTCTTCATGTAACTCTGTGAACCTCTCTGGGAGTCCCTAACAGAGGAGAATCTTTTCGCCATTAACCTAGAAGTTTTATTATCAGTGCTGTATAGTTGGAAAAGTCCTGAGACTACAGGAAGAATAAAACTGAAATCCAGAGGCAGGAGACTTAAGCCCAAAACCTAAGAACAGAAAACTCCTGATTACATGGATCTTTAAGTAATAAGAGACCGTCCAAAAGCCTCCATACCTACACTGAAACCAACCACCACCCAAGAGCCAATAAGTTTTAGAACAAGACATACCACGCAAATTCTCCAGCAATGCAGGAACATAGCCCTGAACGTCAACATACAGACTGCCCAAAGTCACACCTAACACATAGACCCATCTCAAAACTCATTACTGGGCACTCCATTGCTCTCCAAAGAGTTGAAATCAAGTTCCACGCTCCAGAACACCGACACAAGCTTCCCTAACCAGGAAACCTTGACAAGCAAATCATCTAACCCCACCCACTGGATAAAACCTCCACAATAAAAAGGAACCACAGACCTCCAGAATACAGAAAGCCCACTCCAGACACAGCAATCTAAACAAGATGAAAAGGCAGAGAAATACCCAACAGGTAAAGGAACATGACAAGTGCCCACCAAGTCAAACAAAAGAGGAGGAGATAGGGAATCTACCTGAAAAAGAATTTAGAATAATGATAATAAAAATGATCCAAAATCTTGAAAACAAAATGGAGTTACAGATAAATAGCCTGGAGACAAAGATTGAAAAGATGCAAGAAATGTTTAATAAAGACTTGGAAGAAATAAAAAAGAGTCAATTAAAAATGAATAATGCAATGAATGAGATAAAAAACACTCAGGAGGGAACCAAGAGTAGAATAACAGAGACAGAAGATAGGATAAGTGAGGTAGAAGATAAAATGGTGGAAATAAATGAAGCAGAGAGGAAAAAAGAAAAAAGGATCAAAAGAAATGAGGACAACCTCAGGGACCTCTGGGACAATGTGAAACGCCCCAACATTCGAATCATAGGAGTCCCAGAAGACGAAGACAAAAAGAAAGGCCATGAGAAAATACTCGAGGAGATAATAGCTGAAAACTTCCCTAAAATAGGGGAGAAAATAGCCACCCAAGTCCAAGAAACCCAGAGAGTCCCAAACAGGATAAACCCAAGGCGAAACACCCCAAGACACATATTAATCAAATTAACAAAGATCAAACACAAAGAACAAATACTAAAAGCAGCAAGGTAGAAACAACAAATAACACACAAAGGGATTCCTATAAGGATAACAGCTGATCTATCAATAGAAACCCTCCAGGCCAGAAGGGAATGGCAGGACATACTGAAAGTAATGAAAGAGAATAACCTACAACCTAGATTACTGTACCCAGCAAGGATCTCATTCAGATATGAAGGAGAATTCAAAAGCTTTACAGACAAGCAAAAGCTGAGAGAATTCAGCACCACCAAACCAGCTGTTCAACAAATGCTAAAGGATCTTCTCTAGACAGGAAATGCAGAAAGGTAGTATAAACGTGAACCCAAAACAACAACGTAAATGGCAACGGGACCACACCTATCAATAATTACCTTAAATGTAAATGGGTTGAATGCCCCAACCAAAAGACAAAGATTGGCTGAATGGATACAAAAACAAGACCCCTATATATGCTGTCTACAAGAGACCCACCTCAAAACAAGAGACACATACAGACTAAAAGTGAAGGGCTGGAAAAAAATATTCCACGCAAATGGAGACCAAAACAAAGCAGGAGTCGCAATACTCATATCAGATAAAATAGACTTTCAAATAAAGGATGTGAAAAGAGACAAAGAAGGAAACTACATAATGATCAAAGGATCAATCCAAGAAGAAGATATTACAATTATAAATATATATGCACCCAACATAGGAGCACCACAATACGTACAGCAAACGCTAACGAGTATGAAAGAGGAAATTAATAGTAACACAATAATAGTGGGAGACTTTAATAGCCCACTCACAACTATGGATAGATCAACTAAACAGAAAATCAACAAGGAAACACAAACCTTAAATGATGCAATGGACCAACTAGACCTTGATATCTATAGGACATTTCACCCCAAAACAACCAACTTCACCTTTTTCTCAAGTGCACACGGAACCTTCTCCAGAACAGATCACATTCTGGGCCATAAATCTGTCTTGGAAAATTCAAAAAAATTGAAATCATTCCAGTCATCTTTTCTGACCACAGTGCAGTAAGATTAGATCTCAATTACAGGAAAAAAATTGTTAAAAATTCAAACATATGGAGGCTAAATAACACGCTTCTGAATAACCAACAAATCATAGAAAAAATCAAAAAAGAAATCAAAATATGTATAGAAATGAATGAAAATGAAAACACATCAACCCAAACCTATGGGACACTGTAAAAGCAGTGCTAAGGGGAAGGCTCATAGCATTACAGGCTTACATCAAGAAACAAGAAAAAGCCAAATAAATAACCTAACTCTACACCTAAAGCAATTAGAGAAGGAAGAAATGAAGAACCCCAGGGTTAGCAGTAGGAAAGAAATCTTAAAACTTAGGGCAGAAATAAATGCAAAAGAAACTAAAGAGACCATAGCAAAAATCACAAAGCTAAAAGCTGGTTTTTTGAAAAAAACAAAATTGACAAACCATTAGCAGGACTCATTAACAAACAAAGAGAGAAGAACCAAATTAACAAAATTAGAAATTAAAAGGGTGAGATCACAACAGACAACACTGAAATACAAAGGATCATAAGAGACTACTACCAGCAGCTCTATGCCAATAAAATCGACAACTTGGATGAAATGGACAAATTCTTAGAAAAGTATAACTTTCCAAAACTGAACCAGGAAGAAATAGAAGATCTTAACAGACCCATCACAAGCAAGGAAATCGAAACTGTAATCAAAAATCTTCCAGCAAACAAAAGCCCAGGACCTGATGGCTTCACAGCTGAATTCTACCAAAAATTTAGAGAAGAGCTAACACCTACCTTACTCAAACTCCTCCACAAAATTGCAGATGAAGGTAAACTTCCAAACTCATTCTATGAGGCCACCATCACCCTAATTCCAAAACCAGACAAAGATGCCACAGAAAAAGAAAACTACAGGCCAATATCACCGATGAACATAGATGCAAAAATCCTTAACAAAATTCTAGCAAACAGAATCCAACAACATATTTAAAAAAAAATCATACACCATGACCAAATGGGCTTTATCCCAGGAATGCAAGGATTCTTTTATATCCACATATCAATCAATGTAATACACCACATTAACAAATTGAAAGATAAAAACCATATGATTATCTCAATAGATGCAGAGAAAGCCTTTGACAAAATTCAACACTCATTTGTGATTAAAACTCTCCAGAAAGCAGGAATAGAAGGAACATACCCCAACATAATAAAAGCTATATATGACAAACCCACAGCAAGCATCACCCTCAATGGTGAAAAATTGAAAGCATTTCCTCTGAAATCAGGAACAAGACAAGGGTGCCCACTCTCACCACTACTATTCAACATAGTGTTGGAAGTTTTGGCCACAGCAATCAGAGCAGAAAAAGAAGTAAAAGGAATCCAGATAGGAAAAGAAGAAGTGAAACTCTCACTGTTTGCAGATGACATGATCCTCTACATAGAAAACCCTAAAGACTCTTCCAGAAAATTACTAGAGCTAATCAATGAATATAGTAAAGTTGCAGGATATAAAGTTAACACACAGAAATCCCTTGCATTCCTATATACTAACAATGAAAAAACAGAAAGAGAAATTAAGGAAACAATACCATTCACCATTGCAACAAAAAGAATAAAATACCTAGGAGTATATCTCCCTAAAGAAACAAAAGACCTATACATAGAAAACTATAAAACACTGATGAAAGAAATCAAAGAGGACACAAACAGATGGAGAAACATACCGTGTTCATGGATTGGAAGAATCAATATTGTCAAAATGGCTATTCTACCCAAAGCAATCTATAGATTCAATGCAGTCCCTATCAAGCTACCAACGGTATTTTTCACAGAACTAGAACAAATAATTTCACAATTTGTATGGAAATACAAAAAACCTCGAATAGCCAAAGTAATCTTGAAAAAGAAGAATGGAACTGGAGGAATCAAGCTGCCTGTCTTCAGACTCTACTACAAAGCCACAGTCATCAAGACAGTATGGTACTGGCACAAAGACAGAAATATAGATCAATGGAACAGAATAGAAAGCCCAGAGATAAATCCACGAACCTATGGACACCTTATCTTTGATAAGGGAGGCAAGGATATACAATGGAACAAGTGGTGCTGGGAAAACTGGTCAACCACTTGTAAAAGAATGAAACTGGAACACTTTCTAGCACCATACACAAAAATAAACTCAAAATGGATTAAAGATCTAAATGTAAGACCAGAAACTATAAAAGTCCTAGAGGAGAACATAGGCAAAACACTCTCTGACATAAATCACAGCAAGATCCTCTATGACCCACCTCCCAGAATATTGGAAATAAAAACAAAAATAAACAAATGGGACCTAATGAAACTTAAAAGCTTCTGCACTACAAAGGAAACTATAAGTAAGGTGAAAAGACAGCCCTCAGATTGGGAGAAAATAATAGCAAATGAGGAAACAGACAAAGGATTAATCTCAAAAATATACAAGCAATGCCTGAAGCTCAATTCCAGTAAAATAAATGACCAATCAATAAATGGGCCAAAGAACTAAACAGACATTTCTCCAAAGAAGACATACAGATGGCTAACAAACACATGAAAAGATGCTCAACATCACTCATTATTAGAGAAATGCAAATCAAAACCACAATGAGGTACCATTACACGCCAGTCAGGATGGCTGCTATCCAAAAGTCTACAAGCAATAAATGCTGGAGAGGGTGTGGAGAAAAGGGAACCCTCTTACACTGTTGGTGGGAATGCAAACTAGTACAGCCACTATGGAAAACAGTGTGGAGATTTCTTTAAAAACTGGAAATAGAACTGCCATATGACCCAGCAATACCACTTCTGGGCATACGCACCGAGGAAACTAGATCTGAAAGAGACACATGCACCCCAATGTTCATTGCAGCACTGTTTATAATAGCCAGGACATGGAAGCAACCTAGATGCCCATCAGCAGATGAATGGATAAGGAAGCTGTGGTACGTATACACCATGGAATATTACTCAGCTGTTAAAAAGAATTCATTTGAATCAGTTCTAATGAGATGGATGAAACTGGAGCCCATTATACAGAGTGAAGTAAGCCAGAAAGATAAAGAACATTGCAGCATACTAACACATATATATGGAATTTAGAAAGATGGTAACGATAACCCTATATGCAAAACAGAGAGACACAGAAGTACAGAACAGACCTTTGAACTCTGTGGGAGAAGGTGAGGGTGGGATGTTTCGAAAGAACAGCATGTATATTATCTATGGTGAAACAGATCACTAGCCCAGGCTGGATGCATGACACAAGTGCTCGGGCCTGGTGCACTGGGAGGACCCAGAGGAGTCAGGTGGAGAGGGAGGTGGGAGGGGGGATCGGGATGGGGAATACATGTAACTCTATGGCTGATTCATGTCAATGTATGACAAAACCCACTGAAATGTTGTGAAATAATTAGCCTCCAACTAATAAAATAAAATTAAAAAAAAAAAGAAAAGAAACACTGTTGTTAAGATAATCAGTTTTGGTGTAATTTTTATGTAGCGGTAGAAACCTAGTGCGAACCAATATATTCTCTGTCTTAAACATTTATTAATTTTCTATTGAAACACAGTTAATCTACCATGTTGTGTTTGAAGTGTACAGCAAAGCAATTCAGTTCCTTTTTCAGATTCTTTTACATTATGGATTATTAAAACATAGTGAATATAGTTCCCTGTGCTACACAGTAGGTCCTTGTTGTTTACCTATTTTATAAACAATAGTGTGTACCTGTTAATCCCAAACTCAACATATATTTATTAATGAGATAGTATACATTCTTTTTTTCCCCATGCTAGGTCTTTGAAATCTGTTGTATATTTCACGCTTACAGCACAACTCAGTTCTGACGAGTCATATTTCAAGTTGTCAACAGACTCATGTGGCTGGATGCTTGTTATCCTCCCGAGCAGTGCTACAGACCAGTATATTTTCCTACACCTTTCTCTACTGTTTTTACTTGAACCCTTCCAGGTGGCCATGACTAACATTTATACTCCTTTTTGTTAAACACAAACACACTCATTCAGAAAAGTTTGTTATCCTCTTCCTAATATCCCGTCACTCCTATTACTTCTACATTCTATAGAGGCCTAGCTAGGCACAATATACTGATGAGGTGGGGATGATGATTTTGTTCCATAAATACTCTACACTTGTCCTCAAATCTCGCCCTAATAGAACCAATGTACCTGTGAAGGTGTCTCAGAAACTGCGCCTTTCCTCACGGGGATGCTGTGTGCATGACCGGGTAAGGAAGCCACATCATCAGGCCCTGATGGCTTCTAGGAGGTGCCAGGCAGGCTGAGAAGGGCTGTGGTGCTGAATAACCAAAACTTGAAGCACAGGGTCAAGAGAGACATGGAAAATGACAGTAAACTGGGACAGCTGGCGAACTGCTTTGCCAGCCAAAAATGTGTGCCAAAGCCCACAGATATTTTTAAATCTCTCCCATGCCTTCAACTGGGAGGAGAAAAAAGGAGCAGTGTGGTTGAGAAAGACCTATTGTCTGGATGGTCAAATATTTTATTCTTATTCAAATAATAATACTAATTATAAGCAGTTACCAAAGAAGGGGGGTCCAACTAGAACAGATTCCAGTGAGCGGTTTGGGTTTTTATTGAATTAAAAACAATAAAAATACACATCTAGCTCATTTCTTTGTCGCATTTAAATCACACAGTAACACTATCCATGTGTTGATGTCACAAGAGACGAAATTGCCAATTATTTATTCACCACATAATCCAAGTAAGTAAAAAGAAAATTTTTTAGTTACAGTTTTTTGGTTAACTATTTTAAAGGATCCACACAATAACATATAGAATCCCAGATTTTGCTAATTTGGTTGTTTCTGTCACTTTGACTCTAAGCATGAGTGTTTTCTTACTATGCTGTCTTCATAATAGCCACCCAGGGAGGTCTGAGAGCACATCCTCCCCCAATTTTCTCATAACTTGTCACTTTTTTTCTTTTTTAATCACCATGTCTGAGCAGAGAACAGAATTGGGATGTAAGAAAAAAAATTATGTGCAGGAAAATATTTCCCATCACTATTCCTACAATGTCATTACATTTAATTGACCAGCAGGAAGAAAATAAGAATTGTTTTTATGCCTTCACCAAAGAGAGAAAAGCAAGGAATACATAATAGCTCTACTTCCTAGCTGATCTTGGAAAACAGAACTAGTCTGAAAAAGTCAGAACTCGTCTACTGCATGGGGCCGAAGTCCAGTGAAAGAAAACATTGAAGCATTCACCTCTAGGTGGGTAAAGAGAGGAAAAGAAAGCACCCCTGGGGGATGAGTTAAATGGAATAAATCACCGGCAAATATTAACCCATCAGCCAAGGTGTGCCTCAGTTTTGATCAGTCTCCTGGTACTGTCAGGGGTATTGAAACAGCCCCAGAATGGACAAGTTTATCTGCCCATGGACTGTCTGCTTTCAGAACCCTGGATCTTGAGAACTTGGCTGTGGCTAATGGATGTCCACAACAGGTGTCCCATCAGAATGTAGGTAGAGCTGGCTCCTCACCTTCCACTACATTGCCCATGGAGCAGGTATGTTTTCAACAGATGCTTATGGAATGAGTGAATAAATGTAATGAGGGCAGCATTTGATCTAGCTGTAAAAGGAATTCCTACTCAGGAAGCATTAAAAAAAAAAACCTACAGGAAATAAAAATTTTAAATATATAGGAAGGTAAATACAGTATCTTCTAGGGATTTTTTAAAACAAATTTGAATTAATTTTTATTGGAGTATAGTTGATTTACAATGTTGTGTTAGTTTCTAGTATACAGCAAAATGAATCAGTCGTACATATATATATATATATCTTCTCCCTTTTGAATTTCCTTCCTGTTTCAGTCACCACAGTGCAATAAGTAGAATTCCCTGAGCTGTACAGTATATTCTCATTAGCTATTTATTTTATACAGAGTATCAATGGAGTATGTGTGTTCATTCCAATCTACCAATTCCTTTCACCCAACCCGCTTTCCACCTTGGTATCTAAGTACTTGTTCTCTATGTCTGTGTCTATCTCTTGCAAATAAGACCATCTATCCCATTTTTCTAGGTTTCACATATATGTGTTAATATAAGATATTTTTGTTTAAATTGCTGGCTCCCCTCTGTGTGACTCCTTGTGAGCCAATCCCCAGAATAACCTCAGGAACTTGGTCAGGTGATGGGACAAGTCTTGCCATTCCTCTGCCATAATATCTTTCCTCACTACAAACTCAACTTCTTTCTAGGCTGCCTGTTTTCTTAACCTTCCCCCATGCTGTTTGGTTATCCTGCACATGTAAAAAATATGTATAGTATCCAAAATTGTGTGTGTGTGTGTGTGTGTGTGTGTAAAGTTCTACATGCCTGTGTGGCTATTCACAGGAACTTTGTTGTGAAGAAAGTACTAGAAGAAGATTCTGATTCTAGAATCTTCTAGAAGAAAGTGCTAGAAGAAGATTCTGATTTCATCAATTAGAAAGGCATCTAGGAACCCCAACTTTAACATATATCCAGACTTTGACATGGTAAAACAATGGCAATATATGAATAAAATTTAGCATTAAAATTATTTAAAAATCTTTCTATATATTATTAGGAAGGATGATGTCATCAGACATGTTTCTTAAATCAATGCACAATAAGCCTGAAGTGAGGTCAACTCATTCAACAATTGACACGTGGAAATACAAAGGATGAGGTGGAAAAGCAGAGGGTTTAGTATTTGTTATATTTCTATTAATACTCTTCAGCTACATGTAACTATCCCACGTCACACTTGTCATCTTCTCCAGGAGTGGATTTGAGGGTAGAGATGTGGAAAGAAAATACAAACTTGGTTCTCAAGTCTCTGAGGTGATTACTTACTATCCCTTCATGACAAATTCATCTTTCATTTCTAAATCTAGAGAAAAAAGCAGGGATATGCAATGTGTTGGAAATAAGGTGACTAATATAGTTTCTTACAAGAAAAACGTTTGTGTGTCATTATATCAGAAAACACAGATATTGAGTCAAGAAATTTTCTCAAGGCATCTGTTTGGCATCCTCATTACTAAATATTAAATATTATAATATAATAACCCATAATAAAAAACTTAAAATTAAGTTTTAGTTATGGATTAATTGGATGATGAATTCATTATGTTTAAATAATAGTGTATAATGTCAAAGAGATGATTTGGGGAGAATGGGTCTCCAAACAGCTGTATATATTCTTACATATTTGGGTGCATGCATATACAATATCAACAATAATGAATATATACTATGCACAGATTTTTTAATATTAAAAGAGCACTGGAGGTACCTATGTCTACATTTACATCTAAAACTATATGTTTGCGTGCTAAGTCACTTCAGTTGTATACAATTCTTTGTGACCCCATGGACTGTAGCCCGTCCGGCTCCTCTGTCCGTGGGATTCTCGAGGCAAGAATACTGCAGTGGGTTGCCATTTCCTTCTCTAGGGGATCTTCCTGACTCAGGGATGGAACCCTCATCTCTTGTGTCTCCTGCACCTGGGAATTTCTACATCTATATCCACGTCCCCGGTTCTCTCATCTGGGGTCCTGTGGCATCCTGTCTATACCATTATCTTCACTTTCACAAAAAAGTTCTGCTGTACCACAACTTCCTTTTGAAAATAGTTGTCTTGGTCCAGTGCTGACTCAGTTGAATAGTCACTCCAAGAAGGTTCATCAAGAACAGATTGCATTGGAAAATCAATTGGAACAACTTTGTCCAGTCACTATGTTGAGACCCCCTTCAAGATTCCTGTCACAGTGGGTGACCTCTTCTGCACAGATCTTTCCTTTGAATGTTTCATTCCTACTCCTTGTCATAGATGTCTAAGACTGTGTCAAAAGCCATGAGCCATGAAATCTATCCATATCACCTTTTCTCTTGTTCTTCACGTGTATGTTTTACTGTGGTGGAAAAAATAAAAAACTAATTGTCATCAGTGGAATTTATCTCCCATTATTAAGTACTTCCTCAAGGTGTTAAGATGTTGTTGTTCAGTCGCTCTAGTGTCTCTTTTCCACTCCATGGACTGCAGCATGCCAGGCTTCCCTGACCTTCACTGTCTTCCAGAGCTTGCTCAAATTCATGTTGACTGAGTTGGTGATGCCATCCAACCATGTCATCCTCTGTCACCCCATTCTCCTCCTGCCATCAATCTTTCTCAGCATCAGGGTCTTTTCCAATGAGTTGGCTCTTCGCATCAGATGGTCGAAGCATTGGAGCTTCAGCTTCAGCATCAGTCCTTCCAATGAATATTCAGGGTTGATTTCCTTTAGGATTGACTGGTTTGATTCCCTTGCTGTCCTAGGGACTCTCAAGAGTCTTCTCCAGCACTGCAGTTTGAAAGCATCTTCGCTGCTCAGCCTTCCTTATGATCCACCTCTCACATCCAAACACGACTACTGGAAACCTTACCAAAACCAATCTTCTAGCAAATAAAAATAATTTAATGCGTCATTTTAAAAAAATGTCCTTGAAGCCAAGAACTATGGTTTTTTCAGGGTTGAGCCCTCAGTACCTGGAATATAATAAGTGTAGCTCATGTGTTTAAAGAAACAAAGGGTGATTCTAGTTTTATCAGCGATCAAAAATTTACTTTATCTAAGATCCAGGAGTTTGAAGGATGGCCTCATGGTATCAAAGTTTTAAACTGTTTGTACTAAGAATAACATGGACTTCCCTGGTGACTCAATGGAAAAGAACCCGCCTGCCAATGCAGGAGATGTGTCTTCTCCAAGGAAGACAGATCCCCTGGAGAAGGAAATGACAACCCACTCCAGTATTCTTGCCTGGGAAATCCCAGGGACAGAGGAGCCTGGAGGGCTATATTCCATGGGATTACAAAAGAGTTGGACACGACTTAGTGACTAAAAAATGATAACAACTAAGAATAATATAACCTAGCTCTTCCTGATTTTTTTTTTTAATTCCCAAGGGAAACATTTTCCTTTCCACCAGCAATTCCTTATTTAATTCGTAGTCTATTATAATAAGCTTTCTCTAGTCATCAGTTGTTAGATAGCAAACTATCCTATAGTTCGGTAGCTTCAACCAAAGATTTTGTTTTCTCTGCAGTTTGAGGGAATCAAGAATTTGCAGAGGTCTTGACTGGATGACCCATCTCTGCTCTTTGTGGCTTCAGCTGGGGAGTGACTGGGCTGGAGAAACCACTTCCAGGATGTCCTCTGCACTCGCACATTGGACTTCTTAGTGCATATCCTTTTCTTTCTCCCTCTCTGTCTCTCTCTCACCCTCTCTCTGCGTGACATCTCATTTTCTAGAGCCTCTTGGCTTGTGGCTTGGGTTCCTCCCAGGATACATGGCAGCCTCAGTCTCTGTATCCTTCTTTCTATATGATGTGTCGGGGTTCTAAGAGCAATTTTTCCGTGAGACCAAGGCAGAAGAGGCAAGGCTTTCATAACCTAACCTTACATGAGAAGGACAGCATGTCACTTACACCATACTCCCTTGGCCAAACAAATCATAGACCCCCCCCCACCCACCCAGATTTAAGGGTTGGGGTCTTAACATGCTCCTCAGGAGTTGGGTTCAAGAATTTCTGGCTGTCTTTAATCTGCCACAAGACTCACAGGGAAGACATGGCAATGAGCCCTCTCTTTAAAAACATGAGACTAGGCTTCCCCAGTAGTTCAGTGGTTAAGAATCTGCCTTGCAGTGCAGTTTGATCCCCATTCTGGGAAGATCCCACATGCCTTGGAGCAATGGAGCCCATGCACCACAGCTGTTGAGTCTGTTGTCTACAGAGTCTCGGAGCCACAACTACTGAGACCACGCACCCTACAGCCTGTGCTCCACAATGAGAAAAGTCACTGCAATGAGAAACCCATGCTCCGCAACAAAGAGTAACCCAGGGTCGCTGCAAGGCGAGAAAGCCCATGTGAAGCAACAAAGATCCACTACAGTCAAAAAATAAAAATAAATCTTAAAAGAAACAAAAACCACGAGACTGTTTCCTGAAGCAGGGTTGGACTCAGAGCTAATGCTCCATATATTTTTTGTGACTCGATTGAATAGATGATTTAATGAAGGAAGGGAGTACCAATTCTGTTTTCAGTGCTGCAGTGTGCCTGTTATTAATAGTCTTTATTTTAAATAGGTAAATTGATTTAATCATGACAGTATAAATATTATGCCCTGTATACTTAATGTAATCCCTCTCTGGGTGGAAAAATGCAGTAATATGGATATATTTAACAGTGACCCAAATTTTTCATACTAAACACATGGAGTTTGTGCTGGAAAAGTAAATAGTGGTTACTTTTTATGGAATCTATTTTTTTTAAGTATCTATAGTACAGTTATAAATTTAAAACTGGGGGATATTATTAATTTGAAGACCAAATCAACCTAAATCTGATTACAGCCAAAGTCA
Source organism: Muntiacus reevesi (assembly GCF_963930625.1). Lineage (NCBI taxonomy): Eukaryota > Metazoa > Chordata > Mammalia > Artiodactyla > Cervidae > Muntiacus > Muntiacus reevesi. The sequence continues at coordinate 27,007,002 of NC_089256.1, forward strand.
GAATAAAGTTAAAGGATAGATGAATAGTTGTCTGTAGCAAACTAATCTCTAAATACTTTATTAAGTCCTCAATGCTTTTTATGAAACATTTCTTCCCTAGAATTTATTTTCACTTATCTGCAAAAGAATCATGTATTTATGATTCATTTTCACTTTACTGAGCAAAATGCTGTTTTGTAGCAATTTACTTGATATTCATACAAGTTCTGAGTCAATTCCATTTTCTTAAAAACAGGGAGTTGACTTTTGTCAAGAATAAATGAACTTGAATATAAAGTTTTAAATGAGGCTAAAAGGATGGAATCCTCCATTCTCAGGCCCAGTATGATGTTGGCAAGAAACTTCTCCTGAGCAGACTATGAAATAATAATGATGCCCTTTAGCAATTTAAGCTTTGGGTTAAAAAAAAAAAAAAAAAAAAAAAAAAAAAAAAAAAAACCTGATTGTGTTACTAAATTTCACTTAACAACAGAATCTTACTTTTATCTTTAGCAAATATGCTGGGACATGTTTAAGTACCAGAGACAAACTGGTACATTACAGATTCTAACTGTGGAATGATGAACAAATCAATATTTCAAGGTATAACAGGAACAGATTTTATGAAATGAATACAAATCTGATATTGCTTTGGCCAACTTCCAATGGAGACACAAAAAATTGAGAAGTTAAGTGAAGTGAAATAGTAAGTGATATAATAAAGCTTTTGAGATGCAAGCCTGAAAAATTTGAGGCTTACCAATTTAAAACATAAGACAAAAACCTAATTTTAACATGTTAATATATAGAGCTCTTTTGTTACCTATTTCTTAAAGGAATAGTAGCCAGTAGTAACTTAGAGATGCTTGTATGACTAGATCTAGAGCCTGTAGTTCTAGCAGATCAAAGGATCCATGAGTGATTTGTGAATATTAACCAAACCCCTTCTGGATACTGGAAGATATTTTTCCAAAGTGGATTCTTATATCCTCTTCTGAAACTTTCAAATGGACTTCTTTAATCCATTAAGGCAACAGCATTTTCATTTTCACCTTTTACTTAATGCAAAGTCAATTTCAAGAAAATTCAATTGTATAAACTATTATTAGCTCTAAGGCAGCTTGGGTCTAAACTAGAAACATATATACATATATGCTTCAAATAATCTCATTCTAGAATCACTATATGCCTGAATTATCCATTTGAATAATGGATAATTTAAATTTGGCTCTAGGAAATATATTGGACCAGAGAAGAGTATGTTTGAAAAATATGCTAGAAACCTAACCATGCATTCCTCCCACACCTACTCTAGACCTGGGATAGAGAAAGGAATGAAAGCCCAAGGAGGAGGGGTCTACCTGTTGTCTGTGTACTGTTTCTAATCTAGGTAAGCTCCTCCAGGTAACTATAGGCAATTGAAATCCAGCTCATTATTTAGCTTCTGATTCTTTTATTCAGTATTAACATATGTCCTCCATTTGCCTAAAAACGGTGTTAGGTGCTTTTGGCAGAGAATATTGCTATTCATGGAATATTGTAATTTTTCCATATTTCCTCCTCACCTGAAGGCCAGGCAAAAGAGAAATGATGCCTTGTGCTCTGAAGCTCTGAAAATTCTATGTGCTTCCCCCATCCCTAATTTCTCTACCAGAGAGACTCTGAAGCTTTATTATTTTCCATTGCTGCTATGACAAGTTATCACAAACAGGTGTCTGAAACAACTCAAACTTATTATCTTATAGTTCTGGAGATGAGAAATCCAACCTGAATCTCCCTGAGCTAAAAATCAAGGTGTTAGCAGGGCTGAGTTCCTTCTGGAGGTCCCTAGAAGAATGTTTGTTTGAGTCTTCCAACTTATAGAAGACACCTGCCTTCCTTTGCTCATAGCCCCTTCTTCCATCTTCAGAGCCAGTTGTGGTGGATCAAGAGCTTTTCCCAAAACTTATCTCTGACTCACATCCTGTAGTCACATCTCTTTCTGACTCAGTTGTGAAACGTTCTCTGTCAGGATTCTGAGATTGGGCCCAGTCAGATAATCCAGGCTCAAACGGTAAAGAATCTGCCTGTGATGCAGGAGACCAGGGTTCAGTCCCTGGGTTGGGAAGATCCCCTGGACAAGGGAATGACAACCCACTCCAATATTCTTGCCTGGAGAATTCCACAGACAGAGAAGCCTGTCAGGCTTCAGTCCATGGGGTCGCAAAGAGTCAGACACGACTGAGTGGCTAGCACTTACTTTTCAGATAATTCAGGATAAATCCTGTAAATTTAACTACAATTACAAAATTCATTTTGTAGTGTCAGGTAACATTTATAGGATCTAGGAATTAGGGCATGGACGTTAACTCTGACACGATGAAGTCATATGTGGAGATGTTGGTATGCAAGTTGAAGGAAGTCTGTATCTTTAATTTACAAGATGGAAAAAAAGACAGTAATTACCCACATAAAACTTTGAATGACAGGATGTGAACTTTTCTTGGTATCCCAGTGGGATGTGAGTGCTTTTCTGTGTGGCTACTAGCATTAATCATACTGACTAACATGGCAATGGTTAACAATTTGTGAATTTATTCATTTTTTTCCTAGCTACATAATCTGGGTTTTCCATGCCAACAAATAATTGATTTGCATTTATGGTAAAAAATTATCCATAGATTGTCCAAAGGTAATTATCCAGAGATAATTTTGGATAAATTATCCAAAATTATCAAAAGATAAGATAACTTGTGGATATTAATATATAATAAAGAGCCTAAAATAATACATGTTGAATATAACTGAATGAAAAATAAATAAGAACAATGAAAGCCATCACAACCGAGATACTTTGATCTATTTTGAACAATTCTTTATGTGAAGAGAATTATCTTGGTCAAAGACAATTGTTCTATCCTGGGTTAGGCTAAGGTCAGAACTTCTGTGGGGTGAAAAGCAAAGTGAACATGTTAGTTTCTCCATCATGTCTGACTCTTTGTGACCCCATGGACTGTAGCTGCCAGGCTCCTCTGTCCATGGGATTCTCCAGACAAGAATACTGGAGTGGGTAGCCATTCCCTTCTCTGGGAGATCGTCCCAATCCAGGGATTGAACCTGGGTCTCGTGCATTGCAGGTGGATTCTTTACCAACAGAACCATCAGGAAAGCCCCTTTATATTTAAACACACTTCATATTGGTTCTATTTCTCTGGAAAATCCTGACTAATCAAGAATAAATCAAATTTGAGCTTAGTTTAAAATTCAACTTTGGTGAATTGGTAAAGTTTGAAAGTTTGTTCTAGATCTAAAAGATAATTGTGTAATCATTTAATCTTTGTGGGAGATAACTGTATTCAGGAATGTACCTATGATCAATCTTCATTCAGTTACTCTAGTAAGATTAAGAAGAATCCTGAGATCCATGAAATAACCTTGTAAAACTTTATTTTTTGTTCAGAGATTTGTATTAAAGATAAGATAAAAATTGCAGTCAATTAACAAGGTGATACAAATACTTAAATAGCACTTAATAGATACAATAAAAATTATGTGTAGAGCTGGAGGCCTATGAGCTTTCAATATATAGAACCAAGTATTCTAAAAGTGAATAACTAGTGAACACCAAGTTAGTTTTATTTATCTTCTCATTTACATATTTTACTGTCCGTATTCTCAAGTCAAGCTTGTTGAAAGCTGGAAGTATTCATTACATCATCTGGAAAGAAACAAACCACCTCAAAGGAAATCAGCAGAATTCTTTTGTATGCAACATGAAGATTTGTAGAGGTTATAAGTATTATTTTCAAACCAGATCATTCAAAATGCTCTCAAAGTGATAGTGCAAATGATTTCAAAATATGTAATAGCACAAATGGCCCAGTAACAGATACTAACTCACTATTCACCAAATGTAGTGGGCAGTCTGAAAGTAACAGCATCAGACAGAAAAAAACATAAAACTATGTCAACTTAGATTAGTCTAAAGCATTCAAATGATCTGCTCTGCTTGATAATGACCATGAAAGTTTGCTCTTAGAGGGGTGGGTGGTGGGAGGGGGACTCAAGAGGGAGGGGACATGTGTACCTATGGCTGTTTCATGTTGATATATGGCAGAAACCAACCCAATATTGTACAGCAATTACCCTCCAATTAAAAATAAATTAATATGTATAAACTTTCCATTTAAAAATGGTTTTAGATTTATAGAAAAGTTGTAAATACGGTATGGACAATGTTTGCATATCCCTCACTCATTTCCTCCAATAGTCAATATCTTACATATAACCACAATACCTGTGTTCCAACTAAGAACCCAACATTAACAACTCTTATGAACTGAACTCTACATTTTAGGCGGATTTCACTAATTTTCCCCCAAGCTTTCTTTCCATCCCAGGATCCACTCCCACCCAACATTACACTTGTTCATCATCTCTCCTTTAGACTCCTCTGCTGTTTCTTTCACAGTCCTTCCTTGATGGTTTGAGGAATATGTAGTGTATCTTGCTCTCCCCTCTATTTGGTCCATCTAATATTTCTTTCAGGCCCATCTAGTCAAGGCTATGGTTTTTCCAGTGGTCATGTATGGATGTGAGAGTTGGACTGTGAAGAAAGCTGAGCACCGAAAAATTGATGCTTTTGAACTGTGGTGTTGGAGAAGACTCTTGAGAGTCCCTTGGACTGCAAGGAGATCCAACCAGTCCATCCTCAAGGAGATCAGTCCTGGGTATTCACTGGAAGGACTGACGCTGAAGCTGAAACTCCAGTACTTTGGCCACCTGATACAAAGAGTTGACTCATTGGAAAAGACCCTGATGCTGGGAGGGATTGGGTGCAGGAGAAGAAGGGGACGACAGAGGATGAGATGGTTGGATGGCATCACTGACTCAATGGACATGAGTTTGAGTAAACTCCAGCAGTTTGTGATGGACAGGGAGGCCTGGCTTGCTGCGATTCATGGGGTCGCAAAGAGTCAGACACGACTGAGTGACTGAACTGAACTGAACTGAATGTTGCTTCCATAGTTAGCCTGAGGTTATGGGTCTTGAGAAAGAATATTACAGATGAAGTGCCCTTCTCCTCATGCCATATCCGGGGTACCTGCTATCAACATGACTTATCTCTGATGATGTCAACCTTGATCATCTTTTATTTTTTTAATTTACTTATTTAATTATTTACTTATATCGGTATGAATATTTATTTTAAACTCTGGATCATGACCCAGTACTATGTCATTTATTTTGTTTCTCAAATTGTTCCAGCTTTGTCTCTGGGCAATTCATCCAGGTTGGTGCTATGTCTCTCTGACATGGGCTCATCCCTCTATTTTTTTATACAGCTTCCTTACTTTCTGTCAGTACAAGATGCTCCAGGCTTTGTCTTCCCTATCCCAGTTCTAGAATCTATGATTTATTTTCATTTACTTTTAAAGATTAAAAAAAAAAACCTTTTACCTTTAACCTAAAAATGGACAAATTCAGAGATGTCTCAAAACATAAACTATATTCATAGTTTTTAAGTTAAAGATCAATAAAGGGACTATTTTCAAAAGTGATTTTTTGGAAGAGGCTTTAGCTCCAACTAGATAGCATAAGTGTAAATATTTAGAACCTGGTCAAACAACTGATTTTTGTAACCCTGGATCCTTTAGTAACAAAATTCTAGTCAAAGCATCCATGTTTTTATTCTGCTGCTAGTCTGAAGAAGAGGTCTCAACCTGGATAAATATGACCAGAGAGAAATGTGCCTTAAGTCTTGAATAAAAAGAGTTTTACATGCTAAGTCAAAACATTTGGACTAAATGTTTTAGGGATACAGTGAATCAACAAATGGTTGCAAAATGTGGGGAAATGAGATGTATCTATTTGCTACCTATTGAATATACATTTTCAAGACAACCATCCTTTGTTGGTTTACAATTACGTAGTTGGCAATTTGGCAGGTCTCCACTGAAAAGTTCCCCTGCTGGTCTCCACATGACAGCCGTTAGCTAGCAGAGCTTTTTGGGGTCTGGTGGCCCAACAGTACCTCAGTCACATGCCTGCTGGTTGGCCTTGGCTGACAGCTAGTCCCCTCTCTCTCTCTCTCTCTCTGGTGCATCATTCTCAAGGAGACTAGCCTGGACTTCTCACCCCCATTAGATAGTTAACCTTCAAGCTTGTGTACTGTTTCGTGAAGGTGACCTTGGTCTCTGAACTCGGACAATCACATAGAAGCTTATGCATTAGGGCAAGTAGCTTAACTGCTTTAAACCTTTGTTATGAAGATAAAAATAGGATTAAAAATGACTCAGTGTAGTGCCTGGTAAATAGAAGATCTCAAAAACTATCAGCTGCTACAATTGCTATTATCATTGTTGATGCTTTAAAAGTTATTATTACCATTAAATCTAAAATATTTGTTGTTCTTCCTATTATGTAGTCAGGCATGACCATGCGACTGACTTCTGGCTGAAACAGTGTGGGAAGAAGTGATACAAGCTCTTTGTAGGCCTGACCCTTAAAAACTTCTCTAGGATCCTTCAAAACTCTCTCCTTCTTGGTCTACCAGCTGGGTACCGAAATCCTGACAAGGACCAGGAGATCCTAAAGGATGCTGAGTCACAAACTGGAAGGGGCCTAGATCCCTGTGCGGCCATGTGGAAGGCCATCAATTGAGCATCTGTTGTGTCAGCAAGAGACATATTTTTATTGTGTTGAATCACTGAGATACTGAGGGTTGCTATTAGAGATACAGACAATACTTAACTAAAACAGACATTAAAGGGGAATCTTAAAGGAAACTTTCTTGGTCAATTTCTTTTTTCTGAAGGAACAGAAACTCACTTGAATTATAAAAAAATTCAGGCAATATAACTGGAAGTATATGGAAGTATCTCAAGATCCCAGGAAACAGTTAAAGCCAGGCTTTGTGAGAGGCAGAAATATGAACTGTAAAGCTAACTATGCAAGCTACTCCTTCCATCTCTCCAGTGGTCCTTGGAAGCCTATTTGTGGTTATTTCTGAGGCTCTCCATTCAGTTTTTCCTGCCTACAGACTGGCTTTCTCTGCTTCTCCTTACACCTAGGCAAAAGCTGCCATGTCAGATACCCTAGAGATCCTCTCAAAGAAAATGATTGGTGTAGGCTGGGCTGAATTTATGTCCTAGTCCAATCAGCTGTAGCTAATGGTGGGGCAACTTCACACAACACTGGTCCTTTTTCATAGAATGGAGGGAACACCCAAAGGTGTCCATTGGAATATTAATATGATTAGACAGACTCTCACTTAACTCACTGGGATAAGTGTTGGTGGATCCAACACTTCACATTTTATTTTGTTTTTATTTAGTTGCTAAGTCCTGTCCGACTCTTTTGTGACCCCCTGGACTGTAGCCTACCAGGCTCCTCTGTCCATGGGATTTCCCAGGCAAGAATACTGGAGTGGGTTGCCCTTTCCTCCTCCAGAAGATCTTCCCCACATGGAGAAGAAAGAAAATCAGAGCTGGTCCAGCTCATTTGTTCATCTTTTCCAGGAGCCCCGAGGTCTGGGTGCATCCCAGGAGGAGAGTGGTTCCCTAAGGGTGCGGTTGTGGCAGCAGAGACAGGCTGGGGGTGGGGGGCATCTTTAGACCAAGGACTATGTTTCCTGTGCCCGGGATGCATATAGGGGCAAACATGCATGGTACAGTATTGGGGAAGGGGTGATGCGCCAAAAGAAGCCAAATCATCAGCAAGAGCAGCACCACCACAGCACCATTTTTCATTGCATCTCCTGCATTGGCAGGCAGATTCTTTACCACTGACCCACCAGGGAAGCCCGTTTTGTTATTAGTCCCTTACTTTTACAACTTACCCCTCAGTTCAATTCAGTCACTCAGTCGTGTCCAACTCTTTGAGACCCCATGGACTGCAGCACGCCAGGCCTCCCTGTCCATCACCAACTCCCGGACTCCACCCAAACTCATGTCCATTGAGTTGGTGATGCCATCCAACCATCTCATCCTCTGTCATCCCTTCTCCTCCTGCCTTCAATCTTTCCCAGCATCAGGGTCTTTTCCAATGAATCAGTTCTTCTCATCAGATGGCCAAAGTATTGGAGTTTCAGCTTCAGTATCAGTTCTTCCAAAGAATATTCAGGACATCCTTTAAGATGGACTGGTTGGATCTCCTTGCAGTCCAAGGGACTCTCAAGGGTCTTCTCCAACACCACAGTTCAAAAGCATCAACCTTTTGGCACTCAGTTTTCTTTGTAGTCCAACTCTCACATCCATACATGACTACTGGAAAAACCATAGCTTTTCTCCTTACCCCTCAGTTAGGGGTAACTTACCCTTCAGTTCTTTTTTAAAAATGTGTATTTAATGGAAGACTCATCTCTTTGGTTTTATATTGGGATTAAGGCTACACTTGACACTTTTATCTCTTGGAATTCCATCTCAATTATGAAGACATAGTCATGCTATGCTGATGAGGCAAAATTTATTTCCATATCAACCGTCATCCAATTTTGTGTGCCGTCGAACTGAATCAGGCACAAGGCAGACTGCTTGGTTGATATGTTGACAATTTCCTGCTGGCCTTGACTCTTTGACAAGAACATTTTTGTAAGACACCATTACTTTCAGGTAATACAAATCATGCAGAGTGTTGGCAACATAGTGATGTTGCCTTAATGCTGAACTATGCTATGTTTTAAGCTTCGGCACGCAGGTATCCCCTGGGTTTACTCTGAGCTCCCCATTTGGATTACTTATACTTTAGCTCTCAGTTGGAATTTCCTCCAACTCCCCTGCTGAATTACTTTGCCACATTTGGGGCCAATCAGCAGAGCTGTTTATCTCTCAGAAGAGCATGAGCTGTTGTTTCTCATCGCACTTAGCACTCCGTTTCAGTGACATCAACTAAGTATCATTTTCATTAAGTAATTTCCATTGCATGTCTGGTGCCAGATAACCAAGGATGATATCAAGGATAAGAAGGCTGCGATGAAATTGTTAATAAAAAATTTGACTGCATCTCATTAGCTTGTCATAGTAGGGATGACAAAGGCAATACCAGAGAAAGGGGGAAAAAAAAACAAACACAGCATGAAGAGGGAGGGAGATTCCAAGGGTATTTCTCAAGATATGTAGAAAGGGTCAAAGAGTGGGGAGTTGACAATGAGTAAAAAACACATACAGAGGTGGCATCTGTTAAAAATAACTGGGGGTTTCTGCCTTCCCTTAGGTTTAAGCCAGGTGTATGAGAGGCAGCTGTGAAATGAAACCAGGAAACTAACTCACAGCCAAGAGCATAGGATTTTCAGAAAGTCTAACATTGCTGGCCATCAATAGGCACATGAGAAACATTCAACATTGCTGATTATTAGAGAAATGCAAATCAAAACTCCAATGAGGTACCACTTCACACTTTTCAATGGCCATCATTAAAAAGTGGACAAATAACAGTGCTGGAGAGGGTGTGGAGAAAAGGGAACACTCCTACACTCTTGCTGGGAATGCAAATTGGTGCAGCCACTGTGGGAAACAGTATGGAGTTTCCTTTAAAAAAAAAACAAAAATAAAGTCATTATATGATCCAATGATCCCACTCCTGGGCATATGTCCAGACAAAATTACAGTTCGAAAAGATACATGCACCCCTTGTGTTCATAACACTATTTTCAATAGCCAAGACATGGAAGCAACCTAAATGTCCATTGACAGATGAACAGATAAAGGAGATGTGGTACACATATACAATGGAATATTACTGAGCCATAAGAAGAATGAAATAATGGCATTTGCAGCAACATAGATGGAAGTCAAGCTTATCATACTAAAAGAAGTAACTAAGACAGGGAAAGACAAATAACATATGATATCACTTATATGGGATTCTACACGATGACACAAATGAACTTATCGAACAAACAGAAACAGGCTCACAGACATAGAGAACAACTTGTGGTCACCAAGGGGGCCCGGAGTCGGGGAGGGATGGAACTTGGGGCTAGGAGACACAAGCTATTCCATAGAGAATGGATAAACAACAATGTCCTACTATATAACACAGAGAGCAATATTCAATATCCTGTTATTAACCATAATGGAACAGAATATTAAAAATGAATGTATATGTATGTATAACTCAGTCCCTCTGCTGAGTAGCAAAAATTAACACAACATTATAGATCCGCTACACTTCAATCAAGATAATAATAACAAAGTTAGTTATGGCCATGACTGAAAGCCATTCGCTTGCCATGTGCCATTGAAACTAGTCAGAAAGCTGCACCCAGAGAGCTCCAGCACTTTGGCAATCAGGGGCAGATGGAAGCAGTCAAAAGACTGAGAATCTGGTTTCCCTGGTGGCTCAGACGGTAAAGCGTCTGCCTGCAACACGGATCCCTGGGTCGGGAAGATCCCATGGAGAAAGAAATGGCAACGCACTCCAGTATTTGTGCCTGGAAAATCCCATGGACCGAGGAGTCTGTTAGCTTACAGTCCATGGGGTCACAAAGACTCAGACATGAGTGAGTGACTTCACTTTCTTTCTTCCTGGTATCCCCATTGGTGGATTTGTCATTTGCTGTTTCCAGCTTCTCTTCTGATGACTTTTGGTACAGAGTGCCTAAGAGAGTGAGGACCAGGCCATGCTCCCTACATTCTTCAGATTGTCCTATGGGTGCCAAGAGGGACAAGCGTGCTGGCAAACTAGCCACAGTGCCCATTTATTAGCACTTACCATGTGTGGGCACTTTACTAAGAGGCACATGTCCTCACAGAAGCCGCAGGATGGAGATGCTAGCATTGCTCATTTATAGATGAGGTGGCAGAGGCTCAAAGAGACTGTGCCTATCGGAAAAGCTGGGCATGGATCCTGGTTGCTCTGACTATGGAGCTTCCCTGTAACCACAGAACTCCATAGCTCTCAAACTGTTTGGGGGAATTAGGAAGTTCATTTAACTCTTACAGGAATGGTCCCAGCGTGGCATAAACAACTGTTGGTTTGTTTTAGTCCTTTGCTTTGCCATTTAGTGGAGGAGCAGCCTTTGAAGGAGATGCTGGGTTAGAGCGATGATTTTCAGGGCCAAGCAGACCTCCAGTTCTGCTCCTTCAGCCTCTCCCAGAGAAGACCAGCCCCCAGGTGAGGGGGGCATTGTGTGCAGAAGCAACATCTGCATGTGGGTGTTATACGGAGGTCATCCAGCTCATCTGTGCATCCCTTCTAGGAGTCCCGAAGTCTGGGTGCACCCCAGGAAGAAAACGGTTCTATAACGGTACAGAATCGGCAGGAGAGGCAGGACTGGGGTGGGAGGTGGGGTTCTTTAAACCAAGGCATTCCCTCTGCCAGGGATGCAGTTAGGGGCAAACACTCCTGGCATGGTACAGGGGAAGGGGCAATGCGTGGAAAGAAGCCAGATCATCAGCAAGAGCAGCACCACTGCAGCGCCTTGGGGATGCCATTTTTCAAACTGCCTGGGTTCCTGCTGCCCACCCCCAACATCCTGAAATTCACCAGAACTAACAATATTGGCAACCATCGGCTGCTGACTCCCTAGGAGGGGATTTTGTTATCTTATCAACCCAGATGACTCACAGACGCCTACGTCAAAGAGGGGTGAGATGTAGAGGAGATGGAATCTGGGGTGTTTCCCAGTCTGAGATGATGATTCCATGATAGCACAACATATGTTCATGCAGTCCACTACTCGGCTTTGTGAAGCAAGCTCCACATTCCAAACGCATGGTGACTGCCTCTGCCTCAAGACTGTAGGTGGCCCTTTGCCCTCTGACCAAGTCCTCCTCACCTTGGGATTACCCCTTTGGTCCTTACCCTCTCTGTGCCAGGCCCTCCGTCTCTGGATCATTTAATGACACAAGACCTTTCAGACATCTGGATCACTCTGCTTCTGCCCTTCCTTCAGTTCCTGGAGTTTGTGGGACACATGTTGTTATAGAAAGCCCATTCCTGCTCTCTTTGGATTCACGGGCTTTGGGAAGCCAGTTCTAGCAGGGCTAAGAGCTTGCAAGGGTAATTATTATATAGATGATTCTAAGCAAACCAGTTAACAAATCTTATCAAAAAATTGTCTTTGGGGGATGCCAGGTGCCCCACACAGCATAAATCCATGTGGAAATCCAGCCAGCACCACTCAGGGCACAGTGCCCAAGGTGAAGGTCATGCTGCATACCATGATGGCCAGTGAGGGCTGTCACCTGGGAAGGGGCTGCATGGCCTGCATGTCACCCAACAGGAATGAAGCCCACCCTTGCATCCCTTGGGATGCTCTTGTTTTATTTTTGCTTTTGCAATTCCACCTATCCTTCCAGACTTCAGATATATTCTCCCTCTTGGTGAATTTATCCTTTGTTGCTTGGAAATGCTACAGTACTGATTGTCAGGACTGTTCGCATCTTCAGTGCTTGGCAAGCTGCTTCCATTTCAAGTTTGATCTTCCATCTGCTTCAAGAACACCTGGATGGTGCGAATGACCTTTAAATACCTTCCAGTTCCCTACTTCAGGGGTAGCACCTGGTCCAGCATGTCTGATGTGAGTACTCATGGATATCTGCTGAAGGAACGAATGATCAGTTGTAGCTGTCTTGGCTGCTTATACGTCTTTCTTTGCCATTAACATCTGATTTTTATTTGCATGAGCCCACTTCTTGGACTATCCTTTCCTAACCAACTCTATGGAGAGAATACAAGACTATTCTTTTAAGCACAGTATCTGTCCCTGGTGGGCTACATTTGGCAGCAACAATGGTCTGAAACCTCCGAAGGCTTGGTAAGAGCTGTGGGGAAGTATGAAACATGTTCAATTAACTCCTGTTACTCAAAGTAAATGGAGGTGCTTAAGCCAATAGTCATATATTCTCAATTGCTCCTGTGACTAGGCTGTGAATGCCCTAAACACACTATCCATCTCAGCACAGATAATGTAACACGTGTCTGACACATAGTAGGCTCTCTAGACACCTAGACCAAGGGCACAAATAATGAAAGGAACGCTGAGCCTTGGCCTCACTTGGAAGGGACAAGCTCCCCAGTGGCCTCTTGTCTATAGTCAGGCAGCCCACTGATAGGCAGCTGCACCATCCTTGTGAAGGGCACACTACGTTTTTACCGCCCACCCTGGTCCAATTTAGATGTTAAAAGACAGCAGCAAGTAGGTGAAAATGTAATGATAAGTAGGATCGACTATTTCCCTTCCTCCTGATCACCTGCCACCACTTAGAGTCGCATCATTTTCTACCACCTTCTTTCATCCTGCGCTATACTCTTCATTCTTTTTTTTTTATTTGTTTTTTTATTGGAGGATAACTGCTTTACAATACTGTGTTGCTTTCTGCCATACATCAACCTGTGTCAGCCATAGCTTTAACATGTCCCCGCCCTCTTGAACTTCCTCTCACCTCCCACCCCATCTCACCGCTCTATTAACAGGCTGCCACCAGATCTGAGCTCCCTGCATCACGCAGCAAATCCCCACTGGCTATGTAGATTATGTATCACATCTTTCATTCTATTTAACACGGATCTTGATGAGGAGGGTCCCTCCTTTGCCCAGGTAACCAAAGGAAGGAAGTGATGTGTCATCCTTCTTTCCCTCCTTCTTTTTCTCTCTTACATGATGATTTTAAAGCATTTCATTTGCAAATATCAGCATCATGTCTATTTTTGCATGAGTTTGGATTGTCTGAATTTGTGGTCTCTTCCAGCCCATTTATCACTCTCTTCATTCAGAAGCAAAAAATGAGAGGGTCTCTGTATGGTGAAAGCTGGGAAGGAGGTTCCACAAGTGGAAGGCCCAGATCTTCCATGAGAATTCTGCTCAAACTTGTACCATCCCCAACAGAATTGCCTCCCTCCCCTTTTCCTCCTGCTTATGGGAGGGGAGGGGGCTCCTCCTATTTTCTGCAACCGTTTACTTAGGCAGGCATCAATAATTCAGGATACGAGCTCCCTTTCTGAAAGCCCAGGTGAGGGCCACAGGCCTCTCCAGGCCAGCAGCTCATTTGCTCTCTCCTGCAAGACTCCGTGGAGATCACTCCAGGCTCCTGGCTGGCCAGACCACGGCTGCCCTTGGAGAGGAGAACACCGTGAGCTTTGACTTCTGAATTGAGAGCTGCTTTTGTGCTCTGTCTTTAGCGGCTTTCCAGATCTCCTGCATCTGTGAAAATATCAGAGGCCACATCTGGGGTGAAGATACCACAGTCCATGAGCAGCAGCATGACACCGGAGAGGATTCTTATCTAACCTCAGACCCAAACTCCTCCTACCAGACCAGGTAAGGGGACTTCAAATCCATTCTTTGATTTTAGAAATATTTACATGAGACTCAAAGATGAAGATGTGGCCATGTTTAAGAGAGGCTGACTTCCAGCCTGAGTTAGACTTTATATCCAGGGTCTAAAAGGAGGTAGAATGTGCTCCTAAGACCTCTAGGAAGTGTGTAAGTTTCACAGCTGCAGAGATTTACTTAAGTGGGTACCAACACCCTCTTCTTTTCCAAACATTCACAATGCTTTATCTCTGGGATCACCCTTTATTTTAGGGTTGAGTCTGGCTTCTCCCTGCAGTCCTCAACCTTCCCCACCACCCCCACTGCCCCTCCCAGAGAGGTTGCTCTGCTCAGGAGTGGGATTGCTAATTCAATTGTGAGAAACCGTTTCACTTCCAGAAAAAAGACCCAGGAATATGTGTTCTTTACCAAGCTTTTTAACTGCTTCCCCCACTGACCCCATCCCCTGACTTGAGTTGAGACACTTAAACACCCCTGCCTGGGGAGGGCTATATTTATTTTTAAAAGAACCCCAGAGGAGTTTCCAGAACATTCTTTGAGATCCCTCTCTTGTGCAGTGGTCCCCACAGGCAGGACAACCTTCTCATAGCCTCAAATATTCATACCACTTCTGAGGGTGCTTCCTATCATCTCCCCCAGACAATCAGCGATGGGTCATTTGACACCCTTCTACTAAGAGTAATACCTTTACTAACTCAAAGATGTTTATGGTCGTGTTTCTAGTTTGAGGTATCTGCCACAGTTATTTAAGATGTTTGCCTAATTTTTCCTGCCTCTAAACCTTGTCTAGTCCAACTTATACTGCAAGCTCGTTGTTGTTGTTCATTGGCCAAAGTCGTGTCTGACTCTGTGTGACCCCATGGACTACAGCACACCAGGCTTCCCTGTCCTGCAAGAGTTTGCTTAAACTCATGTCCATTGAGTCGATAATGCCATCCAGCCATCTCACGCTCTATTGCCCTTTCTCTTCCTGCCCTCAATCCTTCCCAGCATCAGGGTCTTTTCCAATGAGTTGGCTCTTTGCATCAGGTGGTATTGAAGTACTGAAGTATTGAAGCTTCAGCTTCGGCCTCAGTCCTTCTGCCAGTTTAACCTTCCTTTGACACAGTTCCCATCAAGCCACCCCTAGCCATGCCCCCAGCCATCAACAAGGGCCTATGAGAGCACCCTATTACCTGGTAAACAGTACAAAAGCGTCACATGAGACTTCTGTAGGGGGCCATTCCTGGCACTCATGCCTTCCAGCCAGGCCCCAGGCCTTCTCTAAGCATCCTTCTTGCTCAGATCTTCTCTGAGATCTTGACCATTTCTCCTCTTAAATCTCCCGTCCTCATCCCCATTTCTATCAAGCAAAATCCTACCCACTCGGTGAGTGCCCCTGGGGTGTGCCGATTAGTTATACAGGGTCCCTCACCTACTAACTCATAGTAGTTCTAGCTACGACAGACAAAACACAGACATCTCAACATGTACAATGTGGTCAGCCTAGCGCTTTGGGGGCTGCTAGGGAGAAAGAACATGGGACCCCATAACCTTCTTTGTGAGGATGAAAGCAACTGTGATGAGCAGAAAGGAATTACTCACATGAAGAAGTTGGTGGCAGGGTATTCCAGGAAGAGGGAACCACAGAAGTGAAGGAAACTACAGTGGTTTATCAGAGTATATCATACACAGAGGAGAAGGGCCAAGGCTAGTCATTATGAGAACTTAACATGGAGCAAGACTGCACACGACTCTCTACCTGGCCTGTCTTGTTCCACTTGCCTATTGCCCTGTAATGTGGATGTCGTTACCATCAAAGATGCTCAACAGATGAAGACCCTGACTCTCAATGAACCGGGGGAAGACAGCTGTGCTCACATCAACAGTGAGTCAAGCTTAGAGTCCAGAACCCAACTCTCCACCGTTATCCTGCTTCAGTTGACCCTATAATCATAGGCAAGGCTGAATGCCTTCAAAGCCGTTTCATTCCTGGGTTCCAGGTCTGACTTTGCACGGATTTCACAAGCAAATGCAGATGGGACACGTGGACTTTCTGGGTCTTATTTCTTCCTGTATATAACAATGGTTCTCAGCCAGGGGGTGACTGTGGTCCCCAGGGGGGACAATCAGCCATGTCTGAAGATATATCTTTGGTGGTCCCACCTGCGGGGAGGGACCAGCATCTGGTGAGTAGCGACCCGGGAAGATGCTCAACATCCTAAAATACACAGGGCAGCCCCTCAATATGGGAGAACCCTGCTCTTCAGAGCAGGCCTCATGATGCAGCCTACATCACATACCACTCTGAGACATTAATTCTGGGGGCTAATGTAAGTGAGTCTCTGCAGGCAGAGACTGTTGACTTAAACGGCATGGTCCCCAACAGGAACTGAGGCTCTTGGATTGACTTCTCCATGTTTGCTTCAATGAAA
This sequence comes from Muntiacus reevesi, assembly GCF_963930625.1. NCBI lineage: Eukaryota > Metazoa > Chordata > Mammalia > Artiodactyla > Cervidae > Muntiacus > Muntiacus reevesi. The sequence continues at coordinate 27,023,652 of NC_089256.1, forward strand.
GGCTCCAATTCCTCCATGAAACCCATGTTTCCTCCAGAGTAAAATCCTGCAGGGCTTCACCGCAGCCAGGCCTGCTGGCTGCCTGCCGTTCATCAGCTCCCGTTACCCTGGGTTGTTTTCTCCGGGAGGTTGGACCTCCCTCCTCAAACTGCTCTCCATCTCGCCTGTTCTTGGCATCGCCTCTGGCAGCAAGAACTTATTGAGAGACCAGGCCCCAGAGGAAAGTGCTCAGCATGGTCCTTCCACGCTGCCTGGCTTGACTGGACCCAGAGCCACAGTCAGATGTCTCTACTCCGCAGAGCATCGGCCTCTCTTTTCCCGGCTATCTGTGTTTACTTGGAAAAATGATTTCCTCTGCTTTACTCCGCTTTCCTTTGAGCCCCATCGCCTGCTCAGTTCTCTGTCCTTTCTGTTTATTTCCACTTCTCATTTTTCCCCATTGATCCGACGCCCTGGAAATATAGCAGGAACAGAGTGTGCCCTGTAATATTCAGTTACACTTAATATTTCTCCACGAAGCATTGACTTGGAATGCCAAGCTGTCAGAGCGCAGGCCTGCTCTGCTTACACTGGACAGGGGCTTCAGCACAGGCTTCCATTCATGTCGGATCTCTTCCATGCTTAAAGGGGAACCGTGCCCAGGCTAACACAGGAAGGTGCCTCAGCCGGGCAGGGGGGCTGCCAAGCGCCCCCCAGAGAAAGTAGTTTCCTCAAATAAGTGAGTGGCTACAACACACTTAGTGCTTGGAAGGATAAAGACAACGCATCCAAGAAGACTGCCAGATGAATGTACTGCAGAATCCCAACACACTCCTTAAGCAGGAAGTGTTTTTCAAACCAGCCTTTGCCGTCAGCACTGCTAATGCTAGCTTTCTCAGATGCCACTTCCTGATGGTGTGTGTCACATGGAGGACTAATGAAGCTCTTTGGTGCTGTAGTGTTGATAGACCTTTGGGTGCACTGATGAAAGCATCAGACTCTTTCTCCAAAACCCCCTGCCAATGACACAAACTAGCCTGAGTGTTAGGAACTCGTATAGGTGAAACTCAATATCCATGAAGGAGACCATCAGCTTCCATAGCAGAGACCTTAAGGGGACCCAATCCTCTTGGGTGGATCTTGGCATCAATGACAGGATCCACTTCTTCCACAAACCCATGTTTCCTTCAGAATAAAACCCTTCAGGGCTTAGCACTCAGGAGGACACCATCTATGGATGGCCTTGGTTTCAAACTGAAGAACAAGTCTCTGCCTTCCTAGTTTAGGAGGCACTGTTGGGAAATACTGCAAGTGAAGTACTACTGATGTTTGCAGAAAACTACAATAAAAGTCTCACTCAGACATATCAACATTTTGCATCCTGAAGTTTCTCTTTGGGTGCAAAGATATACTTTGCTGTGTGGTTCAAAGAAGTCAGGAAAATGAATAACATCAAGGACACTGAGAACCAAGAAGCAAAGGGAGAAATTGAAAGCCAACCTTTCCCAGGAGACCTGTTCTCACCTCTCACATAAGAGGAAGCAATTCACAAGTGATCCACTAAGGCACTGGGCAACTACCAGGGGCACCTCAAAGCTAAAGCCTCAAATATGGGAGGGCATGACCCAATGTTCCCTGAAAGCTCTGGGAATGAACCATAGGGCCACATTCTCCTCGGAGAGGGAAGATCTTTATCTCAGTCCTCCTTTCTTCCGCTGAGTCAGGGACTATGCAGCTCGAGTATCCGCATCACCGCCCTTGGCCTAGCCTTCTAAGGAGATAGAATCTGGACCCACCTGCCTGACCTTGGTTATGGGAAGTGTGTGTGTGTTGGGGGGTGGGGTGCACTGCTGCAGAGCTCATCAAGTCATCTCGAGTAAGAAAGAAGAGGAGAGCCAGGGCAAGGGGGCCAGTAAGTAAGGAGAACCGTTGAAGAGGTGGGGAGAGTGAAGGGTCTGGAACCCGTAAAGAGGGGGAGAACGGTAGAGGGGACGCAACAGTTAGAAGGAGAGAAGAGCCTACAGAGCAGGTGTCCAGGAAGTCTTCCTGGATGATATGGTTTGCATTCTCTCTTTCTCCAAGACCAGAGTAAAAAAGGGCATCACTGCTTGACTCTCCTGCAGATGGACGTGTGCTTCCACTAGTACCTAAAGGAGCTCCACACAGCTCCTCGTGGAGACTTGAGGGGGATCTTGTGGATACATATACAGATTGAGATGGGCTGTAAGGATCCAGACTTGTTCAGATTCCATAGGTTGTTCTTTTGATGGAATATGTTCCACGCTTTTCATCCAAAAGACAGAGTTTTCATCAACAGTCCGGGGTGAGAAGAAAAACGAGAAGGTAAACGAGAGCAGGAAACTTTCCTTGGGAAAATGTTTGAAACTGTCATAAAGACCTTTTAATAAAAAGAATCACTTTCAGACTGTTCCATGGGGCCATATGAGAACTGTTCATCAGAGAACAGTCAAGATAACCCAACCAAACTGTGGGTTTTTTGAGTCAGAAATGATTTTCAGCCACAGGTCAAAGGGTTAGCCGGTCATTGTGGGATTAACATTTAAGTATCAAACACCTCCGGAAAGGCTTTCCCAGGAAAGGCAGAGAGTTTATTTCTAGTTAAAGTTTCTCTTTACTTAAGCCTCTAGAGCCTTCTATGTCATCTATTGGGATTAGGACCAGAAATGAGAAAGAAAAAGTTGGTCAGATAGTCAAAAGCACCAAACACATTTGAATTATATTTTTATCTGTAACTAATGTCTTTTTTGTTTGCTTTTTTATTTTTATATTTTTGTGTAACTAATGTCTTTTTTAAAAAAAGATTATCATTATTATTTTTTGGTCCTGCCACGTGGCAGACGGGATCTTATTTCCCTGACCAGGGATTGAACCCATGTCCCCTGCGTTGCAAGCATGCAGTCTTAACCACTGGATCGCCAGGCAAGTCCCTAAGGTCTTTTATAGTCTGGGCTGCTTGGAGAATGTAGGTGCAATCCACCCATCTTATCCAGGGGTTACAATCCCCTTCCACCTGCATTGCTATAGAGAAATAATATTTGTGCACGTTTGGATTTCTCTTCATTTTCCTCTCCTCTGAGCAAGGCAGGCAACTCATTGCTTAAGCAGGAGGGAGGAAGGGTGAGAAATGCAGAGAGGACAGGGAGACACCACTTCATACCAAGAGGATTTCTAGACCCGGGTCAGAGGAAGGGCGCTCCTTTTCCCCAGCTTATCAGGCTCTCCATTTCACCATCACAAGCATGTTACCATGCAGATGAGTCCATAACAGAGGTGATAACCCATTCCAGCCTCCTAACCCCTCACCTCAAAGGCAGTGTTTCTGAGCCTCTCCGAGGGAGAAGACATGAGCCCTTTTCTTTTCATCTCATCCGTCTTTCAGGCTCTCTGTCCCTTGATTTCAAAGCCTTTCTCAAACAAATGTGAAGTTGAAAGGATAGCCTTCAATTATTTCATTTTGTGAAGGTTAAAAAGGTTCTTGTAAATGATGGATGCAAATCCTGGAAACCCGGTTAAAACAACTGGATACCAGATGGCGAAGGAAAGTGGTTTACTGTAAAGTGTTGCAGAGTGTAGAAGCTCATTTACAAGAAGCAATTACACAAACAGCCCTGAGCATCCAAGATCCCATAAAAGGATGGCTGGGGTAGATGCACACTGTCAGCCGTGTTTGTGTGAGTTACACCCGCACACAGGACATGCCAACCGTGCGACCGGTCACCTTCCCGGCTGCCCTCATGATGATAAGTCTGGGGTGAGGGCTGACCTGCCAGTAAGCAAAGAGCTGCAGCCCCACGGGGAAGACTTCCACGTGCTCCATCACTCAGGCTGCCCGGGGAAATCTCCTGATCAGAGAAATTGAACAACGGAAGGAAAGTATGTTGATGTCATTGTCAATGGTCTAAGTCCGGGGAACTTGACTTGTACCTCAGGTCAAAGATATAAGAGAAAATTTCCATACAACCAGGATGATTTTTCATCCTCAATCTCTCTTGAAATGGAAAGTGAGCATAATATTATATTATGTAATATATTGTGATTGTGTAATATTATGTAATATCATATATATTAGCTATATATATAGCTAATTACATATATAATATCATATATATGTAATATCATATATATGTAATATCATTAGTATATAACTAATATAACTATGTTAGCTATATATATAAATGTTAGATATATATAACTATATTACTATAATATAATATATAACTATATTAGTTATATAGTACATAACTAATATTATATTAGTATATAATTATATAATAGTATATTATTATATTAGCATATAATATTATTATATAATACATTAATTATATATATATAATTAATTTGGAGGGGACTCCTAAATCACTGCAGATGGTGACTGCAGCCATGAAATTAAGACACTTGCTCCTTGGAAGAAAACCTGTGACCAACCTAGACAGCATATTAAAAAGCAGAGACATTACTTTACCAACAAAAGTCTGTCTAGTCAAAGATATGGTTTTCCCAGTAGTCATGTATGGATGTGAAAGCTGGACTATAAAGGAAGCTGAGTGCCGAAGAATTGATGCATTTGAACTGCGGTGTTGGGGAAGACTCTTGCGAGTCCCTTGGACTGCAAGGAGATCCAACCAGTCTATCCTAAAGGAAATCAGTCCTGAATATTCATTGGAAGGACTGATGCTGAGGCTGAAACTCCAATACTTTGGCCGCCTGATCCAAAGAACTGACTCATTTGAAAAGACCCTCATGTTTCCCTGGTGGCTCAGAGGTTATAGTGCCTGCCTGCAATGCAGGAGACCTGGGTTCAATCCCTGGGTCGGGAAGATTCCCTGGAGAAGGAAATGGCAACCCACTCCAGTATTCTTGCCTGGAGAATCCAATGGACGGAGGAGCCTGGTGGGCTACAGTCCATGGGGTCTCAAAGAGTCGGACACTACTGAGCAACTTCACTTCACTCCTTCACTTCATGCTGGGAAAGATCGAAGGTGGGAAGAAGGAGACGACAAAGGATGAGATGATGGCATCACCGACTCGATGGACACGAGTTTAAGAAAGCTCCGGGAGTTGATGATGGGCAGGGAAGCCTGGTATGCTGCAGTCCATGGGGTCACAAAGAGTTGGACATGACTGAGTGACTGAAATGAACTGACCTGAATACACTAATATTATATTAGATATAATATTATATTAATCGATATATTCTTGCAAATGTGTGATATAGTAGGCAGGTTATGAAGCTATTGGTGAGAACTGGACCCTGTGTTGCAGCTATTTGCTCCACACTCCTGGGTCAAACTGGGCTGTCCTGTCTGCCCTCTTCCACACAGAGCCTTCTGTGCTCAGCTCAGAGGCCCATGTGTCACAGTCTCCCCAAGATCTTATCCCACTTCAGTCAAACTTGTCAGGCTTACCCCTGTCATCATCAACTTGGTTGTAATCTGCACTGGGGAGAGACTAGGAGCTTGCCCAGTACTCAGTCCTATTGCAAGTGAAAGCATAAATTTTCATGGAGGCCTTCTGTAAATCCATGCATACCTCAGGACCTTGTTGTGATGTTTGTTTAGTCACTAAATTGTGTCCTGCTCTTTGCAACCCCATAGACTGTAGCCCACCAGGCTCCTCTGTCCATGGGATTTCTCAAGCAAGAATACTGGAATAGGTTGCCATTTCCTCCTCCAGGGGATCTTCTTGACTCATGGATCAAGCTGGTGTCTCTTGCATCTCCTGCATTACAGGCAGATTCTTTACCACTGAGCTACTCAGGCAAGAATGTAGGTAGTAGCTTGCCAAGGCAGTGAGAAAAATACTTTTGTGCAGGTGGGCCTTTCCAGGGCTCTGAAATCTCAGTATCCATTCTCATGGTCATACCACATATGTGCCTGTGAATCTTCATCCTGGATTAGAAACCAGTCTGCCATGCTGGTACTTATACCCCATGAGCTCCAAGAGACTCTAGCTTGATGAAACAGGCTTTCAAATTCCCTAGGACACACTAAAATGGGCCTGGCATATCAGAGTCAAATGGAATATGCTTGAAAAAAAAAATCTGATTCCCAAATGCCCATCAGTTAATGAATGAATACCAAACTGTTGTTATGCATGTTTACTAGAGCTATCATGACGAAATTCTACAAACTGGCTTAAACAAAAATTGACTTTTTTTTTTTTTTTTATGGTTCTGGAAACCAGAGAGTCCAAGATAAGGTGTTGGTAGATTTAGTTTCTTTGAAGGCCTCTTTCCTTAGCTTGCAGACGGCCGCCTTCTCTCTGTGTCCTCTACTTGGTCTCTCCTCTGTACATGTAGGTGTTCGTGTCCAAATTTCCTCTTCTTATAAGAACACAAGTCATATGGAATTACAGCCCAAAGTAAAGACCTTCTCTTAACTTAATTTCCTCTCTAAAGAACTTATCTCTGAATACAATGGCATTCAAAGGTACTGGGACTTAGAACTTCAACATAAGAACTTGGAGGAAACAACCAGTTCCTAGCAGTGTACATCTTTGCTGCAGCAAATTATTTGACAACAAAAGGGAATGGAGTACTGATATATACTATCCAATACAACATGAGTAAACCTTGAAGACATTATGCCAAGTGAAATTAGTGAAAAGGACAACATATTGTATGATTTTATTCATATGACATGTCTAGAATAGGCACATTGGTAGAGACAGAAAATAAATGACGGTTTCCACTGGCTTAGGGAAAGAGGGATTGGGTGTGATTGCTGACAGGTATGGTTTTCTTTTTGTGACAAAAATATTCTGGAATTAGATAGCTGTGATGGTTGCCCAATCTTGACTATCAATTAAAAGCTGCTGATCTGGATCCTTTAAAGGAGTGAGTTTATGCAGTATGAATTGCATCCCAATAAACCAAAAAACATGTAATGTTTCTGCTTAATAGGGTCAGTGGTTCCTATATCCAATTGGTGGCTCAGATGGTAAAGAATCTGCCTGCAATGCGGGAGACCTGGGTTCGACCCCTGATTTGGGAAGATCCCCTGGGGAGGGCATGGCAACCCATTCTAGTATTCTGGCCTGGAGAATCCCATGGACAGAGGAGCCTGGCAGGCTACAGTCCACTGGGTCACAAAGAGTCGGACATGACTGAAGGGATTAAGCACACAGTCATCACAGTTGAACACTGTAAATGTGTTTATTAACAGATTTAGCACTCAGATTAAAGCAGATTTAAACAAATATCTTGTTCCTGAGAGTGAACCACATCCTTGGGTATTACAAAGTTGGATTCAAATCCCTGCTCTGTTTTCAGTGGGGTTTGGGGAGGATGTGGCAGATATCAGGGACCCCCATCCGAAGACAATCTGTTCACTTTTGCTCTTGAGTTTCATCTGAACTGAGACCTACAGTCTGACTCCAAGAAGATCACCCCTTTTGTGAGAGGCTGGGTGACCCTTCTCAATCCTCCCATTCCTCTTCCATCCTCTCTGAACTCCAGTTTGCTAAGCCTTCTGGCCTTGAGAAAGTCATTCCTTCCTTCCTTGCTTTGCCTCTGCTCTGTGAAGCAATGGGTGGAACGTCTATCCCGTCCACAAGTGTAGCCATTCCTTGGGATCCCTCTTTCCTCTCTGGCATGCGCATGTCTCCCAGGTCTAATAAGTTGCTCCTCACCTCCTCAGACTGAGAGCCATCCATTCGTCCATTCCTTACACCCCACCAGTGTTTGCTGAGCAGTTACTACACTTCAAGCACTGCTCCGGAAGTCAGGAGTACAGTTCTGGACAAGATAGTCAAGGAAAAGGGTGGACTGTACACAAATAAGCAAGCAGCGGTAGAGCCCCAGGTCAGGACACTCAGCGGTCAGTCCTCAGTGAGCTCATCCCACCAGCCTGCCCTCGCCTGCTCTCTCTTCCCTACCTTCTTCTTCCTCAGGGCATGTCTGCCATCTCTTCTTTGAGGTCACAAATGGTATACCTTTCCGTGTACTAGTTCATAATGCTATCCTCTGTCATTTGCATGCAATAGGCATTGACGCAATATTTATTTTACAAATGCAAAAATATGGCACATACTCCATGCTTTGGGTAGTCTGTCTGTTTGTATTGCTTTGTATCTCATGCAGTTCTTGGCACGGTGCCTCTTGGTAGTGTGATAGTGTACCAAGGGTTTGGTTGGGTCACTCTAAGCTCAGGGCCTTCCTATAAACCCTGTGGGTTCTCTGCTGTGAGTAAAAGAAGGTCTCCCTAAAGCCACAAAGAAATGAAAGACCATAATTGCATTGTATATTAGTATGTGTTTTGTGGTATATGACTATGTTGGGATATTTGAAAGAGTGTGTTTATTTTCATTTATGTATATGTGTATACATAAAACACACAGACACACACTCATACCTGGATGAAGTGGTCACGGCTCTTGGGATGAACCTCCACCATAATACCAACCAAGGTTCGGTTATCTGTGGATGTGTTTGTTTGGGATTTGATCCCTGGGTGTGGTTGCTCTGTTTTGCTCACTTCCATGAAGCTGGGGCCTAAGGTGATTGGAGCATGGCAGGTGGTCAGGGGGTGCCAGCAAGTCTAATGAATAAGCAACATCACCAGCACCTCTCAAAATTTATATTTTAGGTATACAGGAATTCTGCTTTTGTGGGATCCATGGTCATTCCAATGTTTGTGATTTCTTATTCATCGATCTTTAAACATACAAGGGATGAAAATAAGTTCTCTCCTTAACACATGGAAAAACTTAAACCACAAAGAACTTACCTACAATGAGACATGTAAGTTCACAACCTTGAGCCCAAGGTTAAGGGTACTCAACATAACTGACATTGTGAGCTAGGTTATTCTATGTTGGTAGAGCTGTCCTGTGACTTGTCAGTGATGCCATTTACCCCCCACTCCCAGTTATGACAGCAAAATATGTCACCAGACAATGCCAAAGTTTCCCTAGGGGAAAAATTGTCCTTGGTTGGGAGCCACTTTTAGAATTTATGGGGGAGCCTTCTTGGATATATTTTTCTCTATGTTTAGGCCTTCCTGGTGGCTCAGTGGTAAAGAATCTGCTTGCCAATGCAGGAGACACAAGAGATGTGAGTTCAATCCCTGAGTTGGGAAGATTCCCTGGAGTAGGAAATGGCAACCCATTCCATTATTCTTGCCTAGAAAACTCCATGGACAGAGGAGCCTGGAAAGCTACAGTCCATGGGGTCACAAAGAGTTGGACATAACTGAGCATGCACACACCTATATAAAGTTGTTTTTTCATTGAAAAAGTTCTAGTTTCAAATACCTTTGCACATCTCTTATTCAATCAATGAACAGAAACAATAAGAATATAAACATCTAAATTGGCTACATTCTATGTTCTAGTTACACTAATCACACATCTTCATGGTCAACTTTTATGCATTACTCAGGCATAAGACCACTTAAAATTCATTTTCAGACCAGAAGAATACCTAACAACATCACACTGCTCTCTTCATTCAATTTATCTCCACAAAACTCTGTCCCCTTCTCTCTCACACAATTACACACATACACACACACACACACACACACACACACACAAATACACACAACTTCCTTTCTAAAATGTGAATAATTAATGTCTACTAGGGCTCCATCTTCATCCGGCTCTCTTGTCCTACCAGGCACATGGCACTTCTCCTTTCCTGCCATTTCCAAGTTGCTAGACCCATGTAGATTAGTTCTACCCAATGGGTTATAAGATAAGTGCTATGTCCCTCTGATTAACCACTACACCATCTATGGAAGAAGCCCTGAGCTAACCTGGTTGGGCCTCATGATGGAAACAATCCGGTCAATCAGGTTGCTACATGGGGGACAGTTGCCTTGAGGAGTTTCCCAAAGCCATGGTAGGTTTTGCTTGACTGAGAAATAAACCGTGGTGTTATTAGGTCACTGAGTCTGTGGGTCTGTTTGTTACACAGCCTATCTGGGCTTATGGTGCACTAGTAACTGACTGGTACATCCACTGAGGAATAGGTGCAAAGCTGCATGTGAGCTCTCTGGAATATTTTCTGGACATTCTGATGGAAGGACAGGTCACAGACTACGGTAAGTTCTGCAGACTAAGAAGGAAAAAAAGAACAGGTTGATTATATTTCATATTCAGTTTCACTTAAATTATATGAGCAATCAGTTACATAAACAACATTGTAATTACCAATAGCTTTTGTGATCAATCCCGTGGACAGAGGAGTCTGGTGGACTTCAGTCCATGGGATCACAAAAAGTCGGACACAAGTGAGCAGCTAACACCTGATGATCAAATTTGGCGACATAGGGCATTCAAAATGTGCTCCTGTTTCTTAAATATTGGAAGGAAACCTGATCAATCCAGGGAGCTACTTGGAGTGGCTTCCCATCCCAAAGATGTTTTTGTATCTTGGCCTCCAGATGTATTTTGGGCCTCCAGCAGTTCACATTCAATATAAACTACCCCAAAATAGCTTCTGATACCAATACATGACATGACCTTGGGCTGATAATTTATTTAAGTTTCAGTGAGACCAGACTGTCCTGTGTCTTTTTAAGCTACTCTCTGCTTTGATTTTGGTCAATAGCCTGTTTTAAGAAAAGCTTTGGCCAGATTTAAAAAAAAAGAAAATCTGCCTTCCCTTGAGTAAACAGGGTAACCTGACAGCTCCAGTGGGTAAATAATGCACGTTTTAAAAGCCTTTCCAAATAGGTCTCTATCCAGCAAGCTGCTTTTATAAGCTACTGCTCTCCCTAATATCCACTTATTCAAAACTCCTTAAAAAATACCATGGGTTGAAATGATAGACATCCTACTAGATCTGGGTTTGCTGGATTTTTTTAAGAAGAAGAAATGTAATTTTCCCCTTTGGTTAGGAAAAGAGTCTTTCCTGAAATATGATCCTCTCAGATAAATAATGGCAATAAAAGTAAATGGAAAGTGGGAAAGAACATACTTTCTTAGTGCAGTGTGCAGCACTTTCTAATTGGAAAATGCTAAAAGGGAGTTTTCCTTGGAGGCCTCCCATCTGATTTGAGACCAAACAAAACAGTGATTTGCTTATGAGCACTGAGGTCTCTGTTTTCCCTGTTAAAGAAGAAGCGAAGAATGGAAGAGAAGTACTAAGAGTTGTAAAACTGTATTATAATCATGATTTGAGTGGCTATTTCATGCATTAGGGTAGAATGGAGAAACGCCAGAATGTGAGGAGCAGGAAAAGAGCTTTGGGGTCATCTGGTTAACCCCAGGAGGAAGCAAAGATTGTTGCTATGAAGAGTGTTGATAAAGAGCCGTGTATATTTCTTATTCTTGCTAGCATAGTGCTTCTGCTCAGGTGGAAGTATTCTTTTTTCCCACATAAAAGAAATCTATCTGGTTTAGCTGAGTTCTTCTGGAATTTGGTGAGGCATTTATTCATCTGTCTCAGAATGGGCTGATGGCTTTGAAAGCCAGAACTTTTACAGTTCAGGGCTTTCTGGGTCCTCTGGTCCTGTTATCTAATTGGTTGTCTAAAATGGATACTGTCCATGTTTTTTCAAAGTTTCCTCACTTCCTTAACTAGAAATAGCATACCTACCCTCAGGATATGAAGACTGAGGTGTCTTCCTCAGGATCCACCCAAGGGACACAGCTGGTGTTGACCACTTGTGCAGACAAAGTCTGCTGCAATCAATGGCCCAGTCTAAAATGCTTTCACTGGAGAGGTGGCAGGCACCTGTGATGGTGTATTTTATGTGTTGGCTTACCTAAGCCACAGTACACACATACTTGGTCAAACATTATTCTAGCTGAACACCTTCTCCCTAACACAGTCTAGCACACAAAACATTCATCTGACTCAGCAGTTTCCTCACCAAGGGAAACACGCTACAGATCCCAGGAAGGAGACTGATGGAAATTAATAAGTAGCAGCTTCCTGTACTTTGCCATCAGCAATAACAAAATATATCAAAAGAGGAGAATCCAGAATTCAGTAGTCAATTCAGCAGAATTCAGAATGATTTTCTCAGTCCTAAGGACTTTCTAACAGGAGAGATTCTCACAGCCTAGTGCTCACCATTGGTTTCATCAGCAGCCCAGGAGGTCTCTCTAAACATGTTAAGCATTTAACACTAGATGTCTGAGACCCCAACTGTGTACTTGCTAGAAGAGGGCTCTATATATTCAAAGGTATAGGGTTAGCAGGAATTTTCATAAGGGCTTTTGCCTATTTATACTCTCTAAGGCACAGCATAATGCTAATAAAATACTAATGGGATAGTAGGTAATTTACTGGATTTTTTAAAAGCAAATTCTTCTAATTACAGTACAAGTTTCAGTAATTTAAGATATTTGTAATACAGGACATGTGATATGTATGAAGAAGTGTAAGTTAGGAGAAAATGTGAACTGACGCTTTATTAACATGGAATTTCACTGTATTTTAGAATATAGTATTAATTCTCAACAACCAGGGTAGAAAGAAATGAGTGATTCTTTTTATAGTGAACTAAGTTCATAAGAAAACTATGTGGATAGTCTCTAGAGACCCTAAAAACAGAAAGAAATCAAGTAAAAGTAAATCAACTTAGAAATCCAAGAATGTTTCTGTAGAATACCAGAAAATCGGCACTAGAGAAACTGATACATCCAAATTATTATTACTTCTTTTTATTAGGCCAGTTATTTAATTATGTCACCATGAGAAGAAAGTGGTATATTTTTCACTTTGGTATTTTCAGAACTGCCAGAGATGAGCTAAAGCAAATAAATACGTAAGCAAATTATTTTTATCTCTTTCTGTTACAGCTAAGTAGCTGGTCAATTGTCTTTATAGATTTTATTTCTAAAAGCCACACATAAGAAAGGAAGGTCAACAGATGAAAAGGATCCAGCACTTTAGCTTCAATTTCAAGACCTTGATGGTAATAGCCCAGATGTCCTTAAGACTTGATGATCAGGATACCTAATAAATGCAGTACCACTTTGAGACTCAGAACTCTTAGTTTTGAATCACAATTGCATTGTACATGGTCCACTGAAATATTTAAAACATCATCCTTTATTTCTACCATATGTCTAAGCATATTTCAAACCATGCAACATGCAACTGGTTTGTGCTCCAATAAAAATTACAATAATTGTGGGTGAAACACAACATAGTTAGAGAGGAGAAGATTGAAGAGGTAGGACAGTATACATGTATTTTGGATTATATGTGAACTCAGTTGATCCATAGATTAAGTAGCAGATGATCAAGAAGGAGGTGCACAAACGGACTTAGCAGATACACAGATGTTGTACTAAAGGCTTCACTGGTAGCTCAGATGGTAAAGAATCTGCCTGCAATACAGGGAACCCAGGTTTGATCCCTGAGCTGGAAAGATCCCCTGAAGAAGGGAATGGCTACCCACTCCAGTATTCTTGCCTGGAGAATTCCATGGACAGAGGAGACTGGCAGACTATATAGTCCATGGGGTCACAAAGAACTGGACTCAACTGAGCCACTGACACATTTATTTTCAGGGGTGCTAAAGGCAAGTGGGGAATCTGGGGCTACAACAATTGTAGCTGAGTAGGTTGGCTGAGTACAGTTGGCCATGCTGTGAGTCATCTAGTTGACTTCTGCTTTTTATCATGCAAAACTATGGCTTGAAATGAATTATTTTTTCATCTTTTGAGACAAGTTTGACAAAACTTATTTATTGCTAAATTGGATAGTTTGGTCTGCTCCTGTTGTGTCACCATCTCTAAGAAATCAAAATGAAAGCCATCAGATACTGTCTTGCAGAGCTGTGCAGTATTTCCCCACATTGGCCAGGACTGTTTCCCCATACTGATCACTGTCAGTGGTGACCCACAGCTAGTGCTGCCATTTGTAGCACTGAATGATCATGCCTCAGTCTGCTATAGCGTGCCCTTGACAGGGAGGGCTTGTGACCCCACAGACTGTCTATGGAACTCTCCAGGCCAGAATACTGGAGTGGGTAGCCTTTCCCTTCTCCAGGGGATCTTCCCAACCCAGGGATCAAACCCAGGTCTCTTGCATTGCAAGCAAATTCTTTACCAACTGAGCCACAAGGGAAGCCCAATGTTTTGCAAGTCTACCTCAAATGCATCAGCCAAGTTAATGTGGGAGAGCTTCCCTGTGGCTCAGTGGTAAAAAACCTGCTTGCTAATGCAGGAGACATGAGTTCGACCCCTGGGTTGGGAAGATGCCCTGGAGAAGGAAATGGCAACCTTCTCCAACATTCTTGCCTGGGGAACCCCATGTGCCTGGCAGACTACAGTCCATGGGATTGCAAAAGTGTCAGACATGACTTAGCAATGAAACAACAACAAAGTTAATGAAGCAGATAAGACCTGTCTCAGATGCTAGGGGAAGCTGGATCTGGGTTCACATTCTGTCTATTCCACCTAATACCTCTGTATTCCTACAGAAGTTGCTGCAGGCTAAGTCTGGTTTCCTCATCTGGGAAAGGGCCACTGTACTAGCTAGTATTTACTGATTGCCTACAATGTACCAGGTTCTGTTCCCACCAAAGTCGGTATCACATCATTGTCTATAGTGTCACATAATAACAGCAGATACCATTATCATGCCATTTTGCAGGTGTGGAAACAAAAGGCCCAGCACCCACGTGGAAACTGGCAGAGAAGTGTTGGTAATCCAGGCCTGTGTTCTCACACGTGTCTTATACTGAATCTCTGGTTGCTGAATCGCTGTGCTCATCACCAGGCAACTATTCTGACTCATTTCAGCATCTGCTTTAAAGAATTGCTTTCAAGAAGGACATAAATCAGCACACATGGCACTCAGCAAAGGATTCACATGTACACTCCTTCATCCACTCAACAAATATCGAATGACAGCCCCCTAATATGTCAGGCACTGTTCTAGGAGTTGGGTATACGGGATAATGCAAGGTTCTGCCTTCTTGGAGCTTGTAATCTAGATTGGAAACAAGCCACTGCTGAATCAATACATCTTCAGTGAAACATTACAAATGCCATGAAGCAAAATAAAGCAGGGGACAGAGACACAATATTAGCAGGCAGTGGTTGAACATGGGTGGAGGGTGAAGATGCTTCAGAAAGAGGAATGGGCTCTGTGAGGAAGTGAGCTTTGAGCCAAGCCCTAATTGATTTGATAGAGAAGCCATGCAAAGATCTGGTGAGTATTGTCATTGCTTTTATAATAAAATTAATTATGGAGAATTTTTGTCACCAGTGCCAACAAAAGGCATAATCTTTTACCCTTTCTCCAGTGCCCTACAATAAAAGAGTAAAACTGAAAGTGTGATGGAAAAGGAAAGAGCTACTCTGAAGGCTGGAGAAAGTCTGTGTGCTTAGTCGCTCAGTCATGTCTGACTCTTTGCAGGCCCCTGGACTGTAGCCCACCAGGCTCCTCTATCCATAGGGATTCTCCAGGCAAGAATACTGGAGTGGATTACCATGCTCTCCTTTGGGGATCTTCCCAACTCAGGGATCAAACCCAGGTCTCCCGCATTGTGGGCAGATTCTTTACCATCTGAGCCACCAGGGAAGGCTGGAGAGAGTTTGGTTCCTGCAAACTCTGAAGGTATCATGAATGAAAAGAGACCATTTCCAACTCTTTGTTGATAATTCACAAAGTCTCCCAAAGATAAAACCACAGTTGGCCACAGTTTTGTTGGTTTCACTTAATTCTCTGACTCTGACTCCTTGTGTGACTAAAAGCATACCATAATCACAGCAAATTCTGCCTCACTTTGTTCCATTAAAGGGAACCCAAGCCATTTCACACACCATCTTCCCATTCAATCTTGATTTTACAATGCTTTTCACTGAAGATTAGAGTTAATGCTTTTCTAAGAGGTTTGTCACAAAAGGGAATTTAATTGGGGCTCATTTTCTCCATCTACACATTTTGTTCAAAAGCTTTACTTTTAGAGAGTGTGTTTAATCATATATATGACTTTGGAGAAACAAGCCATAAGGGAAAACCTTCCTTGACTTACTGGGGATATAACCATTTCACTCCCCATAGTGGATTGAACAGTATTTCCCCAAACAGAGAAGTCCAAAGGCTAACATCCATACCTGTGAACGTGATTTTGTTTGGAAATAGGGTTTTTGCAGATGTAATTAGGGATCTTAAGATGAGATCAATTTGTAGTAGGATGGGCCTTAAGTCCCATAGTAAGTGTCCTTCAAAGATAAAGGAGAGGGAGATTTGAGAGACAGGGACACAGGGTAAGATCAAGACAAACACAGAGATGGAGACTTGCAGTCTCAAGCCAGGGAATGCCAAGAGTGCCAGCAAGTTTCAGAAACTAACAGAGAGGCATGGAATCGATTCTCCCTCAGAGGCTTTGGAAGAAACCAACCCTGCTGACACCCTGATTTCAGAGGCCACCCTAATCATGGACTCCATAATTGTGAGGGGATCAATTTCTGTTGTTAAGCCAACTAGTTTATGATATTTTGTTAAGGCAGCCATAGGACTCTCATATACCTGGTTTGAATCTTTGACATTGAATAGAAGACCTACTGTTATGAGTCATTTAATCTCTGACTTCAGATTACATTACAAAGCTACAGTAATCAAAATAGTATGGTACTGGCACAAAAACAGAAATATAGATCAATGGAACAGGCTAGAAAGCCTGGATACCTATGGTCACCAAGTCTATGACCAAGGAGACAAGAATATACAATGGAGAAATGACAGTCTCTTCAATAAGTAATACAGGGAAAACTGGACATCTACACATGAAAGAATGAAATTAGAACATTTTCTAACACCATACACAAAAATAAACTCAAAATGGATTAAAAACCTAAATGTAAGGCTGGATACTATAAAAATCTTAGAGGAAAATAAAAACGGAACACTCTCTGACATAAATCACAGCAATATCTTTTTGAACACACCTTCAAGAGTGATGAAAATAGAAATAAAAATAAACAAACAGGACATAATTAAACTTAGAAGCTTCTGCACAGCAAAAGAAACCATAAACAAAATGAAAAGAAAACCCACAAAATGGGAGAAAGTATTTGCAAATCAAGTGACCAACAAGAGATTAATCTCCAAAATATACAAACAGCCCAGGCAGCTCAATATCAAAAATAAAAATAGAAAAGTGGGTAGAAGATCTAAATAGACATTTCTCCAAAAAAGACACACAGATGCCCAAGAGGCACATGAAAAGACACTCAAAATCACTAATCATTATAGAAATGCAAATCAAAACTACAATGAATTATCACCTCACACTGGTCAGAATGGCCATCATCAAAAAACCTACAAACAATAAATGCTGGGGAGGGTGTGAAGAAAAGGGAACCCTCCCACACTGCTGGTGGAAATGTACATTGGTACAACCACTGAGGAGAAGAGTAGGGAGGTTCCTTAAAAAACTAAAAATAGAGCCACCATAGGATCCAGCAATCCCAATATATTCAGGTCAGAATATAGGATTTATAGACTGTCATGCCTACCTAGTGCCTCTGTGGTACTTCATTTGCCTCCCCTCCCTCCTGCTACCTGGTGAAAAGACCCTGGTCATAGTCATGAGATAGACCAACCCAAACTCAGCCCACCACAGCAACTTACCCCTGCCCCAATCCTGATTGGTAAATGAGCTAATTGACTCCAACTGGAATTTTTTCATCAGACAAGAGGGAAAGTTCTTTTCTAGACAGTTAATTAGATTTGAAGTCTGTGAATCCAAAGCTTCTCATCATAGTCTTCCTGTAGGCAAAGCCACAACAAGAGGTGGGGATTAAAATGAAGCCGGAGCCCCATCACAGAGTGCCTGGGTTGGCCTTTACCCCAAAGGCCATGAGGATCCAAGGAAAGGTGCTCATCAGAGCTGGTATAAGTAGGCTAACATGACCATGAGAAGGTAGGACTGAAGTTGATAAAGACCTGTCATGGAGTAAGAGGTGCTGGTAGGAACCTATGAGTACTCACCCAGGACTGAACCAAGGCAGTAGCAGCAGGAGCCAAGAAGAGAGAAAAGATTCAAAGTGTAATAATAAAAAGTTACACGGAAGACATGGTTTCTCCAGTGGCTCAGTGGGAACGAATCTGTCTGTAGGGCAGGAGATATGGGTTCAATCCTTGGGTTGGGAAGATCTAGAGGATGGCATGGCACCCACTCCAGTATTCTTGCCTGGAGAATCTTGTGGTCCTAGGAGCCTGGTGGGCTATACAATCCATAGGGTCACAAAGAGTCAGACACAACTGAAGCGACTGAGCACATGCTGAAGACATGGATGCCAACTGCATGCAGAGAAGAAAAGAGAGGAGAAGTCAAAGGCACCTTACTAAATTCGATTTTCAAGATCACTGAAATCAGAATAGAGCCTATTTTTTTTTATGCTTTCAAGAGGTTTCCTGTAAACATTTTGAGTATGTTTAAGGAACACATGGAGGAGTTAATATCCCAGACAATAAAGGGAATTAAGCAATTCAGGAATTTTGAGGCTCCAATGATCAAATACTTTAGGATCTCAGTAGGGAGTGGTACATTCTGGAAGTCTTATGTTCTATTACACTCTTTCTCTCCTCAACCTCTGGAGAAATTTTTTTTTTTTAGAAATTATTTAAACCAATCTCAAAGTTCTTTCCTAGGGCAAAGGCTTAAAATAAAGGGGGGCTACAGAAAAAATGTGCAAACTTGAGGCAGCTAAGAGCTTTCCCAAACTACATTACAGGTGAGCCTCCTTGGAGCTCAAAATGAGCAAAGCCACAGAAGACAATGCAGTTCGCTGTAGATAAGGATAATGGATGGTGGATGGGAAAAATGATGAGCATCAATAAAGCATGCTGGTGCAATGCTGAATAAGAGACCTCACTTTACGGTGCTTATATTGAAGTGTGTGTGATGGGCAAGGAGAGTGCCTGTAATGGGAAGAGTCTGTGTCTTCCCTGGGAGAGTTCAGAAGAAGGAGAAGCACAGGGCTTACCCACTGTATGGTACTTCTTGCCAATGACTCTGGAGCCTTAGAAGGTAGAAGCTAGAAAAAGCTTTGAACTTCTTTTATTCAACATGTACCCATGCCTTGAATTTGAGTTTCAAGGCAGACAGTTCCTGATTTGGGGAACTGTGGACATGGAAAAATCCCTTCAAAGTACCACAGAGAAACTTGAGTTTATGCAAAGGTAAAGAAGTGAGCTTCCCAGTTGGTGCTAGTGGTAAAGAACCTGCCTGCCAATGCAGGAGACTTAGGAGACTCGGGTTCGATCCCTGGGTCAGGAAGATCCCCCGGAGAAGGAAATGTCAACCCACTCCAGTATTCTTTCTTGGAGAATTCCCCAGACACAGGAGTCTGGTGGGCTACAGTCCATGGGGTCGCAGAGTCAGATATGAGTGAAGCGACTTAGTGCAGCCCTAAGGTAAAGAAAGGTCGTGCTGAATAGAGATGTTTGGAGATTTAGCTCCAAAGAGCTGAAAAAGAGGTATTTGGGAGAAGGCAACTTAGGGGTGCAGGAGGCCAGCACATGGCAGGCAGGGCCTGGCTCCTTACCTGGTACAGTGCTTCTACCTTGGAGGACCGCGCTGGACTCAGCAGTCTGTATGTTTTGTTTTGCCCTTTGGTACCAAAAAAATGTTGCCTAACTTTTCAATGCTTATGACTATAGGTATTTTAAATACAGAGATTTCAGGGGGCTTCCCTGGTGGCTCAGTGGTAAAGAATCTGTTTGCGGGAGAGATGGGTTTGATCCCAAGGTCAGGAAGATCCCCTGGAAGAGGAAATGGCGACCCCCTCCAGTGTTCTTGCCTGGGAAATCCCGTGGACAGAGGAATCTGGCAGGCTACAGTCCATGGAGTCACAAAAGAGTCAGATACAGCTTAACAACTGAACAACAGCAATAGTTTTCAGATTCCTTTTGAAAACTAAAGATCTGGCCATGCCAAGTCCTCATGCCCACAAGTCAACAATTTCAGAGGTGGAGAAGTGCAGGTGACCTCTCCAAAAGCTGCTGGTCTCACCTCCTGCCACCTGTCTGTACTCACATCCAGCCTGTTCACACTTATGTTTACAGGTCTGGTCTGGTTTGTACTTGACCTTGGGACACATAGATTGCAGAAAAGCTGACTAGCTGCGGACAGACCAAGAAGATAGATGTAGGCAAAACTGGAGGTGGCCTCCACACTCACAGATGTTATGCTCTTGGGAGGAGACGGTCCCTCTACACAATGAGGTCCAGTACAGAATTCCGTGTGGATCAGGAGCTCTGAGCACTGTAGCTTTGGAAGCTTCTGGAAATAGTACCCTAGAAATAGGACTGCCAACTCATCATGAGCACCTGAGGTGGGAGCAGGGTGAGCCTCTCTAAATGGTGCCATGGAGTTGCATTCACCACGCAGTAGCTGGAAGGAGAGGAGACGAGTGTGGCAAGTGGCACACACGGGGACCACAGAAAAGACTCTGGGCTGGGGACAGGGGCGGGAGTTTGAAAACTCTCATGCAGGTGGGGTGCTTAAGTAATGACATTTACATAGTAAAAGCAATGCCTGGATATACCAGATGAATATTAAAACTTTAAAAAAATTTTTTTAATTGAAGAATAATTGCTTTACAGAATTTTGTGGTTTTCTGTCAAACCTCAACATGAATCAGCCACAGGTATTTTAAACTGCATGCATCCTAAACCTAGAAATTCTATTTTTAGAATTTTTATCTAAAGAAAAGTCGTGGATGTGTACAAAGATTTCATTAAAATGGTTTATCATTTTATGTAAGTTTAACAGCAAAGAACTGCCAATGGGCTTTTTAAACTGCAACCACTGGCATGGTGTGACCTGTGGCATGCACGCTCAGTCCGACTCTGCGACCCCATGGACTGTAGCCAACCAGGCTCCTCTGTCCATGGGATTTCTCAGGCAAGAATACTGGAGTGGGTTGACATTTCCTTCTTCAGGATACCTTCCAATCCAGGGATCAAATCCTTGTCTCTTGCCTTTCCTGCCTGAGCAGGCAGGTTCTTTACCAACTGAGCCCCCGGGAAAGCCTTACAACCACTGGACACTGATTGAATAAATTGTATCATCCATAAAATAAATTCCATGGAGACACTGAAATTCTTTCATGGAAGTTATTTATGATATTTACACACATGTTACAAAAATAATATGCATGATATAATGCCACTCTTATTAAAAGTATAAATATACATAGGGAAGATATTCAAGTTTTTGCATTATATTAGTTTCCTATGTCTGCTGTAACAAATTACCAAAAACACTGGGGCTTAAAACAACAAAAATGTGTCTCACAGCTATGGAGGCCATAAGTTCAGCAGGTTCACTGGGATAAATCCAAGGAAGAGGTAGGACTGAGCTCCTGCCAAAGGGAGAGAGAGCTTCTGGTGGCCGCTGGCATTCCTTGGCTTGTGGACACATAACTCCAATCTCTGCCTCTGTCTTTATATTGCTTTCACCTTTTCTGTGTATAATCTCCCCTGTCCTCTTTTTCAGGGCTTTGCAGGTGGCTCCATGGTAAAGAACCTGCCTGCCAATGCAGGAGATGAGTTCAATCCCTGGGTCGGGAAGATCCCCTGGAGGAAGAAGTGGCAACCCATTCCAGCATCCTTTGCCTGGAGAATCCCATGGACAGAGGACCCTCACGGGCTACAGTCCATCGGGTCACAAAGAGTCAGACTCAATTGAGAGACTGAGCACACGCTCTTTCTTATAAGAATTCTTGTGTTTGGAGTTAGGACCCACGAAGACAATTCAGAATGATCTCTCCAGGTCGAATTCATTAGCTTAATTGCATCTGTAAAGTACCATTTTCCTTGTAATTTCACATTTACAGGTTCTAGGGATTAGGACTATCTTTGCCAAGGCCATTATTAACTGCCGTCCTCCCAAATATTTAAAGACATTTTCTTTCTTTGTGTTGTTTCCATTCTTTCTTAAATTGAGCATCTAATAAGTTCATTAAGAGGACTTTATTTCTATTAGATTCAAACAGACGAAATATTTATGAATTCCCACTTTGTGTCTGGCCTTGTGAGTATTTCTGATTAGGAGCCAAGAAAGAAACAGAACAACATAAACCATATATACCCACATAAAATCTATCTTTGCCCTTTAGAGTATTAAAATTTTTTCCAATATTCAAGGTATATTAAAAAATACAAACACATAATATTTGTATTTTATCAAATATGACATTGCATGGTATAGAACAGTTCAAGGAAAGGGAGAGGAGAAGATAGACTTAACTAGTTACCAAGAGCTCCTTGGAAAGCATGACTCACCATAGGCTTTAAATATGACACATGATTAGGATTTAATGAAATAGTATAAACAAAGGCAGTGTTATCATGGTTTTGAAGAATGTCTAGCAGATGTTTCTAACTGCACAAAAAGCAATGGAATCTGTATGATGTGAAAGAGAAGAATTTCTCTTCCCTAGCTTTCCTTGGTAGCTCGGCTGGTAAAGAATCTGCCTGCAATGCAGGAGACCCTGGCTCCATTCCTTTGTTGGAAAGATCCACTGGAGAAGGGATAGGCTACCCACTCCAGTATTCTGGCCTGGAGAATTCCATGGACTGTATGGCCCATAGGATCGCAAAGAGTCAGACATGAGTGAGCAACTTTCTAATCTAAAGGGCTTCCCTTGTAGTTCAGTCGGTGAAGAATCCACCTGCCATACAGGAATCCACCTTCAATGCAGAAGACCCGGGTTCGATTCATGGGTCAGGAAGATTCCCTGGAGAAGGAAATGGCAACCTACTCCAGTAATCTGGAAAATCCCATGGACAGAGGAGCCTGGCAGGCTACAGTCCATGGGGTTTCAAGAGTCGGACAAAACTTAGTGACTAAATCACCACCACCTAAGTGTGGGCTCAAACTCTGAAAGGGCTTTAATGTTAGGAAAAAGACTTGCTGCCAACCATAAGACATACCATGAAAAACAGGAAGTAAAATAAACATCATTTTTTATTCTGAAAGGTGAGTGGTGAAGAAAGCAACACAGTGATTCATTTCCGGTAAGGAATCTGGAGGAATCTCCTTCAAAGAAGGGGAGAAGGCAGTAAAACCGAGAAAGATATAGGAGAAAGTCCTCTCCTGCTTCCATATCTGTGTGCTAGATTCTGAGTTTTTGTGGGAGATACACACATTTTAAATAAATTTCTTGTCCTTAAGAAGCTTATACTTCAATAAGAAGGGAATGAATGAACAGTACTGATGCACAGTGTTACACAATCAACGTCAGGAAACACACAAATCAGTGTCTTTAGAATTAGAGGCTGGGGAGCCTACCCTCAAGGAGCAGGGATTGTAGAACAGAGAGGCTAAGTGGAGAAGGCAGAAAGTGAGTGACATACCTTTTTTTTTTAATTGGAAGAAATAAAATATTCAAAATCCCTCGAAACACTGATTCAAAAAGATACATGCACATCAATGTCCATAGGAGCCTTGTTTACACTAGCTAAGGTATGAAAGCAACTTAAGTGTCCATCAGCAGATGAATGGATAAAGACATCCATATATATGATGCAATATTATTCAACCATAGAAAAGCACAAAGTTACAATCTGCAACAACATGGGTAGACTTGGAGGGCATTATACTAATTGAAATAAGTCAGATAGAGAAAGACAAATACTGTATGATGTAATTTATACATGAAATCTAAAAAGATTACAACAAATCAATGAATATAGCAAAAAAGTAGACTTAAGAGATACAGAGAACAAGCTAGGGATTACCAGAGGGGAGAGAGAATAGGGGATGGATGTATAAGGTTAGGGAAGCAAGAGGTACAAACTATTATGTATAAAAAAGCAATAAATATATATTATACAATATGGGGAATATAGCCAATATTTGGAGTAATTATAAATAGAATATTACATTTAGAAATTGTAAATCACCATCTTGTATATCTATAACTTATATAATATTCTAACACAACCATAACAAACTTAAAAAATGGGATAGATACATGAGACTTATTATTTCATGTTTATATATTTTTACTGTTACCTATGCTAAGGTTGTTGTAGAGAAAAATATGTCAATATGCTTGGGAAAATTTCAGCTTTACAGACAACATCTTACTTTACATAGATTCAAGCTTATCTAATAACATGGTGAAGGAGAAGAAATATAGCTACTATTAATTTAAAAAATTGGATGCTATGTGATTTTTTTTCTGAGACCTTTTGAATATAACTATCATTTCCTCTAAAGTATATATCTCATGATATTTACTAAATTGTTTTATGAAAAACATGGAAGAAATAAAGACAGAAAAAGGATAATGACAATGTCTAAATTTATCTAGTCATATGCCAGACAGTGTAAGATTTTTTTTAATCAAGTGGAAATGAAAACTTTTTCTCCACCCTTTTAGAATATTTCTGTAGGAGTATGTGAATTAAACCAAAAAAAAGCTGGATTAACAGGAGAAAGAGCACACAATTTTTATTAATATTTATGTGTATGAGAATTTACAGAATAGAAGTGAAACTCAAGTAAGTGGTTAGACCTGGTACCCTTTCAACAAAGAAAAGAGGGTCTGGGCTTCGAAAATGATAAATTTAGGGGAAGTAACTAGGAAGCATATGAGGGAACCAATGGAAGATAAGGGCTATTTAAGGACAGTCTGTTTATGCCAACTCATCTTAGTGTTGACGCCCTGTCTTCAATGATAAGAGTTGCTCTTTTCTTCCTAGTAGAGTTGGTGGGGAGATGCCTTTCTCAAAGGGAAATTTATATTCTGCTTTTAGTTCTCTCTCCATCACTGACTCTCTTTAACTCAAAATAATACTTAGACCAAAGGGTCCTCCTTCATGACAACTACGTGTAATCCTGATACTACTATGATGTGGGCATGTTGCCTCTTTTTACCAGTGGAGAAATCAGAAAATAGGGAGGTTATGTTCTAAGGGGCATGCCTGAGGGAAAGGCAGGTACTTATTTTGCTGGAGGGTAGAGTAAGCAGTATAGGTAATACCCAGGCAATTTCAACCCAAGAGACTCAAAAATTTCTAAATGTACTGCCTTCATTTGCCCCATTTTTCATAAGAGCAGGGTGGCTTCACCACTCTTTAACTGGTTCCTTTTCCTTCTCACCATCAAAAAGCCATTCAAAGAACATTTTAATAGGTAAAGTGAATAGAACAGGTGATGAACAGCAAGAAATAAGAGGAAAATTTTAGAGGATGACAGTGATGAGAAGGAATTAGAGAAAGTTCATACTGATGCTTTCATGTACTGTACTTGTAAGAAAGAAAAAAATGCATACCATTGTATAAAAATAGAGCAGCAGTATAATAATGGCTTAAGCTATAGTTCTTTTTGCTGTGTAAACTTTGAAAAACACAATGCACTAGCCTAAGGAGTAAGGGGGGAAATGCGTCTGCCTAAAGAAAATGGGAGGGAGAGGAGCCAAGATGGCGGAGGAGTAGGACGGGGAGACCACTTTCTCTCCTACAAATTCATCAAAAGAATAACTGAACGCAGAGCAAACTTCACAAAACAACTTCTGATCACTAGCTGAGGTCATCAGGCACCCAGAAAAGCAGCCCATTGTCTTGGAAAGGAGGTAGGACAAAATATAAAAGATAAAAAGTGAGACAAAAGAGCTAAGGACGGAGATCCGTCCCGGGAAGGGTCTTAATAGAGGACGTTTCCAGACACCAGGAAACCCTCACACTGGCGGGCCTGGGGGAAGTGTTTGAATCTCGGAGGGCAACCTGACTGGGAGGGATAGAATAAATAAAACCCACAGATTACAAGCCTAAAAGCAACTCCCAGCAGAAAAGTACCCCAGAAGCCCGCATCCGCCACCAGCAAGTGGGGGCGGAACGGAGAGGAGCGGCGGCATTGCTTGGGGCAGGGTCCGGGCCTGAGTGCCCTGAGGACAATCGGAGGGAGCTTTTGTGAGTTCCCAGCTTGAACTGTGGGACAGCAAAAGAGAGAGAGAAAATTAACCGGCCCGAACACACTGCCAGTCGTTCGCAGAACAAAGGGACCGAGAAAGTCCTGAGAAGAGCTCGCAGGCAGCGGACTGGTCCAGCCCCGACGGAGGCAGGAGGCAGGGGAGAGGGGAAGGGGGCAGGCTCGGCCCCAAGGACCGCATCCCCTACCACACTGCAAATAGGCCTCCACCTTCTAATAAAAGACCTCCCGAGATTCTGGATGGTCGACATCCGCCGGGAGGGTCGAGGCTAGACACAGGGCCCACGCACCCAACTGGCGCGGGCGGAAACTGAGGCTGGGATTGCGCAGGGCAGAAGACGCGCTGCACCCGGGGAGAGAGCGCCCGTCAAGCGCCTGGCTGCCTGAGCCGCTCGGACAGCGTAGGGACAAAACGCAGGCGCAGCTTTGTGTTCCGTGCTTTTGTGGATCACCCGAGGGCTGGAACCACGCGCAGCGTGGGGCGCGCTCCTTACAGAGCAGTCGGGAGCCTGAGCAGCGCTGACAGAGAAAATAGCGCCGGCCCCTCCCCGCAGCGGCAGCCCCTCCTGCAGTGCGACGGAACTAGCTACCTGAATAAGAGTCCACCTACGCCTGCCTGTGTCAGGGCAGAACTGAGGCCCTGAAGAGACCAGCAACAGAAGCCAAATAAACAAAGGGAACCGCTTCAGAACGACCAGTGCAACAGATTAAAATCCCTATAGAAAACACCGACTACACCGGAAGGGCCTGTAGATATTGAGAAGTGTAAGCTGGAACGAGGAGCTATCTGAAACTGAGCCGAACCCACAATGACCGCAACAGCTCCAGAGAAATTCCTAGATATATTTTTTCTTTTTTTAAGTAAGAAAAAAAAATTTTTTTTTCTTTTTTCTCTTTTATTTTCCTATAAAATTCCCTATTACTCCCCCATTACTCCTTAACTTTCATTTTCATAGATATTTACGATTTTTTTAATTAGGAAAAACAATTTTTTTTCTTTCTTTCTTTTTTCTTCTTTTTTTTCTTTTTTCTTCTTCTCTTCTATTTTCTATTTTTCGTTTTCTCTTATTTCTTTTAAAGTCCTCTAGTACTCATCTACTGCTCCTTAATTTTCATTTTTAATACACTGTAACCATACAGAAAAAAAAAAAAAAAAGAAAGAAAGAGAAACCCTATTTTTAAACCGAACTTCATATATATATTTCTAAAATTTTCTGTGTATGTTTTGGTTTTTGTTTTTAATATAGTATTTTTAAGAGTCTAACCTCTACTCTAGATTTTTAATTTTTGTTTTTCAGTATATGATATAAATTGTGAACATTTAAGAATCCAATATTCAGCTCCCGTTTTTATTCAGGAGTGTGTTGATTATTCTCTCCCAATCTTGATTCTCTGTTTTCTACCTCAGAACACCTCTATTTCCTCCTTTCCCCTTCTCTTCCCAATCCAGTTCTGTGAATCTTTGTGGGAGTCTGGGCTACAGAGAACACTCTGGGATCAGACAACTTCGTAGATCTGTCTCTCTCCTCTTGAGTCCCCCTTTTTCTCCTCCTGCTCATCTCTATCTCCCTCCTCCCTCTTCTCTTCTTCATGTAACTCTGTGAACCTCTTTGGGTGTCCCTAATGGGGGAGAATCTTTTTACCATTAACCTAGAAGTTTTATTATCAGTGCTGTATAGTTGGAGAAGTCCTGAGACTACAGGAAGAATAAAACTGAAATCCAGAGGCAGGAGACTTAAGCCCAAAACCTGAGAACACCAGAAAACTCCTGATTACATGGATCTTTAAGTAATAAGTGACCGTCCAAAAGCCTCCATACCTACACTGAAACCAACCACGACCCAAGAGCCAATAAGTTTTAGAGCAAGACATACCACGCAAATTCTCCAGCAATGCAGGAACATAGCCCTGAACGTCAACATACAGACTGCCCAAGGTCACACCTAATACATAGACCCATCTCAAAACTCATTACTGGGCACTCCATTGCTCTCCAAAGAGAAGAAATCAAGTTCCACGCACCAGAACACGAACGCAAGCTTCCCTAACCAGGAAACCTTGACAAGCAAATCGTCTAACCCCACCCACTGGGTAAAACCTCCACAATAAAAAGGAACCACAGACCTCCAGAATACAGAAAGCCCACTCCAGACACAGCAATCTAAACAAGATGAAAAGGCAGAGAAATACCCAACAGGTAAAGGAACATGACAAGTGCCCACCAAGTCAAACAAAAGAGGAGGAGATAGGGAATCTACCTGAAAAAGAATTTAGAATAATGATAATAAAAATGATCCAAAATCTTGAAAACAAAATGGAGTTACAGATAAATAGCCTGGAGACAAAGATTGAAAAGATGCAAGAAATGTTTAATAAAGACTTGGAAGAAATAAAAAAGAGTCAATTAAAAATGAATAATGCAATGAATGAGATAAAAAACACTCAGGAGGGAACCAAGAGTAGAATAACAGAGACAGAAGATAGGATAAGTGAGGTAGAAGATAAAATGGTGGAAATAAATGAAGTAGAGAGGAAAAAAGAAAAAAGGATCAAAAGAAATGAGGACAACCTCAGGGACCTCTGGGACAATTTGAAACACTCCAACATTCGAATCATAGGAGTCCCAGAAGAAGAAGACAAAAAGAAAGGCCATGAGAAAATACTCGAGGAGATAATAGCTGAAAACTTCCCTAAGATGGGGAAGGAAATAGCCACCCAAGCCCAAGAAACCCAGAGAGTCACAAACAGCACAAACCCAAGGCAAAACACCCCAAGACACATATTAATCAAATTAACAAAGATCAAACACAAAGAACAAATATTAAAAGCAGCAAGGGAGAAACAACAAATAACACACAAAGGGATTCCTATAAGAATAACAGCTGATCTATCAATAGAAACCCCCCAGGCCAGAAGGGAATGGCAGGACATACTGAAAGTAATGAAAGAGAATAACCTACAACCTAGATTACTGTACCCAGCAAGGATCTCATTCAGATATGAAGGAGAATTCAAAAGCTTTACAGACAAGCAAAAGCTGAGAGAATTCAGCACCACCAAACCAGCTGTTCAACAAATGCTAAAGGATCTTCTCTAGACAGGAAATACAGAAAGGTTGTATAAACGTGAACCCAAAACAACAACGTAAATGGCAGCGGGACAACACCTATCAATAATTACCTTAAATGTAAATGGGTTGAATGCCCCAACCAAAAGACAAGGATTGGCTGAATGGATACAAAAACAAGACCCCTATATATGCTGTCTACAAGAGACCCACCTCAAAACAAGAGACACATACAGACTAAAAGTGAAGGGCTGGAAAAAAATATTTCACTCAAACAGAGACCAAAAGAAAGCAGGAGTCCCAATACTCATATAAGATAAAATTGACTTTCAAATAAAGGATGTGAAAAGAGACAAAGAAGGACTCAATATAATGATCAAAGGATCAATCCAAGAAGATATAACAATTATAAATATATATGCACCCAACATAGGAGCACTGCAATATGTACGGCAAACGCTAATGAGTATGAAAAAGGAAATTAATAGTAACACAATAATAGTGGGAGACTTTAATAGCCCACTCACAACTATGGATAGATCAACTAAACAGAAAATTAACAAGGAAACAAAAACATTAAATGACACAATGGACCAGCTAGACCTAATTGATATCTATAGGACATTTCACCCCAAAACAACCAACTTCACCTTTTTCTCAAGTGCACATGGAACCTTCTCCAGAATAGATCACATCCTGGGCCATAAATCTGTCTTGGAAAATTCAAAAAAAATTGAAATCATTCCAGTCATCTTTTCTGACCACAGTGCAGTAAGATTAGATCTCAATTACAGGAAAAAAATTGTTAAAAATTCAAACATATGGAGGCTAAATAACACGCTTCTGAATAACCAACAAATCATAGAAGAAATCAAAAAAGAAATCAAAATATGTATAGAAATGAATGAAAATGACAACACAACAACCCAAAACCTATGGGACACTGTAAAAGCAGTGCTAAGGGGAAGGCTCATAGCATTACAGGCTTACATCAAGAAACAAGAAAAAAGCCAAATAAATAACCTAACTCTACACCTAAAGCAATTAGAGAAGGAAGAAATGAAGAACCCCAAGGTTAGCAGAAGGAAAGAAATCTTAAAAATTAGGGCAGAAATAAATGCGAAAGAAACTAAAGAGACCATAGCAAAAATCAACAAAGCTAAAAGCTGGTTTTTTGAAAAAATAAACAAAATTGACAAACCATTAGCAAGACTCATTAAGAAACAAAGAGAGAAGAACCAAATTAACAAAATTAGAAATGAAAATGGATAGATCACAACAGAAAACACTGAAATACAAAGGACCATAAGAGACTACTACCAGCAGCTCTATGCCAATTAAATGGACAACTTGGATGAAATGGACAAATTCTTAGAAAAGTATAACTTTCCAAAACTGAACCAGGAAGAAATAGAAGATCTTAACAGAACCATCCCAAGCAAGGAAATCGAAACTGTAATAAAAAATCTTCCAGCAAACAAAAGCCCAGGACCAGATGGCTTCACAGTTGAATTCTACCAAAAATTTAGAGAAGAGCTAACACCTACCTTACTCAAACTCCTCCACAAAATTGCAGATGAAGGTAAACTTCCAAACTCATTCTATGAGGCCACCATCACCCTAATTCCAAAATCAGGCAAAGATGCCACAGAAAAAGAAAACTACAGGCCAATATCACTGATGAACATAGATGCAAAAATCCTTAACAAAATTCTAGCAAACAGAATCCAACAACATATTAAAACAATCATACACCATGACCAAGTGGGCTTTATCCCAGCAATGCAAGGATTCTTTAATATCCACAAATCAATCAACATAATACACCACATTAACAAATTGAAAGATAAAAACCATATGATTATCTCAATAGATGCAGAGAAAGCCTTTGACAAAATTCAGCACTCATTTATGATTAAAACTCTCCAGAAAGCAGGAAGAGAAGGAACATATCTCAACATAATAAAAGCTATATATGACAAACCCACAGCAAGCATCACCCTCAATGGTGAAAAATTGAAAGCATTTCCTCTGAAATCAGGAACAAGACAAGGATGCCCACTCTCACCACTGCTATTCAACATAGTGTTTGAAGTTTTGGCCACAGCAATCAGAGCAGAAAAAGAAATTAAAGGAATCCAGATAGGAAAAGTAGAATTGAAACTCTCACTGTTTGCGGATGACATGATCCTCTACATAGAAAACCCTAAAGACTCTACCAGAAAATTACTAGAGCTAATCAATGCATATAGTAAAGTTGCAGGATATAAAATTAACACACAGAAATCCCTTGCATTCCTATATACTAACAATGAAAAAACAGAAAGAGAAATTAAGGAAACAATACCATTCACCATTGCAACAAAAAGAATAAAATACTTAGGAGTATATCCACCTAAAGAAACAAAAGACCTATACATAGAAAACTATAAAACACTGATGAAAGAAATCAAAGAGGACACAAACAGATGGAGAAACATATCGTGTTCATGGATTGGAAGAATCAATATTGTCAAAATGGCTATTCTACCCAAAGCAATCTATAGATTCAATGCAGTCCCTATCAAGCTACCAACGGTATTTTTCACAGAACTAGAACAAATAATTTCACAATTTGTATGGAAATACAAAAAACCTCGAATAGCCAAAGTAATCTTGAAAAAGAAGAATGGAACTGGAGGAATCAAGCTGCCTGACTTCAGACTCTACTACAAAGCCACAGTCATCAAGACAGTATGGTACTGGCACAAAGACAGAAATATAGATCAATGGAACAGAATAGAAAGCCCAGAGATAAATCCACGAACCTATGGACACCTTATCTTTGACAAAGGAGGCAAGGATATACAATGGAAAAAAGACAACCTCTTTAACAAGTGGTGCTGGGAAAACTGGTCAACCACTTGTAAAAGAATGAAACTGGAACACTTTCTAGCACCATACACAAAAATAAACTCAAAATGGATTAAAGATGTAAATATAAGACCAGAAACTATAAAACTCCTAGAGGAGAACATAGGCAAAACACTCTCTGACATAAATCACAGCAAGATCCTCTATGACCCACCCCCCAGAATATTGGAAATAAAAGCAAAATAAACAAATGGGACCTAATGAAACTTAAAAGCTTTTGCACAACAAAGGAAACTATAAGTAAGGTGAAAAGACAGCCCTCAGATTGGGAGAAAATAATAGCAAATGAGGAAACAGACAAAGGATTAATCTCAAAAATATACAAGCAACTCCTGAAGCTCAATTCCAGAAAAATAAATGACCAATCAATAAATGGGCCAAAGAACTAAGCAGACATTTCTCCAAAGAAGACATACAGATGGCTAACAAACACATGAAAAGATGCTCAACATCACTCATTATTAGAGAAATGCAAATCAAAACCACAATGAGGTACCATTACACGCCAGTCAGGATGGCTGCTATCCAAAAGTCTACAAGCAATAAATGCTGGAGAGGGTGTGGAGAAAAGGGAACCCTCTTACACTGTTGGTGGGAATGCAAACTAGTGCAGCCACTATGGAAAAGAGTGTGGAGATTTCTTTAAAAACTGGAAATAGAACTGCCATATGACCCAGCAATCCCACTCCTGGGCATACACACTGAGGAAACCATATCTGAAAGAGACACGTGCACCCCAATGTTCATTGCAGCACTGTTTATAATAGCCAGGACATGGAAGCAACCTAGATGCCCATCAGCAGATGAATGGATAAGGAAGCTGTGGTACATATACACCATGGAATATTACTCAGCCATTAAAAAGAATTCATTTGAATCAGTTCTAATGAGATGGATGAAACTGGAGCCCATTATACAGAGTGAAGTAAGCCAGAAAGATAAAGAACATTACAATATACTAACACATATATATGGAATTTAGAAAGATGGTAACGATAACCCTATATGCAAAACAGAAAAAGAGACACAGAAATACAGAACAGACTTTTGAACTCTGTGGGAGAACGTGAGGGTGGGATGTTTCGAAAGATCAGCATGTATATTATCTATGGTGAAACAGATCACCAGCCCAGGTGGGATGCATGAGTCAAGTGCTCAGGCCTGGAGCACTGGGAAGACCCAGAGTAATCGGGTGGAGAGGGAGGTGGAAACGGGGATCGGGATGGGGAATATGTGTAACTCTATGGCTGATTCATATCAATGTATGACAAAACCCACTGAAAAAAAATAAAATAAAATAACAATTTAAAAAAAAAGAAAGAAAATGTACTCACATGCACACACACACACATCCTCAGCACACACTCACAGTCTCCTAATTACTGAACTTCACAGACCTAAAAAGTCATAAGGAAGAATATATAGACTAGCAGAAAGCTCATTAGGTGAGAAACATGATTAAAGTTCTAGTACTGACAAGCTAGCAGGGTAGCTGACCCGGGGTCACTTATAAAGACCTCATTGCCTCAAGTGCTCCATCTGGCTTAGCACAGCCCTTGACAAAAGGTGATGCTCAAATGCTCTGGTCCTGTCACCGGTACCTCCTGTCTGTCTTGATTGAGGCTTGGTGATAATATGTGACATCAGAGCAGGCTAAATTTGTCCATGCTTTGGGGCAAAAATCAAACGATGTGATGTTTTCACCTGATTCATTCAAGGTAAGTTTGTTATTTCAATACCTAGAAACCACTGTGTTGACTCTGGGAAGGTCTAACATTTTAGATGTCATAGCTCTTGCCTTGAGGAGCACTGTACTAGTTTTCTATTGCTCTGTAACAAATTTCCACAAGCTTAGCTACTTTAAACAATACCCATTTATTAGATTACAAAACTGACCAAGACTCTTCTTTCTGGTGGCTCTCAAAGCCCCAAGAACCCAGGCTTTCTGGACATTCCATTGACTCCTGAAATTCAAGCCCACTGTATCTGCACTTTCATAGTATAGAAAGAAGGGAAATAGACTGGATACTGAAAAGAACACCAGCTAGCATTTCATCCAGCTAGGTTCTAGTCTGCATGCTCTTGGCTCAGTCACTTAACATAATGGGCTGCTGCACCTCACTGTTTAAAGCTGGTGGCTGAGATCTGTGATTTACATAATCCCTTCTTGCTATAAATTCTACATCTTAGGACAAGCTTTGGTTATCTGGACTAGATTAAAAAGCCTTGCTCTGGGACTACTAACTGTACATGGCAGCATTCTCATTTTCCTCCTCCCCCCTCCTTTTTTTTTTTTTTTTTTACAGCAATCAGCACTATAAAGTACTCAAATCTTAAAAAATAATTCACTGAATGTGTCTCTTTTTTAGCACCAGCTGGAACAAAACGTCCATACATCAGTAGTTAATTGCCAGCATGCGGAGCAACAGCTACATGTCTATGGAAGTAAGCTACAAAATGTTATTTTAATAGGACGCTGTTTGCACAAACACACTTGATTCGAAATCTGGCACCAAACTTGCAGTCTGGCTCCTTCAAAAACCTTCCACAGTCACTCTGCGCGATTTGACCAATGTAAATGAGAACCTCCAAAAAAAGCTCATGAAATAATCAACACAGGAAGACAAAAAGCGAGTGTGGAATTTTATAAGCTGTGTTCTATCAGAACCCACCCACCTCTCACCACCCTCTACCACTTCTGTATTCTCAGCCAACAGTGTCTCTCCGGGATGACCCCAATTAGCCTCCTAACAGATCTCACAGCTTCCAACTTTCCTCCTCATGGTCTATTCTTAACACATCAGTTAGAGTGTTTATCACTGAAGTCAGTTCATGTCCCTCTCCTGCCCAGACCCTTCAAGAGTTCTCCATTTCATAGCAAGTAACAACCAGCATTCCAAGACGGTCCCTCCCTTCCACTGCATCTCCCTCTTAACTCCTGCCCCCCTTCACCCACCCAGCACCAATCACATTGCCTCTGTGTTCATCCTGTGGCCTCAGTCAACCTCCTTGAAGTGCGGATGGTTCTTCTAGCCCAAATATTGTTCTCTCAGATGTCTTGACCAATTACCTGTGTTCCCCTTCAGTTTTTTGTTATGTTTCCTCTCACTGAAACTCAACTTGACCTTTCAATATAACACTGCAACTTGACCCTCCTCACCCTGGCTTGCTTGCTTTCATAGCATTAAGCATCTTTAATAGAATGCATTTACTTATAATACATATAGTTAAATTTCTGTCTCCCTCTGCTAGAATGTAAACTCCATGAGGGCAGAAATCTTTGTTGTATTTTCTGATGTATTCTAAACACCTAGAATGGTGCTGGGCAAATAAGAGCTTTCAAATGAAAATTTATTGTTCATGTGGGCTGAAAATCAAATTAAACAATACCTTTTAATTGAATATAATCAACGGAAATGTGTTCATTTAGATAATGTTTTCTATGATCCTTTTTCTAAATTGTCTAGCAATTATCTGGGGATACACCCAGTCAAGAAAAGAGGATTCTAGCTAATCTCTGGAATACATTTGCACTGATTACATCAAAGAACCATAATAACTACTTCCCACATTTTGTTAAAAAATATAGTAGCCAACTTACCACCAAGTGAGTACTTTACAGAATGCAAAAATCCCTTACCTCCTCCCTGTAAACTTCAATTTATATATAAAACTATTTTGGATAAAGCCTATACATGACTATAATTTAAAGCGACTTCATCATATTTGTCCCAGTTCCACAAGAGACAAAAGGCAGACTCCAATTAAAATGAGCTAAGGTGTGTCTAGTCAAAATTATGGTTTTTTCCAGTAGTCATGTATGGGTGTGACAGCTGAACTATAAAGAAAACTGAGCACCGAAGAATTGATGCTTTTGAATTGTGCTGTTGGAGAAGATTCTTGAGAGACCCTTGGACTGCAAGGAGATCCAACCAGTCCATCCTAAAGGAAATCAAACCTGAATATTCATTTGAAGGACTGATGCTAAAGCTAAAACTCCAATACTTTGGCCACCTGATTCGAAGAACTGACTCATTTGAAAAGACCCTGATGCTGGGAAAGATTGAAGGCAGGAGAAGAAGGGGACGACAGAGGATGAGATGGTTGGATGGCATCACTGACTCAATGGATGTGAGTTTGAGTAAGCTCCAGGAGTTGGTGATGGACAGGGAGGCCTGGCGTGCTGCAGTCGTTGGGGTCACAAAGAGTTGGACACGACTGAGCGACTGAACTGAACTGAGGATACAGTGGCATAGGCAAGGAGTGCTTCCTTATTGAGACCCCATGAAATTCAAGCTGAGGAAATGAAGGTTGACTTCACCAGTCTATTTTCCCTCCATGCTGGGCTTCCTGTTAGCTGAACCGAATGAGGACCAGAGTCAAGAGGGGTCACTGAATCAGCCATGAGTATACCTGCTATCCCTCCCTCTTGAACCTCCTTCTCATCTCCCTCCCTACCCCACCCCTCTGGGTTTTTACAGAGCACCGGTTTGAGTTCCCTGAGTCATCCAGCAAATTCCCATTGACTATTTTACATATGGTGATGAGTGTTTTCGTGTTACTCTCTCCTTACATCCTACCTCTCCTTCCTCCCCCTGCCCTATGTCCATAAGTCTGCTTTCTATGTCTCCATTGCTGCCTTGCAAATGGGTTCATCAGTATTGTCTTTCTAGATTTCATATATGTACAGTAGTATATGATATTTGTTTTTCTCTTTCTGACTTACTTCACTGCATATAATAGGCTCTAGATTCATCTACCTAGGGTAGCAATTCTGCCAGTGGATTTCAGAATTCAGAATTATATTTTATAACATAGCAGGCATATGCCTAAATATATGTGTTTTTAGTAACATGCTTCTTGGACTTACCACCTGCCAAAACAACAACAACAACAACAAAAACTCATTTTACTCTCCTCTGTTCCATGTTTCAACTCTGGTTGCAACCCAAGAAACTGACTTCACGAGTCACAGTCTGAAGGCCTCTGGCCAAGGCCAATCCCTCCATTTTAAAAGTATAATCTCTAGAACCTCAAAAGGTGAAGGTCCTTGCCCCAATGCATAATACATGTAGTTGGGGTGATGTAGGTATCTACATTCATTGAATTAAAAAAAAAAAAACACCTCAGAACATCCTACCCTTGCCTTCTCCCACAGAGTCTACTATCAAGGGTGAAACAGATCACCAGCCCAGGTTGGATGCATGAGACAAGTGTTCAGGGCTGGTGCACTGGGAAGACCCAGAGGGATGGGAAGGAGAGGGAGGCAGGAGGGGGGATCGGGATGGGGAACACATGTAAATCCATGGCTGATTCATGACAATGTATGGCAAAAACCACTACAGTATTGTAAAATAATTAGCCTTCAACTAATAAAAATAAATGGGAAAAAAATAAATAAAAATAATGGTCTAAAAAGAAAAAAAAACACCTCAGCTCGTTTCATCTATCCAAACGTTCTCTTTCAAACCACATGCAATTGTCTTGTTTTGAAAGAAGCAGGTATCGGGTGACACCTCAATTTAATGATCAGTGAAATAAACAGTCCTCCTTGTGCTGTGAGCGAACAGGGCAGAGCTTTAGAAAACTGAAGAGGTGAGGTCTTGATCCTTCCTGCAGGGGAAGTTGCTTGGGATCCTGCACCCACCTCTTTAGGAGCCTGCTGTGAGCAGGCTCACATCCTCTGTGTGTATGTGTGCGTGTTGAGTTGCTTAGTCATGTCTGACTCTTTGCAACCACATGGACGGTAGCCCACCAGTCTCTTCTCCTCCATCCATGGGATTCTCCGGGCAAGAATACCGCAGTGGGTTGCCATGCTCTCCTTCAGGGAATCTTCCTGACCCGGGATCAAACGGGGAGCCTCTTAAGTCTGCTGAACTGGCAGGGTTTTTTTTTTTTTTTTTTTTACCATTGGCACCACTTGGGAAGCCCCACACCTCCTCTACCTGCAGGTAAAGCAAGGTGCCCTGATGCTTCGGGAAGGACACTCACTGGACACTGGGAGTGTGGCCAATGACAGCTTCTCATGCACTGCTGTGAAGCACTGTGAGGCCAGCAGGGGTCACAGCCTGGCGTGCAGGCTAGGTACATGTCACAGACAGTTGTATAAGCAGGCTTCCTGCTCTGAAATATTTCTTCCCAGAGCAGCTCGCTTTGATGACTTTGAAAAGTAGCAGAACTTGTTCCCCCCTTGGCAGGCATTTGTGCATTTCACTCATTTCAAGTCAGGGCTAATAGTCCTAATGATTTTGAAGGGCCCTAAATGATTCCTTTATGCCTGGCCAGGATTGGCCAGGGTTCCACTTACAACCCACAACATACACACACGTTCCCCAGAAAAATAAATACTGGTGTAACCATGTTGGTGCCACGCCACTTAAAATGGCCATTTTCTTAAGTACTCATTTTAAAAGCGACTTTGTTATTTCAGCATCTGCCTTTGAAAGCTGGCTTTCTGTATCTCTGGTGTTATGTTTTCATCGTAGGGCAAAAAATAAAACATTAACTCTTTCAACCTGACTTATGTTTAAGAAAACATTAATTCCAGAGCAAATGCATTGCTCCCTGATTTTGGGGTTCTGTACCAGAGTTTCCACAAAGCGTCCCACCCAAGCTCCTGGACAGCCATTAAATGGAAGTCCCTGCCTTTCTCCATCTACTCCACAGTGATGTCTCTTGCCCATGTTCATACAGTTTATGAGGGTCTGCCTGCTAGGTGCTGTGTGTGTGTGTGTGTGTGTGTGTGTACATGCATTCATGTGACATATGCCTATGGACATGAAGATGGAGAGATGGCAAGATGAGTAAAATACACTCAGTCCTTTCTTGAAGGAAATTATCATTTCAGTGCTGAATTGAGACAGACCAGATTAAAAGTAAAATCACAATGCAAGGAAGTTATGATTGAATGGATTTCAGAGGGCCTTCGTGGTGCAAGGCAGCCCCACGTGTTCCCATTCCAAACCTCAAACCCTTCCACCTTCTGTCGACTTTCATTCCTCAATGTCAAGCTGACATGATAAATGCTTACCACTCTGCTTCCTGACTGCCAGAGCCACGGCCAAGCTTGTTAACTACAGCTGCTGTTTGCACAGGGCTGGCCTCTCCCGGAGCTGACAACACCCAAGGCATACACCCTCCCCCCCACATTGACCCACACTTTCACCATCCTACGTCATCCCATTGTACTTGTAACTAGAGATTTTTCCCATAAGTCATTCTGTGAAAACTGGTGTAGGCACTTTTAAAAAACAGCATTTTAAAATCTTGAGATGGTTTTAGATTTATAGAAAAATTTTTTAAAAAGTGAAAGTCGCTCAGTCATGTCCAACTCTTTGAGATCCCATCAACTATACAGTCTCTGAAATTCTCCAGACCAGAATACTGGAGTGGGCAGCCAGTCCCTTCTCCAGGGGATCTTCTCAACCCAGGGGTCGAACCCAGGTCTCCCGCATTGCAGGCGGATTCTTTATCAGCTAAGCCACAAGGGAAGCCCTTATAGAAAAATGGGAATGCTAAAATAGAGTTTCTGTTACCCCATACTGTTTCTCCCGTTGTTAACATCCTACATCGCTACACACATTCATCACAACTAATGAACCAATATTGAAACATTATTATAAATTAAAGTTGATATTTTATTTAGATTTCTCTAGTGTTTTCCAAGGCTTCCCAGGTAGCTCAGTGATAAAGAATCCACCTACCAATGCAGGAGACATAAGCTCCATCCCTGGGTTGGGAAGATCCCCTGGAGAAGGAAATGGCAACCCACTCCAGTTCTTACCTGGGAAAGCGCACAGACAGGAGCCTGGTGGGCTACAGGCAATGGGGTTGCAAAGAGTCAGACATAACTTACCAAGTAAGCACACAGTGTTCTCCTGATGTCCTTTTCTGTCCTAGGATACAATCAGGATATCACAATACATGGACCCTTGATGTCTGCTTAGGCTCCCCTGGTCTTGAAAGTTTCTCAGACTCTCCTTGCGTTCGACGACCTTGACAATTTGGGGGAGTATTTGTCAGGTAGTTTGTAAGCTGTCCCTCCATCTGACTTTGTCTGATCTTTTCTCACTAGTAGACTGGATGTTGTATTGCCCTTTGGGGATATAAGTATCAATGTTATATTGAAAGATACGTTCTATGATGTTTAGGTACTTAAAACCAAAAGACACTCTTCAGGGGGCATGTTAATTACATGGGATGCATCCATGTAGAATGACCACACTGGATGCAGTTCCTTAAACATCTGAAAAATACACTTCAGCTGCCTTAGGTACACCTGAGAGTTATTTTAGCACACAATAAATAGCTGTTGTGACAGCTAAATGCATTGTTCAGTGTGAACTATCTGCTATAACAAAAAAAGTTCTATAACAAACCAAAATTGCTATAACAAACCAAAATTCTCAATGACTTAAATTCTATTTCTCACTTGGGCCATGAATAAATGCAAGACTTCCAGGTGGCACAGCCTTCTTCCAGTGTTGACTTGCTACTGAGGCTTCATTTTTTCTGAATCTGCCCTTACCTAGGGCTTTGTAGCTCTTATTCACAACAGACAGTAGACAAGGGGAGAGAGGAGAAAGCATGGGGAATTAGGTGGTGAGTCTTAAGGGCCAGATTTAGAAGCACCATGCTTTTAATTCTGCTCACATTTCATTGGTCAGAACTTAATCACGTGCCACCACCCAATAACAAAGGAGACTGGGAAACGTAGTCTAGCTATTACAGCAGAAGAACAAACAGTTGGGAATTGGTGAGCACACAGCAGTCTCTGCCATCCTTTGAACTGATGACATACATTTCCCTTAAATAGAAAAACATATAATCACTTGAAGACATGCAGTTGTTTTCTTATAGATATCCCTGTTAGATTATGCTGAGGATGTTGGGGTCTTGCTGTCTTCTGCATGAGGACTTCCATTACAATACCGATATTTCCTTAAATGCTGAAATCTACCCTTTAAATCAAAATAGATGGAGAAGCATGAAGAGGTGCAAACCGGAGTTAATTATCACCTCAAACAAATGTGTTTGCACTAAATACATATAAAATTATTAAACCAGCTGATTGAAAGATACAGTTGTCATTATTGACACTTTTGAAAATGGGGGTCAATCAGAAATTCATAAAGGGAAGCTGAAATTAAAAGCATATCTCAGTCCAAAGTTAAATTCCAATGAATACCTCTCTAGAAAAATATGAACTGGATCTTTCTTTCCCAAAGAGGCCAATTCTATCTTTCATTTTTTAATGACCTTCCTCAATCTGAGCTATAGTATGTCTGGATGTTAATTGTCTAGTAGTCTAGACAGTGATGATATTATGACCAAGTTATGCACAGATAATCACTGTGTCACTGTTTCCAGTGCTGCCTACACATATTGCTTCACTGAACACACTTGGCATGTGTGATTATTCTCTTGATATTTATTTTCACTATTTAAGTAGAGAATGCTTCCTTAATCAAACCATCCGGTGAACCAAGCTTTTTAAAAAAAAATAATTCAAATGAAATATGAGATTCTTGAAGCTAAAAGAAAAAATAATATTAATGTGCCTCATATCTTTCTGGGGATGCTGGGGCAATCCATCCTATATTTTTCTTACTTCATTCACCTGGGAGAGATCTTACACCAGTCCTTCAAATACTTTTACTA
Organism: Muntiacus reevesi; assembly: GCF_963930625.1. Classification (NCBI taxonomy): domain Eukaryota; kingdom Metazoa; phylum Chordata; class Mammalia; order Artiodactyla; family Cervidae; genus Muntiacus; species Muntiacus reevesi. The sequence goes on from NC_089256.1 coordinate 27,065,154, forward strand.
CAAATCATTGCCTCCCAGATAGGTTGGCTTACCCAAAGCCATTCCGATTTAAAAAAAAAAAAAAAAAAAAAAAAAAACCCAGAAATTTCTGGAGATGTTTTTTGTTTGCCCATAATTAGGCTTTGTAATCTAGTTTCTTGTGCCTGGTCCAAGGCACAGGTAGCAGTCAATGGTTTGACTCTCGGGTGTTTTCAAAATAAAACAATGTGCTTTTAAAAAACCACCATCTTAATGGAGAATAAGGATTGTGATGTCATGACATCGCATTTAAACCCATCTGAAGGAGGAAGATTTTGAAATCAATGCAGAAATGAAAAACAATATGGTTTGAAAAGTGGGAGGATGTTCCAGACACAGAGGATAACAAGGTTTATTTCTGGCATGGAAATGGAAAATGATCAAAGAGCCCTGTAAGAAGTTTGGCCAAGGAAAAGATGTAGACTGGGAGAGGCAGGCAGGCATACAGCCATGGCAGGGGGATGGCATTGATAGAGCAGGACATGGGGACAGTGTGAAGGCTCCATGGACTGTCATACATGCTGCTTTCACAGTGTAATCCCCCTTGGAGTCAGCTCATTACCTAAAGGAGACCCCATTACTTGAAAATTTAGGGATGGATGGGGTAAAATAGAACCTTCCTCCACTCTTGTGATGTCAGCCTGCTTGCTCTATCTCACAAAATGGAAACAAGACATTTAAGATGGATTGAAAATTCATTTGTGCAGGTGCTGAGCTTAGGCTTCTAGCAGAACGGGTGGGGTAGATTCTTTGGAGAGGGTGGTGAAGTGGGGTGCAACACACAACCAGGGAGCAGGAAGAAGTTTCTGTAGCCTATTGAAAGAGAGGGCAGCTCACCAATAACACATTTGCTTTGCTTCTATGAGTGAAGCCAGCTTTTTTCCAAACGTGCTGAGTCAAATTGGGTTTCGCTGGTGGCACAGTGGTAAAGAATTTGCCTGTCAATGCAGGAGATGCAAGAGACTCAGGTTTGATCCCTGGATTGAGAAGACCCATTGGAGAAGGAAATGGCAAACTGCTCCAGTACTCTTGCCTGGAGAATTCCATGGACAGAAGGTGCTGGTGGACTACAGCCTACAGGGTCCCCAAGAGTCGGACATGACTGAGCGACTGAGCACACACACATGCCAAGTCAAACTGTTTTCTTTCAGTCACCCAGTCGTGTCCAACTCTTTGCAATCCCATGAACTGCAGCACATCAGGCCTCCCTGTCCATCACCATCTCCCGGAGTTTTCCCAAGTTCATGTTCATCGCATCTGTGATGCCGTCCAGCCATCTCGCCCTATGATGCCCTCTTCTCCTTCAGCCCTCAATCTTTCCCAGCATCAAGGACTTTTCCAATGAGTCTTCTGTTCACATCAGATGACCAAAATACTGGAGTTTCAGCTTCACCATCAATTTTTCCAATGAATATTCAGGGTTGATCTCCCTTAAGATTGACTGGTTTGATCTCCTTGATGTCCAAGGGACTTTCAGAAGTCTTTTCCAGCACCATAGCTCGAAGTCATCAATTCTTTGGCATTCTGCCTTCTTTACAGTCCAACTCTCACAACTGTACCTGACCACTGGGAAGACTATGGTCTTGACTATGCTGACCTTTGTTGGCAGAGCAATGTCATCCCTTTCTGGCCAAGAAGCAATTGTCCTCTAATCTCATGGCTGCAGTCACCATCTGCAGTGATTCTAGAGCCCAAGAAGAGGAAATCTGTCACTACTTCCACCTTTTCCCCTTCTGTCTGCCATGCAGTAATGGGGGAAGACGCCATGATCTTAGTTTTTTATTATTTAGTGTTAAGTCAGCTCTTTCACTCTCCTCCTTCACCCTTATCAAGAGGCTCTTTAGTTCCTGTTTGCTTTTTGCCATTAGAGTGGTATCATTCACATATCTGAGGTTGTTCATGTTTCTCCCACCTATCTTGATTCCAGGTTGTAACTCATCCAGCCTGGCATTTCTCATAATGTGCTCCGTGTACAGGTTAAACAAACAGGGTGACAGCAGACAGCCCTTTCGTACTTCTTTTTTGTTCTTGAACAAATCAGTTGTCCATACAGGGTTCTAACTGTTGCTTCTTGACCCGCATATAGGTTTATCAGAAGACAGGTAAGCTGGTCTGGTATTCCTATCTCTCTAAGAGCTTTCCACAGTTTGTCATGATCCACACAGTCAAAGGCTTTAGTGTAGTCGATGAAACAGAGATAGATGCTTTTCTGAAATGCCCTGGCATTCTCTATAATCCAGAAAATGTTGGCAATTTGATATCTAGTTCCTCTTCCTTTTCTAAATCCAACTTGGACATCTGGAATTTCTGGATTCACATAATGCTGATGCTTAGCATGCAAGATGTTAAGCATGACCTTACTAGCATGGGAGATGAGTGCAATTGTCTGATAGTTAGCACATTCTTTGGTACTATCATTCCTGGGAATTGGGATGAGGGTTGACCTTTTCCAGTGCTGTGGCCACAGATGGGTCTTCCAGATTTGCTGACATAGTGAATGCAAAACCTTGATGGCATAATCCTTTAGGGATCTGAATAGTTCTCCTGGAATTTCATCACATCCACTAGCTTTATTAACAGCGGTACTTCTTAAGGCCCACTTGACTTCACACTCCAGAATGTCTGGCTCTGGGTGACTAATTGTACACCTCCCCCAAAAAAAGATATGTCCACACAGAACCAGCAAATGTGACCTTACTTGGAAAAAGGGACTTTGTGCATGTAATTAAATTAGGCATATTAAGCACTCTAGATTTAGTATAAAACAAATCCAGTGGCAGGGGTTCTTATAACGAGAAAGGCAGAGGGAGATTTGAGACTCAGAGACCCAGTACCACGTGAACGGGGAGGCAGAGACTGGAATGATGTAACTATAAGCCAAAGAGCAGTACACACATTCACACGTGTACACGTACATTTGGTTATTCATTCATCAGCTAATAAACACTTGTGTTCCTTCTACCTTTTGGCTATTGGAAAGACGCAAGGAACAAACTCCTTCAGAACCTCCAGAAGAAACCAACCTTGCTGGCACCTTGATTTCAGACTTCTGGCCTCCAGAACTGTGACAAAATAACTTTCTGTTGTTTTTAGTTACAAGTTTGTACCAAATTTGCTTACAACCACCCTGGGAAACTAATACACCAAACAAGAAACACTAGATCATTCTATTTTCTGCCCTAATGCAGCTTATCCTGATACTACTTGTATTTTGGCAAAATACATATAAAGTGAAATTTACATCTTAACTATTTTAAGTGTACAGTCCAGCCGCATTAAGCACATTCCCAAGTAGCGTAGTCATTACCTCCATTAGCCTCCAGAACTTTTCTTCCCAGACAGAAACTCTTTAGTCTTCAAACACTGACTTCCCCTTACCTTCTCCTCTAGTTCCAGATAACCAATATTCTACTTCCTGTCAGGACGAATGTGTCTACTCTAGGTACTGCATATAAGTGGAATCTTACAATATTTGCCCTTTTGTGTCTGGCTTATTTCACTTTGCATACTGTTTTCAACATCCGGTCCTGTCACAGCATGTGTCAGTATTTTGTTCTCTTCTAAATCTGAATAGTAATCCATTGTATATGGGGGTGTTGCTGTTATTGTTTAGTTGCTAAGTTATGTCTGACTCTTTGCGACCCCGTGGACTGTAACCCACCAGGCTGTTCTGTCCATGGCATTTCCCAGGCAAGAGTACTGGAGTGGGTTGCCATTTCCTTCTCCAGGGCATCTTCCCAATCCAGGGATTGAACCTACATCTGCTGCACTGGCAGGCAGATTCTTTACCACTGAGCCCCCAGGGGAGCCCCATTATATACAATATATAATATATATACACATAGACATTTCATATTAATTATTTTCATATTTCATTTCATATTAATACATATATACACACACACATATATATGCCACATTTTGTTCATCCATTCATCTGCTAATGAACACTTGGGTTGACTGTTGTGAATAATGATGCTGTGAAGATGGATGAACAGACATCTCCTCATTCCTGAAATATTTTACTTCTCCACATCACTTCACTTGAATTCCTTCCTAGCTTCCTTTCTTCTAACGAGGCTCATCACTAGACCGGGCTCCTTCTTCTCCAGTAATGCCCTTTTCAGGATAGTTCTTGGCAGTGAAGGCTGAGGATTTTTATAGAGATATTTAAATAAGATTTAGGGACAGGACCCAGTGACTTGTGGAGGTGTGGGCAAGGGGCAAGCAACAGCAAATAAGAGATTTGTTGATGTTGTATTTGTGTAGCAAGCTCAATGTTGCGACTTATAAGTTACAGACCAACAAAAGCAGTCAAATCTGTTAATAAAGGTTAATATTAGCATTCTATTTAAGACCAAGTAAGCATCAGGGGTCCTTGTCAAGGATTGTTGTTACTGCCTTTCTTTACAGTGACTTGAGAGATGTTATAGAGGAATAAACTGGGTACTTTTCCTCCATCCTTGATGTTCATTGTTAGTTAGCAGTAAACATAAAATTTACCATCCAGTGAAGCGGGGCGCTTTTGCAAGTGAAAGGGGAGATATGAGCGGTTAACCCAAAGACAACTGGGGCTCATCCAAGCAAAAGGATGTGTGAGCACCCTGCCTCCTCACCAGCCCCTCCCTCCCATGCCCTCTGCCCACAAAACACGTGCCTCATGACATAAAATCCCAAGCTACCAAATAACACAGGATATACACCGTGCCCAAGCCAAAGATGTGTGGTGTGAAATTTACTCTGCTTACTCATTCTTCCTGCTTGTTTATTTCCCCTTAGAATAACAGAGACCTAATGTCAGCAAGCATAACTCCAAGAAAGAAAAATGTATTATTCATTATGCCACTTGTGGAGAGTCAAACATTTGTTTTATTAGCCTATTGTATATCCTCCTATTTGTGAAGTTTTTATTTTGGGGGGAAACTAGTCTCTCCATGGCCTGAAGCACAGTCTCACACAAATAGCACAAGTATTCTGGGCTAGGAATAGCAAAAGCCTACCTCTGAAGGGGGAAATTCTAGCTTCTGTTTATTTATACTGCTTTTTTCCCTCAACAATTGCTGCTCTCTATAATTTCAACGTCTGCAAAAATAGCAGTTATGTAAACATTAATGCATAAAAAACTATCATTTTGATGTAGCCTGCAAATCCTGAAGCTAAACATTAAGGAATCATGAGATTTTTCCCTCTATGCAAGAGAAGGGAGTTCACAATCTTTTTATCCCTAAAAAGTACCCTTCAGAGCTTTTCAAGTTTGAATTGTAAGGCAAGCCTGAATTACCATTAGTATTGCAGTTTAGTAAATGTTCCTTTTCTTTCTGCCACCAATCAGATGAATCTATCTTTACCCATGGCAGATTTGTATATTTTGTTTCTGTTATCTGTTGATTTTCCAGTGTTAAGCATGGATTCTTCCTTTCTCTTTCAACATGAATGTTCCTTTTCTAACCGTAATATAATAAATATATGCATTCAAGTTAGACTAATACTATTTTAAAAAATAGTATTAAATAAATTCGATGATACTATTGGCTTTATCAAGTCATAGATACGTGCCAACAGTGGAAGGAAAAAATCCTTGTATTCTGAGTGAAAATTCTTTCCCAGGAGAGTTCATGAATTTGTGTTAAGACTGATGTAATTCTACGAGGTGTTAGACCAGAAGAAAAAAAAAAAAAAAAAGACAAGGGGAGCAGGTAGTGGTAGAGAAATTTATAGAAACCAAAGCACAAGTGAACTGATTATGTGTCAGTATCCAGATCCCCAGGTTGGAGCAGAGGTCTCTTATTATGTCTTCCCATAAGCTGGCATTACATTAGAGTTTCACTCCACTGAAATCTGTGTAGAGCTTTAAATTCTTAGGATGGGATCTTCTAAAAAGTCCAGAAGCCTTTAGCCCCCACTACCCAAGAGTCACTTAAGGAACCTTTACCTTCTATGTGATGGACCCTTGAATCCACATAACAGAGCCCACGGTCCCCAGCAACTATAACAATTATGTTAACCTTTCATTCCATCTGCCTTCTGCACCCTGTACTAAAAACACTTTAACCAAAAAAGTGGATCGTCTAATGGAAATGGTGGTGGAGGAGACACTGGAACTGCATGCAGAGGGAGCCATAGAGGGCTAGTTTTGCCCAGGGAAATGGAGAGAGTTTCATACAAAAGATATTCTTTGAGTTGGACCTTAAAAGATGAGCAAGAAGGCAGCTGGTATATAAGGCAACTGGGATAGAGGAATGAGGAATAAAATCACAAAGTTTTAATTCTTGGACTCCTGGAAGAAGAATAAATAAGCTTCTGTAACTAGAGCTGAGAACACAATGAATAGAAGGAAAGAAAATAGATTCCAAGAGATATAGACTGGAGCCAGATTTTAACCTGATAATTATTTTTTCAATGAATGTATGATTAAGTAGTTTTTTGAAAAAGATTCTTTCCTCTTGGAAGCCTTTGTAAAGCAATGGCTAATGACACGGCTTATTGATTTTGGTGGATGTTATGGACTGAATGTTTGCAATCGTCCCTAAATTCCTGCAGAGAAACTCTAACACCCAACTCAGTGGCATTTGGAGATGGGGCCTTGGGAGGAAATTGGGTTCAGAGGAGGTCATGAGGGTGGGACCCTAACCATGGGATTAGTGCCCTTATAAGAAGAGATACCAGAGTGCTCACTCTCCATCACCTTCCTCCCCGTCATCATGTGAAAACACAGAAAGGTGGCTGCCTACAAGGCAAGAAAAGAAGCCTCACCAGGAATCGGATTGGCTGGCACCTTGATGCTGGACTTTCAGTCTCCAGAATTACAAGCAATAAATCTCTGTTGTTTAAGCCGCTTAGCCTATGGTATTTTATTATGACAACTCAAACTGAAAAAGACTCTGGGGCTATTTTCTGAAATAATATTTTGAAATCAATAAGTAAGTTTTATACTAAGGATGTGGGAAGCAGAGTTGCTAAACAGCTAAAATATTTCAACAACTGGAACAGTAACTCTTCCAAAGGCCACAAAGTATGAGATTGTATTGTTTAATAGTTGAAGACCAATTATAGGTAGAACAAATTTGTTAAAAGAGAACATCAGTTTTTATTGAATTATAAAGTAGGTGCCTGAGAAATGTGGCTAAATAAATGAAAGTATATAAGAGAGCGGTGGTCCATATTTTTAGAACACAGATTATTTTCCAGTAGATAAAAAGGGGGAAGTGATGAGACTTCAGTAAGTATTATGTTGAACTGGATAAAAATGACATTTTAGTAGGCAAAGCTGATCTCATAAGAGCCTTTTCATATTCACAGACTTAGAGAATAAACTCCTGGTTATCAGGGGCAAGAGTAGGGGAGAGGGAGAGTTAGGGAGTTTGGAACTGACATGTTCACACTGTTATATTTAAAACAGATAACCAGCAAGGACCTACTCTGCAATGGCCTATATGGGAAAAAGAATCTAAAAAAGAGTATAATTTTATCACTTTGTTGTACATCTGAAACTAACACGATATTGTTAATGAACTATACTTCAATATAAAATAAAGTTTTTCTTTTTTTAAAAAAAAACAAGTAAGAGCAGTTTCATGTTGTAGAGGAAAAGCTTATTCTTCCTGTGTCTTCATTACACACCAAGACCATACCTTACTTCACTTCTGACACCATATATATGGGTTTTACACACATCAAGCTGGGACAGGAGCCCAATGTCCAACCATTCAGCTCAATCCTGATGCTACATACCTGGAGATAGGATCAGGTTCCACAGGACAACAACTCAGTTCTATGAGAATATCCCATACATACCCTTCAGATGCCAACCGCAAGCCCAGGTGATCACCTGTACTTCTTACCTACTGGCTACAAATCAGAAGTTCCCATAATCCCCTTCCTGGGCACAATTAAGTTGCTAGAGAGACTCACAGAACTCAAGACGCCAGCTTCCTTAGTAGATTACTGGCTTATGACAAAGGATATTAAAGGATGAGAATAAAGAATCAGATGAAGAGGTACACAGAGTGAAGTTTAGAAGGATGCTAAACACAGGAGGTTTTGTTCCAGTGGGGTGTACCGCCCTCCTGACTTCCCTGATGGCTCAGCTGGTAAAGAATCACCTGCAGTGCAGGAGACTCCAGTTTGAGGCGTGGGTCAGGAAGATCCCCTGGAGAAGGGATAGGCTACCCCTCCAGTATTCTTGGGCTTCCCTTGTGGCTCAGCTGGGTAAATAATCTGCATGTGAAGCAGGAGACCTGGGTTCAATCCCTGGGTCAGGAAGATTCCCTGGAGAAGGGTAAGACTACCCCCTCCAGTATTCTTGGGCTTCCCTTGTGGCTCAGCTGGGTAAATAATCTGCATGTGAAGCAGGAGACCTGGGTTCAATCCCTGGGTCAGGAAGATTCCCTGGAGAAGGGTAAGGCTACCCACTCCAGTATTCTTGGGCTTCCCTTGCGGCTCAGCTGGGTAAAGAATCCACACACAAAGCAGAAGACCTGGGTTCGATCCCTGAGTTTGGAAGATCCCCTGGAGAAGGGAAAGGCTATAACAAGGCTTCCCACTCCAGTATTCTGGCCTGGAGAATTCCATGGACTGTATAGTCCATGGGCCGCAAAAGATCACACACGACTGAGAGACTTTCATCCTCCTGGCACATGGGTGTTCATTAGCCTGGAAACTCTCTGAATTATACAATTTAGGATTTTTATGGAGGCTCCTTTCCATAGGTGTGATTGACTAAATCAGTGGCCATGGGTGATTCCAGCACCTCTCCCCTCCTCAGAGTTTCAGTGTGGTGAGGGGATTGGGCTGGAAACTCCAATCCTTCCATCACAAGGTTGGTTTCCACAGAAACCAGCCCCCATCAGTAGGTGACCCAAGGGCTTTCCAAAAGTAATTTCATCAGCATAAAATCAAGCATGGTTGTAAGTTGTATTTTTTATGAACAAAAAAATATGTTCTTTTCACCCTTTTTGTTTTAATCACATAGGAAATTCCTAAAGTTTTAGGAGCTCCATGCCAAGGAAACGGGTGAAGACAAACTATGCCTTTCTTATTGTAAATCACAGTATCACACCTAGGGTTTAACCCAATTCTAAAAGGTGATAATGCTGTAATTAGTTCCTTAATGTAAGAAAGTGAAAGTATTAGTCACTTAATCGCATCTGACTCTTTGCAACCTCATGGATTGCAGCCCACCAGGCCCCTCTCTGTTCATGGAATTCTCCAGACAAGAATATTGGAGTGGATTGCCATTTTCTTCTCCAGGGCATCCTCCCAACCCGGAGATCAAACCTAGGTCTCCTACATCGCAGCCACCACAGAAGCCCCTTAGCATATGAGGTTTATGTAATTGATCACATCTTGGAGTGTTAGAAAAATAAGCTATTAACTGAACACAAATTAACCTTGAGAATAACTTTTTAGAACTTAAATTTTTAAGACTGTGATAGACCAGATGATTAGTAATAAAGCCAATAATTGTGAAATTGACAGAATTAGATCTTTGACTATAATTCATAGAAAAATTCCTCATAAAAGAAAATTAAATGTTAGCAGATAATGTGTTTAATTTCAGAGTATTGCCTTGCAACTGATTTTTTAAAAAAGGAAGAAAACTGAAATTTATATTAAAAGCAAACAATTGTATTTTTATACAATTGTGGAAGAAAATATTTGTTGTTTTAAATGACCACAGGGTCATTAAGTTACATCCTTTGTGGGAGATGGGTCCCAAGCCAGGATTTTAAACTCTATTAACTGTCTTCCTCTTAATACAGGATATTTTGGGAATACATTTTAGTTTTCCCCACAAAAGCATTATTCCACTCTCTAACAAACTTACTTTCTTTAATACATGGGAGACTAAGGTTCTTAATTAATCATATCCAGTTCTGTCCTTAAGAAAATTGTCAAATATACACAGACACACATTCACATATGCATGTACATACACACAAACATACACACACAAATACACACCAGCAACAAGAAATAGCATACACTGATAGTTATTTTTCTGGACAGTAAAGAAAAGAGTTCTTCAAAGCCCTTCAAGATTCTGATCAAAAATTACAGTAATTCATTTATTTATTTATGCAGTAAAGTAGATTTTTCTTAAAGAATTTATTTTATTTTAATTTTTATTATTTTGATATTTATTTAGCATTTAGTAGGTAATAAATGCAGGTGGAAAAAATTTTAAAAGCACAAGAGAATGCTCTGAAAGCTGAGTCTCCCTCCACGCCTTCCCAAGAAGCCTTCATCAGATAGCTCCAGTGTTAACTACTGTGAGTTCTACTTAAGAATCACCCAGATATATCCTGTAACAACTTCTCAACAATTGCAGTGCTGTCCAAGAGAAATAGAATGCAACCCCAAGTGCAGTTGAAAATTTTCTAGCAGCTAGATTTAGAAAGTAAAAAGAAGCTAGTGATATTTCAGAGAAGGCAATGGCACCCCACTCCAGTACTCCTGCCTGGAGAACCCCAGGGATAGGGGAGCCTGGCGGGCTGCCATCTAAGGGGTTGCACAGAGTTGGACATGACTGAAGCGACTTAGCAGCAACAGCAGCAGTGATATTTACTTTTCTTTGACCCAGTATAGGCAACATGTTATTTCAACATGTAAATAGTATAGAAATATGAATGAGATATTGCACATTCTTTTTTTCCTCCCAAGACTTTGAAATCCAGGGTGTATGTACACTCACCTGCGTGCGTACATGGGTGCTAAGTCGCTTCAGTCATGTCTGACTCTTTGCGACCCCATGGACTGTAGCCCACCAGGCTCCTCTGTCCATGGGACTGTCTAGGTAGGAGTACTGGAGTGGGTTGCCATACGCCATACCCTCCTCCAGGGGATCTTCCTGACACAGAGATTGAACCTGCTTACGTCTCTTGTGTCTTCTGCATTGGCAGGTGGGTTCTTTACAACTAGCGCCACCAGGAAGAAGCCTGTGAATACTCACTCAAAGCATGCAATTTGGACCAGTCACGCTTCAATGTAAAAGTGAGTACTATACTGAATAACACAGTTCAGCCAAGTTCCATAATCTCTGAGAACATTTTTTTTTTAATTCAGAAGAAAAATTTTAATGCTTGCATACAGCATACATTGTTCTTCATTTTCTTACTTTTTAGACATGGTTACAGAGTTGCATACATAGAAATCTACATGTTACATTAAAAACTAGAAAATACAGAGAAAAATGGCATCTCTAATGCTATTTTAGTGTTTTAATACAGGTGTAAGGATTGTTCTGAAGCCTCTGGAATAGTATAAATAAAATTTAATCAAATATATAAAATTTTATCAAGTATAAATAAAATGTAATCAAACAAAGAAAGTTTTATCAAATATAATATAAGTAAAATTTAATCACAGACTCGTAGGCCTTAAAAGGCTGTTCAAAATGTCATTCAGTTAAAATTTTGTATTGTGTGGTGAGGGAATTTATTAGCCAATAGTAAATATATATTTTTTGTTTGAAAATGTGAAATCTGTCTGTCTCTCTTTTCTTACCATTCAGACAGAGAGTCAGTGGGGAACACTGTTAACAACTTTTTTTTTAGCTTTAGTTTGTTTTGGTTCTGTAGTTGGGGTGGGGACCATGTGTTACACTTCATTGTACAAATACCATGCGTTGCCTTCAAAAACCAGAGTAAACGGGCTTCTTCTTCGCCTGAAGCCAATTTCTGCTTTCATACAGCTGTGTTTGGATATGCAGATATGGTACAGAAATTTGGAAAATTACCACGTGAAATTATTGTTTATCTTTTCTTCTCAGGGGAACAAAGTTTTAAAGAAGCTTTTCATTGAAGAATAAAAATCTCAGTGTCTAGCTCACGATGAAGTACGCATTATAAAATCATGATACTCGGTGCCGTGGAAAGGACAACAGGCCAGGAGCCTGGAACAGTCCTCGGGGTTGCAGTGTGACCTGGAGGGGATCACATAGCCTGCTGGGCCTCAGTCCACTGTTCCACGGGTTAAGAAGGGAGCCTCAGAAGTTTTAGACCTCTAACAATCCCACAATTCTTCTTGCCATACATTCGAGGCAATGTTTTAAAAACCTTCCTTTCAAACTGCCTATTTTTAATCTTTAGTCTTATTTGACAAGAAAATGTGTTATTCACAAAAGAACTACTGGTTACAATTTTTCTAACGTATCCTTATGGTTTATAGCGGGGACTGGCAAACCATGATTTCCAAATCCATACAACTGTTTTTGTATGGCCCCTGAACTAAGACTAGTTTTCATATGTTTCAGTGGTTGGGGGAGAGGGGAAGCCAGAAGAAGAAGATTTCATAGCATACAAAAATTATATGAAATTTAAATTTCAGTGTTTATAAATAAAGTTTTATTGGAATACGGTTTCACACATTGGTTTCCTGTTGACTGTGGTTATATCATGTTACAGTGGTAAAGTTGACTAGTTGTGACAGAGACCACAGGGCCCACAGAACCTGAAATGTTTACCGTCTACAGGGAAAATGTTTGCATTTGAAAACAAGTATAAATTTGCAAACAGACTAGGTACAATTTACTAAAGTACTTAGAATATGCCAGGCACTGCAGTAAGTGATCTTGTTTATTTTTTTAAAATACAACCATATCTTGAATTAGGTAGCAGTATCAGCCCTGTTTTTTGAGTTCAATAAACTCAGGTTTGCCACACCACAGAAAAATGGTAGAAGTAGAATTTGACTCCAGGTTCCTTTAACCCCAGCTCCAGTGGACTAACTTCCCCACGCACTTCACTTAAAAGAAAGGGATCCTTTCTGGCAGGGCAGAAAGGTCCAATCTGCATTAGGAATTACCATCAAAGTGATTTATGACTTCAGGATTGTGAATAACAAATTGGTTTATGCAGCTTGAACCCGTCTAATCCATTACAGGATATGTAACAAAAAATTTAAGAAAAGTTATATATTCAAAGGAGCAAACAATACATTGCTACGGGGCAGACACACAGTGGTTTACCCAAAAGCACTCACTGATGGGTCACCATTCATTTATGACCAAACTGTCACCAGTATAGAGGAAAAATAAAAACAATAAAGATGACATGCTGAGTTTGGCATAGAACTAAATTATTCAGCTTAAAGCTAATCCTTTATTGTAAGATTATATCCTCTCAAATTTTCAGTGTAAAATATACTCTGTTGTGAGTAATCATGCTATACCATAGGCTTTTTCCCTTAATGTGCTTACTTGACAAATAAAAAAATGTAGACAACTCTATTTTGGTCCTTTATTTTTTTTAATGTCTTGGTCTGTGGAATCTTAAAGTCTGGGAATCTTTGGTTTACATGTCCTTTGACCTAGTCATTCAACTTCTAGGAAATGATCCCCCTGAAATAATGTGTGCTACAGGAAAAAAATGGTAAGCAAAAATATACAGTGCAGTGTTACTGGTAGAAAGCAAAATCTCAAAATAAAATTATGGAATACTTAAATTACCACAGGAAAGTATAGTCATATGAAATAAAATATGACCATCAAAAATTCCTTGTGTAATTTATCTAATGACATGTGAAATGCTCATATATAATATTAAGGGGACAGGAAAGAAATAACACACTTGTATAAAATGATTTCAATTTCCTGAAAATTAAATGTACCATCATAATATATGAAAACAAAGCCAAAATGTATTTACAGTTATGTATTTTCTTGATCAAGAATATTTTATTCAACTATCTTCTTTTCCAAATAGCCTGACCTTTTTCCATAAATACCCATGATCACATAAGGAATCTGGGTTTTTGCCCTTTGCCTTTCAATTTCTCTTCCATTTTTCCCATCCTGTGTCCTTAACTTTCATGTTCTAGGAGAATATAAATGCTATGATCTACAGAGTCAGTTCTATGCTGAATAGTGTGCAATAAAGCTTTTGACCCTACTTCATGTTTGCTTTCCTTCTTATTTTTATATTTTGAGCATGCCAGGATCTTAGTGGGGATCTTAGTTCCCTGACCAGCGGTTGAACCTACAATCCCTGCCTGCAGTCTTAACCACTGCCTCACCAGGAAAGCCACCTGTCTGCTTTCTTTTTAATCCTTCTCATTCCCTCTAGGTATTTATTTAGGGAATCCTTTCCCATTCCCTGTCACCTCATCACAGCTTTCAGCTGCTGTTTCAGAGAGACCATATACTTTTGCATCCCAATTGCCAAATTGTTTTCTTTCAGTTACCTTGGTAAATAGGGTTTGGAAAGCTTCATCAGAAGACATTCCTCAGAATGACACGTCTTTTCTCTGGACCTGGAGTAATGTTTGTACGTGCTGCTTCTTTTTTCCAATTTATTCCAAACTGAAAAGAGATCTCAGCAGATCCAGTATTTGTTGATGGAAACAGGTGGCCCTTCCCCCTTGCTCCCCTCACTGTCCACGTGGGGAGTGGTCAGCCCCCTCTCAGACCCACAGCCAGGGGAGCGGGTGGCATCAAGCCCTAACCCCAGGGCTCAGCTGTGCTCCCTTAGTGTGAATCTATGAACCGAAATGTGATCTATCCCTGCCCTGTTGGGGCCTCTGCCATCAAGAACCAATACTGACAGCAGATTCCCTGGGCTGAGGGAATTCCCAGGCTTCTTAGGGTCTCTGTTTAACCTTCTACATTCATCCCCACTGTAGCAAGTTGAGTTGCATCCTCCAGAAACTCATAGGTTAATGTCCTAACTCCTAGTAGCTTAAAATGTGAATTTCTTTGGAAATAAGGTCATTGCAGGTATAATTAGTTAAAATTAGATAATGCTATTAGAGTAACCCAAACCCATTCCCTGGTGACTCAGAAAGAAGGTAAAGAAATGGGGGAAACTCAGGTTCGATCCCTGGATTGGAAAGATTCCCTGGAGAAGGGAATAACAACCCACTCCAGTATTCTTGTCTGGAGAATTCCCATGAGCAGAGGAGCCTGGCGGGCCACAGTCCGTGGGGTCACAAGAGTCAGACACGACTTAGCAACTAGCACTTTCACTTTAAATCCTTTATGACTAGTGTCCTTTTAAAATGGGGAAATCTGAACAAACACACACACACACACACACACACACACCATGGAGAATACCATGTGAAGTTGAAAGTAGGGGTCAGGGTGATGCTTCTACAAACCAAGGACTCAAAGACTGCCAGCAACTCCGGAATAGGGGAGAACGATGAAGCAGGTTCCCGCTCAGCCTCAGAAGGAGCCGACCCTGCTGACACCTTGACCTAGGACTTCTGGCCCCCAGAACTGTGAGATGATACATTTCTGTTGTTTAAGCCACCCATGCTTTGACCACCTGATGCTAAGAGCCAATTTATTGGACAAGACTCTGATGCTGGAAAAGATTGAAGGCAGGAGGAGAAGAGGATGACAGAAGATGAGATGGTTGGATGGCATCACCGACTCAATGGACAGTTTACCAAACTCAGTGAGTTTGGGTAAACTTCGGGAGATGGTGATGGACAGGGAGGCCTGGCGTGCTGCAGTCCATGGGGTCGCAGAGGGTCGGACATGACTGAGCGAGTGAACAGCCACCACCAAAGTGGCCCATTGTTTGGTGCTTTATCCCAGCAGCCCTAGCAAGCTGCACACTCACCCAAGCCCCTCCACCCGCTGGCATCAGGCATTGGTCATCTTTCCCCAGCTCCACTCACATCAAGTAGTACTCGAGAAAACTGCCTCCTCCTTCCTTACACACACTGCATTATTTTTCTACTCGAGCAGCCTCCTGTGCATGGATCTGCCCCTGACCCTCACTCAGACCTTCCACATACAACACACCCTCCCCATATTTGTCCCCTCTTGACTTGAAGATTCAGCCCAGAAGTCCAGGACCGCCTCCTCCAGAAAGCCTTAGCTGGGTTAGATGCCTTTTCTAAGAAGACCTATCACCTCTGTTTGTCTGGGGCTAAAGAGGTTTTTGTACTTCCAGTGCCAAAAACAAGAAGGTCTGGGGCAAATCAGACAAGTTGGTGACCCTGTCTGTCTCAGGGTCCCCATAGATCCCTGTACAAATCTTTCCATATTTTTTCTTCCTAAACTTTTATTAAGATGATCTGACCTCATCAGATCCACACTAGGCCACATGCTCCTTCTGAATAGTATTTTCTGATACCCGTCTTCCCAGCACTTTAATATAGTAGCTGCTCTGTTAATTCTTTCAAATGAATGAATGATTAAAAGTTTGCCAAACTGCTTCAGGGTTACCCTTGCACAAATGCAGTTATGCATTCACTTACTCAACACTCACGCATGGACCTCTATATTCCAGGCATTGTTCACCACTTAGTAGCTCTTACATTTTTCATAACTAAGGAGTCAAAGACCTCAAAGTAAAAATGCAGCTCCCCACGGGACTGTATTTTGCAGGCAAGAATACTGGAGTGGGTTGTCTATTCCTCCTCTTCCCAACCCAGGGATTGAACCCTTGTCTCCTGCGTTTCTTGCATCGACAGGCAGATTCTTTACCACTGTGCCACCTGGGAAGCCCTACTTCCTAGTAGGTAGAAATGAAATACCTATTTTATTTAACAATTATGCCAAAAGTAAACCACAACTGTTCAGTACAGTAACAAAGTCTTTTTCCAACAATCAACAAAATGTGAAATTGTCCACGTTTCTAGGAAGAGTGAACTTCATCTAACGGTTTAATTGTTGATGATTTTGTTAATTAAGTCTAGTTTTCATACCAGAAGTTGCTCTAAATCCCCCCTTTCAATCAATAACATATAAATAGAAAAATTATTAATCTAAGTAACATTTTCCTGAGAAATGACTATCTAGCATTGTGGAATATCTCTGTATTAAGTCAACAGTGAACATCTTAACAATTTATAACTATAGGCCTCCAAAATATTATTAATACCTATTAGCAGTTTCCTGTGTAAACAGACCTTTTTGGTTGTTATAAAAAAATTCTACAAGGAATATCATTTTAGGAATATATTTTTATATATACTGATTGATACCTTCAGAGTAAACCCTTAAAAGTGGGATTTTTCAGGTCAAAATACATTTTTAAATTAATTGGATTTAAATATGTCATATATTTTTCTAGCCTTTGAAGACAATAAAAATATTTATTGACAAGAATTGTCCTCTTGTTTGAACTTGCATGGATATTTTTCATTCTTCTTTAAATTCCACTATTCAATCTGAAAGATAAATTCATTGCGGATCAAGAATCTTTTTGATGACAAAATGTTTATTCTAACTAAAAGAGGATTACGGTGATGATGCTGTATCTTAAGTTAAGTACAAAAGTTCTCTCTATATTTACATCATTTAGCAGAAAAATAGTTTGGGAATGTAGGATGGAGACAAGTTGAATGAGTTAAAAGTACCAACAGTATTTTAGCTGTCTCACTGAAAAGACATTCCAAAATCTTGCAGCACAAGAAATACTTTGCAAGTCGGCCTTAAACTTAATCCCATAGGAGGGGGACTTGGCAAGCAATTCGGCATCTTTCTTGTAACCCTAACAAGTTCACTGATTCCAGTAAGCTTCCACGTATTTTGCAATCCAGATTCTACCCCATGAATCTTTCTTTCTTAGGGGTTTATGAAATTTTCTAATTTCCCTAAAACAGCATACAAATCCTCTAACTGGTGTATATCTTTCAATCATAAAAGTGCCATTTCAATTTACAGGCTCCAAAATCAATAGGGCCTCCCTCCCCAAGTAAAAGGGAGAAGGATCTGGAATCACTTAATGAAATGTACCTAATAATAATATGACAACAACATGCCACGTTATCATAGCTCAAACTAAGATGACACAGCCTAGTCAGGACTTGGCTATCTTTGAAACAAAATCACATTCTTCAGGAAGTGGTGTTAGTAACTCAATAAGCAGCAGCTGTTCCTGTGTCTTTGAAAAAAATGTTTCATCATTTGAACAGTGTTCAGTCTCCAACGTTATGCCCCATTATAACTGAAGGCCAACGTGGAAAACTTTAGCTTTTATAATGCTTGGAAAACCTCTGGGCAAATAAATACATGAAAGAAACCTTTTTTGCTCTTAATCTGAGGATCCTATCTCAATTTCTGTCATGTTCATTTGCACTTATTACCCAGAAATTCCATGTGCATAAAATGATTTCTCCATTCCCACCAATCTTAATAATGAGCGCTCCATTCCTGCACCATTTTAAAAGCTTTCTAAAGACCCTTTTAAACTGAAAGGTGATATCATTGAATGTAATGTTTATTTACAAGATATTATGACCCAAGGCTTCCAGAATGCTCAGTATAAATAACAACCTAGCAGCATGCACTGCATTTAATAGAAATTTGATCCCATCAATTTTACATGATCCCACCGAGGAGAGTGAAGAATCCTAAGAATGCTAATGAGAATTTGATATTGACAGAAGATACATTTATAAATAAAAATGGCTAGAAAGCTGCTTAAATCAGATGATGGTTTGTCAATACCCATCGAACATTAGGTCTCACCATTGAGACGACCAATCACACTTTAAATAACAGCAGTAAATAGCAACTACAATTCTTATGTTGTATTTATGTAGCACTTTTCATCGGTGGACCTATAAGGAGATGTATTAAACTTTCTTCAGACTCTTCGACAGCCTAGACGTGAAGTACATACTTCCACGCGAAATCTAAATCAACATCAGGTTCACCACTGGGCTGAAATGGCTTCAGTCATGTTTGCTCAAACGTCTGAGGATTTCACGCTATATTCACACAGGTGAGTTGGTCAAGAGGTCCTCTGGAGAGGAGAGAGTATAGCATAGACCAGATCATGCTTCCAGTTTGACTCTATTATACCCTAGTTCTCCCAAGGTTATCTATAGAGCTGAGAGGTTTAGATCAATCCCAACATTTGCTGAAATGCATATGCTTTATTCCCGAATTAAAACCTCTAGAGTTTTCTACCCATTTCTAAGGAAAAAGGCAGAACAACGAACTCATTCTTAAAAAAAAAAAAAACAAAATCTAGCTTTGGCAGTAGAAATACAAATGGCATGACACTTTATACAGTATTGTATGTTCTTATCAATTTTGACAGGCTATGCCTGTCACAGGGCTTCCCTGGTAGCTCAACTGGTAAAGAATCCTCCTGCAATGAAGGAGACCCCGGTTCGATTCCTGACAGTATTGTAAACTATTGTAACTTGCATCAGCCTGCCATTATTATACCTCTTCTGCTGGCATCGCATACAATGACTAGCAGCCTCCTTCCCACCCCCACCCAGCACCAAGAGCTTAACTATTCCGTAACAGATGAGGAAACACCCAGAAAGCTGTCCAGGTCTGATTTTTCACCCTTCTCTCATAAGAGAGTCAGATAACCTTCAACAGGCCAATAGGACAGCTAGCATTATTCCGGTAGGAATGAGAGGGCAGAAACGTGTGATGGATGACTGAAGAAAATGAGGCAAATGGGCTAAAAAGGACTCAGAGGAGACACAACAGCAGCACCTGCTGTGTAGAGGGCCACGATATAGAAAGCGTGAAGCTTGGATCCATCCTAAAGAGTCAGAGCTGGAGCCAGGATGAAGACACAAGCTGGGGGCCTTTTCAGTTCCCAGTGACAAAGCAAAAGTCACGACACTCCAGTGCAGATCCTTGGGTGGGAATGAGAAAGGAGAGAAGGCATGGGTGTAATGACTGCATATTCATGAATTCCATCAACGGTTCCTAAATACTTCTTTTGCTTTGGGCATGATGCAAGATGCTAGAGATCCAACACTGAGAAAAGATAGAAGTGGTGTGTGGCCTGGGAGGCTGATAGGGTTCTGGTCATCACACTCATAAATGGAAAACCACATTCATACTTTGAAAAAACATCCCTTGGCTGTCAAACAAAGAGTGGATTTAATGGGACCAGAGAGTATCCAAGAAGATCAGAAGGGGCTACCCTAACAGGACATCAGAATACTGCAAGGCCTAGAATTTTAAGATGTCTTGAGATGTCTGAATCTGGTATCCATGAACCAGAATCCTTCATTCTCTTACTTAATTTAGTCAGTCTTCAATGGGCTAAATGACATTTTCAAAGTAGAAATTTAGATTTGATCTTTCTATTATTAACCCCCCAACTTTTCAACACTTCTCATATCACTCTTGTTGTCAACGATATTGCCTTTTGGCAGGCCATCATAGTGGCTTAGATAGTAAAGAATCTGTCTGCAATGCAGGAGATCTGAGTTTGATCTCCAGGTCAGGAAGAGCCCCTGGCGAAGGAAATGGCAACCCACTCCAGTATTCTTGCCTAGAGAATCGCATGGACAGAGGAGCTTGGTGGGCTACAGTCCATGGGGTCATAAAGAGTCAGACATGACTAAGCAGCTAATACACTTTCAGAAATATTATTCTATATTCTTAGCTAGGTGAAGATAATGTAATTGTGCTTTGTAACACATTAACTTATCAATTGTCAAAATAATCATCAAGGAAGATTTTTTTTATTTATACCAGTGATTGTTTTTAATATTCTAGCTGCTTGCCAGTTTTCACGAAAATCACAAAACAAAGGTAACCTGAAAAATAAGCTTGGAAAGCAAAACAGAACCAAGAAATTCTGTTTTTGTTTGGAAAGCCTGCAAAAGTTATAAGGAACTTAAATCTTCTCAACTCTATATTTACATCATTTCCTGAATACATTAATGAAACTAGGATATAGCAGCTTTCCCACAGTGTCATCTTGAAAATAAAATGAGTTTAGAAAGCCTTTCAGGAAGAGTTTGGAGATGGAGAAAAGGAGTTTTTATAATTCAATGATATTTTCTGTAAGTGTTCAGATAACAATGTCAGTAATTTTCTGAGGCTAGCTGTCAAAGCCCTGTGAGTTAATTTTATTAATCCCTGTTAGTGACTAGTCTTTTTTCTTCTACAGAAGATGGATGTGTAAAGCTATTATTATTTATTCTTTTATTTTCTGTAGTGATTTATTTTGTGGTTTAACTCAGTCACTACAACAAGCAAAATCATCTAAAGTGGGCTTTTTATTTTATACACACATGTGTCTATGTGTACATTAAGCCTTTCTTAGGGTGGAGGGCAGGGAGACATAGGAGAAAATTTTAAATCAAGAAACAGGATGAATCCCACTAGCATCAAGAGAAAGGGATGCAAAAGGTCTTAAGAAAGAGTATGGTAGAACCAAGAAATTCTGTTTTTGCATAAGCTTCACCACGGCATGACTGTAGTTTTACATTTGACATTTTGACACTCAAAAACAAAAGCAACAAAAAAAAGATAAGCCAACAACAACAAAAACACATGCATATGCTACTGGGATTATTCTGTGAGGGGTTAGTGCTGTAGTTGCGCAATGTGGATCTATTACCGAAGAAGAGCAGACATGTGGTGCTTGAGCAAGGCTCCCGCCTTCCAGCCATACTGTGGGAACTTAAACACAAAGAAAAGTCAAGAGCCTCTGGGCTTACCTGTTGGCTCAGACAGTAAAGAATCCGCCTGTAATGCGGGACACCTGGGTTCAATCCCTGGGTCAGGAAGATCCCCTGGAGGAGGGTACAGCAACCCACTCCAGTATTCTTGCCTGGAGAATCTCCATGGACAGAGGAACCTGGCAGGTTACAGCCCGTGGGGTCACCAAGAGTCGGACACGACTGAACGACTAAGAACAGGAGCCTCTGGAACTGCAGGTGGACCCGTAAAAGGAGGACTCCCTCTTCTTAGAGATACACTTGTTTGTGTACATTCATCCATCATTCATTCATTCTTCACATCTCTCTTGAGTACTTCCAATGTACCAGGCTCTGTGTCAACGACCCAGCCATATCTCTATGGAGTGAATGAAGTAAATGGTGTTGAGCCCATTTCACAGCTGTGGAGAGAAGGCAATGAAAGGCTGCAGGACTTGATTTATGAAAAAACAACTGAGGAAAAACTAAAATCAAGTTCCTGGATTCCTTATTCAGTTTTGGTTTGGTTTGGCTTAGAGCAATAGTTCCCAAGCCAGGGAACAGTGGCTGCTAGCTCAGAGCTCAGTGGGCCATGTCTGGGGACATTTTTAAGTGTCATGATGAGGAGATGGGAGGACCACTGCATCTGATGGGTAGAAGCCAGAGATGCTGCTCAGTATCTTTCAATGCCCAGGACACCACATATCAAGTTATGATCGGGATTAACATGCCAATGGTACTGCAGTTTAGAAACCCTCGTTCAGAGGGAATATTTGAAAGTTTCAGTTGATGATCCAAAATCTTATTTACCCTACCTAAGAAATAGGAAAAAAAGATGCCTTTCTTCTAAGCTGATGTTGACACAACTCTTTGATTCTCATAAATGAGTCTAAATCTAAGTTCTCTTTTTTAAAAAAAGAAGTGCTCATTTCACAGGCAGCACTTTTTTTTTTTTTAATTCCACAGTGTGGCTACCCACTGTCACCACAAGCAGTAGCATTCTTATCTGCCAGTGATGGCCTTTTGGTATGCAGTTACAGAATGTACAGAAGAATTTTTCCCTGTTACGTCAGTACATTTAATCCACCTGCCATTTCCCAGATGAAACTTGAGCTCTCCTGCTGTGAAGGTCACACGTTTAATGAAGTGTATTTACTGAATATTAGCAAGAATCTGCAGGTCAAGAATACTGCATTGGGAGCCAAATCAGTATCCTCACATTTAAACAACCCCTCTTCCTTACTCAGTGAGACATTTGTGTAAGGAGCCAACCCCTTACATGGTGATGCTGGAAGATATGAGAAAGAGTCACTGTGTTTGCAATGCATCTTTCATTCCCAAATGCTTGTGTCCTAACACTTTGTGGGAGGTAAGCTGGAGCAAGAATTGACATCGTCACTTACTGAACCAGTCATAGTGTAAGGCACTTAAGGACAAAGATCAAATGGCTTACTTCTACAGATTCCCTGACTGGGGCAATATTGACTTGGTGATTTATTTCCCCATCACAGTCACATCATGAGGTCAGTATTATAAGCAGTTCCCTGGGGCTTCCCAGGGAGCGCTAGTAGTAAAGAATCTGCCAGCCAATGCAGGATTCCCAAGAGATGTGGATTCTCAGAGTAGATCCCCGGCTCCAGGAGATCCCCTGGAGGAGGAAATAGCACCCTATTCCAGTATTCTTGCCTGGAAAATTCCATGGGCAGAGGAGCCTGGCAAGCTACAGTCCAGGGGGTCACAAAGGGCAGAACACAACTGAACGATGGAGCACATGTAAGCAGTTCCCCAGTATGAACGTTTCTAAGTGCTATTGTCGCATAATTCAGAAAGCAAATTATAGATATGATTTGCAGCTCAAATCCCCTTCATCATTTATGCAAATGTTAAACAGAGGCACTTTCAGTTCAGTTCAGTTCAGTCGCTCAGTCGTGTCCAACTCTTTGCGACCCCATGAACCGTAGCACGCCAGGCCTCCCCGTTCATCACCAACTCCTGGAGTTTACTCAAACTCATGTCCATTGAGTCAGTGATGCCATCCAGCCATCTCATCCTCTGTCATCCCCTTCTCCTCCTGCCCTCAATCTTTCCCAGCAATGCCTGCTGAAAAATCAGGTTCAAAAATAATTGTTTTATCCATAATCAACATATCAAATAAAAATATAAACCAGAAGATCTTAATTTATTTCAAAGCATGCTGTCTCATTTTCTCTAAGTGATAGAATGAAAAACTTTAGTCTTCAAAAATCTCATGAAGTCTTCTCAGCCTTTGCATCAACACACTGCACTCCAGTGTTAAATTAGGCCTGACATATATATTTATTTTAGGTAAAAAAAAAAAAAAAAAAACAATCAGCGTGTTTGAGTTTCTAAGTTTCTAAGTCTGTTCTCTCAGACAGACATGGCCATGTGTATCTTTCCTTCTCAAAGCTGTCCACTGTGTGCAGTGCACACAAATGCTTCCAAGTGTTTCATAGCACAGTGATGTTATTTTGTGAAAATAAGAGTGATGTATAGGGAAGAGCAATACTCTGCAAAAAGTATGTGTGATGAAACCAAAGAGCGGAGAAGTAGAGCAAAAGTCACTTTGCTGACATTAAGAT
The DNA here is from genome assembly GCF_963930625.1 of Muntiacus reevesi. Lineage (NCBI taxonomy): Eukaryota > Metazoa > Chordata > Mammalia > Artiodactyla > Cervidae > Muntiacus > Muntiacus reevesi. The sequence goes on from NC_089256.1 coordinate 27,089,138, forward strand.
AGTTTATACTTCAGTGCCATCAGTCACTGCATCATGTCTAGAGGGGGTTCAACATCAAACAGACCAAATGGAACCTGGACCACATCTTGAGAGTCTGGAAAGAGACTTGGATCCCTGGGCTCATCATATATAAGGAGGAAGCGGAGAGCGCTAGCATCAACTGGAAACAGCTAAAACCTTGAGGAAGTTCAGATATGGCTTCAGGTCTTTTATAACTAAGAGTTGATTTAGACCCGATGCTCAAACTACTGCCCAATGGCACTCATCTCACACGCTAGTTAAGTAATGCTCAAAATTCTCCAAGCCAGGCTTCAACTGTACATTTGAACTGAGAACTTGCGGATGTTCAAGCTGGGTTTGGAAAAGGCGGAGAAACCAGAGATCAAATTGCCAACATCTACTGTAGCATTGAAAAAGCAAGAGATTCCAGAAAAATCATCTACTTCTGCTTCATTGACTCTGCTAAAACTTTTGACTGGTGTGGATCATAACAAATTGTGGAAAATCCTTCAAGAGATGGGAATACCAGACATACTTTACCTGCCTCCTGAGAAATTGTATGCAGGTCACAAAGCAATAGTTAGAACTGGACATGGAATAATGGACTGGTTCCAAAATGGGAAAGGATTACAACAGGCTGTATATTGTCCACCTGCTTATCTAACTTATATGCAGAGTACATCATGCATAAAATGTAGGGCTGGATGAAGCACAAGCTGGAATCAAGATTGCCAGGAGAAATATCAGTAACCTCAGATATGCAGATAATACCACCCTCAAGGCAGAAAACAAAGACGAACTAAAGAGCATCTTGGTGAAAGTGAAAGAGGAGAGTGAAAAACCTGGTTTAAAACTCCAAAATCATCGCAGATGGTGATTGGTGACCGCAGCCATGAAATTAAAAGACACTTGCTCCTCGGAAGAAAAGCTATGACCAACCTAGACAGCATATTAAAAAGCAGGGACATTCCTTTATCAACAAAAGTCTATCTAGTCAAAGCTATGGTTTTTCCAGTAGTCATGTATGGATGTGAAATTTGAACCATAAAGAGAGCTGAGCACCAAAGACTTGATGCCTTCAAACTCTGGTGCTGGAGAAGATTCTTGAGAGTCCCTTGGCTTGCAAGGAGATCAAACCAGTCAATCCTAAAGAAAGTCAATCCTGAATATTTTCCGGGAAGACTGATGCTGAAGTTCCAATACTGATGGAAAGAACTGACTCCTTAGAAAAGACTCTGATGCTGGGAAAGATTGAAGGCAGGAGGAGAAGGGAACGACAGAGGATGAGATGGTTGGATGGCATCATCAACTCAATGGACATGAGTTTGAGTAAGCTCTGGGAGTTGGTGATGGACAGGGAGGCCTGGCATGCTGCGGTTCATGGGGTTACAAAGAGTTGGACATGACTGAGCAACTGAACTGAACTGAACTGAAGATGATGGGATTACAGAAGTGATATTGATGTGGAATTGAATCTAAGCATGTACTGAACAGCACAAACATTGGTTGAGCACTTGCAAGCATGTATTGAGCACCCAATCTCTTTCTGGTATCCTTTTACAGGTCCTCTCACAGGGCCCACAGTCCCCTGGGGAGAGTGAGATGTAAAGAAATAACTACAGAGCAGAGCCAGAGAAGAAAGGTGTATTCAGAAGGCGAGGCAGCACAAATGAAGACCTGCAGACTCAGCCTAGAAAATGAGTGCTGTCTAAATTTCTTAAGGATGACAAAGAGTACAGTACTTGGATAGGGAAGTGCTCAGAGAGACAAGAGGTAAGGCACAAGGCACCTAAGTTAATTTCACAACAGTTTATGGAGGACTCTTCAGGAAAAAGGCTGTGCAAAGTATGGAACAAACGAAGGGAGGTGTTGCCTCTGGGGAACTTTCTATCTCACACTTCAAAGAATCATATATGTGTGTAACTCCTTGAGATTACAAGCATGGGAAATGTACACTAATTATCCTTGCTTTCAACTCACAGCCTTTTATGTCCTATTATGCCTGTAGATGTGGTTGCAAATCCTGCCAAATGTGAAAGAAATCTCCAAAAAAAGATAAAACAGTGATCTCAATAGATATAAAGTAATTAGCCTCCAACTAATAAAATAAATGGAAAAAAAACCCAAATGATACGTGGAAGTACAAGATGAAATTCAGTTGATGATCACAGACACGGGGGAAAAAAGCTCAATCTCTTGAGTAATTAGAATATACACTTAAAGTGAAGTAACTTTCTGTTTATTCTGTTGCCATACATTTTACAAAGTGTTAATGTCTTAACCTGAGGAGATACTGATGACCTTCTATACTCACATGTGGTACTTGGACTATATATCTTTAGTTTCTTGATTCCCAAAGAAAGAAGGGTCAGGGGAACTTATATTTTTAAAGATGTTCACTTCAGCATTATTTATATAATAAAATATGGAAGCAAACTGAATTTTCAATATTAGTGGGAGAGTTAACTTGCACTTCGTTATTTAAATAGGTTATATCTCTACAATTAAAGTTAAAATTTGTCATTATAAAATTTCTTGCCACATGGAAATATTTTCAATATGATTACTAAGACAGGTTAAAAAATGGTGTGTACTGTATAATTTCAACCACATAAAAGATTTATGTATCTAGAGGAGAATCAGAAGGAATATACAAAAATAACAGCTAATATTATATAAAGGGTTTTTGGTATCTTGAGTCCCAGACTTTCTGTTAATAGTTTTTTTCAGCAGTGCTAGCAAGATGGAGGAATTTGAATCATGTAATAAATCCCAAAGAAATGGGAAAACACACAAAAGCCCTTTGAAAATCCAGTCTTGGGTGTGTGTGGAGCCTCTGTGTATGTGCTCAGCTACTTCGGTGCTTCAGTCATGTCCAGCTCTTTGTGACCCCATGGACTGTAGCCCGCCAGGCTCCTCTGTCCATGGAATTTTCCAGGCAGGAATACTGGACTGGGCTGCCATGTCCTCCTCTAAGGGGTCTTCCCGACTCAGTGATCAAACCCTCGTCTCCTGTGTCTCCTGCTTTTCAGGAGAATTCTTTTACCCACTGAGCCACGTGGAAAGCCCTTGAAGAGCCTCTGTTAAGGTGAAAAACATACAAGCATATAATATTAAGAAGCAAATTGTAATAGGGAAGAACAAATCTGACTCCTTATTGAATCTGTTCCTTTTACTTCAACTTTTGTATTCTATTGCTTTTCCTGCAGCTGTTGCCTATAGCCTGGTATATACAAGATAGCCCATTCTCAAAAGTTCTGACCTTTAAAGGCATAACACTTTTTCATTCATATAGAGATACAAAGTTCCACAACAGTTTAAAGCATTTGTTTTGTTGAAAGTTTATAAGAACATCATGACAGATGCAAGAACAAAGGATTCTGATACCAAGAAGTCTGCAACAAACAACCCACCCTCCACCCCCACTTTTAACAAAAGAAACCTGAATTCTGACACAGAGAAGATGGTTCTTTGGGGCACTAGTCCACCATCTTCTTGACCTGCTCACTTTATGAATAAAGTTGCTATTCTTACCCCCAACAATGGATTTCTTGATTTATTGGCCTGCCTGTGGTGGTAAGCAGTATAAGCTTGGATTCAGTAACAAAGTTATCATTTTGTGGGAAGGGCATATTCATTACAAATTCTGTTTTGAGTGAAGTTGCAAATTGTCATTACAGTACCTTATCTTCCTTATTAGTTTGAGTATAATGACAGAACATGGTCATCTAAATTATCCATTTACCTCCATAACTGGAATTAAAACTCTTTCAGGGAGCCCAAGATGTCAGGAGGCAAGAGTCAGGCTGCAGATTGATTCGGTAGCTAGAACACTTCCACCAAAGCATTTGGCCTGTGAGATGTCTAAGTAGATTAATTGAAGTAGAAATGCATTATTTATTATTTAACACTTAGTGAAAGCAATCAGTGAGCTAGGTTTAATAATGATTTCTTTTAGACATTCACCGATGAATAAGAGTTAGGTAAACATAACCAAATCATTATCTGGAAGGTTTATCAAGTTTCAAAATCAGAATGCTTTTTGTGAAGAGGCAATTATGATCTTCCTTTGAACACTGAGAAAGATAAGCCTTATTTTACATATGGAAATTCTGAGAACTAGACCTATAGACAAGGAATGCGAGGGGATTCTACAGTGTCAATGGATATGTTTTTCAATCAAGGGTATGTTTCTGATTCCTGCAGGTAAATCTAGAAGACAGATCACAGGAGCACATGAATTGACCCCAGAAAGCTTAATGGTGACCACTAATTATTTTGGAATTAGTAGTTCTAATTTCAGAATTTTTTATATTAGAATTATTTGAAGGAAGACTTTTCCTCCTATTTCAGATGTGCACATTGCTGTAAAAGCTAAATTTACACAATCTGACCTAAGTCCAGATAAGGAAGAGCTGATCTTCTTCCTGGATAGGGGCAGTATTATCACCTCCTGGAGGCCTACTGGTCCTTCTGCAGGTGCTTCTCTGGCCCATTAGTTGCACCATATTTCTGAAGCTATTTCACCCAGTATAGACTGATCTAAAAGGCTTCTTTTTCAATGGAGGACAACCTGGGACTGGGAAAGCGCTATCTGTGGCTTCTGGCTTTGAGTGTTTAGATAGAAGATTCAAATCATTAACTATCTCCCTACCTTTCCCCTCTGAAGCTGGCTTCATCATGACCTCACCATGACATCATGATGAAGTTTAATGTTTCATGATCTGGGGCAAATCTTTCTGGAATTCACCTTCTTCGTGGTAAGTGACACCTATCACAGGGAGACACTGTTGTGCTTTCTCCACAAGGAGGTATAGAGTGCCCACTCTATACTTCTCTTTAAAAAAAATAATAATTATTGTGGTAAGAACATTTATCATTGTGATCCTCAAACAAACTTTTTTTTTTTAATTGGGGTAAAATTGCTTTACAATGTTGCATTTGTTTCTATTGTAAAAGGAAGTGAATTAGCTTTATGTACACACATAGCTCCCTCCTGGGCCTCCCATTCTCCCATCCCACTCCTCTTTATTTTTAAAGTCACTTAGTCAAGTCTGACTGTTTGCAACCTCTTGGACTGCAACACACCAGGTTTCCCTGTCCATCACCGACTCCAGGAGCTTACTCAAACTCATGTCCATCAGGTCGGTGATGCCATCCAATCATCTCATCCTCTGTCATCCCCTTCTCCTCCTGCCTTCAATCTTTCCCAGCATCAGGGTCTTTTCCAATGAGTCAGCTCTTTGAATCAGGTGACCAAAGGATTGAAGCTGCTTGACGTGCACACAGATTCCCCAGGAGGCAGGTATGGTGGTCTGGTATTCCTACCTCCTGAAGAATTTTCCACAGTTTGTTGTAATTCACAGTCAAAGGCTTTGGTGTAGTCAATGAAGCAGAAGTAGATGTTTTTTCTGGAACTCTCTTGCTTTTTCTATGATCCAACAGATGTTGGCAATTCGATCTCTGGCTCCTGTATCTTTTCTAAATCCACTTGAATATCTGGAAGTTCTTGGTTCGCATACTGCTGAAGCCTAGCTTGGAGAATTTTTAGCATTACTTTGCTAGCATGTGAGCTAAGTGCAACTGTGCAGTAGTCTGAACATTCTTTGGCATTGCCTTTCTTTGGGATTGGAATGAAAACTGACCTTTTCCAATTCTGTGGCCACTGCTGAATTTTCCAAATTTGCTGCCATATTGAGTGCAGCAATTTCACAGCATTATCTTTTAGAATTTGAAATAGCTCAGCTGGAATTCCATCACCTCCGCTATCTTTGTTCATAGTGATGCTTCCTAAGGCCCACTTGACTTCGCATTCCAGGATGTCTGGCTCTAGGTGAATCACACCATCATGGTTATCTGGGTCATTAATATATTTTTTTGTATAGTTCTGTGTACTTTTGCCACCTCTTCTTAATATCTTCTGCTTCTGTTAGGTCCATATCATTTCTGTCCTTTACTGTGTTCATCTTTGCATGAAATGCTCCCTTGGTATCTCTAATTTTCTTGAAGAGAGCTCTAGTCTTTCCCATTCTATTGTTTTCCTCTATTTCTTTGCATTGATTGCTGAGGAAGGCTTTCTTATCTCTCCTTGCTATTCTTTGGAACTTTGCATTCAAATGGATATATCTTTCCTTTTCTCCTTTGCCTTTCACTTCTCTTCTTTTCTCAGCTATTTGTAAGGCCTCCTCAGACAACCATTTTGCCTTTTTGCATTTCTTTTTATTGGGAATGATCTTGATCACTACCTCCTGTACAATGTCATGAACCTCTGTCAATAGTTCTTCAGGCACTCTGTCTATCAGATCTAACCCCTTGAATCTATTTGTCACTTCCACTGTATAATCATAAGGGATTTAATTTAGGTCATACCTGAATGGTCTAGTGATTTTCCCTTCTTTCTTCAATTTAATAATCATATGTGCATTAATATATAATATTTGTTTTTCTCTTTATGACTTAATTTCATTCTGTATGATCTACTGTATGTCCATCCATATCTCTACGAAGGACCCAATTTAATTCATTTTTATGGTTGTGTGATATTCTATCATATATACTTCTTTATCCATTAACTGCATAATACAGGACTGTTAACTATAGGCACGGTGTTGTAGAGTGGCTCTCTAGAGCTTATTCATCTAACACAAGTGACATTTTACACCCACATTTAGGTGACTCCCCACTTGCCCTCCCCTCAGTCTTGGCAGCCATCATTCTACTCTTTGCTTCTATGAGCTTGACTATTTTAGATACCTCATATAAACAGAATCATACAACATTTGTCCTGTGACTGGCTTATTTCACTTAGAAGGTCATAAGACTCATCCATGTTACTGCGTATGGCAATATCTCCTTCCCTTTTAAGGCTAAACAATATTTCATTGTATGCATATATCAGGTTTCCCTTCCCATTCATTTGTCAGTGGACCTCTAGGTTGTTTCATGTCCTGGCTATTGTGAGCAGTGCTGCCATGAACACAAAAATACAGATATCTCTTTGATATCCTGACTTCTATTCTTTTGAATTAATACCCAGAAGTAGGATTTTTTAATTATTTGACATTTCTGGTTTTGTATTTTTTATTTTTGTTTACCCCACACAGACTTCCCCAACACTTTCGCCTAACTTCAAATTTCTTTAAGCATACTAGAGAATCCAGGATCCACCCCACTCCTCATTTCCAGTGCCACCCAATTTCTGTTCCCTTCTGACAATTTCTAAGTATTTCGTGAACTAGTTTTGTTTTTGTTCTTTTGGTTTGTGCGTGTGTGTGTGTGTGTGTGTGTGTGTGTGGCGTGTTTATGAGTGTGTGTATGTTGTTGCTCCTGATGTGTGGAATTGAAATTACTATGCAACTGCCAGCAGTGACTTCAGTGGGGCAAATAGTACTTGAACTCTAAAAGGTTAACACTGAACTTCTGAGTGGTTTAAGAGACCACATTTTATAAACAACAGATTTCTTAACAGGATAGAACAGCAAGAAAATCAAGTTTGGGATTCCCATGCTTTCCATGTTTATTTCATTGTTTTGGCTTTATTATTATTAAATAATAAGTAATATAATCTCACTTTACATGTAGAGATTTGAATACTTATTTTTTCACAGGATTCATCCTTTAATAAAATCCTGAAATTTAGTCCAATGCTACACATACATCTAAGTGAGCACATTGAAGGCAACATCAGAAGGAATATAGACTTTTGATTACAATCTGTAGTTTAAACTATCCCTGAGTGCAAAGGATTTAATTTAAAATACAATTTCATCACACAAGTAGTTTGAGTCGTGCGAAATTCATTTAGTCGTTTCTCAAGCACTTTCTGGTGATGCTGTCCAATAGATGTGCTCTTGAAAGTCTCTTCCCTGCAGTACACATTTTTAATTCCTACTTCCTGATATTTTTATGCTAAACATTGATCTCGGCATTATTTGCAAGTGAGGTAGAGTTCATTCAGATATACAGCTTGGGGCAATAGAGAACAAGCGTTTCTGCAGAGCAAAGTTAGGGGGCAGCAGACAAGGGAAAGCAGAAGGTGAGGTCTGATCTCAGCTCCCCAAGTGATGATCTCCATTGATCTCCATCTCTCCGCAACTCCCCAGCTTGCTGAATCAGCTTAGCCATCGGCGACATACCTTAGCTCTTCCTTTGAGATATGGTGTGCAGCCTGACTGATCTCTGAGCTTCCTCTCTGTCTTTCTCACATCCCTGTTATTTCTGTGATATGGATCTTGTACTTCTCACTACTCTGACAATGGATGCCAATAAAGGAAATTATACAACCTTCGAGAGTAAGTTCCCTACCTCTTTATCCTGTGCCAAATCACTGAGTTGAGTTTAAAAAAAATGAAGGAGTCCTAAAACATCTGTGGTAGGCTGGTCTTGCCTCCCAGGGTGAAAATATTTGAGAGCAGTACTCTATGTGAAACAGGTTTGCTTAAGAGCTCATGAGAAGGAAATTGAGAAGAACCTGCTCTCTAATCACTGGGCTTCCTCTCATTGCCATATGTCATAAATATAAAGAGGTGATGAATTTATGGAACTTTGGTTACACATTTTTCCCATAAGCTGCTGGAACTTACACACTGAGGACTGCAAATGCTGTGTTCTCACTCAGATCCACAAAAGTGGACTGTCTGTGGGGCCAGGTTGCAGATATGGGGTTTGGGAGTCCCTTTTTTCTGGAAGAAAATGATAAGACAGGAGAATAACTGGAGGCAGGTAAGCAAAAAAAAAAAAAAAAAAAAAACCAGCAATGATAAAAGGCCATGTCTTTTAAAGTTGAATTTTTAAAATTAATAATATTTTTTAATTTAATAAAAAATAAGCTAATTGCTAAAATTACTACACATCCACAACAAAATGTAGAAATGAAACTATGGGCATTCTTAAAGGACTGAAAGACTACATAGAATCTAACTAAAACCAACACAAGTGGGGAAATGTTTGACTGAATGTTAATTCTTAATATGCAAAAATTAAGGATGGCTAAGCCATCACTGACTCGATGGGCATGGCTTTGGGTAGACTCCGGGAGTTGGTGATGGACAGGGAGGCCTGGCGTGCTACGATTCATGGGGTCACAAAGAGTTGGACACGACTGAGCGACTAAACTGACTGACTGACTGAAACCCCAATAATCATTAAGTAACTAGGAAATTGTTTTCCATTTACTTCAAGAGGTTGATTAAATATATTATGTGTTAAGAATGCTGAGCATGCTTTGATCCTCAAAGCTTTGGAGGTAAATCCCATTTTCAAGTTGTTGATGGATTTAGCAAATAAAAATACAGAATGGCCAGTTAAATGATGAATTTCTGATAAACAATGAATACTATTTTAGTCTTACATTTGAGACACAACTATAAGAAGACATTATTTGCCATTTTATCTAAAATATATGGATGATTACTTTGGTGCTATAATATTAGTCAAACTTTTCTCAAGCATTATTTGGTTATACTCTTCTAAGTACATATATACAGCTGGCTTATATATATATTAAATATGTAATTGGAATAAACCCAGCTTCATGGAAACATTGAGACATTTCTAAGGTGGCTTGTATGCTTAAGAATCTTTGTCATTCTTTTTCTTACTAACTACCAAAGTTATCCTAAATGGATACTTGGAGAGACCCTCCCCGGTTTGCTGAAGAATTGCGCTAAATGCACATTTGAAAGTGAAATGTGACAGACTGGTCTGGGTTTAATACATCGAAAGACAGGCTCAAGCCTCTGGCTTAAAATAAAACTGTGAGCACAAAAATGTGGCAGAATCAAAACACAGTCAGTTTAAAAGGTTGACAACTGCAAAAACTTGGACAAGCCAACATCAACACCAGATCCTCAATCTTAATTTTTTCAAACCTCTCAAAAAAGATAATTTTTTAAAGTTCAATTGATATTCATGTTACATTAACATGGTAGACATTGCTTTGTCTCTCTTATCCTTTAAAACCACATAAAATCTCATGATATAGATCCTATTATATTCTAATGCTAATGAAGAGAGAAAAAAAATCAGAGACATTACTTTGCTGACAAAGGTCCATACTTTCAAAGTTATGGTTTTTCCAGTAGTCATGTATGGATGTGAGAGTTGGACCATAAAGAAAGCTGAGCACCAAAGAATTGATGCTTTTGAACTGTGGTGTTAGAGAAGTCTCTTGGGAGTGCCTTGGCCTGCAAGATCAAACTGGTCAATCCTAAAGGAAATCAATCCTGAATATTCATTGGAAGGATAGATACAAAAGCTGAAGCTCCAATACTTTGGCCATTTGACAAGACCCTGATGCTGGGAATGATTAAAGACAGAAGGAGAAGGGGACAACAAAGGATGAGATGGTTGAATGGCATCATCGACTCAATGGACATGAGTTTGAGCAAACTCTGAGAGTCAGACTCTGGAAGTTGATCATGGACAGAGAAGCCTGGTGTGCTGCAGTCCATGGGGTTGCAAACAGTTGGACATGACTGAGCAACTGAACTGAACTGAATGAAGAGAAACTGAGGAGCAGAGGGATTAAAAGCCATCCCAAGGTCACACAGCTAGTAAGGGGTGACGTAAGGATTCAAACCCAGGCAGGCTGGCCCCGTAACCCATGTTCTGAACCACTAAGCACTAGTGCCAATCCCCACCCCACCCCACCACTTCCACTTGCTGCACAATTTTTGAAACAGATCAGGAATTCCCTGCAGACACGAGAGAGAAAAGTGAAAGTGAAGTCGCTCAGTTGTGTCCGACTCTTTGCGACCCCATGGACTGTAGCCTACCAGGCTCCTCCATCCATGGGATTTTCCAGGCAAGAATACTGGAGTAGGTTACCATTTCCTTCTCCAGGAGATCTTCCTGACCCAGGATTGAACCCGGGTCTCCCGCATTGTAGGCAGACGCTTTACCGTCTGAGCCACCAGGGAGTCCATGAGAGAGAAAGCAAGTGATCAGTTCAGTATTTCCAAGACTGCTCTACAAGCATCCTATCATTTGGGTATTAGGGCACCTGAATGTGGTAGAAAGTGCAAGTATTATGCATTGTTATTGCCATTTTTGTAGATAAGACTAAGAGTAGAGATACAACATATCATGGGCCCAGTATTAGTGAGTTAGTGATGCTATGATTCCTAATTGAAACTCCATTCTCTTTCCACTTTACCTATGTTCACTACGGACTTTAACATGTGACCTAGAAAATGTTGAAAGCAGTTATTTTGCTCTAATTTAAAATCTGGGTTTTCAAATGCAGGCAGGTTCTTAAATCTGGGATTACAGGAGAGAGAGGCAGGCTACTGCTTGGTGAAGGGACACCCCAAGAAAGGAAAACCACCACTCTCATTTTTCTCACTGATTCGAGGGTGACGTCAAGGTTATTCCAGAATGGGAAGCTTGAGTATCATTCCAGAGGAAATCCCTAATTTGGAAACTGTGATACCAAGTGCAGTAATAAACAAATTGCTAAGACCATGCCTCTGCCAGTTGGAGGAATTGTACTGCCAGAACTCTGCTCGTTTTTAAGGTGCCGATCAGTAGTGTAAAGGTGATTATACTTGAATGCACAAAAATTTAGAGTGCTCGGACACCTCATCTTTCAAAAGTTAGTTGTCTAAGCACCAGATTTTATTGCTGGGAAATTGCTGTGGTCTGGTATTAAGTACCAAGATGATGAGGGGTTTAGATCTAAAACAAAGATTAGAGAGCTTGTAAGTAGAAAAAGACATTGGTATTTACAATGTATGGTCTAGAGAAACAGCAGTAATGAGTGACTTTTCAGAGCCAAAGTGGAAATAGGCTGTGAAAATAGCTAGCTTTGTTTAACTCAGAGTCACTGTCTGTAGAATTATCCCAAAAGGAACCATGGGCAGCCAGGCCAGTCGCTGCTATGATCTTTTGAGATGTTGGTGCAGGCAACGTGCCTGCTAATGAGACCTCAGAAGTGTCTGATCATCTCCTTTAATTGCTCTAAATAATTGGAGGACTTCATGGCCTAGCCTCTCCTTCCCAAAGACGGCCAATTCAAATATGCAAATCTAAAATTATTTGAATATTGCTCTAATTGGAGTCTGGGCTACCCATTATTTGCAGAAGAACAAAACAATGTGACTAAAAAAAAATAATAAAACCCACTGACTATCAAATCCTTCATTTTAAGCTTCACTTAACTCCACAAATTACCCACAGGCAGTCTTGACAGGGACCACTTTACCAGGGAGTTGATGACCTCTAATTAAGACACAAGGAACTTCTAGTTATGTTAATATTTGAAATTGAAATTGGTTTGACCTATGCAATTCCATAACATACCACCAAATCCAGGCACCTGATAGTTGGCAAAATGTCCAATAAATATATTGTAAGGATACATGTTCCAACTCCCTCCTCCCTGCATAGATTACACTATGGTATGGCAAATCTAGGATGTCATACCCTATGACATGGTTTTCTACAGAAACTTTACCTAACAAAAGATGTTGGACAAGGGTTACTATTTCTTTTTCCCATTAGGAGTTGGGTTCTGCAGTGCAGCACACTTTCATTCAGCCTCTCTTAACTGGAGTCACATCCTTCCAACATATTTTTCCTTCTTGAAATGCATCTCATCTTCTCTTCCCTCCCTATGCTAGTCTTCATCCTTCACTGTGCTCAAGACACTTTTCCTTGACTAACCTTCCTGATAGTGACTTTGAGGTTTATATTTGCATTTTTAACCTGTTGCTGTACCCTCTTTAGTAACACCCAGTTTTATTTTACTGTAACTTTCTGGATGAAGTTACAAAATCTGGCTTCTCTTTTAATGTGTGTTGAGTCCATCTCTTAACTTATATCCCATATTCCCCAGTCTCAGAAAAAAATGTAAAACCCTAAACTCTTCCCCACCACATTTTTGTTCTCTTTCTCCCCTTCTCATCCCTGCCAAATTCTTAAAAGTGCCGTTGTCACCTCCTGCCATTACTTCCTCTCTACCCAAATGTTCCTTGACCTTTATAATCTGTTCTTCAGCTTTATCCTAGAGATTAGTTTTCTGTAGAAATTAGATGTTAAGGAACTCATCCTCTAGACTCAGATATCAAGAGTTGGAACTCCAATTCTTCCAAAGGCTAATGATGTTGAATCTGTTTATCCTATCTACTTATCTTTCTTCATCTTAAAATACAATTATAATGAATACTGATGTTTTCTTGGTATTTATTACAATAATAAAATAAGTTGTTGCAAGGATTCAGTAACATAGTCCTTAATGCCATAGTGGTCTCATCTTGAGTGATCGGGGACGCTGGACATTGTGCTGAATGGTGTGTGTTTCTGTTGTTGTTTTCATGCTCAGGGGCAAATTAACACTTTTCATCTCCTTTAACTTCTCCGCACCATCTGTTTCAAGATGGTTTAAATTGTTTCAGTGTTGTTCTTTCTTCTCTCCCATAACTCATCTATTCCTACTCTTATCTCTGATGACTTCTCTTCTGTCTTGGGTGGATCCAGCTCCTCCCCTAGGATGAAGATGGTCTTAAGGACTCTGTTGTCATCTGACTCCCACCCTTCCCACACCACTCTCCCTTGTGATTTCCCCATGACCAGGACTCACATCATCACTGTTATGCCCATGAGTCACTCCCAAACGGGGAGGCCAGTATCAGCCTCTCCCATAAATTATCTGCTGAACAGTTCCTGATACATCAGTGTATATCACAAACACATTAAATCTCACACATTAAAATCCAAGTATCCTTTCCTTCCCATCCCACAAAGCCTATTCCACTCTCTCCTATTTCTGCAAAAACCATTAACAATTCCCAGGTTATGAAATGGAGGGCCATCTCAGCTCCTTCTCATTTACTCTCAAAGTTAATTTCACCTCTCAGAGAGACACAGGGAACTGTTCCCCTGAATCTAAGCAGACGGTTGGAATATGAAGAAAGGAAATCCCAAAGAAAATGTAATTTTTGAGATTTTAATGACTGCAAAAGAATTAAGGAAAACAGAAATTTCGCTTGATATCTACCATGTTTCGAAGACTATACTAGGAGTTTTATATAAAGGAAAAGTTGCTATTTCAGGAAGGAAAATAACCTTTTATGGTCTGAGCCATCAGGGAAGCCCTTCAAGAAGGAAAATACTCTTAAAAATGAAGTTCTGATGATAAGCTTGGGATATCCTTGATTAGGAAAATTGAGGAGCAGTGTCTACAAGGATGACAAGGACTGTCCAGGAGGTCATCTGGTGAGCTGGAGCTACTCCAAGACATGGTCAACAGAAGGAACAAGGGACTCAGAACCAATAGCACTGGCTTGTAATAAGATTATTGAGAATTCTGAAGTCCAAAAGACAAAGTCATTTTAAAAGCCTCAAGGACAAAAAGGGGTGAATTTTACTGCTGTACTGCACTGAGAAACCAATGTATGTTTCAGGCAATGGAAGTAAATTGAAACTACCCCAGGTCCTATTTGATGTCCATCATCTATCTCTTCTGTGGAAAATCCACTTTGGCCTGAAAAATTTTGTGCTGTGTTAAAACTGATGTCTGATTGTAATGAGAATATTAGACGTTCACTGGGTACTTCCTGTGTGTTGTATGCATTCTCATTTTATCCCCACAACCACTCTCTAAATTAGAAAGATAGGTTTACAGATGCAGGAACTGACACTCTCCAGGAAGCTCAAAGCACTTAGCTAAATAGCTGAGCCCAGATTTGTATACCATGGACTCTGAAAGTCAAATTCACCATTATGTTATGCCACTTCTTGACTTTGTTATCCTTCCAATTCCAATTTCAGGACTGGGACATTTGGCAGGCATGACCACTGAATCATTACCAATCTCTAAAGAAAATAGGAAATGATGTGTGTGTGTTTGGGCGAGGGGGAGGAATCTGAGACTGATAAAGGATACAAGTTTTAATTTTTAAAAAGGCAGACAAGGTCAGTTCTGCAAAGTGATAATTCTAATATGATTCAAGAATCAGTTGTTAGGTCAATGGTTGTAAGGGCTTAAACAGGGGGCAGCATGGGTTCCTCTAAAACAGAGAAAGTCAGAGCAGCTACCTTCTCATTTTTCTGCCACAATTTTATGAGATTGGGAATCAGAAGTCTGGAGCAAATGCAGCATTTCAGATTGGAAAGGAACTTCAGGGCTGGTTGGGCAGTATATAAGTTCACAAATAACTTCCTCACTAAGGGATCACTTTGCCTTTATTTGTCATCCCTAGTGTGTGGGACTCACTGACTCACAGTGACACATTTCATTTATGAAGAGTTGAAACTCTTTTGGAAAGCTTGGATAAGTAAGCAAGTATTTTTTAATAATGAGCCGAAATCTGCTGTCATGAAGGCTTCCCCTGCTTGGTACTACTTCAAGCTCTTGGAGGAATTAAACTCAAGTTCAGTGCTCCTTTCCACGTGAGGATGGACCCCAGGGACTGTAGCCCACCAGGCTCCTCTGTCCATGGAATTTCCAGGAAAGAATACTGGAGTGGATAGCCATTCCCTTCTCCAAGGGATCTTCTCAACCCCGGGATTGGACCTGGATCTCCTGCATTGCAGGCCGATTGTTAACCACCTGAACCACCAGGGAAGACCGCTTTCACTTTCCACCTAGGTGTGATTCATATGTGAACAGAGACACTAGGCTTCTCACTCACTCTTCCTAGCCCCATTTCTTCAATGAATTTTCCTTGAAGAGTTTTGTCATTGAAGTCAACATTCTCCAATTTGCCACACAGTGCCAAAACCAAGTAAGGTGCCTCTTAATATTTTAAAGACCTTTTGAAAGTGTGAAATTATACCATCAATCAGTCAAAATTACAAAATGTTATATCTGACCTTCAACTGTATCAATTTGTATGTGTCCTTAGTCGTTCAATCGTGTCCGACTCTTGAAACCCCATAGACTGTAGCCTACCAGGCTCCATGGGATTCTCCAGGCAAGAATACTGGAGTGGGTTGCCATTTCCTTTTCCAATCAATTTGTATAGTTCTATCATATTTGCTTTAAATCTTTTAAAATATCATTAAAGATACATAAGATTCCACATTTACTGTTGCCAGATGCCTCCCTGTTTTGAGTTGAATTGTGTCCCCTCCAAATTCATATGTCAAAGTTCTAATCCCCAGACCTCAGAAAGTGATCTTATTTGGAAATACAGTCATTGCAAATATAATTAGTTAAGATGAGGTCATACTAGAGTAAAGACTTCTGACCTCCAGAGCTCTGACACAATAAATCTGTGTGGTGTAAGCCACCCAGTGTGTGGAATTTTGTTAGGGCAGCCCTATCAAACTAACACATTCCTCAAAGATGATCCCTATCATGGATTAAGTATTTACTGCTCATAGAGATACATGGCAATATACACTATAAATATTTGAAAATATTGTTTTTTAGCTTATACATTTTATATACAAATTATGAGATATATTTAAAAATAGAGAAAATGCAAGTTATTGAAGAATATATACATGTTGTTTTTCTAGATTGTTGAGTATTCTATATCCTTTCCATTACCATATGAATTTTAAAATCTCCTTGAAAGTTCTATAAAAAGGACTGATGAAATTTTTAGTTGGGCTTGCATTGAATCTATAGATCATTTTGGGAAAAATAGACATTGTAACAAATTGAGTCACACATCTATCTATTTCACTTAGACCTTCTTTAATTTCCTTGAGCAACCTTTTGAGTATTCAGTGTAGGGATCTTCCATGGATATCTATGCCATTATAAATGATATAGGTTAATTGTATTTTCATCTTCTTGAAGCAATCTGTAGAAATACAATGGAATTTTTTGTCAGTGTTGACCTCATTAACCCATAACTTTACTAAGTTATTTTTTGTTTTAGTAGTTGGATTATAGTTTGTGTAGTATCTTCTACTACATAATCACGTTATCTGTGAATACAGCATAACATTTTCTTTTCTAGCTCTGTGATATAAGCTAGAAAGTTGTTCCAGTACAAAGTTTATTTGAAAAAAAAAAAAAGGTAAGAGTGAACATTATTTCCTTATTTTCAGTCTTAAGAGGAAAAGTATTTATTCTTTCAGTTCCGTTCAGTCGCTCAGTCATGTCTGACTCTGTGACCCCATGGACTGAAGCACACCAGGCCTCCCTGTTCATCACCAGCTCCCGGAACTTACTCAAAATCATGCCCATCACGTTGGTGATGCCATTCAACCATCCCATCCTCTGTGACCCCCCTTCTCCTCCTGCCTTCAATCTTTCCCAGCATCAGGGTGTTGTCAGATGAGTTGGTTCTTCGCATCAGGTGGCTGAAGTATTGGAGTTTCAGCTTCAACATCAGTCCTTCCAATGAATATTCAGGACTGATCTCCTTTAGGATGGACTGGTTGGATCTCCTTGCACTCCAAGGGACGCTCAGGAGTCTTCTCCAACACCAAGCTCAAAAGCATCAATTCTCTGGCCATCTTTATCAATAAGTATTGTGTAGGTTATAGATTTTTGTAGATGATCTTTATCAGTCTGAGAAAATTTTGTCCTATTCTTATTTATCAAATGTTTTTTCTTCACCTATTGAGATGGAAATTTAAATTTCATCCTCCATTCTCTGAATTTCTATTTTTTGTGGGGTACATTTTGATAATTTATATTTTTAAAGAATTTTTCAACTTTCCCCTAATTTGTGTAATGTATTGGTACAAAAATTTTTCCTAATATTTCCTTATTTTTCTTTCTATTGTCCAAAAAATCTATATTGTTGCTTTCTCTTTTATTCCATATAGTCATTTCTGTTCTTCATTTTCTTGATACTTATATTTAAGGGTTTATCAAACTTTTAATCTTTTCAAAGAAACACATTTATATTATATTTATTTAGCTATTTTTTATAAATTTTCTCTTTAATTTATATCTATTCTTATCTTTATTATGTCTTTCTCTGCTTCATTAGACTTCAATTTGCTCTTCTTTTCCTAGTTTCTTATGATGGGAGCTGAGATCAATAATTTTGTTTTTTTTTTCTTTCCTAATATAAATACTTAAAGCCATAAATTTCCCAAGTACTACTATAACCATATTCATACATTATGATATGCCATGTTTTCAATATTATTTAGTTCACAACATATTCCTAACTCCCAAATTTAACCCATGAGTGATTTGTTAATGTGTTGTCTAATTTCTAAATATGTGAAGATTTCTCAAATATTTTTTAATTAATGATATCTAATTTAATTATGAAGTTATGAGAAAGCATACTCTGTATTATTTCAGTTCTTTGAAAACTACTGAGATTCAGTTTATGACCCCAAATTTGGTTTATATTGGTCCTATATAAGAATACCTTTCTATGGTTGTTGGCTGGTCATTCTGTAAATGTAAATTGTGTAAATTTGGTTGATACTGCTGCTCAAATCTTACAAACTTACTGGTTTTTCACACAGTTTCATAAATTCCTGAAAGAGTAGAGCTAAGATCTCCAACTATAATTGTAGCTTTATTTCTCCTTTTCTTTCTAAAGTTTTGCTTCCTGCATTTTGATATTTTGTCATTAAGCAAATATACATTTAGGATTATTATGTCTTCTTGACAACTTCACCATAGTAAAATATTCTCTATACCTCTGGGAATACTTGTTATCTGAAAACTATTTGGTTGATATTAATATAACCACTTCTGTTTTCTTGTGATTAATATTTGCATGTTTTAGCTTGTCACCCCTGTTTGTTTTAACCTATCTATATCTTTGTTTAAAGCACATCTCTTGTAAATAGAATGTAGTTGAGTTTTATGTTTTTCAATGGAGCAGTCTTACAATCTTTGCTGTTTAATTAGCATGTGGATGGTTGGATAACATCACCAGCTCAATGGACATGAGTCTGAGCAAAGTCCCTCTATTGATATGACTGTGCTTCTTGCTTTTTTTCCTCTCATTTCTCTTGAGTTTGTAGTTTAGGTATCTTCTCAAGGATATTGGCTAAAATGAGTCATGATGTTGCACCTTATGTGAAGCAGAACCTGGAGGCCATTCCAGGGAAAACCACTGTGATGGTAAGGAAACATGTGGCTAGGTAGCAGTGTGAAGGACTGAACTAGGAGCTGAAAGAGCAGGTTTACAATGAAAAACCAGGATTGCCATCTGCAAATATTTAAAGAACTACCACGTGGATTGTATCCCAGAGGGCATAAAACAGAACCCATGGATCAGAGATGAGGAAGATTTTTGACTTACTCCAAGGAAGAAGATTTAGATTGTCCAAAGATAATGGCAGATCCATTAGCAGGAGGTGAGACTGGCATTAGGACATCAAATCTTGGTTCCCCATCTGCTACCTAGATTCAAGGGAGATTCAGGGGGCAGGACATGGCTGGGCAGTCTGACCTATAAGGTCGTTTTTAATGTACTTCTGTGATTCAGTCAATTCTAAGCCAATGCCAAGTCAATACTGCTCTTGTCATAACTCCAGGTTTTACCCCCTTTCTCTTACTAACAAGGTCGATCCAATATTTCCAGTTGTCCTAAACGTTGCAAAGGTCTCCCTCCAATCATCCAAACAAGAATGGATCAGGTTAAGTCTCCAGGGTCATATTCTACTCATGACTTTCCTCTTTAGCTAGCGTTTCTTAATGGTCCTCATTATCTATGGATTAAAACCCAGACCTCTTAGCCATACAAAACCGAGCCCCAACCTCTATCCCCTAGCCTCTCCCTCTCTGCTCTGTACGGCAATTATGCTGTGACAGTTCAGACTGTACAACAAATTACTATATAGCAGGTGGCTTAGATAACAAGTTATTTCTCATAGATCTGGGGGAGTGGGAAGTCCAGTATCACGATGCTAGAAGATCCTGTGTCTGGTGAGAGCTACTTTCTGGTTTGCAGATTGTTATCTTCTTCTTGTATCCTCATGTGGCATAGGGTAAAAAAAAGGAGTGAGCTCTCTGTTTATTTTCTCATAAAAGAGTGCTAATCCTGCCCATGAGGGCTCCACTCTCATGACCTAATTACCTCTGAAAGACCTCACTCCCCGAAAACCTTCACTGGGGTTTAGGATTTCAAGATACAAATTTTGCTATGGTAGGGTCACAAAGTCATGTCCAACTCTTTGCCACACAATGGACTTCAGCACACCAGGCTTCTCTGTCCTTCACTGTCTTTCAGAGTTCGCTCAAACTCAAGTCCATTGAGCTGGTGATACCATCCCACCATCTTGTCCTCTGTCACCCTCTTCTCTTCCTGTCCTCAATCATTCCCAACATTAGAATCTTTTCCAATTAATCAGCTCTTGGCATCAGGTGGCCAAAGTATTAGAGGTTGAGCTTCAGCATCAGTCCTTCCAGTGAATTTTTAAGGTTGATTTCCTTTAGGATTGACTGGTTTGATTTCCTTGCAGTACAAAGAACTCTCAAGACTCTTCTCTAGCCCCACAATTCAAAAGCATCAGTCCTTCAGTGCTTAGACTTCTTTACGGTCCAACTCTCACATTCACATATGGCTACTGGGAAAACCATAGCTTTGACTATTCAGACCTTTGTCAGGAAAATGATGTCTCTGCTTTTTAATACGCTGTCTAGGTTTGTCATAGCTTTTCTTTCAAGGAGCAGACCCGTAATACAAAGGATTAGATTAAATACATCATTTACCAAGTAGGGCAGGCACTTTACCATCACCAGCCACTTCTGTGTAAAGAATGCAAACTTGAGTGACCCTGGCTCTGCCATCAAAGACCTTACCATTTATCAAGTGGGATGAGACACAAAAACAGAAAACTAAAACATAAAGTTTTAGTGTCATGATTGCTGCAAAGATCATGGGGTGATTCTTATCTCACGAAATCGAGAAAAGTTTCTTGGAGAATTTGTGGAATTTGAATGGTTAAGATGCAGCCAAGATTCCATCACACATTTTGGCTGGGAAAAAAAAAACTGGTATTTTGTCCAATAATTATAAAGGAAAGAGGGAGAACATGGCTTCTTCGAGTTGTAAGTATTAACAGAATCTTGCAGGGTTGAGTGATCTCAGTCATTTTTATTCTTGGGTAGTTCAAGGAACGAACTATTAAAACATGGTTACAGAATTGTGATATACAGTTGACTTTTGAACAACATTGATTTGAACTAGGTGGATCCACTTACATATGGATTGTCTTGAATAACTATACTGGAAAAATTTTTTGGAGACATGATAAGTCAAAAAAACTCACAGATAAGCCAGATAACCTAGAGATATCAAAAAATTAAGGAAACATTAGATATGTCATAAATGCATAAAATATATGTAGATACCAGTCTATCCTTACACGGCATAAAGCAAGTGATATTTAATATGAAATTAACAATGTGCTGATTTTCTTACTATTTTGTAATTTTGCTTTCAAAGAGTTACATTACCATATGCTGTGCCTCTCACCTCTAACTGGAAAAACTACATATCTGCCTTTCATAAGGTAAGGGTATTTTTTGGGTTTCCCTTGTAGCTCAGCTGGTAAAGAATCCACCTGCAATGCAGGAGACCTGGGTTCGATCCCTGGGCTGGGAAGATCCCCTGTACTCTTGTTTCCAATGCTATATTGGAAATACGCTAAGCCATAAAATTTTATAACCATTCATTCTTCAGTGTATAGCCTAGGCTAGAGTGAAGCAATTGTATGGATTATATTATACTACAATAAAACAATCATAGTGCTGCATCTTCATTATCATGCATGAATGATTTACCTTAAATAAATTTGAGTTTCTTTTTTACAGCATCTTTTTCAATTTTACTATCTAGTGTTAGTAATACATATGACATCTAGAGTGTTTCGTATCATATAAGAAAATATTGATGTAAGTACTGACAGACAATTCATCTTTTAAACAGACAGTGTAAACCTATGGTATCAATAAATACAATGCAGTACTGTAAATATATTTTCCCTGACTTACATTTTTCTTAACAACTTTTTCTTTTCTCTAGGTAACTTTATTATAAGAATACAGTTTATAATATATATTGCTGTTCAGTAGCTAAGTCGTGTCCAACTCTTTATGACCCCATGGGCGGCACAGTATATACATGAATAACATGAGGTTGAGCAAACTCCAGGAGACAATGATGGACAGGGAAGCCAGGCATGCTACAGTCCACAGCAACACAGAGAGTCAGACAGAACTTAACACCACCACCAACAAACAAATATAATATGTTAATCAACTATTTATGTTGATTAAGTAAGGTTTCCAGTTATCAGTAGGCTATCAGTAGTTAAGATTTCAGTTCAGCTCAGTGGCTCAGTCGTGTCCGACTCTTTGCGACCTCATGGACTGCAGCACACCAGGCTTTCCCATCCATCACCAACTCCCAGAGCTTGCTCAAACTCATGTCCATAGAGATGGTGATGTCATCCAACTGTCTCATCTTCTTTTGTCCTCTTCTCCTCCTGCCTTCAATCTTTCCCAGCATCAGGGTCCAGTAAGTCAGTTTTCTCATCAGGCGACCAAAGTACTGGAGTTTCAGCTTCAGCATCAGTCCTTACAATGAATATTCAGGACTGATCTCCTTTGGGATTGACTGGTTGGACCTCTTTGCAGTCCAAGGGACTCTCAAAAATCTTCTCCAACACCACAGTTCAAAAGCATCAATTCTTTAGTGCTCAGCTTTCTTTATGATCCAGCTCCCACATCTGTACTTGACTACTGGAAAAACCATAGTTTTGATTAGATGGACATTTGCTGGTAAACTAATGTCTCTGCTTTTCAATATACTGTCGAGATTTGTCATAGTTTTACTTCCAAGAAGCAAGCATCTTTTAGTTTCATGGCCACAGTTACCATCTGCAGTGATTTTGAAGCCCAAGAAAATAAATTCTGTCACTGTTTCCACTGTTTTCCCATCTATTTGCAATGAGATGGGACCGGATTGCATGATCTTAGTCTTTTGAATGTTGAGTTTTAATCCAACTTTTTCACTCGCCTCTTTCACTTTCATCAAGAGACTCTTTAGTTCTTCTTGACTTTCTGCTATAAGGGTGGTGTCATCTGCAATCTTGATTCCAGCTTGTGCATCATCCAGCCCAACAATTCGCCCAATGTATTCTGCATATGAGTTAAATAAGCAGGGGGACAATATACAGACAATATACAGGGGGACGTACTCCTTTCCCAATTTGGAACCAGTCCATTGTTCCATGTCTGGTTCTAATTGCTGCTTCTTGACCTGCATACAGATTTCTCAGGAGGCAGGGAAGGTGGTCTGGTATTCCCATCTCTTGAAGAATTTTCCACAATTTGCTCTGATCCACACAGTCAAAGGTTTTGGCGTAGACAATGAAGCAGAAGTGCTTTTCTGGAACTCTCTTGCTTTTTCAATAGTCCAGTGGATGTTGGCAATTTGATCTCTGGTTCCTCTGCATTTTTTAAATCCAGCTTGAACATCTGGAAGTTTTTGGTTCACATACTGTTGAAGCCTAACTTGGAGAATTTCCATCATTACTTAGCTAGCATGTGAGATGAATACAATTGTGTGGCAGTTTGAATATTCATTGGGATTGAAATGAAAACTGAACTTTTCCAGTCCTGTGGCCACTGCTGAATTTTCCAAATTTGCTAGCATATTGAATGCAGCACCTTCACAGCATCATCTTTTAGGATCTGAAATAACTCAGCTGGAATTCCATCACCTCCACTAGTCTTGTTTGTAATAATGTTTCCTAAGGCCCACTTGACTTCACATTTCAGGATGTCTGGCTCTAGGTGAGTGATCACACCCTCATGGTTTTCTGGGTCATGACTTCTTTGTATAGTTCTTCTGTGTCTTCTTGCAACCTCTTCTTAATCTCTTCTGCTTTTGTTAGGTCCATACTGCTTCTGTCCTTTATTGTGCCCATCTTTGCATGAAATGTTCCCTTGGTATATCTAATTTTCTTGAAGAGCTCTCTAATCTTTCTATTGTTTTCCTCTATTTCTTTGCTTTGTTCACTTAGGAAGGCTTTCTTATCTCTCCTTGCTATTCTTTGGAACTCTGCATTCAAATGGGTATATCTTCCCTCTTCTTTGCCTTTACTTGGGGAGAGTCAAAAGTTAGATGTGGATCTTTGGCTGCATTATGGGATCAGTACCCCTAACTCCTATGTTGTTTGAGGTTCTACTCTATTTTTAAATTTCATGTTAAACAAATCAATGTTTTCCATATATGCACACTAATATATTATCAGTTAGTGATACCGCCAAAGTTCCGGTGTTAATAGTTAGTGAATATGATGTCTCTTCTCTTCCCAGCCTCACATCAAAAGTATTGGTCAACAAGAAGAACTGAGAACAGACACTGGATAACGGTATCAGGAAGATCCTAGACTTTCTGGAATACTATGGCATACATTAATTATCTTATCTTGTACTAAAGTCAGAAAAGTTGGTGCCTTGGTTAGGAGGAAGAGTACAAGACATGGAACTCTGGCAGGAGATCACTGGGACTATGACTCTAGCCAAAGAACTGACGACCTTGGCTTCCAGATCAGTTTTTTTGCCTTATGAAAAGTGACCAAGATGTTCTTTAAGGTTCATTAAATTCCAACGTTCAAAATTGTTTCAACCTTTAAGGTAAAATTAAAGACTCAACCCATTATAATAATTAAGGATATATCAATTTGCAATATTTTTAAAAAATCTTTTTAACCGTTTTTTTTTTCTTTTTTGCAAAATGTCAGAGTGACTTAAAATTATTAAGACTATATAGATATAGTTTAGCAGTTTCCCAATTATCCTAAAATCATTCACAACCCTTGAAAGCACTCATTTGAAGACCAAATCAATTTGACATGGAAACAATTTATTTGGCAATGTAGAGACTATGAAGCATAGATTTCCATCCAGCATGATCACATAATTTCATATCACATCTCATTGAAATCCAATGAGATATCTCATTTGGCACATTTTATTTGGTGTCAAGAAGGTAGGTCAATGTTAAAGTATAGACAATTATTAATATTTCATAGTGTATGATTTTTTCCAAAGTTTGTCAACACACTCTAAAGATATTGTGAGCAGACAGAAAGAAGAAAATGTCATGTAACAAATCACAGAAGAATTCTGCTTTGATCAGTCAATGGTTATTACCTTTTGAGCTTTAAATTACATGTTCAAAACTTCTTATTCCTGCCACACAACGTTCAGGTATTTTCCTTCCTTCCTGGCTAGAGAAGACTTTGGAGGATAGACAGATTCACTTTTGAAATTTGAAAGTAGTGAACTATATTAGTCACAGGGCAAGAAGTTTCAAATATGCAAGATGAATAAGTTCTTGAGATCTTTGTACATCACAGGCGTTATAGTTAACACTGTTTTTTATATTCAATAATTTACTAAGTGAGTAGATCTCAAGTTAAGTGTTCTTACTAGAAAAATAATAATGATAATAAGTAAAGAAGATGGTAGGAAACTTTTGGAGGTGATGGATATGTTTATATCTTAGAATGTGGTGATGGTTTTACCAGTGTATATCCTGAAACTCCTCAAGCTTTATCCATTAAATATGTACAATTTTGAATGTCAATATCTCAATAAAGTAATTTTTTAAAATAAAGCTTGTTAGTGACATCTTCCAATTTACATGATTGTAGAATAACTACAATTCAAAATATAAAAGCATACGGAAGATGATCTCTTGTGTATGCTCAGTCGTGTCCGACTCTTTGCGAAGCCTCTGGACTCCAGCCCACCAGCCGTCTCTTTCCATGGCATCTTCCAGACAAGAATCCTGGAGTGGGTTGCCAATTCCTACTCCAGAAGATCTCCCCAACCAGGGATTGAACCTGTATATCTTGCATCTTCTGCATTGGTAGGTGGATTCTTTACCACTAACACCACATCTTACTTATCACTTAATATAGAGAACTGTGTGAATCACAACAGACTGGAAAATTCTTCAAGTGATGGGAATACCAGACCACCTTATGTGCCTCCTGAGAAATCTGTATGCAGGTCAAGAAGCAGCAATTAGAACTGGGCATGGAACAACGAACTGGTTCCAAACTGGGAAAGGAGTACATTAAGACTGTATATTGTCCCCCTGCTTATTTAACTTATATACAGAGTATATCAGAGAAGGCAATGGCAACTCACTCCAGTACTCTTGCCTGGAAAATCCCATGGATGGAGGATCCTGGTAGGCTGCAATTCATGGGGTCGTGAAGAGTAGAACACAACTGAGTGAATTCACTTTCACTTTTCACTTTTATGCATTGGAGAAGGAAATGGCAACCCACTCCAGTGTTCTTGCCTGGAGAATCCCAAGGACAGGGGAGCCTGGTGGGCTGCTGTCTATAGGGTCGCATAGAGTTGGACACGACTGAAGTGACTTAGCCGCCGCCGCAAAGTATATAATGCTCAATGCAGTGGATGAAGCACAAGCCAGAATCCAGACTGCCAGGAAAAATATCAATAACCTCAGATATGCAGGTGACACCACCCTTATGGCAGAAAGGGAAGAGGAACTAAAGAGACTCTTGATGAAAGTGAAAGAGGAGAGTGAAAAAGCTGGATTAAAATTCAACATTCAAGAGACTAAGATCATGCAATTCAGTCCCATCACTTCATTGCAAAAAATGGGGAAACAATGGAAATAGGGACAGACTTTATTTTCTTGGGCTCCAAAATCATTGCAGATGGTGACTGCAGCCATGAGAATAAAAGATGCTTGCTCCTTGGAAGGAAAGCTATGACCAATCTAGACAGCATATTGAAAAGCAGAGATGTTACTTTGCCAACAAAGGTCCGTCTAGTCAAAGTTATAGTTTTTCCAGTAGTCATGTATGGATGTGAGAGTTGGACCATAAAGAAAGCTGAGTGCTGAAGAATTGATGCTTTTGAACTGTAGCATTGGAGAAGACTCTTGAGAGTCCCTTGGCCTGCAAGGAGATCCAACCAGTCAATCCTAAAGGAAATCAGTCCTGAATATTCATTGAAAGGACAGATGCTGAAGCTGAAGCTCCAATACTTTGGCCACATGATGTGAAGAACTGACTCATTGGAAAATGTCCTGATGCTGGGAAAGATTGAAGGCAGGAGGAGAAGGGGATGACAGAGGATGAGATGGTTGGATGGCATCACCAACTCGATGGACATGAGCAAGCTCTGGGAGTTGGTGATGGACAGGGAAGTCTGGCATGCTGCAGTCAATGGAGTCGCAGAGAGTCTGACGGGACTGAGCGACTGAACTGAACTGAACAGGGAATACTAAACATGAAATAAATATTTAACAAATGCATATACAAGTGGCCTTTTGCTCTTCTTTTAGTGTTAAAACTCGGTTCCGGGAAAAGACATAAGCTCAATAAGGAAAATCACAGATTTATTTTCCTTGTATTTTGCATGCTATGCAGAAATTGACCTTCACAATAAGAAAATATTTACCAGATTTAATTCACTTAAGAGCAAAGATCCATGGTTTGTTAAGTAGCCTACCACATTATTTTCAGAATACAGACTGTGAACATACCCTGGAAAAACATCCAAGCATTTAAACATACAGTAATTTATGTTGATTTCTATTGCCAGCTATTACTGCTCAGTGTTCAACATTACATCCTGTGTTGAGGTGGGCAAGGTAATGAAGCATTAAGTCTGGCCTGGGCTGAGAACAGCCCTGTCTCGGCTCCGTGCCCATGAATGAACATACGTCAGGGAACAGCCAAGCCAGCAGAGTGTCTGGCATTTCTTTCTGGCGGTCGCCATGGCCGATCTTTTTTCTTTTTCTTTTTTTAAATACGATGAACGTGTGCATGTTCCAATATCTGTGCTTAAGTTCTGCCGTACAGATACAAGACAGATCTTTGGCTTGTCTATAGCTGAGCTCTCCCTTTAAACTTTCTGGCATGCTTTAGGACAAATACTTAGACATAATCCGAGACACATCTTTCAACAGGACTTAACTGACTATCAGTTGGTCAGATATCATGAACCTCTCTCTCCCACAGATATTCCAGGGAGCTTCAGCTCCCACTAACACATTTACTGGCCTGATGGGACATGTTTTAAATTACACAAGATAAAGGACCTCCATATATCAGAGAACCGTCCTGACGATCTCTACTGATTGCTAAGAACCACAAAATTTACTAAACTCATAACCTTCTAGAGAGACTCCAATTAACCACCTTTCTTTTTTCACAGTCCTTTCGCCAAAAATACTAATGTTGAGGTTGTGACTTTGTCTTGTTAGGTGAATACCTGCATATATGCTTTTAATTGTAGCAGAAGATCAAGTTCAAGGATAAAGCTGATTAACTTCCAGTACATTTCTGAATGTCTAGGCATTCTTAGATTTTGATAAAGAAAATCCTCTTACTGAAAAGGAAAGCCATAGCAGCCTGATAGGCAGGAGAATAGAAAAATTCTCTTGGGAATCAAGGGACCAACAAGCTTTCATTTCTTCTTTTCTCCTCCAGATGTGGCTACCAACAAAACTGCAAAGTAAGTGAAGCTGATATCCAGTGACTTCTGTCTCTTTCTATTCCCTTCCTCATGCTTTGTTTCACTTTCCCTATTACTCCTTCTCTCCTCCCTGCAAACAACCTCTGTATTATCATGCTCCCTTTTCTTTTATTAAAGACAAATCTTGGATAAGGAGGCTATACCAGCCATTCACAGGCTGGTATATGTAAAGTAAATGTTTTAGCTTGATAAATGTGATGTCCTTGGACAACAAGATCAAACCAGCCAATCCTAAAGGAAATCAACCCTGAATACTCATTGGAAGGAGTGACGCTGAAGCTGAAACTCCAATACATTGGCCACATGATGGGAAGAGCCAACCCATTGGAAAAGACCCTGATGCTGGGAAAGACTGAGGGCAGAAGGAGAAGGGGATAATAGAGGATGAGATGGTTTGGTGGCATCACCGACTCAATGGACATGAGTTTGTGCAAACTCAAGGAGATAGTGAAGAACAGGGAAGCCTGGTGTGTTGCAGCCCATGAGGTCACAAAGAGTGGGACACAATGAGTGACTGAACAACAACAGCGACAAAAATCATGATGTACATCATCCTTCTCTGCTAAAGTCAATTTCTGATATCAGAATAGAAAGAGTTATTTAAAGATGAATTCCCCAGCATCCCTACATACTCTACTAACACATAAAATCATCTCCAGATCACATCAATCATTTATTCCTATATTCAGACTTTTGGCCAACAGTTATGATGTGAAGGATTCTGGGACAAGGCACTTGTACATGATGGAGATGGTATGTGCTACAGGGATTCGGAGGAAAAAGAGGTCTCTCCTGGCTGAAAAAAATCCTGGAAGACTTCATGGAGGAAGCAAGGTTAGTGCTAAGCCTTGAAATACATATCCTAATATCTGTTTCTGCTATGTCATATTCATGGTGAAACTTTAACTAGAACAATGTACATGGAAGAACATGGCCAAGATACTCCAATGATCGACTCCAAAGTAGAGTCTGGAATCCATGAAGAAAAGAGAAAAATAGGTAGTCCTGACCTTAGCATGGGTCATCTCTGAGGCCACCTCTAAAATATCCACCAGAGTTCACTTTGCCTCCTATGGTCAGATTGTCCACCAGTCATTGTCTCCTTCGGGAACTGCCTCTGGGGAATTGGGACGGACTGTCCAGTGATCTGTGTTTGGTACACATACCTAGACTAGATCCCATAGCTGATACACAGACAGTGGCCTGAGTGGGGCTAAGAGAGGGAAAAAGTAAATGGTCAAGAGGGCAGATCACAGCAATGTAGAGACCAGGGAATACAACATATACTCTGTTATTTAATCAATCACATTTTTATTAAGTGCCTCTTCTATATTGTGCGTTGGGGCTATAGTGTCTGTTATGGGTTGAATTCTGTCCACTCAAAATTCATCTGTTAAAGTTCTAACCCCCAGGACCTAACAATGTGACTTTATTTGCAAACAGGGCCATTGCAGATGTAATTAGTTAAGACAAGTTCTTACGGTGACCCCTAATCCAATATGTAGTGTAGGGTTAGTTGCTCAGTCATGCGAGACTCTTTGTGACCCATGGACTATAGCCCGCCAGGCTCCTCCGTCCATGGCATTCTCCAGGCAAGAATACTGGCGTGGGTTGCCATGCCCTTCTCCAGGGGATCTTCCTGACCCAGGGATAGAAGGCAGGTCTCCTGCACTGCAGATGATTTCTTTACCATCTGAGCTTCAGGGTTGGTGTCTTTATAAAAAGAGAACATCTAGAGGCAAATATGCACATAGGAAGAACATCACGTGAAGATGAAGGCAGAGATCTAGGCCACGGAATTCCAAATACCACCAACAATTCACCGGAAACCGGGGGATAGTCTTCCTCACAGCTTCAGCAGGAACCAAACCTGCTCACACCTTGATCTTCGACTTCTGCCCTCCAGACCATCCATTTCTGTTGTTTGAAGCTACTCAGTTATTGCTACTTCACTATGGCAGCCCTAGCAAAGGAATCCAGCATCAAATAA
This sequence comes from Muntiacus reevesi, assembly GCF_963930625.1. Taxonomy (NCBI): domain Eukaryota; kingdom Metazoa; phylum Chordata; class Mammalia; order Artiodactyla; family Cervidae; genus Muntiacus; species Muntiacus reevesi. The sequence continues at coordinate 27,119,548 of NC_089256.1, forward strand.
GGCCCATTCCCTCTCCTTGGGCACCTGCAGGCTACAGAGAGTTGGGAAGGGATGTGATTCAGACCTGGAGGAGGTAGCTGCAGGGGCATAGCTGGGAGTGCAGGGGAGGGAAGCGGGGAGAAGGGAGCTACCATGGGAAGAGCCCAGCACGAGGAGTCAGGAGGACAGGGCGTAGTTTCAGCTATGCCTGGGTGAACTTGGGAAGTTACTTAGGTTCTAGAACCACAGTTTCCTAAGCAAGTTAATAAAAAGTTTGAAGGTGGTCATGTCCAAGTTCCTCTAGGTCTCCAATCTGCCTGTCCAGTAAATCCTAAAGGAAATCAACCCTGAATATTCCTTGGAAGAACTGATAAGCTCCAATACTTTGGCCACCTGATGTGAAAAGTTGACTCATTTGAAAACACCCTGATGCTGGGAAAGATTGATGGCAGGAAAAGAAGGGGATGGCAGGGGATGAGATGGTTGGATGGCATCACCAACTCAATGGACATGAATTTGAGCAAACTCTGTGAGATAGTGAAGGACAGATTTGCTGCAGTCCATGGGGTTGCAAAGAGTGACTGAGCAACTGAATAACAAATGCCTGTCCCCATGGCTCAGACGGTAAAGAATCTTCCTGCAATGCAGGAGACCCAGGTTTGATCCTTGGGTTGGAAAGATCCCCTGGAGGAGGGCATGGCAAGCTACTCCAGTGTTCTTGTCTGGAGAATACTGTGGACAGTGGAGCCTGGCAGTCTACAGACTATAGGGTTGCAAAGAGTTGGACACGACTGAGGGACTAACATTTTCACTTTTTTTTTCATGCCTGTCCTAGGGGCACTGCCAAAGCTGGGGAGGCTCCAGTGGAAGGGTGGTGATGGTTTCTTCATTCAGTCATGTCCAACTCTTTGCGACTGCATGGACTGTAGCCCACCAGTCTCCACTGTCCATGGGATTTCCCAGGCAAGAATACTGGAGTGAGCAGCCATTTCCTTCTCCAGGGGATCTTTCTGACCCAGGGATCAAACCCATGTCTCCTGCTTAGGCAGGTTCTTTAACACTGAGCCTCCTGGAAAGCAGTTCCCCAAAGAGCCTCCAAATCCTTTTGAAAGTTCGCAGAGGGCTGTATCTCCCCATGTCTCAGATATGAACATTTCATTGTCTGTTGGCTTCATTCTCTTATTCTGTGCTTGCTTGCGGCTGTACATGAGGCTGAAATTGTTCATTCCCTCTGGACAGGGGCCACAGAGGTGAAATTCTCTTTCAACGAAAGGCTTCTCGCTGTTAATGATTATTTTCAAGAGATGATTCCAGAATCACACCTGGCTGGTATTCCTGAGACTTTTTGTATTACTAAGAACCACCTTTGAAAATTACACCTTCTTCCTACCTCACCACCTAGCATTCCTGAACTGTCTTACCTGGTATACTTTTCATACAGAGTATTCATCGTAGTCTGGCACATTATATACCTTATATATGTATGATGCTCACTTTCTCTTTCCTCTAATAATAATATCAGTTCCATGAAGGCAGGACTTTTAGCTTGGATGACTGATGCAGCTTCAGTGCCTGAAACAATATCTGATATTCAGTAGGCATTCAGTGATTTTTTGATAAATGACGAAAGGGATCTCCTGATGAGACATATAGAACTGGCAGCATAGCCATAGCCCTTGGGCACCCAGCCCAGGGCCTGGCATGTGAAAGGTGCTGAGTGGGTGTTTGTGGAAAGAATATATAACTGTCCATCAAATCATAGACTCAGTCCTTTACTGAGGGCCACTATGTATAGACATAGGTTAAATGATCCAGAAAGTGAAATAACTTGATCAAGTTCACATGAATTAGAAGTAAGAACTTACAGTCCTTGCCCCAGTATCCAACATGCAGAGCCTTAAAAAGTAGAATATGAGAAATATCTTGGTAGAAATTAAGCAAAGAAAGAACTACTGTAGAACACTTGAGTTGAGGGCTCCTGATCCTGCCAGAGCCTGGTAGCAAAATTCTAAGGTGGTCCCAAAATGTCCTCCCTTGGCATACAGATGCCCTATATAATTTCTTCCTTTGTACTGGGGGCAGAAATATGATATCAGTCCCAGGACCATGTTCCTTTTTATGGCAAAAGGAAATTTTCTGAGGATGGGCCTGGCCTCATCAGGTGAGGCCTTTGAAAGCAAGTTTCTCTGGGTGGTCCCTGGGGGAGAAGTCAGAGATAAACTCCTGTTGGCCTGGAAGAAGAAGCAGCTATGCTGTGAACCATAGATAAGACCTCATAGTCAGAAACAGCTGAAAGCAGTCCTAAGCCAACAGGTAGCCTGGAATTGGGGACCTCAGTCCTACAACCATAAGGAAATGAGTTCCACTAACAGTGAACTTGGGAGAAGGCCCTGAGCCACAGATGGAGACCCCGAGCACCCAACATCTTCACTGTCTCTGAGAAACCCCAAGCAGATAACCTTCAGACCCAAGCCTGGCCTTCTTGCTTACGGAAACTGAGATCATAAATTTGCGTTCTGTCACTAAGCTTGTGATACTTATGTGGCAGGAGAAAACTAATGCATACGGTTAGCTAGCTGAGTTCAGTTCTTAATGGTTAAAAAGATGAATAACTAGAGGATACTGGAGCTAAGGGGCGGGATGGGGTGGGAGGGAGAGCTTGTTGGGTATGATGAAAAAGTTTTGAGGAAAGATGATGGCGACAGTTATGCAGCACTGTAAATGCTTTTACACCCCCACGATGTACACTTACAAATGGTTAAAATAGTAAATAGTATGTTATATATATTTTATCACAATTTTTAAAAAGGACTAAATAAAATAAAAAGAACATTGGATCACTCTATTTCTTTTGTGATGGCCAAAGACATTCTTTTCATATCCTTAACCTCTGTCATAGTCAAAATTAATTCTAATTAATTCAAAATACTCTTCTATATGAGAGTGAATTCTATTTTTTCCAAAAATACTTTTCAATACTCAGAATAAATTCTCTATTAAGTAAATATTGAGTCTTGCTAACTCAAGGAGTAAGGGAAATTTGAGAAATAAGTATAAAACTGTAAGGGTGAAAAATAGCCTGAATTCCACTCACCATATTGAACTTTGAAAGACAGAAAGGGAAGAATTACAAATGCCGAAATGATGAAAGTGGGTGATAAAAGATGATCCAGAGAAACTTCCAGCATTTTCTTGAAGCCCTAAGGCTCTTGGAGCAGACCCAAATAGGACACATAGGCCACTGTGGTAGGTGGAGATCAGGACCCAGATGGATTCAGAGGATGCCAGCTTAACCGAGGACAGGAGAGGGGAGCCAAGAAGGAGAGGAAGCTTTGTCTAAGGCTGGTACCTGGACCTGACCCTGCTGGGAAGGCCCCAATGAAACCCGTGGAAGCAGGTTTGGGACTAAACTAAGCTGGGGACATGATAACTCGGGACAGCTGGGATGCTCAGGACTGAGCAGCAAGGATCTTCTCCATTGCTCCTTTTCACAGGGAGAGGGTTTTCAAGAATCCAACTTTCCAGCTTGTTTCTCCGGGGCATCCATAGCACTTCAAGAAACACGGCATCTTTTCATCCCCTGCTCTTGCCAGCTTGGTTCAGGCCCAAGGTCTGATAAGAACATGGACTGAACTTGCTCTTGGAAGGCGCACTTCTCACTGGTGTCCCTTGCTTACTGGCATCACCTCCCAGCCCTACCACCCGCCTCTCCCAAATACGTCTAACCTTGCTTTCTCCTCTCATCTTAGGTACTGCCTTCCTCTACTCAGAACTCTGCAATTTCATAAAAATTGTAACCATGTGGAACCAAAATCCTTACTGGGGCAACAACTCCAGTATGTTGATACCACGTGTAGCACTTCACACACTTTATTTTATTTAGTGCTCGCAGCAGCTAAATGAGATAAAGGAGGAAAGAGCTCAGAGTGGGTGATAATTTGTCTGCACTCACACAGCCAGTGAGTGGGTTATAGGGTTTGCACGCAGGTTCATTTGACTCCAAGGCCCATGCTTTCAATTTAGGACATCCCAACTGTCTATTCCTTACAGTCCCACAAAAATGAACAGCATAGTGGGTGGGCCTGAGTTTTTTTCATGGCCTCTCTTTCCAGTAGCCTGAAAACAGTACCCTATGTCAGAGATAGAAGGAAAGCAGATGTCTGCGTGTCAGAAGGAATAATCAGAGGTGGGCACTTGACAACATACAGAAATCTGGGGGAAAAAAAAAAGCATACACGGGTCATATACATATTCAGATAAAGTGAGAGATGAAAGGCTTTATGCCAAGGTGATAAGGAAATTCAAAATCAAGCCCCAACTCATTGGGTTAGTGTGAGGTCCTAGGCTTTATAAAACTCAATAAACACTTGGGAACAGAAGCAACACACTAGACATGGTTGACATTGGTTCACAAATATATATATATATATATATTCTGGAAAGAACAGAGCACTGCTTCTCAAAGAATTTGAGCATATTCATTTTTGCCAGCTGCCCTCTTAAAGCTTTAAATCCTCTCTCACTATCGTATCTCTTACTTAAAAAACAAAATAATGAAAGCTGTCTCTCGCTTCCACAACATCCAAATATTTTGAGTACTCACAGTACCGAAATATATATAAAATATATAAACACATTTGTAACCCTAGTTCTGCAAAGGTCCTTTATCTCTCAGATATTTTGCAATGGTTTCCATAACCTGGGATACTGCTTGTAAAATTTATCTTGACAAGCTAACAGATTTTCCCAAAGAGTTGCCAAGAATAATTTTCAAGAAAAAAATGGCTTAAACCAGTTTTCTTGTGTATTCAGGAAAAGACAGGATATACATTTATATCCTTAAGAAGCAAGTCATCCAACTTTTTTCCCAACGTGAATTTAAACATAAACATGAAAAATAGCTGAATGATTAAATATGCAATTTTTGTTTCACTCTCATTGTCCAGAATCACTTAATGATAGAGGAAAAGAAAAACTAAAAAATATAAATTGTAAAATAAGCATAAAAGTAAAACATTCTGCTATTTCTCTAAAAAAAATTAATTGAGAATTGACATATTAAGAATGACATATCTTCTGGGTCTACAGTTTTCAGCCAAAGAGTTTTTATAGCTGAGACAATGTTTGAATAACTACTGCCTGTTTTTCTAAGTAGAAAATCTTTTTCTTTAGAGTGTTTCAATGAAAAATTAAAATTTTTATGAAAAAAGTCTGAGTCTAATCTCTTTTCTTTGAAATGTTTTAACTTAAATCATTCTAAAATCTGTCTTTTTTTAAAATGCACATCCTAAATGTTTATTGTTTTGTAGTCCAATAAACAAACACATGTAAATGTCATCGACCCCAGTGGGATTTAAATTGTCCATTCACAGAATTTTCCCAAAAGGATTTGTGCTTCTTCTAACTGATGTTTATTTGTCTCCTTATTCTGTCTTTCTAAGGACACCAGCCCTCGAACTTGTAATTTTCCAATGTGTAATCATGCCTAACATTTTCCATCCTTATTCTCTTTATATTTTTTTCTTTTAAAAAAAATTATTGGAGTACAGTTGTGTTAGTTTCAGGTTGGCGCTTTTATATGGCTTCCCTGGTGGCTCAGATAGTAAAAAAAAAAAAAAAAAATCTACCTGCAATGCAGGAGACCTGGGTTTGATCCCTGGGTTAGGAAGATCCCCTGGAGAAGGGAATGGCTACCACCCCAGTATTCTTATCTAGAGAATCCCATGGACAGAGGAGCCTGGCAGGCTACAGTCCATGGGGTCGCAAAGAGTCAGACACAACTGAGCAACTAACACATTTACCTTTCATACATGTGTGTTCAATATAACTGATTTCAGATTTGTTTCCTTTATAAGTCATGACAAAATGTTGAGTATCGGTCCCTGCGGTATACAGCAGGTTCTTGCTGATTATCTGTTTTCTAGATAGGACTGTGCATCTGTTCCAAATTCCTAGCTGATTCCTCCCCGCACTTTCACTTTGGTAACCACAGGTTTGTTTCCTATAAGCAAGACTTGAAGCCTTTGAAAAGTGGAGAGAGAGGAAAAAGGAGTCGAATAGAATAAATAGTTTCACTTTGCTCTTTCAAAGGTGCTCATCTCCACTCATAGGAAGATGTTTCCTGTGGCAAACTTCAAAGCACATTCCACAGGAAAGTGTTGAGTTGGTTCACAGCCATCTGAGAACAGACCGAATAACGGCAACGGTGAGAAAGAGAGTGACTGAGTCGGGGTGCTTTATGTGCTGTGAGGAGACTCTTTCTCAGGTGTTGAGAGCAGAAAACAGAAACAAGGAAATTCCTAGAAGCAAGCTTGTTCCTTGTGGCAAAAGGGACCGCTAACAAGCCACATTGTCCCCAGTGCCACTAGGCAATAACCCCAAGTGATCTGTAAGCAGTAAAAAGTGTTAGTCACTCAGTCATGTCCACCTCTCTGTGACCCCACGGACTGTATCCCCACAGACTGACCTCCAGGAGACTGTATCCCCAGGCTCCTCTGTCCATAGAATTTTCCAGGCAAGGATACTGGAGTGGGTAACCATTCCCTTCTCCAGGGGATCTTCTCAACGCAGGGATCAAGCCCAGGTCCCCTGCATTGCAGGCAGATTTACTGTCTGCACCAAAGGTTTGCATTCAATTTGACAATTATTGAGATATTCAGGTGTATTAAAATTCAAAGTCCCAGGTCATGCCAATTTCTTCCACTGGAGATCTAGTTGAAGAAGCAGTGATGTGGGCTCCGAAGACTTCAGCAAGAGAGTTGCTTTCAGAAATATCTAAGCATCTTCAGATCTAGCTGGAGCTCAGGTACCCAGGGTGCAGACTAAGGGTGTGCACAGGCCACACGCAAAATTGGGAATTAATAAAAAGAGAGAGATGACGCAAAAGACATGCCTTAAGAACGTATTTTTTTCAAAATTGAGGCCACCCGGAGAAACATCAACAATTTGTTGACATCCTTACTCTCTCTCTCTCTCTGCATTTCAATACTGTTTTTCCTTTGGATGACAAACAGCCATAAAGGGGCCATGGACCTCTCCTTGAGAAGGGCTTCCAGACCTTTGACAAGGAGGAAGCAAACCCTGACGACAAGCAGCCTCAGATTAGAGTGAGGACAGCAAGGCACTAGCCTCGAACAGAGTTTAGGAAAAAGCCCTCAAAATGTAGGAATCATGATAAGTGATATTTTTATGCCATATTTTAAAAAGGAAAAATCAATGCCAAACCTCATGAGGAACAAAACATCAAAATTTAAAGATAGGCTCAGTGTGGATGGACTTCAGATACTGTCACAGAAAGTGAAGTCAGGAAAAGAAAATCAAATATCATTTATTAATTCATACATGTAGAATCTAGAAAAATGGTATAGATCTTATTTGCAAGAGCAGAAATAGAAGCACAGATGTAAAGAACACCAAAGGGGAAAGGGGTGGTGGTCGGATGAATTGGGAGACTGGGATTGACATACGTACACTAGTAATACTGTGTAGAAAAGTAATAACTAATGACAAGCTACTGTGTAACGCAGGGAACTCTATTCAGTGCTCTGTGCTGAACTAAAGGGGAAGGAAATCCAAAGGAGAGCAGATACAGGGAAACATATAATGGATGCTGGTATACAGCAGAAGCTAACACAACAATGTAAAACAACTATACGCCAATAGAAGTTAATTAAAAAATAAAAAAAGGCAGGCTCGGCATCTCTAGTGTTTCTTCTTGCCTCAGGTTCAAACAGGGCTTGACTTAGCACTACTCTCGATCCTATTGTTATTTAGTTCTTTGACATCTTAATCATTGGGAGTTTTCTGTATTTTGATTTTTAAAAACATTGCAATAAAGTCATTGTTTCTCTTGATGATTAAATTTTTTTGTGTCCTCTTAAACGATGTGGCTGAGGCCATGCCTCACTCACCCCACTCTCCTCCGAGCCCTGGCTTGACCCCCTGGGAATAAAATCAAAGATGAGGGGCAGAGGAAACCCCATAAGCGTGTGCCAAGGCAGATGAAACCCCAGAGACGACTGTGTATTGGAGATCAGTCACCAGGACATCTCTGTGTGTTGGTCGCTCAGTCGTGTCCGACTCTCTGCGACCCCGTGGACTGTAGTCCACCAGGCTCCTCTGTCCATGGGATTCTCCAGGAAAGAATACTGGAGTGGGGTGCCATTTCCTCCTCCCGGGGATCTACCCCACCCAGGAGCAGACCCTGCAACCCGGCATCTCTTGCTAGTCCTGTGTTGGCAAATGGATTCTTTACCACTAGCGCCACCTGGGAAGCCCAGGACATCTGTGACTGTTTACAAAATCTTCCTATTTGGATGTTTCTAAATTAGCTCTCAATACTCAGATTTAATGCAGGAAAAGCAAAAAAAAAAAAAAAAAAAAATATATATATATATATATATATATATATACACTAACAAAACATATATAGTTAGGATAATATTGGAGAGGATTCTAAGCCAATATCTTCAGTTCAGTCAGTTCAGTCACTCAGTCATGTCCGACTCTTTGTGACCTCATGGATGCCAGGCTTCCCTGTCCATCACCAACTCCCGAAGTCAATATCTTAGCTTCCATCTTAAGAACAAAATTTTAATTTTTCAAATAGACAGATCTTTCCATCTCTCTAATGCCAAGATTTCAGGGCATCTGTGAATCTGTTATTAGGTGCTTGACTTTTTGAAATCAAGGAGATAAGCCCTTCCTGTGTATTCTGCTTTTCTAATCAACAAATAATAGTAGCTTTAAATGACCTAAAATTAGAATTATTTTCACCTTTGTTTCTGCATACTAAAAAAGTGGAAATATCCCATAAAATGAGAGGAAAAACTTCTAGCCACAGAAAGATAAGATTTAAGTAAACAGTGTCTATAAATACTTTGAGGAATTGTGCTGGGGCTTACAATTGTCATTAGTTTGAAATTTTTTACACAACATACAACATTAATATACAATATGCAAAATGTGTAAAGATGTGTAACTGCACGGTTATTGAATTGTTTGGAACGCTCATTATCAAAGCTGAGCGGTGGAGCTGTTAATGGTGATTTCCCTATATATCCTACTGTGGCACGTAGCAAAGATTGTTCTGCCACCTATTGGCCTGCTGCATGAAATAGATTTCATCACACCTGGAAGCAAGGCTTTACCTGCTCCAGGACTTGGAGATGATGTCACTGCAGCAAAATGCAAGCCAACCTGTCCGGGTCTCTCCCAGACCTTTGGCCAAGGTTGGGGATTCCCCCGGAGAATGGCAGGGGTCCCTCTAATGCCACAGCTGTGCACCCAGTTCTCAGAGATCACTGATCACTTCCCTCAACTACTGTGAGTGGGGCAAGTGATCACAACTCAAGGGGCCATTGGATGCTGAGCAAACTCTCCACGGCCCCACCTGAACACACTGGGAATCCAGGCTTAGTTTATCTCTGGCTCTGTCTATGCCTATCAGAAGGGAATGCTCCCAAGTTTTTTCAGATGACAGACACGGCAAAGACATACTGTAACATAGCTGACCCCCTGGACTAGCCCAGGGAGCTCTGTGACCCAAGAGCTCACCTCACTCTATGTTCTTGATCTGAAGGGAGTTGAATTCCTTAGAATAAGATTTAACAGAGTTGGGGGTAGAAACATCTAGGGACAAATCACAATCCTTGATTTTCTTAGAGTGCTCATTTAAACAGCACCAACCACTAAATCATATTTTCCTACAAAGAATGGGTCAAGCAATTAATATTACCTGCGTTTTTAACAGTGAAGTGACTAATGAATGGGTAGGGCTGGATAGTTGACTAAATCTCATTGAGTCCATCTATACTTTCTCCCTGACCCCCATGATGCCATCCTGTCTGAGTGCTTCAGTGGCCTTCTGGCCAGATCTCTGATTCTAGTCTGATACCCCCACTCCCAGGCCATGAACCCCTTCCCCAAGCTTCTTCTAGAGTGGTTTTTCCAAGATGCAGATCTGATCCTATCATTTCCTTGGTTGAAATCCTTCAGCAGCTCCCCACCCCCTGTGAAAGGAATCTCAGATCTTTATCAGGGAATGAATAAGGACCTTCTAAGATACACCCTACTCTCCAGCATCCTTTCCCACCAATCCCTTAATCACCCTAATCGGCAATGGGCTGGAAAGACTATTAGAACCATTAGAACCAGTAAAGTAGGAATGCTACAAGAAAGAACACTTCGCTTGAATATTAAAATTTTCAAGGGAGGATGAGACTTTAAAGAATCTTTTAAAGTCCATTAACAGAGTTAATAAAACAGGAGAAAAGTAAATACATGAAAACTAAGTCTGTGGTGTTGACATTGGAATGGGAGGTAGCAGACTGGCATGTAATTCAGAATCTTTCAAGACATAGTAAAATTATCTTTATCCTTTTGGTAGTTTATATTTAAAACTCAATTTAAAAACTCTACTATTATGACCCTATTTATGTAACCAGTCTCTAAATCAGTAAAATAGGCTTGAAGGAATCTTGCTATGGAGAAATATACAGAAAGATCAAAGTATTTCCAAATGTATTATGGAGAATTATTTATGTCTTCTAAAAGATTATATCTCTGTGCAGTTTCATACAATAAGGACCTAGATTAATTTTATGCTACTAAGAAGGAAAGCCTGATGCATTATATGCTTTCCTATTGCCTCTGTAAATGGAGTGAAAAGAACAAAGCATTTTACAGAAGGAATGAAGAGGTATCTGTCCTCAGTGCTTCCTAGAGATCAAAAGTCTTTTAGCAGTTTTATTGCCAATCTTTTGAGGCCTTCAACTAATATTTCATTTCATAAATGATCACTGCTAATGGGGGAAATCCTACTGTATAAAAATGTGTGCGTGCATGCATGCTAAGTTGCTTCAGTCGTATTTGACTCTTTGCGACCCCATGGACTGTAGCCCACCAGGCTCCTCTGCCCATGGGATTCTCCAGACAAGAATACTGGAGTGGGTTGCCATGCCCTCCTCCAGGGGATCTTCCCAACTCAGGGATTGAACCTGCGTCTCTTATGTCTCCTATATTGGCAGGCAGGTTCTTTACCACTAGCACCACCTGGGAAGTCTGTATACACATGAGTGACTTGTCAATCACGATTTTTGAAAAATATTTCTTGACACAAGTGAATAAAAATATTTCTGGTTGCTTCTCATTTGTATAATGGTTTTCAATTTGTTTAGAAGTAATCTCTCAAACTAATGCTTTCTTGTTGCTGTTGTTGAGTCCCTAAGTCGTGTCCAACTCTTTGTGACCCCATGAACTGCAGCACACCAGGCTTGCCTGTCAAGCACCAACTCCCAGAGTTAGCTCAAACTCATGTCCATTGAGTCGGTGATGCCATCCAACCATCTTATCCTCTGTCATCCCCTTCTCCTCTGGCCTTCAATCTTTCCCAGCATCAGGGTCTTTTCCAATGAATCAGTTCTTCCCTTCAGATGGCCAAAGTATTGGAGCTTCAACTTCAGCATCAGTCCTTCCAATGAATATTCAGGACTGATTTCCTTTAGGATGGGCTGATTTGATCTCCTTGCTATCCAAGGGACTCTCAAGAGTCTTCTCTAGCATCATAATTTGAAAACATCAATTCTTCACTGCTCAACCTTCTTTATGGTCCAACTCTCATATCCATACGTGACTACTGGGAAAACCGTAGCTTTGAAAATGTGGACCTTGCTAAGCTTTCTTACTCCACCTAAAGGTAAATAAACAGTGGTAAAATGACATTCTATTTTTTTGTTTGTTTTGATGATAAAGTGTACAAATAAAAATTTATTGGTGTATCTGTTTCCTGGGGCTACTGTAACAAAATGCCACACATTGGGCAACTTACAGATATGCATTCACTGTCTCAGAATTCTGGAAGCTAGGAATCTTACATCAGGTTTTAGCAGGGTTGGCTCTTTCTGAGGCTGTGAGGGAGAATGGGTTCCAGGTCTTTACAAATTCTGGTATTTGGGGAAATCTTTGGTGTTCTTTGGCTTGTAGAAACTTCACCCCAATCTCTGTCTTCAACTTCACATGGCATCCACCCTGCTTGCAGCCCGCATCCAAATTTTTCCTTTTTGAAGGGTCACCAGTCTGTAATCATACAAGATTACAGACCCACTTTCACGACCTCATTTAACTAATTACATCTGCAATGACCCTGTTTTCCAAATCAGATCAATATTTTGAGGCACTAGGGGTTAGGACTTTAACACATGAAGTAAGTATTTTTAAGGGTATGCTTTTATTTTTTTTTTTTAAGTTGAGAACTCCCCAGGTGCAGTTGATGTTTTCCTAATGATTCTTGGTTTCCCCAGTTATCAGAGCCCCATTTAATTCTGGATCAGCCACAAAAGCTCACATCTGGGCAAGGAAATCTGCAGTGGCAAAACATCTAGGCTCTCAGAGCCACTTGGTCCAGGAAGTTCAGAACATGAGGGTCCTTATACTTCTTGGACCTACTCCATCGATGAAACTCTGCTCTCCCTTTGGTGAAGCCACCATCACCCCTTGATGAGGTCATCCAGGCTTTTCCTCCTAAGAGACAAGATGGGAACATTCCCACCCAGTCCTGTCCCATGCCAACACCCATCTTTATATTCCCTGATCTTTGTTCAAATTACAAAAGATGTTTCTGTTTTGAACCAGGTAAATGTAAACTCATATCAAATACACAGAGGAAAAATGTTTACTCAGAGCAACTTCACAAAAAATGGAAATTCCTAAAGTACAAAGTATACTTGTTGCTTAGTTGCCAAGTCATGTCTGACTCTTTGCAACCCCATGGACTGTAGCACACCAGGCCTTCCTATCCCTCACCATCTCCTGGAGTTGGCCCAGGTTCATATCCATTGGGTCGGTGATGCCATCTAACCATCTTATCCTCTGTCACCCTCTTCTCCTTCTCCTGTCAGTTTTTCCCAGCATCAGGGTCTTTTTCAATGAGTCAGTTGTTTGCATCAGGTGGCCAAATTATTGGAGCTTCAGCTTCAGCATCAGTCCTCTCAATGAATATTTATGGTTAATTTCCTTTAGGATGGACTGGCTGGATCTTCTTGCAGTCCAAGGGGCTCTCAAGAGTCTTCTCCAGCACATCACTTCCTCAGCACTCTGCCTTCTTTATGGTCCAACTCTTACACCTGTACATGACTACTAGAAAAACCATAGCTTTGACTATACAGACCTTTGTATACAAAGTGCAAAGTACACGTGTGTCCTTATCAGTCAGCCCATCTTCAATCACTTCCACCTATTTTTCACAGGTTTCCTTCATAACTTGATGTGATAAGCCCCACCCCTAGAACTATTGGAATATTGAAGATGCCAGCTTTCTTTCTTCCCAGGAGAGACTTTTGTGGCACTTTAAAGAACTCAACAAGACCCTATAACTCTGAAGAATTTCTTTTGCTAAGCTAGAGTATTTTCTAGCTGCATTTCTTACTCCTCCTCGAGTCCCCAGGTCTTGTTTTAGTAAACATCTCACCTCCTCCTGCTTCTTCTCCACCTGTTAGGGTGCCCGTCTATCTCACCCTCAACTTCCCAGACTCCCCCGAGTTTTAGCTGAAATTCTCAAGTGCTGGGAACCCTCCAGTCTCGGGCAAATGTGAAGGTCAGTCTCCTACTGTTAATTTTTTCTTCATGTGTTATATTTTAGTCCTTAGTGAAAGTCACACAGTCGTGTCCAACTCTTTGAGACCCCATGGACTATACAGTCCTTGGAAATCTCCAGGCCAGAATACTGGAGTGGGTAGCCTCTCCCTTCTCCAGGGTTCCCAACCCAGGGATCGAACCCAGGTCTTCTGCATTGCAGGCAGATTCTTTACCAACTGAGCTACCATTCAGTTCAGTAACATTTTAAGCCTTATGTAGCTGAAATATTCCTGGCTTGCAGCTAAAGCAGAATTTAAACAGATATTATCCCTAAGACAAACAAAAAGTGATCAACACATAAAATTAACCTGTTACTCATTTCTTATGACTTTTCCAGAACAACAAGGAGCATAAGTCATGCTCTTATTTCATCCTGCCTGGAACTCACCAGGGCTTTAGTCCTGATTCCACAACTCTCCTGTGCATGTCTTCACTTGTGTCTGCCATGATCCTGTTCAAATTCAGACTGTTTACACCTCCCTCAAGTCTCAGAGAGTTCCTTTTTCCCACCCCAAACACACTTGCTCTTGGGAGAAAGCCAGGTGTCATTTTTGACAGTTTCCTTTCTTCTCTCCTTATCAGTCGCCCAACCATGCTGATTCTTCCTTTCATAAAGAAAAGAACTCCCATGATGTCTCCTGGGTTGCAAAGTGTTTCTTTGTAAACCATCCTTACTGGAGTTTCATGGCCACCCAGGACAGTGGGATGGGGGAAGGAATATTATCTTTTCATTTACAGATGCCAGAGTCAACTCAGCAACACCAGGAGATGTGAGGGTCCCACCACTAGTAAGTGACGAGCTGTAACATTTGAACTTGGGTCCCTCTCCCCATCCCACCGCTCCTTTTGAAAAGACTCTGAGAGCCATTCCCTGAGTGCGTGTGTTCTCACCGTTGCCCTAGACTGGGCTGCCACCACCTGTCACCCAGATTATTTGACCCCCTAGCTGTTTTCCCTGCCTCTAGGCTATCCCCATTCAAGCAATCCTACATAGGAGAACCACACGATTCCTAAAACACTGATCTCGTCCTTGCTCTGTGATAAGCCTTCAGTCACTCTTTGGCACACACAAGATAAAGTCCCAAATCTCCTGGAACTCAAATTCTTTCAAATCTTTGCCTCATCTTCTCTGTTTGGTCTCAGCTATGATGACTCTCAAATATGAACTCTCGGTCCATCCCTGCCACGGTAGCCCTGAGGTCCCCTCACTCCCTAAGGACAAAGTCATATCCACCCTCAATGCCAAGCCTACTTTCCATGGACTGTCCACATCCCTCATCTGAACAACCTGAACCCTTTTACTTCAACACACGGTCCACTTCTTCACAAGGTCTCACCCAACAACTCCATCCCCTTTCAAGTTCACCTTCAAGCAAGTCTTGTAACATTTTTGTAGATACAGATGGGATCTGTCAATACCCATTCCCATCCCTTCTAGTATACTCCCATCCTTTCATCTGCAAAGCTAAAAACTGCATCCCCCAGATTCCCTAGTTCTTCCTATCGATCAGCTGTGTTCTGCCACACAGATGCACCCAGGGGCAACTTGAAAGTGAGCACCAGGAGCCTCCACAAGTGGGGACATGGATCTCTTTGGTCATCCATGACAGTAATGGTAGCAGCAATGAGGTTTTGGCTAGGACAGCCCCTGAGAAAGTGGGTTTCTCCTGGCACATGTAGAGGCATTATTCTCTGAACTTCTTAGTTCAGAGAACCAACTACCCAGAACCATGTTGCTTATATAGCTACACTAAGCTAGACTGAATTCTGTTGCCCATAACTAAGAACTCTGGGGCATACTTTACAAGCATGCCCTCATGTGCCCAATGATGTACCACCAAATACTGTATTATGTCATGACTCTTTCACATAAATACTTGGTGGACCAGGCAGCCTTGCTTCCAGGGGATGACTGTAGCTCCTTCCACCTTTACATCCACAAGGAGAAACACCAGAATCGTTCCATGCCAAGGGATGCTGGACCATAGTGCTGGGGCAGAGATTTTGAAAAAGGAAAGAGCAAGCCATAAGACATCAACCTGAAATGCTCTCCCAAGAATCTACCTTTTAGTTCCTCTCTTCAGTTGCTTTCTGAATTGTCTCCTTTGGCAATCCTTGTGGCTGGGGAGTGAGAATTACCTGGAGAAGACTTCTTTTTGCTAGAGGATTCCAGAATAAGAAAGAGCCAAGTAGGAAACGGGGCAAGACCCAAGTAAAAGGCTACCTAAGGGAGGTTATATGACCGACTTCTGTCCACAGAAAAGATGGCCCCTCTCCTGGGTCACTCTGGTCCACTCATCAAGGGTAGAACTTCCTTAGAGAAGCCCTGGCCAACACACCCCATGATTTTGTCTGCTTCTCTTTTTAGTGACTGTCTTTCTGGAAACCTTGCAGGGTCATAGAAAGTGGAGAAAGGAGGCAAGGATTCTGCTCCTGGTCACCCACAGTCATAACTAACATAACTGTCCCTAACATAACCATAGTTGCCTCTCCAACTAAAGTATAAACTGCCAATAAGCAGGAAATGTGTTCTGGGTATCTATCATAACACCTTCTGATGTCCACTAATTGTATAAATACTTGCTGCATAAAATTAGGAGGACTTTACATCTTGATAACTTCTCTTGGAGTCAGTTTTTATTTCTCACCTACTGAGAAGAACTCTCCTGGACTTAGGTATTTCAGAAACTGGAAAATGCAATGCATTCCATCTTCACTCCATCCCATGGCCTGTAAGAAACACGTCGCAAAATCTATGACATCTAAAGATTTGCATATAGTTTGTGGTGCACATACATTGAGATTCCAACATAAGAAGAAAAACTAAAACTGAAATTCTTTTCTGGTTACAGTAACAACAAGACATCCAAACCCTATATAAATAACTAGTGGGAAAACAGCCTTTTAGACTGATCTCTATCAGAGCCAAAAACAAAGTATTTGCATAAAGTCCAGTATTATTTTTACTATTTTAAAATTATGATTATTTAATTAATATACATTCTATGAATGTGGAGTAACACATTGATTACTGGAAATCAAAATGCAGGAAACGCTTTTTTTCTCACATGAGTACATTGACTGGTAGCCTCCGTTGAATATTTAGCAATGCACAGAATGTTTTAAAAGAAAAAAAGAGTTAAGAACAAAGAGCGCACGTTCCCGAAGGTTGGGTTCACTTGTAGCTCTCTGTACTGATGGAAAACCTGCTCCATGTCATAGAAAACTACTTCTCTAAGCACTTGCACTGCACTAATTGATCTTTTAATTGGTTCAGTCAACACCCGAGTCTTTGCACACAACACATTCTAATTGCTACAAGCAGCTGTAGCAGCGCTCAGATCATTGAGGAGAAGACAGAGGCGTTCAATCAACCTCTGCTTGGACCAGTCGCTGGCAAGAGGCACGTGGGTGTTGAGCAGTGCATTGAGAAGCTGGCACAAGTGAAAATAACAATATTTCATTCTCCCGTCATGCCAAGAATGTATGCAGAAATGGATCACAGGAATCATTCCACGGTGTGCATGTATACCCAATCACCACGTTATATGCCTTAAAAGTATACCATTTTCATTTACAAATAAACAAGGAAAACCTCAGTGTCAAGGGAGAGAGAAATGGTACAAATCGGTCCAGGGGAAATGGACATCTTCTGAACTAATTTACAGCTATTATTTCTGAAATTAAAAAGGTGTATATGCCCTTCCTGCCTTTGTCCCTCACTGCGTGTACCCGTAAGACTTTAGTTCATTTACTTGTGGTCAGGTTACAAGCAATTGCAGCCTGGCAACTTTCTCTTTATTGTACTGTAACTCAAGGCTTGGGACACATTACTCATCTGTACTGTGGGTGAGTTCAGTTCTGTAAGTCACCCCTATCTGATGAAAGTCTTTCGAATTAAACAACAGGACGCAACCAGCATGATATTAGAACAGAACAAGATTTCTCAACCTGGCACCATGGATGTTTAAGGCCAGGTAAGTCTTTGCTGTGGGGGCACTCCCTATGCATTGCAGAATGATTGGCAGCATCCCTGGCCTCTACCGCTGGAAATACCACTAGTACAGAAGTACCCTCTAGTCCCCAGCCAAAAAAAAAAAAAAAATAGACGTCTTTAGACTTCGCTAAATATCTGGAGGAAAACTGCTTCCACTGGGAACCACTGGAATCAAGACACTGTATGTATACAGATCAGTTGCTTCCCTACAAATCCACACAACTGAGGCTTATTGAAACAGAAAAAGATCTATTCAGCAAACCTACACTTTCTGGATGCTTCATCAGAAATCAACAAGTTGAGCTAAAGTGGTCCTGAGGGCAGCGGTGACAAAATACTTACTCTCAACGCACGTGACTCTGCAGGAATCCCCAGAGACTGTTTCACCAAGCTTTGCATCTGTCATTCACCATCCATCACTGAAGGCTACTTACTCTGCTAAAAAACTTAAACTTGTAGTTTGATGAATGTAACCTATGAGGTTTTGTAGGCGTCAGTCTCTCACCCACAACAGATTATGTGAGTGTGAAACATCTCTCCAAATTACAGACAGAAGTCACTGCGAGAAGTTTCCAAACTTCCTTCCTTCCTTCTTTCCTTCTAGATGCTTTCATTCCTTGGAACAAACATCAGTTTCCTATCTACATGCTGAATTTAAGAATTGTTTGAAAACTTGCACTGAGCAATTGATTATGGATTTTTTTTTATTTGATATAGTCAAAGCAGTAATCTTAGAAGTCTACAGTTAAATCTCTTTAACCAATAAAACCTCTTTATTTTGTTTATAAGAATGCAGCATTTAATAAAAAAGACTTTCACTGCTGGCTCTTTAAATAGCTAGAGAAATTCACACACATACACACCCTCACACACCTGTGAAAGAATTCTGGGCTATCCCAGTACCTATGACTACTTTAAAATATTTTAAACTCATGCACCAAACACCCCAAAATCAAAATGGTTGTTCTGAACTTCACACATAATGTGGAGTACCTCTTCATTAAGTTGGAAACCATCCATTTAGAGTTCCCCATGAATCGACCCCGTTGTACCCCACCCGTGTGAGCTGTCTGACAGGTGTTCAACTGCACCCCTTCCGAGGCCATCCCAGAGTATCATCTGAATCCATTCAGTTGACTTGCTTCGTTAGAACCCAGTTTTGCCTGTGCAACCCTCCTGGGCCCCATTCCCTTGCCTGTAACATGTGAATTTATTCCATGAAGCTCAGCCTAAAGGGTGCCAGGGAGAATTAAGGTGATGATGCCCGTAAGTGCTCAGCATGGGGCTGGGCACCCAGGTGGTGCTCAGAAAATGTTAGCTGCTGTTGAACATTAGTTTACTTTAATGCTGCAGCCTGCTGTTCACTGATGGTTAACAGAACCATCAGTAAGGCTGCCTTCCTGGGCACACGACACTCCCACAGCCGCCATCGTTGTGACGCTAACCTCCACCAGCTTACCTCAGCTTTTGTATTTACAGAACTTGCTTTCTGTCACCAATTTCATCATAAATGGCTGCAGGATGGGATGGGAATCACAGCTGGTGGATGCCAAGTAAACCTTACAGTCGGTGCACGGTGCAGAAAGAATGCCCCAAATGTGATTGTTTGGGTCTCTGTGCAGAGAAACTTTGTTTACCCTGACTTTTCCAACACACAAGAGCTCACTCTGTACACTGTATGTGCAGGAGAGTTCATGCCTGATCTCGTGTGTAATCCTGGCAGACAATTTTTCCTGCCCATTTTATGAACAGGGTGGGGCTGGTTGAAGAAAAGGGCCCGTGAGTCAGAGTAAGTGATGGAAGTGGGGGACTGAAGCTGCTTAGTTGGGTTCGCATGTTATCTTATGCCAGGAACTGTTCTAGATAATCTATATTTCACTTATTTAACTTCACAACTACTCTGTGAAGGACGGCTTTTGTCCATTTTTCAGATGAGGAAACTGAGGCCAGGAGGTTCAAGGCTCTTCACCCTGCTCCCTATGTGCTGCCTTTGTCCCTCCCAGGAACTGTTTTTGCTTTTTTTTTTCCCCATTTGGTACCGAATGTCCTCCCCTTGAATCTAGTGCATAGTATGGAGGCTGCAGGGCCTCACCTGTGCTTGGTAATGACAAAAACATCAAAAATGGAACTAGAGCTTTTGGTCACCAGCCCTGTAAAGGGTAAAACAAGCAGATTGTCATCATTTATCTTTCTGTCAGAGTTGGGCTTTTTGTTTCCAGTATCCTTGAGTTCTCCTGTTGGAAACAGTAAGAAAGGATGACGGGAACAGAAAAAGAAGTAGTGTGGGTGTAAGGGCCAGAGGGAAGGCTTAGGCATGAAGCATCCTCTTGGGAAAAAAAGGAAGCCGAGGAAAGAGGCATCCAAGGTGAGAGCTACATCCTGTCTCATCCATTAACCTGTAGTGGGCAATGCTGTTGAGAAAAACAGTGCCCCTGACAATAGCCAGGATGGGGCAACAGCAGGTGCCTGGGAGTGTGAGGGAGCTTAAGAAATAACTACACCTATACATGCTGGTAAATGTGCTATGAATTCAAGTCTTCCCCCGCCCCCATTGTTAGTAGGGGAAATCAATATTGGATATTCATTAGAAGACTGATGTTGAAGCTGAAGCTCTAATACTTATGCCTCCTGATGAGAAGAGCTGACTCACTGGAAAAGACCCTGATTCTGAGAAAGATTGAGAGCAAAAGGAGAAGAGGGTGGCAGAGGATGAGATGGTTAGAGAGCATCACCGACTCAGTGTACTTGAGTTTGAGTAAGCTCCATGAGATAGTGAAGGACAAGGAAGCCTGGTGTGCTGGAGTTCAAAGAGTCGGACACCAGACGTGACTTAGCACTAAACAACAGCAACAGAATACATGCATGGTCTTAAAGTGTCATCGGTTTGTTAGTTGCAAGGGAGAAAAAAATAATAATTAAATAGTAGAGACATCAACCAAGTGACTAATATTAATATCACCAATGAGGCTAGATGACCACCGCATGTCTGCAGATATGGTACCCTGAGAAGGACATCCCCTGTGTAGTCCATTAGAATGGAATGCACTGTCAACTGAATCCAATCACAATGAAACATCACTGAAGCCCCGAACAAGAAGCTTTCAAAAAAAGAAGTAGGGCTGTGGTGTGACTGTATTCTTCAAAATGTCTCCAAAACACAAAGAAAGCCTGTGGAAATACCCAGACTCAATAGCAAGGATACAGAGACAGGACACAGAAATGCAATTCCTGACCCTACAGGGATCTGATCCTGGAAGGGAAATGCTCTAAAAAACCATTGCTGAGGTCAACTGATAAAGCTGAAACACAACTGGCAGGACAGGTAAAATATGTTATCAATGTTAGGAGATACACAGTGAAGAGTTTAGGAAGAAGTAAAAGGCTGTGATGTACACAGTGTTGCTATTGTTTAGTCACCCAGTGTGCCTGACTCTTTGCAACCACATGGACTGCAGCACACCAGATTTTCCTGTCCCTCACCATCTCCTGGAGTCTGCCCAAGTTCATAAGTGAGCCTCAAACAATTCAGAAGTGTATGTGTGTGCTTCCGTGTAGAAAGAGAGGGCCCACAAAAATAAATGAAATTAAAATGAACATGGTAAATAACAAGTACCTGCATTA
The DNA here is from genome assembly GCF_963930625.1 of Muntiacus reevesi. Lineage (NCBI taxonomy): Eukaryota > Metazoa > Chordata > Mammalia > Artiodactyla > Cervidae > Muntiacus > Muntiacus reevesi. Next base: position 27,140,777 of record NC_089256.1, read on the forward strand.
TTTTTATTTTTGTGATTTGTCTAAGTATGAAATTATCGATTCTTATGCCAGTGAGTACATCTAGAAACAGCTATAATGAAACAGCACAGCAAGTGTGGCTAAGAACCCTCAACCACAAGTATGTGCTTATTATCAACATGTCATTTTTGATGTTTTAGGCAAAATATTAGAACTCTGATCTTCAAACCTTGCCTCCTGATGGGCTTCATCAGAATCTCCTGGCGTGTGAGTAAATAATGCAAATCCCACCCCCCAAAGCCTGATATAGAATTTCTGAGATGGACATAGGAGTTTCCATTTTTCAAAAGCTGAAAACAGAAACATCCACCTAGGCATGGATTATAAGCAACATTTTCTTTAAATTGTAACTTTTTTATGCATGTTTGTGAAACAGCATCTAAATGGAGTCAGTCCCTCACACTCAAGCCCTGTACTTGTTCCTTACGCAGACAATCACCTCACCAGGGGCTTCCAAGCCTCATCCACATGGACACTATGGTTGGGGAAACCTGGGTCCAGGCATATTGTGACCAGCCTCTCTCCTCCCGGCTTCCTGCTTTAATTGTGCTACAGATTGCTATTCCACCTGGGCTCTTAATCATCCTGGGCATCACAGCTGAGCTATAATCCTAACATTCAAGCTTCACAAGTAAATTAGCCTCACCCAGGAGCTCATGTCATCCTTCTAGACGTCCCAGTGATTCTGAGCATGCCGTTTGCCTTTCCTGTTTGTTCTTTCTGTTTTATCAAAGCATCTTGATGTGTTGAAGAGAGATGCTACCTCGGTTTCATTTTAGCAATTTGTTTGTCTCATCCAGCTATCTGAAACATCTATCAAGTATGAGGCAAAGATGGTTTCACAAGGGCGACTGTCATCTCTTCTTGTAATCTTACTTCTAACTGTCCCCCTGGGCTTGCTTGATAAATACTGCTGTTCTGAGATGCAAAATCACCTTGATGTGTTTTTTTTTCCCTCCACCAAATAGCTCATAGCCATTCTCAAAAAAATTTTTAAAAAATAGAAAAGGAGAAAAGGATATTTTATTTATTTGAAGCCTTTATTAATTGACTAAATCCTAGGTTCATGGGATTTCAATGATGGTATCTCTAAATTCAATCCTTAAAGGACCAAAGAAGCATCCAAGTAATTACTAAAGCATCAACTCAAACGGGATTGCCCTAAGTTGCTTTGATGGCTGTGACTCAGGTGTGTCAGGCTGCTTGGCCTCGTAATCATGGAATCTTCTGTCTTGTGGTGCAGAAGTTTTCAGTTAAACAAATTAAAAAGTCAATAGGCTGGCCTTAGAAGGATCTAAACTAAAAGGAAGTTTTCTGATTTGTGCATACATTTGTTACCTAATACCTGTTTGACAAAATTTCATTTCTTATCTGCAACATCAAAGTCCCCCAGAATCAGAAAATATTCAAATGCCCATGTTCCATGGTGAACACCCAAATACTCTTCTACCTGTGTGTGCTAAGTCACTTCAATCGTGTCTGATTCTTTGAGACCCCTTAGACTGTAGCCTGCCAGATTCCTCTGTCCATGGGATTCTCCAGGAAAGATTATTGGAGAGGGTTGCCACTCCCTCTTCCAGGGGATCTTTCTGACCCAGAGATCCCACCCATGTCCTCTTATATCTCCTGCTTTGGCAGACAGGTTCTTTATCAATAACACCACCTAGGAAGCCCCACTCCTCTGCCCAGAAGTCCCCAAAGTGTGAGAACCACTAACTATGAGTACATCACTGCCTAAATATTGGAAACTGGGAGGTTGATACTTATTTCAGAAATCCTTTGACTCAAGGGTAACTCAGAAGGAGGAAGGGAGCTTATCTAAGGAGTGGGAACTGACGCCTCACCTAGGTCATAATCAGAATCTTGTATGCCAGACATTGTTTTAAACAGTGTACATTAACCCACTTGCTCTTATAATAACACCATGTTATGTAACAACACTGTTGAGAATAAAGTTTCCCCCACTTCAGGGAAGAGGAAATTGAAGTGCTGGTAAATTGACCTTATTCACATAGGATGTAAATGAAGAAGTCAGATGGTTAGACTCAGGGGCCCACATTTGACTGTCCACTTATATTCGAAGAAAGAATTCAATGATCAAAACTATACAAAAACTACTCTACTAAATATGGGCTTTCCTACTGGCTCAGCAGTAAGGAATTTGCCTGCAATGCAGGATATGTAGCTTCAATCCTTGGGTCAGGAAGATCCCCTGGAGAAGGAAATGGCAACCTACTCCATATTCTTGCCTGGGAAATCCCACGGACAAAGAAGCCTGGCAGGCTACAGTCTCTGGGATCATAAGAGTCGGACGCAACTTAGCAACTAAACCACCACCACTACAATAAATGAGGGCAGAAGTGAAACCCTCAGGCCAGAAATTTGAGAGAAAGCCCCAAGATAATGTGTAGTATGCACATGCTCTTGCAAACATACACACATGTAAACATGGAAGGGAGGTTGCTAAGAGGGAAATAAAACACATGAAGAAGATCCAAAGATAAATATCACCATCACCACTTTCCCTAGTATTCAGCATTGCCTGAGGATGTCTAGTACAATGGTGGGGCTTGGGCAGCCTAAAGGGAGGGGATTTGCACACAGAACATAAACACCTTCTGGAAAAGAGTTCGAGCTGATGGAACGCAAAGGCAAGAAGGCAGGGCTGGCTTGATCCCTGGGCCTGAGACATCAGCAGACTCAAGTCAGTCCGAGTGTAGCACGGTGTCTGTTTTCACTCAAAGCTTTGTGACATAATCAGCCAGCATGTAGGCTGCCCTGTTTCTACGACCTTACACATACCATGTAAGGACCATGGGGGAAAGAAGCTTCTCTGCATGTCACAAAGCCCTTTGCGTGAAGACGCAAGGCTGCAGGAGTGCCAGTGTGCCAAGGGTCTGTGGACGGAAGGGCCCAAGGCACAGGTGTTGGTACCCAGGAGAGTCACCTGTGCCCAAGGGAAGAAGCAGACTGTTGGTGACAGCAGAGAACCAGCAGTATCTGACAGGTGTTCCCGAGAACATCACCGTTCACTCAGAAATACCTGGAGGACATTTAGCAGGGGCTAGGAGACAGGGACATTGAGAAGGGGACTCAGCTGGTAAAGAATCCACCTGCAATGCAGAAAACCCTGGTTTGATTCCTGGGTTGGGAAGATGCCCTAGAAAAGGGCTAGGCTACCTACTCCAGTATTCTTGGGTTTCCCTGGTGGCATAGATGGTAAAGAATCTGCCTACAATGCAGGAGCCCTGGGTTTGATTCCGAGGTTGGGAAAATCCCCTGGAGGAGGGCATGGCAACCCACTCCAGTATTCTTGTCTGGAGAATCCACATGGACAGAGGAACCTGGCGAGTTACAGTCCATGGGGTTGCAAATAGTCAGACACGACTGAGTGACTCAACACAGCACAGCACAGGAGACAAGAACATTAGGAAGCCTCATCTGTGGCAGGAGAGGGTGGTGATAGCAAAATATGGGGTTTTACTATTGTAATGGGTTGAATCCTCTGTTGTCCCCCACATTTATATGTTGAAGTCTTCATACACCAGGGCCTCAGAATGTGATCTTATCTGGAAATAGGGCAGATGCAGACATAATTAGTTAAGATGACATTATACCAGAGTAAGTTGGGCTCTAATCCAAATGACTGGTGTCATCATTAAAGGGGTAAATTTGAACACAGATATGCACCCCGGGAGAACCCCTGAGACACTGAAGTGTCATGTCTACAAAGCAAAGGATGCCAAAGATTGCCACTGTTAGGGGAGAGGCACTCTTCCTCACAGTCACAGAAGGAATCAATCTAGCCAACATCTGATCTTGGGCTTACAGACTCCAGAACTGTGAGATAATACATTTCTGTTGGGTAAGCTTCTCAGTCTCAGCGACCTTGTTGCAGCAATACTAGGAAATTAACACAACTATAGCCTCATGTCTACCCTCAGGTTGATGTGACCTAGGTCTTCCACCAGCTGCAACTACAAGCCCATTTTGAAAATCAAAGCTCCTTAAACTCATCAGCAGGGCCTGATTGCAAGCAAGTGGCAAGGAGTCAACCAAGTAATCCCTGCCAGGAATAGGAATACAAGTTTCCTGTTTTCACCAGAGTGAGAAGGTCCTGTTGTTTCTTCAGGAGTGATGCCATAATCCAGTTTTAAAGAGCTAGGTCTTTCCTGTTGAGTTGAGGTTTTCCTCTGGGGACGCACATGTTTTTCACAACCAAGGAAGTTTAATTCTTCATTTTCTTGGGACACGGTCAGTGCCCTTTTGTTTATCCTTCAGTTCAGTTCAGTTCAGTCGTGTCTGACTCTGTGCAACCCCATGGATTACAGCACGCCAGGTTTCCCACTCCATCACCAACTCCCAGAGCCTACTCAAACTCATGTCCATCACATCAGTGAGGCCATCCAACCATCTCATCCTCTGTCATACCCTTCTCCTATTGCCTTCAATCTTTCCCAGCACCAGGATATTTTCCAATAGTCAATTCTTCACATCAGGTGGCCAAAGTATTGGAGTTTCAGCTTCAACAACAGTCCTTCCAATGAGTATTCAGGACTGATTTCCTTTAGGATTGACTGGTTGGATCTTCTTGCAGTCCAAGGGATTCTGAAGAGTCTTCTTCAACAACAGACTTCAAAAGCATCAATGCTTCTGCATTCAGCTTTCTTTATAGTCCAACTCTCACATTCATACATAACACTGGAAAGACCATAGCTTTGACTACACGGACTTTTGTTGGTTAAGTAATGTCTCTGCTTTTTAATATGCTATCTAAGCTGGTCATAGCTTTTCTTCCAAGGGGGAAGCATCTTTTAATTTCATGGCTGCAGCCACCATCTGCAGTGATTTTGGAGCCCCAAAAGATAAACTCTCTCACTGTTTCCATTGTTACCCCATCTCCTTGCTATGAAATGATGAGTCTGAATGCCATGATCTTAGTTTCCTGAATGTTGAGTTTTAAGCCAGCTTTTTCACTCCCCTCTTTCACTTTCATCAAGAGGGTCTTTAGTTTCCCTTCCCTTTCTGCCATAAGGGTGGTGTCATCTACATATCTGAGGTCATTGATATTTCTCCTGGCAATCTTGATTCCAGCTTGTGCTCATCCAGCCCAGCATTTCACAAGATGTACTCTGCATATAAGTTAAATAAGCAGGGTGACAATATACAGCCTTGACATACTCCTTTCCTGATTTGGAAACAGTCTGTTATTCCATGTCCAGTTCTAACTGTTGTTTCTTGATCTACACATGGATTTCTCAGGAGGCAGGTAAGGTGGTCTGGTATTCCCGTCTCTTTTAGAATTTTCCAGTTTGTTGTGATCCACAAGGTCAAAGGCTTTGGCATAGTCAATAAAGCAGAAATAGATGTTTTTTCTGGATCTCTCACTTTTTTGATGATCCAGCAGATGTGGGCAATTTGATCTCTGGTTCCTCTGCCTTTTCTAAATCCAGCTTGAACATCTGGAAGTTCACTGTTCACATACTGTTGAAGCCTGGCTTGGAGAATTTTGAACATTATTTTGCTAGCGTGTGAAATGAGTGCATTGTGCGGTAGTTTGAACATTCTTTGGTGTTGCCTTTCTTTGAGAATGGAATGAAAACTGACCTTTTCCAGTTCTGTGGCCACTGTTGAGTTTTTAAAATTTGCCTGCATATTGAGTGCAGCACTTTCACAGCATCATCTTTTAGGATTTGAACTAGCTCAACCGGAATTCCATTACCTCCACTAGTTTTGTTCGTAGTGATGCTTCCTAAGGCCTATTTGACTTCACACTCCAGGATGTCTGACTCTAGGTGAGTGATCACACCATAGTGGTTATCTGGGTCATGAACATCTTTTTTGTATAGTTCTGTGTATTCTTGCCACCTCTTCTTATTATCTTCTGCTTGGCTTCCCTGGTGGCTCAGATGGTAAGGCGTCTGTCTACAATGCGGGAAGACTCAGGTTCGGTCCCTGGGTTGGGAAGATCCCCTGGAGAAGGAAATGGCAACCCACTCCAGTACTCTTGCCTGGAAAATCTCATGGATGGAGGAGCCTCGTAGTTTGCAGTCCATGGGGTCGCTATGAGTCGGACACGACTGAGCGACTTCACTTTCTGTTAGGTCCATAGCATTTCTGTCCTTTATTGAGCCCATCTTTGCATGAAATGTTCCCTTGGTATCTCTAATTTTCTTGAACATATCTCTAGTCATTCCCATTCTATGGTTTTCCTCTATTTCTTTACATTTATCACTGAGGAAGGCTTTCTTATCTCTCCTTGCTATTCTTTGGAACTCTACATTCAATGGGTATATCTTTCCTTTTCCCCTTTGCCTTTAGCTTCTCTTCTTTTCTCAGCTATTTGTAAGGCCTCATCAAACAAGCATTTTGCCTTTTTGCATTTCCTTTTCTTGGGAATGGTCTTGATCACTGCCTCCTGTACAATGTCACGACCCTCTATCCATAGTTCTCCAGGCACTCTATCAGATCTAATCCCTTGAATCTATTGTCACTTCCACTGTGTAATCGTAAGGGATTTGTTTGTCCTTCTTCCCACTTAAACAGTAAACTTCTCAGTCACATATTCATGCTTCTTTATAAGCTCATTATATGATAGGCACTCAAAAGTATGTATTATTGAGGATGTTTAGTCACAATAATGACAGATTAACCACTTTATCAGTTATCTACACTTTGCTGTAGGGTTGGATAGAACACTGACACCTTCCCTAGAAAGTGCTTCTGTCTCATTTTCCAACTCCTAAATTTATTCATAAAATTTATACTCAGAGATTGGTATGGTAATTTTTTGGAATGAGACACTTAAAATATCTGGTATCAAATAAAAATATAAACATCTTTAAATTAGTCCCTGGAAGACTTGCTGGCCCTAGAACATTCATTTGAACTAACTTTTTGATATACAAGAAAACTGAGCAATCCTATCACTTACAACATAACTTTTACTTTAATAGTGTCCTAGGAAATGTTATTCCAATTTTCAAAAATTATATAACCAAGAATTTATTTGGTGTCTTTTGTATGCCAAGCAGTGTGTAATGGAGAATAAAGAAACTCAATACATGGTTTCCGCTCAAAAGGAGCTTTCTTAGTAAGCAGGGCCAGAGCTCAATAAGAGAAGCAATAACGATGGCAGAAGGCAAGGTGTTGAATGTTTCAGGACTAAGAGCTCAAAGGAAGCTTGCAGTCCCTCAAAGACAGAGAACCCAAAGCAACCTTACAAAGTCAGTCTTGCCTTGGCTGGGGATTCAGCTTGGCTCAGACAATTCCTCTCACCTCTGGGTTTCTAGTTCTGAAAAGGAAAATGTCATTGATATGCCAAAGCACACTCATGAGAAATGCATACAAAAAAATCTTTAAAACATGTGCATTTATTGATGGTCAACAAATGTTAAGTCATGACCAAACTTTTACTGACCAGGTGATCATCTGTTGGTCATCTGTTGATCATCATTTGCCTACATCTACTCAGGCTGCCGTAACAAATACTGTAGACTCGGGGTGGGGGAGGGCTAAGACAACCTGCATTTCTCACAGTTCTGGAGGCTGAAAAGTCCATCGAGGTGCTGGCAGATCCACTGTCTGGTGGGATCCTCTTCTTGCTTTGCAGATGGCCATCTTCTTACTGTATCCTCACTTGGTGGAGAAAGAAGGGTCATCTCTCTTATATGTCTTCTTATAAGACACTAATCCCATTTATGAGGGCTCCACCCTCATGACTTCATCACCTCCCAAAAGTACCACCTCTTAATACCATCACATCAGAAGTCAGGGTTTCAACATAATGAATTTTAGAGAGACACATATTTTCAATCCATAGCAGTATTTATTTCCATGGCGTTGTTACAGTGTACACCCGATCTTTCAGAAACCAGCTCTTGTCCACTCTTGGACTAAGAACATTGGCTGAGATGGACCCCATTCGATGTGAATTCTGTGTGGGTGCCTGACAGTATTCTCTCTAGGGTCTTCCAGGCCTCGAGCACAAGTTTGTCTGTTTGGAACCAAAACTTTCTTTTGGAAGATGTAGTACCATACAGCATGTATTTACACGCTCTCTTCATCTGCAGGTCAATTTATAATACAGTATTGAACTCCTGGTAAAGTATGAATAAAGGAAATGAGAGTAAAAATGAGGTTAATTTAGTGATATCAAAATTATTATACCGATGACCTGGGAGGGTTTAAAGGGCCTCCCTGGTGGCTCAGATGGTGAAGAATCCACCTGCAATGCAGGAAACCTAGGTTTGATCCCTGGGTCAGGAAGATCCCCTGGAGGAGGAAATGGCAACCCACTCTTAATACTCTTGACTGGAGAATTCCATGGACAGAGGAACCTGGCGTGCTGCAGTCCTTGGGGTTGCAAAGAGTCAGACACTTTAAAGAAGCATTTTCAAAATACTTTGAAATTGCACTTTACAGACAGATCTGTAAAGATTTTAGATCCAACAATCGTAAATCTCAGGGTCATTTCAGCTCATTTAGAAGGTCACTGAAAACTTTCAGTAGATGTAATTGGTAACAACTGTATTCATTTTCTACCCATTGAAATCTCTGGAAGCTCTTTCTATATCAAGTTCCAAATTAATGAAATATTCTGAAGCATGTGTCATCTCATTATATCTTATAATGTTGTTAAATATCATTAAAATAAAATCTGTCCAAACTGTATTAAAAACTTCAAGTGTCAGTATTTCAGTAAAATATTGTACAATTTTTTCAAATCCCAGGAATCCACCCCATCTAAATTTATCTTCCTTGGCTATATGGTATATTTCCTATGTGTAAGCAAATAAAAACAGTGTCAACAATACTATGATGATGCCTATGTCAATATGTTATTAGAGTACACCATCATTCTACCCTTCCAGGCTTATTAAAATGAAATTCAATCAATTAAAGAAATCAGATGAAAAAACATTTTCTTTTCAAAATTTATATACTTTAAGATCAGGGCTAAAAAATTATACTGTATATTTGAGTACTGTTGCTATGTAGAAAGCATTGCTATTTCTTGATAATAATGAAAAAAGGCCAATGTTATGGGGGTTTGGGGAAAAAAAAATAGATTCTGATCGGGATGTCAACTTCAAGTAGATAACCATAAGGAGCCACACATTTCTAGCACATGAATTGCAGACTTCCCGCCCCCACACCCTGTGAAAGCCCCTGGGACTGGGGCCATTTTTAAAGGCTCTGGAGTGACCAGAACATTAGCTAATTTCAGAGAGTACGAAATGAAACACTGTCTATGAATTCCAATAAGCACTGTCTCCGAAGATGACTTCTCAGAACTGCGGAACTCTTTATGGAGATTTTAGCTGGGACGATGGTGCTTGTAAGTAATCTCGCCCCAAAGCAGTTCATTTTCAAGAATACACTTACATCACTAATTGTTCTCACTCAGAAAGCTACTTAGAGCTCCCAGACCCTCCAGCCCCTCCCCTCTCCTCCCCTGCCTCCCAATGTCCATCTTGTCTTTTAATAAAAACGCTCGGAGGCAGCGCTAAAAGGCAGCCCTGCCCGCCCGTCTTCTGAAAGGGGAGATGGAACTGCAGATGGGGCTCTCTCTTAGTGAGAAAAAAGGTTGACTTAAGACTTCGTGGTGAATCTCTGCCGGTGTAGACAGAGCATCTTAAAACACGGTGACCAATCGTAATTCAATACAGATATCTTGCTGGCAGTCCTTCAGCTCTGAAGCAGAATTATGAACCAGTTTTCTTTTCTCAATGATTTTCATCTTACTCTTTTTTGAAATTTATTTACTTTGTTCCGGCTGTCCTGGGTCTTCATTGCCGCGCGGGCTTTTCTCTAGTTGCAGTGAGCAGGGGCTGCTCTCTAGTTGTGGTGGGAGGCTTCTCACTGAAGTGATTTCTCTTGTTGCAGAGCGCAGGCTCTAGGAAGTATGGGCTGCAGTAGCTGTGGCTCCTGGATTCAGTCGTTGTGGCTCCCAGACCCCAGAGCACAGGCTGGGTAGTTGCTTGGTGGCATGTGGGATCTTCCCAGACCAGAGATCACACTGTGATTCCTGCTCTGGCCGGTGGATTCTTTACCACTCAGCCACCAGGGAGCCCATGAACCACTGTTCTTTAAAAAAAAAAAAAAAAAGTTTTAAAGTTAAAAATTCCCAAAGATGTTTGATTTTGGCCAACTTAATTTTGATGAGAAAGAGAAGAAAAACTGCTTGTAGTGGCCAAGAAAATGTGTTTGGGGAGTAAGTCACCCTTCAAAGTATGTCTTAAGTATTTATTAATAATATTACAGACTTTAAACACTTTGAGTTTCTTTGAATTTAAAGGGGAAAAATAGTAAATTGGGTGGAAACTAAAACCGACTTTTTAAAGAATTTTCTTACTGAGGAAAGGGAGGAGGAATTAAGTATGTTGCTTCAGATCATGGAAAGACATCAAACTGGTGAAAACTGAGTGTTAATTCCTTTTTTTGCCATTTTGAGTTGAATACTGATATGTTACTTCTCCTCTTGGGGTTCAGAGCTCAGTCTGGGGAATTAAACTGCTTTAAAGATGCTGTGTTCACCATGCAAGAATTACATACATTCTAGCAGTGAGCCTCCACAAAGAGATATGTAATGAACCCTACACTGAAATGGAGGGCTCTGGCCTGGAACACACTGATGTGAACATACACAGACCCGCACAGACACACACCCACACACACACACACGCACACACACATGAATTTAGATAATGGCTATTAGCTATATCTTGCTTAGAAATGTCCACCCTCCATCAGCCAATCACAATTGAAAGAAAGGTTGGTCAAGAATCCTCAGAAAAATGAATGCTTATTGATTAAAGCAGTCTATGTTCAGTTCTGAGACTCCAAGAGATAGTCTCTGTCCCCCAGGCCTTACCAGTCAGCAGGGGAAAAATGACGCGAAGCCTCAGGGACGTCCCCAAGGACACCCCTGCCCATCACTAGCCGCAAGACAAGTACCTGCTCCAGGAATTCGAAAGAGAAGGCAGTGCAAATGGCTGGGTTAGGCAGCTTTATTCTAAGGAGGTCTTTTTAGCAAAACTAAACTTTTTGCATTTTGATATAATTTCAAATTTACAGAAAAAAATTACAAAAACAATGCAAAAGACTCTTGTATACCATCACTAGATTTCCCAGCTCTGAACATTTTATCATTTTTGTTCTGTCTATCTTGAGAATCAAGATTGCAGAATCAATAAATTGCAGGCGAAATGCCTCTTTATCAAATATTTCAGTGTGCGTTTCCTAAGAGAGAGAGTCTCTTACATAAATTCAATGCAATTAGCAAAATCAGGAAACGATCGTTGATCTGATGCTAGTATCTAACTTTGGAGAGGATTTTTTAACTGCCCCCCTTTGCACATTTTTGCCTGTTGCATGAATTTCTGTGCCTTGAAAAGAGTGCAAGAGAAGACCCTCATTCTCAGACAGGTCTTGAGGGGCTTCCCAAAAGGCAGAAAGCAGACTCTCTAGACCTCCAGCCTAAGGAGTCTCAACAGAGATGGCATTCGACTTTCTCTCTCTTCAACTCGTTCTTTAAGCAGACTCTATTTCTTAAAATTCCCTCTGACGGCAAGAGTTTAAACAGTGAAGCTGCTGCCAGAGAAGTTGTCTAGCAGTTTTTTCCCGTCCCCCTGCCCCTCCCAGCCAGCTTCCTCCCCCTCCCTGTCTGCCCCGTGTCTGACGCAGAAGCCACATCAGACACCAGGAGAAGCAGCAGACTCACAGCTTGTCAACACATCCCTGGCTGCCTGACTCTCAGCAGGCTAGTTGCAGGGGGTCAGGAGCAGACAGGACGCTTCCAGCCCGGGAAAATCCACCTCTGTTTGTATCCAGGGAGGGCACACCACCTTCCCCTTGGTGGCCAGGTGAGGGGAATTAGACCTGAGCCCCCGGTAAGAATAATAAGTGCCCTCCTGATTGACAAGCACCACCCCCCTCCTTAATTTGGGTTTTGCCACTGGAAGGCTCAAAATACCTGGCAACATAGATCTTCAGCTGTTAATCTGGGATTTTCATTTTCAAAGGACTTTTGAGCCTTTATATGCAGATGTTGAAATCATTTCAACATGCTTTCCCCTAACAGAGTTCAGTGTTATTAAAAAAAAAACACACACATCACTTCCAGCAGGTTTTTCATGCTTAGTAACAGACACATTTTGGAACTTGGCTCCAGGGGATGGCCTGTTTAACCAAATACAATCATGTGATTTTTCTATGACACTTCTGATTCTTCCAGAAATATGAACGGATGAACAATATAATGACCAATTCCCAGAACATGTGCTTTTCCTGAACTTTCCCACTGCCTAATAAAGTTTACTTCCATTAACAAAAGGCATAACATTTAGCATTTTCCGGCTTAAAAAAAAAGAGAGAGAAAACAGAATAAAGAATCCACAAAATGGAGGAAGCAAGAGACATTAAGACATTTTAATGATGGTTTTGCTCATGTTTAGTTGAAAATGAGAACTGACGGCTAGCTACTTCACTGAAGTCTGTGCCGCAGACCAACAGACTGACAATTGTTAAAATATGAGATCTTGGGCCCCACCCCAGACTTGCCTACCCAACCAGAATTTGGATTTTAGCATGGTGCCTGAGTGATGTACAGGCACATCACAGTTTGAGAAGCAGCATGATACACAAGTGTGCCACTCCCAACAAGGATGGATAGTAGGTTAAAAAAAAAATTCTTGCAGAGTGATCAAATCCCAAAGTGGGTTAGTAGAAGAGGCAGGAGCACATGCTCTCTGAAGGGCTCAACAACTAATATCTCACTTGATTTTTCCACAGAAAAGTGGCAAAAACTTGCAAATAAAAATTCAGGACACAGTTAAATTTTAGACCAATATTACATAATTTTTGTGTGTATAACATCTAAAATCATAATGACCTAAATAATAGCTTTTTTCCAAGAATATGGAAATTGCTGATTCTAACATTGTTGTTTTTGAAATAATTATTCTCATTGGAACCAAAGAAGATAGACTAATTAAATCTCCTTGTCAAAGTCTGACATCCTCACTCCCTCATTCTGGTTTAAAGACGGCCACCAAGTCAACCTCAAGAGCTGGCATGTCTTCTTAACCTGGCATAGCTTATAGTTTGTTTGCTGGTTCGGAACTGCAGTTCTGTTCCTGAAAATGAGCACAGTTGGAGGTTCTCTGGCCTCACAACTGTACAGGGGGATAAACCAGCATTTATGCCTGTCTGACTCACTCCTAACTGCTTATCAGAGACAAGGTCCGCACAGAATTGCCTCAAGTAGCTCCTTCTGCTGTTTTTCCACAGTTAATTCTTTGCATCCGCTGGAAATAAAAAGAAGAAACAACTTAACCCAAGTAGAGCCAAGAGTTATTCTCCTTTGCCTCCATTTTTTGAAAAATAATTTTTAAAGGCAAAAGATCCCTTCCTTCTGAATGGAGATCTTCCTAGTAGACTTGGGTGAACCTCACTAATAAAACAGTAAGCATTCCCTTCTTAGTGATTTGTATTTGGTTCTTTCTCTCCTTGTCTTTCTTTTTTCCTTCCTTTCTTCCTTTCTGCGTCCCTTCCCTTTCTTGCTCCCATGCTTTCTCTTGATCTTTCTATTTCTTAAACCTTCTCTCCTTCCTTACTTTCTTTGTATCTAAAATTCATCCATTTCTCCCACACGCCAGAGATCATCTATTTGATCTCACTGGAACCCAGGTTATTAAGTGCTAATTTAGAAGAATCCTACTTCCTGTGACATGAAGGCTGCTTACAACCAGAGGAAACATTTGTAAATTTGCTGGGGCCAGAGGGAGGCACCTCTCAGCTAAAATGGTAACCCACCCACCCTCTCACACGCAGGATTCCATGCCTGATTCTACCCTCACTCCAGGTTTCCCTAAGCAGAAGTCGAATGCTTTATGAAATGGATTCAATCTGACATTCTCATAACCTAACAGCTATGGTTAGATTCTTCCTGGACAAGAAGACGACTCTTCAGTTTGCTTGTTTTGTGTCCTAAACACAAAGCAGTTAACTCTGTGTTTATGATCACCTAGGCATTCCATTTCTGAAACATAATACCGTATTTTAATGTATTCATCAAACACTAAGATGGCACTCACTGTGTTCCAGGCACAGGCGGATGACTGACTGTGAATTCATTTAATAGTATAGTAACCCCATCAGGTGGGTACTATTATCATTCCATTTTACTGATGAAAGAAACTGAGGTGTAGAGGGGTGAAGCAGCTTGCCCAAGGTCATCAATCCAGCGAACGATGGACTTGGATTGAACCCTACTTTCACAAAACTCTGCTCCCTTTCCCCTCATGACAACAGACAAACTCATTTCAAGCCATCATCACATTTTCAGGATCCCTCTATTTCTAAACATTCTGAATTCTCTCACATAAACCTACACCCTATAGCACACCATCACAGCTGCTGATGAGACTTTTTCACAAAGCATTTTATAGTTTATATCATCGTGCAAATGTATCTGTAACAAGGCAGCCTCTTTCCCCATCACCAAAAATGAACAACAGGAGACCATAACACCCAAATAGCCATCTTCCAATATTTTAAAGTACTTTAATTGTTAAGAACAGTACAAGTAAGACACATTAAATTAATAAAGTGCAGAAACTATTATACAGTTCAAAAACGAGCTTTTATCTTTTAGGGACAGAGGAAAACAAACAAACAAAATCTCTAAGTTCTAACGATTTCACTCAAATGGGAAACACAGATAATAAATGACCAAGGCCAATGACTGGAGTAAAATGCACATAACATTCGTAGAAAAGGAAAGAATTCAAGCATGTGTTCAAAGAGCAATAAAATAAAACTGAGAAAAAAATGTAAAAGAAGAAAAAGCCACAAAAATGTCTTTCTTTCGATGTTTATTTTTGTATTAAGTAACACAATGATAATACCATCAACGGATTGTGATTTGCAGAACATAACAGAGTATTTTAAAGCAAAAAAAGAAAACGTTGAAAGACCCAGCCTTTAGTTCCCATGCAATGTTCTAAAATCACTGGAACAAGCGGACTGCTGATTTTCTAACTATTGCAACAACAGAAATAGAACCTGGCAGAGAACGAAATGGTTCCCCACTTCCAGCATCTACTCATCTTTTTCTCCCCCCAGCTGTTATTGAGATCAAGTTTAAGAAGACACCCTTTTAAGTCTCCTGGAAGTCTCTGAAAAATATAAATAGGCAGAAAAGGATGATTATGGAGGATTGTGGGTGGGAAAATCATGTACCCAATTTGTTCCTGAAGTTTTGAGAGAAAGCAAGATGGTTATAACAACATATTTTGGCTGATTCATCTAAAAAGAGTGTGCCCAGCAAGTGCTGAGTAGCTGAGCTGGTGGTGACAGTCGAGTTAGCATTCTTGAAGCCAGATGTTCTGGGTCAGTGTCAGCTCTGAGCTCACTGATGCACTGTGTGCTCTTAGGATGATGGTTTAGAAGGTCCTTTTTTTTTTTTTTTTTTTTTTTTTTTTTTTTGCAGAGTGGCAAAAACGGGAGAAAGTTGCAGGAAATAGCATGGAAAACTCCAGACTGTCTTAACAGTTTGGTCAATTGCACCATCAAAAGAATTGAGTTTTTCAGAGAAAAGAGATTTTTCCTACAATACTGAGCAAATCTTGTCTGTTTCTGATCACCAGATGAGTGGCACAAGGTTATAAAATATCTCCAAGTTAATTTCACCTATGCTAAGATTTAATAAGAGTGGTTTTATTTTAGACCACTATCAGCCATGGGAGGCTTCCTTCTCAATGCAGCTATGTGACACCTGAAAAGGCCTCCACAAATTAGGACCTCATCAGTCAAGGCTAAAGGAAATCAACCCTGAATATTCATTGGAAGGACTGATGGTGAAGCTGAAGCTCCAATACTTTGGCCACCTGATGCGAAGAGCTGACTCACTGGAAAAGACCCTGATGCTGGGAAAGGTTGAGAGAAGGAGAAGAAGAGGGTGGCAGAGGATAAGATGATTAAAAGGCATCATCAACTCAATGGGCAATAATTTGAGCAAACACTGAGAGATAGCAGGAGATAAAGGAGCCTGACAAGCTGCAGTCCATGGTATCGCAAAGAGTCAGACATGACTTAGCAACCGAACAAAAATGACAACATAGAAAGAAAAGCTAGACAACCACTCACAACGGCTGCCTTCCCAGAAGCCAGAGATGCAGCATAGAATTTCCACAGCTCTGGCGTGGTCTGTGCTGCAGGCCCACGGATAGTTGCAGTAGGCAAATTGACGCAATGGGTAGGTCTCCCAGCCCCAAACCTACTACCTCCTCGAATTCTCTGTAATTTCCATAATAGAAGACAACAGCTTTTTGTTTCACAATTATTGATAGCAATCACAAAACTAACACCCGTGAGAAAGGTTACACTACCACGAGCAATCCCACACTGGTTTCAGAGATCCATTATTTCATTAGGGGTTGCAAAGTGGTAGTATGCTAACTCCTAATTGTTTCTTTATTTCTTAACTGGAATTCTTCTAAGGAAAGAAGAACTTGGCCTCCTCAACTATTTCATTATTCCGAGGCACAGCCCTGTATGGGAAGGGAAGTTAAATGTTTGAATGTGTTCCTTTATTTGTTAGTTTTCTAAATAATGAGTTGGTTCCCTCGTATCCTACAAAGGGAACACATACACTTTTTAAATATTGTTATGGACGCAAGGGTTTTAACAGATCCTCTGTGCTTCAATACTTTGCAATACTGTTATTTTTCTACCCATCTTTGGACATGGCTGTTTTATCTTTGGGTAGTAGGAGACTTCGACTGTTGGCTTCTGTGTATTTTGAATCTTTCATCCCAGCCCACTGGTCTTTAGCAGCTTCCATGCTTCCAGGTGTGGCAAGATGTCACAGGCTCATCTTGAACATTTCCCACCTCAACCTGGATGCAACCAATGTTTCTAAGGCACCCTGGTTCCTTTCAGTGGGAAAGGTATTAGGAGACTACAATGTGGATACTAAGAGCTCCTTGCTTCTGTATCAGCTATTGATTCTGAACCCTTCAGTGGACATAGTCAGGAAATAATTGTAGGAGAAATAGTTCAGAATTCATACCAATATTTCCAACTCAAGTTTCAGGTTATAGGTTTTTATGTAATTTTGTTTGATTTTTCTATCTGTCTTTTTCTCTTATGTTAACAAAATCTGTCTGCAATGCAGGAAATGCAGGAGACTCGGGGGTTCGATCCCTAGGTAGGGAAGATCCTCTGGAGTAGGAAATGGTGACTGTCTTCAGTATTCCTGCCTGGAAAAACCCCATGGCCAAGGAACCTGGCAGGCTAAGTCCATGGGGTTGCAAAGAGTCAGACAAGACTGAGCAACTGAGCATTGATGTAAAAAAAAAAAGAAAAAAATAACTTGTTATTTTATGGCATTAGTATAATATTATCTGTTTTGTCCTAGTTTAGGGCTTCCCTTGTGGCTCAGCTGATAAAGAATCCACCCTCAATGCAGAAGACCTCAGTTTGATCCCTGTGATGGGAAGATCCCCTAGAAGAGGGAAAGGCTACCCACTCCAGTATTCTGGCCTGGAGAATTCCATGGACTCTCCAGGGGGTCCATGGGGTCGAAAAGAGTTGGACACAACTGAATGATTTTCAACTACCATGTGTAAAAAGTTTCAGAATTACCCTATCAAAATATTACTAACAATATAGTAATTTAATTAGTGAAGGAATTTAAGACTTCTTTGTAGTTCTTTTGCTTTAAGATATATCCTACTGCATATATGCAGTCAAATAAGTGAAGGTTAAAATTATTTACTATAATTCCTTTCTATATGCTTAATACTCAAGTTGGTGTACTTAGTTTTGCTTTTGAATTCAAGGATTGCTTTCTTTACATTTTGTTTTATGATTTTGTAAAATATTTTTTTTTTTTTTGAAATGTACCAAACAAGGTACATTAAGAAAAATCTGGCTTCCAAAGCTGTTGTTTCCAGTCTGTTTCCCCCTTCCCCTATAATTAACCATTTTTTAAAATTATTGTTTCTTGTCCTGCGGTTTTTTATGTGTGAAATATTAAACCCTCCTTTATCTTAGAGAAAAGGTAGCATATCATGTATTCTGATCTTCACCTTGCTTTTTACACTGAGCACTATTTCCTAGAGATCACTCCACAGGAATGCATAAATTTGTCTTTTCTTTCTGTTGTTGTTGTTTAATCGCTAAGTTCTGTCCGACTCTTTTGTGACCCCATGGACTGTAGCCTACCAGGCTCCTCTGTCCATGATATTCCCCAGGCAAGAATACTGGGAAAGAATACCATTTCCTTCTCCAGGGCTTATCTCTGTTAGCAGCTATATAATACTTTACTGTGTGGCAATCACATTGTTTATTCAACTTGTGCCCTCCTGATGAACATTTAAGTTATTGCCAGTCTTTTATTGTGATTCATGTCACATGAATAGACTTTTGTGTTCTTTTCTCTTTTCTTTTCTTTTTACTTTACTAGCTTCTCATTGGGACAGATTTCTAGAGGATGGGTTGTTTGTTAAAAGATAGAGAGAGATAACATTGCTAAATTCTCCCCACAGGGGCCAAGCCATTAGCATTTCCACCAACAATGCATAAGAAGATCTGTTTCTTCATATCCTCTACAACATAGAGTATTTCAAACTTCAAAAACAATTGGAATATCTACCAAGAAAGAGTTTTATCAGTACTTGAGGGTAGCCTGAGTGAAAATCTGTAAAGCATTTGATTGATATGTCTCAGGTATTTTGATCTAAATTTGACTTGAAAAAAATAGAGAAGTAAAAGAAATGGAAAGAAAACTCGACGGAGGAGAATCTCTTTCGTTTATTGAACAGCAGAACTGATGATGGAAATAGTTATGACTGACCCTCATTTCTTGTAAACTCAACTCTTCAAAATCAGGTGTCACGCCCATTTTAATATAAGGAAACTAACACAGGGGAGAACTGGTGTCTTGCTCAAGACAGGGCCACCCAGCTACTTGGTCTGAAGAGAATGTTCTTTTTTCCACTTCCTCTAAGGCCCAGGGCAAACTCCAGGAGATAGTGAAGGACAGGGAGGCCTGAAGCGCTGCAGCCCATGGGGTGGCAAAGAGCTGGACATGACTTAGCAACTGAAGAACAACAACAATGAGGCCCAGTGGAAGAGTGGGGAAGTGGAGAGTCAGGCTTGAAGAGTCAGAGAAACGTATTCCTAGCTCAGTCCTGTTGCTGAGCGAGGCATGCAGTCTACAGGTATCTCTTGACTGTGTTTCAGTTCCCTCAGAGGTTGCCAGCTGCCTTCCCGGGCCCTGATCTACATTCATGAGGTTCAGGGAACTCTGCAACTGGAGCTGGCAGACATAGGTGGGAAAAGCTGGGGAAACCCCACTTCCCGCTTCCATCAGCCCAAACCCAGATCAGAAGAGCCCAAGACACTCCTGTTCTGGGTGTTGCCTCCAAAGGCATTCTTGTTGATGGAATTTGGTACCAAGGGAGAGGGAGAGGGAGGAGTCTGGTATTTGCCAATTCCTGTCACATATGAGGCATTTTGTAAGTGTTTTTTATTTACCATGGCAATTTATCCTCACTGTACATCAGCTCTTCAGAGAAGAAACAGAGATGAAGTCATTTATCCCAAATGGTACAGCCAGCAGCAGAGCAGGGGTTATAGTCCTACTACTTCTGTTTATCTATGGGCTCCACCTTGCAACAGAAAATAACATTATGCATTTCACAGAAGACGGAGAATGTACATCGAAGGTTATTAACTAAACTCTGCCCCAAACTGGAACCTCTGGGTATGATAGAGAATCTTCCAGTTTTCTTTGAATTCTCTACCAGGAAATCTGTCACAGGACTGCCCAACAAGGAAATCAGAAAGTCGTAACAACAGTCCCATCCATCTAGTCACCAAAGCTGGAAGAAGTTCAACTGTCACAAAGCAGGAGAGGTGTGCCAAGGGGAAATTGACACAATTGATCAATAACAATGCAGTGAGCACTGTATTAGGTGATTGACACGCTACTTAATTTAAGATGGTTTGCCTGTGTGCTCAGTCGCCGTGTCGTGTCTGACTCTTTGTGACTCCATGGACTCCTGTCCTCTGTCCCTCTGTCCTTGGGATTTTCCAGGCAAGAATACTGGAGTGGGTTGCCATTTCCTTCTCCAGGGGATCTCCCTGAACAGGGATAGAACCCGCGTCTCCTGCCTCTCCTGCATTGACAGGCCGATTCTTCACCATGGAGCCACCTGGGGAGGTAAGATTACTCTTCCCATTTACAGATGAAACAGCGGAGACTCAGAGATGTAGAATAAGTTTCCCACAATCCTCGCTAGTTGTGGTAGGGCCACGATTTTATCTTTGGTATTCCAAAGCCCACTCTAGTTGCCCCAGTTGCAAGCCAATGGTACGCACTAAGAGAATCCTTGAGTGTCCCTATACAGAGGGCAAGACCAAGGGAACCGCTGAGTGGCTCTTCACCAGTCAGCTGTGTCTCAAACACATCGCTAATGACTTTGGAATTCAGTTTATTCCTCAACAAAACAAGTGCATTGAAGGAGCTGCTTTCTAAAACTGTTCAGTGCCTTCCCATTGCTCTGAGGGCAAGCCCACCGCGTCCTACTTGCCTTATCCCTGGTTTCCTGACATGTCACTCCCACCCATCACACTCTAGCTCTCGGGGACCCCCTCCCTGAGTCCCTGCAGAGGATGATGTCATCCCCACCTTAGGGTCCCAGGGCACCTTGCTCCTGGGTCTAGAGTTTGGTCCTTCTCTCAGCGCCATCCCACTGCCTGGGTAAATTCTGTCTACCCTTCAGGCATCAGCTTCTCCATCTCTTCCTCAGAGAAGTCTGCCCTGACTACGAGGCGGAGGAAGATGATGCTCCTCTTCACCCCACTCAAGTCCTAGCCTCTTGTTCTCAAGACCACCAGCCAGCCCAGTCCACCTGCTTTCAAAACTCTATTCTCATCAGGGACTATCTAGTCAATGAAAACTGCCAGCTTTTAGGAGAAGTGCATCCTTGTACGCCCCCACTCCCACCCAATGTGCCAGTATGTAAAAATACTAAGGATCAAATACTGGAATCAATCAAAATGTCCGCCCAAAGGCAATTTTTTAAATCAATGATTGGGCCTTTAAAAAGAACAAAGCAGGTCTGAATGCGCTGATGTGGAAAGACATCTATGAAATAGGGTTGTGTTTTAAAATACATGTTGTAGAAGGATATGTGTAATGTGATCCCATGTTTTTTAAAATGAAAAATATTTATGCATCTATATGGACAGAAAACACTCCTAGAATGGAAGTGGGACTAGGAAGTGAAGATTTCTTTTTTTAAGTACACCTTCTTATACTGTTTGTTTGTTTTTTTTTTAACTATGAGTATAAATTTTATAATTAAGTTTTTAAATAAAGAGGGAAAATCACTCAAGAGTAGCAGGAACTTTCCAAGTACTGGAAGGGGTACGCATCCTAGTTTCCTGAATGGCTGGCCTAGATGCCTTTCCCAAAGTGTCCATCCAAAAGGTCCCCAATGTCCTAGACATCTCTTTATCTTTCCCCCACTTCCTGTATGACTTGTCAACTCTCAAGAACCCAGTTCTTATGAATTCTACTTTCAATTCCAGTGCAAACATTTTCCATTCAACTTAAATAAATAAAGCAAGCAGTTACAGATCACCTCCTGTGCAAAGCCTTAGATTAAGCTTATTGGGGAAGAAAAGTGATGATGATGATGACCTTTACTTCCATCCATCCATTCATTCATTCATTCAGTGTATACAACAGGTCCTGGGTGAGCAACACATGTAAGACAGACATGCCCTGGACTGTCTCACATTTTACAAGCCAGTGGTCTTAACCATCCTCCCCAGCCCCCACTCCAGAGTGAAGCAAATCACTCCAGCGCTAGCCTAAAGGATGGCAGGAAGGATTCCAGGTGCCATGATGCCATTGTGGGTAGGAGGTATTTGAGGAATTTCTTCTTCTTTCGGGCACTCTCCCAACCCCCCAGAGTGGAGAAGAGCCTTCTCCTGGCTCCTCTGATGTGAATCCTGGTTCCCAGCTGCAGTTCCAGAAAGTTCTCCACAAATGGGGAAACCATCCAGACTAGCAGGTGAAATGAAAATTATTATAGTGTTAGCAACAATAATAACAAGGAAAAATAATAGCCACCTTTTAGTGAGGATATCTTATGTGCTATACATTTTAACTAATTATTCTCACCTTAGGTATTATGACCCCATTTTCCAGATGAAAAAATAAAGCCTCTGAAACACTAGCTTGAGGTCTTGCAAGTGGTAAATGGGGGTTTCAATCCAGGTGACAGACGTCAGTGGCTGCTTCCCGTCCCATGGAGACAGCACCGAAGCTGCTCGCACAAAAGGCAAACATCTCTGACCCTACCTGCTCTGTGTCCCCGTCAGCACACAGGCAGAACAAGACCGTAAGGACAGAGGTGTGAGCACAGACATCCAAGATGAGTAGACGGAATTACAGTGTGATTCTATGTCTCTTATTATTTGAAACAAAACCATAACTTAGAGAAAAATAAGCTTTGCGACTAAGAGGTAACTTTAGCCTTCCAAACCAGGAATTACCCGTTTCTATAACAGACTGCTTGTTTTAATGAGGCACACACATCCGTGAGGGTGGGTAAGCAGTGGGTAGCGAGGTAGTGAGGCTTGATTTAATTTCTCCATGATTCAGACTTGTCCAGACATGTGTCCTCAAACTGTGTTTGAGGGCAGTGAGGGTAAATAGTCCCCAGACCAGAAGATGTTCCTTCGGTCACCTCCCACTCGCTCTGTCTGCTGACCTCCGGAGGAAATTCAGCCCTGCAGTTAACATCTGTGGTCCCAGCAGCCGGGCTGGAGTAAAAGGTACTTAACCGCCCGGCTCCTTTTGCAAGGTTAGAAAGAATCAATAGGAGATGTGTTTAGTGTGGTATCATATCAGGTCTCATCGCACTTTTAAAACTGAAATATCCACAGTGGTGTATATCACCCTAGTCTCATGGTAGAGAATGGGTTTAGTGTGGTCTAAGATAGATATCACGGTTTTATTACATACATGAAAAAAAAAAACTCTGAAGAGTCCTCTGGAATTTCACTCTTGGATAATTTTCTCTCTCTGATTCCCCCTCCTCCTTCTTTCCCTTTCAAATGTTCATCCTTTCTCTCTCTTCCCTTTCCCTCCTTTCCTCCTCTCCTTTCTTCTTTCTTTGTTCCTTCTTTCATCCTTCCCTTTCATTTCAGCTGTCTGATTATCTCCTGTGGAAGATCGCCAGGGCCTCAGCAAACCACCAAAGAAGCTGGGTGATTTCCCCTCCAGTTCCCGTGGGCACACATGTCGACTGTGAAATCCAGACTCGGAAACTCTCTCAAGGTGGGCGGCGCTGGTTGGAACCCATCCGCTTAGCAAAGCAGACATTTCCATAAGCTTCAATGCAGTTATTTTGAAAGAGAAACCTGTCTAGACAGAACATAATTAAACATAGCATCTTGTTCTTTTGTTAAACAGACCACAAGGTAAAATTCTTTGTTGAGTCTAATACATAATATAGAATACCGTTGGAAAATCAGAGATTGGAAGGTCAAAGATATAACATGGGTTTGTGGGGCGGTGGTGGTGTAGGTTAATTTCTTAATGAAGCCTGTAGGGGAAACCATCGTCTATAATGGAATGGAGTATCAAAAAAAGATGAAAGAAACCAAATCTCAGTTCAAGGCTCTATCAGCATTTGCACAAGCAGGCTTAAGGACATTCACCTCTGTAAGAACTTGCCTGTAGAAATCTTAGTATTTTGGTTTAGAAGTAAGTCTATAATATCATCTGGTCCTCTCCCCCAGAGTGACTGCAGACGCAGAGCCTCAGTCGTCTGGCTTGAGAACTTACTGACAATTGCCATTGTGGAAAATTTCAAACCAAGTGGTTGAACTGGGAAGAAAACAACTGTATTGGCTTGCTGCAGGCTGCTGTAACAAGTACCACTCAGCGAAGAGCTCAAATAACAGAAATGTACCATCTTGAAGTTCTGAAGGCCAGAAATCTGAGGTCAAGGCATCTTCTGAGGGCTAAAAAGGAGAATCTCTCCCAGTTTCTGGCAGTTTGGAGCTTTCCTTACCTCGCAGATGACAAGTGAAGGAGTCTTTTGGGCCTAGAAAAGAGAACTACAGTCTCAAAGGCCCCTTGCTGAATCATCTAACTTCGGAGAAGACAAAGCATAACTTTAGTTCCATCCTGATGCTCCAGGCCAGTTGCATCTATCTGGGACTTATCACCCCCTGTCCGGAAACCTTCCACCCCCTACACCCGCCCAGAAGACTTATCACCCCCTGCCCAACTACAAGTGTCATCTCAACAAAAGAATACTCAAAATATCCCACTTGATTGACGTTTCCCTTATCGCTTCCACAAACCTCCATATAAGTATGAAGCCTCCCTGATCCCTTTTGGCGCTCAGCCTGGTCGTTTGGCCGACTGTCGCCCCTCCTTGCCTGAATAAAGGTAACCTACTTCTGTTGAGGTCGTCTTTCCTTTTCTGCCTCGCCGGAACTATGCCTTACAACAAGCCTCCTGTGTCTTCACCTTGTCCTCTCTCTGGGTTTTCTGTGTGTCCAAATGTCTATCTTTTTTAAAAAGTTCACCAGTTGTATTGAATCGGGGGCTGCCCTAATGACCTCAACCTAACTTGATCATCTGCAAGGACCCTGTGGCCAAGTAAGGTCACAGCACATCTAGTAAGTCCTAGAAACCAAGAATTAGGACTTCAGTGTCCTTTGTGGGGGGAGGGGAGAGAACAGTGCAGCCTATAACACTAGCCACGTGTTTGCACACCCACAGGTTCACCACCCTTTATCCTACTTTGAGCTGAAAATGCTGTGTGTCCACTTGAATATTCTAAGTTCTTTTTAATAGTGCCTTAACTACCCTAGAACTGAGGAGCTTACATGCCAAAAAGGAATACAATTCCTTCCTTTGACCACCTGGAGAATGAACCTTCTCCAGGGCACAGGGCAAAGGTGAGACCCAGGCCGTATGGAAAAAAACGAGATCCCAGCCCATTCAAAACAGACGTCTCTCATCCTGGAACAAGGATGTGGGTTGTGGCCGAGCCACCGTCCTTCCTATGGAAATTCACCAAAAACTGGGGGTGAAACCTGACCTGCCTGAACTCTTGTAGTAAAGCAGGGCTTTGTCTTTCACGAAAGTGGTAGAATAACTCACTATATCATGAGATGGAAAATCTAGAGGTCAAATTGAATCTAGTGTAAATTATGACAACATTATGTAAAATCCAACATGACATATCCTGGCATTGGTCATCCTACTAATGCCAAGGTCAGTGAAGGCTTCCTTCTCTAATTTTCATCCACAAGTTTATAACATTAAATATGCAAAAAAACGGTATTTTTTTTATTGTATTTAACCTAAGGTCCTCATGATTTAAATATAAAGTGTCCATGTCAAAAATGTAGTGAACACATAAATGTGAAAATATCAAATGAAAGGGGCAAATCCTATGACCATGGGACCGAAAAGTAACAGAATGTTTCCCTTCGTCATTCTGCCCTCCTGACCACCATTGGAAAATTGTGCTTCTAAAATAATTCATGTTAATGTGTGGCAGAAACCAGCCACTGTAAAGCAACTGTCCTTCAATAAAAAAATTTAAAAGTGTATATAGCGAAGAAAGGTTATTATTGGTTTGATTAACCTAATTAAGGAGGCTATTTGAAGACAGTGCTGATGACACTCGATCTTATTACTGTATTTTAAAATGAGGAATGCATATAAATGTTCCCTATTTAATAACTGGATGAACCCACCAGAGTGTCTTAGATCTGAGAGACAAGAACTTTTTAGAAAAGAAAATTCTAAACTAAAGCGTGAGTGGAGGAGAGTTGAAGAAGGGAACTATATGCCTGTACAAGGAAGAATATTTTTCCTCTTTTGCCTTTCCTGTGAATTCCTTTTTTTCCATAATAAAGGACAGAGAATTTAACATTTAATTTAAGGTTTGTCAGTAGAGAACTTAACAGCCTTTGAAATTATGAAGGAGATTCTGACTCGGCCTATAACATCCATTCTATATCCGGCCTATAACATTGCCTGTGGTGGGCACTCTGGGGATGGGAGTATAAGTGATTATTATCCATCTCCTATCATAGACACATTAAAAAAGTACCAAATCCCAATGAAACATTTGTATACAATTCATTCTCTGTAGTATGGCCGTTGTGAAAACCCTGGTAAAAATCCAAATTTTGTTCAAGCTCACATAATGCAAGTAAATCAGTATGCAGATAGCAGGGACCTGGTGTCACATTGATGAAAAATGTCAGCAGGGACATCTGTCCCTCTCTCTCCCCAGTCCCACCCCACCCTAAATTGTCCTTTAACTTAGACTCCCCCTATAATTTAGGGCCTTCTTTCTTTGAGGATTCATCCTGGTTTGCTCTTAAACATGCTCATATCTACTGTTGATTTCTATCCTAGGAACCTAGTCATCCATGCCCTCCACCCTGAATTGCTCATATTCACTGAGGACAGCAAAGAAGAGGAATTGAACATGCCGATGTCTGGTCCTAAAAGCTACAGTTTGAAACAGGCTCTGCCATAAACTCATTATAAGACTTGAATAAAGACCTGCCTCTCAAGTCTTAGTCTCCTCATCTGTAAGACAGAGAAATTATGACCATCACCACAGTATGGTTGTTGGAATTCGAGGGTCTAGTGAACCTGGCACTTGTTAAATGCTTGGGAAATGTTAGTTATTATCATCATCACTAGTACTAATTGCTGTCAATGCTTTATCATTTAGAGGTCTAATATCCATTGTTTCTTTACAATCATATCACAAGTGTATTTCTTTATCTGCAACAAATGAGTCATTAGAGTTCATTTAGTTTACCGTTCTCATTGCTCACGTGTCACATCAGTCTAACCTCTTCTTCTGTCTCTTTTTTCTACTTTTAAGGCCCCTTCTGATTACACTGGACCCTCCAGGATAACCCAAGATAATCTTCCCATCAAGTTCAGCTGATCATCAACTTGAAATCCACCTGTAGCCTTCATCTTCCGTTGCCACATAAGGTAACACACTCACAGGTTCTGGGGATATGATGTGGACACCTCTGGGGAAGCCATTACTCTACCTGCCACAAACTTACAGGGACTTTAAGTATTTCTACAACTTTTTTGCCATAAAACTTTGCCAAAAGTTTTATTTTTTTTACTCAAAATAGAGAATGCTCAATTTTAAATGCTCAATTTATTCCTTAAATAGCAGATGAGTTTACCTGTTTGCATTGAATGCCTTCATCAGCTCTGGGATTTGGGGAACATCTACAGCACTCCCATTTCACAGATTAACACCTGGGGCTGGAATTGGATTCTGCTGTCCTGCTCCCAGTGAACTGGTTTCTCTTTATCCCTTTCTGCCTTCATAAAGGCCCCTAGAATTACTGCTCCTAATTCTACAGAGTGGGCCAATCTTCAGCATGGCCTGGGCTGGCAAAACATGTACATTTCAGGCAAAAATCAATTTAAAAAAAAGGCCAATACTTTAAAAAAAAATCAGGGTAGAAAAAGAGTTTGATCAGAATTGAGAATATTTAATAAAAATTCTATCATGTATACAAAAGTACTTTGAATTTCTCCCCTGTATCTTATTCTGATAAATGTGAAAAGTGAGTAATTGAGATGATTTTTCAATAAAATGTGAAAGATATGGAAAAGCTGAATGAAGGAATAACTAGGGAAAAAATTTTCATAGTTGTCTACAATTTCCTGAGAAGAAGGATGGAAGACTTTTCCTTTTCTTCTCCTAGTTCTTATATTGATATTGAAATGGTGAAAAAAAAAAAAACAGAAAAATAAGCCTACAGACCAATCTCCCTTATGATTATCGATGACAAATTCTAAATGAAATATTAGCAGTTTAATTTGGAAATGTATTCTAAAAATATTACACTGTGATCAAGAAGAATTTATTCTAAGTATGCAAGAATGATTTACTTCAGAAATCCCAAACGACTCACTGCATTTGATCAAAAGAGAAGTCACAGAGTATTAACTCTTTAAAATTCAAAGTGTATTTGATAATCTGTTGTTGTATAGTTGCTTAGCCATGTCCAACTTTTTTGTCACCCCATAGACTGTAGCCTGCCAGACTCCTCTGTCCATGGGAATTTCCGGGCAAGAATACTGGAGTGGATGGCATTTCCTTCTCCAGGAGATCTTCCCGACCCAGGGATCAAACCCGTGTCTTCTGCACTGCAGGCAGGTTCTTTACCACGGAACAACCTGAGAAGCCATATTTGATAACATTCAACATCTAATATTGATTTTATCAGTCTTTTAATAGACCAGAATTAGATACCAATATTCCTTACCATGATAAAGATCACTGGTCCACACTTTAAGCCAGCCGTCATTAATGCTGAGATACCCACATTAATGTTTGGAAAAGATGTGACACCTACTACTGCCACTGGTTTTTCAAAATTGTTCTGAAAGTTCTAGCCTTACAAAAAGTCTTTAAAAGACAAATGACAATCCATAAAGATTGTAAAGGAAAAGGCAAGTTATTAGAAGTAGCAGTAAAGAAAATAACAAAATTTAACTGAAAGATATAAAAAGAACTGAATAAAAGAAGTGACAAGCCATATTCTGGGCTAAAAGCATAAAGAGGAAAACTCACCTTCCCCTGTCCCCAATAATTAATAGATATATTTGATTTTTTAAATCCCAGTAGGATTTTTGAAAACATGGCAGTGAAAAGTTAAAGTACAACTGGGAGAATTAAATAGTTCATAATTGAACACCTCACTGAATAATAAGAAACATAAGGCTGACTTTAGAAAATACATGAGCTTCATGAATATATAGTATAATCTCATGCAGAAGCATAAATATTATACTATAAAATAGTAAAAGTGACAGAAATAAAAACAATCTGAAAGTATAGAGTATTAGGTATAGAAATTATAAAGTCATAAAGAGACATCAAGTCAGGCATTGAATAGCATATAAAAAAATATTATGCCACTAGATCACATTCACATATTTAGAACGATCTCAAACCTGTAAACATATACTCCAAACATGTACAGATAAACTATATATATTTTTATGCTGCCCCCCCAAATTTTTAAACATCCATTAAAGAAAAAACTGAAAGATAATGTCTACGAAAATCGTAACATGGGTATAAGCATTCTCTCTAGATGATATGGTTTTCTTTTCTCTTTCTTTTAATTTATTTATATTTTTAAACTTTTTATTTTATGACGGAGTATAGCTGATCAACAATGTTTTGACTGTTTCAAGTGAACAGCAAAGGGACTTGGTCATACATATATATGTAAATATTATTTTCTTCTTCATGCTTTACTTTCCAACATTTTCTGGAAGAAATACACTATAAAATCAGAAAAGACACAATATACCCATATCACTTTGCATAATGTTTTGTGGCAATACTTATTCTTTTTTAAATCACAGAAATCTCTGAAAATCTTATATTTTCAGTACTCACCCCCCAAACTGCATTATATACAAATAAACACCAACTTTTGCATAAGTTAAAGATCTTCTGTTCAAAGACCCTAGGCAAAGAACAAAGTGTGTACAAATTTCAAACCAATTCCTCATGCATTATCTCCATTTGCTGTTGTTCAGTGGACAAGTCATGTCCAACTCTTTCCAACCCCACGGACTACATCATGTCCCTCACCATCTCTTGTAGTTTGCCCAGGTTCATGTCTATTGAATCGATGATGCAACCAACCATCTCATCCTGTGTCGCCCTCTTCTCCTTCTGCCTTTAATCTTTCCCAGCATCAGGGTCTTTTCCAGTGAGTCAGCTGTTCACATCAGGTGGCCAAAAGTATTGGAGCTTCAGCGTCAGCATCAGTCCTTCCAAGGAGTATTCATTGTTGATTTCCTTTAAGATTGACTGATTTTATCTCGTTGCCTTTCAAGGGAAGGTCAAGAATCTTCTCCAGGACCACAGTTCGAAAGCATCAATTCTTGGGCTCTCAGCCTTCTTTATTGTCCAGCTCTCACATCTGTACGTGACTACTGGAAAGACCATAGCCTTGACTATATGGATCTTTGTTGGCAAAGTTTTGTCTTTGCTTTTTAACAAACTGCCTAGGTTTGCCATAGCTTTCCAGCCAAGAAGCAAGTATCTTCTAATTTTCATGACTGCAGTCACCATCGCAGTGATTTTAGAGCTAAAGAGGAAGAAATCTGTCACTGCTTCCCCATTTTCCCCTTCTATTTGCCATGAAGTCATGGGACCAGATGCCATTATCTGAGTTTGGTTTTTTTTTGTTTTTTTTTTTAAATATTGAGTTTTAAGCCAGCTTTTTCACTCTCCTCCTTCACCCTCATGAAGAGGCTCTTTAGCTCCTCTTTGCTTTCTGCCACTATAGATCCTCACCAAAACTTCATAATATTACAGATGCTACTTTGGTCATTTTGAAGATGAATAAATTGAGTAACAGGGCTTCCCAGGTGGCTCCACAGTAATGAATCTGTCTGCAGTTCAGGAGACACAAGTTTAATCCCTGGGTTGGGAAGATCCCCTAGAGAAGGAAATGGTAATCCATTCCAGTATTCTTACCTGGAAAATCCCATGGACAGAGGAGCCTGGTGGGCTACAGTCCATGGAGTCAGAAAGAGTCAGACTCAACTTATCAACTAAACAACAACAACAACAACAAGCTGAGTAACAGGAAGTTCAGAATACACAGCCAACGGGGGCAACACAAGGGGCTGAGTCTCCACACCCCAGCACTTACTGTTCTGTGCCATAGCACAGCTTGAATTTCTTAAGTGCAGAATAGGATATTGTCAAATAAGCAAAATCTGAGCTTGAGTCCTGATCGACCCCTGAAACTTTGGAAAACCCCCCAACTTCACTATGACTTGGTTTGCTCATCATTAAAGCAGAGATAATAATACTTGCCCTGCATATGCCCCTGAGTTGTTATGGAGATGAAATGTCAAGGAAGGCACTTGCAAACATAATTTATCTTTATTATTATTAATACATAGACATTTCTATTACGAATCTATTAAAACTCAAGCCGGCTCTGGGATAAGTGCTGATGGAATGTAGGTGGTGCCGGGGCCAGGGGAGACAAAGCTTGTTTCTTAAAAGCAATTAAAATGTACCATTCTTTGTTGAAAAACTGTGTCTCTCTGAGTAATTAGCAGTCTGTTGTGCACTGAACAATGGTTTGCCGGCACTGAACAATGGTTTGCAGGCAGAATTCTCTCATGTCAGTTGCAGGTGCCATCCTGTAAAATGAATCAACAAAATGGGGAGTTCCCTGCTTTAATTTTTTTTTTCATTTTCACAGGTATCTGTCTAATTTAATGCTGTGAAAATATTAATAATTAAAATGCTAAGCAATTTTCAAAGTCTTTCCACTGAATTCTTCACAGGCTTGCTGAAGACTAAAGAACAATCAAGGAATGGTAAGAGATTCCTACAACCGTTTTTACGGTCAGAGGTCATTCACTTGCCTTGAAACACAGCACTGTGACTTACTTAGGGTTCATCCTCCATAAACAGGAGCTGAGCCTAAGTGTGTAAGTGAGATGCTGAGTTGGTGCTGAATGACAGGCTCTGACAGTAAAAAGCTGGATGCCGTTTCATCTCTATGAGACTCAGTTTCCTCATCTGTAATCTGGATAACATCATACCTGTTTCAATGTGGAAAATCCTTTAAACTGCAATGCACCATGAAGAACACAGAAGGAAACCTTCTTTAGAGCATTTGGGACTTGCCTGCATCAGTTCCTTCTGACGTCTTCTTTAACATAGAACATGAGTGACATCACCTGATGTACTTAACAGTTGGTCCCTAAAACTGAACTGAAACTCAATACTGACACTTTTATTTGGTTTTTCCTCATGATTGCATTTACCTTCTTAGCTACTCCTTGTTCACGATTCACCAGGGGATGGCTGATTTGGATTGATCATCTATTTTATTTCTTATGCACCCAGCAGAATGGTAGTTAAAGTTCAAAACTTACGTGATGGTTCTTTCATCCTTAGTCATAACCCTTCTACAGTTGCTTGAGATTGATAGTTATAGAGCCCATAAGTGCAAGATCACTCCAGGCTGCTCTTCTAACCTCTAAATGGAGTCAGTCCTGAGGGATGGATAGAATTTCACTGCGTTTTCCCATTTCATTTGTATAATGAAATCATTGCTTGGCCTTCATCCTGTACTTTTACCCTTTCTGGTCTTGAGGTGGACCATTCAGTAACCCCCTCCAATGTTTCTAGGAAAACAAGGAATTTTAAATGGACTCTCATCAAATCTTCAAAACCTGGTTTTTCCCCTAAATACAACATACCAAAAAATCCTCCCCCCCCAATAGCATTATGCATTTGCTGTCTGTTTGCTTGTATTTATATGCACACAGAAGTAAGTGGATGTATAAACCTGTAACGTGTGAAGTTGTGTGCATGTTCTTAGTCACTCAGTCATATCCGACCCTTTGTTAACCCATGGACTGTAGCCCACCAGGCTACTCTATTCATAGGATTCTCCAGGCAAGAATATTGGAGTGGGCTGCCATTTCCTTCTCCAGCGGTTCTTCCCAACCTAGGGATTGAACCTGTGTCTCTTGTATCTCCTGCATTAGCAGGTGGGTTCTTTACTGTCTGAGCCACAAGGCAACATTCAAATCATCACCTGAAAATGAATCACTTATTGTCACTAACTGGGTCATATTACTGTAGTGTGATCACACTTAACGTTAAAGAACACCAGAACTTCAGCCTTACCTGGAATCAACTGAAACCCTTGTTAAAATAGATATTAGCAAACCTCATCCCAGAATTATTGAGTCAGACTAAAGAGATGAGGCTCAGAACTGGCATTCTTCAAAAACATTGAGAAAGCATTGTGGTGGAGAAGTGGTTCAGCCTGGTTCCTGAATGACGCCTCTATTTCTGACTCTACTATGAGAATCTAATGTTTATCCTGGAGAGTCCTTAAAGAGGACAAGCTCCCAAACAGATTTTGTTAACATAGTTCCAGGTGGCAGCTGGAAAAGGCAACCTGACTTGGTATCTCACCCTCAGAAGTTGGAACCTACAAGCTCTCAGGCAAGCTGGGATCTACTTTATGATGGAACAAAATGGTAGGTTTCTTAGGCAGCTCTCTTCACCATCTGCTTTGTACCCTCCTCTTTCCCTAAGAAGCCTTATCTGACAACTTTTACTGACATCACATTTCATGAAATTTAATGAGGTTCTTCAGTTTGAGATATCACTGACGATCCAAGAAATGACAGTCTAATATCACAAAGATGCTGAGATAACTAGAAAACTCCCAAACAGTCTACAAGTATTTGCTGGCTCTCGCCATTACTCTATTGCTCTCCTTCATCTATCAACCCTTGTTTTGGAAGAAGAATATAAATATTCACAGGAGTGAAGAAGGCAATGCATTTTTTTTCTGAATTTACCCAGAAAAAAAATGAGAGAGAGACCTCCATGTAACCAGTCATTCATTATTCTTTATTCTCCTCTTTCTAAAAATTTTAGCGTGAGAAGTAATTTAAGCAGTCATATACAATTGTATTCTCTGCAGTCCACTGAATTCATGCTATAATTCATAACCATTATCTCACCAGCCCAAGACTTTTCATTAGAATGGTGACATTATCTTAATGACCCATCACTTCTTTTCCTCACCAGTGACTTGCCATATGATCTTGGGTGAGTAACTTTGACTGTCTCTGGTCAGGAGCTCCTATCTACCCCAGTGTAAGGAGATTAATGACTTATTGCCAGTGAGGATTTGGGGGCTCATAAAAGGAACACACATTTCACCTAAGTAACAAATAATCTCTGGTAAAAGTGATGACCGCTGTGTTTTAAAATTGAGACACCATTCAATGCCTGTAGAGGAAGCTTTTGTCCAAGATATGTATGGATAAAGATGAAGTTATCAAACTGCCTGACTTCAGATGGATCCAACCCTAACCAGTGAGACAAACCAAAGTCCAGGAAAAAGGAATTTGTTTCTGAGTTTGAACTTCATTTCAGTGGACATGGAAAGGAAGAGCTAATAACACTCTTTTCTCCCTTAGAATAAATCAGTAGAATCTCTTATATAGTGAGTAAAATTAGAATAGCTCTAGGAAGCACACACATGTCGGTGTTATTCTCTGGGGAACGCAACACACATACTCACACCCCACATATTTTTACACACATCTACACACTTACAAATTTGGCACCATGATGGTTCAACCAATGTTTCTGAATCATCCACAAAAAAATTTGACATTGGTACAAGCATATTCATAAGAAAATGAAGTCATATAGCCACCTATTTTCAACTAGCACTTGGAACTGAGTATAACATTTCTCTTTAAGTTCTAAATGTTCTAATTTAAAAAAAAGTTTAAAAATCCAATAGATTTTTCTTTTCCATTTTATGACAGATATTTGGTTGCTGAAGGATTTTTTTTTCAGCCTTTTTCTTTTTTTACCAACACACTTAGAGATCTAACTCATGCTTCAATGAGAAAATCTACACCTGTGATCTGCAGATGTAAGTAGTGGTCAGATAAAGCAGGTTAAGAGAGTAGCCTTCACAACTGGTTATTTATGGAATAAATAGAGGTAAAGTTTTGGAAATAAATTTGTTGGTTTGTAACCAAAATCCCACCAATGTTAAATATTGGGCAAGAAGAAGGAGATTGTTGAATAAATTATAGAATGTTCACTTGATAGAAATACCACAGTGATAAGCAAGAAGCCTGGTTACCAATTACAAAGATGCTCATAGTATCATGTTAAATGAAAAAGTCAACAGATAAATCCATAGATCAGAAGAGAAAAATTTGAAATAAATTTCCACATTTATGGAAAAATAGTTTGAGGCAAAGATGACATTTTTGATTAATGAAGAAACAGGTATTTTCTAATAGTGTTGAGACAACTAAGTTGCTACCTGAAAAAGTGTAATCCTCCTTAATATGTATACCAATATAAAAGCCCAGAAGAATGATAGAAAGTTATACCATAAAAGCACTAGGACAAAGCATAGAAAAATATTATATTCTTAAAATTAAAACGTCTTTCCAACTATACCATTAAACCTGAAAGACAATAAAAAATTGATCAACCCACCTGTGTAAAAGCAGGCTATTATATGCTCTGCTCCCCTGAATAAACATCATAAACAAAGTTAAAAGACAATATATAGAGAAAATATTTACAACTCTTAATGTAAAGGTCTATTTAATATATAAAGAGTTCTTTAAAATCAACATTAAAAACCCCACTGAAAATGGGCAGATGTTAGCAAAAAATTATAGAAAATAAATATGATGGCTTTTAATCATGGACAAATTTTCTCAAGTTCATTTATACTAAGAAACGGAGAAGCTAAAACTTCAAGAAGGTACTGTATTTTATGTCAGGTTAACAAAGACCAAAAACTTGAGACACACCACATTATGGGATAATGAACACGGTCATTCATTGCTAGTTGGTGTATAAGTTGGTAAACCTCTTGGAAGTCAGTCAAAATACATAAAGCACATACTGTTTGACCCAACAATTCCATTCCCATGAATTTCTCATGAAGATGACATTTTAAAGTTTCTATACTCTAAATTCAAGAAAGGAAAAGATGACTGTTCTTTGGCCATAGTCCCAAGACATAAACAATTCACTATAACTTTTTTTCAAAGTCATTCCAGTCAATCAGTGAAAATGAGATTTACTAACTGCATTTCTTAAAGCCACATGCCATTGCCAAGGTTCTGCAACTGAAGGTCAACCAATCTTTTAACACTCTTGCTTCTGGAATTCTGTCAATCCCTGGACTCAATGCTTCCCAAACCCTATATAAGATCAGCTTTTGCATTATTTTGATACAGCTATATCCCACAGCTACTCTTTTCCCTTGTATAGCAAGAAAAAGAGTCAATTTTTGCTATAGGTACTGAGTGGTGGCCTTTACTTTCAAGCCAAATACACATATGAGAAACAACATGTGTGTAAGGACGTTCATTAAAGTATTCATCAAATATTGCTTAATAGAGAAAAATTGTGAACAATAAAAATAATCTGAAAGGTCCAGTAAATTAGAAAACCAGAGATGATATCAGATGTCTTCTTAAAAGGGAATTAGTTGTCATGGGGCAAAGGAGGGAAGAAGAGATGTATATATTTCATTCACTCACTTTCAATGTTTTTTTTCTTAAATATTGCTCAGGATTTCAACAGTTTGTGCCCTATGAAAAAAAGTATATGAATTGGTAGCAAAATAATAACAGTTGCCATTTCTAAATAGCTAGGCGATAGTTTTAGAAGGGTCCTTTCCCAAAAATATTTCATAATTTTGTGACATAACATTTTAAACTAAAACATTTTAAATGTCACACGAGAGATAATACAAAAATACAACAAATACTATTACTCCCTTGCGGGTTGGCATATAACAAACCGTGGAATGACATAAAGAGAATTTTACTTATTAAGAGCGATAATTTAAATCTAAAAGAAAGGAAGCATCCAAGAAGCCCAAGTACATCACAAAAGCACAACTGACAGGGCAAGACCTTCCTATGATATCAAGAGGCTTCAAGCAAAAGTCCAAAGTTCAGTAGAGACTTGGACCTCTAGAACTCAGACCAGGAACTTATCCCAACAGCTCCCAGTGCCTCACTAGTGATGCATTGTAACCAAGAAGCAACATAGATGCAGGTTTTGTCTACATTCTAAAGCAGACCTAAAAAGAGGTGAGAAATACTTTAAATTTTACACTTCTCCCTGATGCACTAACTAATACAAGGAAGGATTCAGCAGTATCAACTTACATAAGATGATATTTGCTTACACCACAGCACCCATCAGAAATACCTCTACATCTCTAATGTCAGATGGCTGAACCATCAAGTTCACCAAAAAACAACTTCTAATCTCCTTACCTTTAGACAGCATGATCTTGGAATTCAGAGTGTTTTCCTTTCACCAGACCACTCTCTAAAGGGAGAAAAAAAGTGGAATAAATTAAATAATGTAATGAAAAAATATAAAATAAATTCAGTTTAGAAGAAAAACTCAACTTAAGGTCATCGAGGCTAGGAAAAATGATAACTTCATCAGTCTGGTCTTGACAAATCACAGTGCAGTATTACTTGGATTCTCATCAGTAATCTTGTTGGTCTCAATTAATTTGAATTAACTCCATCCTCTCCCACCCTTTATGTCAGTAGTTTGGTATTTTTCTTACACTCTACCCTCCAGGGCTTCCCTGGGGGCTAAGACTGCAAAGCATCTGCCTGCAGTGCTAGAGACCTGGGTTCGATCCCTGGGTTGGGAAGATCCCCTGAAAAAGAGAATGGCTATCCACTCCAGTATTCTTGCCTGAAGAAGTCCATGAACAGAGGAACCTGGCGGGCTACAGTACATAGGGTTGCAAAGAGTTGGACATAAGTGAACTGACTTAGCGTGCATCTGTCTAAGATGAACGGTTGATCTTCAGGTATTCTGTGCAGATTCTGGCAAACACGGTGATGTACTCTGGGTAAGTCCCTCTCTAACTGAAGCCCTTCTGCCCCCAGGTTACTGCCCCTGCAGGGGAGGGCCCAGAACACACCTTGAAATTAAGGCTGCTGCAGCAGGTACTGCAAATACCAGGGAAAGTACCCATTCCTGCCACATGTCACATGCCACGTCACAGTGTACACACAGTGGATCATGCAGTTTTTCAGATGGATACTGAGGATCACCATTTTTGGTGACTCTAACTCTCATCCTAGATTCCTAATAGCCCATGAAAATTGCCCCTACTCTGACTAGGCTTCACTCGGCTCCTTTGACACCCACTCTGTTTTGATGTGCAAAGTCCATTTTAACTTTCTTGTCAGTGCTACAAAACACAGATTTCAGGAGCATTCAAGTGAGCCCGGAGCACTGAACCGTGGAGCCAGCAGGGTACGCCTCCCCTTTGATGCCATCCGTGGGTTGATCTGAAGGGCTGGCATCAGTGCAGGAGTCCTAGGGCATCTGTTTATCCCCCCAACACTAGTCACAGGGACTTAGCGTGGGGGAACCCCTGGGGCACTTGTGTCTGTTCCCTATTCCTGATGTGTAGCTAAGAATGTGGATATATGTATATCTGAGGGAGGAAAGGAACAGACCAAGCTAACTCCATCTTGAAAAAGAAGGAAACTCCATCTTGCACTGTAGCCATGGGGATCACATACCTACAGCTGAACTGGCCTTCCAGACTGATAAACACCAGATTCCATACCAAGATTTCCCATCGCCAAAAAGAATGTAATGATCCCCTGTGTAGTCAATTACCTTTGTAATCTGTATGGCACCCATTGGCGTAGGCTACTTTGTATACTCAGCTGACCCTTCTGATTATGAATCATGACTGTGACCTGATTGTATCTCCCTTTAACACTTTCCAGGTTTAAGGAATTTGGGGAGGTGGGCTTGAGCAGTACACTTAAGGTATATAAGGTTTCCACAAAAGTTGGTCGGGGTCTTTGGCTGAAAGGAGACTCTGCCTTGGGCCCGCCAGTATAATAAGCTGCACTCCACTATCTGCATTGTCCTTCTGAATGAGTTTGTTTCCCGGAACGCGTGGCTACCACGTATCAACAACGTACATGTGGAATCTAGAAAAAATGGTACAGATGAACCTCTTTGCAGGGTGACAACAGAGACATAGACATAGAGCATGTGTATAGACACGGAGGAGGAAGGCGGAGTGGGGGGGGATCAATTGGGATTTGGGGGTTGACATATATACACGACCATGTGTAAAACAGATAGCTAGTGAGAACCCGCTGTACCAAACAGGGAGCTTGGCTTGGGGCTCTGTGATAACCCTAGAGTGGGTGGGATGGGGTGAAGCAAGAGAGGAGGTCGATTCACTTCATTGTACGGCAGAAACTAGTGCAATGCAGTAAAGCAACTGTTAGGTAGTTAGAATAGGAAAAAGGAGTCCAGAATGGCGGTGGCTAAAAGACAAAGAAGGGGAAAACCCGCGGAAATAGAACAAAGGAAGGTCCGAGGACTGGAGTGAGGACCTCAGGTAGAACAAACAGCACTCTTGGCTAGCCCAGTTTACATAGGGCAGGCCCGGGGGAGAAAAAAAAAAAAAAACATATAAAAAGAGGAGCCAAAAAAAAAAAATTTAATTAATTAATTAAAAAAAAAGAGGAGCCAAAGGGCCAGGGGTCTCTCCCCCACACAGGCACACACACGAGCGCGTGCTAGTTCTCTCTCTCTCTCTCTCTCTCTCTTTTCTTCATGTCTTTTGGGTCGGCATGCCCTCACGCCTCGAAGATGTATTTTCCTTAATTTTCTAAATAAAACTGATCTGTCCGAGAACTATAACACAGACTGTCCGAGAGCTGTGACACGCCAAGGGTTTTAACATCTGTCACTTCAAATCTTTGTTGTGACGAGACAGAACCGAGCAGTTTACACTCCCCTGACACAACTATACCCCAATAAATACGTAAATATTTTTTAAAAGAATGTGGAGATATACTGAACTGTAGGGTTTTTTTTTTTTCTTCAACTTTTCTGTATGGAATTGTTACTGAGTTCAAGCTCCCTCTGCCCGCCACACACGACAGGCCAGTGATTGCGAGAGACGAGGGGTTGAGGCAAGGAAGAGACCTGAATCAGGGAGCCAGCTGACCAACGAGATGGCAGGCTAGTGCCTCAAAATAGCCATCTTGTCAGGGCCTGGTTGCCAGAGCGGTGGGCAGAGGAGGTGAGCAAATAAAGTAAAAAGACTATTCAACCCCTGCAAATGTCCCCTAGAATGGCAAGCCTCAGGCAGAGGGATGTGTTAGTTTCACTTCCTTACAGTCCTTCACAGGGGGGCTGATCAGGTTATCTTCCTGAGGCAGGCCATTATGGACGTTTATAATAACAAAAAAGGGTTTAAGTCACAGAAGCAGATCCAGGGTAAACTTAAAATTAACCATAAAAAAGAAAAAAAAAATTACTCCTTCCTGGTTACATCATCATGTCTCGACATTCTAAAACAAACCTTTCTGGTTGCCATCCTTAGGGGTAGCCAAGGGCCTAGTCAGGAGTGTGTCTTTAACAGATGAAGTAACCAGTCCAAAACCACAACTCTTCTCCCTGGCCCTTAAACCCTGGGGGAGACAACCCTTTCCTTCAGCACTAGGACCAACTCCAGAGCCCAAAGCCCATGGGAATCATTCCAACTAGCCTTTCCTAAGCTGTGCATCCACCCTGCTTTGTCTTCCCCATGTGTGTATGTGTTAGCCGCTCACTCATATCTGACTCTGCAACCCCATGGACTGTAGCCCACCAGGCCCCTCTGTTCCTGGAATTTTCCAGGCAAGAATAATGGAGTGGGTTGCCATTCTCTGCCCCACAGGATATTCCTGACCCAAGGATCGAACCCACGTCTCCTGCATTGCAGGCAGATTCTTTACCATCTGAGCCACCAGGGGAGACTTTCCTTTCCTGGGGAAACTCAGTAAAGACCAAGGCCTCAAGGCTGCCCCTCCACCCCGATCTTCTGCCTCCACTGGGGTCTTTCCCGTAAGGTCCTGCCTCAAGTCTCTATAATATAATAAACTTTGTTTTTTTTCCTGAGTCTCTCCTTGGTCTCATCTTGTGGCCATATCTGAATGATTATTCATAAAAGAATACAGCGCGCGCACGCGTGCACACACACACACACACACACACACACACACGTGGAGGATATAGAAAGTGTATGTAAGTTGAAGACAAGATCCCAGTAAAGGCATCTTCTTACACCTTCACATTTCCCAACAAAATCCAAATTCCTTGCTGCCTTGACTTCCTTCCCTAGCATTCTGTGAAGAGAACTTCCAAAAGAGCCACCTGTAACATGCTTTGCGCTAGGTTTCTTAATCATATGCAAATGCAAATGACATGCAAATGTCACCTCCTCAGAAAAGCCTTCTATGATATGTCAGGTCCTCCTTCCTGGCTGTCCCCTTCATGCTCTCTTCTGCTGCCTGGCATTATTTCTTCACGGCAACCACCCATATGTATCAGGTTAAGTGATGTTCCCACACTCACCCCTCCATCCCCACTTGTGATGGGGAGGCCTTGGCTATCCATGGATGGGTGCCCAGCACAGGGCAAGACGTGAACCAGATGCTCCACACAGGTTCACGAAATTCCTTAAGTTAATCTGTTTCCTGTTCAGATGAGCTAGAAAGGCCCAGAGAGTTGACCCAGCCCAGCCTAGATTACTCAGAGAATTGTAAAAACATTTTGTTCAAGTCCAGAAATACTTGCTGTAAGTATTGTCTCAGATTTTTTTGTTTGCTTTGTTTTTTAGAAAATAAATAAAAGTAATAGATGGGGGCTGCTTTTTCCCTCAAGGGAAGCCCAGAAAAGCAACTGTATATTCTATGAAGAACATAAATATTTCTTAGTCATGAACAAGAGATTTTTCAGAAATTCTCAGGAATTCTGAACCTTGACGTTCCTCTTCCCATGGTGAATTAAAAGCCATAGAGGCTGCTGTACACACAGATTCTACATACGAATCTGAGGGTCATGCTTGTCCCCCTCAAAACCATCACTGCTTCTTATGCAAAGCTTTCAAAATCCTCACACTGAAAAGTCAGGCGTGGGTTTAACACACCCTCATCCCAGATCCCTGGCACAATACCCTTCTTCCCTCCATTTCATGTTCTCCTGGGATTTTTCTGTTCTCTCTTCGGCTCTTTCTTCATTTTATCATCCCAGTAAACTTATGCAGGCAGAGTTTGTATTCCAGTTTTAAAGAATAGGAAAACTGAGTCTCAGAGAGATTCAACAACTTGCCCCAAATAGGAAAGTTCACCAAGACAGCCTGACCCAAAACCCAGGGCATCTCTTCATTTTGTATAAAGTTCTTATGATCCCTTTTTGATTTATGTGAGATATAGACTAAAGAGGGCATGTAGGAAGAGTGGAAGAAAGTGATGATATACAAAGAGATGGTAAGAGCTTGGACTTTCGAAAAGGTATTTCATGTGAATTTTTATGAACTATGGACAGATTACTTAATCATTCTAAGTCTTGACTGTCTGATTCAAAATACATAGAGAAAATACTATTGCCCTCATAAGACTAATGCAGGATTAAATGAGGTAATATATGAAAAGTACTTCCCTGATAGCTCAGCTGGTAAAGAATCCACCTGCAATGCAGGAGACCCCGGTTCGATTCCTGGATGGGGAAGATCCACTGGCGAAGGGATAGGCTACCCACTCCAGTATTCCAGGGCTTCCCTTGTGGCTCAGCTGGTAAAAAATCCACCTGCAATGTGGGAAACCTGGGTTTGATCCCTGGGTTGGGAAGATCCCCTGGAGAAGAGACAGGCTACCCACTCCAGTATTCTGACCTGGAGAATTCCATTGACTGTATAGTCCATGGGGTCACAAAGTTCAGACACGACTGAGCGAATTTTACTTTCACTTTCATGAAAAGTAATGTAGCAGCACTATTCACGATACCCGAGACATGGAAACAATCTAAATGTCCTTCAACAGATGAACATATAAAAAAGATGCATACACACACACACACACACACACACACACACAATGGAATATTACTCAACTTCAAAACAGAATGAAACAATGCCAATTGCAGCAACGTGGATGGACCTAAAAGCTATCATACTAGGTGAAAAAATTGAGACAAAGAAAGACAAATCTTATATGAGATCATTTATTTGTGGAATCTGAAAACTAGTACAAATGAACTTATTTACAAAATAGAAACAGATTCACTGACAGAGAGAGCAAACTTATGGTTACCAAAATGGAGGGATGGAATAAATTGGGAGTAAGGGACTAACAGATATGCCCTACCAGATATAAAATAGATAAGCTACAAAGATTCATTATACCATAGGGAACTATATTCAACATCTTGCAATAAACTATCAGTTCAGTTCAGTCACTCAGTCGTGTCGGACTCTTTGCAACCCCATGAACCACAGCACGCCAGGCCTCCCTGTCCGTCACCAACTCCTGGAGTCTACCCAAACCCATGTCCATTGAGTCGGTGATGCCATCCAACCATGGCATCCTCTGTTGTCCCCTTCTCCTGCTCTCAATCTTTCCCAATATCAGGGTCTCTGTCCATCACCAACTCCCGGAGTTTACCCAAATTCATGTCCATTGAGTCAGTGATGCCATCTAACCATCTCATCCTCTGTTGTCCCCTTCTCCTCCTGCCCTCAATCTTTCCCAACATCAGAGTCTTTTCAAATGAGTCAGCTCTCCACATCAGGTCACCAAAATATTGGAGTTTTCGCTTCAACATCAGTCATTCCAATGAACACCCAGGACTGATCTCCTTTAGGATGGACTGGTTGGATCTCCTTGCAGTCCAAGGGACTCTCAAGAGTCTTTTCCAACACCACAGTTCAAAAGCATCAATTCTTCTGCACTCAGTTTTCTTTATAGTCCAACTCTCACATCCATACATGACCACTGGAAAAACCATAGCCTTGACTAGACGGACGTTTGTTGACAACATAATATCCCTGCTTTTTAATATGCGGTCTAGGCTGGTCACAACTTTCCTTCCAAGGAGTAAGCGTCTTTTAGTTTCATGGCTGCAATCACCATCTGCAGTGATTTTGGAGTCCAGAAAAATAAAGTCTGACACTGTTTCCACTGTTTCCCCATCTATTTGCCATGAAGTGATGGGACCAGATGCCATGATCTTAGTTTTCTGAACGCTGAGTTTTAAGCCACCTTTTCCACTCTCTTCTTTCATCAAGAGGCCCTTTAGTTCTTCTTCACTTTCTGTCATAAGGGTGGTGTCATCTGCGTATCTGTTGTTGATATTTCTCCTGGTAATCTTGTTTCCAGCTTGTGCTTCATCCAGCCCAGCATGTCTCATGTTGTACTCTGCATACAAGTTAAATAAGCAGGGTAACAATATACAACCTTGATGTACTCCTTTTCCTATTTGGAACCAGTCTGTTGTTCCATGTCTGGTTCTAACTGTTGCTTCCTGACCTGCATACAGATTTCTCAAGAGGCAGGTCAGGTGGTCTGGTATTCCCATCTCTTTCAGAATTTTCCATAGTTTACTGTGATCCACACAGTCAAAGGTTTTGACATAGTCCATAAAGCAGAAATAGATGTTTTTCTGGAACTCTCTTGCTTTTTCGATGATCCAGCAGATGTTGGCAATTTGATCTCCGTTTCCTCTGCCTTTTCTAAAACCAGCTTGAACATCTGGAAGTTTATGGTTCACGTATTGCTAAAGCCTGGCTTGGAGAATTTTGAGCATTACTTTACTAGCGTGTGAGATGAGTGCTATTGTGCGGTAGTTTGCACATAATGAGATATAATTGAATATATACATATATATTTGCATGACTGAATCACTTTGCTGTATACCTGAAACTCACATAATATTGTGATCAACTACACTTCAAGTTTTAAAAAGTGTATTACCCCTGTGTGGAATCAGTAAATCATAAGTAAATACACTACCTATGAAATGAGGCAGAGAGGAATGTGCGTGCATCTCCAGGTGTGTGTAAGTACACATAGACCTTGGGTGAGCCTGTGAGCCTCTGTGTGGAGAGGCTCTTAAG
Source organism: Muntiacus reevesi (assembly GCF_963930625.1). Taxonomy (NCBI): domain Eukaryota; kingdom Metazoa; phylum Chordata; class Mammalia; order Artiodactyla; family Cervidae; genus Muntiacus; species Muntiacus reevesi. The sequence goes on from NC_089256.1 coordinate 27,185,432, forward strand.
GTTTAAAGAGGAGGGAACCCTGAGCTGACTTGACCCTGGAGATACAGGCTCCCCTGCAAGTGCTGCAACCCTGAATCCGCCCCAAAAGACCAATCCCCACTCACTGACAAGCTGGAAAGCCTAAAAAATCCCACACTCCCAGCATCAACTGGCAGGGGTGGGGTGTGCGGGTGGGAAGTAGCCTCTGATGGGCAAGCGTGACTACCTAGGGTACTTCATGAAACAGTGAAGGTGACTCTGGCAGTGATAATGAGAAACAAAAGTTCTCAATATCTTGGTTTTCTTAAAAATGCTTCTTTTTTTTTCTTTCCAGTGATTAGAGTTAAAACAGATTGATCAAGTAAACAAACAAAACTAAAAAGTATGGCTAGTTCAGTTTGAATTGGGATAAACAGTGAATATATTTTTCCTGTAAGTTTGTTTCAAGCAGTATTTGTTAATCCTTGCTGTGAGCAATACTGATTTCTCTACACCCCTTTTCCAGTTTAGCCATCATACATGTGACTGTGTCTGAAACCACTGGTCCCTGGATACTGTAGAAACAATCACTAATTCAAAGAAAGGTTCATGAGCCCTACTGGGAAATCCAAAGAGCACTGCTATTACTAGTCTTAATTTACCCTGAAGTGACCATGAAAATCTCTTGCTCTGCACTTGTGAAATAACTGAAACATGATGCTACACCTCAGAGCATTCAAGATTTTAGTGTCCCAACCAGGGATTGAACCAACCTGCATCCCTGCAGTGGAAGCAGTCTTAACCACTGGGCACCAGGGAAGCCCTAAACATAAGTTTTTAGTTAGATTTTTTTTTTTTAATTCTCAGAATACATGTTCTTTCCATTGATTTACCAGACATTTAGAGAGATTGTAATTTTTTATTCTAAATAAATAAAATAAGCAACACTTCAATTAATGCTTTTAATAAATCCATCTCCATTGGAGAGAACTATTAATCTTGGTGGAAATTTCCCACAATTTCAGTGGTGTTTTAGGGTGTGCTATCAAAAGTCACCCATATGGTCTGCAAAGATTTACAAATATTTAAGGTTTTGTAAGCACTGTGATTTTTTTAAAAGCTTGGAAACCCCAGATTTGTATTAAAGAATGTTTCGAAAGATTTTAAGTAAGTTTCCATGAGTCAAATTCTGTGAAAGGGGAAAAGAATGACTTATTCGAATAGGGAAACACTCGTTCAAAATTCCGGTCTCCAATGATGGCAGGATACAGTTAGAAAAAGCTGATGAGAGAATCTGCCCTGATTTTGAGCCTCATTCACCTCTTCATTTCAGGCCTACATGAATTTTATTTGATGAAGTTATACCCCACTCATGGCGGGAGTAAGTTAATCATCAATCCACACAGCCCTGGTATTGAACCTTTATAGAAGTCCTGAAACAGAAACTCATTTAATAATTATTAGCTGAGTAATATTCCAGTACGCAGCCATAAAAAAGAAATGAATTTGAGTCAGTTGTATTGAGGTGGATAAACCTAGAGCTTGTTATGCAGAGTGAAGGAACTCAGAGAAAAATGAACATCATGTATTAATGCATGTATATGGAATCTAGAAAAACAGTACTGATGAACCTATTTACAGGAAAGGAATGGAGATGCAGATGTAGAGAACAGATATATAGAGGTTAGGAAAAATTGAGAAAGTAGCTTTGACATATGTCCATTACAGTGTGTGAAATAGATAGCCACGGGGAAGCTGCCGAATCACACAGGAAGGCCACCCTGGTCCTCTGTGACAACCTAGAGAACTTGATGGAAAGGGGGGATGGCTCTAGAGGGAGGGGATATATATATATATATATATATATATATATATATATATATATATATATATATATATTTGTGACTGATTCCCATTGTACGGCAGAGACCAATACAGCATTGTAAAGCAATTATCCTCCAATTAAAAAAAGATAATGATTGTTAGCGAAGAAGTGTTTCTCTTTGAACCAGCAAGCCCATCAAGGGATGATCTGCAAGCTACCTTGTATGAAAATCCTCTGAGATGCATCATTTAGAGCAGACACCCTCCCAGCATCTTCCCCCTCAGTGCTGATTCAGTGAGTGGGGCAAGGGCCCAAGGTCCTGCCTTTTAACCACTAACCTATCTTCCCCAGTGGCCGCTGTTGCGATGGACACATTTCAGACACTACAGAACAGTGTTCTGTGTTCTACAGAACAATGTTCTGCCCTTTGTAAACTCCTCACTGATCTATAAGTGAACAAAACTGCAGGGACAATGTCAGAGAAGACTTCCAGGTCTCAGATCTCAAGAGAACTTCTATTCAGGGTTTGCAAGAAAACTGAAACTAAATCAGATATCAGAAGGATGACTCAGGTACAGCAAGTTTTCAGGAGTTCCTTCTCATTTCTCTCCAATTCCTGGGCTTGGTATTAAATGGGGAAAGATCCCGCTAGAGAATTGAATGCAGAACCTTTCAGAAAGGCTGCCTGGAGGAAGGCACAGGGGGAGGACCTGGGAACCTTGAGGGTTCCCACACCTGACCCTGTAGCCCCAATTTGCCAGATGTAGACTGTTGTTCAGTCGCTCAATCATGTCTGACTCCTTGCAACCCCATGGACTGCAGCACACCAGGCTTCCCTGTCCTTCACCATCTCCTAGAGCTTGTTCAAACTCATGTCCATTGAGTCCATGATGCCATCCAACCATCTCGTCCTCTGTCGTCCCCTTCTCCAGAGTAGACTCTGGAACATCACTTAATACTACACATTTCTCCTTTACTTTCAAACAGTCTTTCCATCTCAGACACCTCCCACAACAACAGTTTTTTCTACTCCTCATCTCTTCTGACTTAAGAGAAGTGGCCTAAAATAGCAAATGCAATTTTCCATTTGTTACTCACTAAAGACATGGGCTGCTTCCATCTTTAAACAGCCACGATGTCTTGATGTGTTACCCAGAGTCCTCCCAATATGACTTCTTCTAAGACACAGGTCACCGTTATGATGCAAATAAAAACCTGCTGCCAAGGACAATAAAAGAGATTAGAAATGAGAGCTCCAGGCAAGCATGACTTGCCTGGGACAGGAGCTCAGCCTGGGAGCCTGACTCCTTGAGTTTGAATCCCAGTTCAGCCCCACTAGCTGACTATTGTTGGGTTTCTGCTTCTTCATCTTTAAATCAAAGATTTCAGTACAAGAATAAGGGAGGAATCAGAGGAAAACTGCGAGGGATGCTATGAGGGTTAACTGAGTCAAATTGATATCAAGTGTTTGTGAGCTTGTCTGTTAAGTCACTTAGTCGTATCTGACTCTCTGCAACACTATGAACCATAGCCCACCAGGATCCTCTGCTCATGGGATTCTCCAGGCAAGAAAACTGGAGTGGGTTGCCATGCCCTCCTCCAGGGGTCTTCCCGACCCAGGGATCGAACCCACATCTCTTATGTCTCCTACATTGGCAGGCAGGTTCTTTACCACTAGTGCCCTGTGGAAAGCCCCATCAAGTGCTTACTATCAGGTATATATGAGGTGCTCCATAATTATTCATCATCATCACCATCAGAAGAAGAGAATATTCACAGTGTAGCGATGCTCCCCATCAGTTCCTTGGACTATTTTAACTGTCTTCTTGCATCCCACTAAATAGGAAAGGGCTCCTGGCAATTGCTAGTTCCATCCATCCACCCACCATCCTGAGTGACTTCCGGCCCCCTTCTGCCTAGAACATGAGCATATATGCAGTGTCTGAACTATCACCCTGTTTGTCTTACACTTTTAAAATATGTTTATTAATCAGTCATAGTTTTTGCTGCAACTTTGAAAGCAGTATTTTTTCCTCATGAAATGAAACAAGTATATGTATATTTTCTCTCTTTCACTGTCTTACTCTCTGAAGAGACCACCTTCTGTCTTCTTTCTCATTCTCCCCCCTTCTCTGACCCTCTCCATCTGTCTGCCTGCCTGTATCTCTCTCTCACACACACACACATCATCATTCTCATCACCATCATCATCCTAAAACGAAAGTATAGTATCAAGGAGAAATGCCTAAGTACCTAGCTTCCTAAAATAAACATTTTCGTTTTATTTCTCAGGGTTTCTCCAAGCACTCATGTGAACAGAATTGAGAAATTATACAACCCTGGTAAATTAAATGATTAGAAATGTACTTACAACAGCCAGTCTTTGACATTCTCTTTTTCCTCCCTTCCTCTTTCTCTCCCCTAACTATGTAACAGACACTGAATGTCCTGGGAAATAAAGGACCCAATAGATTTGCCCACATTGAAGCCATGTGTACTTTGCATTTCAATTGTTATTAAATACTTTGGGTCAAGGTTCAGTAAGATGAATTAAAAATCACCCTGGGGCATAGCTCCTTCACTTTGATACCATTTGAGGACACAAGAGGAAAGCCTAAAATCCCAAATCCTCTCAGTGGGGCTGCATCTGCAAGCATCAGACATCTAAGAAACATTATAACCGCATGATGGAATAAAGGGAAATGACGCAGAAGAAATCATTCATTTTTTCCAGCTTTATTGAGATATTATTGATATGTGATATATGTGTATATTGCAAAGTGTTAACCACAATAAGCTTAGTTAACACCACCATCGTTTCTCACGAGTACCTTTTTTTGTGTGTGTGATGATAACATTTAACATCCACTCAACAATGTTCAAGTCATTTAAAGACCTTGTGAGCAGAGTTATGCAGCATTAGGACCTTGTGGCGCCTTTTAGGGGAAGAAGGCAGTTGGCAAAAGAAAAAGTAGAAAAGAGATGGGCTGAAATCACAAAGTCTTATTTTGATGAGACAAAAAACATTTCCTAGAAATCAGGATAGGAAGTCAGTTTTTATAGGTTCTAGCGTTTCACAACTTCTGAGGATGTGCAGGTGTTTAAAATGGACTTTTTATTTCTTCAATATCTCTGGCCTCTGGATTCACAAGAGGAGCTGGGCCTGCTTTTCTAGGTCAGGATAGTTAATGACCCCAGCAGGTCACACCCTGTTTTCCCATGAGAATTACATGATGGCCAGGCACTCTGAAAATTTAAAAGATCTCAGAATTCAGGATAATCTTTGTTTAGCCATCAAAATGGCTTTAAAAGCTGTTGTTTTACAACGTTAATTCCTAGAATGACAGAAAAAAGGAACCTTGAAATTTTAAGTTCATACAGGAGAAATTAACCACAGTACTTCGTAGTTTCCAATGTTGTATTCCACGACTCTGATGCAAGAATCTCAGCATACATAATTTTTTTTTTTTTTTTTTTTTTACTTTTCTACAACTAGGACTGTAGAAAGCAACCACCCAAATACAATGGTTTTCCTAGGAAAGCACAGCTGTATTCATACCTACAAATTCAAGTTAGTTGTTGCTGTTATTCAGTCACTAGACCCCAAGGACTGTAGCACTCCAGGCTCCTCTGTCCTCCACCATCTATCAGGTTAGCTATCCAATGCAAATTAGGATCTGTTTCCTCTGAATATTAACAACCATAAAGAATGATGCACAAGGAAAGCTTGACACAATATATTTATTTTAGTAAAAATCTGAGTTAAAAATGAAGCACATAACTGAAGGAAATAAAATGCAACATAAGGTTTATTTTTATATTGTTTTCCTAAAACAGCTTCCTATTAGAAACTTACAGAAATATAATAACTCTATTAATGCATTTATTAATTTAATGACTTACTAACTTCCATTGCCAGGATACACTGCACTGAAAATGCTGAAGTAAAATGAGAACTCGGCCTCACTTAGTTACTCTCAATTTGAATGGCTGGTTATCAAAAGTCTTCTCAAAATCCTGCTCTACATATTTCAAAGCCCTCAGATAATTTAGGGGCTTCCCAGGTGGCCCAGTGGGTAAGAATCCTGCAATGCAGGAGACACAAGAGATCTGGGTTCAATCCCTGGGTCAGAAAGATGACCTGGAGGAGAGCGTTGCAACCCACTCCAGTATTTTTACCTGGAGAATCTCATGGACAGAGGAGCCTGGCAGGTTACAGTTCACGGGATTGCAAAGAGTCAGACACAACTCAAGTGACTAAACACTCATGCACACAAGATATTAATAATTTAGAGACACTAGGGGGTCAGTGAGGATGCAATGAGTTGGACTTCAAATCCAGGCAGGGCTGATTTTCAGTTGTTTTTCATTTCTGAAATGAAAAACATTTCCCAAGCTCTCTGAGGAAGTTGGGCTGCTCAATGATTTAAGTGACATGTGATGAGTTCCCCATCTTAGTCATCACATTAGCATCGGGGATGTGACAATAGCCATACTGTCCAAATGCATACTTTCCAAAGCACTGATCTTGTGTGTTGCTTTCTGAAAAGGAAGTGTTGGGTGTAGGATTTTTTCTTTCAATGTGGCAGTGGTGCTTCTGTTACGGATCATCCATAGCTTCAGTAAACATGTTTCTTTGGCTTGATTTCCCACTATTCAGATGATTTATTATTATACTTTTCAGGCTCTTAAAAATAAAATCTAACTGCATTACTCTTTCATTTTCTTTTCTACTTTAAACAGGAAATCAATGTTACCAGAATCAGCAGAATTATAGAATAAAGAGAACCGGCAACTGTACCCTCCCCCCAAATTAACAATTAAAGAATACCAAACTAATTAGTCAGACATCAAAGCTGGAAGTGTCATGTGATCTGTAAATGGTTTATGACCCCATAAAGACCAAGAGGAATTTGTGCAATGCCAAGAAGATTTTAGATAAATTCTTTCATTTTAAGAGTAAATGGATTATATTTTCTCTACAAAATTAGGAAGTGACATTTGGAGAAAGTGAAAAAATGTTGCAGAAATCACAGACAGGTTTGGGTTCTTCTGTTTCAGAATTTACTCAAGAGAAAAAGACTGGAGAGTTGCTCAATCCTGGTATTATAGTTTGGGCTATGACAGGAAGTGATAGATCATCATAGATAAAAATGGAAAATGTTGTGAAAAAAATAAATACTTCGAAGAGAGGGGAAAAAAATGCAAGATGCTGTTGTGGTGAATGTTAAAGGAAATGAGTGTTGCAATTAAATGAAGCTCAAGATACATCCTTCAACATGGTCTAGTAGTGGAACATTGGAAAGTAAGAACAGTAGCCTAAGAGAGTGAAAGAATACACGGCTTGAGAGACCAGTCCTTATCCTTAGCAACACCTCATCTTCAAATCCCATCATGTAACCAAAAGTGGGGTTCAGCTGCTCACTGTTCAAAAGCCAATAAAGAGGCCAGGTGGGTGGAAAGGAAAGCTTGTTTTATTCTGGATGCCAGAAACTGGGGGTGAGGGGGAGAAGGGAGACGCCTTTCCAAAGGCTGAGTGTCCTCCAACCCAACCCAGTGGGCAAGAGCTTCTAAAGGCACAGGGAGGGGACTACGAGCAGAAACAATACAGTCTGTCCTTCAGTTCAGTTCAGTCGCTCAGTCATGTCCGACTCTTTGCAACCCCATGAACTGCAGCACGCCAGGCCTCCCTGTCCATCACCAACTCCTGGAGTCCACCCAAACCCATGCCCATTGTGTTGGTGATGCCATCCAACCATCTCATCCTCTGTCATCCCCTTCTCCTCCTGCCCTCAATCTTTCTCAACATCAGGGTCTTTTCAAGTGAGTCAGCTCTTCACATCAGGTGGCCAAAGTTTTGGAGTTTCAGCTTCAATATCAGTCCTTCCAATGAACACTCAGGACTGATCTCCTCTAGGATGGACTGACTGGATCTCCTTGCAGTCCAAGGGACTCAAGAGTCTCCTCCAACACCACAGTTCAAAAGCATCAATTCTTCGGCGCTCAGCTTTCTTTATAGTCCAACTCTCACATCCATACATGACCACTGGAAAAACCATGGCCTTGGCTAGGCTGACCTTTGTTGGCAAAGTAATGTCTCTGCTTTTTAATAAGCTGTCTAAGTTGGTCAGCCCTTAAGGTCACTGAAATTGATCATTGGTGCTCTGATCAGCATCATCTTGACTGTTTTAGGTACAGTTTTCAGTTCCAAGGTCAGTTTGTTCCCATTTCCTTGAGGCCAATTCTGGGAAGTGTGGCAGCTTATGTCATAGCTACTGTGTGGTCATCATGCAATTAATTCTCCACCTGGTGGGGTTCCCTTTAAGACAGCTCACAGGACATGGCTCAGAATATTATTTACAGCCCTTGAGAAGGACATAAAGGTTCTTGAGTATGCCTAATCACTAATCATTATTGCTTGGTTTTCTTTGTTTTTGTTTCTGCATTTTCTCACTTCTCTGATTAAACTTATTCTTTGGCTAAAGCTTTTCCACAGACAAAAGGCAGGCAGAGGACATGGAGGGGGCAAGGAGCACAGGGGTCCTGCTGTGTTTCAGTCACTCATCTTTGCAGAATTGTGCCCACCCCTCCTTGGATGAGGGCCAAAATTTCTCATTGTTTCTAGATATTCTTTCCCCAGATCGAAGCTCGATCCTCTCTGAAATTTAAACTTAAGTATTTCTCATCTGACACTCAACAGAGAAATACAGATACTTGATACTTTCAATCCTCGTCCCTAAACTCAAACACAATTTCACTTACTCTTCTCCCCATGAAATAGCTACAACTCTTTCAGCCTCGAGCAATAGAAGAACTCTCCAATTAGTAAAGGATCCTTTGTTTTGCACACTAAGTCCCTTAATAAGACCTCCAACAAATACTCAGCTACATTCTTCATTTCTTATCAAGGAGTTACAAGTATCTGATACTGCAATTGGCTTAAGAAATTTCCCTAATAAAGGAATAAGTGATGCAAGTAACTGTCTGTTTCACTCTTCCTTTCCACTGGAATGAAAGGTCAATAAAAACAGAAACCCTGCCTGTCTCCTTCACAGTAGACCAATAGTTGAGTACTGAATATGTATTTGTTGAATGGTTGGATCACTGAGTCGAATGAATGAATAGACAACTACTATTCAGGGCAGTATTTGTCTTTTCTCATAATTCCAGATTTTCCCACATACTTTGTTAACATGGGACATAATACTTCCCAGCAAAGTGGAGAAGTTAATACTGGGGTCTGAGGGACCTTCAGAGAGGAGCCAGCGTTCTTGCAAAAACATGATAGTGATAAGAGGAAAAGGAAATGCATTTGTTCCAAGGGAACTAAGCCTAAATCAAACATGTCTGACCACTCAGATGGACTCCGAAAACAAATACAGAAATATTTATTACCCAAGTTGTTGGGCAGATTTAGGACTTGTTTGGGTCTGCTTTTATAAATAGAATTAAGTACAACATACTTCTTTAAAATTTCTGTTTTTAATCGTAAAGAATCTCAAGATTGTTTGGTGGGGAGAAAAATTTAAAAAAATATGTAACATTCCTTAAAAATTAACCTTTCCATTGACAAAGGACACACACATTCTCATCAAAACATTTTGGAGTAAAAGAAGTTAGTATTTACTTTAAAAGTATGACCAGCAAATCCAGGCTAGAGCTGGATTTAGGCTGCAGAAAGCTCCAAATTCTGGTCTTCAGATCGAAACGGGGATGTAAAGTTCTATTACTATCACTGACCCCCCCCCCCCCCGGAACAACTGAGAGTCAGAAGGTCTTTAAACCAGACTCACTAGGATACCCAGTCTTTTGCCAGGATCACAACCTTCACCTGGATTCACATCAGAAGTAAAAAGAAAGCAAAACTGTACCTCATTAACAATGATAGTGGCTTATATGTTGCATACATTTTACAAAGAACTACTGTATGTATTTTACTTAATCACTCTGACAACCCTACAAGGTAGACATCCCCAATATTATAAATCCTTTTTTTTAAAAACCTTTTTACTTTGTATTGGGTTTCAGCCAACTGACGGTGTTGTAATAGTTTCAGGTGAGCAGCGAGGGGATTCAGCCATACACATACATGTAATCATTCTCCCCCAAACTCCCCTCCCATCCAGGTTGCCACATAACATTGAGCAGAGTTCCAATAAATCCTTTTTAACAGAGGAAAATGGACCTAAGAAGGTGAAGTGTTGCCCACTTTCACGTGGCAGCCAGAAGTCTAGATTTAAGATGTCTAAACTTCAGAAGAGTGGGTATCCTACTAACTGACCCTGGTTAGATGACAGCTTCCATCTTGCTTCCTAATTAAGGCAGATGCCAAAAATGTCTTAAATTCAGAGCCTCGAAGTTAGCATTTATCTTATCAAAACTTGGTTAATATAAGGAAAATTCAACTGAAATAAATCAGTAGAGAAGGAGATGGCATGTGGTTTCTGTGGTGTCTCAGTTTTCTAATCTGTAAAATGGAGCCAACTACAGAATCAGCTTCAGAGTTCTGTTATGAGACTTACATGCCCTATAGAATGCTAGACACTGCTTCTGGAAGGCAGTCAGTGTTCAATATACATTAGCTATAATTATAAAAGTGAGTCACAACAATCACAATAGAAAACGTTTATTTTACCCTCTCATAGGATATGTGGCCTGAGATGAAATCAAAACTTAAAAGGTGGATTGACTATGCCAATAAGTCACTATCATGTAGATCATAGGAGTGTTTTCTGTGCATCACAACTAAACTAAACAGAGTTCCTGCAAAATGAACAGGTGCATGCTTGAAACGAAACCAGTGAGGCAGCCCTAAACAGTCAATCTCTTCTCCTTTCTGAACCTGGACTCAGAGATGCTCTGACTTCCTGACTCTTGTCCCATATCCTAATCCACTGTTCATGTTCAGACATGATCTTTTCCTACTTGTTTTCATATTCAGGAATGATGCTAAGGGCGGCTGCTTCCCTCTTCTTTTCTGAGAAATGCCACAATATAGAAACTTGGTTTAAATTGGTTTAACCCATCATTTCCCAAACTTATGTAAATGTAAAATTTTTTTAAGCACTATTAATATCCTGCGAACAACAGACTGGTTCCAAATAGGAAAAGGAGTACGTCAAGGCTGTATATTGTCACCCTGCTTATTTAACTTATATGCAGAGTACATCATGAGAAATGGTGGTCTGGAAGAAGCACAAGCTGGAATGAAGATTGCTGGGAGAAATATCAATAACCTCAGATATGCAGATGACACCACCCTTATGACAGAGAGTGAAGAAAAACTAAAAAGCCTCTTGATGAAAGTGAAAGAGGAGAGTGAAAAAGTTGGCTTAAAGCTCAACATTCAGAAAACTAAGGTCATGGCATCTGGTCCCATCACTTCCTGGGAAATAGATGGGGAAACAGTGGAAACAGTGGCTGACTTTATTGTTGGGGGCTCCAAAATCACTGTAGATGGTGATTGCAGCCATGAAATTAAAAGACGCTTGCTCCTTGGAAGGAAAGTTATGACCAACCTAGATAGCATATTAAAAAGCACAGACATTACTTTGCCAACAAAGGTCCATCTAGTCAAGGCTGTGGTTTTTCCAGTGGCCATGTATGGATGTGAGAGTTGGACTGTGAAGAAAGCTGAGCACTGAAAAATTGATGCTTTTGAACTGTGGTGTTGGAGAAGACTCTTGAGAGTCCCTTGGACTTCAAGGAGATTCAACCAGTCCATCCTAAAGGAGATCAGTCCTAGGTGTTCATTGGAAGGACTGATGCTGAAGCTGAAACTCCAGTACTTTGGCCACCTCATGTGAAGAGTTGACTCATTGGAAAAGACCCTGATGCTGGGAGGGATTGGGGGCAGGAGGAGAAGGGGACAACGGAGGATTAGATGGCTGGATGGCATCACTGACTCGATGGACATGAGTTTGAGTAAACCCCGGGAGTTGGTGATGGACAGGGAGGCCTGGCATGGTGCGATTCATGGGGTTGCAAAGAGTCGGACATGACTGAGCAACTGAACTGAACTGAATTTCCTGCAAACACATTCCCAGGGAACACTCTCCTACAGAATATCAAGGAAAGTCAGGACCCTCTTGGAAATCATCTAAAACTGATTTTATTAGAAGATGTTTTATCACCTATAAATGATCCTGTGAATTGAATCTAGAAAATAATCTTTTTGTTGACTGGGTTAACTTAACTCCCAAGAACAATGGAAAACTCCACTCCTAAGCTTCACCCACGATGTAGTCAATCCTTCCAGATACTTAGAGTTCTAAAAGCAGGGTAGACCAAACTAGACTATAAATGAATAGAAACTGTAAGTTAATAATAATGATGAGCTAAATTTATAACTGTACAAATATATAACTGCACGTGAAAGAAAGAAAGGAAGAACAAATGAGAGGAAAATCAAAATTTCCAGAAATGAAGAAGGAACTGAAAGCAATGTCTGTGAGTACTGGAATTGAAACTATATCTGGCCTGGTGACATAAAGAGAGAAAAGGGTTTTAGAGGAGGTAGATTCTAATTATTTAGTGATTGTGCCTCCCAGAGCTTGGGAACAAGGTTTTTGGCCCACCCAAGGTGGGAGCACCAAAGAATTGATGCTTTTGAACTGTGTTGTTGGAGAAGACTCTTGAGAGTCCCGGGGACTACAAGGAGATTCAACCAGTCCATCCTAGAGGAAATCAATCCTGAATATTCATTGGAAGGACTGATGCTGAAAATGAAACTCCAAAACTTTGGCCACCTGATGCGAAGAACTGACTCATTTGAAAAGACCCTGATACTGGGAAAGATCGAAGGCAGGAGGAGAAGGCGACAACAGAGGATGAGACGGTTGGATGGCATCACCAACTCAATGGACATGAGTTTGAGTGAACTCCAGGAATTGGTGATGAGGACAGGGAGGCCTGGTGTGCTCCATTCCATGGGGTTGCAAAGAGTCGGACACGACTGAACGACTGAGCTGAACTGAACTGAAGACGGAATGGTGACACTGAGATACTTCACATAAAATCAGAATTCTCAAATGACTCCACCCTAATCTCCTGTACCTGGTTCAGAATTTTCAAATGACTCCACCCTAATCTTCTATACCTGGTTAGTGAAAATTTTAGGAAAGATTATCTATACTCAGAGACTTTTGAGGGGAAAGATAATCCCCATGAAAAACTGAAAGCCTACAGCATGATATGTAAGTTGAAAGACCACATTCCACTACCTCTGTGGGTTACAAATCCTCAAAATGAAATTTTGAAATAACGTTTTCCCAGTCTGGTGAGATGCTGGGGTACCCACCATAAACATAAACTCCAGAGGAAAATCCTTAATCCAAGACACAAGTGATATTATTCTCACTTAAAATGAATGCACACCATTTCTCCATTCTAAACAATGTAGAAGACTCCAGTGGAAATACTGGACACTTAAAAACATCAGAAAAAAGTATGAATTCAAGATTCTAAAATAAATCAATTCTAAAAATAAATCAAACAAAGATATGAAAGAATAAAACTCAATAAATAAAAGGTTTCATAGACAAATAAGGAAATTGTAATAATAACCAAATCAAACTTCTAAAAATTAAATGCCTGATAGAATAAGATATAAATATTAGAGCTCAATGAATGAATTAATCAACAAATTTGACAAAGCTGAAGAAAGAATTAGTGAACTGGAAGTCAAAGTGGAGGAAATTACACAGAATGAATCACAGAAAGATAAAAGCATGGAAAATGGATAAATTAAGAGTTATGGTAGATAAAATGAGAACAGCTAGCATGAATCTAATAGGAATTCAAGAAGGAGGGAATGGAATAAGGAAGAAGAAATATGTGAAGAGAAATGGTGAAGAATTTTTCAGAATTGATCAGTTGTTATAGTAAGTGATTTCAAGTCAAAGGAAAAGGATATCTACATCTAGACTAAACAGAGTAAAACTGGAGAATATCAAGTACAAAAAGAATATTCTCAAACAAAAAACAAACAAACTGCCTACAAACTAACAGCAGTTAGATTGTGAAGGACTCTAATCAGGATGGAAAATGGAATACTGTGCATCATAAACTAATGCAATATTGTACATCAACTATATTGCAATTGGTTTAAAAATAAGAGAACGGAATGATGTCTTCAAAGAACAGAGCTATTTTCAAACAAGGATATTGAGTTTTTACACCTAGATCTTCACTGAAAGAACTATTAAAACATGTTCTGCATGAAGAAGGAAATTGAACCCAGAAGGATGTGGTGAGATAAAAAATGTGGCAAACAAAGATATATGCAAGCATATAGATATCTCTAATAAACACAGGCTACTGATATAGTAACAACAGTGACTAATTTTTATCTATATAAAAACAAGAAAAAATAAAATATTACATAACAGCAGCACAGGCTACTGAGGTTATTGCAGCTAAAACTTTCTAAGGTCCTTATATTTGGGGAGATAAGGGTAGAGAAGCAGATAAAATTTATATTTTGTTAAGTTTACTTGTTAAAATTATAAACGTGACCACTAGAAATGAAAATAAAACATACATTTTCCTAAGCAGGAAATGGAGTAAATGGGTGAAGGAAGGATGTCAGGAAATTCTTTTAAACTCAGTCCAGTCCAAAAAAAAGTAGACAAAATAAATATTTATTTTTAAAGAAATAAGAAGTATAGTAAATACTAGAAGTTCCAACAACTAACTATCCATATGGAAAGAAAAAAAAAAAAAATAGACCCTATCTTACACTACGTAGGGAAATAGGTCTCCTATAAATTAAAGTCAACTATAAGAATATATATATATATATATATATTCTTATATTTAATATATGGGGTCAAATAATGATGTCCTAGAAAAGAAACAAAAAATTACAAACCTAAAGGGAAAAGATTGAGAAAATTGTCTCTACTATATTTAAATCTATGTCAAAAGATACTATTAAAAATGTGAAAAAGCAAGCAAAGACAGGGTAGAATTGTTATTGCTCTCTGTGGGTGAGAAAGTTTTCCAAAGATAGCAGCTATGATATATCCCATCTCACACATCTTATTTGCAGTGACACTGACTCTTATCACATAGCTTGGCAGAGCTTGTGACCTGTCCCTTTGAACCTTGGTGGCACTCTGTGTTTGCCTTCACCATCTGAGTAGACTGGAAATAGGGCTATTGTTCTTTGAACCTGCCACTATGTGCTGTTTTAATATACCAAGGTTTGGGTGATTCAAAATGGCATACCAACTGGTATGGACACACATGGACACACTATCCAGAATCAAAAAGAAAAAGACAACCCAATAGGAAAATTGGCAAAGATTATGAATGAACAATGCATGGAAGAAGAAACCTGGGTAGACAATAAAAATACAAAAAGATGTTCACCATTTATATATGTCAGAAATCTGATGTATACAAATGAAAACAACAATGAAAGAATATTTACACTCACCCTTTGTCAAATGTTTAAAGAACATTCAATATTAAATGTTGAGAGAAATAACCTATAATAATGGCTAAGAGGGCAGGCTCAGGAGCCAGACTACTAGGGCTTTAACTCCAACTCTATTCATAAATCATATGGCCTTGGGCAAATACTCTAAACTCTGTCTCAATCTCCTCACTGCAAAATGAGATTTTTTACCTAGGATTAAGAGAATTGAGTGAGTTAGCACACGTAACATGCTTAGAATAGTGCCCACGAGAGGAAGCAGTGAGTATTCATGATGACAGTAATGAAGACAACAACGGTGGAAAACCAGATGTCTTGGGCACTTCTATTACATTGTTATAACCAAGATTTAGAGAACCATTTGTCAGTTCTCTTGTTAACTTGCAGATGTCGATACTATTCAACTGATCCGCTCCACTTCTAGGTACATAACATGGAAAAGTGCCAGTGCATAAACACTAGAAGACATCTGGCTTAGATGTTGGACTAGTGTTTATTTTTGCTATATTTTCTGAATCACTCTGAGAACTCCCAGATGGAGTCCAGTTTTTGCTTTATTAATGTGTTTATCAATTTAATGGTTTATAAACGCCTATTGCCAGGATGCACAGCACTGAAAATGTTAAAGTAGAATGAGATCTCTACTTAGTTACTCTCAAACTGAATGGTTGGTTATCAAGTCTTCTCAAAATCCTTTTCTACATATTGCAAAGCCCTAAGACAACTTAGAGATACTAGGAGGTCAAGGACAGATAAACCACGACGGACTAGCAGTTGGAATGTCCAACTTTAAACCTATACTCTACTTCAAGGGGCATAGGGTGACAGGCCAGAGTCATGGCTCCCAATTTAGTTCTGATTCCATCAGTAACTGGCAGTACAGTCACTTAGCTCCTTTGAGTCTCAGTTTCCTTTCAGAAAGAAAAAGAAAGAAAGAAAGAAGGAAAGGAAGAGAGAAATAAAGAAAAGAAATTGGAAAAAAAATCAAACAAGCTCTCAGTGCCTTGGGGCATAGCAGAAGAGAACTGGACTTACAGTCTTGAATTGGGTGTCCTTGGACAGGAAGCAAAATCTTAATGAACTAGTATCTGTAAATTGGGACTAGTTCTATCTCTTTTCATGGATGTTGTGAGACTCAGATTTCACAAGTTTTGTTAAAACACATACAGACTCTAAGCTCAGTGGCAAGATTTGCCATTCTACTTCTGAAAGAATCCTTGAATCTCTGTGAGCCAGTAATTCTATACAGTGTAGCTTGGATACCAGAAATATCAACAAAAAAATCAACAAAACTGGAGATGATTTAATATGACCCTAGAAGTCCCATTATAAAATTTACATAGCCAATGTTTCATTGTTCACATAATAAATCCTGGTATTAGTCACTGGTCTTTGAAGACAAGCTATTAAAGCAATAGAATTCTTAATTAATTTAGTGCAGAGTTTATCAGTTCTGTGTACACAGCTTACTCAGAGCCCACTATATCACTCGAGTGTGGGGTTGGATAAAGTCAGCTCCCATGGAATAAACCTTATCTGGTGCTCTGCAGTTTCCAGAAGCAATTCTTCCTAAGTTAGAGATTTGTTATCTGCTGGCTCCTTCCTAATGCGTTTCCTGGAATGGGTCGAGAGTAGTTGAGTCAAAAGCTTCAGTAGAATTAGCTCAGTTCAGATAGAAGAGGATCACTCTGGTACCCGAAGATTCACAAGTATCTCTGAGCATAAGTCAAAATTCAATCTCAAATGTTCAGAAAGAGACAGTAAATGTTACCATTAACAGAGCAATTTTAAGCTATCTCTATGTTTAAAAAATTATCGAGCCAATGGCATTATATTAACATATGCTTCGTAAATGCAGTAGTTATTTAAATAATTATTATTCCCATATAATTGCTGTTAACTGTGCATGCTTTCTTTCAGTTTCAATCCATATGCAAATCTAACTTACGTAGTAGGCTTGGAACACAAAATACACAAAAACTTTTACACATCCTCATCACATACCATTTTACAGAGCAAAGTGATATTTTATTATACTTTATTATTATGAAGGAATTGAGGTAAGGACGACCCTCAATCTGTTGTAAACACAATTTTGCTGAATTGTGTGAAAATGACTGTGTCCTGTCCTTTATTCCTTTCTCCTCTGCCCTTTTAACCCTCTGCAGCAGAAAGTTCTTTCTAGAAAAGTCAAACTAGGATGCTTAGGGAAAAAGTGTTTCTCATGACTGGGTTTGCCAGGACTAATCTAAAGGCATAGTATGATTCATTCATTCAGACAGCTGCCCCACAATACCACCCTCCAACCCTCATCCACCCTCTCCCTGGACCCCAAGCTCCTCAGATGACCTCAGCTTCCTCTTTACCAAAAACTGGAGAACAGCAAGGGTAATTCCCTCCTTTTCAAGAACTTGTCCCTCCACCTTTAACTGACCTTAATCACCCTTCCTTCCCTTCTCTTCCTCCAGAAGACATATCATTTTAGCCAATAACCTTTTCTTCGGGACCCTTGATTCTACCTCTCCCATCTCATTTGGGCCTTTTTCCAGCAATCAGTGTCTCTTACCCTGTGTCTCCATTCTATGCCTGATGTGCTACTGGTTCCTTATCTTCAGCTTCCCAGCAC
This sequence comes from Muntiacus reevesi, assembly GCF_963930625.1. Lineage (NCBI taxonomy): Eukaryota > Metazoa > Chordata > Mammalia > Artiodactyla > Cervidae > Muntiacus > Muntiacus reevesi. The sequence continues at coordinate 27,203,282 of NC_089256.1, forward strand.
AACTGTGGAGTTGGTGATGGACAGGGAAGCCTGGCGTGCGGCAGTCCATGGGGGTCACAAAGAGTCAGACACGATTGAGTGAGTGAACTGAACTGAGCTGAAATATAAAAAAATGTGGAGTACCTTATGTATATGTTTTAGATGTGTTATGTGTGTATGTTTGCATTTGTGTGTGTATATATATTCATACCCTCAACTTATCATCTTCTCTTCTTATTGCTTACCATTTTTCTACAAGGTCCAAATCCTTTCCAATGTTGACCTCCCTTTCATAGCATTCTATCAAGGGGATTTTCTAAAGAACCATCTGAAACATGACTCTTGCCAAGTCCCAAGGCCCATTTTCAGTCATCATTTGCCTGGGACCCGATTCCTCTGGGCTATTTTCTAACTCATGTTGCAAAGCCATTGCCTTCCCATTATTCATCAACTCTTGCTCTTGAAAAGTTTTTCTTTGGTCTCCAAGGCCCAGGACACTCTATCCTGTCCTCTTATTGAAACAAGAGGGAAAGGGTAGGGCACAACCTTTACAAGAATGATGTAACCCAAGGATATGACATAAACTGATTAGAACCAAATAGGTCCAAGATTGAGGATGAGTCAACTTCCACTAAACCTTGAGCCTCAAATGTACACACTCATTGTAACAACCAGCAAGCTAGATGGCATGCCAACCAGAACCGTGACCATTCCAAGGTCAACCATAAAGATCAAGAAGTGAGCAGTGATCCAATTCCTGGAAATCCCCACCCCTTCCCCAAAATAGATGGAATAACTCTTCCCACTTATGAACCTATGAAGCTACCCACCCCTACAAAAAATAACAACTCCATACACTGGTGCTTCCCTCTCCTTCTGAGCTGGCCCACACTTTGTAGAGCATGTTTCTCTCTAAACAAATCCACTTCTTATCTATCCCTTTGTCTCTCACTGAATTCTTTCTGCCATGAGACATCAAGAACCTGAGCTTCATTAAGTCCTGAGACCAGGTGTGTGATCTAATGTTCATGTCCCAATCTGAGTTACATGGTTTCACTATCTGTCTCATCACTGCTCTTCACTTTCTTTGGCTCATTTATCTTCTTGTTTTCATTTTCAAAGTGTTCAGAGGCCTCGTACAGCTTCCTCTCTTCTTTTTTTCCCTCAGATGTGATACACATGTTTTTTACTTCAGCTAGGGCTTCCCAGGTGGCTCGGTGGTAAAAGAATCTGCCTGCCAATGCAAGAAGTGCAGGTTTGACCCCTGGGTGAGGAAGAAGCCCTAGAGAAGATAATGGCACTCACTATAGTATTCTTGACTGGGAAATTCAATGGACAAAGGAGCCTGGTGAGCTATATAGTCCACGGGGTTACAAAAGAGCCAGGCATGACTTATCAACTAAACAACAATATTGCCTCCCTACATATAGGTCTCACATTTACTTCTAGAGTATTGAACTCTCCCTCAAGGTCAAGGGCAGATCTCCTGCATTCACTAGCACTTCAGGCTCTATCAATTCCAAACTTCATTTTATCCTCTCCATTACCAGCTTCTGTTCCTAATGTCCATCCTACTTTCGATAAAGGCATCCTGGCCTCCACTTCACCCAAGGTCAAAACCTGGTGAAACCTCTTATTCCTCATTTTCAGTCCTTCTATGCAATTAAAATATAGGGCCGGTGCACTGGGATGATCCTGAGGGTTGGGATGGGGATGGAGGTGGGAGGGGGGTTCAGGATGAGGGACACATGTACACCCATGACTGATTCATGTCACTGTATGGCAAAAACTACCACAATATTGCAAAGTAATTAGCCCCCAATTAAAATAAATTAATTACTTTTAAAACATTTTAAAAAAGAACTATGTCACTATCTGCTGGATGGTCAGATTACACCCTAGGCTGGAATATAACAGGAATGCTACTCAAGAAAAAGAAAAGAAAGAAATAATAATACAATATGTTAGATGTTCTACTTTCTTAAAATTATTTCAGAGCAATGTAAATTAATATAAACTTAACAAAAACAACCTATCCTCACAGAATGTTTGTGTCTGATGATGATTAATAGAGATGTACGTGAAAAGAAAAAACATATATCAAATCTTGATTCTACCTAAACATCATGCATCCTCTTTTTGACACTTCTGACATTTACCTGTTTCCATCTCTAGTTTTTTGTTTTGTTTTGTTTTGTTTTTTCTTGTTTAATCACGTTTCAAATAACTCTCAAACTAATCTTTGGTATACAAACTAATCTTTGGCATATGAATCGTATCTCTTTACTATAACTGTCCAACAGCACTCCCATTGTTGATAGGATCAACTCAAATCTCCTGAATCCCGCAAAGACCTTCCAACTATATTTCTCCATCTATTACCCATCACTTGCTTCACGACCATCAAGATGTTTCTTATGGACCACCTTGCTTTCCCCCCATTTCCATGATTTTAAAATAGTCCTTATATTGGAATTTTCACTCTATCTTCACATGGATAATCCTCTGTGTCTTTAAAGTTCAGCTCAAATAATCACTTTTCCCTTCAAAACTTCTGGTATATTCTTCCCAGGTGGTTGTAATCCCTTTTCCTTTGCATTCCATGTTACTTTCCTGCTGCCATTATTACATAACTTGGTCCAGCTACACTTTGTATTATCAGTTCAGTTCAGTCACTCAGTCATGTCTGACTCTTTGGGACCCCGTGAGCTGCAGCACGCCAGGCCTCCCCGTCCAAACTCATGTCCATTGAGTCGGTGATGCCATCGAACCATCTCATCCTCTGTCATCCCCTTCTTCTCCTGCCCTTAATCTTTCCCAGCATCAGGGTCTTTTCCAATGAGTCAGCTCTTCACATCAGGTGGCCAAAGTATTGGAGTTTCAGCTTCAGCATCAGTCCCTCCAATAAACACCCAGGACTTATCTCCTTTAGGATGGACTGGTTGGATCTCCTTGTAGTCCAAGGGACTCTCAAGAGTCTTCTCCAGCACCACAGTTCAAAAGCACCAATGCTTCGGTGCTCAGCTTTCTTTATAGTCCAACTCTCACATCCATGCATGGCTACTGAAAAACCATAGCCTTGACTAGATGGACCTTTGTTGAGAAAGTAATGTCTCTGCTTTTTAATATGCTATCTAGGTTGGTCATAACTTTCCTTCCAAGGAGTAAGCATCTTTTAATTTCATGGCTGCAGTCACCATCTGCAGTGATTTTGGAGCCCCAAAAAATAAAGTCTGACACTGTTTCCTCTGTTTCCCCATCTATTTGTCATGAAGTGATGGGACCGGATGCCATGATCTTAGTTTTCTGAATGTTGAGCTTTAAGCCAACTTTTTCACTCTCCTTTTTCACTTTAGTTCTTCACTTTCTGTCATAAGGGTGGTGTCATCTGCATATCTGAGGTTATTGATATTTCTCCTGGCAATCTTCATTCCATCTTGCACTTCATCCAGCCCAACGTTTCTCATGATGTACTCTGCATATAAGTTAAATAAGCAGGGTGACAATATACAGCTTGACGTACTCCTTTTCCTATTTGGAACCAGTCTGTTGTTCCATGTCCAGTTCTAACTGTTGCTTCCTGACCTGCATACAGGTTTCTCAAGAGGCAGGTCAAGTGGTCTGGTATTCCCATCTCTTTCAGAATTTTCCACAGTTTATTGTGATCCACACAGTCAAAGGCTTTGGCATAGTCAATAAAGCAGAAATAGATGTTTTCTGGAACTCTCTTGCTTTTTTGATGATCCAGTGGATGTTGGCAATTTGATCTCTGGTTCCTCTGCCTTTTCTAAAACTGTCCATCTTGGGTGGCCCCACATGGCATGGCGTAGATTTTATATTATACTCACAACTATATCTCTTTTCTTCCCCTCCTGGCTTAGAGATCATTTTTTATTTACTTTTATAGGCACCTGCACAGTGCTCCAACACAGTGCCCTGAACTTAGCAGGTGCTCAATAAATGTCAATGCATCATATGCCCATGTATGTAATGGCTGAGAGTCAGGCTTTGGACTCAAAGCCAAAGTCATGGAATGCTGATTAAATTAACTTTAGCTCTCTAAGCTTCATCCTACACATTGGGGGCAGGGGATGGGGTGGGAGGGGTGGAATAACAGCTGTGCTACCTCAGAGGGTAAAATGAGAACCAAGTAGGAAAAATGTATTTTAAACCCTTAACATAGTGTTTGGCACTTTTAGCATTGTTCTATTAATATTCATCATGAGAGGGTAGAAATAGGTACTCGTTTATGTGAGTGAAATAGTACCATTTTCTCTGGGCGACTAAGCAATAGATATTAACAGCTTGAAAGAACATGCATAACATTTGCCTCTGCAGTTTCATTTCTTCTGGAAATTTATCTTCAAGAAATCATTTGATGTCCATTGCAAAGATTATCATGGGATAGAAATGTACATAATGCTTAATGAAGGGAAATAATTTCCCACAGGAAGACACTGGTGGAGCAAATGATGATACATCCATAAGAAGAGACATAAGGCAGTTGTTATACTTGCTTCATGAAAAGATATTCACAATTTACTGTAAAATACAAAACACAGGGACAAAAAAGCATTTGCACAGTCATCTCCTCTTCTGGAAGAACATACACATGTGACTAGAATTTGTACATGTGTGAATATGTGTGAATATAGAAGCAACTAAGTCTTCACCGGCTGTCCAGTGGTTAAGAATTTGGCTTGCAGTGCAAGGGACACTGTTTCTATCCTTGGTCCAGGAAGATCCCACATGCCTTGGAGTGACTAAGTCCACATGCCACAACTACTAAACCAGTGCTCTAGAGCCCAGAGCCACAGCTACTGAGCACACGTACTGCAAGTACTAAAGCCTGCGCACCATATAGCCCATGCTCCACAGTAAGAGAAGCCTCTGCAATGAGAAGCCTATTCACTGCAATGAAGAGTGGCGTTTGCTCGCCACAGCTAGAGAAAGCCTGTGAGCAGTAACAAAGATCCACTACAACCAAATCACAAATAAATAAATCTTTTTTAACAAAATTTTTTTAAAGGTGGAAGCAAAAGCATTGATGAGCCATTATCTGGCTTCAAGTGATATTCTTTTTTCTCTAATATAAAAAAAATCTTCTGTTCAATACTTTGGACATACATGTTTTTGGAATTCGGAAATAACTATTATTACCTACTCATATCTCTATCATTTTCCCTTGTCTTTTCAAGCACTGTCTGAACATAAACGTAAAACACTCTTTTGAAAAGAACAGCTCATCTTTCTGGAAGAAAAAAAAAACCAAAAGTAACTTCTTCCTTCTTCAAGGTTAATTGTTCTTCATTTGGATTGAGGGCAAAAAAAATATTTAGGATGAAAACTAAGATCATGGCATCTGGTCCCATCACTTCATGGGAAACAGATGGGGAAACAGTGGAAGCAGTGGCTGACTTTATTTTGGGGAGCTCCAAAATCACTGCAGATGGTGATTACAGCCATGGAATTAAAAGATGCTTACTCCTTGGAAGGAAAGTTATGGCCAACCTAGATAGCATATTAAAAAGCACAGACATTACTTTGCCAACAAAGGTCCGTCTGGTCAAGGCTACTATTACCAGTAGTCATGTATGGATGTGAGCTGGACCATAAAGAAAGCTGAGTGCCAAAGAATTGATGCTTTTGAACTGTGGTGTTGGAGAAGATGCTTGAGAGTCCCTTGGACTGCAAGAAGATCCAACCAGTCCATCCTAAAGATCAGTCCTGGGTGTTCATTGGAAGGACTGATGCTGAAGCTGAAATTCCAGTACTTTGGCCGCCTCATGTGAAGAATTGACTCATTGGAAAAGACCCTGATGCTGAGAGGGATTGGGGGCAGGAGGAGAAGGGGATGACAGAGGGTGAGATGGCTGGATGGCATCACCGACTCGATGGACATGAGTTTGAGTAAACTCCAGCAGTTGGTGATGGACAGCGAGGCCTGGCGTGCTGCGATTCATGGGGTCGCAAAGAGTCGGACACGACTGAGCAACTAAACTGAACTGAACTGAACCCAATCCAAGGGATGTTCAGACAAGAGTCATGTGAAGAAGCACTTTAGCACACTTTTAAAGCTTCAGTTCAAAAAGTTACGGTGTTTTGTGTCCCAACCAGGATTCTGGATTTTGGTGAAGGAGAAAGTTACTGGTTATCCTGGGTGGAGCCATCAAAAATGCAGCAATACTTTTTTGGTTTTTCATCTGTAGAGGCGACTTTTATGTCTTTCCTGTTAACATTCATTTTTAAAATTTTTTTATTTTATATTGCAGTATACCCTAACAATACTGTGGTAGTTTCAGGCAGACAGCAAGGCTTTTAATAGAAAGCACCCCAAGCACCATGACAGTGGATTTAACCACACCAGAAGCATCTGAAGCATTTGTTCAGAAAATGAGAATTCTTTGAGCTTCCATTGACTTCACAAAGACAGGGTAAGAGGGGAATGGGGGGGTTGGGGGGAAGCAAGGTTATACTTTTATAAAACATTTATTAATATCAGTTATCAGATCAAATTGATTATTAGAACTTGAGTTTAAAAATAAAAAGACCAGAAAGTATTAGAATCAGTTGCTATACACTTACAAATTATACTAATTTTGAAATTTGAGACATTTAAAAATCCTGAAGTGAGGGGCAGCTTTTATCAAAGAATTGCAGTCCCCTTTGACACAAAAATAAATTAACTGGCAAGTGGCCTGGGAATCACATTTTGTGATCTCTCCCTGACACTGAACAAAAGACATGTGCTCCTCTTCTTTCAAAATCTCTTTGGGAAAAAAAGCTTAATCTAAGGCAACAAGTTGAGTAAGTAGCTATAAAAATGCAAGCAAAACTATTAGACTGAATGCAATTCAAGGACCTGCACAGTAATGGATAATCACTGCATCCTGTATCCTGTTTCTAGTGATGGTTAATGCATGAAAACTATGAGGGGGGAAAACCCAAACCATACCACTTGCAATAATGTAATTCTGATGTGAGAACTGATATGCTTTTCTGACCTCAGTGATGAACGTGTGTCATTTGTCAAGAATTAGATTTAATTACCCTTATTTATTTACTGGTCCAGGCTTCCTGGCAGTGATAGCCCCTTCTCAACATACGGCCAAAGACCACAGATGACCAGCCATTGGGAAAAGCAGTTCAAAGCCCCAGCTAGAGATGCCTCCTACTGAATACCACCCCTGATGGCTGATTCCCTGCTGTTGCCATGGTGATAAACGGCAGGGTAGCCCTTCCTTTCAAAATAAACCCCGCTGCTTGACTTCCTCTGTGAAAATCAGGAAAAAGGAAGTAGCCAGGCCGCAGGGGACAGGTGGCCACCTCTGGTCCTTATCTGTTAGCTGGAGGAGCAGGATCCCCACTGTCCAAGAGCCTCAAAGGAAAAAGGGGTAGGGAGCACCAACATGGTACTTCATGCAAGTGTTTCTTGTTCCTCTTGAATGTTAGAAAACAAGCAAGGGGCATGTAGATTGAACCTCTGATAGGTCAACTTTTAAGTGATTTTTCCCCCCTGAGGATGTGAGGTGCAGAGAAAGAGGGAAGTGTACTTGTGTTGGGGGCAGGGGCTGGTTGGTGAGCTTCCAAGAGCCACTTAAAAAAAATGATTGTTTGTCCCTGGGTATCTGAGTGACTTAGTGAAACAAGAATAAAGGCTAAAGGGCAAACTGAACAGTCAACCCCAAACCAGACCTGTGTAGGGGAATTTCCCAAACGTGGGAGGGACGCTTCAGGGACAGTTAATTAAAGAATCAAACCAGGATTCTCGATTGCTTTTCCACCTCCACTTTATTCTGTTGCATTTTTTTATTTTCTTTTTTAACAATAAAATATACATTTTAAATACACTAAAATTAGTAGAGAACATTTCTACTCCCAAAAGCTTAAATTATATTTTGTTTTAATTATTTTACCTCCAAACACAGTAAAATGACTTCTTAAGTTTCAAGTGACTTTTAAAAAGGGTGCTTATGGTTGAACTTGAGACTAACCTTTCATTTAGGGGAATGTCGATAATCTTTGTTTTTATTGAACTTAACAGCTCCCCACACATACTCAAATGCATATTTCTAGGAAAAATCCATCAAAGAATGGTCATGAAGAACAATGTTTATCAAGGATGAAGGTGGTAAACTGACCCTTTTTCAAGGCTTGAAAATGCTGGACATTGCATGCTAGTCACTCCTCATGCAAAATTGCCCAGGGAATGTTCATGCACTTCTTCTGGCTACCTTGATAATGACAAAATCAGCTGTCCTGGTACTTTCACTTCTTTCTATGAAAAAAGAGAAGAAGAAAACCAAAGGGAAGAGATGCATGGAAGTCAAAGTACGTCAATGGAGTTTAGCTGATTGGTGAAGGATGTTTTTAGTTTCTTAATACACGATGTTGCATTGTTGATTAAGACAGGATATATATGCCTTATATCTGCTGCACTTTCGCTAGCCTTGGTGTCCTAAGAGGACGTCGCATCCTGGGAAGATGGGGAGACTGATTGTAGCAGCAGACAGCCCACCCCATTAAAGGCAACACTCTGTAGCGGTGGCCTTTGCAGCAGCTGGCGTCGTTATAGGATGAAGTGGTTCCTAATTGTGCTATTGATTTTTCCCCTCTTTAATGGATTCTTCTCCCAACACACTCCGAGTTGAGCCACTACCGCATCCCACAGACCTGTTGCCAGGGATGTGCATCAAGCTGTGCATTAGAAGCGAGAGGATGCTTTGCTTGGGGGTTACTTAGCAGTAACCCAGGTAGAGTAACCTGGGAGGAGGGATTCCAACAGCCTTGCAGTAAACATGCGCTGACTTCAAATGTGGGCACTGGGTGGGCGCTTCATAAGTCATTTCATTTAATTCAGCCTTGGCAACACCCTTGTTATTACTACTATAACCATTTTTGTAGAGAAACAACTGAAGCTCAGAAAGGTGAAGAAACACGTCCAGGGGCACACAGCCAGTAAGACATAGAACCAAGATTTCATCCCAGGAGAGTCCAAATCCCTTTATATCAGAACAGGGAACCCAAAAGCAGGTGTGCCAACCAAAGAACTTACTGGATTGCATGCCCAAGAGCCCGGTGCTGGGTTTAAGTCTCTGCAGTCTGTCTTATAATGCTTTCTTGTTGCTGTTCGGCTGCTCAGTTGTGTCTGGCTCTTTGTGATCCCATGGATTGTAGCACACCAGGCCTCTTTGTCCCTTACCATCTCCTGGAGTGTGCTCAAACTCACATCCATTAAGTCGGTGATTCTGTCCAACCATCTTATCCTCTGTGTCCCCCTTCTCCTCCTGCCTTTTCAATCTTTCCCAGAATCAGTGTCTTTTCCAGTGAGTCAGCTCTTCGAATCAGGTGGCCAAAGTATTGGAGCTTTAGCATCAGCCCTTCTAGTGAATGTTCGGGGTTGATTTCCTTTAGGATGGACTGGTTGGATCTCCTTGCAGTCCGAGGGACTCTCAAGAGTCTTCTACAGCTTTGCAGTTCAAAAGCATCAATTCCTCAGCGCTCGGCCTTCTTTATGGTCCAACTCTCACATCCACACATGACTACTGGAAAAACCATAGCTTTGACTAAATGGACCTTTTTATTTTTCACATGGCCCCAATCGTGGACTGAATGTATGTGTTCCCCTCAAATTCATACATTAAAGCCCTAATTACAAGTATATATGAGTAAAGAAGTAATATAGATTAAATAAGGTCCTAAGACTGGGGCCTTGCTCCAGTGGAATGTGTGTCCTTATGAAAAGAAAGACTAGTGGGCTCTCTATCTCTGTCTATTTCTCTGTCTCTCTCTCTAGCTCTCTTTCTCTGTCTCTCTGACGTAAGAGGACACAGTGAGAAGCCTCTGTCTGTAAACCAGAAAGAGATCTCTCACCAGGAGCTAAATCAGCCAACACCTTGAGCTTTGACTTTTAACCTCCAGAACTGTTAGAGATAAATTTCTGTTGTTTAAGTCACCCAGGCTATAGTACGTGATTATAGCATCCCAAGATGATTAACAGAGCCCTTAAAAATTGTGTATTTGATCCTACTAGGAAGTGGGGTGGAAACAGAGCTTGTCCGTGAGCCAGGCTTGGAGAAGGGATGTCCCTAGATGTGACTGTCCTTTGGTATCTCCAGGAGGTCCAGGAGAGAGGAGGAAGGAACTCAGATCAAGGCAAGTGTTCAGAACCCTGGCAGCATTGCCAGAAGACATATGAAGTCTCTGCTGAATGGAGCTGTGAACCTGAGGGTGGATTTTGATCCCCGTGTGTTATAACTGCTTCTGTTTCTCTCTGAAGTGATTCACACCGGTCCCTGGCTGGGAGCAGGCTGCCTTCTCACTTATGTGTCCCAATTCATGATGCCCTGGACTGCAGAGCAGAGGTCAGTGTCAGCTTTCTGACCTCTCTCTGACCTGGGGGTTAGCTTTTCTCTTTTGTTCTCCTTCTCATATTTGGAGATAAATTTCTAGCAAGAAAATGAAATTCCATGGGTCTGATCCTTTCTCTCCTAACCCCGCCCCCACCCCTATGGCTCTTGAAAGAATAATTAATTTAGAACTTGAGTTCATTCCAGGATTGATCACCTTGTGAAGAAAGGTGGCTGCTACGGATAAAATCAAACTGGGTGGGGGTCAGATCAAGGCTCCCACACCGATATGCTTTGACTCAGAGGTGGACCACCGGTCTGGACATGGGGCAGGGCACCAGCAGCTTTGTTCCCTACTCTGATCTACTGATACACCAGGTTAATCCTGTCAGTCTAACAGTTTTCAGAGTGACTACTTTCCTCGAAAGCCTTCAGTCTCTCTGTGCTGTCTCCTACTGAAGCCCAAATTCCTTAACGAAAATATCATTCCAGATGAATTTTTACCCAAATGACCTAAGCTATCTTGTTTATACACATGAACTCTGTACTCTAAACAGGACTGTCTCACTCCCCTAAGAACACTTTCTTTATGCCTTCATCCAATTCATCACACCTGAAAGAAACTTTTGAATCTCACCTGTCCTTCCAGGACTGGCTCGAACCCCACTTAGGTGCAAAGCCTTCACCTGAACTGATATATGAATCTCTCTGCTCCCTGGGAACTTAACCATACTTCATCATATGTGTATTATCATCTGCTCACCAACAAAATTTATATCCTCTCTCAAGAGAACAAATGTATTATTTACTACTTTTTATCCCCAACAATGTCTATGATCATGCATAGGTATATATTATATTACATTAAGTATTGTTGAAATGAGTGTTTGAGTAACCAGAAAGATGCATTTCCCAGTATTTATGTTTCTCTGGTTAATTTCTGGCCCGATTTTAGAGGGTGAAGGTGTTGGGTGTAAAAAATGGGTTATTATAAGGATATGAAAGTGATCTCAGAGAGAGAGAGAGGAACAAAAAATATAGCTGGTCCATAAACTGGAAAACTCTAAGAAAAAAAGTCTCTCACTTCTCAGCAGCCTCATGGTCTTCCTTTTTTCTCTGTTTCTCACTATCTCTAGTCTTTATTTCTCTCTGCCCTCATTGTTTCTTCACAATGTAACAACTAGTCCTGAGTCTATTAGGAGGGATACAGGTGGCTAGAGTCTGCATTTCTGTTCAAATTTTGAGCAAGAAGCTTATTAATCACTGGCCAGTAAGCTAATTGATTGGCATTTGGGTCAAGTATCCACTACTGTTCCAGTCACCTATGGTAAATATGGTAACATAAGGGAGCCAAGCCCACTCCTTCAACACAGATTATGGATAGGAGTCCTTAGAAAACAGTTCTGTAAGCAGAGCAGACAGTCCAAAATATGCCACAAGGTACAAACAAAAATGAATTTGTCAGTATATGTATGTGAACTGAATAATGCTCACAAAATACCTACAAAAGATACAATAAGGATTTGCCAGATTCTGGCCCTAGGAGACCAGAATGTACAGGAGCATGAGTATCCATAACAGGATGATCTAGTCTGCCCTTTTGTAACTGTGAAATGCCCTTCATACACCATCTGCCATCTAAGGCCAACTCTTCCATCAAAAACTGAGACCAACTGGAAACTGCTTTGTTCCCCAAGGTAGAAATATTGAATCCTGCAGCAATATATCTTCATTCATTCATTCATCCACTCATTTTTTTCATTAACCTAATTATTTCTTGAGTTCCTTATTTGTGCCAAACCTTGTTCTAGATATTAAGGATACAGTGGTGAACAAAACAAAACCCCTGCCCACACATAGTTTCCGTTCTGTCTGGGAAAGTCCATCAAGAAGTGCTAATCACGTAGTGAAGTGAAAGTCACTCATTCATGTCCAGCTCTTTGCAACCCCATGGACTATACAGTTCATGGAACTCTCCAGGCCAGAACACTGGAGTGGGTAGTCGTTCCCTTCTCCAGGGGATCTTCCCAACCCAGGGATCAAACCCAGGTCTCCTGCATTGCAGATGAATTCTTTACCAGCTGAGCTACTAGGGAAGCCTAATCACATAGACATCTGGTCAACTAGGCAGAAAGTTATTAAGACAAATGCAACAGGATAAGAAGCATGAGATAAGAAGTGGCTATTTAGATAGGGTTGTCAGGAAAGGTTTTTCTGAAGAAATGATATCTGATCAAAGGTTATGGTGCAAGAGTATGAGCCAGGCAAAGATCCAGCTGAACATGTTCCTGGCAGAGGAAACAGTAAGAACAAAAGCCCTAAGTTGTCATGCTTTGTATCTTAAATGTACAGAAACTCAGTGATGAAGAGAAGCAATAGCTATAAATTAGACTGTAGAGGTATTAAACTGTAGAGCCCCATTCCATCTTCCACTTCACTATCTGGCTCATATCGTAATTAGGGCCAGCTTCATGGATATGACCTGTGAAGTCACATAGGGGCCCCCTATTCAGGACGGTTCCCCACTTGGCTTAATGCTATGTGGTCACCATATTGAAATATGTAATTTTTGAACAAGAGGCCCAACATTTTCATTTTGCCCAGGGTCCTGCAAATTATGTAGCCATTTGCTATGGTCTGAATTTTGATGTTCCCTCAAAATTCATCCGTTGAAATCTTAATGACCAGTGTGATGGTATGAGGAGGTGGAGCGTTTGGGGCCTGCCCCCTGGAAGAGATCAAGTCATTTTACCAGACTGGTATCCTCATCTCAGAATTTCAACCCCCAGAACTATTAGAAATGTATTTCTACCCAATCTGTGGTATTTTGTTACAGGAGAAACAATAGACACAGATATTAGCCCTGACTGTAATTATTTGTAAATGAGTCACGACTCCTGCTTATTTTTCTTTTTTAATTTTGAACTCTTGAAAAAGGAGACTGTGTCTCATTTATGTTTACAAATTTTCATTTATAAACATTAATTTTGAATACATAGAAAGTTGAGTACCATTCTCAGCCCAAAGGTGAAGTACTGGAAGAAACACAATTTTTATCAAATGTTAACATTTAGAATAAACAATATGTTCAAAGAGAGAACTAACCTTCAACTCCATATGAGTGCAAAAGTGTTTGAAAAATGAACATAGAACCTCCATTAACATTTTTATAAAAGTTTAGAAATTTACAACAGAGTTCAGCCTTTAGGATAATGAAGAATAAGTAACAAGCCTAATCATGAATACAAATAGAATATTTTGGAAGTGGCTCTAAATTCAAATGTATTTTTCCTCAAAGTTTATCATCATAATTATTTTACCCACTCTCAGTTCAGTTCAGTCACTCAGTCGTGTCAGACTCTTTGAGACCCCATGGACTGCAGCACACCAGGTTTCCCTGTCCATCACCAACTCCTGGAACTTGCTCAAACTCATGTTCATTGAGTCAGTGATGCCATCAAACCATCTCATCCTCTGTCATCCCCGTCTCTTCCTGCCTTAAATCTTTCCCAGAATTGGTATCTTTTCCAATGAGTCAGTTATTCACATCAAGTGGCCAAAGTATTGGAGTTTCAGCTTCAGCATCAGTCCTTCCAGTGAATATTCAGGATTGATTTCCTTTAGGATGGACTGGTTGGATCTCCTTGCAGCCCAAGGGACTCTCAAGAGTCTTCTCCAACACCACAGTTCAAAAACATCAGTTCTTCCGGGCTCAGCTTTCTTTGTGGTCCAACTCTCACATTCATACAAGACCATTGGAAAAACCACAGCTTTGACTATACGGACCTTTGTCAGCAAAGTAATGTCTCTGCTTTTTAATATGCTGTCTAGGTTGGTCATAGCTTTTCTTCCAAAGAGCAAACATTTTCTAATTTCATGGCTGCAGTCACCATCCACAATGATTTTGGAGGCCCCAAAATAAAGTCTGTCATTGTTTCCATTGCTTACCTATCTATTTGCCATGAAGTGATGGGACCAGATGTCATGATCTTAGTTTTTTGGATGCTGAGTTTTAAGCCAGTTTTTTCACTCTCCTCTTTCACTTTCATCCAAAGGCTCTTTAGTTCTTCTTCACTTTCTGCTATAAGGGTGGTGTCATCTACATATCTGAGGTTATTTATATTTCTCCCAGCAATCTTGGTTCCAGCTTGTGCTCATCCAGCCCTGCATTTCACATGATATACTCTGCATAAAAGTTAAATAAGCAGAGTGACAATATACAGCCATGACCTACTCCTTTCCCAATTTGGAATCAATCTGTTGCTCCATGTCCAGTTCTAACGGTTGCTTCTTAACCTGCACACAGATTTCTCAGCAGACAGGTAAGGTGGCCTGGTATTCCCATCTCTTGAAGAATTTTCCACAGTTTGCTGTGATCCACACAGTCAAAGGCTTTAGCATTGTCAATGAAGCAGAAGTAGATGTGGATGTTAGCCATTTGATCTCTGGTTCTTCTGCCTTTTCTACATCCAGCTTGAACATCTCCAAGTTCTCAGTTCACGTACTGTTGAAGCCTATGTAGTCCCCAGTATAGAAACGTTAAATGCTCTCCTTCAGAATTAAGTTCACAATAAATTCAAGTGTAGCTGGTCTCCACATGTGTCGGATGGACAGGATGGAAACAGGGAAGAAGCATGTAAGCCTGCATCCTCTTGTTGGCCCACTAGTGCCCATGATATTGATGCTTTCACCCCTGGGTTTCCAATGTTTCCAGAAATAGTACCCAAATGATTCCACAGTGCCCCCCAAATACACTGAATTCATTTTTCTCAAAGTGTAGATCAGTACCAGGGAAAGGTGCTCCAGTCAAACTTTCTAATTAAAAAAACTATATACAGAAACAGTCTCTCTCTCCCTCTCTCTGCCTATCTCTGTCTGTTTGTCTGCCTCTCTGTCTTTCTCTCTCTCTTATTTCTCAGGTTATTTGACTCGGTCATGATCAGCTACCCAGGATTGCTGACTCTCCTTAACACCAAGGAGGAACAGCAGTGCATGGACTCAGGATGGAACTAGGTCCTCCCTTTTGTGTGACTGTACTGATTCCTTAGGAAATATTTCAACAGACTTCTTGCTGCTAAGAGTTTCATGGCTTGGAGTTTTCTAGTCCTGATTTTTCTTATCAGTTTCTAATCTCTAGGCTTTTAAAAGCAATAGAAGTGTTTTAAAAGTAATAGGAAGCCTCCTCAAGCCCTACTTTGCCTCTACCATTCCATGCAAAATAGAAACAGTAAATCTAAAGTCATATTGTTCCTTTTCTTTTATATAAACAATTTTATAATATATGTTTTCTGCTCAAATTCTATATGCACACATCCAACTTTCTATTGAGTCTGTCTTTATCAATTAGCTTTCAATACCTGAGTCCAGATATTCAGTTCAGTTTAGTTGCTCAGTTGTGATGGACTCTTTGTGAGCCCATGTACTGCAGCACACCAGGCCTCTCTGTCCATCACCAACTCCTGGAGTTTACTCAAACTCATGTCCATCTCGTCGGTGATGCCATCCAACCATCTCATCTTCTGTTGTCCTTTTCTCCTCCCACCTTTAATCTTTCCCAGCATCAGGGTCTTTTTCAAAGAGTTGCTTCTTTGCATCAGGTCGCCAAAGTTTTGGAGTTTCAGCTTCAGCATCAGTCCTTCCAATGAATATTCAGGACTGATCTCCTTTAGGATAGACTGGTTGGATCTCCTTGCAGTCCAAAGGACTCTCAAGAGTCTTTTCCAACACCACAGTTCAAAAGCATCAGTTCTTCAGGGCTCAGCTTTCTTTATAGTCCAACTCTTATATCCATACATAACCACTGGAGAAACCATAGCTTTGACTAGATGGACCTTTGTTGGTAAAGTAATGTCTCTGCTTTTCAATATGCTGTCTAGGTTGGTCACAGCTTTGCTAACTTTTCTTTTCTCTCTTATCTCTGTTATTGAATTGCATAAACAGTTTCTATGTGTTTCTTTTCTTTGCTTTTCTCTCTCTCTTCTTCTTCTTCATACCTATCTTGCCCCCAACATTACACTGATGGTCAAGTGGTCGATTCCACCCACATACACCCATATCATTTTCATTCCCACTGGCAGGTCATGTGCCTATCTACTCAACTAATGAAGTAACATCCCAACAGCTAAGCAGCCTGGAGCCCTCTCAATCCCTGCATCTTATATTCTGTTGCCAGGGTTAGAATCTTAAGAAAGGAGTAGTCAAATTTTTCCATGGACTCTTCCTTGCTTTCCAAATCTATTGCATACAAAGCAAAAGCCCAGCTCACTGGCAAGCATTAAAATATCCCTAAATTCTCTCTTACCTCCCCTTCCATCCTTGCTTTACATCTTGTAATAAGTTGGATTGTGTTCCCCCAGAATTTCTATTCCCCAGTACCTATAAATGTGACCTTATTTGAAAATAGTACATTTACAGATGTAATCAAGTTAAGAGGAAGTCATACCTGAGGAGGATGAGCCCTAAACCTGATGACTGGTATCTTTGGAGGAGAAAGAAGAGGAAGATTTGGATAATAGAGACCTGGAGGAGACCAAGATAAAGGTCATGTGATGACAGAGACAGAGGTTCTGATGCAGCTGCAATCAAAGAAGAGATGGAAAGAGCACTCCCCCAGGGCCTCCAGAGGGAACACAGTCCAGCTGACTTCTTGTATTCAAATTTCAAGCCTCCAAACTTAGAGCATTTATACTGCTCTAAGCCACTCAGTTTATAGTCATATGTTACAGCAGCTCCGAGACCCTGATACATATCCACACAGCACAATCACTCCCCATCTCTGCCTAACAGTGTTGCCTGACCTTAGAAGTCTGGCCAAGAAACTCCCAGCAAGGTGCCCACTACCTGGGCAGCCCACGAGTTCCTAGGGTGGGCCTTTACCCTGTAATTTCCCAGAGAGTTCATTTTCCCACAGGCGCTGCCAGTGAAATGCATCCCGGAAGTCCAGCCCTGCCCTGTCTCTGGTGGGGAACTTACACGGTCACAGTGGGAACCTCTAAATTATGGCTAGTTCAGGACAGGACCTGAAGCCCAGCCTGCAAGACTGAGCAGTTTTCTTTCTGGGTGCATGATTTGGCTCTGGCGAGGCTGCCTGATGGCTTGGATGGTAAAGAATCTGCCTGAAGTGCAGGAGATCTCCTGGAGAAGGAAATGGCAACCCACTGCAGTATTCTTGTCTGGAGAATTCCATGGACAGAGGAGCCTGGTGGGCTACAGTCCATGGAAACGCAAAAAGTCAGACATGACTGAGCAACTAACACTTTCACTTTCTTTTAGGCTGCCTATAGGATCATGGATTTCTTCTATCCTGACCATCTGAGGCCACACATCTCTCAGGAACTGGTAAAGCATACAACAGGCCTGGTTTCATCTGGCCTCCCCTTGCCCTCGTGAAGTAAGAACAGGCAAGGGTGGGCAAGGGGCTTGTTCTCCAGGAAGAAAACAGACTTGGCAAGGGTACGCTGAGGTTCCAGGGAGCCTGTGTCAGGACGATAAGCGAGCTGATGACTGCACGGAATGATCAACACGGGTCATCCCCAGGGTCCGGGGAGAGCAGTCTTCAGACTGGAACCTGCTGCGCTGCCTGTAGACCAGCACAGACTCCCTGTGGCCAAGTGCTTGCAAGTCCTCATCCTGCTCCATCAACAGCTGGCTGTTATTGTTCAGCCATTCGGTCATGTCCAACTCTTTGTAACCTCATGGACAGCAGCACGCCAGGCTTCCCTGTCCTTCACTATCTCCTGGAGCTTGCTTAAACTCATGTCCATTGAGTTGGTGATGCCATCCAACCATCTCATCTTGTTGCCCTCTTCTCTTTCTACCATGAATCTTTTCCAGGATCAGGGTCTTTTCCAACAAGTCAACATCTGGGGTCACAGTTAAAAATGACATCAGGGAAAAAGAGAGTCACTGGATCTTCCAAAGCCCACCCATCCCTAGGCCCTTGTGGGCAAGTTCCATTTATAACTGGGGACCAGCCTGAAACTAGATTGTTGAACTCTGGCTACAGAATGAATTAACTGGAATGGCTTGTGTGGATGGATGTGAGTTCTGTGTTACCTTCCCTTGCAGGTGACACAGAAAAGTGTCATCAGGTAAAAAAATCCCACGACCTGTAGATGCAAATCCTTATTTGCCATTTCAAAGTTTGTAGGAGCCGTATGTCATGGGATGAATTGTATCTTCCCCAAATTTATACCTTGAAGCCCTAATCCCCAAAATCTCTGAAGAAGAATGCATTTGGAGAAAAGGCCTTTAAAGAGGTGACCATGCAAAAATGAGACTAATTCCTAATCCTGCTTGGCTGGCATCCTCATAGAAAGCAGAAACCTGAGCATGCAGCAATATCAGGGAGGCATTGGCACGGATGAAACACTGTGTGCGGACACAGAAAAGGCAACCATCTGCAAGCCAAGGAGAGGGGCCCTGGGAAAAACCAAATCTTCCAACACCTCCACACCTTGTGAGAAAATAAGCTTCTGGTGCTCAAGCCACCTCATCTGTGGTGTTTTGTATGGCAGCCCCTAGCAAGCTAGTACCAATTTTGATACTTGGAGGTGGGATGCTGCTGTAACATATCACTTAAAAAGTGAAAATGGCTTTAGGACTGGGAAATGGGGAGAGGTTGCAAGAGTTTCAAGTTGTGGGACTTTCTTGGTGATCCAGTGGTTAAGACTGCTTCCAGTGCAGGGGATGTGGGTTCATTGGTCAGGGAAATAAGATTCCACATGCTACACTGCACAGCCAAAAAAAAAAAAAAAAATTAGAGGTGCATGTTAGGAAAAGTGTAGATAACCTTGGAGAAACTGATCAAGACGTTAAAGATGCTTCTGTTGAGACCTCCAATGGAAATGACACACGTGTTCCTAGATGTTAGAGGAAAGGCAATCCTGTTGCAAAATGCAAAGAACTGTGCTGAATTGTGCTCTTAGTGCAGGTGAGAAAGGGAAGACCTGTGAGTGATGAACTTGGATTTTTAACCTAGGAGATTTTTAAATAATGTATGAAAGATGTGACTTGGTTTCCCTTACTTTGTTGTTGTTAAGTCCTGTTCAACTCTTTGCAACCCCTATGGACTGCAGCACACCAGGCTTCCCTGTCCTTCACTATATAGATGGGCTTCCCCAGTGGCTAAGTGGGAAAGAATCTGCCTATCAGTGTAGGAGTCAAGGATTAGATCCACGGGTCAGGAAGTCCCCTTGGAAAAGGAAATGGCAACCCATTCTAGTGTTCTTGCCTGTATAATCCCATGGACAGAAGAGCCTGTTGAAAGAAGAGATAAATTGAAGAAGGACTTGTTAAGCAAAACAAAACAAAACACAAAACAAAACCAAAAAAATCCAGAACTCAAAGATTTGGAAAATTCTCCCTTATTCATATTGCAAAATATGAGAAAGCATGATCTGGAAAGAATAGCAAGGATGTGTGAGTGGGCAATAAATTGATAAAGAAATGACAGGAGGGCATCACAGATGCAATCAGCCATATCAGCCATCTCCTTGGAAGTCAGGGCTAGCAAATGAGACTATACCAGAAGAAATTCTGCCAACTTGGATCAAAGGGGACAGAGATGGGAGAACACAAAAGGGAGATGTTCAGACCTCTGTGATTTTACAGGAACGACAGAGCTATCCAGCTGTGAACACATGTTGTTTGTTGTTGTTTAGTTGCTAAGTCGTGTCCAACTCTTTTGTGACCCCACAGACTGTAGCCTTCCAGGCCCCATGTCCATGGGACTTCCCAGGCAAGACTACTGGAGTGGGTTGCTGTTTCCTTCTCTAGGGGAACCTTCTAACCCAGGGGCTGAAACTGTGCTCCTGCATTCCAGGTGAATTCTTTACCACTGACGTGATCCTTCCACAAAGGGAAGATTGATCCCAAAGACAATTCAGAGCTTGTCAGGACTGTCACCATCACCACAGAGCCATAGGGTACAAACCTTAGAGAGGGAGGCAGGCTTCTGGTTTTGAGAAAGCCAAGTTGCAGCCACTCAGGGTCTCCTCGGAGGAGCCGCTGATACCTTGCCCTCAGACTTCCAGCCTCCAAAACTGTGAGAAAATAAATGGTCACTGTTGGTATTTTGTTTGGTTGTGGTATCTTGCTAGGGTGGCAAACTCATGTACCATATTTAAAAAGAGGAAATAGTTGGAATTGATTTTAATAACATCTTGATCCAATAGATCCCCAAATAATATCATTTTTAACACGGAATCAATATAAAAATTATTGATCAGATATTTCACATTCTTTTGATGGTACAGTATCTCCCAAACACTTAATAGTATATCTCAATTTGAATCCATCACTTTTTGGGTTCAGCGACTACAGTGGCCACACACTATTCAGCTATGTGACCCATTCAAAAGCAAGCCATCACTAATTATGCTTTTTGTACAGATTTCTGGAAAGAAATTAAAAAAAAAATTGGTGCCTATAAGTAGACACCAAGTTTCTTTCTAGATTTCTGCTTTATGCATTGAGGGGAGAAAAAGTTACTAAAGATAAAGAACTTCTACCCAAATATGGAAGCTAGAAAGCAATCAGGGAACTTCTCTGGTGGTGCAATGGCTAAGACTCCATGCTCCTAATGCAGGGGGCCTGGGTTCAATCCCTGGTCAGGGAACTGGATCTCACATGCTGTACCTAAAGCCTGGCACAGTCAAATAAATTTTTTAAAAAGGAATAAGTCTTTGCGTTTTAAAAAGAAAGAAAACAATCAGGAAAGCTGTAAAAAGCAATGATCCAGACAAATTTTGCATGTTAAAGGATGTGTTCAGCAAAGAGCACTTGAGTTTTGGATGATAGAAACAGAAGTTCTGTTTCTGTTGAAACTGCCCACAGAGAGTTCCCCAAGAACCCACACTCTTTCATGACCCAAATTCCTGCTGTTTCCCCCCGACTGGAATCTTGCTTCCCTCTATTTCCTGGAATTTTTGAATCCATCCACTCCAACTCAGATCTGGTCTCCTGTATCCTCAGTCACCCCCACCACTCCCAGCCTGGTCCGCACAGCACACAATCCACAATCTGCAGATGCCCTGCTTTTGACTTTAGGATAAAACTGAGGGTTTTTATTCCATGACGTCCAGGCTCCTGCATGCTCGGTCTCCCACCTGCTGCTCCAGATCATTGAGAGCCTCTCATCTTCACCCTCTTGTGGTTTCGTGTTCTTGCCACACACACACTCCACCCCTCCCACACTCCACCACTCTACCCCTCAGCTTCAATGATATCTCCTCCTGGAAGTCTTTCTGGTTTCACAGCCCTTTGCCACCATCCTACCCAGCAAAAGAACTGTTGTTGTATTGAATACCTCCCACCTCTCAAAATGTTCTTTTTAATTAATAACTCTTTTTACAACAGTTTTGCATTTATAAAGAAAACTGAGCAAAAAGTACAGATAGTCCCCATGGACTCCTACCCCCACCTCAACTTTCTCATATTATTTCCTTCTTTTATTAGTGTGGTATGTTGGTTGTGTGGAGAAGGAAATGGGAACCACTATTCCTGCCTGGAGAATCCCATGGACAGAGGAGCCTGGCAGGCCACAGTCTATGGAGTCACAAACATTGGACATGACTTAGTGACTAAATTATCACCACCACATGTTGGCTGTAATTAAATGATATCACATTATTTTTACCTAAAGCCCATGGTTGGATGGCATCACCGACTCAATGGACATGAGTTTGAGCAAGCTCTGGGAGTTGGTGATGGACAAGGAAGCATGGTATGCTGCAGTTCTTGAGGTCACAAAGAGTCAGACACAACTGAGCAACTGAACTAAACTGAACTGAACTGAAAAGTCCATAGTTATCACTCAAAGAAGCTTGCTCCTTGGAAGAAAAGTTATGACCAACCTAGACAGCATGTTAAAAAGCAGAGACATTACTTTGCAAAAAAAGGTCTGTCTAGTCAAAGCTGTGGTTTTTCCAGTAGTCATGTATGGATGTGAGAGCTGGACTATAAAGAAAGCTGAGCCTTGAAGACCTGATGCTTTTGAACTGTGGTGTTGGAGAAGACTCTGGAGAGTCCCTTGCACTGCAAGGAGATCCAACCTGTCCATCCGAAAGGAAATCAATCCTGAATATTCACTGGAAGGACTGATGTTGAAGCTGAAACTCCAATACTTTGGCCACCTGATGTGAAGAACTGACTCATTTGAAAAGACCCTGATGCTGGGAAAGATTGAAGGCAGGAGGAGAAGGGGCAATAGAGGATGAGATGGTTGGATGGCAACACCAACTCGATGGACACAAGTATCAGTAAACTCCGAGAGTTGGTGATATATAGGGTAGCCTGGCATGCTGCAGTGCATGGGGTCAAAAGAGTTGGACACAACTGAGCGACTGAACTGAACTGACTGAACATTCATGCTGATTCTTTGTGTTGTACATTCTATGGGGTTTGATAAATGCATGATATCATGTGTCTCCCATGACAATATCGCACAAAATTAGCTTCACTGCCCTAAAAATCCCGTGATCCATTTACTCACCCTTCCCCCGCCTCGTCCCCACAAATCCCTGGCAACCACTGATCTTTTTACTGTTTCTTTTCTTTTGAAGTTTTGTCTCTTCCCGAATGTCACAGAGTTGGGATCATATAGCATTAGCCTTTTCAGATTGGCATCTTTCACTTGCTACTACACATTTAGGGTTCACCAATGGCTCAGTGGTAAAGAACCCACCTGCAATACAGCAGATGAGGGTTTGATCCCTGAGTCAGGAAGATCCCCAGGAGAAAGGAATGGCAACCCACTGCAGTATTCTTGCCTGGAGAATCCCACAGACAGAGGAGCCTGCCTGGCTACAGTCCATGGAGTCGCAGAGTCCAACATGACTGAGCAACTAAGCATGTACCTACCATGTCTTTTTGCAACTTAAAGCTCATTTCTTTGTATTGCTGAATAATGTTCTATTGTATGACTACAGCACAATTTGCTGATTTATTCACTTACTGAAGGACATGCTTTCAAGTTTTGGCAGCTATGAGCAAAGCTGCTATAAATATCTGTGTGAACATAGGTTTTCAGCTCATTTGGGTAAATACCTAAGAACACAGTTGCTCGATTCCACAATCAGGCTATGTTTCACTTTACACGAAGCAACCAGACTGCAAAACATTTTTCTGATGACTATTATCATTTGACTCTTTTAGAATAGTAATATTTGAGAGTTAATCTAACCCATGCCAGTCTTGTTATAGTCACAAAAATGAAGCTTCAGAGGGGAAGGAGGGACAGCTGGATGAGAAAGAAAGAAAGAAACTGCTTAGGAGAGCTTAGCTCGCCTGGTAAGAGAGAGTTTCCTGTTTTTTAGTGTTACAGACCACATGTGGCTGGTCTCAATCATCACACACAAACAGCAGCATCTGCCCACACTGCTGGGCAGTCACAAAACACAGCAAGGAGCTGCTGAGCTGCAGGGATGCCGCTAGATAAACTCCACTCCTCCAGGACCAGAGAGTTATGTGACCTGTGCAGCCCTTTGGGACACAAACTGAGCACCCATTGTAACAAGGAAGAGTTAATGAATTTATGCTGGATCTGCTTCTGTAACTTTAACCCTCATTTTGCTGCTTTTGTTACTGTCAGTTCAGTTCAGTTCAATTCAGTCGCTCAGTCGTGTCCTAGTCTTTGCACCAGGCTTCCCCGTCCATCACCATTTCCCAGAGTTTGCTCAAATTCGTGTCCATCAAGTCGGTGATGCCATCCAACCATCTCATCCTCTGTCATCCCCTTCTCCTCCTGCCTTCAATCTTTCCCAGCATCAGGGTCTTTTCCAATGAGTCGGTTCTTTGCTTGAGGTGGCCAAAGTATTGGAGTTTCAACTTCTGCATTAGTCCTTCCAATGAATCTTCAGGACTGATTTGTTATTGTAAGCATACATAATGGCCTGCCTCAGGGAGATAACCTGAGCCCCCCAGGACTCTAAGGAAGTGAAACTAACACATTCCCTTGCCTGAGACTTGCTATTCTAGGGGACATTTGCAAGGATTGAATAGTCTTTTTACTTTGTTTCCCCTCAACCTCTGATCCTTAAAAGAACCTGGTAACCAGGCCCCAACAAGTCGATTATTTTTAGGTGTTATCCTGCCATCTTCTTGGCCAGCCAGCTCCCGAATAAAGTCCCTTCCTTGTTCCAACACGTCGTCTCAGATTTATTGGCCTATGGACTCGGTAACACAATGGGAAGAGTCCTCCCACTGTATCTTGGTTGACACAGATGTAACAAGAGAGCCTGAGCCCATGTCTGTTAATTATCACTGCCCAGGGAACAGGGTATCTGTATCTATACCAAAATACCAGTACCAATAGCAAATTCACCCAAAGAAGCCACTCCTGAAATTCCCTAAAACAGTCTGGAACTAAACCCAGACAGAACATGTGTCATTTCGTGAGTGAAGAGGGCCAGTCTGCACCCAGATCAGGGCCACTTGCCTTGTAATCTTAGAAACGACGCTGGTTTCTTTGCCTCCCACCTCCACTGTCAGCAACCAACCTTAAACGGGAATAACACCAAGAACCATGTGAGCCGTTCAGACAAAACACAATTTATAATCTTTTAATCACTACCGGGCTAGACAAGCTTCTTCCAACACAAACTCCCCACACATCCTCCATGCCTTTTATTTCCCTCCCACGAATCCACAGAGCCCCTCCACAGAGGAGATATTGCAAAACCCTCTGCAACAAATGGGATATAGCTTCCAGCTACACCTCTTTTTGGGAACGGGTACAAAACTGTGGTTTTATGTCTCAGGAAGGCTCCTTCCAAAGCAGATGGGTGACATTGCACAATTAAGACAACTGACACCGCTCTGTCTACCCAGGACCAGAAACCTGGGTACCTGGATGGGATCTGCAACTGGCTTCTGCTAAAGCAAGTGAAAGTGTTAGTCGCTCAGTCATGTCCAACTCTGTGTGATCCCATAGACTGTAGCCCACCAGGCTTCTCCGCCCATGGGATTTTCCAGATAAGAACACTGGAGTGGGTTGCCATTTCCTTCTCCAGACGATCTTCCCAACCCAGGGATGGAACCGGGGTCTCCTGCATTGTGGGCAGACTTTTCACTGTCTGAGCCACCAGGGAAGCCCTCTGCTAAAGCAAAATGCATTTCAGTTCAGAGACAAACTCAAAGACTCGGCCTTTCACGGTTTTGTTTTGTTTTTCGTTGTTACAAAGGGTTCCCCTTAAGCTTATGATAAACTGAAAAGTTGGTTTTGTGTTTTAGGTCATAGATGTCAAAAGAAGCCTATCCTTTATATCAGACAGAGTTAAATTATGCTTCTGCTTTTTTTTTTAACCTGGAAAATTTCCCCTGAATTGAAAAATAGGCCTCCACTCTTTTTTTTTTTTTTAATAAGTCACAATAGAGCTTCTTTGGTGGCAAGCCACTGTCTGCTGTTCTCAGACAGAATCTTTGCATCCAGCCTGGCAGCTCCACACAGCCACACCAAGCACCAAGTCTTCTCCTAAATTATTATTATTATTGCCTAGAGCAACTGTCAAAGCATGTAGGCTTCAGAAATACTCTGGATTTTATCATTGTTGCTGCTGCTGCTGTCGCTCAGTCAGGTCTGAGTCTTTGCGACCCCATGGACTGTAGCCCGCCAGGTGCCTCTGTCCATGGGATTTACCAGGCAAGAATACTGGAGTGGATTGCCATTTTTCTTCTTCAGGGGGATCTTCCCAACCCGGGGATTGAACCTGTGTCTCCTGTGGCTCCTGCAGATATATTCTTAACTGCTGAGGCACTCAAGAAGCCCCTTGTGTTACTAGCTTCTGCTTTTATTTTATGTCAATCGGTAGGAGATAGACATGCAGCTACTGTGTCCAGATATCCTCCTGGCTTGGAAGGCTGGAACCACAGGACTGAGGGGCCACAAGACCCACAGGCAATGTGCGCTGCCGGATCTTTTATCAAGCAGTCCAGCTCAAGGCTTCAGACCCTGGGTCTGGCTCACTACGGACACTTCCATCACTAGACGGGCGGTGAAACCCATTCTGGAGCTGACACAGCACATGTATCCAAGCTTTACATCTGTGTTTCTGTTTTTCTTAAAGCCACGTCATCCTCTAAGAGAACAAACAGCCTATTCCACCAAGTAAAAGATGATGATACGACGTTCAGCTAGTCTATGAAGATGGATGGGTTCCATGTCCTATAAGTAAAGTCCCCTTGTACTTAATCACACTGAGCCAGACATGCAGGCAAATTATTGTCCACCAAGAGTAAACCGTGATGACGAACTGCTTTTAAATATAAGACCCTGCGTGGCTTTTTCATTTCTTGGGGACATCTTGTGTGTCTATGCTATGAATATTATGATAAACAGGGTGTGAATGTTGGGATGTAAAACAGTAAAATCGCCGTGTAGAAGTTTTCATGCATGTATACACACATATATCTTCATAGTTTAATTAGTAAAGGTACAAAGTATAGAAAAGCCAACTCCTCTTGCTAAATATTTATTTAGTAAATCCATAAATCCATATTTATGGAACCAGAAGTTTTAGATAAAATAAGACATTGAAAATAATCAGGAATTTAAATTTAGGGACTTATGTCTGAAGAAGGCTCCTTCCAAAGCAGATGGGTGGCTGGCTTTGGGACACACGACATCTTTCTCACAGTGCCCGTTTTTCACATCAGATGGCATTAGTACTTGCGGCTACTCATGCACCCACACGCACTTATTTTCTACTCGATTAGAATCTGGTTCTCTATATTTTGATCACCAACTGAAGCATGTGACTTTCTTTACAGGCCAAAATAAAGGCTTAGTACTTTGAGAGATGTTTTATTTTTACAACCTTGGCAAAGCCAGTATCATTGATTAAATGTCTGAATTCCAGGAGAGAGAGAAACTTGGCAGAATCTGGGGGTTCCCAAGGAAGCTGGATTGGTCCCAAACAAAGGAGAGGTTCCAAGTGATGCTTTTTTTATTTTAATTCATGCTAATAGATGTCCTGTGGCTTGTCACTGGGCCTCCAGAGGGCTGAAAAGTGTGTGTGGGTGGGTGGGGGGGAGTGGATAAGGGTAAGGGTAACATTTATGTGTGTGGATTAACTAGCAGAAGGGTGAGAGCATCTCAAAGACAAAAATGCTAGCAACTACCTTGATTATTATCGCTCATGGTGGGCAACATTTGCCCACATTGGTGCTTAAGAACTGTGCTCCTAAGGAGAGGTGGGATGAATTGAGAGAGTAGCATTGAAGTATATACACTACCATGTGTAAAACAGTTAGTGGGAAGTTGCTGTATTACACAGGGACCTCAGCTCGGGGCTCTGTGAAGACCTAGAGGGGCTGGATGGAAGGGTGGTTGGAAGGGACGGTGGGAGGGAGCCCAAGAGGGAGTGGATATATGTATACATAGAGCTGATTTACGTTGTTGTACAACAGAAACGAACACAACATTGTAAAGCAATTATCTTCTGATTAAAAAGAAAAAAAAAAAAGTTGTGTTTTTTTTTTAAAGCGCTATTGTCCTACACTGCCTCAGAGTTGCAACTCACTTGCTTCATGGGCTTTGTTTAGGATTCATGGACCCAAGTTTCATTTTAGCCCTAAATGACTTTCGAATGCTTTTGCTGTTTTGACATCGGTATGTGCAGCTGGATCCAAAGAGATACCAGTTCTCTACAGTTTTCCATGGCAGTCCACACTTGCTTTTGATTAATTTATTAACCCATGAACTCCCTTGGGGGTGGAGGGGGAATACAGCGGGGAAGCACCTTGAATCCTTTTAACATTTCAGCCTTGCTCTTTATAAAAACTGCTGAGCCCTTCCACAGCCTATCTTTTCTTACCAGCAGAGTGAAATATGTTTTTAAATGTTTGGAAAGAATGGAGAATTTAAATGAATTTCATGTGGATATCCACACACGCATGCGCGCACTTGCTCATCTTTGTTGCCTGCCATCGCCTGTGTCCACCGACTCTATGACCGCATCACTCATCAGTGGTGAAATCTGCTTTTAAGCAAGACACACAGATGGGAGAGTTGGGAGTTTCCCCTTGCTCTTTGAGCCCCTCTACCCCTACCCCCGCATCTTTCGTCAAAGTGTGAGAGTGTCAATTTCATCAGATGCTGAAAACTTCCCAGTACAAATCTGCCCACGTGAAAGTGAAGTGGGGTGACCCTTCATTTAAAAAGACCTCATCTCGAGCATCAAACTAGAGCTATCTTTCTATCCAGGCTTATCTGTCCATCACCACAGTGCCCAAGTGCTTGATTTAAACTGACATTATGCCAAAAAAGCAACCAGACAGAAAAAGAACTGTTTACTACAATCACCAAAGAGCCAAATTATTATACTTCTAGCATCAATCAACTTACTCAGGAGTCCATAATTTTCAGCTTATGGTAGATCTTCAATAATTTGAATATTCCATGTTGGGGGGAATCAATATTAAATTGAGGGTAATTATATAGCATTTTATGTAAAGGCTGCATTGTGATTGTTATATAAGTGCATTCTTTACTTCGAAAAATGTTAACCGTGTGTGTACCAATTTAGTTCCTAACAAATTTCCTTCCACATGAAAAATGAGAACTTATAATGGCCACCTGATTTTAATATATCAGATTCTTCTAAGAGGTGGGAAGTTCAGTAAGTTGAACATTTCCTGGAAATATACTTGATTT
This sequence comes from Muntiacus reevesi, assembly GCF_963930625.1. NCBI lineage: Eukaryota > Metazoa > Chordata > Mammalia > Artiodactyla > Cervidae > Muntiacus > Muntiacus reevesi. Next base: position 27,232,262 of record NC_089256.1, read on the forward strand.
TATTTTCCAAGCTTTATTCATTGACCAGGTGATATAACTATGTATTAGTGGCTTAGGAGCTAGTGGTACTTTAATTATTAAGTTAAAAAATGATCAGAAAACAAGCATTTACTATTTATTATTTTTCTTTCAAAATGTTCCTTAATTCTTAAAAATAAATAAAATTACATTTTTATTACTAATGATGCTACAGAATTGATGTGTAAAAACTCTCAAAGAACATAGTCATTTTTTGAAACAAAATGGATTCTCAAAGAAAAAATTTAATCAGAGCATCACACCATCTCTTCTCTAGTCAGCAGACAGATGATGTGCTGCCTTCTGGGTAAAAATGTAACTTACATGTTTGAACTTGAATGAAATTAAGTTTCATAGTGTATAAATAGTAAGGGATGGAAGCTTTGAGGACAAAAGTAGTGGGGGTTCAGGAAGGGACTTTGAAAGCTCTTTATTACTAACTGAACTGCTCTGCAGACTAGATCTCCATCAGGAGGCAGACACCGAAGTTGAGAGTCAGAATGAAAGACAAAGGTTGTCCTGGCAAACCAAGGCCACAGCTTTGCACGACTTCCAGCCACTGCCAGTCTATGTCATCAGAGTCCACGTAAATGCTGCCCTCGGAGAGGTATAGTGCACAACCTGTGCAGATGGACAGTCCCTTCTGAGCCAGCTGACTCATTTTATAAGTTATGTGTGCAGTGAGAGACAGATTTCGACTCAAACATAGGAAAAATATTTTTGCAACAGTAAGTCGTCAAAGATGAAACTGGTTGACTCAGGAGGTGGGGAGGGCTTGTTATAAGACATGTCCAAGCACAAAGTGCTTTACCACCCGCCATGGGCTCTCAAAGGAGGTTTGCAACTCGAGTGACAGTAAGGGCTTACCTCTGTGGTTGTTAAGGGTTTGTTTCCAATCCCCAAAGTCAGGAACCCATCAGTCAAACACAAGTCTTCAGGCTTCGAAACTTGAACTAATATATGGAGACCTTGAACAGTTATGGAAATCAAAACAGCTATTTGAGAAGGCTGTGACTTAAATAGGGCCTTCCCAGGTGGTGCTAGAGGTAAAAAAAATAAAAAGCCCACCTGCTAGTGCAGGAGATGTAAGAGATGTGGGTTCGACCTCTGGGTTGGGAAGATCCCCTGGAGTAGGGCATGGCAATCTACTCCAGTAGTCTTGCCTGTAGAATCTCATGGACAGAGGAGTCTGGTGGGCTACAGTCCACAGGATCGCAAAGAGTTGGACATGACTGAAGTGACTTAGCACGCATGTGACTGAAATACAGGGGAAGCAGGGTTCCTGAGTCCTCTCTTAGCTGCTACAAAAATAAATCATTGTCACAGATGTCATTTTCCCGTATTCTTCCCTCTGTGGTTGCATCACATTCAGCTTCCTCTTCCAGCTAATATTTCAGAAAGTACTGGTGACCACGCCGCCTCTGCCCATCAAGAGGGCAGTAGTTCAAGAGGTCCAAGCCAAGACCTAACAGGAAGTGGGAATGGTCTGTGAGGTATCAATGTGTGTGTTGCGTGTGTGTGTCCAAAAATGGATATATTCACTTCAAAGTCAGCAAGTACTCCCAACAGCCACATACATCGCCCTCTGTGCGCATAGTCTACAAGGCTCACAAAGGAGCAAGTGCAGGGCCAGGCAGTGAAGGAGGGGGAGGCATTTGCAAAGGCTGCATTCTAATGTTCCTCTCTTTACCTTCTCTCTTGGTCCAGAAGCAAAGAGTGGGAAGTACGTGATCCCACAGTAGTATTTCATTAGATAACAAGACTGGAAGATCCTTTCATGGCAGCCAGGGAACTCAAAAAGACAATATAACAACTTAGAAAGATCACAGTTTTGAGGCATAATTGGTCCCGAGGCCAAAGGCAGCCTTTGCCACTCTGGTAGCTGCAAAACCAGTGTTCCTTGGCATCTTCTCACACTAAACTTGGACTTCGAGGTGGCACTAGGGGTAAAGAACCCACCTGCCAATGCAGGAGATGCGTTGTGTCAGTGTGGTACCAGGGTGCCTAATGGTGATCACAGGTTAAGTCACTAATTCTCATCTCGATCCCTGGGTCAGGAAGATCCCCTGGAGAAGGAAATGGCAACCTGCTCCAGTACTCTTGCCTGGAGAATCCCATGGACAGAGGAGCCTGGTGGGCTTCCGTCCGTAGGGTTGCACAGCGTCAGATAGGACTGATAGGACTTAGCACTCACATTAAACTCAAAAGCCACATGAAGCAGCATTCCGAAGCGCTCCACGTCACAAGATTTCCTATAACTTTTTTTTTTTTTTTAATTTTTGGCTGGACCTTCATTGCAGTATGTGGGCTTTCCCTAGTTGCAGTACAACTCTGCAGCATGTGGGATCTTAGTTCCCTACCCAGGGATCAAATCTGAGTCCCCTGCATTGGAAGGCAGATTCATAACCACTGGACCACGAGGGAAGTCCCCCTGTAACATATTTTGAAGACCAAGGAGCTATGTTCTCCAGAAGGACAAATGATGTTGGGGTCTGCAGAATGTAGCATCTAGAAGTCCTGCCCGAGGGGCACTCGGATGTTGTGCACAGTGGAACTGCCTGGCAAAGTTCTGCCTCCTCCTGGGAAACACGGCTTTGGGAATAACATTCTTCATCTAGATACTGGAGGTACTACCTGCCACTGCATAGCATCGTTATAATTACTGACTTAACCTGTGATCACTGTTAGGCACCCTGGCAGGCCACTGACACAGGTGGCTCTATTTCAAATTGTTACCCAGACCCTCCCTCTGGATGTCCGAGCAAACGTGGACAGACGTGCGTGCACCTGAGATGGGGTCTCTGCCTCCTTGACAAACTCAGTTACCTATCACTGGCCTCTCCCAGGCTGGCATAAGTCCAAGATCATTCCCAGAACATGTCCTTGAACTAGCCTCACTCAGGTTTTCCATGTTTAGGTTGCCTCTTAGGGATGAAGCAGTCAGCTTGGTTCTATTAATAATTAAGATACCTGCACTTTCTTCCCAGTATCAGGCCGTGTGATTCATCCAAGATATTGTCCTCATGCAAACTTAGGAAATGGCTTCATTTCCTAGATAATTCAAGCAGAGATTGAATGGGAAACCTCAAAGTACCTCTGCTCTCAACTACCTGCTCGTTTCGGTCAAAAGGAACGCGTTAGCACGAATCACATAAATAAAGGATAACTCTTGCTTTACCTTGCCTTTGAGGTGGACAGGCTCCCGGTGTCTTATGCCACCTAAGTGAAGCTGTAAGGGCAAAAAGAAGGGGAAAGTCACAGCCCAGAGAAGCGATTCATTCTCAGCACAATGCTGAACTCAAAAGCCAAATAAGTTCTCCATGTCACAAGATTTCCTATTTGTCTTCAGATTCTTTTGAGTTCTGATGGGCAACATTATCCAGAAGAACAAAGGAGGCTGGGGTCTGCAGAATGTGGCGGCCAGCAGTCCTGCCTGAGGGGCACTGGGATGCCGCCCACAATCGGGCCACCGGGCGAGTTCTGCCTCCTTCAAGGAAACAGGGCTTTGGGGAAGCATGTCTTAATGCTGTCAATATCAACCAAGCCACGTTACCTCCTCCCTCCCAGACCTTTCTGCCCCTGTCTCCACATCCCAGCACTTGGAGAACAGAAAAGAGCCAGTTGGATGTGAAGGGAGGGTATCTGACAATGGAGAAGTCAAGAAGGGAAAACACACTCCAACTGATTTTATGATTGTGTGTGCAAAAAAAAAAAAAAAGTGAACCTCTTGAGAATGTTTTGACATGCATGGTAGGTTCCATTCATTTTCCAGGGCAAGAGAAAAAGAAAGTCCCTGTGGTTCACAGAAGTGGTGATTCTGAATTGAACCCTGGGGAAATTTCCTGCATCCGTTGTTTCTCCATCGACTAGGTACGCCCAGTGGGGGTCCGTTCAGCTCCTCCAGGAGCGGAATGAAGAGCAGATAATAGTCATGTCTCCATTCCAGATGTGTGGCTGCAGGAACCCTGTAGGAGTCCCCTAAGTCTCAGTTTTCACTTTTGCAAAGTGAGGCTGATAAACCCTAAATCAGGGGCACAGCTGCTGTGGGTGGGCTACACAGAGGAGGTAATGTACAAGCCAGTCTTCATTTAGGGGAGTTTTGTTGTTTTTTTTTCCCAAGATCAACTTTACTCTGTAATTGTCTTTGCTGTTGTTCCCCAACCCCACCCATCCCACCCCATTCTGAAAATAATAGGCTTCCTTTTTCTGACTCATGATAGAAAACTTGAGACACACAGAAGTACAAAGAAGAAAACAAAAACCTACACTCTCCACAATCCAAAGAAATGCCAGTAAAATTTTCTTAGACATACTCCTGTCTTTGTTTAAAAAACATTATTTAAACAGTCTCATTATTTTCATAACTTCTAAATTCTTTTATTTGCATATCATCTTATTAAGACAATTTTCACCTATCATTAGAAAATTTTTTGTTTGCAGTGATATTTGTGTTGTGTGTTTGTATGTGATTGTAAAAATAACACGTACAGTCTGGAATCTAGCCAATAATCTGTTTCTTGTTTTATGACAAGTAAAAGAGCAGCCCATGGCCACAGGAAAGGGCCAGTTCCCGGAATGGGAGCAATTATAAGATTGGACTTGTGAAAACTTCTCTTGATGAAATGTGTATTAAGGGTTACATCAACACCAGCTAGCAGAGATCCAGGACCTGATTCTCTTTCTGGTCTGTGTTCTGGGATGGTGCCTGAATTTGGACTCATGAATCACTGAGACAAAGCTACAAAAAAAAAAAAAAAAAAAAGGAGAATTCTGGAAAAGCCATGCAGCCCACCAGGAGGCTGGGATGCAACTAAAATGCAGTATGTACTCCTGCCACATTCATGACAGATGTGTTTTAGTGAAAGGTATAATTAAGTTTTAAGAAAAAAAAAAAGAAAAGGAAAGGACATTATCTGCAAGAGGCTAGAAGTTTTGTGGATAGAGACTTCAAAAACAGCCAGTGGTAAAGATGATCAGAATTTAGAAAATAATAATCACCTATAATCAAATTATTTAAAGATAATTACTGGGGAAAATATGGATGTATTTTCCATTGGATTTTTCTACACACATTTTAATAACATTTGAATTATAAACACATATTTTAACAAAACTTAAATCTTACAGCTTATACAATTTTATATCCTGCTTTTTAATTTGCTATAGCAGAGGCATTTCCACATGTGAATAAAAATTTCTTGTAGCCTTCCCTGGAGGTCCAGTGGTTAAGAATCTGCCTGCCAGTGCAGGCGACACGGGTTCGATCGCTGATTCTGGATGATCCCACGTGCAGCTGAGCAACTGAGCCTGTGAGGCACAACTACGGAGCCCAGGGGTCTAGGGCCTGTGCTCCACAACAAGAGAAGCCACTGCAGTGAGAAGCATGCACGCTGCAACAAAGACCCCAGCACAGCCAGAAAATTTAAAATACATAAGTAAACAGAAACTTCTTGCAAACTCCATGATAATATCTGCAAAATACTCCATCATATGGACTCACCAAAATTTAAGGCATCATGATCATGGTTGTTGGATATCATGGTTGTTGTTTTGAAACGTTGCACAATTAAAAACACCTCAGCAATGCCGTCTGCTCTGAAAATTCGGTTTGAGCTTCTTGTTACTCCCAAAGGACAGATACCTGGAAGGGGGATTCTGGGTAAAGGAGGTAAACTTTGATTTAAGTCTCTTGCTATATGATGAAACTTTCAGAAAGATCATTCCAACTTCTACCTCCCTTGGCTGAGTGTGTCCACATGATCACACTTTTGGATAACACTGGCATCACCACAACTGATCTTTGCTAATCCGATGTACAGAATGCCAGTAGGATTTTAATTTGCATTTTTTATATTATTTCCTTTGACTTACAAGTGCTGGGCACTGTCATTTGCATTTCTTCTGTGAACTGTTATCTCTTTTGCCTATTTTGCTTTTGGAGCTTGACATCTTTCTTCCTGAGTGGTGTGAGTTCCTTAAATAGGATGGTTGCTAATCACAACTGGATTTGATGAGAAATATTTTTCTACATTGTCTGGCTAACAATGTTGTTTAGAGCATTGTGCTAATGCATGCTAAGTCGCTTCTGTTGTGTCCGACTCTTTGCAACCCTATGCACGGAGCCCACCAGAGTCCTCTATCCATGGCAAGAATTTGCTTAGATTATTGGTGAAACTCAAATATCTTTCATTTTTTTATTATCTATTTTTTTTGCTAATTTTTAAAGTTAATTGATGTTTAGAAAGTCTTTCCTAGTCTGTCTGCCAGGTACTCACTTCTGTTTTCTTATACCATTTTTGAAATGGTTTTACGGAGGGTTTCAAGAAATATGGAATTCAGGAATTATTGGAACTTTAGAAACCAGAATCTAGAGAGTTGCTTTACCAAAAGCCTTGGAAACAGAGATAAGGGGTGTGGTTCTCGCTGATTGAATTTCAGAAGAATGAAATTGTCACTGATTTTCAGGCCTTCAGAAACAGGTGAATTCCAGCAGTCTCATCCAAGATTGGTTGGAGGGTTTAAAATTGGGTCTGCTGATTACATCATTCTGTGACTAAAGAACAAGCAGTCTTCTCCCCACTTGGATTTGGAACATAGAAAAATTTTATTCTCAGTGTCTATCCATCTCCTTCTCTTCCACATCTGCCTCCCTCTCTCTCCTATTTCTATTTATGCCTTTTTTTTTATTGATATCTATATACATACATATATATAAAATCTTCCACATCTCCCCAACTTTCTAACTTCTCTCTCCATCTTCTGATCAATGGAATTTATCTATTTATCTACCTACTTATCGTCTTCCATTGATATCTGTCTCTTTAGTATCTATGAATCTATCTTCTGCATTTATCTACTCACACACCTGTTGTTCATTTGTTAAGTTGTGTCCTACTCTTTTGCAACCCCGTGGATTGTAAGCGCGCCAGGCTCCTCTGTCCATGGAACTCCCCAGGCAAAAATACTATAATGGGTTGCCGTTTCCTTCTCTAGGGAATCTTCTCGATCCAGGGATCAAACTTGTGTCTCCTGCGTGGGCAGGCAGATTCTTTACCGCAGAGCCACCAAGGAAGCCCATCTATGCATCTACATTTATTTTATTACTTCATCTCTTTGTGTTTTCCCAAAAGTCTAAAAAGAAAAGTGTCTCAAATTTTATATTATCAATTCAGGTTCCTACAGGGTTGATTCTTTCTCTCACTGTTCCTAACATGGGTTTTCACTGACCTGCAATTTTTAGCTTTCTTGTGAATCTTTTCCATTTTTTCCTTGCAGGTCTGCTGCATTTCAGTCAGCATCCTTTCATTGCAGTCTGCTATGTTCTCACTCCACTTTTCAAGTTTGTGTCATGAAATTCCCAGCATCTTGTGTTATACTGAGAATACAGAACAGATGCTTTCTAAAGTCGTCTTGTTCTGGAGTTAAAATGTTTCTTTTTAATATGCTTTAACTCTGTGTCATTCATTGAGTGGTGTCCTCTTCAAATTCCTGTGTTGTCGTGCTCACCTCCAATACCCTAGAATGTGGCCTATGTGTAAACAGAGTCATTGCAGATGTCATTAGATGAGAGGAAGTCGTACTAGAGCAGGACTGGTGTCATTATAAAAAGAGGAAATGTGGACATAGACACGCGCACAAGGAGAAGACCATGTGAAGATGGCAGTCATGTTGGTATAAGTCAAGGAACCTCTAGAAGCTACAAAAAAGGTCTGGAACCCTCCTTCCCTAGCATCTTCAGAGGAAGCCTGGCCCTGTAGACATCTTGATCTTGGACTGCTAGCCTCCAAAACTATAAGGCAATACATTTCTGCTGTTTGAGCAGTCCTAGAAGCAAATACACTCTCTATCATTTTTATGTTTCAGAACGTCTTTAAATATCCGGTGCTTTATTTTGTTCATACTGACTGTTGACCCTCATGGTTCTGCCAGAGTGGTGGTGATGGTTCAGTAGATAAGACTGGATGGTGTGGTGGCTGTTGCTGCTTTTACTCTTCACCCCGCTATGATCGTGCCGTCCCTCTTCTCTGATGTGTTGATGTTTGAGCCCCCTCCCCCATTGACTTCTGTTCCCGCAGCCCTTTCTTTCTCTGGCTATGCTTTATTGAGGATGTTCTTTACCTACTCAGGGCCTGATCTTAGGAAAATGCTGGTATTCCTGAATATTTTGGTTCAATGTATTCACTTCTTAACAAAATACATGAAAATTACAACCTGCATAATTGGCAGCTTCTGAGCTGTTTTCAGTCCCTATCCCTTTTTACTTCCAATACCACACACACCACTTTTCACATCTGCCCCAATTCTTGCTATTAATACATTACCAGGAACTGCATTCTTAAAATATTTAAAACTAGAGACGATTGAAAGAATGTGTCTCTCTGTAGGGGACATAAGTGTCCAGGACATGCCAGAAATCAGTTCCCAATTAGCTTCTCCATTACTGTCTCACCTCCTCCTGGGTCCTGGGACCCAGAACAAGGTGTTGGCCATGACTACCGAAGAAGCTCTCACCTTCATGATCTGATGTTCTTTACAGGTATGAAGGTGGAAATTTATCCATAGATCTGGCAAACAGATACACACAGTCATAGCTTTTAGCTTGTTGAAATCTTTGCACATCTTTTTGTGTGCTAATAAATACTCTAATGTGCCAGGAGAAAGATATATAAGGCACTGTCCTTCATCCTAGAAGCAAACGCCATTTGTAAAAGCTGGATATTGTATCATACAGACATACGCTGTTGTTTTATCCATTTCCCTATAGCTAAACTTTTAGTTTCTTTACATACTTTCTCTACAGAGAACGTCCTTATACACAAATCTTTGCCCACATTGTAGATTGCGTCCTGAGAAGAGACTTCTAAATTTCTAGGCAGTGAGACAAAGAAATGAATATAATACCAGAGAGTAGTAGATGCTGTGATGGAAAGCAAGATAAGCAGAGAGAATGGGGACAAGCAGGGCCCGCTGTTGTAGACAGCATGGTCTCTGAGGAGAGGACATCCGAGCAGAAGCAATAGGTAAATAAATGAAGACAATATCTGGGCGGGAGGGGGGCAGGGGGTTCACTGCAGACAGAGAGCACAGCCCGTACAAAGGCCCTGAGGCAGGAACATGCAGTCTTCTTGCTGGGAATGGCAGCGAAATGCAGTGAAAAGAGATGGGGAGTCGGAGTCATAGTTAAGTTTTGGTGTCAACACTGCAATTAGCCAACTGCTTCAAAAGGAACAGCTCCCTTCTCTTCTTTAAGTATCAGTTTCTTGATCAAAGCTACAATGACAGTGGATAAGGAATTCTTTTAGATCCAGGTCATCCTCCCTAGTGGTTCACTGGTAAAGAATCTGTCTGCCAGTACAGGAGACTCAGGAGACATGATTTCAGTCCCGAGGTCAGGAAGATCTCCTGGAGGAGAAAACGGCAATCCTTCCCAGTATACTTTCCTTGGAAATTTCATGGGCAAGAGAGCCTGGCAGGCTATTGTCCAGGGGTCTCAAAGAGTCAGCTACAACTGAGCATACACGCCACACAGGCGTCTGTCATCCTTTATAATCCTAAAGGTGAAAGAACATTGCCATTGCCATTTTTTCTCTCAATGTTTTGTTTTCAATGATCACAGTTTTATATCTTAGTCTTTGCCCCTCATGACTTCACTTCCTAACATAGAGAAATACTTTGCTGAGAGAGTGAACGTTGGAAAACAACTTCGTGTGATGCAGAGTGCTTTGTCCGAGATGATTGGAAAAGCTTACTGTCCTCTGGTCATGTTGGAATTTGGCATGTGTTTTTACGCACGCTGTGAAGGGCAAGTCCCAGCAGGACACTGTTTTCCCCAGAGAAATGATTAGACTACAAGAAGAAAAAAACCGGAGCCATGTAATTTATGGCACTGTGTTCACAGGGAGCAGAGTCAACAAGCAATGCCATCTCCGCCAGATAAGAAGTTGCTTTGGAAACGGATCCTGCACAAATCATAGACATAACAGTGCATAAATGGAGCCGGCATCCTCCTTTGTCATTAGACAATTAAGAGCTCACGAAGGGAAAGCAAATGTCTGCGCTCTTTTTAATGACTGCTACTCAAAATAAAGGAAAACTGTTGCTTTATTCTACTGCAGAATTTGCCAAAAGACAGAGCTTTTTTTTTTTTTTTTCACACTGCCTGAGAAATAATGATCACTGGCACCAAATGAAGGTGTCACACAAGCTCTTAAAAGCTCCCCCCTCTGCCCCAGGACAAAGAAATTTGAGTATTGAGAACAATAGGCAGATTATAAGTGAAATGTTCCTTCACATTATGGACCCAGGCAGAGAGGACAGAAGTCTAAGCATTGGCTTCCTCGGAGCTAAAAGATGGAGAAAACCCGCGAAATGATCTCACACTAAAACCTGGATATTATGACCAGGGGGAAGGAAATGACCTTTCCAGGTTTCCTCCAGTCTGTTCAGAGGCCTAAAATCAAGACTGGTGGATTCTCAGTATCACCCCCTAAAGTGGGGGAAGGTGATTAAAGGATTAAAATTTGCATGCAAAGCAATAGATATTCAAACCCATCCCACCCCCCCTCCATGTAACAGAGAAGATAAAAGCTGTTTCCTTTCAAAGCTTCAGGTTAAAGATGGAAGAATTAGCCAATGTGTAATTGTATCGCGGGGCACTCAGAAAGGCCTGAAGGGAGAGAAGACATGATACCCAAATATCAATCTGTGCTTGGGAAAAAAAAAGATTAACCCCTGAAAAACCACATCGAAAAACCCAAGAAATGTTATTGCCTCAGGCAGTGGTTCTCAAAGGATGGGGCTGGATTTTGACTCCCCTCCCAGGGGACATTTGACAGCCCCTGAAAACAGATTTGGTGGTCAGGACTGGGAGGAGGAGGGAAGATACTGGTGTCGAGTGGCTAGAGGGTACCAGGGATACTGCCCACATCCCACAAGGCACAGGGTTGCCCCACAACAAAGAAGATCTAGCCCCACAGGCCACAGGGCCAACGCTGAGAATTCCTGGTCTCAGGATTCTATTCTGGGGCTTCACCCAGTTTATCTGCTCAGGACATCTCACCAGTTCATCCAGAGCACTGCTCAGAACCTCCTACCCCCAACCCTCAAAGTGAAGCCCCAGGGCTTTCCCTCAGCTTTGTCAGTTTAGTGCTGGCACAGGCATGGCCGGGTCTAGTAATTATGAAAGTTGCCCTCCACCAAAGGAAGCCCCATCTGAGGGAATAATCCTTGTCCAGGGCTAATTGATTCTCCTAGGAACCAGCTATCTGCTGTCTTTGCGGTCAAGGAGAGCCGATTTATGAGGTAGTTAAAACCTATCTGTGTCTTTCTTTGTAAATAAATTGTTTAGAGTTCTCAGATTTCAATCTAAATAGTTACAAACTTTATCAGGCTCTGCTGTAGTGTTGTTCAAAATAGGATCCTGCAATTATCACTCAATTGCCGCCTTGGAAATGAGACAGCCAGGCGCCACTGGCATGGCCCCAGGACAGCATTCTGCACAGAGATACCTATCAAGGAGATTCTTTGACTTAATGTTTCCAACAGGGCACATGACATTCTTTTTAATACACTTCTCTGGGTCCCAGGAGGGTTGATGAGATGAACTGACTGCTTCCTAAGTTAAGAGCCTCCTGAAATGCCAGAGTAGGGGTTGGAAGCCCTGGTAAGACAACAGCTGTAGGTAAGATCACAGATTGTACACACCTTGGCGTTCTCTGTCCTGGGAGATCACTCACAGAAACAGAGGACACGCTACATGGGTCAGCTTGGGACACTTAGTCCAGGGGAGCCATTAAAACAAAAAAAAAATCACTTACTTGGCATTTCAATTGCTTCAGTCTAAGGAAGTTACTTAAGGAAGGAAAACAAAACCAAATAGCTATACCTCGACATACCAACCATAGTCCTAAAAATATTAAGCAATGCTAAGTCAATGTTTCTCAATCATTTTTCGATCATCATTCCCCCAAAAGGAGCTTTTTAGACATTTTTTTTCTTTTCCTTTCTGATCTCCTCTCCTCTTCCTTGAAATTTCGGTAGGACAGATATATCTGGTCATGTACAGTGGTACTTTGGAAGGTCACAAACCATTGTAGTAACCTGGATTTCTTTGCTCCCTAAAAAGAAATTGTCTCTCCACGGGGGAAATAACAACCCTGTTGAGAATGCAGGAGCTACACTTGAGTCTCCACATATGACTCATTTGTCATCAACAGTAGCCACCATCAAAAAACATTTAAAACTTTTATATCACTTATTTTTTACATTTTTTATGGTGCTTTGTAGGATTAGCAAGAAAGTTAAAATAATCTACTGATAGATAAATCACTCAACATTTGTGTACATCTAGGCCTTTCTGTAAAGGGGTTTATTTATAATATGGATTTATACAACATGTACTTTTAAAACTTATTGGTTTTACTTATATGTGGAACAAATTTTCATATAATCACTAATTTTTATGACTTTTTTATGGATGAATAATATTCCATTACAAATATGTAGGTAATCAAATTTACTGAACCTGTTTTATTGGCTAGTTAGGCTAAATTTAATGTATCTGTATTAGAAAAGGCTGCAGACAGCAGAGGCAGTAAGCTTCCATCATTTCTCGGAATGCATTCACATTGCAAAATGTTAGGACTTTTTGTCTTTTATGTCAAAACATACTAGAATCCTGATTTAAAAAAAAAAAAAAACATAGTTATTAAGTGAAAAAAAATCTATGTAGATTAATTAAAGCAAATATTTTTTTGTTTTTTTTTGGGGGGGGGGCAACGTAGACGATGCTATTTTTAGCTCAAAGCAATGTATTCCTAAATGCTACCCTGAGAACTTGTACTTACTAACCTTCCCCCTCACTTAAGAGAGAAACTTTTCAGAGGAGTCCCACCCTTTCTCTTTGTGTCTGACATTAATTTTGCTGCCCTAGGTAGATCAGAAGTCCCCCAGGATATGTCTGTACTAGTCCTTGGAGGGACCACATAGAATACTGTCCAGTGTGTCCTCAAGCAGTTCATTAAATTACTATCAACGCTTGCTCTTGGAGTCTTTTCTCCCCTAAGATGCCCCAGCTTCCATGTTGTTGGCACAGAACCAGGTACAATGTCTTCCCTCAAACTGTGAATTGATCATTGGCTTTCCTAATGGGAGTCTCCCCTAGAAGCTGCCCCTTCTGTTCTCAACTCCATGCCTGGCCACAATTTTCAGGAAAATAACTCTTGAAGGTTTGCTCCCAGAGGACTCAAGTCCAATCCAAACTCCCAGGACACTATATCCCAGCCCGTTTGGTTGGAAAATAACTTGGAAAATTACAACTGCCAGCATACACATGCTTTATTATTGTTCATATCTATTTTACTTCTATGTATTCATCAAATTTCATTCAAATCTGAATATTAGCAAGGTTACGACTATATGGCTACAATTTTTCCACTGATGAGAAAGAAAGGCACTCTGGGGGATGGTCATATATCTTGTTTCACTATCATCATGTTAATCGTGTGCCCCAGTAAAATAAATTTAACTACCTGTTAAAATCTGCCTGGGTCGGGATTTCATACGTAGCAGAGCAGCAACCTTGCTGTGATCTATTGAAAGTCAGCCCTCAATAAAAGGCTTTGTGAAAAAAAAGAAAAAAAAATCTGCCTGGATATTGCAACCAATGACTATGGCAAGCAGAAGTCAAAAGCGTTTTGGATTTTAAATCCTATTGGATACATTGTGAACATAGTAGTCTATCTTGCAATTTATAATCATGTCTTCTGACAAACTATGATTTTTTAGTACACATATTTGTTTTTATTGTGAGAGTCACATAGAAAGGGAGCAGTTCTGTGCTCTGGGATGGCCTAGAGAGGTGAGATTTGGGGGTGGGGGGAGGCTCAAGAGGGCGAGCATATCTGTTTATTTATAGCTAATTCACATTGTTGTACAGCAGAAACCAGCACAACACTATAAAGGAATTATCCTCCAGTTAAAAATTTAAAACTGTGTCTACCCTAAAATATGATAAAAATAAAATATTTCCCCAATCCAAGTGTGACCCAGCTCCAAGTGTTGGTGATGGACAGGGAAGCCTGGTATGCTGCAGTCCATGGGGTCACAAAGAGTCAGGCACAGCTGAGCAACTGAACTTCCCTAACTTTAAGGAAAATATAAACTGGGAGCCAATCCTTAGAAGCTAAGCCTTTTTCCATTAAAATATAAATATCTGATCTTAGGCAGTGTATGGACTGAATCACGTGCTGCCAGCATCCATATGCTGAAGCCTTAACCCCCGAGGCCCTCAGAATGCGACTGTATTTGGATACAGGGCCTGTAAAGGGTAATTACATTAAATCAGGATCATTGAAGTGATTCTAACCCAGAAGGACTGGAGTCCAAAGAGGAGGCTAGGACATGGAGTCACACGAAGGGAAGCTCATATGAAGACAGTGGGAGAAGTCCAACTCCAAGGAAAGAGGCCTCAGAAGGAAACCAACCCTGCTGACCCCTTGACCTTGGACTTGTAACCTCCAAGACTGTGAGAAAACAGATGTCTCTTATTCAAGCCCTCCAGTCTGTGGTGCTTTGTTATGGCAGCAAATTAAGACAAGTAGTGTTCCAAGAAAAGATAATGGTAAATCTCCAGCACAGAGGTCTTCAAGTTAGAAAGAAAAAAAATCTAAATTTCAGAGTTTGGACCCATACAGGCATATTGGTAATATGGGTAGGGGGAGGGGACAGGACTTTCCTTCGGGTGGCAGGGCAGGGTGCAATTTGTAGTGATGCTAATATTAAGGGATGCTTATAATTCTAAGTAGCTGAAGGGAGTTAATGAGAAAACAGGAAGAACAAACTGTCTAGGTTTGAGGGCACAATTTTCTAAATGAACTTGTAGACCCAGACTTTGGAGTCTTAGGTCGCAGACTCTGAATTCAAAGGCTAGGTCTTAGGGGACCGAGGATGTGAGAGAGAAAGTGGGACTTTTGAGAACATTTCCTGGGCTGCTGAGTCAGGAGTCTGGAGGGAATAGCAGACTTGTTCAGACGTCACCAAACAGCAAGCAGAGGGGCCTTTCTGCCCCCCCAGAACAAAAGGGCCAAGTGGTGATCAAATCTGTAAATAAATCAGAGGAGGCTGCCTGCCAGAAACCAGGCACCACTGTGAAGATTTAAACCTTTCAAATCTGAGTTGAGACAAGATCCTCAGGTCTCCCCTAGTGGGTTCTGTGGTTCCCCTGAGACTTCATCCACAGAAACCACTTTGTGCCCTGGACTATGTATAATCCAGAGAATATTCTTTTGAAGTGACATGGTTGGTTAATTAATTCAGTCTTTTGAATTTCTCTGAATTATCCCCTTCCACCCCACGCTAAGGTCCCTGCCCTGAAAATCAGGTCAAAACTTCCTTAAGGGCAGTGACTCTGACTCCTTGAATATATTTAGTCAGTTTCTCTTTGCTTCCAGCTGTTTCCTCCAGAACTTTCACATGATAAGTGCTTAGCAAATATTTGGGAGATTATGTGTAAATGTGCACATGTGTATGCTTTCATGAACAGAACTACACAAATTCACACACAGCAGACACAAATTCTCACTCTGTCTTCATGCCAGGGAAGAGAACCCTCCCCCAAACACATGCAACCACACATATGCTCATCTCCATTTCCTAACAGCAGAGCATAAAACAACTGGCTTGAAGAAAAGCCTGGGGGAGAAGGAAAGAAACAAGTATTATCTAATAACCTAGCATGCACGCTTAGTTGCTCAGTCATGTCCAACTCTTTGAGACCCCATGAACTGTAGCCCACCAGGCTGCACTGTCCATAGGATTTTCCAAACAAGAATACTGGAGTGGATTGCCATTTCCTACTCCAGGTGATCTTCCCGACGGGTTCAATTCCCAGGAATTGAACCCACGTCTCCTGTGTCTCCTGCATTGGCAGGTGGGTTCTTTACCACTAGCGCCATCTGGGAAGTCCCAGAACGATAAGACACCAACCAGTTGATAAACTTGTACTAGGGTGACCAACTATCCCAGTTTGCCTAAAACTGGGGTTTCTTGGAATGCAGGAGTTTCTGTTCTAGGGCAACCCTTGACAAAGTGGAACAGTTGATTACCCTAACCTTCAATTACTTTTTAAACAGTATTTGTAAATAATCATTAACTATAAAGGTTAAATTAGATTCAACATTGGAAGGAGATCCAACCAGTCAATCCTAAAGGAAATCAACCCTGAATGCTCATTGGAAGGGCTAATGCTGAAGCTCCAATACTTTGGCCATCTGATGTGAAGAGTTATTGGAAAAAACCCTAATGCTGGGAAAGATGGAGGGCAAGAGGAGAAGAGGGTGACCGACGATCAGATGGTTGGACGGCATCACTGACTCAATGGACATGAATTTGAGCAAACTCTGGGGGATAGTAAAGGACAGGGATAGTGAAGGACAGGGAAGCCTGGCATGTTGCAGTCCATGAGGTCACAAAGAACTGGACCTGACACGACTTAACAACAACCAAAAAACAAAAATTAGATTCAAGTTGAACACTTTTGAAAAGAATCCTTTAGAAGTGAAGCTAGGTACTTCATATACATTCCGTTAAGTTTACATGATGTTTGGGCTGTCCTACAAAAGAAAAAAGAAAAAAAAAACAAGAAAGAAATATATCTACATTTCGGTTCAGAACCGGGCGCACAAACTCTAATTTGTTCAACGGCCAGCGAAGCTGCCGAAGCTCTGGTTCGGGTTGAGCGCCTCCTGTCAGGATGTGAAGGCTGCTACCCACAAGAGGGCAGGCACCGCTCAGGGCCTAGCATCATCTCCTTCTCCCACTTGGGCTCATTTACCGAGAGCATCCATCTGCAAGAATCAGTCATGGGGAAAAGGGGAAGTGTGCAGTGACAACCCCAACACGCAGAAAGTTCTCTGCTGCCGGGAGCTTGTCAACTTCTTCACAAACAAAGGAGAAAAAAAAAATTCTTTCTCCCAGCTGAGGTGGGCTGCAGGCCTGGCAGCCCCCCGCCCTATGTGTTTTGATTGTGATGTGAAGCTCTCTGGTTAGGTATATGGGTGATTTAGGGTAAATGGGTCTCCAGTGGTCCAGTGCTCCCAGCAAAGGCCAGACCACAACAATCAGTGGCTAGTTATTTACCATAACCATATACAAAACCACAAGCGTCAGAGTTCCCTCAAATACATCCGAGACATTGTATATCTCTTTATTAAAGGCTGTCAGGGTTTTGCTATTACACAGCTTTCGCCTTTGAATCCCCACTAACTAACCCAGGCTTTGCTCAAGCAAAGCACCAGACCAGGCTCACGCACAAAACAAAATCACATCACCCAGAAACCCAACCCAGACGCAGGAGGAGAAAGCGTTTTCCCCCTCCCAGCCAGCTCTCAATTCACTGTCACTTCGAATTGATTTTTAACTACACTTGAGTGTTGGTGCTTGTGGTGATAGATGACTGTGAAATATTTTAGTCATTCCTAACTGAAATATTCATGGCGGTGACTTATCCGGTCTCCTCCACTTTAATGAACATGGCATACATCACGGTCATCCATCCCTATGAATCACAGGTTTCCAGTTAGGCAGTGTGAGAATTTAGAAGCTCTGCCTCTTCCTCCCTAGGTTGCTTCACTAAGATCACCCACCGTTGCTATTCCTGTTTTTTGCTCTTTTCTCCCTTCCAAGCCATTATATCGTATATCAGGCTGACATCATTTCAGAGTTGTTTTTTTTTTTTTAATATAACTGTATTTATTTATTCTTGGCTGTGCTGAGTCTTTGTCGCTGTGTGGGCTTTTCTCTAGTTGTGACTCTCAGGGACTACTCTCTAGCAGAGGTGCACGGCCTTCACACTGTGGTAGCTTCTCTTGTTGGCGACCACAGGCTCTAGGGCATGAAGGCTTCAGGAGTTGCTGCGCGTGGGCTCCTAGTTTTGCTTCCCGGGCTCTAGAGCACTGGCTCAGTAGTTATGGTGCCAGGGCTTATCTGCTCCGAGGCATATGGGATCTTCTCAACCAGGGATCGAACTTGGGTCTCTTGAGTTGGCAGGCGGACTCTTTACCACGGAGTCACCAGGGGAGCCCTCATTTGGAGTCCTGATGTCCACTGGTTAAGAATACAACCTCAGGCGTGGACTTTCAAGCTATCAGAGAGGTCTCTGCTACAAGACAACTCAGGTGGAGAATTTAGCAGTTGGTAAACAAGGCGCCACGGTGGTGATCGGTATGATTGACAGTGCTTGCTTTCTACTCTGAATAACTCTCCCAACTGGAAATTTGACTGTGGGCCGACCAACTTGTCCAGGTTTGTTCAGGACTTTCCTGATTTTAGCCCTGAAATTCTCACATGGTCGCAAACACTCTTCAGGCAAGCTGGCGTGACTGGTCACCCTACTATGCCAGCTTCAGTCTTCCACTTAAGTAACAGGCTTTTTAAAAAATATTTTTTAAATTTTATTTGTTTTTATTTAATCTAATTATACGGATGTGCCAGGTCTTAGTCCTGGCACATGGGATCTTCAATCTTCATTGCAGGATACAGGATCTTTGGTTGCAGCATGTGGGCTCTCGTTCCCTGACAGGGGATCAAACTGGGGCCCCCTGCATTGGGAGCATGGAGTCTTAGCCGCTGGACCACCAAGGAAGTCCCTTAAGTACTTGCTTCGAAGACATCAAGGGTAAGATGTAAAAACACAGTCAACCATGAGTCAATGGCGTCAATTAGACAAAGTTGCTCCCCACTGGTGGATGACCAGAGAACCCACACCAAGGGCAAACTTGTCCCATGGGACATCTCCTACCTGTCTCCACTTTCTCTGGCTTTCAAGTGTTTGGAAGAGGTCTCTGGGGCTGTTGCTGAAGCAACGGGAATTTCTGGAACACGGCTGACTTCTTTGGGGCTTTCTCCTCCCACTCTGGGAGCACTCTCAGGCTGGATCAAGGAGGGGATCTTCTCTCTAAAGGACTGGCTGGATCAGAGGGGCAAGTCGCCCTACACAAAGGCGCAAACCGTACACAGAAGAGGACATCTATGCTCTATTACCACCTCTGCTGCCCTGGAAATGGTTGGGGACAGAAGGCTTCCTGGTCTGTGGGCCTAGAACACCTCTGGGACCCTTCCTCTGCCTCTCCTGCCTTGGAGTTCACTAGGACATCAGCCCCTGAGTGTCCTTTTAATGAGAAAGATGAGAACTGGTAGCACCTAGATTATGCCGACCATATACACAGCTCCCGGACAGTACGACCTTTGAATGCTCTTTAACACCCCAGGTCATGACTCTTCAGTCTCCTGCATAAGGAACAGAAGACATATTCTATAAAGACTTGCTTTCAACTCTTTGGCATCTTTCAGATAAAGATAGAAAAACTAAAAGAAAAAATGTGAGAGAAGAGATGAGAGAAGGTTTATTGACATATTAGGACAAGACTTCTTTTGAGAAACCCTTTCTCCTTATTTCTAGTTGTACTTTTAAGGTTGTTGTTGTTCAGTTGCTGAGTCACATCTGACTCTTTGCAACCCCATGGACTGCAGCATGCCAGGCTTCCCTGTCCTTCACCACATCCCAAAGCTTGCTCAAATTCATGTCCTTTGAGTTGGTAATGCCATGCAACCATCTCCCATCCCCTTCACCTTCTGCCTTCAATCTTTCCCAGCATCAGGGTCTTTTCTAATGAGTCAGCTCTTCACCGACTCAATGGACATGAGTTTGAGCGAGTTCCATGAGATGGTGAAGGACAAGGAAGCCTGGCGTGCTGCAGCCCATGGGATAGCAAAGAGACGGACACGGCCGAGCAACTGAAGAACAGCTCTTTGCATCTGGTGGCCAAAGTATAGAAGCTTCGGCTTCAGCATCAGTCTTTCTAATGAACATTAAGGACTGATCTCCTTTAGGATGGACTGGTTGGATCTCCTTGCAGTCCAAGGGACTCTCAAGAGTCTTCTCCAACACCATATTTCAAAAGTATCAATTCTTCTGCGCTCAGCTTTCTTTATGATCCAACTCTCACATCCATACATGATTACTGGGAAAACCACAGCTTTGACTAGACAGACCTTTGCTTTTTAATATGCTTTCTATGTTTGTCATACCTTTTCTTCCAAGGAGCAGTTGCTTTTAATTTCATGGCTGCAGTTACCATCTGCAGTGATTTTGGAGCCCAATAAAAACTCTATCACTGTATCCATTGTTTCCCCATCTTTTTGCCATGAAACGATGGAACCGGATGTCATGATCTTAGTTTTTTGAATGTCGAGGTACAATTTATTAACTGCCCTTGGTGTCTAAGTTGTTCAAGTAGGTGAGCAAGGAAGCACATGCAGCCTCAGTATCATCTGGCATTTTTATGTGGACATCCTAACATTTTGCCAAATGAATTTTATTGGTCCTCTCTTAATACACCCCAAATCAGGGGACAGTCAGTGAGGTGCTTGTAAATGCTTAACAACCAGTTTTAGGGTGAGGGGAGTGGGGCAGGGAGAGCTCTGATGTGTAGAGTTTGTGAATTTCCACAAACTCCACAATCTCAGGTTACCCACTCCACATCCCTGAACCAAGTTGGGAAGAGACATAGCACAAAATCACCCAGAGTGAACTCAGCTGAACAAGAGGGTGGGCTTCAGCACAGTGCTGGGGGAGCAGGAACAGCACTGGCTACAGCCAGGGGTCTCTGCCCTGGGCTGCACAGGAGCATCAGCTGGGAACTTTAAAAATTCTGGATGACTCTGTCAGACCCCAAACCAATGAGGTTGGATTCCCCAGGGGGACCCAGAGGCAGTTGCAACAGGCTCGGTGGAGGGCTTCTGGGCTGCACAGAGCTTGCCTGAGACTCCCTCATGCAGATTTCCCACAAACACTCTTCAGACATTGTCCATTTCTTCATTAGAGTCTATCAGACTTGCAGGTTAGAAATTGCACAACCATGAGTAGGGAGGCAGTCATTCTTGAGTGTCGGCTTTTAACTTTCCGTGTTTGCACACACATGGGAAATGAGAACCCAAGGGAGACACAGTGATAACATCAACATACAGGAAGTTTTGTGTAGCCTCCCTCCAAAGAGATCAAATGTAACCCAGCGGAGACATGGACTACGGGTTCAGCAGCTTCATCTCAGCCATTTGCCTTGACTGCAAGGCAAGGCTCCCAGTAGGTGCCAGTAATCTAAGTAAATAGGTCTGTGGTTCTGCAACTGGACATTCCGCAACACTGAGTGAGGCACTTTCCCTCTTTTCATTTTGTCAGGTTCTCTGTATGTTTTTATATCTCTATTTCTTTTTATATGAAAGATTTTATTTTTTTATTGACGTGCAACTGCTGTCCATTGCATGTTACAGGCCTACAATATAGCGATTCACAATTTTTAAAGGTTAAACTCCATTTATAGTTATTATAAAATACCAAGTATATTCCTTCTGCTGTACAGTATATCCTTAAATTGATAGCTTATTTATATCTAAGAATTTGTACATTTTACTTCCCTACCCCTATGTTGACCCTACTCTTTCCTCCTCTCCACTGATACCCACTAGTTTGTTCTCTATACTGTGAATGTGCTTTTATTTGTTATATTCACTCATTTCTTATATTTTTAGATTCCATATATAAGCGATGTCATACAGTACTTGTCTTTCTCTGTCTGACATATGTCACTAAAACATATTGCTATCCAAGTCCATTCATGTTGCTGCAAATGGACAAAATTCTGTTCTTTTTGGGGTTGAGTAATATTCCATCACATCTTCTTTAGCTTGGCAATTGTAAATAATGCTGAAATGAACACTGGGATGCATCCATCTTTTCAAATTAGTAACTTTTTTTTTCAGATAAATACCCAGGAGTGGAATAACTAGGTCATGTAGCAGTTCTATTTTCAGTTTTTTGAAACCTGTATACTGTTTTCTACAGCGACTACATCAGTTTACAACCCCACCAATCATGTATGAGGGTTCCCTTTTCTCCATATCCTTCCCAACATTTTTTTTCATATCTATATTTTAAGTACATTTGCTATTTCCATTCTATATTCTAAGTATATTTTGTATTTTATCTTTCATAAAAGGTGGCTTTGATATGAAACTGAATATATATTTGAAGTGAGTGAAGATATCCCGTATATTATGAATGTAGAAAAGTTGACAACTGGTGAAAATTGCACAAAATGCAAAGAAATAACATGATATTTTATTAATGATGTTTCCCACACCTCCAGTGTATTCATAACTGTGTTCTGCAGTGTCGAGTCTACTTCCAGTGAGAGGATTCCCATTTTATAGTCGTTTGTGAGAACTAAATCTTCAACTCCCAATTTTCAAAGAAACTGTTTTTATTGAAGCTAATTCACAGAAGAGTACAAAATCATAGCTTATAGCTTGATGAACGTTCTCAAAGTGAACCTACTCATGTAGCCTCCATCTGGATCAGGAGATGGTATAGCCCCAGCACCCGAGGGTCATGGCTTGAGCCCCTCCCAGGCCTACTGCTCTCCCCTGAATGTAACTTCCATCCTGACTGTTGAACCACCTGTGACCTCACCCTGTTTTTGAACTGTATACAAATGGTATCACGCAGAATGCACTGTTGGTGTGGACTTCTTTTGCTCAGTGTATTTTTGGCCTTCATCAGTGATGTTGCTTGTGAAAGTAATTCATTCAGTTTCATTTTTGTACATTTTTGTATAGTGTTCCTTTCTGTGTATATGCTACAGTTGATTTATATATTTCACCACTGATCTAGCTTTGGACACTTAAGTGTCTTTGTTTCCAATTTTTGTCAAATGAAACTCTGTCCTATGTCTAGTGAAGATGACGTTCAATTTGGGTAAGACTCAAACTGCCACTCACGCCAGTTTTTCTAATATTCTTACCAGGTCAGGTTGCTACATTTTTAAAGTTTAAAAGTTTAGAACTTGAAAAAGTACCCCAAACACTCAGCCCCTGGCATGGGTTAAAAAGTGTCTGGAAGGAAATCAGAAAGTCTGAGTAATGTGAGAAGGTGTGAAAAGAGACCACATAATCCATCTGAGGATTTTATGTTTGAAACAGACCCTGGAAAGGAACCATCTTCCTTTTACTAGATAAGGAAACTGAACTCTTGAGAAAAAAGGAAGCAACTTGCCTAAGGTCAAGCAGGTAAAAAAGAGCTCAACAGGGTCAAGAACCTTAGTAACACCCAGTCAGCTTCTTTGACAATATTGCATTGTCTACATTTTTAGACCTTAAATTATAAATTCCAGAATGTGTCAACCCAAGTCAAAAGTGAATGAGGAGAACCCATTTTTAACAACTTATTGAATTATATTCCAATAGAGAATTCATAAACACCTCTTACATTCATCAGCTTTCCTCTGCACCAGCCCAACCTGCCACCACCTCCTGCCCAACTCCTCACTAAGATTCTTGATGTCGTTCAACATCCACCTTGGCTCCTTCCAGTAACTTCTCCAGATAGACAGCACGATCTTTGTTTATGCAAATCTGAACTCTTCATAATAACCTTTTTAAAAACACTGGTTTGTTTCTCTTGGTCCTTAGACTAAAAACTCAAACAATGTCCGGTGCCTTAAAAGGGCCTGAAAAGCCTGGACCCACCACAGCTCTGCATCCTCTTCTTGCATGATCAAGTGCTATTCTGCCTTCAACTATGACTCCAACAGCTCCCCTTATGAAGCCCTCCCTCCCCTTAGAGTCAGTTTAATTATCACTTCTTGGGAGGGTCTTCCTGAGCTCCTGTTCTCATCCCCCTCTACACCAGGTCCCACCCACTGGCAGCACCCATACAGTTCTGATTCAGCATTTACTTGTGTGGTCTGTCCTTTGATGCAGACTTGTCTCCCTTGCCAGCTTCCATGAAGGGAGGGTGACATCTGTTTCTACTCACAGTACCTGGCATATATTAAGTCCCCAATAAATATCTGGTGGGTGAACAAAAGTATGCATGGTTGCTGTCTAGTAATTTCTGTTTCATTATTTGCATTTTGTAGCCTTTCAAGGACAACCTGTTGCATTTATTGAAATTTTATAAATGTGTAACACTCACTAATTATTTACGTCTTGACTATCATCAACTTAGATGGAAACACAAAAGACATACTAATTACATTTTCAAAAAAAGTTGGGAGGGCAGCTGGGCAGAAGAGTCAAGATTGAAAAAGTTGGCAATTCCTTGGCAGTCCAGTGCTTGGGACTCTATGCTTTCACTGCAAAGGGCTCTAGTCCAGTCCCTAGTTCAATCTAGTTCAACTAGTTCAATCTAGGTCAGGGAACTAAGATCCCACAAGCCATGCAAAAAAAAAAGAAAATTATGAAAGTTCACAGTGACGGATATATAAATATAAGGTCTTGTACAGGAAACCAAGCAGTCAATTCCAAAGTATATATTGGATACAACAGTTTGTCCAGTTCTGAAATCCAAAACTGCATAAGTATGGTCCCTTAATTAAAGAGTTCAGAGCCAGTGGAAATATAAAATGTGGGTATAACCTTACCATATGCTCACATCTGGTGTGAAATTATAGTGTCCAAATCAGTACCCTCTCCCTAGGAAAAGACCTGATTACTAAGGAGCTATCAGACTTAAAACAACAAATGATGAGCTTAGCGTGGTTCTTGTCATTGAACAAAAGATTTTTTTTTTTATTGCTATGAGTTTTTTAGAAACTTCTAAATATGATTTGGTGAAACATTTTATCTCCCTGGAAGATGGTCTAGGCATTTTTTTTTTTCAGTATATTATGACTTCACCAAGAATGGTGCCATATACATGCATTTAAAATACTATCAAACTTCCTTCTTAGCATACCTATCCCCCCACAACCTCCCTAGAAGTTTCAGGGGTCTTTACTTACCCTAACAAGCTAGCCCTCCTACCTGACAGTCACCAAGATACCATCTAGTCATCTCCTGGAGGCCTTCTCCAAAACTAATGCCAGCCACCAACTTACATACATCCTAGTCCATAGACCTCCAAGCCATCATTAACTGCACCAAATTGTTATCTTTATTGATGCAATACAACTCCCCCAAAAAAGCAATTTTTAAAAGGGAATACATTGTAAATCCATGGCTGATTCATGTTAATGTATGACAAAATTCATTACAATATTGTAAAGTAATTAGCCTCCAACTAATAAAAATAAATGAAAAAAAAAAGATATCATGAATACTTAATATCTCACATAAGCAGTAATATAATCCCGGCCTGAAAGGCCCCTTTTGTTCTGTGCATGGATTTATTAATATCATCTCCACTTGACTGGAATAGACAGGAATTTTTGAAACTGTGCTGTAACTTATGTCGCAAAGGTTGTTGTGGCTTAAGTTTGGTTACCCCACCCCCCCTCAGAAATACCAAGTCTGTTTATAATAGAGGGACTTTCATATTAATCCTGTGCAGGCTCCAAGGAGAGAGAATTTTGTTCACATTGTTCTTTCCCAGTTTTAGACATTTCTCATTGACTTGGACATGGCTAATTTCCTTTCCACAATTTGGATAAAACAGGCAGACCCAAACTTGAGAAAAACTGACACTATAAATAGAATCAGAATAGGAGTTTCTGTGATCAATTTATTTAACACAAAAATTATGTTCTGATTTTTAGCACATGTTCTACCTAGGTAGAGTTAAGGGGATTCAATTTAGTGCCATTAGATTAGTTAAAAGGAAATAATATTTTGCCAATGTTTTAAGAGGAGAAGATAACCTCTTAAAAAGTCTCTAAAAACAGTAAAAAGGACAAGGAAAAATAAATGAAAAGCTGTGCTGCAGAAATATCTTGAGATTCTTATTGTTCAAAATATCTACATACATACATATACAATGCATTCATTATTCAGAATTGTGTCTATTCTATTCCAATGCCATCCAATTAGATTTTCTTCTTGACAGGAATTGGTTCCATCTAACAAATTCATTAAATTCTGTCAACACTTATACAACAAGACTTGTAAAATCTTGCTCCATGCTCCCATCACATCCTGTAGGTCCTCAGGCAGATACATCAACAAAAATGCAAAGCCAAAAATCCTCATCATAAGAAAAAGGTTTGAAGAGTGAAAAAGATTAATATTTCCTGCTTTTTTTGTGGATCCGCTCACACCCTTGGGGCCTCATTTTCAAACTGGCTAAAAATGAAAGGATGAAAGAGTCCAGAAACGTGCAGGATAATTAGTCTGGATACAGTGCAGCGAGACATTGAAGGTCAATAATTATTGTTGGGTGGAGCGTCCCTTGTTAGATATCAAAGCATGAAAGCCATGTCCATGGCCCAGGGTATATCATAGCATGGACAGGTAGAGCATATAGCAAAGAGGATGAATAAGGACCTTGGCTGTTTGTTGTCTGCTGGGGTACTTGAATGTTTCATTGAAAATGAACATTTTGTTATTAGTGAAGGGATCTCTTCTGACTGACTGATATTTCTCAGTGAGCTCTAGATCTGAACGCTGAACTCAATCTGAAAGTTTGAACTTGGCTGAGTACCTTTGTCCCATTCCCTGCTCCACAGATCCATTCCCATGATATTCCCATGATTTTTCCCATGATATTCCCATGATACTCCCCACCGTGCATCGCTTGACCTCTGTCAGGTGTGCCCTGGACTCAGATGCTCCAGGTCTGGACCCTACTTCCCAGACTCTCAAGGGGGTGAAAAACAGTTCTTAGGGAAAGGGATCAAAGATATCATCCTCTTCTTTGTGTCTGAAGCACACATGTACATGCAGTATATAAATTCATATGCAGTACATCAGGAATATTATATTATCTATAGTGAAACAGATCACCAGCCCAGGTGGGATACATGAGACAAGTGCTCGGGCCTGGTGCACTGGGAAGACCCAGAGGAATCGGGTGGAGAGGGAGGTGGGAGGGGGGATCGGGATGGGGATTACATGTAACTCCATGGCTGATTCATGTCAATGTATGACAAAACCCACTGCAATGTTGTGAAGTAATTAGCCTCCAACTAATAAAAATAAATGAAAAATAAAACAAAATAAAATTGCATGGAGGGGTGCTATGTTTGGGCAGAGGGTTTGTATCCACCCAAAATTCATATGCTGAAATCCAAACCTCCAAAAGCGATGGCACTCAAAGGTGGGACCTTTGGGAGGTGAATAGGTCATGAGGGCAGAGCCCACAGGAATGAGATTAGGGCCCATATGAAAAAGACCTGAGAGTTCCCTCAGCCCTTCCACCTTGTAAGGACATTATAAGGAGACAGCATCTATGAACCAGATCAGTGGTGCCTCAACCCCCAAGCTGGCCCCCTGATCTGGGACTTCCAGGCTCTGGAGTGTGAGCAATCACAATCTGCTCTTTCTGGGGCATTTTGTTATAGCACCCAAATGACCTAAAACAAGGTGTGAGATTAGTTTAATAAAAATGCTTTAAAAGTTTCCTTAGAGGGACAATAATAATAATAACAACTTCAAAAATTGTGAAACAATGGCCTGGACTGAAAGCTGGTCGAGGAAGGGAAGCTTGCTTCCTCTTTCATATTTAATAAAAGTTATATAAATTCATTAAATAAAATTTTGAAAACCAAGGAAAGGAGACCTTTCCTTGTCCATGTAAAAAAGGACTATTTTCTTTTCAATGACACTTAATAGCATGTCTTTAAAATGCTTAAAGTCTAACATATTGTTTTAGTTTTGAAATGTTAGAAACTTAAAAACTCTATAAAGATTTTATCGTAACATTGAATTGAATTCTGTTTTCATGTGGTCAACGGGCTTTAGAAGGAAACTACAAAATACAAGTGACAGAGAAAGTGTAAAAGTAATTGAATTTTATTTTTTAATATTTCATTTATTTATGTGCTTATTTATTTATTTTGCTGCACCTGGTCTTAGCTGTGGCATGCAGAATCTTTTAGTTGCAGCAAGTGGGATCCAGTTCCCCGACCAGGGATCTAACCCAGGCCCCCTGAATTGGGAGGGTGGAGTCTTAGCCACTGAACCACAACAGAAGTCCCAGTAATCGAAGTGTAAAGCAGGAATAGAAAGTTACAACAGGAAGGTTCTCAGAGTCAGATGGTTCCATCCCCACCTGTGCAGGTGAGCATCAGAGGTGAGATGACGTGAGGTCACACAGTGGTCAAGGTGAATCTCAAGAGTTGTCCCCCAGGCCCACAGCTTCCTATACAACGTGTCCTCAGGCCCAATCCCTTACTGAGGGGCATTTGTATACACTCTTCCCTCACTTTTGGATGTCCTTGCTATGTGATGTTTCCAGTCCTACATCTTCTCCTTGATGTTTCTCTAACTCTCTTCTTGATCTAATTCCATCCTTTACCTTAACAGACGTCTCATTTTCCCATGCTCACCCTCCTGGGTCTTTCCCGTCTCCTCTTGACTTCTTGTCTTTCTAATACATTCCCTTTTCACACTGGAAGGTCAGGGGAGTGCAGTGGTTGTAGACAGCAGTCCCAATTCTAGCACTGAAGAGCAGCAGGACTTGGAGTAAATTCCTTAGCCTCCCTGTGCATCAGTTCCTTCATCTGTAAAATGGGGCTAAGAATAGTATTCACCCCACAAGACAGTGGTGAGGATAATGCAGCAGAATTCATGTGAAAGGCTCAGTGCAGTTCCCAGTAAGCAGAAATCACCAAGGCTGTGTTTGCCATCATCCACAGCTTACATCCTGCATTCTTGCCATTTCTTCCACTTTCCCCTATTTCCATGCTCCTGAACATTCTCATCCCTACTGCCCATTTATACTGACCCTTACCATAAAACCTTTTTCTGAATTTTTCTGAACCTTGCCTTACCATTAAAATGTGCCTGCATGTGATCCATTCTTAAGGAACCTAGAGTACAGTTAATATTGTTAATATGAGGGGAACAGTGTGACCTAAAGTACCGTCAGACAGGTTAATTTCACGTTAAAATCTCAACCTACAATTGAGCCACGTGAACTGCACAGACGGAGGCACTATGAAGACCCTCACAGGTCACATCTCTTTGTAGGTAAGAGTCTTCCACTCATGAGTCACCGGTTTCTATGGCAACATTGGAGTCATGGCCTTGCCTCTCTAAAATGAGCTGAAGTTTAAGGGCACATATGGTGGTTAAACCAAGTGTTGCTACCCCCTTAGAGATGATGAAACAACCACTACCACCACCATCATCCTGGACTCAAATGTGCCAATCTGTTCCAACAGCTAAAAAATACACCATAGACTGGGTGACTTACACAATAAATATTTATTTCTCACAGTTCTGAGAGCTGAGTACTGTAAGATCAAGATGCTGACAGATGCCGTATCTGGTGATAGCCTTCTTCCTGGTATTGTCACTGTGTCCGTACACAGTAGAAGGGGTGAAGGGGCCCTCTAAAGGTCCCTATATAAGGGCACTCAAACCATTCTTGAGGTCCCCACCTTTGTGACCTAATCACCTCCCCAAATGCCCCATTTCCAAATACCATCACATTAGGGACTAGCAGTAGTAGTAATTAGGTGGTCAGTCACCTCTGATTGTTTGCAACCCCATGGACTGTAGCTCACCAGGCTCCCCTGTCCATGGGATTCTCCAGGCTAGAATACTGGAGTGGGTTGCTATTCCCTTCTCCAGAAGATCTTACCAACCCAGAGATTGAACCCAGGTCTCCTGCATTGCAAGCAGATTCATTATCGTTTGAGCTACAGGGAAGTCCTTCATTAGGGACTAGGTTTTCATATATGAATCTGGGGACATACAAACATCCAGTTTATGGCATTCAGTGATAACAGGTGCCCACACCTTTCAAAAATTGGGTGATCCCCATAGAAACTTTGCAAAACAAGTTTGTGAAGTAATTCTGAAACAAACAGTTCTGAAACACAGTGTGTTTTCTGTGTGAAACAGAAGAAAGTACTCTGGCCTCTGCTATGCCTTAGAAAAGCCTAGATTGTCAAGCCAGTCTTGCTCATCTCTGGTTTTACGGCACCATGAAGTAGGAAGCTCCAAAACCACATGATGACAAGTAGTAATTCCAGGCCTTATTTGCAGTGACATTAACATCGGTCAGCCTTCCATCCAAGTCTTTAACCTGTGGAAGTGCATTAGCACCAGCAAACTGCCATCCCCAGCCGTGTGTATAGTAGCTTCAGTCACTGAGCCGTGGGTGTTTCATCCATGTAAAATACTGGCCTGTTGACAGGTGTGATTACTGAGCTTCCTTGACTCAGAGGGTCAGTTAGATCCTCCCACTGAATTCTGGAATGACAGCTTGGCTGTGCATAGGCCCCCAGAAGGAGCGGAGTTCACACATGGCATGATGATAGAAGGTCGGGAGGGAAGTTTGCATCACCTGAGGTTTCTAATTCAGATACCTCATAGCTTGTATTCACTCCAATTTTTTAAACTAGGGCTTCATAATTTTTTCACAGAGGAAAAAGCATAAGCAACTCATTAGATCAAAACATTATTCTAGAGAATTCACCAAATTCTACCTAAGGTTCATCTTGCACAGCAAATTAGACATACATGCCATGCACTTAGTAATAGCAGGTGGCACAAGGTCAGGGCTCAGTGAGTGTCTGATGGGAGCATCACTTCGCTCCCTCCTCTCTCCACAGGGAAAATGCCTTCTGGTATATGATAGCATTTCCCAAAGCAAAAGACTCATATGTGTGTATAACCAGTGGTATGCTTACTTGATTTTTTTCCGTTGTATTTTCATCATGATATGCACAAAGGCAGCACCACGGACCAACAACATTCTTAGCTGGAGGTGGCAGCTGTGTCGTCAAAGCCAAGTTCTTTGTGTCTGATGCACAGTGAGGACACACAGAACAAAACCTGGAGTTTGTTGCAAGAGCCAAGCAAGGAGTAGGGGCAGTTTGTGCTCAAAAGACCTAAACTCCCCCGCAGTTTCCAGGGAAGAGTTTTTAAAGGCAAATTTTCTGGAGCGGGCCAACAAATGCATGTCTTTCTTCTGAAGGCTAGTGGTGTGGTCACAGGGCGATGTTTAGGGAACTTTGTGCTCAGCCTGAAGTTGTCATCCTCCACCTGGGTGAGGGCCTTAGTTCCTATAGAAGAACTCAAAGATCTGTATCAGATTGTTATGCATATTCACTGGGGAGGAACTAGGACTATGCTCTATACCTGCACTACTGTTTCTTGACTGCTCTTCATTTCTTTCTGCATTCCCTCACTTCCTTAATAAGTAACCTTCTGAATCTGCCCTTTGGAACTCAGGAAGGACATTTGTACCTAGGAGGGTCCTGCAGGTTTCTGGTCATTTTCAACTCCAGTTAAAATTGGTTCATTCCACACTTCTTATGTGCCAAGCTCCATGATGTTGCTGTTGTTCGGTCACTAACTCATGTCCAACTCCTTGTGATTCCATGGACTGCAGCATGCTGAGTTCCTCTGTCCTCCACCATCTCCTAGAGTTTGCTCAAACTCATGTCAATTGAGTCAGTGACACCATCCAACCATCTCAGCCTCTGTTGCCCCCTTCTCCTCCTGCCTTCAATCTTTCCCAGCATCAAGGTCTCTTCTAATGAATCGGCTCTTCGCATTAAGTGGTCAAAGTATTGGAGCTTCAGCTTCAGCATCAGTCCTTCCAATGAACATTCAGGACTGATTTCCTTTAGGATGGACTGGTTTGATCTTGCCATTCAAGGGACTCTCAAGAGTCTTCTCCAACACCACAGTTCAAAAGCATCAATTCTCAGGTGGTCAGTCTTCTTATGGTCCAACTCTAACATCTGTACATGACTACTGGAAAAACCATAGCTTTGACTATGTGGACCTTGGTCAGCAAAGTGATGTCACTGGTTTGTCATAGTTTTCCTCCCAAGGAGCAAGCATTTTTTAATTTCATGGCTGCAGTCATCGTCCACAGTGATTTTGGAGCCCAAGAAAATAAAATCCGTCACTGATTCCACTTGTTAGCTTTCAAACATTAAAAAAGTTAAGATCATGGCATCCAGTCCCATCACTTTATGACAAATAGAAGGGGAAGAAAAATCTCTATGATAGGCCCATTTAAAGAAAGAATCACGTAAATCAGTTTATGGCTTTTAACTGTAAAAAAAAAAAAAGAGAGAAAACTTGAGACTAAAATTGTGCATGGGACTAAATCAGACAACACCTGTACTGGTTACCCTTGTGAAATAAAATTCATATTTATAATAAGACCAGAAGAATTTAAACATAAAAATTCATCACTCTCTTTTGGCCTCCCCATCATCACACTGTGCATTTTGTGTCTGTATT
Organism: Muntiacus reevesi; assembly: GCF_963930625.1. Classification (NCBI taxonomy): domain Eukaryota; kingdom Metazoa; phylum Chordata; class Mammalia; order Artiodactyla; family Cervidae; genus Muntiacus; species Muntiacus reevesi. The sequence continues at coordinate 27,264,479 of NC_089256.1, forward strand.
ACACATGGACCTGAGGCAGGAGATAAATGGGCCCCAGGCTGACGAGCTGGGGTTTATCCCCTACAGAGAGATACTCCAAGATGAAAATAACAGGGAGATAATAGGAGAGGCTGAGCCCTGCCCAGATAAAAGATAGAGACCACATATTTCTCATTCTTGAGGTCAAGGATATCTTCTTGATTACCCATGCACAGAAACGTTCCTTGGAGATTAAAAGAGGAGTGATGTCAACCTACCCATAGGCCTCTTTGTAGGAATCTATCTTGGCTAAGAGATGTGCATGCACACACATGGGAGTACCCTGAGATGTATCAAATATGGACTCAGAACCAGACAAAACAAGATGATTGGTCAAAGGAAACCCAGAAGAAATGCCCCATAAAGATGAGTCAAACTACCATGAGGGTGCGACTCTCTATCTGATCGCCTCCCCCCTGCCGACCCAGGCATGTATCCACATGGACTCTTCTTTTCTCCTAATAAACACTTTACTTGTTTCACGACTTTCTGCCTTTGTGGAAACTCATTTCTGCAAAACCTAAGGGTCAGGCCCTGTCACTGACTGCTGGTCTACTGGCTATGATCTGATGCTCTTAATGCCATGACCCAACCGCAGTCTCTGGCCAAGAACTGAAATCCTGTCCCAGGCCCCTGCAGCGTGAGACCACTCTAGCTCAGACCAACCCTCCCCCATGGGCAGAATACCTGCTCAACCACAAAGAGCAGTGTTCTCCCAGTATCAATAAGACGACTCGTTAAAAGATAGCCTTCCTTCTTGACCTTGTGAGGGGTCACATGACCCACCACCAGGGCTCTTAGATCTGGATTGTGTAAACTGTTAATAATACGTCATTTGATGCACAGATTTCTGTCTCAAAATTCCATAGACAGAGGAGTCTGATGGGCTACAGTCCATGGGGTCGCAAAGAGTCTGATAAAACTAAGCAACTAAGCTCAGTTGCTCTCTGTCTCAAAAAGACTTAAGTAACCGTGCCTTGACTTCTAACTGGTGGAACAGCTCTTAGGGCATTTTGAGATGCTCTTCCTCAAATTTGGCTCAAATAAAATTTTCCAATTCTTTCTTAGGTCTTTCTTAATTTCTTGTTGACACCCTCTTAAAGGAAGACCACACAAATGGATGCTGAGTGCAGATCAGCCAGAACTCTGCAAGCTCTGCAGAATCTCCCCTCTTCATCAGAGCTGCAGAAGGAAAAATGAACACAGGAAGCATATGTTTGACTCAGACACAGGCCCCAGTGCAAGGCCGCTCAGGAGCATTTAACTCGTCTGAAGGCTCCCCAATTACATGAAATTATCATCCCCACTTAATTCCTGCCACTGCCATTAAGTATCATTAGGGCTAAATCGGGTCTCTGATCACATCCTGAAGGAGTGGATTTTCTGAATAAGCACTTCCCGATTAAGACAGGAGTCCTAGATCTTAAAGCCTAAAGGATAGGCCCTCAATAGTCACTTAATGACCATATTTGCAAAGCTTCCACTGGGCTGATCACAAATAGTCTGCAAAGCAATGGAATGAATCCAGCAGATAGGCAGAGGTGGGGGTGAAGATGAAGGGGTGTTCCCAGGGATGGGTCTGGATAAGGAGCTCTTTAACAACCTGAGCTCACAGAGTTGTTCTCTTTGTTCTAAATCCTCTACAGAATCTTCTCCCTTACACAGGTAACACTTAATCCCAAGGCATCTTCACATGCCACTTTCTGAATCAGCATGTTTGTGTGTGTGTGTGTGTGTTAGTCACTCAGTCATCCCCGACTCTTTGTGACCCCGTGGACTGTAGCCCTCCAGGCTCCTCGGTCCGTGGGGATTCTCCAGGCAAGGATACTGGAGAGGGTTGCCATTCCCTTCTCTGGGGATCTTCCCAACCCAGGCATCAAACCCAGGTCTCTGGCATTGCAGGCAGATTCTTTACCGTTAGAACCACCAGGGAAGTCCAAACTACAAACTCAGCTCCTAGCCTTCCTATCAGTCTCAACCCTCAACAAATAATACCCTGTACTGCTTTCTCCAGGCAGGGGGCTTCTTGGGTGCCTATTACTAATTTCTACACAAAGGCACAGATCTTATATTTCTCTGCACTGCTTATAATACTCAGCGTAGTATGTTGCATATAGGAAGCACACAGTACTTTTTAAAAGTGATTAAATTATGAAGCTGAACTTGAGATTCTAAACCTACAGATTTAAGAAGTGTAAAAGCTAAGTCCCTTTCTGGAGTGGTACTACACCAAGATGATCCCTGGAATGCCTGTAAAAGGAACTTTCTGGCAAACCTACAGAAGTCTGTTATGAAACAGCTTATTATAATACAGACTTGGATTTAGAGGAGTCTAATACTATGTCCCTAAACAGAATGATTATTAATAGTAAAAGACTAATATCATACAACTAGTTTAAAACTCCTGAATGTCCCACCTGGTAAATCAAACTCAAGTTTCAATACCAGGTCCCATGATTTTTCCTTTCAAACCTGAGTCTCCTCTGTGTTTCCAGCCTCCGTGGACTGAATCACTATTTACCCAATGTTTCAATGCCAGAAATCTTAATTCCTATGACTTTCTTCACTTACCCCTTTCCTGGTTCCTCCTACCTCCTCCCATCTCCCAGTTCATCTCTTCCCACACAGGGACATAGGCATGCTGGCTAATATGTTGTTGTCTAGTCACTAAGTCGTGTCCGACTCTTGTGACTGCTATGGTCTATAGCCCTTCAGGCTCTTCTGTCCATGGGATTTCCCAGCCAAGAATACTGGGGTGGATTGCCATTTCCTCCTCTAGGGGATCTTCCCAACCCAGGGACTGAACCCAAGTCTCCTGCATTACAGGCAGGCAGATTCTTCACTTCTGAGCCACCAGGGAAGACCATGATGGCCAATAGCTGCTCTTTAATACCACTCCAGAAATTTCCCTCAAGTGCAGCTCATCTTTTCCATTCCCACCACCACTGTCTCCACTTAGAACTTTCACCCAGACAACTCCCAATAGCCCAGCTTGCTTCCATCTTTCCCCTGACATCCTTTCCACTACTGAGAATAATCTTCCTCAATTAAAAACAAGCTAAGCTAAAACAGCTTGATCACACTACTCTCTTGAGCTAAAATCAATTAATCAATCAATCCCGTGTCTGCAAAAAAAAAAAAAAAATTCCACACTTCTTAAACCATCCTCAAAGCTCTTGGCAATCCTTCCCAGACCAGCTCTGACACGTGTTTCCTCCTGCCATAGCTGAGCAGTCCGTTCTCCTCGAGGTTGGAGTCCTGATCCTGTTTAGGGAGGCCTGTCTTCCCAATCACCCTGTGCAGTAAACAGATGCTTTTCTCACAACTTTTAAATCCAGCAGGAAACCCTTTTCCGAGATAACTGTAACACGACGTACTATCTCCCTTATTTATGCATATTTTAATGGACTTCTGTTGCTCTCTGTAGCCTTTTCCCTGATGGCTCACTCTTAAGCAGTTGAGAACGCTCCAGGCCTGACCTTTGACGGCAGACAGGGCGTGCGTGTTACTCTTGGCCCTATGTCCTGCTCACTTGCTCACTTGCGTCCTGGACAAATTCCCTTCTTGGATGTGCAGCAAGAGGCCACGACTGGCAGACACAGTTCCGAGCCCAACCCCCGGTCCCTCAGATTTTCCTGTCTTCTCTGTTGAATTCAAATGTACAGAAGTTGGGGGCTCCCCGGGTGGCACAGAGGTAAAGAATCTGTCTGCCAATGCAGGAGACTCAAGAGATGCAGGTTTGATCCCTGGGTTGGAAAGATTCCCTGGAGTAGGAAATGGAAGTAGTATCTTTGCCTGGAGCATCCCATGGACAGAGGAGCCTAGGAGGCTACAGTCCATAGGGTTGCAAAGAGTCAGATACAATTGAGTGACTGAACACACATACACACACGTTAAGTGTAAAGTTTGACAAGTTCAGACAAATATATACCCTCATTAAACCCATATCCTTACGAAAATGTGTTGACTAGAACAGTTTCACAGTCCCAGAATCTTCCCTTGAGCCTGTTTGCCTTTACTCTTTCCCATCTCCCACTCTATGGAACCACTTAGCCACCTTCTATCCAAGTTTTGCCTCTTCCAGAACATCATATGAATGGAGCCATCCAGAATGCAGCCTTTTGTACCTAGCTTTCTTCATTCAATGTGTTTTTGAAATTTACCTATATAACTAGATATTCTGTCAATTTACTCCTTTTGTTTTAGAGAAGTATTTCAATGTACAGATTATTTACCTATTCACCTGTTGATAGACATTAGGATGCTTCCAGTTAGAAGGCACTAGGAAATATGTATTTTCTAAAAAAAGAAAAATAGAGTGTGGGTTCATATGCTATTTTGAGTTTAAATGAAAATGCACAGGATTTTTACTTGATTTATTGATGTTATTTTGTATCTCTGTCCTGAAAAGTCTGGTCTTCTAAAATCATTACCAACATGATTTCCTTACCCTAAAATGTTTCTATGTGTATTAATATTTAGATATATTATTAAAAATAAGTTTCAATATTATAATACTGGTGCTATTATTAAAAATAAAACTGCAGAATGTATTTAAAAATTTTTAATGCTCACTCCATAGGTTATTTTCCATCTATAATGTGTCACTCCACAGAATATTCCCCATGTATAATGTGTGTGCAGCTAAATTTCTATGCTGTCATGTAAAATCACTTTTTCTATGTGATTTATTTCAGCCACTTGATATAGAATTAGGATCATCTGTATCTCTAAGTTTTTTAAATTTTATTTTATTTTTACTGTGTAATGTTTAGTAACATAAAACATTCACTTGGTTCCAAAGTCAGATCTATACTATTATTCAAGGCCTATCCAGAAAAGTCTACTGTCCATCTCCATCCCTATGTCATTCTATCTGTTCTTTCAAATAAGTACACTTGAACCTCTCTTGGTACTTCTTTTCTTTTCTTATGCAAAATACTAACTGCATCCTTTATCTTAATACTCCCTCCAGAAGCAGCATGTCTTTCTCATTTCTTTTACAGTTGCTTCACTTACAGATATACTACAGTTTGTTCAACCAGCCAACCCATTGGCAGACATCTGGGTTGTTTCCAGACTTCTACAATTATAAACCATTCTTCAATAAAGAATCTAGTGTAAATATCACTTCAGATTGTGCCAGTATCTTTGGGGTTGTCTTCCTCATATGGTACTGCCGGCTCCAAGGGTAAATCCACAAGTCCTTTTTCTAGCTCTTGCCAAATTTCTCTCTCTGAGTGTTGTGCTGTATTCCCACCAATGGTGAACAGAGTGATGCTTGCCCCCATAACCTCATCATCAGAGTATGTTGTCATATCTTCCAATGCTTACCAATCCCATTGTCAAGAAATGATATCTCGGTGTAGTTGAAATTTGCATTTCAGACCCATTGCCCTTTTAATTTGCAACCAAATCATTGCTTTCCTTTGATGTCTCCATCCACATCGGTGGATTACCTCTCATTACCTGTCAGCTCCAACAGTCCTCTGCTGGTAATAACTTCAGTCCCACTCCAGAAATCTCTACTGCCTCCATTAGGGCTGCACCCTTGGTGAAACTTCACCACGCAGTTCACAATATCTCTCCCTTTTGCTCTAGCACCAAGCCTGCCCCCAAACCAGTTATCTTGTATAGAGAACAAACTAATGGTTGCCAGTAGTGGTGGTGGGAGGGGGAAGGTAGGGGCAGGGAGGTGGGGGTACAAACCACTGGGTATAAGAGAGGCTCAGGGGTGTACTGTACAACACAGGAAACAGAGCCAATAACTTGTAAGAACTGTACATGGAAAGTAACCTTTAAACACTGGATAAAAGGCATAGTAAAAGAAAAATTATTATTAAAAAGAAAACAAAGAAGAGCTATCCTGGAGTGACAATATCCTGGGGTAGAGGTAATTTAAAGGGCAATAGATACAACTCTTCAAAACTTTTCCAAAAATGTATTTTCTGATACTTTAATACATGTCATCACCTTCACACTGTATCTTGGATTCTCCCTTCCTTGCTCAGAAGATGCAATTAAAATGGACTTAGTTTCCAAATGCTATTATGGAAACAAGTTGTTAAAATAGAAAGTGTGAAAGTGTCAGTTGCTCAGTCATGTCTGACTCTTCATGACCACGTAGACTGTGGCCCACCAGGCTCCTCTGTCCGTGGAATTCTCCAAATAATACTGGAGTGGGTTGCCATTTCTTCCTCCAGGGAATCTCCTTGACCTAGGGATCGAACCTGCATCTCCTGTGTCTCCTGAATTGCAAGCTGATTCTTTAGCCACTGAGTCATTGGGGAAGCTTAAAGTAGAACAGGTTATCATATTCATATCAAATTCAAGTATCATAGCCATATCATATTCAAGTATCCCAACACCCAGGCCTAGGCCCTGGGTTAGTAAGCCCTGAAGAATGTAAGCCAGGTTCATCATCTGTGTTAATTCTGTTTGCAAGGACATCTCCTAGCTGTATTCTTCTTCCAGTCATAGATTCAGCTTTGGAGGGGGGAAAGAAAAGATTTTTTTTTTGATGGTAAAACTTAGTTGCACCTACAGAATGAAAGTCATTGTGAACAAGAATTTTCCCAAAGCATCACTGTGAAATAAAAGTCAACCTCTCCCAAATTCTCCTGCCATCTCTTTCTGGGAAGCTCTGTCCACGTGGCATGGATCTCCTTGGGAGGAGGACCCGAGTCCTGGAAACCCCATGGATCGGTCCAGGCACTGACAGGAATTGACCAGGCTGACCCGATCTCCAAGGACCTTCCCCAAATCCCTCCACCAGTCCAGTGCTTTTGTTCTCCACTGTTCCACACTGTCCTCTCAAGAGGTTTGGGCTCTGGAGCCAAAACCCTCACCCTTTCCACAAACACGCTTTGTAATATTTTAGTGTAATTGCACCAAGCATGTTGGGAAATGAAAAAGCAGCCCACACCCAGTGGTCTACTTAAAATGTCAGCAAAGAAAGGCAAAAATTCACTCCCAGGGTGGCAGAGAGCCATTCCAGTTCTCTGAGACTGGGCTCAGACGTCTTCTAAGAATAAACAGAAACATCCCCAGAGGACAGCAGGGCTGATGGAGGTTTTTCAATCAAAATGGACACTCTGGTTTCCAGAGCTTGGAGGTCTAACCTCATAAGAGCTTTGGTTGCGAGGAACGAAAAAAGCAGAGGAGGAAAACGGAAACGGGGTCCACGTTTAGCCCCGGATTACCATGCAGAGAAGGGCAATCGTGTAAGCTCAGAATCAGACAGCGGGCTGGCAGAGAATGACTTTTTTCCCCCATTAAGTAGTTTGTGGGCAGAGGCAGATCTCCAAATACTTTGTGGCCCTGCCACTGAGCAAAGAATGGTTTGTACCCCGACTGGTTAAGACCAACAATAATGATACATCCCCACCCTCCTTCCATGCAGAAATACTTGCACTGTAAAAATGTCGGGGTAGATGAGCCCAGACCTTTTTTGGTAGAATTGTTGAGCGTGACAGGTTAGACTAAAAAGCACCCACAGATGTGGTAATACTGAGCAGTGTGTTCCCATTTGAGGTCTGGTGCAAGGCAGCAGGACGTCTATGAACCCGAGCGGCCATCACCAAACCCTAAAGGCTGCTATCAGTACCAACTATGTGCCTTAACTAGGACATTCTGAGAGTGGTTTTTCATCGTGGTCAAGTGGGAACCCCTGTGGTCAGCTCTATTTGGTGTAACAAGACATGCAAAATAAATACCAGAGGAGCTGGTTAATACTTAGGTTGATGATAAACGTGCCAAAGAATCATGTTGTTGTTAGCATATACAATTAAGAATTGGATCACATTGTAATGATGGCAGTGACCTCAAACAGGTAAGAATAGGAGCTTAATATGGGGTGACACTCATGTAGAGAGACTGTGATAAGAGTGCCATACAAACCTTAATATGCATGCAAATCACCCAGCGATCTTGTTAAAATGCAAATTCTAATGGAGCAGATCTAGAGTTGAACCTAAGAATCTGCATTTATAACAAGCTCCTAGGGCATGCTGATATGTAAGGCTATAGCTGGTTCACTGGAATACCCTTTAAGTAAGAAGTCTGCAAAAAAGATGAAATACAGAACTTAAGGATGATAATAATTGTCCTCCCTTCAAAGTGGTCATGGAAATATGTATTCCAAAATGGTAGCCATTGCTCGAAATAGTTTTTAAAATTTCTCTTTTAAAGTTGCTTTAGAGACAATTTTGCAATGTATTCTAAAATCAGTTCTACTACTTCAGGTTGATCCTTGGTTTTGATTTAGGAAAACAATGCTTTCTCGGTTCATTCAACTCATCCATATGTCTTCACATCAAATCCATGAATTCAAGACTGGGGCCCTTGGGTTTACAGGCAAATAAACAGATTTTGAAGCTGTTTGGTGCAATGGGAGATTTTCTGAAAGATCTTATAACTATTTGAATACTAAAGTCAGACTGTCAGTTAAAAATTAGCCTGGGTCATATCTCTTCTATGTAAAACAACAGTAGTAGCAACAACAAAAATATAGCTGGTACTTAGATTTATTCTTAAAATTCACTTCACTATTTGTCTATTCCCATAACAAGATTCTCTATCATCTCTGGGTATTACCCAAATGTTATCTGGGAAATTGGAGTGCAAGGTCAATGTAAAATAAGTGAAATATTAATAGAAATTGCATTTTATGTTGAGTGATACTATGTGTATATTTACATGTTATATAAAATACATTTATGCAGGACTGACAGTTCTAAGAGCTATTTTACATGTATGAACTCATGTGATCCTCACAAGAACTCTGAGTGAGTTACCGCCGTACTGCTTCCCAGGTGGCGCTATGGAAAAGCACCTGCCTGTCAATGCAGGAGACATAAGAGATGCTGGTTTGATCCCTGGGTTGGGAAGATCCCCTGGAGGAGGGCATGACAACCCACTCCAGTATTCTTGCCTGGAGAATCCCATGGACAGAGGAGCCTGGTGGGCTACAGTCCATGGAGTCACAGAGTCCGATATGACTGGGTGACTTAGCATAGCACATCACCATGCTGCAGTTAAAGGAAGTGAGCTTCAGAGGGATGGAGTAAGATGGGTGCTTCCACAATGCTAATGAGAAATCGGAGACGTTATGCTCATCACCCTACCCTACTCTACCTTGATGTTCTCATCACCGCAAGTAATTTTGTTGAACTCCAATGAGTGGAAGTCACTGTGCACCATGACTTCTGTAGAATGTGGGATCTCAACATCCATTGCCCACATTTGTTGCTATCTGAGTATGGCATCCATCCTAAAGGAAATCAGTCCTGAATATTCACTGGAGGGACTGATGCTGAAGCTGAAACTCCAATACTTTGGCCACCTGATGCGAAGAACTGACTCATTGGAAAAGACCCTGATGCAGGGAAAGATTGAAGGCAGGAGGAGAAGAAGACAACAAAGGATGAGATGGTTGGATGGCATCACCAACTCGATGGACATGAGTTTGAGTAAACTCCGGGAGTTGGTGATGGACAGGGAGGCTTGGGGTGCTGCAGTCCATGGGGTCACAAAGAGTTAGACACAACTGAGCAATTGAACTGAACTGAGCAGGGAGATCCTGACACTGCAGCATGTGGGGCCCGGTCTTGGCACATTCATGTTCAGAAGGGAACTGAGAATAACTGAATTATTCTACAAGAGAGATTTCAGGACATGTGGGTTAAGATCATGTAAAAAGCCCTTGTTATAAGTATCATGTCATATAACATTTTTACTTGTGTATCATGTAAAAGTTGCTTCATATAGCAGTTAAAAAAGAAAACTATGAAATCTCTGCATTGGAAATGGCTGAAAATTATTAAGACCAGTAGCAGAGAAAGAAATTGTAGCTGGTTCCCTTATTAAGCGACCTGATCTATTCCAGAACTTCTAAGATAAGTCAGGAGCTCTGGCCACGGGTTGAGAAAGATTTCAGGGAGCCGTGTTAAAATAGATGCTCATCTTGGCACCCTGGTCATGGCTGTTGGCAGTTACTGGTACACAGTTAGGGGTATACATTTTGTTCTGTGAAAGGAGTAGATGGATAATATATTGTCAGTGATTTCTTATGGAAACCAACAGAATGCTTGAAGTGTGAGGGTCAGTTTGTACTGAAGGCACTCCTAATGCACAAGAGGAACATTTCATAGTGAGTAGCCTTAAAAATAGCAAATATCTAGATGGTACTTGGGAGAAGGCAATGGCAACCCACTCCAGTACTCTTGCCTGGAAAATCCCATGGATGGAGGAGCCTGGTAAACTGCAGTCCATGGGTCACTAAGAGTCAGACACGACTGAGCGATTTCATTTCCCTTTTCACTTTCATGCATTGGAGAAGGAAATGGCAATCCACTCCAGTGTTCTTGCCCAGAGAATCCCGGGGATGGGGGAGCCTGGTGGGCTGCCATCTATGGGGCCGCACAGAGTCGGACACGACTGAAGTGAGTTAGCAGCAGATGGTACTTGCTATTTATGTGTATTAATTATGCTAATCTGCCTACCGACACTGTGAGTTAGGTGGGTGTTCAGTTGCTCAGTTGTGTCTGCCTCTTTGCGACCCCATGAACTGTAGCTCGCCAGGCTTCTCTGTCCGTGGAGTTCTCCAGGCAAGAATACTGGAATGGGTTACCATTTCCTCCTCCAGGGGATCTTCCTGACCCCAGGGATCTAGCCCTCCTCTTTTGCATCTGCTGCACTGGCAGGAGGGTTCTTTACCCACTAGCGCCACCTGCAAAGCACTACAATGAATGTAATGACAGCCTGGGAGAAATAGTTCAGTTTTATATAGACACCCTCAGTTTGGGTAAAGCACGTGGTAAACATCTATTTCACTAACTCTTTTGTTAAGACTATGTTTTTAGGGCAGTTTCAGTTTTACAAAAAAATTGAGAGGAAGGTACAGAGATTTCCCATAGAGCCCCTGCCCCCCCCCCCCCCGCACAAGGATAGATTCCTCCATTCTCAATATCATTACCAAAACAGTACATTTTTTTTTAACTGAGAATGAACCCACACTTGAAATTTAGAAAAATTGCCATTCTTCTAAAACCCTTGATTGAAGATGAGTCCCTGTTAAGAAATGCAACCTCCCTCTCAATCCACAGGGGATATGCAATAACTATGATGGCCTTTGTTTCAGACAGCTTTGCCATGACCTACGTGGCATACCCCTTAACCTCTCTGAACTCAGCCTCCTCATCTGTGAGATGTCTATAAAAGTAATGATTTCACTGAGTTGTCATGAGGATTAAATGAGACATATGCAAAGTGGCCATTGTATAGAAGGTACTCAGTAAACGTTAGCTTCTCCCCTGCATTTACATTTATATGTTAGCAAGGTTATGTAATAACAGATGTGTGAACAAGACTGGAATTTCCAGTTCTTATTTACAGATCTCAATTCATGTTTAATAATTAACATTAATACACACAAGCTCAAGGAGAATAAAATAACTTATGAACATAGCCAGACATCTTACACCCTCATGCTTTCAATGTGTTGTAAAATGTCCATGAATTTTTTCAGTGTCTTCGAATGCTGTGTTCTTCAATCTCACTTTTCTTCAAGGCACCACTGGGGGTCTCACCTGCCAGTCTCTCCATGAGCCCCTCTAGTCGGCTCCAGAGTCTACAAAGTCTCCAGGAATGCCAGGGAATTTCACTCAATCAGAGCGTCTTCATCAGCACGCCACTAGAGAGCTCTTGGCACAAGTCCAAATGGATAAATGCTTATAACTGTCATCTGTTCTCTACCAGACTATAGGATACAGTCCTTGAGCATTTTATTGCACCAAGATGGTAACATAATGTGTTGTAGGTAAGGAAGATATTCATCATTTGGCGATTGCCCTGCATGTGATATTCAGATTCTCAAAGTCTTGAATGACAGCAAATGCCTATGATTCCCCAGTGAGAGATATAAACTATATGGCAGATGCCAAAATCACTTTTTTGGCATCCAATGATACCTGCAGCAGCTTAGAGCAAAGAACACTAGGTTAGGAGTTCAAACTGGTATGTTTCAGAACCTCAGATGTGTGTCCTGCAAGAGGAATAGTAAAGACTCTTCCAGCACTATCGTTCAAGAATCAAACTTGTGGTGGTTCAGTCACTAAGTCATGCGCAACTCTTTATGACCCCCATCGACTACAGCACACTCGGGTTCCCTTTCCGTCACCATTTCTCGGGGTTTGCTCAAACTCACGTTCATTGAGTTGGTGATGCCATCCAACCATCTCATCCTCTGTCATCCTCTTCTCCTCTTGCCTTCAATCGTTCCCAACATCAGGGTCTTTTCCAATGAGTCGGCTCTTCGGCCAAAGTATTGGAGTTTCAGCTTCAGCATCAGTTCTTCCAATGAACATTTAGGGTTGATTTCCTTTAGGATTGATTGACTTGATCTCCTTGCAGTCCAAGGGACTCTCAAGAGTCTTCTCCAACACCACAGTTCCAAAGCACCAATCCTTCTGCACTCAGCTTTCTTTGCAGTCCAAATCTCACATCCATACATGACTAAAGGGACCTTTGTTGGCAGTGATATCTCTACTTTTTAATACGTTGTCTAGGTTTACCATAGCTTTTCTTCTAAGGAGTAAGCATCTTCTAATCCGAATGCAGTCACTATCCACAGTGATTTTGGAGCCTAAGAAAATAGTCTGTCACTGTTTCCATTTATTTCCCCATCTATTTGCCATGAAGTGATGGGAACAGATGCCATAATCTTCATTTTTTGAATGTTGAATTTTAACCCAGCTTTTTCATTCTTCTCTTTCACCTTCATCTAGAGGTGCTTTAATTCCTCTTCGCTTTCTGCTATAAGGGTGGTGTTGGCTGCATATCTGAGGTTATTGATATATCTCCTGGCAATCTTGATTCCAGTTTGTGAATTATCCAGCCTGGCATGTCACATGATGTACTCTTAATAGAAATTAAATAAGCAGGGTGACAATATACAGCCTTGACATACTCTTTTTCCCAATTTTGAACCAGCCCATTTTTCCATGTGTGGTTCTAACTGTTGCTTCTTGACCTGCATACAGGTTTCTCAAAAGGCAGGTAATATGGTCTGGTATTCCCATCTCCTTAAGAATTTTCCACAGTTTTTTGTGATCCACACAGTCAAAGGCTTTAGTGTAGTTAATGAAGGATATGTTTTTTCTGGAATTCTCTTGCTTTTTCTATGACCCAATGGATGTTGGCAATTTATTCTGGTTCCTCTGCCTTTTATAAATCTAGCTTGTATATCTGGAAGTTCTCGGCTCATGTACTGTTGAAGCCTAGCTTGAAGGATTTTGAGCATTACCTTGCTAGCATGTGAAATGAGTGCACAAATAAGGCAAAGAAATTGACTCTATAAACCACTACACACCTGAGTTATTGGGGTCATCTTTGCTTAGTTTATAAGAAGTTGACTTAAATCATTTCCAGAAATTCTCAATTTTTCCATTTTCAATGCAATGACAATTCCTGTTTTTTTTCCTCTTACCTTTCTCCATTTGGTGCAAACTCTAAAAAATCATCCTTGACACCACAACACTATTTAAGGAGATTTTTCAGATCAGTGCGCCAAGACGCACAGAAATCAAAGTCCTGTGTGCTGATTCACAGACTAATAAATCCTATCATTTCACACTCTGCACTTATAAATTTCAGTTAGGAATTTTGCTATTCTATCTCTCTTTATTTTCCACAGGGAACGTGCTATTGCTGTTGAATGGTGTTATTGGGTTTTACTCCATAAAGAGATTCTAGACTTTGTAACTAAACAAACTTGTCATCAATCATGAAACTGAGAACTTAGCTGTCAAATCCTCCATGCTCTTCGCTTTTAAAATAAAATTTAAACAACCATCAAGTCTATTTATTGGCATCCTTACCTGATGAATTAAAGAACCATTAGTGGTTTGAAGGGCAGAAGTGTAGGTGGTGCTAAAGCATGACATGTAGGATGTATTTGACATTTAAGCAACTCTCACTGCTGCCTGTCAATTACTTCAGCTAAAGCATCACTCACATCCATGTGAGCACCTAGTCACAGGGGGTCTCAGGAAATGGTACTTCCATGATCCAATGATGGGTTGGAACTTGAAAGCAGAACCTTAAACAAGTGACCATTAGGAGAATTCTCTCTCAACTTTAGAAGTAATTTTAAAATTGGATACCATTTTTACAGAAAACAAAATATGACACCAAACCAGTTCCAGTACTTTGAGATGTCCAAATTAGTCAAACCCATGAAATATACACATTTGTGTACCAGAGAGAGAATATGATTATGTGTCCATGTATTTGGCTTGATTATACATGAAACAGATGTATGTTTGTATATTACATAGATCCACAGTTAAGCATATATAAATATTCCATTAATAACTAAACCAAATATTTTCAAAAATTAGCTCCAAACTAGCTTAATGATCATAGGAAAGGAAATATAGCCAATTCTCTGTAATTCACCTTAATAGTTTTAAGACACAAAATGGATACTTTTTTATCAAATTCAGATTTTGCTTTGTAACACAGAATGTGATGATTTTGGAATGTATTTGTTTGTGCTAAAACTTTCCACTCTGGACAGACAGAGAGCAGCTAATTCAGGAGCTACAAGAAGTAGCCCGAGAATGAGTCAAACAATATTATTTACCAAGTGTCTGGAATTTCAAAAACTTGAAAATCACAACATCCCCATTTTCCTGATGAGAAAACTGAGACCCATGGCCTAGTGGTCACAACTAGAATCTTAGTCTGGACTACCCTAAAACCCAAACTTCCTAAAACTATCACATTTTTAAAAAATGTTTATTTAACTAGCTCTTAGCATCACCATGGGCTTCCCTGGTGGTTCAGATGATAAAGAATCCACCTGCAAACTCAGAAGACCTGGGTTTAATTCCTGGGTTGGAAAGATCCCCTGGAGAAGGAAATGGCAACCCCCACTTCAGTATTCTTGCCTGGAGAATCCCATGGACAGAGGAGCCTTGTGGACTTCAGTCCATGGGGTCACAAAGAGTTGGACATGACTGAATGACTAACACTTTACTTCTCTAGCATAACCATTTACCTGGCACTACTGTAAATGGTTTTTTACCTATTAGCTCATTTAATTAGGTCCCCTAAAGTAGCGGAACAGGTGCTACTATTAACTTCACTGTGCTGATGAGGAAACTTAGACCAGAGAACTGGACAACTCACTGAAAGTTGATAGCTAGACAGAGGTGGAAGAAGATGGGGTGAATCTGGCTCTGGGATGCCTGGAGCTTATACAATCTGGAGGACTCTCTTTAAGAAAAATAATACAAAATTGGGCATGAGTGGAAGAAGAATCACAACAAATTATCAGAGATTGGAGATTAGGGGCTTTTTTGAGGAGACACAAAAGTCATTGTACTAGAAATGCTTCCTGATCACGTCTGTCTGCCGCCCCAAGGAGAACATTCTAGCTCCCTGCACTCAGAGCTCACAGGGTTATGTGAGCAGTAGACTTGAGCACTGAGCTTCTTAATCTTCCCCGTGACTCCAGATTTGCTGACAGTCAATTCTGAGCTGGGGTGTGGGGGCATCTGGCAGTTGTGCTATGCACTGCCCCCTCAGTGTTCCACCTGAATTTAACTTGGCCACTGCATATTATCACAGTACATCACAGTACATGAACTGTGAACTTCCAGATGTTCAAGCTGGATTTGGAAAAGGCAGAAGAACAGAGATCAAATTGCCAAGATCTATTGGATCATCAAAAAAGCAAAAGAGTTCCATAAAAGCAGCTACTTCTGCTATATTGACTATGCCAAAGGCTTTGTGTGGATTACAACAAACTGGAAAATTCTTCAAGAGATGGAAATACCAGACCATCTGACCTGCCTCTTGAGAAATCTCTATGCAGGTCTAGAAGCAACAGTTAGAACTAGACATGGAACAATAGCCTGGGTCCAAATCGGGAAATGAGTACATCAAGGCTGTATATTGTCACCCTGTTTATTTAACTTATATGCAGAGTACATCATAAGAAACGCTGGGCTGGATAAATCACAAACTGGAATCAAGATTGCCTGGAGAAATATCAATAACCTCAGACCTGCAGACGATACCATCCCTATGGGAGAAAGCGAAAAAGAACTAAAGAGCCTCTTGATGAAAGTGAAAGAGAAGAGTGAAAAAGTTGGCTTAAAACTGAACATTCAGAAAACTAAGATCACGGTATCCGGTCCCATCTGTTCATGGCAAATAGATGGGGAAACAGTGGAAACAGTGACAGACTTTATTTTTTTGAACTCCCAAACCACTGTAGATGGTGACTGCAGCCATGAAATTAAAAGACACGTGTTCCCTGGAAGAAAAGCTATGGCCAACCTAGACAGCATATTAAAAAGCAGAGACGTTACTTTATCAACAAAGGTCCATCTAGTCAAAGTTTTGGTTTTTCCAGTAGTCATGTATGGATGTGAGAGTTGGACTATAAAGAAAGCTGAGCGCCAAAGAATTGATGCTTTTGAACTGCAGTGTTGGAGAAGACTCTCGAGAGTCCCTTGGGCTGCAAGGAGATCAAACCAGTCCATCCTAAAGGAAATCAGTCCTGAATATTCATTGGAAGGACTGATGCTGAAGCTGAAACTCCAATACTTGACTACCTAATGCAACGAACTGACTCACTGGAAAAGATCCTGATGCTGGGAAACATTGAAGGTGGGAGAAGAAGGGGACAACAGAGGATGAGATGGCTGGATGGCATCATTGACTCAGTGCACATGAGTTTGAGCAAGCTCTGGGAGTTGGTGATAGACAGGGACGCCTGGTGTGCTGCAGTCCATAGGGTCACAAACAGTCGAACATGACTGAGCGACTGAACTGAACCATGCATATTATATTCTTGAACTCCACTTAGACTTTCCTTGGACTTGGACTTCCCCATAATCTTTCTCAGCCTCTCTGGCCATGATCAAGTCCTATGGTCATTCTCCCTCCTGGTGTCCCAGATGAGTGTTGTCCAAATGACAAGCTGTCACTCATCAGCAAAATCTGACAGAATTAAACGGACAGAGAAAGACATAAATCCACTGTCCTAGGTGGAGATTTAATACCCCTCTCTCAGTAGGTAATGAGCTTCCCCAATGGCTCAGCAGGTAAAGAATCCACCTGCAATGCAGGAGACACGAGAGATGCAAGTTTGATCTCTGCATCAGGAGGGAACATCTCCTGGAGAAGGAAATAGCAACCCACTCCAGTATGCTTGCCTGGAAAACCTCATGGACAGAGAAGCCTGGTGGGCTTCAGTCCAAAGGGTTGCGAAGAGCTGGATACAACTGACCAACTAAGCACACACAGTATGACCAACTAGAAACAGACAAAAATGAGAGTCAGTAAAAGTAAAAATAAATAACACCATCAAACAATTTGATTTAGCCAACCACAATAATAACTACAAAACTTCTGAACATTCTTTCAGGTGCACATGAGTAACCAAGAGATATCAGTAAATTGCTGAGAATAAGTTCTAATGACAATGGAATTGAATCATAACCAATAGCACTGAGATAACTGGAAAGCCTTCAAATATTTGGAAATTTAGCACACTGCTACATACTCTATAGATCAAAAAGAAGTCAGATATTAGGAAATCTTCAGGGGATATATCACACCCTCCGTTACCAGAAAATAAATGTATTTCCCATCACATGTATAGATGTGGAGAGAAAATAAATTTTTTAAGCTTTTCCTCATTCATGTCATATTCTGTGAGCAATGAACTCTCAAGCTACTGTGATAGTAACTTCCAGTTAGTGCATACCTCTTATGATTTTAAAAGACTAGAAGAAAACTTTATATTTAGAAAAGTATAGAACTTGTAAAATATAAAAATAGGAAGCAGGGAGTAAGGCACTTCTCATGCAGTGGCTTTTCTATCAACTATATCTGAATTTAGCTGCATTCACTGTAGAGAATTTAAAATCTGCATGCACTGACACAGCTGGGAGGCCGCAATGGCTCAGTGGTAAAGAATCCACCTGTGATGCAGGAGACATGGGTTTGGTCCCAGAGTCAGGAATATCCCTTGAAGTAGGAAATGGCAACCCACTTCAGTATTCTAACCTGGAAAATCACATGGACACAGCAACCTGGTGGATTACAGTCCTTGGGGTCACTAGAGTTAGACACGGCTGAGCGACTAAAGACAATAACTCATACAACTAACTCAGCATCAAAAAACAAAAAAATAAAGGCAGAATACCAGAAGAGACATTTTTCCAAAGGAGGCATACAGATGGCTAACAGCACGTGAAAAGATGCTCAACACTGCTAACTATTAGAGAAATGTAAATCAAAAAAGGAATGAGATATCACCTCACACCTGTCAGAATAGCACTCATTAAAAAGAAAAGAAATAACATTCATGCTATATTGACTATGCCAAAGGCTTTGTGTGGATCACAACACAGAGAGAATTCAGCAGAATTCCAAAGGAGGTCCTCATGGAAAGGCTTTGTGTGGAGAAAAGGGAACACTTCTATACTGTTGGTGGGAATGTAAGTTGGAGCAGTCGCTAAGAGAAACAGTACGGAGCTTTCTCAAAAGACTAAAAATAAAAAAATATGATTCAGCAGTTCCATTCCTGGGCATATATCCAGAAAAACAAAAGCACAAGAAGCGCTACTTACAATAGCAAAGATGTGGAGAAGCTATCAGAGTGCCTATCAACAGATGACGGGATAAAGAAAATGAGATTTATATATATATATATGGCAAATTAGATATATGGGATTAAGAGACACTAGTTACTATGTATAAAATAGATAAGCAACAAGAATATATTGTAAAACACAGGGAATTATAGCCATTATCTTGTAGTAACTTTTAATGGAGTATAATCTATAAAAACACTGACTCACTATGCCAGACACCTGAACCTAAAATGGTCTGATAAATCACTTATGCTTTAATTTTTTAAATAGTTACATAAATAAAACAAAATCTCCATATGCAAGTTACCATGGTCGTTCTCTCTTGCAGAAGCCAGGACCTCATTCACATAACTGTTGTGTAGTCCCTCACGGGGTACCTTGCGCAGGTGGGTACCAAGGAGAGGTGGGCTGGAGGATCTCATGGATGGCTGCGGTGTCGCTCTGGGTGATCTGGAAACACCCTGGCTGGGCTGGCAGCCCCTCTTGCCCAGCCTCAGCCTCCCCCTGGCCTTCAGCTGCACAGATTTACAACCGTTCCGAGTAAACGGCACTTAAGCTCAGTCTGCCTTCCTTCCAACACTTGTGAGTGCCTTTTTAGAGAAATCTATAGGGAAAAAAGAACAGCAGGAAAAGAAAGAAGAAGGAGGGAAGGAAGGAAAGAGAAGGAAAGGGAAGGTGAAAGAAAAAGGAAGGAAGAGGAGAGGAGGGAAAGGAGAGAGAAAGAAGAGAGAGAAGGGCAGAGAAAAGAAAAAGGAAGAAGCAAAGTCTTATGTGTTTTTATAGTTGGGCCTGTTTTCTGTAGAGAGAATATGCTCAGTCCTCATTGCAGGGACTGCCATGGGCAACACATATTGTCAGATTTCCTTTTCTAGTCAACATGTGGAATGTAGTGCATTGGTATTTTCATTATCTCTCATTTATATAAACAGCAGTTACTACAGATGTGTGTGATCTGACCATCACCTCCAGTTCAGTTCAGTTCAGTCGCTCAGTCATGTCAGACTCTTTGTGACCCCATGGACTACAGCATGTCAGGCCTCCCTGTCCATCACCAACTCCTGGAATTTATTCAAACTCATGTCCATCAAGTCAGTGATGCCATCCAACCTTCTTATCCTCTGTCATCCCCTTCTCCTCCTGTTTTCAATCTTTCCCAACACCAGGGTCTTTTCCAAGGAGTCAGTTCTTCACATCAGGTGGCTAAAGTATTGGAGTTTCAGCTTCAACATCAGTCCTTCTAATGAATATTCAGCACTGATTTCCTTTAGGATGGACTGGTTGGATCTCCTTGCAGTCCAAAGGACTCTCAAGAGTCTTCTCCAACACCACAGTTCAAAAGCATCAGTTCTTCAGGGCTCAGTTTTCTTTATAGTCCAGCTCTCAAATACATTTATAAGACAAAGGAGCTTAGATGATTTCCATAGTATGACCTAAGACCCAGGTTTCCCTCCATGGCTAATTCTAGTATTTTAGGCAACTATCATAAGAAACACCCATCTTTGGAACAGGTAGATATTGCAGAAATATTTGGGTTGAAGACAGATTAGCCCTCCAGTGGCTCTCACTCACCTTGGAATAAGAAGTCATGTGTGGCAAGTGGTTCCAGATACTTTAAAAGATGCAGTCCCAAAACCATGAGCCCCATTATCCATTATTATTTAGAAATTAACTTCTAATGATGATAATCTCCAGTTACTGTGTTATTTCCCTGCACCGGGGAGCTTTCTATCTGTTACTCCTAAATTTCACAAGAATCCTACAAGGTTGATCCCTGAGGCTGAGAGAATGAACTGACTTGAGGAATTCCTGAATTCTCCAGGAAGCCTAGATGGTTCCAAATCTCGCACTTTCCGTGAAGCTCCTGCTGACATCTCTCCTAGGAGCTGGCTTTTACAGGACTAGAATCTCCCCTTCTCTTTTAGGTGATTCTGTTGCTTCCTCTAGAGGATGGTACTTTGTGTTCAGTTGATCAGTCATGTCCGACTTTTTATGACTCCATGGACTGTAGCCCACCAGGCTCCTCTGTTCATGGGATTTTTCAGGCAAGAATGCTGGAGTGGGTTGCCAGTTTCTCCTCCAGAGGACTGTGAATATCCTTTCTCTATAGCCCCTGCTGCTAACACAAAATGCTGGGAGCAGCAGATCATGAGTGTTATTAATAGAAAAATAAGACTGTAGGTTTTTGAGCATTTTACTCAAAAATCACTGAAGACTAGTGCATTCTGACATCTTATAAGGGTCAGAGGATTATCAGATGTGCTGGTAGCAGTAGTTTAAAAATGAGTATGTCCATATTATAACATATCATATCTTATATATTAGTTTTCCTTCTACCAAACAATCGCTTTGTATTTTTTCTAGTCAGGTGCCAGGATCCCTCTGTTCAAGACAGAAATAGAAATGCTTACAACATAACCCAGGGAGGATATTTGAGTCAAGAGTTCAAAAACCAGATGACAGACTAAACTTAACCATACTTATACCATATTTGTAGATGCACCAATCACCAAGGCAAGCCTTCATGGCACCAAAGAGCAAAATCCTGCTATTTCCTACTTTGCTGCTTAATACAAGCCTCTAACCAATAGTAATCTGGTCTCTTTTTGCCCTGTCTGTTTCCTGCCAGTCTCATCATATGCCCAGAGGAAACCACCTTACGTGGTTCCACAGAATGCCAGACTCAGGACCATCATGGCCATAGACATAGCCAGCTCCCACAACCCAGACACAGAGAATGGTCCTGCAGAGGCCATGCAGAGAGAACTCAGCAGAATTCCAAAGGAGGTCCTCATGGAAGCCTTTGTCTCTGGAGCTAGACTCCCTTTGAATAGGTTGGACTCAACAGCTTTTCCTTTCTCCACGCAAATCTTCTCATAGGTCTTCACATCTAGGGACTACAGGACCATCTGTAGCAAGTCTTAATTACAAGGAGCCCTGGCCTTGACCGCCTATGGGAGAGACATTGAGTTAGCCTGAGTATAAAGATCCATCCCTTTAAGACAGCAACGGAGCCCAGAGACTAAAGTGCAAAGAGAACAACGGGTCCAAAGATGAGCACATCAACACTTACACTGCCAACAGCAATTGCTTGCACCTAAAAATAGTTCTATTTTTAAGGAGAGCTGTTTCAAATGACTGTTTAAAAAAAAAATAATAAGCCCACATCACCAAACTTTACACATTCCTATCTCTTAGGAAGAAATTTCTACATGCAAACATTCAATAAATAAAACATTCTGACCCTTTAGTTTATGCCTAAAACAAATTCCTTGACTCCACACAATCACAAATTCGCTAACCACGCAGCTGTGGTTAGTCATATGGTTCCTTCGTTAAGTAACTGTGGTTTTGTTCTGATCCTTTAAAAAAAAATACATTTTTAGCATATCTTCCATTTTTAAAATACATTTTCTCATTCTTGCCATTCAAGTCATTTGAAATGCTTCCCTAAAGATCTCTATCAATAGCATTGAAAAAAAATGAACACTTGGGAACTGAAATGAACCTTGATGGAACAGACTTCCGTCTCTAAAGAGTTTATGAATCTGGGCTTCATTTTAAAAAAATTTAACCCCAGATCGGCCAGTGGAGCACAGTAGAGATCGGTTGGATAGGATAGCATCGCCAGTTCAATGGATGTGAACTTGGGCAAACTCCAGGAGGAGGTGAGGGACAGGGAAGCCTAGCGTGCTGCAGCCCATGGGGTCACAAAGAGTTGGACGCGACTGAGCAACAGCAGCAACTGCGAGCAGAGCATAGATAGGTGTTGAATAATCCCAGATCCCAAGCTGTCTGTTAGAGCGCAGGTCTTTTTATCTTCCTCAGCAGCTGCATCTGTAAGACTACAATATTATCCTTATTTGTGACATTTTTACTTATCCTTCTAAGGATCACTAGCTTTTGTAGCAGGCAAATTCAAATACCTCTCAAGTAAACTGCTTTTCTGCACTGCACAGCCATGTGAAGACATTCTTGGTTTGTTTATATTCTGATTTTCCAAAATTTAGATTTGTAAATAAATGTACTTGCTGCCTTTAGAATAGTATAAATATTTTGCTTGCAAAACTCAGCATAAACTTTCATCCATCCTTTGGAGGCCTCAGTTCATGTCTCTGTCTCTGAGGATGTAGCGATGGGGGTGTTAATCAGCTCTTGACATTGAATTACTGTTTGAAGGCCATGCATCACCTTTGGACTTGTTCCTCACAAAGCTGGAATCAGAGTCTTTAAAACCATGCACAAATATCAGATTAGAGGCTGCGAAAGACTTTTCAACAGCATCAATAAAATCTCAGAAGCAGGCACAGGGAGCCAATGGTCAGAGTCCCAGGGGGGCTTCCACACAGGATGCGCGTCTTGTTACAGAATTCCTCAATGCCTTTTTGCTGTCTCCCTAATGACCAGTTAAATGGGCTCCCTCGAGGATACTTGAGTCAGCGCCAGCCTGAAAACTGCTGAGGAAACATCCTCTTTTACTGGAAATGATTTCCATCAAACTGCCATGTGCCATATTTAGACTCAGGGCTTAGTAACACCCAGCCGAAGGGGCTAAGTTTGCAGGGCATGAGGCCCTGCACTGTGAGAAAAGAACTTGCTTTTGTCTGGCCCAAGTGACCGCAGGGCAGTGAGCTGGTGAGTCTGTGGTGGGCTGAGGGACAGAATCGCTTCTTTCTCTCTGGAGAGACAAGCTCCCTTCTGCAAATGCAGCTGCTTCCTCTCATCGATTCAGAGACGTGAATGGGGAGGTGGTGATTCAAGGCCACAAACATCTGTCCACCAGGGAGACATCACAAGGCAGCAATTCTGCTCACCTTAGCTCAGCAGCTAAATGTCAGGCAAATGTCTCATCGCCCCCATTGAAACGAATCACAGGAAAAGAGTATTAAAATGTCTTGACCCATAGAACAAATTTGCTAAAAAGCTGAGTCACAAAATTATAGAACGTTAAAAAATTTACTTATACATACATACATATACTGTTCATGGGGTCCTAGCAGCAAGAAGGCTAGAGTGGTTTGCCATTCTCCCCTCCAGTGGACCATGTTTTGTCAGAACTCTCCACTGCGATCCGTCCGTTTTGGGTGGCCCTGCATGGCATGGCTTACAGCTGGACATGAATTTGAGCAAACTCTAGGACATGGTGGAGAACAGGGAAGCCTGGCATACTACAGTCCATGAGGTTTCAAAGAGTCGGACATGACGTAGAGACTAAATAGCAACATACATATAACTTGGTATCACTGTATAAGCATAATTATGTAGACATGGGATTTTAAGTGCCATCTTTTCTCCCAGTCCAAGTCTGTCCTTGGCTTCTCTCTTCTCCCTCTTCTCCCTACTCCTTCACATCATCCCATCTTCCCAGATTAATTTATATCAACAACATATCTTGCATCATTTCAGTTTCTTCCTTATGCTTTTATAATTATACACTAACATACAGACACATATGCATATAGATAGATCATTTCTGTCACAGTTTGATATCTACAAAAAAGAAGATTCTACTGCAAACACTTCAGCATTTTGCTTTTCTCTCAATAAAAAATCTAGAAAATTCCTCCAAGTCAATCCCTATCATTCTGATTCAGTCTCCAACAGTCTGTAGTATTCCAGGATATGGAAGGTTTATCGTTGTTTCAGTTATTCCTGTCTGAATGGGCAACACTTCATAAAACCTTCTCCTGCTCTTGTGTTTATGTAAGTTTCCACTGGAAATCACAGCAAAGAATGCTCACCCAAGTTCTAAGTATTTTTTTTTTTAACAAAGAACAAGAAAAGTTCTCCCTTGTGCCCTAACACAAGCTTATCTTCTATTCAGTGAAGATGGCAATACTATTTCAAAGTTTAGGTTTTGTTATTATTCAGATATCATAAGGGAACAAATCAGGAGATGACTGCTATGGAAAAAATAGTTTGTTACTCATAGTTCCTAAGAGGAAAGAGCATGCCATGCCATGTAGGGCCACATTAGAAAGCACCAGGATGGTTTGGAGAAAGAATATCTAAAATATACAAAGAACTCATATAACTCAACATCAAAAAAAAAAAAAAAAAAAAAAAAAGAACACCTAATTAAAAAATAGGCACAGAAACTAAATAGACATTTTCCCAAAGAAAACATACAGATTGAGAACAGGCACATGAAAAGATGCTCATGAAAAAAATATCATGAATTATCAGGGAGAATTATCACCTCACACCTGTGAGAATGGCTATCATTAAAAAGACAACAAGTAACAAAAGTTGCCAAAGATGTGGAGAGGAGGGAAAGCTTGTACATTATTGGTGGGAATATAAATTGGTATAGCCAAAAAGGAAAACGCTATAGAGATTCCTCAAAAAAATAGAAAACAGAACTATCCTATGATCCAGCACATTGCTCCTGCTATTTACCCAAAGACAAGGGCACCTCATGACCTTAGGACCTCCACTCTAGTCACTCCTCAGGTCCCAGGGAAATGCTTCACCGCCTCTTATCTTTTTGTGCAATAACTGAGTCCAAATGCAATGAAGAAGTGTGGGTCTACTGTTGGCAAACAAAAATATAGGGCACCCGGTTACATTTGAATTTCAGGTCAGCAACAAATATTTGTTCCTGTTAATACTCCCCGGTACTCTGTGATTTATGTTAACCTTATGTTGGAGATGGATACAGCTTTGGAGACACCCTTGGAGAATGAATAAATCAATGAACATGTTCATCAGTGAGGACAGAGCTGCTGAAGACAGAGGCACTCATCTGGTCTTTTAAGGCAGTTCGCTTTCTGCCACCACAGGGAACACCATCATGTACACACTTCTCGCCAACTCTTAGCAAGACAACACTGTTCTTCTTTCATTTATTATTTCCTTCGTAAATATCTATTGTGTGCACAGCAGGGGTCAAGACTGCCTCCAGGCACAAGAGAGGTGAGGAAGAAGAGGACAAAATACTATAAAAATGAGTAAGAAAGGAGCTTCTCACTTGGTTGCCTATAGTCCATCAGGAGAGACAAGGCATATTCCCTAACAGCCAGAGCATGAGCCAAAGACGCTGCCTGTGGCAGCCACGAGTTATTTCAAAAAGAATCAGCCGTGGGCTTCCCTGGTGGTTCCATGGTAAAGAATTCACCTGCCAATGCAGGAGACACAGGTTCGATCCCTGGTCCAGGAAGATCCCACATGCTGTGTAGCAACCAAGCCCCTGGACCACAACTACTCTGGAACCCGCGCTCCACAGCAAGAGAAGTCATTGTAATGAGAAGCCGGTACATCGAAACTAGAGAGTATCCCTCTCTCGGTGTAAGTAGAGAAAGCCCATGTACAGCAACAAAGACTCAGCACAGACAAAAATAAATGAATACATAAAATTATATCACAAAGCAGCCTTTAAATCACCTTAGATGCAGATGGGTTTAATAGTCAAGAAGAAAACAAAGGAGATTGAATGTCCCATGTGAAGACATGCTTGGAAACAGGGACAGGAGGTAAATCTCATATATCTTAAGAGGTAAAACTTGATAAATCTTAGTGGAAGTTACTATTTTTTTTTCTCTTGAGTAATAGAAGAGTTGGTCACTTTTCTTTTGGAGAAAGTGGCCATAATTGTCCTGTAAAGAAACTCACAGATACCAGCCAAGGAGCAAATTAGTCCCTTTCACAGAGAGTTCAGGCAGCAATAGTTTTCTGCACAAGACCTACTCCTCAACCCTTCCAGTTAAGAATGCACTGCAGAGTTCGCTCCGCCATGCCGCAGATGGCATGCTGTGCTTCTGGCTATTAAGCTGGAAATGCAAACCACTTTTTTGTGGTTCAAATAATCTCCAGGAGATAGTTTCCTGGAAATCTGAAGTCCTATTTCTCATATCACCTCGCTCTAAATTGATGATATCTATGACCTTTTCATCTAATTACACTAGTAGTTTGTACCTATTTTTATTAAATGATTCCATTACATATCCATTATGTGATAGCTGCTTTCTGTTAATAATCTAATGAGCCCACTCCAAGATTTCTCTTTCCTTTCACAATTAGGTCAACATGCTTAAATACATGAGTTTCTCATGTTATTTAAGATTTTCACAGAAATCCTTGTTTTACAAACAATTTTCACTAACTCTTAAGTAGAAGACACAGACAACCAAAACTCCACCAAAATCATGTGTACCCCCACTTAGAGAAGTACCTAGATTGGGTCACAAGAGAAGGAAAAAGTGGAGAGGAATGAAAAGCAGGAGGTAAAGAGACAGCATTGCAGAGAAGTTAGGGGAATGCATAAAACAAGCGAAAAAATGGGGAAAAGATGGGAAGAGACTAAAGAATTCTGCATCATGCCATCGGCCAATCCAACATGCACTGTGTAGTTACCAGGGTCAGCACGGATCAGACCTCTACCAACCTTTGAATCAGAAAAGTTCACAATGTAAAGCAATGTTCCCCTAATATGTTGCAAAAATCCTACTGGGTCCTAGTTAAAGGCAGAAATTAAATAAATGGAAAGACATTTATGAGAACACAATTAGGAAGACCTGTACTTCCTTACATTGTAGTCTTGTCAGTAAATCGTCTATTATAGTGACTAACATAATAACATTGCATGGATTTCCATTTGGTCTTATCCCACAGTATATGCTATATTTGAGTTCTAAACCACTATTTTTATTTTATTTCCTCCTGTCCAATATTTGGCATGCATTCAGTCCATTGGGATCATTTGCTGTATTTGCAATAATTATTCAGAAGTTATAAAATGTAATTATATAGCAGCATGTAACCATTATGTATGATTAGACATTACTAAATTCAAGGCAGGGAATCCACTAGAAAAGTTAACTCACTGCATTACCTAGTATAACAAAAGGAGCCTGATTTTAGCAAATCCTTTTTCACTGAGGGCAGTAAGCCAGTAATGATATGCCTAAAACCATATTAATAGCAACTGCATTGCTAATTTCATTAGCATTTGCATTATCGCTATGTATTAATTACTACAGTCAGGACACCAAAGACTAATATCTAAATCCAACAGCCACCAATTCCCCAGATGCATTTTGTGGTCGCTGAATGATTATCATTCAACAATTTGCTGCTTTTGACAATTACAAAGCAACTCACGCTCACAGCCTTGACAGGGCCAATTGCACAGAGATCATTGAAACTAAAGCAAAAATTCCTTCAGAGCTTTAAGAGAAAACTCTGCATGAAAGGATGAAGGAATGGATGAAAAAATACTAAACACATACTGTTACAGAGGTCCACCTTGACTCCAGGTGGAAAGTTTTTCTTCAAATGCAAATTCCTTCAAGTGGAATAACATTTTCAGGGATTTCTCTGATGATTCATGCTATATGAAGGAAAAATCAGTGGTCAACTAAGTGTAGGAAACACTGGTCTAAACAGAAACATGGGTCCTACTGCAGACCTTCTCAGAGCCTTTAATACATTATTATCTCTTGTGACTCTATGAAAGGAGGACAGAGTTGGCAGAGTTTCATAAAATTTATTTGACCATCTAATCTTTCTTCTCATTGCCAATCTCCTAGAGTTATTAATCCCAGGAACATACTTTTCAAAGAACTGAATTAGCAGAATATAACTTTAATCAACATAGTGAGCACTCCATAAAAGTAAACACCAAAATACATAATAAAAAATTACACTATATATAAGAGATATTCACTGACATTACAGGCTCCATAATTTCCAGATAAATGTCTAGTCTATATTATGAGCAGAATCTAATGTCACTGCCATTATCTCTGAAAATTATTCTCCTGAATATTTCTGTTCCTCAGCCCTGGTTCTACTGAGCTAGGAATCTCTGGATCATCTCTGCTCCAGCACACAGTGTCTCCTTCCAGCTCAAATTAACCCAAATATGGAATGCCAGTCCTCTCCTAGATTTCCAGGAAAACCAAACAAATAAACAAACAAACCAAAAAATCCTTTCACACAGTCTGTTTTTTTTTCTCATAGGCTTTGCTAAATCCTGGGGAGGAATTTGGAGCTTACACTGCAGCATTGTAGCTGCAAACAACTCAACATTGAGCACTAGACACACCTTTGCTTTCTTTTCTCAAAGCTCTATTGAGATGTAATGTACATACTATAAAATTAACCTCTTTGACCTAAAAGAAGCAGACGATATTAAGAAGAGGTGGCAAGAATACACAGAAGAACTATACAAAAAAGATCTCCATGCCCAGATAACCACAATGGAATGATCACTCACCTAGAGCCAGATATCCAGGAATGTGAAGTCAAGTGTGCCTTAGGAAGCAACACTATGAACAAAGCTAGTGGAGGTGATGGAATTCCAGTTGAGCTATTTCAAATCCTAAAAGATGATGCTATGAAAGTGCTACACTATGTATGCCGGCAAATTTGGAAAACTCAGCATTGGCCACAGGACTGGAAAAGGTCAGTTTTCATTCCAATCCCAAAGAAAGACAACACCAAAGAATTACCAAAGAATTGCACAGTTGCACTCATCTCACACACTAGCAAAATAATGCTCAAAATTCTCCAAGCCAGGCTTCCACAGTACGTGAACCAAGAACATCCAGATGTTCAAGTTGGATTTAGAAAAGGCAGAGGAATCAGATATCAAATTGTCAACACCTGTTGGATCATCAAAAAATCAAGAGAACTCCAGAAAAACATCTACTGTTTTATTGCCTACACCAAAGCCTTTGACTGTGTGGATCACAACAAAGTGCGGAAAATTCTTCAAGAGATGGGAATACCAGACCACGTGACCTGCCTCCTAAGAAATCTGTATGCAGAGCAAGGAGCAGCAGTTAGAGATGGACATGAAACAACAGACTGGATCCAAATCAGGAAAGAAGTATGTCAAGGCTGTATATTGTCACCCTGCTTATATGAAGAGTACATCATGTGAAATGCTGGGTTGGATGAAGCACAAGCTGGAATCAAGATTTCCAGGAGAAATATCAGTAACCTCAGACATGCAGACTACACCACCCTTTGGGCAGACAGTGAAGAAGACCTAAAGAGCCACTTGATGAAAGTGAAAGAGGAGAGTGAAAAAGTTGGCTTAAAACTCAACATTCAGAAAACTAAGATCACGGCATCTGGTCCCATCAGTTCATGGCAAATAGATGGAGAAACAATGGAAACAGTGGCTAACTTTATTTTTGGGGCTCCAAAATCATTGCAGATGGTGACTGCAGTTATGAAATTAAAAGATGTCTGCTCCTTGGAAGAAAAGCTATGACCAACTTAGGCAGCATATTAAAAAGCAGAGACATTACTTTCTCAACAAAGGTCCATCTAGTCAAAGCTATGGTTTTTCCAGTAGTCATGTACGAATGTGAGAGTTGAACTATAAAGAAAGCTGAGTGCCAAAGAATTGATGCTTTTTAACTGTGGTGTTGCAGAAGACTCTTAAGAGTCCCTGGACAGCAAGAAGATCCAACCAGTCCATCCTAAAGGAAATCCGTCCTGAATATTCATTGGAAGGACTGATGCTGCAGCTGAAACTCCAATAATTTGGCCACCTGATGCAAAGAACTGACTCATTAGGAAAGACCCTGATGCAGGGAATGATTGAAGGCAGGAGGACAAGGGGATGACAGAGGTTGAGATGGTTGAATGGTATCACTGACTCAATGGACATGAGTTTGAGCACCCTGGAGTTGGTGATAGACATGCCACGGAGGCCTGGCGAGCTGCAGTCCATGGGGTCGCAAAGAAGCAGACACGACTGAACGACTAAACTGAATTGAATTTATATACCATAAAATTCACCTGTTTGAAGTATGACTGAACAGTTTTCAATAGATTACAGTGTTGGGACACACCTCTGCTTAACCTCCTCAGTTAGTTCACCTCAGTTAGCTCACTCCTCTACCTTCTCTTTATCTCTCAAACCATCAATGTCTTTTTCTTAAATTTTTTGTTTTATATTAAAGTCAATTAACAATGTTGTCATAGTTTCAGGTCGACAGCAAAGGGACTTAGTCATACATATACATGTATTCATTCTTCTGCAAATCTTTGGTGTTCTTGCCTGCAGTCAATCCCCTTTAATTCCATCTCTTAATTCCAGAAAACACAATAGGGTAACTTTTTAAGTAAAAATAAAGCACCACTATACAGCCAAGACATAGAAGCAACCTTTGTCCATCAACAGAGGAATGGATAAAGATGTGGCATTACAATGGAATACCACTCAGCCATAAAAAAAATAAAACAATGCCATTTGCAGGAACATGGATGGACCTAGAGATTATCATTCTAAGTGAAGTTAGTCAGAAAGGCAAAGACAAACATCATATGACATCACTTATTTGTGGAATCTAAAAAAAATGATTATAAATTAACTTATTTAAAAAATAGAAACAGACTTGCAAATACAGAAAACGAATTTGTGGTTACCAAAGGGGAAAGGATAAATTAGGAGGTTGAGATTAGCAGACAAACTACTATATATAACATAGATAAATAACAAGGATCTACTGTATAGCACAGGGAACTATATTCAATATCTTGTAATGACCTCTAATGGAAAAGAATTGGAAGAATATGTATCAGTTCAATTCAGTTCAGTCGCTCAGTTGTGTCCAACTCCTTGCGACCCCAAGAAACGCAGCACGCCAGACCTCCCTGTCCATCACCAACTCCCGGAGTTTACCCAAACTCATGCCCATTGAGTCGGTGATGCCATCCAACCATCTCATCCTCTGTCATCCCCTTCTCCTCCTGTCCCCAATCTTTCCCAGCATCAGGGTCTTTTCAAATGAGTCAGCTCTTCATATCAGGTGGCCAAAGTATCAGAGTTTCAGCTTCAACATCAGTCCCTCCAATGAACACCCAGGACTGATGTCCTTTAGGATGGACTGGGTGGATCTCCTTGCAGTCCAAGGGACTCTGGAGAGTCTTCTCCAACACCACAGTTCAAAAGCATCAATTCTTCAGCACTCAGCTTTCTTTATAATCCAACTCTCACATCCATACATGACCACTGGAAAAACTATAGCCTTGACTAGATGGACCTTTGTTGAGAAAGTAATGCCTCTGCTTTTTGACATGCTGTCTAGGTTGGTCATAACTTTCCTTCCAAGGTGTAAGCGTTTTTTAATTTCATGGCTGCAATCACCATCTGCAGTGATTTTGGATCCCAGAAAAATAAAGTCAGTCACTGTTTCCATTGTTTCCCCATCTATTTGCCATGAAGTGATGAGACCAAATGCCATGATCTTAGTTTTCTGAATGTTGAGCTTTAAGCCAACTTTTTCACTCTCCTCTTTCACTTTCAGAAGAATATGTGTACATGTATATATATACATATATATACATAAACATATGTATGCATGAAAGTAAAGTGTTAGTCGCTCAGTCATGACTGACTCTTTGCAACCCAAGGACAACATCTTACCAGGCTTCTCCATCTGTGGAATTCTCTAGACAAGAATACTGGGGTATGTAGCCATTCCCTTCTCCAAGGAGTCTTCCCGACCCAGGGGTTGAACCTGGGTCTCCTGCATTGCAGGCAGATTCTTAACCATCTGAGCCACCAGGGAAGACCATATATGTATATACATAAATATATATATATATGTATATATACATACACATGCATATATATATTTATATATAAACTGAATCACTTTGCTGTACACCTAAAACTAACACAACATTGTGAATCAAGTATACTTCAATTTAAAAAAAGCTTTTAAAAGTTAGATCTTTTCCTGACGGTCAGATGTCAGAGTTTAAAATTTTTAAATAAATAAATAATGAAGACTTTATTGCACAAGACCAATGTACATCTCCCCTACAGAATCATGAATTCTATCAAATTGCTTCTGGAAGGCTGTGACTCTTCCTTTAGTATAATATCATCCTGCCTGGAAACAGCCACAGCTGTTTCTCACTTCCTTCAATCCACCCTTCTACCTAGTTATATCCCTCAGATAAACTTCCAGAGTTTATCGAGACAGAGAACCAGGTTCAAACTCCCTCGTGACATCACCCTCATCTCTATAGCAACAAGCTGAGAAAACGCCTACTATTATTCAGTCACAGGCAAACAATTCAATAGAGAAGCGAGTACAGTGTTTTGAAGATCTAGCCTCCCAACAATCATGGCCAAAAACAAAACAAACAGAAAAAGAAGCCCCAAACAATAATGACCCAGATTTTCTTAAGCAAAGAAGAGATGGAGGGGAAGAAAATGGAGGAGAAATGGTAGTGGGTTTCAGAGCGCTGAA
This sequence comes from Muntiacus reevesi, assembly GCF_963930625.1. NCBI lineage: Eukaryota > Metazoa > Chordata > Mammalia > Artiodactyla > Cervidae > Muntiacus > Muntiacus reevesi. The sequence continues at coordinate 27,297,387 of NC_089256.1, forward strand.
ACCATAGGTTTCTGACCAGCCACGTTAAATGTGGGCTGGAGATGAGAGAAAATCTCAAACCCCAGAAAGAGCTGTGGGGACCACAGGAAGCGGGAAGGTCATACCCCCATCCTCAGGGTATTTCCACCAGTGAAGAGTCAATAGCTCAACTGCAAGTTTATGAGTTCATTGTTCAGGGCACACCTAGACCTTTCTTTCCAAAAAGCAAGTCTCTACCCAATTTTTTAACCTTTGAGTAATTATTGCAATAAAACAAAGCTGTACACAATTGCCCTTGACCCCATGTGTTCCCCATATTTTCTGTTTGTATATTCCCTGTGTGTTCTGTCCAGGCTATACAACGACATGTTTTATCCACTCTACCTTGAAGCACTTGATTTAAGGAATTTCAGCTTTCTGTTGTGTTTCATCAGAATACCTTAAGTACTTCAGATCTTAAATAAATCTTCTTTCAACACTTAGATCAAGTAGCTGGATGACTCTTTGAGACCTCATGGACTGTGTAGCCTGGAAGTGTTCTCAGTCCATGGAATTCTCCAGCAAGAATACTGGAGTGGGTTGCCATGCCCTTCTCTAGAGAATCTTCCCAACCCAGGGATCGAACCCAGGTCTTCGCATTGCAGCCCAATTTACTGAGAACACTGCCAGGCTACAGTCCATGAGGTTGCAAATGGTGGACACGACTGAGTGACTAACACTTTCACCTTCATATATATACACAGACATATATATAATTGAATCACTTTGCTATATATCTGAAACTAACACAACACTGTAACTCAGCTCTATGCACACATGTGCGTGTGTGCTGTCATGTCCAATTCTTTGCAACCCCACGACTGTAGCCCACCAGGTTCCTTTTCTATGGAATATTCCAGGCAAGAACACTGGCGTGCCATGCCACTTCCTCCTCCAGGGACTCTTCCCAACCCAGGGATCAAACATCTCCTGCACTGGCAGACAGATTCTCTACCACTAATACCACCTGGGAAGCCTTAAAAAAAAAAAAAAAAAAAAAACTTGGAAAAAATACATCAAAGTCCAACTTGACTCCATGTCTAAATACTTGGGTAACTCACTTTTGAAATTCTTATGTGTTTGGTCCCTTAGGAAAAGCAGAGCCAAATTTTATCTTCTTCTCCTCCATGTGAGGACAAGCCATTGTCTGCCCTGAGGTTTGCCAGCCTCTGCACAAAGATACACCTTGGTCATAAAAAGCAAAATTTGATTACACATATCCTAAAAAATAACATTCAGCAATGAAATAGTATAAAGGAACAAGTAGTTTTCCAGGGGTTTGAAGGAATTCAATCATGCTTCGGTAGTAGATGTTGAAGCAAGTTGACAGAAAGCAGACCATCTGCCAATGTCCCACACATCTGCACACTGACCACTGACAATTCAAAAGGTGTCAGATTAGGATGGATAAATAATATAGCCAGCTTGAAAGCACTTTACCTGTACTCCTAAACAATGAGCTATTAAAAGAAACTGTCTTTAAAAAGACTTTATTAAGCTGATTGGGCTTCCCCAGCGGTTCAGCGGTAAAGAATCTGCCTGCCAATGCAGGATTCCTGTGTCAGAAAGATCCCCTAGAGAAGGAAATATCTACCCACTCCAGTATTTTTGCCTGGAGAATCCAATGGACAGGGGAGCCTGGTGAGCTATAGTTCACAGAGTCACAAAAGATTCGGACACAGCTTAGCAACTAAAAACATTAAGTTGATAATTTAAGAACCTTATTAACTTGGGACTGCTTGCTTTTAATCCTAGTGTGTGTGTGTGTGTGTGTGTGTGTTTCATGGCATCTCATTCACTTTAAGCTTGGAGTAGAGCTTTCTGAACTGTCCAGGTTGGAGCTCCTGAGAGTGAGTTCTGTGATCAGTGTGGTCCAGGAATTATTTGTAATCACTCTGAGCCTAGATAAGAACAGAGACTGGGAGTCAAGTACTTAAGAGACATTTATGGCAACATGACATTGTTGTAAGATCCAAAGGTGTGTTCCATTTTCTAATAACTAACTTTTATTATAAATTGTTGATACAAAGACCCTGATGCTGGGAAAGATTGAAGACCAAAGGAGAAGGGGGCGGAAGAGGATGAGACCGTTAGATAGCATCACTGACTCAATGGACATGAGTTTGAGCAAACTCCGGGAGATAGTGAAGGACAGGGAAGCCTGGCATGCCGCAGTCCATGTGGTGGCAAAGAGTCAGACATAACTTAGTGGGTGAACAACAAACAACAAATTGATACAAAAGCACCAGTTCTGAACACACCTGACTTATTTTTTTAAAAAAAAAAAAAAAGGCCCTTCACCCCAGATATCAATTGGTCTAGTAACCAATTTGTGAATAATAAAGGCCCATTTGCAAATTAGCCCTCAGCTTTACATATGCCTTAATTCACACACAGCCAACATAAAAACTTCTTGAGCACAGAGGTACAGAAGTGAGCACCTATGCTCACTTGTAGTAAAAACCAAAACTTAATTATTAACATGGTCTTGCCACTTGGCAACAGAGAAAGACTATTATAATTGATATTGATTATTATCAGTGGACAAATTTGCAAAGTACCATTTTATAAGAACTTAAATATTATAAGATAATTTCGTTTATAAGATAGAACAGTTTGTATTCATGTGCATGTATCGCAATGATAGAAACAATAATTGCCCCTACGCTTCTCAACTCTGTCTTCAACTCTAAAACCAGTTCTTAGAATTTGCTCAGGTGTTGGTAGCCACACCTCTGGAAAGAGTCTTTTGTTAACACCAAACGCATTTGACTTATTTCTTTGGAAAGCTTTATTTTGTCCCTGGAGAAATGCAGCCTGGTTAAATGTTTGAACAAATTGTTATTATTATTTTATTGAGCAATAAACGAAAGTGTGATTGAGTCACCAGTGACTCGGAGATATTGTTAAGCCTGGAATCACATGGTTGAATGACTAGCTGGCCCAGAACCTGGGTGATTCAAATGATCCAGAAGACAAATGAGCTAGGAGTGAGAATGTCACACCAATGCAAACCCAATTAATGTCAACAAAACCCTGTTAAATTTATCGGTTGCCTGGCTTCTGAAAATGGTGGAACCAACCCTTTTCCTGTGCCTGCAGGGCAAATATATTAGATGGAAAACAGCATCATTTAACCATGGAGTTCAGCCAGGTAAACGTGGGGTTCAGTGCCAAGTCCTTGAGATGTTTATATTGAGGGTCAGCCTAGAAGGAAGGACCACAGAGAGAAGATGCTGGCCTTCCTTTAGGACACACAGTAGGTTCTTCGTAAGTAGTGTCTTCTTAGAGTCACCTTACAGGATGGAAACAATATATCCGATTGTCATTTAGTTCATAAAATAATGATTACATATGGGGAAGAGGGACAAAGAGAGAAAAATTGAGATTTTTGCCTACAAATTCTTCAAAGACTCCCACTTTTTTGTTCTTTGTCTTAGCTTTTAAGTAAGGATGATTCATTTGTGCTGATTCAACTTCAACCATCAGATGCTCTGATGCCCACAATCTGCAGCTCTATGGAACAAAACAGATCTCACTGGCCCCAAAAGTCACCAAACCTGCAATTCTGACTTCTCTTCTGTGTGTTCACACCAACTGGATGAAGACTGCTAAACTCACCCAACCCTAAGCACTCTTAAATGATCCATCATTGTGTTACTGGGCAATGGGATGGTGCCACTTCTGAGATAACTCATGCCACAAAGCTCAACAACACTCCCCTTGTTAAATAAGATGAACAGTAAAAGGACCACGTCACAGAGGGCTTTTGTGTGAACAGACTTATCCCCCTGGGGTAACAGAAGTGTAGCCTGGAGGATGGTTTGGCTGGATAAGGCCAAAAAAAAAAAAAAAAGTCAAGCAATCAAAAAGCATGGATATGGATTTTCAAAGAGGTCTTTTTCCCAGTCATGTATGATTCTGAATTCAAACCCCGAATGACAAGGATTTCACAGTGTTCTATCAAAAATCTACTGAAATCAATCTGAAACACAGCAAAACATTGAGGTGAAATGTTACCAGCCTCAGAAAAAGTGTCTCAACTATGTTTTTTCTTATTAAAGCAAATGTTATTTGTTGGTTAAGTTGCTAATGCAAGATGCAGCACAATATGGCAGTGGAAAATAAAAAACAATTATTACTCATTCATTGAGTCAATGCTTATGATGCCTCTGGCATTGCTCAAGGCTCCTGGGATAGTATTTCTTTGTGTTCTTGCTTATTTTTGGTTTCCATTTTTAATAGTGACTAGGGCATGAAGAAAATCTGGGAGGGTAATGAGACAGAATTACAGAAAGGAATGGTGGAACAGTCTATGAGAGAGAGCGCAAGCCCAGGAAAACTAAGAGATGTGAGTTACAGTAACTCCCAGCATCTTTTTAGTTTTGTAGTTTTACTTAGCCCATGGGAGGAATCAAAATTTATGAAAGATTGCTGATCATGGATCTTCAGTGATAACAAAACTTGACATGTGATTAATATTCTGAAGAAAACTAGGTTCTGGCCATTCTTAAAATGGCTTGACAAGGGACCTGGAATGCAGAGTAGAGACCATTGAGGAGAAGGGAAAAAGCAGGAATGGGCTTGAAAACATCAGTAGAACCAAGCAGCAGTGACACAGGGCAAGTGAGAAGCAGGGACAGAGAACATGCGCTTGGCCTCCTAGAAGTTCAGGCGTGGAATGAAAGAAGTAGAGGGAATATCTGCACATTAAACTGCCTGGCGACTTCCCCATATTTTCCTAGTGGCTTGAGCCCTTCTTTTATAGCATTTTTTCTTTGCTGATTTAGATGTTTCCAAAAAAAAAAAAAAAAAGGAAAAAATGTCGAGTTTCACTGTTGATTTTTCTCCAGACCATTTGCTCATTCCTGCTCCGGGCACCCTAATCCATAATGATTGTCAGCTGAGACAAAACCAGCTGCTTCACGACTTACCAATTTATGCAGTCTCCACAGCATCGATCCCAGCCGAATTGCAGATCAGCCTTTCCAGGGAGAGCCTCCTTCCCGAAGAAATGACTCTAGGCCGGTGTCCACCAATCAGAGACAGCCCGAAGCGCTCACCTGGGCGGGCAGGAGGCGAGAAGGAAGGGAGATCTCACAGTCCACGTGACCCAGCGCAGGCAGGGGCTCATAACCTGGTGCTCCCAGCCGTGAGACAGCCATGTCTCAGGCCTTCTCTTTCTGAACTAGACCTCGGGTGGATCCTAGATAATGGAGAAGAGGGATGGGGAATCAGTTTTCCGCCTTACCCGCGATCACCCACTGCCATTTTGGCAGAGCCGGGCCCTACCGGCTATGTTGGGAGACAAGTTTTATTTCAGCCCTTTTATCAGACTCTCCATCAGCCAGTGGACACGGGAGTGCGATGTAAACTCGGGGAGAGGGGTCAGGGGTAGGGAGTGCAGGGCTGTATCCAAAAACTACAGGCATTGAAGGGATCAGAGCCCGGCTAAATAACGTGAAGCTTTCCTTCTACAATTCATTTCTCCTTGGATCAGCCTTGGCAATTGCCCCCCAAGATAAGAGGGAGCCTAACTGGGGCCACTCTGCAAATTCATGAGGCAGGGGAGACACACAGCTGGGCATATGCATGATTATTACAGGAAGAGGGAAACATTGGAACTATTTAGCATCTCACTGTTGGCTGGGACTATTGCTGAGACAGTGGTGGGGAAGAGACAAATGGGGTGGGGGAAATTTTCTAATCTTAATAAAATCCGTTTGCCTTTTCCAGTAAGTAGAAGATTGAGTGATTACATGTCTGGCCCTTTAATATCATCAACTGGAATGAGAGGGATCTAAAAGAAAATATTTAGAAAAAGAGAGTCTATATTATGCCCTGCCAGGGTTATGCCTTAATAGATTCTCTCCTTAGCAATAAGCCAATTCTATATAAACAATGTTTTCTCAGCATTCAATAGCAAGTTAATAAGGTACCCTCAACACTCCTTAGGCTTCAAGAACCTACTTAAAGAGATACTGTGGCTTTCCTGGTGCTCCGCACACATTTCAGTGGGGGGAATAAGTGGGTGTGTGCGTTGCAGTAAAGAGAAACTTCCCTTAACAAATTTCCTCTTTTCTCTCCACTGTCCACTGACACGGGGAGACATGAGCAAAGCAATTATTCAGGCTTTACTGGCAAAAGGGAAAAGACCATACAGACCATCAGAATATATACTACAAAGGTTAATTCATTTTTTCCTTTCTAAATGACTTTTCTCTCAATTTGGGGAGAAGTTTTAAGTTCTTTTTAAGACAGATGTGACTTCTGAGGCCACCAGATAAGTCATCTGAGTTTTAAAAACAGAAGTCATTATTAATTGACTTTAGTTATCAAATTATTAAGTTTCTTCAAAGATCTGCTGACTTATTAAATCCCAGATTGGACTCAACTGCTGTCCTCTATCTTTCTGCTTCTCCATCAGCTACAAAACCTGATACTTGAGGTTGATTCTATTTGCCTTTGCCCAAAGCTTCCGTGGCTCAGTGGTAAAGTTTGCCTGCAATGCAGGAGACACTGGTTCAACCCCTGGGTCAGGGAGATCCCCTGGAGAAGGGCCTGGCAACCCACTCCAGTATTCTTGCCTGGAGAATCCCATGGACAGAGGAGCCTGGTGGGCTACAGTCCACAGGGTTGCACAGAGTCGGTACGACTGAAGTGACTAAGCAAGCAGGTGCAGACAAAGCTTCTTAGACCAAAACTGGTCACTTATTTCTCTTTATTTATCCTATTTAGTTTTAGTACTTCCTTGTGAAAATGTAAACAGTATTGCAAAACAGTGTAAGGAAAACCCAGTCATTTTCCTGGCTTTATTAACTTGATATTTATACCAGCAACTCTGTACTTACACACAAATTAATAAAGTTGACAACTTGCTTTTTTCATGTATTGGCTGACATTGTCAGGGTGAAATTTAATGCCTTAAGGTCTGTATTTTGGGATTAAAAAATGATTATTTTGGACAGTCTTTGTAAGATTATATATAGTTCAAAGCCCAACACCTAAAAATCTATTTCTCTTTGAGAAATGTCATAATTATCTTCAATTATAAATTTAAACACATAAATCAGTACTACAATTGGTACACTTTAAATCAGTTGCTCACTTGGATCTTTCAAGAATATTTTAAAAATCAGTATAAGAATACTTGCTATTGATCAAAAATAGATTCCACAATAAGTGTTAACCTACATCTTAACTTACATTTCTTTATCTTATGAAAAAAAGTATTCTGCAAAATAGGATTGCTATTTCCAAGCCTTCATAGATAAGCCGTTAAACCAAAATGACAATCTTATGAGCTTTAACTTTGTCTTTATATAATCAGTGCTTTAAATTGCTATATAAAGTCACTTCTCAATGTATTTTAAGTATTAAAAGTTTACTTTGATGTCTAATAAATATAAAATAGTTGTATTAGCTTTAATTAAATTGCTTTTTCTCTCTTTTTAAGCAGTACTTTCTCTTTGTTTTTCATTTTATGTTATATGCACTGCCAGTATTCCCAGTATTTTTAGAGTCTCAATACCCTACTGTTAACATTGTGTTTGTTTGAAGAGAATTGAAACATATTTTAAAAATTGAGAGTTTGCATAATTCCTTCAGAAAACTCAGTACACATCAATGTATCACAGTTTCAGGATTGATTGTCGCCTATTTAGGGGTTGGATTACTCACATCCTAATTAGAATTTCTCATCTTTCTTTCAGATAAAGTCAAACAAATGTAAATCAGTCTTAATATCCTATAGATTTTAATAGGGAAATCACACTTGTAATGATTATACTTCTAATAATTTGATTATTTTAAAGCCAGAGGGATTCTTCACCTCAAACATTATTTTGAGGACAAGAAAATCAATCTCCAGTATTTATAATTTATTATGTGGCAAACAAACAAAACGCAATATTAAATTAATTCACTGACACTATTCCTTGAGTAACAAAAGCAATAAAAAAACTAAAAACCTGTTTCAGTGTTTATTATACTGTTATTTCAAAATCCAGAAAAGTAAGCACAAATAAAAAAAAGGCAAACAAAACCCCTCACCTTGAATTTTACTTTCTACTCGAAGATATAGGTGCTCTGATTCTGAATCAAATCTGATCTCACTGATACCCAAAACTGGTAACATCAGTTTTCTTTTTTATTATATTACATTTGATAGACATTTAAGTTATTATCAACCAGCTACAGGGACTAAAAGCAGATTCCCCCTTACCACTCAAAAGATAACATTCAGAGTGTTAATGTGCCAAGCAACCGTACTCAAATCATTCTGATTTTGATTCACTTTTTGACTTTACAATTTCCACTTTGACCTTTTGCAGATGGACAGGGAACTAAGTGAGCAGTGTGATTTTTATTCATGTATCCATTTGGCCATTCTAAACCTTTCACTGAGTACCTAACATACATGAAACATCATAAAATGACATGACCACATAGAAAGCAAACATTACTATAGGCTAGATTAAGAGAAATAACATGTCTGGAATGAGGTACCTGGCTCAGGTACCTCCAGAGCATCCTTTTCAGCCATCCTTTAATAAGGATGCACCTGGGCTGTACTAAGAGGCAAGTAACCAGAACTTGTGGGCCTGCAACGTCTGGATAAACTAGGAATGTGTAGTCCAGAGAGGAGGTACTTTGGTTGTGATAAACTTTGTCTTGGAGTTCCTCACTGCATCATTTAATCATTGAATGCTTCCCTTATTTTTCTGTAGTAATTTTTCTCAGACTTATTTGTGCTTTCTTATTTGTCAAGCGTATATAGGTATGTTTATTTTATTCCCCCCAGTGGGTACACAAAACTGCAGTATCTACTAACAAGTCCTCCATGTTGAACCCTTTCAAGGCTTCATTTACCAATGGGAAGAAGTACTTTCTGCTCATTTACCTTTTAACATTTATGTTTCCTTCTTAACTACCTATCAAGCAAGAACATTTAAGTTGTCCCAAGCCCTGTAACTGGGTAAGAATTCCTGTGTTTATTTAAAATATTTGCCTAAGCTTGGCTTCATTCGTTTAAATACCCAACAAACCAATAGCAATTTCCTCCTGCTTGTTATACGTGTGTGTGCGTGCTTAGTCACTCAGTCAAGTCTGACTCTTTGCAATCCCCTGGACTGTAGCCCGCCAGGCTTCTCTGTCCATGGAATTTTCCAGGCAAGAATACTGGAGTGGGTTGCCATTCACTTCTCCAGGGGATCTTACAGACTCAGGGACTGAACCTGCGTCTCCTGCATTGCAGGTAGATTCTTTACTACCGAGCCACCTAGTGATTATTATATGTTTAACCAAAAAGAAAAAAAAATAGGATCATATTCTGATGTTTATATAGTAGAGAATAAACTGGACTTTAAATTAATCACTGAGGTGGATTGTACAGAAAGAGTTTTACCATCTATCTCCATGGTTAAGCTCTTTAACTACTCATAAAATTTGCCAAGCTTTCCTCACAGCATTAGGATAAGGTTCAAATTCTAATTCCCCCCAAATAGCTTGGTTTTACCTCAATAATTTTACCTTGACTTTAATTAATAAGCATGTGAATGTCTTTCAATTCCTAAGTCTCTCCAAGATCAAACCAAAAAGGAAGAGAGAAAAAATAAAAATCCATTTCTTTGCCTTCTGCTAACCAAAAATAGCTTATGAAGTTCATAATCTATGAAAGACAGAAAAGGCAGATTCACAGAGATAGTATCTCATAGACTGACTTTGTAATGTACTTCATTTAGCATCTCCCAGGCCCAGGTGAGAATTCTCCAGCATCTTCTTAATAAAGTTCCATATTGGTAAAGTTTTATGTAACAAGTCATGTTTATTATGTCAGCAGATTTTTTTTTCAAGCTAAGCTAAATCCATAGCATCATGCATGATTTACAATAAAACCTTAATGAAACGCTCAGAACTGTTTAAAAAGCTGCAGTAGGTTTTTAAGGAAATTGGTTGTCTGTATTTACTCTTTGAATTAAGTGTTAAAGGAAAACAGAATAATAATATATAAAACCCAGGTTTCCTGTAACAACAATAATTATGGTAACTAACATCTGTATATGGCTTTACAGTTTGAAAAGTGCTTTCTCATACATTACCTCATTTAGTAGAGTGGAAATGTTTAATGATCCCAGTCTTAAACTGCATTTCATTAATAGCATATATATAATATTAATAAGCACACATATATAATAGATAATATTAATAAGCATATATATAATATACTATTAATAAGCACACACAGAAGAAGCTATCTTCAGAAGCACTCTGCACTAAAGCCTAAACAAAAGGGTGATAGGGATCTGCTGAAAACCAATATCAACTCCATAAATCAAATAAATGTCAAATAAAATCTGTCAAACACTTCATAATGTTCTGGGCATGTCATCAAACTCAAGGAGAATCCTGCTGTGTCACCTCAGAATGATAAAGAGATCTAAGGTGTGAAAGCATGCTGTTAGAAGTTTCATTAAAGCCTTATTTACTAGTTCCGAACGAATTTACATTGATCTTTTAAACTATTGCTAACCACAAATGCATTAAACCTAAACAGTCTTCATTTACTGGGAAATAAATGTGTCAGCAGAATCATGACTTTTGTCCAATGCTGTTCCGGCATTTAATTCACAAAGGCTCAGTGTTAAGCTTTTTATTGCTTGTTGTGCTAAAGCCTGTTGGTTTAATTGCAAATATATTTCCTTCCTGCGTCATTATCAAAATTGTTATCTTAAGGAAATATTGTTTTTAAATAATCTGCTGGAAAACCAGAGCCGTACACGGGCTTATTCAGAATAATTGTTTCCTGCTACAGATGAGTTAGCAATTAAGTGGTAACCGTTGCTTAAACAATTTTAAAAGGAGGGGAGGATAAAAGGAATCAGACTGTGCTGATCCAAGGTAGGAGAAGCTTCTGGAGTTTTTGTGGAGTCAACATGCGGCTCGTGGCTGATTTAATCAATACGTCCCTATTTACATTTTTAAAGAAGTTGGTTAATGGTTCCAGGGCCTAATCTAATAAATAAATAATTGCAATGTAGGTTGTATATTTGTGAAGTATGAATTAACTCAAAAGTGATCTTAGTCTTTCTATCTTTGAAATGGAGACAAACGGTCTGGGCTTGACACTGACTTTGACCTTTCATTATATCAATCTGGGGAAAGGACTTGCCCCCAGGTTTTAAATTAAATGTTGCCCAGTAACACTATTATGGGCACACACATACTAAAGAAGGGCTTCCCTAGTGGCTTAGATGGTAACGGACCTGCCTGCAATGCAGAAGACTGGAGTTCAATCCTGGGTCAGGAAGATCCTTTGGAGAAGGAAATGGCTACCCACTCCAGTATTCTTGCCTGGAGAATTCCAAGGACAGAGGAGCCTGGCAAGCTACAGTCCACAGGGTCTCAAAGAGTTGGACACAACCGACTGACTAACACACACATACTAAAGAAAAGTATAGAGATATAGAGACATTATAATAAATAAGGAAAGAAAAGTGGTGTGTGACTCCAGACCGTCCAGGATTTACATGCATTTTTAAAAAACTGCTTCGCTATAGTTAAATGCAACAGGCATGGCATGTTCATTTCAGCAGGTGAAAATGTATTGACAGCATTCCAATTCTTCATCAGTTAAACCCACACCATATAGATTGCATCCTATTGTCCATTAGATGAGAGTTACAAAAAAAAAATGCTCTCTGGAAGATGAATCCTTCATTTCAGTAGTATTTAAATTAAAAAAACAAGAGCAGTTGTTTACTGAGGAGATGATTATGGAAAATACTTTGAGGAGTGTTCATTATTTCTGAGATTAGTTCTGTTTCTCACAATAGAGGAAGACACAATTCCTAGAAACTAAACCACTATAAATCAAGTTTCCAATGGGAAGCAACAAAAATAACTCAAATTTGCAGTTAAAAAAATTGCCAGTAACAGACTGGTGGTTACTGTTCTGTTTCAAAGAAATGGGCAACCCTTCATGTACCTGTTACAACACGGAATTATCCAGTGTATTTTAGAAGGAAACAGTAAGAAAATTATTGACAGGGCGGGACCAGAAATGGGTGGATCCCTGAAGTGGACCAATGAGCAATTATCCATGTCCTGCGTGGCTAGAACTGGGGAATGACAGGAAGACATTAGTGATAAGAGTCTAAAATAGTGAACACTCACAACCTACCTTAATTCACCCTGTCTTCTGTTCACCATAGGGCATCGGGAACATGGGCAAGGGATTGCCGTTACCTAGGTACAAATGGTACCCACCCCCAACTTCAATAATTTGTCTACATCCCAGCAGCCGGGGACCAACGGACTTGTCTGGGTATTTCTAGTTTGTCCGGCGAAGCCCAAAGAGTAAAAGGGCTCCAGCAGGGTGATGGGATGGGTAGCAGCTATTAAGTAGTTGGAAAATGGGTAATACGGGAAACAGATTTCCATTTTCTGAAGTCAGCTGAGCCTCTGAAACCTGGCTTCCGAAGAACGGAGGTGTTACCTTGACAACGCCGCGGATGGCATCCTCCCACGTCTCGGCCAGCATGTATCTTTCAACGGGCTCTCTCATCGCCACAACCTTCCGCCGCTGTCACCCTCCTCCTCTCCCGGGTCTCACATGATTATAAATATTGCAGTTCTTGTATGCCCTTCCACTGGCTTCAGAACGCCTCTCCCAGTTTGCTCACCTCCCCACACCTCCCATCACTTTGTTTTTGACCTAACACTACCTGTGGTTTTCTCATAGCTTCCACCATCCATTTAGGTACTCCAAAGGGTTGGATTATTGTCTTTAATGCCTTCTTGAAATCAAGACCCAATTCCTCTCTGAGGTCAAAGCTCAGCTTTTCTCTTGCCCACAGTCACCTGCAGTTCAGCAATCTTCTGTCATCCATAAAACATCCTGCGTGCACTAAAGTATACTTCAAGGTAATAACCCAGTGCTGCTTCCAAGCGGAAGAGATGCTCAGTAAGGATTTACCTTCAACTCATCTGGTCTTATCTTAGCCTTCACTGGGTGCCAAGTATATGCACTTCTTAAGTTTTCATTTTCTGAAAACCTAGATGAACAATGTCAATATCACTAGCTACCTAATTCTCCCTTAAGAAAATCCATTTAATAAAAATGTAGGACCTTCTGGGGATGACAGGTGAGGAAATGCATCTGAGAACTTTCAAAGGATTAATTCGAAAACCTAAGATACACTATACATTCTTATGAATGCCAGCGTGGATATTTACATTCGAGTTCCTGCCTGGTTGTGGACACAGATATCCCAAGCTGATCATGGGCAGAGAAAATCAGACTGGAAAGTGTTTTTGCCCACATAAGCTAGTTTGTGTTTTAAATTGATCTGTATCTAATACGTAAAAATCCAATGACCTGCCAACAGAGATGACGTTGCGGTAGCTTGTGGAGCGGCCGGTGAGTCATGATAACTCTTTCAATACAATATACGTTTTCCAAGACTTGAGGACCCTAGCCTGCTTCTCTCAAACATATAACCTGTGCAACACCCAAGGAGGTTTGAATGGTCCACCTTCAATCGATAAACTTTTTGAAAATCAAGAAAATTTTGATAAAAGATCAATCAATTTTTAGTCATGGTGTTTCAGTTTTTCAACGTGCTTTTGTGAATCCTCTTCATATTTTTGTTCCAGTCACATCCCTATCCACATCCAATGACTATACCTCTTTACTTTTCCTAGTGATGAAACAGGGTTGGTCCCTTTGAGTACCTGGCTTCTGAGAGATATCTGGGATCTGATGTGCATCCATCAAGGGCATTAAATATTAACCTCACTCTCACTTATGAGTCACGGGTCATAGACTTGTGAACCAAACCAACTGTTGATCCATAAATTGTGTCTTCATCCTGAAGATTCTGCAGTGAGGGCAAGCACAAGAAACCATCAGGATAATCACCTTCCAATATTTACAAGTCTGTAATATAAAACACATAATGTTTTATGTCTTGGTCAACACATCTAATATGTATAATCGGTAGAAGTTCCATTTTTATGAGCTCAAGATGCTTAAACTCATGGGTTTTTTATTCATATCTAGAATATAGGTATTATATATTTCCAGATATAACATTATCCAGCCTCTTTGGCTGTTACTACTAACGATTTCAAAAATACTCAGGCAATAGGGTGGAACAAATTCCTCTAGAATGAAACAAAAAAAAGTTAATAAAAGCAATCATAAGACCAAAATGATACATTATCAGAGCCTCATCTGAGGAGCTTATATAAAGAATAAGCCATTTATTAAAGAGTATAATAATATTCATTATTTATGCATTCAATCATTCCCATCTCCAACTCATTGTTCTACTTTTTCCTTCAATATTTTATTTCTATATGATGCCCTTTGACCCCTCAGTAGGTTTCATTGGGAAGGCATGCTTTTTGATAAAACAAGGTCAATAATGGTATCATTTTCAACTGTGCTATCCTTTTCACAGATCCAAGTTGAAATGAAATCAATTATGAGAACAAATAGCACTGTTTTATTACTAATGAATGAATTTAGCATTGTTTCCCATATTCCCACCACTTAAAATGGAAGAAATAGAGTAAATGCAGTCCAGAGAAAGCTCAAATAGTCCAGGCTAATGGTGGAAATACTTAAGTATCATCCGTATACAGCTAATATAAACCAAAGTGGTTTATTACCACTGTTTTGTGATTTATGACTCACATTATGACTTTATTTTGAAATGGTCACATGAAATATTAATGTGTGGTGAAAGAACACACAACAAGGAGCAGGGATCATGTTCTATCAGATGTAAGGCTGTTCGGTGATTTATTCCTTGTAATACCCTGAACTCAAGTCTTAGTAGCCTCTTTGCTCTCTTATTGTAATCAGTCCCTCATATTCAAACTTTTCAAGGTGAGGTAGCCCCACTTTTGTTCTTAGATTAGAGGTTGCATACTGTTAATTTTTAAAAGGATGGAGTAGTTTATAACAAACATGAATAATTTATAGCAAATGTTCTCAGCATTGATTAGTGTTCTTTTGAAATAGACTATCTCCTTGATATGCATCACTCTTTTAATGCCTTATGAAAAGTCAGAAGACCTGTTACTGCACTGCTTAATGGACAAATCAACTTTAATTTTAGTCATATATAATATGAAATATAAGTACCTATGTTTTTCCCTGTTTGGGATTTGCCAGGCATTAACACTGAATTAGCTCGAAGCAGTCCACAGAGGAGTTAACAATGGGACACAATTGCTCTCCCTTGGAATTAGCACAATTGTTCTCCCTTGGAATTAGCATCGGATCTGGCCTCTACAAATTTGGGGGCTGATGGTTTCTGAAATCTTTCAGTTTGCTGCATTTTAGGTCATTCTGCCGTCACTTTGCAAAGCTCCAGGCTGGGGACTTAAATAACAGATTCCACAACATATTTTCTGCACTGTAAATTTATTTACACAGTTTCTGGTTTCATTTTAATTTGATCAACAGTATCTGATGCATAAAAAAAACAGTATCTTTTTGAATCATCATGAAAGTTAATATGGTGTGATTTTTCTCATATTGAACTCACCAAGTATGATTTTATCCTGCTTTTATATAATATATATTTAAATGTCAATTGATGCAAGTAAAGGAGGAGAAGGGGAGAACAGAGGATGAGACGCTTGGATGGCATCACCAACTCAACGACATGATTTTGAGCAAATTCTGGGAGATAGTGAAGGACAGGGAAGCCTGGCAAGCCACAGTCCATGGCATCAAAAGAGTTGGACACAACTTAGTGAATGAACAATAACAAAGGAGATAACATAAAATGATAATAGCTAACACTGTTCTTTCTATGCAAATGACAGTCCAAGAATTTTATATATAATAACTGACTTTATTCTCTCAGTAACCTGTAAAATTGGGGCTTCCCAGGTGGCTCAGTGGTCAAGAATCCACTTACCAATGCTGGAGACCCAGTTCGATCCCTGGCTCAGGAAGATCCCCTGGAGAAGGAAATGGCAACCCACTCCAGAATTCTTGCCTGGAGAATCCCATAGACAGAGGAGCCTGGCAAGCTGCTGTCCATGGGGTTGCAAGGAGTCAGACACAACTGAGCATGCACACAGTCTATAAAATAAGTACTATTGTAAGGTCTGATATACAAAGAGGAAACTGAGACAGAATCAGTGAGTAGCCTGCCCTCGTGACACTGCCAGTAGCAGAATTCAATTTAAGAACTTGGTTTGATTTCCAAATCTATTGCTCTTATCAGTACACTATTTCTATTGTTCTTTGCTCACGAATATTTAGGTTCAGTGCCCTTTGTATAAAAACAGAGAAATGCAAAGATCCAATGATCTAGACCTTTAGAGTACAAACTTTATAAAGGACTAATGTTAAGAATTAGGCTCAAATGATGGGAAGTGAAAGAAGAAAAGGACAGATTTTGCTTTTGAAATTCTTTTACACACCCTTGAATATCTATGGTCACCCAAATGGCAAAATGGCTACTTCTTCTGTCCTCCAGGGGTAGTAAAATATACAGCAAGAGCGCTAGATCAGAGAGAACTTGGCTATGATCCACTTCATATTGGGCAATCATGGAATTTACTACCAAACCTCTCTGAGTCAAGATTTCCATGTCCAAATTAGACAATAACACCCACCAGTAGAGCAGTTGTAACGATCAGAGCTAATGTGCATATAGCAGGCACAAGGCATGATATGATATGTATCTGTTGTCATTGTTTTTGTTCTATTTTATTCTTTCAGCAAGCCTATCCTCAGAATGAGTCACTGCATGAACATAAGGAAGTCAACCTTTTAATAACATTAACCCTTAAGTTCTTGTGGCTCAGCTGGTAAAGAATCCACCTGCAACACGGGAGACCTGGGTTCAATCCCTGGGCTAGGAAGATCCCCTGGAGAAGGGAAAGTCTACCCACTCCAGTATTCTGGCCTGGAGAATTCCATGGACTGTATAGTCCTTGGGGTCGCAAAGAGTCGGACACAACTGAGCGACTTTCAGTTAAGCTCTTTAATCATCCCTCCTCCCTTGTTCATGCCATTCAAACTTATACTGAAACTCACTCGGTTAAATTCACATGCATTCATAACTTCAACAGCCATTGAGAAAACCATGTAAGAGGCACTGAGATTTCAGAGAGAACCTGTGATGTCTTATAGGAACACATCTCCACTCAGGGAACATCCTTTCAGGGAAGATGTCTTGGCCTCATCTCTATGTCTCGATTGGTAAATGCGTGACCATTCATATTCCTTGTCTGTAAATTCCTAGTCCTTTCCCAGCAAGATAAAGGCTTGAGAGAAGAATAAATAGGAGAAAAAGCAAAGAGAGAAGAATTCATATGATTTCAGTAAATAAGACACATGAAGCCAAGAGAGAGAAGAAATGAAGAAAAAAGAGTCAGAGGGAATGTTTCTTCCAGTGACAAAGTAAATCAACAGCAGACATTTCTGCAGGGAATAACTGTGGTAGAAATAGGATGCAAATTGAGTCAGGCTTGTTTATTATTTTTTGCATCCAATTATAGAAGGTAGCATGAATAGCAAAGTGTTGTGCCACAAACACTGAATTCCTCCAAATGTAAAAGGGCAATTCTGCAGAACTGAAGCATCACTGTAGCCTTATTATACTGTTATTATTATTATTATGAAACAGCACATCACATGCCAAGGGCTATTCAGGTTTGAAACTTACTTGCCCTAAGACAAGGGTGGGCGTTTCTCCCCCTGACTTCCCCAGAAGTGGATGGAAATATAACCCTTTTGCCACCTGAGACACTATTCTCTAAGGCATGATTTTTAAAATTGCCTCTATCTCTTCAGATGGATGCATGAGGTGAGAAATGTCCTGTTTAGAGCAAATTTTTAAATGCTGCTTAATTTTTAATTTATATATATATATATATATATGTTTTAATTTTTGTAGTTTTGAATGCATCCTTTTATTTTTTTTATTTATTTTTTTTTTTATTAGTTGGAGGCTAATTACTTCACAACATTTCAGCGGGTTTTGTCATACATTGACATGAATCAGCCATGGAGTTACATGTATTCCCCATCCTGATCCCCCTCTCACCTCCCGCTCCACCCGATTCCTCTGGGTCTTCCCAGTGCAGATCACATCATGTACAGATGTGAGAGCTGGACCACAAATAAAGCTGAGCACCAAAGAATGGCTGCTTTTGAACTGTGGTGTTGGAGAAGACTCTTGAGAGTCCCTTGGACAGCAAGGAGATCCAACCAGTCCATCCTAAAGGAAATCAGTCCTGAATATTCATTGGAAGGACTGATGTTGAAGCTGAAACTCCAATACTTTGGCCACCTGATGCGAAGAACTGACTCATTGGAAAAGACCCTGATGCTGGGAAAGATTGAAGGCAGGAGGAGAAGGGGGCAACAGAGATTGAGATGGTTGGATGGCATCACTGACTCAATGGACATGAGTTTGAGTAAGCTGCAGGAGTTGGTGATGGACATGGAGGCGTGGCATACTGCGGTCCATAGGGTTACAAAGAGTTGGACACGACTGAGCGACTAAACTGAACTGAGAGCAGATCAAAACCCCAGCCTTCAGTCTAGACTTCCCACAGCTTCCTCCCACCCCACACCACCCCACACCTTGTACCCCACAATGACCCAATGGCCTGAATGAGATAAAGTGTCATGGGAAAGAGATTTATGTAAATAACTACTAACCTATGCTCCATAAAGGGCTTCCCAGGTAGCGCTAGTCGTAAAGAATCTGACTGCCAAGTAGGAGACTCAATAGACACTGATTCGATCCCTGGATTGGGAAGATCCCCTGGAGAAGAAAATGGCAACCCACTCCAGTATTCTTGCCTGGAAAATTCCATAGACAGTGGAGCCCGGTGGTCTATAGTCCATGAAGTTACAAACAGTCAGACATGACTAAGCAACTGAGCATACAGACTCTGTGAGGGAACATTCTAAAGCCAAAAATACCACCTCATATGGACCACCACAGCAATTAAGAGGAACATTCATTTTAAACACAATCACTCATGTATCATCTCAAATATCAACCCCCAGAGATGTTTCACGGTGTCTGGGCCTAGTGTTATTGACCAGTTGGCCAGTAGGCTGTTAAGTAAACCATGTTGTCCATGAATTACCTCCACATATTAAAGGGCAGAAGTTGGCAAATACATACAATATACTTGGGCTTAATAAGGGTATTTTTAGACTATCATTTTTAGGGTTATTAAAAATAAAAATGGACTTGTGCAGAAGGGAAAAGTTCTCTAGGGTACTTGGAATATCAGGCATTCTAGACACAGGGAAAAAAAATGTAATTTCCAGTTTCAACAAAAATTTTCTTACCTAAATAGTAAGTTGGGGAAAAAAAAAGTAAAGAAGTTTGCCTCATAATGCAGGTCATTTTCCTCACTCGATGAGAAAACAAGACCAAAAACAAATACCTATCGGTTGTTAAACTTCATACGAAGATAAAGAAATATCATCCTCAGTTTTAGATTTCTTTGAGAGGTAACTGGGTCTTATCTTCCCTCTAGATTTTTCATTAAAAGAAAATTTTGAAAGACTTTTCATTCTGTGAGTAAAAAGTACATCTCCACTTATTCTGTGGCTTATTCAACAAATATATTTGGAAGGCCTTCTATGGAGCAGACACTGAGTCAAACCCCAAAGATCCAGCAGGAAACATGAGACAATCCCTGATCTCATTAAATTAACAAACTAATAAGGGAGGAAGAACATTTTAAAAATTATTTGCCATATATTTAAGTTTTATGCATTCTTGTATGTGTGATATATTTCTTATTTTTAAATGAAGAAAATAAGTAAGTCACCAAGTAAATAAAGAGTTTTCTAAAAATTGCTATAGTGAGAACAGAAATTCAGAAGGCTACAGGGGGGATTTCCCTGGTGGTCCAGGGTCTACGCTCCCAATGCAGAGGGCCTGGGTTCCATCCCTAGTCAGGGAACTATTAGGTTGATGTAAAAGTAATTGCAGTTTTGTATTATTGGACATTACCTTTTGATATTGAAATGTGATTTTAAATAAATGTGGTTTTATTACACATCATTTTAATGCACCTTTCTTGCTTTATTTATTTTTTTATTTTTTATTTTTTTTTGCTAAGGACTTATTACTTGCTGTGCACTTAATGTTTATTTTAGACTAGGGACAAAATATTGTTTATGTTAGACAAAAAGCAAATTCGAGCAATTTTCTTATTTGAGTTTAAAATTGGTCATACAGCAAAGGAGACAACTCACAACATCAACAATGCATTTGGCCCAGGAACTGCCAAGGCATGTACTTCACGGTGCTTCAAGAAGTTTTGCAAAGATGAGAGCCTTGAAGATGAGGATCTTAGTGGCCAGCCATCAGAAGTTGACAACAACCGAGAGCCATCCCCAAAACTGATCCTCTTACAACTACACGAGAAGTTGCCGAAGAATTTAACTTTCAACCATCCTACAGTCATTTGTCAATTGAAGCAAATTGGGAAGGTAAAAAAGTTTGCTAAGTGGGCGTCTCGTGAGCTGATGGAAAAATCAAAACAATCATCGTTTTGAAGGGTTATCTTCTCTCATTCTACAAAGCAACAACAAGCCATTTCTTGGTCAGATTGTGACGTGTGACGAAAAGTGGGTTTTATACCACAACCAGTGACAACTAGACCAGTGCTTGGACTGAGAAGAAACTCCTAAGCACTTCCCAAAGTAAAACTTGCACCAAAAAAAAAAAAAAAAAAAATGTCATGCTCACTGTTTGGCAGTCTGCTGCCAGTTTGATTCACCTCAGCTTTCTGAATTCCGGGAAAACCATTATCTCTGAGACGTATGCTCAGCAAATCGATGAGACGCATTGAAAACTGCAACACCTGCAGCTGGCTTTGGTCAACAGAAAGGGCCAAATTCTTCTCCACAACAATGCCCAGCCAGGTGTTACACAACCAACAGTTCAAAAGTTGAATGAATTAGACTGTGAAGTTTTGCCTCATCTGCCATATTCACCTTTCACTGACTACCACCTCTTCAAGCAATTCAATAACTTTTGGCAGGGAAAATGCTTCCACAACCAGCAGGAGGCAGAAAATGCTTTCCTAGAGTTCATCAAATCCCAAGGCATGTATTTTTACACTTCAGGAATAAACAAGCTTATTTCTCATTGGCAAAAATGTGTTGATTGTAATGGTCCCTATTTTGATTAATAAAGATGGCTTTGAGCCTAGTTATAATGATTTAAAATTCACGATCCAAAATGGCAATTATGTTTGCACCAATCTAATAGATCTCACATGCTGCAACTAAGACCCAGGGCAGTCAAATAAATAAATAAATATCAAAAAGAAGGAAAGAGAGAAAGAAGGCTACAGGAACTACACTACATAATTAGGCCACACAAATAAGCTCAGAGAACAGTGTGGGTACACACCTTCTTCTCCCAGGTGATCTGTGTAGACATCTCTTCTGGTTGCTCAGTTGCTCCTTCACCATCTCTTGGAGTTTTCTCAAACACAAGTCCATTGAGTCCATGATGCCATCCAACCATCTCATCCTCTGTCGTCCCCTTTTCCTCCTGCTCTCAATCTTTCCAAGCATCAGGGTCTTTTCCAACATGTAGGCTCTTTGCATCAGGTGGCCAAACTATTGAAGCTTCAGTTTCAGCATAAGTCCTTCCAATGAAAAATCAGGGTTGATTTCCTTTAGGATTGACTGGTTTGATCTCCTTGCACTCTCAAGAGTCTTCTCCCACACCATAGTTCAAAAGCAACAATTCTTCAGTGCTCAGCCTTTTTTATGGTCCAGTTCTCACATCCGTACATGACTACTAGGCTATAGGCATTTTAACAGTAGTCTTTTCATAACAATAGCTCTCCTATTTTGTCTAACCTAAGGAGCGATTTTATGGTAGAAATTTCAGACCCAGAAGAAGAACAGTGGTAAACCAATGGGGGACATTGTTTTTGAAAGCCAAAGTTTTCAGAATTGATGTTCTTTTGTAAATAAGCAGATATTTTCCCCACTATAATAATCCAATGCCTCAATCTACCTCCTGCTAAAACCACCATCATCACCACCAAAGCTTGAGTATATGAAAAAATTTATACCTTACTTTCAAAATCTTTCCCAGTATAGAGAATTCAAAAAGAAAAAGGAATGCATAAAATGCCACACAAGCCAAAGAAATCTAAGGGAACTGGCACTAAAGTTTTCAAAAGCATGGGGAACTGAGTTTTTTAAATGTCAGCCAAAGCAAAGCAGCTCATCAGGAATTCAAGAAAACCGAAAGACAAAATCATCATCATTGACATCTCACATGACTATTGGGGGGGGGGGGAAAGCCAGAAAGTTCTATTTATGGCCTTTAAAATGCCATTATTTGGATAAGAGCATTAATAGAAAAGCACTGCTTATTTCAGTGAACTGTAAATATCAAACCTAACGCCCAAGATCTTCTTAGAACTCAGGAATGTTCACCACTGACTGGTGTTGCCTGGTTAAGGGGGCTGCTGTGGCTGTGAAAGGCTCTGATATATGCTGTCTTTTTTCCTTTTCTCCCCCTGGCTATTCTGCATCTTTGTAAATTCTTTCTAACACTCTCTTCTCACTACTATTCAATTAGCTTTCAAATGAGTGAAGAGAACCCATGCACCACTTTACCAAGTATCATCGCAAGAATTCACAACCAGCTGCTTTAAAGTAATTGGCATCATAATGTGCAGAAAAATTACTTTTCTAATGGTTGCCTAAAAGATTTATACCCCTAAAATGTAATTAAAAAGTAGATTCAGAAATATGCACAGCGACCAAAAAGATTAAATATTAATGTGAAGTGTAATTAATAAATTATACATCTCTTGATTACTAATGGCTTATTGACTGTAAAAGCATAACATTATGGAATATTAGGGCAAACAAAGGCTTTTGGGGAATATTGTTCAGCTTCAAAGATGAAGTGTTGCTCTTGAATTTTCAAAAGAAATCCTAATTTTGCAGATAAGATCAAAACTTGTCCAACTGTTCCCATTATCAGTCTTCATTCATTCTATATGTTACAAAGTCTGCTGTTCACTATGAAATGAAAACTTTGTAGCTGCTTGAATCATTTTTTATTGCATTAAAGCAATTTCTATTGCTTATCCTCTGGGCTTCCCAGTTATAATTTCAAATCTAGGAGGATTTCAGATCTCTCATATGAAAATAAAACGCCTAATGTCATTGCAAATGACACTAGGGAAGAGAAACATCTGAAATGAGGTGAGCATGTGATGGACAATACAGGGCATTTCAAACTGAAAAGCATCTGAAACTATGAACAGAAATAGTGGGCTTTCTAATGACTTCAACAGACAACTCTGAGCTCCAACAGAAAGTTCCAGAAAAACCTCCCAGCTGGCTCTCTGCTTGGCTTTGGCATTATAAACACTCTTCTTTTATTTCAACAGTGGAGTCTTTAATTTCACTGTGTCCAAAGTGTTAGGGGGAAGGAGGAGGGCCTCCATCACTAGAGGGTGGCCCCCATCAATATGGAAAACAGTGAGGATAAGAGTGGTGAAAATAGGCTCTAGAGCAGACCTTCCTCTCAAGTCCAAGCAGATTAAGTTGCAAAGCATTTCACACTAGAGGCATATCAATGCCACTTCTAGATGGAGCAGATGGGTTTCCTCCAGGGACTACTGGGAGAAGATAACTAAACTACAGCTCTGAAGAAGAAATAAAATCAAAGAGGAAACAGTAAACAGGCAATACTTTCCGAAGTTCTGTTAGAAATTCAGGCATTTAACAGAACCATCACTCTACTCATTTCACATGAATTTGGTTAATAAATTCCAGTTTATAGAATTCTTCTTGCCTGCTTATGAAAGATGTCACTTATATGTATGTGTCACTTATATATATAAGTCACTTATATATTCCTACAGAGTGAATTTTACATGTCACTCTGTAAAACTCTTTGGTTGAACTTTTTTTAATTTCTGTGTAAGTCCAAAGATGTTTCATTTGTTGACCGAAAAAAAAAAAAAAGAGAGAGAGAGAGAGAAAGAGAGAGACTAACATTTTGAGAGTATGATATTACTTCCCTTGTTGAATAGAGTTAATCTCAGTTTATTCTATCATTTTGTTGTATCTCTTCTGTCTCTATCAGTTCAGTAGCTGACAATAGCAAAATGCTCAGAAAGTATATGGACAAATTAACACGGACTCAAAACTCCAAAATACAAATTTACCAGCTTAGCTCTGATAGAAATTCAATAGCTGGGGATTATTTTTAAAAATTAAAAATAATAATATAATAAAAAAAGCCTAACAATACTACATTTCTTCAAGCTGACAATGTTAATTGTCACCAGAACACTATATATATAGCAAAAAATTTTCTTCATTGTTTAACAGTGACCAGTGGCTTCGAAACTTAATAAAATGTCTGATTTTATAGAGGTGGAAATCAAGCTTTTGTGGGATCAAGTGACTTAGTTTAGGTTCCATAGTCATGTGCTAAAACAAACATATTACCCAAATGGTATTTGTTTTAATGTTATTATTTTATTTTATACAACTGTACTCGTCGTGACAGAAGAACACTTGATTAAGATCTTGACAATTGTTTCACCTACTACTAACAACAGTGCTTAACCCACGTGGCAGGGTAACTAGATTCTGTCATGTTATCTGTATTTTGGGGAGAATTGTATTATCCCAGGATAGCAGAGGAATACTGTGTTCAATTTTGCTTCAGAATCTATTCTTCAAAATGACAGCTGTAAAGAAAGTAAAATAAATAGAAAAGCACATGTTATAATTTTAAATAAAAAAAGACAAAAGACTAGTGTCCACATTGAGTAAATTACATGCACATGTAAGGTCTGGAGGAAAACGTGACCAGATTTGCTCAGAATATAGATTTTTAAAAATTCCTGCCAGTATATTACTTATTCAAATAAAAATTAAAATTTAACATCATTAAGTACACCTTCTAAAACAACAAATGAAGGTTGATCATTTCTTCCGGATGGAGATTCCAAACATTACAGTAAGCGGCATCTAAGAACACAGTCCTTTCTAGGACAGAATTGTGTGGCATTTTATCAAAGATGCTGTGGTTATTTGATTTAATGCTCCTATTTAGTTTCTGTTGGTGACATGAACATTTTGGACCTTAATTAGCTCATCCACAATCCCTCGTGACAATTTCAAGGTCCAAAAATTCCTAGAAACTGAAATTTTGTGCTAACTTATTTGGGGCAAAACCTGTCCTTGAGTGATGGGTCTCTACAAATGGTCCTTCTCCCATTGATGAGAATATGAGTATATTTGATTAAAGACATATTATTAGCAGTGAAGATTATGGAATTATGCTGTCAACCTTGCTAGGGCTCTCATACGATGTGTGACATGCCTATTACATTACAGTCCAAATTCTGAAACTTTCCAAGTTTCAAGACACGTCTGGTTCAAAGGCTCAAGAGATTGATAGTGAACCTGTGTTCTGTCTTATTTTACTGTCTAATGTAAAGGTACTCTAACAACAAAATCAAAACCCCTTCCCAGTTCCATACTGCATGATCACAAACCACACACTGCCCAAATTTGACCAGCCCTCAGTGTTAATCAGCTGACAACTTTTTAGCAAAACCAGCGAAGGAAAATCATCCTTTGTGGTTGTTGATGGTTTGTCAGAAATCCACAGAGAAACTCCCAACCTTAATCGACGTAAGTGATGACAAGAGAAATCTTATTTATACCACTTTAAATACTCATCAGCATAATATATTCTGGGATCTCCCAACAGTACATGACACTAATAACTCATAAATGTTTCCTCTTTTAAAATAAAAAGATTTCTGTGATTCTGGTTGGAAATAAAAGTATTTCCCAACAGCTTGAGCACCAAAAATGTCAAACAGCCTAATTTTTTAGGCTAAAGCTTAGGCGCTCTAGAAGTGGGGAAAGAAGAAAAACAATTAAGCTTGTCATATTTTTAACTGTTAACAATTTTTTTTATGACATACAACATCAGCACAAAGATGTAATTAAATTTTCCAACCCACATGGATTCACATGTGCCTCTCATGCACAGGCAACTTAGGATTCAAGTTGACTTTGAGCTGAAGTCAGGCGTATTTTTGACTATTTTATCACCAAATGTTATTCCACTTCTTCGGTTGCGAACTCATCAAATTTACAAAATGAATAGGCTTCGCAGACGGAGACATTGAACTCTGTGAATAAAAAGTGAGGTACTCCCTGGATAAGTCATGTACTTTGGGTAACATGTTAACTCTTTGGAAGCTTCTCAGGGGCCATTTAGCATATTTAAATAATAAGCAAGGAAATCAACATCAATTAATATTTTCTCTGTGCCCACAGGGTACTTGGCACCGGTCTGTTGGACTCAGTGGGAAACAGTCATTAACTGTCCCTGTTCTCAAAGGGCATTTTCCAAACAGACCATAATGCCAACCTCATTCTTCCACAAACCGCAGGGAAGAAACAGAAGAATGTAATTTTAGCCAATTAAGAGACTTTGTTTTTAATGGATGCTTCGCTTCAGCTGGCTTACATCTTTGAGGTGATGGAGGAAGGATTGGGAAAGTAGAGGGATAAGACCGAGAAGTGATAAATGAGAAGGAAGAAAGTAGAAGGTGCTGAGTAGACGTGATGTGTTTCTTCACTCTAAACCGCCAGTAAACCCAGCTCATTCCATCCACTCGATCTCTCACCTTGGCCTCCCGAGAGTCTCTCTGTGCAACCTTCTCCTGGACAGAGTGAAGAGTGAAGAGTGAATCATGGAGCCCTTGCCTCCAGCTATTTAATGGGGACTACAGTGATCCCTGTCCCATGGGGTTATCTACTGTGAAGACTGTTGTTTGTTGTTGCTATTTAGTCACTTAGTTGTGTCCAACTCCGCGATCCCATGGACTGCAGCCTGCCAGGCTCCTCTGTCCATGGGATTTCCCAGGCAAGAATACTAGAGCGTTTTGCCATTACCTTTTCCAGGGGATCTTCTCGACCAGAGATCATCCTGCATCTTGGCAGGTGGATTTTTTTTACCACTGAGCCACAGGGAAGCCCATTATGAGGACTAAGTGAGCTAAGAGGTGGGACCCAGCTCGAATAATGCCTGACACAGCTAATCTATGGCCCAAATGCCCTAACATTTTGGGAAACAGGCGCAGACAGACATTTTCAGTAGCGGCATGGTCAGGGGGAGTAGAGGATGCTGTGGAAGGCTCTAAGGGTCGGGGGTGGAAGTGAGGGAGATCGGATGAGGGCTCCGGAGTCCTGTCCAGGCAGCAATGAGTTTTCCAGAGGCTGCACCCGGGCGGCAGGGTAGGCAAAAACCCTGCCTGAGCATCCACCCCACACCAGCTTCCCTGGCCGGAGGTTGTCCACACCAGAATTAAGGGGCATCCTCTCTTTCTCTCACCAAGCACTGTGTCCTCCAGGAGGGCAATTCTCAGTCTCTAAGTAATGGGTAGGACTCATCAGATCTGTATTTTCAAACAGTCACTCAGGACGGCTCATCTCTGTTTCTTCGGAGGATCGGGTGCTCTGCTGTGTGTAGGTACTGTGTTAGGCCTCTGCCCGTGACATCTTCTTGTCCCTTTTCAGCACTGCCTCATGGACTAAGAGACAGACCCAACCTGCGTTCAACTCTGACTCTGCCTAGAAAGCCCCCCTGGGCTGGGCCCTCCAGGGGGAATCTGTGACTGCCTGATTCCCAGGTATCCAGGTGTCTGGCCACCTGGTGGCCAGGTGTCTTCAAAAAAGAGGGGGAAACAAGAATCTAGACTTTTATTGGGCTTCCCTGGTGGCTCAGATGGTAAAGAATCTGCCTGCAATGCAGGAAACCCAAGGGTCAAGAAGAGTCAATCCCTGGTTCAGAAATATCCCCTGGAGAAAGACATGGCAACCCACTCCAGTATTCTTGCCTGAAGAATTCTGTGGACAGAAGAACCTGGCCATCTATAGCCCATGGGGTTGCAAAGATTTGGACATGACTGAGTGATCAACACTCAGACTCTTACTACACTGCTGAATTTCTTTCAATTATATTCATTCGAGTCTGGAGAGGAGAAGGGGACAAGGGCAATCCAAAATGACTCACCTGGGGTTTGCCTGTTGGGTGAGACATCAGCCATGCAGTGAGTTTTGGACCTCACTCCACAGTGGCTTCTGCATCTGTTCGGTGAGTGTTGAGAGCCTGCGGGCGTCAACCCCTGAGCCAGGGAGGGCGCTGAGAATCCACAGTGAATAGAACACATATCCAGCCCTCCAGGGTGCATATTCAG
Organism: Muntiacus reevesi; assembly: GCF_963930625.1. Classification (NCBI taxonomy): domain Eukaryota; kingdom Metazoa; phylum Chordata; class Mammalia; order Artiodactyla; family Cervidae; genus Muntiacus; species Muntiacus reevesi. Next base: position 27,325,695 of record NC_089256.1, read on the forward strand.
CAGTGCCAGAGAGCTTCTCAAGGACTCACAGCAAACCGTTGTAGGGGCACAGCGTCATCAGCATGCAAGAGCCCACGCGGGCCACAAAGAAGGGACCATCGTTGGCCTTAGCTCAGGTGTTGCAGGGCTAGGAGGCTGGAGGCAGATGGCTAGGAGAGGTGCTGGGTGAGGACCCAGGATCTGAGCAGGATGGGGAAGGAGGCTGCCATAGGAGCATGACTGTAGGGCAGGCCGTTTCTCGGTAGAGCAGGACCCTCTAAACCATTTGGGAGGGCAGTGGGCATTGTATGCCGTCTACCAACTCCACTTAAAAATGTTGGTTGTGGTGGACTTCCCTCCTGGGCCAGTGGCTAAGAATCCACCTATTGATGCAGCAGATACAGGTTCGATCCCTGGTCCAGGAAGATTCCACATGCCATGGGGCTACTAAGCCTTTGTGCCACAGCTACTGAGCCTGCACTCTAGAGCCAGTTCTCTGCAACGAGCAAACCCACTGCAATGAGAAGCCCGCACACAGCAACTGAAGAGTAGCCCCCACTCCCAGCAACCAGAGAAAGCTGGCACACAGCCACAAAGACCCAGTGCAGTCAATAAATAAATACTTTTTTTAAAAAAAAGAGTGATCTCGGGACTTCCCTGGTGGCCCAGTGGTTAAGAGTTGTGATTCAACTGCAGGGAGGGTGGGTTCAATCCCTGGTCAAGCAACTAAGATCTAGCATGCCTTGCAGCATAGCCAATGTAAAAAAATTTAAAAAGAGTGATCATATTCATAGAGGACAGGACTTGGATGATGGAGGAAGTGTGTTTAGACCTGAGTCTCAGAAAACTTCTCTAATTGGACTCTTGAGAAGCAGGAGGTGTGTGTTCCCCCAGGTTCCCAAGAGCCTGCCCTAAAATTGTACTTAGAAGATTTGAGAGGAAGGCAAAGCAAAACAAAAACCAGGGCTTAGTCCCTCTTCCATTTATTAATTGTAAAAATAAACATTCACTTGATTCACAAAGGTTTTTAACTTTCAGGCTTCAGAAGTCTCCTATATTGGGAAGATCATCCCAATGGTGGTTATCCTCAAGTTGAAAGACTTGAGGGTTATCTTTTGCCCTATAAGTTGGGAGTCCATACAAGAAGAATGAGTCTTGTTTCTCCCTTTCCGTAAATGAGCAAAATGCAGCCTCACAGAGGTTAAGTGATTTAGCCCAATTTAACTATTTAGTGGGCTTCCCGGATAGCTCAGCTAGTAAAGAATCCACCTGCAATGCAGGAGACCCCGGTTCAATTTCTGGGTCAGAAAGTTCTGTTGGAGAAGGGATAGGCTACCCACTCCAGTAATTTTGGGCTTCCCTGGTAGCCAGACAGTAAAGAATTCTCCTACAGTGCAGGAGATCTGGGTTCGATCCCTGGGTTGGGAAGATCCCCTGGAGGAGGGCATGGCAACCCACTCCAGTATTCTTGCCTGGAGAATCCCCATGGACAGAGGAGCCTGGTGGGCTAAGTCCATGGGGACGCAAAGAGTCAGACATGACTGAGTGACTCAGCACAGCACCGCACCTATTTAGTGGGCTTCCCCTGTGGCTCAGTGGTAAAGAAGCCACCTGCCAATGCAGGAGACTCAGGTTCAGTCCCTGGATCGAGAAAATCCCCTGGAGAAGGCAACAGCAACCTACTCCAGTGTTCTTGCTGGGAAGTCCCATGGACAGAGAAGCCTGGTGGGCTACAGTCCATGGGGTTGCAAAAGAGTAGGGCATGGCTCAGCAACTAAACAAAACTAAACAATAGTACAACGTCTATTTAGTACTTTGAATTTGAATTAAAAATCTGACCTGTGGGCCCCTAATATCCTCAGGAGACAGTGGTTTGATTTTTATGAACCAGGAACATCTTTATTTTTCTTTCATGTTTCTATAAACTCATACTTTTTCTCTACTTTATTATGTAGAAACAGAAAATGAAAATGAACTCCACCTCCATCACAGCCCTACCCAGTCTTGCAATTTATAAGGCACAAGATTATCCAGAATTAAAGCTCAAAAGCTTGTGAAGACAGCATCCTAGGGCTTTGGAAGATTCCAGCGTTAATCCCTTGCCTGCGGTTTACTCCCGGGGTTTACTCTTCCCTTCGGAGATCCCAGCTTTCAAGGCCAGACCATCACTACTTTTCTGAAAACATTCACAGAGCAACCCAGAGCCGGCAGATAAGGGTGGACCCACCCGGGTTCATCAGAGAGGGGAGGGAAGAGTGCCCCTTCCTGCATGACCTCCACCAACTTCGCATAACTGTCAGGAAATGAACCTGATGCCCAATGGGGCTCCACGTAGAATTCACCAAATACCAAATATGGACTTGCCTGAATGCCATTTATACCTCACGGCAACGCTATGAGGACTTCAAATGCATAGTCTCTAGGTCCTCTAAGGGGAATGACTACAGAAATGTGCAAACTGACTTACTGATATGAGCCGTGGCTTAAGTCCAATCTCCTCTTTCTGAGAGTCATGATACCTGTTATTTATTAAGCAAAGATCATGTGTGCCAGAAACCATGCCAAGTGCTTTCCACGTACTATTTCTGGTATTCCTCACCAGCTCCTATATGTCAGGGATCATTATTATTCCCATTTTACAGACAAGAAAACTGACTGTCAGCAAAGTAGGCCCTTGCTCAAAGACACAGAGTGTGTGTGATTTAAGCCAGAACTCGCCTTTTTCTCTGATCTACCATTTCTTCAGAATGAAAGGTCTGCACTCTAAGCATTGATGGGGCAGGGTTTTATTGAAAGAACCTATAACTGATCTACCCAGACACTGGAAATGCCCCAGGGAGCCACTTCCTAGCTTACAGACCCTGATTTTGTTCAGGCAGCAATATGTCACTCTGGTTGATTTAGTTGGTGTAACTGAATGGTGACAATTCCAATCGATTTAACTGGTGATTGGTGGTTGCCACTTGACTTTATTCTGACCAAAGAGATATCAGAAATCTCTTCTGGATTTCCAGAGAAGATTTTTCTTCCCTCCCTGACAAATAAGACATGCAAAGGAGAAAGCCCTTTTGCGCCAGCTCCTCCTGCTGGCTGAACACCGTCCGATGTGTGAGGACTCAATGGTTGGAGCATGGGCAGCCGTCTTGTGAGCAAGAGTGAAAGGTGGGGGCATTGCTCACACTCTAATGGTGTCGGAATGGAAAAGAAAAATGTTTAGAATTTGGAGTCATTGTTTTGCCAGCAAACCTACCCTGTGACCTCTTACTCCTGGAGTTTTTGTAATGTGTTCTTATGAGAAATTCTGTTACTAAGTTTCCTATTGCTTCAAATGCATCCCAACTAATACAGTTATGAAGTCAAATCAAAATGTAATTTGTATTTATTCTGAAAATGACATGTGAACATGTTCAGGGACCAAATGAGTGGCCTATTCTGTATACGTCCCCACTTCTCAAAGTACCTAGAAGAACAATTAGTAACTTGAAATTCTTCCTTTGCTTCTGTAGGGAAGGAAAACTTTTCCTCTGTCTGCTTGTGTTTTCTGACTGGACATGCACATTAAACTAACAGCAGACAGATTCACAAAAGAAAAGCCTATGAAATGAATATGATATTAGCATCTTTCTGTGTGACACAGGGTCATCACAGGCAAGAAGAAAAAACTCTAAAGAGCTGGTGAGACTCAGGAGCTTATGAACAACCTAACCAAAGATGATAAATTTGGGGAGCGACAAGGCAAACGAAAGGGAGTGGGTTTGTACGAGTGATACACCATGGGAACATGACCAGGAAATACATAACGGAAACTAATGGAAGATGGGGGCTGAGTACAGTCTGTACTTATGATGAGCCAACTCATCTTGGTCTCAATGTCCTATCTCCCATGATAAGAACATCCTCGTCTTCCTGGTACCAGGAGGGCACTTTTCTCATGGGAAATATATGTCCTGCTGTTAGGCAGAAAAGGTTAGAGTGGAGAGCAGTTTCTCAGTTGCTTACAGCTCAAAAAAATCAATATACCAAAGCAACATATTTTGGGGTGCCATGTTTTGATCCCCTCTACTTCCAAATAAATAATATGTCTATTATTTTACTTTCATATTTAAAGTATAAATAACTTATATTTTATATATAGAGTTATAAATATAAAATAATTTAAATGTTTAATTTTTTAATATTACAACAAAGCTGCTAACTTCAGTCCCAAGGCTTATTACATTTTATATTTAAATTTTAATATTAATATGGAATGATAATAATCACTATAGAAATGCAGAAAGCAAAAGTGAAACATCCCAGCCTTAAAATGTACCAAAACTTCTTTCAATAATTAGACAATTCATTTATGTTTGAGCTTCATCCACGTTATATGCAGCAATAGTTCTATCATTTTTATTAATGAATGGTATTTCATTGTACAAATATACCATAGTTTGATTATTTATTTTCCTGTTGATGGACATTTAGAATGCTTCCAGTTTGGGTTGTTATGAATAATATTGCTATCAGCATTCTTGGACAGCTTATTTTAGTGGGCTTTTTTTCTTTTTCTCATTTCTCTGGGGTAGAGAACAAGCAAGATTAATTTACTGGGTTGGAAATCAGAGCAGTACTCCTAGGGGTGGCACAAAGAAACTTTCTGAAGTCATGGATATGTTCTGTACTGTGACTGGTATGGTAACCATGCAACTATATGCATTTACTTTAATGTATGTAAATTGTACATCATTTATAATAGTCATAAAAAAAGAGAAAACAATCCAATATAGTATGAAATTGCAACGAATAAAGAGAATACATTACATCGGCATTCTTTACAGCCACTTTCTATTTTATGCTTTGTAATATCTTTATTTTATGAGCAAGTACTTAATATGCACATATAGATACACATCTTCTAAAGTATATATTTTATCTTCTTAAATTTTGATTGAAGCATAGTTGGATTCTTTCCCCATATAGGTCATTAGAAAGTGAAAGTGAAAGGCAAAGTCCCTAAGTCGAGTCCAACTCTTTACGACCACATGGACTGTATGTAGCCTACCAGGCTCCTCTGCACATGGAGTTTTCCAGGCAAGAGTACTGGAGTGGGTTGCCATTTCCTTCTCCAGGGGATCTTTCCAACCCACAGATCAAACCCAGGTCTCCTGCATTGCAGGCAGAAGCTTTACCAGCTAAGCCACCTGGGAAGCCCCATACAGGTCATTACAGAGTACCAAGCAGAATTCCTTGTGCTATACAGAAGGTTATCCATTTTATATATGGTACTCACTTTATATATAGTAGTGTGTATATGTCAGTGTCAATCTTCCAATGTATTCCTGCTCCCCCTTTCCCCTCAGATAATCGTAAGCTTGTTTCCTACATCTGTGACTCTATTTCTATTTTGCAGATAAGTTCATTTGTGCCACATTTTTTTTTAACATCCCACATATAAGCGATGTCATATAATTTTCTTTCTGTGTCCCACTTAACTTCACCCAGTATGATTTTCTTCTGCACATCCCTGAACCGCAGACACTAAGGAAGCTAACAGCTGTGATTCTCAGATTTCCTTGAATTAAGGATTCAAACTAATCTTCTTCAAATTAAAAGCACACTTGCAAGATTTGCAGAAAAGAGGGCAAGCAAGGGTGAGGCGGGGGCCATCTTCCTGCTATTTGGGACATTGCTGATGGCAGATGCGGTGATGACAGGTAAGAAGGGTAATCTCCCACAGCTCCAGCTCCAGCTCCACGGTCCAGGCAAGTATGTCTGTGCGGGGGCCAGACTCGCCCTTCCGGTGTCCAGTCACCAGCCTCAGCCATCTAAAGAGCCAGTTAGAGTCACAGCTTTTCTTTTCTTTTGGAACAAAAGTTATGACTAACCTAGACAGCATGTTAAAAAACAGAGACATTACTTTGCCAACAAAGGTCTGTCTAGTCAAGGCTATGGGTTTTCCAGTAGTCATGTTTGGATGTGAGAGTTGGACTATAAAGAAAGCTGAGCGCTGAAGAATTGATGCTTTTGAACTGTGGTGTTGGAGAAGACTCTTGAGGGTCCTTGAACTGTAAGGAGATCCAACCAGTCCATCCTAAAGTAAATCAGTCCTGAATGTTCATTGGAAGGACTGATGCTGAAGCTGAAACTCCAATACTTTGACCACCTGATGCAAAGAACTGACTCATCTGAAAAAAACCCTGATGCTGGGAAAGATTGAAGGCAGGAGGAGAAGGGGATGACAGAGGATGAGATGGTTGGATGGCATCACCAACTCGATGGACATGAGTTTGAGTAAACTCTGGAAGTTGGTGGTGGACAGGGAGGCCTGGAGAGCTACAGTCCACAGGGTCGCAACGAGTCGGACATGACTGAACAACTGAACTGAACTGAACTGAACTGAGAGTCATAGCAGCTATAGACAGATGCTACAAGTCTGGTTTTTTTATTTGTTTGTTGTTTGTTTTATTTTGTTTAATTATGAATTAAATTAAATTATAAATTTAATTTATAGTTAAATTATAAATTTATAAATTTTGTTTATTTTGTTTAATTAATTTAATCCTTTTCAAGGATACATAAGAGTTGAAAGTATTGTAGAGTAAATATCCATACAGACATCACCCAGATATTCCCACTTCTAACATGTTATTTTTGGCTTATCACATGTCCACCATACACACAGGCATTACTCCTTATTTTTCTGATGCCTTGACAGTGTATATTTTAACTCTGCAGTTCCACTGGTGGCCTCCTAGTCCCCTCCACTCCCAGGTAGTGGCTCCCCTGGAGGGCCAGTGCCCGCATTTGCCCTTAGAGTCCTCCAGATGACCCTTCCTAGAGTGCCCTCCTCCAGCCCTCCGGCAATTCTATAGGCCCTTCACTCCAGGTACAGTCTGTTCTGCCAGGAGGCATCTTTTTTTTTTTTTTTAAATTTTTTTATTTTTCAGTGCGTTTTGTTATACATTGATGTGAATCAGCCATAGAGTTACACGAATTCCCCATCCCGGTCTCCCATCCCACCTCCCTCTCCACCCGATTCCTCTGGATCTTCCCAGCCCAACAGGCCCGAGCACTTGACTCATGCCTCCCACCTGGGCTGGTGGTCTGTTTCACCACAGAAAATATACATGCTGTTCTTTCGAAACATCCCACCCTCCCCTTCTCCCACAGAGTTCAAAAGTCTGTTCTGTACTTCTGCGTCTCTTCTTCTGCCCTGCATATAGGGCCATTGTTACCATCTTTCTAAATTCCGTATATATGTGTTAGTATACTGTAATGTTCTTTATCTTTCTGGCTCACCTCACTCTGTATAATGGGCTCCAGTTTCATCCATCTCATTAGAACTGATTCAAATGAATTCTTTTTAACGGCTGAGTAATATTCCATGGTGTATATGTACCATAGCTTCCTTATCCATTCATCTGCTGATGGGCATCTAGGTTGTTTCCATGTCCTGGCTATTATAAACAGTGCTGCGATGAACATTGGGGTGCACGTGTCTCTTTCAGATCTAGATTCCTCAGTGTGTATGCCCAGAAGTGAATGGATTAAAGATCTAAACGTAAGACCAGAAACTATAAAACTCCTAGAGGAGATCATAGGCAAAACACTCTCTGACATAAATCACAGCAAGATCTTCTATGACCCACCTCCCAGAATATTGGAAATAAAGGCAAAACTAAACAAATGGGACCTAATGAAACTTAAAAGCTTTTGCACAACAAAGGAAACTATAAGTAAGGTGAAAAGACAGCCCTCAGATTGGGAGAAAATAATAGCAAATGAGGAAACAGACAAAGGATTAATCTCAAAAATATACAAGCAACTCCTGCAGCTCAATTCCAGAAAAATAAATGACCCAATCAAAAAATGGGCCAAAGAACTAAACAGACATTTCTCCAAAGAAGACATACAGATGGCTAACAAACACATGAAAAGATGCTCCACATCACTCATCATCAGAGAAATGCAAATCAAAACCACAATGAGGTACCATTACACGCCAGTCAGGATGGCTGCTATCAAAAAGTCTACAAGCAATAAATGCTGGAGAGGGTGTGGAGAAAAGGGAACCCTCTTACACTGTTGGTGGGAATGCAAACTAGTACAGCCACTATGGAAGACAGTGTGGAGATTTCTTAAAAAACAGGAGGCATCTTTTTAAGGCTTCAAAATAGCTCACGTAGGATCGGGAGTCAGAGGATGATGTCACTGTAACACAATTATCTTGATTCTTATAGTCTTTTCTGAGCAAAAGGAGCAGGAAAAGGAAAATCTTAGCTCCACAATACAGTGCATCTCAGCTCTACCTTAAGAAAATTAAAAGGATTGCCTACCCTGGGCTCCCTCCCTGAGAAGAGATGTGCCCCACCCTTGCAAAGTTTTGTGTAGAATAGTTTGCTCTTCCTTCCAGGTTTGGCAATTCTATTTGCATTTTCTCAGCCCAAAGCCAGGGCTTCTCTGGTGGCTCAGATAGTAAAGAATCGCCTGCAATGCGGGAGACCTGGGTCCAGTCCCTGGGTTGGGAAGATCCCCTGGAGAAGGGAAAGGCTACACACTCCAGTGTTCTGACCTGGAGAATTCTGTGAATTGGATAGTTCATGGGGTTGCAAAGAGTCGGACATGACTGAGCAACTTTCACTTTCAGCCTAAAGCCAGCATTTTCATTCGTCTTTCCTCATTTCAAACATCCCCAAAGCTAATTCCTGCCATGTTCAGTCACCAGTTCAAGTGACCCCTGAAGCTCTATTCATTGTATTTGCTGGTGCCCTGGAGGCAAAATTATTAAGTTTTGAGTGATCTGCTCTGAACCTATATACTATGTAATTACTAACTTTGAAGAACACAAAGCACCCCTCTCCCCCAACATGAAGTTTTTTAAGGAGCACACATACTGGGTTATAGAAGAAATAACTATTTTTTTAACTTTTTATTTTTTAATTGAAATATAGTTGATTTACAATGTTGTGTTAGTTTCTGGTGTGTAGCAAAGTAGTTCAGTCATATTATATGTATATATTATATAATATATATATAAATAAAACTTTTTCTTTTTTATATTCTTTTCCATGATAGTTGTCACAGGATATTGAATATAGTTCTCTGTGCTATACAGAGAACCTCGCTGTATATCTATTTTATATATACTAGTGTGTATCTGCTAATCCCAAACTCTTAGTTTATTCCTTCCCTTCCCTCTTTCCGCTTTGGTAACCATAAGTTTGCTCTCTATGTCTTCGTGTTTCTATTTTTTAAAGAGGTGCATTTGTATCATATTTTATATTTCACATATTAGTGATATCATGTGGTATTTGTCTTTCTCTGTTTGGTTTATTTCACCTAGTAAAATAATCTCTAGATCCATCCATGTTACTGCAGACAGCATTATTTCATTCTTTCTAATGGCCAAGTAATATTCCATTATGTATAAGTACCATATCTTCTTTATCTAGTCCTCTGTTGATGGATATTTAGGTTGCTTCCATATCTTGGCTATTGTAAACAGTGCTGCAATGAACTTTGGAGTGCTTGTATTTTTTCAGATCATATTTTTCTCTGGATATATGCCCAGGAGTGGGATGGCAGGGTCATAGGGTAATTCTGTTTTTCATTTTATAAGGAACCTCCATATCGTTCTCCATCACGGTTGTATCAATTTACATTCCCACCAACAGTGTAGAAGGGGTCCCTTCTATCTTAACTTTATGTGTCAACTTCACTGGGCTAAAAGATGTCCACATAGCTGACAAAACATTATTTCTGGGTGTATCTGTGAGGGTGTCTCTGGAAGACTTTAGCACTTGAACCAGTAGCTGAGTAGAGGCCACTCTGGTTGTCTTCTGATGGACATTGTCCAATCCACCGAGGCCTTGAACTGAACGAAGAGCAGAGGAAGGGACTTTTTTCTCTGCTTGAACTGAGACATTTATCTTCTCTTCCCCTGGGCAGAACTTCTGGTTCTCAGGCCTCCAGTCCCTGAGTCTTATACCATTGGATTTCCTGGTTCTCAGGAAAGAGAACTGCTTTAAGTTTGGAACCATGCGACCAGTTTTCCTGGGCCACCAGCTTACAGACAGAAAATGGTGGGACTTCCCAGCCTCTACAGCCATTTGACTGAATCTTTCACAATGAAAGTATGTGTTCAGTTCAGTTCAGTCGCTCAGTCGCGTCCCACTCTTTGCAACCCCATGAATTGCAGCACGCCAGGCCTCCCGGTCCATCACCAACTCCCAGAGTTTACTCAAACTCATGTCCATTGAGTCGGTGATGCCATCCAAACATCTCATCCCCTGTCGTCCCCTTCTCCTCCTGCCCTCAATCCCTCCCAGTATCAGGGTCTTTTCCAATGAGTCAACTCTTCCCATGAGGTGGCCAGAATATTGGAGTTTCAGCTTCAGCATCAGTTCTTCCAATGAATATTCAGGACTGACTTCCTTTAGGATGGACTGGTTGGATCTCCTTGAAGTCCAAGGGACTCTCAAGAGTCTTCTCCAACACCACAGTTCAAAAGTATCAATTCTTTGGCACTCAGCTTTCTTCACAGTCCAATTCTCACATCCATACATGACCACTGGAAAAACCATTGCCTTGACTAGACAGACCTTTGTTGACAAAGTAATGTCTCTGCTTTTAAATAAGCTATCTAGTTTGGTCATAGCTTTCCTTCCAAGGAGTAAGCGTCTTTTAGTTTCATGGCTGCAATCACCATCTGCAGTGATTTTGGAGCCCAAAAAAATAAAGTCTGACACTGTTTCCATCATTTCTCCATCTATTTCCCATGAAGTGATGGGATATATCTATATATGTATATGTGTGTGTGTATATATATCTATGTGTGCGCGCACGTGTGTGTGTATACATATATATAAATGAAGGTGAAGGTGTTAGTTGCTCAATAGTGTCCGACTCTTTGAGAACCCATGGAGGACTCCTCTGTCGGTGGAATTTTCCAGACAAGAATACTGGAGTGGGTAGCCATTCCCTTCTCTAGGAGGTCTTCCTGATCTAAAGATCAAACCCAGGTCTCCTGCATTGCAGGCAGATTCTCTAGAATATATATAGAGTATATATATATATGTATATTATTTGTTCTGTTTCTCAGAACCCTGACTCATACACCATGCCATTTGGTTTTGGAATCAGTATCTGGCTATTTACTTAAAACATAGATAGGAGAAAAAAAAATTTGCCTAATAGCTTCATATGTTAGAAAACTCCCATCAACCAGTTTAAGGGTAAATATATTTATTTTTGCAAGAACAACTACTTTAAAGATTAGTTATGATATTAAAAATCCATCTTCTGTGTTAAAATAATTATTAAGAATATATTAATAGTTAATTGGGCTTCCCTGGTGGTTCAGATAGTAAAGAATCTATCTGAAATGTGGGAGACACGGGTTCAATCCCTGGGTTGGGAAGATCCCCTGGAGGAGGGAATGGCAACCCGCTCCAGTATTCTTGCCTGAAGAATCCCCATGGACAGAGGAGCCTGACAGGCTACAGTCCGTGGGGTCACAAAGAGTCAGACACGACTGAGTGACTAAGCACAGCAAAACAATAGTTAATTAATGTGGAGACGGCAAGATTTCATGCTACAACTAATAAGAGAATATGTTAGATAACACTTAAAAATCAAGAAACATTTATAGAAATTCAATTCATAATATGTATTCAAATATAAAAATTAGATTTATTGCAATTATAAACTGGGTACAATTGTTTGGTATGCTAGCCTTCATAGCATTAAGTAAAATATCTATTAACAACTGTATTGAATTCTTTATTATTTAACGCTATTTAGGCCATGAATCTTTCACTGTCAATTTAGGAATTTTTAGAATCTGATCAGAATGAAATGTATAATATCAGTCTTGCTGCCTCAGAATTCCATGATTAGAGAAAAGAAGCATGCACAGAATATTCATGAATAATTATCTGTGACTTAAAAAAGATTTTAAGAATATTTTTTAGAAAGAGAAATTATCACAAGAGAAAAATCTTGCTCCTCTCTGAATCTTAATTAAAAGTTAGCACCTGCTTTATTTGACAAATAGGCCTTCTAGTGACAACAGGAACACCCATCAAGTGAAAGGGCCATGGACTTACTGTTTCTGCACTATGTCAGACTTTTAAAATATGACTAAGACTTTTACATTCTTTAAACTTCTTCATTTTGAAGAAATTTTCAGACCTAGATAAAAGTCTCAAGCATAGAAGAGTAAATACTGATACAACCTTCACCCAGCCCCTCATTCTCCCTCTCTCGCCCTCTCCCTCTGTCCCCCCACCCCATCCTCTTTCTTGCAGGGAATGGACCAAGCTGGGGAAAAGCACTAGACAAGGGGTAAGGAATTTAGGGTTCTTGTTCTGGATCTGCCTGAAAAAAGTAGAAACCCTTGGATGACTCTCTTTACCACTACAGACCTCTATTTCTTAATCTTGACCATCAAGAGTTTGTACTGAAATGCCAAGTGCCACTTATCAACATTTGCTATGACCTGTAATGATTGTATAAACACAGTCATCCCTCAGTATTCACAGGGAATTGGTTCCAGGACCCCCAAGGATACCAAAATTCACATTTAATTCCTTTGTATGAAATGGTGTAGCGCTTGCTTATAGCTTACGCATATTCTACCCGTACACTTTAAATCATTTCTAGATTCCTATAATACCTGATACAAGGTAAATGCTATGTCAATGTAAATACTGGACAATTGCTAATTATAATAATAATTAAATAGTTGCCAACAGGCAGAAAATTCGAATTTTGCTCTTGGGAATTTCCTGCAATTTTTGGTAATATTTTTGATCTGTGGTTGATAAATCCATGGGTGCAGAATCCATGGGTATGGAGGGAAGGTCAGTTGTACTGGGAGAGAATAAGTGATAGAGTGGAAGGCTTGGAACCCACCAGGAAAGTATGAAAAAAGGAGGCTGAAAGGTGGAAGGTGGTGGGTGCTTAGACTAATAAGAAGCGATCTTTCTAGAATAGTGTTTTCTTAATCTTTGTGAAAGTTTAGAAAATAACTCTCTGCTTTCAAACACTAGCTTGGGAGGAACAAAGCCCTGACTGTCTGCTGGTGACTAATACCAACACAAAGTGCAGTAAACCTCATTAATTTTCCCTAATTGGATGGAAAGTTTTGAAAAAGTCTGAAGTAGAGAAACATTTTCTCACAACTCAGCTTAATTTCACATTCATATGGCAACAAGGATGACAAGACCCCAAGGAAAGACAAGAGCAGAATACTTTAGAGAATGTTTAAGTCTTAATAATAGATTTTTTTGAAGACATATCAGGGATTAGAACATTCATTGATTCGCAGAAGCATTTAAATACAAAGAAGGCGTACAAGTGTTTAGAAACATTTGTTGGCCCTCAACCTTATGAAGACTATACATTTCCCTTGTTTATTACTTTTAATTTACTTGGCAAACTTCCTCCACTTCCAGCCCTAATATAGCAATGCTTTTCACCAGCATTTTAAATTTATCCCAGATTCTGAGTTAGTGTATTTCTCATTGGCCAGGGTCATACAGTTCTTTTTTTAAAATCCTCAATACTTTTAAGCTCCCAGGAAATGTACCTGTCAACATGGCATGTGCATTCTCTCATTTTCTTAAAAGCAGGAACTAGGTTTCATTTTTCACCCTTGATTCTAAAGCGGTTGGAGAGCTTGAAAGAGAAGGGGGCCGTCAACAGGGGAGCAAATAAATCTAATCGTGGTGAAAAGGTGATGAAAGACTTGTGCTTACATTTCCTCAATTTGTTCTTAAAATAATCCTTGACACACTCTTTGATTGAGGACCAACTCTTGCTTTTCCAAGGCTGGGGTCACAGAGATCAGAAACAAAAGACATAGTTATTTTAAAACACAAATTTGAGCAATTAGTTCCCACCTTTCCTCTCAATATTTCCAAAGACGTTAATAAGTAGCTAAATTGACCTCTTTGAGTTCAGCCTCTGCCCCTTTCCCCAGCCTACTCTCTAACAGGTATGCTGTTGAGTAGTAAGCTGATTAAGAGGAGTGGCTTGGGAAAAGTCTAACTTAAAATATCACTTAAGGCCAATGAGTGTTTCTGGTAGACCAAGAAACTGAGATTCAAGCTCAGCCATGGATTGAAAGAGAAAATAATATACATGAGTAATATTTAGAGGAGGCAGAACTAAATCTGGGGAGTGTAACAGATGCTATTGATATCACACCAGTACCCAGGCACTCTGTTTATGCCCTAGTCCATACCTGCAACTCACGCTCCTCCACTGTGGATGTCTCTCTAGCAGTGTAAGGGAGACCGGAAGTATTAGAGTTAATACCCCAGATCAGCTCTCAGCCCGTAACAAATGGGAATTAGAGGGTAAAACAGTCAACTTTCTCCCCCTATAGGGTGGGACAGCTCTGCAAGCACATTATTCTAGTCTGTCTCCCAAAGACAAATTTTGCAAACAGGCACAGACCACTCTTTATTCTGGATGTTCTGCCTTGTCACAAATGTTTGTAGAGCAAATTGTCTTGGAAGATACAAGTAATATCTTCTTCTGGGACAAAGGACAAGAATACTTACTGCTCATTACGTAAGATTTGGGTTCCCCAAGTACAAGGTGTCAACTCACTGATTACCTAGGCAAAATCTAGGCCCATCTGCACCATACCAGCAGGACTAGGGGACAAGAAGAATCAACACAGCACGGCTCAGGCTGCTCTGCCATATGTAGTGAAACCCTTTGTCTCTGATGTAAGGGTCTCATACTTTTGCAAGCATCTGTGAACCTGTGTCAGGATGAAATGCTAGCTTGAAAATATGGTTGAGATCTCAAGCCCCATTCTCACATCACAGAACATGACCAACTGCATGGTTGAATTTGAATTTGGTCTAAATGAGGCTAATCATTTTCTGAGAAAATGTAATTAAAAAAATTTTTTTGCTATATTGTTCAGATAGGATCCTAATAAAAATGGAATGAAATAGAGCTCCAGGGTTTCTCTAGCCACAAAACTTGAAGGTCAAGTCACCCCAGCTCCTAGCTACTGGCAAATATACTAGGGGCTACAGAGTTGGTACACTCATTCTCTCAAATGGTTAAGTTGTTCAAGGATCCAGGAGACAAGTACGACTCCTTGTCCTGAGACTGAAGGCAGCTTAAAAGACAGGACATTGGGAATTCCAAGTGTAGCAATCAAACACAATGAATTCATCACTTCTGGGTCAAGATATGTTTTGTATGTCTGTTTGTTTACTTATTTGTTACACCATACAAAAGTCAAACTCATTAAGTGTATACATTAAAAAGACAATGGAGAAAAAAGTATAATTAATGGTGATAAAAAGAAAACATATTGAGACATTCTCAAGTTGAGAGGGAAAGAAAAGCATTTGGCTAACACTGGGATTAGCAAAAAGTTTGAAGTCCAAAGGTTTTTCATGTTCCCTCATAGGTGGACAAAGGGTATGAGTATCCCCATGTACAGAAGAAACTATTGCAAAATTCATCAATTCTCTGCAGCTCAATGGAGAGCTTTATTTTACAGATCATTGAAAATGAACCAGGCCCTGTCATGGCTTAAGAAGCCTGGTTTGCTTTAACTAAATATATATATATGCTGTATTATTATACATATAATAGCATTTATTGTTACATTATTGTATAATGATATACATTAGCATTATGTTAGAGTGGTTCAGACGGTAAAGGACCTGCCTGCAATGCAGGAGACATGGGTTCGATCCCTGGATTGGGAAGATCTCCTGGAGAAGGGAATGGCTACCCACTTTAGTATTCTTGCCTAGGAAATCCCATGAACAGAGGGCCCTGGCAGGCTGCAGTCCATGGATCCTCAAAGAGTTGGACACAACTGAGTAACTAACACTTTCACTTCACTTTCACATATATTAATAGCATATGAAGTTAACTTCAGTAACTTCAGTACAGTAATTTCAGAAGAAGTTTTTTCTAGACTACACATAAAAATAAAGACTTACTTTACTATTATTGGTTCTCTTTAAACTTCTATAGTGTGTATCAGCTATAAAACACAGTTAAGATAACCTTGAAAAGATTATATTAGTAAACTGTACTATAAGCATGATAATCTTCAGTTCAAATCAGAGATCAAAAAGATCCAAAGCCAAGGAAATAATTTCATCCTTACTTAATATGCCTTTCAGATTAATCTAAGAATGACACCAAAAGGCCAAGATAAGAAATGCAGGCAGTGAATACAAGCAAAATCCTTTTTTAAGAAGAATTTTAGCATTGGAAGCCAAAGTAATCTTGTAAGTGATAAAATAGTAGGAATTAACAATATCCTTAAAAACTTATTTCCCATCATCTTATTGGTTTGAGAGATTTTAATTTCAAGAAAAAATAAAATGAGCCTTCTTTCCTGAAAATACAATACTCATTGTCTGGCTTGATGTTGACACTGATTTTGCAAGTTATTTGGACAAGAATAAACATCTTCAAACATACAGTTCCTTACTCAGCACCTGTGACACACCAGCTTTGTGCTCTTGGGTGGATTCAAAGAATAAAAATGCCTTTGAAAAGCTCATATTCAGGTACAGATTTTTTTTTTTAAGATAAAAGATAAACATGTGACTTATTTTTTTTTTAAAGGGCCTTCAAATTGGAATTTATCCAAATTCCCTGCAAAATGGGAACCGAGGGAGAAATTAAGACTAGGTTTTATCTGGTGTGTTATCTGCACATTCTAATTACGGTAGGAGCCTTTTTTATCCCACTAGCAGGGGAAGAGCAAAGATGCTAAAAGTTTTTACTTCCTCATACTTCTTTTTGTGTCTCTCCCTCTAATTTAGTTGCTTTAGTTCTTGATATTCCTGCTACTTTTTTAGTCCCATGTGAAGAAAATGAAGGTCAAAGCCAAGAGTGCCTCCAGATAAGGTAAAAGGAGGGATTTTTACTTCGCATTTTTACTTCACATAGCCCACTCCAGAGCTTGAAGACAGAAAGCCATCTACAGTTTGAGGACAAAGGCTCAGCTAACAATGAAGTGGACCCTTTAGCCTGGGGGTCCTTCATGCTAAAAACAGACTGTGAAGAGCGAGGTGATTTTGCAGGTATATTCCACAAACTCTTTTATACAAATGATTCCAGGAAGGCTCCCACTTAAATTTATGAAGCTGGTATAACCTAGGCAGCAAAACTGGACAAGGATATTAAAAGATAAAAAGTTCTATAGGCCCTGGCCATCTTATGATCACGAACGCAAGAATCTTAAGTCAAATATTGGTAATGTAAATCCATGAGGTTATTAAATAAATACATCCTGGCCATGTATGGCTTATCGCAGGAATATAGATTAGATTAACATTAGAAAATCTACAAATATAATGTACAACTTATTAACAGGAGAGAAGCTATGTGATTATTTCAATGTCCAGAAAGACACTAAAGTAAAATTCAATACCTTTCTGGATAGCACAACGAATACCCTAAACAAGTTTTGGATGGAAGGAACTCTCTCAACCTGATCAGTGGAATCAACCTAAATCATATATAATAGTAAATAATTAATGGCAGTCCCTTAAGAGGAACAAAACTAATTAGGAACAATAAAAATATCGACTGATACTCCTTTTATTTAAAATTGTACCAATGATCCTAGCCAGCACAGTAAGGCGTGAAAAAGAAATAATTGATAAAAGCAACTGAAAAGAAGAAATAAAAGTCGTTATTTGTAGACTAAAGAATTATTTGCATAAATAAATCAAGAGAACCTATAACTTGTTAGAGAAAACAAATAGTCATAGAAAAATAGACCAAATGAACGGATTAGGGGAATTTACAACAGACCAACATATCCATGTGAACTTTATATATGAGAGAGGTGTTAATATAAACCAGAAAGAGAGAAAAAAACTATTCAAAAAATGTTCCAGGCTGACTGATTATCCATTTGTAAAAACATCTTTGCTTCATGCCAGATACAAAAATAAATTCCAGATGGATTTAAAATCTAAAGTTTTTTTTTACCTAACATTTATGAAAGAAAAAAAAAGAATATTTTCAGAATCTCAAGCTAGAGAATCATTTTAAACCAAGGCAGAAAATGATGAGAAAGGAAAGGATGATACCTTTTTTTGCTACATTAAAATTTAAAATCTCTGCATGATACCATAGACAGAGTGAAATCTATGTATAATACTGGCAAAAAGTAGCACAAACACCTGCAAACAACATTTTCCTTTAGGTCTTATTGGTCAAAAACGTGTCAGATGACCAGTCCTTGCTTATCTGTAGGAGTTTAAGGAAGACCTGCCCTCCTTTCTTGGGACCTTGCCACCTCACATCTCAACCAAATCAGGACAGTTTTAACAAGAAAGAAAGGAGGGAAATATTGGTTGGATAAGCAACCTATGGCATCTGTCAAAGAGAGTTCACCGACAATTCACAAGCAATTGACAGAATAGTAAACCAGACGCGTTAACAAACCAATGAAAAGTTCTGGGTTTCACTAGTAACCACAGCAGCACAATCTAATCATGGGGAGAGAAAGAGAGAGAATATCACACAATAATCAGATTTGAAAAAATTCTAAAACATGCATTAACCTTATTGGGCTTTGAAGAGGCCCATCAACAATGCAGGAGACCCCCGATTCGGTTCTGGGTCGGGAAGATGCCCTGGAGAAGGGATAGGCTACCCCCTCCAGTATTCTCAGACTTCCGTGGTGGTTCACCATAAAGAATCCACCTGCAGGGGGAAGCTTGGGTTCAGTCCCAGGTTTGGGAAGATCCCCAGCACGGCAACCCACTCCAATATTCTTGCCTGGAGAGTCCCCATGGGCTGGGGAGCCTGGCAGGCTACCGCACGTGGGGTCTTAAAGAGCCGGACACAACTCAGTGACTAAGCACACAACACATCTCTATTTAGATGTCTTTTAAGCCTCTCAATTCAATGTATTCAAATCCAGACTGCTTCCTGCAAACCCCGCTTTCCAACCCAGTCAATGACACCAACATCAGCTTGAGGGACAGACTTGAGCCACCCTTCAGTTCAGTTCAGTTCAGTCGCTCTGTCGTGTCCGACTCTTTGCGACCCCATGAACCACAGCACACCAGGCCTCCCTGTCCATCACCAACCCCCGGAGTCCACCCAAACCCAGGTCCATCAAGTTGGTGATGCCATCCAACCATCTAATCCTCTGTCATCCCCTTCTCCTCCTGCCCCCAATCTTTCCCAGCATCAGGGTCTTTTCCAATGAGTCAGCTGTCTTCATCAGGTGGCCAAAGTATTGGAGTTTCAGCTTCAGCATCAGTCCCTCCAATGAACACCCAGAACTGATCTCCTTTAGGATGGACTGGTCGGATCTCCTTGCAGTCCAAGGGACTCTCAAGAGTCTTCTCCACACCACAGTTCAAAAGCATCAATTCTTTGGTGCTCAGCTTTCCTTATAGTCCAACTCTCACATCTATACATGACTACTGGAAAAACCAGAGCCTTGACTAGATGGACCTTTGTTGACAAAGTAATGTCTCTGCTCTTTAATATGCTGTCTAGGTTGGTCACAACGTTTCTTCCAAGGAGCAAGCGTCTTTTAATTTCATAGCTGCAATCACCATCTGCAGTGATTTTGGAGCCCAGAAAAATAAAGTCAGCCACTGTTTCCACTATTTCCCCATCTATTTGCCATGAAGTGATGGGACCTGATGCCATGATCTTAGTTTTCTGAATGTTGAGCTTTAAGTCAACTTTTTCACTCTCCTCTTTCACTTTCATCAAGAGGCTTTTTAGTTCATCTTCACTTTCTGCCATAAGGGTGGTGTCATCTGCATATCTGAGGTTATTGATATTTCTCCCACCAATCTTGATTCCAGCTTGTGCTTCCTCCAGCCCAGTGTTTCTCATGATGTACTCTGCATATAAGCTAAATAAGCAGGGTGACAATATACAGCCTTACGTACTCCTTTTCCTATTTTCCAGTCTGTTGTTCCATGTCCAGTTCTAATTGTTGCTTCCTAACCTGCATACAGGTTTCTCAAAAATTCTGAAAGAGATGGGAACACCAGACCACCTGACCTGCCTCTTGAGTCACCCTTAATCACTGTCATAGCTTCACCACTCGTATCAAAGTCACCCTGACATACCCATAGGTCCTTCATTTCTGTTTCCACAGCTCTAGAATCCATCTCCACTGCCTTAGGATGTGCTCATCATTTCCTGCATGAACAGCCTCTACATCCTCTTCACCCATCCTTTTGCTTCCTATCTTTCTGCTTCCAACTTCTATTCAGCAGATAGCGGAGCTATCCCTTCATGCTTAAATGCATCTAATAGCCATTGTTACAAAGATCAAGTTAAAATCCCAAGTGAAATGTCCCTTAAAGATCTGTCTATACCTCTCCCAACCTCATCCAAAGGTCTCTCTAGAGACCTTCTTACTGAGTTTGATTTTCTTCTCCCCAAGTATACTCACTAAGAGTTTTTTTAGTGACAATCTATGAGCAGTTCATTCATCTAGCATTTGTATGGAATTGTTTTTATTTGCTTTCATCCTTAAATTATTATTTATTTCATGTTTTCAGTTATTATTCTTCAGCACTATGAGAACCAAAGAAGACCTCTAATGATGGCACCCAGAACATAAGACACAGACCAGCGGTGTGAAGTTCACACACAAAAAATGACTTACCTTCCTTCTAACTTCTATCTGACCAACCTTACTTATAAAACAGAATATACTTCATGAGGACATCTCCATAAACCCGAATCAACATCTTTGCTTTGCTTATCTCTGACTACCTGACGTTCTTCCAAAAAACAAACAAAAGCAAACAAAAAACCCAGCAAGAGGAGCACCCTCTTGTCTATTTCTGTAAGATAAGTTCAGAAATATTCTTGCATTTTGTCATACTTTAAAGGTTATGATGCCTAGCTTTCTAAGTGAAAGTCGCTCAGTGGTGTCCAACTTTTTGCAACCACATGGACTATACAGTTCATGGAATTCTCCAGGCCAGAATACTGGAGTGGGTGACCTTTCCATTCTCCAGGGCATCTTCCCAACCCAGGGATTGAACCCAGGTCTCCCACATTGCAGGCGGATTCTTTGCCAGCTGAGCCACAAGGGAAGCCCAGATAAAAGGAAATAATTTACATTGCAGAAATAAGTCAACCTTAGTATCCAGAGCTTCTGGAGTCACGTTACATATATAATGTGACTATAGTATATTATATACACATGTGTGTGTATATGTATATATACACATGTTAAATAAATGTGTTAAGCTTTCTATTTTAATCCTGCATGTGATGTCCAGACACGAAACTCAATGCTCTAGATACAGTGGTGTGTGTGTGTGTGCAAGCTCAGTCATGTTTGACTCTTTGCAACCCCATGGACTGTAGTCCACCAGGCTCCTCTGTCCATGGAATTTTCCAGGTAGAATACTGGAGTGGGTTGCCATTTCCTCCTCCAGGGCATCTTTTCAACCCAGGGATCAAACCCATATTTCCTGTTTCTCCTGCATTGGCAGGCAGATTCTTTACCACTTGTGCCACCTGGGAAGCTCTGGATACTAAGACTAACTTATTTCTGCAATGTAAATTGTTTCCTTGCAGCTGGTAACCTTAGAGAAACATATGTTATTCATTAGATTACCAGTACTCTCACATGAGAACTATTGGGTAATTCATCTTCATCTCTAAAACACCAATATTTGTGGCTAATTTAATTTACTTATGCCAAAGATGCAGGTAAAAATAGTTTTGCATTTTACTACATTACAAAATTATTAGCTTAGTGTTTTAGAGAGAAAGAAAAAATGTTTTGAAAAATTAAAAAGAGATACATGGACCTATTGGCCAAAAGAAAACATGCCAAAGAGAGGCAAACATATACAGGCTTTTGAGTACAAATTTAAACCAAATTTCCTTGAGAGGCAGACATCGCCTACATTTTACATAGGATATATTTGAAATAAACATGCATAGAACATAGATGATCATATTCTAAACAACCTGAAAATATTAATTCATTTCCCCCTTAATTGGTGTTTCATTTGGCACGCTTGTATGCAACCTGAAATCCACTGTAAAGCACTTGGCATACATACATACAGTCTTATATTTGCCCTGTTGAAATGTGCACATATATAAGCTTTGCCTCAATGGAAATTGCCTATAAATTCTTTGCAGGTAAGGATCATGATTTCTTTTTGTTATTCTTTCCTAATTATTAAAAATCTCACAAAATACTCACTTTGGTATTGTATTTGGAAGTGAAAGTGAAAGTCACTCAGTCGTGTCCCAACTCTTTGCGACCCCATGGACTATGCAGTCCATGGAATTCTCCAGGCCAGAATTTTGGCGTGGGTTGTCACACACTTGTCCAGGGAATCTTCCCAACCCAGGAATCGAACCCAGGTCTCCCACATTGCAGGCGATTCTTTACCAATTGAGCCACCAGGCAAGTCCAAGAAACTGGAGTGGGTATACAACAGATTTGTTTTCCCCAAATGCTGTACTTCTTCTACCACTAGGAGTTTGCATGTGGTTTATTTGGAACATTCATCTCATCCTTCAAGAAAAAGACATTTAAAATATGGTAAAAAGATACTATGAGAAACTTTATGGCAGTAAACTTAACAATTTATATGAAATGAACATAACAATTGACAATCACATCTTACCAAAACTGACATGAGAAGAAAGAGAATATATAAGTAGCTTTATATTTATCATAGACATTGAATCTGTGAATAAAAATCTTTCTACAAAGAAAGATCTAGGTCCAGATGACTTCACCTGTGAGATTTTAAACATGTAAAGAAGAAATAATGCCCATCATACAGAAAACCCTTCAGAGAATAGAAAAAATCCAGCTTAACCATGATATCAAAATCTGCGAGGAATTGTAAAATAAGGAACTTATAGACCAAACTCTCTTATCAGGTACAAAATTCTGAATAAACTATTTATAGACTAAATCTAGTAATGTGTAGAAGAGGAAAGTACCTTATGATAAATTGCAGTTTATCCTAGGAAGGTAAAGTTGGATTAATGTTAGAAAATCAATTCATATAATTAACTGCAATCAAACATGAAATCATCATATGATCCTTCTAATAGATGCAGAAAAAATGATTAGACAAATTTCAGTGTTCATTTATATTTAAAAAAAAAACTTTTAGTAAACCAGGAATATGAAGAGACTTTTATAACCTAAGAAGGGAATTTATAGCAAATATCACATTTTATGGGCTTCACAGGTGACTCAGTAGTAAAGAATCTGCCTGCCAATGTAGGAGCTGCAGGACATGCAGGTTCAATCCTGGGTCTAGAATGTCCCCTAAAGGAGAAAAAGGCAACCTACTCAAGTATTCTTGCCAGGATAATCTTATGGACAGAGAAACTTGGTGGGCTACAGTCCCAGAGGTTGCAAAGAGTCAGACATGACTGAAGTGACTGAGCCCAGATGCACACATCATACTTTAAGATGAAATGTTGAAATCTCTCTTTGGGAGTCAGGAACAAGACTCAGATGCATGTTATAATTTCTATTGTCATTTCATTGAAAGTTCTAGCAAGTGTAAGGAAATAAACTAATACATAGAGATCATTTCAAAAGAAACAAAACTTTCATAATTCAAAAATGATATTTTATGGTTTTAGTATCAATGCCCATGAGTACATTTGCACTGTCATTTTTCTTTCTCATTCCTGTGATATTTAGTCAAGCTTATGCTAGTTTCATAAACTTTTTCAAAATTCTAGTATACTTTTTGCATATATGTTAGTCATATCACTTATTTTCTGATGCTGCAACATTAGGGGGTCTTGCTGCCTTTAGAGGTACAGGGATGGACCTCTCAAGGGTAGTTAATTCCCGTAGAGAGTAAACAACTCAACCCTAAGGGTGACTTTCAAATGTAAACCAATCCAGAGCTCACAAGCCTCAGTTCAGTCACTCAATCATAGTCCAACTCTATGCTGCCCCACGGACTGCAGCATGCCAGGCTTCCCTGTCCATCACCAACTCTTGGAGCTCAAACTCATGTCCATCAAGTTGGTGATGCCATCCAACTATCTCACCCTCTGTCATTCCCTTCTCCTCCCGCCTTCAGTCTTTCCCAGGATCAGGGTCTTTTCCAATGAATCAGTTCTTCTCATCAGATGGCCAAGGTATTGGAGTTTCAGCTTCAACATCAGTCTTTCCAATGAATATTCAGAACTGATCTCCTTTAGGATGGACTGGTTGAATCTCCTTGCTGTCCATGGGACTCTCAAGAGTCTTCTCCAGCACCACAGTTCAAAAGCATCAATTCTTCAGCACTCAGCTTTCTTTATAGTCCAACTCTCACATCCATACATGACTACTTGAGAAACCATAGCTTTGACTATATGGATCTTTAATAGTACAGTAATGTCTCTGCTTTTTAATAAGCTATCTAGGTTGGTCATAACTTCTCTTCCAAGAAGTCAAGCATCTTTTAATTTCATGGCTGCAGTCACCATCTGCAGTGATTTTGGAGCCCAAAAAGATAAAGTCTGTCACTGTTTCCATTTGCCATGAAGTGATAGGACTGGATGCCATGATGTTAGTTTTCTGAACGTTGAGTTTTAAGTCAACTTTTTCACTCTCCTCTTTCACTTTCGTCAAGAGGCTCTTTCATCCTTTTTTGCTTTCTGCCATAAGGGTAGTGTCATCTACATATCTGAGATTATTGATATTTCTGCCAGCAATTTTGATTCCAGCTTGTGCTTCATCCAGCCTGGCATTTCTCATGATGTACTCTGTGTATAAGTTAAATAAGCAGGGTGACAATATACAGCTTTGACGTGCTGCTTTCCCAATTTGGAACCAGTCTGTTGTTCCATGTCCAGTTCTGTTGTTTTTTGACCTGCATACAGGTTTCTCAGGAGGCAGGTCAGGTGGTCTGGTATTCCCATCTCTTGAAGAATTTCCCACAGTTTGCTCTGATCCACACAGTCAAAGGCTTTGGCGTACCTTTTTATCAGGCTTTCACATTCCAGGACACTATTCACCTGCCTCAGTCACTTCAGGGTCAGATACCACACAAGTAAAGACAATCCTGGCCTTCTCTCATAGCTCAGCTGGTAAAGAATCTGCCTGCAGACAAATGGATAAGGAAGCTGTAGTACATATACACCATGGAATATTATTCAGCCATTAAAAAGAATTCGTTTGAATCAGTTCTAATGAGATGGATGAAACTGGAGCCCATTATACAGAGTGAAGTAAGCCAGAAAGATAAAGACCATTACAGCATACTAACATATATATATGGAATTTAGAAATATGGTAATGATAACTGTATATGCAAAACAGAAAAAGAGACACAGATGTACAGAACAGACTTTTAGACTCTGTGGGAGAAGGTGAGAGTGGGATGTTTCGAGAGAACAGCATCAAAACATGTATATTATCTAGGGTGAAACAGATCACCAGCCCAGGTTGGGTGCATGAGACAAGTGCTCGGGCCTGGTGCACTGGGAGGACCCAGAGGGATCGGGTAGAGAGGGAGGTGGGAGGGGGGATCGGGATGGGGAATACATGTAAATCCATGACTGATTCATGTCAATGTATGACAAAAACCACTACAATATTGTAAAGTAATTAGCCTCCAACTAATAAAAATAAATGAGGGAAAAAAAAAAAGAATCTGCCTGCAATGTTGGAGACCCTGGTTGGATTCCTGGGTCAGGAAGATCCCCTGGGGAAGGGATAGGCTACCCACTCCAGTGTTTTTGGGCTTCCCTTGTGGCTCAGCTGGTAAAGAAACCACCTGCAGTGCAGGAGACCTGTGTTCAATCCCTGGGTTGGGAAGATCCCCTGGAGAAGGGAAAGGCTACCCACGCCAGTATTCTGGCCTGGAGAATTCCATGGACTTATAGCCCATGGGGTCGCAGAGAGTCCGATAAGATTGAACGACTTTCACTTTCATTTAGGGACACTCCTATGCCCTAGATCCTCCTGAAATTACTCACACTAATCAATCTTAAACCTGTTTACCCTTCCTCACCCAATTTTATTCACTGTGGCAAGAATCCACAGTAAAGGTTCTTGCCATGGTTTTTCCCTGTCCTCTGCCTCCTGACCAACTCTGGTGCTTCCTCAGGTATATGCTTTGTCCCTTCTGTTTGCATTCCACGAACACAACAAACTGTCCTTTCAATGACAATTATCTCCTGATCAACTGACTTTGCCATAACTAAGTGATAATAAAACCCATGTTTTGAAGCATATGAAATTAGAATTATTTGTAAAACTGGCTAGTAAGCTCTACAAACAGAATGAATATTCTCTTTGTGGAAAGATTTTTAGCAATAATTTCTTTAATATTTAAGTTCATCAGGTTTTCTATTTCTCTTTGAGTCAATATTAAGTCATATCATTTCAGTAGTATTTTGCCTTAGTTGCATTCCCCAGGCTTTATTATGGCATACTCTTATTTTCTAAATACTTTGTTTTTCTAATGTTTTGGTTTCTTAAAAAAACTTTCTTCTACCATTGTTTTTCCTAAATATTTGCTTATTTCCATAATTATTTCCTCTACCCTGTTGCCCTAGGAAGTTTCATCCAATACCTTTAATTTTAACACCTCTTTTATATGAATAATTTCAGTTATGTATCCTAAGATATAAAGTTGTAAATAGAACATCCTATTGTTGTTCCAAGCAACAATCATAATTTCTATTCACAGCACGCTTTCCCTCAGACTCCTTATTTCCAATCACCCAGTTGTCAGAAATATGGAGGTCTCACTGGTTCCTCCTTCCCTCCATTCTCACAACTAATCACCTACAAGCCCCGTCAACCCTAACCTTGCCAGTTCAATTTCCTTCCCCTCTTCTCAGCCTAAACCTGCACCCTTCCTCACCAAGACACCCATCTCGCCTCCCAACTGGATTCCTTGCCTCTCCTCTTTCTACCTCAACTCATTCTCCAAAGAGCAGCCAGAATCCTGGACCAGGTCCCATTCCTCCACTGTTTGAAAACTCCGAGTGTCACCCATCACCCACAGAATGAAATCCACACTCCTCTTTACTGAGGCCGAAAGCTCCGCTTTTCTGTGCACTAGTGATGAATTGAATCTCAGAGACAGAGTTCTGGGTGAAGTAAAAAAGGACAGAGTTATTGTTTTGCCAAAGGGGATCACAGCATGCTAATACCCTCAAAGCCATATGTCCCAACTTGGGGAAAAGAGTGAGAAGTTTTATGGCAATTGTCCAAAGAGGCATGGATACTGTGGACATTTTGCTGATGTGTTGGTGGTGAGTTAAGTAGGAATCAGCATCATTAAGCTTCAGGTCCAACTGGTCTGGTGTCTACATGCTTGCCAGCACTTATTATCATTAAATAAATTAACTTCTCCTACCTGGAGGGGGCCCAAAGTTATTGTTTTGTGGTATCCTGTGGTGGGGAAGCAGAACCTTGTCCCAAGTCTGCTCTTGACTATTTGTTTCCACCTGGTCTTACACCCTCTCCGTTCCCTGATTAATAACTGTTTGAATCTGCTCATTGGAACTCAACCACGGAAACTGAATGAAGGCTGTTTCCTGTAATCGAAGAAATGGGGGAGGCACAGAAAGACTTCGTGCCCAGGAGCCACGCAGGGCCCTGCTCGGTATCATTAACAAGGCCTTGTCCACCTCCCCTTGCATTACTCTTCCCTTTCTTTTCAGATTTCAGCCAACTTGATTTCCTCCACTTCTTCCAAATGACTTAGGGCTTTTGTTCCCATGATTCTCTCCATCTTCCTCTTGGGGAGGGAGAATTCCAAGTGGGAATTATCATAAGCAAGCCTTCCCAAACAGCCTAAGTTACCCCTCTGTCCGGTAGCCCCCTTTCTTTTTTACATAACTATATTCTATTTTGTTTTGTTTTATTTTATTTTATTCTTTTTTGTTATTCCATCATACTTCTTGTGACCTGAAATTATCTTTGTTTCTTCTTGGCTTACTTTCCCTTAGTCTATTTCCTGGAAAGTCAGAAATCCATCTGGTTTTCACGGCTTCAGCCTAGAAGAGTACTTGACACGTGATGGCAGCTCATCACCATTGTCTGAATGAAGAATTAATAAATGGACATAAGAATACGCCATGGGCCATGACAGGTATTTGAGAAAGAAGCTTGAGAAAATAGTGAGGTGATCATACACCTTAGCATGTGTGTGCGTGTGTGCGTGTGTGTGTGTGTGTATGTGTGTGTGTGTGCTCAGTCATGTCTGACTCTTTGCGATCCCATAAACTGTGGCCCACCAGGCTCCTCCATCCACGGAATTTTCCAGTCAAGAATACTGGAGTGGGTTGCCAGGCTCTCCTCCAGGGGATCTTCCTGACCCAGGGATCAAATGTGCCTCTCATTATGTTTCCTGCATTGGCAGCTGGATTCTTTACCACTAGTGCCACCTGGAAAGCCCACTAGAGTCAGTGCCATTTAGGGGGCCGTAGGGAATCAAGCGAGTAGGAGTCCTGAGCACCCAGTGGGAGAGTCAGACAGTTTGGAGCATAGACTGAACTGAGACTCAGTATCCGATTGAAGGCTTGCTATGGATTTGCCTCGTGCGTCACCCAGACTATGGACTTCAAATAATCAACGAGGAATATTGTAATGAGTGACTATTTTTAATTTTAGAGAGACTCCTCAAAATGCAGTTCTATTCTTTCTTAAAATAAAAGAAGACATCTTAGAAAGTCTCAGAAAATGAGGTGTTTAAGACACAGATCACTAAGCATCAATTTGGGCATTGTCTGAATTCTGACATCACAAGCGAAAACAATTTTAACTCCACTTAAAAAGATGTCAAATTCAGGCAATTTTACAACAGGAAATGGGGAAAGGTTAAGGCCTTAACATGATTCAGGTGTCATTTGATGTATATACATAGGAAATTAGGTCAGCTAAAGTAATTTTTTTAATCAAAAAATTTACAGCTCAGAATAAAATAATGTTTCAATCCATTTTTAACCAGGGTTTCAACTCATTCTTGTTTCTTAACATTTCTTACCCTATACTGACCATTTAAAAGCTATAAACAGTGAAAAGTTCAAAGAAGACCTCTGTGCTTATTTCACTAACATTTTAATGCTGGTAAAATTTAAACTATTGAATGCATCTATTTTCATGAAAAAAAGATGAAGTCTGCCATTAACATGTGGGCGACTGGAAAAACACAGGAAGGATTCATTAGCATCAAATTTCCTTGGTTCATGAAACAAACATGGTCAAGGGAAGAAGCCACAATCATATAGATAAACCTCAACTGTTTTGCTATTTGCTTATAAATATCCATGCAAGTATTCAAGACCCAGCTCAAAAATCACTTCCAGTTGATTACTTACCTTTACCTCTTCTGTTCTCCAGTGTTTGAATCTCTATCCTTACACAATTTCCTTAGATAATAGATGTCTCCTCCACTCAACTTTTGGCTTCATAAAAATATAAGTCCTCTTTGTCAATCTTGAAACCCCAGGCCCTGACACAGTGTCAAGCTTTCAAGAAAGGTTTATTGACAGAATAAAAGAGTATTTTAAATGGCTGATTCGTGTCAATGTATGACAAAACCCACTGAAATGTTGTGAAGTAATTGGCCTCCAACTAATAAAATAAAATTTAAAAAAAAAAAAAAAAAGAGTATTTTAATCAAGGACCGCCTGTTTACATACTAAGTGCTGATCATTATCACTTTAATAGTAATTTTTAATATTTATTTTTATATATTTGGCTGCATTGGGTCTTGGTTACAGCACTGTGGCTCAGCAATTGTGGGTCATGAGCTTGTTTGCCCTTTAGTATATGGGATCTTAGTTCCCAGACCAGGAATCAAAACTGTGTCCCCTACGTTACAAGGCAGTTTCTTAACCACTGGACCACCAGGGAAGTTCCCAATAGTAACTTTTTTTAAAAAACTTGACCTGCCCTCAAGTAATGTGTTCTGATTGTGAGGTTTAAAGAGGCAGTGGGTTTGTTTACTAGTTACCAATCTGTCTTCATCCACCAGGTTTGTCAGGAGCTTAATAGCAACCTGCCTATATTATTTTTTTCTGACACAAAGAGCTTATATTCCAAATATAACCATCAAAACAAAAAATCAGGGAATTGGGTCCCATCATCTTAATACTATTCTTAATGCTCTCTTCAAAATTAAGGTAAAAGATCCATAGCACTGCAAACTTTTTTTTTCCCCCCAAGGAAAGCCTCAGTGGAAGAAGTGTTTCAGACCATGCTTGCCATTTTTCTAAGGAAGGAAAATTTTAAATATAACATGTGCAAGTCACTATACCAATTTACTTATAAAATATATCCAGTAAAGAGCTGCTTCTAGGCATAACTTATACATTTAATATGTCAAGTGATAAATCAAAAGCACTCACTGTAGGGTGTTTCTAGTGAAATTGTCCCCCTCCTCATTAATTTTGCTGACTGGAATTTCAGTTGAAGATTAAGCAGTTAATTTTTCAAGTAGGAACACAAATTCTCTTTTCTTTTAATGGAAGATGGTGTTTGCCACATGTCTGGCCTATGAGTAGGGACAAAGCAGTTTTATTTTACTGGATTGCAAAGACAATGCTCCCATTTATATAGGTTGGTTTTTTGTTTTGCTTTGTTTTTTAAGTTTCCTCTCCACATAGTGTAGAAGTTTGAGAATTTTCCTTTCAAGAGAATTATGTAGATTTTTTAAATGGGGAAAACCTGCTATTCTCGAGATATAAAAGTTATGTCATCCCAGAGTGTGAAATCATTGTAATTTGAAATATTAGGGTCCATTATCCCCATAAGAGGATGCACAGCTACCACAGGTTGCGCTTTGGTTTTTGATTTGAATAATATGAACCCTGTAATGGTCCATCACACTCTGTCCTCCAAAATATCACACAATAAATGTGTGCAGTAACTCTAATTTCCCATGGGAATTAGCCCTTTTTTCCAACTCTGATTTTATAAGCAAGACACAGTGCCTTTTTGAAGAGTCACATATTTCCCACCAGATGATCTTAAAATTTATTGTAAGCTTCTACACCATGTGAAGTTGCAGGGTAATATTGATAGATCTTTCCTAACCTCGGTAATCATCAACACTGTTTTAAATACTATTTACCAAGCTATTAATCTCATATTTTTAATTTTTTATTTGATATTGCAGTATAGCCGATTGACAATGTTGTGTTAGTTTCAGGTAAACAGTAAAAGGACTCAGCCATATATATACATGGATCCATTCTCCCCCAGACTCCCCTCCCTTTCAGGCTGCCGCATAACACTGAGCAGAGTTCCTTTATCTCCTATTTGTAGCAACAATTTTCCTCAATTGTTTTCCTAAATCCTGGGGAAAGCACTCCAAGATGATATCTTGTGGAAAGAGAGCACAAAAGTACAGCACACACAAAAAGCAAGTATTTGTATTCTACTTTCAATTTATTCAAAATATACTGTTCTCTCTCAGTTAAAGGAGAAAGTGATTACATATTCAGTTATCCTGAAATAATTAAAAGGTCATCAATTTCCTGTCATGGAAGTGATATGGTTTAATTACATTCTATAAATGTATTGACCAGGCCATGGGGGAGATAATCCCACTGAGAGGTTATTATCTTAACAACAAACTGACATCCACTAAGCGTGATGTAAGTGTGCATGTGGAAGTTTGCATATATGTGTGGATTTTAAAATGACTGTAGATTTGGGATTAGCAGGTACAAACTACTGTGATTATAGTAGGAAAACAACAAGTTCCTACTGTATAGCTCAGGGAACTATATTCAACATCCTGTAATAGTCTATAATGGAAAAGAATATGAAAAGAGAGTATTAATATAGGTATAACCGAATCACTTTTCTAATACCTGAAACTAACACAATATTATAAATCAACTATACTTCAGTTTAAAAAAAGAAATAAATGTAGCAGGATTTCATCTGAAACAACAATAAAAGTAAAATTGCATTTCAGTTCAGTTCAGTTCAATTACTCAGTCGTGTCCGACTCTTTGCAACCCCATGAACCGCAGCACGCCAGGCCTCCCTGTCCATCACCAACTCCCGGAGTCTACTCAAACTCATGCCCATTGAGTTGGTGATGCCATTCAGCCATCTCATCTGCTGTCATCACCTTCTCCTCCTGTCCCCAATCCCTCCCAGCATCAGGGTCTTTTCCAATGAGTCAACTCTTCACATGAGTTGGCCAAATTATTGGAGTTTCGGCTTCAACTTCAGTCCTTCCAATGAACACCCAGGACTGATCTCCTTCAGGATGGACTGGTTGGATCTCCTTGCAGTCCATGGGACTCTCAAGAGTCTTCTCCAACACCACAGTTCAAAAGCATCAATTCTTCAGTGCTCAGCTTTCTTTACAGTCCAACTCTCACATTCATACGTGACCACTGGAAAACCATAGCCTTGACTAGATGGACATTTGTTGGCAAAGTAATGTGTCTGCTTTTTAATATGCTATCTAGGCTGGTCATAATTTTCCTTCCAAAGAGTAAGCATCCTTTAATTTCATGGCTGCAGTCATCATTTGCAGTGATTTTGGAGCCCAAAAAAATAAAGTCTGACACTGTTTCCACTGTCTCCCCATCTATTTCCCATGAGGTGATGGGACCAGATGCCATGATCTTAGTTTTCTGAATGTTGAGCTTTAAGCCAACTTTTTCACTCTCCTCTTTCACTTTCATCAAGAGGCTTTTTAGTTCCTCTTCACTTAGGGGAACTGTACTGAGATTAATTAAGGTTTGGTTTACTACCCAGAGTCCACAAATCAAATATCATCCAGGCTGACAATTTAGGGTGAAAAGTAAAGATTTAAGAGCTCAAAATATAGGGAAGACTTCCCTGGTAGTCCAGTGGTTGGGAGTCCACCTGCCAGTGCTGGGCACACAGGGTCAGTCTCTGATGTAGGAAGATCCCCCATGTCTCAGAGCAATTAAGCCCGTGTGCCTCAACTTCTGAGCACGTTGGTTAGCACCTGTGCCCTGCAACTAGAAAAGCCACAGCAAGGAATTTGAATTTTTAAAAATGATAACTGAACTATAGAGTATCTAAATAGCAATGCTTGTGGGAACCAGAGAGAATGTAAGATTTACCTTTATTTTTCTAGGAGAAAATAAAATACATATCCATACAAATATAGTAACCACTAATATATTGGTATATAAAAATTTCCCCTTGTAAGAACTTTCATCCCATCAGACTAACTATTGAAATTTGGTAATAAAAATGGCAATTAAATAGAACATTCTCAAAGCAGCCATACTTTAATTTCCCCTAATCTATCTTAAAATAGTTAAAAGGAACAAGTCTCTGAGTGTATGGAAAGCTGAAGGAGTCATTCTGATATCACCCAGTCATGTGTCAACACCAGCTAGGAAAACTCTACGTAATAAATAGTGTGGAAACACTCCATTGACTAGCTAGAATGTTAAGATG
Source organism: Muntiacus reevesi (assembly GCF_963930625.1). Classification (NCBI taxonomy): domain Eukaryota; kingdom Metazoa; phylum Chordata; class Mammalia; order Artiodactyla; family Cervidae; genus Muntiacus; species Muntiacus reevesi. The sequence continues at coordinate 27,359,071 of NC_089256.1, forward strand.
TATTATTTCTATCCGAAAGTTTTGTTACAAGTGATAGCATACAAGAGTTTCGTATATAGAGACTTCTTGAAAGTGAGGTCAATTAGAGTCTTAACGCACTATTATTAACACATGGGAGTTTCCCAGATGGCACTAGTGGATTAAAAAAAAAAAAAAAAAAAAAAAAGACCTGCCTGTCAATGCAGTAGACATAAGAGAGGCAGGTTCGATCCTTGGGTTGGGAAGATCCCCTGGAGAAGGAAATGGCAATCCGCTCCAAAATTTTTGCCTGGAGAATACCATGGACAGAGAAACCTGACTGGCTACAGTTCATAGGGTTGCAAAGAATCAGAAAGGACTGAAGTGACTGAGCATGCACACACGCATTAACATATGGATTAGTAATTTATAAAACAGATTTTTCTCCTTTCTCTCCTCCATGTCAATCCATGCTTGAAACTTACCAGATGCACGATTTCTTTACAAAGGTCATTACTGCTTCATTTGTCTGAGCTTGTGCACTGGTTATCTGTTTCCTGAATGTTAGGCTATGGTTTTTCCAGTAGTCATGTATGGATGTGAGAGTTGGACTGTGAAGAAAGCTGAGTGCCAAAGAATTGATGCTTTTGTTTTTTTTTTTTTTTCATTTATTTTTATTAGTTGGAGGCTAATTACTTCACAACATCGCAGTGGGTTTTGTCATACATTGGAATTGATGCTTTTGAACTGTGGTGTTGGAGAAGACTCTTGAGAGTCCCTTGGACTGCAAGGAGATCCAACCAGTCCATCCTAAAGGAGATCAGTCCTGGGTGTTCATTGGAAGGACTGAAGCTGAAGCTGAAACTCCAATAATTTGGCCACCTCATGCGAAGAGCTGACGCATTGGAAAAGACCGCGATACTGGGAAAGATTGAAGGTGAGAGGAGAAGGGGATGACAGAGGATGAGATGGTTGGATGGCATCACCGACTCAATGGACATGATTTTGAGTAAACTCCAGGAGATGGTGATGGACAGGGAGGCCTGGCATGCTACAGTCTATGGGGTTGCAAAGAGAGAGACATGACTGAGCAACTGAATTGAACTGAACTGAACCCTTCTTCTCTCCTATCCCCACCTGAAAAACAGATTCAATTCAAAGTAAAACCTTCAGAGCTGGGCATTTCTCCCAGTATTTATGGTATTTCCATCTAGCCTTGCCTCAGTTATGCAAGGCAGCCTAGTAAATGCTGACGCTAACGCTCCAATATTTTGGCCATGTGATGCAAATGAACAGGCTCATTGGAAAAGACCCTGATGTTGGGAAAGATGGAGGGCAGGAGGAGAAGGAGGTGACAGAGGATGAGGTGTTTGGATGGCATCACCAACTCGATAGACATGAGTCTGAGCAAACTCTGGGAGATAGTGAAAGACTGAGAAGCCTGGAGCGCTGCAGTCCACAGGGTCACGAAGAGTCGGACATGACTTAGCAATTGAACAACAACAAAGCCCAGAAAATGGAAACAACACTGGATCAGGAGTCAGCTCCCTATTCTGCCCGTTGATGGCTTTGTGATCCCAAGGAAAGTTCCCAACTACCCAATCACTGGGCTCCTTATGCACAAAATTGGAATAACGACACATAACTTAAAAGTCTTACAACAGCGAAGAGAGAAGTTTTGAAAAGCCCAGCACAATGTGTGGTGCACAGAGTGAGTGAAAATCACTCAGTCAGGTCCAACTCTTTGTGACTCCCTGGACTATACAGTCCATGGGATTCTCCAGGCAAGAATACTAGAGTGGGTAGCCTTTCCCTTCTCCAGGGGATCTTCCCAACCTAGGGATTGAACCCAGGTCTCCTGCATTGCAGGTGGATTCTTTACCAGCTGAACGACAAGGGAAAACCAAGAATACTGGAGTGGGTAGCCTATCCCTTCTCCAGCAGAGCTTCCTGACCCAGGAATCAAACCGGGGTCTCCTGCATTGCAGGCACACGCACGTACACACAGAAGCACTCAGTAACCGGTGCCCCCTCCCTATGCCTCCAGAAATCCCGTCCTACTCCAGGGTTCCCACCAACTACCCTGCAGCCCCCAGGGTGGAATCCCCAGGATAAGGCCTCCTATGTTTGGTCGGAGCCCTGCTTGCTGCTTCTTGAAGCCCTGTGTATATATGAAGCTTCTCCTGTTACAGTCTTCTCCTCCTCTTCTGTCTCCCTGGCTGATCCCAGCTTCTGGCACAGAGATTGTGATTCAACTCACCTGGGGTGGCATCTGCAGTTTAGTATTTTTTAAACATTTTGCTCTTTTAAAAAAATTTTATTTTATATTGGAGTATAGTTGATTTACAGTGTTGTGTTAGTTTCAAGTGGACAGCAAAATTGTATATATATATATACATATATATACACTTATATATATATTCACATATATATCCATTCTTTTTCAGATTCTTTTCCCATATAGGTTCTTATAGAATGCTGAGTAGAGTTCCCTGTGCTATATGGTAGATCCCTGTTGATTATCTATTTTAAATATAATATGGTATCTGCTAATCTCAAGCACCTAATTTATCCCTCCCTCACACCTCTCCCCTTTGGGTAACCATAAATTTATTTTCTATGTCTGTAAGTCTATTTCTGTTTTGTGTCTTAGTTTTTTGGCTACTGAAAGTCACAAATTAAAAAGAAGTAAGTTCAAGAGAAAAGTCTGAATGACTAAATTGATCAATTTTCATGAAACATTCCTAGCTTCAGCTTTCTTTTTGTATGAACTTCATACAAGCTTCAACTTTCTATTGTATGAACTAAATGTGAACATATATTATTGGAATCTAGCAATGCTTAAAAATATTTCATTTTATATTAGAATATAATTGATTTGCAATGTTGTATTAGTTTCAAATGTACAGCAAAGTAATTCAGTTATACATATACATATATCTATTCTTCTTCAGATTCTTTGCCCACATAGGTTATTACAGAATATTGAGTAGAGTTCTCTGTGCTATATAGGAGGAGCCTGTTGATTATCTATTATATATATAGTAGTGTGCATATGTTAATCCCAATTTCCAAAGCCCTATGTATCCAGGAAGTTTCTTCTGTATTCCTCTCCTTGTCTTTCTCCCCAACAGATTCCACTTTCTGACACAGAGGTTGTGATTCACATCATCCACCCTAGGAGGGGTCTGCAGTTCAATATTTTTTAAACTGCTAGGGATTACCATGATGTGCAAACAGAATCAAAACCCTCCACATCCCTCCAAGATCCCTCCAGCTAATGGAGTCCCTTTCCAGATGTCTTGTAATTGTTTGCTAAGTGGAGACATCCTTCAAGGCCAGCCTTGTGCTTCCCTCATCCTCAAGCCACTAGAAACTAAACACAATCAAGCATTTCGCCAATTCACAAAATGTTAATAAATAAACAAGTAAAATGTTGGATTCAAGAGGACTTGCTAGACCTCTTTTCTTTTTCTGGAGAATGTGTATAATACTTCTCCTACTCAAAAAGATATTGGGAAAGTAAGTCAAAAATTTTAAAAGGCATATGTTTAATGAATATGTACCGTATAAAGGAATAGCATTGCTAGATTCCAATAATATATGTTCACATTTAGTTCATACAACAGAAAGTTGAAGTTTGTATGAAGTTCATACAAAAAGAAAGCTGAAGCTAGGAATGTTTCATGAAAATTGATCAATTTAGTCATTCAGACTTTTCTCTTGAACTTACTTCTTTTTAATTTGTGACTTTCAGTAGCCCTGGTAGTAACTCCCATAGTGGAGAATTCATGGTGGCAGTGATTTTGAACTCGGCTCACAGAGATCACTCGATGCTGAGGTCAATGACATCTCACTTGTGAGCAAGGCTGGAGTGTGAAGCTGTGGCCCCAGAATGCACGAGACGGGTGCTCAGGGCGGGTGCACTGGGAAGACCCAGAGGGATGGGATGGAGAGGGAGGTGGGAGGGGGGATTGGGATGGGGGGGAACACATGTAAATCCATGGCTGATTCATGTCAATGTACGGCAAAAAACACTACAATATTGTAAAGTAATTAGCCTCCAACGAATAAAAATAAATGGAAAAAAAAAAGGCTCACGTGTGTGCAGTCAGTGTGGACTCAGAGTTGGATCAAATTCAAAAAAGCAGAACAAGACGAGAATCCATTCTCAAAGTGTCATTCCTCAAGCAAGACTTGGACAACCCCAACTCTGTTCCCTCCAAAAGGGGTAATTCTTTATACTTGGATGGTGCTCTGAGTGAGCCTATTACTGCCTTTAGGATGTGTGGAATAGCAGTGTTTGTTTCCAACTGGGTTCTTGACAAATTACCACAAACTTAGAGACTTGACAACTGGAAGTAAAAACACTCCACAGATTTATTCTCTAACAGTTCTGGAGGTTGGACGTCCAGATGAGTCTTGAGGAGCTGAAGTCAAGGTGTCAGCAGGGCCTGTCCCTTCTGGAGGCTCCAGGAGGTAAGCTGATCCTCACCTCTTGCAGCTTCTGGTGGCTCCTCTCTGCATCACTCCCATCCCTGCCTCTGGTCTCATCAGGTCCTCCTACACTGCAGCCAAGGCTTCCTCTCCCTCTGCCTCCCCTTAGGTTTATATTTGGGGCCACCTGGGTGAGCCAGGATAACCTCCAGATCCTTAACTTAATCATATCTGCAAAGTCCCTCTTGCCATGGAAGGTGATGTTCACCAGTTCTGGAGATGAGGACATGGACATCTTTGGGGACTGTTATTCAGCCTGTACAGATACAGAACTAGATGGAAGTGAGATCTGTCCACAAATAATTATAATTCGAGGCAGCAGGTAATGATGCTCTAAGAGTAGTACAGGTGAAGCCATGCAGGAGTGAGAGAGGGGATAAACTCTTTCCATTAACGAAGGTCAGGAGAGGTTCTGTGGGTTGAAGGATCCCATCTGGTCTAGAAAGATGAGAAGACTCTGGAAAAAAAAAAAAAACACTAAATATGTCATTAAAAGGTCAGTAATCAACACTCACTCTTCTTGTGGTGTGCACATACACTTACTCTCACTCTGTAAAATAATCCAAAACACCTTTTAAAAAAAAAAAAATGATATTGGGGGTATTCTGGACCTGTCAGCTAATGGTTTAAATTGACATCAATGGTATCTGTTGTGACCATGGTATAAACTGATATTACATAAAATATTGAAATTCTAGAATGAGGTTAAACTGAAACATAACAGTCAAGGAACTGGCTATATATATATATATATATATATATATACACACACACATATACATATATAGTAAAAGAAATATTTTATGTATGTAATATATGGTAAAAGAAATATTTTAAGTAAATGAAAATGAAGTCAGTTCAGTTCAGTTCAGTCACTCAGTCGTGTCCGACTCTTTGCAACCCCATGAATCACAGCACACCAGACCTCCCTGTCCATCGCCAACTCCCGGAGTTTACTCAAACCCAGGTCCATCGAGTGGGTGATGCCATCCAGCCATCTCATCCTCTGTTGTCCCCTTCTCCTCCTGCCCCCAATCCCTCCCAGCATCAGGGTCTTTTCCAATGAGTCAGCTCTTCGCATGAGGTGGCCAAAGTATTGGAGTTTCAGCTTCAGCATCAGTCCTTCCAATGAACACCCAGGACTGATCTCCTTTAGGATGGACTGGTTGGATCTCCTTGCAGTCCAAGGGACTCTCAAGAGTCTTCTCCAACACCACAGTTCAAAAGCATCAATTTTTTCGGCGCTCAGCTTTCTTCACAGTTCAACTCTCACATCCATACATGACCACTGGAAAAACCATAGCCTTGACTAGACGGACCTTTGTTGGCAAAGTAACTAAGTCATCTTATAAATAAATTCCCCTGGAACAACTGATTATTTGATGAAAAAAATCTATTTAGATTCTCATCTAAAATCATTCACCAAAGTAAATTCCAAAGGAATTTCAAAATTAAATATAAAATATCAGTACATAAGAAATCAAGAACTTTTTTTCTTTTAATTTTTTAAATTTTTTTCAAGAACTTTTTTTAACTTACCATCATTGGTAAAGGTATGATTTATTAAAATAAGATAAAAACACTATTATATGCTATTAAGTTTAAATATTAAGCCTCTCTTCAATCAAAATAAATAAGTAGAAAAAAATTAGAAGGCAAACATCATATTTGAGAAAAAATAGTCACAGGAAATACTATATGGAAAACATACTGATATCTTTATATATAGAAAGGTTAATGAACTTGAATTTTAAAATACTGAAGCTTCAGTGGATAAATTGACAGAGGACGTGAATAGGCAATTTCCAAAAATGAAATGTAACTAATCAACAAATGTGTGGAAAATGCTTTCCTTCACTAGTAATCAAGGAGTGGGTACATTAAAACAACAATGAAGTAACCTTTGACCCCTATCAAATTAGCAAAGATTTTTTAAAAATAATAATTTCCACTGCTGATAAGGGGACTGTGAAAAAGGTACTCTTGAATATTGCTGATATTTTAGTGTAATCCTTTTGGAAAGCAATTTGGCAAAGAGCCTCATAATGTTTCTACTCTCTGACTCAGTAAGTCCACTTTTGAGAATGGAGCCTAAGGAAATAATTCTGAATATTGAGAAGCACTATTTATAAAAGCCAAAGGAAGACATCAGAAATAATCAAAATACAGATGCAAACATAATTGCTACATAAATTATGTATATTCACTTCATGAATTATAAGTTTTAAAAATATATTTCTAGAGAATATGGAAAATATAAGAATTATAATGTTAAATGAAATGAAAGTAGGATAGAAATAGTATATACATGATCTTTCCATTAAAAAGAATAGAATAAAGATTAGTTATAAATACAAAAAGTATTAACAGTGCCTGTTTGGGGATACTGAAACCATGGATGAAATACATAGATAGAGATAATCTGTTTTAATTCAAAGATCTTATTATAAGAAATCCTTTTGTTGTCAAATTCTTACAGTTTGTCACATAAATCTTTATTAAAAAGTAATTTCTAAGTGTCCCAAATTAAACTTTTCTTCCTACTGAAGATTTTCAAGAAATAAATTTTTTTCCATTTTTTAAAAAATAAAAACTGGCTTTTGTTTTTAGTTTTTTTGTTGTCGGTATGTAAATAACACAAGAATTATAGATTGAGAATTTCCCTCAAGAGAATACCCAGACCACTTTCCTTCTAAGACAATAGTTATCTGGTACAGCATTTTAAATCTCCATCGATTATACCATAACCCTCATAAAGTGTTTCTACTTGCTCATAATTTCCCACATAAACTCTGAAATTCAAATAAGTGATGCAGTTTTCTAAAAAATTCTAATCTAGCTTTTGACTTACATCTATTCAGAGGTAAGAGCTAAGTAGATTTCATGTTTAAAGAGACTCAAATATCATGTGCCTCTAATCTTATTAGCAATTAGTTTTCAGCTCTCTGCCTATTGAAAGTAACATGTGCAAATCATTTTAAGAAATGACTTTTCAAATTATTTTAAGAAATTCATCAAATGACTCCCCGTTGTTGGATTTGGCAAAAATGGAGTTTGAGGCTGAGAGAAGGAAGGGATGTAGGTTCAAGAACCCAGACAATTTGGGAGCCAGAAACCAGGGGCCCAGCAAGATGTCTGGTCATGTCCAGAACCCAGGAGCCGCTTGGCACTGGGGACCACATTCAGCCTTTTGTCTTGGAAACCAGAGCTGGGATGCAGCCAAGAACGGGATTTGCTTGGGGGACTTTTAGGAAAAGGAGCCTTCCTGCACCAGGTCTGCACCCTCTCTGGCTGGAGTTCTCTCATCCACTGAGCAGAAACCAGCCCTGCAGACCAGCAGCCAAGTCCTCTCAGCCTGTTAAGGAGCCCTGCTCTCATGGACCGGGAAGGGAACCCTGATCAAACACAACATTGCCTTTAGGACCTGAGGAAGACTTGAATATCTCCCTGAACTTCTCTTGCTTGGTTTGCGGCCGTGTTGGATCAGATCAGAGACTGTGACCTCCTGATACCCAGTGTCTAGACAGTATGACATTCCAAACCACATCGACGGGCCTCATCTCATCACCAAAAATGTCAGCATTCTAGAATTGCACCATCCAGTACTGTAGCCATGAGCCACATACAACCATTTAACTTCATTAAAATTAAGTACATTTGCAAAAATGATTTCTCTGTTGCACAAGCCGTAGTTCAAGGTCAGCCACAGGTGGCTGGTGGCTCCCGCCTTGGACAACACAAGTTTAACCATTCCCACCATCACAGATAGGCCCACAGGACACAGTAGTTCCAGAATATACTGCTTCCAGTAGGGAGTCAATGGACCTACTTCCCCCATTTCTAAGACAGTAAAACTTAGATCTGACTTTAAAAAAAAAAAAAGGAAAGAGGTTTGAATGCTATTAACATTTAATTAATTAATTAAAATTTACCGTCACCTCCATCTGTATAAAATAAACCCCTGGCTGTGGTCAGCGGTTACATGCAGACTTTGTCATTTTGCTTACTGACCACACATTTTCATTGATCAATTCTAAATTGGATTATTGTTAGTTTTAAAAGCGCCTGAGCAGCAGAAAGTGGCTGCGGTGGCAGGCAAAGCGGAGATTGATAGCAGAATAAACAGGGAAAGTGACAAGATTCGGGGCTGAATTGATCACTGTCAGCGGGTCCGTGGTCAGCTGTCTGCCCTTTAGGGCCCAAAGTAAACATCAGAATAATGTTTAGACAAACACATTTGATTTTTGAGGTAATGGGTATGTCAACTAAATGACAAACCTTAGAAAGGTCAAAGGGATAGCCATTTTTCAGACTCGTTCAACCATTAATCGTTGATTTTGGTAACAGTGCACTTGTAGGCAGAACGGGGCGAGAACGCCAGCTTGTGTGTGCTGTGATGCTCCAGACAGACCTCCCCAGGATCCACCTGGTCATCAAAATAGCATGTCTTTGTAAGCGAAGAGTCCATCCTTTAAAAATGGCACTCAGAATCTCAGTTGTCTAAAGACCATCCGAAATGCAACGATCTTTTAATCCTTTGAAGGGACTCAGTCCATTAGTATCCACTACAATCATATTTATGTGGCCTGTTATCTATAAGAAAACAAAGCACCAGCAAATCCATTCCTAATCACCCATTAACCTTGGGGAAATTTATAACGTTGTTCCAAACACAGGATATCACTGGTGAATCCCAAGTATCTGAAACTACAGCTTAGTACAATTCACCATTTGCTGGGTCTTTTTTTTTTTAAACTGGTGTATAGTTGCCTTACACTTCCTTGGTAGCTCAGAGGGTAAAGCATCTGCTTGCAATGCAGGAGACCCGGGTTCGATCCCCGGGTCGGGAAGATCCTCTGGAGCAGGAACGGGCAACCCACTCCAGGATTCTTGCCTGGAGACTTTCATGGACAGAGGAGCCTGGTGGGCCACAGTCCATGGGGTCGCAGAGTCGGACACGACCGAGTGACTAACGCACACACATAGTTGACTTACAACGTTGTGCTAGTTTCTGCTCTACAGTGAAGCGAGTCAGCCATGTGTATACATACATTTCCTCCCTCGTGGACCTCCCTCCCACCCCACTGTCATCACACCCCCCTAGGTACTGAGCAGGGCTCCCTGTGCTATACCGAAGGTCCCCATCAGCTACCTATATTACACGTGGTGGTGCATATATGTTAATCCCAACCTCCCAACTCATAGCCCCTGCCCCCCTACCACAGCCACAGGTCCAGTCTCTATGGCTGCCTCTCTTTTTCCGTCCTGCAAATAGGTTCATCCGTACCATTTTTTTCTAGATTCCACATATATGCATTAATATGGGACTCTTGGAATAGTTACTATCAATGGATACTGGGTCATTTTTAATGTGCATTTTTTCCTTTGAAGTATCATACATTAACTATGACTTATGAGGCCAATCAGTGTTGATACTGACTATCCTGAGAGACCCAAATTCACCTGGTTTATCTGATCACACAAGGAGTGTTTCTTTTGCCTGGAGAGAGGTGACAAATGAAATAAGTTGGGAATGGAATATACTAAGAAACATTCCTGCCTCCAGAAGGAGCTGAGCATGACTCTGCTTCTCACAGAAGAATGTCGTGGTGTGCTGGTGTGCTGGCTACTGCTGCCTGTGTATCATAATTTATCAATCTACTGAAATAATGTCACTCGCCAAAATGTTAGGACTCTCTAAGCTCACCAAGCACAGCAGTGTACATAAGAAGTCAGAGACACGTGACATGTATATTTGAGTTCTACCTATAAACACACATACCATGCGAAGGAATGCATATCAGTCAGATTAAAGAGTGTAATCAGTTCAGTTCAGTTCAGTTGCTCAGTCATGTCTGACTCTTTGTGACCCCATGGACCACAGCATGCCAGGCCTCCCTGTCCATCACCAACTCCCAGAGTTTACTCAAACTCATGTCCATCGAGTCCATGATGCCATCCAACCATCTCAACCTCTGTCATCCCCTTCTCCTGTTGTCAATCTTTCCCAGCATCAGGGTATTTTCCAATGACTCAGTTCTTCTTATCAGGTGGCCAAAGTGTTTCAGCTTCAACATCAGTCCTTCCAATGAATGTTCAGAACTGATTTCCTTTAGGATGGACTGGTTGGATCTCCTTATAGTCTAAGGACTCTCAAGAGTCTTCTCCAACACCACAGTTCAAAAGCATCAATTCTTCGGTGCTCAGCTTTCTTTATAGTCCAACTCTCACGTTCATACATGGCCACTGGAAAAACCATAGCTTTGACTAGACAGACCTTTGTTGGCAAAGTAATGTCTCTGCTTTTTAATAGTGTAATGAGAGGAAAGCATAAAACATATGGGTGTCTATTTGCTTTGCTGTGGAAAATTCCAGCAAACTCATTGTGAAGGTTGGGTACTTAGGAAGTAAGTCTTCAAATACATCTGCAGTGTGGGAGGTATCTTAGCTTCAGTTCCATAACGAAATACCCAGGTTGAGTGGCTTGAACAACAACAATTTATTTTCTCACACCTCTTGAGTCTTAAAGTCCAAGATCAAGGAGCCAGCATGGTCCAGTGAGAGCTCTCTTCCTTGCTTGTAGTAAGCTGCCTTCTTGCTGTGTCCTCACACAGGAGGGAGAGAGAAAGAGAGGACAAAAGCAAGCTCTCTAGAATCTCTTTATAGCAGAACAGATCCCATTATGAAGGCCCCATCCTCCTGATCTGACCTCATCTAAACTTGATGACCTCCCAAAGGTCCCACCTCCAAATGCCATCATGTTGATGGTCAAGTCTTCAACATATGAATGTGAGGGGCACTGAATCCGTCCATAGCAGGAGGCATGAGGTTGTCAGCTTTCAGAGACAGATGTTACTGATGTCCAATTCAGTTCAGTTCAATCGCTCAGTCATGTCTGACTTTTTGCAACCCCATGGACTGTAGCATGCTGAGCCTCCCTGTCCATCACCAACTCCCAGAGCTTACTCAAACTCATGTCCATTGAGTCGGTGATGCCATCCAACCATCTCATCCTCTGACGTCCCCTTCTCCTTCTGCCTTCAATCTTTCCCAGCATCGGGGTCTTTTCCAATGAGTCAGTTCTTCTCATCAGGTGGCCAAAGTATTGGAGCTTCAGCTTCAGCATCAGTCTTTCCAGTGAATATTCAGAACTGATTTCCTTTAGGATGGACTGGTTGGATCTCCTTGCAGTCCAAGGGTGAAATGACGTTCACCAATTTCTATTCTTGTCAATTTCTAGTGATGTCTTCATTATAATCCCCCACATCTTTGAAATTAAGCTTGGACATGTGATTAGTCATGACTAATGAAATATGAAGCATGTCACTTCCAGGCCAAAGCATAACCATGCTGTTTCTCAGCTCTCCTGTCATCTCTTGCCCTATCAAGCTAAGCCCTGAGCTGCTTGTGATGGTGTTACAGGTGGTATTCTAGTTATCATTTCTATAGAAAAATCAATGCTTAAAACAAAACTGACTGATTCTCATAGATGCTGTGGGTTAAGAATTTGAATAAAGTAGAAAGAGGATGACTTGTCAATGCTTCATAGTATCTGAGCCTGGGAAGTCAATGGCTATGGTCTAGAATCATCTGAAGGTTTGTCTACTCATATATCTGATGTTCAGGGCCAGATGACCAAAGGCTAAGACCACCACTTGGAGTGCCCACGGTAGCCTCTCCAGAACGTGAGGACTTGCTCACAAATAGTCACATTAAAGCAGTCAGATTTCATAAACGACAGCCCTGGGATTCAGCAAAAAAGGCAGAAACTACATAGCCTTGTGGAGCCAGCTTGGAAGTCGTACATATTACATCAATCATAAGCTATTAGTTGAAGTATCAATAAGCTGACCGAGATTCAAAGATAGGAGACACAGATACCATTTCTTTATTAGAGGAATATCAAAAAATGTGTGTGCTTGGCTAGAGTCAGTGGGGAGGGGACTTTTTAAAACTACCATTTAGGGTACAGAATACCTGTTTGGAACAGAGCCCCACTACCATTCCACAAAACCATGTGGAATAATAATACATTTGTATGTGTTAAGCCACTGAGGTTTTAGTGGCAACATCCATGCCCAACCCAAATAGAATATCTCCTTAATGCCTCAAAGAGTTGATGAGCTTCCTCCATAAATATCAAACTAACCAAAACAGGAAAGACTTTTACTTTCAGCAAGTATAGCTCCAGTACTAACTTCATGCTTCAAAAGTAATCAAGTTATGCAACTTTAAACCAGCATTTAACCACCTGTGTTTAGAGGAACACAATATATGTGGACAATTTTTTAGCAAGAGATTAGAGGTTCCTACTAAGGCCATGATAGCACACACCTGACCCAGGTGCCCCAAATGCCTGCTAAGGGGTCATTTCAAACATCACAGATGAGTCTCAACACTAGCAATCAGTCTCCTCCTGAGTCTCCAAAACTGCTTTCTATAAGATTCATTCTAGTATAGTTCCTCTCCAAACCCGCTTTATGTTTGTATCTTTGTGTATTTAGATTCCTGACTTTGGTCAAAATCAATACAGAGGAGAGAGAATGGAGTTGAATTCTACTATTCTACCAGTTATTTCACATGTGTGCTATGCTTAGTCGCTCAGTCATGTCCAACTTTTTGCAACCCCAAAGACTGCAGCTCTCCAGACTCCTCTGTCCATGGGGATTCTCCAGGCAAGAATACTGGAGTGGGTTGCCAAGCCCTCCTCCAGGGGATCTTCCCACCCAGATATTAAACCCAGGTCTCCACATTGCAGGCAGATAGATTCTGAGCCATGAGGTAAGCCCATATTTCACTTAAATATGCCAAAGTATAATTCTATGTGTGAAGTTGAACTAAAAGCTGGGTGTGGAAGCGGGGGATCTCCTAAAGAGTTATTAGCAAAGGCAGAGATCTGAAGTAACATTTCATCTCCCTGAGGAGACAAGGTGGAGACACAAAACTGTCATTAGTAGTATGATCATGGATGGTAAAGACCTACAGGTAAGGCACAGAGAAGCACATTATCAGAGTCAGGAGAAAGGAGATGAGACTTCATTAAAGTAGAAGGAGATAGTTTTAGAGAGGGAACTGGGTTCAATGTCTTTGAAAGGAAGAAAGATTTGGACTGTAAGGAAGAATGTGCAGAATGTGTAGAGGTAAGAACGCTCAGGGGAGGATCTGGTACAAGGAAGAAACTGGACAGGCTGGACCATGTAGAGTGTTCTCATAAAGCATCAAATTATCAAAGTTAGTTCCAAAGCCATCATGATCCCATGAAGAACCTGATTCAGTCCAGTTCCTGCCTTCAGATCAGGAAAACTAGGTTACTCTTCTCTTATTCTATGACCTGGAACAGCTTGAAAGAATCAGGGAATGCAAAGGGCCTGGGAGAGAGTGGGCAGTAAAGCAGAAGGTCCTGGCCACAAATCCAACTCTGCTTCTCACTCACAGATGAGGATTTAACTAGCCCCTCAGTTCCCCCTTTTGTCAAGTGAGTATGAGATTCTAACTAGCACGACTTCTCTGAGAATTAGTTTGACCAGTGAACCAGTGAAGTTGCTCAGTCGTGTCCAACTCTTTGCAACCCCATGGACTGTAGCCTACCAGTCTCCTCCATCCATGGAATTTTCCAGGCAAGAGTACTGGAGTGGATTGCCATTTCCTACTCCAGGGGATCTTCCCGACCCAGAGATCGAACCTGGGTCTCCCACATTGCAGGCAGATGCTTTACCGTCTGAGCTACCAGGGAAGCAAGTTTCCAGCACTTTGTATGGTGACATGGTGGATTTTCAGAAGAGGGTGTGTGTTATTATCACCACCATCATCATTATTAGAAGCATCATCATCATCATTTCCATCATCTCATTAACAAAATGAAATCTCCAGAGGATAAATTCCCAAACTATGCTTTGGAAAGAAATAAACTAGGAAGGTAGACATCTGTAGAGATCACAGGGCTCATGAGTCTTGAGTTAGCAATAGAATGAACTTCAATTAAAAGATTAATTTAAGAATATTTTCTATCCTTGGTTGATTGAATCTACAGAATTGGAACTCATGGATATGGAGGGCTGACTGTACTAATGAAATAAGGAAAGAGCAGCATTATGAAATCTCAGCACAAGTTAGACTTCTCCAGAGGAAGACAGAGCACAAATGTCAGTTCACAATATTGTCAATAGTCTAGTCCTGGGTTGTGCTGAGACTTTATGCCTGATACACTAATATCATTAATAAATGAATAAGTAAAATTGGAGAAGACCAAGCATGAACTGATGAAGATAGCTCAAATATCAAGTAAAATCAAATATTGCCCAGTTCTTGTACTTGGTTATGCAAATAATGAGAAAATGTCCTCATGTAAGAGTCTTCCATCCTCTGAACACTGAAGCAAAGTTAAAAAAAAAAAAAAAAGTTAATTTAAGAATATCATTCAGCCAGAAAGAGGGACTACTCATGCCTGCCTACTACATGCAGCATATGTGAACATTGGAAACACTATGCCAAGTCGAAGAAGCCAGATGCAAAAGACCACTGGTAAACTAGAGATTACCACACTAAGTGAGGCAAATCAGAAAGAGAAAGACAAATACCATATGATATTGCTTATATGTTGTTCTTTAGTCGCTAAGTCATGTCCAACTCTTTTGTGACCCCATGGACTGTAGCCCTCCACGTTCTTCTGTCCATGGGATTTCCCAGGAAGGAATACTGGAGTGGGTTGCCGTTTCCTTCTGCAGGAGATCTTCCCAACCCAGGGATCAAACCTGATACTCCTGCATTGGCAGGCGGATTCTTTACCACTGAGCCACCAAAGTAACTCTACACAGTATGGATGCATCACATTAAAGGTGACAAACTCAGACAGGGCGGGCAACAACCATGTTTAAAGATAGGTGAGGTTATCTGAGATCATACCATCTGTTCACATACGTTCTATTAAAACAACAACAAAAAGAATGTCTTTGGTAATTCCCCATTGTAATTCATTTCAGCAAAAGTCCATCCCAGGAACACTAGAAAACTGAAGACCAACTATAAATAAATCATGTATGGTGAAATAATACCCATACTGAAATCAATTTTCATTATTTTCCGACATCTCAATGCATAGAGAAACTTGAATCTTGGTGTAATGTTTTCCCCATAATCAGGAAAAGCTGATACTTTGTCTACTTGGAAGACAGAGAGCAAAGGATGCTTTTTGAGAAGGGAGTTAAAAGATGCCAATCTGAGTAGAAGGTGGACCATTGTGAACAGCTCTTCCCTCACTGGAGAAGGAAATGGCAACACACTCCAGTAATCTTGCCTGGAAAATCCCAAGGACAGAGGAGACTGCCGGGCTACAGACCATGGGGTCACAAAGACTTGGACACAACCGAGTGACTGAGCACGCACGCTCCCCTCACTAGAGCTGGTCATCTTGCCAGAATCAGTGAGCAGAGTGGCACTTAAAATCTGAGACGGAAGTGTCTGATTTAGGGAAGCCCTTTGTTTGGGAGGAAAGCTTTGTTATCAAGAACAGATAATGAGCTGAGGCCAGAATGCCCAGCTGAAGCTGTACCCGGATTTCTGTAAGGAAAAAGCCCGAACTCATGTTTTTGGGCTCAGCTTTGAGCCAGCAGACAAACATATAATTTTTGAGTTAAAGTTGGCATGTAGCGCTGTAATAATTAATCTTGTGTTGATGTGTATAAGGTCATCATTTTGGAATTTGTACGCTGACAGTAATAACTGCATGGACTGGGCTGCCTGAATCCAATTACAAATGTCTCATCAATAGTGGCAGCAACTTGGAGGGAGGTGAAACTTGAAAAAAAGGCTGGAAAAGTTTCATCCGGATCACTAGGCTTAAAAAGAAAAATTGCTGATATACATGAAACTTATCAGTAATTCTGAGATTCCTTTCCCAGATCAAAACACGTTACAGGGTGAGCTTTTGGAGGACTCTTTTTTGGAAAAGCCATATTGCACACTAGGGGTTGGAAACACAAATCACCATCTACAGTGGAAGAAAGGGATAAATTTAAAAAACAGATTTTCAGAAAAGGACACAAAGGAAAAGAAACAAATGGACAAATGGGGTGGGCGGCAAAATAAAGTGACAGAATGCGATGAGAAAGGACAGAGGTGAAAAACAAAGATCCCCAAAAGGAGACTCAAAGTGAATCTCCCAAAGAGCCCAAAGATCTCCCAAAAGGAGACTCAAACACCTTCAAAATTTCTCCTGTCTTGATGGAGCAATGGCAGAGTCCAACCCAGATGGGAGGATATGAGGGAAGAGTCAGGGGACACCAGCTGGCCTTTTATTTGCTCCCAGACCCAAGCATGGTCCACCTCTCAGCTCTGTTTAAGCTGGGTTTGTTTCCTTGTTAGCTAACACGCCAGTGCATCATGACAAGAAGTTGGCATGGCCGATGACTTAGAGCTTGCAGCGTGCTCCTCAGAAGAGAGTCACACATCTTATCTGCCCCTGTGATATGAACTGCACAAAAGGGCACTTTGTCATCATAAAAGAGCTATGGGCAGCCATGTTAACTGATGAGCTTGGAGAACCCGGAGGCCAGCCAAGGCCCCTGACACCTAACACCGACCAGGGCGCAGGGTGACACTCTTCTCCACTCACTCAGCTGTGACTGTTTCTCATTCTTTGCAAACATCAGAACCTTGGAGGTTGTGGGGTACCATCTCAAGAAGAAAGGAAGTCCCTTGTTTTCGGATTTGGTTTGGTTTGTTGCTTGTGTTGCTCTCTTGCTCTTGGGTCTGTGGCCCACTGTTCAGGGTGGATGCAGACTTCCCCTGCACCATGAACAGAACCCTCGCGGAGTCCCAGGCATCCTGCAGAACTTCTAGCGCCTTCCTCACACAGGTTGTGTGTGGGAGATTAGAAGAACACAGCTCTGGAATTGTAAGGATGGAAAAGAAGAGGCAAAGAATAGTCCACCTTTCAGCCTCCTGGGTGGCTGGGTGCTCAGTCACTCAGTCGTGTCTGACTCTCATCGACCAGATAGACTATAGCCTGCCAGGCTCCTCTGTCCGTGGGATTCTCCAGGCAAGAATGCCAGAGTGGGTAGCCATTTCCTCCACCAGGGGATCTTCCTGACCCTAGGACTGAGTCTGCATCTCCTGGTTGGCAGGCAGATTCTTTACCACTGAGTCACCTGGGAAGTTCCCAGTCTTATGGGGTTTCAGCTCAAATGTAGTGCTCAGAATAGTGACTCGCTCCTAGAAAATGGGGCTACTGTCCACCCACAGGGCAGCTAAGTTTCCTGGCTGGTGCTGACCGTCCCTAGGCTAAAGTCAGAGTGCCCCACTGCATGAGCTGTGAGCACACGTGGTCCCCCTTTGCTTTCCCCAGCTGTCCCTTTAAAATGCGGGGAGGGTCTACTCTCTCCCTGCATTCCATCTGCTTCCCTGGCATCCTAGGTTTCTGTGAGAACTAAACCCTCAATGTGTTTCTTTCTCTTTTTAAAAATAACTTCTGGCTGAGTAGTATTCCATGGCACATATGTACCACATATGTACCACAACTTTATGCATTCAGCTGTCGATGGACATTTAGGTTGCTCCCTTGTCCTGGCTACTGTAAATAGTGCTGCAGCAAACACTGGGGCACGTGTGTCTCTTTGAACTGTGGTTTTCTCAGGGTATATGCCCCGTAGTGGGATTGCTGGGTCATGCAGATTTATTCCTAATTTGTTAAGGAGCCTAGAGGGGCTGGGTGGGAGTGGGGAGGGAAGCTCAAGAGAGAGGGGATATACATATATATAATATGACTGATTTCCCATTGTTTTATAGCAGAAACCAATACAACATTGTAAGGCAACTATACTCCAATTAAAAATTAGAAATACTACAAAAATAAACACATGTATTAATTTTTTAAAAATAAGATAATTTAGGTTCAAGACATTTAGCAAATATCTCCGGCTAAAAACAGAGAGGAAGAAGGATTTGGAAATCCCTATACTACTCTCCCGGAGAAGGCAGTGGCAACCCACTCCAGTACTCTTGCCTGGAAAATCCCATGGATGGAGGAGCCTGGTAGGCTGCAGTCCATGGGGTCGCTAAGAGTCGGACATGACTTAGCGACCTCACTTTCACTTTCCACTTTCATGCATTGGAAAAGAAAATGGCAACCCACTCCAGTGTTCTTGCCTGGAGAATCCCAGGGATGGGGGAGCCTGGTGGGCTGCCGTCTACAGGGTCACACAGAGTCGGACATGACTGAAGCGACTTAGCAGCAGCAGCATACTACTCTCCTGTAACCAGGACATATGTTGTTTGTTTCCCGGGCATGTTGTAATATGAGGTTATTTGACTATGTATATAGATGTCCTAATTCATCTCAGTGATTTCCAGGTTGCAAGACATTGCCTAGAGTTAGACTGGTGCAAATTTTTTTTAATTTTAATTAAAAATTTTAAAAGTTAAAATAAACCCTAGGGTGAGATCTTTTCAGATTCAAATGCTCTGAGCATCAGCTCTAGTGATTCACCAGTTGGTGACCTGAGACCAGTTACCTCACTTCCCCATGCCTCAGTTTAGAGAATCTACAAAACTCTGATGAGAGTTGCTGCCCTAGCTACTTGGCAATTTTAAAATGGGGAAAATGCCAGGGAAGGAATGGAGACACAGATGTAGAGAATGAGGGGGGAGGAGAGGGCAGGAGGAACTCAGAAAAGAGAACTGACATATATGCACCATTGTGTGTAAAACAGAGAGCTAATGGAAGCTGCTGTGTGACACGGGGGCCCAGTTGCCCCTCTGCTCTGGGATGATGTGAAGGAGCAGGGTGGGGGTCGGGGAGAGGACATATGTGTACTTATGGCAGGTTTGCATTGTTTCACAGCAGAAACCAACACAACATTGTAATGCAATTATCCACAAATTAAAGCCAGTTCCATGTGACCAATTCAGTCACCTTAAAAACACTCTTTTATTGGTTGCATTTCCTCCCACCTCCAAGCCCCTGCAACTGTAAATCTGTTCTCCAGGTCTATCCTAATCATTCCAGAAAAAGTCATATCAGTCGAACTACACAGCACTCAGCTTCCCAGGTGGCGCTAGTGGTAAAAAAACAAAACAAAACAAAATAAAAAAAACCACCTGCCAACCTGCCAGTGTAAGAGATATAAGAGACATGGGTTTGCTCCCTGGGTGGGGAAGATCCCCTAGAGGATCCTCCTGGAAGAGGACATGGCAACCGACTCCAGTATTCTTGCCTGGAGAATCTAATGGGCAGAGGAGCCTGGAAGGCTACAGTCTATAGCATCTCACAGAGGCAGACACCACTGAAGTGACTTAGCTAGCATGTATAGCCATTTGGAACTGGCTCTTTTCACTTGGAATAACACCTTTGAGAATCATCATCAAAGTTATTGTTGGCTTCTTTTCATTACTAAATAATATTTTCTGGTACAGACTTACCATGTTTGGCTTAACCGTTCCCCTGGTGAAGGACATATGTTTATATCCACATCTTGGCAATTATGTATAGATTGATATAAACATTCATGCATAGGTTGTTGTGTGACAGTTTTAATTTAATAAGTTTTAATTTCTCTAGAGTAAATACCTAAGAGTGGGATTGCTGGGTCATCCAAATCATTTTTTTTTTAAACAAATATTGACAAGTAAATATCAGTAGCACATTAACATCTGCAGGGTTTCTTTACAAGTCAACCTCTTAAGAGACAAAAAGCACTATTAATAAACACTCAAAAGCTAATGTGCTCTACCCTCTCTCAAAATTTGATGTTTTGGTATTTTGTACTATTTTTGAGTATTTCCCATGGATAAAATTTAAAATTTCATCTTCAGTTCAGTTCAGTTCAGTTGCTCAGTCATATCTGACTCTTTACAACCCCAGGAATCGCAGCATGCCAGCCCTCCCTGTCCATCACCAACTCCCAGAGTCTACCCAAACCCATGCCCATCAAATCGGTGATGCCATCCAGTCATCTCATCCTCTGTCGTCCCCTTTTCCTCCTGCCCCCAATCCCTCCCAGCATCAGGGTCTTTTCCAATGAATCAACTCTTCGCATGAAGTGGCCAAAGTATTAGAGTTTCAACTTCAGCCATCAATCCTTCCAATGAACACCCAGGACTGATCTCCTTTAGGATGAACTGGTTGGATCTCCTTGCAGTCCAAGGGACTCTCAAGAGTCTTCTCCAACACCATAGTTTAAAAGCATCAGCTTTTCAGCGCTCAGCTTTCTTCACAGTCCAACTCTCACATCCATACATGACCACTGGAAAAACCATAGCCTTGACCAGATGGACCTTTGTTGGCAAAGTAAAGTCTCTGCTTTTTAATACGCTATCTAGGTTGGTCATAACTTTCCTTCCAAGGAGTAAGCATCTTTTGATTTCATCTCAGCATGCTGTAAATAATTTTCAGTGATTCTATCAAGAGTTATTTTTTTATTAGCTAAGAAATACCCATTTGAATTTCTGAAATAAAAAACAAATAAAATAAAGCTAAGAAGAAAGAGGCTTCAACATCAGTGTGAGCTAACACAGACTGGATCTGGTATAATTTTAAAGCCACTCAAGTTAAACTTAACACATCATAAACGGTACTCATCAGGTAATGCTTGGAAGTGTTTGAAGATATTTTTAGGAGTGCTCCCCCAAAGTCCTGGATTTACCATTTTTTAAAGCAGTCCTGGAGGAAGCCACAGACACTGGAGTTTGTGAACCAATCTGTACCTGGTACCTCTTTGCTCTGAGCCTCATGGGTCCCATGGGCCCCAGAACAATCTGTATTCCCCTGGTTGAAGATGATAGCATAATGTCAGTGTACTTAAAATTCAATTTCATTCTTCCTCATCTATGCTGCATTATGCAAGCCTTTTGAAACAGTCTCCAAAGAAGGTAAGCCATCTATTGATTCCCATTCTCCTACATAGCAACTGGTGGGTAGCAAGCCATGGTATAATACAAGGGGGTGAAAATATTGATTCTAGGAAACTTAATATTATTAAAAGACAGTTGTATTAAATCTCTTTCCTGGACTTAGCCGAGTACTTTTTTTTCCCTTTCCCATTTTCAGAAAAATCAATGAAGCTAATACCCTTGTTAGTTTTAGAGTTTCTATGACAGCAGTTTCATGTCATCATAGAACCATCAGAAGGTTTGTAGGCTCAGCACTCGAAGCTTGCAGCCCTTGACTGACTGAAGATAACAACATTCCTCTCTAGTTATCCTGCGCTCAGAGGGGGCAAGTTGTATTCGGATTACATTTTCCATGTATCTGTTTTCTCCAGTATGTAAAAGTCTCCAGATAATGCTCAGACGTCTCCATAAAATGCCTAAGTGCTTGTGATCAAGTTCATTACACAAATGCAATTTGCAGTTTGGGAGAAGTCTAAAGAAATAAAACCAAGAGGAATCAGCACGGGGAGGGGGGCTGCTTGATGGGGAACACCTGCCAACCGAAAACCCCGGAATCTGCTATTTAAGACTGTAAGTCACACTGGCTTTCTGCGCACCATCCAAACACGAGCTTTCCTTTTTATAAGAAGCAGCTGCCTCTGATTTGAGACAAGATTAAAGCATTTTGGAATCTCTCTCCAGATATCCAAGTTCTGATAGAATGTCTGCTATGTCATTATCGAATATAACAAGGCTGTAATATGGCTCCAGAGTCAATGAACCAAAGACTGGAATCTTCTTCTAATTATATAATATGAAACTTCTTGTAATTCTGATGCCATGAATTTGGAATTTGTGATTAATATGGGTTAGACTGCTAAGCAAGCGTTTTCATCGTAGATACTGCAAACAGTATTTTAAAAATAAGATGGCAAGAATAATGCTGAAACTATGTGAAAAACAAACTGTTTTCAAGCCCCCCTCAAAGACTTTAGAAGCCACAATTAGCATGCAAATATTTGTGGTGCTTTTTATAGTTATTTTATATCCCTTTTTTCTGGCTTCTCTGGAGAGTGGCATTCTCAGCTTCTAATTGACCAAGTCCACCTGGATTTTCCAGACAGTATGAACTGATTTGCCCCACACAGAATTGGACATTTCTCTTTGCTTCTCATTGTCCCTCTTTCCTGTTTTCCCTCTTTCCATGAAAGGACTCATCTTTGACATATAAAAGAAAAATCTGAAAAACAATCAAGGACCATTGGTTAATGTTGACACTGTTTCAGAAGTATCTGTCTAACTTGACTCCTCTCCTCTAGAATTCAACTTGTTATTGCTTCCTCCCCATTCGCTGGACCCCTGAAAGCCCTCCCACCCCACCTACTAGGGTCTCTGACCTCAGAGACACCCTCCTGAGTAAAATAAAGCATCAGATCACATTGAAAACTGTCCTTGGCTTCACATCACCCATCAGTTAATATGCTGAGTCATCAGCATCGTGGGCTGAGAAGGCTCTGGACACAAAGATGATGCAGACAAGTCTGAGCAGACACCAAAGCAGAAATGCCTGTATCCTATGTGAGTGAAGGTAGAAGACCAAGCATGCTCACAAAGGAGTTCTTATTAGTGATATTTATACAAAATGGGTGGCAGACATGAAGGGAGTCCAGACTACTGGAGACTTGAAAATCAGCCTGAGACTTTCTGACTTTATCCCTCCACTCACGGGGAGCCATGGTATGTCATGACAGAAAAGGCAAATGGAAGCCATGTCCAATTGTTAACACCAATCCCCTTCCCTATGTGTGTGTGCGTGCTCAGTCACTCAGTTGTGACTGACTCTGTGACTCCATGGACTGTAGCCTGCCAGGCTTCTCTGTTCATGGAATTTTCTTTACTCCTGTGGCACCTGGGAAGCCCAGTCCCCTCCCCTACCCCCACACAAACAACTGAAAGATGTCATCAGGCTACTAGTTATTTTTGCTAGTGACTACTTTGTCTTTCATAGGAAAAAAATAGAGAGAAATTGACAAGTAACTGTTTCCCTTTAATACACTTTGAATTTTTAAGTAATACTTTATACTGGCTCTACAAACATAAGCTCCATTCCAGGGATTCACAATATGTTAGTAGTAGGCTATAATTTAACTGGGATGCTTCTTTCTCCAGAGGTTACACAAATAGAAACATAGTACATCATCAGATAAAATACTAACATATTAATGAGGGGATGTCATTTCTTTGAACCAAAAAAAAAAAAAAAAGATGAAGAATGCATTAATGAGGGTTTCAAACTCACATGCCATAAAGTCTAAGGCCTTTTCCAAAATGCTAACCGTTTAAAATTAGAATAAGATGCATTTAATACCTATAGACCATCAGAGTTGGTCTATAGGTATTATCCTAAACACCCATGTACAATCCCAATGTATAATTCCCGAGAAGTTCAGAATGACCATGGCCAAATTGAATCCTCCCCAAAACTCTACCTCCATTAAGAGTATTAGTAGTCACATGTTCACCTAAACTGGAAACAATGCCATCATCTTTGTCTCCTGCCTCTCTCCCTAAACTCTTGCATCTGTGGGTTTCCCAATGGCCGTCACTTATTTTCAACATGTCTGCCTGAATCAGCCCCACTCAACACTCCCCACCATCACTGCCTTATCATCAATCTCCCAAAATATTTCAGTAGCTTTCTCAGTGGCTCTAACAGTCTAACAGCCAGCTGCTCTCTGCTAGTATGACCACTCCAGAAATTCACCACCCTGCCTTCTTTCTCCACTTGCTGAGGTTCTCAGTCATGGCCAACTCTTTGTGACCCCATGGACTATAGCCCACCAGGTTCCTCTGTCCATGAAATTTTCCAGGCAAGAGTACTGGAGTGGGTTGTCATTTCCTTCTCCACCTGACAAACCCCCTGCCCCTTTCAACTTACCCCAAAGGTCCCTTTCTTGCACCCTCATCATTTCCCACCTTCTTCTCCAAGAATGAAGGGTTTCCTCCTCTAGATTCCTATGTCATTTTTTCCTTTCTTATTAGAACACTTAGCCCATTTTGACTACGATTTAATGTTTAATGCTCATTCTTCCCCAGTAAATCTGAGTATTCCCTGAGGTTCAGATCCATGTTTTATTCTTCTCTGAGTCTCTGAGGGAGTACAGCACATCTCCCGAGACATGGTACACCCTCTCAAATATTTGCCGAACTCAGATTAGCTCTCTTGCCAATGAAGTGAGGTGTCTGATCATTTCCAATTTAAACTTTTTAGATTTTGATGACTGCACATCTTATGTCACTTAAATTCCCTTTGTCCATCCTCTCCTTGTAGTTCTTTCTATTTGGTCTTCCTAAGAGCAAACCTCTGACAAGCAGCATTTGGTAAAATATTTGCCACTAGCTGGATGCTTACAGGAAGCACAAAGGAAAGAGTAAGTGGAGTAAAAGATCTATGTGTATTTCAGCACCTACTTTAGAAAAACCCTATATATATATATACACCCCTATAGAGACAACCCACACCCCAACCCTGGCCTTGACTTCTAGAGAAAACAGCTGTACTTAGGGATTCATTTATGTGCTCCATTACTTGGCCAACAAAGGTCCTTCCAGTCAAAGTTATGGTTTTTCCAGTAGTTATGTATGGATGTGAGAGTTGGAGTATAAAGAAAGCTGAGTGCGGAAGAACTGATGCTTTTGAACTGTGGTGGAGAGGACTCTTGAGAGTCTCTTGGCCTGCAAGGAGATCCAATGAGTCCATCCTAAAGGAAATCTGTCCTGTATATTCATTGAAAGGACTGATGCTGAAGCTGAAACTCCAATATTTTGGCCATCTGCTGTGAAGAACTGACTCATTGGAAAAGACCCCGATGCTGGGAAAGATTGAAGGCAGGAGGAGAAGGGGACAACAGAGGATGAGATGGTTGGATGGCATCACTGACTTGATGGACATGAGCTTGAGTAAGCTCCGGGAGTTGATCATGGACAAGGAAGCCTGATGTGCTGCAGTCCATGGGGTCACAAAGAGTCGGATAGGACTGAGTGACTGAACTGAACTGTGTGCTCCAATGCAGATATTAGAATGATACAAGGCTGGTAATTACCTGTGGGAAAAAATAGCAGCATGCTCCCCACAGTGATCACTCCTCATGCCAACTAAACGGCTTTCTCAAACCCACACCTACCTGACATAGCCAATTACCAATGTCAAGAAAGCAGGAAATGAATGGCTCACGGTTTTAAGCATCAATAATTTAAATTAAAATGTTATAAAGAGTCATCATTCTTCCTGGAGTGTAAATGAATGAAACTCTAAGTGTATGGTAAAGACATGATAATTGCCAGCAAATTAAGTTCCAATAAAGATGAAGAGGGAAATCGGTCTTCTTGACTCTTGGACTATTTCCTTCTGAAAGTATTTGATTGTTTCACATTAGGAAGACAAACAACTCAACTCTGTAAAGACCATGCTTCTGAGGTAAGTGCCACTGGGAGTCACATGGGAGAAGCTTCCATCAGCAGCACCCCTTGTACCCACCTGGAGCTGATGAGGTCGTGTGCTCTGCCACGATGGCACTTGTCCAATGAAGACTTGGTCCAGAGATGTGCTGGATAAAGAAAGGGCAGATTTTCTTTCATCCAGACCCTCTGGAGCCCACTGACTTGTGAGAACAAGTGGTGTGCAAGTCTTGATTCTGTATTCAGCAATACAGCATTGCATTTAGTCAGAGAGATCCTGTAGGAATAATTTCCTAGAATTTAAACCACAGTTAGACCTCCTGTACATCACAGTTGACTCTTCCACCTTCATTCCTCTGCCTCCTCCACTCTACAGTTTTCCCTGGTCCTTTTAGTCCAAAGTCATTTTATCAGATAATCTTATTCAAAGTAAGATACTGTGGTTATGGTCCCATGTGTTGTGTCCTCCATTTGAGATCATTTGAAAGTCATTTAAAAGCAAGTTGGCTTATACACACCACCATGAGTTATCCAGGCTTCCCATGTGGAGCTAGTGGTAAAGAACCTCCCTGCTAATGCAGGAGACATAAGAGACACAGGTTCGATCCCTGGGTCTAGAAGATCCCCTGGAGGAGGGCATGACAACTCACTCAGTATTCTTGCCTGGAGAATTCCATGGATAGAGCAGCCTGGCGGGCTACAGTTCATAGAGTCACAAAGAGCTGGACGCGACTAAACTGACTTAGTGTGCACGCAGGTGTTATCCAACCATCCACAGATGAAATTTGAGTTCAGTCACTTATATACGAAGTACTGACACACGCTACAATGTGGATGAACCTTCAAACTATGCTAAGTGAAAGAAGCCAGGCACAAAAGACCACATGTTGTATGATTTTATATATGAAATAACCAGAACATGTGAACCCATAGACACAGAAACTGGATTTGTGGTTGCCGGGGACTGGAAAGAAGGAAGGACTGCTTAGTGGGTACAGACTTCCTCTTGGGGTGATGAGAATATTTTGGAGCTGGAGATGGGTGGTTATACAGTGTTGTGGGTATATCTAATGCCACCGAATTATTCACTTTAATAAAACAGCTAATTTTGTGTTACATGAATATCACCACAATTTTTAAAGAGTAGGGAGATTCGTAGATAGTCAACCAGGAGGCTGTTATGATGAGATTATTTTCAGACATGGTGGAAATAGGGTAGAGGTTCCTATTAAGGAGATTTCTCAGGTTCCTTCCTTAAATCCCAGGATTGAGTTTGCCTTTGTTCAGGACTGCACTTGTCTCAGATAAAACATCCTAGCAGTGGCTTGTCTGGTTAGCTCACAAGAAAGGCAGAAGGGCTGGCTTCAGCCTTCCACTGGCAGGGATCCATCCTCTGTGGAGAAAAAGAAAAAATAAGTAGCTAATGTTGACTGGAATTATTATTATTATTATCCTTATGCTATGCTGACCTTTTCTTTTCTGTGGCCTAAAATTAGACTGTGTGCTGTTTACTCAACTTTTGCCTGGGATTCTTTTTTAGGTTCTGTTGATTCTCTATTGCTGCTGCAGCAGAACCAGGCCAAGGCAAGACCTGGTGGTTACACACAGCTCACTCGTGGTTTCACCCGCAGACACAGAAGGAGGCAGCGGCACGGGCTTCTGGTTACTGATGACACATAGGTTCTCTCTTTCTTTCTCATGCCCTGGGCTCACCTGGGAAACCTACCCAGAGCCTTACCCAAGGGAACCCAACTCTGGGTTGCTGAGATTCCAGACTCTAGAGTCGAGAAGTCTGAGACTTGAAGACCCGCTCACTCGATCCCCATTGGAGCTTTGATAAGAATGCCAGCCTTTCTCAGGACAGGAAATCAGTGTCAGGAGAGGAAAGGATAAAAAGAAGGGCGGGGGGGGGGGGGGGGGGCGCGGAATCTAGCTGGGAATGAGCTTTGAATATATAAAGCTTTGCTGTCCTGCATTTTTTGTTGTTGTTGTTTATTTATTTATTTATTTATTTTTATTAGTTGGAGGCTAATTACTTCACAACATTTCAGTGGGTTTTGTCATACATTGACATGAATCAGCCATAGAATTACACTTATTCCCCATCCCGATCCCCCCTCCCACCTCCCTCTCCACCCGATTCCTCTGGGTCCTCCCAGTGCACCAGGCCCGAGCACTTGTCTCATGCATCCCACCTGGGCTAGTGATCTGTTTCACTATAGATAATATACATGCTGTTCTTTCGAAACATCCCACCCTCACCTTCTCCCACAGAGTTCAAAAGTCTGTTCTGTACTTCTGTGTCTCTTTTTGATTTGAGTGAGTGTACATTCAAAGTTGCCTTTCTATGACAAAGCTCATCAGAAGGAGGTCCTATCTATCAGGGTTCAGTCCAAAAGGCAGAAATCACTCTGTGGTTACTTTAACTAGGAAGATGGGATACAAAGAAATGTTAACAATAAAAGATGCTTGACTATTTTATTTTTTAAAAGGCTGAAGTGGACCCTTGAGAAGTAGCATTACCTGATGGAGGGAGATAAAAAGAGCAAGAGAGAAGCCCCCTCTTCCCATCTCCAAGGCTGAGCCTCAGAGTTCCTCAGAAGAGGGCTTAGCTACCACAGGAACTTGCAAAGTGCTGGTGGCCAAGAAACTTTCTGGAAGGCAAAGTCCAGAGATGACCTGGAGAAGCAAGTCATTGTAGAGGTAAATTTGGGAAGAGTTTCTGGGAAGTGACCATCACGGGGATAGCACGGCTGGAGGGCACAGTGGGAGCTTGGCTGCATCGGTCAATGGGCCGCTGCAGAGAATGGTAACCACTGCAGGCTTAGAACTCAGAAGCAAGGAATCTTCAACTTGCACTGCCCTTCTAGAACCCTCCAGTGATGAAGGCCACGTTTGGCCAGTGGGCAAAGAGGAAATGTGGACAGGCTCCAGCACTAGTATCAAAAATCAGGACAAAGAAGAGTGGATCTGCACCTAAGAGATAATACATTGAACCTAGATAGATGGGCACCACCATTCTAGATCTAGGTTCACTCACAGGGGTTCCCTGTTCTAGATCTGGCCTCACTTCCATGGGATCCCCATTCTACACCCAGTCTCATCTCCAGGGGACCCCATTCTCGATGTGGCCTTGCCTCCAGGGAACCACCATTCTAGGTGTGACCTCGCCTCCTGGGGACCCTCATTCTAGATCTAATCTCATCCCTTCACCTCAGTGAACTGCTGCCATAGAGTCTCCATCCCTGCTGGGAGCACAGACAACATCCTTCACCAACTCCATTTCCCAGTGAATGAGTGAGTGAAAGTCGTTCAGTCGTGTCCAACTCTTTGCGACCTCATGGACTGTACAGTCCATGGAATTCTCCAGGCCAGAATACTGGAGTGGGCAGCCTTTCCCATCTCCAGGGGATCTTCCCAACCCAGGGATGGAACCCAGGTCTCCCGCATTGCAGGCAGATTCTTTACCAGCTGAGCCACAAGGGAAGCCCAAGAATACTGGAGTAGAGAGCCTATTCCTCCTCAGGGGATTTTCTCAACCCAGGAATTGAATCAGGATCTGCTGCATTGCAGGCGGATTCTTTAGCAGCTGAGTCACAAAGGAAGCCCCCATTTCCCAGTAGTCAACAATATACCCAGGTGGCTCAAGGAACATCAATAAGCTTTCAAAATCAACAGTCGATCAATGTTTTCACAGTGTCTCAGGTGGAAAAGAAAGGCAAAGAGGAGGACTTTCATAAACTTAGATGTGGCCCAGAATGGCTGTATTTTCACCAAAGTCAGTTTTCTTTTCCCCTTGAGCATCCAGATAGACTCTGTTCCCAACTTCCTTTTACAGTTAGGCTGATTCTCGCCAGTGAGATGTAAGCAAAAGTAACATATCCCGCTTGCAGGCCTGGCCCCTGGAACAGTCCTGGCCCCTGTTTCCTCTCTGAGCCATGACCCACTAGCTGCCTGCAGAAGAGGAGTCTGTGGTCTGAGGGAATGGCAGAGCTTCTAGGGAAGGAGGTTAAGGCCCTGAGTCATCCTTTGGAGGAGGGCATCCCTGGAGAGTTGCCCAGCCAGATATCTCCACGTTGGACTGTGATGAAAGGAGGGAATAAGCCCTTAGTGCACTGGTGTCCAGAGCAGCAGCATCTAAATGACTTGGAGACTTGCCAAAAATGCAAGTTCTCAGGCCTCAGCCTGCACATACACCTTATAAACCCTGGGAGAGAGTTTCTATAAGCCCTATACTTTAATAGAGCTTCCCCTATGGCTCAGCTGGTAAAGAATCCACTTGCCAGGCTGGAGACCCAGGATCCTGCTCTAGGAGTATCCCCTGGAGAAGGAAATGGCAAGCCACTCCAGTATGCTTGCATGGAAAATTCCATGGACAGAGGAGCCTTGCCGTCTACAGTTCATAGGGTTGCAAAGAGTCGGACATGACTGAGCAACTAAGCATGCAAGCATGTATTTTAATAAGGAGATTTGGACACTCTAAAGTTTGAGAACATCTGACTTATTGTATAAGGACACTAAGGTTTGGAGGGTTTTGTTAAGTCCACAGGAAGTCACAACATAAAAATCACAAACTGAGTCCTCAGTAACCAGTTAAAATTTGACCACTGTCTCACCAGGGACCTCTGTCATGACTCATTAATTTCAAGCCTGGACCAAGCTGATTAGGTCTTCATATAGTTGAAGATTTACTAACCTCAGATATCACCTGTGACATTTGACCGGGAACCAGGACTGCGTTCATTAATTGAGTTATTTTGGACAAGCTGGGTAACCTGATCGTTTTATTGCCTCTTCAAAAAAGGCAGATTGACCCCCCCACCCATGTACTAGTCACTTGGAGGAAATCCTCAGAGAAGGATGAGCTAGTAGCTTGCATATCCATGTTTAGAGAAATTCCATATGACTGTTTTCATACCCATCAAATTTTAGGAAACGAAAAGCAGCCACTCTTCAGCTCCGTACACCAACTGCAAACAGGAGACTGTGCAGAAAGAAGTAAATTGTCTAGGTTAGCTCATTTTCAATTTAGAACTTTCCTAATGCAAAGTTTTCTGTTTCAATTGTTGGTCAAAATGGAATGCCATCTCTACGAAAACTTCGGGTTGTTTAATTTCCCAAATATAAAGTCCAAATTTTGGGAGTTTTGAAATCACATACTTTACCCAGGAGAAAAGTATCATCATTCCAGGGAAATGGGAAGCTTGGAAAGAGCATCTAATATCAAAGCGACGTGTTTAATTAGCCACGTGGGTAAACAAGAGCTGCCAGGAATGCAGTGGCTCAGAGGAGAATCGTGGCATTTAGTTCCAGCTCTGTGCAAAGCCACATCTTCAGCACTTAGTTCAGAAGTAATTACCATCTTGCTGGCCCTCGGGTAGAGGGAGAAAAGAAATAACTATATTCATCTTGTGATTAAATGGCAATTAGCAGCTAAGTGCCCTGGAATAACGTGGCAGTTACCACCTCATCACAGCGTCAGCAGCTTCCCTGGCCAATCCCACCAGCCTGCTGGGTATCAGAGCCCAGCACTGCAGGTCTAGGACCGTGGGGAGGACCCAGGCACTAGCCAGAGCGAGGCACAAATTAGTGGTTAAAAGTGTGCACTCTACAGCCAAGCGGCTTAGGTTCCAAACACAGCCTCACCACTTATCAACCTGCCAACTTGGCCAAGTTGCTGAAAGTTTGTAGTGCTAGTGTCCTCATCTGAAAACTGAAGGAAAAGAATTGTTTCTAACACATAGTATGGTGAGTGTGAGGCTTCAGTGAGTTACTAGATGCAAAGTGTTTACTAGAGCTCCTGGAACACAGAATATCCCCAAAGACGGCTAATGTTTCCCCATGCTTCTCCGCTATGGGGCTGGGACAGATTAACTCTTTCCTGCCTTGCATGCATGATTTAATACTTAAAATCATTTTAAGTGTATGTACCACCAAAGCAAACACAAGCACAGATTAAAAACCCTCCCTTATATCACCCTGCCTCTTTGGTTCTGAGTGAATTCTGATTTATCCTCCACCCGAGGGACCACCCTCAGTAGTTCCAGATTGTGAAATAAATAGAAGCGATGTCCAAGAAGGCCTGAACAGAAGTTGTTTATCGCCCCCAAAAGAGCAAGGCAATGGATTCGGACAAGAAACTGCATCTCAAGACAGAATGAATGAGGACAAACCAAAGTAAGAACACAGGGATGGTGGGTGTGGCCAAGCTCTTGATTATCTACATTTACAACCAACAGTTGCTCCTCAGGTTGGCGTCTCCTTTCCCCAGAGATATGGTGAATGTGTGCACCAGTGATTTCTGAAGTTAGTTTTAAAACATCAATCAATCAGTTCAGTCGCTCAGTCATGTCCGACTCTTTGCAACCCCATGAATCACAGCACGCCAGGCCTCCTTGTCCATCACCAACTCCCAAAGTAAACTCCCAGAGTTTACTCAAACTCAAGTCCTTCGAGTCGGTGATGCCATCCAGCCATCTCATCTCAATCAGATGGTAAATCTATTATGAAAACCAAAGAGTTTTTTAAAGGCTACCCATTTGGGGGCAGCAGGGGTACTTTGTTCTCAGATGCTTTCACAACCCTTGCCCAGCTCTGCACTTAGTAGTTGGGAATTTAATTTTCCAATGCCCCTTGTCAGTAAGTTTTGTCCAGTTGAAGACAATAGTAAGACAAAAGACTCTTAACCCTACCTGTAGCGGCGCTTCCAACAGTGCCTGCGTCTCCTTTCAGAGAGCCCCGCACTGCAAGCTCCCAGGTCTGGTTAGGACATCCCCACTCTGGGACTCCAATGCAATATCACATCCTTGCAATGCCCTTCTCCAGCCCAAGAGGTGGCAGCAGAATGTTCTTATCGCAAATCACTGATTGCCTAATGGCTCTCTAGTTGTTTCTTAGCTCTTACATCACATATGTAAGCAATTCCCTTCATTAAATTCCCTCCATTTGAAATGCCTACGCTGGATTTTATTTCCTGAAGAAACCCTGTCTGATAAACCATTGCTTCATCTGTATTATCCGCCCCCCCCCCCGGCCCCCCCACTAATATCTCAGTGAGAAAGCACTGGACTAGGAATTAGGAGCCCTGAGTTCTGGTCCCAGTTCTACAAATAACTGACAGTGTTCCTGAGGGCATTCTTCTCTGTGCCTCGGTTTCCTAATAAATAAGATGATTGGGCTAGGGGACTTCTAAGATCACTTTCATCCATAAAGTTCTGGGACTAGACATTCTGACCAGTGTCACCTGGCACTTCACCATGTGGGGTCCATTGACTTACTCCCTGAGTTGGTTGGAGAACATTCCTAAGTGCACCATTTTATATCAGCAGCTGAGATAGAGCAAGGTGGTCTCGGCTGTGTGTAGGTGATGGAAGGAATTCAGGAGGGTGGTGGGGGATGATCTGCATGTGTGGAGGGGTGGTCACACATATGTTTGTATGTGCTTGTGATTCCCCAAGAAATATTCATTGGCACATTATTCTCTCTTGATTCACGATTCACACTTTTATCTCTTAGATTTAAAATGATAGCTTAGTACATTAGCATTGCAAGATGGAGACTGGTAAGGATGATACTATATAAATTAACATCTTAGCCAAATTAGTATAAAGATATTAAGTCACAAGCACCAATACATGACACATTTGAAGCCTTAACAAGTAGATTCTATTTTCTTTCTCTCCTCTGAACTACCAGTTCTCAATCATTTTTTTTCACACAACAGTATGACCAGTTATGGGCCATAGTTGGATATAGAGCTTGGTATATAGCATGGTATATAGCATGCAAAATTCCCAGTGTGCTATCTGTTACCTGATCCCTTTTGCTTTTTCTCATCATCATGCAAAAAATTCTTATTGTGTATTAATGCCTACAACACTTATACTGCTGCTGCTGCTTCTGCTAAGTCACTTCAGTCATGTCTGACTCTGCGCAACCCCATAGGCAGCAGCCCACCAGACTCCCCAGTCCCTGGGATTCTCCAGGCAAGAACACTGGAGTGGGTTGCCATTTCCTTCATCAATGCATGAAAGTGAAAAGTGAAAGTGAAGTTGCTCAGTCGTGTCCTACTCTTAGCGACCCTATGGACTGCAACCTACCAGACTCCTCCATCCATGGGATTTTCCAGGCAAGAGTACTGGAGTGGGGTGCCATTGCCTTCTCTGAAAAAACACTCATAGAATAAGCTCTTAACTGGCTTTAGGCTACAGTTTCAATCAAGTATATTTTTAAGTCAGTTATCAATTTATGCCCTTTACTGATAGAATATTTAAATATAAGCTTATATGCATACAGGTATGTTTACATATAAGACGCACACAAACACACACCCTCACACTCACAAAACTCACCCTTGAAGATATTACTACAGTGAAAACTCTCATAAGAGTTATCTTCTCGGGCAAATAGATAGTCCTAAATTTCACTCACAGTAATCTATTTTCTTTTAACTCCTCAGTACTTCATAAAAGGAATGATAATATGCTTTTTTATTAGAAACCTCTGCTGAAATATTAATATTAATCTGTAACTGCAATGTCCAATAGGGTAGCCATTAAACACATGTGGTTATTAAGCACTTGAGATATGACTGGTTTGAATCAATTTGCAGCATAAATACAAAAACACACCAGATTTTAAATCCTCAGGATGAGAAAAATAGGACTTTCCAGGTGGCACTCTCAGTAAAGAACCTGCCTGCTACTGTAGGAGACACAAGAGACTGGAGTTTGATCCCTGGGTCAAGAAGATGCCCTGGAGGAGGAAATGGCAACCAACTCCAGTATTCTTGCCTGGAAAATTCCATAAGCAGAGGAGCCTGGTCCATGGGGCTGCAAAGAGTTGGACACAACCTGAGCACGGGAGAAAAAGAAACATAATATCTCTCATGAATATTTTTACCTCCATTGCATGTTGAAATTATAATATTTTGGATACATTGCTACAATTTATTTCATGTGCTGCTTTTCATTAGAAAATACTAAAATGCATCACATCATATTTCTACTGGGCAGCACTGATTCTAGAACCTAAAGTAAATAAAAAGATACTTCTACTGTGTATTCTTAACAGAAGAACCTTGATGAGAGACAGCAGTATTGATCACAATTGATAGGAGTGGGGATGGAGACTGGCCAAATTTACAGGAAAGATGGATGGTTGGAGTTTCAACCTGCTGACACCCAAATCAAGCTTAAGTCTATACAGAAAATAGCAACAACCCAATTAATGGTGCTGTACGCTGGAAACAGCATCATTGTGCTAATAGCTTGTGCGTTCTTCCAAAGTCAAAGAGAGAAGGACTTGAGGCGATTTCTCTTATTGATTGAAACCTGAAGAAAGTAAGGACCTTGGAGTTAAAATTTCTGAGGCTTCACTTCCCATATTGTCTCCCATTTCAGTATCATTCAAAAGCACATGTCAAAAATAAATCTTACAAATATATGAGACTTGAAAGCTTTGGGCTTTCCAGGTGGCACTAGTGATAAAGAAACCACCTGCCGATGCAGGAGACATATAAGAGACATGGATTTGACCCCTGGGTCAGTAAGATCCCCTGAAGAAGGGCATGGCAATCCTCTCCAATATTCTTACCTGGAGAATCCCCATGGACAGAGGAGCCTGGCGTGCTACAGTCCATGGGGTTGCACAGTGTCGGGCAAGCCTGAAGTGACTTAGCATTCACACACACACTTAGCTGTAAGACATTCAGTGGGAAAAGATTGCATACACATTGCATCTTACATCTAAATAATTGTATTCATCATCTCAGTCCTTGCACATAGCATGACACCCGGCACACAGTGGGTGCTTAATGATGTTTGCTGAATGCACCAAAGGAACAACTCAAATATGGCAGTTATTGAAATTTGGATCCTCTTACACTGCTTAAGATAAGGAAGCAAAGATGCAGTTCTAGAAAATCAGAATCATAGTTAAAGAAATTATCAAGAACAGGTCACAGTCATTAAAAGGATGAAAAACTAAACTCAGCTTTTTCAGAATGGCATTGTTGTTCCATCACTCAGTTGTGTCCAACTCTTTGCAACCCCATGGACTGCAGCACACGAGGCTTCCCTGTCCTTCACTATCTCCCTGAGTGATGCTATCCAACAATCTCATCCTCTGTTGTCCCCTTCTCTTCCTGCCTTCATTCTTTCCCAGCATCAGAGTCTTCTCCAGTGAGTCAGTTCTTCCCATCAGGTGGCCAAAGGACTGGAGCTTCAGCTTCAGCATCAGTCTTTCCAATGAATATTCAGGACTGATTTTCTTTCGGATGGACTGGTTGGATCTCCTTGCAGTCCAAGGAGGCATTAATTCTTCAGCACTCAGCCCTTTTTATTGCCCAACTCTCACATTCATGAATGACTACTAGAAAAACCATAGCCTTAACTATATGGATCTTTATCAGCAAAGTAATATGTCTGCTTTATAATACACTGTGTAGATTGGTCATAGTTTTTCTTCTAAGGAGCAAGCATCTTTTAATTTCATGGTTGCAGTCACCATCCACAGTGATTTTGGAGCCCAAGAAAATAAAGTCTGTCACTGTTTCCATTGTTTCCCCATCCATTTGCCATGAAGTGATGGGACCAGATGCCATAATCTTCACTTTTTGAATGTTGAGTTTGAGCCAGTTTTTTCACTCTCTTCTTTCACCTTCATCAAGAGGCTCTTTAATTCCTCTTCACTTTCTGTCACAAGGGTGGTGTCATCTGCATACCTGAGATTATTGATATTTCTCCCAGCAAATTAATTCCAGCCTGTGCTTCATCCATTTTGCATGATGTACTTTGCATATAAGTTAAATAAGCAGGGTGACAATATACAGCCTTGATGTACTCCTTTCCCAACTTGGAACCAGTCCATTGTTCCATGTCCAGTTCTAACTGGTGCTTCTTGACCTGCACACAGGTTTCACAGGAGACAGGTAAGGTGGTCTGGTATTCCCATCTCTTGCAGAATTTTCCACAGTTTGTTGTGATCCACACAGTCAAAGGCTTTAGCATAGTCAGGAAGCAGAAGTAGATGCTTTTTTGCAATTCTCTAGCTTTTTCTATGATACAACAGGTATTGGCAATTGGATCTCTGGTTCCTCTGCCTTTTAAATTCCAGCTTGTACATCTGGAAGTTCTCAGTTCACGTACTGTTGAAGACTCACTTGGAGAATTTTGAGCATTACTTTGCTAGTGTGTGAGGTGAGTGCAGTTATGCAGTAGTTTGAACAAACTTTGGCATTGCCCTTCTTTGGGAATGGAATGAAAACTGAACTTTTCCAGGCCTGTGGCCACTGCTGAATTTTCCAAATTTGCTGGCATATTGAGTGCAGCACTTTAACAACATCATCTTTTAGGGTTTTAAATAACTCAGCAGGAATTTCATCACCTCCACTAGCTTTGTTCATGGTGATGCTTCCTAAGGTCCATGTGACTTCACATTCCAAGATATCTAGTTCTAGGTGAGTGATCACACCATCATGGTTATCCAGGTCATTAAGATCTTTTTTATATAGTTGTGTGTATTCTTGCCACCTCTTCTTAACATCTTCTGTTTCTGTTAAGTCCATACCATTTCTGTCCTTCATTGTGCCTGTCTTCCCAAGAAGTGTTCCCTTGGTATGTCTAATTTTCTTGAAGAGATCTCTAGTCTTTCCCATTCTGTTGTTTTCCTCCATTTCTTTACATTGTTCATTTTAAAAGGCTTTCTTATCTCTCCTTGCTATTCTCTGGAACTCTGCATTCAGTATATCTTTCCTTTTCTCCTTTGTCTTTCACTTCTCTTCTTTTCTCGTCTATTTGGAAGGCCTCTTCTGACAACCACTTTGCTTTTTTGCATTTCTTTTTCTTGGTCTTGATCACTACAGCCTATACAACGTTACAAACCTCGGTCCATAGTTCTTCAGGCACTCTGTCTATCAGATATAAATCCTTGAATCAATTTGTCACTTCCACTGAATAATCATAAAGGATTTGACTTCAGTGAATGATCTAGTGGCTTTCCCTACATTCTTCAATTTAATTCTGAATTTGGTAATAAGGAGCTCATCATCTGAGCCACAGTCTACTCCCTGTCTTGTTTTTGCTGACTGTATAGAGCCTCCCCATCTGCAACTGCAAAGAATATAATCAATCTGATTTTGGTATTGATCATCTGATGATGTCCATGTGTCAAGTCATCTCTTGTGGTGTTGGAAGAGGGTGTTTGCTATAATCAGTGCATTCTCTTGGGAAAACTCTGTTAGCCTTTGTCCTGTTTCATTTTGTACTCCAAGGCCAAATTTGCCTGTTACTCCAGGTATCTCTTGATTTCCTACTTTTGCATTCCAGTCCCCTGTGATGAAAAGGACATCTCCTTTTGGTGTTAGTT
The DNA here is from genome assembly GCF_963930625.1 of Muntiacus reevesi. Lineage (NCBI taxonomy): Eukaryota > Metazoa > Chordata > Mammalia > Artiodactyla > Cervidae > Muntiacus > Muntiacus reevesi. The sequence goes on from NC_089256.1 coordinate 27,397,213, forward strand.
CTAGAAGGTCATATAGATCTTCATAGAACCATTCAACTTCAGCTTCTTCAGTTTTAGTGGTTGGGTCATACACATGGATTACTGGGATATTGAATAGTTTGTCTTGGAAACAAACAGAGATCATCCTGTTGTTTTTGAGATTGTTTGAGATTGCACCCAAGTACTGAATTTTGGACTCTTTTGTTGACTATGATGGCTATGCCATTTCTTCTAAGGAATTCTTGCCCACAGGAGTAGATACAATGGTCATCTGAGTTAAATTCATGCTTTCCTGTCCATTTCACTGATTCCTAAAATTGTCAATGTTTACCCTTGCCATCTCCTCTTTGACCACTTCCAGTTTACCTTGATTCGTGGAACTAACATTCCAGATCCCTATGAAATATTGTTCTTTACAGCACTGGATTTTACTTTCACCACCAGATACATCCACAGCTGGGTGCTGAGTCCACTTTGGCCCAGTCTGTCCAGTATTCTTGCCTGGAAAATCCTAAGGACGGAGGAGCCTGGTGGGCTGCTGTCCATGGGGTCTCGAAGAGTTGGACATGACTGAGCAACCTCACTTTCACTTTCCACTTTCATGCACTGGAGAAGGAAATGGGAACCCACTCCAGTGTTCTTGCCTGAAGAATCCCAGGGATGGAGGAGCCTGGTAGGCTGCCATCTATGTGGTCACACAGAGTCGGACACAACTGAATCGACTTAGCAGCAGCAGCAGCTTCAATCTTTCTGCAATTATTTCTCTGCTCTTCTCCAGTAGTATGTTGGACACCTTCCAATCTGGGGAGTTCATCTTTCAGTGTCATATCTTTCTGCCTTTTCATACTGTTCATGGATTCTCAAGGCAAGAATGTTGAAGTGGTTTGCCATTCCCTTCTCCAGTGAACCACATTTTTTTCAGAACTCTCCACCACGACCCATTCATCTTGGGTAGCCCTACATGGCATGGCTCTTGGTTTCACTGAGTTAGGCAAGGAGCTTTACTGAAGAGGATCTTGATTTTTCTGCCAGTTGTATAATAACCATCTTGATAGTTTTTTAATAGGAAAAAGAAGCCTGGTCTCTTTGCCATCTCAGTGTGTACTGGTTTGCATTATTTTTGTCCAATCTTTTTACACTTACAAAAAAATCTATTTAAACTTCACATTCTTTTTCCTTTGAATGGATCATGTGGGCACCGGGTAGACCTCAGGGGCTTTTGGGTGGATAAGACCAATAACAGGAATTGCTAATGTGGTTTCTGTTGAATGTGATGGATTCATTAGGTAAAACCCTTTGATAAATCAAGAGCGCTACATTTTTACTCCATTCATCTTGGTCTTTTGGATACCAGGACGACATTGCTGACAGTCCCACTTTGAGCTAAATGAGCAGCCTGGCTTGAAGAAACAGGTTTAAGGGACAGACGCTGCCAATCCTTGACTCTCACAATCCCCTGCATTTGCCGAGAAGTCGCACTGAACCTGCACTGCACAGAAGAGCCCTCAATCTCCCCAGTGAGTCACAGCAATGAGACCCAGGCCGCAGAGGATTTCTTCTCCCCCCTTCCACATAGTAAGTCAACCTAGATGCAACCAGCGTGGTCGTTAAATATCCCAGTCGTATTTTTCTTTTACAATCACATGGAATGTTTATATATACATATAACATACATATAATATAATATAATATACATAAAAGAGTTATACTCCACAACCAAGTGGGATTTATTCCAAGGATTCAAGGCTGGTTTAACATGAAAAACTCAGATGTAATATGAACTTTCTAGGTGGTTCGGCAATAGAGAATCCACCTGCCAAAACAGGACATGTGGATCGGGAAAATCTCCTAGAGAAGGAAATGCAACCCACCCCAAGATTCTTGCCTGAAAAAACTTCATGGACAGAGGGGCCTGGCAGGCTACAGTCCATGGGGTCGCAAAGAGTTGGATGTGACTGAGTGACTGATCCCACACCCATGTATCTAACCTACCATCTGTCATTATCTTTCAATGTCTATCCATCTATACCTATCCTTCTATCTATCAATGAGAGATAGAGAATGGGACAGAGTAAGCAGGAGAGAAGGATCTTGTGTCACTTGCATGTAATTCCAGCATTCTCGATCCTCTGTGCTGGGGATGCTGCTTGAATACTATTATCCAAGGACACTAGGACAGGCAGAAAAGGAATGGACCACACTTAGGTTAAGTGATGAACTCAGGGTGCTGGTTGACAAAGTCAAGGAATAAGGAATAGATTCTCTCTCTGAGCTTTGAGAAAGAACCAATCCTGTGGACACCTTGATTTTGAACCTCCAGCCCTCAAAACTGTCAGAGAATAAGCTCCTGTTCTTTTAAGCCACTCCAGTTGTGACAATTTGTCCCCGAAGCCCCAGGAAACGAATACATCAGGTGACAAGGCTCAGCAGAACTTAGAGAACAAATGAATCTGATAGTTTGTTCAGAAAGGCTGGGAGTAAGCTTGTCTTGGCCACGTCTATGAAGAGCGGAAGTCCTGCTCAGTAGTGTGCATTCTCTATGAGACTAAAGCTTCTCAAACCTATGTTGTTCAGATTTATTCATAACATCACTCTTCCTGCCTGCACCCATATGCCTCTCAGGAGTTCACCTCCTCCTGCAAAGGCATGCACCCTTGGGCTCTCCTGTGAGCCTCTAGAGAGAAAGAATAATGCTCTTATCGTTCTTATGGCCTCAGGACCCAGGGCCACATCCACCACATACAGGAGCTTAATAAACATCTGTCAAGTGGCAAATGGGATCAATCTGTGATCAAAAGAGTCCTCCTTAGAGCATACATGTATTTCCTAATAACACCTGTGTCTCTGTTCTAGCTCTTTCCCTAAATACCTCCTCCAAGCGCGCCTCTTCGGGGCCAGCATGGTGTGTGTGTGTCAGGCCCACTCCCCTGACCTGTTCAGACTTCATCACACAGAGCCCTTAGCTGCTGGGAGGAGGTTCTGAAGCACACCATGCTCTCCTCTTGCATTTTCACAATGAGGGCTGTCCTTTCTTTGTTCAAAATCCTACTCCTTCAAATCCCAGCTCAAATGCAGTGACCTCTAGGAACCCTTTCTGAATTTCCTAAAGCAGCTTTGACCTTCCTCTTCTACTGCATTATGGAAACCCTTAACTTTGACGCCATTGACTATGTGGATCACAACAAACTGTGGAAAATTCTTCAAGACAGAACACCAGACCACCTGACCTGCCTCCTGAGAAATCTGTATGCAGGTCAAGAAGCAACAGTTAGAACTGGACCTGGAACAACAGACTGGTTCCAAATTAGGAAAGCAGTACATCAGGGTTATATATTGTCACTTGGCTTATTTAACTTTTATGCAGAGTACATCATGTGAAATGCCATGCTGGATGAAGCACAAGCTGGAATGAAGATTGCTGGGAGAAATATCAATAACCTCAGATACACAGATGACACCACCCTTATGGTTGAAAGCAAAGAAGAACTAAAAAGCCTCTTGATGAAAGTGAACAAGGAGAGTAAAAATTTTGGCTTAAAACTCAACATTCAGAAAGCTAAGATCATGGTATCCAGTCCCATAAGCTCATGGCAAATAGATAGGGAAATTATGGAAACAGTAAGAGCCTATTTTGGGGGGCTCCAAAATCACTGCCGATGGTAACTGCATCCATGAAATTAAAAGTCACTTGCTCCTTGAAAGAAAAGCTATGACCACCATAGATAGCATATTAAAAAATAGAGACATTACTTTGCCAACAAAGGTCCATCTAGTCAAAGCTATGGTTTTTCTAGTAGTCGTGTATGGATGTGAGAGTTGAACTATAAAGAAAACTGAGTGCTGAAGAATTGATGCTTTTGAACTGTGGTGTTGGAGAAGACTCTTGAGAGTCCCTTGGACAGCAAGGAGATCCAACTAGTCCATCCTAAAGGAGATCAGTCCTGAATATTCATTGGAAGGACTCATGCTGAAGCTGAAACTTCAATACTTTGGCCACCTGATGAAAAGAACTGACTCATTGGAAAAGACCCTGATGCTGGGAAAGATTGAAGGTGGGAAGAGAAGAGGACGACAGAGAATGAGATGGTTGGATGTCATCATCAACTAGATGGGTTTGAGTAAGCTCTGGAAGTTGGTGATGGACAGGGAAGCCTGGCATGCTGCAGTCCATGGGGTTGCAAAGAGTTGGACAAAACTGAATAACTGAACTGACTGACTGAATAGCTTTGAAGACTAGCTGTGTCCTTTATGCTGGTGGTGGAGGAGGTGATGATATTGATATGATTGAGCCCCTCTGCTAGGTGTCCTTCCCTTCATCATACCAAGTATCCAGTTTTATTGTAATTTCTTGCTTGTCTGCCCACTGTGTTAAGAAGCTCCAGAGGACAGAAGACAAGTCTCTTCCCCTTGGTAAATCTGCAATAGCCACCTGCCATGCAGAAGGCACTCGACCAGTAATCCCTAGGGAGAAGTTTGGTTTGCTTGTGCCCTCCATCAAACCAGGGGTCGGCTAGCTATGACGCGCGTGCCAAACCCAACTCATGGCCAGATTCTGTATAGTGAGTGAATGGACTGGAGACTGACTGGAGATGGCCTCACAAAGCCTACTGTATTTACTCTCTGGTCCTTAGCAGAAAAGGTTTACTGACCCCTACTCTAGGCACATAAACATGGTCTGGCTTGTATAATAATTTCACTGTGGTTGCAGCTTCTTATCTGATGACTTCCTTTCAGCTTACCCAGAAATTCCCCCAAGGACTCGGGAACAGACCCAACCCAGACAGCCTTGATGGAACAAATGCCAACCACTCTCCAAAAGGAGGCACTTTCATGTTTTCAAAGTATCTGTCAGTACCTCAGATTTTAAACATTTCCCCCTAAGCCATTGTAAATGGAGTCTACAATTTCAAAAGCATTATGACTTCAGAGGAAGGCGGACTCACTTCCCTTGCCTATGCAGCCAAGCTGCTATAAGATCCCTGGCGGGAAGTTAAGTTTCTCAAAGAGAAACCAGTAACTGGGCTGAGCTGGTACAAGTAGCTCCTCCTTATCCACAGGGTCTATGTTCCAAGACCCCCAGTGGATGCCTGAAACCACAAATACGGACTGAATCCTATTTATACTCTTTTTCTCTCTACATACATACATAACAAAACATTTGATTTATAAATTAGGCTCAGTAAGAAATTAACATCAGTTCAGAAATTAACATCGCTCAATCATGTCCAACTCTTTGTGACCCCATGGACTGCAGCATGCCAGGCTTCCCTGTCCATCACCAACTCCCAGAACTTACTCAAACTTACATCCATTGAGTTGGTGATGTTATCCAACCATCTCACTCTCTGTCATCCCCTTCTTCTCCCGCCTTCAATCTTTCCCAGCATTAGGGTCTTTTCCAATGAGTCAGTTCTTTGTATCAAGTGGCCAAAGTATTGGAGTTTCAGCTTCAGCGTGAGTCCTTCCAATGAATATTCAGGACTGATCTCCTTTAGGATGGACTAGTTGGATCTCCTTGCTGTCCAAGGGACTCTTAAGAGTCTTTTCCAACACCACAATTCAAAAGCATCAATTCTTCAGCACTCAGTTTTCTTTGTAGTTCAACTCTCACATCCATACATGACTACTGGAAAAACCATAGCCTTGACTAGGTGAACCTTTGTTGGCAAAGTAACTGATAATAAATAGAACAATTGCAACAATATACTATAATAAAAGTTATGTGAATGCCGTCTTTTTCTCTCAAAATATCTTCTTGTACAAATTTAATGCCTTTTGCATCCTAAGTGTTTACTGTGCCCTGTGGCCATAGTTTTTGCACTTTGAAGTGTGACAGAAAAACCAGCACAATTTCTTTTTCCTTCTTCACCATTCCACAGATAAAAGAGTCCTGCTTACCATAGATCTGAGCAACACCAGCATGTGATTTCTTTTCTTTCCTTAAGTTGAGAATGTTCACCTTTTCATTAAATGAAGTGCTTTAAGGCTTCTATTTGGTGCAGCTGACTTGCAAGCATCACTCTCTTTGAGCTTTGAGGCCACTATTAAGCAAAAGAAGGGTCACTTGAACACAAGCCCTGTGCTACCACAACAGTGATCTGATAACCAAAATGACTACTAAGTGGCTTGGGGGCAGAGTTCTCTGGACAGAGGGGTGATTCACGCCCCGGATGACATGAATCTGGGTATGGGATGGCGCAGATGGCGTGAGAGCTCATCACATTACTCAGAACAACTTAAACCTTAATGAGCTGTTTATTTCTGGAAGTGAAATTCGCTCAGTCGTGTCCCACTCTTTGCGACCCCATGGGCTACACAATCCATGGAATACTCCAGGCCAGAATATGGGAGTGCCTTCTCCAGGGGATCTTCCCTACCCAGAGATGGAACCCAGGTCTCCCACATTGCAGGCAGATTCTTTACCAGCTGAGCCACAAAGGAAGCCCTTATTTCTGGAATTTTTCATTTAATATTTTTGAACCCTGCGTGACCACAGGTAATGGAAGTTGCAAAATGCAAGACCATGGATAGTGGGGTTGGGGGGTTGGATTTAATGTGTAAGAAACGTGTCTGCAGCATGAGGAAGGGAACTCAACGCTGTGCAGACAAAGTGAAATCCACCCAAAGTGTGGTATGTTTTGTGCGTGCACGCATGAGCACATGTGTGTTCACACTGCATGTAACCAAATACCTGGCTGGTCTGAACTGTGTTTTAGGGTTGGGCGATTTCATTCTTCTCCACTGGGGAAAATCTGGTTTCCATGAGCCCTTCCAACTTGCCTATCTTTGTGTTCATATTACTTCCTTGTTGTCCCTTTTTACAAGTAAAACTTTTCTCTAATGATGACTGCATCTCCCTAAAAGCTTCTCCTGAGTTCTTCTTTTCAAAGCAGCTGGATCCATCTTAATATTTTCCCGCCGTAATTGCCTCAGGCCAATTTCTTTTAAAGGAATTAAAAATGCAAATCTAATATTCTAATTGCATAATAGGATCATCTTGGCAGCTCGATCAATACTATCTCCCACTGTCAATACTATGGCCAGACTGCGTGGATGTCAGAGCCCACTGGTCTCACTTTATCACTGGCCCCGTGGCCCATCCACATCTATAAGATGTGACATTTTATGGGTGGCCTTCCATCAATCAGCTCTAACATTTGAGCATCACAGAGAGGCAGGTTGTCATCTCAGCATCCGCCTTGCTCTGTACCAGACCGCACACAGATGAATCCTTCATGGTTCCCAGGACTAAGCTACACAGCAAGAAAGAGGCCAGTTGACGACTACCCACAGGATTGTTTTTCCAGGTCACCATCCAATGGAATTGGGGCTTCCCAGGTGGCGCTAGTGGTAAAGAACTTGTCTGCCAATGCAGGAGATGTAGGAGATGCGAGTTTGATCCCTAGGTCGCAAAGCTTCCCTGGAGGAGAGCATGGCAACCCACTCCCGGATTCTTGCCTGGAGAAACCCAAGTCCAGCGGGCTACAGCCCAGGGGGTCACAAAGACTTGGCATGCACATACATTCAATGGAATTAGAAACAAAGGACCTACCCCCAAAGGACAAGTCACCCCCAAAGATCCCCAATCTGTCAATGCAGTTACAGATCATTACCAATGACACAGGCCTGGAGTCAGGAGACCCTGGCTGAGAGAACCAGCTCAGCCAGTCTTCAGAGGTCCACTTGAGCAAGTCACCTAGGCTCTAGGTGCCTCTGTTTCCCCTTCTATAAATAACCCTGTTCACCTAGGCTAAATGTTAAGGTCCTTGTCAACCTAAAACTTGTTTTACTTCTAGAAGAGTAAAGCTCATACTCTGAGTAGCAAGAATGAAGAATATTGTCAGTTGATTAAGATAAGAAACATCATTACTACTTCTGGGCTATTTGCCAATTAACATTAGAAACATCATAATTAACACATCACACAAATTCTCCTTCCATTAAGAAGTGTTTTTCCAATAGATCTCCTTCACCCTCTCTCTCAGCTGATTTTTTTTTAAGTTTCAAATACCATAGAGTTTCATCCAAAACACAATCATTCAATTTACCCACCTCAGCCAAAAAAAAGTGCTTGTGAAAGCTATGCCAAAGATCGTAAATTTCCTTAAACAGACCTAAGCAACTGGAATGTAGCAAAACTTTAGGTTCTTACTAAATCTGATTATAGAGCAAGCTGATTTAGAACAGGTAAGCAGGCCAAAGTCTTAGATTCTCTGAAGAACACCTTTCCAAAATTATGACAGCACACAGTAAAATTAAAAAAAAAAAAATTTTTTTTTTTTTTTTTTTGGCTTGGGAGAAAAGTACTCCACGTGTATCTGTGGGAGTCTAACATGTAACTATAGTAAAAATTATTATTTATGTGTTTTTTTGTAGTTTATTCAATTATCGGTTTTCCAATATATGTTCGGTCTTGGGTAAGGACCCAGCACTCATACACACTTCTTTATTTGGTTCTCAAAGTGACCTCAGGGGTCAGCAGAGGGTGCAGTCCTTGTTTCCGAGGAATAAACCGAGGCTGGGGGGCAGTCAGAGACACGCCCAGGAATTACCAGGAGCTATGAAAGTGACAGAAGACCCCAGGATTGTTCGAGAAAACAGGAAGGAAAGGAAAGGTTCTGAAGAGTTGAGGCGGCAAAGGGTTCGGTTTTCAGAAGGGGTGGAGGGAGGGCTTGGAGACAGGGAGGAAGTCGGGGGAGAGGCAGGGTTATTCTGTGAAATACAGACCAGTGGACTTAATATTGATCCTTGGCAGAACACGAGGACGAATCATGACGGGTTGATCTGTGCGCTTGGGGCCGAGAAAACAGGGACTGCCAAGAGGCTGCCGGCTCCTAGACAAGCCATCCCAATCTAATCTCGTTTCCTCTCCTGATAGGGTTATTAGGCTGGTTGATCAGCGGATCTGGATTTCAGCAAGGCACTTGACAGAGTCGCTCAGGATATTCTTGTGGACAAGAAGGAGAAATGGGGATGGGACCAGGGGACGGTTAAGTGAATTTGTAACTGGTTGAACAAGCGTGTCCAAAGCGTTGATTAATAGAGTGATGTCAGCCTGGGAGGAGGGAGCCGTGTGCCCTGGGGCTCCGCGTTTTGCTCTGTTCTGTTTAACCAGCTTATCAGCGTCTTGAGTGGTGTTGTAGGAGGCAGGCTCGTTAGAACGCGGAAGGACATAAATACCGGGTCAGTAACAGATTAAACAAAAGAACTGGGATCCAAAACGTTCTCATCCTGCTAGTCCAATGGCCCCCAACACCTTAAAGAAAAAATGTAACAGAAATGAGTGTACCGTCCTTTAATTAATTCCCAAATCAATAGCACAATAGAGAATGTTGGCTTAGGAGAAGTTCAAGGACAGAAGACAAGAGTCCCAGGCCCAATATGCTCCCATAACTGTGGCAGTCAACGGCAAAATCTAAGGGGTCTTGGATATCATTGCAGTTTTCCAGGGCCCCCTCTAAAAGTAGCTGTGATCTTGCTAGCTGGCGGGCTGGTGGAGACCCAGGTTCAATCAGGCACTACATTTAAAGGTCAAGTAAGAGAAAACTGACTTCCCTGGTGGCTCAGATAGTAAAGCGTTTGCCTGCAATGCGGGAGACCCAGGTTCAATCCCTGAGTCGGGAAGATCCCCTGGAGAAGGAAATGGCAACGCACTCTCCAGTGTTCTTGCCTGGAAAATCCCATGGACAGAGGAGCCTGGTAGGCTACAGTCCATGGGGTCACAAAGAGTTGGACATGACTGAGCAACTTCACTTTCTTTTTTCAAGAGAAAATTCATAGGAGAAGAACAATAGGAGTGAGAGCTGTGGCTACCATACTAGGTGAGAAATGATTGACAAGGTTGGTGATATTTACCCAAGGAGAAGCACGATGGCAACCTTCTGATATCTGGATCGCTAACAGAGGGAGAATAAGAAAACAGAATTTTCACTGCTCCCTAAAGGTGGAGGGAATTAGAGATGATCAGAGAGAGAGTTTCAGGACAACCTAAACACAAATGTTGCCCCATGAGGGACTGAGTTCTCAACTCTGAGTTTCCAGTACTGAGTTTACATGCTGGGCTTTTGGGGGGACTATTTTTTTTCAGAAGTGAGAAATGCCCTGTGTGATTCTACAAGACAGATGTTTGATGTATGTAGATATGTGGACAGGAGAATTGCCATACAGCCTGTTGATTAAATCCAACACACAAGCACTAGCTAAGTATTACTTCAAGCTACTTTGTACACATAGGGAAAGTGTGACCGAAAACTAAAAATGATCATGACATCCTGCTTTCCCTGAAGGAGTGTGGACTCTAAAGACATACAAGTATGTATGTAATTGGCTTTAAATAAAAGACAAAATGAAAGAGATTGTAATCGAGGCTCAGCGGGGGGAAAAAAGGAGCTGAAGGATATTCGTTGGAAAGACTGATTCACTGGAAGGAAGAATATTCATTGGAAGGACTGATGCTGAAACTGAAACTCCAATACTTTGGCCACCTGATGTGAAGAACTGACTCATTTGGAAAAGACCCTGATGCTGGGAAAGATTGAAGGCAGGGGGAGAAGGGGACAACAGAGGATGAGATGATTGGATGGCATCACCAACTCAATGGACATGAGTTTGAGTGAACTCTAAGAGATGGTGATGGACAGGAAGGTCTGATGTGCTGCAGTCCATGGGGTCACAAAGAGTCGGACACGACTGAGTGACTGAACTGAACTGAACTGAAGGATACAGAGAAGATCACACGTAACTTTAAGTTTGCTTTGGACCATCAGAGACAGCTTTGGGGACAAGTAGCTTTTGACTTCCACGAGAGCTGCAATTCCAGCCCAGATTGCAGGCAGTCCCACTGCAGCTCTACTGACACCCCAAAGTATCTGCATCTTCCTCCAGATTTCGCCTTTTGAAGCTTCTTGTCCATTCTGTCACCCACTCCACTATTCCTGCGTGGAGGACCCCATGGACAGAGGAGGTCAGTGCGACTCCTCTCGAGACTCATACGACTGAAGCGGCTGAGCACAAACATGCCCATCTATGCTGTTACTTTACCTGCATTTTGTTCTCTGCCCACACCTGGCCACTTGGCAGCTTCTGAACTCCTTTGCTTCTCTGCTTCCCTGTCACCCTCATGGCCACGAGGGACCCGCTTCCACCTTTCTGTGCCCCAGCCCCTGCTCACTTTCACATCAGATGGCGCCCTGGGACAGGGTATCACTTCATCACCTCTGCCGCTCTGCGTTCAGAAGCAAGTTAGAGGTCCCACCCACACTCAGGAAGAGGGGATTATACCAGGTATGAACACCAGGCCATAACAAGGTCTGTCTGTCACACACACCATGCAAGAGTCATTTTAGACATCTGGAGCCAGGAAAGGAATGATGGAACAAAGGTTGACGGTTCACTGCAGGGCAGAGGGTAGGGGAAGTAAGGAAGGCGCTGGGCTGGCCCCGGGGGCAGCCTTTAGAAATGCCCTTGTTTTCTTCTCTGCTCTTGCACAGACATAGGGCTTTCTGTCCTATGAGTGTAGTGAAGGGACAATTTAGGCACCAAGGAGTCACCTCTGAAGCTTCCCAGGTGGCTCAGTGATGAAGAATCTGCCTGCCAATGCAGGACACACTGGTTCAACCCCTGAGTTAGGAAGATCCCCTGGAGGAGGGCATGGCTACCCACTCCAAGATGCTTGCCTGGAGAATTCCATGGACCAGAGGAGCCTGGTGGGCTACAGTCCAAGAGTTGCAAAGAGTTGGACACGACTTAGCAACTGAACAGCAACATTCACCTCTAAGGACTATTCAGTGATCACTAACTAACTAAAAGACGGTGGCTACTTTTATGCATGAGCAAGTGCCCAGCACAGCAGGATGAGGCCAGGCAGCCCCAAGCTGGAGTTCCCGTCTTGACAGTTCTGGAAACCTAGCACCCCTGCGCGCACTAATCCACCCAGTGGTGGTGGCTGACTCTGCTGGGATTTACAGGTCTTGGCCCTCACATGGGCCCCCAACCTGTGGTTAAGTAACGTTATCCCCCCAGCCACGTGTTTACACACGGGAATTCCTGGACATTACCAGCTGCTTAGACAGAACCTTTTATTTCCAGCGGTTTGAACTCCACGTTGCACTCCGAGCTCACTGGAGCCTCTCCCTCGTAATGCAAGGTGCTCCCTCCCCCGAGAACCGACCATTTAAAAATTAATCACCCTGATGTTTCTTTCCACAGTGAAGATCCTTGTTCTATTTATTTCCCTCTCCTTAAGACCTGCCCCTGGAGATGTCGAGGGAAGACTGTGGATTTTGTTATTTTCTCCTGATGTAAAGTGGTCTGAAAACTGCATAGGAGATAATCAGGAGATACTGCTAATCCCGGGCATTTCCTCTCTCCAAACGTGGCACCTCTTGGGGTAAGTGGTGTTTCCACCAGTGAGTAAATGCCATAAATCTGATGCCCTTTGGAGTATTGAGTACCCTGAGAGTAGCTCTGTGATAGGCTGCCAATGGCCATAATCCTCAGTTCTCCATATATTCACACCTTTGCAATGTGATTTTGTGGCTCTTCCCATCAAGAAAGATCTCCTCCCCAGACCTTGATTCTGGATCTTTGTTAGAACTTACTTCAAACAAAAGAATGAAGTGGAAAAGACTGTCAGTCAGGGGCCCCGGCACCAAAATGCCTTGGGTACTTCAACCCCTTGGACTCCTGCAAAGACTAAGCCCAGGCTAAGTGGCTGGAGAATGAGAGACCGCATGGGATAGAGACTTGCCATCCCCTCTGTCGTCTTTTTAGACTAGCCAGGCCCCAGCCAACCCAGACACTGATGGCTGACACGTGGATGAACCTGAATAAGACAAGATAAACTGCCCAACGGGGCCCAGCACGTACTGCCAACCCACACACATGTGAGCAAAACAAACGGCTATTGTTTTTGCCTACCCTTGCTCCTTGGAAGACAAGCTACGACCAACCTGAGAGCATATTAAAAAGTAGAGACATCACTTTGCCGACAAAGATCCATCTAATCAAAGATGGATCACAAGGAAGGCTGAGCACCAAAGAATTGATGCTTTCGAACTATGGTGTTGGAGGAGACTCTTGAGAGTCCCTTGGACTGCAAGAAAATCAAACCAGTCAATTCTAAGGGAAATCAACTCTGAATATTCATTGGAAGGACTGTTGCTAAAGCCAAAGCGCCAATACTTTGAACACCTGATGTGAAGTGCTGACTCATGAGAAAAGACCCTGATGCTGTGAAAGATTGAGGGCAGGAGGCGAAGGGGACGACAGAGGATGAGATGGTTGGATGGCATCACCGACTCAGTGAATGTGAGTGTGAGCAAACTCCAGCAGACAGTGAAGGACAGGGAAGACTTGTGTGCTGCAGTCCATGGGGTTGCAAAGAGTCAGACACAACTTAGTGAGTGAACAATAACAAAATTTGGAGTACTTTGTTATAGTAAGAGCTAACTGATATAGGCTCCATAGTTTGTCAACATAAACATCAGAGTTCCCAGTTTGAAAGAATAGTGAGGCAAGGACATCTACTAATGATGTCTCAACCAGACTTAATCTCAAACACCCAGCAGGCTGGTGATGTCCTTTTTCCTTCTCTCACTAAGTCTTTGGGGACCATTTTCCTGAGCCACCACCACCGTAATTTGAAACTGGAAGAAAAAGACCTTTGGGGGATAAGTCGAGTCTCCATATCTTTTCCTTTCACAAAAACCTTACAAAATGTATTTTTTTTAAATTTTATACTTGCGTGATTACCTTCAATTCCTTGTTTTGTAAGCTTCTATTCTCCCGATGAGCCCATGACAGCATTGATTCCAACCTATGATTGCTGGTGAAATATTAAACCTTATTGATTTGAAATTCAAGATCAGTTGCAGGTTGGATATTCGGCATAGTTTGAAGGGGCACGATTTTATTCTTCTAGTCGCAAAGTAATTGCAGCTTCACAACATGATTCCTTTTTTTTTTTTTTTTTTTGATAGATGGAGTCCTTCAAATCAGCTTTCTCAATTTACCACCCCAGAATTGCTAAATGCCTTATGTTGACTAACCAATTAACTTACTCTTCCAAATGAAGTATGCATGTTTCTTACTAATAAGTATGCTAGTGTGCAAACACACATTGTTTCCATTAACTACACATTATGATTTTTTTCACATCTTCCAAACAACAACAAAAACTTCATTGGCTGTATGTAAAGATATTCTGAGAAAAATCCAGTAGAATTTTTTTAATCAAATCAGCAGTTTATCATTAGCTTGATGTTTCATTGAAAGTATACCATTGTTCCCCAAGATTCTAATAAGCTTAAAAAGCTCACCCCAATACCTGGCTGCTACTGATGCTCTTTCTTCCTAAATCTCTCAGAAAATAGAAAGCCACACTGCTGAAATAAAGTTTCTCAGGATGACTCAAGCCTTGGGGTTAACAATGTGCTGTCTAAAACTCAAGTTTGGTCTTCCCAGTTGGCTCAGTGGTAAAGAATCCACTTGCCAATGCAGGAGATATGGGTTCAGTCCCTGATCTGGGAAGCTCCCATTTGCTTTGGAGCAACTAAACCTGTGCACCACAACTATCAGGCCTGTGCTCCAGAGCGCATGCTCCGTAACAAGAGACGCCAGCTCAATGAGAGCCCATGCACTGTGACTAGAAAGTAGCCCCCACTCACAGCAACTAGAGAAAAGTCTGCAATGCAACAAAGATCCAGCACAGTAAAAACTAAATAATTTTTTAATTAAAAAGATAAAACCCAGGTTCATCTAAAGACGCAAAGACCTAAAGATATACATTCAGTTGGGTACTTATTTGCCAATTTCTAATTCAGAGCTGCATTTCTCTTAGGTAGTTACTTCAGTCCCTCAGTCATGTCTGACTCCTTGCAACCTCATGGACTGCAGCACACCAGGCCTTCCTGTCCATCACCATCTCCTGGAGTTCACTCAAACTCATGTCCATTGAGTCAGTGATGCCATTCAATCAGCTCATCCTCTGTCATCCCCTTCTCCTCCTGCCTTCAATCTTTCCCAGCATCAGGGTCTTTTCAAATGAGTCAGCTCTTCGCATCAAGTGGCCAAAGTATTGGAGCTTCAGCTTCAGCATCAGTCCTTCCAATGAATATTCAGGACTGATTTCCTTTAGGATGGACTGATTGGATCTCCTTGCAGTCCAAGGGATTCTCAAGAGTCTTCTCCAACACCACAGTTCAAAAGCATCAATTCTTTGGTGCTCAGCTTTCTTTATAGTCCACGCTCACATCCATACATGACTGCTACTACATTTCTCTTAAGCATCCAAAAATATATATTCCCCTCCAAAACACAATTATTAAACTTTTTTTTCCTTGAAAACAACTTCAGCAGCGACATTTTAATTGAAGTACAGTTGATTTATAATGTTGTGTTTGTTTTGGGTGTACAGCAAAGTGATTCAGCTATAGTTACACATATATAGTTATATATACATATACATATATACATATTATTTTTCAGATTCTTTTCCATTATAGGTTATTACAAGGCATTGAATATAATTGCTTGTGCTATACAGTAGGTCCTTGCTGTTTATTTTATATAGAATGGTATGTCTCTGTTAATTTGAAACTCCTAATTTATCCCTCTCCTTCTTCTCCTTTGGAAACCATAAACTTGATCTCTGTGTGCAAGTCTGTTTCTATTTTATTTTATAAGTTCATTTGTATCATTTTTTTAGATTCCACGTATCAGTTATATCATATATTTATCTTTCTCTGTCTGACTTACTTCACTTAGTATGATAATCTCTAGGTCCATTAATATTACTGTAAATGACTGTTTCATTCTATTCATGCCTGAATAGTATTCCACTGTGTGTGTGGACCGCATCTTTATCCATTTGTCCATCAATGGACATTTAGGCTGTTTCCACATTAAACATTTTAAAGGAAGTATGTAAATAAGATAAAAACATTCCTTAATATATACACTTTTATATAATGTGAAAGTTGCTCAGTCGTGTCCGACTCTTTGTGACCCCTTAGACTATAGGGTCCATGGAATTCTCCAGGCCAGAATATTGAAGTGGGCAGCCTTTCTCTTCTCCAGTGGATCTTTCCAACCCAGGAATCGAACCAGGGTATCCTGCACTGCAAGTGGATTCTTTACCAGCTGAGCTACCAGGGAAGCCCCATATAAGCCCTATATCATATAATAGCTCTATTCTACTTAAAACACATTTGCCCTGGTGTGTTCCACATAGACAACACAAACACAGACTCTCCCCATTCTTTCCCTGTTGGCAGTCACTGCTTAGAATCCCCTTCCCGTTCCCCTCTTGGAGCACCTACCTCAGCTCTGACCCTCACTTCTCATCTTTAACTGGCATTCACCTGACTTAAAGGAACCTCAGCTCACCAAACCCCACATCCCCATGGAATGGTAGGGTCAGTCTCCTGCCTTCCCTGCCTGCACACCAGAACTGTGAAACTGACTCCCAACACAAAATGTCCATAGAGCGTTGGAGGGTCCCTTTTGAACTGTTGGGGAAATGTTTTATGTTCTTATTCTCAACTGATTCTTTGACCCATTCCTGCATTCCTCAACTGGCACTCATTGATCTAGTCTGACATCTGCAAGGCAGATAGAGAAACAAGTCCAAGTTTATTTCAGCATTACTTTGCTAGCATGTGAAATGGATGCCATTATGGTAATCTGAAAATTCTTTGGCATTTCCCTTCTTTGGAATTGGAATGAAAACTGACCTTTTCCAGTCCAGTGGCCACTGCCACTGCTGAGTTTTCCAAATTTGTGGGCATGTTGAGTGCAGCACATTAACAGCATCATCTTTTAGGATTTGAAACAACTCAGCTGGAATTCCATCACCTACATTAGTTTTGTATTAGTAATTAATACAAAGTAATTGGCTTTGTATTAGTAATGTTTCCTAAGGCCCACTTATCTTCACACTCCAGGATGTCTGGCTCTAGGTGAGTGATCACACCATCTTGGTTATCCAGGTCATTAAGACCTTTTCTGTATAGTTCTTCTGGATATTTTTGCCACCTCTTCTTAATATTTTCTGCTTCTGTTAGGTCCTTACCATTTCTGTCCTTTATTGAGCCCGTCTTTGCATGAAATATTCCTTTGGTATCTCCAGTTTTCTTGAAGAGATCTCTAGCCTTTCCCATTTTATTGTTTTCCTCTGTTTCTTTCATTGTTCGCTTTAAAAGGCTTTCTTTTCTCTCCTTGCTATTCTTTGTAACTGCATTCAGTTGGGCATGGCTTTTCCTTTCTCTTTTGCCTTTTGCTTCTCTTCTTTTCTCAGCTCTTTGTTAAGACTTGGTGAGACAACCACTTTGCCTTTCTGCATTTCTTTTTCTTGAGGGTTATTTCAATCACCACCTCCTGTACAATGGTACAAACCTCCATCCTTAGTTCTTCAGGCCTTCTGTCTACTAGATTTAATCCACTGAGTCTATTTGTCACCTCCTCTGTGTAATCATAAGGGATTTGATTTAGGTCATCCCTGAATGATCTACTTTCTTCAATTCCCTACTTTCTTCAATATAATTCTGAATTTTACAATAAGGATCTCATGATCTGGGCCACAGTCAGCTCCAGGTCTTGTTTTTTTTCTTTCTTTCTTTCTTTTTCTTTTTTTTTTTTTTTTTTTTTTTTTTTTACTGTATAGAGCTTCTCCATCTTCAATCATCTTCAATTGCAAAGAATATAATCAACCTGATTTTAGTATTGATCATCTGGTGATGTCCACGTGTAGAGTCGTCTCTTGGGTTCTTGGAAAAGGATGTTTTCTATAACCAGTGTGTTCTCTTGACAAAATTCTGTTAGCCTTTGCTCTGCTTCATTTTGTACTCCAAGGCCAAGCTTGCCTGTTACTCCAGGTATCTCTTAACTTCCTACTTTTGCATTCCAGTCTTCTATGATGAAAAGGACATCTTTTTTTTGGTGTTAGTTCTAGGATGTCTTATAGGTCTTCATAGAACTATTCAGTTTCAGCTTCTGTGGCATTTGTGGTTGGGATATAGACTTGAATTACTGTGATGTTGAGTGGTTTGCCTTGGAAATGAACCGATATCATTCTGCTGTTATTGAGATTGCACCCAAGTACTGCATTTCAGATTCTTTTGTTGACTTTAAGGGCTACTCTCTTTCTTCTAAGGGATTCTTGCCTATAGTAGTAGATAAAATGATCATCTGAATTAAATCTGCCTGTTCCCATCCACTTTAGCTCACTGTTTCCTAAAATGTCAGTGTTCACTCTTGCTATCTCCTGCTTGACCACATCCTATTTACCTTGATCCATAGACCTAACATTCTAGGTTCCTATGCAGTATTGTTCTTTATAACATCAGACTTTACTTTCACAACTAAACACATCCACAACTGAGCATCATTTCTGCTTTGGCCCAGTCTCTTCATTCTTTCTGGAATGAATTCTCCACTCTTCTCCAGTAGCATATCGGACACGTACTGACCTGGGGGGTTCATCTTCCAGTGTCATATCTTTTTACCTTTTCATACTGTTCACGGGGTTCTTGAGGCAAATCTGGAGTGGTTTGCCATTTCCTTCTCCAGTGGACCAGGTTTTGCCAGAACTCTCCACCGTGACCCATCCGTCTTGGGTGGCCCTGTGCAGCATGGCTCATAACTTCCTTGCCATCACAACCACCAGGGAAGTTGCAAGTCAATGTATAAATAAAGCAAAATCTCTCAATACTGTCACTGGTTTATTAAGGAGTCTCAGAACATGGGGTTACAAACACAGAATGGTTTTACCTCCTCTAATCATTGCCCCTTTCGCCTTCCCCTGTTGAATCTTCCTTTTAACACACCTTCACAGTGCCCTGGGCAGACTCCATATCTTTCCAGCCACTGTGCCTTCCAAAGCTTCAGTCTCAATCTTGATGTAAATCCCATGCCCTTGTATATTATCTATGGTGAAACAGATCACCAGCCCAGGTGGGATGCATGAGACAAGTGCTCGGGCCTGGTGCACTGGGAAGACCCAGAGGAATCGAGTGGAGAGGGAGGTGGGAGGGGGGGTCGGGATGGGGAATACGTGTAACTCTATGGCTGATTCGTATCAATGTATGACAAAACCCACTGAAATGTTGTGAGGTAATTAGCCTCCAACTAATTAAAAAAAAAAAAAAAAATCCCATGCCTTATTTACCTCTGTGCAGACTTGAGCTGGGACTCTAAATCCTGGAGGGTGGGGAGAATATGCATCCACAAGGCTCACCCACTCCTGCCAGAGCTGCCAGCTGACTACTCACTCAGCTGACTCAGTTGACATGTTGATTCACCTAAGCGACCCCTGATGGCATCTTATCTTGGGTGGTTCTTGTAGCTTTACTGGACACCTGGCTTATGATTCTTCTGAGTGGCAGTACCCGAGCGCAGGCTGTCTTGTGGGGCACATGTCGGAGCTCTGAGGGCTTTGTAAACTCCCTTCTCCTTCCATTCCTGTTGCATTTGCCCTGATATTTTGAACCTGGGTTGACCCTTTTTCACCCTTTCTTCATGTTCCTTATACCAGAGAAAAATCTCAAAACCTCTTACTGCTAGAATTCCTGTATCTGATGGACACCCCACTTAACAGGTACCAGCAAGATGACTCAAGCTCAGCTTCCTTTCTAGGATGTCCATCGGCCCACAAGAAACTCCTCAAGCTGAGCCTGGATGGGAGCGGGATTTGGTGGAGAATGGATCCATGCATCTGTATGACTGAGTCCCTTCACCATTCATCTGAAACTATCACAAATTGTTAATCAGCTATACCCCAATGCAAAATGTTTTTGGTATTAAAAATATATATAAAAATTATATTAAAAGAAGAAACTCAGGCTGCTCCACATCCAACCTCTGCCTCCCCTCCCGTGTCTCTCAGAGGTGAATCGATGTGTCCACTTCTTAAGCCAACATCCAGCTAGGGAAGGCAAGTCTCCCTTTGTTTGCAGCATCTCCAATCTTTTAGTATTTCCCTGGGTCATCTCACTTGTCTTCATGGTGAGAGGTATGATCTCTTATGTCTTCCTTCTTCCCTCCCCAGGTTTATTAGAAACACTGAGAAGAGATGCTCAGTGGTGACTGGTGACAGGCTGGGTGGGCAACAGGAAAGCCCCATGAACCTCTTGGTGTTTGTTTCCTGGCCTTCTGTAGCAGATAAACAAAACCAGGAGGGGCTTAAGCAACAGAAATGTGTTCTCTTGTGGTTCTGGATGCTGGAAATCCAAAACTGAGATGCTGGGACAGCCACGGCCCTGTGAAGGCTCTAGGAAAGAATCCTTCACTTCTGGCAGCTTCTGGTGGCTTCAGACATTCCTTGGCTTGTGGTAGCATCACTCCATTCTCTGCCTCTATCTTCACAAAGCTTTCTCCCCTCTGGCTCTGTGGAGGCCACTTCTCTTCTTATAGTGAAAGTGAAAGTCGCTCAGTCGTGTCCGACTCTTTGCGACCCCATGGAATGGTCCATGGAGTTCCCAATCCAGGGATCAAACCCAGGTCTCCCGCATTGCAGGTGGATTCTATACCAGCAGCCATCAGGGAAGCCCTTCTTTTCTTATAAGGACCCCAGTAACTGAATTTAGGGACCACCCTACACCAGTATCACCTCTTCTTGACTAATTATATCTGCGAAGGCCCCATTTCCAAATAAGGCCACACTTGAAGGGTCCAGATAGTCATGAATTTTTGCAAACCACTATTCAACCCAGTACAGTCTTGTTACGGGGCTTCCCAAGGTGGCAGAGTAGTAAAGAATCTACTTGCCAATGTAGGAGATTCAACAGACTTGGGTTTGATCCTCTGGGTGGGGAAGATTCACTCTAGCATTCTTGCCAGGAAAATCCCATGGACAGAAGAGCCTGGCGGGCTACATACAGTCCATGGGGTCACAAAGAGTCAGACAGGAAGACATGATGGAGTGACTGAGAACACACACATACACACACAATCTTGCTACAGAAAACTTCTAGGTCATTTACTTGAGATGCAGAAGAAGCAGAGAGAAGCTTTGAGATGTGTCTTGTTCCACAGAGGGCTTCAACGGAGAGAAACTTTAACGATGGTGTAATACAGGATTCACGCAGGCCCATGAGTGAGATCTACAAAAGAAAAAAGGAACAAAAGGTGGGGGGAAGATAGACAATAATACGTCATGAAGATTGCTGGCTAAAAAGACGTCCAAACTACCCTGGACCCAGAAATGACCAGCTCCTTACTCCCCAGGCCCCAATCCCCTTCCCTTTCCTCCCCACTCTCCAACCACTGTACCATAAGTGACCATGCCAACCACCCCCAGCCTCCACAGCCAGCCCCTCACCAGGAAGGGGAGAAGCTACATCATGCCTCTGGAAGAAGGCATTTGCCCAGCCCTTATGAATACTCCTGATACACTTTCCCTGGGAGTGAACGTACCAGGGGTGTTTCTTCTATCCCCACTTGGGATCCTGCCATTCTTTGTATGAGGAAAAACACCCTAATCCCCAAAACTAACTTCTAAATCTGCCCTTCCAGAAGGTAGGGATTCTCTATATCACCACCACTAGAAAAGACTTGTTTATATTACAATAGGATAAACTTTAAAATATCCAACTTCATACATCAAGCCAAAGGGAGTATCTTGAAGAATGAAAATGTAACCTAGGAGAATTCTACTCATTCATTTTCTCATTAAAAGAATGTTTAAAACCTAGTCTATATCCTTCCCCCTCAAAAGAGTGACAAATACTTCCTTATATGTACCACTAACTTTTAAAGTTAATTATTCTAAATAAATAAATGTATCATCTTCAAGATTAAAAATGAAAATCGCATTTAGTAATTTTTGATGGCCTGTGGACATGTTACTGAGATTTGATTTCACTTCAATTAGATAGTTTCTTACAATGACATATCTTAATAAATGTTAAAATGTGATTCTTTCTTTTTAATAATTAGACATGAACACAGACTCTGGGCAGAAGCCTCAGTTCTGTTCCAGCTCTTTTTCTATCTGGGTAGACCTGGCAAAATAACTGCCTCTGTAAACTTCAGTATTTTCATCTGGAAAATGGGTTTAATGTTGTAACCTACCTTAAAGTCTTATGATGGGATTGAATGAGTTAATGTATGTAAAGCTCACAGAACAGAGTCTGAAACACAGCCATCATTACCTGAGTTCTGCTGTTGTAGTTTCTTAGGAGGTCTTGTCTGCCTGGTCTTTTCTCTCTACACTCTACATTTTCTCTCTATATTTGCAAAATACAGGGGAAAATATACCAGCTGTTATCTCTCCCCAAGCCCTCAGCATGGTGCTCAGCAGAAGCTGGCTACTTCCAGGGTTGTGGTTTGAAGCTGTGGAATCATTTACTTTCTTGTGGCATTTTGATACAGTTCAGAATTATTGATCTTGGTTTCTGGGAACAATATGGTTACATAGCAGATACTTTCAGACCAAATTTTGTTTTCTCTTAGAAAGATGAAGAGTCACAGCCTCCCAGCCTTGACACAGAAGAACCTTCAGTTGAGAGTCAGGATCCCCCAACTCTCTTCCCATCTCTGCCGCCTACTATCTAAGTTATTCCTTTTTGTTTATTTATTTTTGACTGTTCAATTGTGTGATTATATATATATATATATATATATATATATATATACACATATACACATATATATTTTTTTAACTTTTTATTTTGTATTGGAGTATAGCGGATTAACAGTTCTGTAATAGTTTGCGGTGAACAGTGAGGGGATGCAACCATATATATGCAGGGTTTCCCTGGTGGCTCAGCTGGTAAAGAATCTGCCTGCAATGCAGGAGACCCAGGTTTGATCTCTGGGTGGGGAAGATCACTTGGAGAAGGGAATGGCTACCCACTCCAGTATTCTTGCCTGAAAAATTCCATAGACAGAGGAGCCTGGCAGGCTACAGCCCATGGGGTCACAAAGAGTCAGACAAAATTTAGCATCTAACACTTTGGGGTGCCTTGCCAGAATACCATACACTAATGACTTAAATAACAGCCCAGAGGAATCGGATAGAGAGGGAAGTGGGAGGGGGGATCGGGATGGGGAATATGTGTAACTCTATGGCTGATTCATGTCAATGTATGACAAAACCCACTGAAATGTTGTGAAGTAATTAGCCTCCAAATAATAAAAAAATTTTAAAAAAAGAAAAAAAAATAACAGCCATACATGTGTATGTACCCATTCTAACGGATCCATGTGGCCATACATATACATGTATCCATTTTAAGGGATCTTTTTTTAAAAATCACTTTTTCCCACACAAAAGTTCTCCTATCTGGACAGAAAAGTTCCTGTGAGATTGTATGATTAATAACAGCCCCAGTGACAGCAACTTCACCTCTATCACAGTCCAGGCATGAATGCTTTAGAATTACCAACTCCTCCAATCCTCTAGATATGGTTCCCACACCAGGAATATATAGAGTTTACACTCTCATTATCCCCATCTTACAGCTGGGCAAACTGAGGCCCAGAGCCCACTGCTGGTACCTGGTAAGTCCAGAGTCTGTCTCCAGAGCCTGACTTCTTAGCCACTACCCAGTAATGGCACCTCCAAGTTCATCAGCATGTGCCGGATAATCAAATACCTAATGCACTTCCCAGAAAACACAGCTCATGTTGGACCCAGCACCCTCCAACCTCTGTGATGTCACTGAAAGAGTCCCTCAACTCAGTCCTTCAAGAAGCAATTCCATTTGCTCTCTTGAAACTTTCCTGAGTCTCGGTGCCAATAGCCATCACTCTTACTAAGACACATATTTTAACCCTGGGACTGACATGGCCATCACGATGTCCTGAGTTGGTGTCCGTGTTTTATATGAATTGTCGCACCTCCCCAGGCACTTGATTACCCTCCAATGTGAGAGACTGTCTTCCTCCATCAGCACCTCCCTGCTGGAGCGCATAGTAGACTCAGTAAATACCATCACAAGTCAGAGCCTCACCCACATGTGGCACCTCCTGGTCTGAGGCCATCTATTGATTTAGCTGTTAGGGTGTGGGGGGTGGGTGGGGAGAAAGCTGGGGCTCCTGAATTCACTGCGTGGGAATGGGGTGGAGGTAGCATAGTGAACCAGGACCAGCAGTGGAAGAGGACTGCAGCTATTCAGGGAAAATGCGGAGCTTAGACAAACCAGGCTAATTCCTGTAACAGGATGTAAGACCGTAGCACCAGATGGATACCGAGTTGCCACAGGAACCTCCTGAATGTAGGAACACCCAGTCTCACAAGAGTTGCCTAGAAGGAGCAATGCATCATTCACAAAGACTTTTCCACCTTTATCTTTGTGAAATATTAATGGCCCCAGCTGGCCTTTGTTCTGCTGACCATGGACAGAGAACCTGTCCCTAGGGAAGGCAGACTCAGAGCCCAGGATTGAAATTCCATCTAGCTTTTGGGTCAATGGAAATCTTTTAAGCTATGACAATAACTCAGGCCCACTCCTTCCTTCATTTAATTCCAGGGGCTTGGAGGAAGTTTTATCCATGGGGCAGAATTCCATTTCATTTTTAAACCCACACAACGTGACTGTGGAGACCGAAAGCTCACTGGCAGAATCAAGGGTTTACAATGTACAGCTCATTCTCTGTAGATGACTGTAGCTACAAGTGTCATGTACTGGCCCCAGTGGCCCTCAACCCCACAGCCTTGGAGTAAAGCTCATTTTAAGATGTATACCAAGCATGTACACATGAAGACAGGGTTAGATCTTTCTGTGTGTCTGGTTCGAAGCTCCGTGCACCAGATTGTTAATATCAGAAGATTATCTGAATGTCAATGGACATGTCTCTACATCAGTGCTATCTGGAAGAGGCCAGTAGATCCACACAAGACAAAGAAGAGAGAAAGGAAAGGAGATGCTTCTGATAGAAGCTACAGAAGCCTGGTGGTTCAGGAAGAAAAACCCAGCTGCAAAGACAGAGTTGCAAAGCGGGATATTGCTCCTCATGGGGCCCCAGAAACCCCAGCAAGAAAAGGCAGGCTCAATGCCAGGTTCTGAAACAGTGACAGCGAATGTGTATCCAACTCTCAAGCATTTGGTGGTTTACCTGCATCCCGTGTGTTGACCAGATGTTGCCTACTGAAGCCGACTCTGTGTGATTAAAGGCCAAGTCTAGTGAAGCCCCCATCTAAAATTCACATTTGGAACCTCACACACACACACACCAGCAGATGCTACGGATGCCCCATCCATATCCCCGTGGCCCTTCCTTTCCCGTGCACTCTGACCCAATGTCCAACCTCCAACACCTGCACTTCTCTGCCTGAAGGCTTTCTCTGGCTCCCAAAACCTGATCTGCTCATAGACACTGCAGACTGGAATTGACTAATGCTACTGGGAGCAGCCAGTGGCTGATGGAAGCTAGTGGCTACATACACCCCAAGGTGGGAAAATTCTGTAGTTCAAGTTCAACATCATTTCCCAAAGTCTCCCAGTAGCATTAATCTCTAATTTCCCATGAAAATAACTTGCTGAGCTTGAATATTCATCTCAGAATCTGCTTCCAGGGAAAGTTAAGCTTGGATATATGTTACACAGACACACACACACTACTATTAATAGAAGGCTTAAACTGTACAACCCTCTTTGGTTACATTATCTTATTTGATCTTCACACCAATTTGATTACTGTTCTTATCATTCCACTTTAGAAATGAGGAAACTGAGTCTCAGAGAGCTAACAGATCCCCAGAGCCATACAGTCTACTCAAAACTAACCACTTTGAGGTGCTTCCAATATCTTCAGTATTTCCACTGTGGTAGTGCTGCCTCAATGGAAGTGGCAACCAAGAACACACTTTCAAAAGACTCTTTTATAGTCCCCATGTCTCTTGGTGAAAGCAAAATTGATATGAAGGCAGAAACAGCATTACTCTAAACTTAGTGATGAATCTGTTCTTACCCATCCCCCACCATCAACTGGCTTACCCCCCGAACAATAGTTGTTATTTAGTCACTAAATCGTGTCTGACTCTTTGAGACCCCATAGACTGTAGCCCACCAGGCTCCTCTGTCCATGGGATTTCCCAAGCAAGAATACTGGAGTTGGTTGCCATTTCCTACTCTAGAGTATCTTCCCAACCCAGGGATCAAACCCTTGCCTCCTGCATTGGTAGGCAGGTTCTTTACCACTGAGTCACCAGGGAAGCCACAAATAATAGTAGATGTTTAATAAATACATGGTGGATGGATGGATGGATGGATGGATAGATGGATAGACGGGTGGATGGGTAAATATATAGCCATTATCAGTCCTCAAAGAATTTCTATGTCTACTGACCATGAGCAAGGACAAGGGTGGAGTTATAATTTATTATATGTGATTTGCATATAACCTATTGCCTATTTTATGTCCCAGGACCAACAACATCTGAAAGGGTTCATGTGAGAATGTTATCTATTGGAGCTATCAGAGCAGAAAAAGTCTGAAGAAAACAAGTTTCAAACAGTAACCAGTGACTGGGTTAAAATCCAGTAGTGGTTCTCATGCCTAAGTGAGAATAGAAACCATCTGGGAAGCTGGTAAGAAATGCTGATTTAATTTAATAAGAACCCAGGGATCATGTAATATCCTCAGATAGTTCTAAAGACATCACAAAGGTTGTGATGCTCTGAATAAGGACAGAGGGATCCCCTCACAGAGACCTTTTCTTCTCTCTTTTAGTTTACTGTCAGGATTCACCTTATTAGGTCAGCATCACAAATATGCATGAAGATTCAAGAAGAAGTCACTGGTGGGATATGTATATCACTCCCACGCTAGGTACTCACTGAATGTGTCAGGGGAAACACAGAACCAAAGCCTTAGGGGTATACTCTTCTGGGTAGGCCAGAATACTCAACCCCCCACCTGGTGCATCAACTCCTTTAGCTGCTGCCAAAAGAAGGCATGGTCTCAGTTTATTTTTTAAAAAGTCTTTACTAAATTTGTTACACTGTTGCTTCTGTTTTTTTTTTTTTTTTTAACGTTTTGGTTTTTTGGCTATGAGCTATGTGGGATCTTCGCTCCTCAACCTGTATCCCCTGCACTGGAAAGTGAAGTCCCAACCACTGGATCACCAGGGAAGTGCCAATTTGAACATTTTCTGTGATAGGAAGTTCTCTGCCTCCTGAAACTGCCCACTCATTGTTGAACACTTTGGCTACACAGCTCTTAGTGATTCTAGTTCTGTTTACTAAGACCACAAAGATGAGGTCATATCTGCCTGCACCATGATAGCTCATGGAATATTTAGGGACAGATGGCATCTCTACCATAAGTAACCCCTTTATTCCTTTAAGAATCCATGAGATAGGAATTGATGACTATTAACATCTAGGTGGTACCCTCCAGACATACCTTTGAATTCAGCCTCCCAGGTGTGGTCAAATAAACAAGCAGGGAATCTTACACACCATCACATCCTTTTATGGATACTCTACCTCCATTATTGCCTTCTAAAATCCCATTAGCTGATCTAGGAGCCGCATCCTATTGAACCAAAATTCAATTAAAACCCCAAAGTCTTCCATGGAAACCTCTCTCTGTGTGGTCCTTGATTCAGTTATCAGCACTCGTTGAGTAAAGCCATTCACCCGTATTGTGACTGATCCAACGATTCAGCCTGCATTTTGCCACCTCTCCATCTGCTCCACTCAGGAAGAGTCTCACTGCTTTTCCGCCTTCCTGTGTTCACTAGATATAGGTAGAACTGTCAAAAAATCAACTGTCCCACCCTTTTCCCCTGGAGATGCATCATCGTGACATTGGAGGAGACTGTTGATCTGGGATCTGATTATATCAGCAGAAAGACATGATGGATAAGACTTCATTTCTTATGAAGATAAGAGTGAAATGAAGAGTTCTTGTCATGAAAAATTACTTCCTTCCATGCCAACACTGGAGTATAGCATAACCAGGGTACTGTCAGAGTATCCAGTGAATGAGGGAACTTTATTCCTGTCTGAGACACTGATGGTTTAATAAATGTTTAATCCATTTACATTTATTTTGATCTATTGTAGCTATCACTTCCCTTACTATTTTTTTCTTCCCTACCTTCTGCTCTGTTTTTGTTTCTTTTTCTTAATCCCTTTTTATTGCTATTATTTTGAAATTTTGTATATTTACATTTCTATATTTTTATTATTACAGTATAAGCATGCCCTAGTATTTTTTTCAGATTTTGCTG
The DNA here is from genome assembly GCF_963930625.1 of Muntiacus reevesi. Classification (NCBI taxonomy): domain Eukaryota; kingdom Metazoa; phylum Chordata; class Mammalia; order Artiodactyla; family Cervidae; genus Muntiacus; species Muntiacus reevesi. Next base: position 27,425,372 of record NC_089256.1, read on the forward strand.
CTAAGCAGTATCTCTACTCTCCCACCAGATAAGAACCTTTAATTCCACCCCAAATACTGCCTTTCTATATCACCCATGATACTGATGTCTAGAATTTTCACTCCTTCTCATTTCAAATAAGTATCCCCTCAAATATTATTATTACTCTTCTTATAGTAGATCTTCAACATGCTTTTACCAGTTTCATAACATTTTTGCATTTTGATGCCCACTGATCCCATATAGCTTGCATTTTCTTCTTTCCATATTGCATTATTTTATTTGCTCTTTCAGGTAGTAAGTCTCTTAGTCTTGTGTGTCTGAAAATATCTTTATTTTACCTTTACTTATATCAGGGAGTGAACCAGTTATATTGAGAGAATTTTGAGGTGAATAAAAAAAAGGAAAATGATTATAAGGACTCTTAGCCCAGCCCTTCCAGCATTCCATGCTCATAGCTGCTGGGAAAAGCTGCCCTCCCTCTTGAATGATCTTTTAACTGAGTATAGATATGAAGTTGATAGTTACTTTCTCTTACCACTTAGAAAATAGTATTTGAACATCTTCTGACATCTGTTGTTGCCAATCAAAAGTCTGCTATCAGTCTAATTGCTGTTCCTTTTCAGATACATGTTTTAAATATTTTTATATCATTGTACATATTCTGTAGTTTAGTTGCAAAGGGTAAGTTGTGGATTCATGTTATTCGCCCTCTTCAAGATTTAGGATTCTATTGCAAACTGTTTTAATAATTTTTCGTTATGGAAAATACTCCACCAATATGTCTTTGGCTATTATTTCTCCTTCATTCTTCTCTAATTTCTTTCTGGAACTCCTATTAGCTGTATCTTGGAGCTTCTTATTTTGTGTTCACTGTCTCATTTTCTATTTCGTATTTATACCATCTCTTTTCCTCTTTGAGCTGTATTTTGAGCTTTTTCTTTTTCAGCTTTATCTTCAAGGTTATTTCCTCTTCACTTGCATTAGCAATCTTTGTTTCTTTCTCAACCCACCTTCTTTTCATTTTACATTACAAAATCTGTTTCTCACTTTTCACCCTGATCATCTAAATAATGCCTGCTTTCAGATTCCTTGGACATTACTCTTACCTGCAGTTCTCAGTGACTTCTCCCATTTGTTCCATCTATTGACCTTCTCTCCAGGCGTAGATGTTTCTGTTGACCTTCTCTTGAGGGGTAGATGTTACTGTGTATCTTTTAATTTTTTAGTTCCTTAAGAGAAACAAGAACACACAGGCTTGCCAGGTGTGTGAGATGCAAGCTTGTCTTTGTGTATTTTTGCCCTTGTAAGGATTCCCACTGGATGCCCTGGGCGTTGGAGGTCATCTTAGGAGGACAGTCGAACTTTAGCTCCTGCAGGCTCTGCGGAGCTCCAGGCTGATTTTCATGTTCACGTGCTAGACTCGTCTTCAGTGGGATTTTTCTGCTCAGTGGGGTTTTTCGGGTTTGAGCTCTGGCTGTGTATATTTAGTCTCACGATCACACTGTACAAGCTTGAGCTTTCTAATTTCCCACACGTAACTCTTGCTACCCAAGGTCCAGAGCATGAAGCCCACATCTGGGGCTGGTGGGTGGCACCTTAATCCCTATTTCACTGACAGACAGTCCTTATTACCGGGAGTTCAGTGTCACCTTCTGCATGAGGATCTTGATGCTTGAACTCAATGCCCGTGCAGTTACAACCCACACGCCCCGGAGACACCCCTTCCAGATTCCCCCATGCCTCCTTCTCCTCCAGCTCTGACTCTTTGCTCCTGAAGTCTGCAGGACGTCCCCTTTTCAGCTTTTGATCTCACCTGAAGATTGTGTTTTGTTATTTTTGGACTGAAAGGGAGACTTTCTCAATTATCTCAGTCAACCATCTTGATCAGACATTTCAAGGATCTTTGAAACATTAGCAGATTTAATTCAAGGGCAATGCTTTCCCCGTAGTCTTTAAGTGGATGTCTTTATAGCCACCCACCTCTGCATCTGAGTTCTGAAAGAGCAAGCAAGTACCTTTTCAGCAACACAGACACACACACACACACACACACACACACACACAAATCACTCACACTCACAGAGGCAAAAGCATAACCTCACAGGAACTGCTCTGAAGGGGAAAGTACCATGTGAATAACCAACTTCTGATACGTTCAGTGAACACTAATCCTGGTGTCTTCTCTGTTCTCATCAAGTAGACGATGTTAAGGAAACAAATGGAAAGTTTCTACCTCTGTGTTCTTGGCATGGAAGTGAAAGGACTCACCTGATAAGAAGCACCATTTGTCTTGGAAATATAATTTTGAGAATAAAACTCTTTGCAACGCCTCATCCTCACCCTGGTCAGAAACTCTGAGCAGTTGCATGTGTATGCAAAGCTGAATGGGCCTGAAGTTCAGTTGTTCAATAAGTTACAATAGAAATGTTAACTGCAGTATTGATTTTTTATTATGTTTGTATTGCCTGTTTAATTTTATTTTGCTTGCAGGAAATTTTTTAATCAAAAATTCAGTTATTGAAATGCCCCCATCAGCCAAGTGATACTAGCAATGCTGAGGAAACACAGACATTAAATCCCTCCTGGCTTTTCTCTCTTCCCCGTTCGCCCACCCCCAGCTCAAAACTAAAAGCTCCTCCATTTCCAACTGAGAGTAAATGCGTGTGACCTTCAGTTCCACAGAGGTTAACCTACTCTGATTAACTTTTCCATGTTATTCCATTAAATAAAAACAGTTTTGACACCCAGAGACTAAAGCATCCTAGAGATAATACAATAACCCTATGCAATCATTTCAAATTGGATTGTAATAATTCATTTAGGTGACCATACATATTTGTTATATGTAATATGAAACATCGCAAAATGAAATCAATAGAAATGTTTCTTGTTAATGAAGATATACTGGGCTGTTATGTGTGGGTTGCGGACTCAATACCACAGAAATCTTATTTGTATTATAAATTTCAGGGTATCCTGAGAGTTACAAATGAAGATAGCATTTCTTAAAGAAGCGATGGCTGGTCATTTAGAAAATTATATCATAAATTTTATGTCATTTCTTGGTCTTTCAAGATCTCTGCAAGCAACATAGTCTTATAATTTAAGTAAAAATTCTGGCTGAGTGATTGCATTCAACTATTTGCAAATGAACTTTTACCCGAACTTTCATTTCAAAATTACAGAGTTCAAAACAATTTAGCTTTGGTAAGTCTGAAGATGTTACCACAGAAGAGTTTAAAATACTTTTCAGGGTATTTCTTTCCCCCAACATAAAAACTGAAGCTATCGATGGAGAAATCAATAGATACAGGTTTAAATATATTTTTACACATCAGCTACTGTGACTAAAATGGACTTCACTAGAATACTACCCTTAACTTCACAAACAAAATACAATATAACATAACATTATATAGTATAGTATGTGATAATATATCATATGCACTCATTTATATGTATAAATAAGATTGTCATAATTGTGTGCTACCTAGGCTCAAGTGGTATTTTAAAAGGCCCATTTTAAGAGTAAGTTCAGCATTTTGCACAATGTCATGCTGATATTTCAGAGGAACAGTGGGCAAATATCTGCAATAGATACCAAGAATAGTGAAGTCATGAATTATGATGCCATTTACATTTCTCTTCTGGAGAAGGACATGGCAACCCACTCCAGTACTCTTGCCTGGAAAATCCCATAGACAGAGGAGACTGGTAGGCTACAGTCCATGGGGTCTCAAAGAGTCGGACACGACTGAGCGACTTGACTTGACATTTCTCTTATCAAAACTCACATGCTTTCCTTCTTGTGAAACCTGACACCTTGAGGAAGGCCCATAAGAATAGCATCCACGGAGAACTCTACTCTTTGCTCTATGGTGACTTCAAATGGAAGAAAATCCAAAAAAGAGGAAATGTTCATGTATACAAACGGTTCAGCAGTTAAGAACCCTCCTGCAGGAGATGCAGATTTGATCCCTGGGTCAAAGAAATCTGGAGAAGGAAACGGCAACCCGCTCCAGTATTCGTGCCTGGGAAATCCCATGGACAGAAGAGCCTGGTGGGCTACAGTCCATGGGGTCAGACCTGGTTTAGCAACTAAAACAACAACAACAATAAGTGATTCACTTCCCTGTATAGCAGAAACAAACACAACACTCTAAAATAACTATACTCCAATAAAAATCAATAATAATAAAAAAAAGAATAGCATCCATCTCCCAAGTGAGAAAGGAGAATTACAAAACACAAGCAGAGTTATTTGCAATATGTAAATGATCATCCTAGACAGTGTAAGTTTAAAACAGACTCATCACAAAGTAACTATGATCATGTTTCTTCATCGGCTATCTTTTTGGCTAATGCGACCCTCTGCTGTTTTGGCCACACTCTCTGAAACACTTACTTGTAGGTAAACACAGGCCAAAATGGCACTGGCTTTAACTGGGTCAACGGCTTTCATTCACAACCTGGTTCTGTCTGCATCCCGTGTGTGCCTGTTGGTGGGGTGGTGTTCACCCCCATACCCACACGAGGGCTGTCTGAACGGACAGGAGCTGGGCCTGGCTTGGCCTCTGCCTCCTGCTTTCAGGCTTTTAGGCGTCTTGAGTCCAAGGCCTTCAGATGATGTTGCCCTCTAACTCTCCTCTGCACTGTTTCCTGCCTTCTCCTCACTTACCTCCCACACTCACCGGAGACTCGGGTTCCTGTGTTCAGGTCATAGGTGTCCACGCATGAGCATTCCAGCCTCTTCTGCAGAACACGCCTGAGACGTTCATCATCAGGACTGGCTCTGCCTCTGACTTGGGAACCTGGGATCCTGTGTTTACACCCTCTCCACCTCCTCCAGGGCTTCTCCTTGGTGTCATCCCTGATGTCTGGAACCACCCCTTTCCTCCTGATTCTGCCCTCATCCTGACAACATATTCTAGCTTTGCCTGCCTTAAAAAAAGAACCACAATTCTCTGGATCTGGGCTTCTGAGTTCCTCTCTAGTTACTTCTCTCTCTCTCTCTCTCCCTTCCTAGTGAAATTTCTTGAAGGAATAGCTTGCACTTGTCTTTTCTTCTCCCCTCCTCGGGTGCCACCAACAGCACCCTCTGAAACTGTGCTGGCTGAAGTCAGCAAGGCCCTGTTCATTTTCAAATCTAATGGAAACATGTCTGTCTGTCTTTTTCTCTAACCCCTGTGGCTATGAATCGCCATTCATACAACATTATCACTTCGTGAATTCGTAAATTCCCAGATCCTTTGTTGGTACATCTTTATCCATGAAAGATCCCTCTTCCTTCATCTGCTCTTTTTTTCTTAATCTGATTTTTTTCAATGATACACTATTCTGAACATTCATAGACCTTTGAATAGTAGGTTCAGCCCCGATTCTCTTATTTTCTCATCCTCTGCAGTTGTTCCTGGCAGCCTCTCCCTCTTGCTGGTATTAACTGCTGCTCTCCATCTCTTCTTCCTGACGTGCAGGTCCCACTCCAGTCACTTAGATGCCCATAGGCTGCTGCAGCAAGCTGACCTCTGCACCACCCACCAGTCTGTTCTCCTCTTTCACTGTTTGTGTTGGTGATTATCTGTCTTGCCAACCAAGTCGGATAACAGAATGCTTCTGGCAAAACTGTTATCACATCTCAGAAACGTATCTCTCCTCCCACACCCCAGTCAAGGGCTTTCGTCATTTCTTGCTGGATTTGGTTTAACAGTCACCTTATTAGCCTGGCTCTTCGGTCTTGCCCCAGCACCTTCCAACAACCCAATAACCTCTCCCCATTTCTACACAGATAATTTTTCTTTATGCAAACTGAAATCCTATCATGCCTCTTCCCTACTTGGAAGGCATAAGGGTATTCCTTAAACTCATCATCACAGAAAACAAATAAGAACCTGCTATATAGCACAGGGAAGTTTATTCAATGCTCTCTAAGGGCCTATATGGGAAAAGAATCTTAAAAGAGAGAGAGTAGATATGTGTGTGTGCGTGTGTGTGTGTGTGTGTGTGTGTGTGTGTGTGTGTGACTGATTCACTTTGCTATACACCTAAAACTAATGCAACATTATAAATCAACTACACTACAATTAAAAAAAAAATTTTTTTAACAAAAATAATACAAAGACTAGGCAGTCCAAAATCTGGAGGGCAAGCTGGCAGACTGGAGATTCAGTTAAGAATTTATGTTGCTGTCATGAGTCTGATGGATGGAAAGTGGGGCAGAATTCGTATGTTGTAAACTAGAGGTAGAATTGCTACTTCTTTGGGGAACTTCAGTCTTTGCTCTTAAAGCCTTCAAATGATTGGGTGAAGCCCATCCAGATTATGGGGCTTCCCTGGTGGCTCAGACAATAAACAATCTGCCTACAATGAGAGAGACCCAGGTTTGATCCCTGGGTCAGGAAGATCCCCTGAAGAAGGGAATGGCAACCCACTTCAGCATTCTTGCCTGAATAATCCAATGGGCAGAGGAGCCTGGCAGGCTACAGTCCATGGGGTTGCAAAAAATCAGACCCAACTGAACAACTAACACTTTCATCCACATTATGGAAGCTAATATGCTTTATTAAAATCAACTGATTGCAGATGTCAATTGTATCTAAAAATACTTTCACAGAAACATCTAAACTAGGGTTTGACCAAACCACCATGTGGTGATGGAGGGTGATCTTTTGGGTAAGGAGATATCTCATTTCCTCAAAAGTTAACAAGGACTTCAATTTTTACTCACTTAACCTCTGAAGTAGGAGGTAAGGAAAAGAATACCTAGTGAAATAACAAAAACAAGAACCTTCATGCCATCGAAAGAGATCATCCAAAAAGCCGTGAGACTCTGCACAAAGTATAACGCTGTTACTTTTTTTTATTGACACTGATTGGCTTGTGCTTGAAACTTCCCAAGAAATTTAGAAATATGGACAACAGGATTAGAAGGAGTTTGAACTATGACCCAAGAGATCAAATCCTGACAACTTGGTATGCTAAACTATATTAAAATGTATGACTCTGAAGGAAGAGATCAATATTTTTTTTTTTCTGTTTGTGGAGAGCCTGTGCTAAAGAATAGAGAGAAATAGGCAGCCTGAGACTGTGAACTGTATCCTAAGGATTTCCCTGGCTTGTAGTCATCCAAGGAGGTCATTTATAGAAAGGGAAAATGTTACCTGCTTCCAGAAAGAATAACAGAAACATTTGCTTGTTTGCTTGTTATTGCAAAATCAAGAAGAAATTTATAAATTACTCATGCCTTAAAAACCACATGACTGCCGCTATAGACATGACCCAACCAAGACATTCTTTTAAGTATAGTGAAATATAGCTGAAAAATGCATCTTTCTCTTAATCTGGGTGCCATGGAGGTTTTTGTCCAGGGTATTTACTCCTTCTGTGCAGCCATATTGCAATGACTGCTCTTCTCTACAACCCTGTCGGAGGTCTCTGTCCCCCACATACACCCTTTCTCCCCTACCCCTTCAGGCCTAAGGGAGGCACCAACTTCCCCTTAAATACATCATCAATCCTTCCTGAAGTCAACACAATGTAGGAGAGACAACACGCCAAGGAGGGGAAAATTTAAGTCCTAAGGAAGAGAGGGAGGAGGAGGGAAGGGGAAAATGATGTAGGTAGGGATAAGAACAAGTGTGATGGGAAATGTAGAGGTTCAGAGAATGACCAGCTCCTTACTGAGCTTGTTTTACAGAAAAAGCACATATTAGAGACAGACTGAAGGATTTCTGGGGTGGACTGGACTGGTATTTCTCTTAGGACTTAAACCTTTCCATTCTTGGCCCTTCACTATTCCCGCATAAACAAGAACAAGCTCAATAGAAAAAATCAAGTTCACGCTAAGTAGCAGTAGCACATTGCGCAGTGTGCACAAGGCCATGCTTAAAATTATCATCTTTAGAGTTAGACGGGCTAACTGCCACAGGCTTCCCTTGTAGCTCAGCCGGCCAAGAATCTGCCTGCAGTGCAGGAGATCTGGGTTCGATCCCCGGGTCTGGAAGATCCCCTGGAAAAGGAAATGGCAACCCACTCCAGTATCCTTACCTGGAAAATCTCATGGACAGAAGAGCCTGGTGGGCCATGGGGTCTCAAAGAGTCAGGCACGACTGGGCGACTAACACTTCCTTCCTTCCTTGTTTTCTGTCCAGTTCATCCAAGCTTCAGTGGGGTGACTGTGCAAATTACTGAAACTCCCTGAACTTTAGTTTACCTCTCTATTGTGTAGGACTGGTGCTATTACCTCGAAAGTTGAGAAGATTAAAAAAAAAAAAAGAATGAGTGTTTAGCCTGCTGTCCTGTATTAATGAAGTGGTCAAATAATAGTAGTGCTTGTTATTAATTTAAAGAAAATAAGCATAAAGCTGAACTTAATTTTTAAAGACTGAAACTGGATGGCAGGTGTGCTGAAAACTGTATATTCTCTGTGGTCACTCCTTGAGCCCCTCTTCTCCCCATCTCTGCTCCTCCTGTTGACATGACATCTTCTAAGACTTGCACCTGGATCCTCTACAACTTTTCCAGATTCTCTTTCTCAGAGAGCTCAAGTCTTCAAGACCTTAATTCTTTTCGTTGTTGTTGATGATGATGATGAAATTGCTCACACAGGATCTCCAGTTGCCAAGATCTCATCTGGGTCAGTGTTTCCCAACCTTGCTTTTATAAAACTTGCAGGAGGTGGCGGGGTGGGGTGGGGTGCAGTTAAAAATCCCTGAACCCAAATCTGCAAGGGGCATGGGGATTTGCACCTGAACGGCCCCGGAGGTAACTCTGTGATCAGGCAAATTTAGAATAAAAGAGACTGTTCAGCATGGCCACCATGGTCTCCATGCCCTGCACACACCCTGATCTGTATCAGCAACTCCACCCTTGAACCACACCTATAAAACTCCTCAGCAAATCCCCTGGGCTGGGACACACAGTTTTTGAGACAGGAATGCCCTGTGCCCCTGGCAAAGCAATAAAGTTCTTCTTTTCTATTTCACTCAAAGTTCTTGTCTCTGGGATTCTATTTGGCAACAGTGCACGGAGGCCAATTTTTTGGCATCACTGCCAGTAAAGATCTACAACCAAAGATTTCAAGAAGGAACCACAGCAAGACTGACAGGAGGGGAGAGTCACAGCACAGGCAAATCTCATACTCTCAGGTGATGACTCACAAATAGGATACATTACATTACAGAGGTTCTCCCTAAAAAGTGAGCGGTCTGAGCCCCGGATCAGGATCCCCAGCCTAGGGACCCTGTGCTTAAAAGGTAAGCCCCCAAAGACGTTTGGCTCTGAAGGCCTGCAGGGCTTACTCTCCGGAGTCTCAGAGGGCTGAGGGAAATAGAGACTCCACTCTAAAGGATGCACACAGAATCTTCCATTCCAGGATCCAGAGCAGAAGCAGAGATTTGAAAGGAGCCTCGATGAGACCTACCTGTTGATCTCAGAAAGTCTCCTGGAGTGGCAGGAGGCAACTGGAGCTCACCCTGGGAACACAGATCCTGGGAGCAGACATTTTTGGGGGGTTTATTCTACCACGTGGCCCCTGGTGCTGGCAGCCAGCATTGTGGCATCCACTGTCCAGCTTATTAACCTTAGGACCCAGCCGAATGTCCACCCAACTGCCTGTAGGAACCAGTACTGGGACATCTCAAGCCAAGCAACTAACTGGGTAAGGACACAGCCCATCCACAGGCAGAGAGGCTGAGCCCATAGAAGCCCCTGTACGTTACCCTGCCTACCAGAGAACCCAGAACCTGGCCTCAGACACCAGCGCTCAGGCCTGAGACTCAGGGCCCCCAGTACCCTGCAGCAAGAGACACTCCCCAAGGTCCCAGCTCCACTCAGCAGTGGACAAGCACCAGACCCAGAATCCCTGGCCCTTCCCACCAGCGAGCTTGCCCTAGCCTCAGGACAAGCTTCACTCATCAGCGACAGACACAAGCAATGTTCCCTCTGTGCCCACTTCCTGGAGAGCTTTTGTCATAAATCGATGCTGAATATTGCCAAAAAATTTTCCACATCTATTTTTATCCCTCCATTTGCTAATATGATGTATCATATTGATTGATTTGTGGATATTTATTGCATTTTAAAAAAAGAAATGGGGAGCAAAACTGTCCCTAGAATCACTTGCCTTTGGGCTTTCTGGGGCAGAACTGATGAACAGACCCACTCCTAAGTTTCTCATTAGCAAGAGGAAATGGAATTACTAAGATTGCAGGAACTAACCAAGGTCCATTCCTAAAACTCACCTCCTCTGAGAGTATGTCTAGAATAAATTTAAGAAGAAAAAAGCAAGGGCTCATAGGTAGGTAACAATGGAGGCTTGAAAAATGCACAAGATCATAGGATCATAACACAGACCTTTGTTTTTATTCTTCCATTTCTTGATTTGCCAAGTTTTTAAGTCAACAAATTTGAAACACACACACGAATCCCAAGTGGTGTTGGTACTAAGGAAAAACTCCACCTGCCAGTGCAGGAGACACAGGCAAGGGTTCGATCCCTGAGTTGGGAAGATCTCCTAGAGGAAGAAATGGCACCCCACTCCTGCGTTCTCACTTGGGAAATTTCATGAGCAGAGGAGCCTGGTGGGCTACAGTCCACGGGGCAGCAAAGAGCTGGACACAATTGAGCGACTACGCCAACAAATTTGAAATACACAGGCATCCCTCACGCGAGTTACAGCAGAAACAAAAGCACGAAGGTGAGACTGGCCATTCATCTTTGGGGGCATCACACAGGTTGACTTGGTTGGTGAAGCAAGACCATGGTAGAGAGTGATGGAAGAGGAAGCTGGAGCAATAGGACCAGCTGTGTCTTTGAATATGACACCATATGGCACTGAGAGGATTCACAAAGAATGATATCTGCGCATACATGCCAGCCTAACAAAAAGTAGAGACAACGGACTGTCTCATGCATCCGAGGGACTCTGCCTAAATTATCTTTGATCTATTGGCACATCTTTTATGATCTACTAAAAAATTAAATTTTTCATTCATCTATTGTATTCAACAAGCGCACGTCACAAGCCCAGATTATTAATGATGTCAGATCTTGTATTACTGAAACAAATGCATAAAGGTTCCATTTCTGATGACAAAAAGAGAGTCATTTGTTTCAATCATGGAAGACAATCTTATTAAACATTGCCAACTTACTGCCAAGCTGGCTGGTCACCAAGGCACAGCTACAGAACAAATGGAATCGAGAAGACTGTCAATCTTCTGGCAGTGTCACTGTCCCCAAAATAGTAAACTTAGGGAGAGATCAATCTATTATGACATGGACACTTTTACTTCTTAATTCTGGAGCCTTTCAAGTTCAGCATTTTCATAATCCTTTCAGGTAGCAACTAAGCTGTTTGGCAAATACTAGCGATGCTGGGTTAAATGGTCCTATCTGCATAGAAACTGTATACATATTCAGATAAACTGACTTAACCTTTCAGAAAAGTCATTTAGGAAAATAGATATAAAGCCTTAAAAATATTTCTACACTTTGACCCAATAATTTTACTTCTCAGTCTAAGGAAATAATCTGCAATGTAAAAAAGGCACTATGGCCAAGAATGTCCATTACTCTGTTGCTCTTATGGCTGAAAACAAAGGAGCCAACCAATTTTCTAACAGGAAGAGCATGATGTAATAAAGTACATTTCAGCCATGGAAAAAATGCTTTTGATGTGTTCAGTTCAGTGCAGTTCAGTCACTCAGTCATGTCTGACTCTTTGCGACCCCACGGACTGCAGCACACCAGGCTTCCCTGTCCATCATCAACTCCCACAACTTGCTCACACTCATATCCATTGAGTCAGTGATGCCATCCAACCATCTCATCCTCTGTTGTCCCCTTCTTATCCTGCCTTCAATATTTCCCAGCATCAGAGTCTTTTCCAATGAGTCAGTTCTTTGCATCAGGTGGCCAAAGTATTGGAGTTTCAGCTTTAGTATCTGTCCTTCCAATGAATATTCAGCACTGATTTCCTTTAGGATTGACTGGTTTGACCTCATAGCAGTCCACGGGACTCTTAAGAGTCTTCTCCAATACCACAGTTCAAAAGCATTAATTCTTCAGCACTCAGCTACAGTCCAACTCTCACATTCATACATGACTACTGGAAAAATCATAGCTTTGACTATATGGACATTTGTCGGCAAAGTAATGTCTCTGCTTTTTAATATACTGTCTAGGTTGGTCATAACTTTTCTTCCAAGGAGCAAGTGTTTTTTAAAAGATAACTGCCCCCAAATTTTGACAACGGTCTTTTGGATGTTGACATTTTATGTATCTGTTTATTTTCTTCTTCTTATCTGCATGCATGCATGCTAAGTCACTTCAATCTTGTCTGACTCTTTGAAATCCTGTGGACTGAAGCCCACCAGGCTCCTCTGTCCATGGGATTCTCCAGGCATGAATACTGGGGTGGGTTGCCATGCCCTCCTCCAGCAGATCATTCTGACCCATGGATTGAAGCCATGTCTCAAATTTGTCTCAGTGCTCATGTATTACCTTTAAATACAAGTAGAACCCTTGAAACATTTCTGAGCAATTCATCCTAGAAGGTCCTCTAGCTGGGGGGCACCAGGAGGCATGAAGGCCAAAGAGTTCAGAGGACAAGAAGGATGCTGGTTCCTATCACACATGAAAGATAAGTGTGTTTATTCCAGACTTGCCATGAGGAACTTGGAGATAGTCCCAGGAAATGAGGCCAGAGTTAAAGTGCTGCCCAGGTTCTGAATAAGCCCAGCTCCTACCCAAATGGCCTTGAACTAAGAGAGATAAAATAAAATGTCAGTTATTTGGGGGGAACCCCAAAGAAGAGAGGGTCACTGTGTCCCAATTCTTACTTGGAGTTCTGGGTAAAGGATGCCCAGATCCTTTTTGTTGGATGCCCAAAGGCAACAGGAGGGAATACCAGGAAGCAAAGATGGCAGAGTAGGGTCTGGAGGCCCTGCAGTCGTTCTCACCCCAGACCTCACTGCCTGAGCTGCAAGGCACAGAAAGCTCCAGAAGTCCCCATGAGTCTTTATGGTGAACAGACCAATGAACTGAAGTGGCCTAGAATTGTGACAAAGACGGGTCACATGATGACAGTTGTGAGCAAATGGTCCTGGCATCGGTGGCAGATTCAGGCACGTACCCAAGATGTACACACATCAGAAAAAGGCACTGTTTTCTTTAGTTTACCCCTTTGACGCTCAGACTCACAGAGCTGACTTAGTAATACCCCTAGCTGATGGTGTGCCGTCCCTTATTGGCACATTCTTATCATTAGTTTGTGATGGATTGATGACTGATTGATTGATTTCCTTTCATTTCCATTTCCATAACCTTTTCTCTCTCCAAACATGGGCAGTCACCCTATTGTATTTGTTTTTGTTTGGGGGCTTGTTTTTGTGTGTGTTTTTTTAACTGCATTGTATTTGACTAGTATTCCTGAATTTTATGTACCCTGGAGAATGAAACAGTTTCAATTTATATACATGGTAATGTAGGAAAGTTGACATCCTGTTCTTAATTTTTTTACTCGGCTCCATGTCTTTAAAGCCCATTCGTTCTGATGTGTTTATGCCTAGGTTGGCATCTGCATAATATTCCTTGATTTATTGACACATTCCCCAAGTAACAAACATCTCAGATGTGTTCAACTCCAGCACAGACACTGCTATGATGGGTATCCTTTTGCATAATACTCTTAGATGAATTTCTCTGATATGTATCACCAGATGTGGAATTTCTGGAATAGACAAAACACACCTACTTAACCTAAGGACTAATACTTTTAAAAGTGGCTTCATCATACAGAGTGAAGTAAGCCAGAAAGATAAAGACCAATACAGTATACTAACGCATATATATATATGGAATTTAGAAAGATGGTAACGATAACCCTATATGCAAAACAGGAAAAAGAGACACAGATGTACAGAACAGAATTTTGGACTCTGTGGGAGAAGGCGAGGGTGGGATGTTTCGAGAGAACAGCATCGAAACATGTATATTATCTAGGGTGAAACAGATCACCAGCCCTGGCTGGATGCATGAGACAAATGCTCGGGCCTGGTGCACTGGGAAGACCCAGAGGAATCGGGTGGAGAGGGAGGTGGGAGGGGGGATCAGGATGGGGAATACATGTAAATCCATGGTTGATTCATGTCAATGTATGACAAAAACCACCACAATATTGTAAAGTAATTAGCCTCCAACTAATAAAAATAAATGGAAAAAATAAAATAAAATTAAAAGAAAAAAGTGGCTTCATAGTCTTCACTGTGAAAAGTGGTTAAGCATAGTACATGCACACACACACACACACATGCACGCGCGCCTATAACAGATGCAGAGCTATTTGCTCAGATCCTTCTTCAAGGATGCAGGGAGTGTGGTCCACAGTAGACTTTCAGCCATTAGCTCCGCCCCAGGGTCCTCTTCAGTTGCAGAACACATGGTCTCTAGTCTCTTGGGGTTGATTATCTGACCGAGGCCATATACAGATAAATGCCTAGACACAGGTCTTACCTTTCCAAAGAAGCTGGGAGTATAACCGGTCAGATATTTCAGCCAGAGGTCAGCAACTCTGAAGGGTAATTTCCACTCTGGAACCCCTGGCTGATGGACCAAAACTTTGACCTGCCTGCATCACATCTCAGCATCCTCAGCCCAGTTCTGCAACCTCCCCACTCCCAGCTCAGGCCTTGATCTGTCTCGCCGTCTGCTCCTGGAAGCCCAGCCTGCCACAGCACCGCTCAGCTGCCCCGTCTGGCCGCTCTGCTGCATAGAAAATAGTTTCTTTTAACTTTATTTCTCAGCTCCCTAACGATTGGAATGTTTATTCATATACTTGTTATTCAATTATCTCCTCCTCTGGATTGATTTATTACACCTGTTTCTCTTAATTCCTTTGAGTTTTTCTTGCTAGCATGTAGTGATTCCTTGATTACCCTACATAAGCCTTTCAGTTTTAGATGTCTCAAATATCTTCTTCTAACCTGCCGTCTGACTAATAGTGATGTCTCTATGAGATTCTACAAGAATTGAATTCTTATTTTTGATGTAATAAAATCTACCAAGTTTTTACATTTGGTTGTGCTGTTGAGGTCTGATTTAAGAGGGTTCTGCTACCCTTGAGCTTCCCAGGGAGCTCAGTGGGTAAAGAATTCACCAACAATGCACGAGACGTGGGTCTGATCCCTCGGTCAGGAAGATCCCCTGAAGGAGGGCATGGCAACCCACTCCAGTATTCTTGCCTAGAGACAGAGGTGCCTGGCAGGCTACAACCATAGCGTCTCAAAGAGTTGGACATGACTAAAACGACTGGGCATGCATGCATGCTCCTACCATGAAGTCACAAAGATATTCTCCTGTATTTTCTTCTATTATTTTTTTGGGCTGCCTTTTATGGTTAGTTTTCTAATTTATCTGGAGTCTCATTTATGTATGATATAAGGTTGGAATTCAGTTTTATTTTCATTCACCTAAAGAGGAAGATTTCATAGTAGCAAGAGAAGAAAAAGTAATAATACCTTTTGTATTGGGACAAAAGGAAGATCAACCAGTGACATGGAATATTATATAGAAATATGGACCTGACCATCAAAAGTAAGTGAGAAACTGAGAAAGTTCTCAGAGAGGGGAGGGAGCAGAACAGGGAGTGGCGATGGGGGGACGTACCAAGAGGTGTTGTCACATAAGTCCTTTCATCCTCTTTTTTTTATTGCTTCAATAACTTTTTATAGAGTAAAACACATTAGCTGGCGTTTAACTAAATATTTAAAATCTCAGAGGCGAAAAGGATCACCAAAGAAAGGAACAAAGAAAAACAAGCTCAGACTTTGTCCTAAGGCAGCTGATTTCTCTGCCAAACCCCAAGTAGCTGAAAGGTGGAAAATCTAGTAACAGAATCGAACACGTCTAATCTCTTTTATAACAATGTTCTTATTTTAGCCCATGTCATCAGGGGTAATGACTGAAAATAGTGACAAATACAACATCAATAAACATGATAATAATTGATTTTCCAGAGATGAAAAATTTGAAATTAGTGACCATTTCCCCCCAGAGCATTGGTTGATTAATTTAACGTTCATCTTCGTCTTTCAAAGATATCCTCTTACTGCTGATCTACTTGGCCATGCTTTGTGATGGGCTTTGTGGTTAGGACTCCATGGTTAAAGTATATTGCACAGTTCTGCAGTTTTTTCAAATTTATTTTATTCAAGTATAGTTGATTTGAAATGTTGTGTTAATTTCTGCTAAACTGCAAAGTGATTCAGTTTTATACACACACACACACACACACACATATATGCTTTTTCATATTCTTTTCCCTTACAGTTTATCACGGGATATTGAATACAGTTCTCTGTGCTATACAGTAGGAACTTGTTGTTTATCCATTTTATACGTAATAGTTTACACTTGCTAATCCCACACTCCCAATCCTTCCCTTCCCCAACCCCCTTCCCCTTGGCAACCATAAGTCTGTTTTCTGTGTCTGTAAGTCTTTTTTGTAGATAAGTTCATTTGTGTCATATCCTTTTGTAAATAAGTTCACTTGTATCGTTTTTAGATTCTGCCTCTAAGTGATATCATATGGTATTTGTCTTTCTCCTTCTAACTTACTTCATTTGGTATGATAGTTTCTAGGTCCATCCATGTTGCAGCAAATGCATTATTCCATTCTTTTTACGACTAGGTAGTATTCCATTATATATGCATACCACATCTTCTTTATCCACTCATCTGTTGATGGCCATTTAGGTTGTTTCCATGTCTTGGACTTCCCTGGTGGCTCAGATGGTAAAGTGTCTGTCTACAATGCGGGAGACCCAGGTTCGATCCCTGGGTTGGGAAGATCCTCTGGAGAAGGAAATGGCAACCCACTCAAGTACTCTTGCCTGGAAAATCCCATGGACAGAGGAGCGTGGTAGGCTACAGTCCATGGGGTCACAAAGAGTCAGACACCACTGAGTGACTTCACTTTCTTTCATGTCTTGGCTGTTGTAAAAATAGGGCTGCAATGAACATTGGGGTGCATCTATCTTCTTGAATCAGAGCTTTCTCTGGATATATACCCAGGAGTGGGATTACAAGATCGTATGGCAACTCTATTTTTAGCTTTTGGAGAAACTGCCATACTGTTTTCCATGGTGGATGTACCAATTTACATTCTCACCGACAGTGTAGCAGGGTTCACTTCTTTCCACATCCTCACCAGCATTTATTTGTAGATTTTTTTTAACGGTGGCCATTCTGACCTGTTTGTGATGATACCTCATTGTAGCTTTGATTTGCATTTCTCTAATAATTAGCAATGTTGAGCATCTTCTCATGTGCTTGTTGGCCTTCGGTATGTCCTCTTTGGAGAAATGTCTATTTAGGTCTTCTGCCCATTTCTCCATTGAATTGTTTGGGATTTTTTGTTGTTATTGTTGTTATTGAGTTGTATGAGCTGTTTGTCTATTTTGTATATTAAGCACTTGTCAATTGTATCACTTGCAAGTATTTCTCTCAGCCCCTGGAATGCCTTTTCATTTCATTTATGGTATCCTTTGCTATACAAAAGCTAGCATGTTTGATTAGGTCCCGGTTGTTTATTTTCATTTTTATTTCTATTACCTCAGGACATTGAGCTAAGAAAACATTGGTAATATTTGTGTCCACAGTTTTGAAGTCTTAAAAAGAATCCTGATCATTGAAGGATGGCTGCAGTCAAGAACAATTAATAATAAAGGAGATTCATACACATATTTCCACAGATTGGAATTTCAAGTTTATCATACAGGATATAAGTTTGGTGACTGAGCTACTTAATATTTTCCTAACTTAAGTATTCAAAAAATAATTTTTGAGAGTTTCCATCTGTACTCCACAAGAGCACCCAACTTTCACTGAATTAATCCAGTAATGTTGACACAAAGATGGAATTCAAATGACTGTTTTCCTTCCTTCCCCTCTCTCTCCCTCCCTCCCTGCCTGCCTTCCACTTTTCTTCCTTTCTTCCTTCTTTTCATTCCTACATTTCCCCCTCCTTCCCATCTTTCCTTCCTTCTTTGCTTTCCTTTTGCTACAATCTGAATGTTTATGTTTCCCCAAATTCATACACCGAAATCCCTAAAGTGATCGTATTTTTTTTCCATTTATTTTTATTAGTTGGAGGCTAATTACTTTACAATATTGTAGTGGTTTTTGCCATACATTGACATGAATCAGCCATGGATTTACACGTATTCCCCATCCCGATCCCCGCTCCCGCCTCCCTCTCCACCCGATCCCGCTGGGTCTTTCCAGTGCACCAGGCCCGAGCACTTGTCTCATGCATCCAACCTGGGCTGGTGATCTGTTTCACCCTTGATAATATACATGTTTTGATGCTGTTCTCTCAAAACATCCCACCCTCGCCTTCTCCCACAGAGTCCAAAAGTCTGTTCTGTACATCTGTGTCTCTTTTTCTATTTTGCATATAGGGTTATCATTACCATCTTTTTAAATTCCATATATATGTGTTAGTATACTGTATTGGTCTTTATCTTTCTGGCTTACTTCACTCTGTATGATGGGCTCCAGTTTCATCCATCTCATTAGAACTGATTCAAATGAATTCTTTTTAATGGCTGAGTAATATTCCATGGTGTATATGTACCACAACTTCCTTATCCATTCGTCTGCTGATGGGCATCTAGGTTGCTTCCATGT
The DNA here is from genome assembly GCF_963930625.1 of Muntiacus reevesi. Taxonomy (NCBI): domain Eukaryota; kingdom Metazoa; phylum Chordata; class Mammalia; order Artiodactyla; family Cervidae; genus Muntiacus; species Muntiacus reevesi. The sequence continues at coordinate 27,444,041 of NC_089256.1, forward strand.
CCTGGCTATTATAAACAGTGCTGTGATGAACATTGAGGTGCCTGTGTCTCTTTCAGATCTGGTTTCCTCGATATGGAAACCTCAGTTAATCCTTTGCTTGTTGCTTCATGATGGTATTTTGAGTCTTTGGGAGGTTATTGCATCATGAAGTTGGAGCCCTGGTGAATGAGGTTAGCACCCTTATCAAAGGACCCTAGAGTGTCCACTGTCCTTTCCACCAGGTGTGGTTTCAGAGAAAAGACAGTTGTGTGGGAAATGGGCCTCACCAGACACTGAATCTGCTGGCACCTTGATTTTAGACTTTGAAGCCTCCAGATCTGTGATAAATAAATCTCTGTGGTTTATAAGCCATCTACCTTATAGTGTTTATACTATAGTAGCCTGAGTAGACTAAAATATTCTTCTTTCCTTCCCTCTTCCTTCCTTTCCCTTATCTCTCTCTCTTTCCTTCCTTTCTTCCTTCCTTCTATAACTGTAAAACAATGTTTCAGAGCCCACTTTAAATTATTTCAAGATTTGATGTTCACATTTATGCTGGGAGTCAAGTGGAGTGAATATTATCAATTCCTTTTTTGCCAGTTAGTAAAGTGAGACATGGGCTTCCCAGGTGATGCCAGTGTGAAGAATGCACCTGCCAATGCAGGAGATGCAAGAGATGCAGGTTCGATCCTTGGGTCAGGAAGATCCCTTGGTGAAGGAAATGGCAACCCTCTCCAGTATTCTTGCCTGGAAAGTTCCATGGACAGATGAGTCTGGTGGGCTACAGTCCATGGGGTTGCAAAGGGTGAGACACAACAGAGCATGCAGGCAAAGTGAGACCCACAAAGGCCTGGTGACTTTGACAAAACTCTACAGTGATGAATAAACAACCCAGAGAAACGGGCTGACCTCTAGAGCCCTACTCAAGCACTTTCCATGAGTCTTTAGTCCTGACATCTGTCAGGGAAAACTCCAGCCAGTCTTACTTATGATAACTTATAACCCTTACTGGGAAAGATTGAAGGCAGGAGGAGAAGGAGACGACAGAGGATGAGATGGTTGGATGGCATCACCGACTCAGTGGACATGAGTTTGAGTAAACCCCAGGAGTTGGTGATGGAGAGGGAGGCCTGGCGTGCTTCAGTCCATGGGGTCATAAAGAGTTAGACACGACTGAGCGACTAAACTTAACTGAATAACCCTGGGGGCACCCTGCATATGACCCTTGTCCCCTGCACATCTAGCAGAGCCACCACTCTATGCAACTGCGTACACTTGAACTCACTCTCATCTTTCCTTCTATCCCACCCCATGGTCCCCCAGTTGTACCCAAGAGGCATCAGACACCTTCAGTGAAGACACGTCTAGCCTCCTAACACTAGCTTCTATAGCTTGGCATTTCGCAGCACAGTTACCCATCTAAAGCCTTAATTAAGACACTATCATTTGTTCCCCATGCGTTTACCAAAGGAGATGAATTGGGGGCTTTCATGAATGGAAACGAACTTCCCTTTCGACACCTTGCACAGAATGACTCTCCGTAAACAAGAGTCACGGTGAGATGGCAGCCCTGAAAGTCACTATCAGGTCAAGTTCCCCAGGTCGGGTCAGCACCAGGCATCAACAAAAGACTAAATTAAGTGAAACCAGGTTGCAGAAGGGGAGAAAACATCATCGCTTGTAAGAATGCATTTTGCAAACGTCCTTTCAGTAAGATGTCTTTCTGAAATGTTTCAGGAGCAAAGAGGATAAAACCTCTTCCTTTGCTAGGTTCTGGCTTTCAGAGTTGTTGAGGAAGAGTGATGCTGGGAATTCAAGGAAGTCATATAAACAGGGGAGGGCAGAGCTGCGGGAATCTAGTTAGAGACACAACCTATGTCAGAGTCACGGTCCTCAAGCACAGGCCCCATTTATAACCTGTTCTCTAACTTTGTTTATCTTGGTAGACATTCACAGGAGCGTCTTATTTTCCAGAAGTTGGGGCCCTATAAGCATTATTTGTCTTTGGAGAAAACAAGATTATGTACCTTTAATTCCTCTTCTCAGAAAGTCAACACCGTAATAGGTCGCTCTTCTCTGACCTGCCACCTCCCACCCTGGAAGGTCTGCTATATTTTCACAGTTTCCTCTTGGCCCTGGCTCTATAAGCACAACCAGCCAAGGTGGGATCTTTGATTCTTAACTTCAGCCCACAAACAGAAAGGGGACAAGAGTGCCCACTTTCTCAATTAGGGTTATGATTCAGAGTCACAGCATTGCTAGGAAGGAGCACAAGTTTCTGGAAGTGACACATATGTTTGGCTATCTGGCTTGTACTAGCTTGCTATAGCTGCCATCACAAAGTGTCACACAGCCTGAGTGGTTAAAACAACAAAATGTATCATCTCACAGTGCTGCCGGTGAGAACTCCAAAAATCATCGTCAGCAGGTGAGCCTCCCTGAAGGCCTGGAGAGAAGGACCTGTTTCAGGCCTCTCCTCTTGACTTGCAGATTCGGTCTTCTCCTTATGCCTTCATACCTATGTATCTTCCCTCTGTCACTGTCTGTTTCTATGTTCAAGTTTCCCCTTGTAATCAAGACCCCAGTCATATTGGACTAGGGTCTACCCAAATGGCATCATTTTAACACTGATGCAAAGACTCAATCTGCAAATAATGTCCTAAATGTTAGAATTTAACATATGAGTTTTAGAGAACTCAATTCAACCTCTAATATTGCTCATATAAGTAACACCAGGTTTGAAAAAGAAATTGGTTTTTGGTAACAGTGACCAAAACACTCACTCCAATCTCTGGTTCATCTCCTATGCACTGTACAGTTTCCCAGCCCAGCTCCAGTTCTACACCACAGAAGGTCTAGAGTTGCCAGAAATACCCTCACTTTGTTGGAAGCTGTGCTCCAAAACAACACTTTGACCCATCGGGGCAAGCCTATGAGGATGGACTGGATTCATAACAGGCTCCCTCATAACAGGCCTCTCAGTCTGGCCAGATAAATAAGAAGTAGCTAGTACATTGAGACCTTAGCAAGACACATGTGCTTTAAGGGGTGAGAGATAAACCCTATGAAGATTCAGAACTTGCTATACCAGTAAACATCTATTTACCAGTATACCAGAAAAAAATGTATTTCTACTTTATTGACTATGCTAAAGCTACTTTATTGACTATGTGGATCACAATAAACTGTGGAAAATTCTGAAAGAGATAGGAATACCAGACCACCTGTCCTGCCTCTTGAGAAACCTATATGCAGGTCAGGAAGCAACAGTTAGAACTGGACATGGAACAACACACTGGTTCCAGATAGGAAAAGGAGTACGTGAAGGCTGTATATTGTCACCCTGCTTAATTAACTTATATGCAGAGTACATCATGAGAAATGCTGGGCTGGAAGAAGCACAAGCTGGAATCAAGATTGCTGGGAGAAATAACAGTAACTTCAGATATGCAAATGACACCTGGCAGAAAGTGAAGAAGAACTAAAGAGCCTCTTGATGAAAGTGAAAGAGGAGAGCGAAAAAGTTGGCTTAAAGCTCAACATTCAGAAAACAACACTTCATGGCAAATAGATGGAGAAACAGTGAAAACAATGGCTGACTTTATTTTGGGGGGCTCCAAAATCACTGCAGATGGTGACTGCAGCCATGAAATAAAAGATGCTTACTCCTTGGAAGAAAAGTTATGACCAACCTAGACAGCATATTAAAAAGCAGAGACAATTACTTTGCCAACAAAAGTCCATCTTGTCAAGGCTATAGTTTTTCCAGTAATCATGTATGGATGTGAGAGTTGGACTATAAAGAAAGCTGAGCACAGAAGAATTGATGCTTTTTAACTGTGGTGTTGGACAAGACTCTTGAGAGTCCCTTGGACTACAAGGAGATCCAACCAGTCCACCCTAAAAGAAATCAGTCCTGAATGTTCATTAGAAGGACTGATGCTGATGCTGAAACTCCAATCCTTTGGCCACTTGATGTGAAGAGCTGACTCATTGGAAAAGACCCTGATGCTGGGGAAAACTGAAGGCAGGAGGAGAAGGGGGCGACAGAGGATGAGATAGTTGGATGGCATCACCGACTCAATGGACATGAGTTTGAGTAAACTCCAGGAGTCAGTGATGGACAGGGAGGCCTGGCATGCTGCAGTCCATGGGGTCACAAAGAGTCAGACATGACTGAGCGACTGAACTGAACTGAACTGATACCAGTAAAAATTTTAGGGGTCCAGCACATCCAAAGTAAAAGACAAAATATTGCATCTTGTATCAGCCATTACAAAGAAGGAAGCCCAAAGGTGACTTCAAGGACTGCTTTATGGTAGTCTCCACTAACAAAGTTTACTCTGCCACTAGTAGTAGAAGTGATACAAATAATGATAGGCTTTCTCTTTACATAAGTATTTCCTGAGACTCTCAAAGGGTTATTGGCAACAAACTGAACAAAAAAACATAAGATTTGATTAAATTTCCAGGCAGTGTATCAGTTAGCTATTTCTGCAAAACAAACCACACCAAAACTTAGCAAATTAAAATAACAACCATTTATTTAGCCCATTATTCTTCAGGTCAGCAATTTAGGCTGGACTTAGTTTTGATGGTTCCTCTGACTTTGCCTCTATTTATCATGCCTGTGCACTTAGCTACCAAGACATCCAGGAACTGGCTGGTTTTGGATGGACTCTGCTGGGAATTCCCACCTTTGTTCCATGTGGTTGCTTATCCTTCAACAGACTACCCTCTTCTTATTCTCAGAGTATCTGGGCAGGGATCCAAGAAAGACCAGCCATGGATGAGCCCTTTTGAGTGCTTGTGCTAGGCTCAGAAATGTCACACCTCACTTCTGCTGAGTTCTGTTAGTTAAAGCAAGTCATAGGGCAGCCCAGATTTGAAGGTAAGGGAAACTGACTCTGACTCTACCCCTTGATGGAAGAGTTGCAAGTCATATTACAGTGAACATGAGTAAAAGGGAAAACAAAAGATGATGGCCCTTTTTGCAATCTACCAGTATGCTAGTTTTGTGTGAACTGACATTTTCTGGGCTCCCAAAGAAGAGAACCTCCTGCAAGAGTGAGGGAAGCAGAAGCCTGATCAAACTTCTAGGCCAGTAGAAATTCCTAAACAGGTCTGATGACCCACTTTTAAAAATGCAGCAGGAAAGCCCTGACCTTTGCTTTTCTTCTCTCTGAACTCAATCTACCCTCAGAGATGACCTCTATTCCCCTTGTCCTCTTTAGAGTCAATTTAGAAATGGCTCTATGACTTCTTCCTTCAGAACAGAGCAAGTTGGTAAACACCCTGAAAGGAAGTGGACAATTTATCCAAGTAAAATAGGAATGACTCCCTATCACCTACCTGGCACCCTCCTGTGTGATTTTATCATAGCCTCTGATTCAAAAGAGAAGAAAAGCAAGTGGTCTGACACAGAAATTGCACTAACTAAAATAGTCTTAAATCTGCACTCACAAGAAACAAAAAATAAGAAAGAAAGGAGGAAATCCACAAAATATTGGGGTAGGGAGCCAAATATGCTCTTGGAAATCTGATCTCAACAATGAATCCTGCAAGACAGCTGCCAGAATGAACAAGAGGGTGAGGGGAATGAAGTGATAAGAAAGTTCTCTTTAGAGAATGACCATGTATAGATTCTTATATTTCTCCTTTGAGAAGTGGCATTTGATGATATAAAGCACAATTTCCTAAATTCCAAATTCTATTTTTACTTTCATTTGTGAAATTAATTTCTATGCTTTTTCATGCTTTCTGACTCTCTTTTATCTCCCCATTTTTCTTTTCTCTTCTCCTTTAAAGAGCAGGAATTTTCAAGCTGTGCTTCCTTGCCAAGTCAAAAGGCCAAAGAATCAGAACACACGCATGGGTCTTTTAGTTTCTCTCTATGTCAGAACATGATGAGGTCACGTAGATTTTCAAGGTAGAGAGTTGCTCTATTACCTAATCATGTCTCCAAGAAGTAGAATTTGGAAGGAAAAAAGGAAGTAATTAGGCCTCTCCCTCGTAAAATGTCTTTAAAATGTGGATTTAAGAAAACATATACTCCAGAGTCAAACAGAGCAAGCAGAAAAAGCCTCCAGATTTCAAAACACAGTGGGTGTGGAACTTGAAGAAAATTCAAAGAGACTAGAGCTGTAAACCAATCTGAACCCCTGAATTAACCAGATTTCAGCCCAACCTCAAGAAGACACCATCTCCAAGAACCACCATGCTAAGGACAACTCTTGGATGCAATCAACATGATGCTCTAAATTGACCTTGCCTCGATGAGCTTTTTGTATTCAAACAGTTCAAAAGAAAAAAAAGATGAGAGGCAGCTTAGCATGGTATGAAGTGCTCAGACCCACATCAGATTTCCTGGATTTGAATCCCAGATCTACCAGTGTTAAAGGTTGAATCGGGCCCACTCCTTGGCTCCCAAAATTCATAGGTTGGAGTCCTAAGCCCTCCACACCTCAGAATGTCACCTGATTTGAAGACAGAGTCTTTATAGGGGTAATCAAGTTCAAATGAGATCACTAGACTGGGCCTCAATGCAATATGACTGGTGTCTGGACATACAGGCCACACAAAGGGGAAACACCTGGTGAAGATGAAGGCAGAGATCAGGGTGATGACTTTACAAGCCCAGGAACACCATGCCAGCAAACCACCAGATGCTCAGAGAGAGGTCTGTACCAGATTCTCCCTCCCAGCCTCAGAAAGAACCATCCCTGCAGATGACTTGATCTTGAACTTCTGGCCTTCAGAACCCTGAGACAATCCATGTCTATTGTTTAGCCCCTCAGCTTGTGGTTCTTTGTCAGGGCAGCCATGTATACAAACAAATACTCCCAGTTATCATATATCTGTTGATACAGAGCAGGACCCTGGGAGCTCCAGGGCACAACAGTCTTTCTGTGCCCCCCACCCACCCAACAACACCACCCCCTCCCCCACCCTGTTTCTTGATTACAGGAAATAGACTTCATTAGGCCTTTGTGACTTACCTGAGTTCCAACAGGCAGGTTCAAACATTTGCTAATTAGGGAATAAAGGGAATGCAGAGACAAGAGAGGAGCAGTCAAGAAACAATCCTGGGCTCCAAAATCACTGCAGATGGTGACCCCAGCCATGAAATTTAAAAATGCTTGCTCCTTGGAAGAAAAGTTATAACCAACCTAGACAGCATATTAAAAAGCAGAGGCATTACCTTGCCAACAAAAGTCCATCTAGTCAAAGTTATGATTTTTCCAATAGTCATGTATGGATGTGAGAGTTGGACTATAAAGAAAGCTGAGCACCAAAGAATTGATGCTTTTGAACTATGGTGTTGGAGAAGACTCTTGAGAGTCCCTTGGACTGCAAGGAGAACCAACCAGTCCATCCTAAAGGAAATCAGTCCTGAATATTCATTGGAAGGACTGATGCTGAAGCTGAAACTCCAATACTTTAGCCACCTGATGCAAAGAACTGACTCATTGGAAAAGACCCTGATGCTGGGAAAGATTGAAGGTGGGACGACAGAGGATGAGATGGTTGGATGGCATCACTGACTCAATGGACTTGAGTTTGAGTAAACCCTGGGAGTTGGTGACAGACAGGGAGGCCTGGTGTGCTGCTGTCCATGGGGTCACAAATAGTCGGACACAACTGAGAGACTGAACTGAACTGAACTGAGGGCGGGGTCTTGGTTTCCCTCAAGGGCCACACATAGCAATATCTTTGAACCGTTTTGCAGATACAGAACCCCCCCACCAGGTATAACAAGATGCTGCCCACAAGCACAGAGACCCCAGACCCGTTGGAAGCAGAAGGTGGGTGATACTGACTCCCATTTACATCAACACCAATCAAAGAACGTCCACAAACTGGCACACCCACCTCTGAACTATGACTCTAAAACTCCCCACAACCCGCTTCAGGTTGGGGCACACAGTTTTGAGGGAATTAGCCTGCTGTAGTCGCCTTTGCCTGGTAAAGCAATAAAGCTATTCTTTTCTACTTCGCCCAAAATTCTGTCTCTGAGATTTAATTTGTCCTCAGGGTACAGAGGCCAGATTCAGCTTCACCGTGGCTCTGGGTACAGCTCTGGACACACATGGATAGTAGTGGCCAATGCAGATGTTGCTAAAGGATTAAATGAATGAATATGTGCAAATGCTTCAAGTAGAAATTGACACAAAGGAGGTCATATATGTGTTTGCTAAGTAATATTTTTAAAGCAACCAGTCTTTATAGGGATTATTAAATTGTCTGACTTTGCAGCCTGTGTGGGATTAGAGGTGGTTTTTAAAAATTCTTTCGAAAATTTAAATGCCATTACTTATTCCAAGCACGGCCAACAAATTGTTATAACTAGAGCTATGTTGTTGTCTTCGTTTCTCTTTCAATAGTGTGATCTGGCAGGACCGAGGGCCGTTAGGTTTCTAATAAATTATTAATCTGGGAGTTAATAATTCATGTTAATTGGTGCTATAAGTCACTTTCTCTGGCAAATGTGAGCAAAGGTCATAACTTTTTAACAGCAAAGGTGAAACCTTTTCTCAGTTTCTTTTTCCATGCGCTATCATGGAAATATTAAGATATGGAAGGAAAATTTTAACCAGAGCTGGGGAAACAAGATAATTCCAAGGGTAAAAGGTCTACACCTTCAGTCGGGTTTCATGGGCCAGCACTGTGTCCACAGCCCCACAGGAAGGAGAAAGAAAGCTCCAGAAAACAGAGGACACCAGCCCCATGACAGCCTTCCCATGGAGGACACGGTCACTCAGGTTTGTGACTCTTTGACAAGATGACACAAAATAATTGTAAGTGTTGATTCACTCTTGATAAAAAAAATCTTTTTCAGAAACGACAACAAGGCATTTTAGACGGTACCTCACCAGTGGGATTTTTTTTTTTTTTTACTACAAATAATACTTCTTCTAAATTACAAGGCACAGTTTTAAATATAATAGGCCCAGAATTCTAAGCAAATCTTTCTCACTATGGATATCTTTGATTTTAATTAATGTATTTACACTCTGCCTTTTTTTTTTTTCCAGAAAGAGTTTGAGGTTATTCATGATTGCAGACTACAGAAGGCAAGAAATTAAAAGCCTCTTTTTTTTTTCTGCTACCTTTTTTAATTTATTTTTTTAACTGGAGTGTAATTGTTTTATAATGTTGTGTTAGGTTCTGCTGTACAACGTGAATCAGCTATAGGTAGACATATATGCCTTCCCTCTTGAGCGTCCCTCCCAACCCACCCCTTTAGGTCATCACAGAGCACTGAGCTGAGCTCCCTGTAACATACAGCTGCCTCGCACTAGCTAGCTATTTTACACAGGTGTTAGTTGCTTAGTCGTGTCCGACTCTGTGATCCCATGCACTGGAGCCCTCCAGGCTCCTCGGGCCATGGAATTCTCCAGGGAGTAATACTGGAGTGGGTTGCCATTCCCTTCTCCAGGGGATCTTACCCACCCAGGGATCTAACCTGGGTCTCCTGCAATGCAGACAGATTCTTTACCCTCTGAGCCACCAGGGAAGTGCATTTTGCAGAGTGATGTATATATGTCGATGCTACTCTCTCAATTTACCCAACTCTCTCTTCCTCCCCTGTGTCCACAAATCCATTCTCTACATCTGTGAAAGGTTTCATACCTTGATAAATTTGCATTTACTATGCAAACTCAGTGATTCACCCTTGGGTCCAAGAAGCAGTCGCTAGTGCCCCAAATGTTCTGAGTGTTTTCTGCCTTTGTTAGCCTTGATCATTACCTGAAATCTTCATAGCGAGTCACAGATTGGTGTCATGAACAGACATTTGCCCATTTGGAGAATAAAATTCTTCTTAGTAGATTTGTTTGCAGTTTTGATTAAAAGATGTCGAATATGCAAAAAATGATGTATGAGGACTTAGGATAAAACAAAATGGAAACCACTAGTTTAAAGAGTTTCAGGGCTAGAAGTCAAGTCATCTAGCTCTTGTTTTTCTAAAGAAAATTTGAATCGCATATGCTTTTCATTGTGCTCCTTTTCTGTCATTTACATATTGGAGAAATGTATATTTGGCAACAAGTCCTATTTTTAGGAGTCCTTGAAACTTGCCCTTTGAAAATGTTTTCGTTTCTGGCACATATGTGTATTTTCAGCAGAATGAAAATACAAAGCAAAAAAGAAAAATATGTACAGAAAGGAATGATTTTTCCAGCCCTGTGGAGCACAATAAGAAAGCAATCATTCAGTTGTGACTTTAAAAATGGATTCGTGCCTGGATTTTCCGAGTATTTCCTAATAAATGACCATTTCTCTACAGAAGTGAACTAATGTAAAGAGACAGGTTGTTCCAGTGCCAGAACTGAACAAGCAAAAGGGATGGAGGTTGTATTTTCATAGGAGGAACTTGACCAAATAATACCCACTCTGTTTCCCTACAGTCCCCTGGGCTGATGCAGACGAAGGTGTCATATGCCCGTTGCATGGCTTGGAGCATGTTTTCCTGGCCTGACTCTCCATCACCACCAGACTATTATTTGCAATCAGTAACAAAGATTCATCCTTGTGGCCATCAAACAACAAGGAGAATCTTTGTCACTTAGTGTAAATAATAGCTACACTTCACATGAGAAGATGGAAGAAGGATGGCCTTCACAGTAGACCTGGGTGGATTCAGAACAGGCTTCATGGAACCTTCCTGCCTGTCGACCATTTAAAATTCCAGAACTCCTACAGAGAGATGGGTGGTCAGCCAAGTGTTCCCTTTTGTGGTTGGCTTCTGTTATTAAGAGCAATGGAGTAAGGCTAACCTCGTAGTACTTAAAAGTGTTCAGTCTTATTTAAAATATGCCTTATGAAAGCTAAATAGGCACACACCTAAATGCAACCTTGGACTAGATGTTGTATTGACGGAAAAATATTATGATCTATTATTTGGATAAAATTGGAGTATGGACAGCAGATTAAAGTATTATATTGATATTAAATTTACTGAATTTGATAAGTGGTATGTGTTTATGGAAGAAAATAATTACCCTTGTTCTTAACAAACATACACTAAAGTATTTAAAGATGACAAGCTACAATGTATGCAATTTACAAGCATTCAGGAACATATTATCTTATGTCTGCGTTTATGTACATGTCTATGTATACACATGTGTATCTGTATATGTATATATGTGTATATGTATATGTACAGAAAGAGCACAAATGGGAAAGCAAATGAAGCAAAATGTTCACAACAGGTGAATCTGAGTGAAGAATATTTATTGCTCTTTGTAAATATTCTTGTTGGAGTTTTCCTGTGAGTTCAAAACTACTTCCAACAAAAAGTTTATTTATTTTTGAAATTATGTTTTGAAGAAGAGTTGGAGAATGAAGAGACGAAGACAGACGTAAAAAATTTATTTCTTAGAAAATAATTCTCTGTGAGATGGGAAGATGGCAGCTCCTTTCCATCCTCAGTTACTGGTTGACATCATAAATGCCCTTTGTAATTCCATCCACCAGGCTCATGCTTATCTCTCCAGTTCTCCTCATCAGTAAACAGCCTTCAAAACATTGGGTTGGCCCCAAAATATCTACAAACAAGAAGCATGAGAGTGAGGAACTTGGTGCAATGGTGTACAGCTTCGCCTAGGCACTGAGACCTTTCCTTCCCGATGCTGAAACATCCCCTGAATCAGGCAAATGTAGTTCATTAAAGTTCAGTATTTTAAAACTTAAAACACCTGTGAAATAGATGGCTATATTCCAGACAAAGGTATTAAATGATGTTTTCTAATAATAATTATTATTGTAGTTCTAAGCTTTCTAAATGTATTGACCCATTTATTCTTCATAATCTTAAAGGACAGGTATTATGATTATTTCCAACATACAAATGAAGAAACCAAAGCCCAGAAAGACTAAGTATCTTGCCCAGGGTAACAGAGCTGGTAAAGTGCCAAATTTTAACCTGTATGGTCTGACTGCACAGCCTACATTCTTAATGACCATGTTAGACTTCTCAACCAACCCCCTCCTAGGACTCAGGCATCTCTCTACCTGCTAGGCCACTGAAACCATTCTAATAATCCTAATCAATTGGTTAGAATGTCACTACAGATGTTGCATTGTCTTTGTTTAAAATCCCATTACCAGAGTTTCATAAAACAAGCCAAAGTCAAATTTACTACATGGCCACTATTATAATTCTAAGGCCAAACTCACCATGTGCTGAGATCAGTCAGTTCAGTCGCTCAGTTGTGTTTGACTCTTTGCAACCCCATGGACTGCAGCACGCCAGGCTTCCCTGTCCATCCCCAACTCCCAGAGCTTGCTCAAACTCATATCCATTGAGTCGGTGACACCATCCAACCATCTCATCCTTTGTCGTCCCCTTCTCCCACCTTCAATCTTTCCCAGCATCAGGGTCTTTTCCAATGAGTCAGTTCTTTGCATCAGGTGGCCAATGTATTAGAGCTTCAGCTTCAGCATAAGTCCTTCCAATGAATATTCAGGACTGATTTCCTTTAGGATGGACTGGTTGGATCTCCTTGCAGTCCAAGGGACTCTCAAGAGTCTTCTCCAACACCACAGTTCAAAAAAGCATCAATTCTTTGGAGTTCAGCTCTTTTTATGGTCCAATTCTCACATCCATACATGACTACTGGAAAAATGATAGCTTTGACTAGACAGACCTTAGTTGGTAAAGTAATGTCTCTGCTTTTTAATATACTGTCTAGGCTTGTCATAGCTTTTCTTCCAAGGAGCAAGCGTCTTTTAATTTCCAGACTTCAGTCACCACCTACAGAGATTTTGGAGCCCAAGAAAATAAAGTCTGTCATTGTTTCCATTGTTCCCCCATCTGTTAGACTAGAAAGATTAAATAACTAATTGCTTCTCCATGAACACTTCAACGATTTTCTTATAACCCAAAATAATCTCTCCTCTTGAAATCCACTGTGGTTCATTAGGTGGCATTCGGTTCCTTAGCAAGAGGAAATGTACTAGTTCCATGAGCACAATCCCTGAGTGACTTGATCTAAGGTTCCTTCTGTTAGTTTGGCTAGTATTTCAACCTATTTTTGGACTTCCCTGGTGGTACGGTGAGTAAGAATCCGCCTGCCAATGCAAAGGATATGGGTTCAATTCCTGGTCCAGGAAGATCCTCATGCAGAGGAGCAACTAAGCCCCTGCATCACAGCTACTGAAGCCCATGTGTCTAGAGCCCATGCTCTACAGCAAGAGAAGCCACCTCAATGAGAAGCCCTTGCACCTCAATGAAGAGCAGCCCTCACTTGCTGCAACTAGAGAAAGCCAGTGCAACAACGAAGATCAAAATAAACAAATAAAACCAACCAAAAATAAATAAATAAGCAAAAATTACTGTTTAAGAAAAAGAAACCAACTTTCCCCTCTAAGGAAGCCTGTGACCCATGGTAAGCCTTCTTGTTTTGTTCTATTTTATTTTTTTACTGACAGAGAGCTGATTTATGTTTCAGGTGTATAACAAAGTGATTCAATTACAGATAGAAAGATAGTCTTTTTCAGATTCTTTTCTACTGTAGGTTACTACAAGATATTGAATACGGTTCCCTATGCTATACAGTAAGTCTTTGTTGTTTGTGTACAGAGTAAGTGTTAGTCGCTCAGTCGTGCCTGACTCTTTGTGACCCCATAGACTGCAGCCCACCAGGCTCCTCTGTCCATGAGATTTTCCAGGCAAGGATACTAGAGTGGGTTGCCATTTCCTTTCCAGGTCATCTTCCCAACCCAGGGATCGAACCCGGGTCTCCTGAACTGCAGGCAGATTCTTTATGGACTGAGCTAGAAGGGAAGCCTGTGTACAGAGTAGTATCTGTTAATCCCAAATCCTCAGTTCATCTCTCCCCTTGCTTTCCCCTTTGGTACGCTTGTTTGTTTTCTATGTCTGTGAGTGTATTTGTGTTTTATAAATGAATTCATTTGTATCATATTTTAGATTCTACATACAAGTGATGTCATATGGTATTGGTCTTTCTCTGACTCACTTCGCTCAATATGACAATCTCTAGGTCCTTTCATGTGCTGAAAATGGCATTCTCTCATTCTTCTTTAAGGGTGAGTAGTGACTCAGATGGTAAAGAATCTGCCTGCAATGCAGGAGACCCAGGTTTGATCCCTGGATGGGGGTGATCAACTGGAGAAGGGAATGGCTGTGCACTCCAGTATCTTGCCTGGAGAATTCCATGGACAGAGGAGCCTGGAGGGCTACAATCCATGTGGTTGCAAAGAATCAGGCATGATTGAGTGACTAACACACATACAGTATTTCTATGTATACAAAGATATATATATATAGATAGATAGATACACATACACATACGTACACACCACATCTTCTTTATCCATTCATCTGTCCATGGACATTTAGATTGCTTCCATAATGGTACCCCTCCTTGAAATAAACAGTCACTTACTTCACGCAATACTAGTAGTAGTAGCAGTAGTAGTTCTAGTGATGGTAGTAGTGGGAGCTTCCCAGGTGGCACAGTGGTAAAGAATCCACCTGCCAACACAGGAGATGCAAGAGAATGCAGGTTCTATCCCTGGATCTAGAAGATTGCCCAGAGTAGCAAATGGCCACCCAATATCCAGTATTCTTACTTGGAAAATCCCATGGCTAGAGGAGACTGGTGAGCTACAGTCCACGGGGTCAAACACGGCAGGACACAGCTGAGCGACTGAGCAGGGTCCCCCTCAATAAGTGAGCAAAAGCAGCTGCATCCAGTGATGACAAGAGGCATAAGAACTTTCTATGACTCACTTGATCTTTGGCCTGAAAGAGGCAAAGCCCTAATACACTGACACAGCCGTGACCTGGGCATGACGTTGTTTCTGATGAGTCTGTTTCTGAGTGCTTAGACCAGACTCAGGCAGACCAGATTTCACTCTGATATTCCACCACACTTTGCTGGGTCACAAAACTTTCACAAAATTAAGTCAGGAAAACCAGGGCTTAGCTGACTACAGTCACAAGCATTTAGGAAGAGTGGTGGCAAAAAAAAAAAAAAACAGAGATGCTTCTCAAGGTTGACAAGCACTCTCCATGCTATTCAGTTATGCCCTGTTTATTCTGCATGCTTTATTTCATCCATCAGTCTCTTTAGATATCCCTTTTAAATTATGTATAGTAGGGATATTTCTTATCAAACATCAGGCTCTAGACATTCATAACTTTCATGGGCCCAGAATAAAAAACTTAATGTTGCCTTAAAAATGTCTCTCAAAGATCTTGACTTTGCCAAATTTTATTGTGTCAGAGATCATACATATAGTAATGCCACTAACCAAAGACATCTTTAATGTAGCATCATAAATTCAACATCTCTTTAGAACATGAGTCAACATAATTTTTTCCTAATGAGTTGGTATCTCAATGTCTTTATCCTCTGCTGATATCAAAACTCCAGGAAAAATACAGTGTTTAAGAAACACTAATGTTCCCTGAAAACATACAGAAACAATCATTCTTTCCTCCTCTTTCTATTTCTTTCTTCCTATCTTCTATCCTTCCTTCTTCTAAGAGTTTTCAAATAAAAATTCAAAAAAGAGGAAACGTCCCAAATAAAACTAAACAGGCAAAGTCATGGACATAGTATTTAATTCTGTACATGATTATAAAATGATGCTTTTGCATTAAAAACATTTTAGAAATTATGAAAAGTTGTAAGAGTGAAATTAAAACCACTTAGAATTCCATTAACCAGAAATGATCATTTTTCTGTAATAAATATAGCTAAATTGGAATTAAATAGTATAAACAATGTATTCTAGTTTGTTTTTTTTTCCCTTTAAGATAGTGGAAGCATATTCCAACTGACTTAGTGTACTTTGCAAACATGACTTTTCATAGCTGTGGTAAGTGTCTGGTATGTGGATGGTAATAATATTGGCATAACTATCCTCTTGTTGCTAGAAATATAAGTCTTAATAATGTATTGCTATTATAAATAACATTGTGATGAACGTCTTAAAGTACCACTTGGTTGTTGATAATCCTTCACAACAGCATGAGCCATGGACCTCTTCTCAGCTACTATGTGGATATGGATGGATTGCTGAATTTCTGACTTGGACTGCTGAGAAAATGTTCCTGGCTGGCTAAGACACTTTTCTAAGGAAAATATTACAAAGCTTATTTTCAGTTATCCTTGATAATGGAGGAAAAAAAGAGATGAAAACCCCAATTTCATGTACTTTCTGCTGGTCCTGAAGATGTGTGAGAATAGATCCAAGAATTCCTAGACACCGTGGGTGGCCTTGAGGGGCTATTTTTATAACTAATTCGGTTCACTTTCTTTTGTGCCAGTCAGAAGTTTGGCCAGTGAATCCTTTTGCCCTCTCTCTCCGCATTTGAGAGATTAGTCAGTGTTACAGCCTACATGAAGAGAGATTATTTTTCCTTAGACAAGTCACAAACACAGGAAGGGGGACTACATATGAGATGGAAATGCAATTAATTTTGTCTACGCCCTGAAAGTAGCTCATGAAATTGCCAAGCCGAGGGAAAAAGACAAAGACTGTTGGGTGAGAGGCCAGAATTGGGAGCCAGGAGAGCTAGATGGTGTGATAAGGCAGGAGCAAGGGGTGGGGGATGACTCTGGAGGCCAAAGGGTCAACTGAACGGGAGCCAGAGGTCAACGGCCTGTGGGAATCAACGGGGGAGGAGGTTTCCTTTTGTCCACAGTTCAGAGGACTTGCTGCTTGGAAACACAGCTTAAGACTTTCATAGGCACTGTGACCAAATCCCTCAACCACAGTCTAAGCAAAGCCTGCAATGTATCATTGGATGGACATAATTAAAGGTTCATATCCCATTGGTGGCAGAGGGTGAACCAAGGTGACTTAGCAAAAGTAAGTCTTTTCCCATCCTACGAGTCTCAGAATTCTCTTAGATTTGGCAAGTTTCCACGAACAAAAGACAGACTCACATTTACCACGGCTTCCTCCATCTTGAGAGAAACGGCATTTTCCTGAGGAGCCCAATGTGCTTCTCTAGACATCATGTGTCCTCCCACCCAGAATCTAGAGAAAACTCTGGGAGGAGAAGGGCAGAGAGGCTTTAAAAATGCCTAGACACACACTGAGTCACTGAGGGCTCTTCCAGTGTGGGTAAGGGCCACCCCTGGGCAGAAGGGGACCCAGTTTCAGACTGGAGCCCTGGAGACAACGGGGGAAGAGGGGGAAGAAGGGGCGGGGGAAGCTCAAGTAGCAGGCTGCTCTTGGCAGGGGCGGCTGCTAATTTTCTTTGGCTGGCTCTGACTACCTGTCTGAAAGCGCAGCAATGCAGGAAGGAAATTTTTCAAGAGATTAAACTATTATTGTTTCCTGTGTGGCTGTCTTCGCTGGTGTATGAAAAAAAGCTTTAAGGGCACTTGAAAAGAGATTTGTCTGAATAGCAGGGCTGTTATGATTCATCTCCCCCTCCAGTCGGGATCTGGCCAATTTCCTCAGGAAAGTGGTTGATTAGGACCCATGGATTTATCCATGGCCTAAATATAAGATGTCATAAAGGTGATTAATGGTGAGCTCACCATCAGGGGGAGTTAAGCGTTTGTAAAAGCTATTTTTAACGGTTTGGAGGGAGAAAAAAACCTCATTTGTCACCTTGCCAATGTGTTTCAAGAGTTAAAAAACTTCTTTGTGGCCCTTGATCATTCATGTTACCAACTGTTAAAGGTCGTTGTATTTTCCGATTTTACAAGTTTGTTTGAAAAAAATTGATTCAATGTGTTTTGCTGTTTATAGAAAAGCACATGAGGAAAGGAAAATAAAATGTATTTC
Organism: Muntiacus reevesi; assembly: GCF_963930625.1. Taxonomy (NCBI): domain Eukaryota; kingdom Metazoa; phylum Chordata; class Mammalia; order Artiodactyla; family Cervidae; genus Muntiacus; species Muntiacus reevesi. The sequence goes on from NC_089256.1 coordinate 27,461,801, forward strand.
CACCATGATTAGTGACTGCTGCTTCTGGTAGCACTTAAGTGTGCTACAATGAAGTCGGTTCTTTTTTTCCACCCTGCTTTGCTGTTTATGCCCCTGCCATACAAACAGCAGTTAATGGAGGGTATATGGAGACAGTTTTCAGAGCCCAAGTGAAACTGACTGGGGTTCCCATATCAGGGGAAATCAGAGTAGTTCAGAAAGCAGACGACGGCTCTGATGGGCACTGATAGTGTCCAGCGTCGCTCAGTGATGTCACATTATCCAGAGATGCCCTAAAATATGAACTCATTGTCCTGACAACTCCACAGGCAAGATATTCTCCCCAGACACAAGGCAACTAATTTTGTTTAAAGGGACTTAGAGGATCAGCCTTCCTGTAAAGCAGCTACTGAGTTCTCGGAAACTGGCAAACAACCATTGGCCAAATCAAGTAGTAGAACACCAAAAAATATTTGCTGGAAAAAAAAAAAGGTGGCCAGTGTTGGCTAGATATTTGGGCATTTTGTGGATGATGGAAACATGAAGGGATAGGTGCTTTTGCTGATGTGTATAGGGTGGACTTGGCTCAGTCAGTAAAGAATCTGCCTACAATGCAGGAGACCGGGTGTGATTCCTGGGTGGAAAAGATCCCCTGGAGCAGGAAATGGCACTTTCCTGCCATTTCCGCTCCAGTATTCTTGCCTGGAGGATCCCATGGACAGAGGAGCCTGGCAGGCTACAGTCTATGGGGTCGCAAGAGTCAGACATGACTTAGCAACTAAACAACTACTATTACTACTGTAGGGTGGGTGGGAGAAGAAGGCGTGAGTAATTGTTGAAATAAAATCAATGGCTATCAACTATTTTGAATGACTCGCAAAAATGAATGAGATGTTTTCTGTGATTCTCACATCATTTTGTAAGATGACCTTCATCCACATGGGGAAACCTGATATAGTACAAGCTATTCCTTAATTTCTCAATTTGTTTAGCAAACATTTATGGGGACCCTCTAATGGAGCAGGAACACTGACTGCTGGGGAGGCAAATATGACTAAGGATGCAACAAGCTCGAGAGTGAGCCTGGCAGATAAAGAAGATTCTTGCAAGAGCAAGATATGTGATTTGATTTTATATATATATATATATACAGGCACTCACGTTGAGTTAGGGAGAGGTGAAAAACTTTCCCCCAGAGAGCTAGAAGGAGAGATAATAGTAGCTTTCATTGCTAACCAGAAGCTTCTGCTGAAGGGTACAACCCAGAAGTTGCAAGAATGGCTCCTTTTCTGTCCTGTTATCCTGGACTTACTCTGGCTACCACACCCAAGTGCAAAGGATGCTGGGAAATGTAGTCTTTAGCTGTTCATCCATGGTGCCCTAAAACAATGGAATTTCTATCACTAAAAGGAAGAAAGGGAGAACAGCTCCTGGAGGGCAATCAGCAGTGTTTGCACTGGTCATGTTAAACTATGTCATGAAGGAGTCCGAAAGTGACCATAGATAAAGTAGCCAGTGGGAGTTCTATGTTTGATGCAGGAACCCAAAGCCAGTGCTGTGTGGCAACCCAGAAGGGTGGGATGGGGAGGGAGGTGGGAGGGGCTTCAGGAGGGAGGGGACATTTGTACACCTGACGCCTATTCACGTTCAAGTATAGCAAGAACCATCACAATATTGTAAGGGGATTATCCTCTAACTTAAAAAGAATAAAGTGTTAGCCAGCAAAAATTTTCTGTTGAGTGTGCAAGGCACAGGGCTGCACACTGCAATCTACAACAAAGGATAAGACACGTGATCATTATTTTGCATTAAGACAGCTTATAATCAACATTGCTAAATATCAGAAAAATGCAAATCAGAGCTACAATGGGGTGCTACCTCACACCGGTTAGAATGGTCATGATCAAAAAGCCTGCAAATAATAAATGCCGGAGAGGGTGTTGAGGAAAGGAAACCTTCTTACATTGTTGGTGGAAATGCAAACTGGTGTAGCCACTATGAGGAACAGTATGGAGGTTCCTTAAAAAATTAAAAATAGAGTTGCCGTATGATCCTGCAATCCCACCCTTGGGCATATATTAAGAAAAGACAAAAACTCTAATTCAAAAAGATGAAAGCACCCCAATAGTCACAGCAGCACTACCTATAATAGCCAAGACATGGAAGCAACCTAAGTGTCCATCAACAGATGAACAGATAAAGAACATACTGCATATATGTGTGTGTGTGTGTATACAATGCAATATTACATTTAAAAGAATGAAATAATGACATTTGCAGCAACATGGATGGACCTACAGATTATCATACTAAGAGAAGTAAGTCAAACAGAGAAAGACAAATAGCATGCGATATCACTTATATGTGAAATCTTTTAAAAAAAAATGATACAAGTGAATATACTTGCAAAACAGAAAAAAAAAAAAAACTCATAAAAACATAGAAAACAAATTTTGGTTACCAAAGGGGAATGGATACAGATGGGGTGGATAAATGAGGAGTTTGGGATTAACAGATACACACTACTATATAGTAGTATAGTGGTGCTAGTGGTAAAGAACCCACCTACCAATGCAGGAGACACAAGAGACGCAGGTTTAATCCCTGGGTCAGGAAGATCTCCTGGAGGAAGGCATGGCAACTCACTCCAGTAATCTTGCCTGGAAAATCCCATGGACAGGGGAGCCTGGCGGGCTAAAGTTCATGGGGCAACAAAGAGTCGAACACGACTTAAGTGACTTAGCATGCACACACTACTATTATATAAAATAGATAAACAGCAAGGACTTAATATATAGCACAAGGAACTGTATTCAGTGTTTTATGGTAACCTATAAGGGAAAAGAATCTGAAAAACTAGATACATATGTATGTATAACTGAGTCACTTTGATGTACACCTAAAACCAAGACAACATTGTAAATCAACTATTCTTCAATTTTTTAATTGCTTATATTTTACATTTAATTATTTATAATATGCAAATATTTCTAAATAGAGTGTCATCAATTTTCACAGTAAAAGAAATAATGATACAATATGTATAAGGTTTGGACAAAAAGCAGTAGAGAATTTAATTGCAAGAGGAGTCAAAGGAGATGAGATCATCTTCAGGTCTTTAGACTCCAGGAAAGATGGCGAGAGATCCCTGCCAGATCCCTGGCAGATCCCTGCCCTCCCTAAGATCCCTGGCAAGGACCTTAGCCACTGCTGAGGCTGCCTCTGCAGCCTCGTGAGCTCTTCCAGCGGTGAGCAGTACCCCATCCATCTTCGTGCCTCCAGTGCCTAGGAAAGCTCATTTCCTGTCACCGACTCCTGATTAACTCTGAAGAGAGGGCAAGAACACTTCAGTTGGGTTTTAAATAATGGATAAGATGGACAAAGGCCTATCACCAAAAGGCCATCTGACCTTGGTATCACAACCACAGGGTCTCAAATTTGGACTTTCAAGCTACCTGTGTGGCATATAGAGATGACACACAAGGATGAGTGATGATGACATTCATCTCACAACTTTGTTCTCACGTTGCGCTATTGGGCTACCACCCTGTGGGACACAGTGAGTTAGTTTGTATAAACCTTGTGCCTGACACGAGTATACTGCATTGTGGGTTTTGCATTTGGATTCCAAAGAATTTGCTTGTCTAATGTAAGCCTAGATATTCTGGAATATTTGCAATGTTGTTTTGGCATTTCTTCCCTTTGTTGTTGTTGTTGCTGCTGTTTTGCTTTTTATGCAGTAAGTCCCCTTCATACAAACAAGTTCTATTCTGTGAGTGCATTCTTTAAGTCCGATTTTGTTCCTTAAGTCTAACAAAGTTAGCCCAGGTACCTAACTAACACAATTGCTACATAGTACTGTGCTGTTAATGGGTTTGTGATACTTCTCACACAATAATACATAAAAAAAAACACAAAATAAAACATCTTAAATCTTACAGTACCTTGGAAAGTACAGTAGAACAGTACAACAACTGGCACACAAGGGCTGACGTGGAATAAACAGGTAAGAAGAGTTATTGACTAGAGGACGGAGCGGAGGTGGGAGATGGTAGAGCTGAAGGGTTGTCAGCTATCGGAGGTGGAGGGCAAGCTGCAATCTCACCCACGTCTGATGTTGACAGAATACACGTTCGCATCTTTGAAAGCTTTCGACTTGAAGATTCGTATGTAGGGGACTTACTGTACTTAGGATCTCAAAAAACTTGAAGTATCCTAGGCCTCTCTCAACCTTTAAAAGTTACGGACTGGATATTCCAAGGTGGTCCATTCCCAACTAAATTCTTCAGTGCAAGTTCCCTGAACAGTCCGTCTTCTATTGAGCTTCATTTAGTTTCCCGGGGTAACATCATTGGACTTCCAATCATTTCCTGGCTCTTTCCACCCTTCCAAGCTGTTACTCCAAAGGCCAATAGTCTCGTGGGGCCTGGGCCCTCGGGACACCCATCTCCTGGCATCCAGCTCAGTCCATACATTCATGGGGAGTGGATAATCAAGGAAAGAAAGTGAAGGTGGATATACTCTGAAGTCCCCTCCATCCCCAGGGCCTGTTTAGACATCACAGTGCTTTGAGGCACCCACCATCCCCTCCATTCAAACTTGATAAGTACCCACCTAACTAAAGCCAAATTCCAAATCTCTAACAAAGGACTTCAGTGCAACAATCCCTAAGTGGATTTTCTAAAAATAGGTGTTTTCCATATTCCATGCCAACCCCCCAGGGTTCATCCTAGTACGAAATGTTCATAAAAACAACATCAGGGGGAAAACACTTAGTACAATGACTTTTTCCCAAACCTTAGTCTCAAACACATAGGGCAGTGATATTGGAATGAGAAACAGACTTTGTGAAGTGGCATTTCAGGACTAAGCCTGGGTTCTCTCCCCTTCCCCATCTACAATTTTCCTCTACGTGATAACATCTAAGTACATGACTTCCGTGAACAACTACTGAGATGCTGGGATGACTTCTGGATCTTGAACTCCAGCCTCCACCTCTGTCCTAAGCCACAGACTCACACGTGACACTGCCCATTAGGGGTGGGGTGGACACTTGCGTGTGTGTGTGCATACTAAATCACTTGGGTGATATCTGACTCTTTGCCATCCTATGGACTGCAGCCCGCCAGGCTCCTCTGTCCATGGGATTCTCCAGGCAAGAATTCTGGAGTGGGTTTCCATGCTCTCCTCTAGGGAATCTTCCCAACCCAGGGATCGCACCCACACCTCATTATGTCTCCTGCATTGGCAGGCATATTCTTTACCACTGGGCCACCTAGGAAGCCCAGGGATAGACACTTAAGTATCTCAACTTCAGGTACTCAAAATCCATCCTTCTCAACCTATGCTTATCAGCTTATCTGAATCTGCTTGTCCTCCAGGCTCCCTGTGTGGGTTAGAGGCACTAGCACCTTCCTCCATTCCCAAACTAAACATCTGAGCATCACCCAGCCTCATGCGTAATCAACCTCCAAGTCCTGTTGATTGTCTTCTAAATGCCTCTCAAATTCATTTGCTGATACCACCTTGTCCAGGCAACTCTGAACCTCTTTCAATAATAACTCTATAACTGGCTTCTCTGAATCCACTATTGTGCAAGTTCAATCTATTCTTCTGTCTGTAGCCGGACGTTATTAAATATCTTTTTCCCCATTGATTCAGCAAATAATGTGAGAAGTACTTATGTGCCAGGCATAGTGCTGATCAAGCAGAGGGTATACAGTGGTGAGCAAAAGAGCCGTGGTTCCTATTCCCATGGTGTGTAGACCGATCAGATCACGTCACCTCCAGGCTTTATATCTGTGGTGGGAAGAATCATGACCCCCAAAAATGTCCACATCCTGGCAAGGGACACACAAGCTAAGGAATGCAGAGAAAAATGAAAGCTGCTCAGTCCTGTCTGACTCTTTGCAACCCCATGGACTGTAGCTTGCCGGACTCCTCTGTCCATGAAATTCTCCAGGCAAGAATACTGGAGTGGGTAGTCATTCCCTTCTCTGGGGGAATCTTTCCCACCAGGGATCGAACCCATGTCTACTGCATTGCAGGTGGATTCTTGATCATCTGAGTCACCAAGGAATGCAGGCAGCCTCTAAAAGCTGAAAAAGACAAGAAGAATTCTCCCCTAGAGCTTCTGGAAGGAACATGCTTCACCAACACCTTGATTTTAGTCCGGTGAGACCCAGTCAAATGTCTAAAACCGTGTTGAGGGACTTCCCTGGTAGTCCAGTGGTTAACACTTTATGCTCCCAGTGCAGGGGGCATGGGTTCAATCCCTGGTTGAAGAACTAAAATCCAACATGATTCATGGAGCAGTCTAAAACAAACAAACAAAAAATTAGAACTGTGTTGATTAATGCCACCTAGTGTGTGGCAATTTATTAAAGCAGCTACAGAGAATTATTTCACAGTACTCATATAATAGTTTTCTTCAATACTTTCATGGTGTTTTTGGGATAAAGCCCAAATCATCATACACAGACTTGGCTACACGCATCCTCTCTCCCTCTTCCCTCCACTGCCACCAACTGAAATTCTTTCAACTCTCAGAGGGGCTACACGTATCCTCTGAGGCTGGAACACACCATCCCCACTTTCTGGAACCTTCCTCTGCTTTATCTGATGCCTCCAAACCCCAAAGGCGACCTTCAAATTAAAGGCCATTTTCTCCAAGACATCTGGCCAGAAGCCCTCCATCTGGTTACATTAGAGACTATCATGCTCCCTCTACTTTCTCGTCCGAAGTGAGCATCACACCTGGTGCTGTCTCAGCATCTCTACTCCCTACTGAAGGGCAAAACCTACAATTGTCTTGTTAACCACTGGGCCCCCATTACCTACCATAGCTGGCACTCGGCAAAAATTTGCAAAATGAATGGACACATGAACCATAAGGGACAAAAGATAACGTTTGTCCTTCAGCTATAGAGTAGCCCTTTGTGTGTACATCTGGCCATTGTTCACATTTAAATACCTACTTTATTATACACAGTATTTTTGACCTCTTAAATTCTGATTCCTTGACTGAAATACCTTCACTGTTATGTACCTTCTTACTTCCCTGGCTCAGATAGTAAAGCCACAATGTCTGCCTACAATGGTAAAGCCACAATTGTCTGTCTACAATGTGGGAGACCCAGGTTTGATCCCTGGGTCAGGAAGATCCCCTGGAGAAAGAAATGGCAACCCACTCCAGTGCTCTTACCTGAAAAATCCCATGGAGGGAGGAGCGAGGTAGGCTACAGTCCATGGGGTCGCAGAGTTGGACATGACTGAACCACTTCACTGTCTGTAACTATTTTTACAAAATGCAGGCCACCAAGTTGAAAGATTGAGGGCAGGAGGAGAAGGGTTCAACAGAGGATGAGGCAGTTGGATGGCATCACCGACTCAATGGACATGAGTTTGGGTAAACTCCAGGAGCTGGTGATGGGCAGGGAAGCCTGGTGTGCTGCAGTTCATGGGGTCGCAAAGAGTCAGATATGACTGAGCAACTGAACTGAACTGAAGTTTTTATTGAGTGAGATTCTCTTGCTTCTCGGGATCCCCCACAAGGTGTGGACTGAACCTTGTGGGACTCACTTATTTCAACAGAACATCAGTCCCTGGACATAATAGAACCAGTGACTGGAAGTATTCACAATAGCTATTGAGCCACAGCACCCGGGAATTAACTAGAAGATGACCCCACCAACCTCCTATGGCTGAGCCTACACAGTAAGATGTTTCTGTTGCAGGAGTGGAAGGGAGCCCCTTCTGTTCTGCCCACTCATCTCACACTCCCTCCTGGGGGGACCTGCACCTACTTTCTGGGGACTCTCTTCCCTTCCCCCACCCATTCTCATGGCTGCTAGAGAAGGAGCTATGATGATGCCCTTCGATAGTCAACTTTCAGGCCAATTGGAATGTTCCCTAGGAAATTTATAACAGAGAAAGATGGACCACTCTCTCCCATCCCCCACACTGTGCATCAAAGAAGCCAAGAAATGAAAATCCAGTCCAGGAAGAGAGGGGGGAAGAAATCACAAACCCAGGTGGAAAAGGAAAGATAATCTCTGAAGGTCACTCCTGAGACCCACCTGATTCTTACCTTTGGTACCATAAAGCATTTCAACAACCATGTAACAAATTTTCCTTTTTGTCTAAGCTATTAATAGTTTAAGCTGGGTTTTCATCACTCATGACTGTGAAGTACACATTCATAGCAACTCCCCCTTTAGCTTCCTTTTAATCAACTACAAACACAAGTCTACTGCTAAATCCATCTGTGGCCACTGGAAGCTGTAATGCAAAGTAAACCATGTTCCATGTAGCACACTCTACCTCAGGGAAGAATGGAAGATGACCCATTTATCCAACAAACAGAACCAAACAATATACTGAAGGGGTTACAACAGTGAGACCCCCATTCACTGAAATGTCAGCTCTACTTTAAGAAATTTTGTCTAGATCTTTTTAATCTTTACTACTAAAAAAAAAAAATAATGAAGAACTTGTTTACAACTCACAGCAAAACCTAAAATCTTATTTTCACATCTTTTTTAAAAGCTTCCATGTACAGACCTGGATTCAGTCCCTGGGTCAAAAAGATCCCCTGGAGAAGGGAATGGCAATCCACACCAGTATTCTTGCCTGGAGAATCCCATGGACAGAGGAGCCTGGCCAGCTACAGTCCATAGAGTTGCAAAGAGTCAGACACAACTGAGTGATTTTCACTTATGCACAGTAGTATCTCCCACCTCTGTCCATATTTCCAGAATCTCTTCCTGCCACCACCATGCCAGCCTACCCAGTGTGGTCCATCATCATTCATTCTTTCAACAAGTGTATGTGCCAAGCATTTCAAAGACAAGGATAAATTGGAGAATGAGTTGAGCAAAATTCCTGATCTTGTGGAGCTTACACTTTACAGTGTGGAAATAAGACTTCCAATCTTCTTAATCAACTGTATTCTCTTCCACGTGTAACTTTCTAAAATAATACAATAAAGATCTTTTCCCTCACCCATCATTCACATTCTGTACAACAGAACTTTTTGTGCTGACCTGGAATACACAGAACACTTTCAGCAATTTTTCTAAGCAAGGAAGAGATGGTGGATACCCATTCTTGAACTTCTCTTTATGTCATAAACTCTAGATATAAAAATGGCATGGGTATAAAATTTATAATAAAAATATAAAGAAATATGGATATATACATGCATGTATATATATATATATATACACACACACATTTGTACATGCATGTGTGTTTGTATATATGCCAAATGAAAGATTCAGTCCCTGTTAGATGGGATGGGATTTCAGAGAAAGCACAGTTCTGTCAATTGAATAAAGACAATCCTTCCTACCTGAAAAGACAGGCAAGGTTCAGGCAAGATTATTTTTGTTCAGTCACTAAGTCATGCCCAACTATTTGCGACCCCATGGATTGAAGCATGCCAGACTTTCCTGTCCTTCACTATCTCCCGTAGCTTGCTCAAATTCATGTCCATTGAGTTGGTGATGGCATCCAACCATCTCATTCTCTGTCGTCCCCTTCTCCTCCTGTCCTCAACCTTTCCCAACATTAGGGTCTTTTCCAATGAGTCAGCTCTTCGCATCAGGTGGCCAAAGTATTGGAGCTTCAGCTTCAGCATCTGTCCTACCAATGAATATTCAGGACTGATTTCCTTTAGGATGGGCTGGTTTGATCTTCTTGCAGTCCAAGTGGCTCTCAAGAATCTTTTCTAGCACCACAGTTCGAATTCTTCAGTGCTCAGCCTTCTTTATGGTCCAACGCTAACATCCATACAAGACTATAGTTTTGACTAGATGGACCTTTGTTGGCAAAGTGATATCTCTGCTTTTAAATATGCTGTCTAGTTTTGTCAATACTTTTCTTCCAAGGAGCAAGCATCTTTTAATTTCATGGCTACAGTCACTGTCCACAGGCATGATTGTGGCACTGTAAATGGAAAGAACCTATGAGCAAACAAAGAGAGAAAGGAACGTGGGGAAAGGCTGGTAGACCAGTGGACCTGGCTATCCAGAAGGCCTCATGTAGAAGAGGCCCCAGGGCTATACAACAGACCTGGACCCCTCTGAGAGAGTCATGAATTATCAGCAAATGTGTTTGCTCATATCCTCCAGGCAATAGTTGGCTGTGGAAAGTTGTAGAGGAAAGAAATAGGATGGAGTCATTGAAATTCATACAGGAAGGGAAATTAAAGGTCATCTAATCCTTACAACCTGTTAATCATGTATTTTATAGATAAAGTAACTGAGATAGAGCAGATGTGACCCCTGGGTCCTAACACTTCTCATTGCTCTCATCCACATGATATTCCAAACTCTCATCACTATCTTAATGAAAGATTATTATTATTATTCTCACTCTGGTGAGTGTGTTAGTTGCTGAGCCATGTCAACTCTTTGTGACTCCATGGATCGGGGTCCGCCAGACTCCTCTGTCCATGGGATTTCCCGGGATAGAATACTTGAGTGGGTTGCCATTCCCTTCTCCAGGGGATCTTCCCCACCCAGGAATCGAACCCAGGTCTCCTGCATTGCAGGCAGAATCTTTACCACCTGAGCCACTAGGAAAGATTAAACTGAAGTAATTGGTAGAAAGGGAGGGTGATGGGGCTGCCAGGTGGCTGCTAGAAATTTTTTATTTAAACTTTCTAGGTTAGGACTAAGTATAATGTGGCAATAGCATAAAAATAAAGTATTGGGGAGGCAGAGGCGAGATGCAAAGAATTATGACAATGATAATAAATTAAGTGTGCACATATGTATAAGCATGTATGCATGCACACACACATCTAAGCTGAGTTGGTGTGGAGGCCATGTAGAAAGAAGATTCCTTCAGTCTTGAAGTCCATCCATGTATCCAACAGAGTCCCTCTGACAGAGAAAATCCTCAGTCACATTCATGAATGAGAGAATGTCTGTGTGATGAGGAGAGAGATAACAGGGCCACTCCCCCTCCTCCTCTGGTCTTAATATAATGCACCCTGTTTCCTTGGTGTTTATTTGTCAGGGAAAACTCAAAGCAATTTTCAACTGCTGAGTTTCTTCCTCTTGTGACTCACATTCAGGTGTGACTGTGGGCAGTCAGTCCAACAACTCTGAATTCCATGCCTTTAGGGAAACACAAAATGGATCCCAACAAATATTACAAGAAGAGAGCAGACTCAGGTTGTTGAGGTCTCCAGACTCTACCTCTAATACATGCAGAGTCACAGGAGGAAACTGTTACATGGCTTCATGATACTCCTGACCCGGAAGTGAAACTCACTTCCTGGTGGGGCTTAAGTGACTTCCTGCAGCCACCCTTAGCTTCCAAGTCAAATTTCAACTGTAGAACTCATTGTGCATACCTAACTAGGGCAACAGAGAGTTTAATCCTCTCCATGTGGCAAGAACCTGAGGGAAGGACCACTGTTCAGACGTGTGGACCCTGAGGGAAAGCACTCTCTGCACCCCAACCCCACCACCTCCATCTCACCATCCCCTCAGGGAAAAGAATTAACATCAATGGCCATTGTGAAGAAGAAAAGTCAGAAAAAGTGAAAGGGGTGAAGGGGGGAAAAAACAGAATGAGAATGGTAGCTCCTCTATGCATCACTGAGGCCTGAACTAGTTTTCTTGTGACTTGAGCCACTACCTGTGTATGGAGTTACAGCTCATCCACCAGCAACATGAAGCAGCTCCACCCTCACCCAGGGGCAACAGCAGTTATTTGCTGTAACAAAAAAGGTCTATCTCAGCCAGTGGGTCTCCACACCTCCTTCAGGATTAAGTACCACTGTAAAGGATTAAGTGCAGATTTCAGCTCCTTGGTAAAACCAATACTTCATAAAGTAGTTTGGGACAGAAAAACAAAACAGGTAAATGTTTTGGTAGAAAATCATATTCACAAAAATTCAAGAAGTAAGCATGTTTATTATGTAAATTTCATAAGAAAATGATACAGAAAGAGAGGAGAGAGAAAGGACATTTCCCTAGATACAAAATGTCTAAAAGAGGCTTGGGGCGGGACACCTGAACCTAAAATAGCTCTGTACTCCGTGGCTTCTGTGGTCTTTCAACAAAGGTTAACTTTGCTGGCTTGGAGTTTATTACTGAACTCCAGGGTGAAATATTGAAAAGAAAATGACTACAGAGAACCTATTTAGACCTTCCTGGCAGGACCCTAGTCGGAGGAGAGGAGGGAAAAGGCTGTTTATCTTGACAGAGGATTTCCTTACCAGAACATGGAAAACATTCTTTTTGTCAAATATGGTTAATGGTCACCCAGGAACACAAAGAGTAGTTTCAGTAGCTTAAAATCAATGCGAGGTGACTGGGAGAGGTGTGACCATGCTCCCACAGACAGAACATGAGCTAACTCACAGCCGTGACTTGGACAGAGGCAGTGTTGTTGATGAGTGCAGAGGGAAAATGTCATTACCTAATGCACTTTCCACCAAGGAAAATGTAGTCACCTACTTAGTAGGGAATGGAGAGAAGCCTAACCAAAAGCTGAGCAAGTGGCAGTATGAACATATCCTCCAAAATGCCTTGAAAGACACAGCTGCTGTTCTTCAAATAGGAAGAACAAGGACACCCTCACCATTCAACTTCCCATTCTGAGGGAAATGACTAGCATTTTGCCACATTCCAGCTGACATCCTCTTAACTCTGGGATATTTATCCCAGTCAGAGGACTCTGAATAGAGCATCTATGATGGAAAGAGTATAGAATGATGGAAAAAACCTTGGATTTGCAACTTGGTTATATAGGCTCTAATCCCAACCCTGATGATAACTAGCTGGGTTTCCCAAGACAATTAAGCATCTCTCTGGAGCACAGTTTCCTAAATATCTTTTAACAGATAAAGAATAGAGGTATAATGTTAGGAAACTCCTAAACTCTCATCTATATTACAGACAGATCTCCAGATTAACCCAGAAATTTTGTCAATATCCATAATATTTAATGAATAACTTATTTTCATTCTTCAGGCTTCAGAATTAGCTCAAGGAACATTGATAAAGGCCCATATAGTTAAAGTTATGGTTTTTCTACTAGTCATGTATGGATGTGAGAGTTGGACCATAAAGAGGGTTGAGTGCTGAAGAATTGATGCTTTCAAACTGTGGTGTTCGAGAAGATGCTTGAGAGTCCCTTGGACTGCAAGGAGATTAAGCCAGTCAATCCTAAAGGAAATCAATCCTGAATATTCATTGGAATGACTGATGCTGAAGCTGAAGCTCCAATGCTTTGGCAACCTGATGTGAAGAGCCAACTCATTGGAAAAGACCTTGATGTTGGCAAAGATTGAGGGAAGGAGGGCAGGAGGAGAAGACAGAGGATGAGACAGAGATGAGAAGACAGAGAGGACAGAGAATGAGATGTTTGGATGGCATCATCGACTCAATGGAAATGAGTTTGAGCAAACTCTGAGAGATAGTGAAGGACAAGGAAGCCTGCCATGCTGAAGTCCATGAGACTACAAAGAGTTGGACCCAATCTAGCAACTGAACAACAATTTTATTTCAGTTTTTTCCCACCCATCTTTCTTAAGGCACTGTTTTCTGTATCTTTTCCCTAGATGCATTAAAAATAATTTTTTGCTAAAATAAGATTAAAATGATTTTTGTTTTCAAATTTCTTTGAAATTCTAATTACCTAAAATGCTCTTATCTTCTACTTGGGCCACGAAGGGTCATTCATATTCCCTGGTTCATAATCGTATAAATTCTTTGTTGGTTTTATATACATTCTTTTATAAATCAGAGTAATAATATTGGCATGCATGGAGTATGCTAGGTGATTCTGAGGTCATTTTGAGCTTTGAAATTCAAATAAGAAAAACTTGAAGCAATAAATGATAAAGCTAGACTAAGTATTTGGAATAGTTTGTGTCTGATGTGGTCAATTTCAAATATGGTTCAAAAACTCTCTAGCCATTCCCACCAAGGGGTGGTGGTTATTTCTCTTCCCCTTGAATCTGGCCAGGTGATTTTAACAAACAGAAGGCAGTAGATGTAATATTCAGTTCAGTTCAGTCACTCAGTCATGTCTGACTCTGTGACCCCATGGACAGCAGCCAGGCCTCCCTGTCCATCACCAACTTCCAAAGATTGCTCAAACTCATGTTCATTGAGTCAGTGATGCCATCCAACCATCTCATCCTCTGTCGTCCCCCTCTCCTCATGCCTTCAATCTCTCCCAGTATCAGGGTCTTTTCCAATGAGTCAGTTCTTCACATCAGGTAGCCAAAGGATTGGAGTTTAAGCTTCAGCATCAATCCTTCCAATGAATATTCAGGACTGATTTCCTTTAGGATGGACTGGTTGGATCTCCTTGCAGTCCAAGGGACTCTCAAGAGTCTTCTTCAGCACCACAGTTCAAAAGCATCAATCCTTTGACACTCAGCTTTCTTTATTGTCCAACTCTCACACCCATACATGTGATATGGGACCCCTTCTAATCTTACTCCTCTAAAGATCTCATAGCTTTTGCTTGCTTTTAAGAATGCTGCCATTATATGAAGAGACTCTGCCAACTTGTAGGAAGATGAGAGACTTTGGGCATAGTCACCTCATCACCCCAACCTCCAGCCAATGAAACATGTGAACTAGGCTCTCTAGAACAAGCTACCACCTAGCTGACCTTCCAAATGACCACAGACTCATAAGCCCAGCCAAGGTCAGCCTCCTCCTCTCCCTCCCTCCCAGCCATAGATGTTGTTTTCAAGGACTGTCCTTAGCAAACATCCTGCCTGCCAGTGTCTGCTCAGTCAACCTCTGAGTGAACCCAATTCATGGCAACCTCAGGCTCAAATGTGATGCTCTGAATCATTTCACATAAAGTACCAAGACCAGCAGAAAAATGTCCTCCTCAAAGATGCCCCCACCCTAATCTTCAGAACTTGCAAAACTCACATGGAAAAAGGGCATTTGCAGATATGAATAAGTTAAGGAATTTGAGATGGGAAGATTACTAGCCTGGATTATCTACATTGACCCAACCAATCATATGAATCCTTAAAAGCAGAGAAACATTCCTGGAAGTTCTGGTCAGACAGAGATACGACTATGGGGGGATAGGGTCAGGGAGATGCAACCTTGATGACTTGACAATTAAGTAAGGATTGTGGGTGGTCTTTAGAAACTAGAGAAAGCGGGTGGTCCCTGGTTGCCCAATGGTTAAGACTCTGCGTTTCTGCTGTAGGGTGCATGTGTTTGAGACCTGGTTGGGGAACTAAGATCCCACATGCCAAGTGGTACAACCAAAAATAAACTTTTTTAAAAAATAATAAAAATAGAGGCTGGAGAAGGCAAGGAAATGAATTCTTTCCTGAAGCCTTCAAAAAGGAGAAAAACAAAATCCAAAAGGATACATGCACCCCAATGGTCATTACAACACTGTTCACAGTAGCCAAGATATGGAAGCAACCTAAACATCCATCACCAGATGAATGGATAAAGAAAATGTGGTACATATATACAATGGAATGTTATTGTTGTTGCTGTTGTTGCTGTTGTTTAGTTGCTAAATTGTGTCTGACTCTTTTACAACCCCATGGATGGTAGCTCACCAAACTCTTCTGTCCATGGGATTTTCCAGGCAAAAATACTACAGTGGGTTGCCATTTCCTTCTCCAACCCAGGGATCAAACCTCCATCCCCTGCAATGGCTGGTGGATTCTTTACCACTGAGTCACCTGAGAAGCCCACAGTAGAATACTACTCAGCCATTAAAAAGAATGAAATAATGCCATATGCAGCAACATGGATGGCCAAGAGATTGCCATACTGAGTGAAGTAAGTCAGACAGAGAAGGGAAAATATCATGACATCCTTTATGTGTAGAATCTAAAAGGAAGTGATACAAACAAACTTACAAAACAGAAAGACTCACAGACTTGGAGAATGAACTTACAGTTGCCGGGGGTTGTGGGGGAAGACAGGGAGAAGGGATAGCTGGGAAATGGGGATCAACGTCTACACGTTGCTACTTATGGATGACCACCAAGGACCCACAGTATAGCACATGGAATCTGCTTGGTGTTATGTGGCGGCCTGGATGGGAGGGGAGTTGGGAGAAGAATGGATACCTGTATATGTATGGCTGAGTGACTTTGCAGGCTATATCCTAATACAACATGAAAAGTTAAAAAAGAAACACAAAACCTTGATGTTAGCCCAGAGAGACCCAAATCAGACTCCTGACCTCCAGAACTGTAAGATAACACACCCATGTTGTTTGAAGCCACTACGTGTGTGGCAATTTGTTTCAACAGTTATAGGACATTAGTACAAATAGAGATGATTGACAAATATAAAATTGACAGTGAGAGGCTACAGGACCTGAGGGCACTTCAGAGAGAAAAAGATCCCTCTGATGTCTCTTGAGAAGCTTGTGTGCCTGACGATCAAGAAAGATGAGCCACATGTGTTAAGATTTTCACAGACAGAAAAATGAAAACAAGAAGGAGTCATATAGGAACTTGAAATCAAAGTCACAAGGACAGATACTTGCTGTGGTGAAGCTGCTTCTGCCAGGGGCAACTCCGTGACTCCAAGGGGAGAGGCAGAGGATTGATTCTGCTATGACAGTCAGTGATTCTCCCCACAGTGCTGGGGGGGCTAGCTGGCGAACAAGGAGGACTTTGATGATCACACACATTGTGGCTCAGCTGGTAAAGAATCCGCCTGCAATGTGGGGGACCTGGGTTCGATCCCTTGGTTGGGAAGATCCCCTGGAGAAGGGAAAGGCTACCCCCTCCAGTATTCTGGCCTGGAGAATTCCATGAACTGTATAGTACCTGGGGTCACAAACAGTTGCCACAACTGAGCAACTTTCAATTTCATTTCATTGAGAACTATTTATCAAACTTCTGTAGTTAACATCAACTTTATTATTTATATATAGTATGATATCTCAGTGAGGTATTTTGACAGCTTGGAGAAAAAAACAGTGAAGAACAATCAAGTTACAAGAGTCCTGTCATCAGGGCTAGGTCACTGGGCATTTAGTGTACTTTATGACGTCCCTTATTCATTCAGGGCAAGATACAGTTTCCCGCATAGCACAGTTCACACCATTACACAGGTTGTCAAAACTGGAAGAAAAACCAGAAGAAAAGACATCTTCTCTAAGCCTGTCATTTTTTGGATGAAGAAACCAAGGATTAAGAAGCTGTTGTTGTTGTGGTTGTTTAGTTGCTCAGTTGTGTCTGACTCTTTGCAACCCCATGGACTGTAGCCTGCCAGGCTCTTCTGTCTATAGGATTTCCCAGGCAAGAATACTGGAGTGGGCTACCACGTCTTCTCCAAGGGATCTTGCTGAGCCAGGGATAGAACCCAGGTCTCCTGCATTGCAGGTGGATTGTTTACTGTTGAGCCACCAAGGATCAAGATAACCACATTATTCACCAAAGGCCACAGAACCAGTCCATGTGGGAACTCACCTTCTGCCCTTGACTGCTGGTTTCATCCCTCCCTCTCCCGCCTCCCGCTGGCTGCCTGGGGCTCTAGAGAAGAGGGAGCCAGATTCATAGCCAAGCCAAATTGGGTGCTTCTGGCCAGTCAATAATCTAGCCCCTTATAACAATATGAAGTGTCTGTTTCACGTTTTTTTTTTTTTTTTTAAAGTGGGAACAGCATGTATTTATATTTAAAAAAATTGTATTATATACAGAAGCCAATTCAATTCCCAGTCCTGAGTAACTTAAATATTCTACAAGCAATGATGGCAAAACATCTCACATTATTCTACTTTACTAAATAACCAAACAGATCTTTGGGAGACATAAAAAGGGCTTAAAATATATAGATAGAAAAACAAATAGCATAAATTAATGCATATATATGGAATCTAGAAGTACACTACAGATGAACCTATTTGCAAAGCAGAGGTAGAGACCAGACACAGAGGACAAACATGGACACAGGGTGGGGGGAGGAGGATGAATTGGGAGATTAGGTTGACATACACGTACTATTGATAGTATGTGTAAAATAGATAACTAAGGAGAATCTACTGTACAGCGCAGAGAACTCTATTCAATGCTCTTTGGTGACTTAAATGAGAAGGAAATTCAAAAACAGAGGGGATATATAAATATATACAAGTTGGGAGTGGTTTTGGACTTTTTGTTATTTTCACCAGAGGATACTATTAATATCATTGGTGGCCCAAGTGAGACTTTCTTGGCTGTGTTAGTTGCAGTGTAAGGAAACCCAAGTTAACTGGTGAACTATTTGCAAAGATATTTAAATTCATTGCTAAAGCTGAGTGTCCTGGACAGCTGCCTAGCTGACCCAATCCTTAATCCAATTCTGACTGTAGGCACTCCTTCAGGTCTTGGTAGATAAGAAAGGGACTATCTTAAGGATGCTTGGGTCCAACCCCAGGGAAGCAGCAGGTTGTTTCAGAGGAGAATCAGCAGTCTGCATAGACGCTTTGACCACATGATCCAAGTTTATCCTCAGACATTAATACCTCTTTCTGTGGAGCATATTGTAGCAGTTAGTCTCCATTCTAAAGGAGGAGAAAGAGAAGAAAAGAAGGAAATGGGAGATGAAAAAGAATGAAGAGGGGAGAATGGAGGGGAATAGGAAGAAAGGAAGGAAGGAAGAAAAATAGACCTTCTATAATAGCCAGAGTAGAAACTATCCAAACATCCATCAGCATTGAATTGAGGTTCATCACGCTATATCCTTAGCCCTTAGGTGCATGCAAGTTACCCTCCAGCTAAAAGTTTTACAGCTTAAATAGAGTGGTTCTACTCCTTGATCAGGTATCCTCTGTCCTCAGTCTGAAAGCAAGCACCCTCCCCGGCTCCCTATGCCCAAGAAGAGCTAGCAAAAACAGACGTTGGTGGAAATCAATTCTGAAATTAGACCCTCAAGGTAATTCCTGGGGGGAATAAAAAGAAGAAAGAAAAATGGTTCTGAAACACCTAATTGAAGCCTGGTGATTCTGTCTACAAAGAAACATACCACTGGCGTTATTATAAGTCAACTTTCTCTCCAGGTCCTTTCTACGTGCACATTTCCAAACATTTGGCTCATTTCTCAGAAAGACTTCGTAAATGCCCCCACTGTTTACTAAAGAGCCAGTCTTGAAGAGCAGGAAAAAGTTTATAAGCTGCTAATGAGGGTTTAGCACCCTTTGAGGGACAAACAGCTCCAGTCAGCAGCTCTGCAGAGGGAAATGAGCCCCCATGCCCAGCAGGTACCAGCCAAGAGGCACAGTCCTGCATTGATTGCTGGGCAGCATGGCCTAAAGGGGCGCTGGGTCAGTTATCATTCCACAGACCGACTCCATGGAAAACATGCTTAGCCTCATGCTAATCTCTGGATTCTCCAAACATCAAGACAGATAACCAGAAAGCAACAAACTCACAAGAGTAACAGCTAGACTGTGACTGCCTTATGCCACTTTTCCTATTGACTTCAGGGAATCTGTCCTCAGGAACAGACATGAGGTAGACTCAATCCCACTGTTCGCTTGTTTCATTCATTCATTCATTCATTCATTTGACAAGCATTCAGGAAGCACTGACTTTGCACCAGACCCTCAGAGATGCTGCATACTCAACATTCAGCAAGATCTTCAAAACCCCTGCCCACAAGGAGATGATGTTCTGGTGGGCAAGACTGAAACATAATCAGGTACTCACAATAAGATTAGGTAGTAATAGATGCTCTGAGAAAAAGCCAAGTGGAATAAGGAGATAAATCCTGTTGGGGCTGCTGCTTCTGCAAAGTAAAAAGTGAGAGTTGCTCAGTTATGTCTGACTTTTTGCAATCCATGGACTATAGAGTCCATGGAATTCTCCAGGCCAGAATACTGGAGGGGGTAGCCTTTCCCTTCTCCAGGGGATCTTCCCAACCCAGGGATTGAACCCAGGTCTCCTACATTGCTGGGATTCTTTACCAGCTGAGCCACTAGGGAAACACAAGAATACTGGAGTGGGTAGCCTATCCCTTCTCCAGCAGATCTTCCAGACCCAAGCATCAAACTGGAGTCTCCTGCATTGCAGGTGGATTCTTTACCAGCTGAGCTACCAGAGAAGTCTGGGTGTGCATACTAAGTCACTTCAGTCATGTCCAACTTTGTGTAACCCCATGGACTGTAGCCTGCCAGGCTCCTCTGTGATGGGATTCTCCAGGCAAGAACACTGGAGTGGGTTGTCATGTCCTCCTTCAGGGGATCTTTCTTATCCAGGGATCAAAGCTGCATCTTCTGCTTGGCAGGCAGATGCTTTACCTCTGAGACACCTGGGAAACCCAGACGTAGAGATACAAGGAAGTACATATAGATTTTTGATGTTTAAAGGTTGAGACTCCTGCTAATAGTTTGACAGTAGATTTTGAGGAATTAAGGATCACTCCTACTTTAGGGCTTGAACCAAGGTCAATGGTGATGCCATTTATTGTGACATTCCTACCTCCAGGTGCACAAGTAAGAGACCTTTCTGCCTATGGAATGCACCCTGTCTTTATTGTCTAAAGAAGCCAGAACCGGCTTGGACATATTCCTAGGTACGAGAAATGGTAGCCTCATTATTTTATTTCAGTCCTTAGAGACTGTAACTCTGGGAGCACACAATTCATAAATAAATTCAGAGTAGCCTATTTATCTCCTCTTTTTTTCATTTGATGGAAATCCTGGGCATCGGTTTCTACTAGGATGATGAATTTGGCTAGAACTTTGTCACATTTATTCAAGACTAATATGGTGTTATCTAGTACAAGAAACAGATGAGAAATCATTCCTGCAGGACTGAAGTTCAGACATGGCTCAAAGGAAACATACGAGACATAAGGAAACCGTTGGAACACAAATACTAGACAGTCCTGGGCTGAGCTAGAAAAAGTCTTTGTTCACCCAAAACGTAGTATTTGTGAGCACGGGCAAGGCGTAAGGAATAAACCTGAGCACACTGTAGTCGTGTTTTCAAAGGGGAATTTTCTTAGCATAGCTTGAGAGCACTGAAATTTGGATTAGCAATTCAGCAATTTAGGAAACCCTGATACTGGGAAAGATTGAAGGCAAAAGCAGAAATGGGCAGCAGAGGATGAGATGGTTATATAGCATCCCTAATTCAATGGACACAAATTTGGGCAAACTCCTAGAGATAGCAAAGGCCAGAGGAGCCTGGCATGCTGCAGTCCATGGGGTCGCAGAGTTGGACACAAATTAGCGACTGAACAACAACTTAGGAAAATCGTCAGGTCAATGAATATTTACGGGGGCAATTCTAGCTCCCAAATATCATGGGATGTATAGTGGGAAGTGAAATAACCTGCTCACTTCCCCTGTGGAACTGATGGTCTAAAGCAGTGGTCCCCAACCTTTGGGCTGCTAAGGACTTGTTCTATGAAAGATGATTTTTCCATGGACCTGAGGCAGGGGGAAGGTTTAAGGATGATTCAAGCACTTTACTTTTATTGTGCACTTTATTTCTATTATTATTATTACATCAGCTCCATCTCAGATCATCAGGCATTAGATCCTGGAGGCTGTGGACCCCTGGTCTAAATGGAAAGGCGGCAGACGTAAAGTAAACATGAATTATGAAATAGCAGCAAAGGAAAAGCACAGTGCAGTGTGATGCATTATGGGGACCAACCTGGTCCAGGGAGTGATGCTGAGAAGGGGTGGGTGGGTGTGAATGAAGCAAAGAGAAAAGAATCACTACATTCAGCGCAAACAGCACAAACCAGGGCAAAAAGTAACCGTGCGGCATTTTCAAAGAACCGTGAGAAATGAAGATGAAAGGACCTGGGAAAGAGTGCTGGTAGAAGATGTGGGGTCAGCAAGAGCCAGATCGGCCCGTTAAGACCTAATATACTACGCTGGTGGCTTCCTCTAAAGGCAATAGGAAGCCACTAAGTGGTCATAAGTAGAAAATCAAGGGTTGGATTTTTAAAGATCACTCCGGCAGCAGGATGAGAAGAGACGATGGGGACAAGAGTGCTTGTGGCTGGAGAGGGAGGAGGCTTGATGAGTCAGAACAAGGAACAGGATCTGTAAGAGTGATCACGAGGTGGGATCCGCAAGACCAGGTAATGGATGGATATGTGACTGCATGAAGGGTGGGGAAGAGACGGGAAGTGTGGAGGGCGGAGACGGATGTCAAAGCCCTGGGTTTCTGGCCTGAGTATTTTACTGACATAGAGAACTCGAGAAGTTTGCACGAGTCTCTCCACACAGTTTCAGTGCCCGCCCTAGGTGATAACAATGTCATCTAGAAGGACATCCAGATTGAACATCAAAGAAACCAAAAGGACAGAGAGACTGTTTGAGAGCCTGATGGGTATGGAAAGCTAGACGGAAGGGAAAAGCTGCTCACCATCCGCAGATATAATTAAACCCTCCCTCCCTCTGACAAGATGAGAGGGAGGTATGGGCCTCCCAGGTGGCACAGTGGTAAAGAACCTGCCTGCCAATGCAGGAGATGCAAGAGACATGGGTTTGATCCATTGGTCAGGAAGATCCCCTGGAGAAGGAAATGGCAACCCACTCCCATGTTCTTGCCCGGATAAGCACATGTCCAGAGGATCCTGGTGGGTTACAGTCCATGGGGTCGCAAGAGTCAGACATGACTGAGTATGCACGCACACACTCACCACTATGTGGAACTGATGGAGATTAGAGAAGCAAGATGTAGCAACTTCCTGCCCCTGTGGCTTTGAGGACACTTAGACATGAAAGCATCCTTCGAGTCAAGATCCTCCCAAAAGTAGGGTGGATGGCACTATAGGGGAAATGGGTCAGCTGTGTGCGGCTGAAAGGGGCTTCCACTCCACTGAGCAGAGCCTTGGACCATGCGTGAGGAGGCTGAACCTGGAAGCCGGAACTCCCCAGCTGTGATCTCTCTTGCCCAGCCTTGGATAGAAGTGAGAATACCCATCCTGAAGTACAGTAGTTTTGCAGAAAGGAGAGTGCACAGCTTTTGGTCCCTGCTTAATAACTGACATGGGTGCTATGTGATGTTTTCTGCTCATGAAACCTCTTACCTCTATGAAGAGGGAGTTAATCCAGGATGGCAGATAAGCTCAGGGATGCTGGCAAAAGGTTTGAAATCTGTCATTCATAAGATTTCAGGAATCTTAGGAATTTACAAAAAATGTCAAATTGATGTGTCACACCTAGAATGAACCCCTTTGCTCTCTAAGTATATGGGGAAAGGGGGAGACTTGGTTAACCCCTCCTGCTGCAGGAGGTCCTAGGGCTAGAAATCCAATTGTCCAAACCATGAAAGCAAAGGCTTGGTCTCAAAGGAAAGACAAGGAAAATAGGATGATAAGGAAATCTTATTTGCACTGAGGAGAATTGGTGCTTTTGAACTGTGATGTTGGAGAAGACTCTTGAGAGTCTAAAGCAGTGGTCCCCAACCTTTGGGCCGCCAAGGACTGGTTCTATGAAAGATGATTTTTCCATGGACCTGAGGCAGGGGGAAGGTTTCAGGATGATTCAAGCACTTTACTTTTATTGTGCACTTTATGGAAATCAGTCCTGAATATTATTGGAAGAACTGATGCTGAAGCTGAAACTCCAATACTTTGGCCACCTGCTGTGAAGAACTGACTCATCGGAAAAGACCCTGATGCTGGGAAAGATTGAAGGCAGGAGGAGAAGGGGACAACAGAAGATGAGGTGGTTGGGTAGCATCACTGACTCGATGGACGTGAGTTTGAGTAAACTCTGGGAGTTGGTGATGGACAGGGAGGCCTGGTGTGCTGTAGTCCATGAGGTCGCAAAGAGTTATACACGACTGAGCAACTGAACTGAACTTCCTTAATCAGACTCTACAGGCTATGTTTTTCCAGAAGCCACACTTCTGAGCTTGCATTGCCCATGTCCTGAATGCTTCAGGAGATAAAGGCTGGTCAGTTTGTTGTAATGGGTCCCAGGCATGCATGCATGGTCAGTTGCTTCCGTTGTGTCCAACTCTTTGCAACCCTATGGAATGTAGCCCACCAGGCTCCTCTGCCATGGGATTCTCCAGGCAAGAATAGTGGAGTGGGTTTCTAAGCCCTCCTCCAGGATCTGGAACCCGCATCTCTTAGGTCTCCTGCATTGGCAAGCGGGTTCTTTACCACTAGCACCACCTGGGTCCCAGAAATAAAAATCAGTTAATCAAAATCTTACCCTGTTGGGAGCCTTTTATCACCAGCATCAGTGCAGGCAAAGCCCCTCTTGGATTTATCTCTTCCCTTTGATCCATCACCCCCACTCCATTCCCTAATTCCCTGTAGATAATCTACTCTGAAGAGTTGGCTTAACCTCAAATATATATGTGTCCTTTTAAAAGATGCAGAGCCATTGTTTTGAATTAATAGAAAACTCATTATTAAGTTATCACTACTAATGATAAATCATATACCCATTTGCCAGGTGTATATCTATTTTGTGGTTCCTGTCTGTCATTATACATAAAAAAAGTTTAAGACCTAAAGTTTATGCAGTAATAAAGAGACAAGAAAAATTGCTGAGCTAGATCACACTTACCCAGCTAAGAGAAAGCACCTCCGGGCTGGGAAGAGGGAAGACTGACTTAAAGATGAAGAAAAGAGTTGAGACATCAACCGGGGTTCCTGAAGCTCTTTGTCTTAACTCCCAGTTAAAGACCTAGAGGTTCACAGGAGAACCCAAGTTAGGTCCAGGGAGTACAAGAGGCCCCTTCCTAAGCAGAGTTTATGGAAAGGAAGCAAGACTTCAGTGTTTTCTCATGCCCAACTCAAGACAGCAATCTGCATGGTCTGGGTACAGATCTCTGATCCTCAGTGCCCAAACACCACACAAGTCTGATGGGACTTTCGCCTGATGAGTAAAGGGTGAATGTGGGGTTGGAGCCAGCCTAGCGGGCCAGAGGGAGCTGTGTGTGCATCAGTCACTCAATCATGTCCGACTCCTTGCGACCCCATGGACTGTAGCCCTCCAGGCTCCTCTGTCCACTCCTCTGTCCGTGGGATTCTCCAGGCAAGAATACTGGAGTGGGTAGCCATTCCTTTCTCCACGGGATCTTCCCAACCCAGGGATTGAACCTGTGCCTCCTGCATTGCAAGCAGATTCTTTACTGACTGAACAACCAGGGAAGCTCATTGAGTTGACATAGTATTAAAATGACACTTGCCTATTGGCCATGGTATCTTGGCTCTCCCTAAGCCCCCAGGATGAGGATGAAAGCTTAATAAAAGGAGAAACACTCTGGATGAACAGAAATTGAGCTTCAACCATCCACCTACCAAAAGATTGATGGGTAGCTAATGTCAGCAGAGGGGAAACATAGAAACTTCTTGAATTATATCCTTGTTTGCTGTTCAATTCCCAACTACTTGGCTCTTTATCAAATTCCAGTGAACTGTAACTTGGTAGCATTTCCTTAAAATGGAGAAGAGAAACATAAAAGAGACAATTTGAAAATTCAAGTAGATAAAATCAGGGATGATTGTGTTCATTTGTTAGTAGATTTACAGAATTCATTATCCCCAGGATGGAGGAGAGCTGTGAGGTCATGCACAGCTGACAGAACCATAAAGGATTATTGAAAAGGTTTTTGTTAGGACTGTCATTGTCCCAAGGCTGATGTCATATCCTCAAAGAAGATGGACCTTGACCTTGACGCACAGTCATAATTCTGTTTTATTCTGAAGGAGTTGACTCTGAACAGAGATCCAGGAGATTCCAGATCCATCATAGTTAATGAACCACCAGAGACCAAACCTATACTAGGAGCATCACAGATGAAGTCAGCATCACCTAAGAATATTATTCCCATTAACTGCCCCCACTCTCTTCTACCACAAAGTAATCAAACAGGCTTTCCCCCAAAAGTCCTCCAACCAGGAGGCCACATGCTCTGGAAGCAGCCCATGTTGCTAGCTGCCAGGCTCCTCCAGCTCCCTCTTTCTGTTTTGCTTCAGATCACTGCGCCAGACAAATGTTTATTCACACTTGATTCCAGCAAGCAGCACAGCCCACGAAGGGGACCCCTGACTGGCGTCCCTAGAGAGCACCTTTGATTCAGACTTGCTTTTTGGATGGTAACTTCTTTGCTCACAAAATATTTAGGGAAACCATGGGACATTTGCTCAAGTCAAAGTTCTTTTGGAAAGACCATAAAATCCATCCAATTTTATGTCTGTGTCTTAGTAAAAGCTAACTGCCCTTATTATTTAAGTCAATTAAAGTAACAAATCTGAGAATCAGCCATTCGCTGAGCCTCAAGCAATGAATAAGATGTCTTATTTTTATTCAGCAGTCTTATCCTCATCACCAGGCTCTTTCAAAAAGAAATGCTTCTAAAACTAATATTTACTTGTTCCCCCAGAAATAGTTTAATTGGCTTTGTGAAATCAATGGTTCCCTTGATAATTGATAAAAGAGTGTCTCTTTTCCCTGTCCTGGCAATATCTTGGTTTAAATAACAGGACAGATAATTCTTTCACAAATATGAAAAACAGATTTTCGGAAACAAGCTTATTTTATTAAGCCATGTTATTTAATTTTATCTGACATTTGCAAGTCATTTTTGCTAGTAAGCACTCTACATTAATACCTTGAGTTCACATAGAGTTTAACAATATGAATTTCCTATCAGACGAAAGTACAGTATATGTTTGGCAGAAGCCAAGTTCATGAAGAATTAACAGTTGTCAAATCCCAGAGGGAAATAAATTCTCTTCGTTCCTCTTTTGCCAGCTGTCAAGCATTTAATTTGCACGTAAAAAAATTCTGCCTGTTATCCCAGATCCAGGAAAGAGAACAGTGGTAACTCCTTAGCACATCCATGTCTGAGCATGTAAAGTCCAAATATCTATAGGCGACTAATTGCCACTGAGGGAGAAAAAGCATAACAACTTCAAATAACTTTCATATTAAGAATACCTAGAGTGAACCACGGAGACTAGCCCTCTTTGCATGCTTAAAGAGACGTGACAGAAACTAATCTCAATGTACAAATTAAAGTGGATTCTTGAAAAGTTGTGTTAAATGAATCTTACTTTTCCACTGACCTGAATTTTAAAACATGTCAAACACGGCTCAGAGGTTTTAAATGTGGAAACCAAGCAGTAACACAAATAGCAAATATTGAACAACCATTGACCTTTTAGGGGGAAAGTGTTCTTTCTTCCTATAAATAACACATATGAAAATACACTGCTCTATGCTCCCATAAAATTAACTTTTTAATTTTTTACTTATATATTTTTTATTGGAGTTTAGTTGCTTTACAAAGTTGTGTTCGTTTCTGCTATACAGAAAAGTGAACCAGCTATATGTTAACATATATCTCCTCTTTTTAGGGTTTCCTTCCCATTTAGGTCCCCACAGAGCGCTGAGTAGAGGTCCCTATGCTGTACAATAGGTTCCCATTACTTACCTATTTTATACACTGTAGTGTATATATGTCAACCTCAACCTCCCAATTCACCCCATCGCCCTTTGCCCACACCCCTATATCCAAACATTAGTTTTCTTTGGCTGTGTCTCTATATCTGTTTTGCAAATAGGTTCATCTGTACCATTTTTATAGATTCTACGTATTACATATACATTAATATATGATATTTGTTGAAAATATTTTTTTGAAAAAAGAAAATATACTGTTCCAAGCAGGCCTTCAAACCTCCATCATTCTCTGGGTCTTCAGAAACTTTAATCAGCAAAAACACACACTCATCTGGAAAACTCCTCCTCAGTCCTAAAAGTTCAACCCAAAAACAAACACCTCTGTGTAATTAGCTTTCCTGCTCTGTAAGCCTTGAGGGAAAAAAACATCCACACAGTTACATCAGTCCTGAGGCAGAAGCAGGGTCCCTCCTTTCTCCCCCAACCCTGAAGCATTGCTCCTTCATAGCCTTGGAGATCAGTTGCCATCCTGCCTGAGAACCTAGATGCTCCACCGGACTCTGTGCTCACTTTGGAGTTCCAGTGCCTATATCAGCGCCTGGCCCCTCACTGGTGCTCAGGAAGCACTTTGAAAAGAATGAGCAAGCAAATCAAAGAATGAATTAATTTAAAGAGGGCTTTGAATTCTTAAAACCCTAACACAGATACTGCCTAGCCTGACCCCTATGACTCAGAAACGCTTTCAATGATCAGGTCCCTTGTACTTCCTGTTGTCAATACAGGGAGTAATTTTAGTTTAGTTACTCTAAATAAAACCCTGGGCTCTTTGACTTCAGAAATTAGGATCAACAGACTTCTTAGAAGCTATATGCTTATCTGTTCATCTCAGAGTAACTCGGCAATGAGCTGGAGCCAAGGATACTTCATTTAATAACGTCTTAAACCACTCCAGTATTCTTGACTGGAGAATCCCATGGACAGAGGACACTGGCCAGCTACAGTCCTTGGGGTCACAAAGAGTTGGTCACGACTGAGCGACTAACAGTACTAACAATGTCTTCAATTAGCAGAGTCTTTAAACTGCTTTCCTGGGCTAGCGACTAACGAGTGTTACCAGAGGGATTATGTAGTTTACAGAGCAAAAATGGCTTTTAATCTGAAAGAAAGAACTAGGTTACCAATTTAAGGTACGTGTTACATCCATGGGCTTCCCAGTGGCTCAGTGGTAAAGAATCTCCTACAATGCAGGAGCTGCAGGAGATGTGGGTTTAATCCCTGGGTCTGGAAGATCCCCTGGAGGGGGGCATAGCAACCCACTCCAGTATTCCTGCCTGAGAAACTTCATGGACAGAGGAACATGGCAGGCTATAGTTCATAGGGTCGCAAAGAGTCGGACATAACTGAAGCAACTTAGTACACACGATACATCCATGGCAGAGGAACCAGAGATCAAATTGCCAACATCCGTTGGATTATCGAAAAGCAAGAGAGTTCCAGAAAAACATTTATTTCTATGCCAAAGCCTATGACTGTGTGGATCACCACAAACTGGAAAATTCTTAAAGAGATAGGAATACCAGACCACCTGACCTGCCTCTTGAGAAATCTGTGTGCAGGTCAGGAAGCAACAATTAGAACTGGACATGGAACAACAGACTGGTTCCAAATAGGGAAAGGAGTACATCAAGGCTGTATATTGTCACCCTGCTTATTTAACTTATATGTAGAGTACATCATGAGAAACACTGGGCTGGATGAAGCACAAGCTGGAATCAAGTTGCCGGGAGAAATATCAAAAACCTCAGATATGCGGATGACACCACCCTTATGGCAGAAAGTGAAGAAGAACTAAAGAGCTTCTTGATGAAAGTGAAAGAGGAGAGTGAAAAAGTTGGCTTAAAGCTCAACAGTCAGAAAACTAAGACCATGGCATCCGGTCTCATCACTTCATGGCAAATAGATGGGGAAACTGTGGCTGACTTTATTTTTTGGGGCTCCAAAATCACTGCAGATGATGACTGCAGCCATGAAATTAAAAGACCCTTATCTCTTGGAAGAAAAGTTATGACCAACCTAGATGGTATATTAAAAAGCAGAGACATTACTTTGCCAACAAAGGTCCGTCTAGTCAAGGCTATGTTTTTTCCAATAGTCATGTATGTATGTGAGAGTTGACTATAAAGAAAGCTGAGTGCAGAAGAATTGATGCTTTTTAACTGTGGTGTTGGAGAAGACTCTTGAGAGTCCCTTGGACTGCAAGGAGATCCAACCAGTCCATCCTAAAAGAAATCAGTCCTGAATATCCATTGGACGGACTGATGTTGAAGCTGAAACTCCAATACTTTGGTCACCTGATGCGAAGAACTCATTTGAAAAGACCCTGATGCTGGGAAAAATTGAGGGCAGGAGGACAAGGGGACGACAGAGGATGAGATGGTTGGATGGCATCACTGACTAAATGGACATGAGTTTGGGTGGACTCCAGGAGTTAGCAATGGACAGGGAGGCCTGGTATGCTGCAGTCCATAGGGTCACAAAGAGTCAGACACAACTGAGCAACTGAACTGAACTGAAATGAATCAAGGGCCAACAGGTTTTCACAAGCTGGCCATGCAATGCCCTCATCACATACACACTGGTGGGAATCTTTCCCTGCAGAATTCAGAGAGCTGTCTGGGTGAATGCCTGAGCATACAACATCTTTTAAGAGTTTCCCAGAGAAAACCCTTAGAAAACCCCTACAGGACTATATGATCAATAGCTTAATCACCACAATCCTCAGGGAATGCAAGAAAACCTGAGATGTCAAAAGACTGACAAGAAGTTTCCCAAGGCAATAAAAATAAAAGCAAAAATAAATGAGACCTAATCAAATTCATAAGCTTTTGCACAGCAAAGGAAACCATAAACAAAATGAAAAGACAACCTGCAGACTGGGAGAAAAATACTTGCAAACCACGTGACATACCAAGGCTTAATTTGCAAAATATTCAAACAGCTCATACAACTTGATAACAGAAAAAGGAACAACTCCATCAAAATTTTAAAAAATTGATAGAAAACCTCAGTAGACATTTCTCAAAAGAAGACATACAGATGGCCAATAGGCACATGAAAAGATTTCAACATGACTAATCATTACAGAAATGCTAATCAAAACTACAACATCACACTGATCAGAATGGCCATCATCAAAAAGTCCACAAACAATAAACGCTGGAGAGGGTGTAGAGAAAAGAGAATACTCCTACACTGTTGTTTGGAATATAAACTCATGCACTATGGAAAAAAGTATGGAAGTTCCTAAAAAAAACTAAAAATAAAGTTTCCATATGATCCAACCATCCCACTCCTGGGCATATATCTAGAAAAGATGAAAACTCTAATTTGAAAAAATACACACATCCCAGTGTTCATTGTAGTACTGTTTGCAATAGCCAAGATATGGAAGCAACTTAAATGCCCATTGACAGGCAAACAGATAAAGAAGATGTGATATATATATATATATATATATATATATATATATAAAGGAATATTAGTTGGCCATCAAAAATAATGAAATGCCATCCTCAGCAACATGGATGGACCTAGAGATTATCATACTAAGTGAAGTAAGTCAGACAACAAATACCATATGATATCACTTATATGTAGAATCTAAAATATGACCCAAATAAACCTAATTACAAAACTGAAACAGATTCACAGACATAGCAAGCCACCAAAGGGGAAAGGAAGGGGAGGGATAAATTAGGAGTTTGAGATTAGCAGATACAAATTACTGTATATAAAATAGATAAACAACAAAGGGAACTATATTCAATATCTTGCAATAATCTATATTGAAAAAGAATGTGTGTATATATATGTAATTGAATCACTACCATATACCTTAAACTAACACAATATTGTAAATCAACTGTACATCAATTTAAAAATAAAATAAGAAATCGTATACAAGATACATACACACACACACACACAAACAGACTTACAGGTGGTTGTAAGGCAGAGTAACAGTTAGAGGCAGTGGATAAAACTAGCCAATGAAAATGATCAACAGTGCTTTTCTGCAGGCTTGAGTCATGGAAAATTCAAGGTCATTTTAAGCTACACAGGGTAATGGTGGAATTGCAACCGAAATGACAATAGAAACCTCAATGTTTTCCATAGATGAAGCAAAAAGAAGGACAAACTGAAAATAAATTACAGGCAGAACTCACTAGGGGGTGGAGAGTTAGAAAATTCTCTAATAAATATTAGATGCCAGGAAGAGAAGATACTTTTCCTTTTGCATATTTTAGCTTGTTAATTATGAATCTAAAAGCTTGATAGCATAGAGTCCATATTCTACCTGCTGACTTTTCAGCCTACAAAAGACTTTTAAATTATCCAAGATTCTGGAAGCTTCTTAATGCAACCACCATGACTTGTAGAGAATCAAGTCACAATTTGACTTGAACTGAAACCTCAAGAAGCTGTAATGTAAGGTTTGCATGTAGAAGAGTAGAGTGCTCAAAGCTCTTGATGTCAGTGGATGCTTTTGTATTTGAAGGTATTTAAACCGTCCATGGTCAGTTGAGCATTAAACCAAGACCCAAAATTTCTCTAGCACTCTTTCAGTAACTATGTACAAATTTTGCTTACCAAATTCACTTCAATAAATCTTCTGAATCAGTAAAATTAAAGATTCCATTATCTTTTCCTAACTTTATGTTTCTATAGTTATGCATATTTTGCTATCACTCTATTTGCATTTCTCCAAATTGTTGTCAAGTTCTGTAATGTTTACTATTATCAAGAGCTGTTTCCACCTCTTAATAACAAGATCTAATCTGACATTAATGATATCTGCTGAAGTGCTCAACAAGACAGATACAAACAGATGTTTGTGATTGCTTTTCATTTCACATTATTCCATTGTTCTAGCTAATGCACAGAACTGAGAACTGATATGTAAGTGACTAAATTTTGAATCTGTGATTTCTAACTATCTTTAACAAACTCCTCAGGAGAAAAAAATTAAGATTTTCATACAAAATAAACATCCCTGTTTTTATATATATGTAATGTATATGATGAGAGGACTCAGAAAGAGGGAGAAATTAAAAAGCCCCTAAATATACCTTACCTTTAGACATGCTCATACTCTTTGTAAGTTTATTTCTAGTGTTTCAAGCATGCCCTCTTAATATTTTGCTTGCTTTTCACACATGAATACACAATTTGCAAGCTTAAAACTAACGTATGCCTAAAGCTAATTCGCTACAAAAATTTCCATTTTTCTTCCCATTTTATGACTTTTTAAAACCTACACTTCTCATCACAGGTATCACAGGCATTTGGGTTCCAATATTTTCCACTGATTTTTCTAAACTGAGGCCAAAATTCTAGATACATTCAAACAATTATACAAATACTGCCTTCTGGTCAAAGATAGCAAAGTGGCCAAAGTTGAATTAGTCTAGACAAAGGCAGCACCCCACATGAGTCCAGCAGCTGATAATGCAAAATGTGCCTTAGAGTCTTCAAGGTCTCCAAGTGTGGGATTTCCCTGGTGGTCCAGGGGTTAAGACTCCATGCTTCCAATGTAAGGGGTGCAGGTTCAATCCCTGGTCAGAGAACTAGGATGCCACCTGCTATGCAGCCAGAGAAGGGAAAAAAATTCTCCAAGTGGGAGTGTATTTCAACTCAGAGGCCACAGGTACACCCAGGTGACATTAGAAAACAGGGACCCATATCTCTGGCCATTTCTGTTTTGAAGCGAGGCAGGGAGAGCTTCAGTTCCTCACAAAGGCCATGCCGCCTCAAATTCCAGCTTTCACAGGAGCAGTTTCCTCAACCCAGAATATCCTTTCTTCACCCACATCCTCCAATCTCCATCCGGCTTATTCCTACTCTCTCTAAAGGTAGCCATCCATGGTCAGACTCAGTCTATCCTCCAGAGTCACTCTGTACTTGAAGGGTGGTAACACTCGTCAAGGTTGTTTTGAAGTTTGGTGGCCATTTTCCTTGTATCCCCTTCCACTCTCTACACAGAGTCTGGAAATCCATCTCTTCAGTTTGATCCTATATTCTCATTGCCTGGCCCATGGGACGTTCTCACCAAGTCTCCATAGAACTGGATTAAATGAAGTTACAGGGCAAGCCTGATGAACAGAATTTGTTTCCTAAATGAGATCTTTCTTTTTGTCATGTTTGTGTAGAAGGGAGATGGAGAGATACAGAGAAAGAACAAAAGGGTGACAGAGAGACTGATTCATGTCTTCATCACATGATAAAAAGTCATTGAACCAGGAATGCTATTTATGTGGCTTCCCAATGGGACAAGTTTTCCTTCTCACAAATAAGTCCCCAAGAGCCAAATAGGACTTTGCAGGTGAATCAGTGGTTAAAAAAAAAAAAAAAAAAAAAAATCCGCCTACCAATGCAGGAGATATGTATTTGATCCCTGGGTCAGGAGGATCCCCTGGAGGAGGAAATGGCAACCCACTCCAATATTCTTGCCTGGGAAATCCCATGGACAGAGGAGACTGGCGGGCTACAGTCCGTGGGGTCACAGAGTCGGACATGACTGAGCGACTGAGTATGCAGAAGAGCCAGACAAAGCAAACCAAATCTGTACTTTGCCCTGACATCTGCAGTGTTTTTGTCCTCACCCATTTCTTCAAACCAACGGAAATCCGGTCTTTTTAGCAGTGGCGATGACTCTCTTTGATCTTCTGTGTTGGCCACATGTTCCCCCAAAGCCAAGAAAAGGATCATGTCTTCAGCTGGGGAACCACAAAGTTGTTGCAAATATAAAACACAAAGCTCATCTTCCAAAACGAGACCCAACGTGAGTCCTGTAGTTTTAGGTTTTGAAGAAAAGATGATATAACAATGATCCCCCATCTTCGATTCCCAGTTACCACCAATGGACCACCAGCAGCTCCAGACACACAGAGGAGGCAGTCAAAACCACAGCCAGGGAGTTACATATATTTTCTCTTAACCAAGAAAGGAAGACCACATGGGAAATAATCCATCTTGGCCAAGGAGAAATCAAAAAGGATGGGCAATGAAAGAATAGAATCTTGACACCCTGGAGGGAAGGGGAGTTGAGGAAGAGTGGAAAGATGTATATATACGGCTGAGTCCCTTCGCTATTTACCTGAAACTATCATAACGCTGCTAATCAGTGGTGAAAGTGAAAGCTGCTCAGTCATGTCCAACTCTTTGTGACCCCACAAGCTGTAGTCCGCCATGGAGTTTTCCAGGCAAGAATCCTGGAGTGGGTTGCCATTTCCTGCACCAGGGGATCTTTCCAACCCAGGAACCGAACCCAGATCTCCTACACTGCAGGTGGATTCCTTACCCTCTGAGCCACCTATTCCCCAATACAAAATAAAAACTTTATTTTAAAAAAAGAATAGAGTCTTGCTTCTAAGATAATCATATCAACAATGAACTTTTAAACAAATGTAAAAAAAAAATCCATAGTTCAGCAAAGTTCTCTTATCAAAAGGGCTGTGTAGTGAAATTCAGCTGGAGATTGCTCTCAAGTCTCTGGAGCTTGGCTCTTTGCCTCCTGTTTGGGGGTGCTATTACCTGAGTCACCAGCAGATACTAGAATACCCACAGGCCCCTGCCTCAATGTGGTTTAATAAAGCAATACAGAAACAATTTTTGGCTTTGCTGCAAATGTGCATAATGGAAAGCAAATATTATTAAAAAGACAATCATTTTTAGTGATTAAAATAATCCAAGGCAGAAAAAATTTCTCCCATAAGTTTCGAAGTTCTCATTTATCATCGTTTTGCCGCAAGAAGCCAGAGTAATTTTATTTTTCCTGACTTCTATTAAAAAGATCAATACATATGATTCCAAAGAGTCTCGGCTCATGAAAAGATGGAGCAGGCCTGTAATCACATATGAAAGTATTGGTTGTCATTAGCAGAAAGATTGATCTGAAAAGACAGCAGACCCAGAGTGAAAGGACTTAAAATTTTCCATTGGGCAGCCCAACAACTTTCACCTTCCAGATAATTGAATACAGATAACAGATTACCATATTAGAGGAAAGAATTGGATTGGGGATATTCAGTAGATACCCGCTTTAGCAAAGCAATGCCAAATTTCTCAATAATGATTTTTGTTTGATGCAAAAACATTAATGCAGCCTGACAGTACAAAGGCACTGTCCAATGTGCATTGAAGACAAAGTTGTTGGATCAGATTTTTATACAGTTACCTGTGGCATCAGAGGTTCTAACAAATGCATGTGTTCAGTTGACTGTAAAAAGATGAGTTAAGGAACATATTCAGGCAAATGTCATGGCTTTATTCCATGAATAGAGCTTCTTTCAGCTTTCTTCAGTGAGTTATTGATATGACCCTGAGTGGTAATTGTATAAAACTCTCAAGAACTGAACTCATGGGCAGGCATGCAAACGGTTTTCTTCACTGCATAACTCTCCTTTCCAGAAACCCACTAACAGTGCAGTAAAAAATGTTAGCTATAAAACAAGTTGGAATTTTTATAGGTCCTTGGAAGGGCACGGTGAATTTGGAAATTCAGAGTTGTGGTCCAAGAACACTAAACTGAAGGTCAAGGTTTTCCACATCTTCATCCTTGTCCTAGGAATATACCATATTGACACAACTGAAGATGTTGCCCCCAAGCTCCAGAATTTATGCATAAGATGAAAGAGAGGCTGAGACCATGAATAAGAGAGATGCTATTAACCGAAATTTGGTCTGTATGTTTTTTAAGACATCTGAATATTTCATCACCTTTCAATCCCTTTGCTTACTTAGCGGCCAACAAATACCTGGACATCTCATAGGAATCAAATCTGTTCATAATTATTAACCACTGATCATTTTCATAATGACATAAAAGCTCATCTTGGAGAAAGATACCAATTTCCATCCCCTATAACAAACATCTTGACAGTGTAAGTGAACATTGCATTGGGGTTAAAAGCCATTGTTTGTCATAGACCTCAGCAGAGTTTGACTCACTCCAGTGTTCTTGCCTGGAGAAGCCCAGGGACGGGGGAGCCTGGTGGGCTGCCGTCTATGGGGTCGCACAGAGTCAGACACGACTGAAGTGACTTAGCAGCAGCAGCAACAGAGTTTGAGAGACATTTTATGTTAAGTGTGTTCCTCTATGACTCTTCTATGAATTCCTAAATTCTTTCATTATCTAAATTTTGCACAAAATCACATTGTCCTGGTATTCACTAGACACCTCAGTGCACACAAAGCAAAACTGTTTTCCTCTATGTCTAAATTAAACAAAATATAAACACTTGTTTTTATAAAAATTCCAGAAAATGTTCACACTTCTGGAATTTCCTGTAATAATAGTATCAGGAGTAAATTCCTTTAAATACAGAGGACAGGAATAAGACCAGCCAGGAACTATTTTTAGTTTTTCAAGCTTAGTAAATTCTTTTCCATTCTCAACTGAAGGAATTTTTCTTCTTGCAACTAAGAAAACATCTCCGTTTTACTAATGAAGTCAGTATTTTTTTTAAAAAGGGGAAATATTATTTTTCCCATTTGTACCTGATCCAGGAATCTGTGTAAATATATGTGTACATGTTTATATTCCATGCTTGTAGTGAGCCCACATTTTTTTTTTAACCAATTCTCTTTTCAAGAAAACTAAAGCAAGGATCACTCAAGGGCACTCTTACTTTAAAAGTGGAGCATGATGGTACCCCAAGACTAGAGTGGGCTTCCTGTCTTTGTCCTGTTGAAAGGGTGACTGTTGAAGAATCTGACAGTGACTCTTGGGTCATACAAAACCACAACAGACAGAATGCCCATGACATAGCTATGGATGCATGAACGCTCAGTGACAGGGCTCCTTCCATGCACTTCCCTGCCTTGCTGATGCCTTGATGAGAGATTGAGGATATGATGACCTGGGTTGACATGCTTTCAAAGGAGTTGTCAGTGCAGCGTGTATGATGCCCCAGTGCACACTCGGCGCTGATTTGCACTGGGCTGTGCAAATTACAGTCTGTGAGAGTTGTATCTCATCCCTGTTCTCTGGGTACATTGTAATAAACAAAAAGTTTCTGAGTCATGAAACAAGAAATAGGACCTCAAGCACCTTACCTTTACAAACAGCACGGAAATTATTTTATTGTTATACATATGCTCAGTCGTGTCCAACACTTTGTGACCCCCATGGACTGTAAACCACCAGGCTCCTCTGTCCATAGAATTTTCCAGACAAGAATATTTGAGTGGGCTGCCATTTCCTACTCCAGGTGATCTTCCTGAGTCAGGAATCGGATTGAACCCACATCTCTTGTGTCTCCTGCATTGCCAGGCAGATTCTTTATCACTGTGTCACCTAGGAATGAAAATTATGGCATATTATTTTAAAAAGACAAAACAAGAGAAAAAACTATAATGTAACTGTATTAATCAGGGCTCTCCAGAGACACAGAACCAATCAGAGACAGAGACAAAGATTGATTCATTAATTACAAGCAATTGGCTCAGGTGGTTATGGGGGGAACAAGTCCCAGGATTTTCAGGGGGACTCAGAAAGTTGGAAAGAAGTGGGATGTATTTCCAGTCCAAGTGCAAAGTCAGAGACCCAGGAGAGCTGATGGTGGTTCTACTCTGGAGGCCAGCAGACCTGAGACACAGAAGCACCAAGCTTCAGTTCAAGGGCAAAGGAAGGGAAAAGCTAATGTCCCAGCTCAAATGCCACCAGGCCAAGGAATTCCCTCCTAACTCAGCATTTTTATTCATTCAAGCCTTCAACTGATTGGACTCATTCCAATCAGGGAGGGTAATCTGCTTTACTTGGTTCACTGGTTTAAGTGCTAATCTCATACAGAACACCCTCCCCAAACACCCAGAATAATGTTTGATCCAATATCTGAGTATTCTATGACCCAGTCAAATTGACATACAAAATTAATTATTACAATAACCTTGTCAAATGCTAATCAAATACACTGTGCCTTTTGTTTATCTTAATACAAGTGATAATATAACTTCTGTTCATTCCCTTTTTGCAATGATTCTTTTTGTCCATTTGGTTTAAATATTTCTCTGCACTTCAACAAGCAAGCCATAGATAGATAGCAAAATTTCACTGAAAATTCATTTCCCCCCAGCTAAAGCAAACTCAAGGAACATCTATTTAATAAAATGGAGAATCAATAAAATTATAATTTTAAGTCAGAGCCAATGCCAAGTTGTCTTGTAAAGAAGTTTTATAGGAATTCATGTTCTTTGTTTCTGTTAGGAAAAATCATATTAAAATAGAATTAATATAATAATCATTAAACTGGTTGGTTTAGTGATGATAAGTTTGACAAAGAAACATGCATCCAGCTTCTATTCCTTTGAAACTACCTTTTCCAATTCTTTTAGGACCTTGCTACTCAAGGGGGATGTTGTAGAGAAGCAGTGCCTGCATCACTTGGGAGTTTGTCTAAAATGCAGATTCCAGGCCTCACACCACACCTATTAGATCAGAATATCTGGGGGTGGGGCCTAGGTATTTACATTTTAAGAAGCTCTCTGGGTAGTTCTTAAGCAGGATAGCATTTGAGAGTCCCCATGTTAAATAATGTTTTATCCAGCTAGCAAAAATCACACATGTCACAGATTAAACCTCAACCAGAGAAACTTAATTCTATCTTCCAGTTGAAGCTTAAGTTATCAACCAAGCTGGCAGGCACTCTAATTCATTCAACAATGGAGGATTTTGTGTTTAACTGGTTCCCTCATTCCATCTAAATTTTCGAAGATTATATTCATTTTGATAAAATTAGCGGTACTGGAGAACATCAAAATAATACAGTATTAAAATGTAGTAGTAAACTTTAAAAGTAAATACTAAGTGAAAGTTAATATTAAAATATTAAATGTGTTTTGCATATCACTCTACCATCTTGGCATAAATAGGCAGCCTTCAGAATACCATTCAAATTGTCATCATTTCGCTAATTAGCCATATTTTCAAGTAAAAGCTGAAGGGCACCAGTCAGCACATATGATTGAGGTCTTGGTTATGAACATGAGTACTGAAAAGCACTGGTCTAGAGTAGTAGGCTTACTTATTGTGGAGTATCTTTTAAGTCTGTCATCCAAGTTGTGTCTTGGAAAATGATACTAGTTCATTTACAGCCTTTAATCAGTACAGACCCCCCTCTTTGCAACAAGCATATAAAAAGACAAATTTTGAAATAATGGAACTTTCCTTCTCTTCCCCTGGCCTGAGTTCCCAGTGTATCCTTTGTGCCCACATACACAACATTAATTCCCCATCAAGACATTCATTGCTTGTATCTTGGCCTTTGCTGCTCAGGAGGTCCTTCTCTTTTGGTAATCTCTCCCCAAGTTCATCCACAATAACCAAGCCCTGCTCTTCTCAACTTTCCTTCCCTCTTTCCAAATAAAAATGTTCTATACATTTCCCTTTCTTAAGAGAGCTGATGTGAACTACTTGTCTGTTCAAAATCTGTCTGGTACTGTTCCCTTGGGATAATAATAATAAGCAATAATTTGGCATTGTGTCAGGTGCAAAGAGACTTGGAGCTACAGAATCAGAGTTCAAGACCTAGCTATGGTTTTGTAAACTTGGGGAAGATTTTACCCTCAAAGAACTCACAATTCAATAAAATAAATAAGACTGTGAAACAAAAATACAGTTGACTGGAAAATGCCTCCAAAAGACACACCAAGCTGAGGGAATCAAGAACAAAAGAGCTCATATCTGGTGGACACGAACTTCAGAAAGTTGCTCAGAGGAAGCCACCCTGGTTAACGGTAAACTCAACCCTTTGGGGGGGTCACACTTTAAAATAGATATACCCTAAATTGCTCCATCGAGAAATAACAATGGGGTTCATGCAAACTCATATCATGTTGGTTTTTCTCTTGGCTCTGAGCAGAATGACGCTCATCATGTGACCCAACTGGAGTCATTCTGACACCAGTAGCTGTAGACAAGTCATCGTGGTCCATTGAAATTAGTCATGTAACATCACAAGATACATGTGAAGATGTGGGCGGATGGGGACAAGTGTGTGTAGAGGAGCATATATGATTCTTGCCTCAAGCTAACTGGATAGTTTTCCTCTCTATCAATAAATAAGTGTAGGTTGAACATTTTTTGTGGGCCAAGCCCCATAATGAGAATATGGCTACAAACTATGAAGAAGCAATTTCTGTTCTTCAAGAGCTTAGAGTCGAAATAACCAAACAGACATTTACAGCTAATGACTAGTGTAGACTAAAATGTTGCTGCAAGTTTAAGACTTAAAGTCTACACAGCTTTCAGGCAGTGATTTCTCTTCTGTGCTACAGCTCCAGGATCTACTTCTGCAGTGAAGAGGATTATGACCCCTATTCTCATACTGAGTAGTGTTGCCAATGCCTGTCTTGGTTCCGTGAAGACAGCCCTGTCTCATCAGCACGGAGTCCTCATTTATTCTCTGGAACCACTCTATTAATCAGTGGTTCTTAGCCTACAAGGATCACCTGGGGGGCTAACAAGCAGATATCTGGCTTCATCCAGAAATTCTGATTCAGACTATAGCTGGGATAGTCTATATTGCATTTGGAAAAACCCATCTGAGTGGTTCTAAAGCAGAGTTACGTGAATTGCCCTAAGAAGCCCTGTAACCTAGAAGTGAACAAACTAAAAACCCCAGTGTTCCTTATGCAGACAAATTGAGAACATAATTTAATTTATATGCTACATTCACTTCAGAATGTCTCAAAAATGTGCACAAATATCTGCTTAACTTCTTTTGCCTTCAAAAGACACTAAGAGATAAACTATTCTAAAAATAGGAGAAAGTTCACAATCCTAAGACTTGAACTCTTTGTGAGGAGTTGTTTTAGTATAAAACTTCAACACATGCTCCAGGTTAATAAGGGAGACTGTTTACTTATCATTCTGTTTTTAAAAACATGTATCAGTAAATCTCTCTTTAAGGTAGCTTGAGTAAATGAGTAAAGGTAAGAAATATGCCAAATCAAAAACTAAATACTGCCAAAAATTCATGATAGAAATAAAATCAACTTCAAAATTGTAAATAAACCACAGATAAAAGAGAGGTTTTCTACTATGACCTTCAAATCAATTCTTTGGTTTTCTTTCTTTCTGTTTAAATGACAGACAACTGGAAAAAATAACCATTTTTTCACTAAATCTAATTTTTCTCTTTCACATAATATTGATTTAAAGGCAACGTTATCAATAGTCATAAGTAAAAGAATAGGAACTTACAAAACCATAATTCTGTTGAAACCAAAGTAACCAGTTAATGAGTCAACATCAGCGAATTAGTTTAGAAAATTACATCAAGGCTCGGGAAAAGCCCAGAATGACATGAAATGAGAAGGGCAGACAGTAAGAGTAGAAATAGTAAAGATGGATTCTTCAAAATTCCATTGAGTTTTTTTTAACTCAGAAAAGGGTAACTTTATATAAAAACTTAAAAAAAAAAAAAAAAGCTCAACAGCATGGCAGTCATTGAAAGACTTGAAAATGAATGAATGAAAATAAGAAACTGAATCTTTCCTTCACTCAGCTAACTGTTGTGCAAAGGCCCTGGGGACTGATACAGTAAGCTATGTTAGAAATACAGGCTGAATAAAATACTTTTTTAAATGGAGTGATGAATGAATGGTCTTTTTTGTTAATCTGAAGCATGTAGTGAACTTATATCCATGTCTCTAAGACACTCACCACTTAGCCAACAAAGTCACAGCCATCTATCTCTGCAACTAAGCATAATACAGAAAGATGTGTGTTACATCAGTCATATGAAACAGTGATTCAGGAACAGTGAGGAGAGCATGATAAATTTTCCTGTGGGCTTAAATAGGGATGGTCTCACAGGGGAGGTGAGTGTTTTGCAGACTCTGGCTCTAAAAAAGTCTCTGGGTGAAGGTCCTCACTAGCTTGGAACTACCTCTTATTTAATCTGTGTAGAGTTTCCCCTTGGGTCCTCTGCCTGACTCTCATCACACACTCCACATACACATGTTCAGCCACCATATATATACATATGACTCCCAAAACTCTATCTTGAGACAAACACCTGAGTTTCAGACTCATACCCAAATTGCCTTCTGAGTAAGCTTCAGGCTCCTCAAATTCATTATATCTAAATCTATTAACATTCCTCCCTTCTCCACCCCCAACTAAACCTCCTCATCTTCTCCTGTTCACCTTCTCATTGAAAGACACAGCCACCCATAGCCTGAGACAGAAATTTTCCATAATCCCAGACTTTCCCCCTCCCAACACCCAGTCACTAAGCTCTGCCTCTTCCATTTAAAAACCTCACCCCTTTTCTCCACATACACTGTTGGTGGGAATGCAAACTAGTACAGCCGCTATGGAGAACAGTGTGGAGATTCCTTAAAAAACTGGAAATAGAACTGCCATATGACCCAGCAATCCCACTCCTGGGCATAGACACTGAGGAAACCAGATCTGAAAGAGACACATGCACCCCAATGTTCATCGCAGCACTGTTTATAATAGCCAGGACATGGAGGCAACCTAGATGCCCATCAGCAGATGAATGGATAAGGAAGTTGTGGTACATATACACCATGGAATATTACTCAGCCATTAAAAAGAATTCATTTGAATCAGTTCTAATGAGATGGATGAAACTGGAGCCCATTATACAGAGTGAAGTAAGCCAGAAAGATAAAGACCATTACAGTATACTAACACATATATATGGAATTTAGAAAGATGGTAATGATAACCCTACATGCAAAACAGAAAAAGAGACACAGATGTACAGAACAGACTTTTGGACTCTGTGGGAGAAGGCGAGGGTGGGATGTTTCGAGAGAACAGCATCGAAACATGTATATTATCTATAGTGAAACAGATCACCAGCCCAGGTTGGATGCATGAGACAAGTGCTCCAGCCTGGTGCACTGGGAAGACTCAGAGGGATTGGGTAGAGAGGGAGGTGGGAGGGGGGATCAGGATGGGGAATACATGTAAATCCATGACTGATTCATGTCAATGTATGACAAAATCCACTACAATATTGTAAAGTAATTAGCCTCCAACTAATAAAAATAAATGAAAAAAATTAAAACCTCACCCCTTTCTCATCCTTCCACAACTAATCTTAGTTGATATTCTTAACATGTTTTACCTCCTTCAAGTTGATCCTCCACTGCCAGAGAGATGAACTGTAACTGATAGTGATTTTGCTTCTCTGATTAATATCTTCCAACAATGCCTTGGCATATTAGGGTAAATCCCACATTCCTCTTGAACTGAGATCTCCCACCCTACCACCCTTTTCCCACTGCCTCCAACAGGTTTTCAGAGCTCTACCCACATGGCACTTCCTCCTGTGGCTTGACCTGGATGTTTTCTCCTACACATGGACATCACCAGATGGTCAATACCAAAATCAGATTGATTATATTCTTTGCATGGAGAAGCCCTATACAGTCAGCAAAAACAAGACTGGGAGATGATGGTAGCTCAGATCCTGAACTTCTTATTGGCAAATTCAGACTTAAACTGAAGAAAGTAGGGAAAACCACTAGACTATTCAGGTATGGCCTAAATCAAATCCCTTATGATTATACAGTTGAAGTGACAAATAGATTCAAGGGATTAGATTAAAGGGATTAGATAGGCAGAGGCCTGAAGAACTATGGATAGAGGTTCATGACATTGTACAATGTTCATGATCATTGTGCAGTGATCAAGACCATCACCAAGAAAAAGAAATGCAAAAAGGGAAATGGTTGTCTGAGGAGGCCTTACAAATAGCTGAGAAAAAAAGAGAAGCTAAAGGCAAAGGAGAAAAGGAAAGATATACCCATTTGAATGCAGAGTTCCAAAGAATATCAAGGAGAGATAAGAAAACCTTTCTCAGTGATCAATGCAAAGAAATAGAGGGAAACGATAGAATGGAAAAGACTAGAGATATTTTCAAGAAACTTAGAGATACCAAGGGGACATTTCATGCAAATATGGGCTCAATAAAGGACAGAAATGATATGGACCTAACAGAAGCAGAGGATATTAAGAAGAGGTGGCAAGAATACACAGAAGAACTATACAAAAAAGATCTTCATGTCCCAGATAATCACAATGGTATGATCACTCACCTGGACCCAGACATCCTGGAATGTGAAGACAAGTGGGCTTTAGGAAGGATCACTACCAACAAAGCTAGTGCAGGTGATGGAATTCCAGTTGAGCTATTTCAAATCCTGAAAGATAATGCTGTGAAAGTGCTGCACTCAATATGCCAGCAAATTTGGAAAATTCAGCAGTGGCCACAGGACTGG
Source organism: Muntiacus reevesi (assembly GCF_963930625.1). Taxonomy (NCBI): domain Eukaryota; kingdom Metazoa; phylum Chordata; class Mammalia; order Artiodactyla; family Cervidae; genus Muntiacus; species Muntiacus reevesi. The sequence goes on from NC_089256.1 coordinate 27,506,453, forward strand.
AAAATCTCAGTTTTCATTCTGATCCCAAAGAAAGACAATGCCAAAGAATGTTCAAACTACTGCACAATTGCACTCATCTTACATGCTAGCAAAGTAATGCTCAAAATTCTCCAAGCCAGACTTCAACAGTATGTGAACTGTGAACTTCCAGATGTTCAAGTTGGATTTAGAAAAGGTAGAGGAGCCAGAGATCAAATTGCCAACATCTGTTGGATCATCAAAAAAGCAAGAGAGTTCCAGAAAAATATCTATTTCTGCTTTATTGACTACACCAAAGCCTTTGACTGTGTGGATCACAACAAACTGTGGAAAACTCTTAAAGAGATGAGAATACCAGACCACCTGACCTGCCTCCTGAGAAATCTTTACAAAGGTCAAGAAACAAGAGTTAGAAATGGACATGGAATAACAGACTGGTTCCAAATTGGGAAAGGAGTACGTCAAGGCTGTATATTGTCACCCTGCTTATTTAACTTATATGCAGAGTACATCATGCGAAATGCCAGGCTGAATGAAGCACAAGCTAAAATGAAGATTGCAGGGAGAAATATCAATAACCTCAGATATGCATATGACACTACCCATATGGCAGAAAGTGAAGAAGAACTAAAGAGTCTCTTGATGAAAGTGAAAGAGGAGGGTGAAAAAGTTGGCTTAAAACTCAACTTCAGAAAACTAAGATCATGGCATCTGGTCCCATCACTTCATGGCAAATAGATGGAGAAACAATGGATATAGTGGCAGACTTTATTTTTGGGGGCTCCAACATCACTGCAGTTGGTGACTGCAACCATGAAATTAAAAGATGCTTGCTCCTTGGAAGGAAAGTTATGACCAACATAGACAGCATATTAAAAAACAGAGACATTATTTTGCCAACAAAGGTCCATCTAGTCAACGCTATGGTTTTTCCAGTAGTCATATATGGATGTGAGAGTTGGACTATATAAAGAAAGCTGAGTGCAGAAGAATTGATGCTTTTGAGCTGTAGTGTTGGAGAAGACTCTTGAGAGTCCCTTGGACTGCAACCAGTCCATCCTAAAGGAAATCAGTCCTGAATATTCACTGGAAGGACTGATGCTGAAACTGAAACTCCAATACTTTGTCCACCTAATGCCAAGAGTTGACTCATTGGAAAAGACCCTGATACTGGGAGAGATTGAAGGCGGGAGAAGAAGGGGACGACAGAAGATGAGATGGTTGGATGGCATCACCAACTTGATAGGCATGAGTTTGAGTAAACTCCAGGAGTTGGTGATGGACAAGGAAGCCTGGCGTGTTGCAGTCCATGGGGTCATAAAGAGTCAAACATGACTGAGTGACTGAATTGAACTGAACTGAACTGAGTATACTTCCCTTCACTTCAGCTGACCACTTTCTCTGTTTTCTAGCTTCTGCTCAGCCCAGTGACCATTCCTCTTCCTTTGGGAGGCATTTTTTAACTCTCTGGTCCCCAGATCCCTGTGCCTGTGTCTAGTGGAGGGCTTCACACTGTTCGGTATTGGTTAGAATATTTATCTACATCCTCCAAGCTGACAGTTCATCTTTATATCCCTAATGCCAAGCACAAAGCTTATCACATAAGAAGACTGCAATAGCTTGTGGATTATGTCAATTAACTAAAACCTCTCTCTAGCTTCACAATTGTTGCCATTCAAGAACAAATAGTTGAAAATCTCAGAAAGCATATGACTAGTCAAAATTTACTCCTCCAAAATGAACTGCCAACAATAAAAACTACATCCTCAAGTTTTATAATTATCACAACTGATTGGATACTAAAATTGTGCATCAACCAGTAACTTTCTTCTACATTTTGCCAAATAACTGATTTGATAGTATTGTTTAAACTATTCTATTATCCAATACTTTTAAGGCAGCTGAGTTAGAGGAGCAGCTGCTTGAGTTTCATGTAGGTTTGACCTTTGTGAAGTGTTGACTTACTTCCCTGAGTTACTATAACTCATTCCCTTAAGCACATTTTTGAACATCTACTTTAGGATAGGCACAGATTCCATACCAATGCTTCTCCAAGTGTATCCCATGGACCATCTTCATCTAAATCACCTGAGGATCTTGCTAAAATACAGATCCTTACATTCTGTCAAAGAAGTCCTAAACCAAAACTCTAGAAGCAAGGCCTGGGTATCTGCATCTTCAAAAAGCCCCTTATCAGTATATATTGAAACTAAAGTTTGAGAGTCATTGGTTCACACTTTGGACAGTCCGACAGAAAGGAGAAGAAAAAGATGAAGGAGTGGAGGGATGAGAGAGTGAGGGAGCTCCACGGGGAAGAAAGGGAAATATATTATTTAAGTATAAGATCAGCTGCTATAGTAAGGAGACCCAAGACAAAAAGAGTTTATTTCTGTTTCACACGATCGTTTGGGGATAGACGATCCAGACCTCACATGGTGGCATCAAGGTGTCAGGGACCCAGGATTCTTCTACCGTGTTGTGTTGTCATCCTGTGAGTCTTTCTCTCATTTGCATGGTCTAATGTGATTCACTACCTCATCCTCATCCCACCAAGGTGGTCAGGGAAGGAAGAGGGTGTTTCCCCTTAAAGGCACAAGCCAGAAAGTACACTCATAACACCTGCTTATATTCCAAGACTTATGCATGCAGCTTCACCCAACTAAAAAAGGACTGAGAAGTGTAGTGGGTTCAGTGGGTTACAAGAGACCTGTGTGCCCCATTTTACAATGTTCTATAGAAATTGAGAAAGGGGAAATAGATAATGAGGCCAACTCACAGGTTCTGCCACCTGGGAGAAAGACTAAGAAGAGACAGGGAAGAGCTAGGAGAGGAGGTCGGAGGGAACGAAAAGCTGTAAAACCAGCTGTCAGTTTTCTAAGACATTCTCTATCCTTCAGACCACAGCCAGATACATGTACTTACAGCCTGGTGTTCCTGATTTTCTGAGCTTCTTTAATCAAGGTTGTCTTATTCACTTTGACTCACGCCCCTCTAGCCTTGGTTTTGGACATTGACTTTGATTGGATAATGATCTGCTGCCAATTTTTCCAATATTCTTGGCATAATGGGCAACAGGGACAAGTAGCTTATCCAAGTTCTCTGCTTTATATTAAAAGTCATGGGCTTGAGGGTGAGTTTTAAGTAGCACTGTGTCCTTGTTTGTGGTTAAAGATGGCACTGTTCGATAATCCAGGCATGGTACTCTTTCTCTATAAATAGTGCCCCTGAAATTGAGCAATGCTATGATGCTGCACTTGGTGAACCAAATTTCCAAGTGAATAATCATCTCAACTTTGACATGGAAACTGCCCTTTGGTTTGTCGTCTGGCTGCTGGATAAGCTGTAAGCATGAAGGGACAAGGCAGTTTGGGGGTTATTTCTACACTCAGGGTATGTTTCCTGCAGAGTAGGAACTGCCATGGCCTCATGCCCAGAATACTGACCTGTGAAGAACAATTCCACCATCCTTTCATGAGCCTAAGATGAACCATGTGACATTCATTCCACAGATCAGACCTCGGGTCAGGTCTTAACTGCTTTTGGACAATGGCCATTTGTATGATTTACAGAGCAAAGACTAGGCACGATGCACTCCTCAGGATATGTTAGAAAGTCAGAGGGTATTTCTAAGCATGAAAATATGCAACATATCAGGGGTAATGTCATAAAAAGAAGCATCAAACCAATAGATCACTGTCTCCATGCAACTGTAATCTCATTACATCTCATTAGCTCTCATTTCTGAGAAGGAGAAAGAAACTCTAGAAGTTCCGCTCACGTTTTTTAGGAGACCATATGTAACCTAACTTTTCCAAAACTGAACTTGATTATAATCTAATTAGAATTCAGATCCACAAGCAAAGGAAAAGATAATGTGGTTTTATTCCAAAGTGCAGCCTTAAACACATGGCAACACTCATCATTCTCAAAATTCCCAGTTGCTTCATTTGCTCCCAAGAGTCAAGTGGCTTCTATAAGAAAATTACATGCGGTCAGAAAATTACAGGAGGCCTGCTTCTTAGGAAGTAATGATCCATTCATCTGATAATTTGCTAAATGCTTACTCTTTCTACTCGTCATTTTTTCCTTCTTGGTTAGCACGTCATGCACATTGTAATGAGAGATAAAGAAATGGAAACACTTCTAGAAAAACAGGCAAAAATAAGAACAACAAAAAAAAATAAGATATACAAACTTCTCTAAAAATAACCTTCTTATTTTTAAAAATGCTTTTTCTGAAAAGCACTAGGGGAGAAGCCTAAATGCACTAGTACAGCCCCACAGAGAGTGATTTTCAGATGGGGACGCTGTAAGTCCTCATCACTGGAATTGATACCACGGAAAAAGGACACTGGGGAAAAAGGACACTGCACACAGTTTCAAGTTGGCGTCCGATTGTGTGGACAACTCCACCCTGTCTCCAGAGGCTTCTGTAGGATTCCAGCTCCGGTCTTGAAAATGTGTGTATGTAAGAAACACTGATGTGCAGGCTACTGTTTTAGAGGTGAATCCTTGCATTTAGTTGTCCCGAGGTTGACATTCTCATGGGTTAGCTATCCTTGCCAGTTTTTCCTTTCTCACTGGCCACGTTTCAGCTTTCACCAGGACCTGGGGCTGTAGCAGTGGAAAGCAAAGAGCAGCCCTGCGTTACCCTTGCTGCTCTGCCTGCTGCTACGTGGCAAGGAGAAGGCTGGAACTGAAAGCCAGAAAGACTTTCCACTATTAAACTCAAGATAAGCCCAGGGATGTCCTCTCGTGCCTGCGGAATGTAGCCAGTTCTCATGTGTCCACAGAGCAGCCATGCCCGGTGACCTCGAATGGGGAAAACCGGGCCGACTCCTACAGGGCTTGATGTATTACAATAGCCAGGATTTTCAATATGTCAGCTCTTTTTGGTGTGATTTAATACAGCTTACTTGAAAGGAAAAATAGAAAATCTATATGAACAGTTTCCAGCTGTCAGCTCTAATTTCCCATGACGGCCCATGACGAGGAACTCGCAGCACGACTGGATCAGAAAGGGGCTCATTGGAATTTGTGCTCCCTCTTTCTCTTTCTTTTCACTCTTTCTCAACATTCCTCAGAAACGTATCCAATTTTCAGGCCTAGCAGGATGGGAAAAACGACCATTTACACTGCATGGCGTCTAAAAGTATTCTACACTAATTTCAACATTCTAGGAAAATAACTGTAGGTTTTTCCAATATTAATAGAAGAAAGGAAGCATTTCTTCAAAGATAACCTATCTGCTCATACGCTATGCATTTCTCATCTTAGATGAAAAGTTTCCATTCTTCTCCTGAAACCAATTCCTTATAAAGCTGGAAAGTCAGCTGACATTGTGTTTTAATGAATTTCTCTTTCGAGTTCCTAGGGAAGAAGAGAGTAGAGCACAGAGAAATACTCATTCTCTAGGCTATTCGATCACAAAAGGAAGGCCATGATCTATTCTTCCCTGTTGAGTACCTAGCTCATTACCCAGCAAATAAGAGTTTAGTAAATTTTCTGCTGTATGTTAATTGACTCTTTCCAGTGGATAAGTCAGTTTTTCTACCACTCCCCAGTACTCCAAACTCTAACAAAGATCTTTTTAAAGATACCATGATATTTATTCTGCAGTTTTTCAGTGTAGCTTTTCTTCTCACCAGTAGCTTTCTCTTACTCACCCAAAGGTCAGCTTTCTCTTGAGCCCAAAGGTTCAGCTTAGTGACAGAGCACAATGACTTTGCAGTCTGACAGACATGTTCAACCATGTGGTTCTGCCAGGCCTAGTGTGGTTCAGCAAATTACTTAATTGCGTTGAGTCTCATTTTCCCCACTTTTAAAGCATTCTAATTATTTCACAAGGTTATCCATGTCTTAAATAAAATAATATTTATAAATCAACAAAGTGCCTGACACACAATAATCTCTTTATGATGACTACTTGGGTCATAATTAGTGTTATCTATGTGAAACTTCAGAATAATCCTAAGGCATGCCTTATAAGTATTGTTGCAAATCTAATTGAGAAGTTTTCTTGTCCATAAACTATAAAACTTTCTTTTTTACTGTATAATGCCAGAGGAAAGTTGCCTTAGTTTTTGTGCATACTAAAGTTTGCTATTTCATGGGACTTCCCTGGTGGTCCAGTGGTTAAGACTTCACACTTCCAAAGCAGGGGGTGCAGGTTCAAGTCTTGCTTGGAGAACTAAGATCCCACATGTGGCATGGCACAGCCAAAAAGTAACAAATAGTTTTAAAAAGTATGTTGTTTCTTCATGTATATTATCTATCGTGAAACAGATCACCATCCCAGGCTGGATACATGAGACAAGTGCTCGGGCCTGGTGCACTGGGAAGACCCAGAGGAATCGGGTGGAGAGGGAGGTGGGAGGGGGATCAGGATGGGGAATACTTGAAAATCCATGGCTGATTCATGTCAATGTATGACAAAAACCACTACAATATTGTAAAGTAATTAGCCTCCAACTAATAAAAATAAATGAAAAAAAAAATAAAATAAAAGGATAAGTCAAGTTAAAAAAAAAAGTATGCTGTTTCTTGGATGCATATTTCTCTGGAGCTTTCTTAAGTAGTCTATACAATGCCTTAATGTGTATATCCTTCTAATACAAACTAGCTGTTATTTTCCCAAAGTCAAACAGCCTTTGACTTTGGGAAAGTCTGTGACTTACTGTCTCAAGTTTTTATTCTCTGCTCATACTCAGCAATGCATTTCCTGCATACTGTGGCCATTGACTGTGGTCAGAGACCACAAAATACAATGGAGAAAGTCACATACATTCATATGGATTTGCATTGCAATAAATGTAGAGAGTATGGAGAGATAAGATCAGAGCTCTTCCAGAAGCTTCCATGCCCCACATATCTACTTTCCACCTGTGGCATGGTTAAAGTGAGGCACACAAATTAAATTAAAAGCTGTTTGCTCCTTGGAAGGAAAGCTGTGACAAACCTAGACAGTGTATTAAAAAGCAGAGACATTGCTTTTCCAACAAAGGTCCATATAGTCAAAGCTATGGTTTTTCCAGTAGTCGTGTACCATGTGGTTCAACCAGAGCTGGACCATAAAGAAGGCTAAGCACAGAAGAATTGATGCTTTTGAGCTGTGGTGTTGGAGAAGACTTTTGAGAGTCCCTTGGACTGCAAGGAGATCCAGCCAGTCAATCCTAAAGGAAATCAGTCCTGAATATTCACTGGAAGGATTGATGCTAAAGTTGCAGCTCCAATACTTTGGCCACCTGATGCAAAGAACCAGCTCATTAGGAAAGACTCTGATGCTGGGAAAGATTGAAGGCAGGAGAGAAGGGGATAACAGAAGGTGAGATGGTTGGATGGCATCACCAACTCAATGGATATGAGTTTGAGTAAACTCCGGGAGATAGTGGAGGACGGGGAAGACTGGCGTGCTATAGTCCATGGGATCGCAGAGTCAGGCGTGACTTAGCAGCTGAACATCAACAACAAAGCAGAGACTCTTTTACCTCAGGCATCAGGGGGAGCTAAAAAGGAAACAAGTAACTCCCTTCAGAGGACTTGAGAAGAGAATCACACAGCAACCACAGAGGTAGAACCACTACCTGAAAAGCACGCAGGAAGTGCATTGCTGAATATGAGCAGGGAATGAAAACTTGAAAGGGTAAGATAGTAGAGTGCTTTCAGCCATTACTCCCAATTAAGTAACTGAACTGCAATGGTTTGAGCTAATCTAAAATCAATAACAACTGGCACATGATCTAGATTCTGAAAATTATAGGTGAGATGCTATACATCTCATTTTCTCTCTCTCTCTCCAATCCCAAGTCCCATTGACAGGAAAACGAACCCCATGTGCTTTCCTCCAGGACCTGAATGGTCCTCAAATTTATGTTTGACATCTCTCCTTCTAACCCCAGTTCCATAAATGCCTCTTTCCTTTTGGATGTTTCAGGAAGATCTTACAACCATCATAAGCAAATCCTATATTCATTCATTTTTTAAAATTTAGGTTAAATCTTCATCATTTGTAACTTGTGAAACAGTCTGTAATTTGTGTTCTGAATCAATAACTGGCCAGCTGCATTAATTGAACTCTTCCTGTTAAATTTCATAGTGTGGAAGCCCCCGAAACAGGTCTACAAATGGACTCATTCTTTTATCTTGCCATTCATCTTCCCTAAATCATCCTACTACCAGTCAGAACACAACGTTCCTGCTTTCAAAAGTTTTCAATTTTGGCCTCATCTTTCCTCATCCTTGGCAGTGGAGGCCGAGGGCAGGAGGAGCCATCTATGTCCTCTATGATCAACAAGCTCAAAAAGGCCAGACGAGGAAGCAGCCAGTGTGGACTGAGCCTTCCCTGCAGAAGGCCTTCAGAAAGGATCAGAGCTGAGGGAGGGCAAAGGTGTATGCCTTGGCCAGCCCTCTAACTCCACACACACCTGCACCCACCATTTAAAGGTGTAAGGACTCTCCCATTCCTACTTTCAACTCTGAAATAGTAATTGAGCATCTGCAAGTGCCAAACACTGCTTCGCATCGGATGATGGAGATAAAGGGGTAAACCTGCCCTTGTGGGGCTTGCATTCTAAGGGGTCTGTTTCTTGGCAGTGAGAAAAAGGAATCTGAAAAGCAGAGCTTTTCATTGGGGTACCATATATTTTTCAACCTTTCTACAGGTTCTTAATTGCCAATCTAATTTCTAAGCCAAATTTCATTCCTTCTATTCAAAATGGCATGGCCGGTCTGACCACCAAATACCAAGAGGCTTTCTTGACTATTTCAGCACGTCGTTGGCCAAAGAAAGCAAGCTGCTCCAAAATGACATGGCAAAACACGTGGAGTGATTTTAATCCATTCTTTCAGCCAATTTTAAAGGTATTTATCACAAAGTAGCACAACCTTGCTAAAATAGGTCTTTAAACACAAAGAGTGCTTTGTTTCTAAACCTTCCAGAAATAAAGGGAGCACCCAGACACTGTGCCTGTTTTGTAAGTTAAAGTGAAAAAATACGACACGGAAACTCATAGTTGATATCTCTTTAGAAGAGAAATTCATCAGCAAGGTAATAATTCCCAGTAGTTATACAAAGAAACCACAGTCTTCAGAAAAACCACATGACAGAGAATGGAATACTGGGAGCAGCCCACATAATTACTCATGATAGATAACCGTATTAAAAATTAAATATAAATTATTGTGGGCATTATAGTTTTGGCACCAGATGAAAAAAATGCTTTATGTTACTTAAAAGTTTCAATAACTGCCCTAAATTTGGCTCCATTGAAAGTAAGTCTATCCTGAGTAAATATAAAGCATTTATTATTTGAAGTATTACTTTCAATACAATTGTAAATTTAAAAAGATCTCTTGAATTTTCTGAAAGTTTCTATATGGCATTGATTTTTTAGAAAAGTAGTAAAAATGGATACCAAGAGCTGAATTTTAAATGGGACCTTAAGGAAGATTAAGTTAGTATATGAAAATCTCTTACTGAATCACAATAAAACACAAAAATCAATTCCAGATGATTTTCAATCTAAATACAAGAGGGGGGGAAATAAATCTTTTAAAAAATATAAGAGAACGTCTTCACGACCTTGAAGTAAGCAAGGACTCCTTAAATAGCACACAAAAGAACTAACTTCAAAAGTAAAAAAAGATGAATTAGATCATATTAAAATTAAGAATTTCTATTCATCACTGTTAAGAGAGTGAAAAGGCAACCCACAGAGGGGAAAGAAGCTTGCAATAAAAAATCCAACCAGTAACAGAGACCCAGAATAAATAAAGAATTCCTACAACTCAATAAGAAAAAGGAGGACAACCCAACAGAAAAGTGAGCAAAAGACTTTAACACAGACTTCACATTAAAAGATATCCAAATGACCAACACACTTATGGAAAGGAGTTCAACTTCATCAGCCACTAGGAGAAGATGAATTAGAACTACAAGGAGATAACCTTCCTTTCCACACTGTATGGCTGAAATTTAAAAGAAGAAAGCTAACACCAAGTGGGGCAACTAACATTCTCATGTGCTGTTGGGAGAAGGGTCAGTTGGTATAAATACTTTGTAAAGTTCTTTGGCACTATCAGCTAAGCAAAGATTTTCAAAGTGTGGTCCCTGAACCAGGAGCTTTTCAGAAGTACAAATTCTCAGGTCTCACCCCAGACCTACTGAATCAGAAACCTCAGATCAGTCCCAGGGATCTGTGGTTGAACAAGCCCTCCTGGTGATCTGATTCATGTGAAATTTTGAGAACCACTGTGCTAAAGCTGAACATATGTTTACCTTGTAACCCAGAAATTGAACTCTTAGAGGTAACAGAAATGTGTACAGATATTCCTCGGAAAATATGTACAAGAATGTCCACATAGCACCACCTATAATAAACCCAAACTAGAAACTAGCTAAAAGCCCATCTTTGGCACAATGGATAAGTAATCTGTGATTTTATCACTTCATAGAAATCCATACAGCAATGAGGGTGAACAGTCTACAGTTTCATGCAACAATTCAGATGAATAAAAGAAACCAACGTGAGGCAACGCATCCTATATGATTCCACTTATATAAGCTACAAAAACAGGCAAAACCAAATCTGCAAAGAAATGCTTATACTTTGGAGAGAGCAGTGGGTAGAAACTAGACAGGGGCTGGAGGAGGGTTTCTGGATGCAATTAAGCTTCTGTTTCTTGACCAAGTGTTTGTTAAACTAGTGTTCAGTTTATGAAAATTTACTCACGTTGTGATATTCATTATAGACGTGCAATATGGGTATATTCCTGTGTCTGCACACAAAGGTTATTTTCAGTTCAGTTCAGTTCAGTCGTTCAGTTGTGTCCTACTCTTTGCGACCCCATGAATTGCAGCATGCCAGGCCTCCCTGTCCATCACCAACTCCCAGAACTTGCTCAAACTCATGTCCATTGAGTCAGTGATGCCATCCAACCATCTCATCCCCTGTCGTTTCCTTCTCCTCCTGCCTTCAATCTTGCCCAGCATCTGGGTCTTTTCCAATGTGAAAAATGTTATTTTAGCTTAATTAAAATGTTACTTTCAAGTTGCATAGGGGAGAATTAGTTCAGGGAGAGGGTTTTCGTTGGAAAAATCTTCGTTGTTGTTCAGTCGCTCAGTTGTGCCCGACTCTTTGCGACCTCATGGACTGCAGCACTCCAGGCTTCCCTGCCCTTTACTATCTCCCAGAAAAAGCTTAGGATGTTAAAGAATAAGGAAGAACATCAAAAGTAATATACCACTCTGGGTAAGAGGTATCAATATGACTTCAGGAGCAGAGTGGGGAGGAAGATACAGGATCATACACCACAACGAAAGCTTCCCTGGCTGGCTGCATGTAGGTGCTAAAATTGGTCCCTGGGGTCTGGACGGGCAGTAGAAACTCAGCAAAGGGTGTAGCTCATTGTAAACCTAAGCTTTAATAATTAAAGTGTAAGCACTATATTTCCATATCCTGTAACAGCATTGGAATTTTCAGTGGTCATGGTTGCACTCACCTACCCATCAGTCAGAGTAAGCAGCCCTCCTATGAGCAAAGTGGAAATGGTCAGACACATTAACTAGTTGATGTTTGCTTCTGATTGAAGCTTGTTAATTCTTTGCTGGCCGAGTCAGTGGATTTTTAAAAGACAGTGAATGTTCTCATCTCCATCATAGCAAAGCCTTCGTTTCTGCTTCCCATCCCACCCCTCTTTAACTCTCTTTTCAGTAGTTTCTGGGCTGTGGTTTAGACATGAGTCAAGTCTGGTGTTTACCAACAGGGATGTTGATATTGGTCAATTACATCACTTGGGTAACTCATATGAGCAACACAGCTATACTTTTTCCTTTTTAAAAAAAAAAAATGTTCTCTATTTTAGTTTATTTTTTTTAAAGGTGATTTGCTTGCATGATTACAAACTCAGAAGTCACAAAGGGTCATATGGAAACATGTGTGTGTGCTAAGTCAGTCACACCTGACTCTTTGCAACCCTGTGGACTGTAACCTGCCAGGCTCCTCTGTCCATGGGATTCTCCAGGCAAGAATACTGGAGTGGGAGGTCACATCCTTCTCCAGGGAATTTTCCTGACCCAGGATTCAAACCCATGTCTCCCGCATCAGCGGATAGATTCTTTACCACTGAGTCACCTGGGAAGCCTGTTATCATGGATGTTGTTCTACATTATGTGTCTGTAAATATATGTGTCTACCTAAAGATAGATTTCTTCTTATTTCTCAACATTCAGCTAAAAAGAAATTCCAGATGTACAGAAAAATTGCAAAAATATCACATTGAACTTATAACAATATTTTCTTATACATTTCTTCAGCATTGCAACTCACTGATCTTTTTATAAGAGACACATCTTTCCTCTGCATCCTAAAAAAGTAAGAGGACCTGGGTATTTGAAGGTGATTAAAAACAAAACTCTAATTTTCTTGAAGAGATCTCTAGTCTTTCCCATTCTGTTGTTTTCCTCTATTTCTTTGCAGTGATCACTGAGGAAGGCTTTCTTATCTCTCCTTGCTATTCTTTGGAATTCTGCATTCAAATGGGAATATCTTTCCTTTTCTCTTTTGTTTCACTTCTCTTCTTTTCACAGCTATTGGTAAGGCCTCCTCAGACAACCATTTTGCCTTTTTGCTCTTCTTTTCCATGGGGATGGTCTTGATCCCTGTCTCCTGTACAATGTCATGAACCTCCATCCATAGTTCATCAGGCACTCTGTCTATCAGATCTAGTCCCTTAAATCTATTTCTCACTTCCACTGTATAGTCATAAGGGATTTGATTTAGGTTGTACCTGAACGGTCTAGTGGTTTTCCCTACTTTCTTCAATTTCAGTCTGAATTTGGCAATAAGGAGCTCATGATCTGAGCCACAGTCAGTTCCCGGTATTGTTTTTGCTGACTGTATAGAGCTTCTCCATCTTTGGCTGCAAAGAAAATAATCAATCTGATTTCGGTATTGAGCATCTGGTGATGTCCATGTGTAGAGTCTTCTCTTGTGTTGTTGGAAGAGGGTGTTTGCTACGACCACTGTGTTCTCTTGGCAGAACTCTATTAGCCTTTGCCCTGCTTCATTTTGTACTCCAAGGCCAAATTTGCCTGTTATTCCAGGTTTTTCTTGACTTCCTACTTTTGCATTCCAGTCCCCTATAATGAAAAGGACATCTTTTTTGGGTGTTAGTTCTAAAAGGTCTTGCAGATCTTCATAGAACCGTTCAACTTCAGCTTCTTCAGCATTACTCGTTGGGGTATAGGCTTGAATTACTGTGATATTGAATGGTTTTCCTTGCAAATGAACAGAGATCATTCTGTCATTTTTGAGATTGCGTCCAAGTACTGCGTTTTGGACTCTTTTGTTGACCATGATGGCTACTCCATTTCTTCTAAGGGATTCCTGCCCACAGTAGTAAATATAATGGTCATCTGAGTTAAATTCACCCATTCCAGTCCATTTTAGTTTGCTGATTCCTAGAATGTCAACATTCACTCTTGCCATCTCCTGTTTGACCACTTCCAATTTGCCTTGATTCATGGACCTAACATTCCAGGTTCCTATGCAATATTGCTCTTTACAGCATCGGACCTTGCTTCTATCACCAGTCCTATCCACAACTGGATATTGTTTTTGCTTTGGCTTCAACCCTTCATTTTTTCTGGAGTTATTTCTCCACTGATCTCCATTAGCATATTGGGCACCTACCGACCTGGGGAGTTCCTCTTTCAGTATCCTATCATTTTGCCTTTTCATACTGTTCATGGGGTTCTCAAGGCAAGAATACTGAAGCGGTTTGCCATTCCCTTCTCCAGTGGACCACATTCTGTCAGACCTCTCCACCATGACCCGGCCGTCTTGGGTGGCCCCACACAGCATGGCTTAGTTTCATTGAGTTAGACAAGGCTGTGATCCTGTGATCAGATTGGCTAGTTTTCTGTGATTATGGTTTCAGTGTGCCTGCCCTTTGATGCCCTCTCGCAACACCTACCATCTTACTTGGGTTTCTCTACCTTGGATGTAGGGTATCTCTTCACAGCTGGGATGCTTACTCCTTGGAAGGAAAGTTATGACCAACCAAGATAGCATATTAAAAAGCAGAAACATTACTTTGCCAACAAATGTTCATCTAGTCAAAGATATGGTTTTTCCAGTGGTCATGTATGGATGTGAGAGTTGGACTCTGAAGAAAGCTGAGTGCTAAAAAATTGATGCTTTTGAACTGTGGTGTTGGAGAAGACTCTTGAGAGTCCCTTGGACAGCAAGGAGATCCAACCAGTCCATCCTAAAGGAGATCAGTCCTGTATGTTCATCAGAAGGACTGATGCTGAGGCTGAAACTTCAATCCTTTGGCCACCTCATGTGAAGAGTTGACTCATTGGAAAAGACCCTGATGCTGGGAGGGATTGGGGGCAGGAGGAGAAGGGGATGACAGAGGATGAGATGGCTGGATGGCATCACCGACTCGATTGACATGAGTCTGAGTAACTCCGGGAGTTGGTGATGGACAGGGAGGCCTGGCGTGCTGCGATTCATGGGGTCGCAAAGAGTAGGACACAACTGAGCGACTGAACTGAACTGAAAAACAAAACTCAACAGCAGCCTGTAGGAGGGAAAGAAACACAGAAGAGGGATGTTAAAGAATCCCAGTAACAGCCAACCTCATGTGGCTATCCGGAGGTGGCAAACTTTTCTTATAAAGGACCATATCATGGCTAAGATGGTAAAGAATCTGTCTGAATGCAAGAGACCCAGGTTCAACCCTTAAGTCAGGAAGATCCCTTGGAGAAGGAAATGGCAATCCACGCCAGTATTCTTGCCTGGAGAATTCCATGGATAGAAGAGGCTGGTGGGCTACAGTCCATGAGGTTGCAAAGAGACTTTCACTTTTTTCAGTATATATGTTAGACTTTACAGTCCATTCAGGCTCAAACACAGTTATTCAGCTCCAGTGTTGTAGCATGTAAGTAGCCATAGATAATACATAATGACTGTGATCTACAGTCACTCACAAAGCTATTTACAAAAAGCTGTAGAGGACTGGGTGTGGCCCGCTGGCCATAGTTTGCCAAACTTTGCTCTTAAAGGTGATATGAAAATGACTCTGTTTAAAGGAGATCAGCCCCTAGGCTCACTCCAAATGTAGAGTGGGTTCACTGGTTCAGCTATCCAGAATCAATCATAAGTTCTAGTTGTTGGCCACTGACCTCAGATAATTAGACTGTCATTCTCAGTGTTACATCAAGTTCCATCATTCTTCCTAAAGCACTTCAGGTCTGCACTGCAATCAAGCCATCTCTGTTAGGTGCTGGCATTGACACTGTCCCTGAATGGTCCTCCGTGTACCCACAGGGGTGAGTAGGAGTAGTGAGTCCGCCTGAAAGAATGCATCCATTGAGTCTATAGATTTGCAGTGGATAAGAGTTCATCTGCTGATGCAGGGGACACAGGTTCGATCTCTGGTCTGGGAAGATTCACATGCCGCGGAGCCACTACCCACTCAGCTCACCACCCTAGAGCCCAAGAGCAGCAACCATTGAGCCTGTGTGCCACAGCTAACGGAGGCGGAGTGCCTCAGACCTGGACTCCACAAGAGAGGCCCCTGCGATGGAAAGGCCCAGTACTGCATGAAGAGTGGCAACCACACGCCCAGCTAGAGAAGATTCGCACAAGGCAACGAAGACCCAGCGTGGCCAAAAGTGCAAATAAATAAATTGCTCTCTGGGTTCCATGGTTTCTCACAAATATCCAACTCTCAGTCTTGCTCTGACTCTTTTGAAGATAATGTGCCTTTTTTGCTCTAGTCAGTTTTAAGATTTTAGATTTTACTTTGGTTTTCAGCAGTTTTAATATGGTGCACTTCTGTTTGTATTCCCATTATGCCAGATTCCAAGAACTTCTTGAACCTACAGATCCTTTTGATAAAATTCTCAGCCGTTATCACTTTGAAAATTTCTTCTGCCCTGTTTTCTTTCTCCGTTGTTAAGGGAATTCAATTGTATGCATATATGATCTTGTTAGCATATTTCATACGGCAGCGGTCCCCAACACTTTTGGCACCAGGGACCAGTTTTGTGGAAGACAATTTTTCCAAAGAAGGAGTGGTGGGGGGTGGTTTGGGGATGATTCAAGCACATTACATTTATTGTGTATATTATGTCTAATCTAATGCCTCCTCTGGTCTGAGAGGAGGTAATGATCCATGATCCAGGGTTTGGAGACCCCATACATACATATGTTTTCTTAAATCTGAACTTGAATGCTATTGGCTTGATTTCTAGTTTTCTAGTTCTGTGTTCTGCTATGTCCAATCCACTGCTAAGCTCCATATATTCTTAATTTCAGATGTACTTTCCCACTGTAGAGTATCCACTTTATTTTTTATGATTTCAATTTTTTGGTAAAATTCTCCATCTTCTTAATTCATTTGTTCTCTATTTCTAAGCATATTAATCATGAGTGCATGCATGCTCAGTAGTTAAGTCATGTCCAACTCTATGACTCTATGGATGGTAGCCAGCTATGCTCCTCTAACCATTGGGATTCTCCAGGCAAGAATACTGGTGTGGGTTGCCATGATATCCTCCAGGGGATCTTCCCAACTCAGGGATCAAACCCACATTTCTTATGCTTCCTGCTTTGGCAGGTGGGTAGTTTACCACTAGAGTCACCTGGGAAACCATTTTTAAACTCTTGGTTGCTAATATCAAGGCCATCTTGGAGTTAGATTTGGGTTATCTTCTAACCTGGGAAGCCACCTGTAGGGTGGTAAACAATCCACCTGCCAATGCAGGAGACACGAGAGATGCAGGTTTGATCCCTGGGTCAGGAAGATCCTCTGGAGGAGGGCATGACAACCCACTCCAGTATTCTTGCCTGGAGAATCCCGTGGACAGAGGAGCCTGGTGGGCTTCAGTCTAAAGAGTTAGACACAGCTGAAGTGATTTAGCTTGCAGGCACATAAAGGATTAATCATTCAATCCAACAATGGGTTAAGCTGAGAATGAGTAAAGTTTTAGTTTTAGTAAGACTCATAATACTCCTGCTTTATCTTTACTCAAGGGCATGGACAATCTAGCTTTTTATTGAGATTCTGATGGGGCCTTTGTCTCTTCTGCCTTAAAGATCCTGCATTTCAGTTTTGCCCTTCAGAAGAATTCAACTTAGCTCTCTCCTCCCATCCAATGGGGTCTCACAATTTGAAATTGTCTTCCTAGGGAGACTAACCAAGTGTTTGTTGAAAGCCGTCTCCTGGGGAAGGATCTTTGTTTCTCACCCCATATCCAGAATTGGCAAATGATTACAGAGGGGTGAGGAACAGCTAATGATTGCCAGCTCACCCTAGAAGGAGTCTCTCCTTGAAAGTTTAGTTTATCTAGTCCTCATTGCTATTCTAGCTTTCTGGTGCCTATAAAAATAGGCTCTTTTAAATTTATTAAAATTATCTGCTTCTAATTGTTGCAGCAAAAGCATTGATCAAGAACTTCTACATTCTACATAAGAGAAGTCCCTTTTCCTCCTTTTAACAGATGAAGTAATTGGTGACTTAAATGATACTTTCTAAAAGCCCCCCAAATTTTTCATTAGTAAGAGAAGAAACTAGAATAAAAAGAGTATAAGCAGCTTGGTTATTGGACTTTATGTAAACTTTAAATTGTGTTTGTCTCCTTCTCAAGTAAAAAGAACATTTCACTTTGTATAAGAACCACTTCTTATAGGCAGACCGAGTTGACAGAGTTTAAATCATAATGTCTAGTTCAGATTCATTTTAATCTTTCCATTTATATAAACCACAAATCAAAATAAGGTGATTGCGACAGAAGAGAACCATTTGCCTACCAGTTTCATCCTTGTGATTAAGACATGTTTGTAGTAAATTATTTGGTTTTCTTTGGGATAACACTGAATCATATTTCCTTACCTCCAATCAAAATAAGCTTCATACTAAAATATGAGAAAAAGAATCGATTGTGAAAAAAAACTGGAAAGCAGCCATATTTAAAATCAAGTGCTCCTATTTATAGAAAGGTGCTAGATATGATGATTACAAAAACTGCCTCCAAGCAATTCCAAGTACCAAGTGTTGCATTGAGGGAGACAGAAAGATAAGAAATTACATCACATTCTGTGTACAAATCTAATGAAGGTGGCATAGAAATGTGAGTGCTGAGAATTCACCAAGCACTAAGAAAAAGACTGATTTCTTACATGGTCCTGCCAGCCCTTTATTCTAGAGATACAATGACCCTGGAGAGTCAATCAATGGTTCTTCTGGTGTAAAAATGTGAGAGGGCCTTAGCCCGTGTAGGTCATGGGATAGATGACATTTGTCTTAATTTCCAGCTCCTTTCCATCTCCGTGGCTACTCACCCTTGACAGAACCACGTGACGGATGCCTTCTTTTGTCATGAAGTGCACAGCTGCATCACTTTAAAGGTGTATGTATGACCTTCACCTTCCTAGATTCGCCACTGCCCTCTCTCCCCACCCCATCACTATGTTCATGTAACTATGTGTTCAGAGACTTGCAAGGATAAAGGGGGCTTCCCTAGTGGCTCAGATGGTAAAGAATCTGACTGCAATGTAGGAGACCTGGGTTAGACCCCTGGATCTGGAAGATCCCCTGGAGAAGGGAATGGCTACCCATTCCAGTGTTCTTGCCTGGAGAATCCCATGGACAGAGGAGCCTGGCGGGTATAGTCTCTACAGTTAGAAGAAAGGCATTTTAAGACCTTTCTATCCTAACAGGGAGGCACGGCTCATGTTACATAATACACAGGCCAGTGCTGGTCAGAGCAATTGAGGAAACAGATGATTTTTCTCATAGGATGAGCTGAGAGAACAATGGTATCATTAATCGCTCACCACTTCCAGCCCATTCTTTGGCTGTGTCATCTCTATCTTGTCATAGCTGGTGAAAAATTTAAAGGTCATTTTTATTCTTTCAATCAACAGCTTGATATGATCCAATAAAAATGCAATTCCTTTAATGCACAGGCTAATGCACTGGGAAATTGAGGTCTAGGGCCCCCATGCCTGGCACACACACATACAATCTCTTCCCTGAAACAAATCTTTCCTTCCCAGCAGAGGGTACAAATTATTTGTCCAAACAATCTCCAACTCTTAGCTTAATACAAAAGCTCTGTCAGTGTTGAAATTTGGGTGGGGCCCACCAAATCTAAGGCTCTATAGTTCAAGAGGAAAAAAAAAAAATCAAGTGCCTGGTATGATGAGAGATCAAATGAAATCAAAACATTCTACCTTGCCAAGCATTTCTAGCAGCCAAATACCAATACTAGACAGAGCTGGATGGCTTAGACTTAAGGTCAAAGAGGTATTGCTTAAACATCTTTTAATATTGTTCCTTCAACAAATTGCCTGCTTTCTTATACTTTTGGTGTTTAAAAAGTTTCAGGGGCTTGAAATGTAGGAATAGGTTCTTCGATATTTTATTTGGATATATATGTATGACCTGCGGCTTCCCCCATGGTTCAGTGGGTAAAAAATCTGCCTGCAGTACCGTAGACACAGGAGACGCAAGTTCGATCCCTGAGTTGGGAAGATCCTCTGAAGCAGGAAATGGCAACCCACTCCAGTATTCTTGATAACACCACCAACTCAATGGACATGAATTTGAACAAACTCTGGAGATAGTGAAGGACAGGGAAGCCTGGCATGCTGCAGGCCATGGGGTCGCAAAGAGTCAAACACAACTTAGTGACTAAACAACAATAGCATATTCATGATTTAGTAGAGATAGTGCATTTTTTAAAACATATTATCTATACTTTTTAAATATCCATGATAGATGGTACACTGGTACATTTTTACTCGTAAAAGTGAATCACAAAACTATGGAGACAATGACTAAATAACCGCTCATTTCTTTGGTACATCCCCCACTGGCCAGGTTCTCCACCCCTTCCCAGGTACCCAGAATCAGTTTAATCTCACTCAACAAAAAGTTCAGTTGAACCAAGAATGTTTTTGTCTCTCTGTCATCAAACATGTAAGCCTGAACCTTGTCCTTTGTTTCAACCTTTTTCCGTATCTAAAAGCATTATCCACCTTTTGATACAGTTCTCTGTACAAAACACCTAAAACGGACAATCTCCTGCCAGTTCTCACTGTTAAAATCTATACCCACGGTTGCATCAACTTACTGATTTTGTGGCTCTGACTTAATAATATATGGATTCAGAAAGACCATAAGTCGCATTAGGCCCCTTGCTCACCGATCCCCCAAACATAACTACACACAGGAAAATTCCGCATGACACAGTCTATAAGAAGGATATTAGCTTTGGCTCCCTAATCTAGTTTCAAAAAAGAATTCACCGTGAAATAACAACAGCCAACTTTGCAGATCACTGCTATTTTATAAAGCACTTTCACAACCATTATCTCACTTGATCCTCACAAGAACTCTATGAAGTTGACAAAGCAAGCATTATCCTTATTTTAAAAGAGAATGAAATTAGGACCCAGAGAGGTTAATTACCCTCCCAACAGCCCCCTGCTTGTAAGTGGCAGAGTCCCAACAGTGTGACGGCCCCAGCACATCACACAGCCTCAGAAAACCCCGATTAATTTCGTCTTAGCGGAAAGTACAGGACTTATTAGAGCATTATTACCAGCTATCATTGGGATAAATATCTCTTGAAATTAAGCCTTCTGAACTTGGTGCCAAGTTATTACGAAGCTCCGGCTCCTTTGAATAGCGTTTCACCCTGTTGTGTTTAAACTTCTCTCTCTTTCCATAGGTTCACAGGGCTCTTCTTCATTAGTTTGCATTTAAAAGTTTTACAAATATCTGATCATGTTAAAATGGTTGGGGAGCCTTCCTTTAATGTTTAATCAGTGATGTGAAATTATCCTGACTATAATAAGTGAATTCTCTACAAGATCGACCCTGCAATTACACAACAACCTTCCCTCATTCTATTAGATCCTGTCTTTATTTTACATTTTCATATTTTGTTCATCATGGATTTTTATACTAACTTTTGTTTTTTTAAAGACTGTATGACAACGTCATTTGTCTTGATTACTGAGCTTTTTGATGCTCCCTTAAATTTCATGCCAGGGCTAAGTGTATCACTTGCATTACCCCAGCTCCAGTCCTGTTTATTTGAAATCCTTCCTTTCTAGTTAAAAGCAGATAGGTATTCTGGGGTCACACAGATCTTGACCTTGGTCAAGTTGCTTAAACGCTTTGATCCTCCATTACTTATCATAATCTTGGACTCACGAGAGTATTTAGCTCATGCGATTGTTTAAAAGATGTTCATGAAATGACTAGCATATAGTAAACATAGAAGAAAAATGATAGCTCTTGTTAAAATTTTTGCCACCTTTTCTGGCTAATCTTTTAAATTTGTAATGTGGTTAAATACACATAGGAGCTTCTCTGGTGGCTTAGTGGTAGAGAGTCCACCTGCCATGCAGGAAATGCAGGTTTGATCCCTAGGTCAGGAAGATCCCCTGGAGAAGGAAATGGCAACCCACCCCAGTATTCTTGCCTGGAGAATCCTGTGGCCAGAGGAGCCTGGCAGGCTACAGTCCAGGGAGTCACAAAACTGTCGGACATGCTGCTGCTGCTTCTGCATCACTTCAGTCGTGTCCGACTCTGTGCAACCCCATAGACGGCAGCCCACCAGGCTCCCCCGTCCCTGGGATTCTCCAGGCAAGAACACTGGAGTAGGTTGCCATTTCCTTCTCCAGTGCATGAAAGAGAAAAGTGAAAGTGAAGTCGCTCAGTCGTGTCCAACTCCTAGCGACCCCATGGACTACAGCCTACCAGGTTCCTCCATCCATGGGATTTTGTTGGACATGACCTGGTGAATAAACAACAGCAGCAAAATACACAGAACATCAAATTTACGATCTTAACCATTTTTAAGTGTACAGTTCAGTAGTATTCAGTATAAGCAGTCTCCATAACTCATTTCATTTTAAAAGACTGAAATTCAGTACTCATTAAACAATTTCCCATCACTGCTAGCCCAGTCCCTGGCAAGCACCAACGCTTTCATCTCTTGTGAAGCTGACTACTTTAGGTATCTCGTTTAAGTGGAATCATACAATATCTATGCTTTTGTGCCTGCCTTATTTCACTTAGCATAATGTTTTCAGGGTTCATCCACCATGTAGCATGTGTCAGAAATCGTTTCCTTTTTAAGACAATAATATTCTATTATATGCATAGACCACATTTTGCTCATTCATTTATTTATCGATGGACATTTGGCTCAGGTTTACTTTTTGGCTATGGTGAATAATGCTTCTATAAACATGATGGAGAAATTATTGCTATTGTTTTTATTCTTGTCTCTCTATTTTCTCTACTTTGCGTTTTCTCCACAGTGCACAGGATGAGAGCTTATCTACTGAGTGAATGACGAAACCATCCTGGAATCATTCTGACACAACCTTGGTGCTAGGCTAGCTTCAAAAAGGTGCAGTCTGCAGTCACATTTACTTTATCCAGTTAAGACTTTAACATGACCCTACCAATTAAATGCTTTTTTTCAGTAGGAAATGTTAGTACTAGATTTCCTCTTTTCCCATCATGTACAAAACAAATATCCTCCCCCTCTGTATTTTAGCTTTATCATTTGTGCACCGCAAACTTTTTCTGAAAAGCACCAGATAAGACATATTTTAAGTTTCGTGGGCCAGAAGGTCTCTGTTGCAGATACTCACCTCTGCCTTTTCACGGTAACATGAAAGCAGCCACAGACGACACATACATAAATGAACATGGCTGTGTTTCAATAAAACTTTATTTACGAAACTACATGGTGGGCCTACATGTACAAAACTACATTAAGTTTGGCCTGTTATAGGTTTTTACTTGCTGACTTACTCCATACAACAACCCATTCCATTTTACTTCTTTGCATTAGAAATTCAGAGCAAAATGATGGTGTCTTGTATTTGTGAGATGACTGATCATAGTCAAATTAATTGTAGGGAAATATTTTGGAAGGAAGATGAAATCAGACAACAAAACCAGAACCAGAGTTTCTCTCTTAGCCCTTGTGATGTTCTAAGGCAAAAAGAAATATACACACTGGTCTTTAGCTACACCTCCTAAAACCTTTGTGGTTTCCTGAGCAATATAGATGCTAAAGGAACATCTTTGGTTCTAATATTTGGTCCTTGATTTTGACTGCTGGCATAGGTCTCTCCTAACACCTTGGAATTGACTGAGTGATGGAAACATCTCTTCTAATGAGGCACCACTTAGGGGGCTCCTGGATGGTTTCCAGATGAAGGCTGGTCACCAGAAAGACCAAGCCATGATGAAACGTTTGGAACTTTCAACCACACCTCCCCACACTCCTGGGCTGAGTTCATAATCTATCATGCCTAGGTGATGAAACCTTCATGAAAATCCCTGAACTGTAGGATTCCAAGAGCTCCCAAGTTGGCAAAATTCACATGCCAGGAGGGCAATATGTCTGGAAAGCCACCCCTTCCGACATACCTTGCCCAAAGCATCTCTTTCATCTGGCTGTTACTGAGTTATATCTTTTTATAACAAATCAGTAATCTAGCAAGTCATCAATTTTCCAGAGTTTTGTGAGATTTTCTAGCCAATTATAGGCCCCGAGGAGGGGGTCATGGGAACCTCTGATTTATAGTTGGTTGGTTAAGAAGAACAAGTAACAACCTGGACTTGAAATTGGCATCTCAAGGGGAAGGGGAGCAGTCTTGTGGAATCTGAATTGAACAGTAGGACACCCAGCTGGTGTTAGAGACTTGGTCAGGGTGGAGGGGAAAAAAGCCTACACATTTGGTGGCCAGAAGTGAAGTGTGAGAGTAAAGGAAACTAGTTTTTCTTAGACAGTACCATTCCACATGGAGATTCTCAGTGACATCATTAACAGGTTCTAAGTGCCTGGTGCAGAAGAGATGCTCAAATAAAGTTGAATATTATTATTATTATTATTATTATTATTATTAGAACTACGTAAGTAAAGTGTGAGTAACTGAAGTTGTAACTACCATTACTAAGGCAAGATCAGTTCAGTTCAGTTCAGTTGCTCAGTCGTGTCCAACTCTTTGCAGCCCCATGGACTGCAGCACACCAGGCTTCCCTGTCCATCACCAACTCCCAGAGCTTCTCAAACTCATGAACTCATGTCCATTGAGTCGGTGATGCCATCCAACCATCTCATCCTCTGTCATCCTCTTCTCCTCCTGCCTTCAATCTTTTTCAGCATCAGGATCTCTTCTAAAGAGTCAGCTCTCTGCTTCAGGTGGCCAAAGTATACAAAGCAAGATACAGGATAGTTTTCAAGTGACCTCAAGTCATTGTTTATAGATGACAAATTGCCAATGTTCTTTTCAAGGTATGAAACTGAGGCCTGGATGATGAGAAACAGTCCCAGATTGCAGGAATTAGAGATATGGGGAGGAAGTGGTAAAATCCAGGTTTGGAAAACCGTGCCGAGAGTAGGTATGTTGTAATTGCCTTTCACAGCTACTAGAGGTTTTGTTTTTTGTTTCTTTTTTTTGCTTTTGAACATAATGACACACAGGTTGCTTATGGATTTAGGCTATTTTTGCCCAGTAATAACTAGTTTTATTGCAGCAACTTCAGACCCTAATTCACCCTTTAGCTTCAAACCTCTCCTAGTTCACTTAAAAGTTTCATGATTTGGAGGCAACATCATGTTAGTGGGAAAGGCACACTCTGGGGAGCCTGGGAGATTAGGTTCAAGTCCTCCTTCCCATCCCTTGCCTGCTGTGTAACTCAGAGGGAGTTATTTGACCTCTCTATGAGTCCCAGTTCACTAACCTATAAACAAGAATAATGAAACTTACCATGCAGAGGTTTGTGAGTGTTATGAATTGAATTGTGTCCCCAAGAAAGATATATTGAATTCTTAAAGCCCAGTACTTGTAAAGTGAATTACTCAGTCGTGTCCTACTCTTTGCCATCCCACAGACTGTAGCCTGTCCAGCTCCTCTGTCCATGGAATTCTCCAGGCAAGATATAGGAGTGAGTTGCCATTTCCTCCTCCAGGAGATCTTCCCTACCCAGGGCTCACACCCAGGCCTCCTGCATTGCAGGCAGATTCTTCACCCACTGAGCCACTTGGGAAGCCCCACTTGTAAAGTGACCTTACTTGAAGATAAAGAGTCTTTACAGAGGAAATTGAGTCAAGATGAGATCATCAAGGTGGGTCCTAACCCATTATGACTGATGTCCTATGAAAAAGGAAAACTCAAACACAGAGACAGATACACATAGAGGGAAAGTGGTGTAGAGACAGAGGCAGAGATTGGAATTAATGTTGCCTTGAACCAAGGAAAGTCTGGGGTTACCAGAAGCTGAAAGAGGCAGGAAACATCCTCCTCTAGAGGTTTCAGAGGGAGCCCAGCCCAGCCCATGT
The DNA here is from genome assembly GCF_963930625.1 of Muntiacus reevesi. Lineage (NCBI taxonomy): Eukaryota > Metazoa > Chordata > Mammalia > Artiodactyla > Cervidae > Muntiacus > Muntiacus reevesi. The sequence goes on from NC_089256.1 coordinate 27,531,825, forward strand.
CTTGGTTTTGGACTTCTGGTCTCTGAAAGATACTACACTTTTTTTTTTTAAGATTTTTTTTTTAATATGGACCATTTTTAAAGTCTTTATTGAATACATTACAATATTGCTTCTTTCATAGTTTGGTTTTTTGACCACCAGGCGTGCAGATCTTAGCTCCCCAACCAGGGACTGAACTCACACCCCTGCTTTGGGAGGTGAAGTCTTTAACCATTGGACCACCAGGGATAAATTTCTCTTGTTCTACACTACCCAGCTTACAGTACTCTGTTAAGGCAGGCCTAGTAAACTACCGTGTTTAGAATTCAATCAGAAAAAGAAAGTGCAGAGCTCAGGGTCTGATTTGTAACAGATGCTGAAAGTCCAGACTCATATTGAAGCCCTAGTGTTTGCTGTAGTAGGATTCTGAGCACATGTCCTCATTTATATTTCTTACAACAACCTTATGAAATATGGAGACAGATCAGTCTCATCCACTTTAGAGATAAGGGAACTACAGCCTCAGTAGGTTAAGTAACATGCCCAAGGAGTACAGCTAGGAAGGGGAACCGTATGTCACACTCACTTAGGGTTCAGTTCAGTTCAGTCACTCAGTCGTCTGCAACTCTTTGCAACCCCATGAATCATAGCACACCAGGCCTTCCTGTTCATCACCAACTCCCAGAGTCTACCCAAACCCATGTCCATCAAGTCGGTGATGCCATCCAGCCATCTCATCCTCTGTCATCCCCTTCTCCTCCTGTCCCAATCCTTCCCAGCATCAGGGTCTTTTCCAATGAGTCAGCTCTTTGCATGAGGTGGCCAAAGTATTGGAGTTTCAGCTTCAACATCAATCTTTCCAATGAACATCCTTTAAGATGGACTGGTTGGATCTTCTTGCAGTCCAAGGGACTCTCAAGAGTCTTATCCAATACCACAGTTCAAAAGCATCAATTCTTTGGCACTCAGCTTTCTTCACCGTCCAATTCTCACATCCATACATGACTACTGGAAAAACCATAGCTTTGATTAAATGGACCTTTGTTGACAAAGTAATGTCTCTGCTTTTAAATAAGCTATCTAGGTTGGTCATAACTTTCCTTCCAAGGAGTAAGTGTCTTTTAATTTCATGGCTGCAATCACCATCTGCAGTGATTTTGTAGCCAAAAAGAAATAAAGTCTGACACTGTTTCCACTGTTTCCCCATCTATTTCCCATGAGGTGATGGGACCAGATGCCATGATCTTAGTTTTCTGAATGTTGAGCTTTAAGCCAACTTTTTCACTCTCCTCCTTCATTTTCATCAAAGGGCTTTTTAGTTCCTCTTCACTCTCTGCCATAAGGGTGGTGTCATCAACATATCTGAGGTTATTGATATTTCTCCCGGCAATCTTGATTCCAGCTTGTGATTCTTCCAGTCCAAATTTCCAACATCCACTGAATCATCGAAAAAGCAAGAGAGTTCCAGAAAAACATCTATTTCTGCTTTATTGACTATGCCAAGGCCTTTAACTATGTGGATCACAATAAACTGTGGAAAATTCTTAAAGAGATGGAAATACCAGACCATCTGACCTGTCTCTTGAGAAACCTGTATGCAGGTCAGGAAGCAACAGTTAGAACTGGACATGGAACAACAGACTGATTCCAAATAGGAAAAGGAGTACATCAAGGCTGTGTATTGTCACCCTGCTTATTTAACTTAAATGCAAAGTACATCATTTAGGGTTATGTCGCCTAAAGGCAGAGTGTCTTGTCTGTGGCAAGGTCACTAGAGGAATCAAGTAGTCAATGTTGTGTCCCTTTTTCATGAATATTCGTTGGAAGGACTGATGCTGAAGCTGAAGCCTCCATATTTTGACCACCTAATGCAAAGAGCTGACTCATTCAAAAAGACTCTGATGCTGGGAGATTGAAGGCAAAAGGAGAAGAGGGAAGCAGAGGGTAAGATGGTTAGAGAGCATCATTGACTCAACGGACAGGAATTTGAACCAGCTCTGGAGAAAAAGAAAGACAGAGGAGCCTGGCATGCTGCAGTTCATGGGGTCACAAAGAGTTAGACAGGACTTGACAACTAAACAATACCACACTACTCACTCTAGAGATCCACCTCCAGGTTGGTGCAGGTATTTTCAGGCTTGTACCACCAGTGGGTGTCTCCTGCCCAATCATATTTCTCTACTGCTCCTTTTATTTGTTTTTCCTTATAAATATGCTTCACATAAAGAATCTGAAGAAGAATGGATATATGTATATGTGTTCAGTTCGGTTCAGTTCAGTCGCTCAGTCGTGTCTGAATCTTTGCGATCCCATGGACCACAGCATGCCAGTTCTCCCTGTCCATCACGAATTCTCGGAGTCTACCCAAACTCATGTCCATTGAGTCAGTGATGCCATCCAACCACCTCATCCCCTGTCATTCCCTTCTCCTCCCACCTTCAGTCTTTCCCAGCATCAGGGTCTTTTCCAATGAATCAGCTCTTCGCATCGGGTGGCCAAAGTATTGCAGTTTCAGCTTCAATGTCAGTCCTTCCAATGAATACTCAGGATTGATTTCCTTTTGGATGGACTGGTTGGATCTCCTTGCAGTTCCAGGGACTCTCAAGAGTCTTCTCCAACACCACAGTTCAAAAGCACCAATTCTTTGGCGCTCAGCTTTCTTTATAGTCCAACTCTCACATCCACATATGACCACTGGAAAAACCATGTATTATGTGTAACAGAGTTGTTTTACTGTATACCTGAAACTGACACAACATTGTAAATCAACTGTGGACCAACTAAAATTTTAAAAAATCTATGTTACAGACCAAATCCACCTCCAAATCTGCTTTCAGAAAGCTCACTAGACTTTATAACTTGGCTGACAAGGAGCGATACTGACCCAGATGGGAAGCTGATAGAACATCCAAGGAAAGAAAAGACTCCAATATCCATGCCCTTGTAACTTGAACCCAGAGGAGGACATGTGTTGAGGTGTGGATGGAGGGCTACTGTGTGTATAAAAAAAATCCCCATCCAGGTCATGGAGAGATTTGAGATCCCATTGGCTTAAAATGCAGAGAAGACATCTCCATAAAATAAAAGTAAAATGTAAAAGCTCAACTCCACAGGAGGAATCAGAAAGCACCCTCTTCTGGCTGAGGCATCAAATCCCCAAGGCCAGACAAATGTATTTTTTGAAAGAACGTGCACTAAGAAGGGCTTCCCCAGTGGCTCAGCGGTAAAGAATCTGCCCGCAATGCAGGAGACACAGGAGGCAGGGGTTTGATCCCTGGATGGGGAAGATTCCGTGAAGGAGGAAATGGCAACCCACTCGTCTTACTGCAGGGAACATCTCATGGACAGAGGAGCCTCATAGGTTATATAGTCCAGAGTCCACAAAGAGTAAGACACAAGTGAGCACTTTAGGACCACTAAGAACATTGACACCTGATATTTCAAATCATACCAATCAATTCCAAAAACCACGCTTGGGTAAGAAAAGTCCATCCAAATGGCATTTTGGATACAAAAAGTCTTGTAATTTGTCCACATAACCCCTTTGGTTAGTAGCAATTGTTTCATTTTCTTTTCATATTTCCATCAAATCAAGGTCAAATTAAGCTAAGTAAAAGAGGAGAAGGGAAAGGAGTAAATTGTTTCTTGAAAATTTTTAAGCTGATTAAAAATTTACAGAGAAAGGAATCCATTCCAAGTGCCGTCATGCCATATCTCTCGCATAAAAGGAGCTTGGTTACTTAACTCTAAACCCTGCCTTTTGGGCTATCTGATTACCCTTTATCAGGGACCATTAGTGTCTGATAATACCAACCAATCCCTTGTTCAGTCAGCCTTAATTTCCTTAAAGGAAAATTTCCTGCTTCGGCATGCAATATCTCCCCTTGTCCACCTAACGGAATAATGCAAGAAGTAAACATACATTTAAGATCAGACACCAAAAGGCAAAGTCACTTCCCACCTATCCACAAACATATCTTTCCATGTTCCTATCACTAAGCAGTAGTATCTTCTTGCCCCAGGCTTTTCAACAGCATACAATATTTATTAAGTTTATTACAAAAGATGTAGAATGCAAGTCAACAGAACTGTACAAATCTTTTAGCCCAGTCTCTTCCTTTGATAGGTCAGGAAACAGAAGCCCATAGCCTCATAGAGCAATAGCGAAAGTGAAAGTCCCTCAGTTGTGTCCAACTCTTTGCGACCCCATGGACTAGATAGTCCATGAAATTCTCCAGGCCAGGATACTGAAGAGGGTAGCCGTTCCCTTCTCCAGGAGATCTTCCCAACCCAGGGATCAAACCCAGATCTCCCACATTGCAGGTGGATTCTTTACCAGCTGAGCCACCAGGGAAGTCCTGGAACAATAGAGGTCAAGTCTAAATTTCTGATTCCCAAACCAGGCTTATTTCTACTAAGACAAGTCAAGACCCACATCATATGTTTTCTACGATATGACGTAGGCAGAAAACAAACTATTGGGACTTCCCTGACCCTCCAATACTTAAGACTCTGCCTTCCAGTGCAGAAGGTGTGGGTTCAATCCCTGGTCAAGGGACTGGAGGGGATCCCAAATACCTTGTGGCTGAAAAAGCAAAACATAAAGCATAAGCAATATTGTGAGTCTCAATGAAGACTTTGAAGATGGTCTACACAAAAAGAAAAAAATCTTAAAACAAAAGAAAAGAAACTATTCATCCTGATTCTTCCAGAAATGTCATCTCACCTTTGCAATTGTGTGTCTTACAGAGTTTGTAGACATTTTAAAGAGAATTCTGACTAACTAGGATCCATCACCAAAGAATAAGGGCTGGAGGAGGAAAATCACCTTTGAAATAAATTATCTGTGGCTATCAGCCTCTGGTTTAAAATGCAGTCATTCCTTAGTTTCCCCAAAGGAGAAAAAAAGAATATGGAAGTAGTGGTGCTAATATCATGGGCAAAGCCAACAGCTGCCCCGCTGGAGCTCAGACCTCATTCTGCCTCTACATGCAGAAACCAAGTTCTATGAGACAGAAAATCACTCAGCCATCCCCAGACTGTGTGAATGCTGTTTTTTAGGTAGTTATGTTCCCTTCAGAGGCTCACTGTATACTTTATTCTGAAAAAGGAAACTAAGCAGCTGACTTGGGGAGGCAGAAAAGGGGTGACCAGTGAGGATGCTGGAGGAGCGGTGTCAACTGCAGAGATTAGCCCAAAGCTTCAGTAGGAGGAGACGTGTGCATCACGCTTGTTCATACCTTCTGCTGGTTCAGTGTTAGGAAAGCAAATGGTAAAGAGAGGATCCCACTTAGCAAAGATCTGGGAGAAAGAACCAGAATGTGGAGTGCAAGTCGAGTGGGCAAAGCCAAAGTGTTGCTGGTGAGACTAGGAAGAATGTCAAGACACCAGCAGAAATCACATGTCTGCTTCATGTCTGGGAAAGGCAGACTGGGTCACGTAGAAAACTGAAACCATGATGAAGAGAAGAGCTGGGTGTTCAAGATGAATGGGAAGAGATAAGGAGATAAAAATGAAGAGCCAGAAAATGGCAGATCCCCAGAGCTGACACTGCCAACTCAAATACCAAGAATTCTTGAGGACGTATTTCAGCCAGAAAGGCTGAGAAAAAAAGTGTTGATTTAAAATAATTTACAAAAAAAAAGAAAGAAAGAAAGAAAACCCTTAGATTTCAAAAGACACCTGAGCATGTGGGGGGAAAGAGTTCACTCACCAGCCTCCACCAACACATATTCTGACAACTTTTAAATCATATAAATGGAGAAAAATTGTGTATAAGCATTTAGGCTGGGCAGGGGGCATGGAGGGAGGGCAGGAGGAAAGAAAAAGAAGTAATCTACAACAGAACAAAAATTAAAGCATCTTCAGGTATCCCTTCCATACAATGAAAATAAAACAAAAATGTAACAACAGTTTTGCCTAAATTTAAACTAGAAACAACGATTGAGATATACACCACATAATCAAGAAATGACTCAAAAAAAAAAAAAAAAAAAGACATTTTGTGACCTAAAAGGACTCATAGTGAGCAATGAAATTCATTATAGATGATCCAAATAAAGATTATAAAAATGCTGGTCAAATTAAATATAAATGTTAAATACCTCTTAAAAATAAAGGATAGCAAAAATATATCTGTTGAATATCAATAATCTGAATCTAAAATCACAGATTAGATTTTATTTTAAATCTTAGAAATGGGAAAAAAAAGTAAAAACACATTATATCTCTTATTTGATACAAGCTTTTTAAAAATGATCTTATTCTTAATTTTAATTATTATAGAAATACATATTTTAAATTTTTTAAAATAAAAAGTCACTAGTAAAATGAAAACTAGAGTGTGTCAACTCAAAATAATAGGAGAATATACACGTGAAAAATAAGAACAGAAAAAGAACTCAAAAAATTTACAAAGAAGAAAAAACTTCTCAAAAAGCCACAAATAAAAAAAAAACCACAAATATCATGACAAAAATAAATAGAAACATGAAAAGATTATCAGGTTGGATCATTTTAAATATCAAATATATTCTGCTCTCAAGAGATATGATAAAATAAAGTGATCAGGAAAAGAAAAAGAGAGAGAAACAAAAAGAAAAAGAGAGATCAGAAGGTTTATTGCATAAATTTTAAGGTAGAATTTACAAAAAAGGAAAGCATTGAAGAGCATTTATTTATGACAAAGTTGAATTCTAAGTAGAATATTAAACGGGACAAGGACTGGAATTTTATATCAGTAAAGATGGAAACCAAAATGAATGCACAACAGTAATAAATATTTGTTGATGACCATAATATCATGAAGCAAAACTGATTAGAAATGAGTGATAATATTTAAGCAAAAGAGGAATCTACTGGGCTTCCCTAGTGGCTCATTGGTAAAGAATCTGCCTGTCAATGCAGGAGACACAGGTTCAATCCCTGGTCCTGGGAGACCCCAGAAAACCCCACGTACCCAGAGCTGCTAAGCCCGTGGCCACAACCATTGAGCCTGTTCTCTAAAGCCCAGGAGAGGCAACTCCTGAGCCCATGAGCCGCAACTGCTGAAGCCCGCACACCCTAGAGCCCAAGTCCCACAACAAGAGAAGCCACCGCAAGGAAGAGGTGCCCCCACTCACCACAACTAGAAAGTCTGCACAGCGACAAGGACCCGGCACAGCCAAAAACAAACATGCAAATCAAGTTACAAAAAGAGGAAGCTGTTGCACAGAAATTAGGAAGCATTCTCTTAAATAACCCTTGAATAAAAATGAACACAAGCCAACAAGTAGAGTTTTTCTAAATGAATAACATTTTTAACATACCAAAATTTTGAGGTAGGATCACATAGTTCTCATAGGAAAGTTCACATTTAAATTCTCAGAAAAATGTGTTGGCCTGTGGACAAATACTGGAAGGATTTGCAGAAATAAAAGCTGTTGTAATTTTAATAAATAAATAAATAAATTCTCTTAGTATTAAAAAAAAGAATAAAATTAAAAGAACTAACTTGAGGCAAAAGCCAAGGAGGTAGAAAAAAGTGTTTAGAATTAGTTTTGTTAAATTGTGGAATTAATAGGTAAGTCCTGGAACTAATTTTTTGGAAAACATACACACACACACACACATTTCTATCTACTCAAAAAAAAAAAAATTAGAAAATGAAAATACACCTGTAGAAATTTAAAAAAACAGAAATGACCACAAAAGCAAAGGTCTAAAAATACAAAAGCATATTTTGCATAGATTTATGCTATCCCCCCCCTTGAATATCTTCAAGAAATGTCAGATTCTTTTAAGAAAATTTTCAAAACAAAAACAAAAGCAAACACATCTCACTCAGATAAACCAAAACTATGGAAACATTTGAAGTTAACCACAATTTACCTCCAAGAGGTTACAGACCATAACAGGCTTTTAGATATGCTCTTTTAAATAAGGACTAGATTATTTTTATGATGCATTTCATAAATCATAAATGCATTTCTAAATCATTTCAGAGCACAGAAAATATAGAAAGTTTGCCAACACCACTAATACCACTGACCTAACCCTGAAAAAAAAAATCAGAAAAGAGAAAAGAAACAAGCCAACACTGAAATTTTAACATTGATAAAAACCCCCAGAATTCACCAAGAAATTGCCTGAAATAAATATTTGAGGAAATGACAGTTGAAAATGGTTCATTTTGTATGCCTTGATGGATCTTGAACTAAGGGTTCCAAAGAACCCTTTGTCACTCTAAGCTTTGAATTGAATTTTTTTATTGCAGTATAATTGCTTTAGAGTGTGTGTTAGTTTCTGCTGTACAATGAAGTGAATCAGTGACATGTATAATGAAGTCACTCTTAAAAATTCAGAAATGTGGGGGTGCAGCCTAGGAGTATCCTAGTGGATGGTTTGAAGAAAGGATGCAGCATTAGGAATTTGGGATTAACAGACACACACTAATAAATATACATAATAGAGAAACAACAAGGACCTGCCATACCACACAGGGAAGATTGGAGTTAACAATATGACCACATTTGCTTTGCACAAAGGGAAGAACAGATTGGCACTGATTCAGGAAACCTGAGCTATGAAGTCAGCAAATCCAAATTATTCAGTACAAATCCCCATTTTCAAAAGATGGGCCAGGTCCATAAATATATCCACAAGCCCATCCACTCAATGCATAGTTGCCTACCTAAATATTTTAGATGTAGGAAGTGGGGCATCTACTGAGTTAAAAAGCAATTTTTACCCATCTTTTTATATCACAAAGCAATTATTGCTCACTCACCACTTAATTTGTTCTGACAACCTTCTGTCAGATAATACCAATGAAAACAAATGAAAACTAGAAAGAAGAGTTAAGTCTCCTATATGATATATGCTTATGCCAAAAAAGATTAGTTAAAAATCCATCTTTCTCTACCTGAATCCAGAGACTGTTTAAGGGAACTGTCAGTAAAATCATTACTAATGAAGTACCAGACTATGTGACACAATGGTTAGAAAAGAAATTTAAAAGATAAATGCAACTGCAGATGTCACAAATTTTTCATTAACAGATGAAGATGCTGGGAAAGTTCACATTTTTGGAACAGCCTATAATCATTATAAGTATTCAGGGCATCAAATCTTATTCTATCCTGTCTTCTCATCCAACTCACAGCCTTCTCCCTGTATTCAAACTCCTCCTAAGTTTGGCATTTGACCTTCCTTATAAAAAATTGGAAAGGGAACCATTATAATACTCTATCTCCAACAACCAAGCCCCAAACCTACTCTCTTGACTAGCATTGTCTGTGGTATTAATAAAGCATCCATCTTTGAATTACAAACCATCATCACTCACCCAACTCTTGAAGCATCCCAAAATCCCACCAAGGGGCCCACAAGAAGATAACTTTCCATATGACAAGGATGGGGTTTGATCTAAAGATGTACCCCCCACTGCACATCTGGACATTAGGTTCTGGCGTGAGGAGTAGACAGCCATGAACTTTACAAAGTAAAGAAAGAAGCAAGAGTATGGACTGGTAATGAGGCAGTTTGCAAAGCAGGTTTCAAATGATTATCTCTGCCAAAAGACATTCCCACTCATGCCTTTCTCTAGTAACTCGATAGTTTTTCAATGAAGGGGAGCCTTTTTCTTCTTCCAAAGAACAATCTTCTTCCAAAGAACAATGAAGAGATATCTCAGAAGGAAGAAAGAACAGGAATTCAGCATCCCCTAGAATATTTTAATCTCAGGTTCTTTTCACTGCCCAGGTCAACTAGAGAAACCAAATGAAATTCCACAGCTCCACCCTGGACACTCCATTCTCCAGGAAGTCCAGGAAATGGCCAGCATTTCCCTTCCCCATTTTCTTGGTGCTGACAGAAGGAGCAATAGCATCTCATGCTTGGACGGACAAATTAGTGACTGGAAATTGGCTGGCTCAGTAACTAACTTTCCTAAAAATACCTTTAAAACAAAAGCATAAGTTCCACAAAGAAACTGATGGAAACCCTCATGGTAAGGAACTGTAAATATATAAACCAGCTCAAAGGTGCTAATTTCCCTTTTTTAGCTGCATTCAGTTAAGTTCAATCACTCAGTCATGTCAACTCTTTGCAACCCCATAGACTGCAGCATACCAGGCCTCCCTGTCCATCACCAACCCCCAGAGCTTGCTCAAACTCATGTCCATCCAGTCAGTGATGCTATCCAACCATCTCATCCTCTGTCACCCCGTATCCTCCTGCCCCCTATCTTCCCCAGCATCAGGGTCTTTTCCAATGAGTCAGTTCTTCACATCAGGTGGCCAAAGTATTGGAGTTTCAGCTTCAGCATCAGTCCTTCCAATGAAGATTCAGGACTGATCTCCTTTAGGATGGACTGGTTGGATCTCCTTGCAGCCCAAGGGACTCTCAAGAGTCTTCTCCAACATCACAGTTCAAAAGCATCAATTCATTGGCACTCAGCTCTCTTTATGGTCCAACTCTCACATCCATACATGACTACTGGAAAAACCATAGCTTTGACTAGACAGACCTTGTGTCCTCAGATGGACCTTAGTTGCGTGCATGCATGCTAAGATGCTTCAGTCGTGTCCAACTCTGTGAGACCCTATGAACCATAGCCCCTAGGCTCCTCTGTCCATGGGATTCTACAGGCAAGAATACAGGAGTGTGATGACATATCCTCCTCCCTTTCTGACCCAGGGATCAAATCCGCATGGAAGCCCTGTTTAGTTGCACCAAAAGCCAAAAACAGAATCACATTTGTGAGATTGTTTACAGAGACCATTGTTCCAACACTACAACTTGGATTTGAATAATCTTCCTGTTGCACTGCATACATTTTTAATTAGAAGTCATGTAATTCTTGTCTCAGTGATGGGCAATTAGGACTATTTTTCTTTGGGCAAAACTCATAAAGCAAAAGAAGTCAGCTCCCTTATGAAGAGGGGAGGGAACCCGGCCAAATACTGAGACCTCAATCTGGACCAAGACTTAGACGGAAAGAGAGCCAAAGCTTTTGACTACGGACTCCCTCCTCTAGGAACCCAACCTGTGCCAGTGCCGGGGATCCAAGAGCCCATAGAGAAGGAGAATGCAAAATCCACACCCAGCCAGGGGCAGGGCAGGACTCCAGTCCCACTGGGAAGTTAGTGTGCCAGTTAGGAGCTGAGGAAAAAGACTCATCAAGGGACGGGTTACCCAAGCTTTGGGAGAGATCAGAAGGTAAGATGAGGCTTCAGGTTGCAAGAGGTAAACCAGAGACCTGGGTCTCACCAGGTACCATACACCAGTAGAAACGGGCTGTTCAGGGCACAGGTTAGAACAAATTCAAGGACTGGGCAGGACCAAGGCTACAGCAGATGGTTTCAGCACACACAGCTGGTCTAGGCTGGGATGGACACAAGCATGATGGATCAGAAACACAGGAGCAGCCTGGGAAAGTACTTGTGCGGTCCATTTCACAGTCAATGCGGAAACTTTGTAGCCCCCATGCCTGGAAGCAGTGCTTCAGTTACCACAGCTGCCAGTGAACTGAGTCATACGTCAAGTGATGCTTTTGCCATGGAATAGCAATCACCTTGAAGTGCATACTTCTTTTATACGCCAAACACGCACTGAATACAAGTGGACGAGATGCTGAGTCTAAAGGAAAGTGGATGGTCATTGTGAAGACATCCATCTTCACAGCGTGTAGAGGAACCACAGAAAGTCTAAACCCTGACATTTATCCCCAGCTTTATACTTAACATGGCTTGAGAGTCAATGTTTACACCGAAAACAGCTTTCCATTGACGACAGCTTTCCCAAGGTTTTCTTTGTTTGGAGGTGGGGGGTTGTTGTTTAGTCTATTTGTTCGTTTTACCAAGTCTTATCTTCATGGCTTTTTTTTTCCAAGATGCTTTTCTGCTAAATTCACTTTACATGTAGTTGTGGTTTTTTTCTCCAACAAGTGGATTTTAGGGACTTCCCTTATGGCCCAGTTGCTGAGAGTCTGCTGTCCAACACAGTGGCTGTGAGTTTGATCCCTGGTTGGGGGAACTAAGATCCCACTCACCACGGGGCAACTAAGCCAGCATACCACACTAGAGAGAAGTTCCCTGCACTGCGACAAAGACCCAGTACAGCCAAAATAAAAACTGAAACAAAGTAATAAGTGGATTTTATAATGTATTTAATACAAATCGTGCTAAGGACATGCCAAGGTTTCAAGATCTGATATATCTATAACAGCACTTTGGGAACTACAGAATCAATAAGAATTTTGTTACTCAACACTTGGTGCTGTTTTCATAGAGTCAGGCAAACAAATGCAGCTGTGAAGGACACATCATGCTTTCTCATTGTTCCTAGGAATAGTATGAGGCACTATGCCATTAAGTTCCTTTTCATAGGAAAAAGCTTCCCATCATTACCTCCTACTCATCTTTTTACCCAAGATGCACAGTAAGTATTTGAGGATGGAGTATGAACTCCAGGTGGAGAAAGAAATGGCAATTCACTCCAGTATTCTTGCCTAAAGAATCCTGTGGACAGGGGAGCCTGGTGGGTTGCTGTCCATGGGGTCGCACAGAGTTGGACATGACTGAAGTGACGTAGCATGCATTGGAGAAGGAAATGGCAACCCACTCCAGTATTCTTGCCTGGAGAATCCCAGGGACAGAGGAGCCTGGTAGGCTGCCATCTATGGGATCACACAGAGTTGGACACGACTGAAGTGCCTTAGCAGCAGCAGCAGCATGAATTCGAGGAGCGACTCACATTTCCCATTCAACACCAATGCATTAGATTCCCAGCTGTTTCCATTATAATGTATCTTAACTATGAATCCACCAAAGACTAGGAACAGATTCCTTCTGCTTAAAATACTTTTGCCACTATAAGTGGAAATAACATTTAAAATAAATACAACCAAAATGATAAAAAAAAAAAAAACCACAAAATTTCAGATTAACTCCATGTTAATATGGCAGGGGGAAAGTGACCTCTGAGGAAGCTATGGCCTGAGTCTGACCTGTGGGCTGCTTTATTAGGTGTCACGAGCTGTGTGGTTCTCCCAACACTTGTCTCTACTCAAACTACGATAAGCCTTTGTATGGCACCAGGTAACAACCTTGGTCCCTCACGAGGAATCTCGTTGTATATATCCTAGGTCCAACCCTGCTCTTCCACTGGCATCTGATAATTAATATTAAAGTCTCTACTGTCCTGCTATGTCAGGATCTTTGTGCCACAAACATGACCAGGCTGCTTATCACCTTCCAATTATTTCATCAGTTTCACCTGGAACATTTCCCAGCCACTTCTAACTTCAGCCACTACTCTGTTCAAAGGCAGGGTGCTAAAACACCTCCCAAAATCAGACTTGGAATTATTGCCCCAGATCGCAATACGTTTCCAGAATTCATATGGACTTTAAGTTCTAAAATCAGCACAGAAGGCAAAAATTAAAGTCTAAAGTACCCTTGAATTGTCTTGAGTTTTGAATCAAGCATGAGATCCATGGCTATATCTGCTCAACCCTGTGTAGTCATTCTCGGGCTCACTGAGTTTGAGAACCATGGAAACGGACTAAAGAGAAAAATAAAAGGAAGTCTTTCCAGGGAAGTCTGGGTATCCAAATCATCCCACATGTCAAACAGCTACAGTCCCCAGAGGATGAATGGGAGACCAGTGGAAAATTCTGGAGTGTTCTTGCTCACTGGGAAAATTCATTCCATTCTTCTCTAGTACTGAGCTTCCCAACCTAATGTGTCCATAGAGGCAGCCCTGTTGTGATGTCTAAACAAGATGATTTTGGAGTCTCATCCCAGGACAGGCATGTAAAGTAAGTTGTTAAGTTACATGAGCATGTGCACAATTCTGTTCTTTTCACCTTGCATGGTGAGTTGATTGCCTTGTCTTATTTACTGCCATTTTTGGCTTATGTCAAAACATAGTCCCCTGAAATCTTCTTTATGCAAAATATTAATTCTGTTGAAATGGATAATTCTATGTATTTGCTGAAAAACAAAATGAATCTTCTTAAAAATCAAGGATTTTATACTGTGCCCAAAGAATAGGACTGCCATAGTGCTGAGATCCAGAAAAAAATACATGTATATAGTATATATAAAGGTACCCTGTGCAAGAGAGAGAGAAAAAAGAATATTTGGTTATTAAGATAGAAAGCCTGAAATATGATAACAAATCTGTTGCCCTTAATCAAACCAGACCAACAATCAGCATATTTGGTCTCCATAATTTTCCAGGAAACCTTTTAAGATCATGCATTTTGGTCCTCTTAAAGAAATATGGCTTCTATAAATATGGCTTCTTCAGTGGCTCAGAGAGTAAAGAATCTGCCTGCAATGCAGGAGAACTGGGCTCTATTCCTTGGTTGGGAAGATCCCCTGGAGAAGGAAACGGCAACCCACTCCAATAATCTTGCGTGGAAAATCCCATGGACAGAGGAGCCTGGCAGGCTACAGATCATGGGGTCGCAAAGAGTCAGACATGACTGATTGACTAACACACACACATATTCAGTCTTAAGAACCAAAATGAGTGATTTGATAGAATATATTGCCCTGGTAATACCTACTCAGTTCTGGCCTCCTGTCCTCAAGAGGATTTTTTTTCTTATTTTAATTGGCTTTGCTCCTTCTAGAGCCACCCAGCGCTGATCACCCCACTCCCATCCAAGCCTGAACTTCCCCCAGCCACTGTGCCACCACCCACCCTAGTTGTCCCACTAAAAAACCTGGAAGTCTCTCCCTTAACTGCACATCCGAGCAATCACCCAGTCCTGCTATTCACCCCAGGGAAGAGCCCAGCAGATGTCTCCTCACCTGCATCGCCAGCATCTTGGTCCAGGCTATCTACATCACCCACCTGAACAACTGAAATGTCCTCCTAATTGTGTCCACTCTCATTTTCTACCAACCTGCTCTCCATACAGCAGCAGAATGAGCTGAAAATGAAATCGTGTCCCCTTCTTGACCTTTGAATTTACTGTCCATTTCCCCCAGAATCATGATGGAATCCATCCCCTACTGCCAGCCACGTTCCCCAAGATCTGGCCCCAGCCACCCTCTCCAGACTCCACAGGGGCACTTTCCCCCACTCACCACATCAGGTCTCTCTCCGACTTCCTAAGGCCCTGCTCTGTGCCTTTGCAGGGGTTTCACACCTTTTCAGTCCTTGACCTGGGGGTGCTTTTCCCTCCCTGGAAGCCAGGACCCTCCCTATGCCTCCAGACTGCTTCCGTTCCTAACCCCTCTCACAGTGTGGTCAGTAGGAAAAAGCCTCTCCAAAGATGTCCACGCCCTAACCTTTGTAACCTGTGAATATATTGTCTTGCAGGGCCAAAGGGACTATGCAGATGTGATCAAGAATCTTCAGATGGGAAGAGATTGCCCTGGCTTATCCAGATGAGCAAGACACAATCACATGAGTCTTAAACAGCAGAGAAACTTTCTCACCAGGAATCAGACATGAAGACAGAGATGGGTCAGAGAGACGTGATGGGTCGGCTTTGAAGATGGAGGGAGGAGCCATGAGTCAAGGATGGAGGGTGGCTAGAAAATGGCAAAGGCAAGGGTGTGGAATTCCCCTGGAGACTCCAGAAGGAATGCTGTCATGCCCACAGTTTGGCTTTAGCCTGGCAAGACCCGTGTTGGATTTCTGACCTCCACAACTTGGAGATGAATGATTTGCGTTGTTTGAAGTCACTAAATTTGTTAAAGCGACTGTAGGAAGCTAGCACACACAGCAATTGTGGTCCTTGTCATCCCTGTAAGATTAGTTAATTACACCAGGTGGTGATTAAAAAACACAGGCTCTGGAGTCAGACAGACAGAGTCAAGCTCGCACTGTTCGTCTCACCAGCCAGGTGGCTTTAACCAATTAACCTAGCCAACATTATTGTTGTTCAGCAGCTAAATCGTGTCCAACTCTTTGTGACCCCAAGGACTGCAACTCACTAGGCTTCCCTGTCCTTTACTATCTCCTGAAGTTTGCACAAATTCATGTCCATTAAGTCGGTGACGCTATCCATCTTGTCCTCTGCTTCCCCCTTCTCCTCCTGCCCTCATTCTTTCCCAGCATCAGGGTCTTTTCCAAATGAATCGGCTCTTCCCTTCAAGTGGCCAAAGTACTGGAGCTTCGGCTTCAGCATCAGTTCTTCCAATGAATATTCAGGGTTGACTTCCTTTAGAATTGACTGGTTTGATCTCTTAACAAATATGCTAAGCTTCAACTCCCTGATCTGTAAAAAGAGAATAATAATGCTCATCTCCAAAGTGGTCATGAAGACTCAGTAATCAAATATGAAGAAGTATTTAGCATAGTGACTAGCACAGACTAAACCTTTAGTAACTGGAGGCTGCAGTGAGTATTACAATTCATTGTCTGATTATTTCTTTTTGACTCCAAGGGTCTAAACAGACAAGCACTATGATTTGATTGCTCATTGCTGTATTTCCAGAGACAAACACAGAGGGGGATGGAGTAAGTGTTGAACACAAAAATGAATGGATGAATGAATGAATGGATGGATGGTCAGATGAATGTGTTTATATGAAAACACTTTAGGCTTAAAAAGTGAGTTTGGGCTTCCCTGGTGGTGCGGTAAATAAGAAACACCTGCCAATGCAGGGGACATGGGTTCGATCCCTGGTCCAGGAAGATTCCACACACCATGGAGCAACTAAGCCCATGTGCCATGACTACTGAGCCCACGTGCTGCAACCACTGAAGCCCACACACCCTAGAGCCCTGTGCCCCACAAGAGAAGCCACTGCATTGAGAAGCCCGTACACTACAACCAAGAGGAGCTCTCCCTCCCTACAACTAGAGAAAGCCCACACAAAGCAAAGACCTAGGGCACCTCCTCAAAATAATAATAAATAAATAAAAGTTTTTTCAGTGTGAGTTTTGTCCTATCAGTGACTGACACAGACATGGGGACCAAACCCAGATCTAGCCTGAGAACCTCCACTCTCAGACAGGGACAGAAGACCATCTTCCATCCTTGCCTGGGATGCCAAACTCTATTATAAAACATTTACTTGAGAAAAGTATCAAACGTTTATTTCTATTACAGATAGCACCCAAACATTTCCCAAATGACTTCTGAAATCAGTCCTGTGTTGTTTTGGGTTTTTTTTACATTTTTAAACGTTTCCAAAGTCTTCTGAAATTTGTCGTGATTGACACAGGTTTTTGAGTTCAGTAATATTACCATTCATGCCACATTTTCACCTGATTTCCAATCTTTTGTGGTCTCCTTGATTAGTAAGGCACTTGATTTTATCTTTTAAAGAAAGCCTTTGAATGTAGCAAAAATGTTGAAATGATTCATCCATCATAAGAAAAGACTTCAAAGAGTTCCAAGTTAAACTTCAGAATTCTGAGGAGCACAGGAGACAGTCAACTTCTTATATTTCAACTTCAGGACAATGAGCCTAGCAGAGAATTTTGCTAAAAATGCCTAATGAGCATGTTAGTCACATCTAAAACTCATCTGTCGTCCACATGTTCACATTCATACAGATACAGCGTGTGCATTTCATCAGACATCCATTTATTATGTAGCAAGATACAGTTTAGGCTATTCATTTCCACTCATCCATTCCCCGAACATCAGAGCCCACTGTAAGAGAAAAACAAAGTAAATTCCTTAGGATGGGAGCCGTGCCTGACCAAAGCCGGAGAAAGGCATGGCACCTGATTCAAGCTTGGTCTACACAGGCTTTAGTTGGAAACATAAAGGTGATTTCCATCAAATGATTATTTTTAAATTGACAATTCAGAAATGCCTCTCTTTCATACGTCTATGAATTCTACCTTATATTTTCAAAGCAAGCATTTGGACTCAGTTTTTAAAAGGACAAAAGATAGTGTGCATTTAGTTTTAGAAAAGATCTTAGGAATGAGACTGAAGGCTGAAAAATGAACGCACAATAAAAAAAAGAACTCTCATTTTAGTAGGTCTTAAAAGTTCTCATCACAAAAAGAAAACATTCTATAACTATGTATGGTGATGGATATTAACTAGACATTGCGGGGATCATTTCAAAATGCATATGAATATTGAACTCATTGTGTTGCACACCTGAAATTAATATAGTGTATGACAATTATGTCTCAATTTAAAAAAAGAAGAGAAGAGAAAGAAAGACCTCTTTTTACAACATACATTTAAAGTATGTAGTTTTCCATTTCTTACATGAAGTTAATGAGGGACTGCTAAATGGAAGGACTGTGAAATACAAAACGTGATGAAAGACACTCCCGGGGTGTCCACAAGCCCGAAGGAAAACAGGTACCCAAGGGTCCATCATGCTGGGCAGATTGCATTAAACAGCAAACCAGACATGCATAGAGACTCCAAGGAAAAGGCAATCAAGGATCCTTCAAGTGATATTGCCATTTAAATCAGATTTTAAGAGGTAAGTAGGATTTCAACATCCAGAGAAGACCCCAACAAGAACAGTATGACCACAGGCAAAAAGAGAAGGATGAGAAGGATGGTGTAAGGCAGCAGGTCGCTGAGAGGTGGGGTGGGTGGATGCTGGAAGTTAGGGGGATTGACAGTACCTTCCATGAAAATGGTAAATGAGAGCCAGGTGGTAAAAAGCTTCAAATATCGTGCTAGAGAGTTAGGTCATTTCTCTGCATAAAATGAGTACAGAGCAGGTTTTGACCAAAGAAGTATGTTAGGTGGGGGCTTCCCTAATGGTCCAAAGGTTAAGAATTCACCTTCCAATGCAGGGGGTGCAGGTTCGATCCCTGGACAGGAAACTAAGATTTCACATGTCTTGGGGCAACTAAGCCTGCGTGTGGCAACTACTGAGCCTGACCTCTCTAGAACCCATGCTCTGCAACAGGAAGCCCTTATGCCATGACTAGAGAGAGCCTGTGCTCCAAAATGAAGACCCAGTGCAGCTGAAAAATTTTAAATAGAAAAAGAAGAATGTTAGGTGAATCCACTAGGAAACCAAAGGACAAAAGTTGGAAAGAATGTGGGTGGAAAGATTTACTAGGAGATGGGAGATAGGGGTACCAGCTGACGTGAAAATCAGATGGGCCTCAACCTGAAAAAGCAATGGGGGCTACAGGAAAGAGTGAGTAAAATCCAGTACTATGTCAGTATCTGGTAATAGACCATCCAGGGAGCAAAAGATGATTCAAAACTTTCACCCTGGGAGAGGTGGAGAAACAGGAATGGTGTTAAGGAGAAAAAACTCAAGAGAGAATAAACATTTTTGCAAACAATTGATGTTCCCTTTATCAAAAAAAAAAAAAAAAAAAAGTGATGCCTGATTTGAGTCTTAGAGTCTTAAGTTTCGCTGGTTAAAAAGAGAAAGAAAAGAAGAGACACACTCTAGCCAGAAGGAAAAATATGAGTAAAGCCACAGAAGCGAGAACTCCGAGGACGTCAAAAGAGGAAGAAAGAAAGGACGGAGACATAAAATAGGACCAAGTAGCAGGAATGGCATGGAGAGGGGCGAATGTGAGAAATATTTAGGAGCAAAATCAATAACATCTGATGATGTGGGGGATAAAGGAGACGGGGGAGTCAGGAAAGTATCTCAGGTTTCAAGCTTAAGTGACCCCTGGGATTTCACTCCTACATTTGAAATGGAGAATAGACGCGGAGGAGGTGACAAACTGGGGAAAGATGATTGATGCCACTTGGCCGGTGCTGCGTCTAAGAGGTCTGGGAGACGGGGGCACAGTTTCCACCCGGAGATGAAGACGCAGGGTTGAGCCTCGGGAAGTGAAGTGCCGGTGTGATAATAAAGATGTAAGGGACATTCGGATGTGGGCAGTAAATAAAACCACACATTTGGGGGTGTCACTTTGAGAGAGCAAATAGGAAAGCACATATTATCTATCTCTCTCTGCAGACGGGAGACCTCAAAACTGAGCACCACTTAGATTAGAAGAAATCGTCTTAATGTCATAAAGAGACATGACTTTTATAAGACCAAGCAAACCTAACAATTGTGGCAAAGGACAACTCACAGTTCATTCATTAGCATGCTGTTTATTATTCCACTGACGATTTTCATCAACTGGATGAGCAAAAAAAAAAAACATGCCTTTCATTAATCCCTGCCGATAAGTGGAAATATCTTTTACTATCTTACTAAAATATCTTATTAATATCTTTAGTATCTTATTAAAATATCTTTTAATATCTAGGGCCATGCTTCCTGCTTTCTGTACCCAATGTTTCATTGTAATCAGCGCTCACACTTCAAACGTTCCAATACAGTACAGCAATCTGAGAGGCAATGCCATTTACGGAACGTATCCGTGGAATGCTCTGCCTGAAGACGAGAGGGTTCTTCATCCCATTCATAAAAAATTTAAGAATCTGGGTCTCCTTGATGAACAAAAATCTGATTTGGGGAAACTAAAAGCATCTTATTTAACAGAGCTAGCAAATCAGTAGCAGGCTAACTGACATGCACAGAGGAGGGGACCCACCCACAGAACTCTCTTTTCGAGACTTACATAAAAAGGTAGCAAGTGAATGACATCACCCTAAAAGGAGGCTCTCCGCTGAGCTGACACCACACTTAACAGAGGCTTGAAACATGAAGCAACTCAATCAGCTCGAATCCGCACGGCGGCAGAACCTGATCAGGAATTCTTCCTCCTGGAGTTCAATCAAAGAATAAACATCTAGAACCTCTGGGTCTTCAATTATTAAATGGAGCAACTTATGCAACCAAAGTCGAATAACCTCGCAGGTTTGCTGACCCCCCTTGGAGACAGAAACACCCAATAGTACAACCAGTGAAGCTGATCAGGGTTCCAAGGCCAGGAGAGCGAGAGAGAGAGGAGGGGTGAGGGTCTCGGGCCGCCTTCCAGCCTTAATCACAGGATACAGTGGCTCACTCGCCAGCTTCCCGCCCCGAGGTTTCTATCTCCCAGTCCCTCTGCCCGCCTGCCAACCCCCCTGGGGAGGCTGTGTCCTTCTTTCCTTTCTTGTGTCAGATTTCGGGCTGACACGTGGTAATTGATTCCGTCGCTGGTTAGACGGGTGTTAAGTGGGAGGGATGGAGTTTCAGTGAAAACAAATAGCACTTCATGGGTCTGACCTTTCCTCTTTGGAGCTTTTGTTGTGGTCGGCTCTGGGATGTGCAAGCTTAAAAACTCCGTGAGCCCGTCGTGTCTGTGTCTGCAGCTCCCCGGATTCACCTTCATCAGCTCCCAAAGTGCCGATGACAGCTAGATGGTTTCAGTGTCGCCCCTGGCTCGATGACAGCCCCGCAGCAGGTGGAGGCTCTGAGAGCTGGTGTCTGAGGCCGCGATGGCTGAGTGTGCCCGGAGCCTTCCAGGACAGCAGCCCTTCATGGAGAAGACTTCCATTCGGGGGATGAGAAGAAGAAAGCTTTTAATGACAATACAGCTGGTCCAAGCGCTGTTCCCGATCATCTGTGGTGCAGTTTCAATGTTCTGCTCCATCTGCCAGAAGGAGGCATCAACACTGAGCTTTCAGTTCAGTTCAGTCGCTCCGTCGTGTCCGACTCTTTGCCACCCCATGGACTACAGCACGCCAGGCCTCCCTGTCCATCAGCAACTTCTGGAATTTAACCAAACTCATGTCCATCGAGTCAATGATGGCATCCAACCATCTCATCCTCTGTTGTCCCCTTCTCCTGCCCTCAATATTTCCCAGCATCAGGGTCTTTTCTAATGAGTCAGCTCTTCTCATCAGGTGGCCAAAATATTGGAGTTTCAGCCTCAGCATCAGTCCTTCTGGTGAACATCCAGGACTGATCTCCTTTAGGATGAACTGGTTGGATTTCCTTGCTATCCAAGGGACTCTCAAGAGTCTTCTCCAACACCACAGTTCAAAAGCATCAATTTTTCAGCACTCAGCTTTCTTCACAGTCCAACTCTCACATCCATACATGACCACTGGAAGAACCATAACCTTGACTAGATGGACATTTGTTGACAAAGTAATGTCTCTGCTTTTTAGTCCCATGTGAAGTTCAAAGTGAGCCCAATAAAATACATATTTGGAGGTATTTGTCTTGGGGGCCCTCTGCATTTTTCAGACCCCCTTTGGGACTGAAGGGTGGAGTTCTGCAGAACTGGAAGGGCTGTCCATCCTCTGCAGATACTGACCTTGGCTGGAGAGAGCCACCTTGCACAAGATCACACCCTTTCCTGGGAAAGTTGGAACCCAACAACCAAATGACAGGTCCGCAGCATGAGAGCCTGACCACCTGCTCCAACTCAGCATGTCTCTGATGGCCATGCCAGCTTCCACAGGACTGCAGTCATCTGGTCCCACTTCTCCTCTGCCCCCTCCTGCTTCTTCCCTTACTGAATCACAGGCGTGTCCCTAACAAGCAAGCATGCCTAGGGCCCCTCCCAGTCTGCTCCCAGAACCCACCATTGCGGGAGAACACAACTCAGCTCGTAACAACACCCCGACAAGAATTTCAAGAGGCAGTTTGAGCGTGTTGCTGCGATGGCCCCTGGAAGCTTGGAGCAAGCGACGTTCACACTAAGTGAGGTAGAAAGGCCAGAAGGGCATGATGAGCAGCAAGGGAAGAACCAAAAGGCTCAGGGAAGTAAGTAACTAGAGCAACACACCACACAAGGCCAGAAAACCCAGCAGGTGCTGTTCATGGAAAGGCCCAGAGCGTTCTGCATTTACTAAAGCAACAAAGAGCGCGCTGGTATGGATGCTGGTATCAGCACCACTGAGAACCCCGGTGGGTACCATTCTCCATAGAGCAAGGCTGCTAGAAGAAGACATCATTACAGAAGTGGGCCCACTGATGACCATGAGGATCAGTTCAGTTCAGTCACTCAGTCATGTCCAACTCTTTGTGACCCCATGGACTGCAGGCCTCCCTGTCCATTGCCAAGTCCCAGAGTTTACTCAAACTCACGTCCATTAAGTTGGTGATGCCATCCAACCATCTCATCCTCTGTCGTCCCCTTCTCCTCCTGCCTTCCATCTTTCCCAGCATCAGGGTTTTTTCAAATGAGTCAGTTCTTCACATCAGGTGGCCAAAGGGGATAGTAGGAGCCAGGCAGCCAGGCTCAATTATCAGATGCCAGATATTATCCTACTGGAGAGCAAGGTGGGGGTGTGTCCTCTGGGGGTCATGCAGGCACGGATCAGAGATGAGAGAACAGCACCCCGAGAGCCCAAGCAGAGCAACCACCCAGTGTGCTGCTCAATCTACCCCAACAGAAGGATCGACACTGGAAGATCAGGAAGCTGGGGGAGCGAACCCACTCACAGTCATCACCCCAGTTCCCAAATCCATAATGGGAACAGACATACCTGGTGGTTGTAAATGTCTGTACAGATAAGAGCCATCACATTGCAGAAGGTTAAGAGGAAGTGGCTCAAACTCCTCCTTACCCAAACCAACTAGTAAATCAAAAACAATATCTCTCCTCCCCGCCACTGTATCCACAAGGTCATTCTCTACATCTGCGTCTCTATTCCTGACCTGCAAATGGGTTCATCTGTACCATTTTTCTAGATTCCACACTAACATAAATTTGTTATTCTCTTCCTGACTTATGCCACTCTGTATGACAGACTCTAGGTTCATCCATATCACTACAAATGACCCAATTTCATTACCTTTTTTATTAATATTCTATTATATATATGTGTGTGTGAGTGTGCTACATCATCTTTATCCATTTATTGACACATATACACTACCATGTGTAATATGTAAAATTGGTAAAATGTGTAAAATGGCCAATACTTTGGCTACCTGATGCAAAGAACTGACTCACTGGAAAAGACCCTGATGCTGGGAAAGACTGAAGGCAGGAGGAGAAGGGGACAACAGAGGATGAGATGGTTGGATGGCATCACCGACTTGATGGACAAGAGTTTGAGTAAACTCTGGGAGTTGGTGGTGGACAGGGAGGCCTGACGTGCTGTGGTCCGTGGGGTCACAAAAAGCCAGACACGACTGATCAACTGAACTGAACTGAACTGATGTGTAAAATAAATAGCTAGCAAGAAGCTACTATAGAGCAAGGGAGCTCAGCTTAGGGCTCTCTGATGACCTAGAGGGGTGGGATAGAAGTGGGGTGGGAGGGAGGCTCAAGAGGGAGGGGATATAATATGTGCACTGATAGCTAATGCATGTTGTTCCACAGCAGAACCTAACACAATATTATAAAGAAACTATTCTCCAATTAAAAAATAAATTTAAAACAAAATCTTGTCCTGGGGTGGGGAGAAGGGGAGGTTTGGATTTTTATTTATTTATTTATTTATTTTTAATTAATTTATTTTGATCCGAGGATATTTAATTTACAATACTGTGCTAGGTTTCTGCCATTGATCAACATGAATTAGCCACAGGTATACACATGTCCCCCCCATCCTGAACCCCCCTCCCACCTCCCTCCCCACCTTATTCCTCTGGGTTGTCCCAGAGCAATGGGAACTTGCGCTGGCCGTCTGTTTTACATATGGCAGTGGACATGTTGCAATGGTGTCCTCTCAAATCAGTCCACCCTCGCCTTCTCCCATAGAGTCCAAAAGTCTGTTCTTTACATCTGTGTCTCCTTTGCCTGGCCCATGTAGGATCATCAGTACTGTCTTTCTAAATTCCATAAATATACATATATAGCTTAGAACCCTTAAAGACCTAAAGGATGCAGGGTATCGCCCTATCACATCACCATTTAATTATTTAGTCTGGTCCCTGCAGAAATCATATGATTCCTGGAGGATGACAAGCTCCTGCAGATTTAAACAAGCTGCAGCCCATGGCTGGTCCAGGAGCTTCCTTGTCAGATAGTGTGTCTTCACTTAAACACAGGCTCAGGTACAGGGCATGCAGCCTTTGATCTGACGACTCTGTTCTTTTCATCCCTATCAAAAATGAGGATCAGGAACAGTTCACACTTGCTGAGAATGGACAACTGTGTTCACTTCCAGTGTTGACCCAAAGTGAAAGTGCAGATGTCAGTCGCTCAGTCGTGTCTGACTCTTGGTGACTCCGTGGACTGTGGCCTGCCAGGCTATTCTGTCCACGGAATTCTCCAGGAAAGCA
The DNA here is from genome assembly GCF_963930625.1 of Muntiacus reevesi. Taxonomy (NCBI): domain Eukaryota; kingdom Metazoa; phylum Chordata; class Mammalia; order Artiodactyla; family Cervidae; genus Muntiacus; species Muntiacus reevesi. The sequence continues at coordinate 27,556,835 of NC_089256.1, forward strand.
TACTGGAGTGGGTTGCCACTTTCCTCCTCCAGGGAATCTTCCTGACCCAAGGATCACACCCAAATCTCTGTGTCTCCTGCATGGGCAGCTGGATTCTTCACCACTGCGCCACCTGGGAAGCCCTTATGTATCCCACTGCTACTGCTGCTGAGTCTCTTCGGTGTCTGACTTTGTGTGACCCCAGGACTGTAGCCTGCCAGGCTCCTCTGCCCATGAGTTTTTCCAGGCAAGAATACTGGAGTGAGTTGCCATGTCCTCCTTCAGGGGATCTTCCCAACTCAGGGGTTAAAACCAGGTCTCTTACATCTCCTGCATTGGCAGGTGGGTTCTGTACCACTAGCATCACCTGGAAAGCCTTTCAGTATCCCAAACCCCCATGTTATTCTCCATTCTTGCATCCGTGCCTCTCCTTAGCTCATACTTAAGGCCACATGGAAGGTTCATTACGACCAGCTGATGGAGATGGAAAATGCCCAAGCTTGATGTATCCATGAGTCAGCTGAATATGAAGTGAGTGAAAGCGAAAGTCGCTCAGTCCGACTCTGCGACCCGATGATTTATACAGTCCATGGAATTCTCCAGGCCAGAATACTGGAGTGGGGGAGTGGGTAGCCTTTCCCTTCTCCAGGAGATCTTCCCAACCCAGGGATCAAACCCAGGTCTCCCACATTGTGGGCGTATTCTTTACCAGCTGAGCCACCAGGGAAGCCCTGAATATGGAGGCACAAGCCAAAGATGCCAGTGGCCACAGAACAGCCTCATTCAACTGGTAGCCTTGAGAGATATTGATTAAAAGAAGTCGCCCCAATGGCCAGGGCTTTGGAAGGAACACACTCTGTGCTAAAGGGGAATTGGAAGTCACCAGTGTACAAACAGCATTAGCTTCTTCAGAGTGATTGGACTTGAGTAGACAGGAACATCTCTGAGTAGTTTATGTCTCTGGCCTCCAAATTGAGCACCAGAACCACCTGTAAGGCTCTTAAAGCATATAGATCCCTACACCACCTCAAAATTACTGAAATAAAAAGCCCAGATTTGGAATTCATAAACCTATATTTGGGGAGCCTGGCATGCTGCAGTCCATGCGGTCACAAAGAGTTGGACATGACTCAGCAACTGAACAATAACAAGTCTATATTTTATGTGAGATCCTTAAATGATTCTGATACTGCTTGTCCTTGAACTGATGTTTGAGAGACATTTGTATGAGTAATTAGCAATGCCACAATAAAGAACAAGTGTATTGACAATTAATGCAAGCACACGACCAGCTCTATTGTGCTAATCATCCCACAACATATATATGTCAAATCATCACACCATACACCTTAAACTTACAGTGTTATAGGTCAATTAAACCACATCAAGTGGGAGGAAAAGAGGAAAAAGAAATCAAATTATTTAAAAACCAAGTACATGCGAGACTATGCCAACTTTTTAACTCTCACGACCACCCCACAAGGTTTGTGGTACTATTAACACCTTTTGGTAGATAAGAACAATGAAGTGACATGACTTACTCGAGGTCGTATAGCAAGTGAAGGAAGGAGGAAGGCAGTATTTGAACTTAGTCAGATTACCTGTGTTTCATGGTGATGCCCGGTGGAAAAGGCAGTCAAGAGAAGTGAAGAGGGAAGAAAAGTCTGTAAACCACAAGCAGGTACAGCTTGTAGGGCCAATTCTGTATTTACCTTAAATGAAGACAAATTGTTTTCCCAAATAGTTTAACTTCTTTGTCGCCTTACAATAGCATGTGAGCACCATCTAGTGGTTAGGTGAATCTGTTTGTTGAGTAACTAAGCAAGGTCAGTTGAGAGGAGCAAAAATATTACTAAAATTTAATAGGTGATATTAATAGTTCCCAGTTCCTGAGTGAATGAATCCCAACACCAGAAGGATACAGTAAAGATATAGAAAGAATTTCCCTGATGGCTCAGTAGTAAAGAATCCGTCTGCCAATGCAAGAGACATGGGTTCAATCCCCAGGTCAGGAAGATCCCCTGGAGAAAGAAATGGCAACCCACTCCAGGCAAGTATTCTAGCCTGGGACATCCCATGGACAGAGGAGCCTAGCGGGCTACAGTCCATGGGGTTGCAAAAGAGGCAGACACAACTTAGTGACTAAACAAATACAAGGGTATAAAGATAAGAAAAATAATCAAAACAGGTGATGTCAATAATAGCTGTGGAAAAGATGTCAGACCAGGTTTTGGTTTTTGCTTTTTAATGAAAGACAATAGTAATAAAATAGAAAAGAGAAAAGGCCATATGGCAAAACATTTTTAAGCTTACATCCTTATAATGAGTTTCCTACACTCACACACTAAAAACTTTTCATCACCAGTCACTTTTTCCAGGACTTACCTGTGGTCAGCATCCTTTGTCTGTCCAAGTGTTAAGATCTGCTCCCATCTCTACTGCACAAGATCTCATGACTGCCCACAGGATGAAAAGTGCTGGAAGTTGAGAAGTCAGTGGTTTATCTTCTCCCTGATGTCCACGAGATCCATCTTCTCTCAACATCTATTGAACCCAGATACAGAGAGGCAAGGCAGGGCGGTGCTGAATTTACACAATAAGAGTCAGTTCACTGTGTGAGAAGCAGACCCTGAAATAAGGTAGAAAGGGCCATGAGTGGGAGATGATGTCAAGGCCCAGGAATCATTACCCAGATCCAGAAGCAGGGCATAAGATTTGGAAGACAGAGGGGTGGTTCTGTGGATAGAGTCTGGCCTCCCCAACCTCTGGCAAGCTTTCTTCCCATCACCCTATAAGCAACAGGGTTCACCCCACAGGTTCTCCTACATTCATACTCAACTTTGCATGGCTCTTTAGGAGGATTCATTTCAGGAACAAATGTTCTCCTAATGTGTTCATGCATGCATGCTCAGTTGTGTCCAACTCTTTGCAACCTTTTTGCAGACTGTAGCCTACCAGGCTCCTCCATCCATGGGATTTTCCCAGCAGGAATACTGGAGTGGGTTACATTTTCCTCCACCAGGGGATCTTTCCGACCCAGGGATTGAACCCACATCTCCAGCATTGCCAGGTGGATTCTTCACCATTGAGCCACCTGGTTCTCCTAATATGAACCTTGAAAACTTAATGTTAATTGAAAGAAACCATATATAAAAGGTATATATTGTATGATTCCATTGACATGACATATCCTGCATAGATGAATCCATGGAGATAGCAGGGACTGGGGACAGGGGAGGAAGAGGACGAAACTGCTTAAAGGGTTTTTACTTTGGAGCGATGAAACTGCCCTGGAACTGAACAGAAGTGTTGGTTACGCAGCACTGATATTGTACTAAAGGCCACTGAATTTTTTCACTTTGGTTAATTTTATGTTATTTGAATTCTGCCTTCTGTGGCCAATCCGAGAAGTTTTTTTTTTTTTTTTTTCTTTTTAAATGATCTTTTGTCTTAGAATTTTAGGCCAGGATATTTTGAATTTTGAATATTTGGTGAGAATTGTTTATAAGATTTCATTGAAGACCTCAGGGCCCCCTTTAAAGTGAGAAGGTTATCAGAGCTTCTGTGTGAACAGGATCTTAATAGCGAGAAGAGAGAGAAAAAAGATATCACCTCGGCTCCTGGGAGGGAAAACAGAGCTCGTTCTTAGCAGTGAAATTGTTCTTAAAAGAAGATAGAAAACAAGCTACTCCCACTTCAGATCTGCGCTTTGTAACAGGGTCTGTGTTTACATGGGTGGGGTAGGATTCCTGACAAGAATCGGGGAGGTTCTTGTCTCTGGGGAGCTCCAGCTTCCTGCTCCTAGGGCACAAGAAACCCAGAGTCCGGAAGAACCCAGCGCTTCATCAGCAAATCTTTCTCTTAAGAAGCATCGAGGCAATCAGCGATTGGCCGACAAGCACAAATTCCAGACACACACCCAGTTAATGAAAACCACACACACACACACGCACACACACACACACACACACACACACACACACAAACTAAAGATATATTCTACCTGCCAGTGACAATCTGGAGCAGGAAAAGCGGATGGAAAATAGCCCAGGGGTTGGGGAGCAACTTTACTCTGAATATTCTACATCTAAGGGGAAATTGAGTTTCTCAAAAATAGGCTTTCAGTTTACAAACATACTGTTTTTGCCAAAATGAATTCTTTCTTTTAGGTGCTTTGGGAAAACTTCAGAGTGCTCGGGTTTGGGGGCCAAAGACGCCCGCATGTTGCAATCCTAAACCTTTGGCAGTGACAAAAACATGTTTGCAAGTGGAAAATTTTCGGAGCAGGGCTTTTCGTGTTGTTTTGTTTGGGTGCGTGTTTGTTTGCCTGTTCAGTGCCAAAGGATTTCCTCCACCTCTTCCCAGAACCAGGGAGCGGGAGTCAGCACTCCATTTGGGATGTTGGCTCCAAAACACCTGTAACCCCCAGTTTGTATATCCCCAGCGCCTTGAGGCAAGAAAAGCAGTCAGGAAGCTTAAAGAACACCCTGTTCCTGCCTTCACACTGAACGTGAAGCCTCGGATAGTCAGATGGGGGACCGCAAAGAGGTCCATCTCCATCACTGCGGTTTTCATGTGGGCTGAGTGGATTTCTGCATTTTTGTTGTTGTTCAGTCGCTCAGTTGTGTCTGACCCTTTGCGACCCCATGGACTACAGCACGCCAGGCTCCTGTCCTTCACTATCTCCCAGAGCTTGCTCAAACTCATGTCCATTGAGTCGGTGATGCCATCCAACCATCTCATCCTCTGTCGTTCCCTTTTTCTCCTGCCTTCAATCTTTCCCAGCATCAGGGTCTTTTCTAATGAGTCAGCTCTTCACATCAGGTGGCCAAATATTGGAGCAGGCTCTGATTAACACTGTTTGTTTGTTCCTTATATCTCACCCTGCGTGTGTGTGTGTGCTAAGTCACTTCACTCGTGTCCAACTCTTTGCGACCCTATGAAATGTAGCACGGCAGACTCCTCTGCCCATGGGAGTCTCTAGGCAAGAATATCCAAGTGGATTGCCATACCCTACTCCAGGGGATCTTCTTGACCCAGTGATCGAACCTGCATCTCCTGCAACTCCTGCATTGCAGGTGGATTCATTACACCTGAGCCATGGAGGGAAGCCCATATCTCACTCTGAAAGTGAAAGTGAAAGTCGCTCAGTCAGGTCCGACTTTTTGCGACCCCATGGACTATACCACCCATGGAATTCTCTAGGCCAGAATACTGGAGTGGGTAGCCTTTCCCTTCTCCAAGAGATCTTCCTAACCGAGGGATTGAACCTAGGTCTACTGCATTGTGGGCAGATTCTTTACCAGCTGAGCTGCAAGAGAAGCCCAAAAATATTAGATTGTGTAGCCTATCCCTTCTCCAGCAGATCTTTCCGACCCAGGAATCGAACTGGGGTCTCCTGCATTGCAGGCGGATTCTTCACCAACTGAGCTACCAGGGAAGCCCCATATCTCACCCTAGACGGACACATTCCTACTCTTTCCATCTTTCTGTGAGACTACTACCAGTGCTGAGGTAGTAGTATGATAAACAGTATGATAAATTTACTCTGGCTTTCTGTCTATTAAAACGGGATTCAGAGGAGATCAGTCCCGCAGAATGCAGAGACAAAAAGCATGCAACCTCCAGACAGCTCTACATCTTAACCAGGCAGGAACTATAGTCTTGAAAACCAAGGCTTCTGATGCACAAGAGGTGGGTACTTCAGGATTCACAATCGCAGCCTGGTTCCTGGTATAAACTGCTGCGTGAGAACTAAAGGGCCCGAGTGTGCTTCCCAGACACGGGCCAAGGGGGACCAAACAAGGTGGAGAGACAGTCAGAGCCCCATCAGGGAGCCGAGAAGAACCAGAGCCAGAGTCTCCGCTCAGTCCTGCGGATATTCCAGAGAGCTCTGAGCTCAAGGGCCACCCTCACCTCCCTGAACCTCGCCCAGGCTCGGATCTTCGCTGACAGCAGCTGCGATTTGCCGGTTGCTGTCCGCCAAGACGCTCCTCCCTCTTCTGTGTCTGGAGTGCGTCTCAGCACTTGGCAGTCAGAAAACCCCAAACTGAAGGCTGCAATCGTCCCCCCGTCCACCTCAGTCCTTTCCAACCCCGTCTCCCTCCCACTGGCCTTTCATGATAAGAGCATCTTCTGAGTCACTCACCAGAGATTCTTGGCATGGCCTCTGCTGTCTCCATCTCCACACCACCACCCCGACTCCAGCTCATCTCCTGCCAAATACCATGGATTCTACCGCCCTGGTGTCTTTTCCATCTGCCCCTGGTTTTCATTACCGTTGCCACTGCCCGAGGCAGGAATCTCCTCTCTCAACAGAACCAATTTAGTATTCTCCTAAATAATACCCCTCCCTTCTGTCTCCCCAGAGTGAATGCTTATAAACTTCTGTATGGCTCTCCTCTGCTCCTGTATCTCTATTCCTCCCTTCTCATCGCTTCTCATGTGCCGCCGCTCCCATCCTTTGTGCCAGACAGATGACATTTTTCAGTGTCTCAAATGCGGGGGTGATAGTCTTTCCCCTTAAATCCAACATGAACGCTATCTCTCTGCCTTTTTCTTCTGTCTAACTCCTAATCACCTTTCAGATGTCACCCCCTCCAGGAAGGGCTGCCATGCTTTCAGCAGCACATGGCAGGAACACTGCTTCCCGCCAGCAGAAACAAGAAGGAAATGTATTAATGGCATTTAACAGGAAACAAGGAGGCAGGATGTGGGCTCACTGGTGCCATGTGCCATCAACCACTGTTTCTTCCTTTTTGGTTCTTTGCCATCCTTAGCTCTGGTTTCATCTTCAGGCTGGTAGCAAGATGCTTGCCACAGTTCTAGACGCCACATCCAGACACTGCGATGTCCAAAGGAGAAGGGATGTTTTTCTTTCTGTGCTTCCTCTCAGGTGAAAGCGGACATTTGCAGAAGCATTTTGTCCTTCCCTCCCCTGTCCCCAGCAGAATTTCTCTTACATTCCATTGGCCAGAATTAGGTCATGTGTTCATCACTCAGCCAATCACAGGTGAAGGGAGGGACCCTGCTGGTGTTACTGTTGGACCACCCCTCCTGCTTGGATGTCCTGTCTGCTTTCCTGGAGGCCCAAGACTGTACTGAAGAGCAGACACTTGATCAGAACCCAGATTCCACTCAGAAAGAAGTAGGAAGCAAAGGCAATCCGCAGAGCTCACTCTCCTTCCCGTTTGGTTCTATGTTCCTTTAACAGCTCTCAGTCTGCTCAGGCTGCTATAATAGAACACCACAGATGAGGTGGCTTGGAAACAAATACAGAACTTTGTCTCTCCCAGTGCTAGACGCTGAGAAGTCCAGGAGCGAGCTGCTGGCAGATTTGGTGTCTGGAGCGGCCCCGCTTCCTGATTCACACCTGGGTCCTCACACGGTGGGAAGGACGAGGGGTTTCTCTGGAGTCCTTTCAGTGAGAACACTAACCTCATTCATGAGGGCTCTACCTTCATGACCTCATCGAACTCTAAATACCTCCCAAAGGCTCCACCTCTTAATACCATTGTATTGGGGGTTAGAATTTTGACATATGAATTGGGGGAAGGGCTGACAAAACATTTAATGCATTGCATTTTGCCCATGGTTCCCCCACATTCATGTTTTTCTCACATGTAGAATACATTCATTCCATCCCAAGTCCCCAAAGTCTTAATTCCTTCCAGCATCAAATCAAAACTCTAAAGTCCAAAGTCTCAACCGAATACCATTGAAATCAGATATGGGTGGGACTCAAGGTAGGAGTCATGGAGGCAAATTCCCTCAGCTGTGAAGCCATGAAACCAGGCAAGATGTGTGCTTCCAAAACACAACAGTGGGGAGGACGGTTGCTGAAGCTGAAGCTCTAGTACTCTGGCCACTTGATGTGAAGAGCCGATCCATTGGAAAAGACCCAATACTGGGAAAGATTGAGGGTAGGAGGAGAAGTGAATGACAGATGATTGGATGGCATCATTAACTCAGTGGTCATGAGTTTGAGGAATCTCCGCGAAATAGTGCAGGACAGGGAAGCCTGGCATGCTGCACTCCATGGGGGTCACAAAGAGTCAGACACAACCAAGTGACTGAACAACAACAGACATGCCCATTCCAAGAGAAGAAGAAATAGGCAAGAAGGAAGGGGTATCAGGTCTCAGGAAAGTCCAGAACTTAATGAAGAAGCATTAAACCTTAAAGCTCCACAATGATCCTCTTTAGATCACGCCCCACTCCCCTGGCCCACAGGGCTCTACAGCCATTGGCTCCTCTTCCACCATCTCAAGAGCACTCACAGAGTTGAAAGTGAGCATACATCATCCTACCCCCACCTCTTTTCCTGGCCACCCTCCCTTCTCCCCTCCACCTCTCCATGCTGAAATCCCCTCTCTTAAAGCACAAACCACAAAGTCTAAATTCCAAAACCAGCCTTTGCTGACCAATCATACACACAGTTGTCCAGTGTTTTTAGATTTACAACCTCTAAGGACACCACCGAGCATCCCACATCATAATCTTTTGAATACGCGACTTCTTTGAGGTTCTTGAATGACCAGACTGGTGTGACTTACCTCTTACTCCATCTGGCACCTGACCACATTCTCTGCACACACTGGGTGTGCTATAAAAGGTCACGAGTGGAAATGGAGGACCATCAACTCAAAGTCTGTAATCAAACCTGCTAGTCTAAGCTCAGCCACTCACCTACCATGTAAAATGGGGCAAGTCTCTGAGCCCCCCCAAAATAAAAAGAAGCTCATCAAATCAAAAGTCTCAAGACCCCATACAGCTCTGTATTTCTTTCTGAAATCTGCTGCCACCACAAATTACCCCCCAACTTGATGATTTAAACAGAAGTCTATTCTCTCCCAATTCCAGAGGCCAGAAGTTGAAAATCCAAATGTCAGCAGACTTGGCTGTTCCTGGAGGCTCTGAGGGAGAATCTTTTCCATCCTGTCTCCTTAATGCTGGTGGTTGCCAGCACCCCCTTGGTGTTCCTTGGCTTGTAGTTGCATCACTCCAATGTCTGCCTCCATCTTCACACAGCCCTCTTTCTTCTGCATGTCTCTGTGTCTCAAACCCCTACTCCTTTCTCTTCTAAGGACAGTAGCCAGTGAATTTAGGGGTCCCTCTGGTAGCTCAGCTGGTAAAAAATCCACCCACAATGCACAAGATCCTGGTTCGATTCCTGGATCAGGAAGATCCGCTGGAGAAGGAATAGGCTACTCACTCCAGTATTCTTGGACTTCCCTGGTGGCTAAGCTGGTAAAGAATCTGACTGTGATGTGGGAGACCTGGTTTTGATTCCTGGGTTGGGAAGATCCCCTGGAGAAGGGAAAGGCTACCCACTCCAGTATTCTGGCCTGAAGAATTCCATGGACTGTATAGTCCATGGGGTGGCAAGAAGTTGGACACAACTGAGCAATTTTCACTTCACTGAATTTAGGATGGCCTCATTCTATCATCCTTAACTTGACATGTGCAAAGACTCGATTTCCAGATAAGGTCCCATTCACAGGATAGGACTTAAACATCTCTTTTGGAAGGGTAACAATTCTGTCCATTTCAAACCCTAACACTGCTGAGTTCTGTTTATTCGAAGACCACTGAAAGCTGAAATATTTCCTTCTTTTTTAAAAAGTTGCCTGCAGATCCACATTGTGGATCATTCAACCACTCTTCATTTGAAGACAGAGAATTTTTTTTTTAATTTTTCCTCTTTTCATTCCTTCAAATACAGGCAGTGAGGCAGTCTCTAAATTTCAGATGCTGATACTCAGCACTACCTCTGTACTATAGATCATTTGTTTTGGCTTCCAGCATCAATCTGCAGTCTAGAAATCCCCAACAGCACCATCTCAGAGGGTATGTATTGGTGCCAGCTGCCTTTTCACTTCCCAGTGCCTTAAAAATACCTGACAATGAAGGCAAGGGCCCTGGGAAGAATCACAAGGAAGACTATGTGTTAAATGAGTCCCTGGCTGGCTTCAGGGGATGCGGATCCATCTCATGGGGCCATGGAGACCAGTATCACTGCCATAGCCCCAGATGCCACTTACACTGTGCCCAACGCATACAAGACAAGCTCCATTTCTGAAATGCATCTGCAGTGGGGGGAGGTCCTGATGTTTCTATATCAAGTTGCACTGAATCATGCCACTGATGAATGAGATGGCAAAAAACAAAAGACAACCATCTTTCTTGCATTTTCTCTGCAGGCTTCATGGCTGGCTAACCAATCCTATAGAACCGAACCCTCAGAGACAGAGCTCTACCCAGGGAACAAGGGCGGCTTGTGTGCTGGGCTTACGTTATGTCTATTTTAAAAGTTGATTTTGGCAGGTATGTGGACCACTCACACAATATATCTACTCCCAGAAAAGATAAGGGGGGAAAATCAAACACTGAATTTTCTTTAAATTCTCACTTGGAAGCAAACAGCTTGGCTTTAAAAAGGGGAGTATAATCCTTGCTTCAATGATGATGAACTAGTTGGAACAAATTATAAAGAAAATATTGGAGCTATAAATAACATATTTTTTAAGAACCTGTGTGCTACAGTATCCCCTGAGAGGCTCATTCTAAAGAATGTTAATCTCCAGATTATATTCTCTCCGAGGCCATGTTTTTCCAGAACTCTTGGAACGTGTCTAAGTAATGAAATAAATTCAGCAATCTTTTAAAGAGTTCACTGTTAAAAGATACTAGGAGCAAACAGATCATTGTGGACTCATGGTTGTACCTTCGGGTAAAGGAAAATGAGAAGAGCTCTAAATCATGCAAGATGAAGAAGTCCCACAGCCAGACAAGCTCTGGTACAAATAATCAGGAATGTTTCAAGCCAATGCCAGCTTCCTCCCTTACAATAATGAATGGATAAAAAGAGTACATTCAAAAGGGATCTTCACCACCTCTCTGGTTTCTGCTTCTGTGCTACCTGAAGAACACCCCAACATCCCCCCTCCTCAAGAACCTCCTTTTCCTACACCCTAGAACAAAACAACGAAAGTTTCTGAAACAGTATAAAAGTTTATGGACACGGTCTTACAAACCTGTTATTGACGCTCAACAATATATTTTTAAACTAATAACGTGAATTTTTCCATGCTGAAGAGTCATATAATTGGGTCATCAAATAAAAAAAGACACAGCTGTAATAGAAAACATCTCGGAAAAGGAAATTCATACTTCAAAGCCCTGACTAATCATAAAGTGATGCAAATCTGAAAGGAAACACTTAGATTGTATTTTCACCCAGCTGAGCAGTCAGATGTTTGGAAATGCCCTGGATTTTTCTAAATATTTCCTCCTGTTAACAGCAAAACAGCTCAATGCTCCAGGAACAAAAGACACACTTTCAAACCTTTACCCTATCTACTTCTCTTATTATAGCTGCTCCATCCTGGTTCCAATAAGAGGTCTGATTGTAAAGGCCTTAGAACTAAGATGTTTACTGGAGCTGCCACACAAAGCTATTTTTATGAAAAATACTAAGAAGTTCAAGTCTGGGAATACACATAGAACTTCAAATGAGAGGCTGGAAAAAGAAGGAGGTGACGAAGGACTTAGCACATTTTCAGTTTGTTTCTCTTACAACCTGTGAGAGAACCCAGACAGCCCATGGGCTCCAGGAGAAAACCCAAGATGGCCGCCATCCAGGGAGTTTGGCAAAAGCCCGGGGCAAGAGGAGAGGCCGCAGGGAGCTGGGCTCCCCGACGGGAAGGTGGTGACAGCGGCAGCTGAGCTGCATCGCCTGCGAGCCCAGAGGACACACTCTGGCAATGGCCTGAGCAGGGCGCCGTGGCCTTTTCTTCAAAAGTGAAGATGGGGGCATCTGGTCAACCACAGGTGAGGTGGCACTACAGGGGGAAGCTGTAAACTGTCGACTCAGCCAGCGCTAATGAGGACCAGACACCCAGAAGTATTTGCACAGTTGGCGGGGCGGGAGTGAGGAGTAAATTTGGCTCGTCTCAAACTACCACTGGCTAAGGAGGCCTGTGCAGTGTGGGCAGCGGGAGACAGCATCCCCTGAACTCTCTGAGCGAAAGGCAGAATTAGAGATGCAAATTCAAAACAGGCTCTGAGAGGCTTGTGCCAGGTTTGTGCCTGGGTGACTGCCTGGCCCATTCCCCAAACAGCACGCAGAACCTGTGAGAAATGTGCTCTGGCCCCTTTTAGACCCCAATCCTGAGAATACGAGGGTGGGACGCAGAGGAGGGGCCTTTGCTCAAATCCATATCACCGCTGCCTGGCATCAGTTCCCTGGCTCAGAGCCTGGCCCTGAGAAATGGGAGGGAAACAGCTCCCGGCCGTGAAACCTGGGGAGTTGTGCCCTGGACATCCTGGGACACATGAAGGCCAAGCCGGCAGGGACGTTTTCTACAGAAAACTTGGGTTCAATCAGAAGTCTTCACTTTCGAAAGATTTCATAGTCAGCACTTTCGAGGGTACAGATTTGTTTTGTAGACTGTTAAATCTGGCCATCTTAAATTAGAGGTTAGGTCAATAAATAAAATGTTCCAATCGTGTCTGCAAAGTAATTTTCCACAGTGGTCTCCTGACCCACAGGAAGAACCTAAGAACGAATTTGTTTTGTTTCTTCAGGAAGTGAGGTGAGGTGACCTGTAACCATGGTAAACCAAGTGACTCCCTCCTTTCCACCTTGAGCACATATTATGGGTCGTACTATGTCCTCCCCCACCACACACACACCAAATTCGTAGAGTGAAACCCCCCACTCCCCAGGACCTCAGGAGGTAACTTTGTTTGAAAACATGAACGCAGACATATTAAGTCGCTTCAGTCGTGTTTGACTCTTTGCGACCTCATGGACTAGCCTGCCAGGCTCCTCTGCCCTGGAGGGGAGTCTCCAGGCAAGAATACTGGAGTGGGTTGCATGCTCTTCTTCACAGGATCTTCCTGACCCTCAATCTCTTTTGTCTCCTGCATTGGCAGGCAGGTTCTTCACCCCTAGCATCACTTGGGTTGTTGCAAATGTAATTTGCTCTGTTAAAATGAAGTTATACTGGCCTATGGTGCATCCCTAATCTAATCTGACTAGTCTCCTTATAAAAAAAGAATGTCATGTGAAGAGAAAGAGACACACAAAGAGAGAAGAAGAGTTGGAGACACAAGGAGAAGACCGTCTACAAGCTGAAGAGGCCTGAGGCCACCAGAAGCTGGGAGAGGGGCCTGGGACAGGCCTCAGGAGGAACCAACCCTGCTAACACCTTGGTCTCCACCTTGTGACCTCCAGAGCTGTGAGACAATCATTTCCACTGTTTAAGTCACCCAGTCATGGCCCTCTGCCTCAGAAGCCCTAGGGAATGAAGACAGCATCCCAGGAACTTGTGCCTGAGTGGGTCACTCCTCTATAAAAAAAAAATATTCAAAAGCACTTTGCAACTGTGTTGGTATAAAGACAAGTAAAATCCAGGCAAGAGCATATTCATTTTTTTCCTCTCATTTAAAAGGAAAACATTTTTAGCTTGAAAGTCTCACGACACGTCAAAGTCCCTTGGTTAGCCTTGTGGAGACAGTCACTGGGGACCCCAGGCTCAGTCAGGCCTCTGTGCTCACCCTTTCTTGGTATCATACTAAAATTACCTGTCATTGTTTCTAATATTTCCTCTCCCTAACCCTGGCTAAATATACACAAGCAAAAAGACTCTCTTATCTATTTGTGTAGCCCAATAACAGCCTGGCACGTAGAAGGTGTTCAGTAAATAACCGTTGAACCGATTTGAACCAAACAGATAAAGATCTAGGGTTATTCAAGGTCATTCCTGAAACATGAAGCAAATAAAAAAGTGGATTAAAAAAAAAGAAAAAGGAAGTTTTGGCAACAACAGAGCCTTAATAACTGGAGCCTGAGCTCCTGGTAGAAGAGCGACAATCTGGGAGCACATCCCAGGAAAGTTTTGAAACTGAAGTAAAATGAGTGTTTTATAACCACCCATTCTGTTCCATTTTTCTCTCTCTCTTCTTCTTTAATTTTTGTTTTTCACTCTCTTGGACTTGGAGAGGTTTTTCTTACATTAGAGCTATTGGCCTTTCTTTGGATGAGGGTTTCTCAAATTCCAACTTTTCCACTGAGATTTTGACAGTATATTTGGTCTTCCTAAACCCAACCTCACTTATGGTTCGTGGCAGCTTAATAGTCTATCACTGGTCAATGTCTGCCTTTCCTGCTGACCACTCCTTATCTTTGCCATATCCCAGCATGAAAAAATTTCTTTTCATGCCAGGACCCCATATTGGCAAACAAGCAAAACTTTCTTATCTCTTGCCACAACATAAAATTTTTTTCAAAGAGAGAAATTAACATTTCATTGGCCATTTGGGAGAGATAAAGCACACAGAAATGTACAGTGTAACTGGGAAGCCTTGTAAATTTCTAATTGTGTGTCATAAACTTTCTAGAAGAGCATCCCCCGAAAAACCTTCAATAGGATGCTAATAGAGTCACATAAATGAACGTTTCCAAGGACATAAATTTGAGAAGTACAGCGTTGAAAAAGTTAAGCCCGTTTCCCAATGCAGAAATTCTAAAAGCATTTGGTGTGCTGACATGTAATGTGAGTCTCCATGAGGCAGACAAAACATTTGATGTTTCACAGATTGACTTAGCCATAGACCCATCCTTCAAGGGGAGCACAGGAAAACAGGGAGAAAGATGTAGTTCAAGAGACATACCTTCCAGGACCTACTTTGGAAAACACTGGCCTAGCCACAGTATATTGAGTTTCAGAGAATGGAGTTTTCATGACTATTGGCATAAGGATTCCCTATGGGCTTAAGTGGTTGGAGACTGTATCTTAAAAGTAGTATGGGGCTTCCCTGGTGGCCCAGTGGTAAAGAATCTGCCTGCCAATGCAGGAGATATGGGTTTGATCCCTGGTCCAGGAAGATCCCACATGCCTCAGAGCAACTAAGCACATACACCACAACTCCTGAACCTGTGCTCTAGAGCCCAGGCATCGCAGCTACTAAGCCCTCTGACTGCAGTAAGAAGCCCATGCACCACGACCAGAGACTGGCCCCCGCTTGCTGCAACTAGAGAAAAGCCAGAGGAGCAATGAACACCCAGCATAGCCAGTAAATAAATAAACAAAGAACAGAGTCTCAATTAAATACAAAAAGTGGTATCATTCTTCGGAATCCCCTGGTGGTCCAGTGGTTAGGACTCTACACTTTCACTGCCAGGGCCTGGGTTTGACCCCTGGTCAGGGAACTAAGATTCCACAAACTGAGCTGTGGAGCCAAATAAAAAAATTAAGTAGTCCGAGTCTTATTAATGATCAAAACACAGAGAGAGGAGAGGAGGGTGTTTGGGTGAGGAAAATAGCTTCAGCAAAGGAGAAAAATTATGAGCTGTGTTTGAAGAGGACAGGCGTGGAAGATAAGCTGTGGAAAAGGCAAAAAGACCTGGGAGGAGGGAGGAATGAATGGGAGAGAGGCTCAGAACCTGTCTGTGAGAACGTCATCCTGAGAGCGTGGAAAACAACTCAACTTCAAAGCAAAAGTGCAGACCAGGGGCACAGCAAGAGCATCAGTGAATTAGGCACCATTGATAGAAACGACACTTCCTGTCTGCTGGACGGGGGCAAGGAGAGTGCCCCGGTGTGTTCTGGAACTCACCTGCCACACCCACGCTGTCATGACTTTGGACAAGCAAGTTCACCTCCCAGGGACTCGCTGTCCTCATCTGGGCAATAAGAGGAACTGACCCTCTGGTCCCCTACTATTCTAACACCCTCATCACTCTAACACTAGCCTCTGATGTCATGAAAGTCACACCTGTCCAGAGCCAGCAGCGTCAGAGGGAAGGGGGCATTTTAAGGTCAGGCGCCACACGCAGTTCTCCTGCCATGAACTTGACAGAGAGGTTTGCGGATGACAAGCCTTTCTGCAAAGAGAGTGTCCCTGGGAAGCTCTGCAGACCAATACCTGTCCCATCTGTGCAGGAGGAGGAACCCAAGAGATGGACATGAGTCCTGAGGGAATCGAGGGACATTCTATTGGGAGACAGGAGGACAGAGGAATTTCAAAGGGCAGCCCTTCCCTCTTAGTTCAGGCAAGCTCACTGCCATCGCTCCTGAATCTTAACAAGGAAACTGATCAGGTATGTGTTTTCTAATTCCCCAGCTACTTCCTGAGCTGCCAAGAATCAGTTAACAGCTCCCACATCTGTAAAATGGAGAAATTTGTCATGGCTTCATAGGGTAGAGGAATGAATTAGAAGATCCCATAGAGGAGGGCATGGCAGCCCACTCCAGTATTCTTGCCTGGAGAATCCCATGGACAGAGGAGCCTGGCAGACTACAGTCCATAGGATTGCAAAGAGTCAACATGACTAAAGCAACTTATCATGCACACACACAGGTTACATAAGATGCAAAACCCCGTGTCTGGTCTAAAGGACAAGTCAGTACATGTTCACATGTTCTAAGCATGCTGTTCTCAAACCTGATTCTTTCCCAGGATGCATCTCTGATGTGTTGCTTCCTTCATCCCACACCCCTGTCTCACCCCCAACACTCTTCTTTGCCTTCCTTTGGGTCTGAAAACTCAAAGCATTCTGTAAGTGGATGAAAGAAAGATCCAGAAAATACAGACCCGATTGGGCATCTTAAACTTCTTACTTACAGTTGACACTGTGATGTTAGCTAAAATATTGGAATAATTTTGTTTTCCATTATTAGCATGATTCTTCCTTACCAGGATGAAATATGGTTTCCTTTGGTTTTTTTTAAAAATGTTGCAAAAGATGAAGTAATGCCTAGTAACCTTGGTTGTTTTTTAAAACCCCTTCCTATCAACTTCTTAAGGGACTTGGTTGTAATGTTGATCCATGCCACAGTATATTTGCTTCATGCCCAGATTCTGGCTGACCTCTTAATGGGTAAATTAATTAGGTAATATGAGTCAATTAATCAGAATGCAGTTATTTTTATGAACTCTACTGCCAGCACATGAACTCATGACATGTGTTTCATAAATGGGAAGAATGGCTAAAACATAGGTATAGATTTTTACATGATATATGGTTCTAAAAGTCAGACGCTGTGAATAATTCATCTGTTCATTCACCCAAGAAGTGTTCATTAAGGATCTACTAAGAACCAGCCGCATTTCTCGGCACTGGGTGTAATAGATGGATCAAGACAGGGTGGGCCAGTAGGCATGCACACACAGATTTATGATGGAGGTGGGGTTGGTGAATACAGATTTATGATGAAGCGGGGATGGTGAACACAATTTATGATGAGGTGGGGAAGGAGTGGGATGGTGCACAGGGTGGGGGCCACACCCTTGCCTGAGGGTCAACCAAGGTTTCAGAGGGGCAGAGTTGCATCTAGAAGGATGTTTAGGGAATCATTGGTGGATAGATGGGGAGAGAGGATATAATGACAGAAAGGTATACCAGGTATTGGGAATTTCATCTAAAAATGCCTCCAGGCACCAGGAAGCAGAGTGACTCAGGATAGCTAGAATGTAAAGTCCTAGGGAAAGAGGAGGGACATGATGAATGGATATCAAGTGGAGAAACAGATGGCGCTTGGAAGACCCTGAGCAATACACTGAGGAGTTCGGGCTTCCTCCTATTGTTGCTCAGTCGCTAAGTCGTGTCCAGCTTTTTGTGACCTCCTGAACTACACCACTCCAGACTTCTCTGTCCATCACTATCTCCTGGAGTTTGCTCAAATTCACATCCATTGAATAAGTGCTGCCATCCAACCATCTCATCCTCTGTTGTCCTGTTCTCTTCCTGCCTTCTGTCTTTCCCAGCATCGGGGTCTTCTCCAGTGAGTCAGTTCTTCACATCAGGTGGCCAAAGTATCGGGGCTTCAGCTTCAACATCAGTCCTTCCAATGAATATTCCAATGAATATTAAGGGTTGATTTCCTTTAGGATTGACTGGTTTGATCTCCTTGCTCTCCAAGGGACTCTCCTCCTATAGGCAAGTCAGAATTCTGAAGGGTTTTAATCACAAGGAGTGCTGTGGCCAGATGTTTAAAAGATCACTCTGCAGACAATGCTTTCGGTGGATTAGGAAGGACAAGACTGGCAGGAAGATTAGCTTAGAAAAGATATCATTAGACCCAGAGAAGAGATGATGAAAGTCCAGGGTAAGTTAGTGGCATAAAAGAGAAAAAAGACACAGTAGATTTCAGGTATATTTTTCCAGTTTTATTGAGATGTAACTCAGGTATACTTCGTATATCTGAGGTATACTAAGTATACTCAGGTATACTTCATAACCCAAATCAGCAGGGTTTGTTCATGGTTGGAGATACAGTGAATGGGAAGAGTCTGGGGTGGTAACTGGATGGATGACAACACCATCAACTCAAGTCATGGGAGGAGTACAGGTGTTGGAGGATCATGAACTTCAGTCATCCAAATTCAGGTTCCAGAGAGGTTGTGCAGGTGGGGTGAAGCTCAGGGAATGCATCTGGGCTGGTGAAAGGCATTCAGAAATCATCAATGCTGTATAAAGAAATCAAGAGAAAGTGTGTGAGGGGACTTTCCTGGCAGTCCAGTGGTTAGGACACTGTGCTTCCCCTACAGGGTCACAGGTTCAATCCCCAGTCAGGGAACTAAGATCCTACATACCACTCAGTTCAGTTCAGTGGCTCAGTCGTGTCCGACTCTTTGTGACCCCATGGACTGCAGCATGCCAGGCCTCCCTGTCCATCACCAACTCCAGGAGCTTGCTGAAACTCATGGCCATTGAGTCGGTGATGCCATCCAACCATCTCATCCTCTGTCGTCCCCTTCTCCTCCTGCCTTCAGCCCTTCCCAGCATCAGGGTCTTTTCTAGTGAGTCAGTTCTTTACATCAGGTGGCCAAAGTATTGGACTTTCAGCTTCAGCATCAGTCCTGCCAATGAATTTAGTACTGATTTCCTTTAGGATGGTTGGATCTCCTTGCAGTCCAAGGGACTCTCAAAAGTCTTCTCCAACACCACAGTTGAAAAGCATCAATTCTTCGGTATTCAGCTTTCTTTATAGTCCAACTCTCACATCCATACATGACTACTGGACAAACCATAGACTTGACTAGACGGACCTTTGTCACCAAAGTAATGCGGGAACTAAGATCCTGCATGCCATTCAGTGTAGCCTAAATAAATAAATACATGAGAAGACGTTTATTGCTCAGGAGAGGCAAAGGGAAGAGGAGGAGACTAAGAAAGAAGTAAGTCCAAGGATGATCTAGCAAGACAAGCATGATACAGAGAAAGGGGGATGGACATGGAAATCATGAGCACACAGACCATCTCAAGAATGGGCCATCAACAGTCAAATCAAATGGCATGAGGAATGAGCACTGGAGCACTGGATGTGCCCCTGGTTTGCACATTTCAGGTCCCATGAAGTCAACAATTGGCACTGAGGATCGAACACAAATAGGAGGTGCCGAGTGATACAAAAGCAGATAAAATCCAGTGGCTCTCAAACTTTAACAGGCATCAGGAACACATGAGGGGTTTATTTAAATACAGATTCCTGGAGCCCCATCCTCAGACCTTTGATGCAGTGGGTCTGTAAGCAATCCCAGGAATTTGAATTTTTAAGAAGTACCTGAGCGAACTCCTAGGCGGGAAGTTAAGAGGACCCAGTCTTAGAAAGACTGTGAAGGCACCTCCCATAAAGTCAAAACAGAGAATTTTTTCACAAAAGCATTTCATTAATAGGAGGGGTCCCTGGGAGTCCCTAGAATCCATCTCTCCCACTCAGAGAGACTGAGGACACTCCTGGATTGGTTTAATCTCCCAAGGGACTTCAATCTTACAGCCCTCAGTATCTTCAATACAAGATCAGCGGTCTCCACAGCTGGAAAAATAACCTGGGTGTTTAATATATCGACAATGTGCTAGTTCCCAGAGGTGGAGCTCAGGAATCCAGAAATTTCTAGGTTCCCCAGCAGATTCTGTGATTCAGCCAAGTTTGGAAACAATTGCACAGATGATCTCTAATCCAACATCAGTCCTTAATAGTCCATCTGCTGGAGAAATTGTGTTTTGGCTGCCAAAGCACGGCCCCCATAAACCTCCCCACCAAAAAGGAAGTTTAAGATTCCTTGATGTCAGCAGAGCGATAGAAACTTTAGTCCCACTGTGAGTTTTCAGAGTAAATATTATTACAATGATGTAGAATTTTAGCTGGCCTTGTTAATTATGCTGCTGAAGGCACTTGGATGGCTCGTGAGTGCCCTGATGTAAACGTTCGGTTCGGTAATTGCTACTGTCAAGTTCAATGGCCTCTTCCAATCAGTCAGCAGAGATTTACCATTGTTGTTGTAACAACAAGAGGAGTCCAGGAAGAATGAATCTTTTCGTCGGCTCTGAAATAAGACTTGGGAAACGTATTTCTAAGTCAGTGCCAAATGATAACTTCTCTGGCTAATAAGAATTATTAAGGGAAATGAGGTGCCTAATAAGTAACATAAAGGGCTAGCAATCACTATCCTTCCAAAATGCCATTCCTCCGGAAGTAAAGGTCACAAATGCTTGCCAATGAACCGGTCCCCCCCATAACCTTGTCTTCTTTCCTCCTGCAGTGACGTCAGTCCTGTGCTAGCAATGGTCTCTGTTCCCTGATCAGGGGGTGCTATGAGAGAAGGCAGCTGAGGAACAGGGGACCACATGGCAGACCAGGACTGAAAACCCACGTGTAGGGTCTGCCTCTGTTATCTCTAGAATTTCTCTTATGATGGCCCCAGGGAGGTACCATCAGCTTCCTACAAAACAGAGGCAATTTCCCTGCAGAAAAACCTCAGTAGAATCCCCAGGGCTTACACAATAAAGCTCATATTGTTTATAGAGGCAAGAGTGTTTTCCACGAGGCCTTTACCCTCCTCTCTCCTTCCCACACATCCTTTCCTGTCCTGACTCCCACACCCCCCACAGGTACACACCCTCCACTCATGAACATTGAACTTCTAACTCTCCACAACTCAGGGACTTTCTCTGCCTCCAATGCAAAGCTCTTCCTTACCACCTTTCCCTACCGGGCAAATCTCTTCATTCTTCAAGACGCAACTCAGACAACACCACCTTGATGAAGACTTCCAAGATTACCCCAGACAAAAATATGGATCCACCCTCGAGGCTCTGGAGCACTTTGTTTCAACTCCTATAACATCAAGAACCCTGCTAAGCTATTTTATCTAATTGCCTATCGAACTCTGTTGCTGGACCACAAGGAAGCTCAAGGCCAAGCTCCGAGCAGATTCCCAAAAATATCTGGTGAATTTATAGAAGGATGGATAGATGGATAGAGGAATAGAAAAGAAGGGGGCAGAAAGGAGAACCAGGCTGGAGTCAAGCTATATTTCTTTACCTGTTGATACAACAAACATGTATTAGGAGTAACTAACAAGTTCCAGACTGTGAGAGGCATACTGAGACAAATAAGACATCCCTCTGACCCCCACAGGAGGCACTCAGGCTAGCAAAGAACACAGATAACCAAATACACAAGTACACGAACGTCTATTAAGTCCAGCGGAAACATACATAAGAAGTTATGATACTTTATGTGCTAAGCCGCTTCAGTTGTGTCTGACTCCATGAGACTGCATGGACTGTAGCCCACCAGCTTCCTTTGCCCACAGGATTCTCCAGGCAAGAATACTGGAGTGGGTTTCCATGCCCTCCTCCAGGGGATCTTCCCGGCCCAGGGATCAAATCTCCATCTCCTGCATTGATATGCAGGTTCTTAACCACTAGCGCCACCTGGGAAGCCCATGACATCTTATAGGAGAATTAACCAAAACAGTCCAGGAGGGTCAAGTTGAAAGCTGAATCCTAAAGTATGAGTGGCGCTGGAAGCAAGTCACATTTCCAGTAAAGCGACAGGACGTGCAGTGGTGTGAAAATAAAGAAAAGCTTAGACAAAGAATAGAAAAAGAACGCTGAGGTGTATGTTAGCATGCGGGCAGGCGAGATGGGTCTGGAGAGAGAAGTTGAGTGGCTATGAAGGTATCTAGAGTAAGAGCTTCGCAGGTGGTTCAGTGGGTAAAGAATCTGCCTGCAATGCAGGAGCCACAGGAGATGTGGGTTCAACCCCTGAGTCAGGAAGATTCCCTGGAGGAGGAAATGGCAACCCACTCCAGTATTCTTGCCTGGAGAATCCCAAGGACAGAGGAGTCTGGTGGGCTACAGTCCCTGGGGTCACAAAAAGTCAGACACAACTGAACATGCACACAGCAGACGTGTGCATGGAGATGACAGAAACCAGCGAGAAAGCTCTCACTGAACACCAGGTCTTTCTACTTAAGATTAGTTCAGATTCCTCCAGCCAAGTCCTGCCCTTTGCTTAGAGATCAGGGAACTTTACACTTCCCCTTTCCAGCACGCATCAAAGTTCCCTGAACTGTCCTGTCTAGTGTCTGATTGCCCCAGTAAACCGGAAGATTCACCAGGGCAAGTGTTGTGTATGTTTGTGCATCATCATATTTCTAGTACACAGAAAGTGCCTGACCTATAGTAGCCCTAAATATGGGTTCAGTAGATGAAAGGACTGCATTGTCTTGTTGACCAAATTTTCCATCATGAAATCTATGAAAAAATAAAAATAATCTCACCTGGAAGAATATTTGAGGAAAACCCATGGGCTTCCCAGATGGCCTACCCAGATGGGTAAAGAACCCATCTGCCAATGCAGGAAACATCAGAGATGTGGGTTTGATCCCTTGGTGAGGAAAATCTCCTATAGGAGGAAATGGCAACTGACTCCAGTGTTCCTGCCTGGAGAATTCCATGGAGAGAGGAGCCTGATAGGCTAAAGTTCATGGGGTCACAAAGAGTTAGACATGACTCAGTGTCTGAGCACATGAGGTAAAAATCCTAGCAGAGATGGTTCGTACCCAGTTGCTGACCCTCAACCATGATGAAGTCACCAGCAAGACAGGGAAGCTCATCAAGCCTTGGTTTCTTATTTGCCAAATGGGGCTCGTGGACTGGATGAACACTAAGGATGCCTCTAACTCATAAAAATCAGCAATTTTTCCAAGGCGGTAGTTCCAAAAACATGATGATTTGTGCAAGGAGTTCTTTGGTAACACTGAGTTGGGAGAAAGAGTTCAGTGCCATTCACTTCTAGAACTGTGATCTTATTGACTTTGTACTCAGGGAAGTGGGTGCAAAGTCCACTTTTGATTCTATTAGATGTGAAAACACAGTCAGAGATGAAAGGAGAGGTCACCTCTCATTGACAGATAACCTTTTTTTCAGTGAGTCCCCAGAGATGGATATGGTGAGCCCAGTGTCTTCCACTTTCAAGTTGAAAAGGCCCAGAAAGAGTCACCATCCCTACCGCCAAACCTGGGAGAAGGGCTTGTTTGAGGTGCCTCCTGCAGCAGAGGGCCACGTGGTCTGCTCTAGGCCTGGGAGATTCAGAAGATTGGAAACGAATTAAGTCATGACTTAAGTAATCCTATCTATGTGTTTCCAGAGACTAATTATATTTATTGTATCTGACACCAGTCAGGGATAGCAAGCATCTTCTGTGAGTCTTACAACAAAAGTTAAAAAGCATTAGTCGTAACGGCTGATTTTGTTTTATTATATCTGACTCCGAGCCAAAGGTAGACAGCACTTAGAGCTGTCTGTGGACATTAATGTTTGGAAAGCAACACAGACCGCTTCCCCCACCCCCGACCTCCTACTGGCACCTGCACACGCAGCCCACCCCCTTGCAGTATAAGGATGATGAGGTGGGGGCAGGGAGGCAGTTCAACACCCTTAGGATTCACTGAGCAGCCGCCGTACCCCAAGCACAGTGCTAGGCATTGCTGGATCCTCGGAGGTGGATAAGACCCTTGTCTTATGCATCTAACTTGGGCTGGTGGATAAAATCTTAAGGATCTTCACCCTCCATGGATACTCAGGAGTTGATAATAGTCTAAAAACATTACCCCAAAAAAATCATATGTCATAAGACAAGTAACATAATAGTAGGATGAGGCTGTACAATAGAAGGGAAAGGTACGTTCTAGTTGGGAGAAATCAAGGAAGGAGGCAGCATATGAGATGAGCCAACAAAGAAGAGGCACGTTTAGGAGGAAATGAATGGGAATTGATTCAGGGTGCCAGAAAACAACATAAGCAAAACTGGGAAACAGAAAGGATGGGGCATATTCAGGTGAAGCTTGACATGGCATATGTCCAGGGGGAGAAATAGCACACACTGGGACAGGAAAGATGGAGCCTGTGGTTGAAGGCCTTGACTACTTCTTGAAGAGTAGGCATACGTTTGGTAGTCAGTAAGGAGCATGCACTTACACAGTCAGCAAAAACAAGATGGGGAGCTGACCGTGACTCAGATCATGAACTCTTTACTGCAAAATTCAGACTTAAATGAAAGGAAGTAGGGGAAATCGTTAAACCATTCAGGTATGACCTACCTCAAATCCCTTATGATTATACAGTGGAAGTGACAAATAGATTCAAGGGATTAGATCTGATAGACAGAGTGCCTAAAGAACTATGAACAGAAGTTCATGACATTGTAGAACAGGCAGTGATCAAAACCATTCCCAAGAAAAAGAAATGCAAAAAGGCAAAATGATTGTCTGAGGAGGTCTTATAAATAGCTGAGAAAAGAAGAGAAGCGAAAGGCAAAGGGGAAAAGGAAAGATCTATCCCTCTGAATGCAGAGTTCCAAAGAATAGCAAGGAGAGATAAGAAAGCTTTCCTCAATGATCAATGCAAACAAATAGAGGAAAACAATAGAATAGGAAAGACTAGAGATTTCTTCAAGAAAATTAGAGATATCAAGGGAATATTTCATGCAGATATGGGCACAATAAAAGACAGAAACGGTATGGACCTAACAGAAGCAGAAGATACTAAGAAAATGTGTCAAGAATATACAGAAGAACTGTACAAAACCAATCTTCATGCAGCTCGATACCAGAAAAATAAACAACCCAATCAAAAAATGGGCCAAAGAACTAAACAGACATTTCTCCAAAGAAGACATACAGATGACTAACAAACACATGAAAAGATGCTTAGCATCACTCATTATCAGAGAAATGCAAATCAAAACCACAATGAGGTACCGTCTCACACCAGTCAGAACAGCTGCTATCAAAAAGTCTACAAACAATAAATGCTGGAGAGAGTGTGAAGAGAAGGGAACCCTCTTACACTGTTGGTGCGAATGCAAACTAGTACAGCCACTATGGAGAACAGTGTGGAGACTCCTTAAAAAACTGTAAATAGAACTGCCATACAATCCAGAAATCCCACTGCTGGGCATACACACCGAGGAAACCAGAATTGAAAGAGACATGTGTACCCCAATGTTCATCGCAGCACTGTTTACAATACCTAGGACACAGACGCAACCTAGATGTCCATCGGCAGACGAATGGATAAGAAAGCTGTGGTACATATACACAATGGAATACTACTCAGCCATTAAAAAGAATGCATTTGAATCAGATCTAATGAGGTGGATGAAGCTGAAGCCCATTATACAGAGTGAAGTAAGCCAGAAAGATAAAGACCAATACAGTATACTAACACATATATATGGAATTTAGAAAGATGTAACGATGACCCTATATGCAAGGCAGCAAAAGAGACACAAACTAAGGAACAGACTGTTGGATTCTGTGGGAGAAGGCGAGGGTGGGATGATTTGAGAAAATAGCAATGAAACATGCATATTATCATATGTGAAACAGATCGCCAGTCCAGGTTCGATGCATGAGACAGGGCACTCAAAGATGCTGCATTAGGACAGCCCTGAGGGAGGAGATGGGGAGGGAGGTGGGAGGGGGTTCAGGATGGGGGACACATGTACACCCATGGCTGATTCATGTCAATATATGGCAAAAACCACTACAATAACATAAAGTAATTAGCCTCCAATTAAAATAAATTAATTAATTTTTTAAAAAAGAAAGCTGATCGCCGAAGAATTGATGCTTTTGAACTGTGGTGTTGGAGAAGACTCTTGAGAGTCCCTTGGACTGCAAGGAGATCAAGCCAGTCAATCCTAAAGGAAATCAGTCCTGAAAATTCATTGGAAGCACTGATGCTGAAGCTGAAACTCCAATACTTTGGCCACCTGATGCAAAGAACCGACTCATTGGAAAGGACCCTGATGCTGGGAAAGATTGAAGGCAGGAGGAGAAGGGGATGACAGAGGATGAGATGGTTGGATGGCATCACCAGCTCAACAGACATGAGTTTGAGTAAGCTCCGGGAGTTGGTGATGGACAGGGAGGCCCAGCATGCTGCAGCCCATGGGGTCACAAAGAGTCAGACACGACCAAATGACTGAACTAAACTGATTGACTGACTGAAGGAGCATGCACTGCTTCCCAGGTGGCTCAGTGATAAGGAATCTTCCTGCCAATGCAGGAGACATTAGTTCAATCCGTGGGTCACGTAGATTCCCTAGAGAAGGAAATGCAATCCACTCTAGTATGCTTGCCTGGCGGGCTATAGTCCATGAGGTCGCAAAACAATTTAGCAACTAAACAACAAAGGAGTATGCACACCTTGAGCAGAGGAGCAAGAAAAGAGCTTCACTCCAGGGCAATTACTGCAGGGATAATGTTAGGTATTTTTGCCTAAAAAATCCCACAGACAGAGAATCCTAGTGGGTGACAGTCCAGAGTCAGACACAGCGGACCACAGCACACAGTGCTAGGTATGCAGCCAGCGGGGCCTTTAAGAAATTGCTTTCCATGGCTCAACTGAGAGACCCTTCGCTAGAACACAGACACATCTGGTGATTACGGTCTGTCGTGCTGCTTCAACACTACAGAAATTAACATGGCAACCTTGGCAAATTTCAGCCAGCTGACCTGGGAACCTAAGTAACATGTGTCTATAGAAAAACACAATTTTTGAATTTCAAGCCATTGACTTAGAAACAAGCTTCAAAGACAGCCAATTTGTGAGTTGTGGAGGATAAAGATTTGTGTCCTATCTGTAAGGGCTGCTTCCATTTTTCATACCTGACTTCCCTGGTGGCTCAGACGGTAAAGCATCTGCCTACAATGTGGGAGACCCAGGTTCGATCCCTGGGTCGGGAAGATCCCCCGGAGAAGGAAATGGCACCCCACTCCAGTACTCTTGCCTGAAAAATCCCATGGACGGAGGAACATGGTAGGCCCATGGGGTCACAGAGAGTCGGCCATGACTGAGTGACTTCGCTTTACACATACACGGATATGTAAAACTGAATCACTTTGTTGTACACCTGAAAAGAACACAACATTGTTAATCAACTACACTCCAATATAAAATAAAAATTTTTAAATAAATAAAAATAATTTTTTAAAATAAAGACCAATAAAAAATTAAAAATTAATTTTTTAAAAAAAAAGAACTTCCAATCTAGTGGAAAAGATGAACATACTTGGGACAAAGGAACCAGGAGATCCAGGCATGAGGGCATTTACATCCACCTATGCCCACGTCAGGACAAGAACACAACCCATCAGGAAGACACCCCCACCTGCAGGGCCCCTGTGGTCCAGCTTCATCAGCCTTAAAGAAAATAACACAGATGTGAAATGGTTCTAAACTCCATTATATCTTCCCAGAGTTAATTTCACTGGGAGAGTGTTCCCTGTTTTTAGAACACTAGTCCCTAAGGACAGAGTACAAAGGGGAGAAACTTGTTTTTTAATGAACTTGCCTAAGAAAGCTGATACACCCTGAAACCCATCTAGTTATGCAATTCCATTGCATCTGCCCCTTGTTTGTTTACTTTGAAATCACCAATCTAAATCTTGGAACACTCAGTGCAAAATAATAATAAAAATCTGTTCATTTTTATTGGGGTCTAAAGAAAAAAATGTAGTGGAAGAAAGGAGCAAGGCCTCAGTTAATAATTAAGAAAATATGGCAGAAAGTCACATCGAGGCAAAATGAATCAAGATATCATCAAAGTAAGAAAATTAGCAATACTATTGTCCAGTATCATGCAGACTTTATTCAAATTTTGTGAGTTGTCCAAACAGTGACCTTGAGAACAAAGGAAAATCCGGGATCACACATTACATTGATTTGTCATATGTTCAGCCATACCGACCACCCTCGTGTATAAAGAGCAGAGAAACTGTTGGGGTCCTGCAGAATCTCAGAAAATACAATTCCCTGGAGCTCTTCCTGAGGCGTTTACCAGAGCACATGTTTCAGATAACCAAAGTGAAGGGATAAGCATGCACACAGGGCAGGTGGTGAGCATTTTAATATGTGGTTACTTGAAGAACAAAACTTAATGAAGTTTAAAAGGGAGACTTCATAGTCTCTGTGACTATACAGATAAGGATTTGCCTACAGGAAATAGGAAAGTCATTTTAAAAAATGGAGAATGACAGTAGCATATGTGATAAAATGAATTTAACCATTTTCAGGAATCACAGTTGGTGGTAATAGTATTATGCTGTTATTCAGAGACTTGCGTGTGTGCTATGGGATAAAGCAAGTGAGTAATTATAAGATGTTCTGATGCTACCACTGTAATTCTGTGTTTTTGAGAACTAAGGTTTGGGGTGTGAAATTAAGGAGCTATGGATGCAGTAGAGAGACAGCAAAGTGCAAATCCTGTAGTCTTGCATTTCAATTAGAAATCAGTGCAAATTCCTATTTACAATAGGCAGGACTTGGAAGCAACCTATTAATGAATGTCCATCAGCAGAGGAATGGATAAAAAAGATGTGATACATATGTACAAAGAAATATTACTAAGCCATAGAAAGGAAGAAATTGTGCCATTGGCAGAGATGTGGATAGACCTAGAGTTTGTCATACACAGTGAAGTAAGTCAGAAAAAGAAAAGCAAATATCACATATTGATGCATGTATGTGAAATCGAGAAAAATCATATGGATAATCTTTGCAAAGCAGAAATAGAGACAGAGACATAGAGAACAAATGTATGGATACCAAGGGAAAAAGAGGCAATGAACTGGGAAATTGGAATTGACATGTCTACACTATTTATACTACATATAAAACAGGTAACTGATGAGAACCTACCGTATAGCACAGGGAACTCTACTCAATGCGTGTGGTGACCTAAATGGAAAGGAAATCCAAAAAGGGGGGCTATATATGTAAATGTATAGCTGATACATTTTGCCGTATGGCAGAAACTAACACAATATTGTAAAGCAAGTATATTCCAACAAAGATTAATTTTGAAAAAGAAAGAAATCCATGTGAATTCTCAGGGCACTTTATCTTAGATAATAGGTAGATAGGTAGGTAGGAAGATAGAGACATACATACATATGTATTTTCCTAGCTCTGCCCACTGGAAAAGCCTAGAAATGGTTACCAACCCAGTTCTAGATACATGTCAAGAAGACACAAGAACAACTCGTCATAGAGGCCTAACTTGAAAAGCTTCTCTGGGTCAAACATGGGACAATGCAAACCTGCATAAGGATGTGAAGTGCCATAGACTGAAACTCGTCAAGCATGTTTAAATCCATGCGCTCACAATGACACTTTTTGCTGGCTTGGTTTGGTTTGGTTTTTATTAGAGTATAACTGACTTACAAAACTGTGTTACTATCAAGCATATAGCAAAGTAGATCAGTTATACATATATATATATCCACTCTTGTTTAGATTCTTTTCCCGTATATGTTATTAGAGTATTTAGAGTTCCCTGTTAGGCCCTTGCTAGTTATCTATTTCATAAGTAGCAGTGTGTATGTGGGATTTACATATACACATGGTGACATGCTTTAAAAGCCTAACTGGTCAACCTTCAAAGATTGCAAAGAACTAGTACATTATCTCAAAAACTAAGTCAGTGAAAGGAGAGTGTCAAACATTTATCACACTTCCCTATAGGAACTAAACCATTAGGTAAGCAAATAGTAGATGAAAGACAGTATCTCCTATAAAATTATCCCAGCTAATAGAGGTGGGATACACAAAAACAAAATGATGGAATTAGAACATCACAATTCTGCAGTGCCCTGTGAATAAATAAATCTAGGCAAGGTACATCATATCAAAAACAAGGGAAGGGCTTCCCTGGTAGTCCAGCAGTAAAGAATCCACCTTTCAAAGCAGGGCATGAGGGTTCGATCCCTAAACTGGAGACGAATATTCCACATACCAAGAAGAAACTAGGCCCACACCCAGCAGCTAACCAAGCCTATGTGCTACATGAAGACCTAGTGCAGCCAAAATAATAAATAAATAAAAGCAAGAGGGAAATAGACATGTATGTGATCAAGGGATACAGCATCACATACAATCTTCTAGTCCAGGGTCTGAACCTGGACGTAAGACCTCTGGATCCTAGCTTCCAATTTATAGGAGGACAGAGAACAGAGGAGCATGTTGATCTGCACCATGAGTGTACAATCAGCAGACTCCAGCCTGGGAGAGACTCCATAGATCAGAGGGCCCAGTTTCTTCAGGTTTATATATAAAAACTTATTTTAATGGGCAAAACCCATAGTGTTTAAGGCTGTATTCTTTGGATTAACCATAAAGATGCAACAAATTTTATACTATAAAATTCATAAAAGTGAATACTTTTGGTGGGAATGATGGAGCATCTAGAGTAACAGGCAAAATTCTGTCACAATTAAACAGTTTGAAAATACATGTAGAAGTCAGAAAATGAAATAGGTGGTGCTTTCAAAAGACTTTCTAGGAAAGAAATCCGTTATGATCATGATATACAAATGTGGGGAAATCCTTACAGTATACATCGACATATAAAATCAATGTCTAGACGAAGTCTTCTAGCTTGTACACCAAATCATAAGCTGTGAACAGGGGGTGGTACAGATGGAGCCCAGACTGAGATGGAGAGTCAGCTGAGAGGCTCAGCCCATGAAGACATTCAAGTTTAAATTGATGTATTTTCATACTATTTGCATTTTTACAAGTGCCTTTTCATGTTTTGTTTATATAGATTAAGTGAGTGAATCAGTCGAGGGGAGAATGAACTGAAGAATATGTGAGTTAATAGGTAAGAGTCGATGAGCAAGTGAATAAATGAGTAAGATGATGAATGAATGAATGAGTGAGGGTGGGAGGGAAGGAGCAAATAAACAAAGAAAAAAAGTATCCCAGTAAAGTAATCAGGTCCTAATAGAAAAGTCTTCAAAAAAAAAGCCACGGGGCGGTGGGCGGAAACAGAACATTGGAAATCTGGTCAACCCAGATATTCCAGGGCCTGCATATTTGAAGATACTTAAATCTCTAGTCACTGACTCAATGAGGTTACATGCTAAAATTTTATACATGAAAAATTCA
Source organism: Muntiacus reevesi (assembly GCF_963930625.1). Classification (NCBI taxonomy): domain Eukaryota; kingdom Metazoa; phylum Chordata; class Mammalia; order Artiodactyla; family Cervidae; genus Muntiacus; species Muntiacus reevesi. Next base: position 27,588,072 of record NC_089256.1, read on the forward strand.
GAAGGACACTTGAGGATAGACCAGTCAAGTGTGAATTCAGAACCAAATGCCACTTTGAAAGATCCTGTGCATCCATCCTAACACCGCCCTGCATGCCCTCCCCTCCAGGAAACTTCTAATCATGAAATCCCACCAGAAGTCTTGCTGGCCTTTTCAATTTTATCATCTCCAAAGAATTTTAAAGCACACCTCTGCAGAACTGTAAACATTCCTTTCAAACACAGAAACCACAACCTCTAAATCAGTGACCTCCCAGTGTCCAAATTCGGAGCAGAGAGATGCTCTTTCAAACTTGAAACTGTTCAAAAACAACTAACAGTACCTCCAACCAAGTTTCTCCAAGTCACCATATTTAACTCTGGGAATTCAAGGTTCTGGAAAAGTTGTCAGAAGGAGAATGTGTTGCTTAACTTCTCTGGACTTCAGTCAGAGTCTCCATCCGTAAAATGGAAGGAATTCATCACCCATTGCAGAGGGGATGTGGCCTCAATGAGAGAATTATGTGAAATGCTTAATACGGTGCCAGCTTCATAGCAAGTGCTCAGTGGGTGTTTGCTGTGGTTATTTATTTTTATTAAGGTGAAATTCACATAGCATAAAATTAGCCATTTTTAAGGTGCACAATTCAGTGGCAATTAGTAATGGTTACAATGTTGTGCAACCACTTCCCTCTACATCCAAAATATTTTCATTACCCCCAGAAAACCCCTTACGCATTAAGCAGGTATCTCTCTAGTTCCCTCCTCTCCCTCCAACAACCACTAATCTGCCTTCTGCTTCTATGGTTTTACCCATCCTGGATGGACTATACCATATAAACAAAATAATACAATACATGACCTTTTGTGTCTAGCTTCTTTCACTTAGTAAAATGTTTTCAAGATTCATTCATACTGTAGTGTGTATCAATATTCCATTCCTTTTTAAGGCTGAATAATATTTTATGGTATATCACAATGTGTTTATCTGTTCATCCATTGTTGGTGTTTGTGTTATTTTTCCCTTTTGGCTAACCTGAATAGTGCTGCCATGAGCATCCATGTATATTTGAGTACCTGTTTTCAATTCCTTGGGCTATAAGCCTAGCAGTGAAATTGCTGGATCACATGGTAATTCTATGTATAACCTTTTGAGAAACTGTAAAACTATTATTATTTTTAAAGTATTCATTCAAGTGCCTACTAAGAGCAGGTACTCTTACAAGTGGTGGTGTAAATATCCATGAGCTATAGCCTCTCCCCTCTGGGAACTTATTTTCTATGAGCAGCATTTCTGCAAAAGGAAACAAATAGTCATAATTTTCCACAGGCTGTTTTATTCAAAGTGAGTTACCTAAGAAAACTCATGACAATTGAACCTCAAATTTCAAAGTAACCTTTATCCCCCAAATATATATATTTCAAATATATATAGGTAAATAAACCTATTCTTTTAAATAGAGTTTATAACTTCTAACTTGGCCAAACAAACTTCTATAGCCAGTAACTGATAAAAATCTGTTCTCAGACCTTTAATCTTATACACCCATGCAAGAACAGATGCAAAATGGCAGAAAATCTGTTTGATATAATTGCTCAGATGGATCCATATCTTGTAAAGGAAGGTTGTAGAAAGAAATATAGTACCATGTGGAGAAGGAAGCATTAACAGAACTCACAGAAACACAGATGAAAGGACAGCATAGTAGGTTTCAAAACAACAAAGCCAGAGCAGAGACTCAAAGAGCAGATCAACGAGACAGAGATACCGGGATGTGGAGAAGATGTGCCAGTTACAGGGAAAGGCAAGGTTAAAAAATGAGAGAAGAATGTCAGTTGCATGCCCTTGCCAATATCTTTCATGGCTGATTACACCCGGATAGCCTATAAATTCCTCTAATAGTTTTCAGTGAAGAAACTATTCTTCTACCCATCCCCACAACTATTAAGTAGTGTTACTGGTTTAGACTAGCTTCCAGAATCACCCAAGTGGTGCTGATTATCACTAGTGGGTGTGGATAAGAAGGAGAAAAAGAATGCATTCTTCTGAGAACCTTCTGGCAAAAGGCACCATGTATGGTAAATATCAGATTCTGCATATAAAATGTCATTATTTCCCAACTGAAAAAAATATCTAAGGAGTACCTCTCCTCTCTCTGTCTCTCTTCCTCCTATGCCTCAGACTAAGACTCAGTACAATAGCTAAGCTCTCCAATCAATCACCTCTCAAGTTCATTTTTCACAGTCAAGAGATTTATATTTCCCACCATAGAAAAACTCACCATGGAATAATTCTGGCTCCATATGCATCAGCTAAGACACAAAAATTCAGTATTCAGAGACAAAAGGTCACTCATTTCCACCCAACATTTTCTTTCATGGTGCTGGATGAAGACAGTGATAGCAAGCATCTAATAGGACAAAATCCCAGCACGTAGCTAGAGACGGGCAGAAGAGCTCCTACACAACAGATCAGAGGCCTACAGCAATGCTACAAAGATCCTAACCTTTGATATTTCTAGCAAATTCTGTAGAAAGAGAGGGTACAAATATTTAGGCATCTTCTTCTCGTATCACCATCCTGAGAATCTTGAGTTTCAAAGGGAAGGTCAGTAATGGGAGTGGTGGTGAGAGAAAGAAAGAAAGCAGGTAGATGTCATTCCAAAACATTCTAGAGCTTTTAGGACAAGATGTAAATGTGCCAAAGAATATAAGATAGAAACTGGACCCATCTATAGTTTTGCAAAATGAAGAAGGACATCTCACAAATATCCATACATTCCGTATCTTTTATGCAACCCCTCCACCATCTTAAACACTACTGTAAATTTCCAACTAACTGGGGAAAAAAAACAGTTTTCAGCCTTTCTTCAAGATGTCTGAGGAAGTGAGACTAGACCCAGGGTTTTTTGACGTGTGGCAAAAGCCACATCATGTTTTAGAAGGAAGATGGGAAGAGGTGTGTCCTGCCCAACCACACAGAATTCTTCGGCTGAGAACAGCCACTAGATCTGTGTCCCAGCTGTGAGCTGCCAGAGGATATTTGCCTAAATGCTAAAATGACTCCAGTCATGTACTTTTTCTGTTTGGAAAAGTACTCCTCATTCATTTGAAAAGAAAAAAAAAAGACAGGAGCGTTGTTCTCACATGTGAGCTTTTGTTTAAAACCAAGCTTTCTTGATGCACCTTGTGGGAACTGAAACTCAGCAATGCAAGGATAGAACCCTCCTGCAGAAAGACTGATGTCTTCCCCAAAAGCTATTGGACCCTTCTTTCCAGCCCTAGAGTTCAAAGTTATTGCTTTGTTACCTGTAAAAACTTCAACTTGAAAGAATATACATGATATTTTGAACTCGCATTGCAAAAAGAACAACAGCATTCTAAACTCAAGCTTTAAATAAAAGTGAAATGCTTCTCTTGCCCCAGATTAGATGATTGAGAAAATGTTCAAAACCTTAATCCCATGAAATATGCAAGGTGCTGTCATGCAGCCAACTCTCTCTCTTAGCCCTTCTGAAGACCCCACCTGGATTGCTCCATCTCCTCTATCTGAACCAACGCCAAGTCAATCCCAAGCTCTTTTCTTCTAAGTTTACTGAACCTCAGTCTTTAACCCCCACATCTTCTTGCCTTGGCAAAAACCCTAAAGCTTTCAGGGTGGTTAACAAACAGTAGGTGTCGGCCTCCAAGGGTTAAGAATTCACAGATGATAATCATCAGTATATTGTTCTGGAAAATTAAATACACCCGGGCCAAGTTTCTTAAGGCTGTACTCTTTGGAAATGCTTCAATCTTTAAAAAAAAAAGAAGAAGAAGAAGAAGAAGTTCAAGAATGTGAACTTCATTGCTCACATATATTTTCCTAGGCTTCTTTTCTTTTCTCTTTGGTATGTCATTATGTGATTTGGGTTTTCCCCAGATTTTTACCTATCCTAGGCCTCTTTGATATGTGAAAAATGTGCTTGCATTCTGCCATCCTAGTAGGGGCATGAAGTGACAAAAGAAACTGCTCATTCGAGAAGGCCTGACTGCACTGTCATTACATTCAGGCAATCTAACTGCAGTGCCCTCCAGCAACAAGCATAAACTCAGTTGGGTTGGCCCTCAATCCAATTCAATCCTTCTACACACTAAACATCAGGCCCACATCAAGTCTCCAGAAAACCTGTCAGGATGTTCTGGTTCTCAAGAAATTCGTATCTGTTGGGATAACAGACTAGAATAGAGGTGAGTGCAGGCTCTACCCAAGGAGGAGACACCCATGGTCGAAGAAAGGTTGAGGACCACATCACATGATGTAGTCACGGGTTCTCATGGTGATGGAGAAGCCTTGACAGCCTCCAAGGCAGAGAAACCAGCAGGAGAAAAAGTCTGGAAATGTGAAAGGACTTTGAGGTGTTCCTTGATTGGCCAGACCAGGCCATGCAGAAGAGAATCAAAAAATGAAGCCTAGAAATACTGGTCAAAAATGGGTAATGAAATCTTTGGTGTGTTGGCCTTATCCTACATTAAAAGGAGGGCAGAATACCCAGAGAGATTTCACTCTGGTAAGAGGTCAAACGAGGAGTTTTAACAGGAGGCATGACCCAATATAGTTCTTCTCTGGCTTTGGAGAAGTTGTATGAGCAGGGAGCAGACAGCAGCAAAGAATCCTTTTCAGTTGAGGACAGCATGAAGGGACTTCAGGAGGAAAGTGGCCTTTGAACCTCTTAAAGGATGAGCGGGACTCAGACAGTGAGTGACAAGGAATGACACCCTGATCAGAGCAGGGACACAGGCTGGCCAGCATGCACGGCTCATTCCAGGAGAAGCATGGGATCTGCCAGGGCTGGCCAAGGCTGTTGGAGGCTTAGAGCAGAAAATAAGCTGGCCAGTCAGACCAGATCACATTGTGGAGGCCTCTGAATGCCACCTTAAGGATATTGTTCTGAAGGCAACAGGAAGCCTGCAGGGCTGGTGATGTTCAAGTTACTGCCTCCCTTGCAATTGGCTGTGACCACATGGGATGTGAGCAGAAGTGATGGGCTCATGGGCAGATCTTCCCATCCAAGCTCCAGGGCACTCCTTCATTGCCTTTTCCTTCCCAGCTGGCACTGAGTTCAGAGTATCCTTGGAAATCCAGTGAACCTGACAAAGCATCCATCAGCCTGAATCTCTGAATGAATGGCTGTGTGCACACAGTCACGCTGTGACCAACTTACTCACCCACTACTGTTGGGTGAGCAAAGACCAACCATTTATGAATTGTGCGTCACTTTATGAGTTGAGATCTATTTGTTATATCAGCTCGGCCTAACATACCTCATATTGGCCCCCACTACGAAGATGGCAATGGGGAGAGAAAGAGACAGTCAAGAGACTTGTGGAGGTTAGTCCTCCAGACATGGCTACCCATTTTAAGGGCAGGTGAGCATCAAAGATGGGGCCAGTATGTCCAGGCAGAATGGAGAGGAGGACTGAGAGGCTGTTCATCTGAGTCACCACGAAAGGAGAAAAAGGTTTGGAAGAAGGTATGTGTGTGTCCTCAGTCATGTCAGACTCTCTGCAACCCTATGAACTGTAGCCCACCAGGCTCCTCTGTCCGTGGAATTTTCCAGGCAAGAATACAAGAGTGGGATGCCATTTCCTTCTCCAGGGCATCTTCCTGACCCAGGGATTAAACCCATGTTTCTTGGGTCTCCTGCACTGGCAGAATTCTTTACCACTAGCACCACTTGGAAGAAGTGGGATCTATTTAGGACCTGTTGGAATTGCGATCCCCAGTGGAACTGTCCAGCAGGCAGTTAGAAACACAGGCAAGGAGCCAGACCATGGGAGCCTGGGAAAACCACACAGATGCTTCCAGAACAGCCTGTGCTGCCCAGGAAGCCTCCCCGGGCACTTTCCTCAATGTTGCAAATATCTATGTATAAAACAGACAAGGACCTACTGTTTAGCACAGGGAACTATACTCAATATTTTGTAGTAACCTATTAGGAAAATGAATCTGAAAATATATATAGTCACAGTGTGGTACACCTGAAAGTAATGCAACATTGTCAAGCAAATATATTTTAATTTTTTTTAAATACTGCAGATATCAAGGATCACAGACTGTCAAAGTTTCTCACAACCACTTAGAACCTACTGAGACCTGCCAGCCGCCTTGATGGACGGCTAGATAGAGGCAATCAGCAAGTGCTCACAACTGTTGGAGATGCTCCCCAGGCCATAACTCAGGAAGAGGGACACTGTGCTCCTAAGGGGACCGTACCTTCCTGAGATGGGGGTGTCAAGTGGCAGGGAAGAACCCTCATGCCACAGTCTGCCTTCTGGAGCATCTCCAGTCATGGAGAAAAGTCAAGAATCCCCAAGAAACAAAGCCACTCAGAAAGATAACAATTCCAGGACTTCTATAATGCTCTTCATTTTCCAAAGCATGCTCATGACCTTCATCTCCCTTCCAAAAAAGGAGAAGGGAACTTGGACCATTCTAAGGTCCATGGAGAGAAACAGAGGACATTGGCAGAAAACATGTAAATTGCCTCTCTTGAAAGAGGCTATTTATTGCCCCTGTGTTTCTCTGTCTCAGCCAGGACCATCTGGAGCCCAGAAGGACAGGCACAGCAGAAGGAAGGGGAGATGGCTCATTTCAGCTGCTTGGACACACCCCCCCTTGGAAGGGAGCCTCCCCAAAGGATGCGGCTGCTACTGTTGCCCCCAGAGTCTCTTCTCCAGGTAGTTCTGCACTCAGGTTTCACTCCAGGCACATTAGACTGGATCAGAGGCTCTGCTACAACTAGCGTGTGTGTGAGTCGCTCAGTCATGTCTGACTATTTGTGACCCCATGGACTGTAGCCCACCAGGTTCGTCTGTTCATGGAATTCTCCAGGCCAAGAATACTGGAGTGTACTACCATTCCCTTCTCCAGGGGATCTTCCTGACCAAGGGATCGAACCCAGGTCTCCCACACTTGCAGGCAGGTTCTTTACCATCTGAAGCACCTGGGAAGCCCCTGCTACAACTTATTGAATGGTGAAGTGCCAAGAGGATAAAACCGAAGCAGCATGGTGATGCTTGGAGAGACTCCAGGGCTGGGGCTTCCACAGCAGCTCAGTGGTAAAGAATCTGCCTGTAAGTGCAGGCGATGTGGGTTCAATCACCAATCCAGGAAGATCCCACATGCCACAGAGCAGCTACTTGCTGCAACTACTGAGCCTGCGTGCTACAACTACAGAAGCCCACGCACCTTAGAGCCTGTGCTCCGAAACAAGAGTACCCACTGGCAATGAGAATCCCGGCCACTGCACCTAGAGAGTAGCCCCGCGCTCGCCACAACTAGAGAAAAACCCGAGCAGCAGCTAAGACCCAGCACAGCCCAAAATAAGGAAATAAATAAACATTAAGCCTCCAGGGCTTAGGGCTGCTCAAACCCCAGTGCCCAGTGCTCAACATTTTTCTTGGTTTTTTTTTTTTAGTTGCTAAGTTATGTCTCAACTGTTTGCGACCCCATGGACTGTAGCCTGCCAGGCTCCTCTGTTCATGGAATTCTCCAGGCAAGAATCCTGGAGTGGGTTGCCATTTCCTTCTCCAGGGGATCTTCCCAACCCAGGGATTGAACCCTATGTCTCCTGCACTGCAGGCGGAGGGATGGTCAACTTGGTAGACCATACTCCCAAGTGGGAAAACCTGGGATGCTATACTGCCTTCACATTAATCCTAAGATACTCAAAGCAGTGGTTTCAAAGCCAAAAATCCCAGGGCACTTCTGGGCCATTTCTGACCCCATCGGCAGGAAGCTCAGCCATGAGCATCTCCTTTGATTCATCTTCCCTCGACCACTTCCCAGTCCTTTATTGTTAGCACCCGTGGGAGTCACCAGACTGAGAACTTTCCTCCATGGTGCACGGATGACCCCAGGCTTCCTTCAGGATTCTAAAGAGTTTGTGGACTTTCTTCTCCCAGCTATATTCCTTTTTTCTAAGCTTTGGTTCCCATCATACCCTCCTTTTAAATGGAGGTCAGGGGTTCTATTTTATGTTTAAAATAAAATTTAAAATCATCATTTAACATATATCTTAGAAGTCCTCCTAAGAGTCTCCAGCCCCATTAGCCATGGAATCTGCCTGTTGCCTTTTTCGCTCAGCTTGCCGATCATTTAAAGATCACTAGAGATGACTTGGGCTTTCCTGGTGGCTCTCAGATGGCAAAGAATCCACCTGCAATGCAAGAGACCTGTGTTTGATCCCTGGGCTGGGAGATAACTCACGCTCTAGTTCTTAAAATCAAGCTTCCTCTGCCAAATCCAAGACCCTGAATTTATCCAAATGGTAGAAACATGCTTTTCCCATCCACCCACCAAAATATCTCCCACTCAGCCCAACAATAGCCTTAATGAGTGATTCAGTCCCCTCCAGTTCTAAAGATAATCTTACTGCTTCACCATCAGGCCAGCAGCCTTCAATGTTCTTCACACAGGCTCAGAGAATTCTGCTCACCCTTTTCAAAGAGTGAGGTCTGGGTTTGAAGATTGGGTTGATTTCTAATTACATTAATTAATGATGTTAACACATACACTGAAATGTGTCCCCATCAGGTGTGAATCTATCTGATAAGCTAGAATTTTGATGTTGTTCCACCCTCAACCCTTTGAAAAGCACTTCTGGTAGGGAGTGGAGGCTGAGAGAAGGGACCCTTCCTGTATTTCCACCCTGGCTTCCTGGTGATGCATTTTTTCAGAAACGTTTACCTTGAACTTCTCCGCACCTCCTTCCACCTCCCTGCAAATTTACACACAGAGCACCTTTGTGAGCCTGAGACTGAGACAAGGACAGAACACAGAGAACGTTTGTCAAGCCCAACAAGTTGATTCATGTGCAGAAATCCCCCAAGTGCGTTTACAGATTGAATTGGAAAAACTCTCAGCTGCTTCTGGTTGAAAATTCCACTGAAACCCTTCACTGGCTACCTGTGCCTTCAGCACAGATAGTTGCCAACGCTTGAACCACAGTCTACAAGTGCAAACGCACATGATCAGAGATACGGGAGCGGCGTGTGGCTTCAAGATGTCTGTGTCATCTGCAAGCCAATGGTTTCCTGCATATTTGCCGTGAATACACATCGCTGACTCTATAACTGTGCTGTAGCCCACAACGTTTGACATGGCTTCCCTGGTGGGGCGCTTGGATTTTGAACTTAACAACACTAGATGCTTGAACGTATTGAGCAATGGGGCAGGACTTCTTTGGTTGGCAGGCATACCTTTATGAAGAGCTCCAATGACTGGGAAGGAACAGTTATAGATCTGCAACTGTACTGTATGACAGCCACTAGCCACTTGTGTCTTTTGACACTTGAATGTGGCTAGTTTAAATTAAGATGTGCTGTAGCTATAAAATGTACACTAAATCTCAAAGATTAGGTACCAAAAAAGAGTCAAACAACTCATTGATAAATTTTTGGGGTTTTTTTCATTCAAGTACAGTTGATTTACAATGTTCTGCTAGTTTAAGGTGCACAGTAAAGTGATTCATTGATTTTATATATATATATATATACACATACATACATTTTCTTTCTCAGATTCTTTCCCCTTATAGGTTTTTACAAAACATGGAGTATAGTTCCCTGTGCTATACAATATATTGTTGATGGTTATCTATTTTATATATGCTGTTGTTTACTCACTAACTCATGTCCCACTCTTGCAATCCCATAGATTTTAGCCCACCAGGCTTCTCTGCCCATGGGATTTCCCAGGCAAGAATACTAGAGTGGGTTGCCATTTCCTTCTTTTTCCTTCTCCAGGGGATCTTCCCGATCCAGGGATGGAACCCTTGTCTCCAGCATCTCCTGCATTGGCAGACAGATTCTTCACCACTGAGCCACCTGAGAAGCCCATTTATACAGTAGTGTGGATGTTTAACCCCAAACTCCTAATTTATCCTTCCCTCATTAAAAACTTTTTAGATTGATGATATATGGTATAATGGTAAACTGGCTACACTAGATTAAGTAAAATGTTACTACAATGTCCAGACAAGGCAATGGCACCCCACTCCGGTGTTCTTGCCTGGAGAATCCCAGGGATGGGGTCGCACAGAGTCGGACACGACTGAAGTGGCTTAGCAGTAGCAGTAGCAGTACTACAATGTCACTTATCCTTTTTTACTTTTTGTGTGTGAGCACTAGAAAAATTTAGCTTGCACATATGGCTCACATTATATCATGACTGTACAGTGCTGACTCAGAGTACTTATTAAAACCAGAGTCTCATAGAAGTGGCGCAGGAATCTGCATGCTTAATAAGCACCCAGGTGATTGAGATCATTGCCATTTGGGGACAGCGATGTAGCAGGCGCTGACATGGACCCCAAGGCAGAACACCTGAATTCTAAACTTGTTTCAAATTCTCTCTCATCAGCATAATGCAGAGCTTGGAGCAGACCTAGAAAGTTGCATGGCTTAAGGCTTCCAGTTCCATTGCTGCTGCTTAGTCTCTTGGTCATGTCCGACCCTCTGCAGCCCCATGGATTGTAGCCCACCAGGCTTTTCCATCCATGGAACTTGTCAAGCAATAACACTGAAGTGGGTTGCCATTTCCTACTCCCGGGGAGCTTCCTAACCCAGGGATCAAACACGTGTCTCTTGCATATCCTACTTTGGCAGGTGGATTCTTATAATTAGTGCCACCTGGGAAGCCCTCCAGCCCCATTGCCCACTATTCATCCATTTGTGAGATTCCCAGAGCTGATTGGATCCCAGTGGATAACAACTTCAGGCCATTTTTAACCTTATGAACTATTCACTTCATTCCTCCAAGAGAACTCTGACAAAAGATGGCAAACAAGTCTTTAAATCTTTTACAATTTATCTTCAGCATGGGAAAAGGTCTTCCACTGGGGGAGAGGGGGTGAGGAATGACTCATTCAAAATATTTCTAAAAGTAACCAATGAAATAAGTAAGCAATGCCATGTGGTTTTGGAGGAGGAAAGATAGGAAGCAGAGAAGGAAGTGGGTAAGTCCCACTTTCATCTAAACCCCGAGTGCACTTTGGGAAAAGGTGTGGATCCCTGGATCCCTGACTATCAAGCCCATCAGTGGGTGGGTGTTAGATTTGAGATGATAGAATTTCAAGTAAATTCTTGAAATTTGATGATTGAATTGATTGATTGGATCATGTGTGAGGACAAAGTTCACCAGACTGCCTAAACGTAAAAGATCCTGGTCCAAGCCTTCTCCTTAATCAATCTAACAGTCCTCACTGTTCTTCATCACTTAAGTGACATGACAAAAAAAGGCAAAAAGGGCCAGCAACAAGCTGGTCATTCTGCATCCATTTAGACATCAGTGCAGGGATCTTCTACAGCTGGGAATACCCAGCACACACAGAAAGATGGTTTTCTCCACTAAAGAATAATAATCCAAGACAGAGGGCTATAGCACTAGATGTCATGCTGAAAATCAAACACTTGCAGAAGAAATCAGTTCCTACATCTGGCTTTGCTGAGGGCTCTCCTGCATTCAGCCTCAGACCTTCCTAGATTACATTTTCCTGTCAGTTCGATTCTCAAACTTGACCTAAATGTTGGCTTCTGCCCAAGCTCACTAAAGCAGGACTGGTTTGCCCAACAAAAACTTTACCATCCCAGCCAGACAATGCTTGCCATCAGGCAGGAGGAAGACAAACAAACTTATGAGAAGTGAAATAAACTGAAATGAGACACAGATTATGAGTTCGCACCATGAACAAACACACGCAGAGATTCCAGGTAAACTGTGGTTCTGTTTACAATGAAACAGGACGTTCTTTTGGGACTTATCCTCCTAATTTATCTGATTAGCAGTTCCTTGTTCATATGATCCTCTTCTCAAAAGCTTTCCATTGCCCCATATGGTCATTTTACTTAAACTTCTTGCCAAAATGGTGGAAACATCTCACAGTTTAACTGCCTCCAATGGATTAAACATATAGACTAAGCAGAGCAAACTTCCCAGATAGCTTAGTAGGTAAAGAGTCCACCTGCAATGCAGGAGACATGGGTTTGATCCCTGGGTCTGGAAGATCTTCTGGAGTAGGAAATGGCAACCCACTCCAGTATTCTTGCCTGGGAAATTCCATGGACAGAGGAGCCTGATGGGCTATGTCCAAAGGGTTGCAAATAGTTGGACACAACTGACCACACTCACACACACACACACACACACACACACACACACACACATCAAATAATAATAGTGAAACTGACACAGTGGAAATCTCACTGACTTAGGAAAGAATTCCTGTGTTCAGCACTGTTGTTCATGAGTGTTATAAAGCCTTTTCACTGATCAGGGAGTACTAATCTTTGCCCAGCTACATCCTGTGGATCTAAACAAGATGCCAAACATATTAAACAAAAGTGTTTGTATTTTCCCCTTAGCTACTTTGTTCTGGTTTGGGTAAATGGATTTATATAATTGATTATTATGAGACAGCATTCAAAGTTTCAGAGTTACTTTCATTATAAAAAGCAAACTAACCAAGAAAAAAAAAATAATACCAAAGTACTACTTTACTGTTTAGTTTGTGAGATTACAGCCAGATGGTATCTTTTTAAAGTTACATCCTTGCTTTAGGAGTGTGTTCCAACCACCATGTCTTCCAGCCACACTGTCACTAACTCTAGGACACCTGGGCATGTCCATGTGTGGGACACCTCAGGTGACAGCTCACCGCAGTAAATGACAGCTTGAGACCCAGGAATAAGCACCAAAATGGACAACACAGACTGCAGAGGAAACTTCAAAAAAACAAAATACCTATCTCTCTCTTCTCATGCAGTATATTCGCACTTGTACTTGGACACGCATGTGTGCGTGTGTGAGTGTTACACATATGCATATGTTCTCCCAGACTGTCTCAAGCTTACTGAATCAGCAATGACTCAGAGTCCAGTGGGCTGACCTCTTGCTGCAGAGCAAAAATTCCAGCGCATAGGAGTTCTTTTGTTTTCCTACAAGAAAAGAATGAAGAAGATGGCAGGGATGGATCATTAAAATGCTTCTGTTTAAATGAGAGAAAAAGAGAGAAGTTCCCTGGTGGTTCAGTGGTTGAGACTCCACGCTTCCACTGCAGGGGGCATGGGTTCCATCCCTGGTCATGGAACTAAGATCCTGCATGGCACACAGAATGGTCAAAATTAATCAGTTAATTATGGAGAAAGAAGGAATCAAATTAAAGAGTCCCAGGCTTCCAATCTGGAGTAACAGAGGAATAACAAGGGGAATGTAATGGTAAAAATTAATGATAGCAAGAAAAACACTGATGACTCCAGGAAACCCTCACATCTCCCTTCAACTCTAAAACTGGAAATACACAACTGGAGTGCCAGTGAGGCAGGGTGTACAGGTGTGTGAGTTCCATGCTTCAAGCTACATGTCACTTCACCACAAGCGTGAAGGCAGAGGTCCTAGAAGACATGTCAAATCCCCGAGATGGGAGGGAGAGGGGAGAGGCTATGGAAAAGTTAGCAATGGTAGTCACAGCTAGAGGTGCCCAGAAGAGGTGGAGAGAGCAAATCCCCATCCAAGGCAAGGTGAGAGGGCACTTTCAGAACAAACAGGTGGTCATGATGCCAGATGCTAGAAAGAGATGTGGAAAGAGAGAGAGAGGACTGAGATGCAGCCAGTAGTTTTGTCAATAATGTGGTCATGAGGATCCTTGGTGGCATATTTGCAATAGAGTGGCGAGGCAACACCAAGTGGGATAAAAGTACATCTCACACTGCCTCTAAACAAATGCCAGTAAAGAGACACCCCGCTTGAGAAGACAGATTAGCAAATCTAGGAAAGAAACACAGTGTGGAAGGAAAACTTGCATCCAAATAGCTGTGAGATTTGGGGGTATGAGCTGTATGGATAAAGGCTGGTTAACTGCAATGGGATGGAAGAAATTTGAAGGGACCCAACCTAGAACTTGAAGGAGTCACTGGAGTGGCGACAGGGTAAAAGAGACCCTGGGAGCAGGCAGATCCAGCCTCCAAACCCAGTCCAGAAAAGACCCAGTGTCCCAAAGGGCTTGCAGCCACCAGCCACAAGTCACCGGTGGAGGCAGACAGCTTGGGAATGAGGTGAGGGAACGGGGCCTATTTGTCAATGTGGCGAGCTGTCATGTTTTCCAGCAAATAAACTGAACCAGGAGCAGGGAGGAAGCAGCAGCAGGAGCTAGTCTAGGGGGTGGCGAGAAAGACAAACAGCCTCAGAGAAGCAGGGCAGATAAATGGGGTCCCACCAGTGGACTCTGACCCAGGGGCAATACGCCAGCCCCTGAGGGGCTGTCGAGGACGAACAGAAAGGGCTGGTCCAACAGGAGTGGGGATACTGAGTGTCAGGCAGATCCCCAGGCAGGGGCTGGGGCCCCATGACTTCGTAGAAGAAGCCAGTGGCAGACCTGGGTGTAAAGCAGACCCAGAAGGGCTTTGCATTTGCAGAGGGACCAACTGCAGCCCGGATCACTGGGCCAGGACCCTCGACTCCTTCCCCTAGTAGGGCAGAAAGGGCCTAGAGCAGGACGCTCAGGGAAGCCCAGTTTCATCCAGAAGATGCCAAGAGAGGACTATCAAGGTTGAGAATCAGGCAGGGGCCAGAGAAGTGATGCTTTAAGATACAGTGAGCCTCATCTTAGAAAAGGAAGAAGGTAAGGGAGAGTCTTTGTGTCTCAGCTGGTAAAGAATCCACCTGTGATGCGGGAGACCTGGGTTCAATCCCTGGGTTGGGAAGATTGCTTGGAGAAGCGAATGGCTTAATGGCTTCCAGGATTCTGGCCTAGAGAATTCCATGGACTGTACAGTACAGTCCATGGGGTCGCAAAGATTCGGACATGACTGAACAACTTGCACTTTCACTTTCAAGGGAGAGTCCAGAGATAGTCATGAAGAGTATATTGTGGGGAGGAGACCAAGGAAGAGATGGGAAGGGATCATATTTGCAAGAAATGTGTGCCCTTGCTCTCCCAGGTCCTAAGCAGCCACAGACCCAGAGATATCGTGGAGCAATCACTCATCAAACACAAGGCACGCTTGAATCAGACCAAATCGGAGGCTGATCTATCTGAGTTCAAGGAAGGGTTTCTTGATTGTGAAGATGGAGAAATACTCACACAAGTCCCCATGAGAGGTTATGAGCGTTGCTTCAGAAATTAGTTTTTCACAGTGCCCATTCACCTGTTCTGAGATACTTTTAGGGTTCTAACTGAGAGCTGAGAAGTGAGTTCAAGACTTCACACAGGACAAGGCAGCCCTTTTCCTCCTCCAAGCTTGTCAGCTCCTGGCCTGGTTTTGCAAATCTTCACGTTCAAGATAACAGCTAAAGGCTCCCTTTCAGTGAAGTGACTGAAAAGGGTGAGCTCTTCCTGGCCACACAGAGGCTTCCTAATCATCAACTATTATTTTAAACTTTGCAAATGACCCCAAATTCTTAAGTACTGACAACGGCTCTTAAAAAGTTTCTGACTTAAGTTGTCACCTTAAAAATTGTACACTGGGTAAGTGAAGTCAGAGAGAGAAAGACTAAATATCATATGATATCACTTATATGTGGAATCTAAAAAAATAAATAAATAAACTTATTAGCAAAAAAAAAAAAGTAGACTCACAGGTAGAAAAAACGAACTGGTGTGGGACTTCTCTGGAGGTCCAGTGGTTAAGAATCCACCTGCCAACGCAGGGGACATGGTTCAATACCTCACCCAGGAAGATTCCACATGCTGCAGGGCAGCTAAGCCCAAAGGCCACAATTACCGAAGCCTGGGCACTCTAGAGTTCATGCTCCACAACCAGAGAAACCACTGCAATGAAAATAAATAAAATTTATATTAAAAAAATAAACTTGTGGTTACCAAAGGGGAAAAGTGAGGGAGGGATAAATTGGGAGTTTGGGATCAGGAGACACACACTATTATATATAAAAGAGGTAACCAACAAGGACCTACTGCGCAGCACAGGGAACTATATTCAATATCCTGTAAAAACTTATAATGGAAAAGACTCCAAAAATATATATATGTACATAGACTCATAGGAAAAGACCCGGATGATGGGAAAGATCAATAGCAGGAGGAGAAGGGAACAGAGGATGAGATGGTTGGATGGCATCACTGACTTGATGGACATGAGCTTGAGAAAATTCTAGAAGGTGGTGAAGAACAAGAAAGCCTGGCATGCCGCAGTTCATAGGGTCGCAAAGAGTCAGACACAACTTAGCAACTGAACAACAAAATACATATGTACACACACACACACACACACACACACACACATATATAACTGAGTCACCTTGCTATACACCTGAATCTGAATCATTGTAAATTAACTATACTTCATTGTGTGCTTGGCTTTTCTTTAAGGGGAGAATATTTTGGATTTGTTTTTTTAGAAGAAGGACCTGCACCTTTATATTAACATCTTAACCAAAAGAATAAAGCACTGTGATTCCTCAGCTGCTGAGTCCGGGAAGCTGGGGGTTGCTGGGCAATAACCCAGAGAGAACTTTCAGAGGACGAGGAGCTAGCATCCAGCAGTCTCCTGTTTTTTTTTTGAGAGATTAAATCATACCTCCCCAGGTAATCAGACTGACCTTAATAAAAGTTCTCAGTCAAGAAATGAAGAGGACACCTTGACCCAGAAATCTCTGGCACACATATCAGGAACATGGCAGGGATACATGAGGACAAGTCTGGTTCCAAACTGTGGTTTATTTTCAAATCCAGTAAAACATAGAGCATGGGTAAATTTGTGAATTTCAGTAAAAACAATTCAAACATGAAGTTGTTGGAGCTTTGGTACATGTATTTTTTTTGGAAATCCTCTTTTCCATTCCTCAATATCGTGTATGAGATGCCTAAATGTACACTTTCTTTTTCCTACTCAGTAAATGTATTTATTTACATGAGTTTGAATAAGACACACAGGCATCCAAAACCTAGGAGATAATGAGATACTCATTATTTCTTAAATCAATATAGACGACATTTTGAAAACATGATTTAGCTACTGGGAATATTTGAGTTCTCATTAAATCACACCCATAGGCAGTTTCAAACACTTCCAGAAGGAAAATAGTCTATTTCCATGGTTTGTAACCCATACACTGATATAGATCAGGAATCACTCAAGCCATACCTTTCCCTGCCTCCATCACCTGGCAGAATCTCCCCTGCCCAGAGGCCTAGGGGGCACAGATGACAGTCAGCAGGGAGAAGATACAGCAAGCCACAGCTGCTCTGATTTCATAGATGTGGGTTTACTCCACCCCACAGTGCACCATCTGATCTTCTCTCTCCTTTTATGTTTCCCCAGTCCCTTCTGCTGGTTGCCTCCATTGAAATCTCTTCTTCAAAGATCCAAGAAACATCATGGGACTTACAACGGGGTAGCCCTGGGCTTGAATCGTAACTGCAGGGTTAATAGATGCAAACTACTCCATATGGAATAGATAGACAACAAGGTCCTACTGCCCGAAAAATTGATGCCTTTGAACTGTGGTGTTGGAGAAGACTCTTGAGAGTCCCTTGGACAGCAAGGAGATCCAACCAGTCCATCCTAAAGGAGATAAGTCCTGAGTGTTGATTGGAAGGACTTATGCTGAAGCTGAAACTTCCCATACAAAGTGTTCCCATACTTTGGCCACCTGATGCAGAGAACTGACTCATTGGAAATGACCCTGATGCTGGAAAAATTGAAGGCGGGAGGAGAAGGGAACGACAGAGGATGAGATGGTTGAAAGGCATCACCGACTCAATGAACATGAGTTTGAGTAGGCTCCAGGAGTTGGTGATGAACAGGGAAGTCTAGCGTCCATGGGGTCGCAAAGAGTTGGACATGACTGAGAGACTGAACTGAACTGAACTGTATAGCACAAGGAACTATATTCAACACCCTGGGATTAAACCACAGTGGAAATGAATATAAACAACAATGTCTATATGTGTATAAATGAGTCACTTTTCTGTACAGCAGAAATTAACACAACATTGTATATCAACTATGCTTGAATAAATACACAAATAAAGACCAAAAAAGTTCAAAATGTGTCTCACTGGGCTAAAATCAAGTGGGCTGCATTCCTTCTGGAGGTTCTGAGTAAGAATCCACTGCCTTGCCTTTCCCAAATTCTGGAGGCAGCCTGCGTTCCTTGGCTGGTAGCCCCTTCCTCCCTCCATCTTCAAAGCCAACACTGCAGCATCTTTCAATCGCCCTCTGACTCTGTTCTTCCCACTCTTTTCATAGGCACACTTCTGATTACATTGGCTAATCCTGGAAAATCTCCCCACCACACCTTTAAATTAATCATATCCAAAGTCCATTCTGCCATGCACAGTGACCTGTTCACAGAATCAGGGGATTAGGATGTGGACGTTTCTAGGGACCATTTTTCTGCCAACCATAGCTTAGTGTATAGTGTGTTCTCAACACATAGGAGCTGTCATGGCAGAAGCAGAAGGAGGAGGAAGAGGAGGGAGAAGCAGGAGGAGGGGCCTAATGAAATTCATTTCCTGAATATTGAAAACTGGTTCCAAAGTGAGTTCAAATAAATACACGGATGGCTCATCCAAAATGTCTGTGAAGGAAAACTAGGGATATTTGTGGCATGTCATCAACTTTCATAGGCTAGCATTAGAGATACGAGCTAACTCTTCCATAGGAAATATGGTTTTAGTACTAATAAATATGGTTTAGTAATATTTACTAATACTAACTTACTAATTATATCAGTAAATATGGTTTGTATAAACCATTTAAAATCATGAAGACTTGAGTGGCGGTCAGGTGGTTAAGAATCCACCGGCCAATGCAGGGGGCACAGGTTGGATTCCTGGTCCAGGAAAATCCCAAATGCTGAAGGGGGCCTGCTAACTATTATACTGGCTATCTTTTGGACACTCATCTACGAGGAAAGATGAGGATGATTACAAATAAAAATAGCTCATATTACTGAGCACCTACTTTCTGCCCTGCCTTGATCTTAAATTTATTAATACACTTAATTCTAAACAGTCAGGTGACATTATTATTTTGTCTAAGAGAACCTAAGAACACAGAAGTTAGATTCCTTGTTCAAAATCTTATAGCAAAACAAAGATTCAAACCCAAGCCCTCGGGGTCCTAAGCCTAAACTCTTAATCACTCAGTTCTATTTTTCTCAATAATTAACAGATTCATTCATAATGGTCCTACTTACATTTTTCAACATGATCATTTTTGTCCTAAAGTATTTTGATCCTCTTAAAGTTAACAGTGCCAGGCATTGGGCTTTTCTTCTGCTTGCCTTTCAGAGCAAAGACACAGACCCATTCACTGCTTTAGTATAATGCTATCTAAATTCAAAGAAAAACTATCTTAATTATTTTAACAAAAGACAACACTTCATGTAGAAATGAGAATGGTCTCCTTGCTCGTTTACTGAGTGACTGCCTTGCCCATCTGTTGGCATCACCAGCTCTGGGCCTTCAGCCATAATGTGGTTACCCAAGAGCACAGAGATGATGTCTTTTCTTCTAGATGGTTTTCCAAAATGCCCCCAGCGTCTGACACCTTCTGCAAGGCTAGACTTCTTCTCCAACATACCCATGTTGCAAATTTCTCAAATACTTCATGGATTGCATGCATGGTGAAAAACAGGAGCTTTGATCACATATCACACCCCAACAAAAAATGTTTATTCTAAACCTCAGCTAGAACGCTGTTGAGAACAAAACCGTTTGAAGGGTTTCCTCTCACAATGTTAACGAAATAGAGGTGTATGGAAAAAAGCAGTTTCAGAAACTGGGCTGAAAGTCTGGGTCCCATGACTAGACTGGACTGGAACCAGTTTACATGAAGGATTATATTCAATATAAGCTTTGGAGACTGTCTGGACAGTCCTGCCATGGCTTTGGCTGTCAGCACCTTAACCCTTTCTCCATGTTCGAAGACACTACCTATCTTCATAGCCTATCACCACCAAAGGTGAAAATGCCTCCACCCCACCTGCTCCAACATCTGGTGGGGAAGGCTGGCCACGTGACCTCTGGTGGCCAATCAGACGCTCTGGCTAGGTTTTGCCCCTGGATTGAATGACCCAACTTTATCTTCCATCACCACACTTATCACTCCATTTATGAGCTCATGTGTTGAATTTCCCCAACTGAATGTAAGTTTCCATGAGGACAGTCAATTTTGTTCACTGATCTATTCCTAGTACTGAATATAATTCCTGGCTCATAAAAAGAATGTGATACATTTCTTGAGCAAATGAATAAATGAATGGATAGATGGAATAAGTGGATCCGTGTGTGAAGCAAGGTGAACTTCCCATTCCCTTTCCCACAGGATCATGCATGATAAGGAACACATTCCTTCAGCCAACTGTTATCAGAGAAAGAAGAACACAGGGGGAAAAACAAGATCCTGTTACTGCTTTGTGGAAGGGGGCATTCACTCCTTCCGCTTTGTACCTTCTTCTCCTGAGCAGAGCTCTACACACTCTGGCCCCTGGTGGTGCATTATCAAAAGGATATTTTCAAAAGGGCGGAGTATCACCATTTTGAGAACTGCAACTTCCAAAACTCCCAAGGAGAAGAAAATATCACAAAATGATGCAAACATACCAGATAAGAGGCCACTGCCAATCACCTTGGAGGACAAGGAGAAGTGTTTAAAAAACAGTGTTAGGCTAAAAAAAAGCTCTGATTTTTTTTTAACTTAAATTTATTTATTTATAAGTGGAGGATAATTGCTTTACCATATTATGTTGGTTTCTGCAATATATCAACATGAATCAGTCATAGGTACACATATGCCCCAATGTTTTTAAAAGGAAGAGGATTTATAGAATATACCACAATATTTAATATCAACCCCTTTAAAAATCTACAACAGATTAACAGCTATCATGAAATCTGCATATTTTAATGAATATACCTCTCCACCCCAGCTATATTTCACTCTCCATGCAGAATATGTCCAGCAGCCTCCACAATTACCTTATGACATGTATTCTAGAACAATCACCATCATAGATGTCCTTCACTTGATAAACCCCAACTTATGTATCTGCATTAGAAATTATAATATCCAGAGCTAGGGATAGTCTTCCAGAAATTATGAAAATTCAATATCATCACTCACCCTTTCAGTATCAATAGATGTCTGTCAAAGTAGCCCATGATTTCATTTTTCTTTTAGCAGCTTCTTCATACTGCACATTGGAATGGCTCCTAAGTTGATCGCTCCACACTCTTCAGATTTCATAAGAAGATGAAGCGTTGAACTCAGTGACAAACTTAGGATATTCACCTAGTTCCCCTTCTGCTCCACATTCTTATAAAGGACTAAAGAGATTATTTTTAAAATACTGGACCATAAGAAGGGTGAAAAATAATAAGCAGTACCCAACATTAGCTAGAAATTTTGAGACAAAAAGGCAGAAAGACAAAAACCAGACAGGATCAATTTGTTGGAGGAAAAAACAACCAAACACCTGTGAAGAAGTCTTCTACAGAGAGGGGTGATTACACTGTCCTCCAAGCTCCAAGGCAATGGATCCAAGAAGCAAGAGGGGCAAACCCAGCAAAAAATGATAGAAGGTCAATTAGGTCACTGCATTTGGAGCAGCCACATCTCTCGGCTCTTCACTTTTTCCCTCTTGAACCGAGCGGTGACCAATAGGTTAAAGTGACAGACTGGAGCCCCTGGGTGGAGAGGCATCAGTCACCAGAAGCCACCGCAGAGAGCGGCCGGATGCTCTCCAAGGCCATCTTCCTCTTCCTGCACACAGGAAAGCTGTATTCGCCAGCTTCCTCTGTAGTTCGGCTGAGACAAGGAGATCAAACCAGTCAATCCTAAAGGAGATCAACCCTGAATATTCATTGGAAGGACTGAGGCTGAAGCTCCAATACTTTGGCCACCTGATGCGAAGAACCAGTTCATTGGGAAAGACCCTGATGCCAGGAAAGATTGAAGGCAAAAGGAGAAGGGGGAGGCAGGGGATGAGCTGGTTAGATAGCATCACTGACTCAATGGGCAAGAATTTGAGCAAACTTCAAGAGAGAGTGAAGGACAGGGGAGCGTGGTATGCTGCAGTCCAAGGGGTCACAAAGAGTCAGACATAACTTAGCGACTGAACAACATGTAGCTACTTTCTAGCCAGTGGTGTCAATGAAATGTACCCTTTTCAGGCCTGGTTATGAAACTGCTGTACAATTATCCTCGGTCTTTCTTCTCTGAAAGTAAAGGATCAAAGGAAGATCTCTGAGGGGGCCCGGAAGACGACAGTGCCCCAAGATGGAAATAGTCAGGATCCTGAATTCAAGAGAGAGAGAAACAAACCTTTATTGAGCTACTAAGATCTGTGGGTTATTTCTTAAAGTTACCATGAGTTCCCCGAGTAATCCTATAGCCCAGGAAACCCTGAAAGGATATGGAAGAGCTACAACAAAAAACAACTGCACACTAGCATCTCCATCAGGGTGTTTCCAGGAAATGGACAGCTTATTCAAGAAGTTTATCAATGAGATACAAATAGACTATCTCAAGAGGTAAGGACGGGGCTAAAGGAAATCATCCAGGGATGATGAAGCTCTCAGGGGTCTCAGTGGAGAACATGACCTTCCCCAGGCCTGAAGGGGGAGAGATGGAGCACTTACCTGAAGAGCCGAAGCTTTAGGGGAGAAGTGTCCCTCAGGGGAGGACTTCAGATTCTAGGCTGAAACACCACCTCTGCCAAAACCAGGACGACAGAGGGAGGGTGAGAGAGAAGAGGAGATCAAGAGTCCTGTCTTTCCTCCTGTCCTCTAGACTCAGCTGAGTGTCCCTTTGGCTGAGCCAACCAAGAGGCCGTGGGCAAGGGAGCCCAGTGATGCAGGGATCAGCCTCCCAGGGCCCATAGTGAGGCTGATTAGGACGGACCATGGATTTGGGAAACAAACAGAGAAGACTGAACACCTTCCCAGCTGCCCATCCTGCCAATCCCCAGGTGCCAGAGATGGGCACCTGTGATCAGAAAGAGCATCCACAGAGAGGCAAACTAAATGAAGATGAGACAATAACAAAGAATCAAAGATTTAAGGAAAGAGGAGCACAAAAGCAGAAGAAAGGAGGCAACAGAGTCTAAGGAGCAAATAAGAGGATTAACACATTTTATCTTGTGAAAATCCAAGAATTGGCTATTGCGAAGCCCAGATGGCACAGTGGTAAAGAGTCTGCCTGCCAAGCAGGATACTCAGGTTTGATCCCTGGGTCTGGAAGATCCCCTGGAGAAGGAAATGGCAACACAGTACAGTATTCTTGCCTGGGAAATCCTATGGTCAGAGGAATCTGGCAGTCTACAGTCCATGGGATCACAAAGAGTCAGACACCACTTAGTGACTAAACAGAAGCAGCATCATATCTATAAATTAAGAATCAACTACTACACAAGAAAATTTTTAAAATTTTAAGAATTGACTCAAAAAACAAAATATTCACTGAATATATGGAGTTGGAGAAAGTTCACAGTAACTTGTTGACCTGGAAAAATTCAGCCAAGGGATTATTTAAGACTATATTACCAAAAGGGGAAAATGGAAAATACATGTATTTAAAGAGTATGAAGTGCCAATTCCATCTAATGAAAATTCTAGAAATAGAGAACAGAAAAAATTCTAGGAATGGAAAAGAACAAATAATGAAGACAAAAAAAAAAAAAAAAAATCCCAGGGCTGAAGAAACATGAATTAAAGCTATTCATCAATTTCTAAAAGACCTACTCTTTTTTTTTTACTCTACTGTTGTACAATTCAGAAGTTCAAAGATAAAAAGAAAATCCTAAGTGCTTCTTGAGAGAATAAAATAGGTTACTTAAAATTAATGAGTTTCTGAGCAGCATCAAATTTCTCCTTGACAAGACCTAATGCTAAAAAGATAATACAGTAATACCTTAAAAGTTCTGAGGGACAATTACTTTGAATGTAGAATCTGATTCCTACCCAAATTAACTTTGAAAAGGGAAAACAAAGGCATTATCACAGACATTCAAAGATTCACACACAGGCCTTCTCTAATAGATTTAACCAAGCAGGAAAGAGAAATTAATTCAAATAGAGGAAAATGTGGGGCCCATGGATCAACAGAAAACAGAAAAACTAGTTAAAACATAGTTCACTTAGAGATATCTTTAAAAATTATTGGAGATGGGAGGGAGGTTCAAAAGGGAGGGGATATATGTATACCTAAGGCTGATTCATGTTGAGATTTGACAGAAAACAACAAAATTTTGTAAAGCAATTATCCTTCAATAAAAAAATTAATTAAAATAAAATTTTGACTATAATCTGCAACTTAAAAATCCCAGAAGACCTCAACATGGGAGACAGCAGGGTTGGGAAGTAGAGGGAAATCAGTGAAAATAATCCTAAACTTCTAGATTTGTTTGAAATGTGAAACAGAAATATTGTAGATAACAAATTTCAAATAATTAATTTGGAATTAATATTTCAAATATGAATTAACCTAACAATGGGGCTTCCCTGGTGGCTCAGTAAAGAATTTGCTTTACCAAGAGGCTGCAGTCAGCACTGGTGCAAAGCAACTCTGTGGTCCAGCTGCACGGATGGCAAAAGTTTCTTTCTAGGGCCCTGGATTCTCTGGTGGATGTTGGCTGCACCCTCTGGACTATTGTCTCTTCCTGTAACATCCTTGGTTTTCCATAAGAACACTTAGTTGGTGATTCTGTAACCTTCTCAGCCTACTTCCTACCCATAAAAGTTGGAGCTCTATTTCTTTCTTTCAACTCAATCTTGTGGTGCTTCCAGTCAATAAGGGCTTCCCTGGTGGCTCAGTAAAGAATCCGCCTACAATACAGGAGACGCACATTCAACCACTGGGTCAGGAAGATACTCCGGAGAAGGAAATGGCAATCCACTCCAGTATTCTTGCCTGGAGAATCCCATGGACAGATGGGCCTGCCTGCCGGCTACAGTCTATTGGGTCACAAAAGAGTGAGCATGGCTTAGCGACTAAGCAACAACAACAAAAATGGGAAAGGGCGCCTAACTCTAGATATGAGATTTATTAAATTAAAGAAAATAATACTATGCAAAATTTTTTACAATCTATAGGACATGATTTTCTATAAAAATATAAATCAAAAAAAATTTATCCAAAAAGAGGTAGAAAATGTGAGTAGATGAATACCTATATAAAGATTTAAAAAGCAGTCAAACTTGAACCCTTAAAAAAAAAATAGATGGCACCAAGACCAAATATTTCCTAGGGATTTCTGTTCCTTGAAGAAAGTGGTAATCCTTAAATTATACATTTATCTGAAAGTACACAATAGTAAAGAGAATCCAGACTCATTCTGCACAGTTAACATCACTTTGATTCCAAAACCAGAAGACAAGGTGAAAAAAGAACCCATAGGTCAAAGTTACCTATGAATGTATGAACATAGATATAAAATACTAAAAAATATATTAGCAAATAAAATTCAGAATATATTATTATTTTTAATTATAGCCAAACAGAATCCACCTAGAAAATGCAAGAGTAGGTCAATATTAGGAAAGTTATGATGCTGTTGGTTAGTCACTAAGTCATGCTCATTCTTTTGTGACCCAGTAGACTGTAACTGGCAGGCAGGTCCCTCTGTCCATGGGATTTCCCAGGACAATATTAGGAGAGTTATGATGTCATCGGGCTTCCCTAATATCTCAGTTGGTAAAGAATTGGCCTGCAATGCAGGAGACCCTGGTTCGATTCCTGGGTTGGGAAGATCCCCTAGAGAAGGGATACGTTACCCACTCCGGTATTCTTGGGCTTCCCTTGTGGCTCAGCTGGTAAAGAATCTGCCTGCAATGCAGAAGACTTGGGTTCGATCCCTGAGCTAGGAAGATCACCTGGAGAAGGGAAAGGCTACTCACTCCAGTATTCTGGTCTAGAGAATTCATTCATGGACTATATAGCCCATGAGGTCGCAAAGAGTCGAACATGACTGAGCAACTTTCACTTTGGAGGATTGAGACCCAAGTATTAATGTGGGTTGGAATCACAATAAGAGTAAATAATAAGGGTTTATAGGGGTGAGGACCAGTATAAAAAATCTCTATTGCAAAACGTAATGATATTTTTTGGAGAAGAAAATGGCAACCCACTCCAGTATTCCTGCCTAGAAAATTCCATGGACTGAGGAGCCTGGTAGGCTACAGTCCATGGGGTTGCAAAGAGTTGGACATGACTGAGTGACTTCACTTTCACTTTCTTTAATGATATTTTTAATAAGGTAAATGCAGTCATTATAGATGGAAGGATAAAAATTATAAAGATGTTACTTCTCCCCAAATTAATCTGTAAATTCAATACAATCGAATAATGTCCAACATAACTTTTTATGGAATTGGCAAGATGATTTTCAAGTTCATCATAAAGAGAAACTATTAGAACTTTGTTTTGAAAAGATCAAAGGGAACTATTAAATATCAAAACAGACTTCAAATCTGAGTTAATGAAAAGAGTGTGTTATTGGTACAGGAATAGAGAAACAAATCAATAAAATAGCAGAGTCCAGAAACAGAAACAACCCAATGGGAAAAATATGGATAAACAAATAAGTGGTGTGGAGACAATTAGGTATTTATTAAGAAAAAAGCTAGACTTCCCTTCTATACAGAATATTCCAAAACAAAGCCCAGATGGGTTGAAAAGTTAAGCATCTTTTTAAAAAACTATAAATATTAGGCAAAAATACAGAGAATAACCTTGGATAAAGTCATTTTTAACCAAGGCAAAACCAGAATTTCCAAAAACAAAAATCCTAAGATTTGCTATCATGAACATTTAATGCATTCATAAGAAAAGATTCCTTTTAAAATTAAAATACAGGAAACAAACTTGGAGAAAATCTTTACAACAATTAATGAGGGTAATATCTAGACTCTTTAAAGAACTCATACAAGTCCATAAGAAAAAAAGTTATAAAAAGAAAACAGGAAAGGATATAAACCAAAAATTCCAAACAATATAAAGGTACAAGTGTCCAAAAGCAAATGAAATGCTCTGATAATCTGGAAATTGCTAATTAAAACAAGAATAATGCTTTATTCCCCCTATCAGCATGACAAAAACTTAATAGACTGATAAAAGCAGTGTTCCTAAGGGTGAAATATGGGGGAAATTGGCTTTTTCATACATTCTTGGTAAAAGGACAAACTGATAAAGCTTTTCTGGTAAAAATCTTCAGAAATCACAATCATTATCTTTGATCCAAGAATTCCTAAAGAAACATTCACAGATGTGTTATATATATATAAAGATATCTGATGCAATATTGCATGAAATAGCAAAAAAAAAAGTTAGAAACATTTATGTAGGATGCAGTTTAATAAATCACAACCACCAATTGAAAACCATGGGCTTTTATACATAACAGAGAGTGATGTGAAAAAATGTCATAGAATATTTATACAGCACTATCACTTTTTTATGAAAACGTGTATAAATCAATGCTGGTAGAACACCTACAGCGAACAAACTGAAAACATGGTTGTGTCCCCTCACTTTGGCCATCACAACACACCATACCCAACTGCATTTATTTGTTTTCATGTCTATCTCCTCCCTATGCTATCACAGTTTTATTTCTTTTTCTCTCCACAGAGAGCACTCCACAGGCATTCATTAAATGGCTGCATGGATGTCTTACCTCAGCCCTGTCCTACTCAGCATTTTAGAGGTTAAAAGGATCATATAATCCAATATGTCTCCGTTTCTATCCCAATACTGCCATTTACTACTTGTATGACCTTGGGCATGTTACTGTATCATTGAGCCCCCCCTTTCCTCATCCATCAGAAGGAGAAATAATGCCTATGGCATTGTACTGTTAGGAGGATTAAGTAAGAAAATACACGAAAAGTCAGTAGCACAGTGCCTGGTGCTGTTCTTACTGCTGTGAATCAACTTGCTCCAAACTTGGCGGTTTAAAACAACAACAATTCACTGTGCCCATGAACCTCATCTTGAGCAGGGCTCAGGAGGGAGAGTTCATCCTTGCCCCTCCTGGAAAGAGCCAGGGCGGCTCTCCTGGGGCTGATCCATCACTTCCAAGGTGACTCGCCCTTAGCTGGCAACTGTTACGGCTGTTGGTTCCTCCCCCAGTAAATCATCTCAGCAGAGCAGCTTGAGTCTCCTCCCAACATGGTGGCTGGATTCCAAGAATAAGGATCTCAAGAAATAGGAGGTAGAAGTGGCCCATGTCTTCAGGGCTAGGCCCAAAAACTGGCACAATGTCACTTCCTCATATCTGTTGATCAAGTGGTTACAGGGCCCACATGCAAGCTGCCTCTGGACATGTATTACGTGCAAAATACACACACTGGGAGCAAGACCAACCAAAGTCTCATTACTATAAGTCAAGTCCAAGTCCAAGTGAAGCTCCTTATTGTGGCTCTTCCTAAAGAACTCACTGAGGGTTGCTCATGACCATCTGAATACGATGAAATATGACATCTGGTCCCATCACTTCATGGCAAATAGATGGGGAAAAAATGGAAACAATGACAGGCTTTACTTTCTTGGGCTCCAAAATCACTGCAGATGGTGACTGCAGCTATGAAATTCAAAGACTCTTGCTCCTTGGAAGAAAAGCTATGACAAAACTAGATAGACTATTAAAAAGCAGAGACATTACTTTACCCACAAAGGTCAAAGCTATGGTTTTTCCAGAAGTCATGTATGGATGTGAGAGTTGGACTGTAAAGAAAGCTGAGCGCAGAAGAATTGATGCTTTTGAACTGTGATGTTGAAGAAGACTCTTGAGAATCCCTTGGACAGCAAGAAAATCCAACCAGTCCATCCTAAAGGAAATCAGTCCTGAATACTCATGGGAAGGACTGATACTGAAGCTGAAGTTCCAATACTTTGGCCATCTGATACAAAGAACTGACTTGTTGGAAAAGACCCTGATGCTGGGAAAGATTGAAGGCAGGAGGAGAAGGGGATGACAGAGGATGAGATGGTTGGATGGCACCACCGACTCAATGGACATGAGTTTGAGCAAGCTCTGGGAGTTGGTGATGGACAGGGAGGCCTAGCATGCTGCAGTCCATGGGGTTGCAAAGAGTCAGATATGACTGAGTGAATGAACTGAACTGGACAGACAGTGACTAGTTATTTTCACCCCTACATGCAGACATGTACTCCACACACAATGGTGGGACAAGCACAGAATAACTACAACAGACACTCCTGTTCAAAAAAGGGAGAAACAAGAGGTTGCATTAGCACAACTGCAAAGCAATTCTGTGCTCCAGCTACATGGATGGCTGGAGCCTGGACTCTCTGGTGGATGCTGGCTGCACCCTCTGGACTGTTGTCTCTTCCTGTAACATCCTTTGTTTTCCATAAGAACACTTAGTTGGTGATTCTGTAGCCTTCTCAATCTACTTTATACGCATACAAGTTGGAGCTTTATTTCTGTCTTTTTCAATCCAATCTGGTGGTGCTTCCAATCAATAAGGACTTCCCTAGTGGCTCATTTGATAAAGAATCTGCCTACAATGTAAGAGACCTGGGTTCAATCCCTGGGTCAGGAAGGTCCCCTGGAGAAGGGAATGGCAACCCACTCCAGTGTTCTTGCCTGGAGAATCCCACGGACAGAGGAGCCTGGCGGGCTATAGTCCATGGGTTCACGAAAAGCCAGACATGACTGAGCAACTAACGCACATCAGTCAATAAGTGTTACAGTCAATAATTAGAGGTTCTTGCATGCATGCATGCTAAATTGCTTCAGTTGTGTTTGACTCTGCGACGTCATGGACTCCTGTATCCATGGGATTCTCCAGGCAAGAATGCTGAAATGGGTTACCATGCCCTTCTCCAGGGGATCTTCCCGACTCAGGGATCGAACCCACGTCTCTGTTTCCTGCATTGGCAGGTGGGTTCTTCACAACTAGCGCCACCTGGGAAGGCCAGGGGCTCTTACTGTTACTATGATTAATAACATGGATAAAGATACTAAGATGCCTTACCAAGCAGGCAATACTTACAGAATCTTTGCAGAACACAATTAAATAGGTAAAAAGAACAAGATGACATTTAATAAGGGTAAATAGAAGTCCTGTATGTAGACTTCAAGAATCAATTTCATAATTACAGGATGGGGAAGCTATGGTTTGCTGGCATGCCTGTCTCCCCAGCTAAGCTGTAAGCCTTTTGTGAGGGAAAATTGAGGGGATTTAGTTGACAGCAAGCTCACAATGAAACAAAAGCACGAAGAGACACACACTGTAAGTGGCATTCTGACAATGTAGCTTATGATCAGGATGGTGAGGGGAGTAAAACCACATCACAGGAGTAACTTTGAGCAAAGCAATGACTTCACCTGGAGAAGAAAAAGCCTCAGGGAAGTAAGACCAACCTGGGGGCAGGGGAGCCAACTTCATAGCCTGAAAGGCTGTCATGTAAAAGAAGAGATGGACGTGGCTCCAGAGGACAGAGTTGGCATGGATGGGGTGGTACCTCCAGGAAAGCTGACTTCCATAAGAGAAGCACCAGAGCCATTGCTCTCAACCTCAGAGGGTTACTGGCATCATGTCAAGAGTTTTAAGTAATACTGATGCCAGGACCCGCCCCCCAGGGCAATCCTATCAGAGTCACGAAGAGTGGGCCCCAGGCAGTAAGGATTTTGTCAAACTTACCAGGAGGTTACATAGTACTGCCATGATGGTACATGTGGGACTGACCCAGCTAAGTGAGGAATTGACTTATCCATCACTGGAAGGGTTCCAACAGGAGTCAGTATTGTGATTACAGGAAGATTCTGCATTAAGTGAGGGAGCAAGTGAGCTTAAAAACCCTCTATAGGATCCATAGATTCCAGGGCAGAAAATGAATCAACTGCATCACAGAGAACTCAGAGATTCTTCTTTGCTGAGGAAGCTGTGTGCTGAGGCCCACGTGCTCAGCCCATGGTTTTCCCTCTCTTACCTCCTGGAACAGAGAGCTGTATTCCCTCCTCTCCATAGCAGGGGTCTCTCAGAATAGGTTTCTCAGCCCAAATGGGCAGTTTGAGTCAGGGAGGAACCTGTTTGGAATGGTTAAGAAAATGGGAAGTTTAGGGGAGAGGGAGAGAGGAAATGAGGCACTTGAGCCCATGACCTGGGTATTTGAAATTCTGTGACCCTATTTCTACAGAGGCCCTCCTACCTTCTCAATTTCCACCCACTGAATCCTCAACCCAACTCCAGCTCTTTATTTATTTATTTATTTTAATTTTTACTGGAGTATAGTTGCTTGACCATGTTGTTACTCTCTGTTGTCCCACAAAGCGAATCAGCCATATGTATACATACATCCCCTCTTTTCTGGATTCGCTCCCCATTTCAGTCGCCACAGAGCGCTGAGTAGAGTTCCCGGGGCTCTACAGTCCTTTTATACAGCACTATGTTAGTTGCCCAGTTGTGTCCGTCTGACTCTTTGCGACCCCATGGACTATAGCCCGCCAGACTCCTCTGTCCATGGAATTCTCTAGGCAAGAATACTGGAGTGGGTTGCCATTCCCTTCCCCAGGGGATCCTCCCAACCCAGGGATCAAACCCAGGTCTCCCGCATTGCAGTCAGACTTTTTACCATCTGAGCCACCAGGGAAGCCCTTGGCACAGCAAAGGAAGCTATAAACAAGGTGAAAAGGCAACCCTCAGAATGGGAGAAAATATTTGCAAATGAAGCAACTGAAAAGGGACCTATCTCCAAAATATACAAGCAGCTTAATATCACAAAAACAACCAAATCAAAAAATGGGCCAAAGACCTAAAGAGACATTTTTCCAAAGAAGACATCCAGCTCTTTATATCAAGCTGAACTGTTCTCTTTTTTTGAATTGCGTTTCTTTCCATTTAGATAGCTAGCATTACCTGCCACTTTCTGTTGGCAAAGTCCTCATGAGATAGTTCATACTTATAAATCTGTGTCTGGAGATTTAGCTACCCAATTCTCTGCCCTTTTCTGAGCTCTCCAGTTCTATTTCTAGACCTTTCTATTAATGAAGTGCACTAGGGCATTAAAACATTCCAGCTCTTACCAGCAGCCTGGAAAGAGAAATAACCATTCTGATCATCAGATGATCCACTTCTGCCAAAATTGTATTTCACAAGCAGAATCCTTCCACGTCACAACTCCCGCCTTGAAAGAAGACACCAGTGCAACGCTGCAGCCCACACACCAAGAGCAGATACCTAGCATGTCTCTTCTATCTTCTTCTTCTACAAGAACTTGTTTAATTGTTTTTCTATTTTCAAATATGGGGATCCCTGACATTGAGCATGGACCAGGACAGGTGGCCAAAAAGAAAAATTTTCTTGTAATTTGAATACAGATGGTGGGGGGGGGGGGGGTGTGTTCTAAATCACAGCACTGTCTTCTGAAGGCCAAGTGCATATTATAAAACTTTCCCGGTTCATTTCAAGCAACTGTTGAGCTCATCAATGCTTTATTTGTGAAAGCAAATGCCTAGCCTTACAAAACATCTATTCAAACAACCATGACTCAGAATTCTGGGACTTTCCTGCCTGTCTGGGAATTATGCTTATGATACAAATGCCGAGTTAATAAAAGCCCGCCTTCCACGCGTCAAAGACCTTTGCAATCTTAAAGAAAGAGGAAGAAAAAAAAAAGTTGCGCTGGCAGCCCTTCTTTTGCTATGTAAATGACATTTGTGAGGCTTCATTGTACTTAGAAATAATCAGGATTTTTAGGTCAGTGAAACTACTCTGCGCACTGCACTGGTGGATACATGTCATGATACACTTGTCCAAGCCCAGAGAAGGAGTAGCACCAAGAGTGAACCCTGATGTAAACTATGGACTCTAGGTGACGTTGACGTGTCAATGTAGGTTCATCAGCTGTAACAAATGTACCCCTTTGGCCAGGGCTATTGGTAATGGGGAGGTCATGTTTGTATGGAGGTAGGGCAGTGTTTGAGACATCTCTGAAACTTCTGCTCAATTTTATTATAAACTTAAAACCTCCTCTAAAATGTAAAGTCTATTTAAGAGACATCCATGTAGAAAGCAAATGTAAGGACACCAAGAGGGGAGGGGTGAGTGGGATGAATCGGGAGATGGGGATTGACATATACACTAGTGTTACTATGCATAAGGGCTTCCCAGGAGGTGCTAGTGGTCAAGAGTCCACCTGCTAATGCAGGAGACACAAGAGATGAGGGTTCAATCCCTGGGTCAGGAAGATCCCCTGGAAAAGGAAATGGTGTTACACTCCAGTATTCTTGGCTGGAAGATTCTGCAGACAAGAGGAGTCTGGCAGACTACAGTCCATGGGGCTACAAAGAGCGACTGAGCATACTATGCATAAAATAGATAATTAAAGAGAACCTACTGTACAGCACAGGAAACTCTACTCAATGCTCTGTGGTGACCTAAATGAAAAGAAAATCCAAAAAAAGAGGAGATATATATAAAAACATAGCTGATTCACTTTGGTGTACAGTAGGAACTAGGCTTCCCAGGTAGTGCTAAGGGTAAAGAAGATGCCTGCCAATGCAAGAGACAAGAGAGACATGGGTTCGATCCCTGGGTCAGGAAGATCCCCTGGAGAAGGGAATGGCAATCCACTCCAGTATTCTTGCCTGGAGAACCCACGGACAGAGGAGCCTGGCAGGCTGCAGTCCATGGGGGTCACACAGAGTCAGACACAACTAAAGCGACTTAGCACACACATACAGTAGAAGCTAACACAACATTGTAAAGCAACTATGGTCCAAAAAAAAATTTTTTTTTAATTAAAAGTAAAGTCTATTTTTTAAAAATTAACAATCCTGTTGGAAGAAGGTCTTCCTTAGTGCTCTCATGGACTCTGGATAAATTTTGCAAGAATGCTTCCTCTTGAAACACAAGAAAGTATGGCTACATCGAGAAGGTTGCCTTAGGAAGCTGGAGTTTTTAGGGTAGATTGTTATCCTTTGAGATGTCTGTACCTGCCTCCCAAGCTGGAAATCTCTTCCCCCACCTCCCTGTCATGCTGAACTCCAACACTTCAACACGTTGAAATGTCTTCTTCTCGGGGAACCCATCCCTCCTTCCTTCTCTCCCTCATCATCCCACCTGAAATAGCCCCCATTTCTTGGCATCACACCAGCCTGTCCTTCCATCACTGCACCCCAGCTTTTATCCAGTGTGTCCTAGTGCTTTTCTCTCTCCCTCAAATTAAAGTTTGCCCAGTGCTGAGAAAGGTGTAATATTCTGTAATATTTATCAAGAACCAACGAATCGCTAGAGAGAGGTGTCGGCCTCCGTTACCAGGACCTTGCCCAGTCAGATCTCCATGTTAAATCACCAGAGGTGAATCACCAAAGTCCAGCATTCCCCTCCACACTTTTCTGACCCACCAGGTCATTCACAGCATAGATCTATTGGGGGGTTGGCAGGGCTTCCTAGGTGGCTTAGACGGTAAACAATCTGCCTGCTTTGCAGAAGACCCAGGTTCAATCCCTGGGTCGGGAAGATCCTCTGGAGAAAAACATGGCATCCCACTCTAGTATTCTTGCCTGGAGAACCCCATGGACAGAAGAGCCTGGTGGGCTACAGTCCATGGCATCGAAAAGAGTCAGAGAGGACTAAATGACTAACACTTTCACTTTCAGGAGTTCGAAGAGGACTGAGGGAGGGCAAAGAAGAAGGGATGGGGGGAATCATTCAGAAGCTAAGAAACCACACTGTCCCTTGGTTAAGATCCATAGACTCCACTCTGAAAGGGACATCACAGCCTGAGATATTTATGAATATTGCAACTATCACACTCCCTTAGGATAATGGCTTAAAAACACAATGAGGCAATTTATAAGCTCACAAGTCTCCCAAGCAATCAGTGGGAAATTTACTTGGAGGTTCCATGATTTGTTTGCCAACTCCCAAGAATACACACACATAGCAGCAGCAGCTTCATCCAGACCTTCTAACGCTCTCGGGTCTTAACCTAATTAGATGAAACTTGTTAAGTCCCCTTAGTGAGATGGGAGTCACCTCTAACATGCTTTTTCCCAACACCCATTATCTGTGTCACCTCCCTTCCCACCTTCTACTCCTCAACACCAAGCTACCAAAAAGTGTTCAGTGGCCACAGCCATGGTGGAGGAGCCAGGAGATACATACATATTCCCAGAGGATTTATTTGGTTTCATCCATGCATTAGACCGAACACAGGGGAGAAAAGTCAGCAAGTGCAAGGGAAAAAGTTTCTTTGATCTTCAGTCTGGACACAAAACATATTGACATGAAGCCATGAGAAGCCAGAAATGCCAAATGAGAAACCACAGCTTGACTCTCAGAATTAAACATCATTATCAAGTTTTTGTAGGTCCCTTATGGCCCCTAAAAGCTCCATTTCAAAACAAACCAAAACTATGGCTGGAGCTGAAGAGGCTCTCATAATAGGTGAGCCCGTGGCCTGGGTGAGAGTCAACGTCTTTCTCCGCTCCCCTTGCTCAAAGGCATTAACACCTAAAATCTTCACCCCCAACATAACTCAGTGCAGCCACTCTTTTTATCTTGGCAGCCTGTGGGAAACTTTCGCCAAGGTTCTGGGCTCTTTCAGTCAACATGACCAATTCCACATCCTTTTATTAATTACTAACCATTTCCCCTTGTAGTCCTTCCTGAAATCCCTGCTTTGATCTGCCTGACATGTCATATGGTGAGCGCGTCTGAGACCAGCCCCTCCCGCAGCTGACTCAGAACTGGCAAGCCTGGCAGACACACACACAAGTAAGGGAGACATTTCCTGAAGATGCTAGAGAAAGGGGAATTCTACCAGGAAATCTACAGCCATACACAGAGAATTCATTTTGTTCATTCCCTCTCGATTGATTGATTGACAGCCTCTTGGTATGTGCTAAAAAAACAAATTTCAGGGGTTATCATAAAAGCCCTATGTCCTGTCCCTAACTTATTTAGTTCTAGAAAAGACTGTGGTTTCTGAAACCAGTCATTTCTGATGAGCTGAATTAGGTTCTTAACCAAGAAGACTCACAGACAGGTCCCCTGGCAGCTTCTGTTAACTTTTCCAAAGGCACCTAGGTGTCTTGCAGCTCCTGATCAGGTCAGAACGGCTAGTGTTGCCATGGTCTCTCAGTTCGTCCCAACCTCTCCTTTCCTGACTGTGTCCACAAGTCTGTCCTCTGTGTCTGTGAGAGAGTAGCATTGAAACATATACACTATCGTATGTAAAATTAGACAACCAGTGGAAATTTTCTGTGTGATGCAGCGAGCTCAAACCCAGCGCTCTGTGACAGCCTAAAGGGGTAGGATGGGTTGAGGAGGGTGGGAAGGAGTTCAAGAGGGATGGGCCATACATATACCTCTGGCTGAGTCATGCTGATACACAGCAGAAGCCAACACAACATTGTAAAGAAATTATCCTCCAGTTTTATATATATATATATATATATGGTGGTGGTTTACTTGCAACCCCTTGGACTGTAGCCCACCATGATTCTCTGTCCATGGGATTCTCCAGGCAAGAATACTGGAGTGGGTTGCCATTTCCTTCTCCAGGGGATCTTCCCAACCCAGGAATCGAACCCAGGTCTCCTGCGTTGCAGGCAAATTCTTTACCAACTGAGCTACACCGGAAGCCTATATTTATATATATACATATATATATATAATAAATAATGTATATGTATACATTACATATGTATATATGTATATGTGTGCATTGCATACATATGTGTTACATATGTATACATACATGTGTATGTACATACATATACATATGTATACATACATATGTATGTATGCATGTTTAATGTGTATTACATATTACATATGTAATATATACATTACATGTGTGTATAATGTATATATATAATAAATAATATAAATAAGTAATATATATTAATAAATATATGTGTGTGTATATATATATATATATATATATATATATATATATAAATGGCTTGTGATGAGACACCTAGTCTTGTAACCAGGACATGAGATGTGAGCATATGGCCCTCCTCCAGCTCCACTATCTTCCATGGACTCCTCTCTATATAAACAGCCTTTCTGATATTTCAAATTGGCCTAATGAGAAGCGGGAAGTATTTCTGAGGGCAACATACAAATCTGTTCTCTCCCCGCAGCCTGACAACAGATGCTTCCAGGGAAGTCTGGGGCAAGCATTGTACTGAATTTAACAAAAATAATTGAATTTTTGGAGCCTACCCCAAGGATTGAAAAGAAAATGGCCATTACCAGCAAGCAGCTGATCTTACATGAAGCTGAAACTGACCACATGATTAAAAACATTAAATGACCAATGATTTGCCCTTAATGAATATTCAGATCATTTCCATTTAACAAAAAGGTGAATCATTTTTCTTTGCACAGCTTAAGATGCAGGTAAGCTAAAGCTCATCTTAACTTCCTCTTAGCAACCCCTGCACAGATAAGTCAGTCTTGCCTATTTCACTGCAGTAAAAAATAAAAAAATTTTAAAATGCCACATCGACTGTGCTTCTGCTGAAATTGCTGTCTGTGCAAAGATCAAAGGGGCCTTTTCCCCTGAAGATTACTCATCTACCATGCCCTGGCCTCTCAATGTGTCCTCAAGCGGCTCCCTCTCGTCCCGTGCTGCTCTGGAGTTAGCAGCCGCCTAGTTCTCCCAGCTATAGCATCTGGCTTGTAATGACAGTAATTGCCAGTCTGTTAACTTACCTCCAATCAAGAAGGAAAATGTCCTCAGGCCACACTTCTCAGAACCACATGAAGAGATAGGAATGAATTCAATAAAAGAAAATTATGCAGTCCTGTTCACAGAGTGCCACTAAGACCAGCAGGCTTTTTCTTCTTTCTGTTAATAAGAATATTAAACACTGCTGGGCCACAAACTGGAACAAAGACCTTTTGTCTGTTCCCTCCAGTGTCCATATTCTTGACTTCCTTTAACCATGGGAAACCCACCCGGAAGCAATTGGTCCTTGAGCATGTCACACCTCTCCAAGTATCGCTGAGCTGGGGAAATCTTTAAGAAGACACCTGCCCAGGGAAGCGACTGCCTGGGTTCTTGTCTGAAATGGAAAATGTTTCATTTCATTTCTTCACTACCTTTTCTGTTTAAATTTGATCCTTTTTGTTATTGTAGAAAGACAGGATTGGCATGGCCCAGGCATAGGATTTAAATGATCATTTTTGTCTTGTTTCTTACCCATGAAGCTGATTGGATAATTAGTTTGAATAAATATTAACATGAACTTTTTAAATATCATATCCATTAGCATCTATACAACTTCAGGGTTGTTTGTATATGCTAGATTATAATGTGATATGATCCACAGAGATGGGTTTAAAATGAAGGTATCTAATAAAATATATTTCACTCATTAATTTAATCAATTAATTTAATAATTTATTTCTGTGTGTTCCGAAATCACAGTGGATGGTGAATGCAGCCATGAAATTAAAAGACGCTCCTTGGAAGAAAATCTATGATGAATCTAGGGAGCATATTAAAAAGCAGAGACATCACATTGTAGACAAAGGTCTGTATAGTTAAAGCTATGGTTTTTCCAGTAGAGAAATGTTAAAGTTGGACCACAAAGAAGGCTGGTGGAGGTGGTTTAGTCACTAAGTCGTGTCAGACTCTTGCAACCCCAGGGACTATAGCCTGCCAGGATCCTCTGTCCATGGGATTCTCCAGGCAAGAATACTGGAGTGGGTTGCCATGCCCTCCTCCAGGTGATCTTCCCAACCCAGGAATTGAACCCAGGTCTCCTGCACTCCAGACAGATTCTTTACCAACTGAGCTATGAGGGAAGCCCTGAATGCTGAAGAATTGATGCTTTCAAACTATGGTGCTGAAGAAGACTCTTGAGAGTCCTTTGGACAGCAAGGAGATCAAACTAGTTAATCCTAAAGGAAATCATCCCTGAATATTCATTGGAAGGACTGATGCTGAAGCTCCAGTACTTTGACCACCTGATACAAAGAGCTAATTCATTGGAAAAGACCCTGATGCTGGTAAAGACTGAGGGAAGGAGAAGAGGGATGAGGTGGTTGGATGGCATCACTGATTCAATGGACATGAGTCTGAGCAAGCTCCAGGAAACAGTGAAGGACAGGAAAGCCTGGCGTGCTGCAGTCCATGGGGTCACAAAGAGTCAGACATGACTGAGCAACTGAACAACAACAAATTTAATCAAGTAACGTGCACCTACTTTAAATTTCTGTAGGGTTTGTCCTTGGAAACACTTGGGTGCTGACTAACGTCTCTTGTTTCTCAGCTCCACATTCTCCCTTCTCTATCCTCCCCTCTGACCCTGGGGCAAAAAGCCTGAAAACCACATTTCCCAGTTTCCCTGGCCAACCAGTTCCCTGTGGGGTTCTACTAATGTGAGGCACCAGCAGCAAGCTGGAAGGCAGGCAGAAGGAAGAAGCTCTGTTTCCAACTTTTTGCAGTGCTCTGGCAGCAGCACGACAAAGGTGGCAGCATGGCTCCTGGGTTCTGCTAAATGAGCTCAGTTTTAGCAACAACAGAAAACTGGGCTTCCCAGGGGGCGCGAGTGATAAAAAACCCACCTGCCAATGCAGGAGACTTAAGAGACACACATTCAATCCCTGGGTCGGCAAGATCCCCTGGAGACGGGCATGGAAACCCACTCCAGTATTCTTGCCTGGAGAATCCCATGGACAGAGGAGCCTGGCAGGCTACATACAGCCCATGGAGTTGCAAAGAATCAGACATGAGTGAGCGACTGAGCACACACAGAATGGTAACAGACAGCAATATAATATAAGCATACCTTTTATATATGCACTGGGAAACCAAAAAACTCATGTGACTCACTCTATTGCAATATTCACTTTATTGCAGTGAAACCAAACCCACAATGTCTCCAAGATATGCCTGTATCAAATTCCTTCTTTGAGATATCTACAGTGCTTTCTGAACAGAAAATTGCACTGATTGGAAACCGATTGATTTAACTTGTTGTACAAATCATTTAACTGCATTCGCAATGAAGCAAATTTTAATCAAATGGTTTCAAGATGATGCAAAAGTCATTTCATTCAGTCTGCCAAACCCATGGCAGAATTAGAAATAAAAGTTTAATTATATAAATTCTCCTGCTAAGGCTCCGTGAAATAAATAGGCAGTGAGTGGTGTAATCCCTTCTCCAATAGCTTTGGTTTGGATTTTATGCTTGTTGGGTTTGGGTTTGCCCATGTGGGTCAAGTGCTGGCCTGCTGCAGGATCTCAGGATTGTCACTGAGCTTGCACAGCTATTCCCTGACCTAACGAGGCAGCTATTGGATGCCAAAGCTTTGATCCACACACATGCACAGGATATAGACATTAGAGCTCCCCAAGCAAACTGGAAAGAGTCCCCGTGGGAATACTCCACGACATATTAATCAAAGTCAAATGGCAGAGCAAATTGAACTGGTTCATTAATTATGAAAATTCTCTCCCAAAGTGACATCTTGTTAACTATGTGGAAGCTTAGCACATTTTCACAAGGTCCTTTCTGTCTACTCAGATCTAAAATGTCACATTTAGTAATAAATTGAAGAGATTTTTTTTTCCTGTTTAGGAAAAAAAGCAACTTCATGCCTAACCACATCTAAATATATGTTCATGTGTTTACCTACGCCCACTAGGTAAATAGAGGTAGCTTATTGGTTAAAGGAAGTTCACAATACCAGGGTTTGTTTTACAAAATACATAGGAAGAACTGGGCTTCCCAGGTGGCTCAGGCAGTAAAGAATCTGCCTGCAATGCAGGAGACCTGGGCTTGATCCCTGAGTTGGGAAGATCCCCTGGAGAAAGGAAAGGCAACCCACTCCAGTATTTTTGCTTGGAGAATTCCATGGACAGAAGAGCCTGGCTGACCACAGCTCATGGAGTCGCAAAGAGTAGGACATGACTGAGTGACTAACACATAGGAGGAAATAGGAAAACAGATGCTGATTATTTTAAAGCCTCTAAAGCCATGTCAAATGGCCACATACTAAGTCACTTATGTCGTGTCTGTTGGCTAAATAGGGAAAAGAATCTGTGTCTTCTCTCTACTATCATTCAAAGGAACTTGAGTTCCTTGGGTCTTTTCTCTCTTCAACATGTGGGAATGACAAGTTTAAGTCACTAAATGCTCCTTTTCAATATTCAGACCTTTGACATAAACCGAGATGTTCATGAGACACTGTTTGACTTACCTCCTATGTGT
Organism: Muntiacus reevesi; assembly: GCF_963930625.1. Taxonomy (NCBI): domain Eukaryota; kingdom Metazoa; phylum Chordata; class Mammalia; order Artiodactyla; family Cervidae; genus Muntiacus; species Muntiacus reevesi. The sequence continues at coordinate 27,629,259 of NC_089256.1, forward strand.
CTCATCTACCCACTCTTATGACAAGGCCTGATGGCTGGAAATCCTTTCTGGATCAGTTAGGTTACTAAGCTGGTTGCTGTAATAAAGGCCAAAGTAACAGTGTCTTTAACTGATAGACATTCTTTTCTTTCACAGTGTGTCTAACCATAAGTGTTTGAAGGCTGTCACACTACCTGACACCATCAAAGTCCCAGCTCTGTCTTCCTGCTCTGTCACTAGGAACACATGGCTTCCACTTTGCCAGCTGATACGTGTATATCTAGTCCAGTGGCCAGATGCCAAATGACAGCCCCTGCCCACAGCTCAAGAGGCCTCAAGCTCAGAGGCCATTGGCCAGAACTTAATTTCATGGCACTCCACACCGCAAGAGAACATGGCAAAGTTTTTGTCCTGGGCTGCCGTGTGCTTGACAATACTAAAGAAGGAGGCCCATGACTGGCCACTTCTGCCATACTCTCCCATTTGTTAAGGTGCTGCGTGTCCCTAACTATTAGTTCAGAGAAGACATAAAATACATAATTGTTCAAGAATAAATAAACAAATGAATGGATAAAATCCTTAAGGGAATGCTAGTTTAATAATAGATATGAAGGCAAATCGCTAGGATATCCATGGTTCACTTCTTTGTCAAGCTCTCAGAAGTGAACTCTGGTTTTTATTAGATAGTTAAGCGGGTTTAAAAATCATATATTTGTACGTGTGAATCAGATTAACAATATTAATGTCCCACTGATGACTTCATCAGATTTTTTCTCCAGACCTTCCCAAACTCATACAGTTATGGAGCCCTTTTTCAGAGAATATTCACTAACAATTCATGAGTTGTTGTTGTTCAGTGGCTAAGTCCTGTCCAACCCTTTGTGACCACATGGACTGCAGTATACCAGGCTTCTCTGCCCTTCACCGTCTCCCAGCGTTGCTCAAATTAGTGTCCACTGAGTCGGTGACGCCATCCAACCATCCCATCCTCTGCTGCTCCCTTCTCCTCCTGCCCTCAATCTTTCCCAGCATCAGGGTCTTTTCCAGTGAGCCAGCTCTTGGCATAAGGTGGCCAAAGTATTGGAGCTTCAGCATCAGTCCCTCCAATGAATATTCAGGGTTGATTTCCTTTAGGATTGACTGGTTTGACCTCCTTGCTGTCCAAGGGACTCTCAAGAGTCTTCTCCTGCAGCACAATTAGAAAGCATCATTTTTTCAGCACTCCGCCTCCTTTATGGTCCAATTCTCACACCTGTACAAGACTACAGGAAAAAACATAGCTTTGATTGAATGGACCTTTACCACAAAGTGATGTCTCTGCTTTTTAATACACTGCCTAGGTTTGCCATAGCTTTTCTTCCAAGGAGCAAGAGTCTTTTAATTTCATGGCTGCAATCACCATCCACAGTGATTTTGGAGCCCAAGAAAATAAAATCTGCCATTGTTTCCACTTTTCCCCCATCTATTAGCCATGAAGTGATGGGACTGGATGTCTTGATCTTAGTTTTTTGAATGTTGAGTTTTAAGCCACCTTTTTCACTCTCCTCTTTCACCCTCATCAAAACGCTGTTTAGTTCCTCTTTGCTCTCTGCCATTAGAGTGGTATCATCTGCATATCTGCAGTCATTGATATTTCTCCCAGAAATCTTGATTCCTGTTGGCCTTTTATTGGACTGGAACCTGGTGGTCCGGAGTCAATGATGAGAAAGTGAAAGAAGGAAAGAGGCTAATATTCCCTGGGTTACACAGCCAGCTTTCGTGCTCCAGGGAATCAGCCAGAAATAGAGAGATAGAGAAAAAGAAAGAAAGGAAGAAAGAAAGAAGAAAGAGAGACACGGGGACCCAAGCTCTGACGGAGCAAAGGTGTTTTAATCCACACGGTGTGAGCATATATACTGTCTTACAAGGTAGTTATTCTCAGCAAAGATAAAGATTAAAATTCCAGACTTACAAAACATAAGGCAATCCTTATCAAAGAAAGAGAGTTGTAAACAATCACTTTTACCGTATGGTTCATAAGAAGGAAGAGGGTACTTATCACCATTTTGAAAAACTAATGAAGGAGATGCCAGGATTCCTCAGTCCCAGGAAAGGTTTGCCCCTCCCCTAATTCCTGAATATTCAGGAATTAATAAGGAACAGAGGATTCCTGACAGATCCAAAACAGCACACAGGAAGCCTCCTGTTAAATGCTTCCTGACAGATTCCAGTTTGGCTTTCATCTAGCCCTGGCATTTTGCATGATGTACTCTGCATATAAGTTAAATAAGCAGGGTGACAATATACAGCCTTGACGTACTCCCTTCCCAATTTGGAACCAGCCTGTTGTTCCACATATGGTTCTAACTGTTGCTTCTTGACCCACATACAGTTTTCTCAGGAGACAGTTATAAGGTGGCCTGGTATTCCTATCTCTTTAAGAATTTTCCACAGTTTGTTGTGATCCACACAAAGGCTTTAGCGTGTCTGACTCTTGTGACCCCAGGGACCATCCCCCACCAGGCTCCTCGGTCCATGGGATCTCCCAGGCAAGAATATTGGAGTAGGTTGCCATTTTCTTCTCCAGGGGCTCTTCCTGACTCAGAGCTCAAACTTGTGTCCCCTGGATTCTTTATCACTGAACTATCAAGGAAGCCCCCATAATGGTGGATACATGTCATTAAACATTTGTTTAATGTTCAATGTCCAAACCCATAAATATACATCACCAAGAGTGAACTGTTACATAATATTGAGCAGAGTTCCCTGTGCTATGCAGTAAGTCCTTGTTCATTATCCATTTTAAATATGTACATTTTACATATGTGTGTACATGCTCAGTCCCAAACTCCCTAACTAACCCTCTCCTACCCTACCCCCTGGTAGTCTTAAATTCATTCTCTAAGTCTGAGTCTGTTTCTGTTTTGTAAAAAGTTTGTTTGTATCATTTTTGTCTAGATTCCACATATTTCTCTTTCTCTGTTGACTTACACCTGAAATTAACACAACGTTGTTCATCAACTGTACTCCAATATAAAATAAGAAGCTTTTTTTAAGTCAGATTTTTAGAAACAAAATGAAGAAATTAGATTTCCTTTGGGGAAAAAAAAAAAGTGAACCATAAGGTAAACTGTGGACTTTGGGTGATTATGATGTAGTCAGTGCAGGTTCATTAACTGTAACAAATGTAGCACTTTGGTGAACAGTCATGTTAGTGGGGGAGGCTTTGCATGTGGGGCGTGGGGATATGTGGGAAATCCTGATATATTTTGCTCAGTTTTGCTGTGAAGTAAACCTCCTCTAGAAAAATAGAATCTAGTTCTTAAAGAAGCAAAAGAGAAGTTTTTGCAGAGCACACTAATGATCATGCTACAGTGTCTTTCCGAGGCTGTGAAGACAGGTTGACCAGCCACCTTCCATGACAGCCGCATCTCCCCCGGGATTTTCCAACAGTCACAGAAGGTTAGAAATGCCCGTCCATCTGCCTTCAGATCTTGATGTCACTGCAGGACTGAGAGAAAACAACATCAGAACGAAACCTCATGACAAGATTTCATTCGTGCTCAGGTCTGGATAACATCACTTCCACTTTAAGTAAACACCGAAAAGGAAAGGTTATCCAGACAGATGATCTTTAATGCGCTGTTATTTGTGGACTAGGGGATCGCAACCAGCAATCCCAGGAAATCTGGCATTTATTTGGAGAACACATCTGGATTCTGAAAGGGCTCGGCCTGACACCTTCAGAGTATGCCCAGAGGTCTTTGAGGAAGCGCGCTCATAAAGAGGATGCGACTGTGGGAGGAACTGGGATTGATGCTACTTTTATGCTGCAGTTCTTGCTCAAAAGGGAACTTAGTCCAGTTCCCCTTTGAAACAGCTTCTCAGCAGCAGGTGGCCACCAACCACTCACAAAGCAGGCACATGAACACAGCTGTCTTGAAATGTCACGGTTTTATAACGATTCTCCCTTCATCCATTTGAAGGCAGAGAGGGTCGATTGTTGCTAGATAATAGTCTCTTTGGAATTATGAAACTCAGTGTATCACACAGATTGGGTCATTTCTCCTATTCAGAAGAAAATGTTATCAAATACTTGTACTAATTAAAAGCTAAGTGTTGCAGACCTCTCTGTAATTTGCATGACTTAAGGGAGTTGAGTTGAAGAGGAAGTCCACTGAAAATAATTTGGAATAGTCTACTCTTCCTCTTCAACACAGCTCCCTTAAACCATGCAAATTAGTTTTCATTTTTCCACTTATGCGTTCTTTTTTTTTTTTCTCTCAAGGTTTTATTCCAGACTGGGAGACTTTTTTTCTCCAAATTCCTTTTTTTCTTAATTGAACTATAGTTGATTTACAATATTGCATTAGTTTCAAGTGTACAACAAAGTGATTTAGTCAAACACATATATAAATATTCTTTTTCTGATTCTTTTCCATTATCGATTATTACAAGACATCAAATATAGTTCCCTGTGCTATACAGAAAATCCTTGCTTATTTTACATATAGTGGTGTGTATCTGTTAATATCGTACTCCAAATTTACCCCTTCCTCCCTTTTCTCCTTTAGTAACCATAAGATTGTTTTCTATGTCCACTAATGAATTCTGAGTCTCCAGAAATTTTTTTAAAAGACTATTTCTCAATTTATCTGGGCAGGAATCCATTTAAATGAAGTTAAGTCTAGAGACTGAGAGAAACTAGATAACAAAAGAAATAATTATGCTAATTTTTAAAAGAAAAGAAAAAGCACAAGGTTAATGTTGGTTTCGGTAAATATTAATGAAAAATGTGTGTTATTCAGTGTAGTCACTGAAAGGATGGAAATATTTTCAAATGTGATTCATTCCAGTTGAAACAGGAAGGGGAGCAAAAACATCAGCATCTGACAAGGCAGTTAACCTCCAAAAGTAAGAGCAGCTCTGCCCCTGTGGGGAGGAAACCACCCTCCTCCCAGTGGGGGCTGGACCAGCTCACTGCTGCCAGCATCCTCTGAAGGAAGAATCACAGAAACACAGAGAGAAACAAGAGCCAGCCGGAAAGTCTGAGATAGAGAGGGGCTGCATCAACCCCTTCAGGACCAAGGCAGCCAAAAAATACCTTTCAAGAATAAAAGAAATTAAGAAAAAGCGGGGGAGGAAGTGGGCAGAGGAGGCAGTCCTCAACACTTCCGGTTTTGCGCTGCCCAATGGGAATAGACTTTTGCTCAAATAAACTTAAAATTTTTTAAGAAGAAAAAAAAATTGTTAACAGAAAGTTTAGGTCAAAATCTTGTTGGGAGATAGTTGAGCAGTTTTCTGGATTCAGGGTTCCCAAGACAAAAGTCTAAATGGCATTGGTAGGCAATTTTGGCGAGGAAGTCAAAGCAGACGTGGAAGGAAAAGGACTGGTCTCCCAGGAAAACACACAGTGGGTGGGCAGGTCTTGAGGATTTACAACTTGAAGAAAATGGCCAGAAGTTCCCTCTGAAAGCTAGGAAAAGGTACAGAAAGCACAAGCATTTAGGGACTTCCCTGATGGTCCGGGTGGCGCAGTGGTAAAGAATCCACCTGCCAATGTAGGAGACAAAAGAGACGCGGGTTCGATCCCTGGGTCGGGAAGATCCCCAAGAGGAGGAAATGGCAAGCCACTCCAGTATTCTTGCCCCGGAAATCCCGTGGACCCAGGAGCCTGGTGGGCTACCCTCCACGGGGTTGCAAAGCGTCGGGCACAACTGAGGAGGCATACCCTCCTCATAACTCCTGGCAGTCCCCTGGTTAAGACTCCCATTTCACTTCAGGAGACATGGGTTCCATCCCTGGTCATGGAACTAAGATCCCACATGCTGTACGGTGCAGCCAGAAAGAAAATAAAAATGAAAACTCAAGCATTTAAAAAAGGAGGGTTGTGAAGTAGAAGAAAGGCAGGACTTTGGCTTCTATGAGTCTATGCGCCTTTTAATTTCCTTCACTAGAAAAAAAACAAATTTGTGCAATCATACTTTTAAAACCCATGAGTAGAAAACTTAGGTGGGAAATATTCAGCGTGAGCTATCAGAGCACAGTCTTATATTTACCTACCTTCCCTGCAAGAAAAGCCATGGGCTCCACGTTACAGAGGAGTAAATGAGGGTCATTCATTTTTTTTGTTTTTTCAAGATTTGGATTTAATCTAACCAAGATAGACAACCACCCTAGGGAGGCAGACCCAGCTACAGCCTTGAGGTGCACTCCAATCTAGAACCTTCCTCTTGACTTGCCTGAGCTTAGCATCCCCCATTCGGCTGCACTGGCCACCCCACCAGGAAGCCCTGCAGACCATGAACTCAGTCGCCTCCCTTCCCCCACCGTCCCTCCTCTTTAACTTTCACATCCCTTCTCTCAACCTACTCTGCCACTCTCTTCTACATCTCAGTTAATGAGGTCACTACCCATCCTATTTCCGATGCTAGGAATATTCTGGCACATCCCTGACTAAACTAATTCTGTAACCTCCCCTCACACGGAGTTTAAAATCCAAAGCTTTCCAGCTCCATAGAGAAAAGCCCTTCACATTCAGGTCCCCTTCTACCTTTCAATCCCTGTCCACCCTTGCTCCCAACACGGCCACGTGTCCTACAAGACTCCATGGCCACTCACGCTCCAGGGCCCTTGGACACACTCCTTTCATCAGGGCGCTCCCCTCCTTGGTCTGGGGGACTGCTACCCCACTGCGAGGCTCTGCTGAAGCACCTCCTCTTCTGTGAAGAGCCTCCTAAGTTCCCAGGCTAAGTCTGTCAGTCTGACTTTCATCCTCTTGGGTTTATAGAACCCAGCTGACTGGTAGCTATTGTGTTTCTGAGACTCTCTTGCCCAGTGAGCTCTTAGAGGGCAGGAAGATAACTTATTCATCTTGAGGATGAGCAGTAAGCATCTTAGTCACCTTTACCTAACATTGCAACATACACACATCCTGCTGTGTTTTTCTCTGTAGCACTAATATATACACACTTTACCTGTTTATTTGTTTATTATCTGGCTCCCTCTGCTAGAATATGAGCTCCGTGAAAGCAGGTATTTTTTTGTCTATTCTGTTCTCCCCTCTGCTACCAAGTCCCAGAATAATACCTGGCATGAGTGCACTTGCATGCTAAATCTCTTCCATTGCATCCAACTCTTTGTGACCCCATGGACTGTAGCCCACCAGGCTCTTCCATCCATGGGATTTCCCAGGCAAGAATACTGGAGTGGGTTGCCATGCCCTCCTCCAGCGGAGCTTCCTGACCCAGGGATCAAACCTGAGTCTCTTATGTCTCCTGCATTGGCAGACGGGTTCTTTACCACTGAGCCACCTGGGAAGCCTAATACCTGGCATGTGGTGGACACTTAATATTTTGATAAATATGCATCCAAAAATGATTAGAATGGTGTCTGCCTATTCAATGTATTCATTGTTGAATGAATGCTCAAATTCCACCTGCCCCTTAGAATGTTCTGTGTTCTTTTCACTAACCCACATTGATTCTGGATTAATTCAGCTCATTGCTAGTTTTTTCCAAAAATCTAGAAAAACCAAATAAAGAAAAATAATCACCCACAAACTCATCATCCAAAAACAAACACTATTAATATTTACTCTATGATCTGGTCTTTTTCATTCCACATATTTTTAAATAGGCGTCATCATCCTATACATAAAAGTTGATTATACCAAGGTTCTAATTAATAATTTTTTAAATTTTGTCCCATATTTATAATAAATATTATGAGGATATAATAATTATTGTCTGTTTATCCGTGACATGTTACCCATGTCTGTTTATACATAGTTGTGCTCTTGATAATTTTCTTGTACATTTTATAAAGAATACTTTCTGAAAATTGCTAAGACATTAGATTTTTAAATTTTTAACCAAAAAAAAAATTGTAACTGTGTGAGATGATGTGATTCTTGCCTGGAGAATTCCATGGACAGAGGAGCCTGGTGGGCTACAGTTCATAGGGTCACAAAGAGTCAGACACAACTGAAGTGCCTCAGCACGCATGCACACACACATGAGATGATGTGGTGGATATGTGAACAAACCTAATTGTGGTAATTTACTCACCATATAGGCATACATCTAATCATTATGTTGCATACCTTAAACTTACTCAGTTTATATAAATCATTTCTTAATAAAGCTGAAAAAATTATATTAAAAAAGAAGGCTATCTTACCCCTTTTTTCTGAATTATTTTCTATGCTGTTTCTCAGTTCTTTGCCTAATACATGCCTAACATTTTGCTGACTGCAAAATTAATGTGACATAATATTGTTGATTAATCATTTAAAATTATTTACACAACCAAGTGATCATGGTTTACATCATCAGTAATAAATCATACTGATATTATGTCTTCCTCATATGAAACAATGAGAAAATCATTTCATCTTCTAAGTATTCTTCCCCAAAATCCATAACCCCAGTCAAATCATGAGAAAACATCAAGCAAACTCAAGTTGAGAGACATTCTAAGAAATACTTGACCAGTTCTTTCAGAAATGTCAAGGTCTTTAAAGATGAGGAAAGACTGAAAATTGCCACAGATTGGGGAAGGCTAAGAGACATAATGGCCAAATGCAACATGCTATTCTGGATTAGATTCCCTATAGAGAAAAGACATTCATGGGAAAGCTAGTAAAACTAGAGTAAGGTCTGTCCTCTCAGCAATAGTATTGTATCAATGTTAATGTCTTAGCTTTGATAAGATGCCATGTTTGATGAATTGCTGACATTAAGGGAAACTGGGTGAGAAACACACAGGAAATCTCTGCATTATCTGTCCAACTCTTCTGTAAATTTGGTTGAAGTGAAGTCGCTCAGTCGTGTCCTACTCGTTGCGACCCCATGACTGTAGCCTACCAGGCTCCTCTGTCCATGGAATTTTCCAGGCAAGAGTACTGAAGTGGGTTGCCATTGCCTTCCCCAGGGGATCTTCCCGGCCCGGGTATCAAACCTAGGTCTCCTGCATTGCAGGCAGATGCTTTACCCTCTGAACCACCAGGGAAGCCCTTTATTTCAACATAAAAAGCTTTTTTCCTCTAAGTCAATCACTCTGGATACATGACTGACATTATTTCACAGAAGAGCACAACTTTACCTGACACAACCTTAGCTCTTTTATCAACAAACTTAAATGACAAAATAAAAGAGCTATTTAATGGCTTCAAAATAAATTAGGGGCTTCCCTGGTGGCTGAGATGGTAAAGAATCTGCCTGCAATGCAGGAGACCAGGGTTCTATCTCTGGGTCAGGAAGATCCCCTAGAGAAGGGAGTGGCAACACACTCCAGTGTTCTTACCAGAAGAATTCCATGGATAGAGGAGCATGGCAGGCTACAGTCTATGGGGCCGCAAAGAGTCGGACACTACTGAGCAACTATCCACATTAATAAATTAGAGAGTAGCTGAGACCCAGAAATATTATTGTATTGGTTGTCAGTCTGCCAAGTCAGAAAAGAGATCAGAAACACGACTAGGTCAGTAAGATAGGTCAAAATCACCTTTCTAAGGCAGAAAAGGAGGACCAGACAAACTAAAGACAAGGTCCCCTAAAGCAGCAAGATGTGTTGGCCACAGCCTGAGTTCTGAAGTTGAATCACAGCTCATCTCCAGTTGATTGGGGTCCTCAGGAAAGTAAATAATCTTCCAGAATCTTGGTTTTTTTTCAAATTTGAAATTAAAATGGTAAAGTTTCTTTTATGGGGCTCTAGAGCAGGGATCATGAACCTTTCTTCCTAAGATAAGAAATAGGTTTTGTGGATCAGATGGTCTGAGTCACAGCTATTAAAATCTGCCAATGTAGTTTGAAAGTAGCCATACAGAACACATAAAAGTGTGGTCAGAGACTCAAAGAAGAGACTAGCTGGGGAAGAAAAAGGAGAAGGGGGAAGGGGGAGGAGGAGGTAGGAAAGAGGGGGAGAGAAGAGAAGAAGAAGGAGAAAGGGGAGGAGAGGGAGAAGAGATTGCAACTTTCATATGCCACCGGATTCCCCCATTTCACTGCCAGAACAATGGTGAGGAAGTCCTGTCTGCAGAACCCTCCATTTCTAAATGTAAATTCTGTTCCTGTATTAGCACCTTGGGAATACAGCAACTATACCACATGTTTGCTGTGTTATTTTTAAATATTCAGTGTGATTATAGAAGACAAGAAAAATAAGTGAGGTGGCTGCAACTCAAAGGCTATATTACTTAGACAGTAAGTAAGCTAGTGGCTTGTTCAAGGCAGGTGAAATTCACTGATGTGTTAATTAAATGATGTGTTAGCCATAGATGGTAAGTACACATATAGCATAACCCAGAAAACATGTATATCTTGAAGTAGTATAGCCATGTAGGATGTATTCAGATCTTCTTCTTGTAAGCAATCAGTCATATAGGATTGGGGCCCACCCCAGTGATCTCTTTTTTTGACCACCCCACACAATATGCAGGATCTTAGTTCCCCAACCAGGGATGAAACCTGTGCCCCCTGCAATGGAAGACCAGAGTCTTAATCACTGGATTGCCAGGAAAGTCCTGACCTCATTTTAATTAAACTACCTCTGCAAAGACCAAATCTTCAAACATGGTCACACCATCAGGCACTGGTGGCTATAAATTCAACTGGGATAGGGGACACAATTCAGCACATAACACTTGACTTTTCCAACTTCTAGAGGCCATATGCATTCCTTGACTCATGGCCCCTTCCTTCATCTTCAAAGACAGCAGAACAGCACCTTCAAGCAGACATCCAGCTCTCTGAGCTCTGCTTACGTTATCACATCTCTTCTCTGATTCTGCAGCCTCCCACTTTCCTGAAAGAACCTTTGTGATTACATTGAACCCACCAGATAATCCAAGATAACTTCCCCATTTCAAGCTTCTTTATCATGTCTGCAAAGTCCCTTTGGCCATGTAAGGATCACATTTACGGTTCTAGGGACTAAGACTTGGGCAACTTTGGGGGCCATTTTTCTGCCTAACACCACCGGTCAGCAGGTTCGGGACCTATGGCTACTGTCTGGACATCTTTCCAATAGAGCAAGAGTGTGCTGGCTACAGGCACCTTCCATCTACTGAATCCTTTGTTTAACCTCAATTCTAGTCCTTGTAACCACACCATGGATAGCAAGACTGATGCAGCAGATAGAGAGTCAGAACATTGCCCAGGGTTCTAGAATCCTGGAAGTATGGCCTCTCCACCCTGCAGGCACTGAATCTGAAGTGCGTTCATCATCCCACCAATTTCTCCAAACAGTGTGTTTCGAATTGGTTGAATAAACCATGTAATTTGAGCATATTATCTGGTCTGTGAGCCTTTCTCTTCCATGACAGCTGGGACAGTCTGCCTGGTGGGGGGTATTAGAGGCTGTAACTGCATCAAGGTCATTGCCCATATGTCATCAGCTTTCATACAGAAGAAGATTGTTGAGCTAACAGAGTGCAGTGAAATTTGATGGACGAGTGTATGGGGGCCTTGGGCTCAGAGAGGGTGGAGTTAGGTGGAACCCAGCAATAAGCAGCGCAGGGTCCCATGAAGGCCTCAGCATGAGAAGACTGGAAGTGAGCAAACATCCACCATGGAGGAGGAGGAGCCTGCCAGCCAACTTCCCCTGGCATGCTGCACAGACCAGTCCTGCCTGACAGTTCCTGAAGTTCATACCAGGCCACAGCTTCCAGGGCACTGTGGCAACTTGCTTTGAGGCAGCAGACACACCAGTGATCACGGAATAGTGTGGGAAATCTGACAGTCAGCACACCAATAGGAGAGCTAGGAAAGGAGCATCGAACAAAACTCCTGTTTCCTCTTTTGTGCTGTTTCTGAGCCATGACTTCCATAATCTGTGAAATCCAAAGCAGGACAAGAATGTTAAAAGACCTGTGCCTACAGATAGGTTTAGAACACTTTCTGTCCTTTTCCCAAAATACCAAAATCAGAAGCATTCCAGATTTCAGGAAGGAAATACATATTTAATTTAATTTTTTAAAAAGGACTGCCATTTGAAAAACATTAAAAGGTGCTCTTGATACCAAAATCTGACTTCTAGAAATCAATGTATTTTTATCTCAGGCTTTAAAAAGTAAACATCCTTTTAAGTCAATGTCAATCTTTTAAAAATTAAAGAGTTTTTTTTCAATAGTAATTGTCACATTTCACACCCTTATATTTTGGATCTTTTTGGAAGATAGAAGTAAATTGTGTCCTCTCTGGTGAAAGAACGCAGAGTGTTATACGCCAAAAACTCTGCCCTTTAGATTCCAAATTCTGTGTCAGAATGAGCCTCGTGTGTGTCATCTACATTAAATCCACCACAGTGATTGGAATAAAGTGTTTCTTTGAGTGACGGGCATCCTTAATAATTCACAGGTGACCACTCACAGATCCCTCCAACTGACAGAAGACCCTCTGAAATCTATAAAGCTGGGTAACTGAGCCCAAGCAACAGAGTTACAAAAGCAGTCTTTACTGACAGAAACCTTCAGAGTTAAGTTGGCAGGAAATACATGCTACTGGTGTAAGGCAAGGAGAAAAACAGCTTATTTGCAAAACAGAACAATCTGAGCTTTCCTACCCGCAGTGTTGTCTTATATGAAGAGATGCTACATGAAAAACACTTTCCAAACCTCAGATACAATCCTAGTTTCACAATCCCCTGATTCAGCCCTGAGTTTATAACAAAAAGGAAAACCATTTCAAAGCATAAAACGAACAAAACAGATAACTAAAAGGATGGAAAATTCCTCTTGAAAAAGTTTGTGTTTTGCTTCCATATCGACTGAGATGGTAAAGAATCTGCCTGCAATGTGGGAGACCTGGGTTCAATCCCTGAGTTGGGTAAATCGCCTGGAGGAGGGCATGGCAACCCACTCCAGTGTTCTTGCCTGGAGAATCCCCACTAACAGAGGAGCCTGGCGGGCTACAGGCCATGGCGTCACAAAGGGTCAGGCATGACTGAGCAGCTAAGCACAGTCAAGAATACATGTGCCCTTACAGATGGCCAGGAGGCATGTGACAAGATGCTCAATGTTGCTAAGAATTCAGTTCAGTTCGGTTCAGTCACTCAGTCGTGTCCGACTCTTTGCGACCCCATGAATCGCAGCTCACCAGGCCGCCCTGTCCATCATCAACTCCCGGAGTTTACTCAAACTCATGCCCATCAAGTCAGTGATGCCATCCAACCATCTCATCCTCTGTCATCCCCTTCTCCTCCTGCCCCCAATCCCTCCCAGCATCAGGGTCTTTTCCAGTGAGTCAACTCTTGGCATGAGGTGGACAAAGTATTGGAGTTTCAGCATCAGTCCATCCAATGAACACCCAGGACTGATCTCCTTTAGGATGGACTGGTTGGATCTCCTTGCAGTCCAAGGGACTCTCAAGAGTATTTTCCAACACCACAGTTCAAAAGCATCAATTCTTTGGTGCTCAGCTTTCTTCACAGTCCAACTCTCACATCCATACATGACCACTGGAAAAACCATAGTCTTGACCAGATGGACCTGTGTTGGCAAAGTAATGTCCTGCTTTTTAATATGCTATCTAGGTTGGTTGTAACTTTCCTTCCAAGGAGTAAGCGTCTTTTATTTCATGGCTGCAATCACCATCCGCAATGATTTTGGAGCCCAAAAAAATAAAGTCTGACACTGTTTCTACTGTCTCCCCATCTATTTCCCATGAGGTGATGGGACCAGATGCCATGATCTTAGTTTTCTGAATGTTAAGCTTTAAGCCAACTTTTTCACTCCCCTCTTTCACTTTCATCAAGAGGCTTTTCAGTTCCTCTTCACTCTCTGCCATAAAAGTGGTGTCATCTGCGTATCTGAGGTTATTGATATTTCTCCTGGCAATCTTGTTTCCAGCTTGTGCTTCATCCAGCCCAGCATGTCTCATGAGGTACTCTGCATAGAAGTTAAATAAGCAGGGTGACAATATACAGCTTTGATGTACTCCTTCTCCTATTTGGAACCAGTCTGTTATTCCATATCCAGTTCTAACTGTTGCTTCCTGACCTACATACAGGTTTCTCAAGAGACAGGTCAGGTGGTCTGGTATTCCCATCTCTTTCAGAATTTTCCCCAGTTTATTGTGATCCACACAGTCGAAGGCTTTGGCGTAGTCAATAAAGCAGAAATGGATGTTTTTCTGGAACTCTCTTGCTTTTTCGATGATCCAGCAGATGTTGGCAATTTGATATCTGGTTCCTCTGTCTTTTCTAAAACCAGCTTGAACATCTGGAAGTTCACAATTCATGTATTGCTAAAGCCTGGCTTGGAGAATTTTGAGCATTACTTTACTAGCGTGTGAGATGAGTGCATTTGTGCGGTAGTTTGAGCACTCGTTGGGATTGCCTTTCTTAGGGATTGGAATGAAAACTGACATTTTCCATTCCTGTGGCCACTGCTGAGTTCTCCAAATTTGCTGGCATATTGAGTGCAGCACTTTCACAGCATCATCTTTCAGGATTTGAAATAGCTCAACTGGAATTCCATCACCTCCACTAGCTTTGTTCATAATGATGCTTTCTAAGGCCAACTTGACTTCACAATCCAGGATGTCTGGCTCTAGGTGAGTGATCACACCATTGTGATTATCTGGCTCATGAAGATCTTTTTTGTACAGTTCTTCTGTGTATTCTTGCCACCTCTTCTTAATATCTTCTGCTTCTGTTAGGTCCATACCATTTCTGTTCTTTATCGAACACATCTTTGCCTGAAATGTTCCCTTGATATCTCTAATTTTCTTGAAGAGATCTCTAGTCTTTCCCATTCTGTTGTTTTCCTCTATTTCTTTGGATTGATCGCTGAGGAAGGCTTTCTTATCTCTCCTGGCTATTCTTTGGAACTCTGCATTCAAATGGGAATATCCTTCCTTTTCTCCTTTGCTTTTCGCTTCTCTTCTTTTCACAGCTATTTGTAAGGCCTCCTCAGACAACCATTTTGCCTTTTTGCATTTCTTTTCCATGGGGATGGTCTTAATCCCTGTCTCGTGTACAATGTCACAAACCTCCATCCATAGTTCATCAGGCTGTCTGTCTATCAGATCTAGTCCCTTAAATCTATTTCTCACTTCCACTGTATAGTCATAAGGGATTTGATTTAGGTCATACTTGAATGGTCTAGTGTTTCCCAACTTTCCTCAGTTTAAGTCTGAATTTGGCAATAAGGAGCTCATGATCTGAGTCACAGTCAGCTCCCGGTCTTGTTTTTGCTGACTGTATAGAGCTTCTCCATCTTTGGCTGCAAAGAATATAATCAATCTGATTTTGGTGTTGACCATCTGGTGATGTCCATGTGTAGAGTCTTCTCTTGTGTTGTTGGAAGAGGGTGTTTGCTATGACCAGTGTGTTCTCATGGTAAAACTCTATTAGCCTTTGCCCTGCTTCATTCCAAACTCCAAGGCCAAATTTGCCTGTTTCTCCAGGGGTTTCTTGACTTCCTACTTTTGCATTCCAGTCCCCTATAATGAAAGGACATCTTTTTTGGGTGTTAGCTCTAAAAGGTCTTGCAGGTCTTCATAGAACCATTCAACTTCAGCTTCTTCAGCATTACCGGTTGGGATATAGGCTTGGATTACTGTGATATTGAATGGTTTTCCTTGGAAATGAACAGAGATCATTCTGTCATTTTTGAGATTGCATCCAAGTACTGCATTTCGGACTCTTTTGTTGACCATGATGGCTACTCCAAAGGGATTCCTGCCCACAGTAGTAGATATAATGGTCATCTGAGTTAAATTCACCCATTGCAGTCCATTTTAGTTCTCTGATTCCTAGAATGTCGACATTCACTCTTGCCATCTCCTATTTGACAACTTCCAATTTGCCTTGATTCATGGACCTAACGTTCCAGGTTCCTATGCAATATTGCTCTTTACAGCATCGGACTTTGCTTCTATCACCAGTCCTATCCACAACTGGGTATTGTTTTTGCTTTGGCTCCATCCCTTCATTCTTTCTGGAGTTATTTCTCCACTGATCTCCAGTAGCATATTGGGGAGATATGCTACCGACCTGGGGAGTTCCTCTTTCAGTATCCTATCATTTTGCCTTCTCATACTGTTCATGGGGTTCTCAAGGCAAGAATACTGAAGTGGTTCGCCATTCCCTTCTCCAGTGGACCACATTCTGTCAGACCTCTCCACCATGACCCGACCGTCTTAGGTGGCCCCCCACGGCGCGCCATCTGTGACGGACCACGCAGAAGCATGGCCGTGAGGAGCTACCCCTTGCCCAAAGTCAGGGGTAGCGACTGAGAGCGCCAGGCTGCGACAGCGTAGGAGCGGTGGCCGAGAGGAGCTACCCCGCCTCCGAGGTCAGGGGTGGCGGCCGAGAGGAGCAACCCCAGCTCCAAGGAGCGGCTGCTGCCAAGCGCAAGAGGGCTGAGAGGAGCTACTCCACGTTCAAGGTCAGGGGGGGCGGCTGTGAGAAGATACCCCTCCTCCAAGGTAAGGAGCAGCGGCTGCGCTTTGCTGGAGCAGCCGTGAAGAGATACCCCACGTCCGAGGTAAGAGAAACCCAAGTAAGACGGTAGGTGTTGCAAGAGGGCATCAGAGGGCAGGCACACTAAAACCATAATCACAGAAAACTAGTCAATCTGATCACAGGACCACAGTCATGCTAAGAATTAGAGCAGTGCAAATTAAAGCCACAATCAGATATTACCTCACATCAATCAGAATGGTCACCACCAAAAAGGTTACAAGCAATAAATGCTGGAGGTGTTGAGAAAAGGGACCCCTCCTCCACTGTGGTGGGAATGTAAATTGATACAACTACTAGGGAGAACAGTATGGAGTTCCCTTTTTCAGAAAAAAAAAAAACAACAACAACAAGAATAGAGCTGCCACGGGCTTCTCCCATGGCTCAACGGTAAAGAATCCTAGTGCAATGCAGAAGACTCAGGTTTGATCTCTGGATGGGGAAGATCCCCTGGAGGAGGGCATGGTAACTCATTCTAATGCTCTTGCCTGGAGAATGCCATGGACAGAGGAACCTGATGGGCTATAGTCCATGGGGTGGCAGAGTCCAACACAACTGAACCGACTGAGCACACACACACAGGAGCTACCATATGACCCAGCAATCTCACTTCTGGGTACAGGTCCAGAGGAAAACCTTGGTTCAAAAGGATACATGCACCCCAACATTCATAGCAGGTTGTCTACAATAGTCAAGACTTGGGAAGCAACCTAAATGTCCATGAACAGATAAATGGATAAAGAAGATGTAGTCCATATGTACAATGGAATATTACTCAGCCACTAAAAAGAATGAAATAATGTCATTTGCACAACATGCATGGACCTGGGAATTATCATACTGAGTGACAGAGAAAGACAAATATCATATGATATCACTTATATGCAGAATCTAAAAAAAATTTTACAAATGAACATAAACACATAAACAAAGCATAAACACAGACTTAGAGGATGACTTTATGGTTACTAGGGGGATGGGGAGGGGTAGATTGGGAGTTTGGGATTGACATGTACTCACTGTTATGTTTAATAGATAACCAACAAGGACCTTCTGTATAGCACAAGGAATTTGGCTCAACATTCTGTAATAACCTAAATGGGAAAAGAATTTGAAAAAGAATGGATACTTGTATGAATATAACTGAATCACTTTGCTGTACGCCTGTAACTAACACAACATTGTTAATCAACTACATTTCAATATAAAATAAAAATTAAATTAATTTTTTTAAATGCCAGACAAAAACAAACAAAAGAATATATGTGTTCTCCCTTTAAATTCTAATTGCAGATATTTATACTACGGAATTAATCAGAGATGTGGAAAATGAGGATAAAACAGTATTTATTTCAGCGTCATTTCTGAAGTAAATTTGGAGCAACCTAAGCGTCCACCAACAGAAAAATGATTAGACTTAGTGAAGCACAGAAAAAAGGAGGAATAATATATAGCCATTAAAAATTGGGTTTTTGAAAAGCAATAATATAATATAATATGTTAATATAATATCAACATATAGTAATAATATATTCATGACAATGTAGTATGAAAAGGAGGATTTAAAATTATAAACACAATCTGATTTCAATTTTGTCTCTAAAATAGTAAGGATTTTTAGTTTCCTTACTTTCCTGTTTTTTCCAAATTTTCTACAGTGGAAATGTTATCACTTCCCTAGTGGAGGGGGTGAGGAATATATATTATTCCAAGAAATGGATTTATCCAAGAAAACTGTTCTGCTTTCAGTTCTACTGTTTTTCCAATAGCCCAGCACGTGGCTGGGAAAAGCGGCTACAGTGAAGGCTGCAGTAACCACAGCCTGTGGGCAGTTTCTTCCCAGGCCCCAGCAAGGCGTCTCAGTTTAATACTGTGTCTGCAACCCCCAGGGGAAACAGTACGGACAGACCAGGGAACCAGCCCAAGGAGAACTTTTCTGTCACTTCGATGATTCAAAGTCTAAGGCAAGGCAGCATTAGAGTGGGTCCTGTCTATTCAACAACAGACGATCCAACCCCCCAGCAATCACAGAAAAGCAGTTCAACAGACGCACTATCCTCGGAAACAGGTTGGCACAAAAAAGTGTGTTGACACAGAAAGTGCCATCCAAGTGTGTGTGTGTGTGTGTGTGTGTGTGTGGACACACTCGCCTGTGGGCAAGAGAGAAGGCTAGGGAGAGAGGAAGGGAAGGGAATGAAGGGAGGGAGTGTTCACACCATGACCCAAGTCTGCGCCCGGCTAATTTCAAAATTCGCTGACTCTAAAATTTTCCTTGTATTTCCAGGAGAGGGAAGAACACATTTCTAATCCTGACTAAAGAAGAGCGCCTTCTATTCCTTCTTCCAACAACTTACTACGAACACCACCAGCTTTGCCTGTGTACACAGTGTCTAGAGCACTTGTAACTAGTGCCCAGTGCAAGGGGAGAATTGAGCCCTTCTTTCAACAAGATTTCCTAGCCAAGGCTGCAGGCATTATCTGCAAGCATTAATGAGGTTTGCCTATTACCGCAGGTCTAGCGCGGCCATCGAGAGACATCTAGTGTTCAGTTGGGTGAAAAACTGGGCAACATACAGGCCACAGAAACGAAGCAACATCTTTACGCAATAAACTAGGATTAAACATCTAATGTGCTGCACACCAAGGTAAATTTGGGGGAATACAAGGAACAAGACAAACAAAAGAAGAATTTTCCATTATTGGTGTCATATTTGTATCAGGAGTTTTCATAATTTGTAAATATGTCTCATCAGAAAATGTCTTCCTTCTGTTTATGACAGACAAAACAATGCCCCAGATTCAACACAGAGTGTCTATCAAAGGAAAGCCAAATTATTTGCTTTCTCCTGGTAAGACGATGATTTTCAAAAAGCTCTAGGAATAAAAGAATGTTCTGTTAACAATTCCAAATTTGCAATCCTTACAAACAGACTGGTTTCTTTCTTTGATTTTTTTCTCCCAACCCAGAGGACTGAACAGTATAGAAACAGTGCTTTAAGAGTGAGTTTATTTAAATTTTGTTCTGATAAGTTTAGAAATTAATTTCATCACATGCTTTATGTTAATTGACTCAAGCATTAGGTTCACAAACTAACCAAAAGAAAATATAAGGTTAACATTCTGAATTCAGGTCTTTATAACACTATCAATGGTTTGTACACAGAAACTTTTCCATGCTAAGAATGGATAGGTATGTGTGTGTGCATGTGTATCTTTAACCTTTGAATACCTCCATCACTAAGAAATGTCTATACGTGGAAATTCTAAGCTCTTTTTTATCTTGCAATGTATTGCAAATATAAAATGGCACATTACAAATCACTCTATCATACATTTCTTTTTCTTACAAGAGAAGGAAAACAGTTCAATACTCTGTCCTTGGAGCGCTAGAGAGGTCTGTGAGCTATCTTAAGAAAGGTTGGTAGGTTTCTTCCAGGGTGAGCCAATAGCAGTTCAGTTACCCGATCTCATAAGACCCATATAAGTAAAAGCAACTCAACTTAGAGATTAACCTATTTAGGGGTTTTGTGAATAAGAAACACAGGATATGACATTTATTTCAAAAGCAAAGACTAAGAAATATTGAATTATTCTATAAATTCAGTAAGTGAAAATAAGCTTCCGTTCTACATTATGTACATTTCAGGAAAATACATAGTGATGCGGCAGGGAGGGAGTCTGGGAAAAAAGACAGATTATGAGACCAACCTAGGTCTTATCATTTGCCACTTGCCATGAAGGCAGAATGGCTTTCTTTGGGAAGAAAATCTCAACCGTTTAGACTCAAAGGTTGAGTAAATCTGGCCAAAATTTTTTAATTTAAAAATATGTTTAACCATTGTCATTTGATATCTCTTTGTCCTTCCTCATTTCCTCCCCAAATCGCCAGAGTGCCACTTCATACAGCCCTCCCAAACCCCTCCAGCCCACAGCAGGGCATCCTTGGAGCTGGCTGAGGCTCTGTAACCTGCTTCATCACCCTGCTCCTCTGTCCCAACAGACTGTGACTTTTCTTTACAGACCCGCAGATCCTTTGCATGGTTGCCATTGTCCAGTGGCTAGATCGCATCTGACTCTTTGCAGCCCCATGAACTGCAGCATGGCAGGCTTCCTGTCCTTCACTATCTCCCAGAGTTTGCTCAAACTCATGTCCATCGAGTTGGTGATGCCATCCAACCATCTTATCCTCTGTCACCCTCTTCTTTTGCCTTCAATCTTTCCTATCACAAGAGTTCTGTTCAAGTAGTCGGCTCTTCTCATCAGGTGGCCAAAATATTGGAGCTTCAGCTTCAGTATCAGTTCTTCCAATTAATATTCAGGATTGATTTCCTTTAGGAATGATTGGTTTGATCTCCTTGTTGTCCAAGTGACTCTCAAAAGTTTTCTCCAGCACCACAGTTTGAAAGCATCAGTTCTTTGGCAGTCAGCCTTCTTTACGGTCACATCCATATATGACTACTGGGAAAAGCATGGTTTGACTGTATGGAGCTTTGTCAGCAAAGTGATGTCTCTGCTTTTTAATATTCTGCCTAAGTTTGTCATAGCTTTCCCTCCAAGGAGAGAGTGTTTTTTAATTTCATGGCTTCAGTCACCATCCACAGTGATATTAGAGCCCAAGAAGATAAAATCTGACACTGTTTCCATTTTTTTCCCCACCTATTTGCAATGGAGTGATGGGACTAGATGATCCATGATCTTAGTTTTTTGAATGTTGAGTTTTAAACCAGCATTTTCACTCTCTTCTTTCACCCTCATCAAGAGGTTCTTTAGTTCCTCTCCACTTTCTGCCGTTAGAGTAGTATCATCTGCACACCTGAGGTTGTTGATATTTCTCCTGGCAGTCTTAATTCCAGCTTGTGATTCATCCAAACTTGCATGGTACCTGCCTGTAGAAAAACCAGGGAAGGGAGAACACTGCATTTCCTGCCTGTCACAGGTGAAACCCTTTTTTCTCATTCATTTGTACAGTCAGGCCTCTGGAACAGCTCACCTGCCACAGTCTCCTTCTCAACAGGCATCTTCCATGTAACTTTGAATCACAGCATCATATCAAGCTGAGCCCGCCCAGGAAGGCGCTGAGATGAGGCTTGAGTGAGAAGCGTCTGACCCCATGCGTGTTGCATATACATGGTGCACACACACATTCACACACACACACACACACACACACACAAACACACACGCGGTCTTTAGTCATGAAAATTTTATGAGATGAATGAATAACTGGCCAACACTGCTATGTCAGAAGAAAGGGCCTCATGCTTCCAAATGAAAAATACCCAGAGAAATTACTAAAAGAGTTACAGTGATGAATCAAATTGGCAGATTTAGAATTCACTTTCAAACAGCCTTTCTCCCATGCCTCCATTTACGACAGCACGTGCAGGTGCGTATTGGGACAGACCAGCGGCCCAGCGACACCCGTGTTCACGCGCCCACAGCTTGGGGCTCGTCACAGCCTCCAGTGGGGTCTGCCATGCCTCCCCTCCCCTCACATCTGCACCCAGGGCTCTCTCAGCCCTGCAGCCTTGCAGGGTAGCTGTCACCCCATTAGCCCAGGGCAGTCCCAGTTGACACTGGTTGTTGCTGTGCACGCGTGCCCAGTTGCGTCAGGTTCTTTAGCAAGCCCGTGGACTGTAGCCCGCCAGGCTCTCCTGGTCATGGGATTTCCTTGGCACGAATACTGGAGTGGGTTGCCATTTCCTCCTTCAGAGAATCTTCCCAACCCAAGGATTGAACCTGCATCTCATGGGGGTCTCCTGCAATGGCAGGCAGTTTCTTTACTACTAAGCCCTCTGGGAAGCCCTTACACTAGTTAACCTTTCATAATTATTATTAGCACCTTCTTTTATTCTGCAAGGAGTCCTGGTTTGGATAATAAATTACATGGTAACTCATGTAATTTAGTGGGGAATATTCTCCCCACTAACACATCTTTCCAGTCTGTTCAGCTGCAGAATTGGCTGAAAAATGGCACATTTGCACTTGTGTATCCCCATGACCATGCCCTGGGTTCACCCATGGTTCCCCAAGGCTATCATGGCCTCCCTGTACACCATCTATTGGTCCAAGGTAGATGGATCACACATGGTTTCTGCTCCTACCTTCCCTTTCCAACAGGTTCAATCTCATCAGATACATTTGTGCATGGATATTTAGGATAGACAAAACTCTAACATATGTAGTCCTGTCAATTGATATGTATAGAAAATAAGATAAGATAATGTAACTAGGGAAAATACTTAGTTGTAAGTAATCATTTGTGAAACTGTTTAGAGAGGCTCATTCAAAATTTAAATAGGATGAAATTCACAAACGTTGCGATTTGCTCATAATCATTGGTGATTCCCAAGGTCACAGAGCATAGTTCAAAAGAATTATTAGAACTGACATTCAAGTGTCTTTAGTGTATAAATGTCATCATTATTCTGTCCAACTGTGAACACATAGCTACCACGACCTGGTAGACACTCGACAAGTATTTGTTGATTCATTTGTTAACAGAAGGGAAACCACTTCTCAGGCCATATTTGCAGGCAGCATGGCCAAGGTGAAGACGGTCTGGCACACCTCCCTCAACAGCCCATCTCTACCCTTTTCAACCTCTTTGACTTGAAATAATCTCTCCTCTCTGAGACTGCTTCCAACACTATGAAGCAGGGATAGGCATCACCAACCCCTTAGCATTGTTACAACCCTGCACTTAACAACAGATGAACGGATAAAGACGATGTCATGTGTATACGTATATAATGGAATACCACTCAACTATTTAAAAAAATGAAATTTTGCCATCTGCAGCAACACGGATAGACTTGGAGGACATCACGTGAAGCAAAATAAGTGACACAGAGGAAGACAAACACTGTAGGCTTCCCAGGTGGTTCAGCAGTAAAAAATCTGGTGGCCAGTGCAGGAGACACAGGTTCGATCCCTGGGTCGGGAAGATCCCCTGGAGAAGGAAATGGCCACTCGCTTCAATATTCTTGCCTAGGAAATCTCATGGAGAAAGGAGCCTGGTGGGCAATGGTCCATGGGATCCTGAAAGAATCAGACAGGACTCAGCAACTGAACAGCAACGTATGTGCATGCATATCAAGTTCCTTCAGTCATGTCGGCCCCTTTGTGGTCGCATGACTGGGGCCCACCAGGCTCGTCTGTCCATGGGGTTCTCCAGGAAAAAATACCCAAGTAAATGGCCATGCCTTTCTCCAGGGAATCTTCCCAACCCAGGGAACGAACCTGTGTCTCTTACGTTACCCGCATTAGCAAGCGGGTTCTTTACCACTAGCACCACCTGGGAAGCCCCAAACAACAACAACAACAGCATTTATATGTGAAATCAAAGAAATGTAACAAACTAATGAATATAACACACACACACACACACACAAAAGCAGACTCACAGATACAGAGAACAAGCTAGTGATTGCCAGAGGGGATAGAGAGGGGCTGGGGGGCAATATAAGGTCAGGGAGTGAGAGGCACAGATTGTTGGGTATATAATGAGGCTGAAGAATGTATCATACAAAACAGGGAATATGGCCAATTTTTGTAACAACTATAAATGGAGCATAACCTTTAAAAATCACATTAATATTTTTTAGTTTTTAAAAAAATACTGCATTTAAAGTGTTTGATACAGTGCCTGACATCTAATAAGCTCTCAATTGTGATTTTTATTTAACAAATGCATATTATGTTTATTAAGTGTGACACCCAGTTCTGAGCACTTTACAAATAAAAACTCACTTCCTCATAACAGCCCCATGATATATGTAGTAGATATTAGTTCTATCTTCATTTAACAGATAAACACTGAGACAGAGGAAATTTAGATCCTCTGCCTGGGGTGCCACACTTGGCTACCATCCAGTCTGTCTGGTTCCAGACGCTGTGTGCTTCACCAGTGTGCAACGCTCTTCCAGTTTCCACATGGGCTGAGACCACAGAGGGAATCATTAGGACTCGCTGAGGCTGGTCACTTAGCAGAGCCGAGATACAAGCTTCACAGTAGCATCTGGTCCACAGGCTTAGACATAAGGATGTTTACTGTCACCATGACACACCAGGACGGTGACCCACATAAATAATCAGTAGCTGGATCATTCTAGTTCAAACCCAGCTGCGTCCTGCATCAACTTCTATTGCTTTTTTTCTTAAAGACTTATGTTTCCTCCTTGTAGTGATCTGAATAAATAAAGAATGAACCTCCAACAGCACAGGCTCCTCAGGTAAAGAACCAATGCCAAATTATTGCTTCAAAATGGAAGTGTTCCGAAGGGTCTTGCTGCCTTCATTTTTTAGAAGACACAGGACTCAAACTTCCGGTCAGAGATACCTTCAGTCAAAAGTCAGAACTTACTGAGAGCTAGCAGGACCTTCTGAATTCACCAGTAGGTGAGGGACAGAACCTGTGATGGCTGAATTGTGTTCCCCAAAAAGATATGGAGGAGTCTTAACCCTGAGTGTCTCAGAGTGTGACTTATTTGGAGACAAGTTCTTTACAGAGGTCATGCGGTTACGATGAGACCATTAGGGCGGGCCCCAGTGCATGCAGGAGGATCCCCTGGAGAAGGGAATGTCCACCCACTCCAGTGTTCTTGCCTGGAGAATCCCATGGACAGAGGAGCCCAGCGGGCTACAGTCCATGGGGTCACAAAGGGTCACACGAAAGAGCGACTAACACTTTCACTTTTCAGTGCAGTCCTTAAAAGAAGGGGAAATTTGGACTCACGAACTGACAAACGCAGAGGGAAGATGATGTGAAGAGAGACAAAGAGAAGATGGTCAGCTTCAAGCCAAGGGGAAAGCTCTCATATGGAAGATTTCCTCTCAATCCTGAGAAGAAAACAACCCTACTAACACCTTGATCTTGGACTTCCAGCCTCCAAAAGTAGGAGAAAATACATTTCTACCGTTTAAGCCTCCCAGCTTGTGGCACTTGGTTACAGCAACCCTAGGAAATTCATACAGACATTGGCATGAGGAGTATAGTGGCTTAAACTCGGAAGTCTAACTGCCAAGTACCAAGGGGTGCCCGGGAGACACACAGGGAGCTGATGTGAGTTAGACAGTCGGCAGGCAGGGTGCCCAAGCCCCAAGGTGAGATTGGAAGACCCCCATCCTTGGCCCCAGTTGGAGAGGGTGGGGGTGGGGTGGTCCACACGCCCTGAGCACAGAGCATCACCTGCCACCCCATGGAGCCAGGAGCAGCCCTCACTGTCCCCATCCAACTCAGCCCCTGGCCATTCCAGCCAGGAGCAGACTGGCTCTAACTTCGGGCTATAAGCCCCTTGCTCTAATCTCTCCAAATCAGTCCCCTCTCTCCTTCATGTTGAGAGCCCTCTAGACTGGTCTGCAGGGCTCTTGATGCCTACTTGACTATGACCTGGGACAGCCTCAGCTCCTAGAAGATAGGGCAGGCATACATCAATGTGGGTTCCTCTCTGCTTCGATTAACCCTCCATCTGATCATCAGAGATGTAGCAAATGAAGCCAGTGGAACCTGAGGGTGCTACCCTGTAAAAGTAGAAGTCTTTCTCCATATACTCTTATCACTGTCCTTGACCTCAAGCCTTGCCTAACGAGTAACTTACCAGCCCGTGTACCCTAATGCCTCTACACTGCCTCTGATCACTTGTGTGATGAACACAACCCTCTACCCTTTTAAATCCCAACTCCTCCGCATCCTTGGTGAATACAGTTCTGGGTCCGGGGCTGTGGAAGGGATAAACAAGGGTAGCAGGGATGGTTTGAGCTCTATAAAATATTGCCTTTACATTCAATATCAGCTTGAGCTGAACTCTCCAGATTTGGAGAAATCACTTCTGTTACAGCAATTCAACTACTTCTCTGATTTTGGTCTACCCAGAAAAAAATACAATTACAGAATATAACATAAAAAACAGAATAGACAGTGACATATCTGACTATTTTTCCTATTTTAAAACATATAGGTCCTAATTTCCTTCAAATATCTCTTGCCTTGTTGATGAAATAGAGTTTTTTTTAAATAAACAGAAGGGAAAATAATCCTTTATGCAATGTCGTCTTGCAAACACCAGCTATCTAGCCATGCCAAGGATCAAAGAACCTGAAATTAACCAATAAAAGCCTTAACCATTCCTAGTGTAGTCAAAGGAATTCACTAACATGGGGAAATTATTTATACACCAATATCAAAGGGGAAAAAAGTAGAATTCGGAATTATATTGATACATTTGTAATATACATAAAATCACACAATGATTCTATACATACATAGATAACAGAAAAAAGGAAATGTTTCAAAGCATGGTCATTATAGCTGAGTGATAAAAGCCAGGTGCTTTCTCTACCTCTGTGTATTGTCTAGATTGACTAAAATAAGTTTGCATTACTTTTTAATCAGAAAAAAATGTGAAATTTTATTCTATTTATTAAATAATACACATACTTTATCAAGTATGTGAATATCTTATTTCTTAGCCTATTAGGTAAAATTTTATAGCCAAATGTAAAGGTCATTATGAGTTGTGTACTGGGCCCCATCGAAGCACACTGTGTACACCTGTAATTAGCAGTTAAAGAAAACACAGAAGTGGTTATCACTTGAGCAGGATTCATTTTTGGTAACTGACTCTGTCTCCATTTGCCATGAGAAATATATCCTCTTCGTCTGTGTCCTCCCTTGCCTTTTCTAGGTGTTTAAAATGACAGCATACACAGCAACCAAACTGAGATCAAATTACCAATACGCTGTGTGTGGCTGGAGATCAGAACTACCTTTGTAAAGAGCCCTGAGGCTCAGAACAAATTTCTATTTTTTTCAGCAGTCTCTCTACCAAACTCACATAACAAAAAAAAGAAGAAAAAGAAAAGGGACCAGAGCTAGCAACAGGGAGCTCAGTGCTCTAACTGAAGTCACCCTGGGTTATGCTCTCTGAAGTTAATTTAGTTGAAAATTACATTTTTTTATTTATTTTTATGTTTGAGGTTCATAGGTTTGTACAAGTGTCCTGGTTGGCTCCCCTTCATTTCCTTCACCAAATATTGGCTGACATGCTGTGTCTGCCCAGTCTATCAGTTTGGCCAACCAACTGGAATTGCAGGGGCAAGGAGCTCCAGCCCAATTCTGTCCAGTCTTCTGCAGTCCCCTGGGTCACCAGATGTTGCTGAGAGATTGTCAGAAGGGGCAGAGGTTTCTGGAGGGCAGTAGACAGCTTACTAGTACAAAGGGTCCAGGGAGAGGGCTGTGCATGCTTTGATTTTTGTTTCAAACCTAACCCTCCCTTGGGTCTCTGCTTAATAGAAAGGAAAGAGTAAAATATTCTGGAAAACATAAGCAGTAGAATCACTAGTTGAATACTCTTAGGAATAGTGTTCTAGAGACCCACTCTCACGGTCCTTCAGACAGGAAGTAGCAAAATCGTTTCAGGAAATATCAATGATCTTTATAACTCAGCATTTCCTATAAAGGCACAGAGGAAAGAGGGGAAATTACGTATTCTACTTGCAGAAACTGCAGCTTCCAACACATGCCAATTCTTATTACCTAAAGGCTTCAAAAGTCAACTCAATGGGAGAAATTAGAAAATTGGAATTGACACAGATACACTATTGATACTATGGATAAACACAGATACCTAATGAGAATTTATTGTACAGCACAGAGAACTCTACCTAATGCCCTGTGGTCACTTGAATGAGAAGGAAGTCCAAAACAGAGGGGATATGTATATGTATGGCTGATTCATTTTGCTGTACAGTAGAAACAAGGGCTTCCCTGGTGGCCCAGTGGTAAAGAATCCACCTGCCCATACAAGAGACTCAGGCTCGACCCTTGGGTCAGGAGGATCCCCTGGAGAAGGAAATGGCAACCCACTCCAGTATTCCTGCCTGGGAAATCTCATGGACAGAGAGTGGTGGGCCACAGTCCATGGGGCCACAAGGAGTTGGACACAACCTAGTGAGTAGGCAACAACAGCAGACACTAACTCAACACTAAAGCAGCTAAAACTTAATTTTAAAAAATAAAATAGTAAAAATTATTAAAATACAAAATCAAATTTCATTGAAAGAGCGTGACAGTAAATGCAAATATGTAAATTTTTTGACTTAAGGTAGTTCACTGTCTAGTATGTTCAGCAAGAAAATAAATAAGTTTTTCTGATAGACTTTTTTAAAAAGTCAACCCGAATGTGAATACAGATCATCCTTGGTTGAGATGACAGTGCTTATACTGGTTATTAATAATATTCTATCATATTGATGCTCCAAATGTGAAGTTTCTTGCAAGGATTTTGGGATATGTCATAAAAGCCAGACTTTATAGTAGATATTTTTGCTACACTGAAGAGTTTTTCCTTCTCAGATAAGGATCAGACAAGAACCTTAAATGACAACTCTTTAAAAAACCTGTCTGCCTTTTTTCAGTGAAAGTTTTCTTTTTCAAAGTTGAAGAATGCCAATTCTTTTTCTAGCAAAAAATGTATTGGGATACTGGTAATTTATAATATTGTGTTAACTTCAGGTGTACAAAGTGAAGCTGTTATACATACATCCACTCTTTTCACATATAGGCTGTTACAGAGCATTATGGTGTTCATTATGATGGCTTTGTTGCCACTGAAAGAAATTCAAAATAAAGCACTTAAAAATAAACCAGGTAGGATTACCTACAGGTTGTTCTTGGAATTCAGCTCAGTTTATGGGAGAATTGTCAACTATTTTCATACTCCATTTCCCAGGAAAACACAATCTGTAATCAACAGAGGCTCATTAAATCCCAAAGCAGCCAGTCAAGGAAGCCTACTCCATCATCAGGCAAGACAGGGCTACATCTGGGTCAACATCATGAAGAAATGCATGATCAGCGTGTCAGCGTGAGCAGTTTCAGGAAGACGGCCTTCGCGTTCCTGCCTTGTGTTTCATCGAAACCTGGACACGGAACTCACACTTCAGAACAAACGTCGATTACGCGTTGACCCCTATTTCACTGACACTCCAGGAAAGCAGAGAGTTGCCTGGATGAAACCAAAGAATCCTCTAGTCACCAAAGAATCCTCTAGTCACCCCTGAATCCTGCCCCTGGCAGCAGCCTATACAAAGTAAGTCTGAGAAATGTGATACATCTCAGGAATGCACCTGAAAAACAGCAATATTATATCCACCAGGGGTAAGTCTTCCTGGGGATTAGCATGGGCTCTGAAAGTTGATGCTCCCCCAGCTTTCATAATTGTTATCCCAACTAATGAAACTGCAGACACCATTCTTCTATTCCCAGGTACAATCACATCACCTTCCTCGGAAGCTCACAAAGCCATTTGCTTCAACACTGCCCTCAGGGAGGGAGTCTTGGGGTTAATGCACTATCTTTCACCTACCGTACAAGTGTATTTTCTTTGCATTTCAGTCATGCCCTGATCTTGGAGAGGATGGTGGAAAGGAGAATACCTGATGAACTTTCCATTTATAAACCAATTATTTACTTATTGGCACCTTCATTCTGCAATCACTGACATAAAATCTTTTACCAAACAAAATGTAAGGAATAAAAAATCGATTGTATTTCTAAAGTTTGCTTTGAACTCAGCTATTAAGAAGAGGTGTCCTTTAAGGAGAAAAGTCTACAGAAGTGACTCCACATGGAACTCAGCTGTGATACTGTCTGAGGAGGTGCAGACGAACCCAATCAAAGCATGAAGTGAAAAGTCACTCAGTCGTGTCCAACTCTTGTGGTTCCATGGACTGTAGTCCATGGAATTCTCTAGGCCAGAATACTGGAGTGGGTTGCCTTTCCCTTCTCCAGGGGATCTTCCCAACCCAGGGATCGATCCCAGGTCTCCTGCATTGCAGGCAGATTCTTTACCAACTGAGCTATCAGGGAAGCCCTAATCAAAGCATAGAAATTCTTATTCATTTTTAATCAAATCAACAAAAAAGTACTACTTTCTACAAAAAAAAAAGAAAATGGGGGGGGGGAGGAAAGAATGCTTTCACAGAGATCTATGCAAGCTAAACTTACACCAAAAGCTCATGCAAGGTGGATGAATAACAAACTTTTCTGCTTCCACCGCAGACTCTGCCCTGACATGACCCTCCCAGATGATCTACCCAGAGGTCATCTTGGCTGTCTCCTTTCCTGTCTTGAGATCTTCATTTAAATGCCATCTTGTAAATGAGGCTTCCCTAACCACCTTTTGAAAATTGTAAGGCCCCTGCCCACCGACTTTCTCCACTCAACTGTCCTTTATGGTGCCTCTACATCTGACATTCTTTACATCTCGTCCAGTCATTTATTCTGCTCATTGCTTCCCTCCCCTCATGAGAAGGGATGCTTCATGAGTACCAGGAGATAACACCAATCCCTAAACAGAAATCATCGTAGAGCAGGCATTTTGTAAGTACAATGATATAGAATGTTTAAAATGGAAAGTCAAAATAAAATCTCCTTGGGATTTCCCTGGTGGTCCAGTGGCTAAAACTCCACACTCCCAAAGCAGGGGGCGCAGGTTTGATCCCTGGTCAGGGAACTAGATTCCCACATGCTACAATTAAGAATTTATATGCAGCAACTGTGACCTAGTGCAGCCAAATAAATAGATATTTTTTTTAAAAAGATAACAGAGGAGATGAGAGAGTAAGAACTGCCTGTGTCCCTTATTTCATTGTTGTTCAATTGCTAAGTCATGTCCAACTCTTTGACACTTGAGGGACTACAGCATGCCAGGCTTCCCTGTCCTTCACCATCTCCTGGAGTTTGCTCAAACTCATGTCCATTGAGTCAGTGATGTCCTCCAACCATCTCATCCTCTGTTGTCCCCTTCTCCTCCTACCTTCAATCTTCCCCAGCATCAGGGTCTTTTCCATGAGTCGGCTCTTTGCATGAGGTGTCCCTAAAACAGAGATGTTTTGCTTTGTTTGTTTTGTTTGGTTATGAAGGGGGACTGTGTTAGTCAGGGTCTTCTGAAAAGCAAGAGAGAATTAAATGTCAGAGTAATTTATTAACAGAAATACCTATGGAAGGACATGGGAAAGGAGCCAGGCTCCAAGAAGTGATGAACCATGATTCAGGTCTCATCTGAAGGAAGGGAGTTACGTGGATGCTTCCTGGGCTCCCTGCAGCTCTACAGAAAGTTCAGCAAAGCCACAAACGGAGGCCTTAAGCTGCAGCCAGAGGAGTCCCATCTCCCCCGGAAATGGACCTGCCTCAGGGTCCTGCCTCACTAAGCCTTGGAAGATGTGGCCTCTGTTCCAGCCAGTGGTGGTGTTGAAAGCTCGGAAGCAGAGGCTGGAGGTTAGGCATGGCCCCCACCATTGGAGATCTGAGGTCATTCTCATGGCCCCCAGGGTGCCCACAAAATACATCTGCAGCCCAGTAGTTTGAGACACTGCCTGGGCCCAGGTTACAGTTACTTTCTTCCTTCTCTCAACATCTCTCCTCTGATGAATCACTGCTGTCTCTCCATGTCTGTACATCTCTTCAGACACAAGGAGAATTTAGTTATCCGCCACCCGGTTCAGAGACATTGGGAAGATTCATCAGTTGAAAAACAAGCCTTGCACTGCTAGAAGCAAACATTTTCAAAGCCAGTTGTCCTTATAGATCTGTCAGAAATCAGTTCCTGGAATTGCCTCCAGGCCAAAAAATCTGGATCCAGTGTCAGGTTGTTTGTTCCATGTCCCCATGGAGGTCACAGTGCCCTTGGCTAAATGTGCTTCCAGAGCCAAATAAGTTACGCAGGAACGAACAGCATTTTTTTAACCAACTAATCTCCCACCAGGCTCCTCTGTCCATGGAATTCTCCAGGCAAGAATACTGAAGTGGGTAGCCATTCCCTTCTCCAGGGGATCTTCCTGGCCCGATGTCAAACTTGAGAGTCTCTCGCATTGCGGGAGGATTCTTCACTGTCTGAGCCACCAGGGGAGACCTAATTAATATTACACCAGTTTTTGAAACATAAAGGAATCTCTCATCCTCTCCTTTTCATACAGAAAATTATCCCCCTTAGGAAAGCTTCAATGATCCCACTGTAACTCTGATGGATACACAAATACATCAGTGTGACACTTTGAATGTTAAGAAGACAAAGCCCTCAGGACTGCCAGCCCCAGGGTCTGGGAAAATATTAGCAGCAGTATTGCCACATGGCAGGGCTACAAGTCCCATGACTATATTCCCCAAGGTGGTCTCAAGTTAGCAAAATTATGCCATTGAAGCCCAAAAGAAAATAAAGAATAAAGCTCCCTGTACATAGGGAGTCAGTGAGGAAAAGCAAAAGGGTATTTTTGTAAAAACACAAATGAGATATGAAACGCGAAGGAGGATTAACAGCTAAGCCTTCATGGGGAACCAGAAGAAAAAAGATAAATTTGTTGTTGACACGCCCAATGTGCCACCTGATAAAACTGATTGCAAGGGGCTCCTCAGGGGAAAACGATCGTCTTCCTCTTCAAGATCCTTTCTCTAAAGGATCCAGAGCCTGTCAAACACATGGCATGCGTTCTGGGGAAGAGATGAGTGGAGAAATTCTTTGTCAAGAACTAGCATGGCTTCCCCGAGGGCTCAGTAGATAAAGAATCTGCCTGCAATGCAGGAAACACAGGGGACGTGGGTTCAATCCCTGGGTCTGGGAAAATCCCCTGGAGGAAGAAGTGGCAACCCACTCCAGTGTTCTTGCCTGGACAGTCCCATGGACAGAGGAGCCTGGTGGGCTGTGGTCCATGGGGTCGCAAAGAGTCGGACAAGACTGAGCAACCAAGCAACAACAGAAACATGGATATAGAAGAATCAAATGTGAGACTTGGGCATGAGCAATGTTTGACTGAGACTGCTAACCAAGTACAGAGTCACACTATGGGTTCTAAACCTGGCATCGTGACATGATCTGTGTGCTGCCTTTCCAAGTCATTGGTCACCTTCTGGGACATCCAAGCATCCTCAAATCCAACCTGTCCTGCCCTGCCCCCACCAACAAACATGCCCTCAGATTCTCTTTCAGGACATGGTGGCCCCATCTATTCAGTTGCACTCACTGGAACCCTACCCATGTTGGAAATTTCTCCCCTCCACCCTTATACAACCCATCACGCAGACTTCTTAGGTTTTCTTCCTCTTGGTTCCATGAGCTCCTCTTAACCCTAACCTCCACCTGGTCTGAACAAATGTCACCTTCCTCCTACTCCAGAGGCAGCCCTCCAACTGGTCCCCTTGGCGCGACTCTCTTTCCAACTCTCATCATTTTCCAAAGAGCAGCCAGTGATCTTCCCGAGACAGAAATGGTGCATATAGTTTCATGGTAGCCTCAACCTCTCCAATCATTTCCGGTTCTGCGTTGATTACAAAGACCCTCATCCTCAAGCTGCCCAACAAGACCCTCCTGTGTGTATTCCCCCTTGCTAATGCATGCTCCCCATTTTCTCAACCCCTACACGACAATGACACTGCCTCCTTCAGTTCTTCAAATACTGTGCCTCACTCAGAGCCTTTGCAAATACTCTTCCACCTGCCTCCCTCTCTTCACCACTTCCCTCCTGCATTTCATGGAGTTCAGATGGATTTTCCTCAGTAAAGCCTTCCCTGAGACATCCTTAACTGCCTCTTCCAAGAATAACTGAGTTCCTTTTCATGTGATTTGTAGTGTGGTTGCCATCTCAGTGTATTTACGGGGTGATCTGATTAATCTCTGTCTTTATATCTAGAGGAAGGTCAGGAACCATGTCTGTTTTCTTAATTATTTTCCTTGTGGCTATAGATGAATGATAGATGAATAATTGTGACACACAGATGAATAATTGCGTTGGATGGATGGAAGGATGGAAGGATGAGTGAAAGACTAAGTGCAAAAATATTATAAATCCATAAACCAAATACATCTTTCCAGAAGAAGAAATGAATTCCAAATGTAGATAAATGCATACAGGTTTATACCACATTTTCAATGTTTTAATTGCCTTCAATAGGTAATACATTCATATGCTTCAAATCTAAAAGACATTCATTGAGAAGCTTTGTTCCTACACTATATCATTCTATTCCATTCTTTGCCACCCTTATAAGGCACCCTACGGCCTTATAAGGTGATTGCATCCTCGAAATTAAAAGACACTTACTCCTTGGAAGGAAAGTTATGACCAACCTAGACAGCATATTAAAAAGCAGAGACATTACTTTGTCAACAAAGGTCCATCTAATCAAGGCTATGGTTTTTCCAGTAGTCATGTATGGATGTGAGAGTTGGACTATAAAGAAAGTTGAGTGCCGAAGAATTGATGCTTTTGAACTATGGTGTTGGAGAAGACTCTTGAGAGTCCCTTGGACGGCAACCGGACTGGTTGGCAAGGAGATCCAACCAGTCCAACCTAAAGAAGATCAGTCCTGGGTGTTCATTGGAAGGACTGATGCTGAAGCTGAAACTGCAATACTTTGGCCACCTGATGCAAAGAGCTGACTCATTGGAAAAGACCCTGATGCTGGGAAAGATTGAGGGCAGGAGGAGAAGGGGACAACAGAGGATGAGATTGTTGGATGGCATCACTGACTCGATGGACATGGGTTTGGGTAAACCACAGGAGTTGGTGATGGACAGGGAGGCCTGGAGTGCTGCGATTCATGGGGCTGCAAAGAGTCAGACACGCCTGAGCAACTGAACCCTACTTATACTAGTATCTTATGTCCTTTGTTCTCGTCACCCAGATATAAGCAAATACAAATATTAAAACATGTCCTTAGTTTCACTTTTTCTTACACCAAAGAGAGCATGATATCCACACTAACATACGCACTGTCAGTTCACTGAGAGCTCCTTGCTCTTCTAAACAGGTGCAGGGTGGCCCATTTATTTAACTCTTCCCCTCCTGCTATTTTTGGTGGTGGTGGTGGTGTTCTTTCAAACAACACTGCAATGAATTACACTGTGAATGGGTCATTTTGTATGTGTCCAGGTCTGACTGCAACATCATCTTCTACAAAAGTGGGATACCCAGGTCTCAGTGTGAATATGCTGGTAATTCTGCTAGATTGCCATCCATTTGTATTTTAAAATTTCATTTTAGAAATCCATAATCTTGAGGAAAAGAAGTAAGTTAGGGGATAGTGGGGTTAGCCTTAGAGCCAGAAACATCTGGGTTTGAAGGTTCACTCTATTATTTATCAACCATGTCAACATGGGTTAGGTGACCTCTCTGAGCCTCAGTTTTGTGACTTCAAACAATTCTCGAGCCTCTGTCTTCAGCCAAGACTCTCCTCACTTGTCCAGTTGCCAAGTGGACACCTCCCCTTGTGTGCCCCACGTCCTCAAATTCAACTAGTCAAAGCAAAACTCACAATCTATCCCTTAAGCTGAATTCTTTTCTGCATTCTCCGGTCATCCAGAGATGCAGAGACTTCAGAATTTTCTTCTGCTCCTTCTCCTTTTCCCCACCTTCCCAATCCAGTTACCAAATCCTGATCACTCTTGCCCCACAGCTTTCTGGAATCTGTTTCTTCCTTCATTCTAGTTCTGTCCTGTCCCGAATCAGCTGTTCAGAACTTCCCAACTGGACTGTTACAAAAGAGACCAGGCTAGTTGACCTGACTCTGATCCCAGGGCCTTTCAGGACAAACTCTCTGATCAGCCATAAAGTGATCATTCTAAACAAAAACCTGGTCTTGTTCCTCTCTTGATGAAAGCCACTTGTTTGTCCTCCATCTTCTGTGAGCAGGTGTCTAAATAAATAGCACATAAGCCATGAAAACCACAGCCTTCCCTCCGCCTCACTTCTAGCTCCTCACAGCGCCTCTGGCGACAGCAAACTTCCGCCTTCCTCTGGGAATCTGTCTCACCCAAGCAGATTTCTCTTTGCATAAGGAACTCTTCCTGTATGTTTTTCACTCATTTATTCATTCAGCAAATATATTTCTGAGTGCCTATGATATGACATGCATCTTTTTATTTTTTAAAAAACATCAGAAACATCTTGTATTGGGGTATAGCCGATTAACAATGTGACAGTTTCCTCCGAACAGTGAAGCGACTCAGCCATACACATACATGTATCCATATTCTCCCACCCAGGCTGGTACATAACATTGAGCAGAGTTCCATGTGCTGTACGGTAGGTTTTTGTTGGTTACCCATTTTAAATATAGCAGTGTGTACTTGACCTTCCCAAAGACCTTAACTATCCTTTCCCCCTGGGAACCATGAGTTTGTTTTCTAAGTCTGTGAGTTTCTTTCTGTTTGGTAAGTTCATTTGTATTATTTCTTTTTAGATTCCACATATAATGGATTATGATATTTATCTTTTAATTTTTAAGAAAAAGGGTGTCTGGTGTGCTCCAGACCATTGGACCCCTAGGAGCTTCCCCGATAAAACAGATCCCTGAATTTTCATAGGATTAATCTCCCATCTCTGCTAAAGGGTGTCCTGCCAAGGCAGTATTTCTCAACATCAGTACTATTAAAATTTGGGGACAAACAAGTCTTTGTTGGAGGGTGAGGGTTGTCAAGAAACAGAGTTGGGAGGTGGGAGGGATTTTCAAAACATGAGTATACCTGTGGTTGATTCACGTTGAAATGCAGCAGAAACCCACACAATACTGGAAAGCAATTATTCTCCAATTAAAGATAAATAAG
This sequence comes from Muntiacus reevesi, assembly GCF_963930625.1. Lineage (NCBI taxonomy): Eukaryota > Metazoa > Chordata > Mammalia > Artiodactyla > Cervidae > Muntiacus > Muntiacus reevesi. The sequence goes on from NC_089256.1 coordinate 27,666,284, forward strand.
TTTATATCAAGAAACAGAGTTAAGTAGATGGTTTTGAAGTTTTACATAGTAAATTCATTCCAATAATCCCAACTCTTTGAGCCTTACCCTTTCTTTATACTCCACCACCTCCATCTTATCAACTGTAGGTCATCATCCTGCCTAAATGTCAAGGAGTCACTCCTACAGACCAGCTCCAAGTGTCCATGACAATCTAACACCCTCAAGACCCACTCCTGCCTGTCTTTGCTAGTACACATTTGACAGTTGCTATTTGTGCACTGACACATAGATTGTTTTCCTTAGAGAAGAGTGTAATTCCCCACTGAAGCTGTGCTCAGACCCAACTCTCGCTATTACCTGGAAGACAGCAAGGAATGATGGTGACCAATCTTGAGAAAAACAATGGCTGAGCTACAAAGCATCTCCTCCAGGAGGTCATGGTATGATCCCCTGAAGGGGAAGCTGATCTCTGCTAGCTGTTGGGACAGCTTCTGCCAGCCAGCAAGCTTCAGGTAGTTTGGGATCCAATATTCTCAGGGGCTTCCCAGGTAGCTAGTGGTAATGAAAGTACCAGCCAATGCAGGAGATGCAAGAGACGCGGGTTTGATCCCTGGGTCGGGAAGATCCCCTGAAGAAGGAAATGGTAACCCACTCCAGTACTCTTATCTGGAAAATTCCATGGACAGAGGAGCCTGGCAGGTTATAGTCCATGGGGTCACAAAGAGTCGGACATGACTGAGCAGCTGAGTGTGCACACGTGTGCGTGCACACACACACACACACACACACATTCTCAGTCTCAACCAGGCATATGTTACCATCCTAGGCCTCAGGTTCTCACTTTTTCCACATCGGGAAATGTTCTTTGACATTGAAGAGCTGTTAAGGCTAAGCATCTGTTCTTTACATTTCTAACATAATCAGATCCTCATTTTAAAGTGGGCTTCCTTGTGGCTCAGCTGGTAAAGAATCCTCCTGCATTGCAGGAGACCCAGGTTTGACCCCTGGGTTGGGAAGATACCCCCGGGGAAGGGAAAGGCTACCCACTCCAGTATTCTGGCCTGGAGAATTCCAAGGACTGTATAGTTCATAGAGTCACAAAGAGTCAGACACAACTGAGCAACTTTCACTTTCACTCACATTTTAAAGTTGTCTGCTTTGCAGATTTAGAAGATAAGAATCCCCTTTAAAATTACCCCAGGAATACTCTGACTTTCAAAGAGAGCCTCAAGATAGCACCTGTCATTTTCTTTTTGAAAGGCTTCCAGAGCCTTCAATGGGGATCACCCCACATCACAGTCCTAACAGTTATCATTGCCCTACAGTGGACAGACTGCCAAAGCGAGCTGACGTCTTTAATCTTTACCTCCATCATATCCTCATCCTCATTAACTTCAGATAAATGTTTTAGTAATCATGATGTTACGATACGTGGGATGTTGTCACCATGTACCCACCCCTGCCAGAGCCCACCAGAGGGTCCTGTTTTCTGGAGCCAACCTAGGTTCCAGCTTTCTTGGCCCAGATCCTCTAGACAACAGACCCTGGAGCATCAGTTTATTCGTTAACATTTCACTGGAAAGTGTGATCCTAGAGAAGGGTGGGGGTGGGCAGAAGCGCTGCAAGGCAGGTGACAGGGAACTCTAATGCATGAGGGTGGTATACTGAGTTGGCCAAAGCCTTGTGACAGCCTGGTTGACTGTGTGGCCTCAGGTGATGCTTTCAGGAAGGTTGTAGGGCTGTTGTATCTCAGAACAGTCTCTGAGGGTGGAGGAAAAAGGAAAGAGAACTCATCAATCAGTGCCTTCCTATCCACTGCCTCCCATCGGGTGAAGTTGTCCCCATGGGGTTTTAAACTTTCTGCTTCCAAGATTCTCCCAGCCTCCTCTGGGGCAATGGCCTCTTCTTGCTGGTCAGGCTGCATGAACAGTGGTGGCTTCAGTAATCTATCTTCACAACAGCAGCAACAGAGCAAGTCATTGGTGGGGCAGCTCCACCCAAGAGGCGAGAGGGTTGTGTTGATCTGGGCAGGTTCAGAAGCTAAGTCTGGCACCAGCCTGGAGGACGAGCCTTACCTTTGGAAAGGTCAATGAGTTGGATAAAAAGGACATCAGCTCTGCACAAATGCAAGATACAATGACTTGCAGAATCGTGCAAAATCCTCTCATATTTCTTTCAAATTCACATCCTTAGTTTTATAAGAAAGAAAGTTTTATAGCAGCTAAGATACTGACATTTCCTTAATACATTCATTGAACTTGAGAAACTAACCACAGATTTTCAGGGAATTCTACCTGTTTAACCAGGGACGTTAATGTAGAAAGCCAGAAATGTTTTAAATTGTAAACTGTGCCACTAGGCACAGTCTTGCAGCTCATGACGGCTATTCCGTCAGATGAATTTTTGCTTTAACTAGTCAAACTGCATAAATTCTCCATTTCCATTTGTATTCTGTAGCCAAAGCTCCTTTAACACCTATTCTCCAACTGAAAGACATCTCTGACTTCAGGGGAACTCTAACTGTGTGCTGGAGCAAAAAGTCAACTTGTCTGAAACTACAATTTGGCAAAATACAAGACAAGGGCCAGAGAGAGAGGAAAGGATAGAAAAGTCTTCCAGGGGCTTCCCTGGTGGTCCAGTGGCTAATATTCCGAGTTTCCAATGCAGGGGGCCCAGGTTCAACTCCTGCTCAGGGAACTAGATCCCATATACCACAACTAAAAGATTCCATATGCCACAACTAAGGCCCAGTGCAGCCAAATAAATAAATAAATGTTTTTTTAAAGGAAAAGTCTTTCATGTGTGCTAATTGTGAGCCAGACAGAATTCTAGGGACTTGCGTGTTTTAATTGCAAAATGTATTATGTCTGACTTCATTACAGATTCTGCTCTTAATGAAGTGAAGTGAAGTCGCTCAGTCATGTCCGACTCTTTGTGACCCCATGGACTGTAGCCTGCCAGGCTCCTCTGTCCATGGGATTTTCCAGGCAATCCCATGGAGTGGGTTGCCATTTTCTTCTCCAGGGGATCTTCCTGACCCAAGGATCAAACCCGGGTCTCCCACATTGCAGGCAGACTCCTTACCATCTGAGCCACCAGGGAAGTCTCAAGTCCCACCAGGAAGTCTGCTCTTAAAGTGGCACCAAAATGAACCACATCGTATTTTATCTGGATTTGGAAAACTGCTCTTTACAGAACTACTGTGATGAGGAATATGGGATTAGCAAACTACTATACATAAAATAGGGCTTCCCATGTGGCTCAGTGGTAAAGAACCTGCCTGCAGCGCAGGAGACCTGGATTAAGCACCTGGGTCGAGAAGATCCCCTGGAGAAGGTAATGGCTATCCACTCCAGTATTTTTGCACGGAGAATTGCATGGACAGAGGAGCCTGGCGGGCTATGGTCCATGTGCTTGCAAAGAGTCAGACACAACTGAGCAACGAAACAGCAGCGTACATGAAATAGATAAGCGACAAGGATTTACTGGATAGCACAGGGAACATTATACCCAATATCTTATAATAACCTATAATGGAACAAAATCTGCAAGAAAAGAAATCATCGTGTTGTACACCTGAAACTAACACAATATTGTAAATCAATTATGATTCAATTTTAAGAAAATATTCTGAAGTGACATTTTATTGCTGAGTGTAATTTTTTGATATGAAGTTATCACAACTTTTATATGCTTTATATTTTCAAATATATCCAAAAATTTTTCAGGAGACTATCCCTGTATTTCACATATTTGAATTTAGGGCATAGCATCCAAAATATGCCTCTCTTCTGCATTAAATGAACAATGCAGTGAAATACAGACCAAAAGCAGAAGCAAAATAAAAAAAATTGCATTCAATGGCCTGAGGGCAAGTCTTCCATTTCTTGCTACCCAAGACAACTTCCTGTCATCATATTATTCTGGCTTTCCACTCAGTAAAACTGCAATCACGTGGCATTTGTATGCCAAGACAGAGCAAAGTTTAGAGCATAAATTTTCATTTTAATCTTCCACCCTCATGAGATGTGACATATATGCGGCTACCTTTGGATCTCTTGACTCAAACATCCACTTGCTCCCTGCAGACACAGGCCCACAGAGGAACAAGACTGATAGCTCTGAAGTAGAAACAGCCACACAAAGTGAGCCTGCAGTTGGAATATGGAGTGCTTTAGAGGTTTGAGGGGTTTTGCTTTTTTTTCTTCTCCAATAAAAACCTTCTGAATCTTTTACACAGGACCACAAAGGGACTCAAGACATCCAAACAAACAGGAGTCACCCTTCGTTCCCAGCCACAGCGCCCTCTGCTGGGTATCAAAGAGGTATCCCACAAGGCAACTTTGCTTTAGACCCGTGTGTGTGTAAGTAGCTCAGTCATGCCCGACTCTGCAACCCCATGGACTGCAGCCCACCAGGCCCATAGCTATTTTTTAATATTCACTTTCTGGAGTAAAGTGAGGAAGAAAATTACATACGTAAGAGCCATGTAGGAAAAAAGACTTCACACAGCAAAAATATCCACTAAATCTTTGATGAGTGAATGAATGAACGTATCTGAGTATGACATGGCACACAGTGCTTTTTTGAACCTAAGATTCTACATAACCAGTCAAAGTTTTGGTAAGATAAAATAAGCCCTGTCTTTTTAGTCTCTTCTTAAATATAGCAGCTATCATACATTTTAAAAGTAATGAAACTAAAGTATGGAAATTAAGAAATGGAAGTTCTCAAAGTCTTATTTCTTAGATGCTATCTCCCTTAACAGTTTGCTGCATATTCTTGGCAAGAGTACTGGAGTGGGTTCCATAGTCTTTATGTACACACAAAATACATGTACGTAGTTTTTATAAATGAGTCCTATACTGCATTAATATTCTGTAAGTCACTTTTTTGGTCTTCTTGGCTGTACCACACAGCTTGCAGGATCTTAGTTCCCCAACCAGGTATCGAACCTGGGTGATGGCAGTGAAATCACCAAGTCCCAACCACTGTATGACCAGAGAATTTCCTGTAAGTCATTTTTTAAATCTAAGTATCTATCACAGACATTTTCCATGTCAGAATATGTAGTAACTACATCTCACTTCTTCAAAGGCTGAGTAATATTCCATAAGTCACCTAGCTGACCCTCTATAGATGAAGTATAAATGTAAGGTCGAAAATGTAGACACTCTTTAAAAATATGTATCGTCAAATTTGTCTCTAAACAATTATACCACTATCATCAATATTGAGTAGTCTTACTCTTCTTAATATGTGTGATATCATGGAGGAAATGTTATTTCATTGTTTTACTTTGTATTAATTTGATTATCAGTGAGGATAAGCATCTCTTCTGCTTCGGAGATATTTATACGTTTTCTTCTACGAATTGTTTTTTTTGTATCCTTTTTCCATTTTAAATTGGATTAGCGCTAAATCAAATTTAAAGCATTAAAATGTTAATTGTCTTCTTACTGGTATGTAGACACTTAAACACTTCTTATTATGACCCAGATAACCATGACGGTGTGATCACTTACCTAGAGCCAAACATCCTGGAATGTGAAGTCAAGTGGGCCTTAGGAGGCATCACTACGAACAAAGCTAGCGGAGGTGATGGAATTCCAGTTGAGCTATTTCAAATCCTGAAAGATGATGCTGTGAAAGTGCTGCACTCAATATACCAGCAAATTTGGAAAACTCAGCAGTGGCCACAGGGATGGAAAAGGTCAGTTTTTATTCCAATCCCAAAGAAAGGCAATGCCAAAGAATGCGCGAACTACCACACAATTGCACTCATCTCACACACGAGTAAAGTAATGCTCAAAATTCTCCAAGCTAGGCTTCAGCAATACGTGAACCAAGAACTTCCAGATGTTCAAGCTGGTTTTAGAAAAGGCAGAGGAACCAGAGATCAAATTGCCAAAATCTGCTGGATCATCAAAAAAGCACGAGAATTCCAGAAAAACATCTGTTTCTGCTTTATTGACTATGTCAAAACCTTTGACTGTGTGGATCACAATAAACTGTGGGAAATTCTGAAAGAGATGGGAATACCAGACCACCTGACCTGCCTCTTGAGAAACCTGTATGCAGGTCAGGAAGCAATAGTTAGAACTGGACATGGAACAACAGACTGGTTCCAAATAGGAAAAGGAGTACGTCAAGGCTGTATATTGTCACCCTACTTATTTAACTTCTATGCAGAGTACATCATGAGAAACGCTGGGCTGGAAGAAGCACAAGCTGGAATCAAGATTTCCAGGAGAAATATCAATAACCTCAGAATGCAGATGACACCACCCTTACGGCAGAAAGTGAAGAAGAACTAAAGAGCCTCTTGATGAAAGTGAAAGAGGAAAGAAAAAGTTGGCTTAAAGCTTGACATTCAGAAAACTAAAATCACGGCCTCCAGTCCCATCACTTCATGGCAAATAGATGTGGAAACAGTGAAAACAGCAACTGACTTTATTTTTGGGTGCAACTGTGCAGTAGTTCAAGCATTCTTTGGCTTTGGGATTGGAATGAAAACGGACCTTTTCCAGTCCTGTGGCCACTGCTGCGTTTTCCATATTTGCTGGCATATTGAGTGCAGCACTTTCACAGCATCATTTTTCAGGATTTGAAATAGCTCAACTGGAATTCCATCACCTCCACTAGCTTTGTTCATAGTGATGTTTTCTAAGGCCCACTTGACTTCACATTCCAGGATGTCTGGCTCTAGGTGAGTGATCACACCACTGTGATTATCTGGGTTGTGAAGATCTTTTTTGTACAGTTCTTCTGTGTGTTCTTGCCACCTCTTCTTAATATCTTCTGCTTCTGTTAGGTCCATACCATTTCTGTCCTTTATCAAGCCCATCTTTGTATGACACCACCCTTACGGCAGAAAGTGAAGAGGAACTAAAAAGCATCTTGATGAAAGTGAAGGAGGAGAGTGAAAAAGTTGGCTTCAAGCTCAACATTCAGAAAACTAAGATCATGGCATCTGGTCCCATCACTTCATGGGAAATAGATAGGGAAACAGTAGAAACAGTGTCAGACTTTATTTGGGGGGCTCCAAAATCACTGCAGACGGTGATTGCAGTCATGAAGTTAAAAGACGCTTACTCCTTGGAAGGAGAGTTGTGACCAACCTGGATAGCATATTTAAAAGCAGAGACATTACTTTGCCAACAAAGGTCCATCTAGTCAAGGCTATGGTTTTTCCAGTGGTCATGTATGGATGTGAGAGTTGGATGGTAAAGAAACCTAAGCACTGAAGAATTGATGCTTTTGAACTGTGGTGTTAGAGAAGACTCGAGAGTCCCTTGGACTGCAAGAAGATCCAACCAGTCCATCCTAAAGGAGATCAGTCCTGGGTGTTCATTGGACAGACTGATGTTGAAGTTGAAATTGCAATACTTTGGCCACCTCATGCAAAGAGTTGACTCATTGGAAAAGACCCTAATGCTGGGAAGGATTGGGGGCAGAAGGAGAAGGGGATGACAGAGGATGAGATGGTTGGATGGCATCACTGACTCGATGGACATGGGTTTGGGTGGACTCCGGGAGTTGGTGATAGACAGAAAGGCCTGGTGTGCTGCGATTCATGGGGTTGCAAAGAGTCAGACATGACTGAGTGACTGAACTGAACTGACTAATATTAACCTTTTCAAATTACATGTGGTAAATATCTTTCCCAGCTTGATATGCTTTTTAAAGTTGGGGTTGTATAGCTTTTAGTTATATAGAAGAGTTTTGTTTCAATGTTATCAAATATATCATTCTAAATCACTCAGCTTCTGGGCCATATGTCATTCTTTTTCAGTGCTTTGCTCACTCCAACATAATAAAAATATTTCCTATGTAGTTACTAGTATTTCAAAAGATTTCATGTTTAGAGCTATAATCATTTCAAATTTACTTTTGTATATATGTGTTACAAGTTAAAGACATAACTTTCTTTTTAAATGTTTTAACTTCTTAAATCTTAGCTTGATTACTTTTTAATTTTACCAAAGTGCGGCCAGATGTATAAAGATAATTTGTTCAATAATTTATCCTTTCTGCAGTGATGTAAAATACCTACTATATCATCTACCAATTCTTCATGTACGTTGAAGGCTTTATGAGCAAAGATTGATGTTTTTAGAAGAAGGAGCAATTCTGCCCAAGACTGCAACACAAAAACCCTGGCTGAATCTCCAGGCTCCCTGGACTGCAGCATCTGGACGCAAGACATCAGCTCTCAGCATCGCCTCATCTCTCGGTCTAATCCTGAGCCAACATCTCACTCTTTTCATTACTGTAACTTTATAATTCAGTTTTCCATCCAGAAAAATAAAACTCCCCTTCATTCTTCCTTTTCAAAAGTTTCTTGGCTCTTCTAAGCGCATATGCTTTTCCAGATTAACTTTAAAATCAAATCTGCAATAAAGTAAGTCTGCTACATACAAACCTTCAAGTTGTGAACTTTCTAAGAAGCCAACATGTGTGCCAGCCCCTGTATGCCAGCTGCTTCACTGTATCACTGTACTTTTCAAGGTACTGCATGTAAGAATAAAAAATGTTTTATTTAATTTTTGTCTTTGTTTTCTAGGTATTGTTTGTGTGAAAAGTATTATAAGTCTATTACCGTACAGTACTGTTGTGTTAGCTGTGTAGCTAGATCAACTGTGTTAGTTCGGTACCTAAGCTAATTTTGTTGGACTTAAACAAACAAATTGGACTTAAAAACACACTCTTTGACCAGAACTTGTTTGTACATAGGGACTTACTATAATATGATCATATACATTCTGTCTTAGAAGGTTTCCTCTCTTCCCCTCTCCAGAGTACACTAACTAAGCCTCTTTTTCATCCTGGCCATCGCATGTAGGGACCACTTTTACATTGGTTCCAAACACCAGAGAGCCCACATTCTAAGATGGCATGGGCTAATAAATAGTACCTTTCTACAGTGGTGGGAGAAATGAAGGATGACCTGGATGTTCAAAGAAGAGTTGTCTAACCCAGATGTAGAGCTTCAGAAAGATTTCCATAGGAAGGGACATCTAAACATTGACAGAAATAATTATGGGAGTTAGCCTGAGAAAACAGAAGGAGGAGAGTATTTCAGGGAGGAAGAATAATAGGACAATAGGGAAGAGAAGGCACTTTGAACTGCAAGACCTGAAATATCCAGGATGACTGGAAAATGGCGACCAGGGCCAGGAGATTAACAAGCGCTATGAAGGTGTCTGTGTTCTTTCCCAAGAGCAATGAACTGCCTTTAAAGGGGTTTTGAGCAGACGAGAGTAAAGGAAATGAGACATTGCATAGCCGTTGAGCATCCAAGCATGCCCCCTCTTCCCAGGGAAGGGTAGCACTAAGGAGGCAGTGCTGCGAACCAGTTCTGGCCGATGTGCTGGGAGTGGAAGTGATCCGTGGCATCTTTATGATGAAGCATTTTAAAGGTGACCCTCCCATCCTGGTTGCCACAGCAACCCAGAAACCACATACAGAGACGTTGGCTTCCCAAGATGGAAATGGCCTGGATCACTAGGTCCCTGCGTGGAGGACAGTGTTCTGAAGACTGGCCGAACCCACACCAGAATTTTCACAAGCGAGAAAGAACTCTTTATTGTGTAAGCCATGGAGTTCTAAGGTTTATTTATTGCTACAGTACAGCCTGGTGCTAACCTGGCTAATAAAGTCTCCAAATATACAATCTGGTGACTGAGGATCCAGCTTTTCAGAGCTCCCCAACTTCATTGAAAGTCCTCATCTTCAGAAACTGAAAATACTCCTTCCTCTTTGGGGGAGAAAATGCCTAATGTAGACAAGGCTATCCCTATGCCTTCTGGGGGGTTTACAGGCTAATTCATTAATGAACACATTGCACCACTGAGCCGGTGTGAGGTGCGTCCTGCAGAGAATCTGAGCAATCCATAATTTTCCATTCTCTCTCCTGTTTCACGGTTACACCTTCCTTTCTCATATCCGTTTGTCCCTTCATCCCTGACCTGTTTCCTGTCTTCCTTGAGCAGTGAGATGGTCCTGGCTGGTCCCTCAAGAGTGGTCACGTGGCAGCTACAACCACAAGCATGCCTTTCCCTCCAGCCCCGCTGCACCTCCACAGGTGGACAGACTCCTGGGCGCTGCTGCACCTGTGGGCAAAGATCCAAGTTCAAATCCAGCCTGCTCACTTCTTCTTTGTACCAAGTTTGAGAGTTGCTTAATTTCTCTGAGATTTCATTTCCTAGTCTGCAAAATGAGGATAGCAACTTGCTTGAGAGTGTTACAGAAGATCAGAGAAAATAATAAGTATAAAGTTCCCAACACCATGCCTGGCTCAGAACAGGAACTTCCTAAAAGTGTGTTTCCTCTGCTCCTTCTCCTGAGGGAGAAACTGACTCCTCTCAGATCTCCATGATTTAATCCAACATCTACTTATATTGGCCTTTTGATGGACAAAACTGCATCCTTAGGGGACACAAGTGATCGGACAATGTAGCTGGGGAGGCAAGACATACACACAGGGAGAAGTTAACAGGTTTATGAATTAGATGTGTAAATACCCAAGTGTTTAATTAATATAAGCCATGAAAAGTGTGTTAGTTGCTCAGTATCTGACTCCTTGCAGCCCTATGGACTGTAGCCCACCAGGCTCCTCTGTCCTTGGGATTTCCCAGGCGAGAATCCTGGAGTGGGTTGCCATTTCCTACAGAGTGTCATAAGAGGTACTCATGGCTCTACTAACATCATCTGCTAATGCCCTCAAACTTCCAAATGGGTGGTGTCAGCTTCTTATTGGGAATCTCACCTTACTCAGCTTACTCAGCTTCCATATGCTGTGGCCTAGACGAACAATGCCTTTCAAAAATCTCACAATAGAGTGTATCATTTAGCAAATGTATAGAAATATTGAATCACTATCATGGGCACTTGGAACTAGTACAGTGTTGTAGGTCAATTATACTTCAATTTTTTTAAAAAAGAGAGAAAATAAAGGATGTAATTATAGTTTTCTAATAGGTTCTGTCTGCAGTGAATAACAGTTACATCATTATTATCTTGCAAACACTAAATATTGGCATAATTAAAAATAGGATAATTAGGGGGAGAGAATGAGGAAGGAGAGGTGGAGGTATTGAATCTTCATCTCTTTATAACATTGATAAATTTAAAAATTGCTTTTTTTCTTTTCTCTTTATTGTATCTATATAAGACGACAGATGTTAACTAAACCTATGGTGGTAATCATTTCACAATTCACATAAATCAAACCATCATACTGTACACCTTAAATGTTTACAGCAATGTTTGCCAATGATTTCCCAATGAAACTGGGTGGGGGAGGAAATCTAACAAAGCTCCAGCCACCATTCCCAAAGGAGAACATGAATTATAGTGTGATCCTATCACATTAAGTATGCAAAAATATGCATATCAGCATAATATGTCCACTGGCTGAAAATTCTCATATCAAATGACACCTTCAAAGGCCAAGATAAAAGCAAAACAAATTAACAGTGACTAGGTCAAAATGTTCACTTCATCTTCTTTTCCAGACTCTCCGGATACATGGGCTTCCCTGGTAGCTCAGCTGGTAAAGAATCTGCTTGCAATACGGGAGACCTGGGTTTGATCCCTGGGTTAGCAAGATCCCCTGGAGAAGGGAACAGCTACCCACTCCAGTATTCTGGTCTGGGGAATTCCATGGACTATATAGTCCATGGGTTCACGAAGAGTCAGACACGACTGAGGGACTTTCATTTTCTGGGTACATGGAAATGGAATGGCAGGTTGATTATTCTTCAAACTTTAAGGTAAACACAAGCCAATAGTGTGACACAGTTGCCAAAAAGACAATGAGATCTCAGGATGGATGCATTAATAGAAGTATAATGTCATAAACAAAGGAGGTGACAGATCTCCAGACGTGAACACTGTGTGGGGTCCACATTGTGGCTGAGTGACTCCTGCAGGAGGTGACTGTGTCCCTCCTTCACATCGGAAAGCAGTGAGGACAGTCAGACAGGAGACAATAAGACAACATAAACACCAGTGTCATCTTCAAACACAGAAGGGACCTCAGTATAAGGAGACCTGGATTTTTTCCTATAGTTCCAAAGGACAACACCCAGACCAAGAGGCGTAATTGATAGGGAGCCAATTTTTAGCCAAATACGTGGGAGGCCTTTCCAACAAAGAAGACTATTCAAAAACTGGAACCACCTCATGAGGTGGTGGGCCCTCCTGCACTGAAATTTTCCTACAAAGGTGTCTTTCCACTTTTTTTTTTTTTTTTTTGGCTGTGTGGAACTTTAGAGGAACATGAGATTCTTCAAGCTTCAAGTCAGGTCCTCCCTGAGGACAGAGAGGTTAGGCTGGGTGGCCTAAAATGACTGCATACAAGCTAACCCTAAATTCTAGCTTCCCTGGATATGTTCCCCTATTACAAAAGTTAAGAGTTTCCCCGGTTCAGATTTTAAAAGAGGCACCTAACAACGGGATGGACATGAGTTTGAGCAGGCTCCAGGAGTTGGAGACGGAAAGGGAAGCCTGGCTGTGCTGCAGTCCATAGGGTCCCAAAGAGTCAGACACGACTGAGCGACTGAACAGAACTGAACCAAACCAGGTCACTAAGGTTCCCACTCTTTCTTTCCCCAACTGGGAAAAGATCCTGTGTTCACCCGCCTTTGTGGGGTTCTGCCCCCATACCCCCACCCCCAAAGTCACACCTGCACTCTTGCTAAAAGCTGTGAGCTATCAACCTCATCATTTATAATGCAGGAAGAGAACCACTGATTTTGTTCTGATCAGTCATCATAAGGCTTCTCTCTCACATGTACTTAAAACACTGCGGTTTCTTCAAAAACAGGAAGCTTTCCTTTCTATGGGAGAGTCTCAGAAGCTCTCTGAACAGACACCAGCTGGGCCAATAGTGCAGAGAATTTCGGGGGGCTGCCAGAAGACCACCACGTGCTCAGCCACCGGCCAGCAGCTGTCCGCACAGCGGCCAGATTACAAACAGCGGTGGAGTGATTCCTTTTGATCTAATGGGGATGTTTCTGTTTCTGAAGAGGATGTTCCAGCTAGCTTTGTGATTAGTCACAAAGTTTGAAAGTGATAAACGTTCCATAGAATCAACCCGTGTGTCTCTCTTCAGGACTAGGACTGCTCACAGCCTGAGCAGCAGTTCTGCAACAAGAAATAGCCACACAGCTGGCCCCCAGGTAAGGGGCCGGCATGAAGGGCTTCCCCACCATCTCCACCAAGTCCTCATTTCTCCGCAGCCTTCACTGCCCACCCTGGGTGGCCCTGCCCAGGGGATGAGGCCTTCGGTCCTTTGCAAAATTAAGCAGGTCAACACAGAAGGCAGCGTGCATGAAAGGATAGATCACCTTTTGCTCCTAAGAATTCCTGGAATCCTTAGAATTCCCAGCAGCTGTTTAACAGGTCTACTTCCTGGTGGCTCAGACTGTAAAGAATCTTCCCACAAAGCAAGAGACTGGGGTTCTATCCCTGGGTGGGGAAGATCCCCTGGAGAAGGGAATGGCAACCCACTCCAGTATTCTTGACCTGGAGAATTCCATGGACAGAGGAGCCTGGTGGGCTGCAGTCCATGGGGTCGTACAGAGTCGGACACGACTGAGTGACTAACATCCACACATGCCCACCCACCTTCTCTGATTGCTGAGGCTGAATGAGATGGGGTGAAGATAAGATGAACGAATGATTCCTGTGAGATGGCAGACTGTTGAATTCCCCCCTTAAGGAATGTTCTAGTGTTGGGACAATACAGGTTTGAGAAGGGCTGCAGCCTCCTCGTGTGCTGGGGGAAGCAGGCTGCTGCTGCTGCTGCATAGCTTCAGCTGTGTCCCCAACTCTTTCTGACTCTGTAGGCCACCAGGCTCCTCTGTCCATGGGATTCTCCAGGCGAGAATACTGGACTGGGTTGCCATGCCCTCCTCCAGGGGATCTTCCAGACCCAGGGATCAAACTCGCATGTCTTAGGTCTCCTGCATTGGCAAGTAGGTTCTGGGAAGAGCCAGCAGGGAAACCCAGGCAAAGCAAGCTGGTCAGAGGCTTTTGCTAAGCAGAGAGTTTCCTTGTAGCTGGCTCTGGGAATATCCCCAGCTCAAAGCACCAGCAGGCGCTGCAGCAAAAGGAAGTGACTAGAACAGGATCTTCATGCAGGTCTGACCTCAGGCACAGCCAGCCCTCCAGGCCACAGTGAACTTGGAGCCTGTCTCCTCTGGGGGGCGGGACGCCGGACTATTTGTTCTGCAGGAGGAAGTAGGAAGCCACGTCTTTTAATTGGCATTTTCTCATTAAGTGAAGTCAAAGCCCTTTTCTATCCCTGGATACTGTGGTTGCCTTGACTGGGTAGTGTCTTTACATTTAAATTGCCAGCTACAAACACTTTTATTTATTTGCAATCTGTCTTTATACATCCTGGAACACACTCAAAGGAAGCTGAGCCTCATGCCGTAAAATCGTTATTTTTCCGGGCGGTGCCAAGTTCAGGCTGCAGAACCCCGCCCGCATTATTAAAGTTGGGTCCACGCGGGCCAGGTCTTAATGTTGAACACTGACCAGAGGCTTTTAAATACAGGACTCAGTGAAAGCAGAACTATTAAACCCTCCTTGTAAACAGAGACTAAATTCTATGTATATTGGTTCTTCCGTGTTGTGTTGCGTTAGTGTCTCAGCCGTGTTTGACTCTTTGTGACCCCACGGACTGTAGCCCGCCAGGCTCCCCTGTCCATGGGATTTCTCAGGCAAGAATACTCGAGTGGGTTGCCATTCCCTTCTCCGGGGTATCTTCCCAACACAGGGATTGAACCCCGGTGTCCTGCATTACAGGGAGATTCTTTAGCATCTGAGTCACCGGGAAAGCCCATTAGGAGGTGACTTAGGCGTTGGTGACGTCCACACCTGAAACTCACGTTTAGCAAGATACTGATATCGACAAGGGGTGAGACCCGGGGCAACAAGGAGCTGCCTTCTCTTCTTTGAAGAGAGGAAAGGAGCCGAGCTCAACAAGGACAGAATCTGGAAAGATGTGGTGGGTGGGACAGCGGAAGGCAGGTGGGGGCTTTGTTCGTTCACAGAAAAGCTCACGCGAGCAGAGAGGGCACGTGTCTTGGCACAGGTGATGAAGGCAGCCTCGGAGAAGCCACATTCGACTGTCACTGAGACCCAGGGACCACGTCTCACCTTCTCTCCACGCTCCGCCCTCCTGGACCTTCGGGGGAAGCCCCTGAGTCGTGGGGCGGTATCCAAGCTCCAGGCACCAGAGTCCTGTCCCTGGACCCAGCAGAGGGAGCCGCTGGCCCCCTTGGGTCAGGGCAGTGCACTGGCCGCGTTGGTTCAGCCCCACCCTTGGGCCAGTTTCTACCTGCTGCCCCCGGAGGGCCGCCCTGCTCATCTGGTCCGGATCTGATCCCAGGGACCCTGCACTTCCTCTTCCCATGCCGTGCATCCTAGGGACTTAAGTTTTGGTCTCTCCTTACACGTTGCCCCTAGTTTTCTATCTGTATCAACTGTAGATCTTCCTCACCCGTGTCTGCTCCCCTTAGACTGACAAGTGCCCGCAGCCACCTTGGGCTTCGCTGGTGGCTCAGCTGGTAAGGAATCCGCCTGTCATGTGGGAGACCTGGGTTCGATCCCTGGTTTGGGAAGATGCCCTGGAGAAGGGAAAGGCTACCCACTCCAGTATTCTGGCCTGGAGAATTCCATGGACAGAGGAGCCTGGTGGGCTGCAGTTCATGGAGTCGCAGAGAGTCAGATATGACTAACTAATACCCACACATGCCCACCCACCTTTTCTGATTGCTGAGGCTGGATGAGATGGGGTGAAGATAAGATAAATGAATGACTCCTGTGAGAAGGACGGTTGAATAACCCATTGGCATCCTCCCCTTAAGGAATGTTCTAGTGTCAGGGCGACGCAGGTTTGAGAAGGGCTGCAGCCTCCTTCCACTCCCTTTCACGGCCACTTTGCTGAAACCTGAGCCAAGCCCAGAGCTCTGGCTCCCTGTCCATCCCCTGTCCTCTCTCTGACAGCCATATGCTCCGTGGCAAGCAGTGCCCTGCGTGTTCCAGGAGAGGGCTCACTGGGGAGAGGCGTTTCTCTGCTGGGTTCCAAGCTGGAAACATTTCCTTTCAGGAGCCATAAATACTATGGCATGTTGGGAAGGGAACATCAACAACAGTTGGCATTAAATGTGAAGGCGGGGAGAGGATCCCTCTGTGAGTTCCCAGCTTTGAACTTGAATGACTGGGTAGATGGCAGGTGAGGGGAGAAAGACAAAAGAAAAGGAGATGTGGGTGGACATCCATGTGGAATCTTCCCTCAAAGGTAACAGCTACTTGGAATGTTGTTAATCATCCCCCTGCTTCATCACGGGGCTTCCCTGGTGGCTCAGCTGGTAAAGAACGTGCCTGCAGTGTGAAGACCTGGGTTCGAACCCTGGCTTGGGACGATCCCCTGGAGAAGAGAACAGCTACCCACTCCAGTATTCTGGCCTGGATAACTCCATGGACTGTATATAGTTCATGGGGTCGCAAAGAGGCGGACACGACTGAGCGACTTTCACTTTCACTTTGCTTCATCATATGTATACAGTGGTGCAATGGTAAATGTTTAACAATCAGTTCTCCAAAAATTAAATGTGTGCCTGCATCCCTCCTAGTTTGTTATAAATTTTTTGATACAAAAAATGTATAGCACACAATTTACAAATTATAATAAAATATATAATATCCTTTATTGCAAATCTATATAGTCAAATGATTCTCAAAGAATATTTTTGTTGATTTTTGCCAAACGTTCACAACTGCCACCAACGTATGACTGCAACCAATGAACCAATATAGTTTCAGGATGAAGGTGGGTTGACTTTTTTTTTTTACGTTGATAAGTAAAAAGAAAGCAAAATGACAAAGACACACGGTAGAAAATCACTTTTTCATCAATCATGAGAGCAACTTCTTTGTTGAATCAGATAGTTTTCAAATACTGGGAGACTGTTTCCTCAATTTCTGTGTGATTCACAATGTCACAGACATGACAAAATTTAAGTTTAACCTGTTTATCATTATTAACATTTTGCCCACCATTCTGTTATGTCGGTCTGATCAACCAACAAAACCATCAAGCCCTGATGTGCAGCATTTGCCAATTTCTTTCATATAAATAGTGGCCCATTTCAAGCTACCGAGGTGATGTCACTGAACATTGAATTGTAAAGAGATCCAAGTAGCACACAAGTTTATAGGATATTCACCACACAGATGCAACAGATATAATAACCTCCAAAGCACAGGTAATAGTAAAAGGAGTACGATAATTAAGAGGTGACGAGTCAGAGTATTTATTACTGTCCTCTTTGCTATAATTTATTTTATTGTAAGTTTATATGATTTAATTTTTTAATAACAGCTGTGTTTTAACAACTGGCTTGCTAAATTCCTGAGAATTTAACTGTTGGATCTCACAAGCCAGTTTCTCAAGCTAGCTCTGGCACACCGTTGCCTGAATGGTCAAACAATACGTTGTATAGCTTTGTTCCTAATAAAAATGGCACCATGTTGGAAATTCCCTGGTGGTCCAGTAATTAGGACTCTGTGCTCTCACGGCCAAGGGCCCAGGTTGAATCCCTGGTCTGAGAACTAAGATGTCACAAGCGTATGGTGCAGCCAAAATAAAAAATGGACCATGTTGTAGGTAATTTCTCAGGAGTTGCTTTGTCACTCACCTCCACATTACTCTTGTCTCAGGACACTCAGCACTATCCCATCGCCCTTTGCGCTCATCTCTCTGTCACAGGAAGTAGACGCCTGAGGACCACAACTCCCAGAATCCCTTGCCAACAGGATCCTGTTCTTTGACCATTGACGGGTGGGCAGAGGGGACAAAGGCGGACGTCACTTCCTTAGGCAGCCGCGGTGTCTGCGGTAGCCATAGCGGCTTCCTGCTGTATCCTGGTTTCCGAGGAGCACCCCCATCTCTGGATTTCGCCCCCCTCCCATCCCTTCCAACAATTTCGTAGGACCTGATTTCCTGTACTAAATCCTTCCTGCCGGGACTATATAGAGCAGTTTCTGGGCTTCGGGTTAAAAGAATAGAATTTATTCATGTTGATGCATATAGCCTAAGACCAGTTTTCACTGTAGCATAATAGTCCATGCGCTGATGGTATCTCATAGGATTCTCCATAGTTAGGCTTCATTTTACATACTGCCTGCCCGCCTTTGACACTTGTCAGTACAGCCAGTACTGCCCAGATGAGACTACCGCAGGCAACACGTGACCATGCCATGGTCCTCACGCTCACTCACTGGACTCGTCCTTCCTGCCCTTGCCAACTCCTCCATCTCCTTCTGTAGATGGATCCTGGATCCTGCTTTCCAGTCCACCAACCTTGGCCAAACATACTATCAGATATTAAAGGAGGGTCTATTGGTGATAGTATTCAACCCTGAATATCCACTGGAAAGACTAATGCTGAAGCTGAAGATCCAATACTTGGCCACCTGATGCAAAGAGTCAACTCACTAGAAAAGACTCTGATACTGGGAAAGATGGAACTCGGGAGGAGAAGGGGACAATGGAGGATGAGATGACTGGATGGCATCACCAACCCGATGGACATGGGTTTGAGCAGACTCCAGGAAATAGTGAAGGACAGTGAAGCCTGGCATGCTTGGGGCCCATGGGGTCACAAAGAGTCGGAACAAATGAGCGACTGAACAACAACTATAATGGGTGATAAAGAAGTCTGGTTCCTGTGAGCCAGAACAGGGTTGCAGTCACAGCATGGAAGAAAATCATATAACAAAAATGTAGCTCATCTGCTCACAGTAAATTACCATGAAAGTTGACAACTGCGCCCTGAGGAGGCAACCTCACCCCCTTCCTCCCCCAGCACTGAGAACCACCGGTGTAGCCCAAAGGGTGAGAGTGAGAACAAGCAAAGAGGCTATCACTAAATTACATTCTGGCATCGTCCAGGACTTTGATGCCCTGGACAGAGATCTAAACGTCTGCACTGCCTTTTCACAGCTAACAGTAACTGAACTGTGTGAGCACCATAGAAGCCACTGCGTGGGGGCATCGGTTAGATCGCCCCACTCACACCCTCTAGCATTTCACTTTGTAGGAATCTGAGGGATGGGTGGGATAAATGGCTCACCCAAATGGAATAGTCTGAACTTGAACGCAGAACTGTGGGTTTCCAACCCTCTGTTCTGAATAATAGCCTGCTATTATAATCCCACAAAGAAATGGGAAGACAGACTGGGGGTTAGAATTAAGGGAATGGGAAATCAA
This sequence comes from Muntiacus reevesi, assembly GCF_963930625.1. NCBI lineage: Eukaryota > Metazoa > Chordata > Mammalia > Artiodactyla > Cervidae > Muntiacus > Muntiacus reevesi. The sequence continues at coordinate 27,685,557 of NC_089256.1, forward strand.
GTTGACCTTTAGAAAAAACAAAAAATTCATATCAATACTAGTACCTGGTGGCTCGGATGGTAAAAAATCTGCCTGCAATTCAGGAGACCTGGGTTCGATCCCTGGGTGGGGAAGATCCCCTGGAGGAGGATATGGCTACCCACTGCCATATTCTTGCCTGGAGAATTCCATGGACGGCGGAGCCTGGTGGGCTGCAGCCCATGGGGTCGCAAAGAGTCGGACATGGCCGAGTGACTAACACTTTCACTTTTTCACTTTTCACTAGTCTCTTAAGGGTTAAAAATACAAAAGCCTTTAGATATTTCATGTGGACAAATGAGTGCCAGAGTTTGTACCAACGTGGACTTTAATTCCTACAAAAAATGTTTCCGTACAAGCCCTCATGGACTGCTCTCTTCTCTGCATCCAGAAAAGTGCTCTCCGTCCAGGACAGAAAGACGTGCCGAAACCTAGTTCAGCAAAAGCCTTGGTGAACTTCCGTGGAGTACCTCTGCCACCTGGCGGCAAGTTGAAGAATTGTCCTTCAAACTGCAAAGCCACGAGGTCCTAGGCAATGTGCGTTTGACTAAGTGCCTCCTTCTCTGCTGAATCAGACTGGAATCGATGCCCCAAAGTGACTAACCAGACTGACACCAGATTTTAGCAATTTGGAGAGCAGGAGAACTACTGATTACATACGGAATTACAAAGCTTGAGCAACTCCTAAAGAAAAACATTATTCTGACTTTAAACTTTCCCTGAGAAGCTAACATTCCCCTCATCCTAATTCTCAGAAATATTTTCAGTGCACTATAATGTTTTGCTTTGGAGGCAGAGAAAGACAGCAAGAAAGAAGGCAGGGGAAAAAGAAGAAATGGGAAATGGCGGGGTCACTCCCGCCGTATTCAACGCCAAAACCCATAATTCTTTTAAAAACATGTGTATATTAGCCAAAGATGTTTAAATGTGTGAATCAGGTTCTCTCAGGAATCCAGAGAAACACCATCTAAAAAAAAATGAATAATGATTTCTTAGCTAACATCATAAATCTACTTAAAAGTGGGATTAGTGACCAATACTAAGATACATGTACATAACTCATGTTGGTAAAAAAATAATAATAATTTCCTCCAATTGTTTTATATTTCAAATGTAATTGTCTCATGTCTACATTCCTCAAACCTTTAAACTGTTCTCTTCCTCGAAACACCTGTACCATCCAGTCACAAGTTCTCAACAGGTGCCCTGAGAACTGATATGGGCAGAGCTTGATGCCAGACCCTGATGGGTACAGAGGAGGTACCCCTAGCCTTAGAAGAGCATCTGCCTACAAAGATTAGTATGTGAGGCTTCCAGCTCAAGAATACAGTCCTCCACCCACCAAAATTCATTAAAAATAATGAATTATCCCAAACTCCACTCCAGCATGCTGGGAGCAAGGGGGGCGGGGGGAGAATCATTCTTAAAATTACAATTTAAAGTGTATAATAAAAGTGAAACTCTCAACTAAAAGATTATCATCAAGAGGAGATCTTGCAATTTCCTCCACAGAGGGAAGGAAAGTCAGGTTTGGGGCCACAGATTCTAAATTCACAGATCCCTCCCTCGTGATGATGGAGGCCAATGACTGGAATTTCCAGGTGGCCAAACATAGCAACTGAAGTGGAGATCTTGTTTCTATACCAAGAGTGCATTCTGAAAGGCTCAGGGAGGCAGAATGGACAAGGAGGAATGAGAAATTACAAAAGACGCTCCACTTGAACAGAAGGAACGTCAGCAATTCTGGATGTCACATGCCTCTGGGGCGGGTATCCTAAGTCTAGACTGCATCTCAGGAAAACCGGAGTTGACCTCCGAAGAGGAGCCCCACGGCACACACCGCTGCTTAAAGCCCATTCCTCCTGGCCGTTTCTGGCAAACCTCTGATTTCCACTTCTTGTCTGAAATATACTGTTTGCTCGGCCAGAGCCAGGAGACCTGAGAACCTCCTAGGACAAATGTTGATCTAAAGGAAATCGTCCTAAGTGATTGGTGGTGTTTATCCAGGTATTATTTCCGCCACCTGCGCTGAGTTTACCAAGCAGGTGGGGAGGGTTGCTCCCTCCTGCGTGTTCCACTCGAGTTGCCCGGATACCACTTGTTAGTTCAACAGGGAACATAAATGTGATTGTTCCTCTCTTCACTTGAACCCTAAGGATCCCAGATTAGATCGTCTCGCTGAACCACAGGAAGGAACCCTCTGCACGTGAACTCTGTGCGGCTGACCAGAGCTGCCCTCTGAAACCAGAGGCGGCAAGCTGTGCAACTGAGAAGATGTTTCAGGGTCTCGCCAAACAAGCCAACATTCCAGAACCCGCCCTCTTGGCAGGCGTCAGTTTTGCTGTGATCACTCCTAATTGTTGGTGATACTAAGGAGCGGATCTCCAAGGTCTCATTCCTTTTCTGCAGCCAAATTGCTGACGTACATAAAAACCACCCTCATAAGCAACCATTTGTAGGCAAAACCATCACACCCATTCCAAGACAGAATTGGCTTCCACAGACTGGAAAAAAGAAGAAACTGGGGAAAAAAAAATAAGCCCAGAGAAGAACACAATTATAATAAACGTAATGCAAGGAGTAACATTCAAAGTTGTGGCTACCATAAAATCTTTGGCAAATCTTAAAATAAGATTACGACACTTCGTGGAAACGTTTTAAGTTACCTTTTTATGAAATCAACCTTTTTTTGGTTCTGTTTTCATCATAGCACTTACACAACTGTGATTCATGAATTATGTGCATAATTTTTTATTTGAGATCAGCCTCCCAGGTGGTGCTGTACTGATCTGTTTACATGCCCAATGCCCCATATATTAAGGGGCACAGAGTAGGTGCTCAAGAAAATATCGATGCTATCTTTGCAACAGAACCATGGTTTCATCATCTCGATGGGTCACCTAGCTGTTTCAAAAGCACTCTGCTTCATTTCCTAGTTTTCTTATTACACTATAACTAAGCAAGATGTTACAGGGGTGAAGGGTATTGTTTTTTTTTGCAACTTCCTGTGAACCTATGATAAAAAGCAGAGATATTACTTTGTCAACAAAGGTCTGTCTAGTCAAGGCTATGGTTTTTCCGGTAGTCATGTATGGGTGTGAGAGTCAGACTATAAAGAAAGCTGAGCACCGAAGAACTGATGCCTTTTTTTTTTTAGAACTGAGGCTTTTGAACTGTGGTGTTGGAGAAGACGCTTGAGAGTCCCTTGGACCCCAGGAGATCCAGCCAGTCTATCCTAAAGGAGATCAGTCCTGAATATTCATTGGAAGGACTGATGTTGAAGCTGAAGCTCCAATACTTTGGCCACCTGATGTGAAGAGGACTGATTGGAAAAGACCCTGATGCTGGGAAAGATTGAGGGCAAGAGGAGAAGGGGACAACAGAGGATGAGATGGTTGGATGGCATCACTGACTCAATGGACATGGGTTTGGGTGAACTCTGGAAGTTAGTGATGGACAGGGAGAGGCCTGGCGTGTTGTGGTCCATGGGCTCACAAAGAGTCAGACACGACTGAGTGACTGAACTGATGATTATTCCAATCTTGGATTTTACCTAAATACTGGAATTTCCATTTCGCTCTCTCACCGCCATGATGTCACAATGTTCATGGCTTCCTGGACTTCACCAGTACTTTCTGGATTTCCCCACCTCTCCTTCCAACAATCAGACATCCTGAGCAGCTTAATAACAGCTTTTTCTTTTGCCCTCCAACTCATGGCAGAGTACCTCTCTCTACACAACAGCTACCCTTCTGAGGCACCAGCCAAGAAGCCAAGTGTGAGGACAATTTTCACACCATTTACCCTTCTCTGCCTTCTCCACACAGAGACCACCCACGGCAGTAACTTTCAAGAAGAACTAGCTGGAGTTCCAAGGGTCAGGGAGACGTGTTATGTTGCTAAGCCACCCATGCCCACAAGATTGTTAGTTGGCAATTGTGTCCAGGCTCCAAGTCAGTGAGCCACATGCTTCTGACTCGTCTTTAGCCACGTCCACGCAGCCTCATGTTACACAAAGAATCAGGCCACCACTGAGCTGCCAAGAGTCTTGGAAAACTGTACAAATTACATTAAAATCAACAGAAAAGCTTCCCATGTCACAATATTTGGATAACTTCTCACCCCTGCACGCCACCACCCCCCCACCCAAAAGCCACTGGCTGAAGTCTGACATTGGCTTGAATCGCACAGTCAGATTCAAACTTTTAAACAAACCACTGTGCAGATATTAACTTCCCTGGGGTCCTGGGAACACAATCCAGACCCGCTGCACATGAGGAGAGATCCCGTATCTGGAGGCAGAGACGAGTTAGGACTGCAGAATGCACTCAGACACTGAGTTGACCAGCAGTCCCCCACCAGCCCTGAGCTGAGTCCACTCTCTGACTCTTTCGCCTCCTAGTTGATGACCTTCCCCAGGAGAAAAAAACAATTCCTGCCTTTAATATTCACATCAGCCTCTGTGGGTCATAAGACAAAGGCTGTCTGACTTTTCAGGATCTTCACAGACCCGGAGCATCGTCTTCCATTGACTCTTGTAAAAGCAGATGACAGCAGCTCAAGAAGGAACAGCTTTGAAACCTGCTCCAGCAGTCAGACCAGGCTACCAGGAAAGAGAAAAAGAAGTGAAAACCAGTTTTCACTGCCTCCTGAACCAAAGTGGGAGAGAGGAAGAGAAGGCCACGGGAGGTGAGAGAAATGATCTTCATTTATTAAAATGCTTTGATAAGGTAGCATGATCAAGACATATTCTCACCGCCAGGCAGTAATCCAGAGAAAGACTTGTGCCCCATCCTCTTACAGACTGTTTTTAGCAGAAAAGTAATGTCCATTGGTATAACATTTTTTAATTTATTTATTTTTAATTGAAGGATAATTACAACATTGTCTTGGTTTTTGCCATATATCAACATGGATCAGCCATAGGTATACATATATCCCCTCCCTCTTAAGCCTCCCTTCCACCTCTCACCCCATCCAACCCTCTGTCACAGAGGTAGAGCATTTTCAAATCAATAAAGTACTTATACATACAGAAACTCACAAACTCTCAGCAGCCCTAAGCTATTGTACCCACTTTACAGATGAGGAAACTGAGGCTCATAGAAACACAGAGCAAATGGAGAACTGGGATAATGGTGGGAGAGTCAGCAGCCAGTCTGAGATGGAAGAAGCAGGTAAGAACCGCATTTCTTCTCTTTGGAGAAAAATTAGAATAAAACATAGTCGCCAGATCAGGGTGTGGGGGTTCATCTCCACTTTTGTGATGGGCCTAGAGCTGCAGAAAGGACTTCAGGGAGTTTGTTTCTTCTTCTTCTGACAATTCAGAGACCAGCCCCTAAAGCTGATAAATTCTCATTTCAAAGGTGAGTCATAGGACACCTCTCCAAAAAGAAATCCACCCAGAAATGTGAGAGGACAGGAGAGATTTATAACCAAAGGGCCCGGCGATTACTTGAATCAGTAAGTGCCTCAAATGGGACAGCAGCTTCGGCTGAAACATCAAAGGCCTTTAAAGCTGGGCAGCTCACATTGAAGTGACTCTGGAACAAGACGTGGCCACTGATGGAGCCGGGAAAGCTCCAACCAGGTCCCCGGTGGCCGCAGGAGGTCAAGTTCAAGACTCAAACCTCTGACCTCCAATAATGAAAGCAAGTGGGCCACACCCTCTGGGGCTGCTGGAGAAGCCCCTCTGGTTCAGGCTTCACGGAGCGCCCATGATTCATCCTTGTGATTTCCACGTGGAAACAGATGTGTCCCTGGGGGATGGGCCATAGGAGGGAGAGGAAAGGGTACCGTGGGTGCAACGGGAGGGGGGTGCTGACTGCGCCTTGCCCCTCAGCTCAGTTCAGTTCAGTCGCTCAGTCGTGTCTGACTCTTTGTGACCCCATGGACTGCAGCACTCCAGGCCTCCCTGTCCATCACCAACTCCCGGAGTTTACTCAAACTCATGCCCATCGAGTCAGTGATACCATCCAACCATCTCATCCTCTGTCGCCCCTTCTTCTCTTGCCCTCAATTTTTCCCAGCATCAGGGTCTTTTCCAATGAGTCAGCTCTTCACATCAGGTGGCCACAGTACTGGAGTTCCAGCTTCAGCATCAGTCCTTCCAATGAATATTCAGGACTGATTCCCTTTAGGATGGATGGTTGGATCTCCTTGCAGTCCAAGGGACTCTCAAGAGTCTTCTCCAACACCACAGTTCAAAAGCATCAATTCTTCTGCGCTCAGCTTTCTTTATAGTCCATCTCTCACATCCATACATGACCACTAGAAAAACCATAGCCTTAAGTAGACGGACCTTTGTTGGCAAAGTAATGTCTCTGCTTTTTAACATGCCATCTAGGTTGGTCATAATATGCTATCCAGGTTGCCCCTCAGAGCCCCGTCCTAACAACTCACCCTAGCCTCACAGCACTGGGGTACAAGTCCAAGCCTGGCGGGCCCCCCTTGATTATATAAAAGTAAAGCTGGGTACACAAACCTTGTGGGAAGGAGTTTGCTGTCAAGTTCAACCTACAATTCCCTTTGTGCTCAGTCGCTCAGTCGTGTCCAACTCTTGCGACCCCGTGGACTGTAGCCCACCAGGCCCCTCTTGTCCATGGAATCTTCCCGGCAAGAATACTGGAGTGGGTTTCATTTCCTCCTCCAGGGGATCTTCCGCACCTAGGGATGCACCAGGAGTCTCTTACATCTCCCGCCTTGGCATGTGGGTTCTTTACCTTTGTGGGGGCCGTGGGGTTCTCAACCCCTTTTTTTTTTTACTTTTTGGCCATGCCACACAGCATGTGGGATCTTAGTTCCCCAACCAAGAGTAGAACCCAGGCCCCCTAGGGTGAAAGTGCAGTCTTAACCTCTGGACTGCCAGGGAAGCCCCACCTTTAGGAAACTTTTCAGGCTGCTTTCCTCTGCCTTCTCCAGCTGTGTTCTCTGCAGCCACGTTGGTGTCCCCGCAGGCTGTGGAGGAGGGGGGCACTTGCTTATTTCCATGTATTGAGTCCAGTTGACCTCCCCCGGGCTGGGTCACTCAGACTGTATCTACCCCTCTGGTAGAGAATCTGGGGTTACCCCACCCTGGGCAAGGGCTGAGAGCAGAGAGTGTACTTCCCTATTGAAAGCACCCAACTCAACCTGAAGGCTGGGGGAAGGGGCTGGGCAGGGACCCTGAAGAAGGCCCAGCCCCATCTGCCAGGTCCTAGGGCGACCCCCAGAGCAGCTACCACTGAGCGGCCCCCCACCCCCCACACACCAGCTCGGGAAAGAGAAATAAATGTCTCGTTGAAGGTGCTCCAAACACACACAAAAGCAGAATGGAGGGAGGCGGCAGCCTAGAATAGAACTCCCTTTTGATGAGAATTTGGATTCTATGTCAATTTTTTTTTTCTTTGGCTGCACTGGGTTTTGGGGCTTCTCTCTAGTTGTGGCCAGTGGAGGCAACTCTTCCTTGAGGTGTGCGGGCTTCTCATTGTGGTGGCTTCTCTTGTTGTGGAAACAGTAGCTGACTTTATTTTCCTGGGCTCCAAAATCACTGCGGATGGTGACTGCAGCCATGAAATTATAAGACGCTTACTCCTTGGGAAAAAAGCTATGAGCAACCTAGACAGACTCTTAAAAAGCAGAGACATTACTTTGCCGACAAAAGCCTGTCTTGTCAAGGCTATGGTTTTTCCAGTGGTCATGTATGGATGTGAGAGTTGGACTATAAAGAAAGTTGAGCGCCAAACAATTGATGCTTTTGAACTGTGGTGTTGGAGAAGATTCTTGAGAGTCCCTTGGACTGCAAGGAGATCCAACCAGTCCATCCTAAAGGAAATCAGTCCTGAATACTCATTGGAACAGCTGATGCTGAAGCTGGAACTCCAATCCTCTGACCACGTGATGGGAAAAGCTGACTCATTTGAAAAGACCCTGATGCTGGGAAAGATTGAGGGCAGGAGGAGAAGAGGACAACAGAGGATGAGATGGTTGGATGACACCATCAACTCGATGGACATGGGTTTGGGTGGACTCCGGGAGTTGGTGATGGACAGGGAGGCCTGGAGTGCTGCCGTCCATGGGGTCGCAAATAGTCAGACATGACTGAGCGACTAAACAACAGCTCTTGTTGCGGAGCACAGGCTTTAGGGTGTGTGGGCTTCTGTAGCTGTGGCTCCCAGGCTCAGTAGCTGTGGCACACAGGCTCGGTTTCCCCACGACGTGGAATCTTCCTGAACCTGGAATGGAACCTGTGTCCCATGCAATAACATGCAGATTCTTAACCACTGGACCACCAGGAAAGTCCTATGCCTTATGTTTTAATCCACCAGTCGGTCTCACTTCATGCCCTCTGAAATAACCGAGCTTCCCTCCATTTTCCCAGCTGTCTTTTGAAGTTTTCTTCCAGATTTCTCTTCTCACTCTAAAAGTTACAAGAAGTTAGGCCCTTTTCTTGTCTTCATTTTTTTTTATTGTGGTAAAATGCACATAAAATTGACCGCCTTCACCATTTTTTAGTGTGCGGTTCAATGGCATTTAGTACATTCACATTGTTGTACGGTCTACACCACCATCATCTCCAGAACTCTTTCAATATCTCAAACAGAAACTCTGTTTCCAGTAAATAGTAGCTCCACTCCAGCCTCTGCTAACGACCATTCTGCTTTCTGTCTCTCTGGATCTGACTCATCCCGACATCCCAGGCAAGTGGGACCATTCAATGTCTGCCCTTTCATGACCAACTTTTGTCTCTCAGCATGCGTGCACGCACGAACAGTTGCTCAGTCAGGTCCGAATCTTCACGACCCCATGGACTGTGGCGCACCAGGCTCCTCTGTCCATGGGATTCTCCAGGCAAGAGTACTGGAGTGGGTTGCCAGTTCTTCCTCCAGGGGATCTTCCCCACCCAGGGATCGAAACCCTATGTCTCTTGTGTCTCCTGCTTTGGCAGACAGTTCTTTATCCCTAGCACCACCTAGGAAGCCCATCTCTCAGAATAATGAAAAGCAACCTCATGGTTCATCCGTGTATGCCAGGGTCAGGATTCCCTTCCTTTTCAAGACTGAAAGATATTCCATTCTGTGAATGGACCACGTTTTGCCTACCCAGTCATCCTTCAATAGACACTTGAGTTGTTTCCAGTTTTTGGCGGTTGTAAAGGAAGCTGCCATAAACATTCACCAACAAGTGCTGTTAGATTTTGCTGCTCTTTCTTACAGTTGCCCAGACTGTTCAGTTCAGTTCAGTTCAGTTGCTCAGTCGTGACTGACTCTTTGCAACCCCATGAACCGCGGCACGCCAGGCCTCCCTGTCCATCACCAACTCCCGGAGTTTACCCAAACTCATGTCCATCGAGTCAGTGATGCCATCCAACCATCTCATCCTCTGTCGTCCCCTTCTCCTCCTGCCCTCAATCTTTCCCAGCATCAGGGTCTTTTCAAATGAGTCAACTCTTTGCATCAAGTGGCCAAAGGATTGGAGCTTCATCTTCAGCAACCGTCCTTCCAATGAACACCCAGGACTGATCTCTTTTAGGATGGACTGGTTTGATCTCCTTGCAGTCCAAGGGACTTTCAAGAGTCTTCTCCAACACCACAGTTGAAAAGCATCAGTTCTTCGGTTTTCAGCTTTATTTATAGTCCAACTCTCACATCCATACATGACTACTGGAAAAACCATACTGAGAGGGTTAAAAATGAATGGTGCCTCACAGTAGATTGGCAGTTGCCTGTTACAATGTCCCAGCATCCCTGTCTGAAGCTTGGGCCCAGGGGTCTGTCTCAGCAACTTCCAAGAGCCCCTTGCTTTTCCGTACCTCCCCACATGATCACCAACCCCCACCATAGGCCCAGTCCTCGAAAACTACAGACCCCCAACTCTCACACACAACCCAGCCTTCACACAACACAACTCTCACACAGAACCCAACTCACACACAACCCAGCCTTCACACAACACAACTCTCACACAGAACCCAACTCACATACAACCCAGTTCTCACGCACCCCACCTCTCTCACATAACCTCGATCCCCCAGACTCCCCGTTGTCTCTGTGGACCTCACGGAGCAGCCTCCCATCTCTTCTCAGCCTCAGGGCATCACCCCAGGGCCCCAGCATTTTCATCCCCATCCTCAGCCCCCTCTAAACTGCATACTTTTGAAAACAGAATGCCTCCTGCCTCTGTCCTGGGGGCAAGGGCAGCTCCAACTCTCCTGGACACAAAAGCCCTGCCCTCCCTTCAGACATCAGAAGTCGAGAAAACGCACCCCCGTGAATCATCCTGCCCCATGAAGGGTTTTGCGTCCTCTCTACTCTGCCCTCTTCAGTTCTATTTTTATTACATTACGTTCACTTTGCCTCCGAAGGAAGGAATCGATTAGAGAAACACATTTTAAATATTCCCATGAGGTTCTCCTGCTGTCCTTGGGACGTAGATGATACAGAAAGAATATGGAGAGAATTTGTAAGGAAGGACAATATGTCTAGAAAGCTCTTCCGTGGGTTGGAGAGAAACAGATCATGCAAGTTTCATTCACAACTGCAGCCCCAGGGTGTATAGTTGGCGCTCAGTATATAACTGCTGGATGAGTAAATGAATGAATGCTGGAAGTCAATGGAAGGATGAAGGGAGAGAATGGGTGTCCCCTTGTGTACCTGCCTTCACCTTGGTCAACCAGGGCTAAGTGCCGCTCGGGACAGGGGACTCTGGGGAAAACAGGGAGTGAGCCCGAGGGCTTTTTGCTCTGGGCTCATCACAAGAGCACAAGCCAAGGAGAAACTCACAGGCAGAGGGCTCTGTGTGCACCTGCCCAGCTTGTGGACCACACCCAGCCTTTCTCTAAATGTGAAATGTAAGGACAAATGCCGTGAGAGTCACACAGATGCTGCTTCCCAGGTGGCTCGGTGGTAAAGGATCCACCTGCCAAGGCAGAAGACGTGGGTTCAATCCCTGGGTCAGGAAGATCCCCTGCAGTATGAAATGGCAGCCCACTCTAGTACTCCTGCCGGGGAAATCCCATGAACAGAGGAGCCTGGCGGGTTACGGTCCATGGGGTCGCAAAGACTTAGACATAACTGAGCAACACAACAGCAACAGGAAAGGCAGTCAGTCTTCCTGGATCAAGTTGACAGTGGGCTGGATACCCACGGTGACAAGAGCAGGAAGGGACGGCACATGTCACCCTGGGCTCGACCCCCTAGGGAGGCAGACTCACTGCTCAGTAGACAACCACCCTTCACCCTTCAACCTCGGGCAGGTAAACATCAAGACAGTTAAAGAGGGGAGAAGGATGCTTTTCCTCACTCTTCAGGAAGACTGGAGAAGAAAAGGCTTCTGCCAACAACATCTGCATATGGACTGGCTTTGCTGAGCCTGTGGATGGTGCTGGCCACGGATTTGGACAAGATGCATAAGACAAAATGACCCAGGGAGCAGAAACCACATCTGCTTCTCAGCAGGGTCCTGAGGGAAGAGATGGAGAGACCAATGAAGTTTCTGTGAAGAAACGTGGACAGAAACAACAGAAAGGACATCTTCTGGGCCATCTCCATTAGATGGGCCTTTTCCTGCACCAGGCCTGGAGGTTTTGTCATTTGAGCTGGTGCATTTAACCGTATCTCCAAAGACCCCTGGCTCTGGACCCATCAGGAGTCCAGAGGAAGACTGGAAACCATCCCACTGGGATCCAGGACAGGTAACCTACGAGGAGTACAAAGCCATCAGAATCTCTTGGAGAAAGTGTTGCTCTCTGTTTATTTAAAACATTAGGGCAACTACAGAAATAATTCCCTGCAGTAAAAAGACTACTCTTCACTTCAAGCGACCTCTTCACAGCTACTGAGACCCAGGAAAGTCTGTCATCAGGCCCGCAGAGAAGAGAAAGGCGTGTCAACAGTGAGGTTTTGTGGTGAGCAGAGACGAAACCTCCCTGGAGTTTGCTGGTTCTGTCTCACCCAGCTACTTTATCCCAGCATGGCTGTGGTTTGGTCTTCAAACAAGCTGAAAGATAAGCAAATACCCTGCCTCCCAGGTTACATTTGATTTCCTTCAGCACCCAGTGTGTGAACACCAGCTGTACAGTAGAAAGCCACAACTCACCCACACTCAACCACAGAACCCTCATCTAGAATAAACCATGACGAGGGCAGAAGATCCTCCCCAAACAACAAAATCAAATTTGATTAAAAGGTGACACCACCAGCCTCTTTCAGTCACTGATCTTTTTTGATGTGGGAAGTGTGAGAGTCAGGAAGATCAAATAGATAATTCAAGCCACTATAAAACACAAATGATGTCTTACCATCAGAAGCGAACACCTTGGGATGGATTGATAGACTAAACGTGTACTGTCCAGTTGAGTATCCCTAGACACATGTATTTATTTCACTTTCAATTAATTAAAATGAAATAAAATTTAAAATTCAGCTCCTCAGTCATGCTAACCACACATGTCCAGTGCTCAAGTCTATGCTGAGCGCTGGGCTTGAGCACAGACATAAAACATTTTCAGGAACTTCTCTGTGATCGAGCTAGTGGTTAAGAATCCACCTTCCAATGCTGGGGACGTGAGTTGGATTCCTGGCCGGGGAATAAAGATCCCACCCGCCACAGGGCAACTAAGCCCACATGTCACAACTTAAGAGCCTGAGCCACAAACAGAGAAGCCTGTGTACCGCAATGAAGGCCCAGCACATCCAAAAAGATAAAACATTTCCATCCTCCCAGGAAGTGTTATTGGACAGTGCAAGACTAAATACTAAGCAAGGGAGAAGGAAAGGAGGCTTAAAAAGAAATAAAAGAGATGGTTTTGTTTTTAATTGGAGACTTATGGCTAACAAACACATGAAAAGATGCTCAACATCACTCATTATCAGAGAAATGCAAATCAAAACCACAATGAGGTACCATCTCATGCCAGTCAGAATAGCTGCTATCCAAAAGTCTACAAACAATAAATGCTGGAGAGGGTGCGGAGGAAAAGGAACCCTCTTACACTGTTGGTGGGAATGCAAACTAGTACAGCCACTATGGAGAACAGTGTGGAGATTCCTTAAAAAACTGGAACTAGAACTGCCATACGACCCAGCAATCCCACTCCTGGGCATACACATCGAGGAAACTAGATCTGAAAGAGACACGTGCACCCCAATGTTCATCGCAGCACTGTTTATAATAGCCAGGACATGGAAGCAACCTAGATGCCCATCAGCAGATAAATGGATAAGAAAGCTGTGGTACATATACATAATGGAATATTCAGTTCAGTTCAGTTCAGTTGCTCAGTCGTGTCCAACTCTGCGACCCCATGAATCGCAGCACGCCAGGCCTCCCTGTCCATCACAGACTCCCAGAGTTTACTCAAACTCATGTCCATCGAGTCCGTGATGCCATCCAACTATCTCATCCTCTGTCGTCCCCTTCTCCTCCTGCCCCCAATCTCTCCCAGCATCAGGGTCTTTTCCAATGAGTCACTTCTTCGCATGAGGTGGCCAAAGTACTGGAGTTTTATTATTCAGCTATTAAAAAGAATTCATTTGAATCAATTCTAATGAGGTGGATGAAACGAGTCTATTATACAGAGTGAAGTAAGTCAGAAAGAAAAACACCAATACAGTATACTAACGCATATATATGGAATTTAGAAAGATGGTAATGATGACCCTATGTGCAAGACAGCAAAAGAGACACAGGTGTAAAGAACAGACTTTTGGACTCTGTGGGAGAAGGTGGGGGTGGGATGATTTGAGAGAAAAGCATTGAAACATGTATATTATCATATGTGAAACAGATCGCCAGTCCAGGTCGATGCATGAGACAGGGTGCTCGGGGCTGGTGCACTGGGATGGCCCTGAGGGATGGGATGGGGAGGGAGGTGGGAGGGGGGATCAAGATGGGGAACACATGTACACCCGTGGCTGATTCATGTCAATGTATGGCAAAAACCACCACAATATTACAAAGTAATTATCCTCCAATTAAAACTTAAAATATATTGGAGACTTAACTAAGACTCTCAGTGTCTGCTGAAGGCACGCTCAAACACAGCAAACACATTAGTGACTGGACATGCGCCTCCAGGACCACACAAGTCAATATTCCTCTGTTAAGAGGTAGTGATGGTACATGTGCTGTGTGTAATTATTTTTACTGTTGTCATGGCTTTTTAAGCAGACTGAGGACAACACTTTGAGCAAAAGTGTGTTGGTGGTCTCACGCTCATTTTGGTGTTGTGTTCTCCATACTATCATCTTTGTATTTTTGCTGTGGAAAGCTGAAACAATGAAAGCTTTTTGGTGACTCATTGTAGCCCATTTTTTATGGCAAACATTAATGTTGTATTTTTTTAATTCCATTTACCCACATCTTTCATACTAAAGATTTATTTCTTAAGGAATACTTCTCCCTAGTATTGAAAAAAATAATTTGTTTCCGTTTGGATCTTTCTACCAGGTTATGTTTTCTCTCCCTAGAGTTTGCAGAATAACATAAAGATCAAGTCATTGAAAATGGACCTGGGTCTGCCTTACTGTTTTGGCCCAGAATGCCCAAGCAAATAGGTGAAAAGCTAAACTTTGTCCTTCCCATTGGCCTTTCATGTCTTACGGCCCAAACTTTCAAGATTCCCAGCAATACACCCAGTTTCCCCTCTGTTCATGGTTAATGGGATATCAGGAAAAATACAGATTTTGAAGTCAAATACCAGTGATAAGCTCAATGATTTTGAGCAAATTATTTATTGACACAAAGCCTGTTTACTCATCTGATAATAAGGTTAATAATAGAAATATCATAGGCTAATTATAAACATTAAATGAGTCAATGTGCATAAAGCACCTAGCCTAGTCCTCAGCACACAATAATTAAATCTATATTAGTGTAAGCATTTTTGTTGTCTTTCTTTCTATGGCATTGTTTTCAATATGTACTGTATTTCTGAAAGTGATCTTCTTTAGTTTGGTCTTGAAAAAATTCCCTCTCTGCTCTGCCCAGTGAGCATACCAGATGGGCACACAGTCTAATGGTCCAAGGCCCTTCTCAGTTCCAGTCCTGGGGGGCACCTCAGTCCAGACATTGAAACAAAGGGACATCAACAGAAAAGCATATTCTTTGAAATAGGTAATACATATAGAGATACTTCTGTAAATCTGGTTACAGAAAAGAGAGAAAGCATGAATTAAAGAGATTAGGAATGAAAAATAGAAGTAGAAATATACATGTCCAAACTTAAAAGACAGAAAATTATAAACAATTTTTGTCAATAATTTGAGAGCCCTCATCTAGAATCTGTTGAATTGAAGTAGATAAATATCTAGTAAAACTCTAATTGTCAAAAGTGAATATAGAAGAAATAAAAACCCTGCAGGGTCCTATAAATATCTACAAAATTTAATCACTAGTTTAAATTCTTTCCTCAGCTGGCTCATATGTACATGGAGTTTATGACACTATTCTCTTCACTTTTTATGATGGCAAATTTCAAGTACATACAAAAGTAAAATGAATAATAACTTCCCACATAGAAATGGTTTTGTAGGTAAATTCTGTCAAACATTCAAGAAGGAATTCTAATTTCTTTTTTTTCTTTTTTAATTGGAGAAAAATTGCTTTATAATGTTGGTTTGGTTTCTGCCTTACAACAATGCGAATCAGCCATAAATATACGTATATCCCCGTGGAATTTTAATTTCTCATAAAATTTTTCAGACACTAGGAAAAGAGGAAATAGCACAACTCATCTTTTATGCAAATAAAATCTTGAAGTCAAAAGCAGATGAGGATGAGATGAGAAAGGAAGCTTTAGGTCAGAGGAGTGAGTCACACTGAGAACTGATGTGTGTCCATGCAGAGGTTGAATTCCATGGTGACCTTGCCCTTCAACTAAAAGCAAGTCATATTTTCCATTAAAATCTTTCTCATCCTTCCCCTTTTACATTGTGATTTATCGTAAAACCCTTGCATTAACACCTGATAGACTCACACACTTGCAGAAGTGTGAATAGGGAGACAGAAGAGGGGACCCAGAAGTGAGAAATAAAGCCTGTCGGGCACCCACCACCCTACCTCCCAGAGACCGACACAGCACAGAGAAAGGTCTCTGGCCCCCGTGTTCTAGATGAAAGTCATAAGCAGACAGAAAAAGAGACACAGATGTATAGAACAGACTTTTGGACTCTATGGGAGAAGGCGAGGGTGGGATGATCTGAGAGAACAGCATTGAAACATGTATATTATCAAGTGTGAAACAGATCGCCAGTCCAGGTTGGATGCACTGGGATGACCCAGAGGGATGGGATGGGAAGGGAGGTGGGAGGGGGGTTCAGGATGGGGAACACATGTAAATCCATGGCTGATTCATGTCAATGTATGGCAAAAACCACTACAATATTGTAAACTAATTAGCCTCCAACTAATAAAAATAAATGAAAAAAAAAGTCATAAGCAGAGTGAGTGGTGAGGATGTAGGTGTCTCTTTTCCTTTTTCAGATTTCTTTTTTTATATGGGCCATTTTTAAAGTCTTAACTGAATTTGGCCATTGAATTTGGTCAATGAATATTGCTTCTATTTCATGTTTTGGTTTTTTGGTCATGAGGCATATGGGATTTTAGCTCCCCGACCAAGGATCCAACCAGCGCCCCTCATTGGAAAGCAAAGTCTTAACCACCGGACCATCTGAGAAGTCCCTGTAGGTGACTCCCAATGGCTTTGCTGTGGCTCAGGCCTCATATCCAGGTGACTATTCAAAGAAATTATCTGATCTGGACAAATCTCACGCATCAGCCAGGTGCACCCCACAGCAGCCCCGCAACCACAGCTCAGGACTGGCGGATAGCTTTCCCCATCCCTTCTCATCAGAAGTGAGGCCCACTCCTTGCTGCCTCTCCCCCAAAGGTGTGACATAAGAAACATTGGAGGCTCAAGCTGTCAACGACTTCACTCCTCTGTCTCCTGCTGGCATTGTGACCCCATTCATATCATTAGCCCAACTATACACTGTCTTGCTAAGTGAAACCAGTTTTAGTAACTTCAGGCACGAACATTTTCTTGTGGTAAATTTCACATTTTCCAAGTCTAGATCATTTCAAGCAGAACCATGTAAGTGGGGGTGGGCAGGAGACATTTAAGAGGCTGGGAGATTATCAGGCTGATTGACGTAGAGAGCAATTTGGGAGTACTGAATTGTACATTTAGTTATACCAAGCAAGCTAGATCAAGATGAGGGTGACTTTACTTGTTTGAATAGGCTGAAGGTTTTCCAGCATTTTTTTAGCAACAATGGGGCTTTGGTGAATGAAATTTTATGTAGGTCGTCAATATATAGAGTTGATCACATCAGAGCTGGTCTTCTTATTGTGAGAGGATAGAGATTCACCCACTTGACCTTATCTTACCCCTCTGAGTTGACTCCTCCAGACCCTACACCCCAGCCTTCAGTACTCTGGGTCCTGAGCACACAGCTCAAAATCCACGGCCATAGGCGCTGAGTGCCCAGTGAAATCTTCCTCACAGGGCCATGCATAATCTAGAGGCAGGAAGTTCGTGTAAACCAAACCCTTCATTTTACCAATGAGAAAACAGTGAGAAGGGTCTTTCCTGACTTGTCTGAAGTTCACAGCTATTCACTAGCAGAGGCAGGGTGCATATGTGTCTTGACCCCTATTTCCTCCTATTTCTACCATACCCACCTGATGCCATTAAATAGAACTGAAATTTTTGAACTTGCATCCCCTAATGACTCCCATATGGCTAACTCTTCCCATACATGAATAAAATGTGTACACACTTCTCCACAGTTCTAAGAATATATGTAGCAGAAGTCCCGGCCAGGCTGTGGATGAAGCTTGTAGAAATGGCTGGACCACTCACACACATGTCGTTCACTAAGTATCATGGGGACCAGAGGCCTCCCAGAAATCACTTTAATATCTGTTGAAACTGGGAGCAACCCTTTTACACACCTGAACCTTTGCGCAAAGCTAAGCACCCAAGTTATACTCCATAGAGACTTGTAGGCAAAGAATGGGCAGGCCTGTATGCTCAGTCATTTCAGTCATATCTGACTCTTTGCGACCCTGTGGACGGTAGCCCACCAGACTCTTCATCCAGGCCAGAATCCAGACAAGAGTGGGTTGCCATGCCCTTCTCCAGGGGATCTTCCCAACCCAGGGATCCTACCCACGTCTCCTGCATTGCAAGTGGATTCTTTACCAACTGAGCCACCAGGGACACCCATGAAGAATGAGATGTCATTGCAAACTTTGGAATAAGGGGGGACCTTTGGACCAGAGCTTTTTAAGCACTGATATTGGGTGCAATTGGATTGTTCAATAGATTCATCCGTTGACTATTTTCAAATGAAAAAGTGACAACAGATCTGGAAGATGTTACAAGAGCATAAAATGACTGGGATGGAAATGTTATGGGAACTCAGATACTAATGTTTATGTCCTTTCCTGTATTGAGCTCTGGAGCAGCATTTGTGACACTGGCATTTCCTGTGGGGAGTAAGCCTCCTGCATGGAATCTCGTTTGTTATCACCAGGCATGGACTTCTTTATTTTTAACTATTAATAAAAACAACCTCTTTAGTGGAGAAAAAAAAAAGGAAGAAACTGGGGACAGAAAAAACAGGGTCAAGTAAGGAGAATCAATAGAAGGCAGGACTAGAGGAGATGGTGAGGTCCCCTGGGAAAGAGCAACCATGCGGGATAAAGGGTTGGATCTGAAGGGCCAATTTCACCAACAGGACCTAAAAGATAGAGGGGAATGGCAATTCCAGGTGTGACAAATGCCTCCCCTGGACACTGCCCAAAATCACCATATTGACAGTGCATATGTGACTTGGCAGAGAAAAGGTATGGAATGCAAACTCTTAAGAAAACTGCAAGTCCATTCACAATAGCCAGAATATGAAAGCCACCTAAACGTCCATCAACAGAAGAATGAATAAAGACAATGTGGTACATATATATATAGTGGAATATTACTCAGCCATAAAAAGGAACAAAATTAGGTCATTTGTAGAGATGTGGATGGACCTAGAAACTGTTGTACAGAGCGAAATAATTCAAAAAGAGAGAAAAAATCATATATTAACAGATATATGTGTAATTTAGAAAAATGGTATAGATGAACTTCTGTGCAAAGCAGAAATACAGACACAGACACAAGAGAACAAACATATGGACACTGTGTTGGGGAAGGGGGGAGTGGAATGGACTGGGAAATCAGGACTGATATAAATACACTACTGATGCTATGTATTAAAGTAAAAAACTAACGAGAACCAACTATACAAATAATGTTTTTAAGAAATTAAAAAAGAAAATTAAGTCCTAGAAGTAATCTAGGACTTAAGCACCCAGCATCTGCACAGATGCCCCCCCACTCCATAAGACAGAGATGGGAAAGGTATCCCTCGGCAGCAAGAGCGGAGTCGAGGGAGCCTCAGGACATGACCAGGAGGCAAGAGGCACTGCCTTCTCCCCCACACCAACTCTCCACCCCCTACACTCAAGCAAGTATCAGCAGTCTGAAGGCATCTTGGAGTTCCAAACACAAGCTGTCTCTGCAAGTCCAATATTCAAAATCCCAGAAGAAAACATAGATAGGCCCTGCGTGTGTCCCATGACAATGCCTGGTACCAACCACCAGGGTGGGAAGGACGAGGTGCCATGAGTGGCACACCCCTGGTACACATAGGCAAGCCAGCCCCCCAACTACCACACATGATGGGGGAAGAACGGCGGGACCCCAAAGGTGAGGAGGAAAGCTACTGTTGGAGGGATGAGTGCAAAACAGGTCTAACTAGCAGGTACCTATCAAGACTCCGCTTGAGAAATTTCTAGACTGTTAGCTCAAAAGGTCAAGAATAAAAGGTTTGAATAAGCTGAAATCATTCTAGAGAAGAAAAAGAAGACGTAACGATGAGAATTTAAGAAGGTAACCATCACATCCAAGGGGATAATATAGAAAAAGTTAAGGAGCTGAGGCAACCAAAGACAGAAATGCAGGAACAAAAGTAAAAGGAATAATTTGAAGAATAATCAAAGCCACCCACCCTGTGGCCTCAGATCCTGGCACTACATACATGGTTTCGTTTCATCCTCCCAACAACCCTGCCCTGTAGAGTGTCTTCCCTCCCCTCCTGTCCCTCGCCGTGAGAGCTGAGAAATCTAGGTTTCCCAAGGTCAAATAAACCAAGGTCATTCAGCTGGTTACGTGGCAGAACCAGACATCACACTTAAGTCCGAGGGTCTGAAACCTCTCCTACCATTTTTCACGTCTCTCTGCTCCCATACGCCGACCCCCCAGTGCCCTCTCCACCACACTGTCTCCCTGCAGAGCCTGCATGGGACTTTACTATGGGGTCATGTGCATCATCTGGGCAGTGATGGCCTGGCCGTTAAATGGAGGCATGAAATCCAAAAAACAAAAACAGAAAAACTCTGTAGGGTATTAAAGCCAAGTCATGAGGGTTTGGGAACTGGTACAAACGTTTTTGAAAATACAATAACGGCCATCCTAGAGGTTAGTGAATAAGAATTCAGTCACTACATAAGAGTATACCCAGACGCAAGAGAAGAGAGTTGGGAAAGCAGGAGTTGAGTATTGGATGTGAATGCTGAAAGCAGCCCTGGGTCCTTGCTACACTGCACCTTCTGCATTCTCCTCCAGAGATTCGGATTCCTTGGGTGTGAAGTGAAGCCCAGGAATGGCAGCTTCAACAAGCACCAGGGACGCTGGGCCAGAACAGAGTTCAGAAACACTAGTGAGAAACCAGGGAGAGCTAAGGGTACCAAGTGTGATAGAAATGGGAGAAAGACGTATGTGTTCTAATACTGGGGGAACTGGAAGACAGGAAAGAGAACGTGTCCAAGGCCATTGCTAAATCCACTTATCTGCACTTGAAGATGGATGTAGTCTTTGTCCCAGAAAGAGAATATTCTGGAAGAGCCAGGCAACTGGTGAAGGGGGGGAGGAAGGGGGAGGTGCCTCCTGTGTTGCTAAGTGGCAAAGGACCAAACCTAAGCTAAGGCTTAAAACAACTATTAATACTTGATCTAAGGTTATAAAAGCGTAAGGAAGGAAAATAAGAGGAAAGAATGCACTAAGTCAACGTTATTGATTTACACTCTGAAAGAAATGCCAGAACTATTATTTAGATGTCAAAATAACTCCAAGAAGAGTGCAAGGCTGTTTTGATCATTTGAAACCGAATACCTGCCTTCTTTGAGATGGGGCTTTCAGACACAGAGCCTCCTTAAATACCACTGTGATGCTCTGAGCAGATCACATTTCCCCTTCAAAGGTTATACCACGTTAAATTATATGCAATTTCAAAAAGAACAAGTCGTTGTCCTACTTTGAGTCCCCTTCTCTTAAAAGCATGTTTTGACTAAGATGAATTTATAGCCCAAGGAGATTTGGGGAAAGGAAAAAGCCTTGAAATTGCAAGTAAAAAATAACTAAGAATTCCGGTTGCTTCTTAAATATCAAGTGACATTGTTTTGGGACTAGGACCAGAATTGCACAGAGCTACAGGTAGATGGGCCATCTGTGGGACCTGCCGTCTCCAGCAGACACTCAAGGGGGAGAATTCTAGCTGGAGGTGACGATCAGGGAATATCCACAAAGGGAACCCAACATGGGGCGGGGGGCAACCTGCCCACCAAATGGAAATGACAGAGCAGGAACAGGAGGGTAGATGCTTGCTTCACACGGATGTTGCTAGACTCTTTAGTGAATGTTCCTGGAGCCCTGGCCCTGAAGATGGCTCATGACTTCTTCTTTAGGTTTCTATAAAACATGTTCTAGTTCCATGGATAAGTGCAGCTTGAGCACTCCTACCAAAGCAGCCACAGACAGGCTCATCTATTTCTACCCTAAAGAAGATCCTTTACCTACTTGTAAGATTTTTCCATAACAATTTGTCATTAATGTTTCCTTTAAAAGAGAGAGCACATCTCCTTGTGCTTTTTTTGTGCTTTTTTTTTCTCTCCAGGCATATATCTGGAGAAAACTCTAATTCGATACATGCACCCCTGCATTCATAGCAGCACCATTCATAAAGCCAAGATATAGAAGCCACGTAAATGACAGAGGAACGGATAAAGAAGATGTGGTACCTATACACAATGGCATACCACTCAGCCACAAAAAAGAGGGAAATTTTGCCCTTTGTGGCAACATGGGTGAAGTTGGAGGACAACATGCTAAGTGAAATAAGTCAAACCGGGAAAGATAAACACTATATGAAACCACTTACAGGTGGAATGGAAAACAAAAGATACAAATGAACTTATTTACAAAATGGACCCACAGACAGAGAAGACAAACTAGAGGTTACCACTGGGGAAAGTGGGTGAGGGATAAATTCGGAGGGGGGATTAACATATACACACTACTGTACATAAAATAGAAAACCAACAAGGAGCTACGTATAGCACAGAAAACTATCTCAACATCTTATAATAACCTATAAGGGAAAAGAATCTGGAAATATATATATATGTATGTATGTATACATACTATGGGATAATATTGCTATACACCTGAAACAAACACAACATTGTAAACCAACTATACTTCCATTTAAAAAAAACCAGCCACCTTCTTGTGCTTTTCTCGTGTGTTTTCTTTATGCATGTTACCAAGTTCTTCATCACTCTCTTCCATAACACTTGCTCTACCAAATCAATAGAACTCATTGTAGAAGTGAAAGAGCCCCAGAAGAGCCTACATGGCAGATAGACCTAGGGTTTGTTCACCCACCAAAGGAAGAAAAGCTTCTTAAACTTCTCATCTTTTGCGTAGAGTCACTTTGGTAATTCTATTTGCCAGTGTTTGTTTTAATTATTCAAATCCAAATTACTGAAAGGAAAAGATGTTTCCAGTGGGATAGGGGATTCAGTACTTGAATTGTGGCTTTGATCTGTTGGGGCATTTCCTGAGTCCTGGTCCAATACTTCTTTCCTTAAAGAGAGGCTCTATTAGCCTGCTAGGTCTGCAATAACAAAACCCCACAGCTAAATGGCTTAAACAACAGACATTTATCATCTTAGAGCTCTGAAGGTTGGACCTCCAAGATTATGGCGTCAGTAGGTTTGGCTTTTCCTATGGCCTTCCTCCTTGGCTTGCAGACAGCTGCCTCCTCACTGCGTCTCACATGGCCTCTCCATGTGCACACATCCCCGGTGTCTTTACCTCTTTTTAGGAAACCAGTCCAATTGGAATAGGACCTACCCTCCTGACTCTACTGTATTAGTGGAGCTCTCCAGAGAAACAGAACTAATAGGATAGTAGGGGAGAGATTATAGGAATCGGCTCATGGTTAACGGAGGCCAGAAATTCCCACAATCTTATCTACAAGCAGGAGAACCAGAAAAGCCAGTGGCATAATTCTGTTGAGTTCAAAAGTCTGAGAATCAAGGGGCTGGTGATCTGAGTCAGAGAACCAAGAGTGCAGTGTCCAAGGCCAGGAGAAGATAAACGGAAAGTGAATTCACCCTTCCTCCATCTTTTAATTCTATTTAGGCCCTCAGTGAACTGGATAACACCCACCCACGATGTGGAGGGTATCTGCTTTACAGAGCTCACCGATTCAGATGCCAGTCTGCTCTAGAACACTCTCACTCACATCCAGAGAGAATGTTTTACCACCTGTGCCTTCACCCAGTCAAGCTGACATAAAGAATTAGCTATCACACTCATTTCACCTTAATTGTCCACTCAAGGTTCTATCTCCAAAGGCAATTACAGCAAAGGTTGGAGCTTCAACATGTGAACTTGTGGGAACACAATGCAGGCCATAGCAGAGGATATGCCAGAATCATTAGCAGAACCAACTGTTAAAACTCTGAAGACAGTACTTCCCTGGGTGGTCCAGTGGCTAAGATTCTGCACCCCTAATGCAGGGAGCTGGGATTCAACCCCTGGTTAAGGAACTAGATCCCACATGCTGCAACTAAGACCCGGCACAGCCAAATAAATAAATCAAAATATTTTTTTTTAAAACTCTGTAGAATTATGGAGAAGTTTAAGGTATCACTGTCTTTTAACTTGACCCATAAAATCATTAATGTAGTCCCCCGGCGCCCCGGCGGCCCCGGCCTCCCGGTCAGCTGCCCGCGGCTCCAAGGCTCTGCTCAGCCCGGGCATCGGGGGAGCGCGACTCTCCTGGCACGAGAAGCGTGTGTCTCAGCAGCCCAGGGCGCCGGAGAGGGAGCGGCCCCGGCCTCGGGGCCACGGCCCTTGCTTCCTTTTCCTTGTCGCGAGACGCCGTGCGCCCCGTGACCGGGGCGATGGGTGCCAACGAGGACCAGGAGATGGAACTGGAGGCATTACGCTCTATTTATGAAGGAGATGAAAGTTTCCGGGAATTAAGTCCAGTTTCATTTCAATACAGGATAGGTGAAAACGGGGATCCCAAAGCCTTCCTAATAGAGATTTCTTGGACAGAAACCTATCCGCAGACACCTCCCATCATATCCATGAATGCCTTTTTTAACAACACCATATCATCAGACGTAAAACAGAGCATACTAGCCAAGTTACAGGAGGCGGTGGAAGTCCACCTCGGGACGGCCATGACCTACACGCTGTTTGAATACGCCAAGGACAATAAGGAGCAGTTCATGGAGAACCATCATCCCGTTCATTCCGCTACATCCATAAGCAATATCATCTCAGTTGAAACTCCTAGCACAGCCCCATCAAGTAAGAAAAAAGATAAAAAGGAACAACTTTCAAAAGCCCAGAAACGTAAACTGGCAGATAAAACAGATCACAAAGGAGAACTTCCTCGAGGATGGAACTGGGTTGATGTGGTGAAGCATTTGAGCAAAACTGGCTCTAAAGACGATGAATAGCCCTTGGAATCCGAGACGAGGGAAGAGCATCCTTTAATAAGTAAACAGGATTCAAAATCTTTCATTACTCTTTCCTGGTATTGAGGTGGCTTTTTATAAACCAATTGTTTTGTATGTTTCTTATGTAAAAAAAAAAATGTTTCAAGTTGAAAGTAAAGGAATCTGGTTGTATTAAATTATTTTCACAAACTTGCCTTAATAAAAGGTGAAAAAGTTACTGTTTAGTATAATACTTTATGGAACCAATTATAAACGGACAAATGTGAGGAATTATAAATAACCAATGTCAATTTATGTGATCTTATTCCGGTGGATATGATATTTTTTAAAGGAGTTTTAAGCCCTTTTCAAATTCTTATCCCAATGGAGAATAGTGAATGAAAAATGTGTTCACAGTATGATCCGTATTAATAGGCTTCTCGTCTTTAAGTCCTTGTTCCTTCTTTCTTTTAATTACTGAAGCATAAATTGCTTCAGTGAGATTTAAATACTAGTATTTGAACTTTATATGTAATATTCTTTCTAGGTTCTTTTTATTTTTCAAGGGTGAACTGCTTTTTAAGAAATATATATCTGTTAATACTTTTGATTTGGGTAATGATGTTTGATCCTGAGAGCTTTCAATGATATGTGGAATCAGAGAGAGGAAAAAAAAAAAAAGATCTGCCAAATACTTTAGAAAATATTTGAATAAAAGTGCTGGTTCCCATTTAAACCATTTCTCTTTGCTGCATATACCTAGATGGGAGTAAAAGATGCCTTAATATTTAATTTTTATATTGTTAAAGACAGCGGTTTTAATAAATTCCTATTTATCCATTGTGTATTTTTAGTTGTTTGGTAACTGAGTTCTTCTAAGTGGTTTCACATAAAACTACATTTTAAGCCTTGTGCATTTTCCAGTACCCAAATGTATGTCTCAGCCCAGGCATCCGTGTACAAATTGACATAGAAGTCTTTCAAATGCTGAACTGTAGTACTTGCTGGATTTTTTTTTTTAAGTCATTAACAGAGGAAACTATTAGTGCAGTTTTAGCAGGAAGTTACTGACATGTATGTGAGATAGTATATGCTCCCCAGCTTCAAAAATACTTAGACTACTGCCGTGGTTTCTGGAAAGGTCAGCTGTTGGTCCCTCAAGTTATACCTGTGCAGCTTGGGTCTGAGTTTGTTTCTAAAGAATCGTAAACTTTTAAAGACGTTTCCTTAGCAAAAGAGCAGATTGTCGTAGCCGTGGTTTTTGCTAGGTTCACATAGGTGTCAGTTTAATCACTTGAATTCTAACGTGAGCATAACTACAGTGAAGAAGCTCAGTCTCATTTTTAAATGCTGAATCACATTTTTATTGCTTGGATTAATCCGATGGAGACATCAAAATTCAGGACCACTAGAATAGGCTAACTTTTGTTTTCGTGTTGTGTGCGTAATTTCTGTTGTGCCAATTTGCTTGTTTTTTGAAGAAACTGAAATTGCTACGTCTGCTAGTAGGAAAAAAATGCTTTGTTTTATGCAGAAGATTCTGAAATTATTCAGGTGTGTCATGGTTCATAGATTACAAAGAATGATGCTAGTTAAATGCCAATGAACTATTTTTACTCTTTTTATATGAAATATACAAATTCTGGGGGACGATGGTGGCAGCGGTGCGTCTTCCTACCTTACGTAAAACTCTTGAACATCCTCATCAAGGTTGCCATCATCTGGTTAATCCTCCCAGTATATTTTCTCAAAGTCTGTTTACGTAAAATTGTATGGAATGATGTAACAAGCAATAAAACCTGAATCACACCCAGTGGAAAAAAAAAAAAAAATCATTAATGTACAAATACCATGAGTTAAACCATACCACTAAAATAAATAACTATCTTTTTATTGTTTAGTCACCAAGTTGTGTCCAACTCTTTGCGACCCCATGGACTATAGCCCACCAGGCTCCTCTGTCCATAGGATTTCCCAGGCAAGGATACTGGAGTGGGTTGCCATTTCCTTCTTCAGGGGATCTTCCTGACCCAAGAATCAAACCTACGTCTCCTGTATTGGCAGGCAGATTCTTTACCACTGAGCCACCTGCAAAGCCCATCTATCTATCTATAGTAAAACAATGGGAAGTAAATTTATGGGAAGTAAATTCTATTCCTAACCTATATCTTTTAATATAATTTAAAGGGGCTTTCCCTCAATCAGAAACTCTTGGACATTCATTTCAGATCAAAATGATAAAGTAAGTCAAAATACATATCTTAGAAATCATCTGTAGTTAGCTTCTGATGGGGAAAAAAATGTGGCTATAGCATTTAATAGATAAAAGACAACTTTTCACTCAATGTCCTTATGATCTGAAAAACTGTTGTTAAACTTAATGTCCATTACTGTTTCAATAAGCAACGAGACAAAATCCAGAAGGCACTTAATCCAAGATCGTAAAATCTATGCAAATCATCAAATGTGACTAGCCAATGAGGGAGTTACAGCTTCTGGCACAGCAATACTATTGGCCCATGGTGTTTCTTATTTTTCTTCGCAAAGATGCATGACTTGACAACTCCCTGAGGACTGACACTTATCTGTTCTATAAATGAACAGCCAAGGGGTAACTTACAACACGGGAACATTTAGAGGAAGGGTAAGGTCTTGGGAATAGTCTTAGGATATACCAAACAGCATCTTAAAACATTTAACCAAAACCTACAGAGAGATTTTTCTGAACCTCAGAGTAACCAACCTTTTTGGGCAGCTCATGAAATTTCTATCAGTTGCCCACACCTGACATCATCAAAGTAAAAATGTGCCAGTGTCTTCTTAGCTTAACCAATATAGTTAGTTTAAATTTACCATTTACTTTTCATTGTCATTTTCTGCCTGCTTCCAGCATTAGGTTCCTTTCGGTTAAGTCCCAAATCCATGCTATTTTGTATGACTAAATCCTCATGCAATGTGTCCGAACTTCCATGGAGCTTCTCTTTCAACTTCTTTGGTGCTGGAGTGCTAGAGTGATGAAGACCTACTAATAATTATTAGCGAAATGGGATGAATTAGATGGTAGGATGGAATCACCGACTCAATGGACATGAGTTTGAGCAAACTCCAGGAGATGGTGAAGGACAGGGAAGCCTGGTGTGCTGCAGTCTGTGGGGTCGCAAAGAGTCAAGAGGGAATGGTGCAATTGAGAGGGAAATGCAAGAAAGAATAGCCCAGAGAACAGATTTCTTTGCAGTAAATGTATTTGTAGATTTATAACATATTTTACCATTAAGGCATTAATATCTGATTCAACACAAATATGGCTGATAACAGTGTCAGAACTGAGGAAACTCTCATTTTTTATGCTTCCTCTAAAGTGAGAAGAACCATGGCCAACTTTTTTCTGTCAGTGACACCAAAGTTATGAAGAGCTTCCACAAATAGGACTTACTCTGGCCCATTTCCTTCCTGATTGCTGCTCCCAAGTTATAAGCCCAAAAAGCATACTATAGGTCAGAACCTATATTTGCTATAAAATAGCAAATTTTATTTTACTTCAGTAAGGGATATTAAATGTGAGTAGTACAAAGCATTATATTACATTAAATTCTCAAGATGGACAGGGAGGCCTGGCATGCTGCAGTCCATAGGGTAGCAATGAGTCAGACACAACTGAGCGACTGAACTGAACTGAACTGAACCATCTTCTCATTTGGTTTAGAGTAAAGATGGCCATATTAGTTCCCCTAGCTTGACTTAAGTTTAGACAACCTAATTCTCCATTCTAGGGCTTGACCTCCTATTACTTAGAGCATTTTTTTGTAGAAGACTTGTCATCATAAATTCTGTATGCCACTTTGAGATGTATGTAAACTATTATAAAGCCTATTGCTAGTTTTACAACATAGGGGTGTCTTTCTCAAGGACATGGGAACCATCTTCTTAAAATGTAATCATCAAGGAAGAGAGTCCCCTATCTTCCAGGCCCTATAGGAGGGTAGGAACCTAACTTGATTACCTTAATCACAGAGATTAAAATTAAATATTTGCAAATTCAGGAAATAACTCCATGTGCTCAACACATCCCACTGATCAACCTCCCTTACCATCCTCCAGTATTTTTCCACTAGCTCATCCCAGCCCTTAAAACACTCCCTGCCCTTTGCTGCAGTAGATTTGAGCTCAGACTTTGTTCTAGCGTCTCGCTCTCCTATTGCAATAGCCTTCAGTAAACTTTCCCTTGCCTGTTTAATTTTGACCACCGCAATTTTTGCTTTAACAAGAGTTTATCATTTCTACAACTCTGCCCTTCAAGGAAAAAAGGTAAAAGATCCTCTTCTTTCAGCTTCAAAATGTTACTTGTTTCACAATCATTCATAACAAAGGATCGACAATTCCTTCAGGGTATAATGTCTATAAGATAACTATTGCAAATTACTGGCAAGCATATATGTTTGTTCATAGGGATTTCTACTAGTATTCACCATCATCATCACTCAACAAATGCTTATTGGATTTTGGCCAGAAACTGCCTGGTCCTGGGAAAGCACTGGGAAGCATGCAGATACAAGCCATGCTGGAAACTTTAGTCCAGCATCAGTGTTACAAGGATAGACGTTTGCAAAGCATTAATATGCTTTTCTCTTTTGCTCAAGTCTTTGGAGACATGCCTTGGCTTGGGAGGGAAAGATGAGAATTATATAAGGAAAGCAAAGAGATAGACCAAGGTAATATTCAACCTCATGCAACTTTAGTCTAACATCAGTGTTATAAGGGTAACCATTTGCAAAACATTAGTATGTGTTTCTCTTTTGCTTTTCTCTTTGCTCTGATCTTTGGAGACATGCCACTGCTTGGAAGGGGAAATGAGAATTATATGAGGAAAGCAAAGAGGCAGAGGAAGGTAATTCTCACCTTCATGCACTAACAAGAATGGTTTTTCAGCAAGAGATAGTCTTCCAGGCTGGGCCGGTGACCAGAGAAAGGATGCCCAGCTTTCCTTGTCTCTCCATTAGTGTATCAAGAGCCAGGCCTAGAGGACTAAACCATGTAAGGTTCATACACGAGGAGAAGGAGACCCAGAGGCAGGAAGGAGGTCAAGACAAGTGCTTTGAGCCATTCTGGCTACTATGACAGAAATACCGTAGATTGGGTAGACTTAGTGAAATGAAAGTCACTCAGTTATGTCCGACATTTTGCAACCCCATGGACTATATAGTCAATGGAATTCTCCAGGCCAGAATCCTGGAGTGGCCTTTCCCTTCTCCAGGGGATCTTCCCAACCCAGGGATCGAACCCAGGTCTCCCGCACTGCAGACAGATTCTCTACCAGCTGAGCCACCAGGGAAGCCCTGGGTGGCTTAGGCAACAAACATTTGACGCTCACAGTTTTAGAGGCTGGGAAGTCTGAGATCAGGGTGATAGCACAGTTTCTGGGGAGAACCCTCCTTCTGGTCTGCATTCATCCATCTTCTTGCATGTCCTCACATGGTGGAGAGAGAGAGAGGAAGCTGTCTTACAAGCACAGTAATCCCATTATGGGGGCTCCGCTCTCAGGACCTCATCTAGACTTAACCACTCCTCCAAGACCCAAAATTGTCACTCTGGGGAGGTAAGGTTTCAACCTATGAAATTTGTGGAGAGGGATGCAAATATGCAGTCCAAACCTACAAGCCAACAGGTACACAATAGTTCAAGTGAGGATACCCACCCAGGACGGAGTTCTGGCCTTACCACTGGGTCAGGCTATGATGGAGCCAGCTTACAGGTTACCCCATATTCCAATCCAGGGTCCAGACACATGCTACAAAATTTGGTGGTGCAAAAACATGGTCATTCTGAAGGACGCCTTGAAGGTCAGCTTCGTGGGGCCAGTTCGAGAATCAGGCTCAGGGATCTGCAGACAGCAAAACAGAGAAAGCAGATGTATCCCAGAGGTACTGCCTGAGCACGAAGAACAGACTGCCGCTTCCCCAGTTCCAGGCCGGAGAACCACCACGGCGGGTAGAACTGCAAACTCACAACCCAAAACCATCTTAGGGAAAAAGCCAAGAGAGGTTACTGGAGCAAATTTCACTTTAAAGGAGCTATTTCAACACAGCTGAGGCTTTTTCAATTAAATTGGATGGGACAAGATTTAAACTGGATAGAACCAGAAGCCAAATTTTGCCTAATAACCCACAGGTGGGCCCAGAGAAGGATCAGGTCACACAGCCAAAATGAAGGCATCACATTTTCTCTGCAGCAGGAGTTAAACCGATGCCCCTGTACAACAGCCAAGCCTGATTTCACACAGAGGTATGTTTCAACCTGACAACAGCCCTCAGGCATCAGTGCTTATCCACATTTACAAAAGAGGAGGAGGAGGTACAAATAGATATAAACTTTCTGTGGTCACAAAACTAGTGAGTGGTGGTGTACGAGGACCCAAACGCAGGTCAAGTTCAGTTCAATCGCTCAGTCGTGTCTGACTTTTTGCGACCCCATGGACTGCAGCACGCCAGGCCTTCCTGTCCACTACCAATTCCTGGAGTTTACTCAAACTCATGTGCATTGAATCAGTGATGCCATCCAACAATCTCATCCACTGTCGTCCCCTTTTCCTCCTGCCCTCAATCTTTCCCAGCATCAGGGTCTTTTCCAATGAGTCGGCTCTTTGCATCAGGTGGTCAAAGTATTGGAGTTTCAGCTTCAACATCAGTCCTTCCAGTGAATATTCAGGACTGATTTCCTGAGTTTCCATAAGCCTCTTATTCTCCATCAGAGGGCAGACAGACTGAAAATAACAACCACAAAATCACAATCACAGGTCAAGGCTAGGGTCCAATCTAGAATCCATACTTGTAATCCATACCCCATGTGGTCCCTGATCAGAGTAAAGCTAAGCAAAAAGCCCACATCATCAGGAGCCCATTAAAAATCAAAAGGAAGATATCATGTGAAGCTTTTGCATCAGAGTGTTGCAGGAAGGAAGACCCCCTTCCAGGACCGGAGAGTGGGTCTTGTCTAACATGTGGAGACGAATTGTCTGAGGAGACTCACAGGCTGATATAGCAAGTGTACCCCATAGCAAGTGTACACTAAAGGTACCCCCTTTAGTGGGAAGGGGTACCCAGGCAGGATAATGAAACCCAGGAGAACTGCTCTGCCACATGACTCACAATCTCAGTGATTATGGTAATGAGATTGGTTTCCAGGTTGTTTCTGGCCAGTCGCCTTGCTTGGCCCACATTTGGTCTGACTCATGGTCCTTGCTGGTGACTCGGGCATCTCTCAGCAAGGATGGATTCCAGCATGAAGGATTCTGGGAGGTTGGTAGGACATGTGGACTGGTGTTGCTTCCCTCCTTGTGGCCCCTCCTGAATTCTCCCAGTTAATTTTCAGTTGCAGCACCATGTTTGGGACCTCTTTTGGTGAGATAACTCGTGCAAGTGGTTATCACTGTGCTTGGCCAGGGTGGGCAGTTTCAGTTCAAAGTTTCCCTAACAAATTTTTATAAATACACTGCCGGCCAGCAAAGCTATGTGACTTTAAAGTGCCTTGTGCCTGGTGACACAATCCACCCTCAAAATTCAAAAACAAAAGCAAGCCTAAAAAAATATATATATTTCATATATATATATATATATATACACATATACACACATATATAAGCAGTGGCAATAATTAAAGATGAAATGAGAACAATGAAGAGAAAAGGAATGCTGGAAGAGGTTTCCTGTGAGAGTTGTATTTTTAGGGAAAGAAAGGGAGAAGAATGACTTTTCTACCCAAGCCTGGATCAAACTCTGAGGTTTGAGTAAAGAAATGACCTTGAGCCATAGCAGAGAATAATAAAAGACAATTTCCAGTAAGTATGCTAGCTCGAATTAATGACTTACTTTTTATTTTTAAACTCAATTCAGTGGAGATTTACATGCATTAGGTTACAATGATTAACATTTGAAATCTGACCTTGAAATAATCTTTACATTGTAAATACTTAATGATCAAAACAATGTTCTCAGTGATTAAAACATATTAGAAATTAATTATTAAAGGAGAATAATTGCAAATACACATTCCTAAAATCTCAAGGCTTTTAAACCATTTATACAAATGACTGAACATTTTTTACATTTACAAAAAAAAAGCCTCCATCTGATTCTCATTTTCATTGTCAATTCAACAAGAAAAATGGTACCTCTCTGCCTCTTCTTTTCTGTCATCTTGCAAACTAGAAATGAACACAAGTACTTTTGATCCCATCAAAGCCAAAGAGAGAAAATTGTTCCATAAAAATCTGTAACATTAAGGAATAATCCCAAGAACTTTCTTAAGTAAGATTAATAAAAGGTAAGCAGTCTTGATGCTCACTTGTCTTTTTAAAAAATCACTTTAAAAAACAGTTTAGTAGCACACAGTCAGGACGCAGTCTTCCTGCTATTCCAAACAACCACGATTGAGACTCAAACCGGTAACAGGACAAGTGGAACTATCTAGCAAACTGCATTTGCCTGAACACTTTTTCTGAGTAATAAGGTTTCAAGAAATAGTTATATCTCATTACATAGAGAAAAAAAATCAACCAGATATGGGTTCCATGTATTTTAAGCAATCTTTCCCAATGCCAAGGCTTTCCTTAACTTGGATGCGCTTATCCCGAATAGATTTCCTTTGGATAGAAGGAACCCCCAAATGTGTACAAGCTGGTGCTGACTGTGGCCTCCCCTGGCCAAGAACCAGAACGAGGGCCGCTCAGAGGCACTGGCCTCTCAAGAGCTGATCACGCCTGGCCAACTCTCCTGGAGAAGATGCAAGAACATCCCCTACACTCTCCTTGTCCATGGGGTCCCATCAGAAGTGACGATGTTTAATGAAAAAAAAGAAAAGGTAATTTGCTGGGGAATTTCATATATGCCCTTTCCTGAGTTGTTAAACATTACTTTTAGTAATTTACTTTATATTGATCATTAGCATATATTTTCCAAAATAAAGGGGTGATATTTAAAATGCTACCTTTATTAATTTTTTATTGCTGAATAACAAATTATCCAAGCTTAGTGGTTTAAAGTAAGACAGATGTATTATTTCACAAAGTTTCCAAGATCCAGCACATTTTAACTGGGTTTTTTGCTCAGGATTTCTGCTATGGACTGTTTGTTCCACCTCAAAATTCATATGTTGAAACTCTAATCATCCATGTGATGGGACTTTGAGGAAGTAATTAGGACTAGAAGAGTTCAAGAGGGTGGGCCCCCATGATAGGATTAGTGTCTTAAAAGAAAAGGAAGCGAACAGAGCTCTCTCATTCTTGTGATTACACAGCAAGAAGGCAGCCACATGCAAACAAGGAAGAGGGTCCTCACCAGGCACGGAATCCCCCAGCACACAGATGTTGGACTTCCAAAATCTTGAACAGTGAGAAGTAAATGTTTGTTGTTTAAGTGACCCAGTCTATGGTATTTTTGTTATAGCAGCGTGAGCTGACCAAGACAGCCTCACAAGGCTGAAATCAACTTGTTCATTGATTAACCAGGTGCATCCTCATTTGGAGGTTCAGTGATGGAAAATCCACTTCTAAGCTACTGCAGTGTGGTGGCAGAATTCATTACCTTAGGGCTGTAGAGTTGAGGTTCTCATCTTTTTGCTAACTGCCAACTGGGGGCCACATTCAAGCCCTTGCCTTGTGGCCTCCTCCACAGGACCCCTTACACTTCAAATCTACCTCTTCAGGAAGGACTCAGGCCCTTTAGAGGGCTTGCCTGATTAAGTCAGGCCCACTCAAAAAGTTAACTGATTTGGAACCTTTAAAATCCCTTAACTTATGTCATATAGCATCACCTAACATGATATTCATAGACTTGTTCACACTTAAGAAGAGAGGGGTATTGGGACTTTTCCGGTGGTCCAGTGGCTAAGACTCTGCACCCCCAATGCAGGGGGCTTGGGTTCAATCAACCCCTGGTCAGGGAACTGGATCCCATGAGCTGCAATTGAAAGCTTATGTGCCATAGCTAAGACTCAGCACAGCCAAAGAAATAATTTTTTTAAAAAAGGGAGAGAGAGAGAGGGCTTACCTGGTGGCTTAGCAGTAAAAGAAAAAATCTGCCTGCCAATGCAGGAGACATGGGTTCAATCCCTGGGTCAGGGAGATTGCCAAATAGAAATTTAAAAAAACAAAGAGAGAGAAAAGGATGTTATTATAGATTATGTACATCAGCGAGCAGGAATGTGGGACTGCTTTACAATTCTATTGGTTTAGATTCTCTGGAGAACCTTGACTAATACACATGGTCATTGTATGAATTACAACTCAGGCCCCTCTGTCTGTCACTCCAAACCCAATCAGTAACTTTATATTATCCACTTTCTTGCGGTGAGCAAAAATGGCAGTCCCTCAAGGGTTTTTTAATGTCCATGACAGCCCTGGAAGAGCTATATTCCACATAACCTTGAGGCTATACTTGATTTGTTTCATGCAGAATGCCGTGAATGTGTAGTCTCTCTTATGATACCTTACTATAGGAGTTCTTTTAGCCTGATGACATATAAAGTGGGGAAAAATAAAAAAGAGAAAACAGGGAATGCTCCTGTTACAGATGATACAATAATAACTACCAGGTAGAAATTTTCAGCTGCCGATAACTGAAAACCTAGCTAAAGGGGCTTAAGCAATAATAAAGATATATGTTACTTCATATAATAAGAGACCTGGGGAGAGGAAGGGAGACTCCAGGATGGATCATTCAGTTGCTCATAATGAATGTGGGTTCTTTCCTTCCTTATACTCTGCCATCCTCAGGGTGTTGACTTGAAATGACTCCCCTCACAGTCTCAAGGAAGTTGCATAAATCTAGGCATCATGCAGACATGATAACATCTAGAAGCACAAAAGGACTATTCCTTCTTACTTGCCTCTCTTAACATTTTAGAATGAAAACAGAGGAGATCTACTTTCTGCTGCAAAATACAGTGAAAAGCACCAATACTTTACAAGGTCTTAGTCTTCCTAAGAAAAGAAGAGCAAAAACTTCCAAACTCATTCCACGAGGTCAGTAGTACCCTGATACTGAAATCAGACAAAGATATTATAAGAAAACTATAAACCAATATCCCATATGAACAGAGATACAAAAATCCTCAACAAAATATTAGCAACATATAAAAAGGATTATGCTCCATGATCAAGTGGAACTTATCCCAGGAAGGTAAGGTTAGTTGACATGAAAACCCATTTGCGATCCCATGGACTGTAGCCTGCCAGGCTCCTCTGTCCATGGAATTCTCCAAGCAAGAATACTGGAGTGGGTTGCCATTCCCTTCTCCAGAGGATCTTCCCTACCAAGGGATCAAACCTGGGTCTCCTGCATTGCAAGTGGATTCTTTACTATCTGAGCCACTAGGGAAGCCTGCAACATAATATATATTATTAAGAGAATAAATGGATTGAAAGCAGGAGAAGGGGGCAACAGAGGATAAGACAGTTGAATGGCATCACCTACTCAATGGACATGAGTTTAAGCAAACTCTAGGAGACAGTGAAGGACAGGGAAGCCTGGCAAGCTGCACTCCATGGGGTCACAAGAGTCAGACACGACTTAGCAACTAAACAACAAGAGAATAAAAGACAAAAACCACATGATTAGACATGGAAAAGGTGTTTGAAAAACCTCAATATACTTTTTTTAAAAAATCATTCAAAAATGTAGGAATAGAATGGAACGTTCTCAACCTAATAAATGCTCTACAAAAACCCATAGTTAATGTCAGGCTTAATGGAGAAAGACTGAAAACTTTGCCACTAATAAAGAAAACAAGACAAGAATGTCCCCTTGTCACTTCTATTCCACAATGCACTGAAGGTTCTAGCCAGGGAAATTAGATAAGAAATAAAAGTCATCCAGACTAGAAAGAAGTAAAACTTTCTTTGCAGATGATATATAGAGAAAATCTTAAGAAATCCACAAAATAAACTGTGAGAGTTAATGAAGAGTTCAGAAAGGCTGTAGGATACAAGATCAGTTTACAAAAATTAACTGTGTTTCTGTATACACAGGGTAATGAACAATCCAAAAAAAAAAACCACTTCCATTTTCAATAACATCAAAAAAAATAAAATAGGCAGGAATTAAATATAGCAAAAGAAGTATAAGACATGTACAGTGAAAACTACAAACATCATTGAAAGAAATTTTTAAAGATCTAAACAAATGTAAAGATATTTCATATTCATAGATTGGAAGACTTAACATAGTCAAGGTAGTCATAACAGTCAATTTTACATGTCAGTTTGGCCAGGCTATAGTTTCCACTCAATAAGTCAAATACTAATCAAGGTGTTGCTATGAAGGTATTTTTTAATAAATGTGATTATTATCTATAAACAGTTAACTTTAAGTAAAGGAGATTACCTTAAATAATTTGGTGGGCCTGAATCAATCAGTTGAAAGTCCTAAAAATATAACTGAGGTTTCCAAGTAGAAAACTGACTTCCTGGTGGCTCAGTGGTAAAGAATCTGTTTCCCAAAGGAGGAGACGCAGGTTTGATCCCTGGGTTGGGAAGATCCCCTGGAGAAGGAAATGGCAACCCACTCCAGTATTCTTGCCTGGAGAATCCCATGGACAGAGGAGCCTGATGGCTCCTATGGACAGAGCGCTACGTTCCATGGGGTTGCAAAAGAGTCAGACATGACTTAGCGACTAAACAATAACAACATTCCAAGTAGAAAATATTCTACCGTGGTCTGCAGTTTCTGCTGATATCCCAGGGTTCTACCCTGCCCTTTAGACACCCTGGCTTACAGATTTCAGATTTGCCTAGCCAGCCCGCACAATTGCATGAGTCAATTTAGGGCTATGTGTGTAAGAATGTATGTGTGTGAGAGAGAGTGTGTGTGTGTGAGTGTGTGTATGTGTCTTGTCAATTCTGTTTCACTGATAGAACCCTAACTGATATAATGGTTATACCTCTTAAATTCTCTACAAATTCAACGCAATCTCATTCCAAATCCTTGCTGGCTTTTTTTGCAGGAATTGACAAATTGATCCTAAAATTCGTATAGAAATTCAGGAGACTCAGAATACCGCAAAAAATCTTGGAAAAAAAAAAAATCAGAGGACTCACATTTTCCAATTTCAAAATGCACTACAAAGCTACAGTAATCAAAATAGTGTGATATTGGCATAAGGATAGACATTAAAAATCAGTGGAAAAGAATTGACAGTCCAGAAGTAGACCCATACACTTATGAGCAATTGACTTCCAACAGGGTGTCGTGGCAGTTCAATGGGGAAAGAATAGTCTTCAACAACTGGTTTTGAGACCGTTAGATATTCATACACAGAAGAATGAAGTTGGACCCTTGCTTCACACCATGTACAAAAAATTAGTTCAAAATGGATCAAAGATCTAAAAGTAAAAGCTAAAACTATAAAACTATTAGAAGAAAACAGGTGTAAATCTTTGTGAACTTCAATTAGACACAGTTTCTAGGCTATGGCATCAAAAACACAAGCAATTAAAGAAAAAAATTGATTGAACTTCAAAATCAAAAACTTGTGTGCTTCAAGTGAAAGCGCTCAGTCATATCTGACTATTTGCGACCTCATGGACTATACAGTCCATGAAATTCTCTAGGCCAGAATACTGGAGTGGGTAGCCTTTCCCTTCTCCAGGGGATCTTCCCAACCCAGGGATCAAACCCAGGTCTCCTGCATTGCAGGTGGATTCTTCACCAGAAGAATCTTCACCAGAATCTTTCCCAGCTCAGCCACAAGGGAAACCCTTGTGCTTCAAAGGAAAGTGAAAATAGAATGGGAGAGGATATTTATAAATCACATATCTGCTAAGGGTCAAATTTATAGACTATACAAAGAAGTCTTATAGCTCAACAATAAAAAGACAAATAATCCAATTTTTAAATGGACAAATGACTTGAATAGACATTTCTCCATAGAAGATACACAATGGTCAATAAGAAACATGAAAATTTGCTCAACATCATGGTCATAAGGAGATGCAAACAGAAAGCACAATGAGATACTATTTCATATTTACTAGGATAGCTATAATCAAAAAGATAGACAAAACATGTTGGTGAGGATGCAGAGAAACTGCAACCCTCATACATTGTTAGTGGAAATTAAAATGATGCAACCACTTTTGAAAACAGTTTGGCAGTTCTACAAAATTCCACTCTACATATATACCCAAGAGAATTAAAAACATGTATTCACATAAAATGTTGTACAGAAATATTCATTGCAGCCATATTCATAACAGCCCAAAATGAAAATAATACAAATGTCCAATTGATGAATGAATGAATAAACAAAAATATGGTATATCCCTATAATGGGATATTCTTCCACATAAAAATTAATGAAGTACTAGGTGTGTGCATGCTCAGTCACTCAGTTGTGTCCAGTGCTTTGCAATCCTATATACTATAGCTTGCCAGGTTCCTCTGTCCATAGAATCTTCCGAACAAGAATACTGGAGTGAGTTGCCGTTTCCTCTTCCAGGGGATCTTCCTGACCCACACGGATTGAACCCTCATCTCCTACATCTCCTGCATTGGCAGGTGGGTTCTGTCCCACTGAAACACCTGGGAAGCCTCAATGAAGTACTGATATATCCTAAACCATGGATGAACTATGAAAACATTATGCTAAGTAAAAGAAGCCAGTCGCAGAAGGCCAGCTACTACACAATTCCATTAGTATGAAATGTCCAGAATAGGCAAGCCCTCAGAAACAGAGTAGATTAATGGTTAGAAGGGGCTGAAGGGAGAGGAAGTGGGGAATGACTGCTAACTGACCAGGTGTTCTTTTGAGGGTGAAGAAAAAATTCTGGGATTAGACAGCAGTGATAGTTCTACAGCTTCTGAATATACCAAAAAACAACTGAACTGGATATTTTTAAAGGGTGAATTTTATATGTGAGTTGTATCTCAGTTTTTAAAAGTAAAGTGAGAATTTGAAGTGCCTAAGAGTGTTCCCCCAAAAGATATAAGGGGAAGGGGGTGGAAAGGACAACTGTTGCTAGGGCAATGAGAAGCAGGGGCTTCTGTGTGGGTGTGGGGTGGTGGGTGAGAAATGTTTGTTTTGCAGGAGAACTAATGGGATGGAATCAGACAGAGGTCAAAGAGAAACCAGGAAGGGTCCTCGGGGAAAGAAGGAGGAGTGGAAAGGTATGAAAAGAACTAAGACAGAAAAGAAAGGCTCTCCTCAGAAGGGAGAGGACCCTGGGGAGGGATCTGGTGGCCCAAGGACTCAGACCGGATAGAAAGCATGTTTGAGGAAGACAGTTCTCCTGGGCAAAAGAATGAGAGAAACAGATTTTTCTTAGGAGCCACCTTGAAGTATGTTCTTGTATCCATTTAAGATTCTTCCAAAAGCTCTAATAAAGACACAAAACTCTTTTGGGGCCGTGCTTCCTTGAACAGCACAACTCGGGCCAGGATGTGAATACGAAACTCCTCGAGGATGCACTCTATCTAAACTATTAAGAGTCCTAATTGATGGAATTTTACTGCCTAAGTCATTTAGAAACAGTTTCTGGACTCACTGCTCTTCTGAAGGTGAGCAAATCAATCTCACTTACTAAATGTGTCAGATGTGCAAAATGACAAAATCAGAAATACAGATGAACTGACTGCCCGACAGGCCTGGCTGGAAATTCAATCCACAGCCTCTCCATCCTAAATTCATTGCGTTTCCACCCACTCTTTCTTTAAAATTGCTCAGTAAAATGTTGGACCACATTCCCCAAAGTCTCAAAGGTCTGCACATCCAACATCCATTTTAAAAATATGTAAGACATGGGCCTTTTTCTTTTCCTCTATTCAAAATATAGAGTTTATGCTTTTTATATATGGAATCTAGAAAAACTATACAGATGACCCTATTGGCAGGGCAGGACTAGAGACGCACAGATAACAGACATGGAGACACCATGGGAAGGGAAGGGTGAGGCGAACCGGGAGAGCAGCACTGACGTATATACACTCGCATGTGTAAAACCGACAGCTAGTGGGAAGCGGCTGTGTAACACAGGGGTTTAGCTCTGCGCTCCATGATGACCTCGAGGGGTAGGCGGTAGGCTCAAGAGGGAGGGGATACATGGATACATACAGCTGATTCACTTTGCTGTATGCAGAAATTGACACAACATTGTACAGCAATCATATTTCAAAACGAAACAAACAGGAAAAGTATGCTCTTGTAATTAGAGGATGTAAAAAATTGTGTTTCTCCTTTGTAGTCACAGCGTCAATCATGAGAATTCACACTTGTGTGTGTGAGGATTTCTCGTACGTGATAAATGACTTCATTTTTGTATTACTGGTTATTTGCTTTTCAGATACATTACAATTGTGGGAAATATCTATTAGTTGGTATTTATCAACATTTTGTTGGAAGGGCTGATGCTGAAGCTGAAGCTCCAATACGTTGGCCACCTGATGCAAAGGACCAACTAATTGGAAAAGACCTGACGCTGGGAAAGATGGAAGGCAGGAGAAGAGGACGACAGACGATGAGATGGTTGGATGGCATCACTGACTCTATGGACATGAGTTTGAACCAGCTCTAGGAGATGGTGATGGACAGGGAAACCTGGTGTGCTGCAAGGAGTCGGACACAACTGAGTGACTGAACTGAACTAAGCTGATCAACATTTTAGGGATTGATTAAAGTGATCAGGGTTTTCGGAATATAAAGAAAGCACTTGTGCTCTGAAGACAATGAAGATATCTAATAGATCCTTGGCAAGAAAACAGTAAACAAGAGTTTGGGGCCACCTATTACTGTCATTTGTTTTCTGTGAGTTTACCAGTCAACTCTTCACTTTTATGTAAAAGCAGTTCCAAATGCTAAAAAAGTCAAGGGGGGAGTATAAATGCAATCTAATGTTACAATAAAAAGATCACCACTTAGATTATGTCTCTGGTTCATCTTTGCTTTTGAAGTCTTCTTATCCTAATCCTAACCTGCTCTCGTTCTCCATGACCCACTCCAAAAAGCTCACTGCTGATGTTCGCTTTCTACCTCTCACAGGAAAGGCCTCTCTGCTTTGTTCTGCTCTCCCATCTCCAGAAAATGTAGCTGTAATTCCCGTTTCCACCCCTGTGTATTACTACAGTGCTCTGGCTGGAGAAGACCCTTATTTTTCAACAGGGGAATGATCTTGCATATTAAGTACAACCTTCACATTATCCCAGGCAGCTCAAGGTGTGCACAAATAACTTGTTATTAATAAAAATTTAACAGCTCTGATATAAAATTATTCTTTCAATAATTTAGAGTGGATTTAATGTTAGCCCTGAAATAATGTCTTCTGGGTTTTTTTTTTTGGCCATGGCTTGCGACATGTGGGATCTTAATTCCCCAACCAGGGATTGAACCCAGTCCCCCTGCATTTGAAGCGTGACTCTTCTCCACTGGACCACCATACCTGGTCCAATGTCATTTTTTTTTAATCAAGAGATAATGATTCACCTTAGCACATGGAACTCTGCTCCATGTTATGCAGTAGCCTGGATAGGAGGGAAGTTTGGGAGAGAACATATACGTGTATATGTATGCTTGAGTCCCCTTTACTGCTCACCTGAAACTATCACAACTGCAAGGAGGCTCATCAGTACCATCTTTATAGATTCCGTACATATGTGTTAACATATGATATTTGTTTTTCCTCTTTCTCACTTACTTCACTCTGTTTAATAGGTCCTAGATTCATCCACCTCATTAGAACTGAGTCAAACATGTTCCTTTTCACGACTGAGTAATATTCCATTGTATAGATGTACCACAGCTTCTTTATCCATTCATCTGTTGATGGACATCTAGGTTGCTTTCATATCCTAGCTATTGTAACTAGTACTGCAATGATCATTGGGGTACACGTGTCTTTTTCCATTATGGTTTCCTCGGTATAGGCCCAGTAGTGGGGTTGTTGGTTCATAAGGTAGTTTTACTCCTAGTTTTTTAAGGAGTCTCCATACCATCTTTCATAGTGGCTGCATCAATTTACATTCCCACCAACAGTGCAAGAAGGTTCCCTTTTCTCCCCACCCTTACTGGCATTAATTGTTTGCAGGTTTTTTGATGATGACAATTTTGCCCAGTGTGAGGTGATATCTCAGTGTAGTTTTGACTTGCATTTCTTCAACAATGAGTGGTGTTGAGTATTTTTTCATGTTTATTAGCCATCTGTATGTCTTCTTTGAAGAAAGGCCTGTTTAGGTCTTTTGCCCACTTTTTTGATTGGTTGTTTGATTTTCTGCTAGAGTTGCATGAGCTGCTTGTATACTTGTGGAAATTAATCCTTTTCAGTTTTTTCATTTGCTATTGTTTTCTCCCATTCTGAGACCTATAAACAAGGTCTTTTCACCTTGTTTATAGTTTCCTTTGCTGTGTTGCTACATTGTTCATTGTCTCTGTTGCTGTTCAGTCACCCAGTCACTCTTTGTGATCCAATGGACTGCAACACGCCAGCCTCCCTGTCCCTCACCATCTCCCAGAGTTTGCCCAAGTTCATGTTCATTGCATCAGTGATGCCATCCAGCCATCTCATCGTCTGACACCCTCTTCTCCTTCTGCCTTCAATCTTTCCCAGCATCAGGGTCTTATTCCAATGAGTTGGCTGTTCACATCAGGTGGCCAGAGTATTGGAGCTTCAGCTTCAGCATCAGTCCTTCCAATGAGTATTCAGGGTTGATTTCCTTTAGAATTGACTGGTTTGATCTCCTTGCTGTCCAAGAGAATCTCAAGAGTCTTCAGCACCACAGTTTAAAAGCATTGACTTTTTGATGCTCTGTACTTCTTTATGGTCCAGCTCTCACAACTGTATGTAATCGGCATTACCTCAATACAAAATAGAAACTTTTTCTTAAAAAAAAGAAACACCTTCTCAATTTAAAAAAAAAAAAAGTTGGCTTAAAATGAAGAGGAGAGTTAACTACTGTCTCACCACTCATCAAGAGCCCAAGGTTGGCTTCTGCTCTCTGGGCCCCAATGTGATCAGATGATTCTCATTTGCTGGTTACAAGATGCTCTGCACCAGAAAAACACACAGCCGCCAACGAGCCCTCAAGAGATTCCTACATACTGACAGCCGCCACCATCCTCAGCATAAACCCAGAGGAATAAACATCCTAGTAGGAAGAGACATGAAATGCAAACCTTGAAGTCATAATTCAATGTCTAAGGACTCACAAACCGGTTCAGGTTTATTAGACGGCTAATAAAAATAAATCATGGTCATGTTTTTAAAATGACTTCCCGTGTGTTGTGGTTACTTCTCAGGCACACTGTAAATTAGCTGGGAAGGGCTACTTCCTGCTGGGACTTTTTTTTTCTCCCTCAAATATAAAGGGTTATAAGGCTAAAGAATGCAGACGCGCATCATGTCTGCAGAAATCATTAAAAAAGATCAAATGTAATATGTTCTTTCAACATGGACAACGGGCTTTGAGATTTTCCATTCAGGCAGCCTCGAACACCGCCTCCAGCGTTTGCCAATTACTCCTGACAAATACCATTTGGGCCTGAGTGATGCTGTAAGTGAAATAAAACAGTGGGAGGAAAAAAAAAAAAAAACGCAGAGCATGATAAAAGGCATTTTTTTTGGTCTGCTGAGAACTTACTGTAAGTTATCCATTCACGGGGGAAGGCCTTGCTTCCTGCCAGGGACGGCCCCATGCGATCCAGAGTTCTAAGGTGACTTTTGTTTGACAGTAATAGGAAGAGAAGACAAAACTCAGTTTTCAAGTCCCTTGAAAGGGAGTCCGCTCTTTTCTTCCCCTCAGAAAGGAAAATATGTCTATAAACAAAGGAAGGGACGGCAGGCACTGCTGCAACCCCCATTTTGCACAATGTGAGCTAATGGATGACAGCAGTGCTGTGAAGTCAACCTGGCTCAGATCTGAGTGTGGAGCATGTCAGAACCTGCAGGGCACCCAGGCCGGCATTTAGGGGGCAGCTGACTGGTCCTTCCCGCATCCTATCTCTCCCGAAATCTCCTCCACTTTTGAGGTCTTTCCGTCCCAGAACCCATGGCTGGCCTCCAACAAGTGAGGACCACATCCACCCCCATTATCACCACTGCCTTGGTCTTCAAGGTTCCAAGGAAACTCGACCCTGCAGTTGACCTCAGTGCT
The DNA here is from genome assembly GCF_963930625.1 of Muntiacus reevesi. NCBI lineage: Eukaryota > Metazoa > Chordata > Mammalia > Artiodactyla > Cervidae > Muntiacus > Muntiacus reevesi. Next base: position 27,730,526 of record NC_089256.1, read on the forward strand.
GAAGGGAATCAGAAAGTAGCTCGTGGAAATGGCCAGAAAGAAGCTGGATGGGTGTAAAGGCTACCTTGAAGGGACTTTGCCCCTGCCCTGCTGGGTTGGGCTTTACCCGTGTATCGGAAGAACAGTGCCCGGTGGGGAAGAAATCCATTCGCACGTGGCACCCGTCTGGTGCAGTGCGGGCCCCTAGGAAGCATGCACTCCCTGGAACTCCTAAGTTAATAGCATAGCCCGGTCTGAAAAATCCCCAGACTCTTCTAGTCCAAGCCCCACAGCCCCGAGGCATCACAGCGGCTCAGTAAATTCACAAGCACACCGCTGCACTGGAATCTATTTTTTCCCCCTGTGAACACAAATTTCAGATATGTAAGAAAGGGAGACTGGGGTTCCAAGGCTGATTACCCAGCTGCCCCCAGCAAGGGTGTAGGTGAGGAGCTGGGTGACTTCTGTCAGGCCACCTCCCCTGGCACATCACAGGTATTTGAGAACCTCCATCCCCCAAACTCAAAGGGGCAATACTGTGATAATCACGAGAATCTGACCTCTGGGGTCCTCCCAGCAGAGTCCCCAGGCCCCGCCTCACTGTCTGTAGGTGAGTGACTCCAACGGCAGCCTCGTGTCAAGGGTGGGCATCCCCTAGCTATGCCAAATATCTGCTGATGGTCAGGCCACTGGTCCAGGAGACTGGGAATTCGCTACCAAAATGGCCTGAAGTCTGCAGGCAGCCACACTTCTGTTTTTGTTATTTTTTTTTTAATGTATTTGTTTATTTGGCTCCTCCAGGTACTGGGTTGTGTCATGCAGGATCTAGATCCCTGACCAGGGATTGAACCCAGGGCCCCTGCATTGGGAACTCAGAGTCTTAACCACTGGACCCCCAGCCATACTTTGAGGAAATGCTTCTCTAACTCTTAGTAGGTCCAGGGCAGGGTCTGAGGCTGAATTTCTCAAAAGCTCCTTGATGCTGTTGGTCTGCAGATCACCTTTTAAGGAGCAGGGTCCTAAGGCAAGAGACCCCAGTAAAAGATGCCAAAAGCGTTTCTTTAGCTTCCTGAGGGACATTTTTGGTGGCAGAGGCCTCCCCATAGATTCCTGCCAACGAGTAAACTAGAAAAGATGATGGATTCCAACAGCTGCTCACTGCCAATATTTTGCTCCTACTAGTATCCGAGATGCTGCCTTCTAACTATAGGGACAGAATATTTCTTCTTCCATACAATTTCTGCTGATGGCTGTGTGCATGTGAACCATGGCTCCCAAGCTGGGCTGCAGAGGGGCTCCCTGGCCTGAAGGATGAACCACAACAGTCAAACCAAACAAAGCAGCACTTGTTATCCCAACCTGAACACTGGGTGCAGGATTGGTTTCCCAAACAGCCAGCTACCTCTGGTAAGAAGACTCCAATCAGAGACACTGTCATCTGTAGCTTTCTCCACTCTTCCAGTTAAGGGGGAAACCTTCAATACCACATTAAGGGCCTCACCAGTTCATGCTAGCGTGCTCTAGGTGAAATGCCCCGCCCACTCAAGACAAGGCCGTGTGCGTTAATCACTCAGTCCTGTTCGACTCTTTGTGACCCCATGGACTGCAGCCCACCAGGCTCCTCTGTCCGTGGGGATTCTCCAGGCAAGAATACAGGTGTGGGTTGCCATTCCCTTCTCCAGGGTATCTTCCCGACCCAGGGATCGAACCCAGGTCTCCTGCATTGCGGGCGGATTCTTTACCATCAGAACCACCTGGGAAGTACAAGGCTGGGATATGTATAAATAGCAAGAGGAGTGGAAGGGAAAGATGAGAAGGCAGAAACCATGACGGTTAGCGCTCTCCTGATCTGCAAATTGGATTCGTCTTGATGGAAGGACAGGTCACGGATGCCCTGGGAAAGTCCAGCAAACTGAAGAGCTCATTTCCAATGAGACATCCCCTCCCCCACTGTACCCCCACCCCCGCTGCGCAGTCATTAGGCGATGCTGTGCTGGGTCACATCCCATGCCCTGCCTTGCAAGGTCTGGAACCTGTCGGCCACCTGCAGACTCAGCAGTTCAAGGGCACCCTGGCGTTGTTTTCATTCCACTTTGAAGCTTCTGTCCTCAGATCAAACGTGGGCCTGTAACAGCAGACGGGCAGCCCTCCCCTACTCTGGGAGAAATGGCTCCTTTCCAGCTCTCCACTGAAGGGACCGCTTTCTAATTCGAGAAGCATCTGGCAGAAGGGGAGACACAGGAGTCACCCCCCCTTCCTTTGTGTGGGTGGTCAGTTTAAACTCCTTCAAAAGACCTTTGCTCTGTTTGCCAGCATGTCAGGACCTGTCTACCAGCCACCAGTGATGATGGAAATTAAAACCTGTGACCCGGTGCACGAAAGATTCTTTCCTTCTCAAAACAAGTCCCAAATATCGACCTTTGTTTATAGCCTGTCTGTTGGCAGAGACCGGGCAGTTCCTGCCTCTTATCATAGGCCCCTCCTCTCACCCCCACCTCGGAGGCACCGCACCTGGCCAGGTCCCTTCTCTAGCGGCCCTCACCTTGAACTAAAGTTTATCTGCCTGTGTTTCTCACCCAAGGAGATCCAGGGGCCCACAAGAGAATATGAAGTCTGACTTTATCCCAGTAGTGGCGCAGAGAGCACTTTTTAGCCTTGTCTGCATCCTGCTAACATCTGAGGGGGAAAAAAAACACAAAAACAAACACTTGCCTGATTTCCATGGTAGCCTCCATGACCTGAGTCAGCATTGTAGTTGGGTGGGCCTAGTATGCCATCTAGTGTTCAAAAATAGAAGTGTCTCAAGGTCATCGCAAAGTCCCCCAGAATCAGAGATCCGGTTCATATTTTTCAGCCACCAACCACAACACTTGGGACCCTCACTGTTACAGCTTGTTTTTAAAGGAGAGGCATGAAAAGAACTAAAAGGTACTGAGCACCTGTTCTGATCTGACCACCCTAATTAACCCTACTGACTGAACCGAACGCTAAAACGTTTGTGCTTTTTGGATCCATCTATGCTCCACGTGGATTGGTCCTATATTTAAAAAATACTTAGGCAGCATAAACTTGTACAGTGGTGCAGCAGTTGGCGTCCTCTGTCCTGCCTCCCCAGACTACTGCAATTATAGGTTTGAAAATCCAGAGTGTTCCGGCTGGGAGAAGTTAAAAGAGTTTGGTCCTGTAGCCAGGAGACTCCGAGAAGGAAGTTTGCTGAACGTCAAAGTCACCTGGGAGCTTTAGGACTCCGAGGATCTCGGCACACTCCAGGCCAGTTCAATCAGACCCTCTGGAGTAGGACCCCAGCCTCCACAGTACTGAAAGCTCAACATGTGAGAAGGCGGCGACATCAGCAAGGGGGAGGGCTAGGAGGCCCCAGTGTTCATCTCCTCATAAAAACAAGAAACAACTGCAAACCGCCTAGCTCAGGAAAGCTCTGGAGTACAATGATGAAGCAGCCAAAAGCCTGCAGAGCTCCAAAACTGAGGATGGTCACAAGGACAAGAACAGGAAATGTTTCATCTGCGTCAACCTACTCTCGAGTGCTCACCACACGCAGGGTGGGAGCACGGCGGCCCAGAGCCCTGCTCTCGGTCTCGGTACAGCCTTGTGCCACCACATCCAGGTCAGCCTCCGGGTCCCAGGTCACACCTGACCACTCCCAACCCCGCCCTGCCTCCACCCGGGGCCCCACGCCCGGGTCCCAGATCGCCACTCTGAGCCATCATTGCCAAGACACACTGTCCGTGCTCCCAGCCCTGCCCCTGGGGCCCAGGTCAGAGCTCTGAACTGTCCTAGCCAGAGGCCAACTGTCATCAACTGAGATCTGCTCCCCAGATCCTGCCACAAGGTTTTAACAGGCCACCACCAGGTAGGTGGCCCTACACGGCATGGTTTAGCAGAGACATTACTTTGCCAACAAAGGGCCGTCTAGTCAAAGCTATGGTTTTTCCAGTGGTCATGTATGGATGTGAGAGTTGGACTGGAAAGAAAGCTGAGCACCGAAGAATTGATGCTTTTGAACTGTGGTGTTGGAAAAGACTCTTGAGAGTCCCTTGGACTGCAAGGAGATCCAACCAGTCCATCCTAAAGGAGATCAGTCCTGGGTGTTCATTGGAAGGACTGATGCTGAAGCTGAAACTCCAGTACTTTGGTCAACTGATGCGAAGAGCTGACTCATTTGGAAAGACCCTGATCCTGGGAAAGATTGAACGAAGGAGGAGAAGGGGATAACAGAGGATGAGATGGTTGGATGGCATCACTGACTCAAAGGCATGAATTTGAGTGAACTCCAGGAGTTGGTAATGGACTGGGAGGCCTTGTAAGCTGCAGTCCACAGGGTCACAAAGAGTCAGACACAACTGAGCAACTAAACTGAACTGAACTGAACCTGGTAGCTGCTATCACCATCCTACGACTGCACCCCAACTGGAGTCAAAGTTGGGACTTTGACCCCCTACCTGGAGGCTGGGTGGTGACTGCATCCTGACCGCCGTTGCACCTTGTCACTTCAGGACCTGAGCCTCTTCCGCACCACCACTACCACCCCTGCCAGAGTCACTGTGGTGAGACCCCAGAGACCCGGGCTTGGGTCCACAGGTGGTCTGCACACACACCCACACCATAGACACCAGCGCCTCTGCCTCAGCAAATGGCTCCAGGGCTCCAGGTCCACTCCAGGTCTGCCAGCACACCAGATCACAGCCAAGAGGGACCCTATTGACTAGAAGTTCCTCCCAAGGGGAAAATAGAACAGAAGACCCCAGCAACCATCACCTCCAAGGTACCCAAAAGCCTTCATTGCCAGTGCTACCTGGAGGAGGACTTTTGCACAGAGGACTCCAGCCATCTGCACCTCTCTGACCTCAGCCGACAGAGCTGCAGGGGGACTGCTCCGCTGGGCCTTCCGAGAAGGACAGACGCTGCAGCCCACCAGGTTGGCACCCTTGCAGCCACCTCTTGGTAAAAGTCGTCTCCCACTAAAGGCAGTCCAAGAGATGATGCGCGCGTGCTAAGTCACTTCTGTCAGGTCTGACTCTGTGCGACCCCATGGACTGTAGCCTGCCAGGCTCCTCCGAAGGGTGAATGCACCCTCAAATGCACAGACAGCAATGCAAAGCCATCAGAAACATGAAAAGGCAAGGAAACAAGGACACCAACAAAGGAACGTGATTTCCCAGGAACCGGTCCCAAAGAAATGGAGATCTGAGAGTGACCTAAAAAAGAATTCAAAATAATTATGTTAGGAAGCTCAGCAAGATTTAGGAGAACACAATTTAATGAATTCAGGAAAACAATACATGAACAAAATAAAAGTTCACCAAACAGAGATCATTTTTAAAAGAAGTGAGTGTTAGTAGATGAGTCGTGTCCGACAGAAACTGAGCGACTTTCGCTTTCACTTTCCGATTCAGAAGGCTTCCAGGAGTTGGTGGCCAGAGCTACGGAGCTGGACAAGGACCCTTAAGATCATCAGGGACCCCCCCACCCCAGGACAAATTCCTCCAGGATGGGATAAGCTCGCCTGGCAGGACTACCTTCCCCTCCTGCTTCCTCTGATCACACCTGCTGCCCTCCATGGAAGGTGGGTCTTCACGGTGCCTGGGAGGGGCTGGAAAACTGAAACTCCACCATAAAAAGTGAGGCTGCAGGGAGGGCGCTTGGCCCTACCAGGGACCTACCAGGCAGGCCTTCTCTCTCCTCAAAGCTCGGCGCTGCCTCATTCCTTGTGGCCAGTGAAGTTACCCATTAGAACCCAAAAGCAAGACAAAACAGAACCAACTGCTCTGAGGTGGCCCATTCCCACCCTGTCCCCTAGGCTGCCCACGTTTGGAGGTAGAAACATGAAACTGACAAGTGATGGTCTTGAACTCAGACTCTCCTGGGGTCAAACCCCAACTAAGTCCCCTGGCCTCTCTACACCTCAGTGTCTTCTTGTCTCATAAAGACGTAATATGTATCTCCGTGTGGTGCTAGTGGTGAGGAATCTACCCTGCCACTGCAGAAGACGTAAGAGATGCAGGTCAGATCCCTGAGTCAGGAAGATCCCCTGGAGAGGGAAATGGCAACCCACTCCAGTGTTCTTGCCTGGAGCATCCCAGGGATAGAGGAGCCTAGCGGGCTACAGTCCACAGGATCCCAAAGAGTCAGACACGATGAAGAGACTTAGCATAGAAGCAAGTGCGTCCAAGAGCAGAGGAGGGGCTGGGATGACAGAGGTTTCTATGAGTCCCTGGACCTTTCAAGGCTGACACTACCACTCCCCTTTCTCCTCCAGTGCCTGGCTCCTGCTTTCTGGTTCTTCCCAGAATACAGCTCGGGGAGTTCCTCTGGGGCTGTGTCTGATCTTATAGTCTGGAGGGAGGATGCAGGAAAGGGGAGAACCCACTAGAAATGACAAGAAAATGTGGCTGCTGATGCTAAGTCCACGGCCCAGAGCAAGCTCCTCAAGGCCTGGGGGCTCCACCCACAAAATAAGGGGTCAGAGTGGATCACGCCGAGGACGTCTCCCACCCCAATCCTCTGATGTGACACATATTCAGAGGCTCAGTGTTGGAGTCACCCAATTTAGGGTCAGGTCTGCCCAACACAGGGCTTCCGTGGTGGCTCAGATGGTAAAGTGTCTGCCTGCAATTCGGCAGACCCAGGTTCGATCCTCGATCAGGAACATTCCCCTGGAGAAGGAAATGGCAATCCACTCCAGTACTCTTGCCTGGAAAATCCCATGGATGGAGGAGCCTGATAGACTACAGTCCATGGGGTCACAAAAAGTCAGACATGACTGAGGGACTTCACCGCCCAACACTTCACATCAAGAGCCCACAGAATGATAACTGCAGAAAGCCCTGGAAAGACCAGGGCTCAGGGTGAGGGCACAGGCCTCCTCTGGCATCTCAAGGTTAGGACTTTGCAGCCAATACACCCTGAAGCTCCCCAGGAGCTAAGCAAATACATGTTCCTGGAACCCCACCCCCTGGCCCCCTTGAGGCTGACTCAGTGGGTTTGGGCTGGGCTCCTGCCACCTTTATCTGATGTCAGTCAGGGGACCCAGCCTGACAAACATGAGCCTCATCAAGGCCCCACCTGCCTGTGGCGGAGAGCACATCACCCCACGCTAACCTGTCCTCTGTCACGATCCCCCTCTCTGCAGATTCTGTTTCCTTTTCTATAGCCGAAGTCATGCCGTGTTCAGTCGTGTCCAACTCTTTGCGATTCCCATGGACTCTAGCCCACCAGGCTCCTCTGTCCATGGGATCCTCCAGGCAGGAATACTGCACCGGGGTGGCCATTTCCTCGTCCAGGGAATCTTCCCAACCCAGGGATCAAACCCGCATCTCCCCCATTGCCTGCATTGGCAGGTGGATTCTTTTTCACTGAGCCACCTGGGAAGCCCAGGTTTTCTAGAAAATGTGGCTCATAACACGCCCTCTTGGGGTCAGTGTGAAGTCAGGGGCTCTGAGTCTGAGCTTTCTTGTATGGAGGGTTCTCTTGTCTGTCAAGGGGAGGTGGTGGTCCAAGCCAGGAGGGAGGGTGCTCGACAGCAGGACTGCAAAAGCCAGCCCTCCCAGTGTTCGTTCCGGGGAAACCATTCGTCCCAGGGAGACCATTCCAGCTGCACCTGGCTTGCAGGAGGCTCTGATCAGGTGAGGGCAGGTGCCCACAGAAACCGGCCTGTCTCACAAATGGTTGTGCAGCATGAATCTCAGGAGAGTGGGGGTGGAGGGACTCCTAGCTGTGACCTCTCTGAACTTCCGCTTCCAGATTTACAATACCAGGAAGGGATCACCTCACAGATGGTTTTAAGGATTAAAGAGGGTGATAAATATCACGCACAGGCCACAGGGCCTAACACTGCCAGGGCGTTACCATCATCCTCAGATTGACAGACTCCAGGCCTGGCTTCCCAGGGGGGTCTCGTGGTAAAGAACCCGCCTGCCAATGCAGGAGATGTGAGAGATGGGTCAGGAAGATCCCCTGGAGGAGGAAACGGCAGCCCACTTCAGCATTCTCTCCTGGAAAATTCTAGAGGAACCTGGCGGGCTACAGTCCATGGGGCCTCAAAGAGTCACATACGACTGAAGCGACTCGGCATGCACTCAGTCCTGCCTGTGAAAAAGAGTTAGCTGGGCATGAAAAGACGGACAGAAATTTCCAATAAGTACTAATGCTATATTTATTTATTTTTTGACTGTGCTGGGTCTTCATTGCTACCCACAGGCTACCCACGGCTCTAGTTGCAGTGTTGGGGCTTCTCAATTGCAGTGGCTTCTCTCGTCGCAGAGCCGGCCTTCAGTCATTGTGGTGCACAGGCTTAGTCGTCCCCTGGCATGTGGGATCCTCCCAGACCAAGGATCGAAAGTGTGCCCCCTGCACTGGCAGGCGGATGCTTAGCCAGTGGACCCCCAGGGAAGTCCCCAACCCTACATTTTTAAAACTAGCTTTATTGAAATGTAACTTACATGCCATACAATTCACCCATTTAAAGTTTATAATTCAAGGGGCTTTAGTATATTTAGAGTTGTGCAACAATCACCACAATCAATTTTAGAATCCTTTCATCAGCCCCAAAGAAACCCCGAACTCTTTAGCTGTCACCCTCCAATCCCTCCTGGACTCTGCCCTGCCTTCAATCACTAGTCTACTTTCCACCTCTAGGTGGTGGTTTAGTCGCTAAGTTGTGTCAAACTCTTGCAACCCCATGGACCGTAGCCCTCCAGGTTCCTCTGTCCATGGGATTCTCCAGGCAAGAATACTGGAGTGGGTTGCCATTTCCTTCTCCAGGGGATCTTCCTGACCCAGGGATCAAACCTGGGTCTTCTGCACTGCAAGCAGATTCTTTACGGACTGAGCAACCAGGGAACCGCCCTCCACATCTAGAGATTCATGACTGGATTCTTTTATTCAGCATAATGTTGTTAAGGTTCATCCATGTGGCATGTGTCAGTACTTCACTCCTTCTATGGTAACATTCTACTTGATGGGTAGACCGCATTTGTTTATCCATTCATCCACTGACGGACATTTGGGTTTGGGGCGGCTACGAACATTCATGCTCAGGCTTTGATGTGGACATACATTTCCAATTCTCTTGGGTATGTACCTAAAAAGGGAAGTGTTGGGTCATAAAGTAACATATATGCTTATTAACCTTCTGAGCCACTGCCAGATGTTCTCCAAAGCAGCTGCACCACTTCCCTTTTCACCAGCAGTATACAAGGTCCCAGCTTCTCCACATCCTCCACACCTGTTGCTATCCACCCTTAAGATTGTTGTGCTAGTGGAGGTGAAGCGGTACACTTATGTTTTTATTAAATCGTACTCTATTTTTGTGAGCAGTTTTATAATTTATTAAGAAATTTATTTTTTAAATAAATTAAAACTTTAATTAATAAATTAATTTTTAAATTAATTTAATTTAGTCATAGCCTAGTGTTAAAACTACATGGAACAGAAAGAAATTAAACAAGAAATCAACTCCTCAAGGAAAGGTTACAGCAGAATGATAAAGACAGAAATGTCCTCTGCAAGGTGAGAGGGAACAGCCCTAGAAAGAGCAGATGCCACTGTTGTACAGGGTACACTGCATTGTTGCCTGGGTACTACAACACTGGTGTGCATGGTACACTGCATTGTGTGGGGTATGACATTATTGTGATACAATGACACTGGTGTGTGTGTGACATATTGCATTGTTGTATGTGATATGACATTGTGGTGTGACACTGTTGTCTGTGATACAATCACAGGTGTATGTGGTACACTGCATTGTTGTATGTGATATGACATTATTGTATGTGATACAATCACACTGGTATGTGTGGTACATTGCATTCTTGTATGTGACATAACATTGTGGTGTGACATTGCTCTCTGTGGTACAATCACACTGGTGTATGTGGTACACTGCATTGTTGTTATGTGGTATGACATTATTGTATGTGATACAATGACACTGGTGTGTGTAGTACATTTCATTGTTGCATGTGATATGACATTGTGGTGTGACATTGTTATCTGTAATGCAATCACACTGGTATGTGTGGTACACTTCACTGTATGTGGTATGACATTATTGTATGTGATACAATCACACTGGTATGTGTGTGGTACATTGCATTGTTGTATGTGACATGACATTGTGGTGTGACATTGCTCTCTGTGGTACAATCACACTGGTGTATGTGGTACACTGCATTGTTTTATGCGGCATGACATTATTGTCTGATACAATTACATTGGTGTGTGTGTGTGGTACACTGCATTGTTGTCTATGGAATGATGCTGTCTATGACACAATGACTGGTATGTGTGGTACACTGCATTGTAGTATGTGGTATGATGTCTGTGGTACAATCACACAGGTGTGTGTGGTACATTGCATTGTAGTATTCAGTATGATGTCTGTGGTACAATCACACTGGTGTGTGTGGTACATTGCATTGTAGTATTCAGTATGATGTCTGTGGTACAATCACACAGGTGTGTGTGGTACACTGCATTGTAGTATTCAGTATGATGTCTGTGGTACAATCACACAGGTGTGTGTGGTACACTGCATTGTAGTATGTGGTATGACATCTGTGGTACAATCACACTGGTGTGTGCGGTACATTGCATTGTAGTATTCAGTATGATGTCTGTGGTACAATCACACAGGTGTGTGTGGTACACTGCATTGTAGTGTGTGGCATGACATCTGTGGTACAATCACACAGGTGTGTGTGGTACATTGCATTGTAGTGTGTGGTATGACATCTGTGGTACAATCACACTGGTGTGTGTGGTACATTGCATTGTAGTATTCAGTATGATGTCTGTGGTACAATCACACAGGTGTGTGTGGTACACTGCATTGTAGTATGTGGTATGATGTGTGTGGTACAATCACACTGGTGTGTGTGGTACACTGCATTGTATTATGTGGTATGACATCTGGTACAATCACACTGTTGTGTGTGGCACATTGCATTGTGGATGTGGTATTATGTCTGTGGTACAATCACACTGGTGTGTGTGGTACACTGCATTGTAGTGTGTGGTATGACATCTGTGGTACAATCACACTAGTGTGTGTGGTACACTGCACTGCAGTGTGTGGTATGACATCTGTGGTACAATCACACAGGTGTGTGTGGTACATTGCATTGTAGTGTGTGGTATGACATCTGTGGTACAATCACACTGGTGTGTGTGGTACATTGCATTGTAGTATTCGGTATGATGTCTGTGGTACAATCACACAGGTGTGTGTAGTACACTGCATTGTAGTATATGGTATGACATCTGTGGTACAATCACACTGGTGTGTGTGGTACATTGCATTGTAGTATTCAGTATGATGTCTGTGGTACAATCACACAGGTGTGTGTGGTACACTGCATTGTAGTATGTGGTATGATGTGTGTGGTACAATCACACTGGTGTGTGTGGTACACTGCATTGTATTATGTGGTATGACATCTGGTACAATCACACTGTTGTGTGTGGCACATTGCATTGTGGATGTGGTATTATGTCTGTGGTACAATCACACTGGTGTGTGTGGTACACTGCATTGTAGTGTGTGGTATGACATCTGTGGTACAATCACACTAGTGTGTGTGGTACACTGCACTGCAGTGTGTGGTATGACATCTGTGGTACAATCACACAGGTGTGTGTGGTACATTGCATTGTAGTGTGTGGTATGACATCTGTGGTACAATCACACTGGTGTGTGTGGTACATTGCATTGTAGTATTCGGTATGATGTCTGTGGTACAATCACACAGGTGTGTGAAGTACACTGCATTGTAGTATATGGTATGACATCTGTGGTACAATCACACAGGTGTGTGTGGTACACTGCATTGTAGTATGTGGTATGATGTGTGTGGTACAATCACACTGGTGTCTGTGGTACACTGCATTGTAGTGTGTGGTATGACATCTGTGGTACAATCACACTAGTGTGTGTGGTACACTGCATTGTATGTGGTATGACGTCTGTGGCACAATCACACAGGTGTGTGTGGTACACTGCATTGTATTATGTGGTATGACATTTGGTACAATCACACTGTTGTGTGTGGCACATTGCATTGTAGTATTCGGTATGACGTCTATGGTACAATCACACAGGTTTGTGTGGTACACTGCATTGTAGTGTGTGGTATGATGCCTGTGGTACAATCACACAGGTGTGTGTGGTACACTGCATTGTAGTGTGTGGTATGACATCTGTGGTATAATCACACAGGTGTGTGGGGTACACTGCATTGTAGTGTGTGGTATGACGTCTATGGGACAATCACACAGGTGTGTGTGGTACACTGCATTGTAGTGTGTGGTATGACATCTGTGGTACAATCACACAGGTGTGTGTGGTACACTGCACTGTAGTGTCTACTACGACATTACTATAGGTGACACTGGTGTGTGCACACTGCTTTGCTGCCTGTGGTACGACGACACTGGTGAGCGTGGTACACTGGCAGGGACGTAGAAAAGTTACATCAGGCCTTCCTCCTAACCTTGTTCCCTTTAACTCACACATGACCTCCTGGATCTGCAAAACAAAGCTCTTTTCCAGTAAACCCACAGGGTGGCATTCCTGACAAAGCTCTACATTCAAACGTCAGCTGATAAACCAGAATAGGTTTTATTATACTTCCTCCTCGGGACAAAACTTACTGCCCCACACTAATCTATCACAGAATGTAGCCACTGTTTACCAACCGAGGGGCTAAAATAAATCCCTCACTTCTGTGCCAATGGCCCCTTCGAGGGGGTGTCCAGGTGCTTCGATGAAAGCCGTCTTCACGGAATTATAGCCCTGGTTTCCTGAAAGGTCATTCCCAGTCTCCAGCTTCAGTCTGAGGTGAGCCTCCTCTACGCCTAGCTTGAAAGATTCAAGGACTGCCTCAAACCATCCTTAACCTCTTGGCGTCTGTCCCCTCGGGCCAGTCAGCAGCCGGAGGTTTACCAGCCACAAACTCTGGAACCAGACACCAACAAAGGCAGGAGTGTCAGGAACCTCAGGCCGGCCAAGGCCTAGGAAAGAGAAAACAAAAAAAAATGGTGATGGGGTAGGGGCGGTGAGTGAGAGAAGGGCGCAGAAGGGCTGTGTTGGTGGAAGACAGCGCTGCCCCGCGCGGGCGGACCCGCTGCGGCCCTCGGAGGCCAGCACGGACGAGCCCCGGGAGGCAGTGCGTGGCCTGCCTGCAATCCACCCTGTGGGCCACACTGTCCACGAGGAACCACGCGAGCCTTGCAAGGAGTCGGAATGCATTTCCACACCAAGCATCATCTGCAAACTGACGGTCTTATATTACTGGGGTTTTTTTCCAATTAATTTTTATTGGAGCATAGTTGGTTTACAATGTCGTGTTGGTTCCTGCCGTACACAAAGCGAAACAGTGATATGCACACACACACACATATACACATTCTTTTCTTTAAGACTCTTTTCCTGTAATGGTCAGTACAGAGGACTGAGGAGAGGTCTCTGTGTCCCCAATAGGTTCTTGTTAGACCACTGTTTTCTTTCCAGACGAGGGTAGATCTGTTGCAGATGATGAAATAGTTCTCATTGCAAAGGTCTGAGTGACTGTTTCTTGTCACTGTCCATTTTTTCTAATCATGGACAACGAAAGCACACAATTACCACAGGGGTCTATCAAGTTTTTCTTGTCAAGGGGAGGCTTTAGTTTCAAAAGGTGTAAAGCATCTACAAGCAGGAATTAATATGTGTGCGCTCACTCACTTAGTCGGGTCCAACTCTTTGCGACCCCATGGACTGCAGCCCACCAGGCTCCTCCATCCATGAGATTTACTGGGTGAGAATGCTGGCATGGGTTGCCATTCCCATCTCCAGGGGGATCTTCCCAACTCAGGGATCAAACCCACATCTCTTATGTCTCCTGCATTGGCAGGCAGGTTCTTTACCCACTCGGGAAGTCCAAGAATTAGTATACTTAGGTCTTAAATGTCCACAAAGACAGAAAAGGAAAATAAATGATGGTGCAGTGCAGGGTCAGTGCACCACGGCCCGTGGCCTGAGTGTGAATCAAGCTTCACTAGGACACACCATGCATTTATGTCTGCACACCGTCTATGATTGCTGTGTCCTACAGCTTGGACAAATGCCCCAAAAGCTTATTTACTATTTTACAAAAATATTTACAATTTTACAAAAAAAGTTGGCAAATGCATGGTAGAGCATATCCTGAAACACGCTGCAGCTATTAAAAAACAAACTCAACACCAACTGCATCTATGAACAGGGAAAGGGGTTCACGATACAACAGTGAAGATATTTTATTTCTAACTCTGACTCCTGAGGTGCCCAGCACAGTGGCAACAGGGATGAATAGCATCCCTCCCCAACCTCAGGGCCCCAGTTTCTCTGCAAGTCCCCCTTCTTCTGACTTATCCAGGGATCCCTGAGACCAAAGACTGCTGAGGCCTGAGGAGGGACACGTCCCCTTCCCACCCCAATCCTAAAAAGGCTAAAAAATACTGTCTGGTAAGGATCAAGGTTAAAGCATGCCCATTTTGTCCTAGGTCGGTCTCCCTACACAGAGTCCCTGAGCCAAGCAGAGGGCCCCACTGCGGCCGGGCTGTGCTGGGTGGGACTGGGACCCCCAGGGAGAGCCTGCATGGGGAAGATCCTGGGAACAGAGCTAAAAGAGCTGTGCAGGGTGAGCCCCGAGCACAAAACTTGACCTCTGATTCCTCCCAACACCCCCATTAAAACAAAGAAAAGCAGCAGGAGTGAAAACCCCACCACAAACAATAGGCTTCCCTGGGGAATCAAACAGTAAAGAATCTGCCTGTGATGCGGGAGACCCGGGTTCAACCCCTAGGTCAGGAAGATCCCCTGGAGAAGGGAATGGCCACCCACCCCGGTATTCTTGCCTGGAGAATCCCACGGACGGAGGAGCCTGGTGGGCTGCAGTCCACGGGGTCGCACAGAGTCGGACATGACGGTGGGACCAACACACAAAGAATGGTAAGGGGAGGATACCGACTGAGCAGAGTTTCAAACACATTCTGGAAAAACAACTGTAAATAGAGGGAAGACTGGAGAGGAGGTAGGGGAGAAGGGGAGGGGGAGAAGGCGAGGGGGGAGGGGGAGCACCCCGTGCTGGCTCCTCCACCCCGCCGCTGGGTGGGAGCACAGGGAACCACCCCCATGCCCAATCCCAATCCAACAACCTCATTTTCAGATGTACAATCAAGGATGAAAAATTCAAAGTGAGTCACTCCAGCTCAGGGCAGCCGAGTCCCGGGATGGCTGTAGCTTGCCCACGAGACCGCTTCAAAAGCCAAAATGGTTGGGGGGTGGTGCAGGGCTCTGAGCATAAAGCAGCACAGCCTCTTGTTACCACACACAGAGCCCCGGGCCAACCCTGGCTCCGTCCCAACCTCCCTTCCCCATTCCAGGTCGCGCTTCGCGCAGCCATCTTCTTCCAGGACTGACTACGAGTCACCCCAAGGGCATCAGAAGGGTCGCTGGGACGGATAGCACAACCCCCTCACCAACCACTCCAGGGTCCCCCCGGAATCATCCAGCACCTGCTGAGTGCCTCCACGTCCCCAAGCAGCCACTTCCCCCCACAGACAGACAGAAGCAGAGGGATAGGACTGAGCAGATAACTGTTTAATAGAAACTCTTCGTTGACTCTCAGTGAGTCCATATAAAATAAACCTGAGTTAAAAAATGTTTAAAGAAGTCACACCCACCAGACGAGATGATCTTACGCACGTGGTGAAGTGTGTTATGTAAAAGCTGTTTGCAAGGTGATCAGGGCCTTGGCAGAGGCCTGGAGAATCTTCAACTCTTCGGTCCGCAGTGTTTCTACCAAAGTCAATTGGTTCATCAAAGACACTTCTTCATCCTTCATGCGAGAAACCTGGAAGTTATTTTTAAATGTTTTTTTTTAGTGTAGTAAAATACACCTAAGATTTAAGACCCTGATCAGTTTTAAATGCACGATTCAGTGGCAGTAAGTACATTCACAGTGTTGTGAAACCACAGCCACCATCCATCGCCAGGACTTTTTCATCTTCCCAAACAGAAACTGCACCCATTAAACATTAACTCCCCACCTCCCCCTCCCCAAATCCCTGGGAACCACTAGTCTGCTTTCTGTCTCCATAAATTCTGGAATACCAGACCTCTCATTTAATTGGAATCATACAATATCTGTCTTTTCATGTCCTGGTTTATTTCACGCAACACAATGTCTCCAAGGTTCAATAAAATCATTTTTTAATCCCAGTCATGTTTTCATTCAAATGAGCTGATCCCTCATTTAATTAAAACCTTCACCACACAAAGGGGAAAAGAGTACCTTAAAAATCTATGAGAAAGAATTCATGCACTAATTTACCTACTAAAAGGTATGTGTGTGCTGTGTGCTAAGTCACTGAGTCGTGTCCAACTCTGTGACCCCCATGGACTGCAGCCTGCCAGGCTCGTCTGTCCATGGGATTCTTCAGGCAAGAATATGGGAGTGGGTTGCCAGGTCCTCCTCCAGGGGATCTTCCCCACCCAAGGGTTGAACCCGTGTCTTACATCTCCTGCATTGGCAGGTGGGTTCTTTACCACTAGCGCCACCTGGGAAGACCACTAAACGGTATAAACACATGTAAATAGTCAAAAACACAGATTACATCAGTGTTTATTTATTAAGGCATTAACAGCACCCCAATAAGGTGGACTATTTCTATCCAACAAGTTACAAAACAACTTCTCAATCAAAACACTTAAGAATGAGATATTCCTGAATAATACCTTTTGAAGCACAGCATTAGTCTCCTCTATGAAATAACAGCATATTTTCTGGGCTACGTCCAAACTTGTCTTCTCATTTGTATCAGAAATGATTTCCCCAAGAAGTACTTTTTTCCAGCATGTACTAGAACCAAAAATGTTCAAGGTCATTTCAGGAGGTTCTCAAAAATAAAGGCTTTTCCACTTCAATACAACACTTGTCCTATTTTTCCAAAAACATAATAAAACTTATTCCATCAGCACAGTCCCTCAAACCTCCTGCCAATGTGCAGGTCCTGAGTTGAAGCAAACACAGTAGACAAGAAACAAGGCACCCTGAGGATCAGAAGCAAGGAGCTGAGTTTTACTAGCATCACAGTCCTTTGGCTCACGAGTAAGCGGAGCCGCATCCACCTGCCACAGAGAACAGAGGACAGATAAGAAGGTGAGTCCAGAGCCAGAGGACCACAGACTAAGGAGCAAAGGTGCGGGGAGGGGGGGTTGTTTTCTTCAAATGACAGCATCTCCTGTCATTAAAAAAAAAAAAAAAAGACGACAAACTCAACACACGACGTGTTTCACCAAGTAAAATGCCCTACAGATGGAAAAGAGGAATCTACCATGAAGTCTTTTTCACCATGCAGGTCATGCCAATTTTATACTAAGCCTGTAGGAAATGGGGCTCCGAGCAGGAGACAGCCAGGCCAAAATCAACATGCTGGGAAGAAGCACAAAGAGGGAGGAAGCGGGGTGGACAGGTTACGGATGTGGAGAACATGGATGTGGACGCGGCCGAGGAAGAAGAGACAGGTGAGGGCTGCACCTTTTGAGTGCAGGGCACAGAAGTTGATGAGAAATTGCCCACAGTCAAGTCACACAGATATAAAGTCTCAGATGTCTTTAGCTTTAGAGACGATGGTGGCAACCTCAGGAGCCGACAGGTTCTTAGGAAAGGAGCAAGGGGAGGAAGGGAGGGAGGAAGAAAGGACATTGCTATGTGCTGGGCACAGCGTTTCCTATGCAACTGCTATCTGTTTTAACCCTCATGACTGCCCAGCAAAGAAAGCATTATTATCCCCATCTTTTAGACACAAACTGAGAATCTGGAACAGTGAGGAACTGAGCCTAAAGTGACAGAGCTAATGAGAGGCAGAAATAAGTGTGCAAACACCAGTCAGGCAGAATCCCAAATGCACGCTTCCTCTGCCACACTGCTCCAGTCAGTCAGACAGAACTCCAAGGGACGGCTTCCCTGGTCATCCAGGGGTTAAGAATCCTCCTGCCAATGCAGGGGACACAGGTTCGATCCCTGGGCTGGGAAGATCCCACGTGCCTCCAGGCAGCTATGCCTATGTACAACAACTACTAAGCCCACGCTCTAGCGCCCGGGTCACTACTACTGAGATCGTGCACCGCAACTATACAAGCCCGAGGGCCCTAGAACCCAGGCTCTGCAACAAGCAGCCAGCCCAATGAGAAGTCCATGCACCGCAACTAGAGAGAGCAACCCCGGCTCTCCTCAACGAGAGAAGGCCCTCCTGCCGCAACGAAGACCCAGAACAGCCACTAATTAAATAAAAAATTTTAGGGGGGAAAAAAAGGACTCCGAGGGAAGGAAAGAGCCCTCAGCAGGACCCCTGGGAAACACCCAGTTGCTTTTTTTAAATCCGAGGTTGACATGTCTTGAAAAACCACTCGTTTCTTTTTCCAAGGAAGATGCAAAGAAACTTACATAGTGGGTACACATGAGATAAAATGAAACGGGAGATGAATGGATGGGGAAAACAAGACAGGAAAGACACGAGGAGGAAAGATGAGACGGCGAGTCAGGAATGAGTCAGTGATGACCCGCATGCCTTAAAATCTGGCACACTAGAACGGACCACTGATTTGCCTGTTTTCTAGCAAGCAGCAAGACGCAGGCAGTGTGTCAAATACAGAATTCAGCGCCTACTGAGAAGAAACACACCGTTTCTGGTGTGGAGACCCGGAAGGGGTAGGTTTTTTCTCCCAGAGTCCCTAGGGAAACGTAGGCAACGTCGCGAATGGAACGTCACAGGCGTGACGGAAGGAGCGCCAACTGCTTCCGGGCGCCGAGTTGAGGGCTACGTCTCGACGCTAACAAGCCGAATCCTCCCCACAGCTCGAGGACGGGTTCCGCCACCTCCAGGAAGTCCCCCCGGCGGTTTCTCCCACCTGAGCTTCTGCTGAGTAGCGGGCATTACTCCTCCCCGACTCCCTCGCAAGGGGCTCCGAGGCTTACAGCGCGGGCCTCTGACTACGTTTCCCACGCTAAGGGGAGGACCAGCAGCCTCCCGGGAGTGCTGAGGATCCGAGCGAGACGCGCGTCTCCAGCATGGGCTCCTCTACCTGCCTGCCCTCCAGAGACACCCACGCCTCTCCTCAGCGGGGGTCGGGGTCTGTCCTCAAGACGGAACTGGGTGGGGCCCGTGCTCAGGAGCCCTGTCTGCTTCTGGGGGAAAACCTACCTACTCAAGAGATTTTCCTGTGAACAGCATCAGTGCGCACACTCTGAAGTATTCACCGTCAACAGAGAACTGCAGGTCACCCGGGTTGGAGGGGGGGGTGGGGGGAGCGGGGGGGTAATATCTGGAGAGAGACTAATTCTCAGGACTGTGCACTCAGATTATGACTCTAAAACCAGACACTTCCAGAAACCGTAGAAAGCTAGACATTCCCCACGCGAGGCAAGTTACACAAAGAATGTGTATGCTAAGTCGCTTCAGTTGTGTCTGACTCTGCAACCCCATGGACGGTAGCCCACCAGGCTCCTCGGTCCATGGTATTCTCCAGGCAAGAACACTGGAGTGGGGTGTCATGCCCTCCTCCAGGGGATCTTCCGGAGCCAGGGATTGAATCTGCGTCTCACGATCTCCTGCACGGGCAGGCGGGCTCTTTACCACTAGTGCCACCTGGGAAGCCCACAGGAAGAATAAGCAGCCCCAGTATACAGGGCGTTTGAGTGTCGGCCAAAACAAAAGCCGAAGTTATGTCCAAATTGTAGCGGCAGCTGGTGACCAACAGACAGGGGACTTACAATTCTTCAGCTTCCAGACATAACAATTTAAGAGCTGCGAGCAACCGCCAAGACGGTCCATCCCATCCAAAGGTCAGATTCCTAAAGCAGAAAAAGGACAGGTTATGTATCGATCACTGAATCTCTGTGTCCTGCACATGAAACTAACACAACAATGTAAATCAACTACACTCCCGTACAAAATAAAAATTAATTTTAAAAAACAACAAATCCGTCATCGTGACACTTCATTACACCCCAGTAAATGGCTCAAGGGCCACACATTTTTTTAATAGGGGCCATTGAACATGGTGCAGCCCGCAGTCTTAGTCACAAAGACAAAAGAGAAAAGTGGGTCTGCCAATACTTAAGTAGAAAGCTCTTTCAATATTGTAAGAAGCTGAAGCTGGATGAGGAGACCACAGTGAGACGGATGAAGAAAAGTCTGGGTTATCATGAGGATCAAACCAACGGTGGCATCACAGCTAGCTGGATGGACTATTGAGAACTCAGTTTTATATAAAGAAGAAAATCTGCAAGGGGGAGCGGGGGGTCTCAAACCCAGTTTATCCCATTTGGTGTGGAATCACCTCAGCACCTCCCATCCCAAGAGCCTGGACCCGGGTGCTAGGAGACTGACGGCCAGGCTGGCTTGCAGGAGCGATGCCACGCTGCCTGACTGCATGTCGGCAACAAGCACACAGGGCCACCAGTCTGTATATACAATCATTTAAAACATCAAGTTTCTATCTCAGGTCCCCAGAAAAGTCTCTTGTCAAGTATCTTCCCCTCGTTGTATGCCCCACCACACATCAAGCACAGTGTACTATATATAGTAAACGCTCAATAAATAGCTACCTGTCACCAGATCTGAGCCAGGCCTCTCACACTTTTCAAAACCTGAACTCTCAATTTTTCATCAAGACTTCCTAAAGGAAAAATTTTGAGAGAAACACTTACTCTATAAAGTCATGATCCTCCAAAATGGAAATCTTTTTGTTCATCTGTTTATCAGTGGTTGGAAGATATTTAACAAGCATATCTGCATTAAAAAAAAAAAAAAAATCAGGCTGAGATGTAGAGCATAAAATTCAGGCAAAAAGGGAGACCCTTCTCAGCTTACTTTCCATCCCATCAGCAATTAAGACACATGTAAACAATTTTACCTCGCTCACATCAAAAAAAAAAAAAATCTAGTCTTCTGGTCCAACTCAATGAGGTCATGACTTAGCCCTTGAAAGGCTGCAAGAATTACTAGACAGCAGACAAAACATCCACTACCTCAGCTCCTGCTCCCAGGAAGCAAATCAACCCACAAAATCGGGGAATGAAGACATGACAGGGCCAGTGGGAAGCCACACCCACTGAACTACAGGCTCCAGACAATCATGAGGAAATGTTTCCAGGCTTCAGGTTTTTAAAAGTCAGAATTCAAAACTATCTGGATATTAGTGATTGCAATCATAATGATGTGAAAATTAACAAAACTTTTTGGGGTAATAGGATAATGAAGGATTTTTCTATTTTTTATAAAATTTTTTTATTTTTTTTCTTACATGCAAAAATAAAGTGTGAATTTTGTTCAAAATATTTAACAAATCGATACTGCATGGTCATCAATATTAAAAGTTATTCTGGTAATACAATGCTAGTCTCAAAGCTAGCTTTCTAAGAGACCCAGAAAGACCCAGTTTTTGCTGTCCTATTTCATTTTGAAAAACACTTTATTACTCTAGCTAGAGGATGGAGTGGTAGCACTTTGACTAAGTTTCTATTTCCACTAAACTTATATTAAAACTACTTCAAATTATACACTCGGTAAAGCTTCAGCCATTTCTTCAATGCCTAGAAAACTGCTTCTCTGCTGCTTTAAGGGAAGGAGGAATAAATCAGCCTTCCATGCATTATTTTTAATACTATATTTGGAATTTTTACAACTTTAATATGTAAAATATTTTTAAAATATGACGACAATGATGCTAAGTAACAACACAAATGGAATCCATTTTTTATCACAGCCTTAAACCCCTTCAAACAAGGGTTGTGTGTAACATTTATCCTGTGATTGGTGCAGTGTGATTACACACATGGGTATTTCATGAGTCCTTTTTACTTGGAACTCTCTAATCCTGCACTTTATTTCTTACAGTGCTCCCATTCTCTCTTCAATATTCATTTATTTAGTGAGCTGCACCAGGTCTTGGTTGTGGCCCACAGCATCTTCGTTGTGTCATGCGGGGTCTTTAGGTGTGGCGAGTAGGCTTAGTTGTCCTGCAGCAGGTGGGATCTTAGTTCCCCAATCAAGGATCAAACCTGTGTCCCCGGCATCGCAAGGCAAA
This sequence comes from Muntiacus reevesi, assembly GCF_963930625.1. NCBI lineage: Eukaryota > Metazoa > Chordata > Mammalia > Artiodactyla > Cervidae > Muntiacus > Muntiacus reevesi. Next base: position 27,752,640 of record NC_089256.1, read on the forward strand.
TTCTTAGCCACTGGATCATCATGGCAGTCAAGCCCCCCACTGCTCTATCTTTAGTGACAATGTCTCAGTACAAAATTTCCATTTCTTCTCATCTATATTTCCCTAGGAGTTTTCCTTTGTTTTCATTCTGTCCAACCTAATGCAATAAAACTTTTCTTAGTTCTTAACTTCAATATGGGTCAAAGCTATGTTGCTTTTACTTCAACACTGAAATGATGTGGTCAATAAGAATTAGAATAGCCCTACCTAGGAGAAAGTAACTGATACACATCTTAAGGTTTTGTCATTTTTATAAAAAAAGAACCAGATTGGCAGCAGGAAATCCAATTATCTTAGTGATGAGAACCAAAGTCAGTTCCAACCTTTTGAGACATAAACACAAGCGTGAGGATTGCGAATGGAGACAAATCCGTACTCCAGAAGCAGGCGGTGGTTATCGTGGGGGCCGTAGCATATGAAAACCTCCTTGTGTCTGCCACAGCGTGTAGCCGTTCTAATTTCGTAACAACGAGTTTCCTCATTAAATGCTGCTTTTATCTAGAAGAAAAAAACAAACTGTAAAACACGTTTTAAAGCAAAGCAGAAAACCAAAAAGATTAACTGATCATATTCATTTAAGCAAGATGCAGCTTTCAAGTCCTCAGCATGGAATTTATCCACATGGAGAAAAAAATGCCATATCTGCATTTCTTTGGTTTGCCTCAATCTCACTCCACTGGGGATATAGTCATGTCCTTTAGGATAGGGCAGAAGCCTGGGGAAGAAGAGGTCTCTAGCTGACTTCCAAAGCGGGATCCCGTCACAATTTCCCACAAGTATCCATCCAGTCAGAAACTGCTGGCTGAACACCTCCTCCATTCCAGGCTCTGTGCTAAGCACTGCGGTTACACCAAGTGCAAGGTAAAAGCCCTGTCTTCTAAGGCTGCAGAGCTCCAAGGGAAAGGGGTGAGACCCTCAGCGATCACAGCTAAACCCTGAGAGCTATGCCACCAACTATGGAAGGGAAAGAGACAGGAAAGCAAGTGAGGCTTTGGTCCGAGGCCTGAAAGGACAGGGAGCTGCTGGTTCAGACCGTCCAGGGGACACGGCACCAGGCTCTGAAGTCCTGGAGAACAGTCGGGAACTGGAGCAAAGGAAAAGGATGCCAAGAGGGGGAGACAGCGTCAGGAGGAAGGACAGGAGCCTACCTGACCTGACGGCAGGGAGGCTGACCAGCTGCACCGTTCCCTGGGACTCTGCTCACTCCTCCGGTCGCAGGTTCTACATGGCCCTACTGAAACCGAACCCGGTCCCCCAATAGATGTCTCACCTGGACGTCAGGGCTGTGGTTCAGCAGATCCAGGTAGGGGGCAAGTGCGCAGGTGTCTGGGTCTGGGGAAAGGCACAGCAGCGGCGGGCGCTTCATGTACACAGCCCTGGTGTTGACGGTGCACCAGGCCCACCGCAGGGCGCGGTAGCTAAAGATGCTCTCAATGGCCTCAGAAAACAGAGGCTGCAGGGAGGAGAAAAAGCCTCGAGAAGAAGAAAAGAACTCCTGCACGTGGCTTCTCTGCTCCCAGGCCTTTGCTTTCAAAGGACTGGGAAGAAGATTCACCACTTCCGGCTCCAAACAAACTGGGCAGGTGTAGGTCTTTGGTAAAACCTCCAGGTAAGGCTTCCAGGGAGACCGATCCCCAGCGTGCTTTTCTGACACTAAAAAGGTACACAGAGCCAGCAGAGGAGATGGAGGAGGTTGCCACCTTTTAAAACAAAAATCCAGATTGGAAGAGTTACTTTCATTCAAAATATGGAATAAGCAAGAGATGCAGACATCCAAGGGCTTAGTTCTGCTTCCAAAGGGGCTGTGGCCAAGTGGTCAGTACACTCCATGTTCACTGAATGCATCCAAGGGAGGGTCTTCCTTCCTCAAGAGCCTCCTCCTGGGACCACATCCCAGTACAAAGACCATGAACAAGCCACACAGACACAAGAACTGGCTCACCAGCCTGAGTTCCAGCTTCGTTTGCAAGAGATTACTTTCTGCAAAACCTCTTTGCTTCCAACTATTCTCCAGTTTTAAAGCTGTTGCTGGAATTTCACTTGTTTCACTTTAGTAAGGGTATAAAATTGGGGGAGACAGGGAACAATTGGTAGAAAGAACCTAGACGTGCCCCATTTGACACAGAACCCACTGGGCACCTGTAGCTATTCCAATTCTTCTTTTTTAGTCAAATAATATTGAAAATTCAATTCCCAGTCATAGGAGCCACATTCCGAGTGCTCGCTGGCCATATGTGGCTACCATCCTGGAGAATTCAACATGAAACATTCCTATCACTGAAGAAAGTTCCATTGTGCGTAATAACCCAGGCAGAAAACTGAATAAGCTCATTATATACCTGTTACGGTTCTGAAGTTTTTGCTATTAACTTGGTATTAGGTATTTCCATCCTACTGCAAATTATATATTGCTATATTTTTGCTTATTACCAGTAAAAAGAGCTCATGTTGCATGAGTGTACTTAGAAAAGTTTTCATTAATCCTTCAAGATCACACAGATTCCTATGTAACCATGCATTCTACTCAAAACCCCAGAACACAAAAAATGTTAAGACCAATAGCATCCTTGGCGCTACTCAGGCTCATGAAAATATATCAGCTTTCTTACAAAAAGTAAGCCAGAGGGGCTTATCATGGGTTGAGAAACGATACAGTATTTCAACCTTTATCATTTAGAAACCTCTTATGCTGAGGACCTTCCTCAATCTCTCCTTGGAAACCCACCCAAAAGAGAGACCCTCCCTATAACATAAGCCAGAAGATAGTTTTCAACTCCTATGTTGGCCTCCTCACTTCTATGCCAGATCTAACCAGCTCCTTCATATTATCAACAGCTCCTCATAGCTGAAGGAGAATTCAAGCGAGTACAGTTAGGGGAAAACTAAAAGCGTAAATAACACTTGTCAAGACCTAAACGGTGGAGGAGGAGTGGAGTGCTGTGCATCAAGGCACTCAGTTATGGTGTGTATGTCTATGCTCCCATTTAATCCTCATTTTTCATTAAGGTCAGCTCTGGATTCAAATCCACTTCCCAAGCAGCCTATTAACAACCTTAAAAATGCAGTTTACCATGAATTAAGAGCCAGCCTCATAGAATAAACTTCTCACATCACTTCTGATGTATACTAGCCACACAAAGGGGCTGGGTCCTAATGGACTATGTCTTAGCTGACACACTTGCTGACGATATAAACTTGAAAAGAGAAACATCCGCGCCAGATGAGCAGGTGAGCAGTCACTTACTTAGCAATGTACGCCCCTAAGTAGCTTCTGATCACTGTGTCCGTGGTGAGCAGGCAGCTCTCAGGCAACGAGATAATCGTCTGTCCCTCCTTACCAGAAAGAAAGTAAAGTTTAGAACACCCGTGCCTGGGGGAGGACCTGAGTGAATCTTCTGAAGTCCCTGATTCCCACAATCATCTACTAAGAATCCGACGGAGCCCAACCACAGACGACCAAAGAGCCTTCCAGCGGACAGGTTCCCAGGACCGTCAGGAGACGCAGGCAGGACTGCTCGCACGCCGGGCACTACAACCCCAGCAAGAGTTAGAGGTTAATTGTGTGAATGACACCCACCACCACTCAACCTTTCATCAGAAACGAATGCAGAAACTCTCCCGCGACTCAAGTCATAGTGTTCCTTCATTGTTCTTATACCAGGAAATAGTGCCACCTACAGGCAACAGACGGAAACCACGCCAAAAATTTCTTCCAGTGAAATGCGCATGCCTGGATGTCTATTCCCAGAAACTTGCCATATAACCAGTGACAAGTAGCTGCAGAAAAGGCAAGGTCAGCTCCCAGCACAAGAATTTCACTTGCTCACCTGCAAAAGTAGAGTTTTCAGTTTCTCCCACTGAGATAGAAACATAGAAAAATTAAGATAGCAAGGACTAGACCAGTAGAAATAAAGCACTAAGCAGTGATCAAGACCATCCCCAAGAAAAAGAAATCCAAAAAGGCAAAATGGTTGTCTGAGGAGGCCTTTAAAATAGCTGAAAAAGAAGCAAAAGGCAAATGAGAAAGGAAAGGTATACCCATTTGAATGCAGAGTTCAAAAGAATAGCAGAGAGAGATAAGACTTCCCTGGTGGCTCAAATGGTAAAGCGTCTGCCTACAATGCAGGAGACCCAGGTTCGATCCCTGGGTTGGGAAGATCCTCTGGAGAAAGAAATGGCACCCTACTCCAGTACTCTTGCCTGGAAAATCCCATGGATGGAGGAGCATGGTAGGCTATGGTCCATGGGGTAGCAAAGAGTCAGACACAACTGAGCAACTTCATTTTTCACTTTCCTCAGTGATCAATGCAAGGAAATAGAGGAAAACCATAGAATGGGAAAGACTAGAGATCTCTTCTAGAAAATTAGAGATACCAAGGGAACATTGCATGCAAAGATGGGCACAATTAAGGACAAAAATGATATGGACCTAACAGAAACAGAAGATATTAAGAAGAGGTGGCAAGAATACACAGAACTATACAAAAAAGATCTTCATGACCCAGATAAGCACCATGGTGCGATTACTCACCTAGAGCGAGACATCCTGGAATGTGAAGTCAAGTGGGCCTTAGGAAACATCACTACAAACAAAGCTAGTGGAGGTGATGGAATTCCAGTTGAGCTATTTCAAATCCTAAAAGATGATGCTATGAAAGTGCTGCACTCAACATGCCAGCAAATTTGGAAAACTCAGCAGTGGCTACAGAACCAGAAAAGGTCAGTTTTCATTCCAATCCCAAAGAAAGGCAATGCCAAACAATGTTCAAACAATGTTCACAATTGCACTCATCTCACATGCTAGCAAAGTAAAGATCAAAATTCTCCAAGCCAGTCTTCAACACTACGTGAACTTAAACTTCCAGATGTTCAAGCTGGTTTTAGAAAAGGCAGAGGAATTGCCAACATCCACTGGATCATCGAAAAAGCAAGAGAATTCCAGGAAAACATCTACTTCTGCTTTATTGACTACGTCAAAGCCTTTGACTGTATGGATCACAACAAACTGGAAAATTCTTCAAGAGATGGGAATACCACACCACCTGACGTGCCTCCTAAGAAATCTGTTTGCAGGTCGAGAAGCAACAGTTAGAACCAGACATAGAACAACACACTGGTTCCAAATAGGAAAAGGAATACATCAAGGCTGTATATTGTCACCCTGCTTATTTAACTTATATGCAGAGTACATCATGAAAAATGCCAGGCTGGAGGAAGCACAAGCTGGAATCAAGATTGCTGGGAGAAATATCAATAACCTCATATGCAGATGATACCACCCTTATGGCAGAAAGTGAGGAAGAACTAAAGAGGCTCTTGATGAAGGTGAAAGAGGAATGAAAAAGTTGGCTTAAAACTCAACATTCACAGGGTGCTCAGGGCTGGTACACTGTGATGACCCTGAGGGATGGGATGGGGAGGGAGGTGGGAATGGGGGTTCAGGATGGGGAACACATGTACACCCATGGCTGATTCATGTCAATGTATGGCAAAAGCCATTACAATATTGTAAAGTAATCAGCCTCCAATTAAAATAACTTTTAAAAAGAAAACTCAACATTCAGAAAACTAAGATCATGGCATCCAGTCCCATCATTTCATGGCAAATAGATGGGGAATTAATGAAAACAGTAAGAAATTATTTCTTTGGGTTCCAAAATCACTGCAGATGGTGACTGCAGCCATGAAATTAAAAGACACTTGCTCCTTGGAAGAAAAGCTATGACCAACCTCGACAGCATATTAAAAAGCAGAGACATTACTTTATCAACAAAAGTCCATCTAGTCAGAGCTATGGTTTTTCCAGTAGTCATGTATGGATGTGAGAGTTGGACTATAAAGAAAGCTGAGCACTGAAGAACTGATGCTTTTTAACTGTTGTGTTGGAGACTTGAGAGTCCCTTGGACTGCAAGGAGATCCAACCAGTCCATCCTAAAGGAAATCAGTCCTGAATACTCATTGGAAGGACTGATGCTGAAGCTGAAACTGCAACACTCTGGCCACCTGATGCGAAGAACTGACTCCTTGGAAAAGACCCTGATGCTGGGAAAGACTGAAGGCAGGAAGAGAAGTGGAGGACAGAGGATGAGACAGTTAAATGGCATCACCAACTCAACAGACATGAGTTTGAGCAAGCTCTGGTAGTTGGTGATGGACAGGGAGGCCTGGCATGCTGCAGTCCATGGGGTTGCAAAGTCAGACACAACTGAATGACTGAACTGAACTGAAGAAACCAGATAAAAGATCTTGCTTTCATCATAACTGACACCTAAGTTGTTTAAACATTTCAAAAGTCTCCTGGTTTCATTTTCTGGTCTCCTCATCTGTCAATCAAGACTGAGTTGGGACTTTCCCGGTGCTCCAGTGGTTAAGAATGTGCCTGCCAGTGCGGGAGACATGGGCTCAGTCCCTGGTCTGGGAGGATCCCACATGCCACGGAGCAACTAAGCTCGTGCACCACAACGGCTGAACCCCACACGCCTAGAGCTCGTGCTCCACAACCAGAAAGGCCACCGCACCATGCAAGGAGTGGCCCCCGCTCACTGCAATTAGAGAAAGCCCATGTGCAGCAACAAAGACAGTGCAACCAAAAAAAATTTTTTTTTAATTTTTTTAAAGAACAATTATCTTCACACACACAAAAAAAGACTGAGTTTGGTACGGTCACTAATATCCCTTCCTGCTCTGACATCCCATGTCAACAGCAAAAAAAACTCTGAATACAATGTTTTATATCTTGATTGAGATAAATATCTTCATCATCAAAAGCCCATCAAACTGGACATTTAAAATGTGTGTATTTCACTATGTGTAAAATACATCTCAATTTTCAAAGTTTTTGTGAAAAAGCCGCAATTCAAAGTACATGTAAAGTAACTGCCAAACACCATTTCCTGATCCAAACAACAACTACCCATAGTCACCACTATATTCATGAGAGGTATATTTCTCACCTTCAAAGCCTGCTACAGAATAGTCATATACCACCCCTCAAAAAGAAAAATACTGCTCAACAATGTGAATGGTGAATGTACTTAAGACTATTCAACTGCACACTTAAAAATGGTTTTGATAGTAAATTTTATGTTATGTGTTCAGTTCAGTTCAGTCGCTCAGTCGTGTCTGACTCTTTATGTGTATTTTACCACAATTAAAAATGAAAAAAAAAATTACGATAGCATAATAGAATTACAACTTTTAAAACTACCATTCTTTAGGTTAAAGGTACAGACACAGCTGGGTTTTATCTAAATTAAGGAGTAAACATAAAACAATTTTTAAACAGAAAATTTAAATAATTACAAATAAGGAATTCATGTCTAGCTCTACAGAAAACTGTGCATTGGATGTCCTTTAAATAGCACGGAAGAACTAAAACAGACCTTGCAGAGCAGCTATGTCATTTCCTTGCTCGCTGTGCAGCCTTGGGAGACCGAAGCCAAGAGGGGCAGAGGCCTCGCCTGGCAGAAGGGGACCCCTGGACAGGCTGAGAAGTCCCCTCCCCTGCCTGCTGGGCTGCTGGGTTCTACTTACTACAGAGGCTCAGATTTGAGCAGTTCCCCTCCAGTCCCAGCCCACCCTCAGCACATTTAAAACACTATCAGACTTACAAAACCTGCTGCGGCAGAGATGGCTAGTCATGCAACCCAACACTTTCCCTTCTCACCCTCACCGGGCGCTGGCAGGTGAGATGCAGCTGGAACTTCATGGCTGAGCGGAAGCCCGCCCCTCCTCACCCCTTGCTCCCTCTTGCTACCCCCTGGAGCCACACCCAGGGGCTACACCCTGGAGCTGAGCTGATGGAGGCCGGACCACCACACTAGCTCAGGAGCACCTACCCAGGCTCATGACCTGACGGCCAAAGAAATGTGTGCTCTGTGACCTTGGCTTTGTTTCTTGCACGCAGCAAACAATTCTGACAGAACTGTATTCAAAGCCATCCATTTAGTTAAAAAAAAAACTTGTATGTCTAAAATATTTTTAATTCATTTGACCTGAACCCCAAAACCAAGCAGAAACATCCACTTTGGGTTTCAAGGTAAGAGAGAAAATCTCACCCGCAGGGACATCTTGCTCATCAGTCCTCTTCCTGTACCTACAAATGCAAAGAGAGAAAAAAAGGATAAATCCTATGACAGCTTCAAGGTCTTAGAGATACTATTCTGCATAAGAGATGTGGGTGAACTTCAAAATGACACAAAGCTGAAGCAGAGTGTCTCGCATCCTTTGACTCCCCGGGGAAACCAAGGATCAGGAAGCTGTTCTGACGATGTCTCGACCTCCTTTTGGGGTTATGATCCTTGAAGGGCAAAGTCTGCCTTAGATGTGACACCTAAAGATGATCACCCTCAGGCAGAAAAGGCGCTGGGTCTTATACAGGCCACCTGAAGCTGGACTCTCACCCCTGTGGTCTCCTGGCTGAGGTGGAGGACCAACTCCCCAGGATGCCCATCCAACTTCTGAGGCTGGACCTGCAGGTTACTTCTACCCATTACCCAGCGCTCCGGAGGAATGATTAAAGTCTTTGGCTGAATGACCACTAAAGCCCACTCAGGTGCCACAAAGCCTGGGGCTGTGCCCTCCCTTCCCCAGACAGACAAGCCATGAGGTGCGCTCTCCTTGACCAGACAAGCCATGAGCCACGCTCTCCTTGACCTGACAAGCCACAAGCCGCGCTCTCCTTGACCTGACAAGCCACGAGCCGTGGTCTCCTTGACCAGATAAACCACAAGCCATGCTCTCTTTGACACGTCAAGTCATGAGCTGCGCTCTCCTTGACTAGACAAGCCACGAGCTGCGCTCTCCCAGACAGGACAAGTCATGAACCGTGCTCTCTTTGACCGGACAAGCTCTGTGAGATAGATCCAGGACCCGCTGCTCCCACAAGCCAAGGCCTTGACCAGAGCACAGTCATGACACTAGCTTCCCCGGTGGTTTTGGCAACACCACCGACATCCATAAGTTTACCCCTCCGTGCCCAGGGCTCCCCTCCTGCCACAGTCAGCTGACAGCTTTCCTGGAAGAGATGGGCAGGATATGACCTGCAATCATTATATGAACTCTCTCTAGTCATCTCAAAACCACGGTTTCTGACTTTTTTCTCTCAGCTAGTCGTTGTGGTTGTTCAGTCACTAAGTCATATCGACTCTTTGTGACCCTACGGACGGCAGCACGTCAGGCTTCCTGTCCTTCACTGTCTCCCGAAGTTTGCTCAAACTCTCAGATAGGAGGGAATATAATACAGTGAAGGTCAATGCCTGTGGGCCTAATGGGAGGTCCTGGATCATGAAGAGAATTCTTGCCTCGAGTCCGGAATCAGGTGTCTGGCAAGTTTAATTTGATGAGGAGTCCTTCCTACCTAGAAGCATACTGTCTGCTCGAACACATGCTTCTGGTTCTAAGAACTTAATTTCTTCTGTGTGTCCCACAGTAAAGTTAATCATCCCTGTGGGCCAGAACCTTTAAAGAACCTTAAACGGGAGAAATTTTTTCCTGTGGAGTCCCTGGTGGTTCAGCTGGTAAAGAATCCACCTGCAATTCGGGAGAGCTGGGTTAGATCCCTGGGTTGGGAAGATCCCCTGGAGAATTGAATGACTACCCACTCCAGTATTCTGGCCTGGAGAATTCTATGGACTACACAGTCCATGGGGTCGCAAAGAGTCAGATAAGACTGGGCAACTTTCACTTTCATTTTTATCCTTTAAAATTCATGTGCTAATTTAAGTGGAAATTCCTCTCTAAACATGTATGAACAGACCTCGGCAGATGGAATAAATCCAGAAGGTTCTTTACCTATATGTCCACAACACAGTGTTCAATAGACCAGAAAACAGATCACAGTAACTTGTACTTACTAACGCAAGGTAGGAAGTGGTCATTAGAATGTTACTAGACTACTCACTGCCTTATAATTTTTGCGGCCATCTATCCCAGAGGTCCAGATTTGGACAGTGCTTTTAGTGTTAAAAGGAAATACTGGAAAAAAATAAAAGGAAATACCGGGGTCAGCTCCCAAAGCATAAATCAGATCAAAGTCTAAAGACTGAATCTTGCTTGTAACTTGGGAATCCTGCCTTGATGTTCCACAAACTAATTCCCCAGAATGTCATACATTTTGACAGACTCCCGTGAATATTCTCTCTGATCCTACACTGATTAAAAGCTAAAGATACAGGAAGCACTAGGGAAGGTGTTGTGGACTGACTGTTTGTGTCCCCTTAAATTCAAATGTTGATTTCTTAACCTCTAATGCAACAGGTTTAGGAGGTGGGACTTCTGGTAAGTGACTAGGTCAAGGGTAGAGCCTTCATGAATGGAATCTGTGCACTTGTAAGAAGAGAGAAGAGAGCTCCTCTCGTGAGGACACGAGAAGATTCACAAAGCAGGAATCAGTCCTCACTAGATACTAAATCTGCCCACACCACAATTTTAGACTTCTCAACCTCCAGAACTGTCTGAAATAAATTGCTGTTTAAGTCACCGGGTCTATGGTAATTAGTTACAGCAGCCCACAATGATGAAGGTTCCTTGCCCCCAGAATTGTAAGTGCTGGGTTCTGCTCACTGCCGAACACTTTGCTTTAGCTCCTCCATCACCATGAATCTGGATGTGGGCCCAGAGGAAGTTGTTGCCACTTTTAAAACTGCTAACTCATGTATATTATCTGTGGTGAAACAGACCACCAGCCCAGATGGGATGCATGAGTCAAGTGTTCGGGCCTGGTGGGCTGGGAAGACCCAGAGGAATCAGGTGGAGAGGGAGGTGGGATGGGGGACCAGGATGGGGAATACGTGTAACTCTATGGCTGATTCATATCAATGTATGACAAAACCCACTGAAAAATAAAGAATAAAAAAAAATTAAAAAAAAAACAAACAAAAAAAAACTGCTAACTCTTCACTGCTCTAAGTCATAGACAGATTACTTATTTTCAGGCATTCAATTAAAACCATATGCCAATTCCGGCTTGATCATTTTAACTCTATCCTTCTTAAGGCAAAGTGACACTCCAGGAGTAGGCAGGCCTTAGGCACAGCAAGCCTACTCTGGACACTGCTTTTCTCTTGATCATCTCAAAGAATTCCACCCGGGACTTCCCTGGTGGCCGGTGGTTTAAGGCTCCACCTGCCAAAGTAGAGGACACAGGTTCAATCCTTGATCCGGGAAGGTCCACATGCCCTGAAGCAACTGGACCCATGCACCCCAACTACTGAGCCGGTGCAAGGGGAGCCCGTGCTCCGCAACAGGATGCCACCGCGATGAGAGGCCTGTGCCCGCAGCTACAGAGCAGCCCCCAGCCCTGCTCGGGGCAACTAGAGAAAGCCCACGTGCAGCAACCAAGACCCAGCACAGCCAAAAATACATAAAGTCTTTAAATACATTTATTAAGGGAAAAAACCTCCATTCAGTAAAATCTAAGAGCATGTTTTTTCCTAGGCATTCCCTGACACACAGAAAGTTAAACATTGTGTTAGAGGCTGATAAATATGATTCGTCATCATAAAAAAGGAGCAATCCTAACAGAGAATGGTTCAAAATCAAGTATTTTAGCCCAACGTCATCATGTATTACTGACACGTAGGGAATAACTTCACACACATCGCCTCACTAGACCAGGAGCACATGAGGTAAACAGTTCATCTTGTGGGCATATAAGGAAGTCAGTGTGCTTAAAGTTAAATTACCTAATGGGTACTTGAATGATCATTTTAATGGCCAAGGGGAACCTTCAGAGGCTTACGACTTAAGTATTCTATAACGTGAAACGTCTGCACCTGCCCTGTGATACTGAACTTCGAGGCCCTCAGCTCACAAACCCAAAAACCCATTTGAGGAACACATCGGTCCTCTCGGTGGTGACCTCAAGCCCACTCGTGGACAGAGTTGGGTGGCCTTGCTTGAAGACACATGCCCATAGCCGCCAGCTCCCCAACTTCTGTGAGAGAATGTTCCGGAAGAGAATGCTGACCCAAACTTCCTGGAAAGTTCCTCAATTTTCGGTAAATGTTAATCCAACCTCCACAGGGAAACCCCTCAACTTTCAGAAAAGAATATTCACCCATCCCTGTTCAGTGGCTGTGGACGCCAGGGCCACACAGGGGCTCCTCCTCCAAGGCTTGGGGCCGGGGGGCAGTGCAGTTAAGGCTTCCCTCAGGGCCCCTGTCCTGGAGCCACCCACCCAGGGAATAAGCACCCCCGCTGGTTCTTTGGAACCTGCTGGCCTGAGAAAACTCCTGGGATGCACCTGAGCTAGGGGATAATCCCATCAGCTGCGCAGGACTTGAAAATCTCAAGAAACCACCATGAGTAGGTTGATGGGGTCACCAGTCACCATGTTACACAGCATCTTCCCTACAAAAACCCAGTGAAGATATTTTTCTCATGCCTATTTTCCAGAAATACCTATAGTTCTGATGAGTAAACGATTTAGTTGTGCTCACAGAACACTAAGATCCAGATAACTGACCATGTACAATGGGCTGCTAGACAGAGGAGTCAAACTGACAGCCCACCTCTGACAGGGCTACAGTTCAGTTCAGTCTCAGTCGTGTCCGACTCTCTGAGACCCCATGGACTGCAGCACACCAGGCCTCCCTGTCCATCATTAACTCCCGGAGTTTACTCAGACCCATGTCTGTTGAGTCAGTGATGTCATCCAACCATCTCATCCTCTGTCGTCCCCTTCTCCTCTCGCCTTCAATCAGGGGTACAAGATGTCATGATTATGGCTTTTAGGTGTTATCCTTATCCCTGCCTTCATCGTATTTTTCTGTTCTCACTTCCCTTTTCTAAATTTTATTTCACCATTTTGGAATTTCTATCCACAAGCCACTTAAAACTCATTTTTAGAATAAGGTAAAGCATAAATAAATATTACACCTACAAGGTAGGAAGCCTGCCACACAACAGAAGACGTGCTCCCAGAAAGAATACAGCCCGCCTGCGAGAATCACCCTGGTTCTCCCATCACCTGGGCCCATGTGTCTTTCAGGAGACAGATGAATGAATGCCAGATCTTACCTGGAAAACAAGCAGGAATCAAGTTTGTATCTTCAAACTTCCTATCTTTCAGCCACTTCTTAAGCTCTATAAATTCAGGCTTGTAGCTCTCATTCACTAATCAAGAGAGGAAAGAAAACCTGGTGACTAAAATCACTATATAATTGATCACTCCAAACTGACAAGATGACTTTAAAATTCATATGGAAATGTGAAAGACCTGAAATAGCCAAAACCACTTTGAAATACTGATCTCAAAACTTTTTATCACTATAACATGACAGTAACTAAGATTGTGTGATACTGTCATCAAGACAGGAAAAGAAATCAATGGAATAGACATGAAAGTTCAAAACAGACCTACACATATGCTGAAAACTGGTTTTTTTCTAAATGCAAAGGCAATTCCATGGAGAAAGAACAATTTTTTTTTTTTTTTTTTACTAAATACTGCTAGAACATTTGGAATAAACAAATCATGGACTATAATTCATGTTAAAACAAAGACCTATTGATACACGTAACAACACAGAATAATCTCAAAATAATTATGCTGAGTAAAAGAAGACAGATTTTTTTAAATGCATACTATATAATTAAATAAAACTATAAAACACAAATCAATAGTGAAAGCAGATCAGTGGTTGTCTGAAGATGGAGGGAGGGAGGGTTCAAAGAGGTGCCAGATGAAAGGATTACCAAGGGAAATGAGAAGCTTCTTAGGGTGTTAAATAACGTTCATATCCTGACTTTGGTAATGGCCTCCTGTGTGTATACATATGTTAAATTCTATCAAATAGTGACATTCATTGTGGGCTAGTTATACCTCAACGAAAGTGTTTTCTTAAGAAACATATGATCCAAAGTACAAGGCTCCTAAAATAGGTTATCACAACCTAAAGAAAAGAGTTCACAGTAAGAGCACTGAAAAAGCAACTACTACACTCCCAGCACTGTTAACCACTGTGGAGGACGTCCAACATGCTCTTCACCCTCGAGAGGTTAATGTTTTGGTTGGGTAAACAAGACTTCCACAAAAACCAAGTGGAAAACCAGAAGCATGGAAACTGGGTGACATTAGTGAGAACTGGAAATGGCATTACCGAAAACACAAGACCTCAACTCAGTCTCAAAGGTGAAAGGGAAACGCAACAAGCTGGGAGAAGGGAAGAAAACTGGTTTGGTTGGAGAAAGACTGAGGAGTGGCAGATGTGGGGGAGGTTGGTAGAGAACATACTTTCAGCACAAGGAGTGGCAGGGGGAGCCACTTAGAAAGGGAGCTGATGTCGAACAGCATACAAGAGACAACGAGGTGCTCGCTTTGGCAGCACATATACTAAAACTGGAACGATACCGGCGCAAGGATGACACGTAAATTCGTGAAGTGTTCCATATTTTTACACACCTATGGACACCTTATTTTCAACAAAGGAGGCAAGAATATACAATAGAGAAAAGACAATCTCTTTAACAAGTGGTGCTGGGAAAACTGGTCAACCACTTGTAAAAGAATGAAACTAGAACATCTTCTAACACCATACACAAAAATAAACTCAGAGTGGATTAAAGATCTAAATGTAAGACCAGAAACTATAAAACTCCTAGAGGAAAACATAGGCAAAACACTCTCTGACATAACTCACAGCAGGATCCTCTATGACCCATCTCCCAAAGTAATGGAAATAAAAGCAAAAATAAACAAATGGGACCTAATTAAACTTAAAAGTTTTTGCACAACAAAGGAAACTATAAGCAAGGTGAAAAGACAGCCTTCAGAATGAGAGAAAATAGTAGCAAACAAAGCAACTGACAAAGAATTAATCTCAAAAATAATACAAGCAACTCCTGAAGCTCAATTCCAGAAAAATAAATGACCCAATCAAAAAATGGACCAAAGAACTAAACAGACATTTCTCCAAAGAAGACATACAAATGACTAACAAACACATGAAAAGATGGTCAACATCACTCATTATCAGAGAAATGCAAATCAAAACCACAATGAGGTACCACTTCACGCCAGTCAGAATGGCTGCTATCCAAAAGTCTACAAACAATTAATGCTGGAGAGGGTGTGGAGAAAAGGGAACCCTCTTACACTGTTGGTGGGAATGCAAACTAGTACAGCCGCTATGGAGAACAGTGTGGATATTTCTTAAAAAACTGGAAATAGAACTGCCATATGACCCAGCAATCCCACTGCTGGGCATACACATTGAGGAAACCAGAATTGAAAGAGACACGTGTACCCTAATGTTCACCACAGCACTGTTTATAATAGCCAGGACATGGAAACAATCTAGATGTCCACTGGCAGACGAATGGATAAGGAAGCTGTGGTACATATACACCATGGAATATTACTCAGCCATTAAAAAGAATACATCTGAATCCGTTCTAATGAGGTGGATGAAATTGGAGCCTATTATACAGAGTGAAGTAAGCCAGAAAGAAAAACACCAATACAGTATACTAACGCATATATATGGAATTTAGAAAGGTGGTAACAATAACCTCACATGTGAGACAGCAAAAGAGACACAGATGTATAGAACAGTTTTTTGAACTCTGTGGGAGAGGGCAAGGGTGGGATGATTTGGGAGAATAGCATTGAAACATGTATATTATCATATGTGAAAAAGATTGCCAGTCCAGGTCCAATGCATGAGACAGGGTGCTCGGGGCTGGTGCACTGGGATGACCCAGAGGGATGGGATGGGGAGGGAGGTGGGAAGGGGTTTCAGGATGGGGAACACATGTACACCCATGGCGGATCCACGTCAATGTATGGCAAAACCACTACAATATTGTAAAGTAATTAGCCTCCAATTAAAATAAATAAATTTATATTAAAAAATAATATTTACAATTTTAATAAGGAAAAAAAAGAGAGAGAGACAATGAGGCAGGACTTCCCTCGTGGTCCCATGGCTGACAGCAGGCGGCATGGGTTCCATCCCTAGTGTGGGAATTAAGCTCCTACATGCTGCACAGTACAACCCAAAGAAAAAAGAAAGAAAGAGGGTAACGGGTCTTTAAAACAAAAAAATAAAGACAATGAGGATCCTGGAGGCTCCTAAACCAAAAAGGCAACAGTCCCTTAGGAAAGTCAGCCTGACGGTGGCAACCGGAACTACCAACAGGCAAGAAAAAGAAGGATGTGATGAAGAGTCAGCTGAGGTCACCTCTGGGTACATCAGAGGCGGAGAGGTTAATCGAAGAAAGACCAGGTGAGAGTGAGTGGGACATGACCTACAGGGTAGAGAAGGCCACAGAGTCAAAGATAACCTCCAACGGAGCTGATGTGCTACGGGTCACCTGCGAGACATTTTAGTCACTTTTATCAAAAATAACAAGTGAAAAAAATAAATAAAAAATAACAAGTGCACTTATGCAGTCCTCTCCAGTGGGCCAAGTACTTTCACATACAGTATCTTGTTCAGACTGGGTTACACGGAACTTGAGATGATAAACTTATATCCAAACACTGATAACCTATAGGTAGTGAGAGGTCAGGTCTAGAATCAGAAACCTGGGAGTCATTCCCAGAGAAGACACAGTTGAAGCGATATATCTGTCATCCCACAAGGGTTTAAAAGAATAAAATGGCACTATTACAAAACAGTATTCTCTAAGAGGGCTTCCCTGGAGGCTCAAATGGTAAACAATCTGCCTGCAAGGCAGGAGACCCAGGCTGGGAAGATCCCCTGAAGAAGGAACGGCTACCCACTCCAGTATTCGAAGTATTCTCTATGAATACTGCTCAGGTGGCTTTGAGAAAAGCTCTGTGTATCTGTTAATATCAATGAGCAAAGGATTCCTTTTTTCATCACTGGCACCAAAAGAATCAAAACTGTACCTCCTCTTGATACAGAACTTCTGAAGAGTTTTCGTCTTCTGATCCGGCTTGTTCTTCCTCCTCTGTTCTTCATACTAAAAATGAGGTTTCTGTTTAACTGTCCAAACTAAAACAAAAAGCATTTTCTTTGCTTTTCTTTCCAGTTCTATGACAATCACTGTCCTTTGTACCTGTAAGGATACAGATATACAAACCATTTCTCTAAAATGTTTTTGCATACAAATTGTTTATACTATGAGCTAAATCATGATCCCTGTGCAGTAACAGAATCACCATTATATTGGTCCCTCTAAAACAGTTTTATCTCAACTTTCTACCAAATGCTGATTAATCATGGAAATTCTCATTATCAAGTTCATAATTGTGTGCACATCTCAATGCTAATCAACATTTACGAAGTAACAGCCTAACTGTAGTCTGAATAAACAGTCACCATGCACATAAAAAGATGCTCAACATTGCTAATTATCAGAGAAATGCAAACCAAAGTACAATGAGGCACCATCTCTCACCAGTCAGAATGGCCATCATTTAAAAAATCTACAAATAACAATTGCTGGAGAGGGTATGGAGAAGAGGGAGCCCTCCTACACTGTTGGTGGGAGTGTAAGTTGGTGCAGCCACTACGGAAAATAGTATGGGAGGTTCCTCCAGAAACTAAAAGCAGAGTTGCTATACAATCCAGCAATCCCACTCCTGTGCATATATCTGAACAAAACTATAATTCAAAAAGATACATGCACCCCTATGTTCAAAGCAGTGTTATAGACAATAGCCAAAACATGGAACCAACCTAAATGTCCATCTACAGATATGGTACATATATACAATGGAATACTATTCATCCATTTTTTAAAAAGAATGAAATAATGGCATTTGCAGTAACATGCATGGAACCAGAGGTTATCTAAGTGAAGTGAGCCAGAAAGGGAAAGACAAATACCATACAATGCCACTTATATGTTGATCTAAAATATGACATAAATGAACCTACCTATGAAACAGAAACAGAGTCACACACAGAACAGACTTGTGGTTGCCCTGGGGGAGGGAGGCGAGGAGGGATGGATTGCACTGAGATGCAAACTATTATATACAGAATGAATAAACAAGGCTTACTTTATAGCACAGGGAACTACATTCAATATCCTGGATAAACTATAATGGAAAGGAATATAAAAATATATATATGTGTGTTTATACATATGTGTGTGTATATATATATATATGTGTATATATATATATATATAGAATCACTTTGCCACACAGCAGAAATTAACACAACACTGTAAATCAACTGTTCTTTAAAAAAACAGTAGCAATGAAACCCCCATCTGCCCAGAAGTTGTAGAAGAAAAAGAAAAAGAAAAAAAAGGTTTCTCTTTCAGTGTGAAGTAATGACTTGTTCTTAAAACCAGGATCCTGAAGTAAACATAAACTAAGTAGGTGGTTGCCAGAGATGAGGGAGAAAATGAGACCCAAGAGAGCAGACAAAGCAAAGAGATGATTATAAAATCTACAATGACCACTACAGTTTCTACATGTTACTTCCTCAGAAATACAAAAATGAAATCCATGAATCACACTGGCATGATACAGGTAATGGAGTATTATGAAGCCATTAATTGAAAGTACCTACGAAGATAGAAAAATATACAAGATATATTAAGTGAAAAAACAGAGTTGCAGAACAAATTCAAAGACCCCTTACTGGTCTGTGTTGGGCACATTTTATGTTTACAAAACAAGAGGATTTAGGAAAATATTCAAAAGCGTACAAGGGGAGGGGGCTTTTACTATTCCTTCTGTAACTTCCTATTCTAATATATATATATAGGTACATAAGTGACATAATCCTAATATTACTTATGTGCATATTATGTGCACTTTAAGACTTCCCTGTAGCTCAGACGGTAAAGAATCTGCCTGCAACGCAAGAAACCCAAGTTCAATCCCTGGGTCGAGAAGATCCCCTGGAAAAGGAAACAGCAACCAACCCACTCCAGTACTCTTGCCTTGAGAATCCCATGGACAGAGGAGCCTGGTGGGCTACAGTCCGTGGGGTAGCAAAGAGTCGGACACGACTGAGCAACCAACGCTAATAGTACTATGTGCACTTTAACCAAATCAGTTTTTCTTAAATTACTAAAAATTACCAGGTAGCCCATGAATAACGAGACACGAACCCCAGGCTCTATTACCATACTATTCCTCTCCAGCGAAGGAAGGTTCAGTGTTTCATAGACCCGAAGGTGGAGTCGGGCCCCAGGGCCCACCCCGGCTCGTCCCCTCGGCGTCCCCACCGCCACTCTTGCGCACAGGCCGGGATGCCTCCGCGCGGAGCCCCAAGACCCGAGGTCCGGGGAGCGAGGTGTGCACGTGGCGCCAAGGGTGACCCGTTGAGAACGCCAGACTTGAGGCCGCCCCTCCGTTGGCACACACTCCGCACCTACCCCTCCCTGACCCCACAGCTCTGCCGCCGCTGGAGGACACAGGGCTGAGACCCCTGCTGCTTACAAACGCCCTGACTTAGGGCACTTTACGTCGAGGATTCTCGGGTCTACTTTTGCTAAATGAACGAGTCCCAAATACTGGGGGGCGTTAAGTTTAATGCGTAGCGGCATGGCAGGGAGTGGACGATCTGAATTCAGCTCTCTTTTTTAAATAAAAATATAAGGGGAGCCCAAGAGAAAGCCGAGTTCCGTTACCCCGGCAACCGAGGCCCCGCCCCGGAAGTTGCCGACCGGCAAGCGGAGGCCCCGCCCCGGAAGTTTGCCAACGCACCTCGATACAGCTTCAAGACGGCGGTGGGCGGGCCCGAAGCGCGTAAACACCCGAAACAGCACGCCAGTTGCTCGCGAGTTATAGAAGCGGGCCGCAGCAGCAGGGGAAACAGCCGAGCGCCGCCAGGCCCGTCTCTAGGCCCCATTAACCCAAGTCCTTAGTCGCCAGGCTGAGCTCTCGGCGCCGCGTGCCTCCGCCTACCGGCATGCACATGCGCCTTCTTCCGGGGCGGAGGGTGGAAGGGGACGGCACGGCTGACAGAGCTAGTTAGGGTCGTCCGAGGCTGGACTGCAAGTCTAGGGGTAAGAAAACCCTGTGGCCCGTGGACCAGGAGTCTACGCTCGGAAAGCCGACCTGGAGCGTCTTTCCTTCGGTAGTCCCAAGGGAGGAGCAGCCAAGCGTGCGTCTGCCAGGGCGGCCGCCCGCCCTCTCTGTCGCCAGCCCACTTCCGCTTTCCCGGGGGCGGGCCTTGCAAGGCCAGGCCATCCCCCATTTCCAGGCTGACTTTGCTTCGACCCTCCAACTGTCCGTGAGCCAGAGCGCCCTGTCGCGTTCCCTTTCAGCCCAAGGGCACTTAAGGTCATCTGGCCCGGTTGGCTGTCCCAGGAACAGTGTAACTTCTCCCTATAGAAGACGGAATTCAGTTGCTGCCCTACTCACTATTTAGTTAAGTCGCTCAGTCATGTGCGACTTTTTGCAACCCCATGGACTGCAGCATGCCAGGCTTCCGTGTCCAACACCAACTCCCAGAACTTGTTCAAACTCATGTCCATGGAGTCCGTGATGCCATCCAAACATCTCATCCTCTGTCTGCCCATTCTCCCGTCTTCAGTCTTTCCAAGAACAGGGTCTTTTCCAGTGATTCAGTTATTTGCATCAGGTGGCCAAAGTATTGGAGTTTCAGCTTCAGCATCGGTCCTTAAAATGAATATTCAGGACTGATTTCCTTTAGGATGCACTGGTTGGATCTCCCTGCAGTCCAAGTGACTCTCAAGAGCCTTCTCCAACACCACAGTTAAGGCGCATCAATTCTTTGGTGCTCAGCTTTCCTTGTGGTCTGTCACATCCATACATGACTACTGGAAAAACCCTAGCTATTGGTTTATATGGACTAGACAGACTTTTGTCCAAAGTAATGTCTTTGCTTTTTATTATGCTGTCTAGGTTGGTCATAACTTTTCTTCCAAGGAGCAAGCGTCTTTTAACTTCATGACTGCAGTCACCATCTGCAGTGATTTTTGGAGCCCAAGAAAAGAAAGTATGTCACTGTTTCTGTTGTTTCCCCATCTATTTGCCATGAAGTTATGGGACTGGATGCCATGATCTTAGTTTTTTTAATGTTGAGTTTTAAGCCAGCTTTTTCACTCCTCTTTCTCTTTCATCAAGAGGCTCTTCAGTTCTTCTTCACTTTCTGCCACAAGGGTGGTGTCATCTGCATATCTGAGATTATTGGTATTTCTCCTGGCAATCTTGAGTCCAACTTGTGCTTCATCCAGCCTGGCATTTCCATGATGTACTCTGCATATAAGTTAAATATGCAGGGTGACAGTATACAACCTTGACTACTCCTTTCCCAATTTGGAACCAGTCTGAGGTTCCATGTCCAGTTTTAACTGTTGCTTCTTGACCTGCATACATATTTCTTAGGAGGCAGGTAAGGTCGTCTGGTATTCCCATCTCTTTAAGAATTTTCCAGTTTGTTGTGAGCCACACAGTCAAAGGCTTTGACAGTCAATAAAGCAGAAGTAGATGTTTTTCTGGAATTCTCTTGCTTTTTCTATGATCCAATAGATGTTGGCAATTTGATCTCTGGTTCCTTTGCCTTTTCTAAATTCACCTTAAACATCTGGAAGTTCTTGGTTCACATACTGTTGAAACCTAGCTTGAAGAATTTTGAGCATTACTTTGCTAGCATGTGAGATAGGTGCAGTTGTGCGGTAGTTTGAACATTCTTTGGCATTGCCCTTCTTTGAGACTGAAATGAAACTGAACTTTTCTAGTCCTGTGGCCACTGCCAAGTTTTCCAAATTTGCTGGCATATTGAGTGCAGCGCTTCCACAGCATCATCTTTTAGAATTTGAAATAGCTCAACTGGAATTCCATTACCTCACTAACTTTGTTCATAGTGATGCCTCCTAAGACCCACTTGACTTCACATTCCAGGATGTCTGGCTTGAGGTGAGTGATCACATTGTCATGGTTATCTGGGTCATGAAGATCTTTTTTATATAGTTCTGTGTGTTCTTGCCACCTCTTCTTAATATCTTCTGCTTCTGTTAGGTCCATACCATTTCGGTCCTTTATTGTGCCCATCTTTGCGTGAAATGTTCCCTTGGTATCTCTCATTTTCTTGAAGAGATCTCTAGTCTTCCCCATTCTACTGTTTTCCTCTATTTCTTTGCATTGATCACTGAGAAGGCTTTCTTATCTCTCCTCTACTCTTTATTATTTGGAACCCTGCATTCAATGGGTATATCTTTCCTTTTCTCATTTGCCTTCAGTTTCTCCTCTTTTCTCAGCTATTTATAAGGCTTCCTCAGACAACCATTTTGCCTTTTTGCATTTCTTTTTCTTGGGGATGGTTTTGATCACTGCCTCCTGTACAATGTCATGAACCTCTGTCCATAGTTCTTCAGGCACTCTGTCCATCAGATCTAATCCTTTGAATCTATTTGTCACTTTCACTGTATAATCATTAAGGGATTTGATTTAGGTCATACCTGAATGGTCTAGTGGTTTTCCCTACTTTCTTCAATTTAAGTCTGAATTTTGCAATGCGTTCATGATCTGAGCCCCACCCACCCCACCCTCTTTATCATCTAGCCTCCAAAAGAGCCCAGTATGGAAAAGAGAGGAAGAAACTTTATAGTGGAGAAACTTGGCCAATGTTTCATTGGCTGAGTAATAAGGAATAATAGCAGTGATAAGTCATGTTGATTGCAGGTTTCCCATCTATAGGAAGGGTACTTGACCTCTGTGATATTACCCTCCAAAACCTTAGTTCACTAACAGAAGAACAAACTGGTTCTATGTTGGGTGTGTTCCTTTAAGGCTGTTTGTATTGTTGCCTGTGCTTAGTCATGCTGGCTCTGCACTTCTGTGTTGTTGAACAGAGAAAGAACTTTGTCCATAGCCTGAAATACACATAATAGCCCTTTCCCAAGGCCCTGTCTCCCAGGCTTGACTTTTAAAGGCGTAACACGTTTCCTTTATGTAGAGATAAAATTGCTGAATTTGTTAAAGGTTATGCACAACTGCAAAAACAAAGGATTATCTCCCCCCTCCAAGTCCGGGCAAGTACCAAGAGATCTGCAACAATCAGATACATCCCCTCCCCTTTTAGTATAAAAGAAGCCTGAATTCTAACTCGAGTAAGATGGTTCCCTAGGACTCTAGGCCTCCATCTTCTCCGCCTGCTGACTTTCCAAATAGTCACTATTCATTGCACCAAAACCTCACTTCTCAATTTATTGATTTGTAGTGTCCCCAGCAGTATGAACTTGGACTCAGTTCTTCCTTAATAATAACATCAGAAAACCCCCTCCCCCCAAAAAAAACTGTCTGGCCAATACAGCCAGTGCTCCATATCCATGAGTTCCCTATCTGTGGATTCAACCACCTGTGGATCCAAAATATTAGAGAAAAATAAAGCAGAAAGTTTCAAAAAGCAAAACTTGAATTTGTTATACACTTGTAACACTTACATAGCATTTACATTGTATTAAATATTATAAGTAATCTAGAGATAATTTAAAGTATATGGGAGAATGTGCCTAGGCAAATACTAGACCACTTTATATGACAGACTTGAACATCCTAGGATGTCAGCCTCCAAAGCGGTGTCTTGGATACCAATGGGTGACTATACTCCTAAAAGCTGTAAAAGGTCATGAAAAACAAGTAAGCTCTCTAAGAATCAGTCACAAACCAGAGGAAGCTAAGGAGACATGACAGTTAAATGTAATGTGGCATTCTGAAGAGAATCTTGGAATAGAAAGGGATTATCAGAGGAAAAAACTAGTGAAATCCACAAAAACACAGAACTTAGTTAATACTGCTGTTACGGTGTTATTTCTTGTTGTTGTTCTTCAGTCACTAAATCGTGTCCTGCTGTGACCTCTTGGACTTCCCTATCCTTCACTATCTCCCAGAGTTTGCTCAAACTCATGTCCATTGCATCTGTGATGCCATCCAACCATCTCATCCTCTTGCCCTCTTCTCCTTCTGCCCTCAATCTTTCCCAGCATCAGGGTCTTTTCCAGTGAGTCAACTTTTCACATCCAGTGGCCAAAGTATTGGAGTTTAGCCTCAGCATCAGTCCTTCCAATGAATATTCGTGGTTGATTTCCTTTAGGATTGACTGGTTTGATCTACTTGCTATACAAGGGACTCTCCAGAGTCTTCTCCAGCACCACAATTTGAAAGCCTCAATTCTTCAGCACTAAGCCTTCTTTAGGTACAACTCTCACATCCATACATGACTACTGGAAAAACCATAGCTTTGACTATGTGAAATGAAAATATCTCTTGCCATATTAATAAATAAGAAATGTCACAGCCATCAGTGACTTCTGGCCTCCAAATGTGAATGAGGGCTCCCAAAACGGATTCAGCAGTTGCTGCCACCGCGAACGGTGATTGCTGAGGAGCTGGGGCAATGCAAGAAACAAGGTGAAGTAGGAAACAAGATTGGCCTCAGAGAGCTGAGGTGCATATGAAAGGAATAAATTTAGTGAGCCCAGAGGCTTGCATCTTCCCACACGTAGAACGCTAAATTCCCTGACACCTGATCTTGATGTTTCGACTGCCTGCTCCCTTTGTTGCAAACTTGTATATAGCCTAACTTCCCCTCCTGCCCCCTTGGAGCATTTTTCTCAGAGCTATTGAGATGCTGTCTCCCAGGCTCAGAGTCTTAAATATTCCCACCAAATAACTCTTCCTTCAGGTTGTGACTATATTTTTCAGTCAACAACTATACGGACCTTTGTCAGCAAAGTGATTGTCTCTGCTTAGTTACAATAAATGTACAGTCACAGCATTACCAAACTGATCCTGGTTGCACACACACGCAGCAAAGCCAATTTGCTGACACTTTGTTGTGGTGAAGGAAAGTACAGCATGTATTATTGCAAGATCCAGCAAGTAGCAGGGGTGGCTCAGGCACAAAAGACTTGAACTCCTGTGTGGTTTTCAGGGGAGGGTTTTTAAAGGCAACATTTGAGAGTGAGAGCTCCAGCGTTCATGACTTGCTTCTGACTGGTGGGTGGTGAGGTAACACGGTGGTGTTTCAGGAATCTCAATCATCTGCTTTGTGGTTCCAACCAGTCTAGGTTCTTGTGCTTGCGCTCAGCATGTAGTCGCAGTCCTCCACCCAAGGGGGTAGGTTTGGGGTCTTTGTTCTCAAAGAGGAACTCAAAGATACCTGTCAAGTTGTGTGTATATCCCTTGGGGAGAACTGGGACTCTTTTATCACTGAACTATTGGTATGGGTATGTAACTACTTTCCCTTTGCTTCTGCATCCCCTCACTTCCCTAATTAGTAACTGCTTGTGCCTGCTCTTTGGTTAAAGCGTCTGCCTCCAATGCGGGAGACACGGGTTCGATCCCTGGGTTGGGAAGATCCCCTGGAGAAGGAAATGGCAACCCACTCCAGTATTCTTGCCTGGAGAATCCCATGGATGGAGGAGCCTGGTAGGCTACAATCCATGGGGTCGCACAGAGTCGGACACGACTGAGTGACTTCACTTCACTTCACTTCTTTGTGCCTGCTCTTTGGAATTCAGGGAAGACCTAGGAGACTAAAACTTTTTTCTACAAACAAGAAACTGAGGACATGGAGCAGGTTTTTTACCTGGGAGTGCCTCACAGGGTCCTGCTCAGTTCAGTAGTAAGATCTTAATAATAGGAAATTTGATGTGACATATATGGGAATTCTCTACTATATTTGCAACTTTTCAGTAAATGTATTCTAAAATTTAAAGTTTATTGAAAAGAAAAGTGGGGAACTGGAAATAGATGGTTCTAGATTTGGACCCATGAGTCAATGATGTCATTAAAAATCAAAGTTCTTCCTAATTTTCCACAGTACCATCCTAAGGGAGTTAGCTGTTTACCTCTTAGTTTGTTTCCTCATAATCTCAAGATAGTTGCTGAAGCTCCAGGCATCACATTCTCTCACATAAATGCATTCAAGACAGAAGAAAAGGGGCAGATGAAACTGGTATTTTCCTTTTATGAGGGAGAAAAATAATGTGTACTCCCATCTTCTAGATGGGAATTGGTAGATTCTCGTCTTGACCAAACTCTAGGTAGACTACACTCAGCCCTCTTCTCAGTTATGCCTCACCTGGGCCTATAAAATTTACTGGCTAGGCACTAATGATTCCATCCACTCCCCTCTCCCTGCATGAAAAGACTTAAACACTAACATAGTTTCTAATAGCTCAAGGCTGCATGCCTAGGATGACCTTAGTGCCTCACCCCACTTAAGGAGCTCCAGGCTGCCAAAAGGATTTACTATTTGTTCTAGCCAACACCTGACAAATAGGTCCCTTACTACCCTTTCTTACAGCATTTACTAAAAGAGGACTTAAAATTTGTGAGTTCTTTCTCTGTCCACTTGAGATATAGAGGTATCTCCTGTAACTCAGGACTGAGTCTTTGTCAGGGACCTAAACCATTCCTTTGAAATGTAATCAGCAGAAAGGATAGGACCTGTGTCTCCCAGTCTCTTTGTAGCCCTGATGGGCATTTACACTTACCAGGCCTTTGTAATTTTCCCCTAACTCTACACAGGGCCTTCCATTGCCCCTGCCTACTCCCTCAACTTCTCTTTAAAACATCCAGTCACCTCTGTACAAATCCAAGTTGAGTTCAGTTCAAGTCCATAGGGTCACAAAGAGTCGCACTCAACTGAAGCAACTTAGCATGCATGCATGTATGCAATAATACAACACTGATTAAAATCTGTCCTTACCACTTTAGGGAATGCAAGTTGGTGCAGCCGCTATGGAAACATGGGGGAAATACCGTATTTCACAAATTTATGCACAGTTAAAGTTAATTTAACTATCAGGTTTATGGTCAATGACCTATATCCAGTACTTCTGGGTTACCTTGGTGGATTTCTTCACTCCAAGGCTCTAATTGGAAGGCCCTTAGGAAATTGAAAGAGGTTATGAAGAAGGAATTCACAGCACCTGGGCTCAATCTTAAGCCTGTTCATGCTAATCATGCTTGGCCACCTCTCCAATGGACTCTGAACTCTGTGCTTAGTCCCTATGGAAACTACAACAGAAGGATAAGACCCCCTCTGGACAGGGGAATCTTGAAGATCATATCCAGGTTACTCATCGCCTAAGAGAAAACATAATCTAATCACTCCTGCCTCCAGACAGGTCATAAATTTTTTCTGTATCTATCGGAATGTAACCTCGGGCTTATCGATTATTAACTGGTTGGAATGTAACCTCAGGCTTATTGATTATTAACTGGTTGGAATGTAACCACGGGCTTATTGATTATTAAATGTTTGAACACATAACACAAGAATGATGGGGTTATTGTGGTTGTATTTACCCTTCCTCTGTTTATGTAAGTCTCAAGGAATTTGGGGTGGTGGGTTCAGACACGTACACATGGGGTATAAAAGATTTTCACAAATGCTGGTCAGGGTCCTTGGCTAAGGGGAGACTCTGCCTTGGGCCCACCGGTGTAATAAACTGCACTCCGCTATCCACGTTGTCCTTCTGAGTGAATTTGTTTCCTGGAACGCGTGGCTACAATAGTTAGACTTCTCTTTGGGCAACAACTGAGATTGCTAGAGGGGACGCCATCACTTGGTCAGTTAATAATACCTGCTCTGATCCTGGCCATAAATATAATTTTTTCTTTCAGAGTCATGCAGGCTCAATCAGAACAACTAACTGAATCTCACTCAAAAATCATAACCTTCCTCAGTTATGGGATGGACTCATGTGGTTAACCCCAAGCTATGGTCACTGAAGTTTAAAGGCTCCTTTATGTTGTGATTGTGACATTGTACTATAACTTTGTGAAAACACTACCATTGAGGAAACTGGGTAAAGTATAAGGAATTTCTGTTATTATCTCTTACTACTGTTCGTGAATCTACAATCATCTCAATAAAGTTTTGTCAAAAAGCAGAGGTCTTTCCCTGATTATTAGTTTTGCTTTTTGCAACTGATTGGAAAAATTCCTTGAAGTTGTAATATAATTGGAAACTATCTAAAGCATAGATGTTCAAAGGAAGTTTCTGCTGTGATGGAAAGTGATATCTGCACTTCCTGGTACAGCAGTCACTAACGCATGTGACTACTCAGCACTTGCAATGTTGTTAGTGGAACTAACAGACTGAATTTTAATTGTATTATTTTGATTAAAATTACATTTAAGTGGTCACTAGCTTCTGGCTATCATAAGAGTGTGGACAAAGAATGTTACCTACCATTTCAGTAAACAGAGGATACTGAGGCCATCAAGTCATTAGCCACTGCAACCCACCCCAACAGTGCACCCAGAAAAGAATTCACAGCAGAGGAAAACAGGATACTGGCCCTAGATAGAGTTCAGTTCAGTCGCTCAGTCGAATCCGACTCTTTGCGACCTCATGGACGGCAGCACGCCAGGCCTCCCAGTCCATCACAAACTCCCATCACAAACTCATGCCCATTGAGTCGGTGATGCCATCCAAACATGAGGATGGGGCTCAGTTTTAAAGTAAGTGAGCGTTTAACATAGAGAACACGACCAATCAGAATGATCTCTGCTTCCAGGCCGCAAGTCGCCAGCAGCAACTTTTCAGCAGGACTGTTCTGAAAACTCCGCAGAGGGTCCCTCTACAGGCCCTTCACCGCTGGGAACGCCGGGTGGAGGCCAGCCCCTTGGGGCGGAGCCTGCGTCTGCGCCTGCGCGCTCAGCCCAGGCGCTCCGGGGTGGGTCCTGCCTGTGATCGCTCCGCGCAGTGCATCTCGCGCAGACGCCGAGACGCGCAGCTCCCTACTGAAGGCATTTCAACACCCTGCACACCGGCCATGTCGTCCTCCACCCGCGTGGCGCTGGTCACCGGGGCCAACAAGGGCATCGGCCTCGCCATCGTGCGTGACCTGTGCCGGGAGTTCCCGGGGGACGTGGTGCTCACGGCGCGGGACGAGGCGCGGGGTCGGGCGGCCATGCAGCAGCTGCAGGCGGAGGGCCTGAGCCCCCGTTTCCACCAGCTGGACATCGACGACCTGCAGAGCATCCGCGCCGTGCGCGACTTCCTGCGCAAGGAGTACGGGGGGCTCGACGTGCTGGTCAACAACGCGGGCATCGCCTTCAAGAGTAAGAAGTGGCTGGGTGCTCCAGGAGAGGCGGTCACCCCCTCTGAGCAACTCTGTCCAGGAGGGACCAAATCTGTCGGGGAATCGCTGTAGAGGGGCTTCTCCCGCCTGTGGGGTCCAGAATCACTCGCCAGAGAAGGAGAAGGGAAGGGGGACGGAGTGCGGCTAGAGGAATTGGGAGGAATTGGATGCTCTCTAGACGGAGAGAACTTTCTGTTTCTTTGGCTCAGAATCCTGGGCACCTTTTCCAGGCTGTTGCACAGCCCCTTTCTGATACACAGAGGTCCCATGTGTGCACCCTTTGTAAAGCGCCCTGCCAGTGGTGCGTTCTTACAAAATCACACTTCATTATCAAACCGGGAAGTTCACCCTGGTACAATACTGAATATACTGTGCACAAAATTCAACAGATTTTTACCTTCACTAGTTTTACACAAAGTTCAAGAGATTTATCTTCTTATGGAATGTTATACCGCACGAGAACCGTTTACTAACTCCACTTTCCTTTTCTCCTGAAAGCTGCTGATACCACACCATTTCACATTCAAGCAGAGGTGACTATGAAAACAAACTTCTTTGGCACCAGAGATGTGTGCACAGAGCTCCTGCCTCTAATAAAGCCCCACGGTGAGTCCGATTGGAGCCCAGACTGCAGTGCTTCTGGCAAGATCCGGGCCCACCTGGCTCTAGTCTCATCTACAGGCCCCCTACCACTCCTGCTCAGCTTCGCTGGCCTGCACCGTGTCTCCACCCAGCCGGGTGTCCTGCACCTGAGGTTCCTCCACACACTGCCCAGGTCCTTGGTGCTGTCTGTCCACCTGCTTTTTGCACAGCTGGCTCTTTCTTCTCTTTCCCCTCTTAGCTCAGAGGTTTCCTCCTCCAAGAGGCCCTTGACTTGCTCTGTGCCCATCACAGGGGGAGTTCCCTCAGGAGTCCTTCCCAGACCTTCTCTCCCCTATCCCCCTCTTACGCAGGCTAGTGGAGCCTGCACCACCACCAGTTCAATAATCCCATCCCCCCCACCTCACACCAAAGACTCGTGCTTTCCCCAAAACATCTTGGTCACCAATCCTGTCATCCACCCACCAGAAGCCTGGAGGTCACCCTGCCCGCTTATTGTCATTATCAGGTCCTAAATTCATCCAGCTGAGTTTCTCCCCAGCCGTCTGCCCCATCCCAGCTCTACAAACAGGCCCTCAGCTGTTGTGTCTAAACACTTGTAAACCCTCCGAAGGAACCCCCTGCCCTTATTGAATCCTTTTCTTTCTCGGCAAGGTCACTGCCCCTCCCAAAACTCCTGCAAGTGTGAAGTTCAAGTCCTTAGTGTGGCTAATAGAGATCTCTAATCTGATAACTGAGCTATCAGGGAAGGAAGTCCTAACCTCCTAGGTACACTTGCCAGGAACTGAACCTCTGCAGCAGGTAGCTGAGGAAGATGATGAGAACGCTGATGTCGTCCCCATCTTGGGAAGATACCATAGCCCCTTGGCAGGGAGGGAGCCCTGTGTCTCGAATGCACCATCGCAGAGTGAAGTTTCCATTGTTATGGTCAGAAAGGAGGAAAGGAAGGAGCAGTCATGGTTGAAATAGATTATCTCTGTTCTCACCTGAGTTGTTGGAGATAGTCTGGGAAAAAAGTTTCATTTGCTCTCTGCCCTCGGGACCATTTCCAGAGTCTTTAAACAGTTGAGTTTTGAAAATAATTTTCACAAGTCATTCTGGGTAGTAGATTCACAGACTTTTTCCTTTGGTCATGACTTATTTATTGAGTTTGAGTGAAATATTTCATTCCTGTAATTTTAAAAATAATAGATGTAGTGTAATTTTTTAAAACATCAGAATAATACTTATATTACTTATATATCTGTTACTTATAATAATAAAACAAAGATAACCCAATGATACATTCTCTTCTTTCCCTAATGTCCTCTTTCATGAGGTCAGTCCTGTCCCCAATTGGGTATTCATCCTTCTCGTGCTTACCTTCTGATGTACTGATTTGTGTTGTATTTTAGGCAGAGTGGTGAATGTATCCAGCTTTGTCAGTGTCAACTCACTAAAGAAATGCAGCCCTGAACTGCAGCAGAAGTTTCGAAGTGAGACCATCACAGAGGAGGAGCTGGTGGGGCTCATGAACAAGTTTGTGGAAGACACAAAGAGCGGGGTGCACAGGAAGGGGGGCTGGCCTGATACCGCATATGGAGTGACGAAAATCGGCGTCACGGTCCTGTCCAGAATCCATGCCAGGAAACTGAGTGAGCAGAGAGGAGGGGACAAGATCCTCCTGAACGCCTGCTGCCCAGGGTGGGTGAGAACAGACATGGCAGGACCCAAAGCCCCCAAAAGCCCAGAAGAAGGAGCAGAGACCCCCGTGTACTTGGCCCTTTTGCCCTCGGATGCAGAGGGGCCTCATGGAGAGTTTGTTTCCGAGAAAAAAGTGGTGCAATGGTGAGCTCCACCCATGGGTCCATTTATATTGCTATCCCTGACTCTCCAGACACTGACAAAATTATCCCTATGCAGACAAAAAGAAAAAAGAATCAAAGTATCCAGATCAATTTCTCACTGGGAGAGGGCTGCTAATATTGAAAAGAGTTTTGTGATTTCTTCTGTGATCCCAGGGGAGGAAAATTGGGATGGATGACAAATAATAAAAATAATTCTTTATAAATGTTCATTTGTGTCAACTCTTCAATGGTGAGTCTGCTCCATTATTCGTAATAGTTGGACCTAGTTTGGTGGACATGTGGGTGTCTAGTATTAGTTCTACTTTTCTATTTAAAATTTTTCAGGATAAAGATCTAGAACCAGAGAGTCCCAGCTCTGCCCCCTTCCTGCATGATTTTGAGCAAAAATCCAACAAGATACTACTACCTAACACAGGGATACCAACTCAGTGTTAGCGGCAGCCTGGGAGGGAGGGGAGACGGGAGAACCGATAGATGTATATGTGTGGCTGAGTGCCTCTGCTGTCCACCTGAGACAGTTGTGACAATTCACAACATTCTCAATCAGCTATGAAAGTGTCTTCACCCAGTCTTGTCTAGCTCTTTGCCATTCCATGGACTGTGACCCACCGGGCTCCTCTGTCCATGGGGTTTCCCAGGCAAGAATACTGAAGTCAGGTGCCATTTATTTCACTAGGGAATCCTCCTAGACGCAGGGATCAAACCCGGGTCTGCAGCACTGCAGGCAGATTCTATGCTGTCTCAGCCACCAGGGAAACCCTGTTCTCCAATATAAAATAAAAAGTTTAAAGAAAGAGGGCTGTGTCCTCTTTTTTGGCTCAAGGTACAGTCCCAGGAAGGAGGTGGAGCCAGGAGTGGTGTTTATTAACCTTATGGAACATTTGATCCCTCCTTAAGCGGGGAGAATAATGCTGGGCCTCCTCAACTAGTCACTGCACTGGAGCCTAGGACACAGATCTTTGCCTTCCAGGACTGTGACAGGTCTCCACGTGCCACGCTGCGCCACCCCGTCGGTCTCCAGCCTTGTCAGCTCTACTCCAAGGGGCCCTGCCCACCGGCCATGTCCTCCATCCGCGTGGCGCTGGTCACTGGGGCCAACAAGGGCCTCGGTTTTGCCATCACGCGTGACCTGTGTCGGCGGTTCCCGGGGGACGTGGTGCTCACGGCGCGGGACGAGGCGCGGGGTCGGGCGGCCGTGCAGCAGCTGCAGGCGGAGGGCCTGAGCCCCCGTTTCCACCAGCTGGACATCGACGACCTGCAGAGCATCCGCGCCGTGCGCGACTTCTTGTGCGAGGAGTACGGGGGGCTCGACGTGCTGGTCAACAACGCGGGCATCGCCTTCCCGTGTAAGTGGGTGGGAGCTGGGAGGGCGGGGCGGGCTCCTGCCTGAACCTCCGCTGTGGGATCTAGAACCCCCTCCCTAGGGATGGAGCACAGGCCAGAGGTCACAGGGAGAGCAGGTCCTCCGAGATTAAAAGCTTTGCCAGCAAGAAGGCCTTGCAATAACTTTGATCAGGCTAAAGGACAATGCCCAGATTTTCGTAGTATTGATTTCACTGAACTTTGGATGAGTTGGGTGAATTTTTAACTTCTGAAACCAATTTAAAATTGCAGAGTGGTACACAGGAGGTCATATGGGCTTTTTTCACTCAGCCTCCCCTGATGACGCCATCTTACATAAGTTTATAGCATTATCAAACCGCAAAACACTCATTGGTGCAATACCGTTCACTAACACCAGACAATCCTGGACGAACAGATTTCATGGAAAAAATACTGTATCAAGTAAGCATTTTTACCATATGGCTTGTGTTTCTTAGCCCTATTCTTTTTCTATCCTAAAAGTTGGTGATCCCACACTGATTGCAATTCAGGCAGAAGTGACCATGAAAACAAACTTCCTTGGTACCCGAGATGTGTGCACAGAGCTCCTGCCTCTGGTAAAAAGCCGAGGTGAGTATGATGAGCCCAAACTGCAGGGTTTCTGGCAAGATCTGAGCCTACCTGCATCCAGTCTAATCTCCAGACTTCCTACCTCTCCTTCTCAGCTGCACAGACTTCCACCTGTGTGTTCACTCGGCAGGATGCCCTGTGGCCTCTGGTCCCTCTGCACACAGCCCGAGTGGTTGGTGCTCTCTGTCCATCTGCACTTTGCACATTTGGCTCTTTCTTCTCTTTCCCATCTTAGTTCAAAGGTCTCCTCCAAGAGGCCCTTCACGTGCTCCATGCCCATCACAGGGGGTGTCCTCTCAGGACTCTTTCCCAGACCTTCTCTCCCCCGTGCCCCTCTCAGAGTGACCTGATTTGGGTTTGTGGTGCTCATACTACCACATTCATTAGACCCCTGAAGACTTTTCCGCTTCCAGTCACCAGGGTGTTTCTTCCTATGGTACTGACATGGTAGATTACCAATACTGGTTTCTAGATGCTAAATCAAGTATACATACTTTGGTCTTTAAAGTTCAGGAAGTCCCCAGACCATCCTCAAGTTCAATAATTAACTGTAAGGACCAAGAACTCGGCAAAAAGCTATTATATTCAAAGGGACATGATTTTAGAAAAGTGGACAGTTACTCAGTTAAGCAGTGGTAAAGGTCTCATGGCCCAGGGTCAAGGAAAGCCCAGTATGGAGCTGTGGCTTGACATCTCCCCGCAGATCCTGGAGGCAGCACATATTTCTCCCCCAAATAGCCTGTGTCAGACACAAGGGGTGTTACCAACCAGTGGGCTCATGCCAACCTTGATGTCCAGGGTTCTTGGTGAGGGGTGGTCAGGCAGGCATGGCCCACTGCCCTCGTGGCTGGCCCTGCTCTCCAGCCCCTCCAGAGGTCCAGCTGATACCAAGTAGGCCACGGCCCCCACCATACTCACACATGAACATGGATTAGGTAACCTGACTCTCAAACAAGTCATTGAGGACAGTCTTCTCAGACAAGGACTTTCAGGCTTCAGTATTATGTCCCAGATGTCCTGGAATAGGGCTGAAGCTTCCTCTGGCCAACTTAGCCCTTTACTTATAGAGAACACCCTCTGGATCTTCACTAAGGCCCTTACCTCAAAAGGATCATTGAGCATCTAAATTTAGCGTAGAATTTTTTTAACAGATATAGAAAGAGTACAGAAATACATCTCTCATTGGGAGCAGCCAGAGTGGGGTTGGAGTAGTTTAGAGGAACAGATATTCCAGCTTCTAGAGCCACTACTTCCATTTTCATGTGTTTCTATTTATACTAATTTGTTTTTAATTTTTATCGGAAGATAGTTGCTTTGCAATATTGTGGTGGTTTCTGCCATACAAGAATATGAATCAGCCACAGGTATACATATGTCCCCTCTCTCCAGAACCTTCTCCCACCTCCCACCCCATCCACCCCTCTAGGTTGTCACAGAGCACTGGGGTGATCTCCCTGAGTCACACAGCACATTCCGCCTGGCTCCCTATTTTACATATGGCAGTGGGTATGTTTCTGTGATACTCTCTCAATTCCCCCCACCCTCTTCCCTCACTGTATTCACAAGTCTGTTCTCTCCATCTGTGTCTCCACTGCTACCCTGCAAATACATTCATCAGTACCATCTTTCTACTTCCCATACACCTGCATTAATATGCAATATTTATCTTTTTCTTTCTGACTTACTTCACTCTGTATAGTAGGCTCTAGGTTCCTCCACCTTGTTGATACTTACTCGATTCTCATCTTGATCAACTGCTGCTTGTACCTTCAGTTCAGTTCAGTCATTCAGTCGTGTCTGATTCTTTGTGATCCCATGGACTACAGCATGCCAGGCCTCCCTGTCCATCACCAACTCCCAGAGTCTACCCAAACCCGTGTCCATTGAGTCGGTGATGCCATGCAACCATCTCATCCTCTGTCATCCCCTTCTTCTCCTGCCCTCAATCTTTCCCAGCATCAGGGTCTTTTCAGATGAATCAGCTCTTTGCATCAGGAGGCCAAAGCATTGGAGTTTCAGCTTCAGCATCAGTCCTTCCAATGAACACTCGGGACTTAACTCCTTTAGGATCTCCTTGCCGTACAAGGGACTCTCAAGGGTCTTCTCCAACAACACAGTTCAAAAGCATCAATTCTTCGGTGCTCAGCTCTTTATTTAGCATAAAACTGCAGTCTACTTAGTATTGTTACAAGAGAAAAAGAGGCAAAAAAAAAATTCTTTTAGTTTGAAACGGGAAACCACCAAACAGGACATAGTGAGGATGGTTCCACTGACAGGCACTCAGGAAGAGACTATTGTGGAGAAAAGGCTGGTGCAAAGTAAGGAAATTGTGGACTGACTTCAGCTTCTGGCCCAGGTGACTCTTTGTGACTATTGGTCCTTAGGTTCCCATTTTGTCACCTTGAGGCATTTTCAGGCTTCTGGTTTGGTTTGCTTACAGAGGCCACCAAGGAATTAGAGCCAGCTCAGCCTAATGACCTTCGTGTTTAACTCATTTACATTATGGAAACTGGCTCATGGTTAGCTATGCCGAGTTCTTCATCAACTAGCTATTTTCCATTAGTATTACACCCTGCAGAGATTTTTACCTCCATCTCCCGTCACACTTGATCATCAGTATAAGTATCTTCCTATGGCTCCTTTACATGTGAGAGTTGAATATTACCAGCAAGGTCAGTGATAACCCATATCACAGGACAGTAAGTAGAACATGTGACCTGAAAACTAAGACTCAAGAGATGCTGGCACCTGGTTACAGAAACACTCAGTGATTAACGATTGGTTCAATCCATCACCATGTCTTATAAAAATATCCTACAGAGATCCCAGGGCTTCTGCTTGACTTTCAGTTCAGTCCATTTGTTCAGCAGTGTCCAACTGTTTGTAAACCCTTGGACTGCAGCATGCCAGGCCTCCCTGTCCATCACCAACTCCCAGAGTTTACTCAAACTCATGTCCATTGAGTCGGTGAAACCATCCAATCATCTCATCATCTGTTATCCCCTTCTCCTCCCACCTTCAATCTTTCCCAGCATCAGGGTCTTTTCAGATGAGTCAGTTCTTCACATCAAAGTATTGGAGCTTCAGCATCAGTCGTTCCAATGAATATTCAGAACTGATTTCCTTTGGCTGGACTGGTTGGATCTTCTTGCAGTCCAAGGGACTCTCAAGAGTCTTCTCCAACACCAGTTTATTTTTTTTTTTTCAAGATAAACGTATATTGTTCTTCTGTTCCCAATTATAGTCTGTTTCATTAACTTGCAAGGGAGTGACACAGATCCATTGATAATCAGTGTGGTAAGACAGAGCTAATTTTACTGCTAATGCTTGTAATTCAGTTTCTATGTGCATTACAGCTTCTTCCAAAGCATCTACTTCCATCTCTAGTTTTCTATCTATGATTTTTTGAATAGCTAAAGTCAGTGACACATTTCTTGAGATGTTATTAACAAATTGAGCTGTATGCACTTTTTGGGTAAGAGCTACTGCTGCCACTGTAATGGAGGCAATCGCGGCTATCAAGGCAGAGATTGCCAAAATAAGTAAACCTGCAAAACACTTAGCTCTCATAAGATCTTGTAATTGTTGAGATCACAGCTAAACCATAATTGTCATACCAATGAATAGTAACATTAACAGGAACCATAAGATATGGGGGTGTTGCAAAACCACAAACAAGCAAACATTAAATCAGGGGCTGAGGCAAGAGGATAGCATACATTGTTTACAAGTAACTATGGTTGGACCTCGAGTATAATCAGCAAATATCTGTGCATCATTAGAATTATTAGTGAAAAGGAAAACACAGGTTGAGGGCAAGCAGCTAATGTAGAGAAGGTACTAGCATTTTTATGTCTAATTAATGTGATCTCGGAGGTGGCGGCAAGCGCTTTCCATATTTCAGGCTGCCAATATGTCTGGTTGTTTAAAGGAAAAGATAACATGGCAGGGACAAACTGATTGTGATGCCATCTGTTGGCAGCCAGTGGCCAGGGGACAGTCTTTTTTGACCAATTAGTGTATTTTGTAGTATATTTATTAGATTCTTTAGGGTGATACCTTGGGTTTGAGTTGCTCTCGTCTTGTATAAACTAATTACTGTTTCCTGGTATTTGGTAGCTGATTTGAGAATCATAAGTACATGATTTCTATATAGGATAGCCTAATTTTTCATCTATGGCTTTCCATATCATCTGACGGGGCAGTATCATTACATTTGGGATATTTCTTTGGAACTTGGAGAAAAGTTGAATAGTATGGATCAAGAATTCCAGGCAATCAAGCTTGAAGGACCCAAACTAGTCGTTTTGAATTTTGTTTGGTAACTTTTAGTGGCAACTCAGTCTTAATTGCCTTTTTAGAAGCCCCAATGTATTCTTCCTTTAGGGGCATGATTAGATTTCTATTATATGGGAAATTAAAAGATAAAGAGAGACCATCAGTGAGTCCCCAGAAAGTGTAATTGAGATTGATAGGATAATTATCATAAAAATATGAAGTGTACCATCCCCCCAAAGGATGGGGTCGAGGTGTGTGGATCTGCATGGGGCTATTGATCCAAGTAACGACCTGGAATGGAGGGGGGTTAGGGAAGTAGGCCCAATATACTCCAGGTGTGGCTGAGGAGGTATTTACCTGACAAGCAAGCAGAGCAAGGATAGCTATGAAAACCTTTTCAGGAGTAGAAGCATGTCCTGTCGACGCAGCTGTATCTTGAGCTGGGTGACAGATGGTCATGACTTGTCCCCAGGTTGGGAGAGCAGCCTGTCGAGTGGCTTGTGTTGTGTGTTTTCTACAGGATACGGGGATGGATCGTGCCTGGTCTCTCAAGGATAGCCCTGAATCTGCTGAGTGGTAGGTTCATGTGGATATTCATCCAGAGTCTCTGGTGTTGTCTGTGCTTGATTTCTTTGGAGTTTCCATGCTGGAGGAGGGGGAGGCCTCCTTTTTCCTTTTTGGCTGAGAAAACAGAGGCATCGGGTTCTCGGGGATCTGAGACATGCTGGATCAGTCTGTCAGAAATCTAAATGGTTGACTCTGCATCCAGAATCCAGAGTTCTCTGCCAAGAGGAGGTGATCAAGTCTCCAATCCTCAGCTCAAGCCGAAGCCCTTCGACCAGATTCCTGCGTCCAGGATCAGGGAACGGGATCCAGCCCCAGCGGAGTCCAGGTGTTCCCTTCAGATGAGCAGCATCGGCGAAGAAAAGAAAGTGAGTCGAGTCTTGGTTGAGTGCAGAATGAAGACTACTTTATTC
The DNA here is from genome assembly GCF_963930625.1 of Muntiacus reevesi. Lineage (NCBI taxonomy): Eukaryota > Metazoa > Chordata > Mammalia > Artiodactyla > Cervidae > Muntiacus > Muntiacus reevesi. The sequence continues at coordinate 27,791,339 of NC_089256.1, forward strand.
TTTGACACCAGTGCTTCCAACACCAGTTTAAAACCATCAATTCTTTGGCACTCAGCTTTCTTTATAGTTCAACTCTCATATCCATGCTTGACTTTGGCAGGTCCGAAAGCAGGAGTGACCTTGACTGCAGGTAACTTCACTCTATCAGGCATCTGGGATAAGTGAGCTAAGAGAGGATATCACCTCCTGCTCTCAGCATAATATTGATTTCTCTTATTGCATAACCTATTTAAACATCCTCATTTCCATTCCCCCTACTCCCCATTTTTCATCAACTTTTACCCATACTTTCTCATCTTTTAAAGGGATGTTAAGTTCAGTCACTGCTCATGCTGACTGCCCTCAGCAATACTAGCCTAACAAGCACCTCCCCTTAGTCCACTCCCATCACACAGGTAGGGTTACACAGGCCCAGACTGGTGGACTCTCAGCCTCTGACTAGACAATACAGCTGCAGTTGCTGTTCCTCCAAATTGGTCAGATAGGTGAAGACACAGTCCATTTCATCAGGCCCTTTGGAATTCTGACAAAAAAGCTAAATTTATAGTTAACTTTCTTGCTTGCCAATTATCCCCTGACTTCTATATCATAAATTGCAGCCTGGTCCCAGAACTACAGTATGGCCAGAAAAACGAAAGTTGAAATGAAGTAGGGAAAAGACTGTAGAGTCACCCTGGCATCCTCCACACCTCTTCTTCCCCAGAGGAGAAAGGAGTCTATCTGGGGGCTTCTTCCAAGGCTTCCATCGTGCTGACTGTGGGCATAAACCCACGAATGTCTGTGAGCCAACATTTGAGACAACCAGAGTTTCATATCTGGTCCCAATTCTGTATCAAACCTCTATTCTGAGGGTGAAAGTGTGCTCCCTAGCCTCAGGAATATGCCTCATCAGTCCAAATCATGCAGTGTCTTCTGCTCCAATACCATAATACAACTTGGGCACAAGGATCTACTGCCGGATGCACGGAGCCGTGCCCACAGACAGCATCTCACCTCATCAGGACATTTTCTACCTTCCCAGGGCTACTACCAGCAACTCGCCTGCTCTGTGCTGACCCTTTGGCTCAAAGAATATGACTCATGCCATGCAAAGACTTTTTCTCTCATGCTGTCAGATACAGCAGGAATGGGAGAGGCATGGATGAACAAGGATCCCATCTCTGCATTCCTGCAGCACCCTATTTGCACTCATCTCATGGGGCCAGGCCCCAGTTCGATTCCTGGGTTGGGAAGATCCACTTGAGAAGGGATAGGCTACCCACTCCAGTATTCTTGGGCTTCCCTTGTGAATCAGCTGTTAAAGAATCCACCTGCAATGCAGGAGACCTGGGTTCGATCCCTAGGTTGGAAAGATACCCTGGAGAAGGGGAAGGTTACCCACTCCAGTATTCTGGCCTGGAGAATTCCATGGACAGTATAGAGTCCATGCAGTTGCAAACAGTCAGACACGACTGAGCAACTTTCACTTTCACGGGGCCAGTTAGCACTTCAAATAAGCACACCTGAAAATGCTCAGTGGTTCCAATTGCCTTCCAATTTTGGAAGTGGTTCTTCTGATGAGCCTTAAGTAGTTGTACTTTAATTCCTCCTAACTTCTCATTTGACTCCCAGAGTGTCATGCTCATGTGACCATCCATTAAATAGTCCAGTTTCTGCTGCCCGCCTCTGTCATCGTACAGCCAGGACTTGAGTCACCACTCCCAAGCTGACATAAACCTGAACCCAAAGAAACGAGCATCAGTTCAGCCCTCTGAACTGAGTTGATTTCACCGTCCTTCAACCTGATGCTCTCTGGTCAACTTGGAACCGACATCCACAAACCCATCAGCACTTTGCTGGTCAACAGAGCCCTGGCCTAGAGCCCTGCCCAAGTGACCTAAGGTCCTCAGCTGGTTCCAGAGGAGACCTTTGAGAAAAAGCTGCTGTCTGCTCCTGAGTGCAATAAGGACTCCAACGTTTGGAGCTATTTCCTCGATGTACCGTTTTCATTTTCTTATGGAAATCTGGCACTGCCCTCCCCATTATAGCATGTCTTTCTCTTTAGTTACCCTAGGATCATGGTTAGGGCAGGTTACAAGACTGTATAATATCCTTCACTCATAGTGAGGTGAAGTGGAAGTCGCTCAATTGTGTCCAACTCTTTGCAACCCCATGGACTATACAGTCCATGTAATTCTCCAGACCAGAATACTGGAGTAAGTGGCCATTCTCTATTCCAGGGGATCTTCCCAACCCAGGGATTGAACTCAGGTCTCCCACATTGCAGACAGATACTTCACTCACAGATGCAGTCTTAATTCATCTCATAGGAAACTGGTAACTGGCTCTTCAGGGGGAACTGAGTCCAACATCTCAGCAAATTGTGTATTCATTATTCTCATACATCAGTTCAGTTCAGTTCAGTCACTCAGTCATGTCCGACTCTGTGACCCCATGAATTGCAGCACGCCAGGCCTCCCTATACATCACCAACTCCCGGAGTTGACTCAAACTCATGCCCATCGAGTCGGTGATGCCATCCAGCCACCTCATCCTCCGTTGCTCCCTTCTCCTCCTGCCCCCAATCCCTCCCAGCATCAGGGTCTTTTCCAATGAGTCAACTCTTCACATGAGGTGACCAAAGTACTGGAGTTTCAGCTTCAGCATCAGTCCTTCCAATGAACACCCAGGACTGATCTCCTTTAGGATGGACTGCTTGGATCTCCTTGCAGTCCAAGGGACTCTCAAGAGTCTTCTCCAACACCACAACTCAAAAGCATCAATTTTTTGATGCTCAGCTTTCTTCACAGTCCAACTCTCACATCCATACATGACCACTGGAAAAACCATAGCCTTGACCAGATGGACCTTTGCTGGCAAAGTAATGTCTCTGCTTTTTAATATGCTGTCTATGTTGGTTATAATTTTCCTTCCAAGGAGTAAGCATCTTTTAATTTCATGGCTGCAATCACCATCCACAGTGATTTTGGAGCCCAAAAAATAAAGTTTGACACTCTTTCCACTGTCTCCCCATCTATTTCCCATGAGGTGATGGGACCAGATGCCATGATCTTAGTTTTCTGAATGTTGAGCTTTACGCCAATTTTTTCCCTCTCCTCTTTCACTTTCATCAAGAGGTTTTTAGTTCCTCTTCACTCTCTGCCATAAGAGTGGTGTCATCTGCATATCTGAGGTTATCGATATTTCTCCCAGCAATCTTGATTCCAGCTTGTGCTTCATCCAGCCCAGCATCTCTCGTGATGTACTCTGCATACAAGTTAAATAAGCAGGGTGACAATATACAGCTTTGATGTACTCCTTTTCCTATTTGGGACAAGTCTGTTGTTCCATGTCCAGTTCTAACTGTTCCTTCTTGACCTGCATAGAGGTTTCTCAAGAGGCAGGTCAGGTGGTCTGGTATTCCCATCTCTTTCAGAATTTTTCACAGTTTGTTGTGATCCACACAGTCAAAGGCTTTGGCATAGTCAATAAAGCAGAAGTAGATGTTTTTCTGGAACTCTCTTGCTTTTTCGATGATCCAGAGGATATTGGCAATTTGATCTCTGGTTCCTCTGCCTTTTCTAAAACCAGCTTGAACATCAGGAAGTTCTCGGTTCATGTATTGCAGAAGCCTGGCTTGGAGAATTTTGAGCATTACTTTAGTAGTGTGAGAGATGAGTGCAATTGTGTGGCAGTTTGAGCATTCTTTGGGATTGCCTTTCTTTGGGATTGTAATGAAAACTGACCTTTTCCAGTCCTGTGGCCACTGCTGAGTTTTCCAAATTTGCTGGCTTATTGAGTGAAGCACTTTTACAGCATCATCTTTCAGGATTTGAAATAGCTCAACTGGAATTCCATCACATCCACTAGCTTTGTTCATAGTGATGCTTTCTAAGGCCCATTTGACTTCACATTCCAGGATGTCTGGCTTTAGGTCAGTGATTACACCACTGTGATTATCTGGGTCGTGAAGATCTTTTTTGTACAGTTCTTCTGTGTATTCTTGCCACCTCTTCTTAATATCTTCTGCTTCTGTTAGGTCCATACCATTTCTGTCCTTTATCGAACCCATCTTTGCCTGAAATGTTCCCTTGATATCTCTAATTTTCTTGAAGAGATCTCTAGTCTTTCCCATTCTGTTGTTTTCCTCTATTTCTTTGCATTGATTGCTGAGGAAGGCTTTCTTATCTCTCCTGGCTATTCTTTGGAACTCTGCATTCAAATGGGAATATCTTTCCTTTTCTCCTTTGCTTTTCACTTCACTTCTTTTTACAGCTATTTGTAAGGCCTCCTCAGACAACCATTTTGCCTTTCTTTTCCATGGGGATGGTCTTGATCCCTGTCTCCTGTACAATGTCATGAACCTCCGTCCACAGTTCATCAGGCTGTCTGTCTATCAGATCTAGTCCCTTAAATCTGTTTGTCACTTCCACTGTATAGTCATAGGGATTTGATTTAGGTCATACCTGAATGGTCTAGTGGTTTTCCCCACTTTCTTCAATTTAAGTCTGAATTTGGTAATAAGGAGTTCATGATCTGAGCCACAGTCAGCCCCCGGTCTTGTTTTTGCTGACTGTATAGAGCTTCTCCATCTTTGGCTGCAAAGAATGTAATCAATCTGATTTCGGTGTTGACCATCTGGTGATGTCCATGTGTAGAGTCTTCTCTTGTGTTGTTGGAAGAGGGTGTTTACTATGACCAGTGCATTCCCTTGGCAAAACTCTATTAGCCTTTGCTCTGCTTCATTCCATACTCCAAGGCCAAATGTGCCTGTTTCTCCAGGGGTTTCTTGACTTCTTACTTTTGCATTCCAGTCACCTATAATGAAAAGGACATCTTTTTTGGGTGTTAGTTCTAAAAGGTCTTGTAAATCTTCATAGAAACATTCAACTTCAGCTTCTTCAGCATTACTGGTCGGGACATAGGCTTGGATTACCATGCTATTGAATGGTTTTCCTTGGAAACGAACAGAGATCATTCTGTCGTTTTTGAGATTGCAGCCAAGTACTGCATTTCCGACTCTCTTGTTGACCATGATGGCTACTCCATTTCTTCTAAGGGATTCCTGCCCACAGTAGTAGATATAATGGTCATCTGAGTTAAATTCACCCATTCCAGTCCATTTTAGTTCGCTGATTCCTAGAATGTCGACACTCACTCTTGCCATCTCCTGTTTGACCACTTCCAATTTCCCTTGATTCATGGACCTAACATCCCAGGTTCCTATGCAACATTGCTCTTTACAGCATCAAACCTTGCTTCTATCACCAGTCACATCCACAACTGGGTGTTGTTTTTGCTTTGGCTCCATCCCTTCATTCTTTCTGGAGTTATTTCTCCACTGATCTCCATTAGCATATTGGGCACCTACCGACCTGGGGAGTTCCTCTTTCAGTATCCTATCAGTTTGTCTTCTCATACTGTTCATGGGGTTCTCAAGGTAAGAATACTGAAGTGGTTTGCCATTCCCTTCCCCAGTGGACCACATTCTGTCAGACCTCTCCACCATGACCCATCGTCTTGGGTGGCCCCACATGGCATGGCTTAGTTTCATTGAGTTAGACAAGGCTGTGGTCCTGTGATCAGACTGGCTAGTTTTCTGTGATTATGGTTTTAGTGTGTCTGCCCTCTGATGCTCTCTCGCAGCACCTACCGTCTAACTTGGGTTTCTCTTACCTCGGACGTGGGGTATCTCTTCACGGCTGCTCCAGTAAAGTGCAGCCGCTGCTCCTTACCTTGGATGAGGGGTTATCTTCTCACAGCCACCTCGGTGTACTGGGAAAGCAGCGGACCGCATACACCCGCCTCCAGGCCCCTCCCAGAGCCATACCTTCCCAAGTAATGGTTTGTGTTGCATTTTAGGCAGAGTGGTGAATATGTCTAGTGGATGGGGCTTCAAAGCTCTTGAAAGCTGCAGCCCTGAACTGCAACAGAAATTGAGAAGTGAGACCATCACGGAGGAGGAGCTGGTGGGGCTCATGAACAAGTTTGTGGAAGACACAAAGAACGGGGTGCACAGGAAGGAGGGCTGGCCGGATGATAACATATATGGAGTGACGAAAATCGGTGTCACGGCCCTGTCCAGAATCCAAGCCAGGAAGCTGAGTGAGCAAAGAGGAGGAGACAAGATCCTCCTGAATGCCTGCTGCCCAGGGTGGGTGAGAACCGACATGGGGGGACCCAAAGCCTACAAAAGCCTAGAAGAAGGAATAGAGACCCCTGTGTACTTGGCCCTTCTGCCCTCGGATGCCGAGGGGCCTCATGGACAGTTTGTCCATGAGAAAAAAGTTGCAAAATGGCAATTCATGCCGCAGTTCTTCCCATAGGCCCCACTTTGTTACCTGTCCTGTTTAGACTAAGAAAACAGTGTTCAAAATATCTCCCCATGAAAAAATCAAACATGCCTACCTCTATGTAAATTTCAAAGCCACTTTGAAATGGCTACTATTCTGTGAGATCTTTTGTGATTTCTTATGTGATCCCAAGGAATAAAAGAAGAATGGATGACAAATAATGAACAAACATCAACAGATGAATACATGATTCTTTATAAATATCCGTTTGTTCCAACTGATTATATGTCAAACCAGCTCAGAAGTCTAGTAGACCAAAATGTAGGTCAAGGAAAGGGAGAGTACGACTTGGGGAAAGAATTATCACCAATAGGGCCAGATGGGAAATACTTTTAGTTTTCAGGTTCAAGTGGTCTCTGTGAGAACTGTTCACCTCCTCTCTTTCACCATGAAAGTACCCAGAGACAATATAGAAGCCGACGAGCATGGCCATACTGGGTCTGCCAGATTTAGCTGACCAGCCTCTGGTATAACATGGACCACATCATGAGGGGAAAACATCTGCTCTGGTGTCTGTAAATGCCAAACTCATTGGGGAAAAAAGAAAATTTTACATGTGAAATGTGAGGGGGCGCTGGTATGAAAGATAACATGCTATAAGAATCTGAGACAATGAGGGAAATGGAGAATGTATGGGTACGATGGGAATGAGAGATCATAGTCAAATCTCTTCAAGGTGAATGTGTCATTTTTGTGGGATGAGGTGTCAGGAGGTCTGCAACATTAGCATGCTTCTGCAAACTATACACAGCAGTGGAACACATAACTAAAGTGACATAGTCATCACAGTTGAACCTAGCTGGGAGGATGCCTGGCGCCCACTTTACTGTGCTTTCAACTTTCTGTTTAAAATCTTTGAACCAGAACAGTTGCCTCCGCCCTTTCCTGTGTGAACCTGAGCAAAATCCCGCGTCTACTGTATCCCCTAAATCGTAAAATGAAGAGAACTGTTATGGGATTGCTGTAAATTATCCAGATATCGGTGATAGTGCTGAAAACACACTGGAGGGGTCAAGTGTCTCATGTCATGAGTCCCTGTAAGAGGGGCCCAGCTGCACCCAGGGCATTGACGAGAAGCTTCCTGCTGCCCAGAACCACGTCTGGCTCCCCAAGGCCCCAAGGGCTGTCCACCACATCCCCAATGCACAGAAGCTCCATGTTGCACAGACGCCCCTACTGTCATGGTTACCTGTCACTTTCCACCTCTGATTGTCAACCCTGGGGAAGCAACATCCCCTGAAGGCAAAGACAGGGCCTTCCTGAAGAGTCAGGTTGACTTCACAACTGTAGGACTTGAACTAGTCTGTTATTTTCCTCCTCCCCCTGCACCCCACACCATATGACAGCAGAGGATTATCAATGTCTAGATCAACAGTCAGCATCACACCTGCTAGTTTGGAAATGGACAGTGGAATCGCAACGATCATGCACCCTTAGTTTCAGAAAAATAAAGCCCATGTGATTAACCAGTTGTTAACTGTGACCTAAAACAAATCAAAAGGTATGCACTTTCAACAAACCTAAAGATATGTAACTTTTAAATACAACATTCCAATTATGACCCTGCACACAGTAAGAGGTTCATAAACAACCCTTCAATATGGGATACACTGAATTCCAGAGTCAGATAGTCTGCCCATACAGAAAGTCTAATCACAGGACCTATTGTCAAAAGTTGAGTTTCTATCAAGAGAGCAGGCAGAGCTATGTCCTTAGAGGTGGTTGTATTGTTGTTCAGTCACTCAGTCATGTCCAACTCTTTGCAACCCCATGGACTGCAGCACGCCAGGCTTCCCTGTCCTTCACCATCTCCCGGAGCTTGCTCAAACTCATATCCACTAAGTTGGTGATGCCATCCAACTATCTCATCCTCTGTTGCCCCCTTCTCCTCGTGCCTTCAGTCTTTCCCAGCATCAGGGTCTTTTCCAATGAGTTGGCTCTTTGCATCAGGTGACCAAAGTATTGGAGCTACAGCTTCAGCATCAGTCCTTCCAATGAATATTCAGGGTTGATTTCCTTTAGGATGGACTGGTTTGGTCTCCTTGTTGTCCAAGGGACTCTCAAGCACTACAGTTCGAAACAATTACCCTATGTGATTTCATTGCATCTTAGGAAGAAGTAACCATACCGATTCTGTGGGTTTGATGGACCCAGCACAAGACAATAACCGCACTCCTTCCTCTTTTTGGAGACCTACACATGCACGCATGCAGCACCTCTAATGACTTGTATTTCTCTGCCAGGATTTCCTAGTCCCCTAATGTCCCTTCACCAAGCAGTTTTGTTTGGAGGAAGCTCACCACTCCACCCTGCAAACCACAGTGTATCTCAGAGGTGGGATCAAGAGAGGGCTGTGTCCTGGTTTGGCTCAGGATGCTGCAGTAGGGAGGGGTGCAGTCAGGAGTGGTTATTAGGAACCTTCTGGAACATCTGGCCCCTCCTAGGAGGGAGGGAAAGGGGCAGGGCCTCCTTCTCAACTAGTCACAGCACTGGACCCGGAACCCCTGGCTTTTCTGCCTGTGATGGGCCTCCATGTCCCACTCTGCCCGACTAGGGGAGGCCTCCAGCCTGGTGAGCTCTACTAACTGGAAAGGGCCCCCGTGCACCCTGCCATGTCCATGGCCAATACCCCCATGGCGCTGGTCGCCGAAGCCAACAAGGGCATCGGCCTTGCCATCATGCGTGACCTGTGTTGGCAGTTCCTGACATGCTACCTGACATGCTGTCTCCTGGGCTGCAGTCCTCGTTTTGCCCCAATTAAAACTTAACTCGCAGCTCTCACATTGTGCATCTTTTTTAGTTGACAGTTTCAAACACATCTTTATTCATCAAAATAGGAACCAATATGATGAATACATTTTTGCCAATGAGAAATAAGTTTGTTTATTCCTGTAGCATAATTCCATGCTTCAGGATTCAGTGAACTCTCGGAAAGCATTTTCTGCCTCTTCTGGTTGTAGAAGCATTTCCTCTGTGATATTTTAGCCATGTACCTGAAGTACATTAAAGTGAAAAGAAATTGGTGAAGTTAGTGTTCACATATTTTATTTAACCCACCACAACCAGAACATCATCTCTGTAATATGCAATGAGGATGGAAATTAGTGAGATAATTTGTAATTTGTTGTAGTGAGTCTTCACTTTTTTTTAATTTCTTTTTGGTTGTGCTGTGTGTTCCTTGCTGCGCAGGCTTCCTCCAGCTGCAGCACTCGGGTTTCTCGCTGCGGCGACTTCCCTTGCTACAGAACACAGGCTCCTGAGCACAGGCTCAGTAGTGGTAGTCCGCGGACTTAGTTGCCCCTCAGCATGTGGGATCTTCCCGGAGCAGGGATCAAACCCATGACCCCTTCATTGGCAGGCAGATTCTCAACCACTGGACCACAAAGGAAGTCCAGTCTTGAAATTTTAAGAGTTACAGCACATCACAGTTTAGACTGCTTACATGTCAAGTGCTTGGTGACCACCAAACTAGGCAGCATGGTTTTTTGGTTTTTGTTTTCAAAATGATGATGCAGTCTTTCCTCAAGCATGTGAAGATGTTACTGTACTAATTGTAATTCTCCTTCAGGATTCAATTTATAAGACTGACTAGTGATTGCTAGTATACAATTTCTCATTTTTTTTTCAAAAGTTGAATTTTTGCCTTAAATGCGCAAACTTTTAAAACATAACTCAGTTGGTAAAGAATCCGCCTGCAATGCAGGAGACTCCAGTTCCCCTGGAGAAGCAAAATGCTACCCACTCCAGTACTCTGGCCTGGAGAATTCCATCGACTATATAGTCCATGGGGTGGCAAAGAGTCGGACACGACTGAGTAACTTTCACTTTCATACACACACATACACACATTGTAAACCAAAATCTCAGAAACAAAGACCTGAAATAAGGAAAGATTCATTAATATTTGGGGTTTGTTAGGACTGCATCCAGGAGATATAGATTCAAGAAGTACTTGAATTGTGTGTCACTAGACTACAAAATAGAAGGAAGCTTATAAAGGCAAAAAAAAAAAAAGTAAGGTCACAGTTACATAAGTTGTTTGCCAAGAATTACGATTGGAGCTGGCAAAAATCTAAGGGTTCCCTCCCCTCATTAAACAAGGATTGGTTGAGTTCTGCAATGGTTACAAAGATGCAAGTGGGAACCTGAGAAAACTAGGTTGAAGGCAACAGGTGTTCCCTTGGATTTGACACAGTTCAGAAAGATTCAGTTCAGTTCTTACTGATACAGGGACATGTCTGAGTCCAGATCCTCAATGGCTGCCCAACCCCATTATGTTTGTGTGAACTATGATGATTCCATGAGGACTCAAATCTGTCATCTACACACAGATATAAAATGTATTTTCAAGACTTCCCTGGTGGCCCAGTGGTTAAGACTTCAAGCTGCCAATGAAGGGAACATGAGTTCCATCCTTGGTTGGTGAAGTTCCACATGGCACGCACCCAAAAAATGTATTTTCATATGGTCTGTGCCATATTGTTTAAGTTCATGCACGAAAATATTAAAAATATATATAAGACCAGAGTTGACCTAATCTTTACCTGATGATTGACATCGTATTATGTTGGGACTGTCAGTCTGGGGAGTCAGACGACTTTCCAACTCATAGTAGCCAGCCAGTCAAGCCAAGACGGTCCCTTGACCCCTGCCGCCTATTCAAACCTTTTGCAGTCTCCTCCCACATTAGACCAGAACTGGCCTGTGTGACCAATAGCCATGGCAGAGTAGTGGTATGTGATTTATGAAACTAGGTCATAAAAAACTCTATTTGCCTTCTGTCTTTCTCACTGTCCCCTGGATCACCCACTCTGGAGGAAGCCAACACTTACATCTTGAGGATGCCCTAAGAGCCTACAGAAAGGTCCACTTGGCTAAGAACTGAAGCCTCCAACCAAGAGCCACACGAGCCAATAACCTTGGAAGGGATCTTCCAGCTGCCGTCAAGCCTTTAGAAGATGCACCCCAACTGACATCTTCACTACAACCTCACGAGCCTTGAGCCAGAACTGCCCAGCTAAGCCATTACCAAATTCCTCATCTATGGAAACTGAGAAAGCAAATGTTTCTTGATTTAATCACTAAGTTTGACTAATTTGTAATGGAACAAAAAGTTGCCAATATACAGCTTTAATTTTAAAATTAAAATTGGCAATGGGGAATCTATATCTGTAAAATTTTCTTTAGATATAAATTACTTAAGGTATTGAAGACTTCTATAGCTTCACAAATTTGGTATTACAGAATATATATTTTCAGTTCAGTTCAGTTCAGTTCAGTCGCTCAATTGTGTCTGACTCTTTGCGACCCCATGAATCGCAGCATGCCAGGCCTCCCTGTCCATCACCAACTCCCAGAGTCCACCCAAACCCATGTCCATTGAGTCGGTGATGCCATCCAACCATCTCATCCTCTGTCATCCCCTTCTCCTCCTGCCCTCAATCTTTCCAGCAACAGGGTCTTTTCAAATGAATCAACTCTTCACATCAGGTGGTCAAAGTATTGGAGTTTCAGCTTCAACATCAGTCCTTCCAATGAACACCAAGGACTGATCTCCTTTAGGGTGGACTGGCTGGATCTCCTTGCAGTCCAAGGGACTCTCAAAAGTATATGTTTTACACTAACCATTTCTTAGCACTTTAAAACAAAAATTTTATATTAAGTATTGATGAACAAAATAGAATACTGAAATGTTTTACTTAGTAAAACTTCTGAACACTGAAATGTTTTACCTAGTTAAAATTCTGAAATTTTGACAATAGTTCTAATTAGTTATAATTTTTTAAAGTGACTTCTAAAGCCATATTCTGTCAATTTCATTATGTTCAATTAATACCTATAGAAATAAATATTTCTGCAAACTAAAAGTTCAATATAAAATACCATCAAAAATCAGACTTGCTAAATGTGAAGTTCAAAAGCCAGTGAGATACTACAGAACAAATAAACCTTAAAACACAATGTGGAAGAAATCAGTAAGTCACAAAGAGCACATATCTTATCACTCCATCCATATGAAGTGTTCCTTATAGGCATAACAACAAACAGAAATTAGATTAGTGGTTGCCTAGGGCTGGGGGGAAAGGATGCAACTACTAATAGGTATGGGATATCTGCAGGGGGTTGGGGGGGTGGCAGGCAGGGTCATGAAACTGTTCTAAAACTGTGGTGATGGTTGCACAATTACGTGAACATATTAAAACCATTGAAATGTATGCTTTAAATGGGTGCATTATTTAGTATTATCTCATAATAAAGGGAAGGTTCAAAGAATAAGAGTTGCTAAATAGCAGGGGATAAATACATCTTTTGACAGCAGCATAAAGATTCTTCCCAAGGAATATAATGTCTCTGGAAACTGCTTAAAAAAGTCTTCTCTTTGACAGACCACTGATAACTGGGAGTACCCATCACCAGCTGAATAGAGAGGAGCAGAAAACAGTGAGAAAGCTGTAAAAGAACATTGGTGTGGCTACCAAGACGCTTTCAAGTCTGCTTTCAAAAGGGATACCTCAAGTTTACTCCACTATAGAAAGCCTCCTGTAATAATAAATTGAGTTGCAGTATTAACTGCTGGTCAAGAATCCACCTACAATGCAGGAGACACAAGAGACATGGGTTCAGTCTCTGGGTCAGGAAGATCCCCTGGAGGAGGGCATGGCAGCCTACTTCAGTGTTCCTACCTGGAGAATCCCATGGACAGAGGAGCATGGCTGGCTACAGTCCAAACTGTCTCAAAGAGTTGGACACAACTAGGCATCTCAGCATACATACATTAAATGCTGAGAGCAGGAACTCAATAAAGATTATCTACCATTTTTTTAAAAGCCAGGAAGGGAGGGAAGGGAAAGAAAGCTAACAATCCAATCAAGTTTCTTTAGAGACACTTAATAATACCAGATAACAAAAAACATAATAGTTATCATATATAATTTCTATGATGATAGAAAACATGTAAGATCAAATTATAGAAAAAGAAAACCAAACGTTATATATGTAGGCAAGAATCCTTATTTGTGAATCAAAATCACAACTAGGTGTTGAACAAGCAACAACAGGAGGATGCTAAAGTGAAGTGAAGTGAAATTTACTCAGTCGTGTCTGACTCTTTGCCACCCCATGGACTATACAGTCTATGGAATTCTCCAGGCCAGAATACTGGAGTGGGTAGCCTTTCCCTTCTCCAGGGGATCTTCCCAACCCAGGGATCAAACCCAGGTCTCCCGCACTGCAGGTGGATTCTTTACCAGCTGAGCCAGCAGGGAAGCCTAGGAGGATGCTGGAACCTACCAAAAAAAAAAGGGCGGGGGGATGCCCCATATCCAAAGACAAAGAAGAAGCCGCAGCAAGATGGAAGGAGGGGAACAATTACGATAAAATCAAGTCCCATACCCGCTAGGTAGGCAATCCACAAACTGAAGAACAATAATACCAAAGAGATTCTCCCACTGTTGTGAAGGTTCTGAACCCATATCAGGTTTCCCAGCCTGGGGATCCAATAAAGGGACTGGAAATCCCCTGAGAATCTGGTCTTGAAGACCACAGGATTTGATTACAAGACTTTCACAGGACTGGGGGAAACAGAGATTCCAGTCTTGGAGGGCACAACAAAATATTGCCTGAACCAAGACTCAGAGGAAAAGAGCAGTGACCCCACAGGAGAGTGAACCAAAACTACCTGTGGAGTTTTGTCTCCTGTGGAGGCATGGTGCAGCAGTGGTTCACCACAGGGATGGGGGTGCCAGTCTGGGATGATCCCCTTTGGCATAAACCCTCTTGGCAGTCACCATTGACGATACAGCCTGTAAACCTGAGGTCTGGGTCACCTCAGGCCAAAAAAACTACCAGGAAGGGACCACAATCCCACCTCAGTTCAGTTGCTCAGTCGTGTCCGACTCTTTGTGACCCCATGGACTGCAGCAAGCCAGGCTTCCCTGCCCATCACCAAACTCGGAGCATGCTCAAACTCATATCCATTGAGTCGGTGATGCCATCCAGCCATCTCATCCTCTGTCATCCCCTTCTCCTCCTGCCTTCAATCTTTCCCAGCATCAGGGTCTTTTTCAGTGAGTCAGTTCTTCGCATGAGGTGGCCAAAGTATTGGAGCTTCAGCTTCAGCATCAGTCCTACCAATGAATATTCAAGACTGGTTTCCTTTAGGATGGACTGGTTGGATTTCCTTGCAGTCCAAGGGACTCTCAAGAGTCTTCTCCAACACCACAGTTCAAAAGCATCAATTCTTCGGTGCTCAGTTTTCTCTATAGTCCAACTCTCACATCCATACATGACTACTGGAAAAACCATAGCCTTGACTAGATGGACCTTTGTTGGCAAAGTAATGTCTCTGTTTTTTAATATGCTGTCTAGGTTGCTCATCTTTTCTTCCAAGGAGCAAGTGTCCTTTAATTTCATGGCTGCAGTCACCATCTGCAGTGATTTTGGAGCCCAAAAAAATAGTCTCTCACTGTTTACATTGTTTGCCTATCTATTTGCCATGAAGTGATGGGACCCGATGCCATGATCTTTGTTTTCTGAATGTTGAGCTTTAAGCCAATTTTTTCCCTCTCCTCTTTCACTTTCAATAAGAGGCTCTTTAGTTCCTCTTTGCTTTTTGCAATATGGGTGGTGTCATCTGTGTATATGAGATTATTGGTTTCTCCCAGCAACCTTGATTACAGCTTGTGCTTCAACCAGCCCAGCATTTCACTTGATGTACTCTGCATATAAGTTAAATAAGCAAGATGACAATATACGACCTTGATGTACTCCTTTCCCCATTTGGAACCAGTCTGTTATTCCATGTCTAGTTCTAACTGTTGCTTCTTGACCTGAATACAGATTTCTCAGGAGGCAGGTCAGGTGGTCTGGAATTCTCATCTCTTTAAGAATTTTCCACAGTTTGTTGTGATCCACATAAAGGCTTTGGCATAGTCAATAAAGCAGAAGTAGATGTTTTTCTGGAATTCTCTTGCTTTTTTGATGATCCAGTGGATGTTGGCAATTTAATCTCTGGTTCCTCTGCCTTTTCTACATCCAGCTTGAACATCTGGAAGTTTATGATTCACACACTGTTGAAGCCTGGCTTGGAGAACTTTGAGCATTACTTTACTAGCATGTGAGATGAGTGCAATTGTGTGGTAGTTTGAACATTCTTTGGCATTGCCTTTCTCTGGGATTGGAATGAAAACTGACCTCTTTCAGTCCTGTGTCCACTGGTGAGTTTTCCAAATTTGCTGACATATTGAGTGCAGCACTTTCACAGCATCATCTTTTAGGATTTGAAATAGCTCAACTGAAATTCCATCACCTCCACTAACTTTGTTCATAGGGATGCTTCCAAGGGCCAATTGACTTCACATTCCAAGATGTCTGGCTCTAGGTGAGTGATCACACCATTGCGGCTATCTGCATCATAAAGATCTTTTTTGTATAGTTCTTCTGTGGATCTTGCCACCTCTTCTTAATATCTTCTGCTTCTGTTAGGTCCATACCATTTCTGTTCTTTATTGAGCCCATCTTTGCATGAAATGTTCCCTTAGTATCTCTAATTTTCTTGAAGAGATCGCTAGTCTTCCCCATTCTATTGCTTTCCTCTTTTTGTTTGCATTGATCACTGAGAAGGCTTTCTTATCTCTCCTTGCTATTCTTTGGAACTCTGCATTCAGATGGGTATATCTTTCCTTTTCTCCTTTGCCTTTCGATTCTCTTCTTTTCTCAGCTATTCGTAAGACCTCCTTAGACAACCATTTTGCATTTCTTTTTCTTGGGAATGGTTTTGATCACTGCCTCCTGTATAATGTCATGAACCTCCATCTATAGTTCTTCAGGCACTCTATCAGATCTAATCCCTTGAATCTATTTGTCACTTTCACTTTATAATTGTTAAGGGATTTGATTTAGGTCATACCTGAATGGTCTCAGTGGTTTTCCCTACTTTCTTCAATTTAAGTCTTAATTTGGCAATAAGGAGTTCATGATCTGAGCCACAGTCAGTTCCCAGTCTTGTTTTTGCTGACTGTATAGAACTTCTCCATCTTTGGCTGCAAAAAATATAATCAATCTGATTTTGGTATTGACCATCTGGTGATGTCAATGTATAGAGTCTTCTCTGTTGTTAGAAGAGGATGTTTGCTATAACCAGTGCATTCTCTTGGCAAAACTCTTTTAGCCTTTGACCTGCTTTGTTTTAAACTCCAAAGGCAAATTTGCCTGTTAATTCAGGTATCTCTTGACTTCCTACTTTTGCATTCCAGTCTCCTATAATGAAAAGGACATGTTTTTTGGGTGTTCCTATTACTATTTTCTTAATTGCTTTGGGTTTATTTTTGGTAGGTAGGTCTTATCCTTCTCTTGTTTCCTGGCTAGAGAAGTTCCTTTAGCATTTGTTGTAAAGCTGGTTTGGTGGTGCTGAATTCTCTTAACTTTTGCTTGTCTGGAAACTTTTGATTTCTCCTTCAAATGCGAAGGAGAGTCTTGCTGAGTATTCTTGGTTGTAAGTTCTTCCCTTTCATCACTTTAAATGTATCATGCCATTCCCTTCTGGCTTTTGCAGAGTTTCTATTGAGAAATCAGTTGATAGCCTGGTGAGAGTTCCCTTGTATGTTATTTGTCATTTTTCTCTTGCTGCTTTTAATATTTAATCTCTGTCTTTAATTTTTGTCAGTTTGATTACTATTGTCTCAGGGTGTTCCTCGTTCCGGGACACTACTTCCTAGACTTGGTTGACCATTTGCTTTCTTGTGTTCAGTAAGTTTTCAGCTGTTAGCTCTTCAAATATTTTCTCAGGTCCTTTCTCTCTCTCTTCTCCTTCTGGGACCCCTATGATGTGAATGTTGATGTGTTTAATGTTGTTTCAGAGGTCTCTTAGGCTGTCTTCATTTCTTTTCATTCTTGCCTCTATCTTTTGTTCTGAGGCAGTGGGATTTCCACCATTCCGTCCTCTAGGTCATTTATCCATTCTTCTGCCTCTGTTATTCTGCCTTTGATTCCTTCCAGTGTATTAATTCATTTCTGTTTGTTAGTTCTGTAATTCTTCTAAGTCTTTAGTAAACATTCCTTGCATATTCTCAATCTTTGCCTCCATTCTTGGCAGCTCAGCCAAGTTGTGCTTGGGAAAAGTTGAGTCATGATGAGATCGCAGCTCTGCATAAATCTGAATGAAACTCACTAAGTAAACATACTTGGATTAAAGGCACTGAAATTATACTAAAGAAGGTGGGTGGGAGAGCTCTGTTTGTCCACCCCATACACACTTTGAAGATTGATTCATTTTCAGTTGACCTTTGTGAGCACAGATTTCACTGAGAACAAAGAAGACATATATGTATCCTCCTTTGTTGCAGGAAGGGGGACCCCTTCCAGGGCCTGAAACTGGGCTCTTGTCTAACACTCAGAAATGAATTGTCCGAGACACATGTGCTGACAAAACAAGAGATTTTATTGGGAAAGGGCCCCGGGTGGACAGCAGTAGGGTCAGGGAACCCAGGAGAACTGCTCTGCCACGTGGCCCACAGTCTCGGGTTTTATGGTGATGGGATTGGTTTCCGGGTGGTCTTTGGCCAATCATTCTAATTCACAGTCTTTCCTGGCGCGCACTCATCACTCAGTCAAGATGGATGCTAGCGGGAGGGATTCTGGAAAGTGGACGGACACGCAGTCTTCTTTCGACCTTTCCCGAACTCTTCCAGTTGGTGGTGGCTTATTAGTTCCCTATTCCTTATCAGGATCTCCTGTCATAAAACAACTCATGCAAATAGTTACTATGGTTCCTGGCCAGGGTGAGCAGTTTCAATCAGCGTACTTCCCCTAACACTTGGACAAACCTAAAATTACCCACTTAGCACCCAAAGGAGTTATGCAAGATAAATTAAACACATGAGGCAAGAGGCTTGGCACACAAGGAGAGTTTCATAAACACTCTCGCCCACGTGGGGGCGCACTGGGATCCCACGGAGCTGAGTACCCTCCCACACTTGCAAACCTGCTCTTGGGACCTTTTGTCTCTCATTCCCTCTCTTGAGTTTCTCTGAAGAAAGGAAGTGAATCTAGGTCCTGAGAAGCAGGTACCAGATCGAAATCATTTCACTGTATTCAAGAAAAAAGCAAGCATCCTCATTTTGCAGTGGATGACCGGCGCATGCCCAAGAAAATTGTCAGCACTTGTTTTTCTCCTTTGGGGTTTCTCCTACACTAGTTTCTTCATTCAAACTGCAGTAAATCTTCAGACCCTTTCGACTCACCACCGTCTGGTTTTGCTCTGGGGAACCCCCTCTCCACCCCCGCAGACCACTACTCGGCTCAGTTGTGGCTCAGAGGTGGGATCAACAGTGGGCGCAACGCGGGGAGGAGTACGCTCGCGGTGCGGTGTTTCAAAACCTTCAGAAACAGACTGCCCCTCTTAAGAAGGGAAAACTGGGAACTGGAACCTGTTTCTCTACAAGTCACAGCGCTGGAGCCTGGAACCCAGTTCTTGCTGGCTTCTTTGACTGCGGACCGGTCTCCGTAGGTCGCGCCGCCGGTGACTTTGGGACAGTTGCGCTCTCCACTCAAGCACCTGGAGCGCCCCTGCCATCGGCTTTGTCATCCAACACCTGCATGACGCTGCGCTGCGCGTAATGCTGGTCACCGGGGCCCAGTAGGGCATCGCCTTCAAAGCTTTAAGAATCTGAGAATATGCGCTCTAGCCAGAGGGAACTTCGTGTTTCTCTGGCTCAGAATCCTGGGCCCCTTTTCCAGGTAGTCCCACAGCCTCTTTCTGATTGAACTTTGGGCAACCCGATTATTTTGTAATACAATCTTACATAAACCACAAATGGCAAAAGGATCCAGAGGTCCCAAATCTTCACCCTTGGTGCAGCCTCCCCAGTGTTGCTGTCTTATTACAAAACTATAAGGCATTATCAAAGTGGGAAATTCACACTGGCATAATACTACCAATTTTACTATTGTTTACATCTTCTCATGGAATACCACCACATGAGTACTATTTATTCACACCACTTTCCTTTTCTCCTGAAAGCTAGCTGATACCACACCATTTCATATTCAAGCAGAGGTGACTATGAAAACAAACTTCTTTGGCACCAGAGATGTGTGCACAGAGCTCCTGCCTCTAATAAAGCCACAAGGTGAGTCCGATTGGAGCCCAGACTGCAGTGCTTCTGGCAAGATCCGGGCCCACCTGGCTCTGGTCTCATCTACAGGCCCCCTACCACTCCTGCTCAGCTTCGCTGGCCTGCACCGTGTCTCCACCCAGCCGGGTGTCCTGCACCTGAGGTTCCTCCACACACTGCCCAGGTCCTTGGTGCTGTCTGTCCACCTGTTTTTTGCACAGCTGGCTCTTTCTTCTCTTTCCCCTCTTAGCTCAGAGGTTTCCTCCTCCAAGAGGCCCTTGATTTGCTCTGTGCCCATCACAGGGGGAGTTCCCTCAGGAGTCCTTCCCAGACCTTCTCTCCCCTGTCCCCCTCTTACGCAGGCTAGTGGAGCCTGCACCACCACCAGTTCATTAGCACACCACCCCACCACCCCCTACCACAATCTGTCAACTGCCAAGAAAATTCCCAGAGTTCCAGGCACACATTCTGTCTGCTTACCTTTCCGTCCTCTCCAGATCCGCCCCCCTTCCTCCCCTGAATCCCCCCATCTAAAACAAATATTTCCAAAGACTCACACTTTCCCGAGTCATCTTGGTCACTGATCCCCTCATCCACCCACCAGGCACCTGGAGGTCACCTTGCCTGCCCACATATTGTCATTTAGCAGGTCCTAAGAGTTGTGTGATTGTTTCTTCCCAACCTTCTCCCCCATCCCAGCTCTACAAACAGGCCTTCAGCTGTGATTTCTAGACAACTGTAAACCCTTCTAAGGGAACCCCTGCCCTTCCCGAGTCTCTTCTTTTCTGAGCAAGCTCACTGCCCCTCCCAAAAATCCTGAAGTGAAGTTCAAGCCCTTAGCATGGCTAGTAGAGATCTCTGTAATCCGATAACTGCCTTCCAGGGTGCTCAATGTTCTGGACAAAGCAAACTCATACTCCTTTGGGTTAAACTACTGTAATATTTACACTGAAGTAAGGGGCCACACCCATTAAACAGACCCTTTTGGAAAGATTAAGAGTGTGCCTAGAGATTAGTAGACATGTTTACAATTTACACTCTGCTTCTGCCCTGTTTCCCTGTCTGGTCCTCCTGGAAAGTTCTACCACTTCTAAGACTCGGCTCACTAGGAGCTCAGAAGCCCACTCCTTAGGGTGCCATGTGACTCTCCAGCCGTCCCAACACTTGAGGGCAGCTGTGGAGTTCCCAGTCAGCTGTACGTGCTCTCTGCCTGCCTCTTGGACCTGTGCTGATGACTTCTGTGTGGCTACTCTTCTTATTAACTGGGCAGTTCCTTGCTGTGTTTGGGCTTTTTCCAGAAGGAGTAATGAATAATCTCCGGGTTTGCTAAGGCAGCCTCTGTTTAACACTTTATCTTGCCTCACGAAAGCTTAGAGTACACGGGAAATTTAAGTACAGTATATTCTCAGATGAATGCAAGGTTTACATGCCTTTTGACATGGGAGAAGTCTTCCGTATCAAGTTTTGTTGGGAAAAGCTATAGTGGATCATCTTATCATGACTTAATCCAGGGTGTGATTCTGCTTGAAGGGTGTGTGGTCCAGGGAGAGGGCTCCAGGTGACTGGCTCCAACCCCTGGGGACTGGGTCAGTGGATGGGGCTGGCATGGAACACATTGGGAAGAGGAAGCAGGCACTTTCAGGAATTTATTACCTGGAGAGAACTTTGAATCTCCTGGTCAAGCTTCCTAGGTTGGTATTGTCACCATTGAGGTAGACTAGTAAATACTGAATAAAAAAGAGGCTGTCATTTGATTATCGATTATAACCAACCTAGAAGTTAATAGCTTTTCTTGCTACTGTGCAGATGGAAGACATGTGAAAAAGTAAGAAGGCACAGCATAAATTGGGCTTCCCAGGTGGCACTTGTGTTAAAGAACCAGCAGGACACATAAAAGTCATGGATTTGATCCCTGGGACAGGAAGAGCCCCTGGAGAAGGGCATGGCAACTCACTCCAGTATTCTTGCCTGGAGAATCCCATGGACAACGGAGCCTGGCAGGCTACAGAACATAGGGTCACACAGAGTTGGACATTACTGAAGCAACTTAACACACACACGCACAGCATAAATTGCTCCACAGATTGATTTCGATTCAAGTTAATTCAGGGTCTTTTGAAGGGTACTTTTTGTGGTCTGTTCTGAACTAAAAAGGGCTCTTATCCTTAACCTTCTCCAGCAAACTTGCTGACGCAAATGATTTAGTCAAAGCTACCAGTCTCTTCCTAATTGCTTTTTAGCACAGCTTTCACTTTTTTTTTTTTACTCAAAGAAGGAAGAAAATGAGCATTGGACAAAAAGTACAGTAGTACAGTATAAGAGTATGAAGCCATTTATGTACATTTTAAGTGAATATAAAAATAATACCATTAAGTGTTCAGAAATAAAAGTAATGGTTTAGGTTTCATCACCCTCCCACCCCTCTTCCTAATCTTCTCCCTTTCCTCATGAATAGACCCAGTATTTGATATCATAGTTGTTGTTCAGTCACTCAGTCCTGTCCGACTCTTTGTGACTCCACGAACTGCAGCACATCAGGCTTCTCTATCCTTCACCATCTCCCGGAGTCTGCTCAAACTCATGTCCATTGAGTCCGTGATGCCATCCAACCATCTCATCCTCTGTCATACCCTTCTGATATCATAGTGGTCCCTGCTTTTTTTCATTCTGAGCTCTCAGCCATTAGCCAGGCTGTAATAGGACTATGTTCAACATCTGAGTTATTTCTAGTTTTTGGAAGTTATTAACAGAGCTGCAATAAACATCTGTGCATGGGTTTTCATGTAACAATAAAACATCATTCACCTAAGATAGATATCCTAAATGTCCATTTTTTTCAACTCCATTTGTTAAAAAGACTTTTTAAAATAGAATTGGCCATAAAATTATGGGCAATTGATATTTTACAGAGGTTTGCCTCTCTCTTGATTGTGTACCACGTCAAGATTATTCTAGCATCATAATAATTCTTGAATGTTTCTCTTTTCCAAAAATATTTTGGCTATTCTAGTTCTTTTGCAATTGCACATAAATTTTAGAATGTTCACCTGTATGTACAAAAAAAACTTACTGAGATTTTGATTTAAATTGCATTAAATCATACAGCAATATGAGACCAATTGACATTTTACCTGAGTCTATCAACTCATGAATGCAATGTGTCCCTCCGTTTAGGTCTTTTTTTTTACCACCATCCACAGGATGCTCCAGGCGAGAATACTGAAGTAGGTTGCCATGCCCTCCTCCAGGGGATCTTCCCCACTCATGGATCAAACCCAAGACTCTAATGTCCCCTGCTTTGGCAGGCAGGTTCTTTACCACTAGGGCTACCTGGGAAGCCCCCACACTCTGATTCAAATGAAATCACATCCTTTTGGAGGAACTTCAGACCTCTTGGTTTTTATGTCCTATTTTTCCCCTTTCTTGTGCTAAACCACTAAATCACAGGTCTGAAGGTGGGGGCAGGGATGGTGACACTTCTGAAAGGTTGCTGCTGTGAGCCATGTGTTATGTCTGGATTCATGACCTTCCCAGGAAAGGGTTTCAATTCAGGGTCAGAGACGAGGCTTGACACCCGGAGCTTCTTAGGTAGCAAAGTCTTATTAAAGCATAATAGAGATAGTGAAAGCTTCTGGCATAAACTCAGAAGGGGAAGGAAAGCGTGCTCTCTTGCTAGTTTTTCACAAGTTGTTTTGTCTCTTAGCAAGCTATTAATCAGATAAGAGATGCCTCAAGGCTGTGGGAGTTTCACCAGGCCCCTAACCCACAGTATGCAGTTTAGAGATAGGATGGCACGAGGTGTGTTATCCCCACCCACATAGACGGCACCATTTGAAGAAAGGCAAATTCCAAAGCAAATACATAGTTTGATTAACACAGCTTAAGAAACATGTCCATAAGAAAAACACATTGGTTACCTCAAGGCAGAACCAGGTGTCCTCAACAAAGATGCCTCTTTTAATTCTGTGTAGAGAAGGAAAAAAAAAACATCTGTCACTTGCAGTTTGTTTCCTCTTGCCACTTGGGGACTTCTGGCATTTCTACCTGCTCAGTTCAGTTCAGTTGCTCAGTCCTGTCCCACTCTCTGCGACCCCATGGGCTGCAGCACGCCAGGCCTCCCTGTCCATCACCATCTCCCAGAGTTTACTCAAACTCACATCCATTAAGTCGGTGATGCCATCCAACCATCTCATCCTCTGTCGTCCCCTTCTCCTCCTGCCTTCAATCTTTTCCAGCATCAGGGTCTTTTCAAATGAGTCAGTTTGTCGCATCAGGTGGCCAAAGTATTGAAGTTTCAGTTTCAACATCAGTCCTTCCAATGAATACTCAGGACTGATTTCTTTTGAATGGACTGGTTGGATCTCCTTGCAGCCCAAGGGACTCTCAAGAGTCTTCTCCAACACCACAGTTCAAAAGCATCAATTCTTCTGAGCTCAGCTTTCTTTATAGTCCAACTCTCACATCCATACATGACTACCGGAAACACCATAGCCTTGACTAGACTTTTGTTGACAAAATAATGTCTCTGCTTTTTAATATTCTGTCTAGGTTGCTCATAACTTTTCTTCCAAGGAGTAACCATCTTTTAATTTCATGACTACAATCACCATCTGCAGTGATTTTGGAGCCCAAGAAAATAAAGTCTGACAGTTTCCTCAGTGGGGCTTCCCTCATAGCTCAGTTGGTAAATCATCTGCCTGAAATGCAGGAGACCTGGGTTCGATTCCTGGGTCAGGAAAATCCCCTGGAGAAGGAAATGGCAACCCACTCCAGTATTCTTGCCTGGAGAATCCCATGGACAGAGGAGCCTGACAGGCTACAGTCCATGGGATCGAAAGAGTCGGACACGACTTAGCGACTAAACCACCACTGTTTCCCCATCTATTTGCCATGAAGTGATGGGACTGGATGCCATGATCTTAGTTTTCTGAATGTTGAGCTTTAAGCCAACTTTTTCACTCTCCTCTTTCACTTTCACCAAGAGGCTCTTTATTTCTTCTTCACTTTCTGCCATAAGGGTGGTGTCATCTGCATATTTGAGGTTATTGATATTTCTCCTGGCAATCTTGATTCCAGCTTGTGCTTCATCCAGCCCAGCATTTCTCATGATGTATTTGCATAGAAATTAAATACGAAGGGTGACAATATACAGCCTTGATGTACTCCTTTCCCAATTGGAACCAGTCTGATGTTCCATGTCCAGGTCTAACTGTTGCTTCCTGACCTGCATACAGATTTCTCAAGAGGCAGGTCAGGTGGTCTGGTATTCTCATCTCTTGAAGAATTTCCCAAAGTTTGTTGTGATCCATACAGTCAAAGGCTTTGGCATAGTCAATAAAGCAGAAATAGATGTTTTTCTGGAACTCTCTTGCTTTTTTGATGATCCAGCAGATGTTGGCAATTTGATCTCTGGTTCCTCTGCCTTTTCTAAATCCAGCTTGAACATCTGAGGTTCACTGTTCATGTATTGCTAAAGTCTGGCTTGGAGAATTTTGAGCATTACTTTACTAGCATGTGAGATGAGTGCAATTGTGTGGTAGTTTGAACATTCTTTGGCATTGCCTTTCTTTGGAATTGGAATGAAAACTGACCTTTTCCAGTCCTGTGGCCACTGCTGAGTTTTCCAAATTTGCTGGCATATTGAGTGCAGCACTTTCACAGCATCATCTATTAGGATTTGAAATAGCTCAACTGGAATTCCATCACATCCACTAGCTTTGCTCATAGTGATGCTTTCTAAGGCCCACTTGACTTCACATTCCAGAATGTTTGACTCTAGGTGAGTGATCATATCATCATGATTATCTGGATTGTGAAGATCTCTTTTGTACAGTTCTTCTGTGTATTCTTGCCACTTCTTCTTAATATCTTCTGCTTCTGTTAGGTCCATACTGTTTCTTTCCTTTAGCATTACCCTCCTACCTGTTACCCTCTCACTTCTCTTTCAATGACACTCCTGTGTTAGGAGCTGGGAGGGGGGCTCTGTAGCCCCTGGTCTTCCCAGTATGTTACTTCCCTTTGCATGCTACTTCTGCCTCACAAACAAGAGCAGTCTAGGTTCCAGCATCCTCAGGATGTGCAGCCCAAGGTAGAGCCTTGGTCCCACAAGTGAGGGCTGGGTTGGAAAAGGAAGTCCTAACCTCCTAGGTACACTTGCCAGGAACTGAACCTCTGCAACAGGTAGCTGAGGAACAAGATGAGAAATGCTGATGTCATCCCCATTTTGGGAAGATACCACAGCCCCTTGGCAGGGAGGGAGCCCTGTGTCTCAGATGCACTATTGCAGAGTGAAGTTTCCATTGTTATGGTCAGAAAGGAGGAAAGGAAGGAGCGGTCATGGTTGAAATAGATTCTCTCTGTTCTCACCTTGAGTAACTGTAGATAGTCTGGGGAAAAAAAAAATGTTTCTTCATTTGCTATACACCCTCAGCACCATTTCCAGAGACTTTAACTAGTTCAGTTCTGAAAATAATTTTCACAAGTCGTGCTGGGTAATAGGTTCACAGACTTCTTCCTCTGGTCATTACTTATTTATTGACTTTGAGTGATATAGTTCATTCCTGTAAATTCTAAAATAATTAGATGTAGCTTAATTTTTAAAAACATTAGAAATAGCATGTTGTTATTATAATAATAAAACAGATAAAACTCATTGAGGAACCCCCTCCCAAAATACATTCTCTTCCTTCCCTAATGTCCTCTTTCAAGGGGTCAGTCCTGTCCCCAATTAGGTATTCATCCTTCTCGTGCTCGCCTTTCTGTGTACTGATTTGTGTTGTATTTTAGGCAGAGTGGTGAACGTATCCAGCTTTGTCAGTGTCAACTCTCTAAAGAAATGCAGCCCTGAACTGCAGCAGAAGTTTCAAAGTGAGACCATCACGGAGGAGGAGCTGGTGGGGCTCATGAACAAGTGTGTGGAAGACATAAAGAGCAGGGTGCACAGGAAGAAGGGCGGTCCGGATAATATAAATGAAGTGACACATCAGCGTCATGGTCCTGTCTGGAATTCAAGCCAGGAAACTGAGTAGGCAGAAAGGAGGAGATAAGATCCTCCTGAACGCCTGCTGCCCAGGGTGGGTGAGAACTGACAAGGGTGGGGGCAAACACAAAGCCTTAAGAACCCCAAAAGAAGGAGCAGAGACCCCTTGACTCTTTTGCCCTCGGATGCCAAGGGGCTTCACAGTCAGTTTGTTTTCGAGAGAAAAGTTGTGTGTGCGCTCACTCACAGCTGTACCCATAGGTCTGATTATGTTCCTATCCCAGGTTCACCAGACACTGAACACTGTCACAAATATCCCTACACAGACAAAAGAAAGAAAAAAGAATCAAAGTATCCCTATCAAAGTATCTGGGAGGTGGCTGCTAATTTTGTAAAGAGTTTTTGCCACCTTGTGGAAGGTAGCACAGGAGGCTTCTCTGTCCACAGGATTCCCCAGGCAAGAACACTGGATGGGTAGCCACTTCCCTCTCCAGGGGATCTTCCGAAGCCCGGGATCAACCCGGGTT
Organism: Muntiacus reevesi; assembly: GCF_963930625.1. NCBI lineage: Eukaryota > Metazoa > Chordata > Mammalia > Artiodactyla > Cervidae > Muntiacus > Muntiacus reevesi. The sequence continues at coordinate 27,818,289 of NC_089256.1, forward strand.
TCCAGCACTGCAGGCAGATTCTTTACCATTTGAGCCACCAGGGAAGCCCTATGCTCCAACATAAAATAAAAAGTTTAAAGAAAAAAACTGGGTTGTGCCCTGGCGTGACTGAGAAGACAGTACGAGGAAGGAGGTGGAGCCAGGAGTGGTGTTTATTAACTTTATGGAGCGTCTGATCCCTCCTTAAGCGGGGAGAAGAAGGCTGGGCCTCCTTCTCAACTAGTCACTGCACTGGAGCCTAGGACACAGATCTTTGCCTTCCAGGACTGTGACAGGTCTCCACGTCCCAAGCCGCGCCACCCCGTCGGTCTCCAACCTTGTCAGCTCTACTCCGAGGGGCCCTGCCCACCGGCCATGTCCTCCATCCGCGTGGCGCTGGTCACTGGGGCCAACAAGGGCCTCGGTTTTGCCATCACGCGTGACCTGTGTCGGCGGTTCCCGGGGGACGTGGTGCTCACGGCGCGGGACGAGGCGCGGGGTCGGGCGGCCGTGCAGCAGCTGCAGGCGGAGGGCCTGAGCCCCCGTTTCCACCAGCTGGACATCGACGACCTGCAGAGCATCCGCGCCGTGCGCGACTTCCTGCGCGAGGAGTACGGGGGGCTCGACGTGCTGGTCAACAACGCGGGCATCGCCTTCCCGTGTAAGTGGGTGGGAGCTGGGAGGGGCGGGGCGGGGCTCCTGCCTGAACCTCCGCTGTGGGATCTAGAACCCCCTCCCTAGGGATGGAGCACAGGCCAGAGGTCACAGGGAGAGCAGGTCCTCCGAGATTAAAAGCTTTTCCAGCAAGAAGGCCTTGCAATAGCTTTGATATCAGTGTTAAGGATAACGCCCAGGATTTTTGCAGTATTGATTTCATTGAACTTAGGACCAGTTGGGTATATCATTAACTTGCTTTGAAACCAGTGAAAAATTGTGGTACAGTGAGAGATTGCGTGAGCTGTCTTCATTCAGCCTCCCCTGATGATGCCATCTTACATAAATACACGGCTTTATCAAACTGTAACCAACTTCCTTCCTGGAGAAGGAAACGGCAATCCACTCCAGTATTCTTGCCTGGAAAATTCCATGGGCAGAGGAGCCTGGAGGGCTGCAGTTCATGGGGTCGCAAAGAGTCAGACAGGACTAAGTGACTGAGCACACATCAAACCGCAAAATTCCCACTGTTACAATACTGCTCACTAACTCCACCCACCTCTTAGACTAAAACAGATTTCACAGGAAAAAATACTGTATCAAGTAAGCATTTTTACCGTATGGCTTATATTTATTAATCCTGGTTCATTTGTGTGTTTGTTTTTCTACCCTAAAAGTTAGTGACTCCATGCCAGTTCTAATTAAAGCAGAAATGATCATGAAAACAAATTTTTTTGGGACCCGTGATATATGCACAGAACTCCTGCCTCTAATGAAACCCCAAGGTGAGTCTGCCTGAGCCCATACTGCAGTGTTTCTGACAAGATCTAGGCCCACCTGCCTCTGATCCCCAGACCCCCTGCATCTCATTGGAAACCGGTAACTGGCTCTCCAGTGGGAATCGAGACCAACATCTCAGCGAATTGGGTATTCATTATTATCATATATACCTTCCCAGATAATGGTTTGTGTTGCATTTTAGGTAGAGTGGTGAATATGTCTAGTGGATGGGGCTTCAAAGCTCTTGAAAGCTGCAGCCCTGAACTGCAGCAGAAATTGAGAAGTGAAACCATCACGGAGGAGGAGCTGGTGGGGCTCATGAACAAGTTTGTGGAAGACACAAAGAACGGGGTGCACAGGAAGGAGGGCTGGCCGGATGATAACATATATGGAGTGACGAAAATCGGCGTCACGGCCCTGTCCAGAATCCAAGCCAGGAAGCTGAGTGAGCAAAGAGGAGGAGACAAGATCCTCCTGAATGCCTGCTGCCCAGGGTGGGTGAGAACCGACATGGGGGGACCCAAAGCCTACAAAAGCCTAGAAGAAGGAATAGAGACCCCTGTGTACTTGGCCCTTCTGCCCTCGGATGCCGAGGGGCCTCATGGACAGTTTGTCCATGAGAAAAAAGTTGTAAAATGGCAATTCATGCCGCAGTTCTACCCAAAGATCTAAGCCCCACTTTGTTACCTGTCCTGATTAGACTAAGAAAACAGTGTTCGAAATATCTCCCCATGAAAAAAATCAAAACATGCCTACTTCTATGTAAATTTCAAAACCACTTTGAAATGGCTACTATTCTGTGAGATCTTTTGTGATTTCTTATGTGATCCCAAGGAATAAAAGAAGAATGGATGACAAATAATGAATAAACATCAGTAGATAAATGCATGGTTCTTTATAAATGTCTGTTTGTTCTAACTGTTTATATGTCAAACCAGCTCAGAAGTCTAATAGACCAAGATGTAGGTCAAGGAAAGTGAGAGTACAACTTGGGGAAAGAATTATCATCAATAGGGCCAGATAGGAAATACTTTTAGTTTTCAGGTTCAAGTGGTCTCTGTGAGAACTGTTCACCTCCTCTCTTTCACCATGAAAATAGCCAGAGACAATATAGAAGCTGACAAGCATAGCCATATTGGGTCTACCAGCTTTAGCTGACCAGCCTCCAGTGTAACATGGACCACATCATGAGGGGAAAACATCTTCTCTGGTGCCTGTAAATCCCAAACTCATTGGGAAAAAAAAAACAATTGTACATGTGAAATGTGAGAGGGCGCTGGTATGAAAGATAACATCCTACAAGAATCTGAGACAATGGGGAAAATTGACAATGGATGGGTATGATGGATATGAGAGATCACTGTGAAATCTCTTCAGGGTAAATGTGTCATTTTTGTGGGAAGAGGTGTCAGGAGATCTGCAACATTAGCGTGCTTCTGCAAACTATACACAGAAGTGGAACACATAACTAGAGTAACATATTCATCACAGTTGAACCTAGTTGGGAGGACACCTGGGTATCCACTTTATTATGCTTTCAATTTTCTACTTAAAATGTTTCAAGATAATCTTGAACCAAAAAAGCCTGGCTCTGCACCTTTCCTGTGTGATCTTGAGCAAAATCCCACATGAGCTGTATCCCCTCAAATTGTAAAATGAGGAGAACTGTCATAGGATTGCGATACTGTAAAGGTTAATTATCTGGATATAGGTGACAGTGCTGAAAATACATTGGAAGTGCCAAGTATCCTATATCGTGAGTCCCTGAAAGAGGGGCCCAGCTGCACCCAGGGCAACTTCCTGTTTGCCAGCACCATATCTGGCTCCCCAAGGCTCCGAAGACTGTCCACCATATCCCCTCTTCACAGAAGCTCCATGTCGTACAGATGCCCCTACTGTCATGGTTACCTGTCACTTTCCACCTCTGATTGTCTGCCCTGGGGACGCAACAGCCCCTGAAGGCAAAGACAGGGCCCTTTCTGAAGAGTCAGGTTGACTTCACAACTGTAGGCCTTCAACTAGTCTGTTATTTTCCTCCTTCCCCTGCATCCCACACTATATGACAACAGAGGATTATCAATGTCTAGATCAACAGTCAGCATCACACCTGCTAGTTTGGAAATGGACAGGGGAATCACAATCATCATGCATCCTTAGTTCCAGAAAAATAAAGCCCATGTGATTAACCAGTTGTTAACTGTGACCTAAGACAAATCAAAACATAGGACAAAAAACCTAAGGATATGTAACTTTCCAACAAACCTAAGGATATGTAACTTTTAAGTACAACATTCCTGTCAATGGCTCTGAACACAGTAAAAGTTTCATAAACAACCCTTCCATATGGGACACATTTAATTCCACAGTCAGGTAGCCTGCCCACACTGAAAGTCTAATCACAGGACCAAAGTCTTTAACAAGCTGAGTTTCTATCAAGAGAGCAGGCAGAGCTATGTCCTCAGAAGTAGTTGTTGTTCTTTTTCAGTTGCTCGGTCGTGTCCAACTCTTTGCGACCCCATGGGCTGCAGCACGCCAGGCTTCCCTGTCCTTCACCATCTCCTGGAGCTTGCTCAGACTCATGTCCACTGAGTCAATGATGCCATCCAACCATCTCATCCTCTGTTGCCCACTTCTCCTCTTGCCTTCAGTCTTTCCTAGCATCAGGGTCTTTTCCAATGAGTCAGTTCTTCACATCAGGTGGCCAAAGTATTGGAGCTACAGCTTCAGCATCAGTCCTTCCAAAGAATATTCAGGGTTGATTTCCTTAAGATGGACTGGTTGGATCTCCTTGTTGTCCAAAGAACTCTCAAGAGTCTTCTCCAACACCACAGTTCAAAGCAGTTACCCTAAGTAATTTCACTGCATCTTAGGAAGAAGCAACCATTTCAATTCTGCAGGTTTGATGGACCCAGCACAAGACAATAACTGCACTCCTTCCTCTTTTTGGAGACCTACACATGCACGCATGAAGCACCTCTAATGATTTTTATTCCTCTGCCAGGAATCCCTAGTCCCCTGTCCCTTCACCAAGCAGTTTTGTTTGGAGGAAGCTCACCACTCCACCCTGCAAACCACAGTGTATCTCAGAGGTGGGATCAAGAGACGGCTGTGTCCTGATTTGGCTCAGGATGCTGCAGCAGGGAGGGGTGCAGTCAGGAGTGGTCATTAGGAACCTTCTGGAACATCTGGCCCCTCCTAGGAGGGAGGGAAAGGGGCAGGGCCTCCTTCTCAACTAGTCAGAGCACTGGACCCTGGAACACAGTCTTGACTTTTCGGGCTGTAACAGACCACCCCCCCATCCCATACTGTCCCACCACTGCTGGCCCCCAGCCTGGTCAGCTCTACTTGAAAAGGCCCTGCACACCCCGTGCCTGGCCATGTCCAATAGCTTCAGTTCATCACCACATCCTATGACCATATCCCATAGATATTCCCAGGACTTCTGCTTGACCTTGTCAAATTTCAAGCAGGAGTGGTCTTGACAGCATGTAGCTTCACCTTACAGGCATCTGGGACAAGTGAGCTAAGAGAGGATGTCACCGCCTGCCCTCAGACCCTCCAGGCACCAGTAAATCTGGACGCTGACATCCCCATTGGAGCATTTCTTTCTCTGCTATCATCCTAGACATCATGGCTATGACAAGCTACCAGGCTGTTTCGTGTATTTCTATTGTATAAGCAGTCTTAACTAATCTCACAGCAACTGGTAATTGGCCATCAAATGGAAGTTTGAGGTCCAACACCCCAGCAAATTGGGTATTCATGTTTGTGCTCACCCTTCTAGGCAATGATTTGTGTTGTGTTTTAGCAGAGTGGTGCATGTGTCAAGCAGAATGCGCTTTGCAGCTTTTAAAACCTGCACACCAAAAACTGCAGCAGAAACTGAGGAGTGAGACCATCTCGGAGGAAGAGCTAGTGGGGCTCATGAACAAGTTTGTGGAAGACACAAAGAATGGGGTGCACAGGAAGGAGGGCTGGCCCAATACCGCATATGGAGTGACAAAAATCGGAGTCATAGTCCTGTCCAGAATCCAGACCAGGAAACTGAGTGAGCAGAGAGGAGGGAACAAGATCCTCCTGAATGCCTGCTGCCCAGGGTGGATGAGAACCAACACAGCAGGCCCCAAGGCCCCCAAAAGCCCAGAAGAAGAAGCAGAGACCCTCGTGTACTTGGTCCTTTTGCCCTTGGATGCACAGGGGCCTCATGGAGAGTTTGTTTCTGAGAAAAAAGTTGTGCAATGGTGAGCTCACTCACAGCTCCACCCATGTGTCCATTTATATTGCTATCCCAGATTCACCAGACACTTACACTATCACAAATATCCCTATGCAAACAAAAGAAAGAAAAAAGAATCAAAGTATCCCTTTCAAGTTCTCACTGGGAAATGGCTGCTAATTTTGTGAAGCCTTTTGCGATGTCTTCTGTGATCTCAGGGGAGGAAAAGTGGGATGGATGATAAATAATAAAGAGAAATCAATAAATGAATAAACAGTTCTTTATAAATGTCCATTTGTGCAGATTGTTTATATGCTGAACCAGTTCAGAAGTTTTTTGGGTTTTTTTTAATATTTATTCATTTGGTGGCACCCGGTCTTCGTTACAACATGTGGGATCTTCTTTGCCACGTGCAAGATCTTTAGCTGTGGCACATGTACTCTTTGGTCGGGGCATGTGGGATCTAGTTTCCTAACCAAGGATCGAACCTGGGCCCCCCTGCATTGGGAGTGTGGAGTCTTAGCCACTGGACTACCAGGGAGACCCCCACCTTCCCTGGTGTAATATATTACATGTAATATATCAAACGGTAGGTCAAGAGAAAAGAGAGTAAAACTCAGATGTACAACCTTTATAGACAGGGTCGGTAGGAAATATTTTCAGCTTTTCAGGTTGAAATGGCCTCTGTGGGAACTGCTCAGAGCCACCCTTATACTATGAAGGTAGCCAGAGACAATATATAAGTCAACGGCCGTGGCCACATTGGGCCTGCCAGCCATTCTCTCAATTTTTCTGTTAGAAATTTTACAAGACAAACACCTGAAAACAGAGAGTTCAGGCTCTACCACCTTCCTGCATGACTTTGAGCCAAATGTGTCCTTCAACTGTAAAATGGGGGTAATGGGATAGGAGTGCTGCACAGATTAATTTTCTGGATATAGGTGACAGTGCTGAAAAGAAGTTAGAAGCACCAGGTGTCCTATATCATGAGTCCCTGTAAGAGGGGCCCGGCTGCACCCGGGGTGATGACGAGAAGCTTCGTGCTGCCCAGAACCACACCCGGCTCCCCCAAGGCCCCAGGGATTGCCCACCACACTCCTTCCCCTCACAAAGCACTCCATGTTGTATAGATGCCTCTACAGTCACGTTTACTTGTCACTTCCCATGTATGATTTTCAACCCCGGGAAAGTGGAAAGTGACAGCCCCTGAAAGCAAGTGTGGAACCCTTATCTGAAGAGTAAGGTCTGCTTTACAATTGTTACCCCTCAACTAAGCTGTTACTTTGCTCCCTGTGATTATGTTTTTCTAAACATACACCAGAGGACCATCAATGCCTAAATCAACATCACAGCATCTTCTCAGCTAGTTTTGAAGTATACACTGGAATCACAAAGATCTTTTCTTTCTTAATTATGTAAAATAATACTATATACACCACTTAATAACTATGATACAGGACAATACCAGAACAAAGGCACTTTTAGCAATCCTAAGGATGAGGGAACCATTAAATCATAAGTTCTGGTGAAGTTAATGACTTTGCACTCAATAGAAGCTTCATAAACAACTGTCCCGCCTGAAAGCATACCGGGAATGGCACACAGTTAGGAACCCTCCCTACTCTGAAAGTCTAATCATAGGGTCATTTTTTTCTAACTCTGTCACGAGTCTTTTAAATGAGCAACAAGAGCTATGTCTTCAGAAGCAATTACACTAAGTAATTTCATTCCATCTTAGGAAATAGCAACCATTGCCATTCTGCCATGGATAATGGTCCCAGCAGATAATAATTACTACTTCCTTTTTAATCTGTTCAGGGCTCTTTTTTTTTTTTTCTTCCATGCAAGAAAATGGTTTTTGCTTATCTACCAGGAATCCCTAATCACCACCCCACCCTCCACCCCGACCCTTCAATAGCAGTTTTCCTTGGAGGAAGCAAACTTCTTTGCCTTTGTAAACCACTGTGTTTCTCAGAGATGGTATTAAAGGAGGGCTATGTCTGGACTTGGCTCACAGAGCAGCATCAGGAATGGGGTGGACCCAGTAACTGATCATTAGAAGCCTTCTGGTACATTTGGCCTTTCCTTGCAGGGAAAGAAGGAGGTAGCAGATGGGGTCTGGAGTAATCATAACCAGGGAAAAGAACCTACTGTAGGACACAGGTGACCCAATTCCAGGGTAGAGCCCGGGTGAGGTGCCAATAGCCATTGTTGGCACTTATTCAAGCAGCAAACCAATGCATCCCAGAACTCTGATGGCAGTCACTCACAATACAAGAATCTCTGTGGGTCCCAACTGCCCTGCTCTGTGGCTCCATAAAAGTGCAGGGGGTCAGGCGGAAGGTCTAGTGTCAGGGATGACATGTGAGGGACAAAGTGAACTTGCAGCCCAGGCTGAGTCTGAGCAGAGTGAAGTTAACACTCACAGGCACCTGCACGGGCAGCACCATGGAGATAGCCAGGGGCCTCTGTCTGCAGTCCACATGACACAAGAACCCATAGGCCCCGTGGGCTTCAGCACCTCGGCTCTCTGAGCAAGGATTCCGGTGTGGGGAGAAGGGAATACACACACTTAAAGGGATGAGAACCAGCTAGGGCCAGACCCTCAAGGCTTCTGTCGCAGGAACTTGGGATCAGCCCCTGCTCCCAGTAGTGCAGTGATGGTCATGGAGCAGAGTGGAAGGCCCACCTCACTCCAGCTGTACCTCTAGAATGTTCATCTCCAGCCACACTCAATACCAAAGTGAGAGACGCCAGCATACGCTGAAGAAAAATGTGACTTATGTCCACCTAATTCCAGCCCTCCCATTTAAGGCATTGGGCGCACATAGCCTACACAGGGATACTCCCACATAAGAACATTACTTCAAGACTATAGTACATAACTGTATACCTGATTGACAGAGGCAGAGAACATTAACCAAAGTGAAAAAGGCAGAAGAAATACTCTCAACTAAAACAGCAAGAAAAACCCCAGAAAAAAATAATGAAGCATAAATAAACAATTTTCCAGATAGAGAGTTCAAGGCATTGGTTATAAAAATGTTAACTGAATTAGGGAAAGAAAAGATCTACTGAAAAAAATGTCACATGCAGATAGAAAATATAAGGGCTTCCCTAGTGGCTCAGATGGTAAAGAATCTGCCTGCAATGCAGGAGACCCAAGTTTGGTATATAAAAAGACCCAATCAGAAATGAATTATTCAATAGCTGAAATAAAAATACAGTAAAGGAATGATTAGAAGACTATGTGATACAGAAGAAAATATAACTTATCTGGAAGACAGAATAATGGAAATCACCCAATCAGAACAGTAACAAGAGACACAAATTTTAGGGAATTCCCTAGCAGTCCAATGGTTAGGATTCCACACATCCACTGCAGAGGGCATGGGTTTGATTCTGCATGCCTCAAAGTACAGTCAAAAGAGAAAGAAGAAGAAAGAAACACAAATTTTTAAAAATGAAAACAGTTTAAGAGGTTTTTGAGGTAACATTAAGCATACAAACATTTACATTATAAGGATCCCAGAAGGAAAAGAGACAAAGAAGGGGATGGCAACTGTTTTTGATGAAGTTATTGTTGAAAATATCTTGAATTTGAGGAAGGAAACAGACATCCACTTACAGGAAGTACAGAGGGCTCCATGTAAGATAAACGACACCATACCAAAACATATCAGAATTAAGAGAGCACTAGTAAAGATAAGAAAATTCTAAAGTCAGCAAGAGAATAAAAAGAGTTTTATACAAGAGAACCTCCATAGGGCTATCAGCTGATTTCTCAGTAGAAATATTGCAGGTCATAAGGGAGTAGCATGACATATTCAAAGTGCTAAAAGTGGAAAAATCCGCAACCTAGGATACCCAGAAAGGTTATCACTTAGAGTAGGAGAGATAAAGAACTTCTCAGATAAGCAAAAACTAAGGAAGTTCATCAAGAGTAAACCCACTCTTTAAGAAATGTTGAAGGGACTTCCCTACATGGAATGGAAGTATGAATATTTAGGAAAGAAAAAATCCCACTAGAAAAGGCAAATACATAGTAAACACTGGGGATCAACCACTGAAATAAGCTAGTATGAAGATGAGAAAACAAAAAATTGTAAAACAAATTATAAATACTACACATATTAAGGGATAAGCATGAAGATGTAAAATATGACATCAAAAAAGTGGGGAAGGGAAGTAAAAATATAGATCTTTTATAATGTATTTGAACTTAAATGACTGCCAGCTTTATTATAGGTAAACATATATGAACCCCATGATTATCACAAATGAAAAACCTACAACAGACAGTTTTCATTCCAATCCCAAAGAAACACAATACCATAGAATGTTATAAATACCACACAGTTGCACTCATTTCACACAATAGTAAAGTAATGCTCAAAATTCTCCAAGCCAGGCTTCAATGGTACATGGACCAAAAACTTCCAGATGTTCAAGCTGGTTTTAGAAAAGGCAGAGGAACCAGAGATCAAATTGCCAACATCTGCTGGATCATAGAAACTGCAAGAGAATTGCAGAAAAACATTTGCTTCTGCTTCACTGATGCCTTTGACTGTGTGGATCAAACTTTGGAAAATTCTGAAAGAGATGGGAATACCAGACCACCTGACCTGCCTCCTGAGAAACCTGTATGCAGGTCAAGAAGCAACAGTTAGAACTGGACATGGAACAACAGACTGGTTCCAAATTGGGAAAGGAGTACGTCAAAGCTGTATATTATCACCCTACTTATTTAACTTCTAGAAGAGTACATCATGTGAAATGCTAGACTGGATAAAGAACAAACTAGAATCAAGACTCCTGGGAGAAATATCAACAACCTCAGATATGCAGATGACACCACACTTATGACAGAAAGCGAAGAGGAACTGAAGAGCCTCTTGATGAAAGCGAAAGAGAGAGTGAAAAACTTCAACATTCAGAAAAAGTGAGAAATAGATTTAAGGGGCTAGATCTGATAGACAGAGAGCCTCATGAATTATGGACGGAGGTTCGTGACATTGTACAGGAGATAGGGATCAAGACTATCCCCATGGAAAAGAAATGCAAAAAGGCAAAATGGTTGTCTGAGGCAGCCTTACAAATAGCTGTGAGAAGAAGAGAAGCGAAAAGCAAAGGAGAAGAGGAAAGATATTCCCATTTGAATGCAGAGTTCCAAAGAATAGCCAGGAGAGATAAGAAAGCCTTCCTCAGCGATCAATGCAAAGAAATAGAGGAATACAACAGAATGGGAAAGACTAGAGATCTCTTCAAGAAAATTAGAGATATCAAGGGAACATTTCAGGCAAAGATGGGTTTGATAAAGGACAGAAATGGTACGGACCTAACAGAAGCATAAGATATTAAGAAGAGGTGGCAAGAATACACAGAAGAACTGTACAAAAAAGATCTTCACGACCCATATAATCACAATGGTGTAATCACTCACCTAGAGCCAGACATCCTGGAATGTGAAGTCAAGTGGGCCTTCACTACGAGCAAAGCTAGTGGATGTGATGGAATTCCAGTTGAGCTATTTCAAATCCTAATAGATGATGCTGTGAAAGTGCTGCACTCAATATGCCAGCAAATTTGGAGAACTCAGCAGTGGCCACAGGACTGGAAAAGGTCCGTTTTCATTCCAATCCCTAAGAAAGGCAATCCCAAAGAATGCTCAAACAACTGCACAATTGCACTCATCTCTCACGCTAGTAAAGTAATGCTCAAAATTCTCCAAGCCAGGCTTCAGCAAAACGTGAACCAAGAACTTCCAGATGTTCAAGCTGATTTAAGAAAAGGCAGAGGAACCAGAGAACAAATTGTCAATATCCACTGGATCATCGAAAAAGCAAGAGAGTTCCAGAAAAACATCCATTTCTGCTTTATTGACTACGCCAAAGCCTTTGACTGTGTGGATCACAACAAACTGTGAAAAATTCTGAAAGAGATGGGAATACCAGACCACCTGACCTGCCTCTTGAGAAACCTGTATGCAGGTCAGGGAGCAACAGTTAGAACTGGACATGGAACAACAGACTAGTTCCAAATAGGAAAAGGAGTACGTCAAGGCTGTATATTGTCACCCTGATTATTTAACTTATATGCAGAGTACATCATGAGAAACGCTGGGCTGGAAGTAGCACAAGCTGGAATCAAGATTGCCAGGAGAAATATCAATAAGCTCAGATATGCAGATGACACCACCCTTATGGCAGAGAGTGAAGAGGAACTAAAAAGCCTCTTGATGAAAGTGAAAGAGGAGAGTGAAAAAGCTGGCTTAAAGCTTAACATTCAGAAAACTAAGATCATGGCATCTGGTCCCATCACCTCATGGGAAATAGATGGGGAGACAGTGGAAACAGTGTCAGACTTTATTTTAGGGGGGCTCCAAAATCACTGCAGATGGTGATTGCAGCCATGAAATTAAAAGATGCTTACTCCTTGTAGGAAAATTTATGACCAACCTAGACAGCATATTAAAAAGCAGAGACATTACTTTGCCAACAAAGGTCCGTCTAGTCAAGGCTATGGTTTTTTCAGTGGTCATGTATGGATGTGAGAGTTGGACTGTAAAGAAAGCTGAGCACCAAAAAATTGATGCTTTTGAACTGTGGTGTTGGAGAAGACTCTTGAGAGTCCCTTGGACTGCAAGGAAATCCAACCAGTCCATCCTAAAGAGATCAGTCCTGGGTGTTCATTGGAAGGACTGATGCTGAAGCTGAAACTCCAGTACTTTGGCCACCTCATGCGAAGAGTTGACTCATTGGAAAAGACCCTGAAGCTGGGCGGGATTGGGGGCAGGAGGAGGAGGGGACGACAGAAGATGAGATGGATGGATGGCATCACTGACTCGATGGGCATGAGTTTGAGTCAACTCCGGGAGTTGGTGATGGACAGGGAGGCCTGGCGTGCTGCAATTCATGGGGTCGCAAAGAGTCAGACACGACTGAGTGACTGAACTGAACTAAACTGAGCTGAAGGTCATGGCATCTGGCCCCATCACTTCATGGCAAATAGATGGGGAAACAATGGAAACACTGACAGACTTTATTTTCTTGGGCTCCAAAATCACTGCAGATGGTGACTGCAGCCATGAAATTAAAAGACACCTGCTCCTTGGAAGAAAAGCTATGACCAACCTGTGCTTAGTTGCTCAGTTGTGTCCAATTCTTTGCAACCGCATGGGCCCATCAGGCCTCTCTGTCCACGGGGATTCTCCAGGCAAGAATACTGGAGTGGGTTGCCATGCCATCCTCCAGGATGACAAACCTAGACAGCTTATTAAAAAACAGAGACCTTACTTTGCTGACAAATGTCCGTCTAGTCAAAGCTATGGTTTTTCCAGTAGTCATGTATGGATGTTAGATTTGGACTATAAAAAAAGCTGAACACAAAAGAATTGATGCTTTTGAACTGCGGTGTTGGAGAAGACTCTTGAGAGTTCTTTGGACTGCAAGGAGATCCAACCAGTCCATCCTAAAGGAGACCAGTCCTGAATATTCATTGGAAGGACTGATGCTGAGGCTGAAACTCCAATACTTTGGCTACTTGATGAGAAGAGTTGACTCATTGAAAAAGACCCTGATGCTGGGAAAGACTGAAGGCAGGAGGAGGAGGGGACAACAGAGGGGATAAGACAGTTGGATGACACCATTGATTCAATGGACATGAGTTTGAGCAAGCTTCAGAAGTTGATGATGGACAGGGAGGCCTAGCGTCCTGCCGTCCATGGGGTTGCAAAGAGTCGGACACAATTGAGTGACTGAGCTGAACTGCAGGGTATTGTGGTAATGCTTTAACAAGGGTTATCTTTTCCACATGGAAATGCACATATCTCCCACTAATAGGCTCAACAGACATTTCACCATGAGTATGCAGAGAGAAAGTAGTGATTTACCAAAGAAAGAAGAAATTAGAAAATGTTTTCAGGTAGAAAATTTTGTATTTAGCTGGAAATGATGCTGAGTAAGTTGGATGATCAAAAGAGTGACAGAATGTCATTGAATAAGGGTCATGGGAACTAAGTCCTCAAATCGACAAAAGTTCCAGAGCACTGAGTAGGGCAGCATTTTTTGAGCATGTACTAAGTGTTATATATTTCCTTCTGCTTTAAGTTCAGGTCCTGATACCTGAAATTTGGGGCTTTTTAAAAACTGTTTTCTAATTGATGGCTGATTTTCTGGTATGCCTTAACTTTATCTTGCACACAACTTGGTTTTGTGGAGTTGGCCCTGATTTGGAGAAATCAGAGTGTAAATCTAGAATGAAGTATTGCCTGTAGAGCTAAATACACAAGGTACAGTTCTTTTGTGCCCAAAACTAATATTTGAGACATCCAAAAACTAGAAGATCTTCCAGATGCCAACCAACTCCAAAGACTAAAGACTGCAAGTAGATCCAACCAGTCCATCCTAAAGGAAATCAGTCCTGAATATTCATTGGAAGGACTGTTGCTGAAGATGAAACTCCAATACCTTGGCTATCTGATGCAAAGAACTGACTCATTGGAAAGGACCCTGATGCTGGAAAAGATTGAAGGCAGGAGGAGAAGGGGATGACAGAGGATGAGATGGTTGGATGGCATCACTGACTCAATGGACACAAGTTTGAGTAAGTTCCAGGAGTTGGTGACAGACAGGGAGGCCTGGTATGCTGCACTCCACAGACTCGCAAAGTCACAAAGACACAACTGAGTGAATGAATTGAACTGAAAGGCTAGAAAACTAGGACACAATTAGGAGAGTTAGTGGGGAAACTGCCTAACCAGGGAAGTGGATGTTAATATCAATATCTAACTTTTACCCAACGCTTACTAGATGTGTCTTTTTAGACATATTTACACAGATTCTTGTTTAGTCTTCCTCATATCACTTCCATGAGCTGGCACTATTATAACCCCTATTTTACAGAAGAGGAAACAGGCTTCAACTGTAATAGAATGGTAAATAAATTTATGAAACTGAATGCAAGAGGTCTGTGGGCTGATGCCTACCATCATTCATGTTTTAGTGATCCACAGTTTAAGACTTGTGGTCCATTGCAGGGGCCTGGGGGTTCCATCCCTCTTGGAGGAACTAAGCTCCCACAAGAGTAAACAGCAGGCAAGGTCAAAACCATGTGACTAGGATTTATCAGAAAGAGTGAAAGGGCACCATCTAGTGACCCTCTTGGTGGCTGAAAGTATGTTTGTTTTTAATAAGAGAACTGAACTGAACTGCTGCTGCTGCTGATGCTAAGTCGCTTCAGTTGTGTCCGAACCCTCTGTGACCCCATAGACAGCAGTCCACCAGGCTCCCCCATCCCTGGCATTCTCCAGGCAAGAACACTGGAGTGGGTTGCCATTTCCTTCTCCAAAGCATGAAAGTGAAAATTGAAAGTGAAGTCGCTCAGTCGTGTCCGACTCTTAGCCACCCCATGGACTGCAGACCACCAGGCTCCTCCGTCCATGGAACTCTCAAGGCAAGAGTACTGGAGTGGGGTGCCATTGCCTTCTCTGATTCATTGTAAAAGTCCCTGATGCTGGGAAAGATTGAGGGCAGAAAGGGAAGGGCGTCAGATGATGAGATGGCTGGATGGCATCACCAATGCAATGAACATGAACTTGGGAAAACTCCAGGAGATGGTGAGAGACAGGGAGACCTGGTGTGCTGCAGTCCATGGGGTCTCAAAGAGTCAGACACGACTGGGCAACTGACCAACAACAAATTCAAGACACACAGACAAACAATACAACACTGATGAACCACTGCACAGCTTAAGGGCCTTAAATTTTTCACTTATTTTAAATAAATACAACCACATTGATTAAAAATCAAAATGATCAGAAAAGTATATATACAGTGAAATGTCAGTCTTCCTATCCCCCAGCTACTCACTTCTTCCAAACACACCAGTCTGTTATGTGCCCCTTTAGACATACTATATTTAAATATTTTTTACACAAAATGGTAGAGTAATACAGTAGTATAACACCTCCTCCCCAAGAGATCCACTCCCTAATGCCTAGAACCTAAGAATAGGTTATGTTACATGACAAAAAAGGATTTTGCAGATGTCATTAATGTTAATAAGCATTTTAAGATGGGGACATTATCCTGAATTATTCAGGTAGGGCAGTGTCATCATATTAATCCTTAAAGATGAAAACCTTCTCAGCCTGTAGTCAGAAGAAAAGGTGACTATGGAAGGATAGTCAGAGATGTAATGTTGCTTGCATTGAAGATATAGGAAGCCAAGGAATGCAGTCAGCCCCTAGAAACTGGAAAAAAGCAAAAAATAAAAATAAAAAATTTCTTCTTAAAACCTCCAAAATGGAATGTAGCCTGGGTGACACCTGGAATTTAGCCCAATCAAGACTTGCATCTTGACTTGGATCAAGACCATCCCCAAGAAAAATGCAAAAAGGCAAAATGGCTATCTGAGGAGGCCTTACAAATAACTGTGAAAAGAAGAGAAGTGAAAAGCAAAGGAGAAAAGGAAAGATATTCCCATCTGAATGCAGAGTTCCAAAGAATAGCCAGGAGAGATAAGAAAGCCTTCCTCAGCGATCAATGTAAAGAAATAGAGGAATACAATAGAACGGGAAAGACTAGAGATCTCTTCAAGAAAATGAGAGATACCAAGGGAACATTTCATGCAAAGATGGGTTTGATAAAGGACAGAAATCATACAGACCTAACAGAAGCAGAAGATATTAAGAAGAGGAGGCAAGAATACACAGAAGAACTGTACAAAAAAGATCTTCATGACCCAGATAATCACAATGGTGTGATCACTCACCTAGAGCCAGACATCCTGGAATGTGAAGTCAAGTGGGCCTTAGTAAGCATCACTATGAACAAAGCTAGTGGATGTGATGGAATTCCAGTTGAGCTATTTCAGATCCTGAAAGATGATGCTGTGGAAGTGCTGCACTCAATATGCCAGCAAATTTGGAGAACTCAGCAGTGGCCACAGGACTGGAAAAGGTCCGTTTTCATTCCAATCCCTAAGAAAGGCAATGCCAAAGAATGTTCAAACTACCTCACAATTGCACTCATCTCACATGCTAGTAAAGTAATGCTCAAAATTCTCCAAGCCAGGCTTCAGCAATACGTGAACAGTGAACTTCCAGATGGTCAAGCTGGATTTAGAAAAGGCAGAGGAACCAGAGAACAAATTGCTAACATCTGCTGAATCATCAAAAAAGCAAGAGAGTTCCAGAAAAACATCCATTTCTGCTTTATTGACTATGCCAAAGCCTTCGACTGTGTGGATCACAACAAACTGTGGAAAATTCTGAAAGAGATGGGAATACCAGACCACCTGACCTGCCTCTTGAGAAACCTGTATGCAGGTCAGGAAGCAAGTTAGAACTGGACATGGAAAAACAGACTGGTTCCAAATGGGGAAAGGAGTACAGCAAGGCTGTATATTGTCACCCTGATCATTTAACTTATATGCAGAGTACATCATGAGAAATGCTGGGCTGGATGAAGCACAAGCTGGAATCAAGATTGCCAGGAGAAATATCAATAATCTCGGATATCCAGATGACATCAACCTTATGGCAGAAAGTGAAGAAGAACTAAAGAGTCTCTTGATGAAAGTGAAAGAGGAGAGTGAAAAAGTTGGCTTAAAGCTTAACATTCAGAAAACTAAGATCATGGCACCCAGTCCCATCACTTCATTGCAAATACATGGGGAAACAGTGGAAACAGTGGCTGACTTTATTTTGGGGGGCTCCAAAATCACTGCAGATGTTGACTGCAGCCATGAAATTAAGACACTTACCTCTTGGAAGGAAAGTTATGACCAACCTAGACAGCACATTTAAAAGCAGGGACATTACTTTGTCAACAAAAGTCTGTCTAGTCAAGGCTATGGTTTTTCCAGTAGTCATGTATAGATGGATGAGAGTTGGACTATAAAGAAAACTGAGTGCCAAAGAATTGATGCTTTTGAACTGTGGGGTTGGAGAAGACTCCTGAGAATCCCTTGTACTGCAAGGAGATCCAACCAGTCCATCCTAAAGCAGACCAGTCCTGGGTGTTCATTGGAAGGACTGATGCTGAAGCTGAAACTCTAATACTTTGGCCACCTGATGTGAAGAGCTGATTCATTTAAAAAGACCCTGATGCTGGGAAAGATTGAGGGCAGGAGGAGAAGGGGATGACAGAGGATGAGATGGTTGGATGGCATCACCGACTCAATGGACATGAGCTTGGGTAAACTCTGGGAGTTGATGATGGGCAGGGAGGCCTGGTGTGCTGCAGTCCATGGGGTCGCAAAGAGTTGGACACAACTGAGTGACTGAACTGAACTGAGACTTGCATCAGAACTGTAAGATAATAAATTTACATTGTATTAAGCCACTAAGTTTGCAACAAACTACTGCAGCAGCAACAGAAACTAATATACACTCTATTTGGTACCACACTTTTGAGGTAAGAGATTTACAGACCCTGGACTGAGCAGCTGCAGTTGGTCTCCTGCTGATGCTGTGAGATGCATGCCAACAGAAGCACTGGACCCTGACTGGGTGCTTTCTTGTGGATTTTCTGGTCAGATACATGCTCAGAGAAGGCCCTCAGTCTAGGGGAAGGGCAAAAGGAGGAAACAACACCAGCTGGAATCCATCTTGGCTGAGAGATGTGCACCCACATCAGGACAAAATAGGGGATGACTGACCGGAAAAAAATCTGGAAAACTGCCCTGAAGTAAGCAACTTAAGCCACCCCTATGGGACACAACTCATTCGAAGTTTGCCTGTGTGCTCTTTCACATGGATTTTGTTTTTTCTACAAGTATTTTTCTTGTAACAAATACTTTTATCTTTTTCACATCTTGGTCTCTTTGCTAAATTCTTTCTTCAGAGGAGACAAGAACTGAGTCCTTCTTCCAGCTTTTCACTGCAGGAATTACTTTTCTCATTTAATATATATTGAAGTCTCTTCTCTTTTACTACCTTTAGAGCTGCCATATTCTTTTTGAGACATTCCCTGGTGACTCAGATGGTAAGGAATCTGCCTGTAACACAGGAGACCCAGGTTCTATCCCTGGGTCAAGAAGATCCCCTGGAGAAAGAAATGACAAGACACTCCAGTATTCTTGCCTGGAGAATTCCACATATTCTTTTTCAGTTCAGTTCAGTTCAGTTGCTCAGTTGTGTCCAACTCTTTGTGACCCCATGGACTGCAGCACACCAGGTCTCCCTGTCTATCACTAACTCCCAGAGCTTGCTCAAACTCAAGTCCATAGAGTCAGCGATACCATCCAATCATCTTATCCCCTCTACCATCCCCTTCTCCTCCTGCCTTCAATCTTTTCCAGCATCAGGGTCTTTTCCAATGAGTCAGTTCTTCCCATCAGGTGACCAAAGTATTGGAGCTTCAGCTTCAACATCAATCCTTCCAATGAAAACCCAGGACTGATCTCCTTTAGGATGGACTGGTTGGATCTCCTTGCAGTCCAAGGACTCTCAAGAGTCTTTTCCAACCCCACAGTTCAAGGCATCAATTCTTCAGCGCTCAGCTTTCTTTATAGTCCAACTCTCACATCCGTACATGACCACTGGAAAAACCACAGTTTTGACTAGATGGACATTTGTCAGCAAAGTAATGTCTCTGCTTTTTAATATGCTATCTAGGTTGGTCATAGCTTTTCTTCCAAGGAGTAAGCATCTTTTAATTTCATGGCTGCAGTCAACATCTGCAGTGATTTTGGAGCCCCAAAAATAAAGTCTGCCACAGTTTCCATTGTTTTCCTAAGGCCCACTTGACTTCCCATTCTAGGATGTCTGGTTCTAGGTGAGTGATCACACCATCACGGCTATCTGCGTCTAAAGATCTTTTTTGTATAGTTCTTCTGTGTATTCTTGTCACCTCTTCTTAATATCTTCTACTTCTGTTAGGTCCATACCATTTCTGTCCTTTATTGAGCCCATCTTTGCATGAAATGTTCCCTTGGTATCTCTCATTTTCTTGAAGAGATCTCTAGTCTTCCCCATCCTGTTGTTTTCCTCTATTTCTTTGCATTAATCACTGAGGAAGGCTTTCTTATCTCTCCTTGCTATTCTTTGGAACTCTGCATTCAGATGGGTATATCTTTCCTTTTCTCCTTTGCTTTTTGATTCTCTTCTTTTCTCAGCTATTTGTAAGGCCTCCTCAGACAACCATTTTGCCTTTTTGCATTTCTTTTTCTTGGGGATGGTTTTGATCACTGCCTCCTGTACAATGTCACGAATCTCCATCCATAGTTGTTCAGGCACTCTGTCTATCAGATCTAAACCCTTGAATCTATTTGTCACTTCCACTGTATAATCATTAAGGGATTTGATTTAGGTCATACCTGAACGGTCTTAGTGGTTTTCCCTACTTTCTTCAATTTAAGTCTGAATTTGGCAATAAGGAGTTCATGATCAGAGCCACAGTCAGCTCCTGGTCTTGTTTTTGCTGACTGTATAGAACTTCTATACAGTTTCTTCTATACTAATCAGCATAGTTTTATTTCAAAATAATGATGTAATCATTCTTGAAGCATGTGTAGATATTACCCTGTAACTGTATAATTCTTCAGGATTCAAGTTATAAGACTGACTAGTGATTGCTAGTATACAATTGCTAAACTCTTTTTCAAAAGTTGAGTTTTTGCCTTAAATGCACAAACTTTTAAAATATATGTATACATGCAAAGTAAACCAAAATCTCAGAAACAAAGACCTGATTGAAAGGAAGAGGCATTAATTTGGGATTTGTTAGGACTGCAGCCAGGAGACACAGATTCAAGAAGTACTTGAATTGTGTGCTTATAAAGGCAAAAATAGTAAGGCTGCAGTTACATAAGCCATTCGTTAAGAATTATGGTTGGAGCTGGGAAAAAAAAATAAAGGTGTTTGTTAATCAAGGATTGGTTTGGGTCTGAAATGGTTACAAATATGCAAGGGGAAACCTTGAGACAAAACTGTAGCTAGCAGATGTATCCTTTATTTGATGCCATTCAGAAAGTTTCATTTCTCAATGTTGTGGTGATATATTTGAGCCCAGATGCTCAATGCCTGCCCAACCCCATTTTGGTTGTGTTAACTGTGATTACTCCACTATGACTCACATCTGTCATCAACAAACAGATATAAAATGTATTTTCAGTACTTCCCTGATGGTCCAGCAGTGAAGACTCCAAGCTTCCCATGTGGAGGGCATGAGTTCAATCCCTTGTTAAGGAAGTTCCACATGCCACACAGGAGGAAAAAAAATTCTTCAGGTTTAGTGTTCAAATGTTTTAAAGGTGTGGGGGGAGCAGAGTTCACCTAATTTTTAACTAATGATTGACTCAAATTATTTTGGGACTAACTGTCAGTCTGGGGAGTCAGACAACTTTCCCCCTGGTAGTAGTGAGCCAAGCCTGTTCCATGATCCCTGACCCCTATTCATACTCTTTGTAGTCTCCTCCCACACAGGACCAGAAGTGGCCTGTGTGACCAATATCCATGGCAAAGTAAGAGCATGTAATTTATGAAACTAGGTAATAAAAGACCTCACTTCATAGCAAATAGATGAGGGGGGGGAATGGAAACAGTGATAGACTTTATTTTCTTGGGCTCGAAAATCCCTACAGACAGTGACTGCAGCCACAAAATTAAAAGATGATTGCTCCTTGGAAGAAAAGCTATGACAACTCTAGGCAATGTATTAAAAAGCAGAGACATAACTTTGCTGACAAAGGTTTGTATAGTCAAAGCTACGGTTTTTCCAGTAGTCATGTACGGATGTGAGATTCGGACCATAAAGAAGGTTGGGCACCAAAGAACTGATGCTTTTGAATAGTGGTGCTGGAGAAGACTCTTGAGAGTTCCTTGGACAGCAAGGAGATCAAACCAGTCAATCCTAAAGGAAATTAAACTTGAATATTCATTGGAAGGACTAATACTGAAGCTGAAGCTCCAAAACTCTGGCCACCTAATGTGAAGAACTGACTCACTGGAAAAGACCCTGAAACTGGGAAAGATTGAAGGCAGGAGGTGGGGGCAGCAGAGGATGAGATGGGTGGATGGCATGACCAATCAAATGGACAAAAGTGTGAGCAAGCTCTGGGAGATGGTGAAGGACAAGGAAGTCTGGTGAGCTGCAGTCCATGGGGTTGCAAAGAGTTGGACACAACTGATCAGCTGAACAACAACAACAAAAGGTAGTTTAGCTTCTGTCTTTCTCACTGTCCCTGGATCACCCACTCTGGAGGAAGCCAGCAGCTACATCTTGAGGATGCCCAAGGAGCCTACAGAAAGGTCCACTTGGATAAGAAGTGAAGCCTCCAACTAAGAGCCATAGGAGCCAATAACCTTGGAAGGGATCCTCCAGCTGAGGTCAGGCCTTTAGAAGACTGTACCCCAGCTGGCATCTTGACTGCAACCTCATGAGCCTTGAGCCAGAACTACACAGCTAAGCCATTACCAAATTCCTCAACTATGGAAACTATGGGAAAACAAATGTTTCTTGATTTAATCACTAGGTTTGAGTAATTTGTTACAGAGCAAAAAGTTACTAACACACAGGTTTAATTTTAAAAACGAAATTGGCTATATCTGAAAACATCTGTTTAGATAAGCTTCACAGGTGCCTCAGTATTAAAGAACCCACCTGCCAAGCAGGAGACCTGGGTTCGATCCCCAAGTTGGGAAGATCCCCTGGAGATCTTGGCAACCCACTCCAGCATTCTTGCCTGGGAAATCTTATGAACAGAGGACACTGGTGGTTGCAAAAGAGCTGGACACGACTTAGTGACTAAATAACAACAATAACAACAAAAATAAATTACTTGAGGTATTGAAGACTTTCACAGCTTCACAGATTAGATATTTCAAAACATAGTTTACATCAGCCATTTCTTAGTACTGTAAAACAAAATTTTTAAATTAAACATATGAAAAAATAGAATGTTGAAATGTTTTACTTGGTGAAATTCTGAAAGTTTGACAATTTTTATAACTGCTTATAATTTTTAAAAACTGACTTCTAAAGTCATAGTCTACAATGCCTACTGCATCAATTTTATTATGTTCAATTAATACCTTTAGGAATAAACATTTCTATGAACAAAAATTCATTATAAAATTCCATCAAAAATCACACTTGCTAAATGTAAAGTTCAAAACCCGATAAGATACTACAAGACAAATAAACCTTGAAACATAATGTTAAGTGGAAGAAGTTACTCACAAAAGAGCACATATCTTATGATTCCATTCATATGAAATGTTCTACAGAAACACAACTACAAACAGAAAATAGGTCAGTGGTTGCCTAGGGCTGGGGGGGAAGGATGTAACTCCTAATGGGTATGGGGCATTGGGGGGTCATGAAGCTATTACAAAACTGTGGTGATGGTTGCACAATTCTGTGAACATATTAAAACCATTGAATTGTATGCTTTATATGGGTGCATTGTTCAGTATGTGAATTACCACTTAATAAAGCTGGAGGTTTTTTTAAAGGGAATGTTCAAAGGATGAAATGCTAAATAGCAGAAGATAAATATATCTTTTGACAGCAGCACAAAGATTCCTTCTCAAGGAATATAAAGTCTCTGGAAAATGATTGCTAAAGAATCTTCTCTTCTGTAGACCTCTGATAACTGGGAATACCCATCATCAGTTAAAACAGAGAGGAGCAGAAAGCAGTGAGACAGCTGTGAGAACACATCAGTGTGGCTCCCAAGATAATTTCAAGTCATCTTTCAAAAGGGGTCCCCAAGCTTAGCTCTACAGTATAGCAAACCTCCTGTTATAATAAAATCAGTTGCATTGTTAAATGCTGAGAGCAGGAACTCCATTAAAGATTAGCTATCACTTTTTTTAAAAGCCAAGAAGGGAGGGAAGGAAAAAAGTTTTAACAAACCAATAAAGCTTTAGTTTGAGACATTTAACATAAGGTAACAAATAACAGAAAAGATATTACATATACTTTCTATGATAGAATAAAGTATGACTATAAAAGCAAATTACAGCAAAAGAAAACTAAATGTTTAAATTGTAGGCAAGAATCCTTATTTGTGATAAGGGTTGATCAGAACCAAGTCATTGATTAGACTAATTGAAATGAATCCACAGAAAGGTTAAAGTTACTGTAGTAGGTTGGATAGTGGCCACACAAAACTCATGTCTACCCTCCACTTCAGAATGTGACTCTGGAACTAGTGTCTTTGCAGATGTAATTAGTTTCAGTGAGGTCAGGCTGGGTTAGGGCGTGTCCTAAATCCAAAGAGTGGAGTTCTCAGAAGAAGGGGAGAGGACACACAGAGATACATGGGAAAGAAGGCCATATGAGGATGGGGACAGGGATAAAAGAGATCCAGGCCACAAGCCAAGGAATTTTAAGGAGTGCTGCCAACTACCAGAAGCTGGAAGAGACCAGGAAGGATTCTTTACTAGAGCTTTGAGAGGGACTAGGGCCCTAACAACACCTTGAGACAGGTCTTCTGGCCTCCATAAACGTGATAAAATTAGTTCCTGTTGTTTAAGCCAAGGAGTTGGTGGTGCTTCAGTATGAGACAAGGAACAGCTACAGTTGCCATGAAGTGTAGCCACCAGACCACCAGAGGGCACTGTCTACCACCAAAAAGAGTGAAGTCGCTCAGTTGCATCCAACTGATTTTTCAAGCAAGAGTACTGGAGTGGTTGCCACACCAAATGTGGACCCAATATACTTCGCCAGGTTGATAGAGAAACACATATAGTGTTCTGTTCAAGTATAACTTGTACCTTTCCAATGATGGTAAGCAAGTTAAAATGTATCCTTTAAATAATTTACAACTTTAATCAACTTTCTGGATAGCTTATGACCTTTCCAAGAACTTGACTGGGAGCTGCTTTTCAAGAACATCCTTGTTTGGCAGTCATTACACGTCCCCAGAAGGTTATCTGTAGGACAAATTTCACCAACAATTTCCCTTCCAGGAAGAGATGTGTATTTTAAATTTCCATAGACAGGGTCTAATTCCTCTCCAAGAAAGTAATACTAAATTACATACTCACCAGAAATGCACAAAATTGGCTGGTTTTCCCCAGCCTTGGCAATACTGATCTAGAACCAGCAGCGACATGCACCCCAAGAACAGGACTAAGGGCCTGAGACCCACATTTCTCAGCTCTGGTGCTTCACCAGCCTGATGGTACTAAAGATCCCCAGCCTCCCCTAAATGTTTCTCCAGTCAGGCATTGGCGCAACTGATTCCCCTTGCTGAAAGGCCTAGAGCTCAGCCTTTCCGACACCACACAGCACTGGCTCACACACCTCTGCAGGGAGATGGTCTTGCTCCAAATGAATGATGTTTACAATAAACGTCACCCTTCTCCCTGGTCACTGTGCCAGGGCACCAAAGGGACAGGCACCATGGTGGTGACTCAAGAACAGCCCCCTCACCGTGCGCATGCATTTGACTAATATTTGACAGGAATCCTCACCAGAGAAAACAGTCTCTTCAATATATGGTGCTGGGAAAATTGATGTCACATGTTTAAAGAACTGAAACTACACTCCTATCTTCTACCACTCACAAAAATTAACTCAAATGAATTAAAGACGTAAATGTCAGACTAGTAACCATAAAACTGCTAGGACAAAACACAGGAAAAAAAAACTCCTTAAAATGGGTCTTAACAATGATTTTGTTGGATTGGAAACCTAAAGCACAAAGCAACAACAACCAAAAAAAGAAAAAAAAAAGTGGACTTGTTTCAAACTGAAAAGCTTTTGCACAGCAAAAGAAACCATCAACAAAATAAAAGGAAAACCTACCAAATAGAAAAAACGATTCGGAAATCATAGTAGCTTATAAGGGATTAATAACCAAAAATATATAAAGAATTCACACAAC
The DNA here is from genome assembly GCF_963930625.1 of Muntiacus reevesi. Taxonomy (NCBI): domain Eukaryota; kingdom Metazoa; phylum Chordata; class Mammalia; order Artiodactyla; family Cervidae; genus Muntiacus; species Muntiacus reevesi. The sequence continues at coordinate 27,843,760 of NC_089256.1, forward strand.
TCAGTAGCAAAAAACAATTCAATTTTTAAATGGTCAAGGACCTGAATAGATTTTTTTTTTTAAAGACATACAAATAACCAACAGGTTCATGGGAGGTGCTCAACAACACAAATTACCAGGAAATTGCAACTCAAAATCATGAAATATTGCCTCTCATCTGTTAGGATGGCTATCATCAAAAAGACAAGAGATAACAAAAGCTAGAAAGGCTGTGGAGAAGAGGGAACTCATACCCTATTGGTACATCTATGGAAAAAAGTATAAAGTTTCCTTTAAATTAAAAATAGCTCTACCATATGATTTAGCAATTCTACTTCTTGGTATTCATCCAAAGGAAATGAAAACACAATCTCAAATAGATATGTGCACTCCATGTTCATAGCAGCATTATTTATAATAGCAAAGGCATGGAAACAACTTAAGTGTCCACTAATAGATGAATGGATAAAGATGTGGGGCATATATTGTGGAAGACATTCAGCCACAAAAAAAGAAGGAAAGCCTGTGACAACATGGATGAACTTGAGGGAGTTAGGCTAAGTGAAATAAATCACAACAAGAAAGAAAAATACTACAGGATCTCACATGTGGGATCTAAAAATACAGACTCAGAGAATAGAGACTGGAGGTTGCCAGATGGTTGGGTGGAAAGGTGAAGAGGGTCAAAAAGGTACAAAGTTCCAGTTAGACGATAACTAAGTCATGGAATGCATAGCATTGATGACCATAGTCAACATTGTGCTATACATCTGAAAGTTGCTAGGAGAGTACATCTTAAAAGTTCTCATCAACAGGAAAATTTTGTAATTATATAAAGTGATAAGCTGTTAACCATATTTAGTGTGGTGATCATTTTCAATATATATATATATCAAATCTTGCAGGAAACCTTAAACCTACACTATATCTCCATTATATCTCAATACAGCTGGGAAAAAATCATGACCCTCCTAAATGGTTTAATAGGAATATGACAGGAATGGACCTGCTGGTGGCTCTGACCTTGGTACCAGTCAAGACAGTAATGTAGTGGAGAAATAATTAAACTGGTAATTTGAAGACTTGCTTCCAGTTCAGGCAGAGACAAGCAGTGTGAACATTCAGAGGCCTTAATTTCCTCATGTGCAAAAAACTGGTTTGGACCAGATGATTTCTAGATCCTAGCAAGTATTCTACTTCAAGAAAGAAGTATAATGAAGACATCCATGTTCATTGCAGAGTTATTCACAAAAACTAAGAGCTGGAATCAACCTAAGTATCCACTGACAGTTAAACAGATAAAGAGAGTGTGGTCTCTACATACTGTGGAATATTACTCAGCCTTAAAAAAGGAAATCCTATCATACACTAAAGCCTGGGTGATACTTGAGGGCATTAGGTTAAATAAAATAAGCCAGTCACACAAAAAAATACTTAGATTCCACTTTGTGAAGTATATAAAGTGGTCAAATTCATAAAAACCAAGTAGAATGCAGTTACCAGAGGCTGAAGAGAAGGGAAATAGGGAGTTGTTGGTTAAGGGGTATAGATTTCTTCCACTTACGCACCATGCAAAAGTTCTAGAATCTGTTCCTCAGTAATCTGTTCCACACTAATTGGCATATAGTTAACACTGCTGCACTGGACATTTAAATGGTGAAGATGGTGTATTTTATGTTCTGTGTTCCTCACCACCATAAAGAAGAATAGGCATCCCACACCTGCTTGCCCTGTCTTCTCTCTGCTGGTCAAGCCCTGCAGGGACCTGGGATGGCTCAGCACTCAAGGCATCCAGCACAGTGGAGAGGAGGGTGAGGTTGCAGCAAAGTCCAGGAGCATTGCCTGTGCTATGTGCCCATATGTGTGCCCGACACACAGTGACACAAAACAGCACCGAAACGTCAGAGTCTGGAACCAAGAAAGGATTACTGCAGGGCCATGCAAGGAGATGGGTGTCTCACATCCTAAAATCTCTGGACTCCCTGAAAGGTTTCAGCAAAGGCCTTTTATAGGAAAGTTGAGGGAGGGACCTGATTGCAAACTTCTTGGATCTTTGTCCTTGAGGTCAGGTAAGGGTCAGGTCACAATGTACCTGTAAACCTCCACCAAAACAAATGTCATTTTCTGTCCTGACAATGGGCAAGGCCTCAAGGCTCAACCTTTGCCCTCACAGGTACAGGACTGGCTAAGAGGAGGGGGTCCCTGGCCCAGCACCCAGTCTGGGTCTTCTTACCAGTGCCCAGGCCCAGCTAGGAGGCAGATCTCACATGGCAGCGCCCTCAGAATGGGTCCCCAGACCCTGCACAGCCGTCATCATGGAGGGGACAGGCACCCTCAACTGTTCACTGAAACTAGAGAGAATCAATTGTACAAGATCAATAGGAACAAACACATGCTGCAGCAAATACCAGTCAGGTTGGTTTCCTGCTCACAACCACAGAGGTGGACCTGAAGTAATGGACTTGAAGTAATGATGTGCAAAGTCCTTGCAACTTAACCCTGACCTCTGGCCTCCTGGGGTAGACACTGAGCTAAGCTGTGCCGGGTTTTGAAACTGAATGGAGAGACTGAAACTGTTGGAAGCGGTCACCTTCTTGGCCATGGCGTTTACTCCAGTTGTGAGGTCTCCACAACTGTGACCCACGGAGACGGCCCCCGCCATGAGGTCACAGATGTGGAGATGGGGGAGAGATTCTCTGCTGCTGCAAGGTCTGGGCCCTGCCAGTGAGCTCTGTAGGACACAGCCCTCAGGCTGTCCCCACTGGCCCTGAGGTCAGGGGGCCTGGAGGGCCCCGGAGAGAAGGCCCAGACCTGCCTCTGTCCTGACAAGAAAGGGGCAGGCCCCACCACACAACCGTCACCCTCTGAAGTCCCGGTCCTGGCTTAAAGGAGGCTGAGCTCTGTGGGCAGCTCCCTCAGGGCCAGGTCCCCAACCCTGCCCAGCCATCATCTCTGAGGGAGCCAAGAGCCCAGGACCCATCTGGCCCTCAGGCTCCTCAGGCCAAGCCCTGCAAACTGCATCCTATCAGGCCTGCTGCTGCCATTACATCACAAGGGAGCAATGGGGAAGAAGTTTATGGAGGACTCAATGTCTGGGCCCACCCAGAGTGGCCTTGGCAAGGGCTCTGGAGCCCGGCAGGAAACAGCCCCCAGCTTGTTCCCTGGGCCCCCCAGCTCGCCCACTAGCCAAAGGCCAGTGGGTGAGCTGGTGGGTCCTGGAGAGAAGACCAGGATTCCCTTCTTACCTCACTCTCCACCTGAGGACCACAGCTGGGAAAACCACAGACTGTTGGCTGAAAGCACGCTAAGGGTGGCTCCTTGACTGTTGCTCGCTTGGAGGAGGGGCCCACTGTGGCAGTCAACCAATGACTGAGCAGGCCCACTAACGGTCACCCATTGACGGTTGCTCACTTGGGGGAGGGGCCCACTGTGGCAGCCAACCAGTGGCTGACCAGGCTCACTAACGGTCACTCGCTGACAGTTGCTCGCTTGGGGGAGGGGCCCACTGTGGCAGCCAACCAATGACTGAGCAGGCCCACTAAGTGTCGCCCACTGACGGTTGCTCACTTGGGGGGAGGGGCCCACTGTGACAGCCAATGGGGAGCAACTATTAAGGGTCTCCGGGTCTCCTCGCCTGGTAACAGGTTTGGCGACTTAATGAAGTCTAAGGGCTGCCTAGGTCTTCCCTTGTAGCTCAGTCGGTAAAGAATCTGCCTGCAGTGCAGGAGAGCCAGGTTCGATCCCTGGGTTGGGAAGATCCCTTGGAGAAGGAAATGCCAGCCCACTCCAGTACTCTTGCCTGGAGAATCACACGGATAGAGGAGCCTGGTGGGCTGCCATCTATGGGGTCACTAGGAGTTGGACACGACTGAGTGACTTAACTTTCACTTTTCACTTTCATGGATTGGAGAAGGAAAGGCAACCCACTCCAGTGTTCTTGCCTGGAGAAGCCCAGGGACGGGGGAGCCTAGTGGGCTGCTGTCTGTGGGGTCACACAGAGTCGGACACGACTGAAGCGACTTAGCAGCAGCAGCAGCAGTGCTTCCTCTAAGGAAGGATGAGAGACTGGGTTTCCTGTCTCCATCTCTGCCTATGAGATCATCTGCCTCCAGTAAAGAAGCGTTGGTTGAGACATGACTGTGTCTGGCTCCAATTTTGTCATCCAGGAGGACCTCAATAATGGTGCAAGATGACCATCTGTTTCCCCTGGTAGAGAATATAATAATAACAGCAGACATTCAGTGTCTCCACTTGCCACAACTGCTCTAAGCACTTTTGTAGTATTAACTCATGTCATCCTCAGCACAGTTATAAGAGGAAAGCACGATAATTATTCCCATTTTACAAACGAGCAAACTGAAGCACGGAGACATTGAGAGCCGGCCCCAAGGAGCTGTAAGGAGCTGAACCGGGGACAGCTCCATGCAGGTTTCCCCTGCCTGTTGACTCCAATTCACATGTCTGGGACCTAACAGGTGCTCACATATTCACTGGAGGATGCGGATGAATGAATGCTGCAGACAGCCAGTGCCCAGGTGACCACACACCTTGTGAAGGACAAGAACCCTGAACATATCATGTTGCTGGCATATCATGTCACTCTGGTTTGAACCCTAACGATTTAGGAAATACAGAAGAACCCACCAAGCAAGAGCAAAATCAGTTCAAATGGAATCACAGTTATACATAAAAAACCCAGAACTTATAACTTCTGACCAGGTGTGCAGGGTGGTTTATGGGAATTTGGATCCGGCACAATAGCCTACACATCACTTTCGCTCAGATTAGCTGACCAGGTCATGAGTCAGATGGTGTCCTGCAGCTTTTTCCCTTTAATTCACTTCTCCTCCACCCTTAGGAAGGTATCCAAGTTTTTTTCAAAACCAGGCTTTAAGATTTGTTCACAATTCAAATCCTTTGTGTGATACTATACTAGGTATAAGTGAAGGGTGTTTTCACTCCATCCAGAAGATAAGGGAAGAATCGTCCATCTTAAGTGTATATTTTCTGCTTGCTGCTGTAACAAATTACCACACGTTTAATGTTTTAAAGTGACATAAATTAATCAATTTAACAATTCTGGAGGTTGGCAGCCCTAAAAATCAACATGTCAACAGAGCTGTGTTCTGTCTGAAGGCTCTAGAGGAGAACCCATCTCCTTGCTTTTTACAAGTTCTGGAGGTTACTTGCATCCCTGGGTCTTCACCATCTTCAAAGGCAGCAATGCAAGCATCATCAAATCAGTCCCAGTCTTCCTCCATGCCTCTCTTGGCTTTTATCTCACATCTCCTTGTGCCTCTGACCTTCCTGCTTACCTCTCATAAGGAGATTTGGGATTACATTGGGCCCACCAAGAAAATTTAGGGATATCATCCCATCTCAAGATCCTCAATTTAATTACGTTTGCAAAGACCCTTTTTCCATACAAAAGGACATCCACAGGTTCTGTGATTAGGACCTGATGTCTAGGAAGGGGGAGGGGACAATCACCTGTGCCATTTCCAAACCCTATCTCCTCTTTTCTCTCAAAATCCTCAGCTCTTTTTTGAAGATTGCATCACTTTTAACCAATTAAAACTCCTTATTATGTAATCCAGTGATTCCTAAAGTTTGCTACACATTGGAGTCAGCTTTTGAAACTCCCAGTGCTTGGGTTACACCCAAGGACAATTAAATCACAGTGTCTGGGGAAAGAGTTTTTCTTGTGTTTTTTTTTTTTTTTTAAATAAGATCCCCAGGGAATTCTAACATGAAAAATTGGAAATGACTGCTACAAGTAACGTGTGTGTGTGTGTGTGTGTGTGTGTGTGTGTGTGCACGCATGCTCAGTAGTGTCTGACTCTTTGTGACTCCATGGACTGTAGCCCACCAGGTTCCTTTCTCCATGGAATTTTCCAGGCTGAATACAGGAGTGGCATGCCATTTCCTATTCCAGGGGATCTTCTCAACCCAGGGATCAAACCCACTCATCTTATGTCTCCTGCATTGGCAGGCAGCTTCCTTACCACTGCACCACCTGGGAAGCCCCCTACTATGAGCAACAGGCTCTCCCCAAACCACCCCAGACCACTTTTCATTCACCTGCCACATAATTTGAGGCCTAGGGCAAAATGAAGATGCGGACACCCTTGTTTCTTTAAAAAAAAAAAAAAAAAAGTTTTAGGACAAAAACAGCTGGAGGCACAGACCTTGAGGCCAGCACATTATTCAGTATTTTCTTCCCTCCATGCTTGTCCTCCTCTCTGAGGAGGTCAGTAGACATGCGACAGTTCCATCCAGTATCCTGGCTTCCCAGTTCCTTGACCTCTAAACACCAACACGAGTCCCTCTGCCCGCTTCACCTGGTTCATCTGTACAACCCCTGAGATCCTGACCTCAAAGCATCCCACACTGAACCCCAGGACCCAACTTGGCTCCAGTCTACAAGCTTGCTTCCAGTGGTGCCCTGTCCTCAGAGACCTCTGTCCCATCAACCCTACTCTTTTTCAGTTACTATGAATCTCCAACCTTCTGGTGTCCTCTCTTCTGTCCTCAGAGGCCATAGCCCTACACTACGATCCTTGCCTTGCAAACATCTCTCCCTGTGTTATGTGAGCCTGAAAAACACCAGCTCTCCAAATTTGCAGCTGCACTAGTGGGTTGATGATGCCGGGAGGAAACTGAAAGAGGCTGGTTGGGCTGTCTTGACATTTATGACCACAGATCTCAAATGGGCCCCCAACTCTGCTTGTCAATGCTGCCTAATTCCCTAATAAATTTACTTTCCTGTTCTGCAAGATGGCTACACTTTCCTCATGTCTCCCCAAAGAATTCTTCTTGTTAACGACTTCAAATCATTCATCCTTCAAAGGGAAAATAGGCTCTCTCCCAGGAGAACCACCTAACATCCTACAACTAGACCCCCATACACAGCCTTCCCTGTCACAGGAGGTGTCCTGAGTCCAAGGCCAAGCCCCTATCTGAGTCCTAGGACCCATCCGCACTTACCTTCCCACACATTTTGTTCTTGAATTATTCACTTTGTCTCCGTCACCTATTTTTACCTCTTTTTGAGATAATTCCTATTGCATAAAAATGCTTTCCTCTCTCTCTCTCCTAGCTTTAAAAAACTCCTTTAAAAGAATTCAAGTCATACAAAACATGTTCTCCATCTACAACAGAATTAAGAAATCAATAACAGCAAGGTATCTGGAAAATCCCCAAATAGTTGGAAGCTTAAAAATATACTTCTAAACACCCTTGGTCAAAGAATATATCATAAAGTAAATTAGAAGTTATCTTTTTTATTTTTATATTTTTGGCTGCACTGCACAGCTTACGGAATCTTAGTTCCCCAATGAGGGATTGAACCTGGGCCCTTGGTAGTGAAAGCACAGAGTCCTAACCACTGGACCAACAGGAAATTGTAGAATTGTTTTAAAACTGGTGGAAAGTGAAAGCACAACATATCAGTCTTTATGGGATGGCACTAACATAGTATTAAGAGGGAAATTAATAACCCTTAGTGTCTATATTAGAAAAGAAGAAAGAGTTCAAATCCATGATCTTAGCTTCCATAGTCAAAACACAAAAATCAAAACAAACAAAAAGAAGCGCAACACAAACTAACGAGGAAGATGAACCAATAAAACCCCAAGTGAGAAGAGAAGAAATAAACATTAGAAAAGAAATACAACCATAAAAAATAGAGAAAGATATCAATGAAATTAAAAGCTTCTTCCTTAAGTAAATTAATAGTTCTAACCAGACAGACCAGGAAAAAAAAATATGCAAGACAGAAATTGCCAATATCAGGAGTGAGAGAAGTGGCATTGCTATGGATATTACAAAGATTAATAAAGGCATATTATTATGAATGACTTCATCACAGAATCAGTAACCTAGATAAAATATACAAATGTTTTGGAAAACATGAATTAAGCTCTCAAGAAGTAGAAAACCTGAGTAGCCCTACATTTTGAAAAGAGAGATCCAAATAATCTTTAGGGGGAAAAAAAGAAAATAATTGCTGAGCCACAGCAGGTGCCCACCTTCCTGAAATCACTTGTTGATTTGATGAAGAAAGTGCTGTCAAGGTGACAGGCTTGGGTAGCTCAGCCAAGCTGTGCTTGGGAAAAGCTCAGTCATGAAATCATTGCTCTCCATAAATCTGAAAGTCACCAACCAAATGCATTCCAGTCACACTAAAAAGAGTGGGTTGAAGAGTTCTAATTGCTTGTCCACACTGTGACACACCTTTGAAGATTCATTTTCAGTTAAACTTTGTGGGCACAGAGATTTCACTGGGAGAAATTATATATATATATATATATATATATATATATATATATATATATATATATATATATACACAAATGTATATCCTACTTGTTGTTTAGTTGCTAAGCCTTGTCCGACTTTTCGAGATTCCACGGGACTATAGCCCGCAGGGCTCCTTTGTCCACGGGATTTCCCAGCAAGAATATTGGAATGGGTTGCCATTTCCTTCTCCAGGGGAGACACTTAGCACCCATAGGAGTTATGCAAGATGAATAAAAACATTCCGGCAAGACGCTTGGCACACAATGGGAGTTTCATAAACATTCTCACCCACGTGGGGACGCTCTGGGATCCCACAGAGCTGGGTACCCGGCCCACACCTGGAAATCTGTTCTTGGGACCTTTTTTTCTCTCATTCCCTCTTTTGAGTTTCTCTGAAGCAAGGAACGGGATCGAAGTCCTAAGAAGCAGGTACCGTGTCGAAATCATTAAACTGTATTCAAGAAAAAAGCAAGCATCCTCATTTTGCAGTGGCTGACCGGCGCATGCCCAAGAAAATTGTCAACACTTGTTTTTCTCCTTTGGGGTTTCTCCTGCACTAGTTCTTCATTCAAACTGCAGTAAATCTTCAGACCCTTTCGACTCACCACCGTCTGGTTTCTGCTTTAGGGGAAGCCCCGCTCCACCCCCACAGACCACCGCTCGGCGTGGTCTTGGCTCAGAGGCGGCATCAACAGAGAGCGCTGCGGCGGGGAGGGGGCGGACCCGGGAAAGGGGCGTTACAAAACATTCAGGAACAGACCGCCCCTCCTAGGAGGGGAGGGATCCAGGACCGGAGCCTCTTTCTCTACAAGTCACAGCGCTGGAGCCTAGAACCCAGGTCTTGCTGGCTTCTCAGACTGTGGACCGGCCTCCGCAGCGCGCGCCGCCGGTGGCCCACGGCCCGGATCGCTCTCCACCCAAGGGCCCCGCTCGCCCTGCACACCGGCCATGTCGTCCTACACCCGCGTGGCGCTGGTCACCGGGGCCAACAAGGGCATCGGCTTCGCCATCGCGCGCGACCTGTGCCGGGAGTTCCCGGGGGACGTGGTGCTCACGGCGAGGGACGAGGCGCGGGGTCGGGCGGCCGTGCAGCAGCTGCAGGCGGAGGGCCTGAGCCCCCGTTTCCACCAGCTGGACATCGACGACCTGCAGAGCATCCGCGCCGTGCGCGACTTCCTGCGCAAGGAGTACGGGGGCCTCAACGTGCTGGTCAACAACGCGGGCATCGCCTTCAAGAGTAGGTGAAGGGGTGGGTGGGAAGTCTCCGGCTCTCAGAGGGCGCCCGGCGACGAATTGCAAGCGCCCCCCGCCCCCACCCGTCCACTGGAGTGATCGGAAAGGCAGCGCCCGCCCCTCGGGATGCGCTCAGCTCTCGCCTCCCACGGCCGGTTCTCGCTTCCCACGGAGTCGCGGGAGCGGTTCGTTTCGCTCGAGAGCAGCCGCGGTGCCGGGCACAGCGTGCCCCGCCTGCCCGCCGGCCTGTGCGGGCATGTGCGCCACAGTGCGCCACCCGGGACCCTCCCAGAACCGTCAGCTGCTGAGTTTTGCAAGAGAATCGGTCTCTGGGGAGGGGACCACGCCCTGCTAAGCTCATCAGCTTTCTAATGCCAGAAACATTTGCTCTGCGAAGGGTCTCCAAGCTCTCTTTGGGCTTTCGCTTTCCCTCAAAGGGCGCATTCATAGACACCAGGAGGCATCTGCTCGGGACAGGAAGTGAGTCTCAGAGACACGGATTAGCGCGCATATGCACGCTAGTGGACTTGGTCTCTTTAACGCAGTCCTTTGATAGGCTCTGGCAAAAAGGAAGCGAGTGTGGTTCCCACCCCCAGGGAAGCTCCGCTTGTTATCAAACAGAGAGGGTTTGTTCTGTTTTTGTTTTTTGTTTTTTAAGGGTGGTTTTAAGTAGCATCTTTCTTTGGAGAGGGGCAGGGAGATGGAGATTACTTGCTCCATGACTGGAATAAGAAAGTTATTGATCTGTCTTGTGCTGCGGTTAGAAATAATAAAAGGCCGGCCTCACTTACAACCTAGTGGGAAACAGAAATCTAAGAGGCCGAGCGGAGGAAACGAAGCATTGTGAAGCCTAAGTCTTCATCTCCCTTGGCCTTGGTCATTGGGCAGCCCGGGGCACCCGTTCGGGCAACTCAGTCTGCCGGGCTTTCTGCGCACTCAGGCGGGGAGTTGGCGGACGCCCCCTTAGAGCCCGTTGATGAGAGATGGGTGAACCACACACGAGGGGCACACTGACCCCATCTGGCAACCCTCGCCCCTCGGCGTGTGGACCGTCGACCGGCAGTGCCTGCGACCCTGGGCACTGCGAGAATCGCAGAATTGCCAGCCTCAGCCCCACACCTGCTGAACTGTAATCTGCATTTTAGCAAAATCCCCAGGTGCCTCCTCTTATGCCCTTTCAAGATGGGTTTGACCACCGCTGCTCCAAGTGTGACTCGCAAACCAGAAGCTGGAGCGTCCCCTGGGAGCTGAATTAGAAATGCAAATTATGAAGCCCCACCCCGGAACTCCTTAATCCCAAACTCTGGGGGCAGGTCCCAGAAAGCTGTGTTCTAACAGGCCCTGCGGATGCTGCAGATAGAGGCTGGACGTCCGAGAACCACCAGCCTCCTGGCTTTAATTTATTTAAAATTTTTTGGCTGTGCTGGGTCTCCGTTGCTGTCCGAGCTTTTCTCTAGTTGCGGCAGGCGGGACGGCTCTCTCGTTGCGGTGCGCAGGCTTCTCATTGCAGTGGCTTCTCTTGTCGCACAACACGAGCTCTAGGGTGCTCGGGCTTCAGTAGTTGTGGCGCGGGGGCTCCGTAGTTGCGGCTCCAGGGCTCTAGAGCACAGGCTCAATGGTTGTGGCCCACGGGCTCAGCTGCTCTGCAGCACGTGGGATCTTCCCGGATCAGGGATCGAACACATGTCCCCTGCATTGGCAGGCAGATTCTTTACCACGGAGCCACCAGAGGAGCCCTTGAAATTGTTTTAAAGTTACCTTGCTTTGCTTTCAATCAGAGATAAGCTCCACTTTGTCTTGAGAATTTCAGGGGGGAAATGTGTGACTTTGTTTCCTTCTCTTTTTGAAAAGCTGATGATCCCACACCCTTTGACATTCAAGCTGAGGTGACACTGAAGACAAACTTCTTTGCCACAAGAAATGTCTGCAACGAGTTACTGCCGATAGTAAAACCTCATGGTGAGTCCAGCTTTGCCGACTGTCAGGTTGGCCTCCCTCAGCAAGGAGGGAGCCACAGGGACCCGTCCCCCGGGAGTCTCCCAGGGGGGCTATTTCTCCACAGGGGAAAAAATAGAAAGCTGCGTTATTTTCTCATGGTATCTGGCTTCTCATTGGAACATTCCAGCTTTGTTGAAAGACAGGTACTTTGCTGTTCGGTCGCCAAGTTGTGTCTGACTCTTCGAGACTCCATGGACTGCAGACCGCTAGGTTTCCATGTCCCTCACCATTTCCCAGAGTTTTGCCCAAGTTCATGTTCATTGAATCGGTGATGCCATCCAACCATCTCATCCCGCACTAAATTTATGGAAGAATCATTTCACTTTTTCTCCCTAACTTGTGTGTTGGTAGGCATGAATTCCCTTAGCTGTGTATAGATATGTGCATGTTTAGATACTCGATTCATTGAGGATGAGATGGGTGGATGGCATTACTGACATGATGGACTTGAGTTTGAGTAGGCTCTGGGAGTTGATGATGGACAGGGAAGCCTGGTGTCCTGCAGTCCATGGGGCTTCAAAGAGTCGGGCCCGACTGAGTGACTGAACTGAACTGAACTGAAGGAAGGAGAGGGGATCTAAATGAACCATTTTGCAAATGGCTACCCAGTTGTCCCATCACCATTTATTAAAGGCTCAAATCCCACCTCCTGCAAAACAACAACAATAAAAGATATGCATGATACACAGCAATCTTGGATCCCAAGTCATTAACTCAACCTTAGAAGGAGGTGTTGCAAGTCCCATAAGGCATCTTGCCTTTGAACAACTTCAACGAGTCCTTCTCAACTCCCCAAAGTGACCAGTCCTCACCCAGCTCACCTGGGGCCTGGGGAAAGGGTCTGTTCTTGCATGATTATGAATTTGTCTGTATTCTCTTCTTCTCATACCAACCTTTGCCAAGCTGATTCAGAACATCCAGAGGAAACTTTTCTTTATTAGGAAGTATCTTACCCACACCTTCACGTATTCACTAAATAACATTTATTACTGTTTCCACAAGCATGTGTTGAACACCTACCATAACCCAGGCATTACTCTTGTGCCTGGGTTACAGTGGTGAGCGTTGTGGGCACGGACAGTCCTGTTCATGGAGCAGAGTCCAGTCAGGGAGACTCACTGACAAAGAATACTAATTGTGTAAATTACAACTATGCTGCGAGATGGGGACAGAAGGCTGGCTTCTCTGAGGACTTTCTTTCCAAGAAATCAATCATGATTCTTCGGAAAAGAAGAGCTCTGTAGTTTTTTTCTTGGAAATGTGCTTTTCTTAATTGAATGTTTTGAATAAAGATGATCTCCGGTGCAAAGATATTTAATCTAAAAAGATGCATGGTGAGAGATGCACCTGCCTGCCCATCCCCAGTTTCCACAGGTAATTCTCTCTCCTGATTTCTTTAGTGGGATGGGATCATAGAAAGCTCACAGGTAAGAGTTGGAGGTACCAGTTCAAGGGAGCTTTGGGGCCAGAGGCATGGAGTTGGAGAGTGTCCAGGGCCAGGGGGATGGAGTTTTTATAATTTTACTGACTGAGTGATTGATTTTTGGCTGTGCTGGCTGCTGCTCGGGCTGTTCTGTAGCCACAGTGAGCAGAGGCTATTCTTCATTGTGCGGGGCAGCCTTCTCCTTGCTGTGGCTTCTCTTGTGGAACACGGACTCCGGGGTGAGAGCTTCAGTCGTTGTTGTTCCTGGGCTCTGGGGCACAGGCTCAGTAGTTGTGGCAATGAGCTTAGTTGTTCCAAGGCATGTGAGATCTGCCCGGACCAGGGATCGAACCAGCGTCTCCTGCACTGGCAGGCAGATTCTATGCTACTGAGCCAGCAGGGAAAGCCTGGGGATGAGGTTTTTAAAGGCAAATCTAGGGAATCCCCTGGTGGCCCAGTAGCTAGGACCACTCTCACTGCCAAGGGCCAGGATTCAATCTCTGGTGGGGAACTAAGATCCCACAGCCATGGGGCATGGCCAAAAATAAAATTAAATAAATGCAAGCATTTATTTATTTTCTAAGCAAAAATAAATGTATATAAATTTTTGCTCCCCCTTTATAAAAAAAAAAGACATTATGTTTGCCACCTGGCTTTCTTCACTTACTGTATCTGTGACTCATTCCAGGTCAGGACAGAAAGTTTTCTTAATCTTTTTTTATAGCTGTGTAGTACTTCACTGTCGCTGTGTCTTTTACCGAGTATCAGGAAGTCTTCTCCCTATGGACTTTAGAATCATAGAATTTGAAAGTTGCAAGGTATTAAGGAAAATTTATATTCCCACACCTTCAGTTTATAGAAAAGGAAATTGAGACCCAGAAAAGTGAACACAGTCAAGTAGTAATAGAACTGGAAACAGTATCCCCGTTTCCTAACTTCAATCAAATCAGGATAATTAGTTCTAGTGAGGGAAGGATCACAGTATGTCAAGCGACTGTGAACAAGCCATTTTGAAAGATAAAAGAAAGCTTTAGGAAGGGTGGGGCCCAGGGATCAACCCAAAGCTGGTGAATCACTGTCTTTAACCAGTTTTCTGTAACAGTATGTACCAAAGCAGGAATCTTCGGTTGGCAACACATTGAGAATAATTGTGACTTTTCAACAAACCTCATGTTTACCTAGAGTACAAAACTCTGAACATCACAGCCCCTTGGCTTATAGGGAATCACTTTCTCCCCATTCAAGACTGATTTAAAAGCCACTCTTTTTTTTAGCTTTTATAATGTATAAAGAAATTTATACAGCTTGTTTGTTGGTTCAAGATTGAGTGAATAGGTTAAGCAACTGTTGAGCCACTTCAGTTCAGTTCCGACTCAGTCGTGTCCGACTCTTTGTGACCCCATGGACTGCGGCACATCAGGCCTCCCTGTCCATCACCAACTCCCAGAGTTGACTCAAACTCATATCCATGATGATGGCATCCAACCATCTCGTCCTCTGTCGTTCCCTTCTCCTCCCACCTTCAATCCTTCCCAGCATCAGGGTCATTTCAAATGAGTCAGTTCTTTGCATCAGGTGGCCAAATTATTGGAGTTTCAGCTCCAACATCAGTCCTTCCAATGAACACTCTGGACTGATCTCCCTTAGGATGGACTGGTTGGATCTCCTTGCAGTCCATGGGATTCTCAAGAGTCTTCTCCAACACCACAGTTCAGAAGCATCAATTCTTCGGCGCTCAGCTTTCTTTATGGTCCAACTCTCACATCCACACGTGACCACTGGAAAAACCATAGCTGACTAGATGGACCTTTGTTGGCAGTGTCTCTGCTTTTTAATATGTTGAGCCACTAGGGGGAGCTATTTGCCCACTCTTTCCGGGATGCTCTAGAGGTTGTTTGCAGACAGGTGGGGCCACCTGACCCTCAAAGGGTGGTGGTGATGGGGGTGTGTCTCAGTCCTTCTCAGGGCTGATTGGACCAACTTAGCCGCTGCCACTGTCACCCCTTGGCCCCTCCCCCAGAGGTGTGCCTTGAGATCAAAGAAGACGCCTTCCTCTTAGAAGGTTATTTCCACCAAAGGCATAGAGTAGCTCCTGTAATTTTTTTTTTCTCCCCTGCTTTCCTGTTTGAATTTAATTCCTTGTAGCAGCCAAGCATTTGAGAGCAAAACTGCTTAACAACTAAGGAAGAACGTAACTTCAGCAAAGCAGAATTCCTGATCAAAATATTGAGACGAATATAATCATTAAAATAAAAAAAGAATCTTGCCAATCCAAATACTGGGGGAAATACTATAAACCAATGGGTTAGAGGCTTCAAGCTCACTGTCAACTGCTCTAGACTAAAACAGACTAAAAAGGACAATTAAACGCAATCCGTGATTCCACATTGGACCCTGGATGAAAAAAAAATAACTTGGAAGATTACTGAGACAATCTGGGAGACTTGAATATGGACTATACATTAGATAATAGTGTTGTACCCTGATAAATATCTTGAGTGTGATCACCTTTGTGGTTATGGAAGGGAGCACCCTTACTTATGTATACTAAAGTGTTTAAGGTGAAGCCTTATGCTACCTGTCTACAATTAAGAGAAAGAGCAAAAGCGAATGTGGCAAAATGTTAGCAGTTGGTGAGCTCAGCTGCAGGTTATATGAATATTTACTAAACTATTCTTGCAACTTCTGTGTAGGCTGCAAAGTTTTTGGAAGTTAAAAGTTAGGAAAGAAATAGGTATTCCGAGAGAGAGAAAAGGAAGGAAGGAAGGAAGGAAAAGAAAAGAAAATACTGAAGAGTCTTAGGTGCTTGGGACTACATGGGATGCTCAGGTACAAGGACAGAGTGAAGGCATCTCCATATGGGGCTGGGCCTGCAAGGATACCCCAGCAAGTTCACATCCCAACCCACAAATGTGTACCTCTGGTGAATGCCACTTACAAAGTGAAATAAAATCCAGTTATTCTGTTGGATGCAGTGAACATGGATTCAGGATAACGTGGGAGAAAAGAACTCTCCAAATCTGGTGTTTCTTGATATTGGACAAAATGTGTAAAGCCACACATTTACTGGTTTGGGGATTTCCACCAATGCTTCAGATTGCTTTCTAGTTTTTGGCCTAGTTTATTTTATGGACAGAATTGTCTCTTTAGTAGCTGTGAATTGTTGCTAAAATGAAGATTAACTCATTAAACTAATTATATTTAATTATTTGTTAACTATGGGCTAAAAAAAAGTGATGAAAATCAAATCCAGGTTGGAGATGCAACCCGTTCTGCATGTGAGAGTATCCATCATTAAGGACAGACAAGGGTCATCGGCAAGGGATAGCTTGACTCTGACTTTGGCACTCAGGTAGGCAGAGGTGGCCCATTGGCCCTAGGAAATAATCTAAAGGTGAGGGCACTGTCTCCAGGAAAACAAGGTCACAAACACCTGGAATGTGTGTGTGTGTGTGTGTGTGTGTGTGTGTGTAGGGGGCTGTGTTTTACAGAACTATCTGGTGGTCCTACTGCAGACCTGCCTCTTATTCACCTAATGGAAAAATCACTGCTCTTTAGCACATGTTTTCAATGGAATTATGTTCTCATTACATTCTTTTTGGGAGGACACAGCACAAAAAATTAAAATCCACAGGTACATTCTTGCGTCTTTTTCAAATGCCTTTTGGAGCCTTTTGTAATGATTGCTAGAATCATTTCTTAAATCAGAAATTAAGCCTACCCCATGACTGAATCTCATGTTTGTCAGCAGTCAGCTGTCAGCTGATGATGGTGTACTTGTGACATGCTTCTGTATTTTCGTTACCGTTTCAGGCAGAGTGGTGAATGTCAGTAGCTCACAGGGCTCCCAAGCCCTTGAAAACTGCAGCGAAGATCTACAGGAGAAGTTCCGGTGCGAGACGCTCACAGAGGAAGACCTGGTGGACCTCATGAAGAAGTTTGTGGAGGATACAAAAAACGAGGTGCATGAGAGGGAGGGCTGGCCCAACTCAGCTTATGGGGTGTCCAAACTGGGAGTCACGGTCTTATCGAGAATTCTGGCACGACGCCTGGAGGAGAAGAGGAAAGCCGACAGGATTCTGCTGAACGCATGCTGCCCCGGGTGGGTGAAGACGGACTTGGGGGGCGCTCACGCCTCCAGGACGGTGGAGGAGGGGGCTGAGACTCCCGTCTACCTGGCCCTCCTGCCACCAGATGCCACCGAGCCCCATGGCCAGCTAGTCTGCGACAAAGTCATCCAAAACTGGTGAATGTCTGCTGCGGCCCTCGAGGCTTAATAAATGTCTGGGGAGTGGATGAATGAGTTGTGGCGTGGTAGTTTTATTCTGTTTTTGTCCTTGGGAAGCCTCGATGACAGTTTCCCTGTGAGAAAGCGTCTGGTTCTGGAAGGGAGCTGAGCGATTTTGTTCTGCCCAAACTCTAGCCCTGAGAGGGAGACAGACCTAGTCCAGTCCAGTTCAGTTCAGTTGCTCAGTCTTGTCCAACTCTTTGTGACCCCACGGACTGCAGCACGCCAGACCTCCCTGTCCATCACCAACTCCTGGAGTTTACTCAAACTCATGTCCATTGAGTCAGTCATGGTATCCAACCATCTCATCCTCTGTCGTCCCCTTCTCCTCCCGCCTTCAATCTTTTCGAGCATCAGGGTCTTTTCCAATGAGTCTGTTCTTCACATCAGGTAGCTAAAGTATTGGAGTTTCAGCTTCAGCATCAGTCCTTCCAATGAATACCCAGGACTGATCTCCTTTAGGATGGTTGGATCTCATTGCAGTCCAAGGGACTCTCAAGAGTCTTCTCCAATACCACAATTCAAAAGCATCAATTCTTTGGCACTCAGCTTTCTTTATAGTCCACGCTCACATCCATACATGACTATAGGAAAAACCATAGCCTTGACTAGATGGACCTTTGTTGGCCAAGTAATGTCTCTGCTTTTTAATATACAGTCTAGGTTTGTCATAGCTTTTCTTCCAAGAGGCAAGTGTCTTTTAATTTCATGGCTGCAATCACCATCTGCAGTGATTTTGGAGCCCCCAAAAATAAAGTTTGCCACTGTTTCCACAGTTTCCCCATCTATTTGCCATGAAGTGATGGGATCGGATGCCCTGATCTTTGTTTTCAGAATGTTGAGCTTTAAGCCAACTTTTTCACTCTCCTCTTTCACTTTCATCAAGAGGCTTTTTAGTTCTTCTTCACTTCCTCCCATGAGGGTGGTGTCATCTGCATATCTGAGGTTATTGATATTTCTCCTGGCAATCTTGATTCCAGCTTGTGCTTCATCCAGCCCAGCATTTCTCATGATGTACTCTGCATGTAAGTTAAATAAGCAGGGTGACAATATACAGCCTTGACATACAGCCTAGTCCAGTGGTCACCAGATATTAGAGGGCAGCAGAGCCACCTGGAGGGTGTGATAAACCACTGCTCAGCATCGGGGCCCAAGGGTGTGCATTTCCAGCAAGTTTCCAGGGGCTGCTGGCACGGGGATTGCACTGAGAGAACCACGATTCTCTGGAGCGGTCCCAGGGCTGCAGAGCCGGTCCCATCCGTGTTCCAGCTGTCCCTTGCTATTTCTTTCTCTTTTTTACAGGCTCTTTTCTTTTTTTATTTATTTGGCTGCATCAGGTCTCAGTTGTGGCATGTGGGATCTAGTTCCCCAACCGCAGATCGAACCCAGGCCCCCTGCATGGGAAGCGCAGAGTCTTAACCACTGGACCACCAGGAAAGTCCTTCCCTGGCTGTTTCTATAAATGCATTCTGTTTCCTTAGTTCTGTCCCCCAGTTTTATAACTCATCCTGATTTCCCATATTTGAGTACCTTGAAACTGGTTCCAAAACGAAGTTGTGTGGCTTGAAGGACTTGGGAGGAATGTCCTTATCTTGTTGGGTTATGGTTTCCTCCACAGCGGGTTTCCCATTTGGATTTTGCATTCTGTGTTCTTTCCAGGATGTGCACCACCCTTCTCATCTCATTCATCCTGGACAACTTTGTCCAGGCCACTTCTTTGCTCCGACAGACACGGATACCTTCTCCTTAACCTGTTCTGCTCCCCTGTGAGCTCCAACCCGGGGTGATGCTTCCAAGGCCTCCCTGAGCCTCTATCATCATCTCTCTAACAACAGGCAACTCCACCACTTTCAAATGGGATTGGTTTTGCAACCAGCCTCCTGGGTTCTGGTTATACCCTGTAGATTTAAAAAAAAAAAAAAAAAAAGCGTTGGTGACTAAAGGATGTTACAAAAGACAAGAAATATACTTGCAAAGAAAGTAGTGACTTTGCAAAGTAGCCCGATCCCTTTCTTCTTTTTTTTTGGTTTCTAGCCGTGTCCCAACTTGGTATTTTTTGGATCAGCCTATATCCCACTCAGAAGTCACTTTTCATGACTTCCCTGGTGGTCTAGGGATTAAGAATCCACCTTGTAATGCAGGGGATGCAGGTTTGATCCCTGGTCAGGGAACTAAGATCCCACATGCCATGTTAAACCCGAGCACCACAACCAGACTGAAGCCCATGCGCCACCATGAAGATCCTTAGTGTCTCAACTAAGACACAATGCCGCCAAAAATAAGTTAACATTTTAAAAAAATGAAAGCTTGCAAGAGAGTCAAGATTTCAGAAAGAATGGCTAGCCAAACAAGAAAAACCCAACATGTACAGGATGGATAAAATACAAAGGAAAGTAACCATAGGTTTACCTCAAGTTTGTGATGGACTGCGCACAGTGAGAAACAGCAACGCTGTCACTGGCTTATGACCACGAGGATCACGTCCCATTTCCTGACAACAGCATTGCAGACATAAGGCATAACACTGCTTTCCGTTCGGGGAATCAGTGAAGTACGGAAATGTTCAAGGTTTCACGGACGTGGAGGACCAGGACTAACCAGGTGACACTGGTATTTCTGGTCCATGACAGGGGGCAAGGTATTTACAATTCTCGATTCTATGACTTGTATTGGCAGCCTGGCTGCTCACAACCCTCACGTCACTTTTCCGTCACTTTATGTAGAGGGAAGTCTGAATCACTTCCTCTAACCTTCCCTACAGTGCGTGATTAAATATTCGTCTCAGACCATAGCTCCTAAGACATTTTAATGACTGCTTGGCCGGTTCTAAAAACATTCTAATGGCTTTCCATAAGTTTCCTGAGTACCTTTCCTACTCTGACCTTCTGCAGCCAGCCTCCAGACTCTTGCCAATGATGGGCAGAAGCATAGGAACCATGGAGCCCTTTCAGGCTCTGTCTGCTGGGATTAGACAGGAAATGTATGCATAAACAGGCTGATCCCTCTCTTCTCCTTTTTTGTCTCTGGCCTGTCCTGACTTGATACTTTTTGGATCAGCATGTAGCCCACTTAGAAGACCCCTAATTGTAAGCTACTGATCAGAGTGGCATTTCTCATTCTTATGGAAAGGTCAGAGGGGGCTTTTACTGAACGATCTTCCCAACATCCTCTTCCTGAGAATTCTCTCTTGGCCCCGTTCCCCCTGCTTGTTCTCCTGTGAGGAGCCGCAGCAGCTGCAAGGTGACTGTCCCGCCAGCCTCTGTTGACTGCGCCAGTTGCAGGCCCTTCCACTGAAGAGCAGGACCAGCTGGGCTGGATCAGGGAGTGAGCAGAGCGGCTCCTGTGAGTGACCATGCCCCACCCCACGTTGCCTAGGGAGCCTGGGGAGCCAGGCACCATCAGAGAAGGATGCAATCGACTCTGAAGGAAAGCAGCTTCAGAGAACAGATTTGTGGACACAGGGTGGGAGGAAGAGGCCGGACACACTGAGCGAGTACCACTGAAACACATAGGATACCACATGTGAAATAACTAGCTACTGGGAAGGTGCTGCATGTAACACAGCGAGCTCAACCCCGTGCAACCAAAATGGGTGGGATGGGGTGAGGGCTGGGAGGGAGGTTCAAGAGGGAGGCTGTGTATGTGCTCAGGCATGTTGGACTCTTTGGGACCCACATGAACTACAGCTCTCCAGGTTCTGCTGTCCATGGGATTCTCCAGGCAAGAATACTGGAGCTGGATTGGCATTTCCTCCTCCAGGGGCTCTTCCTGGCCCAGGGATCCAACTCCTGTTTCTTGCATATGCTACATTGGCAGGTAGATTCTTTACCGCTCACGCCACCAAGAGGGAGGGGACATATGTATACACAGCTGATTCACGCTGTGAGGCAGAAACCGACATAACATGGTAAAGCAATTATCCTTCGATTAAAAAACAGTGGTTCAGTTAAAAATAAAATAAAATAAAATAAAGCAGCTACAGGAACTTCCCTGGCGGTCCAGTGGTTAAGAATCTGCCTTTCAAGCAGGGGACGTAGGTTCAATCCCTGGTTGGGGAACTAAGATCCCATGGCAATACTGAGCCCGTGTGCTCTGAGCCCACTTGCTACAACGAAAACCCAGCACAAATAAACTTTAAAAAGCAGCTACAGACTGCCCCCTCTCCCTCCCCCTAAAAAAGTCCCCTCTCCTCACAGGGGCATCCATTCCCCAGCTTCAGATCATCCCTGATATTCTGGATTCTAAGAGATTCTCTAAGAAACTCCTGTATCCTTAAAAGAAGCTGCCCTTTTCCTTAAGACAGTTTGAAGTGACTTATTGTTGCTTACAACCAAAAGGAATCTAACGAATTGTAGTGCATGAAAACATTTCACAGTATGCTGTAAAGGAAAAAGAACAATATTTAGGCTTGGAATCAGAAAAGAGGAAAAAAACATGAATTGAGAACCCATGGCATGCTAGGCCATAAGTCATGCTTAATACTTTCCCAACATGTTTCATATAATTCTCACCATAGTCCTTTGAGATAGATTTTTTAAAAAATATTTATTTATTTGGCTGCACCAGGTCTTAGTTGTGGTACACAGGATCCTTAATCTTTGCTGTGGCATTTGACTCTTAGCTGTGGCATGTGGGTTCTAGTTCCCTGACCAGGGATCGAACCCAGGCCCCCTACATTGGGAACGGAGAGTGTTAACCACAGGACTACCAGGGAAGTCCCTGAGGTAGCTCTTAATGTCATTTTTCAAATAAATAAATACAGGTTTGGAGAGGATGATTAACTTACCAAGATCGCACAGCTAAGAGCCAAGAGTCAGAATTGTATCCAGGACTGCTGCTGCTGCTAAGTCGCTTCAGTTGTGTCCGACCCTGTGTGACCCCATAGACGGCAGCCCACCAGGCTCCACCATCCCTGGGCTTCTCCAGGCAAGAACACTGGAGTGGGTTGCCATTTCCTTCTCCAATGCATGAAAGTGAAAAGTGAAAGTGAAGTCGCTCAGTCGTGTCTGACTCTTCTCGACCCCACGGACAGCAGCCTACCAGTCTCCTCCGTCCACGGGATTTTCCAGGCAAGAGTACTGGAGTGGGCTGCCATTGCCTTCTCCAATCCAGGACTGTCTGACCACAAAATTCCCTGGTGCCTAGCACTTGGTACATCCAACTTCACTATTGCAAGTCTAAAGATCACAGGCAACTCCTTTGGTGTAAAAATTAGAGGAGATGATACATCAAATCTAAAGGATTTGTAAGCCATATGGTTATTAGATCCCCAAACCAGCCTCTATGTGAACTTTTCCATGAACTAGACAAATGAAATATGGTTTTAAAGTGGCATATTTTCAGCAAAATGGATGGACCTAGAGATTATCATACTGAGTGAAGTAAATCAGACAGAGAAGGAGAAATATTGTATGATGTCCCTTAGATGTGGAATCTAAAAAGAAATGATGTAAATGAACTTATTTACAAGACAGAAACACACTCACAGACTTCAGAATGAGATTGTGGTTGCTTAGCGGGAGGATAGGGGGAAGGGATAGTTAGGAAGTTTGGGATGGACTGCTATGTTTAAAATGGATAACTAACAGGGGCCTGCTGTATAGCATGGGGAATTTTTCTCAATGTTATGCGACAGCCTGGACGGGAGGAGAGCTTAGGGGAGAATGGATACATGTATATGTATGGCCGAGTCCCTTCGCTGTCCACCTGAAACTATCCCAGCATTGTTAACAGGCTATGTGCGTGCATGAGTGCTTAGTTGCTTCAGTCGTGTCTGACTCTTTGCGACCCCATAGACTGTAGCCCACCAGGCTCCTCTGTCCACGGGATCCTCCAAGCAAGAATACTAGAGTCGGTTGCCATGCCCTCCTCCAGGGGATCTTCCTGACCCAGGGATTGAACCTGTGTCTCCTGCATTGTAAGTGGATTCTTTACTGCCGAGTCACCAGGGAAGCCCCCCCCAAATATGAAATAAAGTTTTTTTTTTCCTTAAAAAAAAGGAAAAAAAGAGAAATGCATAGAATAGAAATAAAAGGCAGGAAAACAAAGTGGCATATTTTTTATTTGTTTGGATTAATTAATTAAGATCCTGCTGCAGGATCTTAATTCCCCAACTAGAGAGCGACCTGTTCCCCCTACAGTGGAAGTGTGGCAACCTAACCATAGGATCACTAGGGAATTCCCTGAAGTGGCATGTTTTAAATGAATTATACAACGTGTTTTTAGGCACCGAATGGAGCCAGAGATCCCACCCACATCAGCTTCTCTGTGACACGTTTTTCAGGTTGTCACATGTTTTCAGTTTTCTAGGTTGACACCTGTGTGGGGAACCCAAACACAGCATCACCTTTACCCTCACGTTCTGAACTGCAACAGGATTTTGACAGCTGAAGAGCCCAAACAGTGACGCAGGGGAGATGAAACAGGTGATAATGATGATCCTGACAAAGGTTTATTTGTTCCTGAAAGTCAACACAACGTAGGCACAGCATCAACTACAGAGCTACGCAAGACTCCTACTCAGGTGGGTGGAGAAGAGACTGGCTTAGGGGGTCACCAGTATCTGCTCCTGGAGACTCAGAATGTGTTTCCCTGGCCAATCTCCCTAATAGGGGGGACCAGCCTGAGCCTGGGGTCAGGCAGATCCCCTGGAGAAGGGAATGGCTGGCTACCCACTCCAGTATTCTTACCTGGAGAATCCCATGGATAGAGGAGCCTGGCGGGCTACAGTCCATGGGGTTGCAAAGAGTAAAATGAGATACGACTGAGCGACTAATACTAAACACTAAGCCTGAGCCAGAAAATGTCATTTCCTGTGATTTATAGAGCCTTCTTTATTGTCAAAAGGCTTACAATTCTGATTTAAATTAAATCTGAAGTGCCCTAATTAAAGTTTTATTATGCAAGGCACCTAGGCTATTTACATAACTTAAATAGATGAACATAGCTCAGTAATAGATCAAGGGTGACAAGGCAACTGGAACCAGGTAAACAGATCCTTATAAGAAGACAGGTTCAAATCTTAGTGCTGTACATTTACCATCAAGCCTGATTATAAATGGAGTTCTTCTTTTAAGGGTTTATATCCTTATATAAACCTGATTTGTTTATATCCTGATTTGTTAAAGTTAATTTAAATTAAGTTCCCACACACCTGGCATTCTTCAGCGCCAGGTGACCTAACTACAAGGCACACGTATTATTTTATATAAATACATTAAGACAAAATTGTACAAGGTGGTCGTGGCACAGACAGGCTGATTACTCTTAAGAGTGGATACAAGCAATTCTTCTATCTCTATTGTTGTTTCGTCGCCAAGTTGTGTCCAATTCTTTTGCAAGCCCATGGACTGGGGCCGGCCAGGCTCCTTCTGTCCATGGGACTTCCCAGGCAAGAATACCGGAGTGGGTTGCCATTTCTTTCTCCAGGAGATCTTCCCAGGGATTGAACCCATGTCATCTGCATTGCAGGCGATTCTTTACCACAGAGCCACTGGGGAAGCCACCTTAACTCTGTTAGTTCAATGTAATGTGGAAAGTGGTAGGATTTGAGGAGCCTAAAAAAGAAAAAAGGAGAAAAGAAAAGAAACTCATATGTTTGTCAACTTCGTTTGTGTAAAGATGGAGTTTATCACATCTTCATTAGGAAATCAATTTTCATTAATTCTTTGTCTTGCCAAATGCTCAATCCTTTAAGTTTTATTCTGTTTCCACTTTAAGACCATTCCTAGAACTGACTATTAGAGGGCTTTCATCTGGGACACTTGGTATGGATGGAATGGAGATGGAAGATCAGAATCAGAAGCCTGGCTGGGCCAGAGGTCCAGCATCTCAAACTATTAAAATATTCTTGGTATTTTGGGTGAGGAGATAGAGCCCCTGGGAACGTGATACAAATTCTATACCCTTTCTCCAGAAACACAGATAAACACAACATGTTCTATCCAATTTCAGCGTGTTCATAGACTCCCCACTCCCATCCCCTCAGACTCTTTCACGGATGGCCTAGTATTTTTGAGACCCAGACTAAATCTGATTCTGCAAAAACCACAACCTCAATCAACAGGTGGCACTGTTCTGGTTGGCTGGGAGCCCCAAGCTGGGGCCATCAGGTGCTCAGGTGAACTCTGCCTGATCCGGGTCATCAGGTGCCTCTTGCCCTGCGGCTGTCAGGCCAGGCTGGGTGAGTCTAGACTGTGTGGGTCCCGAAGACCCCTGAAAGGGGTTAGGGGTTTATCTGGAAATATTTATGCCCTTTAGGCTTGATGTGAGGTCTCCTTCCTAAGCCAGAGCTACATAAAGAAGTTCATTGCAGGAATTATCTCCCTCACCTCCTCTGATGCCAAGGATGGGAAAAGTGAAGCCTGTGGGCTGGGGTGGGGCACCTTAGCCAGGGTCCCCCAAACCTCCTGCGCCCCGAGCATGTATGGAGGGGTTTGCTCTGCTTCCTCCCCGAGGCTCTGGGGCGTGGTCCCGATGGCCAGGTGCCACGGACCCCACCGGTCTCGGGTGCAACGGTTTCTCCTTGCCTGTCACTCCAAACCCCACCTGGGGCTGGCTGATTCCCTGACTCTGCGGAAAACCGGGTGGAAGCGTGGTGCTTGCCAGGCCTGGGCTCAGGCCCAGCCCCCGCGAGCAGAGGACCCCCCTCCCTGAGCCCGCCCCGCCCACTGGGAACCGCCTCCTGGCCCCGTCCCCGAGCCCAGGAACCGCCCTGGAAGCCCCGCCTCCAGCGTCGAGGACACGCCTTCGGCCCTGCCCCCACGCGCCGAGGGCTCTTCCCTTGGCCCCGCCCACATGCCTCGAGAGCCCCACCTCCCGACGCTGGCCCCGTCCCGTCCTTAGAGGATCTCCGCCCCTTAGCCCCGCCCCTACGCTCTGAGGGCCCGCCCCCTCGACCCGCCCCCACAGACCACGCCCTCGCAAGCCACGCCCCAGCAGAGGACCCGCCCTTGGCCACGCCCTCCCCAGGCGCCGCCGAAGACCCGCCTCCCGGCCCGCCCCAGTATCCCGGAGCCGCTGAGGCTCGGGCGCGGGGCTTCCTCCGCGGTCCCGGCGGACTCGCTCGACCCGTGGCGTCCAGGCCGGCTCCACCGCGCCTCTCCCGTGAGCGCGCCTTCCGCGGAAGAAGCCGCCGCCGCCGGTAAGTGGGCCGCGCGCTCGTCTGTCAGACGGAAGCCGAGGGAGCCGGGCGGCGTCTCCTCCCGCGGGCCCGCGAGCGGCGGTGGCGTCCTCGCCGGGTGCCCAGGGGTTCGGGCGGCGCCTCGGGGGCGCGCCCGGGCTGCATGCAGGTGGCTCGGTGGAGCGCGCACTGCAGCAGCGCAGGGACAGCCCGAACGAGCCCCGCCAGTGGGCGTGGGGGCGCCGGCCCGGGACCCCGCGACCCCACCCCCAGAGGCTGCCCGCCAGCCTGAGCCGAGCCCCCACCCCCACCCCCAGGTCTCCCGGCGGCGAAGGCGGGCAGGCCCGGCACGCGCGCGCGGCCTTCTCGTCCGGCAGGTGGAGGTCAGGTGGGTCACGACCCGCCAGCCGGTCGGCGGATGCTGGAGCCGCGCGCGCCTTTGTTTTTGCTCCCGGTCCTGTTCGGGAAGCTGGGCTAAGCATTGAGACCTTTTGTGAGATGAAGGTTTTCCCTGTGGAAGAAAGACCACCCCCGCCAGCACCCCAAGTCTTCCAGACTGTCCTCTGGAGAAGGGAATCTGAGCCGCAGTGCGCGCTCGGCCCGCCCGGCCCCTGCATCGTCTTGCAGTCTCGCCGCCGGTTGCTGACGCCCTGAATGGTCCTTAAAGCATCTCTGCCCTGCTTATGGAGGCTGTTACCCTCAGGTGTTTTCCCTGACCTCGGGCAACTGCCCTACCCTCGGGAGAACCCTGGTAGGATATTTTTTTGGTAAGAAAGTGGAGGCGCCTCTTCCCCGCCAAAGCTGGCGCCCATTGTACGCCTCACGTTTTTCCACTACAATCTAATTACCATATGAAAGACCCCATTCAAAATCATGTGTGGCCTAGAGTCGATTAAACCGCTTGCAGATGAGTTTTTCTCGTGCTGTGACAGAGGATCATTATTTATCGATAAGTGGGTCTCTCTCATGAGAGGTGTGACTTTTTGACATTTTTTTCGCTTTTACGTTTTCATCTTAGAAACAGGTCCTTCATGTCAGCATCTCTGAAATTAACTTCTTTTGGATCTAGGTGGTTGATTTTTCACTTCAGCTTGCTTTTCTAAGAAATTAAGCGTGGTTAAGGTGAGGGATTCCCAGCTGAGAGTTTTCCGTTTTTTTCCGGCGGATTCTTCTGGCCCCATGTGTTTGTTTATATGACTGCTGCTTTGGGTTTAATGGTTACTAGGTTGTTATACTCACTCTTACTGAGTTATTGAGTCTCTCACAGAAAAGGTATTCAGAGGAGATTGCAAAATCATTGCCAGGAGAGCTCGATAAAGGTTACAGTCTTGAGTTTTACCTGTTTTCGTAATATGGTCAAGGCTCTGTGGCTCCCGACTGGCCTGAACTGGAATCTGGATTCTGCCAGTTGCCTGCCTTGGGACCCTGGCACCTTTTTTTGGAAGGCCTCAATCCCAACATCCTCATCTGGAAGCTGATGATACCCATCTCTTAGGACTCTTGTGTGTGGCGTGAGAGAAATACATGCAGAAATGATGGGTTTACCAAGCCCACCCAGGAGTCTTGCTTATGAGCATAGCATCAGGTGCCCCATATTTTGAAATAAAAGAGCTTGCTTGACTGTTTCCAAACTTCTTACCTGTGCTGTTAGTGACATCAAGGAGGCTTTCTTATAACCAACCATAACGTTGAACTGCTCCAGTTACCCGCTCTTACTGGGCTTACACCTTGCTTGCCATGAGCAGTAGTGCTCCTTGGCTATCCCCACGTCCTAAACACACGTGCTGTCACTGACAAGGCTCTCTTCCTGCTAGCAAGCGCCCACACTCGTGGACTTTGAGGACTTCTCTGCTGTTCATTGGGCTCCCTCTGCCCTTCTTGCCATCATCTCTCTGTTACATCAGCCCACCCTCCATCACTCTGTGCGCACATTCATTTTTTAAAACGTATCCTTTAGTTTTTATTGTATTTTCATTTTTTTGGCAGTACCTTGAGGCATGTGGGATCTTTGTTCCCCAACCAGGGATGGAACCCATGCCGCCTGCATTGGCATCAAGGAGTCTTAATTACTGGACCGCCAGGGAAGTTCCATGCCACATTAAACTGAAATTACGTGTTTAGGCATTTCCTCTTTTATTAGGCTCTGAACTGTGGGAGTCGAACTCTGCCTTGTTCCTGTTTCTTTCCCCGGTGCTTTGACACCTAATAGAGTGAACATACTGCGTGGTGTATTACAGTGGTTCAGAAATACGGAATATCAGATTTACAAATCTCCTGGAATTAAAAAAAAAAAAAGCACTTAGACCATTGCGATGTACTAAATTCTTGTCTTTACTTCGCAAAACAAACTACATCTCTCATTACCATCCTTTATTATTTTCAAAAACTATGAGATACTATTTCAGAAAAGAAGGCAGGCCTTTCCAGGAACGAGCCAACAATCTACTGTGTACCTATGCATAGTGCAGTGTATTTTTTTTTTTTTTTTTGAAACTACAGTGTATTTTTGCAGAGAGGTCCAGCATGTGCAAAAGCCTTGTGGAAGGATGAATTATCTCAGGACAAGCAGAGTGCTGCAAGGAGAGAGGCAGGTAGAGCCTTGCAGGCCCAGAAGTGGGTTGGGCATGAAGGGAGTGTGGGCTTACTATATATAGGCTCAGTGGGAAGAGTTTCACAGAGGTGGGGAAGTGCTTTATGTTTTAAGAGGACTTGGAGTGCTGTGTGAAAGTATACACAGGAACAGAGGGACACGAGTCTGAAGGAGAAGCCTTAGGAGGCTTCTGCAAGCTTGCAGGAGGAAGCTCACCCAGTGGAGAGTCCACGGGTGTTTTGGAAGATGAACTAACAGGACTTGGGCTCAATGTGGCTGGTGAAGAGAAGGAAGAGTTCAGGACAACCTCAAAGGTCTCATAGGTGGAGGGGCCACCTTCTGAGGAAAGGAAGACCGGGCCGGGAACGTGCTATGCAGGTAGAATCAAAAGTGGAGGGCTTCTTTTTTTTTTAAGTTTATTTTTAATTGGAGGATAATTGCTTTACAATGTTGTGTTGGTTTCAGCCGTACAACAATTGAGTCAGCCAAAAGTATACATATATCCCCTCTAAGAGTGGAGGGCTTTTTTTTTTTACACAAGCAACTTAAATGCCCACTGACTGATGAATGGATAAAGAAGATAAGGTGTATATACACATTAGAATACTGCTTGGCCATAAAAAATAATAACCATTTGCAGCAATATGGATGCAGCTGGAGGTTATCATCCTAAGTGAAGTAAGTCAGAAAGACAGGGAAGGACAAATAGCGTATGATATCACTTCTGTGTGGAATCTAAAATGTGACACGAATGAACTTATCTATAAAACGAAAACAGACACACGTGAAGGACAGATTTGTGGTTGCCGATAGGGGAGGGGGCGGGGTGGATTGGGAGTTTGGGGTTAGCAGATGCAGACTATTATATATAGAATGGATAAACAGCGAAGTCCCACTATATAGCTCCGGGAACTATAGTCAGTATTCTGTAATAAACTTACTGGAAAAGGAAAAAAGAGGGGAGGGTTTTTTAAAAACAGTGTTATAAAGTTAATAAGTTACAGACCGTAAAGTTCTTTCAGTGTATCATTCAGTGATTTTTAGTAAACTTACAGAGATATGCAGCCATGGCCATAATCCAGTTTTTAGCACATTTCCATTACCCATCCCCCGCCTTCATAAAAAAGATCCCTTGTGCTCATTTGCAATTACTCCCTGTTCCTACTCCCCACCCTAAGCAACCACTAACGCATCTACTTGCCATCTCTACAGACTGGCCTGTTCTTGACATTTCATGTAAATGGAGTCATATGATGTGTGGCCTTTTATGACCGGCTTCTTCCACTAAGCTTGTATCTTCCAGGTGCATCCACGTGTAACATGTTCAGCACTTCGTTCTTTCTCATCACTGAGTGGTGCGCCGTCATATGGCTAGACCACATGATGTTGATAGACACTCGAGAGTCTAGTTTCAGACACGCTAAGTTTCAGACATGTGTAGAGAAGTCAAGGAAGCATTGGCATGAATTTGGGTCTTCGAGGGGGAGGTTTGGAAGGCTATAAACCTGTGAGTCATGAGCATGAAGCTGGTATTAATTAGTTAAAGGAATAGATCATTGAGGGGAGAGAGAGAGGGCGAGAGGGACCCAAGCGTGGTGCCCAGGAATGCCAGCATCTGGCAGGCGTGCAGATGAGGGTGGGCCTGCAGGGAGGTGGGTGGGAGCCAGCACAGGGCAGATGGCCCAGAGGAGTGTGGGCTGCTGGGAGGCTGCCTGCAGGAGGAGGAAGTGGCCTGCTGCACCGTCCTCCTGGGAGGGGAATGAGGAAACAGAGTCCACTGGCGTTGATGATTTGGAAGTCAGTTGTGTCGGCCTTAAGAAGATCACAGGGGGCCCGGAGCCATCAGAAAGCGAAGAGGAGAAGACCTCTAGAGTCTTAAAACTTCCCCATAGCCAAGAAACGAAAAACTGAGGCTTAAAGATCACATTGTCCCTGCAGCTCGGTTTCTTCATGAAGTAATGTTTGCCTTTTTATCTGATTGATGACACGCAGTTTGGCTAGCAAACTGACGCTACCTCGGGGGAATTTACTCACGTCACCATTACTCCATGCTTCTCTCTCCTTTCAGAGCATGAGCTAGTGAGATACCACGTAGGCTCATAAATCAGTCAGGATCATGTTTAGCTGTGAGTAACAGAACACTTGATTTAACAGCTTAAACTCAACTCTTAGCATGCAGAAAGCAGTAAGTCCAGGGGCAGAGTGTCCAAGGTTGGTGTGGCGCCTTCCTTCCACTTAACGCATGGAAGTCATGCCCTAAAGGTGGCTCTTTCCCCTGGGTTGCAAGGTGAGGCTTCAGCTCCAATATCAAACCTTTGTTTTGAGGCATAAAATAGGGGAAAGGTGGAAGGCAAAAGACCAGAGGAGTCCACCCTACCACTGCTGCCTCAGGCTTTGCAGTAGCTGCAGTGGTTCATGTATAATGAATGCATCTAGCCACAGGGGAAGAAAAAGAAAGAAGGAAAGAATATACAAGGGCCAAAAGAAAATGGCAACCACCTGGACCCTGGTGTAACACACCTCCATCCAGACTCCTTGCCTGTAGACATAGAGCTGTGGGGGTTGCACCCTGCCGGGGGCCAGGCAGATAACTGGTACTTAGAAAATGAACAGTCAAGGCTCCCCAGGTGGCGCAGTGGTAAAGAATCCACCTGCAATGCAGGAGACGTGGGTTTGATCCCTGGGTCGGGGAAGGAAACGGCAACCCTGCTCCAGTATCCTTGCCTGGAAAACCCCACAGACAAGGGAGCCTCGTGGCCTACAATCCATGGGGGACACAAAGCGTCAGACAAGAGCACACCCACATGCAAATGAACAGTCACGTGGTGGATTTCTGACCCCACTGCTGTCAGACCCTTCACATTTAGGTCCTTGGGCTTTGTAACTCTTTTTTTCCCCCGCCTGATTTTCTTTTAGAATCCTTACATTCCTCTCCTGGAGTCTAGTTGTAAAGGATTTAGTGCTAAAGCAGCTGTTCAGTTAGGACCACAGATCTGCTTTTCCTTAGGGCCAGTAGAGGCCCCGTGCTGGCAGGAACCACGTGCATTCAGAATTAGCAGTTGGCAACAACACGCAGTTAGCCACTTTGTGAGTTTCGCTCCTAGAGTTCACTTTGTCCATTAAGTGGAACCCTAAGTGTTTTCCTTCTTTCGGCTCCATCCATTTGTCTCCCTCAGAGTCCAGGAGGGCCAGAACCATTTATCTTTTATGTCCCCTAGTGCCTGGCTCGGTAGCCTTGCTAAATATTTGAGTTGGATCGCCCAGCACAGGAGTCCAGGCACAGGAGTGTTTGTGGCCACGTGGCCTCCAGGGCAGAGGCTGGGGACACTTTTCGTACTCGAAGAGCTGCTGCATCTGTTTGTCCTCCGATTCCCTCTTAGATACCTTTTCTGCTGTGAGAATGTAAGATGGATCCAGAGGAGCAGGAGCTGTTGAATGACTACAGATACAGAAATTACTCTTCCGTGATCGAAAAGGCGTTAAGAAATTTCGAGTCCTCGAGTGAATGGGCGGATCTTATATCTTCCTTGGGCAAGCTCAACAAGGTATGTGGGGCTGGGAGTGTTTGCACTGGGGGTTGGGGGGCGGGCACACAGCTGTCCTTTTATTGTTTCAAGGACTTGTCTTTTTAATATTACACTGCGTGCCGATTAAAGCCATCAGATAAGAAGAACTGCCACTAATTTGTCACCCAAGTTACCTGCTATTAACCTATCAGCGTATGAACCTCCTCTTCCAGCCCTTTCTTTCTGAGCACAGCACCTATAGTGTGGATGAAGTCCATATGACAGCTGAACACTTTTTTTTCTCAACAATATTTAGGTCTAAACAAGATAGATTTATAAACAATCCAGTTATTCAAAGGTGAATTGTCTGTCATGTACTGCTCAGGATTTTTATGGCTTTTTTTTTTTTCTTCTCTAATCTTTTCCACCATTTTACTGCTAACTGGTAACTCTTAGAAAAATAAAGGATGAAGCAGTTACAGAAATCTGTCCAGAAATTGTGTGTGTGTTTGGGTTGGGTCTAAGACGACCAAAACCGATCACGTGTAGGCTTGACCTCGTGTGCCATGGATGGGGACCTTTGTTTATTTCCGTCCTGCCCAGAAGGAGGGTGACTGCTGTGACCTTTAGGAAGACGATAACCTGGGCTCAGAGAGGCTGTGCTCGGTTCTGTTGCCGATTACCTGGGCTCCTGGGTGTGACAGCTGACTTTGGAGCCCAAGAGTGTTTGTGGCCACGTGGCCTCCAGGGCAGTGGGCTGGGCAGTGCTTCAAGGGGCCAGGGGGGGGAGAGAAGGCGGGCAGCCTGATCACAGGGGCAGCGCCTGGGCAGCTGTCCAGCACCAACCGCCCGAAAGCAGCTATCAGCACCCGCAGATGGCAAAGAGGGGATGGGCGGTTATTGCAGGTAGTGCCCAGGAAGCCGCGCGGTCTCTGCAAAGTGTATTTACAGCGTGTGAACCCCGTGGCTGGTGCTGGCTGGGAGGAAAGTGATGATGTAAGTCACTCAGTTGTGTCTGACTCTTGGCAACCCCATGAAATGTAGCCCGCCAGGCTCCTCTGTCCATGAAATTCCCTCGGAATACTGAAGTGGTTGCCATTCCCTTCTTTAGGGGATCCTTCCAACACAGAGATTGAACCCTCATCTCCTGTATCACAGGCAGATTCTTTATTGTCTGAGCCCCCAGGGCTGGGATGGAAATGTATAATAAAACAGCAAATAAGAGCTTGAGAATGCTTTGGTGACAGAGCTCTGACTTAGGACTTTTCTGGCTGAAGGTAACATTCACTGTGTCGCACAGAGGTCAGTTGCTTTTTTAGGGGAAAGTGAGATGCCCTGGAGTGGGCCTTGGACATATTCCAGTTCTTCTACACATTTTACTGTTTTAGTACTTGACTCTCCTGGAATCTAATAATATCATACTTTTGGGGAGAGGCGGATGTGCTTATTGCTTTTTTGTTGAGTTAAAATTCATGCAACGTAAAATTTGCTGTTCTTTTTTTTTTTTTTTTTTTTAATTTTTGTTGTCTGTGCTGGGTTTTTGTTGCTGGGTGGGCTTTTCTCTAGTTGTGGCGAGCAGGGGCTACTCTGTAGTTGCGCAGGCCCCTCGTGGCGGTGGCTTCTCTTATTGCACAACACAGGCTCTAGGGCGCAAGGGTTTCAGTCGCTGTGTCTCCCGGGTTCTCGAGCACAGCCTTAGGAGTTGTGGTGCACAGACTTGGTTGCTCCGTGGCATGTGGGATCTTCCCAGAGGAGGGCTCGAACCTGTTTCTCATGCCTTGGCAGGTCGATTCTCTACCACTGAGCCACCAAGCCCCAATCAGCCATCTTAAAATACATGGCTTTTGGTGCATGCATGATGGTGAACAACCATCACCACTGTCTACTTCCCAGACATTTTCCCCACCCCAAGAGAAACCCTCTCCATTTCGTGTCTTTACCTAGGCCCTGGTAGTCACTAATCTACTTTCTGTATCTGTGGATATTTCACATAAAAGGAATCGTACAATAATGTGGCACTTTTGAGTCTGGATTCTTTCACTTAGCATGTTTCTAAGGTCCATCCACGTTGTTGCTTGTGTCAGTACTTCATTGATTTTTATGGCTGAATAATGTTCCTGGGTATGAACAGACCACATTTTGTTTAGCCATTATTCAGTTGGCCCTTCTGAGTAGTACTGTATGAATATTTGTGTCCAAGTTTTTGTTTGAGCACCTGTCTTCATTTCTTTCAGGAGTATACCTAGGAGTGGGATTAGTCACGGGGTCACTCTATATTGAGTTACTGAGGAACCATTGAGATGTTTTCCTCAGTAGCTACCCCTTTTCACATGCCCACCAGCTATGTATTAGGGCTCCAATTTCTTCTTGTTCTCAGTTTTCAGGGTGGTTTTCTTTTTTGACTATAGCCATTCTAGTGGGTGTGAAGCGGTATATCTTACATATCTTAGGGTTTTAATTTGCATTCTCCTAAAGCGTCTGCCTACAATGCGGGAGACCTGGGTTCAATCCCTGGGTTGGGAAGATCTCCTGGAGAAGGAGATGGCAACCCACTCCAGTATTCTTGCCTGGAAAATCCCATAGACAGAAGAGCCTGGTGGGCTACAGTCCATGGGATCGCAAAGAGTCAGACACGACTAAGTGACTCTACTTAGCACTGATGACTAAAATTTTGAGTATCTTTTCTCTTGCTTGTTGTATATCTTCCTTGGAGAAATTTCTATTCAGGTATTTTGTTTATTTTTTTTAACTATGCTATTTGTCTTTTTGTTGTGATTTGTAAGAGTTCCTTTTGCATTCTGGATTCTAGTCTCTTACAGGAGTTGTGATTTGAAGATTTTTTTTCCCCATTCTTCAGGCTGTTGTTTAGGTTTTTTATCGTGTCTTCTGATGCACAGAATTTTAAAATTTTTGATGAAGTCTCATTTGTTTTTTTCTTTTGTTGCTTATGTTCTTGGTGCATATCTAAGAAAACATTGCCAATTCCACAGTCAAGAAAATTTACCCCTGGGTTTTCTTCTTTAAGAGTTTTTAGTTTTAGTTTTTACAATTAGATCTTTGATTCATTTTGAGTAAATTTGTGTTTTTTGCTGTTGTTGTTTTTCATAGATGAATATGGAGTTTGTAGTAAGAATAAAATTAACTCATAGCACACATGCTATTCAGACATTCAAAATTAAACAGTCTAGGGTTGGGAAATGCAAACAATATGATACACAAACACATGATATGAATTAAATACATGATAAATGCAATAAAAAAGTACATGATAAACACATTAGCCATATTATTGTATATAACCAGAGACATTAAATGTCTCAGTTGGAAGAAGTATAGGTTTGGGACATGTGTAAGCATTCTAATGTTCTGGAAATATTCTTTTTTTTCTTTAAATTTAATTTTTTATTTTATATCAGAGTATAGTCGATTTACAATGTTAGTTTCAGGTATACAACAAAGTTTGTCCATGATACACATACATGTTCCATTCTTTTTCAGATTCCTTCCGCACGTAGATTATTACAGATTGTTGAGTAGATTTTCCTGTGCCATACAGTGGGTGCTTGTTCATTATCTATTTAGTATCTGTATAGTAGCATATGTATGTTAATCCCCAAATCCTAATTTCTCTCTCCCCCTACCTGTCCCCTTTAGCAACCATATCTTTATTTGTGAAGTCGGTGAGCCTGTTTCTGTTTTGTAAATAAGTTCATTTGTGTTATTTTTTTTAGATTTCACATATAAGTAGTATTGTGTGATACTTGTCTTTTATATACCTCAGTTAGTGTGATAAACTCCAGGCCCGTCCATGTTGCTGCAGGTGACATTATTTCATTCTTTTTCATGACTGAGTAATATTCCATTGTATACGTGTACAACATTATCTCTATCCATTCATCTGTCGATGGACACTTAGGTTGCTTCCATGTCTTGGCTGTTGTCAGTAGTGCTGCAGTGAACATTGGGGTGCATATTTCTTTTCAAATTATGTTTATGGATATGTGCCCAGGATTGAGATTGCTGGATCATTTGGTAGTTTTTTAAGGAACTTCCATACTGTTCTCCATAGGTGCTGCACTAATTTACATTCCCACCAACAGTGGAGGAGGATTCCCTTTTCTCCACACCCTTTCCAGCATTTATTGTTTGATGATAGCCTTGCTGACTAAGTTAATTTTTGTACATGGCTTGAGGCTCCAACTTCATTCCTTCTCATGTGGAAATCTAGTTGTTTTACATGTGGAAAGCCATCTGTTGAAGAGACTGTTCTTTTGAAGCGTCTTGGAATCCTTGTTGAAAATCAATCATCTATAGGGAGATGCTTAATTCTGGACTTTCCTCTTTTTCCACTAATCCAAATGTTTATCCTTATGCCATTTTGTTTATTGTAGTTTTGTAGTAAGTTTTGACATGGGGAAGTAAGAGTCCTTGAACTTAGTTGTTCTTTTTCAGAGTTGTTCTGGATTCCTTGACATTCTGTATGAATTCTAGGATCAGCGTGTCAATTTCTGCAAAAAAGCCAAGTGGGATTTTAATTGGGATTGCACTGACTCTGTAGATTGCTTTGAGGAGTATTGCCGTGTTCACAATATTGTCTTCTAATCCATGAACACAGAATATTTTTCCACTTATTTAGGAACACACACACACACACATATATATATTTAGTTTGTTTATTTTTGGCTGTGCTGGGTCTTCCTTGCTGCACGGGCTTTTCTTTAGTTGCGGTGACCGGGAGTGCGTCTCTAGTTGCAGTGTGCAGGCTTCTTGTAGCGGTGGCTTCTCTTGTTGCG
Organism: Muntiacus reevesi; assembly: GCF_963930625.1. NCBI lineage: Eukaryota > Metazoa > Chordata > Mammalia > Artiodactyla > Cervidae > Muntiacus > Muntiacus reevesi. Next base: position 27,880,992 of record NC_089256.1, read on the forward strand.
GAGCACAGGCTCCAGGGCGTGCAGGCTTCAGCAGCTATGACTCGTACGCTCCGTAGTTGCAGTTCCTGGGCTCTAGAACACAGGCGCAATAGTTGTGGTGCACCGGCTTAATTGCTCCAAGACGTGTGAGATGTGAGATCTTTCCAGAGCAGGGATCGACAAACCAATGTCTCCTGCGTCACCAGGCGGATTCTTTACCACTGAGCCACCAGGGAAGCTCAGAACATGCTTATTTTGAAGTAGGTAAAATTACGAACTTGAAAAATGCAGTTCTAGAGCAGTGAGTTATCCTATGAAACAGGCTTTGTTTCAGCGTGCCGGAAAAGCTTTCAAACATGTTGGATCAGTGTAACCTGCCTTTTAAGTGCAGGATATTGAGTACAGTTGAGTCTTTCTTTAAGGAGCTTTGGAAGCATTAGCCAATCCTTCTTTCAGTGGCCGTCTGAGTGCCTAGAATGTGCCAGCAGGTACCAGGGTGCAGCAGAGAGCAAAACTGATAAGGCCCTGCCCTCATTCTGGTGGGGATGGGGAACGAAAGACACACATTGTTAGTGGGTGATGAGTGTGGTGGGAACGGTACAGAAGGCGGTGTATGCTGAGCGTAGCTGAGATGGTGCCATGGGGCCAAGTACAGAGGCTCTGGTATGTCTGAGGCTGGGGAGGTTGTCACCGAGCAGGCCAGGGATGGGGAGAGGGTAGGAAAGGAGGCCGCAGAGGAGAGGGGTGGGGAGGGCGCCTCATCTTGCCGGTCCTTTGGAACTGGTGTCTGAGGGTGGCCCCTGAGTTGGGGGCGGCTGCCCAGCAGCGAGCTTGGCCTGCCTTCGCTTTTAGGTGCTGGAGCCATCTCCAACTGCTCTGCCGGGTGGGGTCAGGCAGAAACAAGGAGATCTTTTAGGAGGCCCACAGGGAAGGGTTTGGATTCTGAATATACTTTGGAGGTGTGGCCAAGAGGCTTTGTCCTCAGAGCAAATGTGAAAGGTGAGGGAAAAAGAGGAGTCGAGTGTGACTTGCAGGTTCTCCCAGGTGGGGGTCTCGAGGAGCTGAAAGGCTGTGATAGACTGGGGAGCAGCCGGCCCCTCGGGCCAGGCAGGGAGACCACAGGTTCCCACTGGAAAGCGTGCGTTTAAGCATCCGTCAGATGTCCCTGTGTGACCTCCGTGGGATGGATATGAGTTTAAAGAGACAGCTCTCTGTTAAAAGTCGTTCCCCCAATTCCATGTAACCCCACGCCCATGTCCTCTTCACTCCAGCTTTCTGCTTGCTGCTGCCATGATGGGGTGATGAGGGTGAGCTGTCCCCTGCACGAATTTGCACAGTGTCGGTGAGATGAGGGTGACACTGTCTGTCCCCCTCGCAGCCCTGCCGATGGCGGTGGACATCCGGAGAGAGCCCGCTGTGGGCCGGGGACCTGGCGTGCATCCTCATCCAGATGCAGAGCATGGCCTGAGGCCGGACCCAGGCTAAACAGCCTGTGCCTTATCAGAGCTGGCAGGTAGCAGATGGGGGCCCAGCCCCTGAGCAGAGCCCTCGGCCCTCGGCTCCTCTCACGTCTGTGTCTGTGGCTCAGAGAGGACAGGGGTGCCCTTCTGCTTTCTTTGTTAGCCAGACGAGGGAGACCCGATGATCAGCCCCCTTTTGCAGGTGAAATTACCTAACTCACCCCGTGTCCTGTGGCTGCGAAGTGGCTTTAATGGGTTGGATTGTGTCCTTGGAAATTGACGTGTCCTCACCCCCGGTATCCCAGAGCGTGGCCTTATTTGGAGATCCAGAGACAGTCAGGTTAAAACAAAGTCCTTATCCAACATGATGACTGTATCCTTGTAAGAGGAGGCACGTTGGATGCAGACAGAGATGCCAAGAGGAAAGGCGCCCTGCCAAGGTGAAGGCAGAGACCGAGCTGATGCGGGTAGAAGCCAAGGAATGCTGAGATTGCCCCCGAACTGCCGGAAGCCGTGGCGCAGCCTGGAGCGGGTTCTCACTCATGGCCTCGGAGGGAACCAGCTCTGCCGACGCCTTGATCTCAGCCTTCTGGCCTCCCAGTTCCTGGCCGTAAGCCTCCCTGTGGCTGGGGCTTTGTTACAGAAGCCCCCGGCAACTGACAGAGCAGTAGAACCAAGGTATATACTGAACACTCAGGTGCTAAGGACCTGACGTTGAACACTGCTTCCTGCTCCCATGGAACATATAAGGCTTTGCTGGCAGCAGACAAAACAGCGAATAAACACGTGACATCAGGTGCTGAATGCTAAGAAGAGAAATGAACCGGCAGAGTGGCTAGCAAGGAAGGAGGGCATTCGCTCAGGCAGAGACGGCTCTCTCATAACATGACATTTGAGATTTTGAGCAGAGGCCCGGATGCGTCGAGCTGGCTGGCAGGGACGCCATCTGGGGCTCAGGCCTGAGTCCAAGGTCCAGGAGGGGACGGGCATGGCTGGAGAGGGAGCCCTCCGCCCCGGGCAGGTCTCGGGGCTTTATCCTTCGGTGAGGGGTGCCACTGAGGTCCCGGCAAGGCTTTGAGCAGGGTGACCCATCACTGCCTTTTCCTGGGAGAGGAATGCCTCTGGCTGATGCCTGGGAAAGGAACCTGATCATGGGAGCCTGCAGGAGGGAGGTGCAGCTTCAGCACCAGGTGGATTGGCGTTACTGGATGCAGAGGATTGGGGAAGGGGCTGGAGGAGCAAGCCTCCTTCAGCTTAGCGATCTCTTAACTCCTGGGAGACTCACTATTGCATTCAAGGAGTAGGAGTTGATGTGAATAAAGAATTTTCTTAGTGCTTCAGTGATGGTCAGATTTCTTCCATGGACTCTTACATGGATACAGAAATTCAGTGAGTAAATTAGTGAGGAGTTAATTTAAAAAAAAAATCTTTATGATGCAAGAAGCAGCAATATCGTGGTCTTTAAGTTGCAAAGTTAGGTCAGTTTGTGTTCTAATGAAAGTAGACAATTGCAGGTTCTAAAACATAAAACATGGTCTCACAGCAGAAGTGCCTGTGGCTCAACTCTTCACAAGAGAAAACCGATCCCCAAGAGGCCTCCTTTGTCAGACTACAGACAGGTTCTAATTGTATCATTTCTAACATTTGCTAAGCTTTCAGTACCATTTTTAAAATTTTTTTCTATGTTAGGGAAAAGTTTATCTTTTGTAGATGTTATGTGTATCAACCTGAACACAGTAATTTTTGCTTCATTGTTTGAGACTTCAGGCTGTCCCCTTTCACTGATCATTTTAAGATAAATTTTAATCAAGTGCATTTTGAACCCTTATGAACCCAACCACCATACCAAGCCTGGACTGTAACTTTAATTATGGAAATGAAGGATACTTTATTTAAACTCTGTACAGTTAAAAAACCTTGGCACTAAAACTTCTTTTTTTTTTTTTTTTTAAATGTTGTAACAGTCCTAAATGAGCCACCTTCTTTTGACTGTTTTTATGCCATATCCTACTGTTTCACAAAATGGCCTGAAAGTGGGTGACACAAAATGCAAGGGATGTAGGTCTTGGGTGTTCCTTGTTTCAGCTTCTAAAGTCTTACTGCTTAATGACAAGTACCTGCTTTTTAAAGCAGAGCCTCTTTGTTGTGATGAGAGGAAGGTGGCCGGAACTCAGAGGCCAGGTGAACCGTTCTGACTCTTTACAGACGAGCTCCGAGACCTCTTTACCTGAAAACTTGATGAGGCTTACCTGGATCCTGATGTTTACCTGCTCCTTGATGAGCTACTTCTCTATTAAACAGTATTAGTTCAGGTGAAGCATCTTGCAGGTCTGGAGGCTGGAAGTCCAAGATCAGGGTGTCAGCAGATTTGGTTTCTTCTGAGGCGTCTCTCCTTGAGTCAGATGGTTGCTTCTCACTGTGACCTCGTCCCTCTGTGTTTCTGTGTCCTAGTCTCCCTTTCTTATGAGGCCACCAGTCACACTGGACACACCTGTGTGACCCCACTTTACCCTGGTCACCTCTTGAAGGGCCCTGCTCTGGTCCATCTGCTTTCTGGGGTACCAGGGGTCAGGGCTTCCACACATGACTTTTGGGGACACAGTTCAGCACGTAACAGAGTGTAATGATGAAGTACAGATCATCTCCCCACAGATCAATGTTTTAAAAACTCGTTTTTCTCATGGAAGCTCAGATGGCTTTCGTCACGTGCCTCATGGAAGGGTAGAGTGTTCTTTATTTCATCTCTTCTTACTGCCCTGGAGCACCTTGAAGACCTGCAGTTCTCCTGTGTGTGTGTGGTGATCCAAGATGTGCCCAGAACTTCTGGGTCTCTCAGGGCAGCCTTCCTGACTGCCTTAGTCCACTGAGGACGCTGGCTGTAACCATCCCACAGCCTGGGGGCTAATCGACAACACACATTTTATTTCTCACTGTTCTGGAGGCTGAAGTCAAGGTCACAGTGCAGGCAGACTCAGTGTCTGGTCAGAGCCCTCTTCCTGGTTCACAGTCAGCCGTCTTTGGTTCTGTCCTCACATGGTAGGGGGCAGGGAGCCCTGCAGGGCCCCTTTTATATTAAAAGGGCACTAATCCTGCTCACAAGGGCTCCACCCTCATGACCTCGTCACCCCCCAAAGGCCACTCCTAAGACCATCGCACTGGGGACACAGACTTTCAGACCACTGATGGGCCTGATGGCTTCTGCCCCACCCAACAGCACCTCACCAGCCAGTTAGTGGGGGCTGTTTGTGGGGTGTCTTTTAGGGAAGGCCAGCCCTCCAGGTTGGGCTTCCCCATGTGTCCCCCCTGAGAGGGCCCCCCCAGTCCCCCTCCCCAACCTGTCCTCCATCTGCTGAGACACAGTTGGCACTGCCACCCGTGATCCCCACTGCACCAGACTCTGTTTAGTGCGTGAGCTGAAAGTAGGGCTAGGAGCCCCCTCCCTCAGCCCTGTGACGCCTGGTTCCATCATGTGAACTCACCTTTGGGGCCCCATCTTATAGAGAAACAGCGTCTCAGTTTAGGGCATTGTTTTAGTCATTTTCTAGCAATCCATGCGATTGTCTGGAGGGATGACCTTGAGGGTGGAAGGGGTCAGGTAAGTGGAGTGTCCGGGTCATACTGGAAAGATGTGAGCCCGAATGCCTCCTGAGAAGAGATCGCATTTGATAATGTTGGCAATGATTGACACTTTGCTTGTCGGCAGAGTGGATCCTGTGCGCTGCGGGAGAGTGGTGAGCAGAGAGCCCGTTTGTTTCTGGCAGTATTCTAATGTTCTTGGCACTGGGATTTAGGAGTTGCAGCTAATAGAACTCCTGTTCCTAGTGCATGAAGGTGATGCCACTGTTCTGTCATTCTTCACTGATGGGGAATGCCCTGGGGCCCAAGTGGCATCACTGACTCCTACCCTCCCCAGGTTATCCCGGGGGGAGCTGAGAATTGACAGGAATGTTGCTGGTTGGGGTCAAGAGAGCGGCCTCGCTGTGAGCCGCTCAGACCCCATAAGGCCAACATAGTCCTGAAAAGAGCATTTCTGCTTGCTGAAAGGAGTCTGACACGCTTCCGATAATTTATAGCTTAGGTACTCTATTTTACATCTGAGCAAAGGCTTTTTCTTTCTTTTTCTGGCTAGTCTTCTTTTCAGATATGCAGAAGGGATGGAAATAGTCCAGATTTGGGCAGGTGAATTATTTTTCCAGTAAGCTAATGATGAACACTCATCTGAAAAAAAAAAAAAGAGAAAAGACTCCTCTAGCAGAATGGAGTGTATGGACAAGGGAAAGGGCTTGTGATGCACTTATATGTTCTAAATCCTATCAGAAAAGCCAAGAAACCAGGAATGAATTGTGTCCCCCCGACCCCGACTCCCACCACCAAATTCATGTCAACACAACCCCCAGTGTGACTGTACCTAGAGGTGGCATGAGGTAAGTAGGGTTCAGTGAGGTCATAAGGGTAGGGTCCTAATCCAGTAGGACCGTGGCCTTCCCAGGAGAGCAAGCTCTCTTCCCTCCACACGAGGACCCAGTGAGAAGGCACCTCTGCAAACCCAGAGAAGAACTGAATCAGCTGTCGGACTTCGACAGCTCCAGACATTGATGTCGGACTTCCAACCTCCAGAACAGTGAGAAATAAACTTCGTTGTTGAAGCCACCTGGGCTGTGGTATTTTGTTATGGCAAACTAATACAGAAGGAAATGAGTTAAACCAGGCTATTTTTCAAAAAGGATGACTGATGGAACATGAACACCAGTACTCCAGCTTGTGTTTGAGACAGATACAAGCGTTCCCATTTACTTATCTTTTTTAATGGCCTTTTCTTTTTTAATAGCTTTGTTGTACTGTAAGCTGTACGTATGTAAAGTGCATAATTGAAGAGTTCTAATGAACAGGGACTTCTCTGGTGTTTCAGACAGTAAAGAATCTGCCTGCAGTGCAGGAGACCCAGGTTCAATCCCTGGGTCAGGAAGATCCCCTGAAGGAGGAAATGGCAAGCCGCTCCAGTCTTCTTGCCTGGGAAATTTCATGGACAGAGGAGCCTGGTGGGCTAGAGTCTGTGGGCCGCAAACAGTGGGGCAGGACTGAGCGTGTACACACGGAGCCTTCCCCACATAAGATAACGAGCATGCATCCATCACCCTGGAAGTTTCCCTGTAGCCTTTTATGGTCCCTCCTCCATTTCCTCTCTTTCCCCGTCCCTAGGTAACTGCTGGGCTGCTTTCTTTTACAATCGACTAGTTTGCATTTTCTAAAATTTTATATAAACAGACTCATACAGTGTATGTTCTTTTTCACCCTCTCCTCGCCCCCCTGCCCCACAGTCTGGCTTCTTTTACTCAGCAAAACTCTTCTGAGAGTCATCTAAGGCCTGTGTATTGATAGTTTATTCCTTTTTTACTGCTGAGTACAGTTTTATGGATATACACCATTTACTTGGCCATTTGCCTATTAATGGACACTGGGTTGTTTCCAGTAGGCAGGTAAATATTTAACTTTTAAAAAACTGCCAAATTGTTTCCTGAAGTGGCTGTATCATTTTACACCCCACCAACAGTTATAATAACTCCAGTTCTTCCATATTCTTATGAACACTTGGTATGGGCAGTCTGTCTTTTTTAAATTGAAGTATAGTTGATTTATAGTATTATATTAGTTTCAGGTGGGCAGGACAGTTATTCAGTATTTTTGCAGGTTATACTGTATTAAAAGTTATACAATAACGGCTATAATTCCCTGTGCTGTATTATATAATATATCCTTGTTGCTTATCTATTTTATGCATAATAGTTTGTATCTCTTAATCTCATATGCCTAATTTGTCCCTCACCCCTTCCCTTACCCCTTCTAGTAACTACTGGTTTGTTGTCTCTATCTGTGAGTCTGTTTCTGTTTGGGGCTTCCCATGTGGCTCAGCTAGTAAAGAATCTGCCCACAATGTGGGAGACCTGGGTTCAATCCCTGGGTTGGGAAGATCCCCCGGAGAAGGGAAAGGCTACCCACTCCAGTATTCTGGCCTGGAGAATTCCATGGACTGTATAGCCCATGGGGTCTCAAAAAGTCAGGCACGACTGAGCAACTTTCACTTTATGTTTTGCATATACATTCACTGTATTATTTTTTTAGATTCCATATACAAGCGATGTCATAAAATATTTGTATTGTGTGATGTCTCTCTGTCTTTTTTATTTCACTAAGCATAATATTCTCTCAGTCCATCCACATGGCTGCAGATACTGAATTTCATTCTTTTATGGTTGAGTAAATATTGCATTTTGTGTGCAATATTTACTAACCCTAACCCTAACCCCTAACCCCTAACCCTAACCCTAACCCTAACCCTAACCCTCCACATCTCCTTTATCTGTTTGTTGATAGGCGTTTAGGTTGCTTCTATGTCTTGGCTACTGTAGATAGTCTGTGAACAATACATGGGGTGTATGTATCTTTTTAAATTAACGCTTTTATTTTTTCTGACTATTCAGGAGTAGAAATTACTGGATCATGTGGTCATTCTACTTTTAGTTTTAATTTGGGGACCTCCATACTCTTTTCCATAGTGTCTGCACCAGTTTACTTTCCCACCAACAGTGTATGAGTGTTCCCTTTTCTTCACATCATCTCCAACAATTGATATCAGACTGATAATAACCATTCTGACAGCTGTGAGGCGATTTCATTGTTGTTTTGATTGCATTTCTTTATTAATTGGTGGTGGTGAGCATCTTTCCACGTGTCTGTTAGCTGCCTGTATGTGCTCTTTGGAAAAACGTTGGTTGAGGTCTTCTGCCCATTTCTAATTGAGTTTTTTTTTCTTTTTCCTTTTTGATATTGAGTTGTCTGAGTTCTTGCTATGTTTTGGATATTAACACCTTGTCAGTCTATCATTTCCAAATATTTTCTCCAATTCCATAGGTTTTCTTCTTGTTTTGTCTGTGGTTTCCTTTGCTTTGCAAAATATCTTTTAATTAGGTCCCATTTGTTTATTTTTGTTTTTATTTCCTTAGATCCAGAAAAATATTTCTGTGATTTATGTCCTAGAGTTCTGCCTATGTGCTTTTATAGGAGTTTTACAGTTTCAGGTCTTACATTTAATCTGTTTTGGTCTTTAATCCCCTTTGAGTTTATTTTTATATGGTGTGAGGTGACATTCTAATCTCATTGTTTCACATGTGCCTGTCTCATTTCCCCAGCATCAGTTGTTGAAGAGACTTTTTTCCACTGTATGCTCTTGCCTCCTCTGTATCTTTAGATTAATTAACCATCCAGGCACGGATTTACTTCTGGGCTCTCTAGCCTGTTCCATTGATCTTTGTGTCTATGATCTATGTGACCCATGTGTCTGTTTTTGTGCCAGTACCATACCGTTTTGATTACAATAGCTTTGTAGTATAATCTGAAGTCTTGAGAGGGTGATACCTCCAGCTTTGTTCTTTTTTCCCTATTGTTTTGACAATTCAGGGTCTTTTATAGTTCCATATGAATTTTAGGATTATTTGTTCTAGTTCTGTGAAAAAATGTCATGGATATCTTCATAGCAATTGCATGAAATCTGTAGATTACTTTGGGTAGGATGCCATTGTAACAATATTAATTCTCCCAATTTAAGATCACAGGATATGGCAGTCTTTTTATTTTTGGCACATCAGTGGACATGTGGTAGTATCTCCATGTATCTTTTGAATTTCCCAAATGGTTAATGATCAAATGGTTAATGTGTGATCACTGTATACTTGTTTTAACCTGATGAAAATACAACACAAAGAGCTCTAAGAATCTACATCATTTCTATATATGTAATAGTGAAACATTGGGAATGACCACCCTCAGTAGGGGATGATGCCACAGTGTGATGACCAGCAGCGTTCACTGGAGGTGGACTTGTAGTTACTAATATGAAAAATACTCATGATAAAGTCAGAGGGCAAGAAAGGCAGGTTGAACAGGTCATGTATAGCTGTGTCTCATGTGTGTGTGAAGAGAAAAAGGGAGTGAGGGGGCATTGTATAGCGGCGGACAAGATCTTGAAACCCTTAATTGTTAGACTAGTTCACTTCCGGTTTTTCATAATTCTAAAGCAGGTTCTAACAGTCGTCTTCCTCCCCATGGCTGTTTGTGTAAGGCGCATCTCCCGTGGTGGAGCTGCTGTGTCCGTGAACGTAGAGTTAAACCTTTGAACACACAAGTCCGTATGGACTTTATTTTGCTCTACTAATTGCCTGCGTGGTGCCAGAGCCACACCTTCAGCTCCCATGCTTTATACCTTTATCTGGCAGGACCATGTTTTCCACCCTGGCCGAACCACTCTTCGATTCCAGAATTTTTCTACCTTTCCCAGGTGCTTTTCTTCCAGATGAACTTCAGAATCATTTGCAAAGTTTAAAAAAAAACTCTTACAGGGTGGTTGGTATTAGGTATCAGTTACTGTATATTTCAGGGAGAATGACATCTTCACACAGTCAGGCTTCCTCATACCTGGAAATGTGGTGGTCTCTTCAGTGACTGAAAAGTATTCACTCAGGTTCCTAAGCATTGGATTGTGCTTCTTACATAAATCCCTCCTGTCTCTTAAACATATTAGATATTTTATGCATGTATTTTTTGCTGTTATCAGTGGGACTTTTTACACTGTATGTTTTAATGACTGTTGCCACGTAGGAAACGATCAATGTACAGAATTTGGAAACTAGCCAACTTGGTGAATTTATTTCTCAGTTTTTTTCAGCTAATTATATTGAGTTCTTCAGGTAGACAGGTGTATATACCATCAACCAGTCCTGTTAGTGTTTTTTTTGTTAGCATCTTTTGGATCTAGGTTAAACACTGATGAGACTGTCAGAGCTTCAGTAACAGTAACGTTAGCTGCTGTAGCAAAGAAATCCAAATCTTGAGTGCCACTCTGCGTCTAAAGTTTCTTGCTCATGAATCAGTTCTGCAGTGGTGGTCCAGATTGGGCGACTGACGTTCACTTGATCATTCCACAGACTCAAGCCAGGGACCCTGCCGTCCTTAACACATGGCTGCCAACATTTACTGTCATTCTGCCCCGCCGGAAGGGGGAGGAGCCTCTGGGTGTGAGCTTGGACTTTAACGGCACAAGCTGCACTGTGTCGGCTCAGTCACGTCTGAGCCTCTGTGGCCCTGTGGCACATGCTACTTCCACTCATATCTCTAAGGGAGAAAAATGCTCGGCTGGCGCAGCGTCCCTGGCCCAGTTCTACCCCTTACCGCAGAAGGGGACTGGATTCAGGTGGGCCGTCCCTGCCCCCGCCCACCTCCCCACCCCACACCCCAGGGTGCACCAACGTTAAGGGGAGTGCCTCAGCTGGGCAGGTTCATTGTATTGCTTGCCTCATCCAGGGCCAGTTTGCTCCTTATTTACTCACCTTAATAACTTCTTACCTCTATATGGCAAGAAAGTGTGAATATGTTCATTTCCTGATGAGTATGTCCATTACCTGATCAGTTTGTAAGGTGTTGATTGCTTCTGTCCAAGCAGCACAGGTGCCTACGTTTTACTCCTGTGCTTCCGGTGCTTACTGTCTGGCTTAGTGTCCTCCCGGCCCCTGCGGTCGCCTCGGAATGAACGTGTGCTATGTGCTGAGTCGGAGGCTGTGGGGCGAAGGAGGGAACACCGAGCTTGGGAGCAGAGCCCTGGGGCTCAGGGGCAGGCAGCTTGGGGCCAAAGTGCTGGTTGCCCACCGGCCACCCCACTTCCTCCTCGTCGAGAGAACCTAGGCACGTCTAGGGATCAGGTGGCGATGCGCTGCAGGATGGTGGCCCCCGCCTTCCAGCCCCAGTGGAGTATTATTGTCGGAGGACTTAATCCTAGTAATTCCATTATCCTTGGCACTTGGCAGGGATTAATCCAGATGCAGGCACGTGACCTTCTCTGACCATGAGATGTGGCCGGGTGGTTTCGGGAGAGGATTTCCTCTAATAACAGAGATAAGAAAGGAACCATCTGTGTGTTTAAACGGCAGGCTTGTGTTTATTGTTGAAACCGTGTATACATGGTGGTTAATTATTTCAGCCATCTCTGCATCATGTATGTTTCAGGGTTTAGACTGCACTCTGAAGAGTGTGTTTGCCCCTCATGTTCATTTGCCTTTCATGTGGTTTACCGTGGAGCTCAGTTGCCTTGACCTTCATGATTTTCCATCACTAGCCGGCCCCCCTACAGTGTAGTGATTCCCTTTAGTGAACCCATTACACGCTTCTCATCCATTATATTTCAAACCTAGAGTCCTCCAAAATTCTCCACTCTTTTTACTGATAAAGACAGCAAATGAAGCTTGGGCTGTTCTGCACATGGTGTTTCAGCCCCAGCGGCCCATCCAAGTCCACGGAGTAGGGCAGAGGGGTGGTTGGCGTGTGGACATAAGGGAGGCATGTCTTGCAGTCAGCAAAGAATCAAGTCTGGAAACCCGGAAAGTGCTGGAAAGCATCACAGTAGCCCCTGAAGTTCCTAAACTGGGGGGGGGGGGGGGGGGCAGAGAAAGGAGGTGTAGTGATGAGCGCAGTGGCTCTTAGAGCCCACACGCCATCAGTTCAGAGGAGAGGAAGCAGAGAGCCACATGTGCGCACACGCATCGTAGCCTGCCCCTCCATGAGGCCGTGAAGCATTCGTTGGGATGTTTCGAGAAGCGTTTTCTGGCCTAGTGTCGGACTCCTGAGTCATGTCAGCCAGGAGCCTGAGATGGCCCCTGATGCCATGTGCATGCACACGCCTGCACACACATGAAATCCTGATGCCCTGGGGGGCAGGACTGGACTCAACACCCCAGAGGCTTCGGCTCCCTTTGGAGTCTGGTCCGCGGGACCAGCCTGAGAGCAGGTGATGGCGTGTTTTCTGTTAATAACGTGAGATGATGGTTGGCGGCAGCTTGGGGCAGGCTGGACAGCCAGCAAGGGCCCGAGAGCTCCTGCCTGGTGCCCCCGTTGGAGCCCCGGTTCCCTGTCACATCGGCCCTGCCCTCGGCTTCCTGATCTTTCTCATGCGTGAGGCCCTCCTGGTCCTCCCTCTGCAGCCAAACCCGCCGTACAAGCTGATAGAAATGAGTTTCTGAGACTCGCCGAGCAGAGCCCAGGCCCAGGGCTCGATCCACTGGTTCTTGGCACATGTGGTTGGTTCGTACCCCTCTCTGTGCCCCGTGAGGTCTCTTCAGGCGTGGAGAGGCTCAGCCTTCAGTCCATTCTTCCTGTGCTGCCAGCGTGCTATTTGTTCAGAAAGTACCAGTGTGTGCAAGCTCCAGCAGTAAGGAAAACCAGATGCAAAAGAAATGATCTTTAAGAAAATTTTAAAAGAGAAAAAAAAAAAATGTGTCCTATTGGGTCTCTGACGGATGCAGAAGGCTGAGTGAACCGCGCGTCCTGGGCTCTGCGGGCAGCTTTATGGCTGGGACTGCGTGGCGTGGATGAGAACTGACTCAGTAAGGAAGCAGCTCTGCGGGCTTGCTCTCAGCGTTGATCAGAAAGCAGTACAGCGACACACAAGTCAAAGACCTTTTTCAGCAGGAAGCTTGTCCTGAATGAAGAAGTTGGACCCGTTTCACTCCCTCCCCCCACCACGAAAACTGAAGCTGGCCTCGCTGGCTACCTGGGATCCCGGCCCCCCGCCCCAGCTCTCGGAGGCCATGGTGACATGCCAGTCTCCCCAGCTGTCTCCTACCTGCCCCAAGCCGATGTGGTGGCCAGTCACTGCTGTCTTAGGGCAGGCCAGATGCTCTCCAGCGAGGCTTGCTTTAACACGGGAAGTCCTGGCGGTTTGTCTGTATGCAGTGCTGTCCTGTTTTTATTCCGTCTGAAGGGCACCGTTGCTGTCCCTGGCAAGTATTTAGTGATTGTTCAAGCTTGTGCCACCTGGCCGGTCTGACTCACTGTGCAGCTTCATTTTTGTGGCATGAGATGAACATCCTTATAAAATGACCGACTTCCAGAAGGAAGACATGCAGGGCCGTACCATGTGCTTGACAAGAGCTGGGGTTATAAATTGGCTTCCTCAGCATCCCTTTATAGACAAGCGTCAGGCATTCATCAGGCATCCTGAGGTCAGCACTAACACTGGGAGAGCAGGTCTTGGCTGTCATTTTCAGATTAATTTATATTAGAGTATGGAGAAGGAAGTGGCAACCCACTCCAGTGGTCTTGCCTGGAGAGTCCCATGGACGGAGGGGCCTGGTGGGCTGCAGTCCATGGGGTCACAAAGAGTCGGACATGACTGAGTGATTAACACATATTAACACATATTAGAGTGTAGTTGCTTTTCAACATTGTGTTTAGTATCCACTGTCAGCAGAGTGAATCAGTTATCCGTATACATGGATCCACTCTTTGTTAGGTTCTTTTCCCATATGGCTCATTGGACTATAGAGTTCACTGTGCTATACAGTAGGTCCTTGTTAGTTATCTGTTTTATATATAGCAGTGTGGACATGTTTTCTTCTAGGAATTTTTAAAGGAAACATTTAAAAATTTATTTTAAGGGTTAGAGCATTTTTAAAATGTAATTTAACTCTCCCCTCACCCATATTATTAAATTGCCCTAACATTTTAAAAATTGTGATTAAAATACACATAACATAAAATTTATCATCTTAACCATTTCCAAGTATATTGAGTTACTTTTTGATTCCACGACGTGCCCTTTTGGAATTTTTAATCATGTTTCTTACGTAGAGCTGTTTTAATCATGCTGGGAGTCCTGGAGAATATCAGATTGTCAGACTGGATAATGTCAGAGTTAAACAAAAGAGAAACATAGACGTTGCCTTGGGTGGAGTGAAGCGAGACACTTCCTGGTCTCTATTAATGGAGCTCAGATGTGGTTCAGACCTTTTCTTTGCAACTTAGATTTTGTATTTTATTATTTTGTTCTAAGATCAGTCTGCTGAGCCTGTGAATACAATGAGGTTAAAACTATTGTAATTATATCTTAATTATAGCTCAAGGAATACTGTAAAATAATACAGTGCCTGAGTGAAACAAATAAGGAAGTTTAATTTCCTGTCTAATCATATTTTTCCTTTCTGGTTAGCGTGTTAAAAGTAATTTTGAAAACATAGCCATGTTTTCCTTCCCAATTCATCTGTTTCCCTGAGGTATTTATTCTACACTTGTAGAAGAACGTTTCACTCTAAGTATACATTGTTTTCATTCAATATTCGTGCCTGAGTGGTGTATGTGAGTGTGTGTGTGTATTAAGTTTATTGGCTAGTCACTTTGGGTTTCTGTTTTCCTAAACAACGCAACCCAAACAATGAAGCTTCCCTGGAAATATTCCCTGAGCTCAGCTCACTGGAGAAGTGTCTTGCCAAAGTGAAATGCCTGGATGGAGGCTGGAAAGAGGAAGGCAGAGTCAGGGTGGGCCTCCCTGACCTGAACCGGGTCCAGCCCTGGTGGCTCTTAAACAGCTCGAGGGGCAGGAGGAGGGAAGTGGGTGTTTTCAAGCTCTAGCCGGTGGGACTCGGTTCTGGGGTGAGGAGGCACTATATTGCTAACTAAAGGGTAAGGAACTCCAACTCTTGAGAGGGTGGACCAAGTCCCTGGAGCCCTTCAGGACTGTTAAAAAAGAGGCCCTTTGCTCTCTGGTCAGGAAAGGGTGTTCAGTTTAATCCAAGGCGTGAACGTCACTCAGGAGTTCATGGTCCTTGCAGCTCAAGACCGGTCCGGCAAGAGCAGCTGGGTGAACACAGCATTCATTTCTTTCTTGGTTTTTGGTGGTGAAATATACATAAAGTAAATTTCACCATTTTAACTGTTTCTGAGCGTGCAGTCCAGTGACATGCAGCGTCCTTCACTGCAGTGCAGCCGTCACCACCGTTTATCCCAGAACTTTTGCCTCTTCCTGAGCTGGAAACGCCCTGTCCATTAAACTCACCTCCATTCCCCCTCTCCCCAGCCACTGGGCACCACCAGTTACTTTCTCTTACCAGTCGACTACTCTAGATACCTCATATAAGTAGGATCGTATAATATCTTTGTCTTTTTGTGTCTGGCTTATTTCATGCCGTGTCTTCAAGGTTCATCCATGCTGTAGCACATGTCAGGATTTCCTTCCTTTCTAAGGCTGAATAATATTCCATTGTACGCACAGACCACA
The DNA here is from genome assembly GCF_963930625.1 of Muntiacus reevesi. Lineage (NCBI taxonomy): Eukaryota > Metazoa > Chordata > Mammalia > Artiodactyla > Cervidae > Muntiacus > Muntiacus reevesi. Next base: position 27,896,526 of record NC_089256.1, read on the forward strand.
TCTGTTCATCCATTCATCCATTGATGGGCTCTTGGGTCGTTTCCACCTTTGGGCTATTGCGAATTGTAGTGCACTGAACATATGGGTGTGCATATAACTCTCTGAGTCCCTGCTTTCAGTTCTTTTGGGTGTGTGCCCAAAAATGGAGTTGCTGGATCAAATGGAATTAATAATTTGGTAAGCAAATCAAGTGTTTAATACTATGAGGAGTACAGCGGCTGACCCATCTTATATTCCCAGCAGCAGTGCCCAGCACTCAGTTTTGAAACCTCACTCTTGCCTGGAAAATCCCGTGGATGGAGGAGCTGGGTAGGCTGCAGTCCATGGGGTTGCTATGAGTCGGACCCGACTGAGTGACTTCACTTTCACTTTTCTCTTTCATGCATTGGAGAAGGAAATGGCAACCCACTCCAGTGTTCTTGCCTGGAGGATCCCAGGGACGGGGGAGCCCAGTGGGCTGCCGTCTATGGGGTCGCTCAGAGTCGGACACGACTGAGGTGACTTAGCTAGGACAGAGTTGCTCCGGGGACAAGGTCTGCTTCTTCAAAAGCAGCAGAGGCTGAGGGCACCAGGGCCCACCAGGCTCCTTCCAGAGGAGCTGCAGCAGAATGCCTCCTCCGGCCCCAACTTCCCACCAGGAAGTGTCTTAGTGGGCCGGCCATGCTGGCCAGACGCTTAGCTTATGCCCCAGGGTGACAGCGCTGGTGCTGGAGTTAACAGCCCACAAGCAGAGGTGCTCCTGCATCCAGGGTGTCTGGGTGAAGAAAGCCGCCAGGGCTGAACCTGCACTCGGTGCTCTGAATACCTAACAGCCAGAGCGAGGAATACATCTTTAGATAACTCCTGTCCTAAGTTTTCCTTAAAGACATGGAGCCAATTCTCTCCATGCATTAGTCCTCAGTGAGACAGTGGGAAAGTCTCATGAAAGTAGAGACTATATGTATATATAGATAGATTTTTTTTTAATCTATTAGGTGTGTATATATTTGGCTGCACCAGGTCTTAGTGGCATCATGTGGGATCTTCTGTCTTCATTACAGCATCTGGGATATAGCTCCCTATCCAAGGATTGAACCTAGGACCCCTGCACTGGGAATGCAGAGTCTTAGTCACTGGTGTGTGTGCGCTCAGTCGTGTCCGACTCTGTGACTCCATGGATCATAGCCCACCAGGCTCCTCTGTCCATGGAATTCTCCAGGCAAGAATACTGGAGTGGATAGCCATTCCCTTCTCCAGGGGATCTTCCCTACCCAGGGATCGAACCTGGGTTTCCTGCATTGCAGGCAGACACTTTACCACTGAGCCACCTGGGAAGGTAATTTTTCCAGTAGTCATGTACAGATGTAAGAGTTGAACCATGAAGAACGCTGAATGCTGAAGAATTGATGCTTTCAAACTGTGGTGATGGAGAAGACTCCTGAGAGTCCCTTGGACAGCAAGGAGGTCAAACCAGTCAATCCTAAAGGAAATCAACACTGAGTATTCATTGGAAGGACTGATGTTGAAGCTCTAATATTTTGGCCATGTGATGGGAATAGCCAACTCATTGAAAAAGACCCTGATGATGGTATACATTGAGGGCAGGGGGAGAAGGGGGCAACAGAGGATGAGATGGTTGGATGGCATCATTGACTCAATAGACAGGAGTTTGAGCAAATTCCAGGAGATAGTGAAGAACAGGAAAGCCTGGTTTGCTGCAGTCCATGGGGTCGCAAAGTGTCAGACATGCCTGAATAACTGAACAACAGTTCCTCAAACGTTCTTCTTAAGACATCTAACTAGTGTCCTTATTTACTTTTGTGACAATAAAGGACATTATTTGTAAGTGATTAGATTTCAGTCAATTATTTTATAATGCAGTGCATTTTGTCTCCATCTTTAAATCTGATACTAGCACTATGGCTCAGATCATGAACTCCTTATTGCCAAATTCACACTTAAATTGAAGAAAGTAGGGATAACCACTAGACCATTCAGGTATGACCTAAATCACATCACTTATAACTATACAGTGGAAGTGAGAAATACATTCAAAGGATTAGATTTAATAGAGAGAGTGCCTGAAGAACTATGGACAGAGGTTTGTGACATTGTACAGGAGGCAGTGATCAAGACCATCCCCAAGAAAAAGAAATGCAAAAAGGCAAAATGGTTGTCTGAGGAGGCCTTACAAGTAGCTGAGAAAAGAAGAAAAGTGAAAGGCAAAGGAGAAAAGGAAAGATATACCCATCTTAATGCAGAGTTCCATAGAATAGCCAGGAGAGTTAAGACAGCCTTCCTCAGCGATCAGTGCAAAGAAATAGAGGAAAATAATAGGATGGGAAAGACTAGAGATCTCTTCAAGATAATTAGAGATACCAAGGGAACTTTTCATGCACAGATGGGCACAATAAAGGACAGAAATGGTATGGACCTAACAGAAGCAGAAGATATTAAGAAGAGGTGGCAAGAATTCACAGAAAAACTATACAAAAAAGATCTTCATGACCAAGATAACCACAATGGTGTGATCACTCTCCTAGAGCCAGACATCCTGGAATGTGAAGTCAAGTGGGCCTTATGAAGCATCACTACGAACAGAGCTAGTGGAGGTGATGGAATTCCAGTTGAGCTCTTTCAGATCCTGAAACATGAGGCTGTGAAAGTGCTGCATTCTACATAGCAGCAAATTTGGAAAACTCAGCAGTGGCCACAGGACTGGAAAAGGTCAGTTTTCATTCCAGTCCCAAAGAAAGGCAATGCCAAAGACTGCTCACACTACTGCACAATTGCACTCATCTTACATGCTAGTAAAATAATGCTCAAAATTTTCCAAGCTAGACTTCAACAGTATGTGAACCGTCAACTTCCAGATGTTCAAGGTGGATTTAGAAAAGGCAGGTGAACCAGAGATCAGATTGCCAGCATCCGTTGGATCATTGAAAAAGCAAGAGAGCTTTTTATAAGCAGGAGAGCTTTCAATACTAGACCAGCTGACCTGCGTCCTGAGAAATGTGCATGCAGATCAAAAAGCAACAGTTAGAACTGGACATGGAACAACAGACTGGTTCCAAATCGGGAAAGGATACGTCAAGGCTGTATATTGTCACCCTGCTTATTTAACTTGTATGCAGAGTACATCATGAGAAATGCTGGACTGGATGGAGCACAAGCTGGAATCAGGATTGCTGGGAGAAATATCAATAACCTCAGATATGCAGATGGCACCACCCTTATGGCAGAAAGCAAAGAACTAAAGAGCCTCTTGATGAAAGTGTAAGAGGAGAGTGAAAAAGTTGGCTTAAAGCTCAACAGTCAGAAAACTAAGATCATGGCATCCGATCCCATCACTTCATGGCAAATAGATGGGGAAACAGTGACTGACTTTATTTTTGGGGGCTCCAAAATCACTGCAGATAGTGACTACAACCATTAAATTAAAAAATACTTGCTCCTTGGAAGAAAAGTTATGACCAACCTAGACAGCTTATTAAAAAGCAGAGACATTACTTTGCCAACAAAGGTCCGTCTAGTCAAAGCTATGGTTTCTCCAGGAGTCATGTATGGATGTGAGAGTTGGACTATAAAGAAAGCTAAGCGCCAAAGAATTGATACTTATGAACTGTAGTGTTGGAAAAGACTCTTCAGAGTCCCCTGGACTGCAAGGAGATTCAACCAGTCAGTCCTAAAGGTGATCAGTCCTGAATATTCATTGCAAGGACTGATGCTGAAGCTGAAACTATAATACTGATGCGAAGAACTGACTCATTTGAAAAGACCCTGATGCTGCGATAGATTGAAGGCAGGAAGAGAAGAGGACAACAGAGGATGAGATGGTTGGATGGCATCATCGACTCAATGGACATGAGTGTGCGTAAACTCCAGGTGTTGGTGATGGACAGGGAGGCCTGTCGTGCGGCAGTCCGTGGGGTCGCAAAGAGTTGGACATGACTGACTGAACTGAACTGAACTGTCATAATAAGAGGAGATGCTTGTTGATTGCTTACTCTGCGCTAGACCCTGTGTGTGATATATCATGATGCTTGCAACTTTGTGAGGCCCCTTTATTCCTGTGAAACTGCATCCCAGATAGGTTAAGGGGTTCACCCAACAGAGGATGGAACTGAATTCCAGACTGTGACCCCGAAGCTTGTGTACTTAAACCAGGCATTATAATAACCTCTGTCTCATTGTTTGTGTAACCTGTTTTGAAGCACTTATTAAATTCCAGCCTCTGCAAGAAGTGTGTTAACAAAATCACTATGACCCAAGCGCTATTTTAGTCCCATTATTCGTGATGAGAGTGGTACAGAGGGCAATCTGTATCATAACTGCTCCAAGGAGCAAGCTTGCAAATACTGTCTGACCGAATCCTGACTGTGGGCTTGATGAACCCAGTTCATGATCTCTGAGTGTCTCTGCTCTACTCCTGAACCTGTGTGTTTCATCTGACTTACCAATCTGATGGGTGAAAAGAAGAGCACTTCACGGAAGTTTTAATTTGTGTTCTTTTTAATCAGAAAGGATGAGCACCTTCTCGTTTTTCTAAGTACTGTCTGATTCTGTCCTTTGTTCTTAGTTGCTCAGTTGTTTCTGACTCTTTGTGACCCTGTGGATGGTGGCATGCCAGGCTTCCCTGTCCCTCACTGTCTCCCAGGGTTTGCTGAAACTCATGTCTCTTGAGGCGGTGATGTCTTCCAACCATCTCATCCTCCGTTGTCCCCTTTGTTCTTGCTGGTCTTCAAATCTGACAGCTTCCTGTCCCTCAGAGGCCCTGACCCCTGACTTGGGTATGATGTGTTTGCTTGGGTTAGCGTGGGCAGAGTACAGTGAACAATTCATTCCACGTGTTCTGGTAGGGTCTCAGTTCTCAGTTATGTTTCTTTAACAAAATTAAATGGAGTAACAATTTTAAAGGAGAAAGCAATAGCAGCCAGCCTTGTTCATTTGGAATGAATGGCTGTGCTTCCTTGTAATTCCGTTTATATGGGAAGATTTGTATCAGTCAGGAGAGGCGAGGTTATGCCATGGTAACGAACAATTCCCCAAGACAAAGAGCTCAGTGGTTTTCACAGCATGGTTGAGTTCTGCCTCTGTGGCTCAGTGGGTGGTTTCTGCTGTCTGTAATTTCTCAGGGGCCCAGTCTGGGAGGGGCTGCAGTTCGTGGCGGGGTCTCCATGATCTTAGAAGCAGGCAAAGAAAACCCATTGGGCCTTGAAGTCGGCTTCTGAAGCCTTTACCAGGAGTGACACATGATGCCACTCAGCTCACTGGCCAGGGTAGGTCATGGTGCCCACCCCGGTGCTCAGAAGGGTGGAGAAATGAGATCCTGCTGACGTACAGCCCCGGGGCTGGGGGTGGACAAACACTTGCGGGTCCCAGGTGACCCCCTTAGGAGCGGCAGCCCATCTTCTGCACCTCGAGTAGCAGAGGTCCTGAGACTGTGCTGAGCAGAAGTGAGATTGTGACTTAAACAGCAAGAGGTCTGCCTGACGGACGTAACAGGTGAGGCCAGAGCTGGTTCTCCTCCTCTGGGATCGGGGAGAAAGTATCCCAAGTATCGAGAGCCCGGTGGGTCACAGACATGGTTTCCTAAGAGCCTTGTCAGGATCGGCCAGCTCACACCTGTTGAGCCCGGGTGGTGCGTTCCGATCCCACCTGCCTTTCTGTGTGTCCGAAAGTTGTCAGATGTGCTCTGTCCTGTGTGTTTCCCACTGTTGTCTTCTCTTGGCCTCAACGCCTCAGATCTCATCTGCTGTCAGAGCACGTCGTGCCAGGTCACTGCCTCAGTTTTTTTTTTTTAACACGAGCACATTAAAAGACACTGGTTGGCTTTCCCTTTCTTTTAAGTCATCCAACTCTTACAAATAATATTTTAAGGTATTTCCTGATGATCTCGAGATGATGTTTTTTTTTCTTTAGAGGTAGTTTTATTGATTTTGAGAGTTCGGTTTACTCTATGCTTCTGGTGGAAAATGTCATTTTCCTTCATTTCCCTTGACCTCCTGCATAGCCTCAGTGTGTGTGTTAGAGTTGAGATCATTTTCCTTGTTTCTAGAAAGCAAGCTGTCACGGGCCTGAGACCACATGGCTCTGACACACGTCGGGTGATGTTCCTATGAGCTGTCTGCCTTGGGAGGGGTCACTGTGCAGAGAGAGGTTTCAAGAACAGCAGAGGAAGAAGGCAGATCCGGCCCCATACAACTCACATAGCTCAGCCCAGGAGCGGATGGAGCTTCGCTCCACGCTGCCCGTCAGCAACACGTGGAACCCTACGGAGCACAGCTCCACGGGCACCCTGCCTTGGGGGGGACGCTCCTGCCTCCCTGAGTAGGTGCTGAGCTGAGTCCAGTGAGGAGAACATTCAGGCAGAGCTGCTGGGGGTCGGCGGGGGGCAGGCAGGGTCCTCTGTGGACCTGTGTTGTTAGAAAGTTTGAAGCCGAAGCATTGAGAGATGGGGCTGGTGAATCGGGCTGGAGTCTGCCGTGGAGGCCTTCTTGAGCAGCTTTGTAAGAAGCGTGGACTTCACCCTGTCAGCTTTCAGTAAATATTTGTGTGAGTCATGTGGATTGTTCCACGGGAAGGGCAGGCATTTGGTGTATAAGACTGAGTCACGAGGACCCACCCAGCGCTCTCGGAGTGGCCACTTGATGCCACAAGGAACAGCATGGACCTGCCCCCAAGAGGGAGGCGCCCTGTTAGGAGGAGGTTCACCCACCGTATTTCTCAGGTGCAGCGAACGCCCAGGGACGCCCTAGCACAGACCAGGCCCACAGTCCTGGCTTCCTAGCTGGCGCTACTGGTAAAGAACCTGCCTGCCAATGCAGGAGCCACAAGAGACAGGAGTTCGAGCCCTGGGTCAGGAAGACTCCTGGAGGAGGGCGTGGCAACCCACTCCAGTATTCTCGCCTAGAGAATTCCACGGACAGAGGAGCCTGGCGGGCTACCGTCTATGGGGCTGCAAAGAGCTGGACACGACTGGGTGACTTAGCGCACACACAGGCCCGTGTCCTGCTGGAGGAGGCCCGCTCGGGGTGGGGGTGGGGACTGTCATCCCACACCAGCAGGGGTCTGACTTCCTCCTGTGGAACTTACTGGCGAAGACGCTGGGAGTCCTGGCCTAAAAGCACATGGCTCCCAATCTCTGCTGGGTCCTCCCCCTCCAGCCCCCTGAACCGCACTCAGAACACCTGGCCGTGTAGCGCAGCTGGGAGGTTGATGGGAAATGCAGGCCTTCGGCAGCTCACACACAGGGCTCTTCTTGGGGACAGGGAGGTCTGTTTTCTGCTTGGTTGCGGGTGTAGACTTGAGGCTTCCACAGACAGAAGCACGCGGCTTCACAGGAAGCTGGCCTGATGGAGTCAGAGGCCCTTTGGAGGGAACGCATGTACGGCATGCTCAGCCGTGTCTGTCTCTGCGACCCCATGACTGAAGCCCACCCACCAGGCTCCTCTGTCCATGGGATTTTCTAGGCAAGAATGCTGGAGTGGGTCACCATTTCCTTCTCTGTTGAAGGGACTTAGGGTCTCCCCCAGTCTCGAATCTACACTCTGCGTCCCCTCCAGCAACACCAGGGGCTCCCGCAGCCCCGTCTCCCCGATGCTGGCTCACAGCCCTGACCCCTAAGCCCTCCGGAGTGTCCCTGTGTCTTCCTGTCCACTCACATCCTGCCTCTTACTCCCGCGCCGCGGCCTGCTGGGTTCTTCCGGCTTCAGTGGCTGTGTGCGCCTCTGTCCGCGTCACCCCCTTCTTCCTCACCTGCCTCTCCTCTTGTCTTCCAGGCTCTGCAGAGTAACCTGAGATACTCCCTGTTGCCCAGGCGGCTCGTCATCAGCAAGAGATTAGCCCAGTGCCTGCATCCCGCCTTGCCCAGTGGCGTGCACTTAAAAGCCCTAGAAACCTATGAGATCATCTTTAAGATCGTGGGGACCAAATGGCTGGCCAAGGATTTGTTCCTGTACAGGTAATGCTAGCTTCTCCCACCACTTCCCTCTTCTGTTTCCCAAGGAATCCATGTTTCGGTTCACCAGAGCAGGAAAGGATGCACAAAGGGAAACACGAAGGGATGCGTCCGTTCGCCACGAAGCCGTTCGTCAGGAGGTTCCCCCAGCGCCCGCCCTCCGGAGTCCGTCCTCCCTGCCTTTTCCCCCTGAGCTGAAACGCCCTGTGTGCACACTGCCTGTGGACTGCCCGAGGCCCGCACTGTGTGGTGACCGTCCCAGGACGGCTGGGCACCTCCGTCACCAGCATAGACGGCCGGCTGGCGGCTCCCGAGACCCCCTGGGGCTGGTTGACCCCCTTCAGAGCTTCTGAGCAGGCCTCTCATTTTCCCTCCTCTCCCTTTTTTTTTTCTCTGTCCCCAAAGCTGCGGGCTGTTCCCACTTCTGGCTCACGCAGCCATGTCGGTGAGACCTGTGCTGCTTGGCCTATACGAGAAGTACTTCCTCCCGCTGCAGAAGCTGCTGCTGCCGAGCCTCCAGGCCTTCATTGTCGGCCTGCTGCCCGGCCTGGAGGAGGGCTCGGAGATCTATGACAGGTGGGTGTTGGCCAGCGCCCTTGGCCCCCCCCGCCCCCCAGTATGGGGGGTGCCCGCTTGTGTTTCATTCCCCTGCTTTATGAGAAATGGGGGAGACATGCGGAGAAGACCTCGGAAGCAGGGTAGGTGCAGAAGTCAGGCTGACGTTCACATTTCTGTGGCGTCTCTGCCTGACGAAGTACCACGTGCCCCTTCGAATTTTACCACGTTTCCAGGTGAGGGTCAGGAGGTAAGAGAGTTCCCCAGAGTCTCTCGGTCTGTGGGCGGCAGGAGATGGGGTTCTGCCTCTTAACGTGTCAGGTTCTGAAGTTTTGCTCCCTTCTTCTGTATACTCGTGAATGTGAAAGCGTTCGTCCCTCAGTCATGTCTGACTCTTCGAGAACTTACGGACTGGAGCCTGGCCGGCTCCTCTGTCCATGGGGTTTCTCCAGGCCAAGAATACCTAGAGGGGTTTGCCATGCCTTCCTCCAAGGGGATCTTCCCGACCCAGGGATCAAACCCAGGTCTCCAGCATTGCAGGCAGATTCTTTACTGTCTGAGCCACCGGTGAAGCCCATTGTTTACTAGGCTGCTTCCAAATGAAAAAGCAAGGCTGGGTTTCATTGATGGGTAGGGCTCGGCTTGACGAGTTTCAAGCCCCTTGGAGAAATTTGGCAAGCTCACAGGCATAGAAGTTCATGCAATGGTGTCTGTCTGTTTTTCTTTCTTTTAATTGGAGGCTAATTACAATATTGTGGTGGTTTTGGTCACTGCTTAGGATGGTAAAGAATCCGCCAGCAATGTGGGAGACCTGAGTTCGATCCCTGGGTTGGAAAGATCCCCTGGAGAAGGCAACGGCTACCCACTCCAGGATTCTGGTCTGGAGAATTCCATGGACTGTATAATCCATGGGGTTGCAAAGAGGTGGACACAGCTGAGTGTCTTTCACTTGAAATGGGAGAGAGGATTTATCCGTTCAGACCATGGCATGTACACAGAGAATCGTTTCTGGAGAATTGTAGTGTGAAAACTCAACTTCCAGGGTGTGAACTGTTCTGAGTGATGCCCCAGTGATGAACCTCTCTTCACAGGAGCCATTTCCAGAGCCCACATACAGCTGGCCAGGAGGTCCAGAAACCTGCATGCTTGCACAAGTTTCCACGTGATGGCCCAAAGCCCTGCTCAAATCTTCCCCACACCAGGGGTCCCAGCCATGCCACCTTTGCCTTATGGTGTCAGCTGTGGCTGGAGGGTCCGGGGCATGGAGTGGAAGCAGAGATTCCATCCAAGGCCCACTCAGAGTGCGCCCCTCAAGGAAACCAAATCAGAATGTTTGCAGGATGGTGGCTGGTGACCCAGGGTGCATTAAAGTCGCGAGCATCCATCCTGGTGTTTGATATGCCCTTGGCCTGTTTCAGGTTTCCACTCAGAACGGGTGGTGGCTCTCCACCTCCCCATGGGGAATCCACCTTGGTGACCTGCCGAGTCACTAGCATCCACTTCCCTCGGAGGCAGAGTCCGTTTCGTTGCTGTTTTAAACCCAGCACCATGGCCTGTGAGACCGGGTGGGCGTGTGGGTTCAGGAAGAATCAGGGTCATGCAGAGTTAGCAAGCCAACCTTTGCCCAACTCTGCTCTTCACTCCTAGCCCCAGGCTCTTTCTAGAAGTTCTGGTCCATTCATGTTTTCCTAACAGATGTTTGCTGTTAATGCTCCCCCCCACTGCCCGCCATCATCTAAAGATGAACACTTCAGCTCCCACAGTGTAAGGCAATTTTTTTTTTAACCTGTAAGAATGAATCACACCAGAAACTTGTTAGTAGTCAGGGTGTTGTCATGTATTCTCCCAGGTGATCAATGAATGTTCATTTGAATAGTTGCGCTCCAGCCGATGAGCACGAGTGTTTTCTCCTAATATTATGATTTCTCAACATTCAGCCATGAGCTGAGTAAAGCTCCGTGAGTCACGGGGTACATGCGGCTGTGACACAAAGCCGGATCCGGCGTCTGCAGCGCTCAGGGGTACAAGCGACTGGCCTTCCGAGGTGAAGGCTGAGGCAGGGTTGTGTGGTCTCTGGGCGTGGGCGTGTGGGCCCAACAATCAGGTGGCTACATGTAATCCAGGTCAGTTTGAGAGGGTTCCTTCCTCACCTGCTCAGGAATTGAGTCAGACACCCACCCCCACCCCCACCCCCAGGAGATGCTCTGCAGAGGGTCTGGGGGCGGGGCAGTCACGATGTCCGAGTGGGCGGAAGACGCTGAGGGGTGGGTGAGTGAGCGTGTCGGTACTGCTGAGTCATGGCTTTCGTGGAGGCGGGGACAGTTTCTGGTCCATGTTTGTCAGTGAACCATAAGGCAATGGAGATTTTGGCCAGCGTTCGGACTCGTTATTCACCCTGGCTTTCTAATAACCCTTTGATGTCCACAAACCACTCCCACCCAGAATCCCTTTTGTAAAGTGCACACGGGGTGCCCATGTGGTCTGGTGTGGGTTGCTATACGAGGAAGACAGGGTTCGTGGTTGGAAAGCAGGCAAAACCCGGCTCCCCAGACATGACCCTTGAACTCAGTGGCTCTCAGCCTAGGGTGGCTCCGGCCCCCGGGGGACACTTGGCGACACCTGAGTACATTTTTTGGGTGTTACAGCGGGGTGGGGCGGGCGCTCCTGGCATCTCGCGGGTAGAGGTGAAGGGTGTGCCTGAACGTCCCAGGATGCACATGATTGCCCCCACTGCAAAGGAGGGCCCAGCCCCCAGGGTCCACGTGGTACTGGGTGAGAAACCCTGATTTAAATGGCAATGGGCAGATCTTCATTGGCCTCTCTTCTGGCCAAGGCCCGCACCACGCTGATGAAGCCCTGCTGGTCCCAGAGTTTTCTCCCTCCTGTTGTTCAGTCGCTAAGTTGCGTCCAACTGTTTGCAACTCCAACCCCATGGACTACAGCATGCCAGACCTCCCTCTCCCTCACAGTCTCCCAGAGTTGGCCCAGGTTTACATCCGTTGAGTCGGTGATGCCATCCAACCATCTCATCCTCTGCCGTCCTCTTCTCCTTTGACTTTCAATCCTTCCCAGCATCAGGGTCTTTTCCAGTGAGTCAGCTGTTCGCATCAGGTGGCCAAAGTGTTGTTGCAGCATCAGTGTCAGCATCAGTCCTTCCAATGAGTATTCAGGGTTGATTTCCCCCTTCTCTGGTATATGCCTGATGTGGTGCAGGGTGCTGTTGTTACTGCCCTGCTGGTTCAGATGGTCACGCCCCAGGCTATTTGGTCTCATGACAGTTCAGCTTCCACGAGGGTCCATTCAGCAAGTGACCTCGCGGCCAGAGTCAGGAAGTGCCCGGGGCCTGCGGCACACAGCCCGCCTTCCTCACTGGCTGTCGGTTGAGTAGAAGAGAGAGTGTCAATGTCGTAGGAGTGAGCTTGCGTTCACAGAGGACAAAAGCAGCAGCTAAACTGACTGAGGAAGGGGTTCGGGGTTGGTGTGTGTGTTTGGTTTTATTAACTGTCGATTTTAAATAGAGAAGATTTCCATTCTGGATGCTAAGCCGTGCACACTTATTTTGGAACTTCACAGTTAAGGTGATATGAGTAATTCTCTAGTAGACAGTTAATTAGCCTTTTTTTTCCCCCTGATAGCTCAGTTGGTAAAGAATCTGCCTGCAACGCAGGAGACCCTGGTTCAATTCGTGGGTTGGGAAGACCCGCTGGAGAAGGGATAGGCTACCCACTCCAGTATTCTTGGGCTTCTCTTGTAGCTCAGCTGGTAAAGAATCTGCCTGCAATGCGGGAGACCTGGGTTCGATCCCTGTGTCTGGAAGATCCCCTGGAGAAGGGAAAGGCTACCCACTCCAGTATTCTGACCTGGAGAATTCCATGGACTATAGCCATGACAGAGTGACTCAGACTTTAGCTTTTAACCCCAGTTATCTTGCTCTTTACTTTGCTCTCCATAGCAGTTTTGTTGTTTAGTTGCTCAGTCATGTCCAACACTTTTGTGACCCCATGGACTATACAGTCCATGGAATTCTCCAGGCCAGAATACTGGAGTGGGTAGCCTTTCCCTTCTCCAGGGGATCTTCCCAACCCAGAGATCGAACCTAGGTCTCTTGCATTGCAGGTGGGTTCTTTACCAGCTGAGCCACAAGGGAAGCCCATTTCTTTAATAAAGAAAACTGGGCAGTGTTCTCTGAATATTGAAGAAGGGATAGTGTAAGTGGCATTCCCCAGGCTCTCGGATGGTGGAACCCCCTCTACCATAGCCAGTGTTCCATGGAATATGCTTTGGGGATACGCTTTTGTAAGCAAAGGGCGGGAGAAAGCAGTGTCCACGCTGTAGTGTTTGTGATGGGTTTTAGCTTGGCATTGGTCTTGTGTGATAGGGACCCTGGAGAGGGGAGCTCTCCGGGGGCTTCCTGGATTAATCTGCTGCTGTGGAAATCCCTTCCTAGCTTCGACCATCCTGTCCATCCGCTGTGTCCACAGTGACCCGTCTGCCCTGCTCACCATAACTGTAGCTGCTGAACAGTGCTTCTACCCCAAATTAGGGCTTTTGGTGGTTTTCAGAGCTGGGCAGAGATAAGCAGTATTTGTTGGCTCAGCCTTGATAGAAGGCTGATCAGTACCTTTAGCCACTAAACCATTCTATGTCCTTCTAAGCATTTGGCTGTTTCTGATGCTTCTTCATTTTGGTTTTTTTTTTTTTTCTCTGCGTCATTTGCTACGAATATTTTATGAGTCAAAAAGGTTCACACTAGGTTTAAGGAAAACAGAATTAATTTTTAATGTTGAAAAGTAGTAAACGCTTTTTTGGTACGAAATGTTTAAGTATATACTGAGCAAGCTGAACTTGGGCAAACTCCAGGAGATGCTGAGGGACAGGGAGGCCTGGTGTGTTGCGGTCTGTGGGGTCACAAAGAGTAGGACGTGACTTAGTGGCTGAACAACAACAAGAGCAAGCTGCCAGCAGCATGGGTCACAGTAAAACGGGGAGAGTAGCATTCGTCTGACAGATTTCTGGAGGGCCAGCTACGTGTCAGATGCTCATCTGGGCACTGGGGAGGGTCAGCCACCAGAGCAGAGCCGTGCTGAGTGTGTACTCAAGAGACGCTCATGCATTTTCATCCCTTTTCTCCGCCACGGCTGAGAGATGACATGCACACGGCTTTCATTTGTCCCAGGCTCCAGTGCCAGGAAGCGGATATAGGGTTGCTGATTCCAGAACCCCACTGCTTTATACTGGGCTTGTCCACCTGTCTTTTTTTCCCCTCCTGTGGTCGATGCAAATAGAAAGCATGTGAAAGATGGAATCATTTCAGATTTCAAGTCAGACCCCCTCCTTAAGTGAAATCCCTTCGTGGGAGCTGCCTCCACTGTTGTACTGACGAGTGCCGTCACCAGGCCCACAAGTTGCATTTTCACAGTTCGCGGGAAAGGGCCCCACTAACCGCAGGCGCCCCCCAAGCAGAGAGGGGCCCGCGTCGGTCCGTGTCGGTGGAAAAACAAGCCCACACCCGCCCCCATCCCCCGCCCCCCCCCCCCCCCCCAACACACACAATGCTGCTTCTCTCCGAGGAGGTCCGTCCAAGTGCTGATGTGATGTCATGGCATCCCAGGTAAAGATAAGACCTGAATCCATGCGGGTGGTCCACAGGAGGGCTTCCCTCAGTGGGAGCCGGGGTGTGGAGGTGCTGGGGGCAGATTGTCGGGAAAACGGCCCCAGACCTTCTAGAACATGCCAGGGAGTGGGAGGTCCAGGCAGCCACTGTCCCCAGTATTTCTGAAGTCCAGTGTCCCTGGGCACGTGTGGGGCCGTGCTCCAGTCAGGGATGTCTTTATCACTGAGTGAGTGAGTGATAGTCGCTCAGTCGTGTCCGATTTTTTGTGACCCTCTGGACCATAGCCCACCCGGCTCCTGTGTCCATAGGATTTTCCAGGCAAGAATACTGGAGTGGGTTGCCATTTCCTTCTCCAGGGGATCTTCCCGACCAAGGGATCAAACACAGGTCTCCCGCATTGCAGGCGGATTCTTTACTGTCTGAGCCACTATGGAAATCTTTATTATTACTTAGGTCTTTAATCAGTCTTTGTTTTGTTTTTTTTTTTTTTGGCGCATTAACGGCTCCTCATGCTTTTATACAGGGAGGCCGGTCTGCTCATCTCCTTGGGGCAGTGGGCCTGCCTCCCACAAGCACGGTGACATCCGTGGTGAGACCAGAGGTGGAGATGGATCTCTGTGCCCTGAGGGGAACACAACTGGTCAGATGCTGCCCTTCGGCCAAGACGCGGCCCCTCTTGGTGACACGCTTGCCCTAGCAAATTCAGTTTTCAGTGACAGCTGGCGGGCGGGCGGACAGACACCGAAGGGGCATGCGGCGGCGGCGGCAGCTCAGAATGAGGAAGGTGGCGTTTCCCTGGCCCGCGGGGAGCGCCCTGACGCTGTGCTCTCTCGTCCTAGGACGGACGCGCTGCTGCTGAGGCTGTCCTTGGTGGTCGGCAGGGAGGTCTTCTATGCCGCCCTCTGGGGGAGTGTCCTGGCCAACCCGTCCATCCGCCTGCCTGCCTCGCTCTTCGTGGTGGGCCACATCAACCGGGGCGCGCCCGGCCAGGAGCAGAAGTACATGCTGGGAACTGACTACCAGCTCACGGTGGGTGCCCCGGTCCTGGCAGGGGGTGGGGGGCGGGCGGGCACCGCGGGGAGCGGAGGTGTTCCGAGAGACTGGGCAGGTGAGGAGGCGGCCTCACTGTGCGGCCCCGATGGGGACGCGGGTCTCTGACACCTGCATCACCACGTGCGTGTTAACACGTGCCGCTCACACCCGAGCAGGGCCTTTCAGGAGACCCCGTGGCTTCTGCAATACAGGTGGGTCCTGAGAGCCCCCGGCCGGGGGTCTGCTGTTGAGCCGCAGCTGTGTTTTCAGCCCCCACCCCCCCACCTCTGTCATGCTGACCGCTGACCACCACCTGCAAACCGGCTCCCTCCTCTGGCTCCCGCCGACCTCCCGTGTGTCCTCCTCTCCTCCAGCTGCTCACACACCTACATTGTCCAGGCTCGTCAGGGGTCTGGCCCCAGGCCTTCTTCCCTGGAGGTGACCTGCCTTCTCATGACCTTGAAAACTGGGCATTTCTCAGATCTGTTGTCTTTTCTCCCCAAACTTCTCCAGTTCTCCACTCCAGAATACTGCAGTGGGTAGCCTCTCCCTTCTCCATAGGATCTTCCCAACCCAGGGGTCGAACCCAGGTCTCCCGCATTGCAGGCAGATTCTCTACCAGCTGAGCCACCAGGGAAGCCCAAAAATACTGGAGTGGGTAGCCTATCCCTTCTCCAGAGGATCTGCCTGAACCAGGAATCAAACTGGGGTCTCCTGCATCGCAGGCGGATTCTTTACCAACTGAGCTGTCAGGGAAACACTCCCAAACTTCAGTTCAGCTCAGTCATGTCCGACTCTGCGACCCCATGGACTGCAGCACGCCAGGCCTCCCTGTCCATCACCACTCTCAGAGCTTGCTCAAACTCATGTTCAAACTCATTCTGAAACTCATGACTCATGTTCATCGAGTCAGTGATGCCAGCCAACCATCTCATCCTCTGTTGTCCTCTTCTCCTCCTGCCTTCAGTCTTTCCCAGCATCAGAGTCTTTTCCAGTGAGTCAGTTCTTTGCATTAGGAAGCCAAAGTATTGAAGTTTCAGCTTCAGCATCAGTCCTTCCAATGAATATTCAGGACCGATTTCCTTTAGGATGGACTGGTTGGATCTTGCAGTCCAAGGGACTCTGAAGAGCCTTCTCCAACATCACAATTCAAAAGCATCAGTTCTGCCCTGAGTCACAGCAATTCTCCCAAACTTAACACTTGTTTATTGGCTTGCAGTCTGTCGCCACCTAGTGGTAAACCTCGCTTCAAACTGAAAACGTTCAACACAATTCAGTGTTAAGAAAGCGGGCAGCGATTCCTTACCCCTCTGAATCCATTCCACCTTGCACCATGGAAATAATAGATCTTCCTGTGGGGCTCTCCGAGGAAAAGAGTGATGAAGGGACGTTGTCCGATGCTTTTTTTCACAGACACACTCCCTCCTTCTCTGCCCCATATTCTCTTCCTCCATTTTCACTTCCCTGCTTTGGCTCCTTCGGTCTTGTTCCCGGACCATCATCTAATTTTCTGACTGATTTCTCCCCATCTCTTCCCTCTCCCATCCAGTGCTTTTTTGGTTGCTACGAGACTTGGCTTTGCTGAAGCATAGCTTTGCTTAGATCTTTTCTGTGCTTGGAAAATTACCTGCTGCCAGCAGATAAAGTCCATCCTCAGGAGCGTCCTGACGGTCTGCTCCCAGCCCCCAGAGGCCTGACTCTCCCCTCCCGGCCGTCTGCGCTCCCAGAGCCCGCCGCCCCTCCTGACCCAGCACGTCTGTGATGCCGTCTTCACTCGAGCCGGTCCCTCCCTCGTCCCACGCTCACTGCCCGTCTCTTCCCTCCCATCTCAGTGTCCATCCGGCCTGTCTTTCAAGCTCAGCTTCCCCACAAAGCTTTGCTGTTCCCCCAGTTGAACGATCTCACCCTCTCCTCTTCCCGGTTCTCATAGCTTTTTGTTAAAACTCTTCTTATGCCTGGTTTTCTATCCTGCAGCTGTAGCACATCTGTCTGTCCTCAGAAAGGACCCTCAAAATCCGCACTGAATTGGTTTGGAGACCATTTGGCTGGATGGCATTGGAGTTTTAGTATAGTCGAAGGTCCCTTATGGAACCTAAAAATATTTCTTTCTGGGATTGTAGGATCTGAGGTCTTAGAACCTGGCCATCCGGGCCAAGCCCTCCACTTCTGAAATGGAGCAGCGAGGTCTTCCTCACAACACAGAACCCCCGCTAGTGTCTGGAGCTAGAACTGGGTTTACCATATTTACACCGTGGTGTTCTGTTCCACGTGACGTTAACACGGTGGTTTCAAGACGACCAGGAAAAGTTGTTTTCATTTTTACGACTAAAAAGAATAGCTGCCAATGATGTTCAGTGTCTTGGGTGTGAAATGTTCATGACGTTTTGTCCTTTGCAGATCAAGTCCTTATGTGCGTCCCTGTTGGACTCAAACGTGCTGGTGCAAAGAAATAACCTGGAGATTGTCCTGTTCTTCTTCCCCTTTTATACCTGTCTGGTGAGCCATCTGTGTTCTTTCAGGGGCAGTGCTGGTCTTCCCCGAGGCTGTGGGGTCGGTGGGAGAGACCCGAGCCATCTTGTCAGGAGGGGCGGGCAGGCGCTCGGTGACCGCTGTCCACAGTCAGTTCATTTCTGTGTGGGTGGTGTCTCCATAGCAGAATCAAGTATTCTGCCCTGGGCAGCATGTGAAGAACCCACCTCTTTTGAGAACCCCCTCTTGAAGATAAAGCTGCGTAGGCTGGTAAAGAGGGTCTGCATGTCAGAAGGCCAGCGATTTACTGTGTCATCACCTTGCAGTAAAGTTTTCTCCATCCTTCTAGGATTCCAGCGAGAGAGCCATCCCCCTGCTCAGATCTGACATCGTGCGTGTCCTCTCAGCTGCCACTCAGACCCTCCTGAGACGGGATATGTCTCTGAACAGAAGGCTTTACGCCTGGTTACTTGGTACGTAGGGGCTGGAGAGCCAGAGGGAAGGTGCTGGTTTGGGGAATCAGTTCTAATTGTGGTGATGCATTTCTGGATGTAGTCAGTGTGGGAAGATGGCATGCAGACCCAGCTGTCAGCTGGTCAGCAGAGTTCTGCCGTCTAGCCAGCTGTTTTGGTTATTTTGTAGTCAGTATAGAAAATGCAGGGAAGTAACGGGATCTTTTGGAGAAGGAAATGGCAACCCACTGCAGTGTTCTCGCCTGGAGAATCCCACAGACAGAGGAGACTGGCAGGCTACAGTCCATGGGGCCGCAAAGAGTCAGACACGACTGAGCGACTCACACTTTCACTTTCTTTGGGTGACTTCGGGAGCGCGTGAGAACCCTGGTTCATGCTTCTGTGCACGTGTTTTCTTGTGGACAGACTGCAGGAAGAGAGCCCTTGACTGTCAGTTGAAAGGCTTCATGGGGACAAGCTCAGGCGATCACAGGGCCTAACAGGTAGCACTTTCTGAATGTCGCAGATTCCCAAGGTCATGTCCCTAAGAGGAGATGGTGTACAGAGTGATTGTGAAAGGACTCCAGAGCTTCTCTTTTAAGACTTTATTTTTTTAGAGCAGTTTTAGCGTCACAGCAAACCTAAGAGAAAGGTATGGAGAGTTCCCATCTAGCCCTTCTCCCCGAGATGCATGCGGGGCTCCCTGCAACCAGCATCCCCCAGCAGAGCGGCACGTTTATCACAGTTGAGGGACCTACACCGACATGTTGTCATCACCTCAGCCGCACCCCCCCCGCATTTATTCCCACTCGGCGCTGTGCATTCTGTGGGTTTAGACAAAGGTCTCTAATAATACACGTCTCCCAGGTTTTCACTGGCCTGAAAATCCTCTGCTTCTCAGCTTTTTTCTTTTTAACCCTCGTGGTGCCCAGTTGCTCAGTCATGTCCGACTCTTTGCAACCCCATGGACGGTAGCCCGCCAGCCTCCTCTGTCCATGGGATTCTCCAGGCATGAATACTGGAGTAGGTTGCCATTGCCTTCTCCAGGGGATCTTCCCCACCCAGGGATCAAACCCACGTCTCCTGCTTGGCAGGCGGATTCTTTACCACTGTGCCACCTGGCATATCAATGTCAGAAAGTCCTCTTAACCCTGTCTTCCCCTGGTTATAAAACTTTCCAAAGTCATAGCATGGAAGCTTATGAAGGCTCTCCAGAGGGATATTTACAGGCTCTTTAAACATTTTTTTGTTAAAAGGATGATTTTGTCAAATGCACAGCTCCCTTCCAGGGGGACTCAGCACCTTGTCTGTGGGGAGGACCTGGGACCCAAGCTCAGTAACAGCTTCCACTTGTATAAGCCATGATCCCAGGAGTCCAGACTCTCTGCTTAGAAAGATGCTGTGCCTTGCCCTAAAGACTTTAGAGACTTAACCTTGAACCTTGAAGTCACTCAGTTGTGTCTGACTCTTTGTGACCCCGTGGACTGTAGCCCACCAGGCTCCTCCGTCCATGGGATTCTCCAGGCAAGAATACTGAAGTGGATTGCCATTTCCTTCTCCAGGGGATCTTCCTGACCCAGGGATCAAACCCGGGTCTCCCGCATTGCAGGCAGACTCTTAACCTCTGAGCCACCAGGGAAGCCCTTTAGAGACTTAGCCATGGCTCAAAATGAGGGCATACAAATGAGAATGCCTTGATTTCTCATACTGCTACACAAGTAAGCACTGGTTTTCACAAATGATAGTCATTCTGGTTGATTCTTATAATCATATTTGTCAAAGATAGTCAGGATGAATTCTTGGGTAAACTCAACTGAGGTCCGTTGAAATGGAATTCTACCTGTCTGATCCCTGGCACACCACTGTCAGAAAGACAGGACTTGATTTCGCTGGATCTGATTTTGGTTTTCTGTTGGAGGAGTTCTATTTTTTGAAATACCAGAGCATAAGATCTTTGCACGATAAGATGTTCTCTAAACATGTAGATTTCTTTACATCTCATGGTTCTTGTTCTTTTATAGGTTCTGATATTAAAGGAAATACCATCGTGCCCGAATCTGAAGTCTCAAATGCTTATGAAGACCAGTCGGTGTATTTTTTTGAGAAATACTCCAAGGATCTTTTAGTTGAGGTAAAGGAGCATTTCTGGAAAGGGGATCCCAATGAGGACCTTCCTAATTGTGGTTTTTTGGTGGGGTTCCTTGTGGGACCTCAGAGTAGACATGGGGCCCGTTCCTTCATACGCAGTTGGGAAAAGTCCATGTGTGGCCATCCCCTGGAATCCACGGGGACTGGTTCCAGCCCTTCCCCCACCCCCACCCTGTGGATACCAAAATCCACAGATGCTTGAGTCCCTCATATATATAACAGTCTGGTGTTTGCATGTAACATGTGCTCATCCTCTCGTGTACATTAACTCATCTCTACATTCCTTGTGATACCACCTCTAGATGATTTGTGACATAAATGCTATGTAAATATGTTGCAGAACACAATGTAAATGCTGTATAAGTAGTTGCCAGTGCATGGCAAGCTCAAGTTTTGCCTTTGGGAACTTTCTGGAATTTTTTTTCCCCAAATATTTGCAATCTGTGGATGATTGAACCTGAGGATGCGAGACCCATGGTGTGGAGGGCCACGCATTCTCCTCTCGTGCGGTGTGACTGCTTTTACTTCTGCCCAAGAGTGTTCAACAACTAGAACAACCCGTAGTGTCACTCCGAGACCGCTGATTCTTTTTTTTTTTTTTAATTGGAGGCTAATTACTTTACAACGTTGTAGTGGTTTTTGGCATACATTGACATGAATCAGCCATGGGCGTACATGTGTTCCCCATCCTGACCCTCCTTCCCACCTCCCTCCCCATCCCATCCCTCAGGGTCATCCCCGTGCGCCAGCCCTGATGCATCAAACCTGGACTGGCGATCTGTTTCACATATGATAATATACATGTTTCAATGCTATTCTCTCAAATCATCCCACCCTTGCCTTCTCCCACAGAGTCCAAAAGTCTGTTCTTTACATCTGTGTCTCTTTTGAGAGACAGCTGATTCTTAAGTAGGTTAATAAGGAGTCCCTCAAGGAGGCCCTCCAGGAGAAAGGGACAAACTTTTTTTTTCTACATTCCTTCTTCTTAGTCACATAAGATGTTTTTTTGTTTTCTTAAACTCTTGAGTTGTTATGACAACAATCTATTTCTTCTAACTTTCTTTAAACCCAGAGGTAATGACTACACAGCAAAACAACTCATTTTGCTCAAGGGTATGTTTTTCCTTAAACTCTATACTAATGATTATATAGCAACAGTGTATCCTGCCCAAGGACATGTTTCTCTTCCTTAAGAACCTTCTGACTCATCCTGTTATCTTAAGAAGTATGTTGAGGCAGTGGGTCTAGTAAGACCTTTCTACTGTTAGTAACCAACTGAAAAAATATATAAAGTCCCACTCGAACTCCACCCGCTTCTGATGTCTATGTCAGAAGTGTTTCTCTGTCCACTTTTCACTGTAATAAAACTTTTGCTGAACGAAGCTCTGAGTGACTGAAGCCAAGTCTCTGGTCCCAAAGCAAAACCCTCTCCTCTGGAGATTCCGAAGCCAACACCATTCACCATAAGCCATCAACACTACACTGTATATAATACCCTAATGTGTGGCTTTTTTTTTTTTTTTTAAATCAACAACAACAGGGTCTGGCTGAGATCCTGCACCAGAAGTTCGCTGACACCGACGTAGAGGAGCGTCACCACGGTTACCTGAAGCCTTTCCGCATCCTTGTCAGTCTGCTCGACAAGCCGGAAATAGGTAACTCTAGACATGCTCTACCGTCAACGTGCCAAAGGAGGATTCCCTGCTGAGAGGGAGTTAAATATCGGTGACGTGCAGTCACCCCATTGTTTGGTAGTGGTTTAGTTGCCAATTTGGGTCCGACTCTGGTGACCCAGTGGACTGCAGGCCGCCAGGCTCCTCCATTCATGGGATTCTCCAGGCAAGAACAGCGGAGTGGGTTGCCACTGCCTTTTCCAGGGGATATTTATTTATTTATTTATTTATTTTCATTAGTTGGAGGCTAATTACTTCACAACATTTCAGTGGGTTTTGTCATACATTGATATGAATCAGCCATAGAGTTACACGTATTCCCCATCCCGATCCCCCCTCCCACCTCCCTCTCCACCCGATTCCTCTGGGTCTTCCCAGTGCTCCAGGGGATCTTCCCAACCCACGAATCAAACCTAGGTCTCCTGCATTGAAGGCAAGTCTCCTGCATTCCCAGCGGATTCTTTGCCGACTGAGCTACAAGGGAAGCCACCCTATCGTTTAGAATACAGTTTAATCTTCGGAATTTCAGAATCTCGAGGGACTTCAGTCATGCTCTGTGCTTCAGTTTTTACTCTTTGCTGCTGCTGCTAAGTCGCTTAAGTCATGTCCGACTCTCTGCAATCCCACGTTCTGTAGGACTATAGCCCACCAGGCTCCTCTGTCCATGGGATTCTCCAGGCGAGAATACTGGGGTGGGTTGCCATATCCATCTCCAGGGCATCTTCACAACCCAGGGATCGAACACGGATCTCTCGCCTTTGCAGGCAGTTTCTTCTTAGATTTCTTGCACAATTCCTTGAATTTTTATTTTAGGAAAGTACCTTTGAGCTGTTGTGCTCACTGGCACACGTGCCTGCAAGGCACGTACAGTACTGACTTTGTGAGACCGTATTTCAGTTAAATGGCTTTGGTTGTATTCTCAAGAAAACAGGGGACCCTCCTCTGTCTTTTTGCCTTGGGAGTCCAGACAAGTTCCTTCTGCCATGTAGGCTTCAGTCTTTTCTTCTGTCACATGAAGGCGGGTCTGATTTCGGTGAGACAGCAGTTGAGTGGTAACTTGAAGTGAGATCTTAGACCCCTGCCCAGGAATTGAACCTGGGTATCCTGGATGAAAGCCAGGAATCCTGGCCAGTAGTCCAGCAAGGGCTAGAGGCGAGAAGCCAAACTCCACTGGCCCTTGCCCCCATTGAAAAATGCATTTGTCAAAGAGGCAAAAGCTGTAAAAACAGGTACAAAGTGTATCATTAGAGACTCAGAACAACAAGTGGGAGAGCACGCAGAGAAACAGCTCGCTTAGTTAAGACAGAAGGAAGGCAGAGAGAGGGCTTCCCCGGTGGCTCAGTGGTAAAGGACCCGCCGGTAATGCAGGAGATGCAGGAGACCGAGGTTCAGTCCCTGGGTCGGGAAGATCCCCTGGAGAAGGAAATGGCAATCCACTCTAGTGTTCTTGCCTGGGAAATCCCATGGACAGAGGAGCCTGGTGGGCTACAGTCCAGGGGGTCGCAAAGAGTCAGGCATGACTGAGCATGCACACGTCAGGTCCATCAGTAAGGCAGGGGAAGGGTGTGGGTGGCCCATCTTGTGAGGAGAGCGGTAGAGAGGCAGTTAAATCATCTGCATAGGGCAGTTCCTCCAGGTCTTCGTTTGCCTCTGGCCAGTTACCTGATTTCTTTTCCCACACCCGACAAGCCCGAGGACCCTTCCCAACATACACATGCAACTTTTTCCCAAGATGGATTCTAGCCCAAAGGCCAGTGGGGGGAGGCTTAGCATTACATATTATGGGATGGTGCCCCCCCTCTTTTGACCCCCCAAGGAGCCTTCTCGTGCCTGTGCGGTGTCTCCCTTGCCCCAAGGAGGGGAAATACGTGAACTCATCATCCTTAACGTAAATGAAGTTCAGCCCCTCTGTCCCTGCCCACGGCTATCTTAAAACAGGAAGGAAGCCTGGCTCTTTCCCCTATTTCTGCTGTTGTTTCTATTTTGAAGTGCAAACAGGAGGCTGATGGTAAATATCCAGCCTCCAGCCCACCTGCCTCCTTTCCTCAAGAAATGTAAACAGGAGGCTGGTTGTATACGCCCCACCTGGAGCCCATCTGTCTCAGGCCGCAGGTTAAACTAGACTCTGGGTCAGGAAGGCTCCCCCTTTATGCACTGTGGTCCTCTGGGCGTTGGTCGAGGAAAGTGCTTGCTTTAAAAAAAAAAAAAAAAAGAAACTGCTCCAGTGTCCATTCACCCTGAGAAATCAGCATCTCAGGCCTTGAACAGCGTCACTGGCCAGGAAAACCCTTCTCCTCCCCTGGATTCAGTCTTGATGGCATCCCCTGAGTGTGCAGGACAGCCCGCTCCGAGGTGCTGTTTGCAGAGAACAGGAGCGGAGAGTGTTAGCGAAGTTCCTCTCCATCAGGCGTCAGGACGGGAACCTTTCCTTGATGCTTTCAGAGACAGGCGTGGGGCATCTGTGCAGCAGGGTAGGTGCTAACCTCTAGGCAAATAAAGGGAAAAGTAGGCTTCTGGTCAAGTTAGACAGAAGGGAGACTGCGGTCCTAATGCATCTTAACTGTTGTTAATAAAAACAGTGACATTTGGGGGGCAATCATTTTGTGCATCATTAATATGTGTTGTTGTTTTTCAGTCACTCAGTCATGTCTCTTTGCAACCCCATGACTGCAGCTCGCCAGGCTTCCCTGTCCATCACTATCTCCCAGAGTTTGGTCAAACTCATGTCCACTGAGTCAGTGATACCATTCAACCATCTCATCCTCTGTCGTCCCCTTCTCTTCCTGCCCTCAGCCTTTCCCAGCATCAGGATCTTTTCCAATGAGTTGGCTTTTTGCGTCAGGCGGCTGAAGTATTAGAGCTTCAGCATCAGTCCTTCCAATGAATATCCAGTGTTGATCTCCTTTAGGATTGACTGGTTGGATCTCCTTGCTATCCAAGGGACTCTCAAGAGTCTTCTCTAACACCACAGTTCAAAAGCATCAATTCTTCAGCACTCAGCCTTCTTTACGGTCCAGCTCTCATATCCATCCATCCCTGGTGGCTCAGACAGTAAAGAATCTGCCTGCAGTGCAGAAGACCCAGGTTTGACCCCTTGGTCTGGAAGATCCCCTGGAGAAGGGAATGGCTACCCACTCCAGTATTCTTGCCTAAAGAATTCCATGGACAGAGGAGTCTGGCAGACTGCAGACCAACTCGCAAAGAGTTGGACATGACTGAGCGACTAAACACACACATCATTAATATACATCCATGCATACGTCATACCTCCAAAAACCGAGTGACTCTTCTGACTATACATATTCTGCAGATGGAGACTAGGGTGGAGCAAGTCTGAGTCATTTTCCAGGGCCCACCAAGGAGCTGGGACTGAAACTCTGGAGTCTGACTGCATAGCCTGAGCTCTCTTTGTTAGGACGTTGCTCCTTACTTGATGACCTTCTGACGGCCCGTACCCGAGATGTTAACTCTTGTAATACAGATGAACTTGGGTGTGTGACAGGTGCAGCTCTGGTTGCTCCTGACCAAATTCAAAGCATGAGGCTTGTGTCTCCAGGCTCCGACCTTGGAGATGGGTGTTTTATGTCAAGGCCTTGACCTGGGTCAAGTGAGTGTTGAACTAACTTGGGCTCCAGGTTGTATTTTCTGGAATGGGGTGAATGATGGGCTTCTGCCTCATCACAGAAGTTGAATTTGTCTCTCTGATAATTTAGTTTCCCATTGAAAGGCACACTTGAAGGGCAAAGGAGTGGATTGATAATGCAGACTGGAAGGCATAGGACGGTTAGTCTTACCTGTGCTTTGGCTATCTGGCTTTAGCCAGTTCCTCATTTCTTCTCCTTGAATGTCAACCACAGGCTTTCCTTCACTAGTAAAAACCACTTGGGTTGGGAAGATCCCTGAAGTAGGAAGTGGCAGCCCACTCCAGTATTCTTGCCTGGAAAATTCCATGGTCAGAGGAGCCTGGCAGGCTATGGTGCAGGGGGTCACAAAGACCCAGCAAGACTGAGCACACACACACAGTCTTATGCTGTAGATAAAATACACCTGGGGCTTATCATGAGAAAGGGGCATTTGTCTTTGGAAGCATAAGAGATGAGATTATTTGCTTATTCTTTGTTGACAAAGCTTCTGTTTTCTCTGCCTCTGCCATGTTCATTCCTCTGATTACAAGGGTGGGAAACCCTTCCCTTCCATCAGGTCTGCGGGTTGGTGCTTGAGGAGCAGACATGTCCGGCCGCTTTCCACCTGCCTGTCTGGCAGGGTCCAGTTCTCTTGTGCCATCTTAGGCTTTTCTGGGTTGGTGATTATTTCTCTTGTGTCATTCTAGCTCATCGTTAAAAGTATTCAGAATAGGAAACTGCCCTGCTCTGTTGGGGTTTATGTAGAGGGATTGTCTTTGGCCTCACAGTTTCTGTGCTCTTAATATTCATCCCCTGCCTCCACCTGGGAGAATTCACTTGGGCTAGTCACCCAGCCTCAGTAGCCTGATAATCAGGACATTATACCTGATTACATACCTGGTTCTTTGGCTGTTGTAAGGATTAAATAAGTTAATAGTTACAGAATGCTCACAATAGTGGCCAGTGCATAGTAAGCCCTACAAAATTGTTCCCTTGGACAGCAAGATCAAACCAGTTAATCCTAAGGGAAATGAACCCTGAATATTCATTGGAGGATCTGATGGTGAAGCCCTAATACTTTGGCCACCTGACACAAAGCGCTGACTCACTGGAAAAGACCCCAATGCTGGGAAAGATTGAGGGGAGGAGAAGGGGGCGACAAGAGGATGAGATGGTTGTTTGGCATCATCTACTCAATGGACATAAGTTGGAGCAAACTCTGGAAGATAGTGAAGGACAGGGTAGCCTGGTGTGCTGCAGTCCATGGGGTCACAAAGAGTCGGACATGACTGAGCGAATGAACAGCAAAAATGTCTTCATGGATGTTATTCCCCCAACTAAAGTTGTGATTTTCACAACCAAAGTTAAGTTTCTGTACATTTAAAACTGTATAAATTGTCTATGTATATAGAATTACTCATGATATATTTTACACATTTGTCATTTATTGGTTGAAAAATGGATTTTAAAAAATATTGATATTTTATTTCTTATTTATTCATTCATTCATTTGTTTGGCCATTTTCTTTTTAATTGCAGGGCCTCAAGTTGTTGAGAATTTGTTTCTCGAAGTCATCCGGGCATTTTATTCTTACTGCAGAGATGCTCTTGGCTCTGATCTTAAACTTAGCTACACTCAGAGTGGAAATTCAGTGATAAGGTAGGGGGTGTGGCTTTCAAATTCACTCTTCCTCCCTCCAAATGCTCCCTAATGCTTTTTTTTGTTTGCCATAAATTGTGATGTGATGAGACAGTGGAGATGTAGCAGGTCAAGTCACTCCTTAAGATAACTTTTGTCTTAAATCAGTCAACCTGAATCGACTTTTCCCTGTTGAATACTGAGAAGGTTACAAGAAGTTTGATCTTGTCTCTGCCCCAACCTCGGAAGTACAGACTGTATTTTTGGCAGAGTGTGAACAGTTGCTCAACAAAGGCAGCTGGGTCTAGAGTACAAGTGTGAGTTACCGGGAGGAGGGCAGGCAGGAGGTGGGGTCAGGAAGTGGGGCCGGTGGGTGTGAGTCTTTAGGAGACAAGTCAGAGGGCAAGGGGGGCCCCAGGGGCTCGAGCTCTAGGACCCGAAGGCACAGCGAGTGGGGTTCGGGAGACAGCTGACAAGGTGATAACTTACACAGTGTGTAGTTATCAGTCAGCCCTGTGTCTTGTTCTGTTTTTGTTCTTTTCAAGGTAGTGTGTATGCTAAGTCACTTCAGTAGTGTCCGACTCTTTGCAACCCCACGGACTGCAGCCCGCCAGGCTCCTCTGTCCATAGGGTTCTCCAGGCAAGAATACTGGAGTGGGTGGCCAAGCCCTCCTCCAGGGGATCTTCCTGATGCAGGAATTGAATCCCTGTCTCCTACCTCTTCCTTTTTCCTTTATCCTCAATGTAATTTCCTTTTCCCTGCCTTGGCATTGGTCTACTGAAAATGTAAGACTTCCCAGGTGGCTCAGTGGGAAAGAACCTGCCTGCCAATGCAGGAAACACAGGTTCAATCCCTGAGTGGGGAAGTCCCCCTGGAGGAGGGCATGGCAACTCACTCCAGCGCTCTTGCCTGGAGAATTCCAGGGACAGAGGAACCTGGCGGGCTACAGTCCATGGGGTCGCGAAGAGTCAGACATGACTGAATGCACACACACACACAAGTATTGAAAATTGAAATCTGTTAGATTTTTCTGGTTATTAACTGTAAGTATACCAAGAGTCTTTCATGTTTGTTTTTTCCTCACAGAATGAGTGTAGTTTACTGTTTTCCTGAATATGAAAGTAATATGTGTTCATGGTAGACTGTACCAATATTTGAAAGTATTGAGGAAAAAAGATACCATCCATAATCCCACCGCCCTTCTGAGAAAAACATAGAACATTCCAGACTTTCAATGCATAAGTATATAGGTGCCTATCTTTTATTTTTAAGCTGAAGTTACAGTAACTGTTCAGTTGCCTGTTTATTTTTTTTAATGCAAGTTATAGCTGGCTGTACAGCCTTCTCCTATGGAGGATAATGGTTGCCTTAGAGTCCTTAGTAAGGAGCTATCACTTACTTAAGAAATCCTGACTAATTGATCAGTCTCTTATTGACTTTTGGGTGGTTTCTACTTTTTCAGTATTTTATAATGACGTTCTCATAATACCCTTATGTGTGCTTTTTCAAGGATTTCTGTAGCATAAATCCCTAGAGTAAATTCCCTGAGTTATAGAAGATATGCATTTAAATGTTAGCCAAATTTCTCTTCCAAATGACTGTACTATGTTATTTTACCAGTAGAGTATGTAATTACCAATAGTTGGACTTAAGTTGGTTTTCCATATCACCTTCTTTTTTCAGTAGCTCTTAAGCTTACTTCTGAAGGAATGTATCAATATAAATACTGTTTAGGATGGCACGTGCTTGCTCTTCCCTGTATAAGAATAGTAATATTTCATCTATGACCAAGTCTGTCAGCCTCTCCAGAAATAAGTCATAAAAGATTGACATGGGTTTATTCACACATTGCACCCCAGGTGAATGAATGGCACAGTGAATTTGCTCTGTTCAGACATGGTATTCCCATAATACAGGACTTGTCATAGATGTATTTATAAGCATCCTTCTTCCTTTACAGTGCAATAAAGGAAAACAGGAACGCCTCTGAGATCATTAAAACAGTGAATTTGCTGATCACGTCCCTGAGCTCAGACTTCCTCTGGGATTACATGACAAGGTGTTTCGAAGACTGTTTCAGGTAAGCCTCCAGGTCAGGCTTTATAAACATGTGGGAAGGAATTGAGGCTGTCATGGTTTTTCATAGCTGCTCATTGTGGTCAGGTTATACTCAACAGCTAACACTGGGATGATCTCTGCTGAGTACATGATTGGATTCACTTAAACTCATAATAGAATTAAGAACGTTGCCATTGAGACGGTTCACATGATGCTGATGCTTCCTTATTAAAGTCAAACTTGAGGAACAAACCCACGCACTTTCTGGTGGCGTCAGTCTAATCCGGTTTCTTCCCACTGTGCCCTTAGAGGCCTGACCTATCCAACAAGCTTGGTTTTGGGGCCCAGGGACTAGAGAGAGAGTGTTTTTGAAATCATCAGTCATCTTAAATTCTTCCTGAAATCAGCCTATAACTGTTCAGATGAAAGCATTTATGTTCTGAGCTGCTGCAATCAGCTTTCCCGTCACTTTCAATCAATCTGGTGGATTGCACTGACTCCAAACTTTAGGACGGTGGCCAGCTTGGGACTGCAAGCTTCCCTTCAGGGCCCTTTCCCGGGAGATTTTCCCTGTAAAGGAGGACGGGTGTAATCTCTCAGACCCAGTTCTGTCCTGTGATTCATGCTATAGAACTGAATTCCTGTCGCCCCTTTGGAACGGCATGCGCTGTCACACTGATTTCCATACCTGCAGCTATAATCAAAGCGTAACTTACTAACGTTGGTCTCAGGCCATCCCCTGCACACACCCCCAGGAGAAGGAGGCACATGCATCATGCAGGAGAGCCAGAGATCAGAGACGTGACGGATCCCGTCTGACACAGCACAGCAGATGAGCAGCAGCTGAGACTGGACCCAGGCCTGCCTGCCGTCCCCACTGCTCCTGCCGTGTCCTCTGCCGCCTCTGGTGCCAGGCCCAGCAGGCGCTCCAAGCTGCGATGAACAAATTACTTGTAATTGGATCCACGGGTGACAGCAAGGCCATGTTATACTGAGACCAGAGTATGTTTTGGTCAGCTTAGTTCCGTTTCAGAGTTACGAGGAACACTTTCTTTAAAAAAGAGAATTAACTGTGAAACATTTCAGGCGCAGGAAAAGATGGGAAATAATGTCGGACACACTTGAACCCATTGCTAAAATCGTGGACAGTATTTGACTTTCGGTTTTCACATCTATTTTTTTTTTTTCCCAAAGGAATAAAACGTTACCACCCAGACAGAGCTAACCCCTTACCTTCCCAGCGGCTTCCCTCCTTTCATCCCAGCTTTAATCACTGTCCTGAAGTTCATGTCTGTCCCAGTGATGTGCTTTTATAACAAAGATTAAAAAAAAGTATCCAGTATAAAAACAAGTATCCAGAAATGATAGTCTGTTTTGCCTCTTCAGGTTTTACACCAATGGTATCAAATTGTATATAACTTTTCACCCCCGTGTGTTTGGTTGGGAGGTGGGGGTCAAAGCCCTCTGGAGATTTATCTGTATGGTAACATACACATCTAGTCGGTTTACCTTGGATGCAGTCATCCAGCATGTGAATAAACCAGTTTCAGTCTTTTAATCTGAAAACATTAAAAGCAGCAGGTCAGTACCCTGCTGACCGCACTGATCCTGTCTCTACATGCAGACGTGGGGGTCTGTTTAGAATAGGCACCTAGGAGCAGACTCTCCTGGACCTAGTGAATGCAGTTCTTCCATTTCTTCCCTGGATAAACACCGACATATCTAAGCGATCATTTACAGTGAAGAAAGTTAACTCAGGTCAACCTGTACTGTGATAGCAAGATGAATCCAAAATTTGTTGTTTTGAGAACCAATATATTGACTTTTTAACTTAGGTATCCAGTTGCCTACTTATTGAAAAGGAAGTGTCGAGTTTGAGAATAAGATAAGCAGCTGCCAATAGAGTTCCCCAGTGGAGTAGCAGTTCCCTGGGAACTAAGGAATTCTAGGCTCATGGGGATGACGCAGGGTTGGGGCGGGTGGGGCGCTCTCTCTGGCTGCTCCCACAGCAAATCGGACAGCTGTCCTGCATTCTGTAGCCAGGCTCCTTCCCTGGGAACACGCCTTTGGTTTCGGGGTGGGGACCTGGAATTGTTGCTGTTGACAGCTTGAGATCAGCTGGGTATGGAATCCCATGGGGGCATGGACCACCCTCGGCTGCTGTGATAAAGTTCAAGTCAGAGTCAACCTGTTTCGGAGATGATCAGATTCAAGACTTACTGACGCTTCTCTGTGTCAGATCATTTTTGACATCAAGGCTGAATTATTAGACCCACAGAAGCTGTCTTTCACTGTGGCTGAAATAGAACAAATAACTTTACTGGAAATCATAGGAATTGCTTGACAATATTACAAGAGTGGCTTTTTTTCCCTATGGCTCAAGCAGACCCGCGAAGCGAAGCCCCAATGTTGGGAGAAGCATCGGCCCTCCCCCGACGGTCTCAGAGCTCTGCACCCTCCTCGTGTTCCTTCTGGACGTGATCCCCCTGGTAGGTCCTTTGCTCTCAAGAGATGGCTCTGTGCTGACTGTCGTATACATTCTTATTTGTGGTGTTGGTCTTTTTCTAAACCTCATCTTACCGAGGGACTTCTCTTGTATAGCTCAGTCGGTAAAGAATCTCCCTGTGATGCGGGAGGTCTGGGTTCGATCCCTGGGTTGGGAAGATCCTCTGGAGAAGAGAATGGCAACCCACTCCAGTATTCTTGCCTGGAGAATCCCCACGGACCGAGGAGCCTGGCAGGCTATAGTCCCTGGGGTCGCAAAGAGTCAGACACAATTTAGTGACTAAACCACCACCCCCCAACCATCTTACTGAAGAAGTGGTTTTAAATAGACACATAGCACTTTTAATGTTTGTTTCAGCATGGAAGATGTAACTGAATGTGATCTCATATCTTTTAGGCCCTTGTGATATAAGGGGTTATAACGCTTCAGCCAGTGGTAAGTGGGCTGAGCTGAAGTTACAGAGAACAGATAAGGAGCTGGGTGGCATCCTTGGACAGCAGTTATTTAGGAATGAGTATTGTGATGTACAGATAGTTAGAATGAAAGTCTGACTCTTTGCGACCCCATGGACTGTAGCCTGCCAGGCTCCTCTGTGCATGGGATTCTCCAGGCAAGAATGCTGGAGTGGGTAGCCATTCCCTTCTCCAGGGGATCTTCCCCACCCAGGGATGGAACCCAAGTCTCCTGCATTGCAGGTGGATTCTTTACTGCCTGAGCCACCAGGGAAGATTTGTTATTTCTTTTTTTAAAAAAAATTTTGGTCCCGCTGCCCTGGCACATTGGTTCTCTGACCAGAGATCAAACCCTCACCCCCTGCATTTGGAAGCATGGAGTTTTAACCACTGGACCCCCAGGGAACTCCCAGAAAGTAAACATATTTCTTAAAGTTACATCCTTGGCTAATTTTCTCCAAGGAAACAGATTCCCTTAATAGAGACATGAATGTGGCAGTCATTTTCAACTAGAAAGAGGGAAGCCACTTGAAAGGAGAGAAAGAATGTCCATGGGTGTATTTAGATCAAGAAGAAATACTATTTTGTTTTCCAACTTGGAAACAAACATGGAACAAACTTATGCTCAAAAAATGCTTGCGTTTTCCAAGGCACTGCTTGCTGCTGCTGACACACAAGTTAAACCCACGTCTGTTTCACAGGAACTTTACTCAGAGGTGCAAACCCAGTACCTCCCACAGGTGCTTGGCTGCCTGCTGCAGCCTCTGGCCGATGAGATGGAGATGCTGAGCTTGTCCGAGCTCACGCACGCCCTGAGGACCTGTTTCAAAGTGCTCAGCAAGGTCCAAATGCCGCCTTCCTACCTGGACACAGAGCCCACGAGTGGGAGCTTGGTACGTGCTGGGAGGAGCCAATATGGTTTTTCCGTGCTGATGGGCCCTTGGGCCTCCTTGGGTAGGAATAGAAACTAGAAGACGTATTGGTAATATCCAAAACATGCTGCTTCCAAGACTCTCATATGCTTCATGAAAGCTTGTCGTGTTGAAGTAACCCCGTTCATTTCACCCTCTGCCCTGCTGTCTTTCTGCTGAATCCCACTACTAAGCTGATGGTTACACACAGCTCACCATCTCGACCTTTTTATGTGCATGTTTGTATATGAGGAGTTTTGCTTTTTTTTTTTTTAAGTACAAGTGAGATGGTAGTCCCTGGGGCTGCAGTAACAAAGTGCCACGCTGGGTGACAGAACAGCAGAAAGTTCCCGTCTCACAGCTCCGCGGCTAAGGTGTCAGCAGGGTGGTTCCTTCTAGGCTGTGAGGGAGTGTCTGTTCCGTGCATCTCCCCTGTCTGCTGGTGTTCCTAGAGTTCCTTGACTTGTAGACCCGATACCCCAGTCTCAGCCTCCGCCTTCACATATCTTCCCTGTATGCATATGTGTGTGTCCAGATTTCACCTTTTTATAAGGACACCCATCATACTGGATTAGGACCCACCCTAATGACCTCACTGCCCTTGGTCATCTGCAAGGACCCTAATTCCAAATAAGATCACAGTCACAAATACTGGTGTCAGGACTTCAGCACTTTTTTTTTTTCTTAAGGGAACATAATTCAACCTATAACAGACATATATTTCTCTGATTTGCTTTGGTTTTCATCCAAACACTCCTCGGAGAGCATCTGTATCTGTGTACAAACAAAGGTATCTTGCTGGTTTCACTGTTTCTTCAACCACTCCCCTATCGAGGTGTTTTTGTTTTTGTGTTTTTTCAGTTATTTCTAGTTTTTCACCGCTACAGTGCTGCTGTCAACATCTTCATACAACCTGCTCTCAGGGCTGACAGTGTCTCTGAGGAATCAGTTCCTAGAAATGGGAATCAAGCCCATTTCTTAATGTGAAGAGATGCTGCCAAACTGTCCTCCAAAAAGACTATAACAGTACGGTTCCACGAGCAGCTTGAGGCCCATGGTCTTTGAATTATCATTTATTTTCTGCTTTGTTTAAGAATTTGAAAGTTCTGCCCTTGAGAGCCATTTGGTGCAGTGGCAGATAGGAACAGGCTGAAAAAGGAAAGCCTTTCTGAAAGGAGGGTGGCTTCCCTGGTGGCTCAGAGAGTAAAGTGTCTGCCTGCAGTGCGGGAGACTTGGGTTCGATCCCTGGGTGGGGAAGATCCCCTGGAGAAGGAAATGGCAACCCACTCCAGTACTCTCTTGCCTGGAAAATCCCATGGACGGAGGAGCCTGGTAGGCTACAGTCCATGGGGTTGCAAAGAGTCGGAAACGACTGAGCGACTTCACTTTTTCCTTTTCCTGAAAGGAGAGCCATGCATGTTGGTTAGTGCTGGGAGGCAGGTGGGCTGCCCTTGGGGCTTGAAGCTCAGTTTGCAGAGTAGTTACCAGTTATTCCTTCACTCTCAAAGCTAGTTTTTTTCTTCCCCTAGCTGTTACAGCTGTTGGAAAAACCCTGAAAAGGATGTAAACTATAAAGTACAAGCATGTGTCATGTACAAATATAAATAACAATGTTTCCAAACATTTGCATAATACTGTATCATTCTTCCCCAGAGAGTGGGTCAGGTGATGAAGTTTTCAGTTTAATGTAGTATTTCCTGAGTAACAGTATATAAGAGGTTGATTCATTGACGTGTCATCTTTTTGAAAAAGCCACAGAATGTATGTAGACGCGTGTGTGTGTGTGAGTCATGTATGTGGTTAATATTTTGTTCTTGCTGTCTCTTATTCATTCATTTATGTCTGTATTTTATACTCAACCCAGTTTCCTCATTCATATTCTTAAATGTCAGAAACTTTTTTTTTTTCATTTCATTTTGCTTTCTTAAAATTTGGCTGTTTCACGTTGGAGTCTTGTGCTCAGTTGCTCAGCCATGTATGACTCTTTGTGACCCCACGGACTGTTTGTGGCCCACCAGTCAGTTCAGTCGCTCAGTTATGTCCGACTCTTTGCGACCCCATGAATTGCAGCACGCCAGGCGTCCCTGTCCATCACCAACTCCTGGAGTTTACTCAAACTCATGTCCATCAAGTCAGTGATGCCATCCAACCACCTCATTCTCTGTCGTCCCCTTCTCCTCCTGCCCCCGATCCCTCCCAGCATCAGGGTCTTTTCCAATGAGTCAGCTCTTCGCATGAGGTGGCCAAAGTACTGGAATTTCAGCTTCAGTGTCAGTCCTTCCAGTGAACACCCAGGACTGATCTCCTTTAGGATGGACTGGTTGGATCTCCTTGCAGTCCAAGGGACTCTCAAGAGACTTCTCCAACACCACAGTTCAAAACCATCAATTCTTCTGCACTCAGCTTTCTTCACAGTCCAGCTCTCACATCCATATATGACCACTGGTAAAACCATAGCCTTGACCAGACGGACCTTTGTTGGCAAAGTAATGTCTCTGCTTTTTAATATGCTATCTAGGTTGGTTATAACTTTCCTTCCAAGGAGTAAGTGTCTTTTAATTTCATGGCTGCAGTCACCATCTGCAGTGATTTTGGAGCCCCCCAAAAATAAAGTCTGACATTGCTTCCACTGTTTCCCCATCTATTTCCCATGAGGTGATGGGACCAGATGCCATAATCTTAGTTTTCTGAATGTTGAGCTTTAAGCCAACTTTTTCACTCTCTTCTTTCACTTTCATCAAGAGGCTTTTTGGTTCTTCACTTCTGCCATAAGGGTGGTGTCATCTGCATTTTTTCATGGCCGTGCTTCTGCGGGTCTGTCACAGCCGGCGCGTGTGGCCCACCAGGCCCATGTAATTCTCCAGGCAATGCTACCGCAGGCGGGTGCCGTTTTCTCCTTTGGGGTATCTTCCCCACCCAGGGATGGAACCTGCGTCTCCTGCACTGGCAGGCTGATTCTTGACCCCTAGCGCCCCCTGGGAAGCCCGTGTTGGAGGAGAGTCGATGAACAGGGTTGTGATAGTTTCAGGTGCACAACAGAGTGACCCAGCTGTCCACACGCGTGCGTCCTTCCTCCCCGACTCCCCGCCCGTCCTGGCTGCCACGTAGCACTGAGCATCGTTCCCTGTGCCGTACAGTAGGTCCCTGCTGGCAGAAACTCTTTTTAAATGACCTTTTTGGATTCTGAAGGGTCTGAATAACTAGTATGAAGAGGGCTGTCTGATGATACACATGGAGATCCTCTTGGCGTGGAAAACTGTGGCCTCAGGGAGGATGCATTGATAGCTTGATTCCCTTGATGTTTGAACCCCTCGGTCTTACAAGATCCACGATACAGACTTCCTTTTTCTTTTTTTTGCAGAGTCCGGTCAGAGGTGAAAACACCGAAGTGATTGC
The DNA here is from genome assembly GCF_963930625.1 of Muntiacus reevesi. NCBI lineage: Eukaryota > Metazoa > Chordata > Mammalia > Artiodactyla > Cervidae > Muntiacus > Muntiacus reevesi. Next base: position 27,932,994 of record NC_089256.1, read on the forward strand.
CGACACAGACGCAGTTCCCCTGGGCGACGAAGACGCGCCGTTTCCCCCGCTGAAATCAGAGGACAGCGGCATCGGGCTGAGCGCCTCGTCGCCGGAGCTCTCGGAGCACTTGCGGGTGCCCCGGGTTTCCCCGGACAAAGACAACGTCTGGAAGAAGGGCGGGAGCATGCAGAGGACGTTCCTTTGCATCCAGGAGCTGATTGCCACCTTCGCCCACAAGAACGTTTTCGGGGCGCAGCTGACGGCATCCGGGGAAGAGGCCAAGTCGGCGGAGGAGCCTGTGGGCCGGCAGGATGAGAGCGGGAAGGGCTCATGGGAGGCCCGGCCCCTGGGCGGCGTGCCCCAGTTCAAGCAGATGCTCTCTGACCTCTTCACGGCCCGAGGGTCCCCCTTCAAGGCCAGGAGCGTGGAGCTGCCCTCACCCCCGCCCCGCAGCCCCGGCCGCAAGAAGGATGAGGGGTGGGCCATGGACCAGGTGGTCCTTGACCTGGGGGGCCCCCGGGAGGGCGTCCGGGAGGCCTTCGCAGCCGCCTGCCACCTGCTGCTGGAGTGCGCCACCTTCCCCGTGTACCTGTCCGAGGAGGAGATGGAGCAGCTCTGTGAGGTCCTCTTCCAGCCTCCGGGTGAGGGGCGCCCCGGGAGTCTGCCGGGAAGACTCGGGGAGCCTCGGGCCCCTGAGGGTTATAGAGGAGTTAAAATTTCACAGCAACCGAGAGGGCACTGTCTGCCCACCCCCATTTTCCTTCCTTGTTTCGTAGTTACCGTGTACGGTTTGGGTTTGTCTTTACCAGACGGAAACCTAAGGAAGCTCCCTCTGTATCTTTACAGTTCCTTTCTTTTTTTTTTTTTTTTTTTTTGGCTGCACCCCATGGCATGTGGGATCTTCCCTGTAGGTAGCTCAGATGGTAAAGAATCTGCCTCCAATTCAGGAGACCTGGGTTCGATCCCTGGGTCGGGATGATCCTCTGGAGAAGGGATCATCCACCCCAGTAGTCTTGCCTAGAGAATCCCCGTGGACAGAGGAGCCTGGCGGGTCACAGTCCATGGGGTCACAAAGAGTCGGACACGACTGAGCGACTAACACTACACTACGTGGCCCGTGACATCTTAGTTCCCTGACGAGGTATTGAACCCACGCCCCCTGCAATGGAAGCGCAGAATCTTAACCCCTGGACCACCAAGGAAGCCCCTGGGTCTGTGTTTTTTAACCTTCGGGTGCCCAGCACAGCCTGTTAGAAGGTCTGAGACATAAAAGGAGCCTCACCCTAGTCAGTACATAGACTCTTTCATGAGACTTGTTACTAAAGCTCTATGTGTTAGTGTGCCAGGGCTCCCATAACAAAGTACCACCCACCGAGTGGCTTAAACCACAGAAATGTGTTGTCTCATGGTCTGGAGGCCAGAAGTCTGAGGTCAACGTGTTGGCAGGGCTGCGCTCCCTCTGAAGGTGCTTCAGAAGGGTGTGTTCCGGCCACTCCTCCAGCCTCTGGTGATTCCCAGGCCTGTGGGAACCCAGCCCTCATCTTTCCATGGCATTCTTCCCTTGTACATGTCCGTGTTCCCGTCTCCCTTCTCTAAGGTACCCATTCGGCTTCCCAGGTGGCACTAGTGGTAAAGAACCCGCCTGCCAATGCAGGAGACATAGGAAACATGGGTTCAATTCCTGGGTCAGAAAGATCCCCTGGAGAAGAGCCTGGCAACCCACTCCAGCCTTCTTGCCTGGAGAATCCCATGGGCAGAGGAGCCTGGTGGACTGCAGTCCATAGAGTTGCAAAGAGTCAGACACGGCTGAAGTGACTTAGCACGCATGCACTCAGGGCACCCGTTATATTGGGTTAGAGGCACACCCACTCCTTCTCTACCAGGGCCTCTTTTAAGTCATTACATCTGCGACCAGTTTCCCAAGAGGGTCGTTCTGGGGTCCTACGGGTTTATAAACTTCAATATAAGAATTTCTATGAGGACGCAGTTTAAACTGTTACCGGCAGCACATTAAGCCCAGGCTGCCACAACAAAATACCATAGGCTGGGGGACGCTTAAACGACAGAAATGTGTTTTCTCACAGTTCTGGGTCTAGAAGTTCAATATCAGGGTGCCAGCATGGTCAGCGTCTGGTGAGAACTCGTCCCTGTGTTACAGACTGCCACCTTCTCACCACATGTTCACATCCTGGGACGTGTGTGGGGGTGTGTAGGGGGTCTTTCTGGTGTCTTCTAATAAGGGCTCCAATCCCATCATATTGGCCACCCCTCAGGACCTCATCTAGACCCAGGCACCCCCTCCAAATACTGTTACCCTGGGGAGCTGGGGCATTCGCATGTGAATTTTGGGCACATGCAGTTGAGTCCATTGCAGGCAGTGAACACTTTAAAGAAAATAGGATCAAGGGGAAGGTGTAAGAAAAGAAGAGTGATTAAGTTGGTAGGAGCTGAGGGTGAAGATTTCCCCTCTCATCATCACCTTTATTAAACGTTCCATGCAATGTGTCTCTTGACTTCAGAGCTGCAGATGACAGTATACTTGGAAGAAATGCATTTAGAATTGATAGCTTCAGTATATTTTTATCCTCTTGTAAAGCTCATGCCCTGTGCCCTATCACCAAGAGAACTCTGAAAACACGTTTCAAGCTCTGCACCAACAAGTGTAACTTTTACTATATGTAAATTTTACAAGTATTTTCATTCAAATTTTACTGTATTTACATTTTGTGTGTGTGTGTGGCTGTACTGGGTCTTTGTTGCGGTGCATGGACCCTTCATTGCTGCACAAGGGCTTTCTCTAGTTGCGGTGAGCAGGGGCTACCCTCTAGTTGTGGCGTGCAGGCTTCTCGTTGCGGTGGCGTCTCTTGTTGCAGAGCACAGGCCCTAGGGCGCAAAGGCTTTGGTCATTGTAGGGTATAGGTTTAGTTGCCTCAAGGCATGTGGGATCTTCCCAGACCAGGGATCCAACCCGTGTCCCCTGTGCTGGCAGGCAGATTCTCAACCACTGGACCACGGGGAAAGTCCCATCATTGACAAAATTTTTAAACAAGAGAAGCATGTTTTGAATCATCTCAAAGCCCCAAGAGTGACATTTGCAGAACTTGAACAGTCTGTTAGCACATGACTTTGGTCTCATCGGCCCCCTGGCCCTGAATGGGGACAGTGGAGTGTGTCACCACCGGGAGGTTATCACACTGCTATGCAGGTGGCCTCCCGGATCGGAAGGTCTTAGAGGCCGCAGGCTGGTGAGCCAGTCTCGAGAAGTTTTTGTGTGTCTCCATTCTCTCTGGTTGTCATTCTTTCAGGAGCGGGCGATTCCAGTTTTCCACCTTGGTTGAAGTCCCTGATGACCATCAGCTGCTGTGTGACTGATTGCTACCTCCAGAACGTGGCCATCTCCACCCTGCTCGAAGTGATCAACCACTCCCAGTCCCTCGCCCTTGTCATCGAAGACAAGATGAAACGCTATAAAAGCTCCGGACACAACCCATTTTTCGGCAAGCTGCAGATGGTGACGGTTCCTCCCATAGCTCCAGGAATACTGAAAGTCATTGCAGAGAAAACAGACTTCTATCAGGTATTTCCCACCGGGAAGAGGAAGGCTGGGACCCTGAGACCTTCTTCGTAGACTCTTTCTTTGAAGCTGTCCCTGAAGTTTTGGGGGTAGGGTGGGTGGATGTGTGTGTGTGTGTGCGTGTATGCATTCAGTTGCTCAGTCATGTCTGACTCTTTGTGACTCCATGGACTGTAGCCCACCAGGCTCCTCTGTCCATGGAATTCTCCAGGCAAGAAGCCTGGAATGGGTTGCCATTTCCTTCTCCAGGGGATCTTCCCAACCCAGGGATTGAACCTGTTATGTCTTGCATCTCCAGCATTGACAGGCGGATTCTTTACCACTGCGCCACCTGGGAAGGCCTAAGGTTTTGGTGGTGATGACAAAGAATATGGTGCCTTGGGCAGCAGCCAGAGCAGGTGGCTGGAGACCTCGGCCTGCTTTGTCTGTCTCTAACCCCAGCTCCTTGCAGAAGGCAATGGCACCCCACTCCAGTACTCTTGCCTGGAAAATCCCATGAGTGGAGGAGCCTGGTAGGCTGCAGTCCATGAGGTCGCTAAGAGTCAGACACGACTGAGCGACTCCACTTTCACTTTTCACTTTCATGCATTGGAGAAGGAAATGGCAACCCACTCCAGTGTTCTTGCCTGGAGAATCCCAGGGACGGGGGAGCCTGATGGGCTGCCGTCTATGGGGTCGCACAGAGTCGGACACAACTGAAGAGACTTAGCAGCAACCCCAGCTCCTGGCAGTTTCTGGCCCCGCAGCAAGTGTTCAGTAATATTTGTGTTCAGTTTTAGGCTGACTTACTCCATAAGTAAGAATTGCTAACTTATCTACATACACAGAAAAAGAAACTCTGTCCCGCTTTGTGAGATTTGAGGCTTTGAGGTTATTTAGCCTCAAGGAAAACTTCAGTTATTCAGTCATGTCCGACTCTTTGCGATCCCATGAACTGCAGCACGCCAGGCCTCCCTGTCTATCACCATCTCCCAGAGTTTACTCAAACTCATGTCCATTGAGTCGGTGATGCCATCCAACCATCTCATCTTCTGTCATCCCCTTCTCCTCCTGCCTTCAATCTTTACCAGCACCAGGGTCTTTTCAAATGAGTCAGTTCTTTGTATCAGGTGGCCAAAGTATTGGAGTTTCAGCTTCAACATCAGTTCTTCCAATGAACATTCAGGACTGATTTCCTTTAGGATGGACTGGTTGGATCTCCTTGCAGCCCAAGGGACTCTCAGGAGTCTTCTCTAACACCACAGTTTAAAAGCATCAGTTCTTCAGCATTCATCTTTCTTTATAGTCCAACTCTCACATCCATACATGCTCCTGGAAAAACCATAGCTTTGACTAGATGGACCTTTGTTGGCAAAGTAATGTCTCTGCTAAGAGCTTGCTCTAATTCATGTCCATTAAGTCGGTGATGCCCTCCAGCCATCTCTTCCTCTTAGGAAAGCTTAGTACTTGTCAAATGTGAGAAAGATTATTGCTGAAGATGGTGAGCAGCTGTTGTCCATCTTCCTTGGGGACAGAGTAAGAAAATAAGGTATTATAGGGTTCAATCAACTGCAAGAAGCTGAAAGCTATTCCAGCTAGCTCATGAAAAAACAAAACAAAACTGAGGTTTATTTTAAAGATGGAGCCCGTGCAAGGCCAGGGTTGGGAGTGGAATGCCGCTGGCTCTCACGGGCTTTACCTGGGGAGCTGTCAGAGCCCAATGCTGCTTCCTCTCCACATCTCCCTGCCAGCCAGGACCTAACCTGCTTGTCACTTGACCTTCAGTCAGCCTCAGGACCCTCAAGCTTGGTTGTCAGAGCTAATGACACTGGCATCTCTTTTTCACAGTTCTGAGCTAGCCTTTCAAGGCTCTTAAATAGGCAGTCAGCAGGGCATGCCTGGGTCAGGCGGCTTCTGCTGTCCAGTCCACCACAGTAGTGACCCAGGCCAGCACAGAGTGGTCACGCGGTGTAGACAGGGACAGAGTCACTCACCAGGGCCTCCAGGGGGAACACGTTTCCCCTGAGGGGAGGAGGGGCGCCAGATGCCCTGCAAACTCGGAGACCCCGAGGAAGAGAGATTCGCGATGCTTTATGTGAGGTGTGGGAAGTAAACTCTCCTTTGAGCACTTGACAGCCCGTCCTCTGAACGGCTATTGAAGTGGGCTGGCTTTTTACCTATTTGGTTGAACCCTCCTCAAGCAAGTCATGTAGCTGAAGCCATCTCCAGCTTGGTTCTGCCCTCACCCCCCCCCTTTTTTTTTAATTTATCTGGCTGTGCCAGGTCTTAGTTGCCGCATATAGGATCTACTTTCCTAACCAGGGATCAAACCTGGGGCCCCCCTGCATTGGGAGTGTGGAGGCTTAGCCACTGAAGCACCAGGGAAGTTCCTTTTTTTTTTTTTGGTTAACAGTATTATTTAGATATAACTCACCCATTTCAAGTACACAATTCAGTAGTTTTTACTATATTCATAGAAATATACCATTTTCCTTGTTTTCTATATGTGATTTCTTTTTTTCCCACCTGTTTCCCCTTTTTTATTTTCTTTTTCATTAAGTGCTCTTTTCCAGTGTAATGTTTTAATCCCCTTAATGATTTTTTTCCAATGTATTTTTAGAGTTTTTTTTTTTTTTTTTTTTTTTTAGTGGTTAGTACTCTTAAGGTTTACCATGTGTATCTTATCAGAATTGACTTCACTTCCATTCTGAATTCCTGTGAGTTGTAGAAACATGCCTGGCAGGCTGCAGTCCATGGGGTCGCAAAGAGTCAGACATGACTGACTGACTAACCCTTTTTCACCTCTTGAATAGCTCTGTTCCTCTTCCCTTTCTTGTGCTGTTGTTATGATGCATAGTACATCTAGGTATGTTATAAACTGAACAAGATGTGATTGTATAATCTTATGATATTTTAAGAACTTGGTAAAGGAAAGGAAAACAAGTATATATTCATAGAGTTTGGTTGTTCAGTTGCTTAGTTGTGTCCAACTCTTGGTGATCCCATGGACTGCAGCATGCCAGGCTTCCCTGTCCTTCACAATCTCCTGGAATTTGCTCAAACTTGTGTCCACTGAATTGGTGATGCCATTCAACCATCTCATCCTCTGTCATCCCCTTCTCCTCCTGCCTTCATTCTTTCCCAGCATCAGGGTCTTTTCCAATGAGTCGGTGCTTCGGATCAGGTGGCCAAAGTAGTGGAGTTTCAGCTTCAGCATCAATCCTTCCAATGAACACCCAGGACTGATCTCCTTTAGGATGGACTGGTTGGATCTCCTTGCAGTCCAAGGGACTCTCAAGAGTCTTCTCCAACACTGCAGTTCAAAAGCATCCATTCTGCAGTGCTCAGCTTTCTTTATAGTACAACTCTCACATCCATACATGACTACTGGAAAAACCATAATTTTGAGTAGACAGACCTTTGTCAGCAAACTGACCTTTGTCTCTGCTTTTTAGTATGCTGTCTAGGTTGGTCATAGCTTTTCTTCCAAGGAGCAAACATCTTTTAATTTCATGGCTACAGTCACCATCTGCAATGATTTTGAAGCCCGAGAAAATTAAGTCTGTCACTGTTTGCATTGTTTCCCCATCTGTTTGCCATGAAGTGATGGGACTGGATGCCATGATCTTCGTTTTTTGAATGTTGAATTTTAAGCCATCTTTTTCACTCTCTTTCACCTTCATCAGGAGGCTCTTTAATTCCTCTTCTCTTTCTGCCATAAGTGTGGTGTCATTTGCATATCTGAGGTTATTGATATTTCTCACAGAAATCTTGATTCTATGTTAAGGTTCATCCAGCCCGCCATTTTATATGATGTGCTCTGCATATAGGACTTTTCAGATGGTAAAGAATCTGCCTGAAATGAAAGAGACCCAGGTTCAATCCCTTGGTTGGGAAGATCCCTTGGAGGAAGGCATGACAGCGCACTCCAGTATTCTTGCCTAGAGAATTTTGTGGACAGAGGAGTCTGGCAGGCTACAGTCCATGAGATTGCAGAGAGTCAGACATGACCTAGCAACTGACGCTTTCACACTCTGCATGTAAGTTAAATAAGCAAGTTGACAATATATAGCCTTGACATACTCCTTTCCAGATTTTGAACGAGTCTGTTGTTGTGTGTCCCCCCTCTAGCTCTCTTCACTTGTGGGTTCAAGTTTACATCTGGTACTTTTTCTGTACTCCAGTTCACCTCTGCTTGTACTGTTGTAAAATACATCTCCACAAGTGATGAGACTGGCAGTGCAGTGTGCACCTATTGTTTTACACAACTGGTTTTTAAAATTATTTGTAAGAAGAAAAGAGAAGGAATATGCATTCATGCTTTCTCTTTATAATTACATAATTACTTTTTCTGATGCTCTTTGCTTTTTGTATGGATTCAGATAACTGTCTGGGGTCAATTATTTTCACCCTGAAGAACTTTTCCATTAGTCTTGTAAAGTAGGGCTGCTAGTAACAAAATCGGCTAGATTTTCTTTATCTGGAAATGTCTTTATTTTTCTTTCTTTTATATAAGATAGATTTATGGGATATAAGATCTTGTTGGTTTTTTTTGTCTTTTAACATGTTGAATATAAGAATAAGCCCACTTTAATCTTTTCCACATACACTTGATTATAAAATATTTAAAGCAGCACTTGTTTAATAATCCATAACAAATGCTCAGCTAAATGTTTGAGTGAACCTACATTTGAATTAATTGTTTGAATATGTCATCTACCAGTCTTCTGGCTTCCCTTGTTTCTGATGAAAAGTTGGCTGTTATCTTACAGGGATTTGCTTGTAAATTATCAAATCAGTTTTCTCGTTATTTTCAAAATTTTCTCTGTCCTTTATCATTCCACTAGGATGTGTCTGGGTGTGGATCTCTTTGTATTTATCCTTCTTAGAATACTTTGAGCTTCTTGGATATGTAGATTTGAGATTTTTCATCAAATTTGGCAAGTTTTCAACCCTTATTTCTTTAAATATTTTTCCTGCTCATTTCTTTTTCCTGGCCCTGCACTCCACTTACATGTATGCTGGTGCCCTTAATAGTGTTCTGCACGTTTCTCTAAGGCTTTATTCATTTCTTTTTTTTTTTCCTATGTACTTCAGATTTCATGATTTTTATCAGTCTTTTTCATTGACTCTTCTGCTAGTTCAAGTAAACTGTTGAGCCCCCTCTAGTGAATTTTTCATTTGTTATTGTACTTTCAACTCCAGAGTTTCCTTTTTGTAATAATTTCTGACTTCTTATTGTTATCAGTTATCTGATGAGGCATTGTCATATTTTTTTTCTTCTTTGAACATGGTTTCCTTTAGTTATTCAAACACATTTATAATGGCTCCTTTGAAGTCTTTGTTAAATCTGGTTCCTCTCTTGGCTTGTATTGTCTGCTTCTTTAATCCCTGCACGTGGGTCATATTTTCTTGTATCTTTGCTCTGTCTTGTAACCTTTATTGAAGGCTTTGTATTCTGGCACCTCCCTCCAACTCCACCAGTGATTTGTTGTTGTTTAGTGACTTGACTGTTTTAGTTTGTTTCCCCTGCAGGGTGAGGCATTTGCTGCTGCTCCTTGGAGGCTGCCCCCTTAGGAATGCGCAGCCACTCTTGAGATGATGGTGATTTTAGCAGGATTTTCATTGACTTTCCCTGATTTCTGTTAAACTCTGTTGGTATCACACCCAGATATTAGGCTCCACTAATCACTGGATGATGGCTCTATTATTTTTAGCAATGCCCCACGGCACAAATTACTCCACAGCCTGATCCAGTTTATACTCTTGACTCAGGTAGGTTTTTTCTTTTAATGTTTGTTTATTTGTGTGTGTGTATATAACTATATTATCTTTTTGGCTGTGTTGGGTCTTAGTTGTGGCATGCAGGATCTCTGTTGTGATGTGTGGGCTTCTATTTGCAGTGTGCAGGCTGACTTGCCCTGTGGCATGTTGCACCTTACTTCCCTACCCAGGGATGAACCCACACCTCCTGCATTGGAAGGCAGATTCTTAACCACTGGGCCCCCAGGGAGGTCCCTGTCTCAAGTAGTATTTTGAGGCCAGTCTTAGAGATTTGTTTTGACATAGAAGGATTTTTCGTAGCTCTCAGTGTTCCTGTTAGCTCAGTTGGTAAAGCATCTGTCTGCAATGCAGGAGACCTGGTTCAATTCCTGGGTCAGGAAAACCCACTGGGGAAGTGATAGAATACCCACTGCAGTGTTCTTGGGCTTCCCTTGGGGCTCAGCTGGTAAAGAATCCTCCTGCAATGTGGGAGACCTGGGTTCAATCCCTGGGTTGGGAAGATCCCCTGGAGAAGGGAAAGGCTACCCACTCCAGTATTCTGGCCTGGAGAATTCCATGAACTGTATAGTCCATGCGGCTGCAAAGAGTCAGACAGGACTGAGTGACTTTAATAAGATATTAAGATAAGATGTGTCCCTCTTTATTTCTGGTAAATGAGCTGGCCTGTGGTGTAGCTTGTTGCTATCATGGAGCTCATAGCCTCCTCTTAATTACTTACCATTAAAATCTCTTGTTATTTCTGAGAGCACTCCTAGGCTTGACCTTATCCTACACTCTGTTCCCTTACAGAGAGCTGTGCAGCTCTATTTTGTGGCCTGCCTGTCCCCCTGGGCAAAATCTCTGAATCCTATTGTGCAGGAAGAGCTGTAACTGGGTCAGTTGTCTGCTTCTCTTGGTGTGATTTCCTGGCGGGGTGCTGGGCGGGGTGGTAGCCTCTGGTCTTCTGGGTGTGCGTCTTTTCCTCTCCTCATGAATGATCCAGACCCTCGTGTTCTTAGCCTGCTATGCTTGGATAGAGCCTCCATCCAAGAGCCAGGGCAGAGGAGTAAAATACTGGAGGCCTGTTCCTCCCAGGGAGATGCAGAAGCCTTATTAGCTGGGGAGCTGGGAGGAAGGGAGGCCCGTCTTCCTGGCCACCCCCTATCAAGTCAATCTGGATTGAGAGGTGGGCAAGTCGTAGTTGAAGTGCCATAGACTTGTTGCTTCTTGTGCTGGAATTTTTCTAGATTCTCTTGAGTTTTTCCTCATTTCTTGAATGCCCTTAGGATAATGTCCAGCAACTCTAAATGGCTGGCTGTTTTCTTTTTCTATAATTTTCACTGGGAGAGGGTCCATGGTTTGTTCAGTCTAGCCCCACTTATGATGTTGGGTCCTGGCAGATCCTGGATTTAGTCGTTCTTCAGCTTTTGCCCCTCTTTCTCCCTGTCTTCCCTTCCTACCAAAGTTGAGTAACAGTATAAATCTTGACTCTGTAAAACTTGGAACCACAGCAACTGGGCAGATCTTTTTTCGTGGTCCTGCATACATCACAGAGTTTGGCATAGCTCCATCATAGGCACAGAGAGGAAAAAAGAAGAAAAAATTTCATCCATGAATTCTTGGAAGGCTATTAATAGAATAAAAATGATAGCACTCAGTACTTTGCTCTTGTTTGGGTATGCTTTTATGAGTTCTTTCTGAAGCCTTGATTTTTATTTTGATTCAGATTTAGTACGTACCTGAGCATGTACTACTTGCCAAGCACTGGAGCATACGTTATATATTAATGTCACCAGGTTCTCAAGAACGAGGCAGGGCTGAAGCCTACCCACATTGAGATGCTGGAACTAGAGATGGGAAAGTAACCTATACAGACAGCCAGGGTGCGCCCCAGGTTCTCAGACTCCAGGCCTCGGGTTGGTTCCAGATCCTCTAGCCTTTTTCTCCTTCCCATGGAACAGCTTACATACCAACGTTCATTCTGCCTACAGTGCCAACAAGAGTAAGGTCAGATGTCCCAAGATTGCCCTGCCCTTGCGAAGTAGTAATGGCAGATTGCCAGCCACTAAGAAAATGTCCAGGGCATAGGGACTGAGAAGGCAAAGATGATGAATGGGCAGGCGTGTTTTTTGTGATCAAGTCTCAAAAACCCTCCAAAAAAACTTTAAACCTTCCAGAGGGAGGATCTTACACATAAATTTGCCCTAGGGACTGAAGGCAAAGGGACTGCTGTATTTTATCTGGAAATGACTTCAGTTCAGTTAAGTCATTCAATCGTGTCTGACTCTTTGCGACCCCATGGACTGTAGCACGCCAGGCCTCCCTGCCCATCACCAACTCCCAAAGTCCACCCAAACCCATGTCCATTGAGTTGGTGATGCCATCCAGCCATCTTAGCTATTCAATAAACTTTCATCACTTAGTTTAGCACAAACCCTAGACATATAAGTTACTCCTGTCTGGAGAGACTGTTTTAGACATTCCTGAAGCACAATTATTCTTAATAAAGTTTATCTAAAAGCTCATATCTCATTTACATTTTTTAGAAGTTTCTTCACTCGAGGTCCTTTCCTTGCTGACAAACTTGTAAAAGGTATAACAATATTTAATTTATATTAAACCTTCAGTTCAGTTCAGTCGCTCAGTCGTGTCCGACTCTTTGTGACCCCATGGACTGCAGCATGCCAGGCCTCCCTACCCATCACCAACTCCTGGAGCTTACTCAAACTCATGTCCATCGAGTCGATGATGCTATCCAACCATCCCATCCTCTGTCATCCCCTTCTCCTCCCACCTTCAATCTTTCCCAGCATCATGGTCTTTTCCAAGCAGTCAGTTCTTCATATCACATGACCAAAGTATTGGAGTTTCAGCTTCAGCATCAGTCCTTCCTAAAAGGTCAATATAGAAGATTTCAGTGAAGGAAGAGTTTAGTGCAATGAAGTGCTTACTTTACAAGAGATTTTCTGCTAGTCAGGAGGAGCTGATGTAACCATGAAGGGATTTAGTCCTTTTCTAGATATGAAAGTGAAAGTCACGTCCAATTCTTTGCGACCTCACGTACTATAGAGTCCATGGAATTCTCCAGGCTAGAATACTGGAGTAGGTAGCCTTTCCCTTCTCCAGGGGATCTTCCCAACCCAGGGATCGAACCCAGGTCTTCTGCATTGCAGGCAGATTCTTTACCAGCTGAGCCACAAGGGAAGCCCAAGAATACCGGAGTGGATAGCCTATCCCTTCTCCAGCAGATCTTCCCAAACCAGGAATCAAACCGGGGTCTCCTGCATTGCAAGTGGATTCTTTACCAGCTGAACTATCAGGAAAGCCCTTTCTAGATATGAAGAGATGCAAAGGTGGGGATCCTGAAGTCAGTTCTTGAAAATATCTAACTATCTAAAGACCTGTCCTACCAGATTCCCTGGAGCACAGAGTTCCTCCCTCCACCCTGAACTCCTGAAGGTCAGCAGCTACAGCAGCCCAGGGCTCAGTCTCCGGAGAGACAGATGGCAAATGCCCTTGTTGTTCTGTTGCTGGCAATGCTCTTGGCAAGTGTCAATTTGTAGTTGACAGAAGTTTTTTGTTTGAAGTTTATGTGTAACTTGATAACTGGAAATCACATTTCCTTAAGTAAAAAGTAAATAATGGTTAGGAGCTTAGGCAAGTCAGTGATTAATTTGATCTGTGCAAAGAAGAGTTTTATCAAACAGAAATGTGTTAGTCGCTCAGTTGTGTCCGACTCTTTGCGACCCCATGCACTGTAGCCCGCCAGGCTCCTCTGTCCATGGGATGGCAGAGTCTCACCTCTGTCATCTGAAACTGATGACAGTCTCACCTCTGTCCAGGTGAGAACACTGGCATGGGTAACCATTTCCTTCTCCAGGGCATCTTCCCAACCCAGAGATTGAACCCATGTCTCCTGCACTGTAGGTGATTTCCTTACCGTCTGAGCCACCAGGGAAGCTCAGAAATAAATGAGTCAAAAGAAGTTCTTTGATCTACAAGGTCTCTAAAACATTATGATCTGATCTGTCAGACATCATCTTTTTCCATGACCCCCCGCCCCAAAAAATGCCATTAGAAATTCCCCCTCCTAGGAGTGGGACCAGCCTTCTTTTTGAGTCTCACCCTGGTTGGTCCAGCTGGTGTCCCCGGGAACTTGGGAAGGGGCTGTAGCCACTCGCAGACGTCATGTTTAAAGAGCTGAGATCAGAGTTGAGGAGATGAAGGACTTGATTCTGGGATAGTTTGGGCCCTGAAGATGAGCCAGGCCTCTGCTACAGCACTAGCATAGAAATGGGAACAAGCAAGTTTGTGGGATTAAAGCTGAACACCAGTTTGAGCCAACCACCGGTGGTAGGGTGCTAGGGTGTCTACCCCAGGACAGCGACCACCACAGATCACCCCCAAACTTCCTAGAGGGCGTGACCCTGGCACCCAAGCACCGGCACGTAGGGAGCTTTGGCGTGTGCTAGTTGAGGGGACATCTCCATCATCGACAGGTGCTTGCTGCCAGGTGATTCCCCTCTGAACGTGGAGATCTGGGCTAGAGCTGCAGTGTCCCGGGTGGCCAATCCCCACATTTCACCTGTGCCGTTACCCTCGCCCGGTGGCTCCTGAGGGGCCTGTGATGTGGTTCATTTCGCCTGGCGGTGAAGGTTCTTAGTGTATTAAGGATGCTCACATAGCAAAGGTAGGCAGGAACCGGCAGCTGGGGGCCGGACCTGCCTGCCAAAGGAGGAAAGGGGCAGGACTTGCCGGTGTTCATGCTGTCTCCCCTCCGTCCAGAGGGTGGCTCGTGTGCTTTGGAATCAGCTGAACAAGGAGACCCGGGAGCATCACGTCACGTGCGTGGAGTTGTTCTACCGGCTGCACTGCCTGGCCCCCACGGCCAACGTCTGCGAGGACATCATCTGCCACGCCCTCCTGAACCCCGACAAGGTGACTCCCTGCAGCCGATGATCCCTGTCTGACCCCAGTCCCGACACCCCGCCCCCTGCCCAGGTGTCACGTGGCGGCATGTGTTAGTCATTCAGTTGTATCCAACTCTTTGCGACCCTACAGACTGTAGCCCGCCAGACTCCCCTGGCCATGAGGATTTCCTGGGCAAGAATACTGGAGTGGGTTGCCATGCCCTCCTTCAGGGGATCTTCCCAACCCACGGATCGAACCCGGGTCTCCTGCGTGGCAGGTGGATTCTTTACCATCTGAGCTATCAAGGAGGCCCTCAGGCAGACTCAACTGTGTCCGACAGGAGTCATTCTGGGGCTCAGTGGACATCCTGTTTAACGGACAGGTGTGTTGCCTCAGCAGCATTTTAATAGATCAGTAATTTCAGGACCGGAAGGCCTACAGAAGCGTGAGCCACCCCATGTGTCGTATTAAAGCTTACCAGGGACATCTGCCCAGGCTCCCGTGATGCTTGCAGGGCCCCCAGAGCTCTGGGTGAAGCAGGCAGCTACAGAGACCGTGTCACCCCCAGAGCCCTGGCTCTGCACTGGTGTCAGGCCCTGTCCTCTAAGCCGGGGGTCCCCGGACTCCGGGCTGCAGATCGGAACCTCCTGTGACATCAGCGGTGGTATTAGATGAGAAATGAAGGGCATGATAACTGTCAGTGATCATGGAATCATTCCGAAACCATCTCCCAACCCCAGTTCATGGAAAAAAGTTGTCTTCCATGAAACTGGCGCCAAAGAGGCTGGGGATGGCACTGCCAGGGGCCGTGAGGAGGCCATGCCCTGTATTCTCCAGTCGCAGGCCTGGCCGTGGCCCTGGACTCCAGTGGTCGTGGAGTCTGGAGCACGGACTGCCCTGAGAGTGCATCCGCAGCAAGGAGGGCGAGGAGCAGGGTTCTCCTCCTACCTGCCCCACCGAACACCAGGCCCCTTCACTCGGGCACCTCTGCCCTGCCTGCTGTTTTTCCGCTGAGTTCTTGTTTGTCATTTAAACAGGCTTGCTGCCCCAAGAACGCTGTTCTGTTTAGACAGAAACCAGGCGCCTCACTCCCGTTTTCTCTCCTGTTCAAGGGAACCAGGTTGGAAGCTCTCTTTCGATTTTCTGTCATCTGGCACCTGACCAGAGAGATCCAGGGCAGCAGAGTGACGTCTCACAATCGCTCCTTTGACAGGTGATGGGGGCTTCTTTTTTTTTTTTTTTTAATAACTTTACCCTTAAAGGAAAAGGACACTTTGGGAAGGTGCTGGGTCAGCATGCCAGGCTGGGCTCGGGGAGATGCGTGAAGTGGAAACCAAGCCCCTCAGCCCCTGTGTTCTTGATGCGGAGCAAGGATTCCTGGGATCCCCTCAGTGAATTCAGGCCAGACAGGTGTGAATAACTGGTAGGGGGTTTCTTACCTTGATTATGGAAGGAGGAAGCCCTGCGTGCCTCACAGTTACCTGAGGAGCCGGCAGAACAAGCCCCCCTAGGGGGCTTGGTAGGAAGACAAGGAGGGGTAAATCTTGGCCAGGCTTCCCCGGTGGCTCACTGGTGAAGAATCCACCTGCCAGTCAGTGCAGGAGATGCAGGTTTGATCCCTGGGTCGGGAAGATCCCCTGAAGAAGGACAAGGCAACCCACTCCAGTATTCTTGCCTGGGAAATCCCATAGACAGAGGGGCCTGGCGGGCTACCATCCATGGGGTTGCAAAGAGTCAGACACACCGGAGCATGCACGCGCACACATGGATCTTAACTGGGGTGGCAGCCACACTGGGTGTGTGCAGTTGCAATGTCCTCAATCCCATTCCCAGAACCGTGCATTTTCTTACAGGCATGCTCTGTTCTACACTGGTGTTTAAAAATCCCTTACCTTGTCTCTTGTAAGCTTCCATGGTGGCTCAGAGGGTAAAGCATCTGCCTGCAAGGTGGGAGACTTGGGTTCGACCCCTGGGTCGGGAAGATCCCCTGGAGAAGGAAAAGGCAACCCACTCCAGTATTCTTGCCTGGAAAATCCCATGAACGGAGGAGCCTGGTGGGCTACAGTCCGTGGGGTCACAAGGAGTCAGACACGACTGAGCGACTTCACTTTCGCTTTTACCGTGTTCCTGGAGCCCTAGATGTGGGGTCAGACATGCAGCCTTGGAGAGATGCCAGCTGGTCCTAATGCACCCCACCCCACCCCCCCATTTGTGAGGAGACCTGGGCATCAGAATTTTTAAAAGCTCCCCTGACTTAGCAACTCAACAACAAAATAGCAACAGTGACCCTAGCTGGAAGCAGAGTTGACCTTGTGGTCCTCATCTGCCTGGGCCCGCAAATCCAGCCCCCTGGGTGGAGCTCCCCGAGGGTGTCCTGAGCACCCTGACGGTGCGCATCCGCAACCCCCCCCCACCCACGTCAGGTCCCTGTTCGTGGTGCTGGACAGCCTGGGCAGCTCGGACGGGGCCATCGGGGCCGCCGCCCAGGGCTGGCTGGTGCGGGCGCTGTCCCTGGGCGACGCGGCCCGCATCCTGGAGCCCGTGCTCCTGCTCCTGCTGCAGCCCAAGACCCAGCGAACCGCCATCCACTGCCTCACTCGGGAGAACTCGGCGGGTGAGTACACTGCGCAGGGGCCAGGTCGGTCCTGTGTCCCGGGGACCCTGGGCCCAGGGGGAGGGAAGAGGCAGCCGGGACCTCCCTGTCGCCCTGGGGCCGCAGTCAAGGCACTCAGACTGACAGGATGGTTTCGCCAGATTCAAAAGCTGGGGGAGGTACTTTGTGGGGCCTCCTAAAATTTCCAGATCAGATGAACCAGCACTTCAAAATGCTTAGTAGTAGGTTTGTTGTTTTCACTGAAAAATATATGATTTCTTTTTTTATATTAAAAAGGAAAATACTAGCAACCCATGTTCCAATAAATATAGCTGATTCTTGGTTCTTTTGCTGGAGAAGGCAATTCAGGCGCATCCAAGGTAGTAGGAGAGAAAAACAAATCATCCATCTGAAGGTCTCCAAGGCCACCTCTTCACTTAGGAAGGAAGTCTGAGGTCTGGTGTGAAGGTCATTTTGGGCTGGGCAGGCTAGCTTTTCTCAGACCTGGGACGGGAGAGCAGAGGTCTTTCCCAGGTATGAATGATCAAGCGTGTCGAAACCTGCATGTAAGCTAATCAGTGGTGCTATATAAAAATCACTTCTGCTCAAGAACCGTCAACAAGGTAAGTGGTTTCTGTCTGCTCTCCAAGGTTTTTTCCAGCTTTAAGCTAAAATCAGAGAAGAAGAAACAGACCTCTGGGCTCTGAGAATTTTCAGAGGCATCTTTAACTAAATTTTAAAGAATAGAGATAGAAAAAGAAAAGAAAGACTGAAATGAAACCGATGATTTCATTGAATTTCAGTGATTAATACTTAGTACAGTTTATGGTCTAACATCACTTCACACAATAGGTGTATTTTATGATTTCCTGCAGTTAGTTCTCTAAGCAGTGGCTTTACAGACTTTGACTAATTTGTTTAGCTTAGTGGGTTGTAAATACTCAGTGTTCGTCAGTCTCATCTTACAGAGGAACGCAGCCTAACACCTAAATAAGCAAAGATTCCCAGGTGGCTTCCTCTCTTTGCAAGGTTCTTTGCCTAAAAACTAGGAGGCATTTTATTACTCCACAATTACAAGAAAGTAAAATACAAAGAACTGTAAACTAAGCACCTCCTTAAAAGTTTGATCTTCATTTATGGCAGCTCAATTTTGAAGCATTTCTTTAACAAGAAACTCTACAGCCCGTCGGGTGTTAAAAGTCCCAGGGCACTTCCTGCTGCATCTTCTAATTCCTGTTTAATGCTGCCTGCCTGTTAAGAAAAAAAAAAAGTGTCTTCTCTGCCCTGTTCGCTCCCTGGAAACAACCAGAAGGGTTCTACTTCCCCTCCTTGCTACTGCACTAGTCCTTTGGAAATCTCATTTTTAAATACTGTTGTGAACAACTAGAAGCTCATATTTCTAATATCTTATCCTTCCTTCTTTCCTAACCTGGCTCAATGTTCATGGAATAGATTTGTTGAAAGCTGCCTATTAAAAATGTTTGGCAGTGCGGAGGACATCTGGCTTTTCACTCCTTTTTAAAAGAGACCTGAGCACTTTAAATAAAGCGTTGTGTATGTTCTAATCTCAGAGGTACTAACTGCTTAATTTAAAAATCAGAGTAATCAGGAAATAAAAGCACAGGTAAAGTCCCTTGGCATGCCGGCCAGTAGAGCACTTTACAGTTAATGGCTCAGCAGATATCCTCCCAGACATTTCCATAGTTGCGTATTACAGATACTCTCCTCTAAGCGGACATTGCTCCACATCAGTGGATGTAGATGTGTCTTTAGAAAACCCAGCATGCCTGCACCATGAGGTTTCAGTCCTCTTACTTTGTGGATGCTTTGTTTTTATACAGTACATTTCAGCAATACCCTTTCAGTTTTGAAAAATCTTCTATTGACATTTCTGTAGGGTACCTTTTTTTGAAAGGAAAGTCCTGGGAGAAAACGATAGGCATTTTTATAGATCACCCTTCCCCTAAACTTGCTATATTTATATTTTCTATGATAACATAACTAAATTACCCAACTTCTTGAACATTTTAAAAGACCTGTTCACTTTGCTTGTCTGACTTCTATTTGTAATGTAACCTAGACTCTAGTGTTGTCGTTTCACGCAGGAGCTGTGTTTTGTTGTTTTTTTACGCTTTATTTTTTAGTGCAGTATCGCTGATTTACAGTGCTACACAAGTTTCATGTGGACAGCATAGTGATCCATGATTTTTAAAGGTTACATTCAATTTATGGGCTTCCCTGGGGGCTCAGTTGGTGAAGAATCCACCTCCAATGTGGGAGACCCAGGCTGGATCCCTGGGTGGGGAAGATCCCCTGGAGAAGGAAATGGCAGCCCACTCCAGTATTCTTGCCTGGAGAATTCCAAGGACAGAGGAGCCTGGTAGGCCACAGTTCATGGGGTCACAGAGAGTCAGACAGGACCGAGCCTCTAAGCATACTCAATTTATAGTTATGTCATATTGGTTTTATT
Source organism: Muntiacus reevesi (assembly GCF_963930625.1). Taxonomy (NCBI): domain Eukaryota; kingdom Metazoa; phylum Chordata; class Mammalia; order Artiodactyla; family Cervidae; genus Muntiacus; species Muntiacus reevesi. The sequence goes on from NC_089256.1 coordinate 27,952,266, forward strand.
CCCTATGTGAAAGTGAAAGCCACTCAACCTTCCATGAAATTCTGCAGGCAAGAACACCGGAGTGGGTTGCCATTTCCTCCTCCAGGGATCATCCCAACCCATCCACGATATTGCCAAGAATTTGTCTTGGCCCTTCCCCACCCCCCTGGAGCATTTTACTAAAATTGATCTTGCTGCCTCCCTTTAAGACCAAGATCACTGTGGAACTGCCTGTCATAACTAACCCTTCTGTTCTCAAGCTGTCTGTCGTTCCGTCCCTTGCAGAAGACTTGCACCGCTGGCTCAACAGAAAGCAAGTCTCGTTCGCGGACGCCTGGGACACACCAGAGCTGCCAGAGGGCAGCTGTGAAGACGGCGCGCCCCTGAGCCAGCTCACCACGGTGGACCGCGAGGCCATCTGGGCCGAGGTGGAGACGGAGCCCGAGGCGCTCCCAGCAAGTGGCGAGCCCCACGAGCACGACCGCCCCCCGCGCCTCGAAGACCTGCCGGACGGACCGGCCCGCGCCACAGCCGAGGACGGCAGCGAGCGCACCGAGTCGGCGGACACGACCTCCGGCACCACGGACAGCAGCGAGAACACGTCCTCCGTCTCCTCTCCGGCGCACGACCCCCAGGAGCTGAGCGGTGGTGAGCAGTGCTGCGCGCCCCTGGCCGCAGCCGCCAGGGCCCCCGGCCTGCAGGCGGGCAGCCCCACGTGCCTGGCGCGAGCGGACTCAGATAGAACCCAGGCCTCGGAGTCGCTGCCGTCCAGCGATGACGAAGCGGCCGCGGAGCTCCAGGCTCTGACGGCGGCCCGGCTGCGGAAGCAGCAGCGCGAGAGGCAGGCGAGGCTGGAGGCCCTGTTCGCGCACATCCTGCTCTACCTGCAGCCCTACGATGCGCGGCGGGTGCTCTACGCCTTCTCGGTGCTGGAGGCCGTGCTCAAAACCAACCCGCGCGAGTTCGTCGATGCCGTGTCCAGGACCAGCGTGGACACCAGCGCCACGGCACACCTCAACCTCATCTCCAACCTCCTGGCCCGCCACCAGGAGGCGTTGGGGGGCCAGAGCTTCTACGGCAAGCTCCCAAGCCAGCCCCCCAGCGCGTGCCCGCACTCGCTGCTCATCGAGCTCCTCACCTACCTGTGCCTCAGTTTCCTCCGAAGCTACTACCCTTGCTCCATGAGGGTCTCGCACCGGGACGTCCTGGGCAACCGGGACGTGCAGGTCAAGAGCGTGGAGGTGCTGATCAGGGTGATGACGCAGCTGGTGTCGGTGGCCAAGGCGGCCGAGGGCAAGAATGTGGAGTTCATCCAGGGCCTACTGCAGAGATGCCGGGTCCAGGAGTTCGTCCTGCTCTCGCTGTCCGCCTCCATGTACACGAGCCAGAAGCGCTACGGGCTGGCCACGGGTGCACCGGGCGGAACCCTGCGGGAGGAGGGCGTGCTGGAGGAGCACGTCATCAACCTGGGCCAGGACCAGATCTGGAGCGAGCACCCGCTGCAGATCGAGCTGCTGAAGCTGCTACAGGTGCTCATCGTGCTGGAGCACCACCTGGGCCAGGCGCTGGAGGAGGCAGAGCAGCCGCCCGACCTACCCCGGGAGTGGCGGCGGGCCCTGAACTTCCAGCAGGCCATCAGCGCCCTGCAGTATGTGCGGCCCCACCCACTCACCTCGCAGGGGCTGCTGGTGGCCGCGGTGGTCAGGGGCCTGCAGCCAGCCTACGGCTACGGCATGCACCCGGCCTGGGTCAGCCTGGTCACGCATTCCTTGCCGTATTTCGGAAGGTCCCTGGGCTGGACGGTTACACCCTTCCTTGTCCAGATCTGCAAAAACTTGGATGAGCTGGTCAAGCAGTATGAGAGCGAGTCGGCAAAGCTGTCCATCAGGTACAGTGAGCCTTGAGGCAACTGGTACTTGTGTGCTGAGTCCCTTCAGTTGTATCTGACTCTCTGCGACCCCATGGACTGAAGCCCGCCAGGCTCCTCTATCCATGGGATCCTCCAAGCAGAGATTCTGTAGTGGGTTGCCATTTCCTCCTCCAGGAGATCTTCCTGACCCAGGCATGGAACCTGCATCTCCTGTGTCTCCTGAGTAGGCAGGCAGCTTCCTTACCACTAGCGCCACCTGAGAAGAGGCATTGTTACTGCTTTAATGACAGCCTTTGTCATGAATGGCTGGCTGATTGGCCCTTGCCATCAGCCGGGAGGGTCATTTCAACCTAATCAGAAACCTAGGTAACATTGTCAAGAGAGGGTAACAAGGAACTGACTTTGGATTCCTTTATTTTTAATTCCATATGACTACCCAGGCCAGATCCGGGTTGTAGGACAAGTCAATCTGTCTCCATTATTTTTGCAAAACAAATAAAAGTGTGAATCCTCTGCACAGAAATCCTAAAACATCTGGAAACATTTTTCCAAAGCGACCAGATAAATGTAAAACAGCTTGAAAGAGGCCTGTCGTTTTTGTAGTGGTATTTCATTATGAGAGCCCCAGTTTGTTTTAAGATGGTGATTTCTCTGTGGTTTCTATGTTTAGGATTAAAAACTTTTCTGGCCTCATTCTTAAAGATTCTCAAAACTGGTTTCTTGTTTCTTCACCAAAGCATAACCTCCAAGAGGGAAAACATCTCCCCAGATTATCCACTCACTCTGTTGGAAGGCCTAACAACCATTAGTCATTTCTGTCTTTTGGAACAACCCAACCAAAGCAAAAAGGTAAATTGCTTTTTTTCCCCAAGTTTGAGGCAGTTTTCATATATTGTTTTGTCTTCTTTGGGATTATGTCTGTTTCAAATAAGAAAAGTATGTATGTATGTAAGGCAGACATGTATGCCAATATTAATGCCAAATAACAGATATGCAAATAATGCAAGCGTGTGTGCAAGTATATGTGCAAATGTACATATGTAAGTAACACACATGTGGTTTTGTTCTCACTGACCACTCTGTGGGCAACTTCAGCCCTTGCCCAGTGTGGCACAGAATGTGATCTTTCTTCCATGTATTTTTTTTACTTGACTTTACGGTTTGAAGGCATTTTATGTCCTGATTACTCTACCCTAGAAAGTGAAAGTGAAAGTCACTCAGTCATGTCCGACCCTTGGGGTCCATGGACCCTAAGGACTGTAGCCCACCAGGCTCCTCTGTCCTTGGAATTTTCCAGGCCAGAATGCTGGAGTCAGTAGCCATTCCCTTCTCCAGGGGATCGTCCCAACCCAGGGATTGAACCCGGGTCTCCCACAATGCAGGCGGACTCTTTACCACCTGAGCCCCCAGGGAAGCACACTATCCTATCTGGGATTAAATTCTAGAACGGAGCTTGCACTTTGGTTGAGGGACTGGCAAAGTTTGTAATGAGCCTCAGACTCACACACATCCCTCTCTGAAGGGAAGTCGTGGGTTTAAATGCTCAGGGAGGCATCTTATTTCTAGACCACCCGTGGGCCTTGCCCTGGGGAGTGCTCCAGCCCAGACTCCATCCACCAACCCCAGGTTCCTCATGGAAAGGGAAATGCTTCTGGGTCTCACGTGTGTTCGTCTCTGTTTTTCAGACCTCTGCTGTGACCGACCCTACCAATCTGAAGAATGCCAAGAATGCTATTCTGGAAGAGCTCCCTCGAATCATTAACACCATGGCCCTTCTCTGGAACGTCCTCAGGAAGGAGGAGACTCAGAAGAGACCCGTCGATCTCCTCGGAGCCACGAAGGGATCCTCTTCCGTTTACTTTAAAACCACCAAAGTGAGAGAGCTTCCTCTGCAGGCTTATGATTTCCTTTGTCTTGTATTGTCCCGCCAGAAATAAAAATACGCAGGGATGTATACATACGTAATCAAAGACCATGTGCCCAGAGAAACCCACGTTAGAAGTACTGTTATAAGTAAACCGGAAATAGAAATCTCCAGTTTGTTTATTAGAGTAAGCCTTATATTCATGGGAAGAAGGCTTTTATGAGTACTTTTCAGTTTATTTTTTCCTCTTTGACTATTTAGAGAAATTATTTTTGGTCGTGCTGGGTGTGCGTTGCAGCAAGGGCTTTCTCTAGTTGCGGGGAGCAGTGTCTACGCTTCATCGCGGTATGTGGGCCTCCTGTTGCGATGGCTTCTCTTGTCATGGAGTACGGACTCTCCGGCTTGCAGGCTACAGTCGCTGCAGCTCCCGGGATCTGGAGCACAGGCTCAGTAGTTGTGGCCGAAGGAGTGAGTGAGTTGTGTGACGGCATGCGGGATCTTCCCGGATCACGGCTTGGAACCTTGTCTCCTGCATTGGATGCTTGACCGCTGAGCCACCAGGAAAGCCCCGCAGTCATCAATTCTTGAGCCAGGCACTGATGACTCAGGGGAGGCCTGGGAGGCGAAAGCTTTTCCACAAACAAGAGGCCAGCAGAGGACAAGTGGGGAGGGATCTGTCCCAGGAAGTCCCCAGAGGGTCCCGCACCACGTTAAACCCTTGACTCTCCCTGGGAGGCACCCAAGCACGTAACTCAGTGTATGATTACCATGTCCCATGGCTCCCAGTTGTCTGGCCGTGTCTCCCATCCTCTGAGCATGGCTGGCGTGTGCCCTCAGGGCTTACCACCGGCTTCTGGCAGCCTGGGTTGAGCAGAACAGTCAGGGCCCAGGGACCCAGGTCGCCTGGATTTGTCTCCCTGCTCAGCTGCTCTGTGGAACCTTGAGCATGTGCATTAAACCTCTGTGTGCTGTTTCCTCCGCTGGAGACAGGATGCCGGGCGTCATCTGACACTCTATATTTACTGGCGTATTCAGTCCTCACCTGCAAGGCAGGTGCTATTATTATTCCCAGGTGACAGGTGAGGGGTGTAGAGAGAGCATGTGATTCTTTTCTGTGGTCAGCCAGGCAGTCTGACTCCCAGATCAGCGGGCTTTTAGGTTCCGGGAGGCACAGGTGGCCTCCAAAAATTTTCTGTCGGTTCCAGGGATGACCTCCAAGGGAAATCTGCCACAGGAACCTGCTTAAATTCAGCTTAAAAATTAATCTCTTAAAAGGTCCAGAAGGTTCACTCAGCCTGAACCTCGGTTTCCTCCTCTGTGAAATGAGCCTGTTACTAGTAGCCTACCCCCTGGACTGATGGAAGAATTCATTGTAATGCTGGCTGACATTTATTGGGGGCTTTCCAAGGGCTTCCCAGGTGGCTCAGTGGTTAAAAAACAAAAAACAAAACCTACGCCTACAGTACAGGAGACACGGGTTCAGTCCCTGGATTGGGAAGATCCCCTGGCAAAGGGAATGGCAGCCCACTCCAGTCTTCTTGCCTGGAGAATTCCATAGTAGCCTGGCAGAGTAGCCTGGCAGGCTACAGTCCATGGGATCATGAAGAGTTGAACATAACTGAACAACACAACATTTACTGAGCACTTAACCCAAGCCCTCCCTGAAGGCCCCAAGGCCCTGAGCTGGGGCCCGCATGGTCTCTCTCAAGCAGAAACCATGGTAGGAGGAAGAGGACGTCCCCATCCCCGGCTCAGTTGTATCTAAAGTGATGCTAGACAAAGGCAGGGGGGACAGGGATGTTCAGTTCAGTCGCTTAGTCGCGTCTGACTCTTTGCAACTCCATGGACTGCAGCACACCAGGCCTCCCTGTCCATCACCAACTCCAGGAGCTTGCCCAAACTCATGTCCACTGAGTCAGTGATGCCATCCAACCATCTCATCCTCTGTCGTCCCCTTCTCCTCCCGCCCTCAATCTTGCCCAGCATCAGGGTCTTTTCCAGTGAGTTGGCTCTTCTCATCAGGTAGCCAAAGTGTTGGAGCTTCAGCTTCAGCTTCAGTTCTTCTCATGAATATTCAGGAGTGATTTCCTTTAGGATGGACTGTTTGGATCTCCTTGCAGTCCAAGGGACTCTCAAGAGTCTTTTCCAACACCACAGTTCAAAAGCATCAATTCTTCGGTGCTCAGCTTTATTGTCCAACTCTCACATCCATACATGACTACTGGAAAAACCATAGCTTTGACTAGACAGCCCTTTGTTGGCAAAGTAATGTCTCTGCTTTTTAATATGCTGTCTAGGTTGGTCATACCTTTTCTTGCAAGGAGCAGGGGAAGCCCAAGGTAAATCCATTCATTCCACAGGCATGTGTGTGCCTGCTGCTGTGTACCTGGCCCTGCCTGTCCACGAGCGGGTAAGATAGAGGAGGGAAGTCCTTGTCTTCCTGGCAGGCACAGACATTAACCATCCACTTTAAAATAGTGATGAGAAGCGCTGCAAAGAGACGCAGGGCACTCTGCCGGCCTGCGACCCCTGCTCTGAGGGTCAAGAAGGCCTTCCTGAAGCAGAGGAGCTGAGCCAAGACCCAGGATGAGAGAGTGTGCCTTCCCAGGGGTGTGTTAGAGGTTGGGAGACCCTCAGCATCCACAAAGGAAGGAACACGGAGGTTTCGGGAATGCAGAGAAATCCAGGCACAGCAAAGGGGAGGGTGGCGAGTGACGTCCCTGGGCCATGTCATGGGTCTGTTTTTAGTTGGCTGCATAATAAAATAGGTAAATGGTACATATTTCTGGAAACTGAAGCACATCCTTCCTGGTGCTTACAAGCCCTCCCTGAACTGGTTGAGGCCAGCGTGGTTGGGGGCTTCCCTGCAGGGTCCCCACTTTCTTGCTGGGTCTGCAAAGCCTCAGGTGAGTTGCTCTGAGCCCTGCCCCACTCCTGTCTGCTCGAAGGTGGTATCCATCACTTCCCAGGAGTCTCCTCTCCGCTTTTTGTGCACCTGGACGGCCCACCATGCATCATGTACAACTCCTCCAGAAGGTGCTCTGCACCACCACCATCCCCCCAACGTCACCCCCAGACCCCAGCATAGTGCCCACAACACTAAGACAAAGGCTTCCAAGGTCACAGGTGCTCGTGATGAAGGGTGCGGTCCACGGGAGCCCTGATTCTGCTCTCACTCATCGTTTTTCTGTTTTCTGTTTGTTTTTTTTTAAGACCATACGACAAAAAATTTTAGACTTCTTGAACCCGTTGACAGCGCCTCTTGGAGTTCAGCTGATGGCAGCTGTTGCAGCTGTGTGGAGCAGGAAGAAGGGGAAACGCCACAGTAAAACGAAGGTAAAACCGGAAACGGAAGCTGTGCGCAGACAGCCCCGTGCAATCAGAGGTGACCCCAGAGGCTGCCAGGGGAGACCACGGAGGGGGGCCCCTGTGTTAAACTCGCGACGTCAGTGACCCCAGAGGCCGCCAGGGGAGACCACGGAGGGGGGCCCCTGTGTTAAACTCGCGACGTCATTGTCTAGCTGTGCCTGTTGCAGCGAGGTGGGGGGTGGGAGTGGAGCCCACCCAACCTCTGTTTTCTTCTCTTTCTACCGTATGATGAGTATATTGTACTTTTCATTTTAATCTACTGTCTAGCAGTGTGCTTCCAAGAATGTCTATAACATGTACATTTCAAAGAAAAACACCACCGGGGGACCTGCCACCCAGCTTAAGAAATGGTTCCTCGTCCTACCCGTGAGGACTGCTGGGGGCCCCTCCCTGGTTATAGAGCCTGCTAAAAGCTTTCTGTTGTTTTTTTTTTTTTAAACCAATGTCTTTTAGAGACCTTCCTTTTCTAGGGCAGTTTTAAGTTTGCAGCAGAATGAGAGGAGGGTGTAGAGATTTTCCCTAGTCCCCTGTCCCCACACATGTATTTCCCCACCCCGTCAGCATTCCCCGCCACTCTCCCCAGAGGGCTATGCTTGTCACCGTCACTGACTTCCACTAACACAGTCACAGTTGACATTTGACTTTTTTAATTTGTAAGAATAATCCTCGTTTGTGATGGTAAAGAAATCATCGCATTCCTCTACCCAGACTTCAGTTTACATTTTGCATAAGCGTTCTCCACCGAAGGCTGCATCACAAGGTCCTGCCAGGAGCTTGGGTCTCCTGCTTCTGCAAACCCAGCACGGGCTTCACACTCAGTTCCCTCCATCGTCCGTGTAGGTTCCTACCCACTACCTCTGTCAGAGCGCGCATCTGCCCCACCCCCGCACACTAGCTCAGTGCCCAGCGCGGACCCCATCACCCAAGGAGGCGTGAGAGGCTGCTGGGCCCGGCCACCCAGCTTAGCACCTGTGGGGTCTTCTCCAGCGAGGACCCTCATACTTCCAAGGGCAGGCCCCCAACTCCACTGCGATCACCAAAACACACCTCCCATGCCGGGACTTCCCTGCCTTGGCCAGCTCCCGTGAACCTAGTTTTCCTGTTTCGCTTGCTGTCCTCATACTTTGGGGGCTGGCTCTTGATAATCAGCCTGTTTCCTTCAAGTTAATACTATCTGTTCCCAACACGCTTTCTCAGCTTGAACACATAAAGACCAGAGCGATTGCCCATCACCGGCTGTGCCTTTTATTCCTCATCTGTATCAGATACTGTTTACTTTCCTGTGATTAAAAGTTTTTTTTTTAACCTCACTCTTCTTCCTACCAATACAGTCCTTTACCTAGTATTCCTTTAAATATTTGTTTGAAAGATTAAAACACATCTCTTCCTCCGGGAGCAAGTATCACAGAGTGCTTTCTGAGAGTCCTCCTCATTTTTGTTGTCTCACTCAAGGAACGGTCCTCTTCTCGGCAGATCGTTCCGGCGGCCAGCACTTCCCAGCTGACCCTCGTGGATCTGATCTGTGCGCTGAGCACCCTGCAGACGGACTCCGTGCTGCACCTGGTGAAGGAGGTGGTGAAGCACCCGCCGCAGGTCCGCGGGGACGAGGTCAGGAGCCCGGGGAGCCCTCGGATGAATGCAGGACTCTTCCAGTCCACATCTTGTAGATGGCGTCCGGGAGGGAAACAAAGGATACATGAGCACCTGGGAATTCAAGGAGCCATGAAACGGAGGTGTTCTTTCCGGGTTTTGTGGAAATGCACGAGACGTGCTCCATGGATTCCCGTCTTGAGGTGTGAACCACCTGTGATTGGGGACCGGCTTCCATCCTTCCAGCCCACCGCAGAGCACTCTGCCCAGTAGCGGCTGTGTTTTCTGCAGCGTAGTTTGTGTATTTGACTGTCCTGGGTCTTAACTGCGTCTTGCAGGATCTTTTGTTGCGGACACACCGGCTCTCTAGTTGTGGCACTTGGGCTTAGCAGTCACAGCGCACAGGCTTAGTTGCCCCGAGGCAGGTGGGGTCTTAGTTCCCCAGACCAGGGATCGAACCCACATCTCTTGCATTCTCAACTACTGAACCACCAGTGAAATCCCTGGTAGTGGTTCTTATCAAGGGCCCACTGTGCGCCAAATTGAATAAAGCTGAAAAGAGGAAGTGGCACTTGGCTTCCAAGAACTGGCAGCCTAAAAAGCATCAAAGATAAGCAAAGCTGGATAGTAGTTAAAGGTGAGAAAGACCGACTTCATTCAGTAGCTACGGCAGTAGCGGGGAGAGGCGTGCTCAGTTCCAGTTTATGCAGAGGTGAGCAGGTATTTTATGGGGAGGATGAGTAGGAAGGATGAAGGAACAGGGCTTCAGCCGAGTCAGGGGAGTGGAAAGTTACAAACAAGTGGAAAGGGGCTTAGTGGATGTAATTAGACCATGGTTGCTGACTGTGATGTGAAAGGTAGATTCCTGTGCTCCCCAGGAGACTGGGAGACAGGGGCCCTGTCTTTCTTGATGATATTTTAAAGGGATGGCTGCCAGGTTCTTGGAAAAGACATTCCCGGGTTGGGAGGAGATGGATACACATCTCAGAGGGACAGAGGAAGGATTTGTAACCATAAGCTTTTCCTAATAAATGCTCAAAGGAGGGGAGGTCAGGAACCCATCAGGACTTGGCTGAACACACAGCAGATTCCTTCCAAGGCCATGAGCTTTCTTTCTCATTTTAAGGGGGTCGAGGTCATCTCCCTAGGACACAGCCTTGAGCTGCTGGGAACCGTAGTCGTGTTTGCTCAAGCCTCTTAGTGTGTGAGGTGGACAGAATCGTTTGTGCCGAAGGTAGAACCTTGTAGGCCGAGGTTGAGGCTTGGCCAAGACGAGGGCTCAGAGGAGCCTGGCTAAGGACTTCTCTGGCAGTCCAGTGGTTAGGACTCTCCACTTTCACTGCTCAGGGTCCCGGGTCAGTGCCTGGTCGGGGAACTAAGATCTCACAAGCCGTGCTGTGCGGCCGGAAAAAAAAACAAACCCAGAGACTTCTCTGGTGGTCCAGTAGCTGTAAGTCTCCATGCTGGCCAATGCAGGGTGCCCAGGTTTAATCCCTAGTCAGGGAACTGAATTCAGCATGAGTTTGAGCAAGCTCCAGGAGATAGTGAAGCCCAGGGAAGGTCGGCGTGCTGCAGTCCTTGGGGTTGCCGAGTCAGACATGACTTACTGAACAACAGTAGTAACAGGGAACTAGACCCGCAGGATGCAACTCAAGCTTCCGAATGCCAGAACTAGGACCTGAAGCAGCCCAATAAATAAGTAAATATTTAAAAAATACAAAAAGCCAAGGGGCCTGACTAGACTAGGTCAAGGAGAGCATCTTTGTCATGGGCAAGTTAAAAGTTTGCTTAATTTTTACCAAAGTACAAAGTACATGTCAGAAGACTTAACTCATACTGGACATTCTGAGAAAGCAGAGCTTTCATCTGGCTACAGGGAGATGGGTGGTCTTTGAAGGGTGATGTGTTTGAACCACAAAGCTCCTATAGTTTTTCTGCCCAATTTCTGCATAGCAGTTGAGGGAGCTTTTCTACTGCTCAGACACCTTTTCATTTACACACAGTGGTTTTTTTTTGAGTTCCCTGGTGGTTCAGATGGTAAAGCGTCTGCCTATAATGTGGGAGACCCACGTTCAATCCCTGGGTCGGGAAGATCTCCTGGAGAAGGAAATGGCAACCCACTCCAGTGTTCTTGCCTGGAAAATCCCATGGATGGAGGAGTCTGGTGGGCTACAGTCCACAGGGTCACAGAGAGTCAGACACGACTGGGCGCCTTCACTTCACAGTGCATTGCAACAGAACAGTCTCTATGGTTTTACACCTGAGAAGTCTTTGATTTCACCAAAGCAGACCTCTTCATTGAAAGTGTTGGAGCTGTTTTGTTCTGAATTAATTTGATAGAAACCAGGGATTTGTTCTGACCTTGAAATAATTGTCCTCGCTCAGGTAATTTAAGATGATATAGTCAGAAATAATTCCCTAAATGAAAATTAATAGAGTGAACCAAGCGATCATTAAAAAATAGTTTTAATTCAAAGTGATATTTGTTTACCAGAGCCAAAAAGTTGAAATAACCCTTCAGCAGATGAATGGATAAACACAGTGAAGTATATATGCATGCAGTGGATTATGACTCAACCTTGAAAAGGGAGGAAATTCTGACATGCTGTACCATGAATGAACCTTAACAGCATTATGCTAAGGGGAATAAGTCAGTCCAGAAGGACAGTGTTGCATGATTCCACTTATCTGAGGTACCCAGGAGTGGTCCAGTCTAGAGACAGAAAAGAGAGTGGTGGTTCCTAGAAGCTGGGGAGGAGGGAATGGGCGTAGGTGTTTAACGGGGACTGAGTTTCACTCTGCGAAGGTGAAATAGTGCTAATGAATGGTGATCGTAGCTGCCCAGCAGTAGCTGTGAATATCCTGAATGCCCTTGTCCTGTACCCATAAAAATGTTTTAAGTGGTCAATTTTTTCAAATATATTTTACCAAAATTTTATAACAAATAAAATAAATCTTGCTCTTAGATATTTAGGTCATAGCACGAAGGGTGGTGAACGGAAGCTAAACCTTGAAGTCAGAGATGCGTTCATGCATTTTCCCTACAGAGTGAGAAAACTGACCAGGAATACCTTTAGCAGTTTTTACAGCTCCGCCTGCCTTGCGGGAGACCCCTCCACTGGGGGCGCCTCCTCTGAAAGGGCCTGTGGCTCAGGGTCACCCTCTGCAGAGATGTCCGCGCTGGGAGGAAGGCCTCCGGGACCTCTAACCAGTCAGTTACACTTCCGGCCCTGCTCGCCTTCCTTCATTCCACGCGTTCATTGAACATCAAGTACATGCGTCCACAGTGGGGAATCCTGAAGAGTGACACTGCCCCCGCCCACGGTCAGCCTGTATTCTAGTTGGGGAAAGAAGATGAGGCAGCCTACAACTTAACCCCATGAGGCCAGCTCATGGAACCAGCTTAAGGAATCAGATGTAAAATGGTCACAAGTGGCTTCATGACATCTGCCCCCAGGTCTCTGCATGGCCTAGAACTCTTGTTGCCTTGGGGCTTCCCAGGTGGTGCTAGTGGTAAAGAGCCTGCAGGAGACAGGAGACCCAGGTTTAATCCCTGGGTCAGAAAGATTGCCCTGGAGGAGGGCACGGCAACCCACTCCAGTATTCTTGCCTGGAGAATCCCTGTGGACAGAGGAGCCAGGCGGGTTACAGTCCACGGGGTCGCAAAGATTTGGACACAACTAAAGTGACTTGGCACACACAGCACTGGTTGCCTTTTACCCCTTTTAAAAAATATATTTATTTATTTATTTACTGTGGGCATCGAGTCTTAGTTGCGGCACGTGGGATCTTTCGCTGCAGCTCACAGGCATGTTAGGAGCAGCACTGAGGTGTAGTCACCCTGCAGCACATGGGATCTTGGTTCCCTGAGCAGGGATGGAACCCGCGTCCCCTGCATTAGAAGGTGGGTTCCTAACCACCACATGGCTGGCAGGAAGGTCCCGCTTTTTACTCTTGAACGTGAATGTTCACATGACAGACCTTGGATTGGCATTTATAACTCCAAGCAGGTTGAGTTGGCTGGAGACTGGCCTTCCCCATGCTGTTCAGTCCCTCCGAATGATGTCCCAGCTACAGCCACGGGGAAGCTGGCCCCCCGACAGACAGCTCCGTGCACAGTGCAGGCGCTTTCCTGCTTTATTCCTTTAGTACTTGATCTACAAGCGTCTGCAAAACCTGGGCTTAAAAATAAAAACCCAAAAAACACTAGATGTCATCTGGCCGACTGGTTTTTGGCCTTCCTTAAATACTTGCTAAAAGTCTGGGGTGGAAAGTAGGTAAATGTGGGAAAGGACCGGGAGTCTGATGCGCAGGGACCTAAAGATGTGAGCCGTCACAGGATACCTTTGCTTTTATTTCACAGAGATCCTTCGTATTATTACATTCAGAAGACTCCTGGAGCTGGAAACCTTTGCTTTGTTAACAGATATAACCTGTTTCATTTCTGTATTTGAATTCTTGTTTTAGCCTTATTTCCTCCCAGTTTGGAGTAATTAGCTGTGCTTTAATTTTCAGAAATCGCCCCTGGTGGATGTCCCCGTGTTGCAGTTTTGCTACGTGTTCATCCAAAGGTAACGCAGCCCCTCAAAGGCCTTTCTCAATTATAGATGCCGTTGCAGTGATTATAAGTAGCTACTCTTGATTGTCCTCCTTTTTTTCTTTTAATTGCAGCGCCGTTTATTTACCATGTCGAGTTAGTTTCAGGTGTCTGGCACTGTGACTCAGTTCGATATGGGGGGGGGTATGTGTGTGTGCGTGTATGCTTTTTCAAATGCTTTTTCATTATAAGTTATTATAAGATGTTGCGTATAGTTCCCTGGGCTTTGCAGTAGGTCCTTATTGTTTACCTTTTTTGTGTACAGTAGTGTGTCTATGTTAATCCCAGCTTCTTCTTTATCCCTCCCTGCCTCCACCCGTATGTTTCTTGATTACTGGAGAGCCTTAGTTCAGAAAGTATCTGTGTGTTACTAACCCAGTCGTGTCTGGTTCTGTGTGACCCCATGGTCTGTAGCCCACCAGGCTCCTCTGTCCATGGGATTCTCTAAGCAAGAATACTGGAGTGGGGTGCCATTTTCCTCCTCCAGGGGATCTTGCCGACCCAGGGATCTGAGAGGTGTCCTAATTCCCTCTCAAACCATTGGAACACTCCGACAGTCTTACTTTTTCCTTCTACAGAGAGCTAATCTGACATCTTCAAGTCTGTGTGCTGTAGCTTGAACACTTTTATCTCAGCACAGCTTTGTGTGAGACCTGATAAACTTCAGAAGAAACAGTTTGCGTTACCTTGATAACCTGAAAAATGGAGAGGAGTTTTAAGAACCTCTTTTAGGAAAAGAAGTGACTATTTTGGATGCTGTCCTCAGTGCTTTGCCCTGTTTCCTGCTGGGAGGCTTCATGTCAACGGACGTGAGTTTGAGCAAGCTCCGGGAGTTGGTGATGGACAGGGAAGCCTGGCGTGCTGCAGTCCACGGGGTCGCAAAGAGTCAGACACGACTGAGTGAGGTTTCTGCATGGGTTCCCTGAGCTGAACTCCCACCTGCCGGGGCCTCAGCTGCAGCGGTTCCCCAGGCGGCTCTCTGCAGGAGAGAGGATGCTTTACTGGCCCTTACGGCTCTTACGGCAGCTCCTGGATACAGCTCTCAGATGCCTCCACCGTGCGGGGAGGTTAGAGCTGCAGTAATGGGGGTGAAGGGGGTGTAGCCCCATCTCACGGATGCCTTGATAGCCTCATGTGTCTCAGGGGATTTACCATTAGTAAATTTGACCACCAGCTGCAAGCTCCCTGGCTAGCAACTTCACATTCCATGGTTATTCTGACCCATGACTCCCTAGGATTACAGGAAGGTAGATGGAGGGTCCTAGTCCCAGGAGTTCAGGCCAGCCGTTCACCCTCCACCACAAGCCTCACTGCACTCCTTTCCTTCAGGAGGAGAAAATGAGCTAGTCATGTCCTTCCTCTGTTGTTCAGTCACTCAGTTGTGTCCAACTCTTTGCAACCCATGGACTGCAGCACACCAGGCTTCCCTGTCCTTCACTGTCTCCCAGAGTTTGCTCAAATTCACATCCATCGAGTCAGTGATGCCATCCAACCATCTCATCCTCTGTCGTCCCCTTCTTCTCCTGCCTTCAATCCTTCCCAGCATCAGGGTCTTTTCTAATGAGTCGGCTCTTCGCATCAGGTGATCAAAGTATTGGCGCTTCAGTTTAGCGTCAGTCCTTCCAATGAATATTCAGGGTTGATTTCCTTAAGGATGGACTGGTTTGATGTCCAAGGGACTCTCAAGAGTCTCCTCCAACACTACAGTTCAAAAGCATCAATCCTTTGGTGCTCAGCCTTCTTTATGGTCCAACTCTCACATCCATACATGACTACTGGAAAAACCACAGCTTTGACTCTGTGGACCTTCATTGCTAAAGTAATGTCTCTGCTTTTTAATACATTGTCTAGGTTGGTCATAGCTTTTTTTGCAAGAAGCAGGCATCTTTTAATTTTGTGGCTGCAATCACCGTCCTCAGTGATTTTGGAGCCCAAGAAAATAAAATCTGTTACTGCTTCCACTTTTCCCCATGTCCTTCCTAGTGCTCACTCATACATGTCGTAATCCCAGCAAGCGCCGACTGCAGTGGCCTGAGTGACTTTGTCCAGCAACCGCAGGGATGGCAGCCTCCTTTCAGGGAGGAGGCCCTGCCCAGGACTCTCAGGAGGCCGAGAGTCGGGGACCAGCACTCGATCCTGGGACCCTTTGGCTGCAGCCCAGCTGCCTCCCTGTGCAGTGCAGCGTCACCCCACGGCAACAACCCCGAGTCCTCATTTCCCGTGAGGCCTGACCTGAGAGCTGCTGAAGATCAGCCTCCTGCTGGGTAACCCCTGACTGAACCCTCTGCGACCTCCCGATGGCTCACTCTGCATTTCCAGTGACGTTAGGGAGGCCAAATGCTAGATGGAGCCAGAACAGGCCCAGAGATCCATCCTCCAGTTCAAGGTTTTCACTTTATAGACGAGGAAACCAGGAGCATCTGACCTGTTTAGACGGGTGGCTGGTAATCCAAGTCCCCAAGTTCTTGCCAGGATACTGCAATTTAGCGCGTGTGTATTTTAATTTAAAAAGAACAAAACAGGTCAGGCAGATAAGGCATCGTCCTGTGCCTTTTAACCGCCTGCACCTAAAACGTGCTTATAAGAAAACATTTTGATTGGACCTGTTCATGGCTGGATGTTTTTTTTTTCTTATGGTTTTTTGTTGTTGTCTATTTATTTGTTTTTATTAAATAGGCTCCCAGCAACAGCCTTGCAAGAGAACTTCCCTTCGCTGTTGGGTGTGTTGAAGGAGTCCGTGCAGTTGAATCTGGCTCCCCCCGGTTACTTTCTGCTTCTCAGGTACCGTGTTCCCAGCCACTCAGTGTTACCGGATTTTTTTTCCCTCCAGGAACATGTATGTTTTCATTTCTGCTAGCATTCTCATTCTGAAGCTGATTGTCTCTCAACAGCATGCTGAATGACTTTGTGACAAGAACTCCAAACCTGGAGAGCAAGAAGGACCAAAAAGACCTGCAGGTCTGTGTGTGCATGTCCAGTAGGATGGTTCCTCTCCCAAGAGAGCATTGTCCGCCCCGCACCCCCAACCCCCCTCCCTGCCCCTAACCGCCCCCCACCACCGCCTTCAGATGATCTCACTGGAAATGATCAGCATTAAACATGGGGCAGAACCAGATCTTAGGTTTGCACGTGTTCCTACATCTGACTCCCTGTATCACTGTCTTCAGAGGACTCGATAGAGTCTCCAGATGACGGTTCTCATGTCAGCCTTGAGCCATCCACCTTGCAATTTGCAAGGTGCCCGCTCGCTTCCGCCTGGACCCCGATGTGTGCAGGCTCACTCTTCAGCATGGCTGGAGCAGTAAATCTGTCTTTATACACAGATTCCCTTCCTTAGAACCTTCCCCCCTCCTCTTTTTTAAAGCAATTCAGACTCATGGGAAACTTCAAAAACACTGAAAAGCAAAAGTAAAGCTCAGCCACCAGAGAAGGAAAATCTCCTTTGAGTAGAAACCCAGCCAATAAGTAGAAGTGACGATGGAGTGACGAGGAGTTGAGGGTAACTCAGTGGGCCTCTGCATCCACCCAGAGGGTCCCAGGCCTCCTGACACGGACCCCTTCCTACCGCTTCCAGGCACCCTGACTTCCCCATCTGCTCACTGCCCTCGAAATGGTGGCTTCTCTTAAGTCCTCAACCCCTTGTCTTGATGTTTTTTTCATATTTATTTTATTGAAGCGTAAGCAGCGCCACGTTAATGTCTGCAGTACAGTAGTCATTATGTCACTCAGTTATGTACGTATATGCATTCTTTCTCCTCTTATTTTCCATTATGGTTTATCGCAGGATGTTGAATGCAGTTGCTCTCTGCTCTGCAGTAGGCCCTCGTCGTCTGTCCATCCGATATATGTAATCGTTTGCATCTGCTAATCCCAGCCTCCTGCTCTTTCCTTCCTGCGCCCCCTTCCCCTTCAGCACCCCCAAGTCTGCCCTCTGTGTCTGTGAGTCTGCTTTCTGTCTCCTAGGTAGGTTCTGTTGTGCCATATCGTAGATTCCCCTTGTCAGTGTTGTCATCTGATGTGTGTCTTTCTCTTCCTGGCTTCCCTTTCGCGATTATCCCCAGATCCATCCATCCTTCCGCTATCTCCCTTGCTGCCAGCGTCCACCCCCACACCTCTGCCCAGGCGCGCTACCCCCATCCTTCCCACCAGGGAGGGACGGACTCTTGCTTCATGCCCAAATGCACCTGCTGCAATCAGAGCAGAAGCCAGGACTGCTCACGTGTCAGGGATGTCTAGCCCCTCTTAGCTGACGATACCCCATGATACCCGCTCTGTGTCTCCTCTCGTGTCCTGGCTGCTTGACCAGCTTCTGTACTGAGAGCACTCCTATGCTCTTCACCCTCAAGTCAGTTTGAACCTCCTCAGTTTTGTTTCTGGTCGTGTTCGTCAAAGGTGCATCTCTAGTAAGAACCCGTGGTCCTAAAGAAACCAGAAATCGAATCTGCCAGATGCCTTGTGTGACTGTGACGTCCTGTGTATCCATTTTACCCACTGACCGTAGAGCAGCCACAGCTCCACGTATGGCTGCTGAGCCCTTGCAGTGTGGCTTGCCTGAACTGAACGTGCCGTAAGCATAAGACATGCATCAGGTTGAAAATACTTAGCGCAAAGAAGAATGCTGAATCTCACTAATTTTATATCGATTATATGTTGATACTACCTTGGATGTATCGAGTTACACACCGTGAACTTGTTTCTTCTTTTAAGGTAGCGCCTCGAAGACTTTATTACCTGTGTGCTTCATAGCTGTGATTTGCATTATATTTCTGTTGGATGGTGCTACCTTAGGCACTTAAGACTCTCTTAACTTCCTTTCCTCTTTTCTCTCGGTTCCTCTCAGGAAGTCACTCAAAAAATTCTGGATGCTGTTGGGAACATTGCTGGGTCTTCCTTGGAACAAACCAGCTGGCTGAGCAGGAACTTGGAAGTGAAGGCCCAGCCTCAGATCTCTCTAGAAGAATCCGATGCTGAGGAAGACTTGCATGGTAGGTATATATGGCTCAGAAAGTAATGCCTGCTGCCAGCTAGCGGGTCTCTCTCTGCATTAAAAGTGACCTGGCTTTGCTTCTTACAATATAACTTGTAGTGTCATAAACATAAGTCATAGTAATATAAACAGTAGAATTCCAGTGGAAGGGTGCCAATGAGCCATGCTACTGTGTTCAGCCCTCCATGAGCCTAGATGAGGGTCCTGGGAAATAACTTCCCAAGATAATTTGCATGGACTTAGTGGTAGAAATCTTTGTGAGGTAAAGACTAGGGAGAATGTATGTGTTTTTTTTGTTTGGTTTTTTTTTGTGGAGCCGTGGAAAGAAAACTTAGTAAACCAACTCACTGTTGTCAAGCAAATGATATATTTCATTTCTGGCCTGCTTTCCAGAGATCCTTGTATTTGGTCATTGCCCAGGTCACTAAGATTTTGTCATGGAGGTCACACACAGTAGGCTCACCCCAGCCTTATTATTAGTTCTAAGTTCCTAGGCAAATGATCGGGAGACTCTGGAAGGAGACTCATCTGTTTATTTGGAGGACCACTGACAAGCCAGAAACCCCTGAGGGGTCTGAATTAAATGCCACGGTGTAGACTGCCAGTTGCTGGTGCCCTAAAGACCACCAGACGAATCTTTCAGTCAGGACATCTCAGGTTATTGGATCCACTGCTCCTAGGGAGAAACTTGGCCGAGTCAGAGGGGTGTCTCGACAGGGGACACTTGGGGAGGATGGTAGGGGGATGTGGGGCATAGGTCGGGTTGTCTGTGGCAGATGTTTCAAGGTGGGAACTGGGTGGAGTTAGTGATCAGATACCTCTGCACTGGTGGGCACAGTACTAGGCGGGGGCCCGAGAGTGAATCTTCATGAACACACTGCTTGTTTTGATAAGTCAGCTGCTTTAGTCAGTTTAGTCTTCCTTACAGGATTAGGCATATCTTGGAGCAAGTATTAATGATTATTTCTGCAAGTTCCCAGTATAATTTAACATGCAGACACTATGCCCAGTCCCCACACTGCTCAGCACTAGACAAGAAAATTGGGTTTCCCTGGTGGCTCAGCTGGTAAAGAATCCGCCTGCAATGCAGGAGACCTGGGTTCAATCCCTGGGTTGGGAAGATCCCCTGGAGAAAGGAAAGGCTACCCACTGCAGTGTTCTGGCCTGGAGAATTCCATGGACTGTATAGTCCAAGGGGTCATAAAGAGTCAGACACAACTGAGCGACTTTCACTTCACTTTCATATTTCCCTTTCCCTCCTCTTTTGATGTGACCTCGATCATTATCATTAGCAGTTGTTACAGCAGCAGAAATGAAACTGAATTCCTGAGTTTTAATGTACAAAGGACTGCGTGTCAAGAAATCTGGGCTCTTTTCTCTTGCAAATAGCAGAAACCCACTTCAGGAGAACAGAAACACAGCAGTCCCAGACGTTCTGGCTCACGTCTGTGAAATGCCCAGGCGTCCGTGTCTGGTTTTGAGGGCAGAGTCGGAACCACGTGTTCAGATGCAGGTCATCACATCTTGTGCAGGCGTTCTGGTTGGTTCTTCCCTGGTCCACGGCTGACCCAGCAGTGGGCAGGAAGGGCTCGTGCCCAGGAGCCCGAAAAGTGATCTCCCACCCAAGAGGGGCTTCTCTTCCCAGGAGGAGAAGGGATGGCGTTGGGCAGACAAGCCGCAGTGCCCCTTTCCATCACTTCCACCATGTTTATCTGACAGCTAGCTTTGTGGTTTACGTAAGAAAAGTAATCACACTTTACTCTGTATTGAAGATCCTGTAGCGCGTATACTATCATTTGCTAACGTAAACCAACAATTACGTTTTCTCAGGCTGTGGCTCTGATTATAGTTGTGGTTCCAGGGAAGGAGAGTCCGTGCCTCTCCTTGACTCCTTTGCTCTCAGTTACTCTGCTGTAGTTTCTGATGTGCGGATTAAACTGCCTCTGGAATCCTGGCGTGCTGCAGTCCGTGGGGCCGCAGAGAGTCAGGTGTGACCGAGCCGCTGAACAGCCATCATCACCAGCTCAGCTGAGCTGCATCAAGTGTTTCTGGGCTGACTTCTCTGCTGTCGTTAGATTTAACCTCAAGACAGTGAAGTAGTAAAAATAATTATCTGAATTTTCATTTAAGAAAAGAAATCGTTGGACTTCCATCCTTGTCCTTGTCAGGGAGCTTAAGATCCCACATGCCTCAGGACAACTAAGCCCGTGCACCACAACTATCAAAGCCTGCACACTGCAACACAGTGAGGAGTACTAGTGTCTCAGTCACATCTGACCCTTTGTGACCCCATGGGCTATAGCCCACCAGGCTCCTCTGTCCATGGGATTCTCCAGGCAAGAACACTGGAATGGGTTGCCGTGTCCTCCTCCAGGGGGTCTTCCCCATCCAGGGATCAAACCCAGGTCTCCTGCCTGGCAGGCAGTTGGATCATGTGAGCCAGCAGGGAAGCCCACCACAACAGAAAGGACCCCCCCCCCCCCAGTTGCTGCAACTAGAGAAAATCCGTGCACAGCAGCAAAGACCCAGCACAGCCAGAAATAAAAGATAAGAGCATGCAGAGACCTAAGAAGGCACTCCCCGGGGTGGGGGTGGGCTGAGACCCAGAAACCTCGAGACCGGCCCTCTGGGAACCTCCCGAGCAGTCAGGCGAGGCTCGGGAGAGTGCAGGGGAGGAGGGCCGTGGGGCTCGAGGCTGAACTTGCCTTGGGGCTTGGCCATCCGCCCTCTTGCTGCGGGAAGCCATTCAAGCGTTTGGAGCAGTGACAGGATCTGACTGAGTTTTCAGAAAACATCAGTGTGGCTGCTGGGAGCAACATGGGCTGCAGCAACCCAGAACAGAAACCAGAGGTTCAGACAGAACCTAATGGGGCTTAGGGCGCAGCTGACGCTGGTTTAGAGGCACGGATGCTAGAACACAGTGGGCTGGTGGGAGGCCAGGGTCCCCGGAACCGGCTGATGGCCTGGACATGGGAGTCACCAAAAGGCAGTCAAGGGCGACTTCGGGTTTTGGTTTAAACAGCTCCCGCGATGTAGAAGACTGCAGCAGGAACATCTGGGGGGAGGGAAGTGGAGCCTGGGTTTGCATGGCCGTATTTAATCTTGAGATGGTCTGGGAAAGGTCACTGGGGTAGGAGGAGAAACCGAGAAAACATCGAGTCATGGAAACTGTGAGGAGAGTGTTTCCAGAAGGAGGGGGGAGGCGCGCAGTAGAAGGCTGCTGAGAAGTAGTGTAAGATAAGGATGCAGGCTCTCTGGACGGCTGGGGGTCATGGCATGCGGGGGTCGGGGGGGATAAAGTACTGAGATGAGAAGGACCTGGCAGTGGGTGTCGATAACCCGCTGAGGCTTACTCGTCAGCGGGACAGGAATGAAGTAGTGAATGCGGCTCGGTGGTGTCCGGCTCTTTGAGACCCTATGGACTGCAGCCCATATGCTAACCCTCCCATAGAGCGGTGGTGGTAGTTTAGTCGCTAAGTCATGTCTGACCCTTTGTGACCCCATGGACTGTAGCCCGCCAGGCTTCTCTGTCCATGGGATTCTCCAGGCAAGAATACTGGAGTGTGTTGCCATTTCCTTCTCCAGGGGATCTTCCCAACCCAGGAATGGAACCCGGGTCTTCTGCACTGCAGGCAGATTCTTTACCGACTGAGCTACAAGGGAAACCCCATAGAGAACCCCCTACCCTGCCCACAATGTCCCTCGGCGCTATGCTGCCTTCCCCACTTGCCAACGTAATGCTCCGAGAGGCTCCTCTGTCCTCAGGATTCTCCAGGCAAGCATACTGGAGTGGGTTGCCATTTCCTCCTCCAGGGATCATCCTGACCCAGGGATCAAACTGGCGTCCCCTGCACTACAGGCAGATTCTGAACTGCTTAAGGCATCAGGGAACCCTACTGATGGAGTACTAAGGACCAAAGAATATTGTTTATTTGGCTTACTCTTCAATTAGAGTTCATCAAAGCATATTTGTGTGGTGCTGAAACAGTGCAGCAGAGCGGTAGAAATCAATACCAAAAGGTGAAAGGATAGTTAGAAAGTGACGTCTGTGACGGCCATCTGTTCTGTCGCTCAGTCGTGTCCGCCTCTTTGTGACCCCATGGGCTGCAGCATGCCAGGCCTCCCTGTCCATCAGCAACTCCCGGAGCCTGCTCAAACTCATGTCCATCTAGTCGGTGATTCCATCCAACCACCTCTTCCTCTGTCGTCCCCTTCTCCTCCTGCCTTCAGTCTTTCCCAGATCAGGTCTTAATAGCCATAGGGCCAGGATTAACATGGTCAATGGAATTACTGTTCTGTGACAAGAGCCAGGAACGTGTCTATCAAACAGACAAGACGGAGAACATGAATATCAGTGTGCTAGATTAGTAACGCATAGGGCCAAACTGAGGGAGTTCCCATTTGTTTACATTCATTTCCTGAATGAAATATGAAGTGAGGTTGCCAGCTGAGAAGGTGCATGTGGTGGTGGCTCTGGAGGGAGGAGGCGAATCAGGTTGGAGAGTGAGGAGGCCAGCGTAGCACTGAGATACTTGGGGGAGGTGTATCTAGTAGCATCAGGTGTTTTTTGAGGTTCATGGTCATGAAATAGAGTGAAATCTATTTCATAGTGGTTTGGTTTTTTCCTCCGGAGCATTTTGCTGTGCGGAACCAGGCAGTCACTGGGTTTAGCCAGCTTTGCATGCTTCTGAGTGATTGCTTCAGGAGGGAGAGAGAAGAAAAGAGTGAAGGATGCCCTCAAGGTGGCTGATGGACTCGGGTGTGGGTGGGGAGGAAGAGAAGTGAAGACCTGGGGGGGTTAAGGTGAGGAATTCCAGGGGCTGGAGGAAGCTGTCAGAGCAGCGTTCCAGGAGTAAGCGAGCAGGTAAAATAAGACACGGTCACGACAGGAGGCTAGAGATGGAGATTTGGGAAACTGGCGTGACCATGTGTGTGACGGTGACAGCGGCTAGCTGAGCTGGAGCAAAATAAAAAGATCGCTGAAAAGACTTGAGGGGCTCAGAGGCTAGGGTGACAGAGGCACCACCCAAGGGGATGTTGAAGGTCCAAGAATGATGATAGGAAGAGAAGCAGGGAGGAAGATGGTGAGCTGGTGCTGAACAAAGGTTCTCGGTTGCCGAAACTGAACACATGAGAAGAGAAAAATATCTAACACATACTTAACACGTGCCATCAGCGTGAAAGGTAGAGACTCGTGACTCACGTTCACGTGATGCTTTGGGGGCATAAATGGTGACCAATCCATCGTGATTTTTTTTTGGCTGTTCGGCCTGCGAGATCTTAGCTCCCTGACTAGGGAGTGACCTCCAGCCCCAGCAGTGAGATCGCAGCATCCTAACCACTGGGCCAGCGGGCAAGTGCCCCATCTGTCACGGTTAAAACACAAATGCCTCTCTCAGCAGATGCTGCCGCTGCCGCTTCAGCGATGGTCTCTGCCTCTGCGCCCTCGGTGTACAGCGTGCAGGCCTTGTCGCTCCTGGCAGAGGTAAGTATGTGTCTGCCTCATCATCCCCTCTGGGGGAATGAGGCTTCACCAGGGCGCGTCCGTTCTCAGAGACTGGGGGCTCGGGCGCCCCATCCCAGCTGAGCCCGTAAGCCGGCCTGGGCCTGTGGCTGCCCCATGGGGTTGTCCTGCTAGGCTAGGCTGTGTGTGCGCCATATTGCCACTTCCTTTAGGAGAGCCCTGTTTGCCGACTCCTGTTCTCCTAGGTCCTGGCGTCACTCCTGGACATGGTTTACCGAAGTGACGAGAAGGAGAAAGCGGTGCCCTTGATCTCACGCTTGCTGTACTATGTTTTCCCTTACCTGCGCAATCACAGGTACGGCCTCCTCTGTAGCCCCCAAACCCGCCCACTCTTGCCCCGGTGCGGGAAGATGGCTCATGGGAAATGCATCCAACACGGCTCCTCTCACGGCCTCTGACCTTGACCCTTTGCCCTTCCCACGCCCTTGCAGCGCCTACAATGCCCCCAGCTTCCGGGCGGGCGCCCAGCTGCTGAGCTCTCTGAGCGGGTATGCCTATACCAAGCGAGCCTGGAAGAAAGAAGCCCTGGAGTTGTTCTTGGACCCAGCTTTCTTCCAGATGGACACGTCTTGTGTGCAGTAAGAAATGCCGTCCTGATTTTAAAAAACGGGCCGGGAACCTTCACGTGGCAAAGTGTGTGGGTTTCTATAATTAGTTCCCATTCCTGAACTGGGGAGCAGAGCTGACTGTTATCATCCCAAGTCGCAGGACACCACTCACAGGTTAGCGGTGTATTTCCAGGGAAGGAATGTAAGTCTTTTGAAAACGACACAGGTGCCCTTTTTTTCCCAATCAAGAGATGAATTGTTATTATTCCTAAAGAGCATAACAAGGGGTTCCAGCGGTACTTGGTCTATGCTGCTCTGTCTTGTAATCACAAGATGCTGGACCAGTGTTGAGATGACAGGGCTCTGTGGTGACCCTCCGGGTGCTTCCCCGACTTCTGGGCTCACAGTCCATGAGTCCTCGCTGAGACCGTGCAGCCACCAGGAATGCACCAGACCGTGCATTTCAGCAGAGATGCATGGAATCAGGATGAACTGACTGCGCCTTCTACTCGGAGGTCAGCAGAACCACTCGTAATTCTGCCCGTGGCTTGGCTGAATGTGTCTTTATTAACAACAGGGGTCGAGGGTAGAGACTTTTCAGCTTCTTTGACCAAGATCTTTCACCCTGCATCAGGAAGATCTGCTGGAGAAGGGATAGGCTACCCACTCCTGTATTCTTGGGGTTCCCTGGGGGCTCAGCTGGTAAAGAATCCGCCTGCAATGCCAGAGACCTCGGTTCAATCCCTGGGTTGGGAAGAAACCTGGAGGAGGGAACAGCCACCCACTCCAGTATTCTGGCCTGAAGAATCCCATGGACTGTATAGTCCCTTGGGTCGCAAAAGAGTCGGACAGGACTGAGCAACTTTCACTTTCACCCTGTAATCCTGTTGCACTGTGGGAGACTGATGAAAGCTAGTGGTATTTGTCTTCAGGACCCCCACTGCTGTTCCTCAACACAAGTGTATGGACTTCATCTGTGCAAACATATTTAACAGCAACTCTTGCAAAAGCCTCTTGATTCAGATGGTAAAGGATTCCACCTGCAATGAAGGAGACCAGGGTTCGATCCCTGGGTTAGGAAAATTCCCTGGAGAAGGAAATGGCAATCCGCTCCAGATTCTGGAGAATCCCATGGACAAAGGAGCCTGATGGGCTAGGATCCATGGGGTCGCAAAAAGTCAGATACGACTGAGTGACTAACACTTCTTTTTGCAAAAGCCAAAGAACTTTGAACGAGTACTTTCTTTTATGGTGGTCTGGGAATTATTTATTACTTCCTAGGTTATTTATTCCCTATATTAAGGTTATAAACGAAGAGCTTCTTCTTAGCTTCTCCCTATGTAAAAACTATTCATCCCTTTCGCTAACTTTTCAGAAAAGAGTTTTTAATCTTAAAGGGACATGTTATTTTTCCTTGATATTTTTGACTGAACTGTCTGTCACCCTTTGCATATTTAACTTCGCTTTCTTTTTTTTTAAATATCCAGTTGGAAGTCCATTATTGACCATCTTCTGACTCATGAGAAAACGATGTTTAAAGATCTAATGAGTAAGTTCTTCTGTGTTAACATGCACATAAGTCACACTTTAAAGGACCAAAGCCTTTTGGTCATAATCAGCTTTTACCACGTATTTCAGAACATGACTCAAACTTTTTATGGTGCAGTTTCAGCCACAAACTGTAATGTGGCGGATAGGATTTGTCAGGACTCCGTGAGTGAACCTTCCTAGTTCTAGTCAGTTGACAAGAATGCCTCTAACCACCATTTTTGCATTTTTATAGTGGAGAAAATACTTTTGAAAGCAATGATAAGGTGACCATAATTTGTTAGGAGTACTTTCCTATAGCGCATATCGTCTTCAAACACCTTATCATTAAGTATCACTCAAGAAGTAAATACTTCTATAAATTTTAAATATTTGGATAATAGCTACATGCCCTTAATCAAGATCACATTCCACCAGGGGAGATAGGAATGAACACTTGTGTGAATTTCTCATCACTTATCTCTCATTGTAGGTTTCTCACTAAGTGAACCTTATTTGCTATATTTATTCCAGACATGCAGAGCAGTTCTTTAAAACTGTTCTCCAGTTTTGAGCAGAAAGCCATGCTGCTAAAGCGCCAGGCTTTTGCTGTCTTCAGTGGAGAACCTGATCAGTACCACCTTTACCTTCCTCTGATCCAAGGTAAGAAGGCCCACCCTCCCCCCCAGCCCTCTCCCCACACAGACAGGCCCAGAGGGGCCAGCACATGCTGGCAGAATGGGCCAGTGTCAGATGAGCGTTCCACAGGGGTTATCGTAGAAGAACTTCGGTAAATCGGGAACTTTGTTTTAAAAATCAATTGCTATAGTGCTGTTAGTTTTTATTAGGTCATTTTAAAAAATCTGGCCGTACTTCTTCGGCACTGTCTCCTGCTCGATCCCTCCTGCAGTCCAGATGCTTGGAGGGTGGAGTCCTAACGGAGGCTAGCAGAGGAGCAAGACTGTGGAGGAGTGCCTTTTTTCCTTAGCAGTTTTTTTTCTCCTTCACCCTCACAGTATCCTTTATCTGCTTCAAAAATGAATGACTGGGACTACCCTTGTGGTCCAGTGGTGAAGATTTCACCTTCAGCGCAGGGGGTGGAGGATTTGGTCCCTGGTTGGGGAACTAAGATCCCACGTCCCTCTGGGCCAGAAAAACTGAAAGGTGAAACAGAAGCAATATTGTAACAAAATTCAGTGCTGTGCTGCGCTCAGTTGCTTCAATCATGACCCTTGGCGACCTGTGAACTGTAGCCCGCCAGGCTTCTCTGTCCATGGGGGTCCTCCAGGCAAGAATACTAGAGTGGGTTGCCATGTCCTCCTCCAGGGGATCTTCCCGACCCAGGACTCGATCCCGTATCTCCGGCATCTCCTGTATTGCAGGCACATTCTTTACCTACTGAGCCACCTGGGAAGCCCAACAGATTCAATAAAGACTTTAAAAACAGTCAAAATCAAAAATGCTTTTTAAACAACGAATGTGGATGTTGCACATGACTTTGGAGGGTTTTTCCCGCTCCTCATGAAATGTTAAGATGAACATTCTAATTCACCCTCCTCCAAGATATGAAAGATTTCTCAAGCAGAAATGTGTTTTTCTTGAGACTCATAGCCTAAATGGGATATAATGAAGTGAAAAAAAATCTTTCAAGATTATATTAAATATCATGAGTAGTAGTGTTAAAAACAGTTTTACAAGTACTAGAATTAAGATGATGTCAGTCATTTGGGGGGAGGGTCAGGTTTATTAAGTTTTAATTTACATACAGTAAAGATGACATCCCCTAGTGGCTCAGATGGTAAAGAATCCGCCTGCAGTACAGGAAACCCAGGTTCAATCCCTCAGTCCAGAAGATCCCCCAGAGAATGGAATGGCTACCCACTCCAGTATTCTTGCCTGGAGAATTCCATCAACAGAGGAGCCTGGTGGGCTACAGTCTATGGGTTGCTCAGAGTCGAAAACGACTGAGTGACTAACACTTTACATACAATAAAAGTCACCCTTCTGGCTGTACCGTTCTGTGAATTTTGATAAACACACACAGTCATGTAACCACCACTACAGTCAAGATACAGAACATTTCCATCACACCTGAAAGTTCACTCTTGCCCCTCAGAAGTCATCTCCTCCCCTGACCCCGTCAACCGCTAAATCTACTTTCTGTTCATATAGTTTCATTTTTTCCAGAATGTCTTATAAATATGAATGTGATTAGACAGTGTAGAGCCTTTGAGTCTGGCTTCTTTTGTGTTTG
The DNA here is from genome assembly GCF_963930625.1 of Muntiacus reevesi. Classification (NCBI taxonomy): domain Eukaryota; kingdom Metazoa; phylum Chordata; class Mammalia; order Artiodactyla; family Cervidae; genus Muntiacus; species Muntiacus reevesi. Next base: position 27,980,375 of record NC_089256.1, read on the forward strand.
AGAGTCATTCATGCTATTGTACTTATCCAGAGTTATTCCTTTTTAATTTCTGTTTGTTTATAGTGTTCGAGTCTGTGAGTTGTTCACTTGTTCACCAGTGGAAAAGCATTCAGGTTGTTTCCACAGAGAATTATGCAATAAATCTCTTAACACTGCCCTCCTAAAAAATTTTCATATAAATATCTGTCAGTTCACGAAGTATATGCTTTTCCTAAATATTAGTACTACTAGTTCTCAGCCCACATCCCTACTTGATTAACCATTTGAAAGGTCTTAATTATTTTAGGCCAAAACATTAACAGCTTTCCTAGGTATTAATTATGATAGTATTTTACATTGGCAATAATAAAAGACACCATTTTCTACTTCAGCTGACATAACTTCCGCAACGTCAAGCGCATCACGGAAATGTTCGTGCCATGACATCCTGAATACCTACAATGTGTAAAAGCGAATATTCAGATAGGACAGATCCTTACTCGAAGTACTAATGTGCTGATGTGATCAGAGGGTGACCAGGAGTGCCAGTAAAGATGATGGCAGCCCCCAGAAGCCTTCAGCTCAGAGCAGAGTCAGAGCTGAATTTCGTGGCATCCTGACAGGATTTGGGAGGGAGGAGGAGCGACCGGAACCACGTTTCCTGTGGTTCACGGGCAGCATCTGGGATGGTGCTTCACACACCTGGCCAGGGGACAGGGGCCTAAAAGGGCAGCGTCAAGCCCCTGTCCCGGAAGGAGCACTCGGGGGGCCAATGCACCAGGCGGTCCACCTTCTCTCCCGTCAGACGCTCTCCTAAAACCTGGGCTGAGCCCCAGAGGGCTGAAGAGAACTGTCCAGTGTGTAGAACAAGAAGAGGACAGACCATGGCCTTCCTTAACCAGCAGCGTGGCGAGACTGACCACGGCAGGATTTCTGAGAAATCATGAAGGGGGAGAGAAGTAAGGGACCACAGAATAGTATACACATTCTATATGGGACTTTTATATACGGCATATATGTATATGAGGGCTTCCCTGGAGGCTCAGAGGGTAAAGTGTCTGCCTGCAGTGCGGCAGACCCGGGTTCAACCCCTAGGTTGGGAAGATCCCCTGGAGAAGAAAATGGCAGCCTACTCCAGTATTCCTGCCTGGGCAATCCCATGGATGGAGGAGCCTGGTAGGCTACAGTCCGTGGGGTTCCAAAGAGTCAGACACGACTGAGCTACTTCACTTTCACTTTCTTATATGTATAGAGGTCACCTTCATGCTGACTTTAAGTAGGAAACGGTTTGGGAGCCCTTGGAGAAAGAGGAATTTCTCCATAGAAATACCCTCCACTTTGGATAACTCAAGGGTTCTTTTTTTTTTTTTTTTTAAATACCACCTGTTTGAAAAAATAGAGTGGAACTCCCTGGCAGTGCTGGAGTGGTGGGTTTCAGAGTGTTCTCTGACAGTCTTGGGTCACTGACTAGCCCCTAGAGCAATGAGGTCAAGGGAGTAAACGATCCATAAGGTTCTAAATAATTGCACACCATGGTAAAGAGTCAAGTCCTGATCAGAGGAGGCAGGAATGGGAAAGGCCTGGCATTTCTCCTCTGGAGTAACCTCTGGGGTCCTTTCCCCCTGACTGACCACCATCAAGCAGCCCTGGGTGTGGATGATTGTTGTGCGTGGAGTGTGGAGCTAAATAATGCCGTATATCTCGGCTCCTCATGACATAAATTTTACATTGATCTCAGAAGAATCTGTAAATGAGCTCAAAGCAATTATTATTTTTTAATGGGAAAGATGATCAACTGCTGCTTGTCTAGAATGAAAAGAAAGACAGGCATCACCCCCTACAAAGGCCCCTGACGAAGGGATCAGAAAGACCTCGAAGCAACACTCCATGCCCTTTAACTGATGAGGGTGGCTCCTTCCAGATCCACTGAAATCCTTCCCATCTTTTAAGTCTTCCTCGTTGTCCTGTGTTAGCTCCATTTTTACATCAGGATACCGATGCTCAGAGGGATTAGCACCTCCGTAAAGTTGCATTGCCACTACCTGGCAAAACCTGGACTGAAGTCTGAGCTCTCTGGCTCCCTACAGTAGGCTGTGGTCTTTATGCGGTACCCTTTGAGGCAGGTGAGTTTCACAGATAGGAAGCGGGCTCAGCAAGATTACCTGGCCAGCCTAAAATGAGATTCTGCAACCTTGACAGTGGTGCAGAGTCCTGGCTCAGGGCTGTCTGCGCTCTCTGCTCACAAGGACTCCTTAAGACTGTAAGGTTTATCACTCAGCTAAGAAAGGAGTATTAGAGATTCTAAAATAGCTCATCTTGACTGAAGAAATCTCATGAATTTAGTTTTTATTTGAAGTATCAATATGAAATATCCCCTATGTGTACAAACCACTTTTTTAAAATCTGTTTTCTCTTGAAATAGATTAAGACTCACAAGAAGTTGCACCAGTAGTACCTAGTGTTTCTGTGTACCATTTATCCGGCTTTCCCCGTGGTAACATCTCACATAAGCATAGTCCCTCATCAAGACCGAAAATTGACCTGGGAATATTACCACAACTCAACTAGAGACCTGTTCAGATTTCACCAGTTTCTACAATGCATTCTTCTTGTGTATGTTTATCTGTGTGTCCAGTTCTGTGAATGAATCTCCTCTACAAATTCTTGTGGACAGCACCACAACCAGGACGTAGAACTCTTCCCTCACCACTAAGCAACTCCCTGAAGTCACACCCTCTACCCAGCCCTAACCCTTGGAAACTGCTCACCTATCACTTTCTCTACCACTTTCATTTGTCACCTTGAGAATATTCCATAAATGGAATCATGCAGTATGTTAGCTTTTGAGAATAGCTTTTTCATTCAGTCCAATGCCTCTGAGATCCATCCAGAGGCAAGTGAGGTAGGTTCATGGGTGTATCAAGAGTTTGCTCTTTTTTATTGAGTAATAATACTCCTTTTTATGGATGTTTCACAGTTCATTTATCCATTTAACTAGGGGACATTTGTGTTGTTCCAGTTTGGGGTTATTAGAAATAAAGCCTCTATGATAAACATGCATGTACCATTTTTGTGTGGTTGTAAATTGTCATTTCTTTACACAGAGTTTGATTACAGGGTCCTGTGGTAAATGTTTATTTAACTCTCTAGTTCAGTTCAGTCGCTCAGTCGAGTCTGACTCTTTATGACCCCATGGACTGCAGCACACCAGGCCTCCCTGTCCATCACCAACTCCTGGAGCTTGCTCAAACTCATGTCCATCGAGTCAGTGATGCCATCCAACCATCTCATCCTCTGTTGTCCTCTTCTCCTTCTGCCTTCAGTCTTTCCCAGCATCAGAGTCTCTTCCAGTGAGTCAGTTCTTCGCATCAGGTGGTCAAAGTCTTAGAGTTTCAGCTTCAGCATCAGTCCTTCCAATGAATATTCAGGACTGATTTCCTTTAGGATGGACTGGTTGGATCTCCTTGCAGTCCAGGGGACTCTCAAAAGTGTTCTCCAACACCACAGTTCAAAAACATCAGTTCTTTGGCGCTCAGCTTTCTTTATAGTCCAACTCTCACATCCATACATGACTACTAGAAAAACCATAGCTTTGACTAGGTGGGCCTTTGTCATCTAACACTCTAAGGAGCTCTTAAGAAACTCTCTAAGAAACTGCCAAACTGTTTTTCAGAGTGGATTTACCATTTTGCATCCTCATTTAAGCAATAATTCAAATGTCATTATCCTTTTTGATGTCTGTAGAGATAATCTTTGTTTCATTCCTGATATTGGTAATTTACCTTCTCTTTTTGGGGGTCAGTGTTTCTAGAAGTTTTATCAGTTTTATTCTTCTTTTCAAATTACCAAACTGTGGGATTTTTTTTCTGTATTATTTTTGTTTTGTTTGCAATTTCATTTATTTCTGCTCTTTATCATGCCCTTCTTTGTCCTTGTTTTGGGTTTAATCTGTTCTTTTTCTAGTCTCATAAGTTGGTGGTGGTGGTGGTTTAGTCGCTAAGTCGTGTCTGACTCTTGCGACCCCATGGACAGTAGCCTGCCAGGCTCCTCTATCATGGGATTCTCCAGGCAAGAGTACTGGAGTGGGTTACCATTTCCTTCTCCAATTCTCATAACGTAGAGGCTTGAATTATAGAATTGAGTGCTTTCTTCTTTTATAATGTAAGCATTTAGTGCTATACATTTCCCTCTCATTACTTTAACTATATCCCACAAAATCTGATCATCTTTTAATTTTCATTCATTTCTTTATATTTTTTATTTGATGCTTCCTCTTCAGCCCATATCTTATTTATTAAGAGAAGTTTGTTAATTTCCAAGTGTTTCCAGTTGTTCTTCTGCAATTAATTTCCAGTTTAAGTCCATCATGGTCAGAGTGGGCTTCCCTCATGGCTCAGACAGTAAAGAATCCACCTGCAATGCCGTGGACCTGGATTTGATTCCTGGGTTGGGAAGATCCCCTGGAGGAGGGCATGGCAGCCCTGGAGAATCCTCATGGACAGAGGAGCCTGGCGGGCTGCAGTCCATGGGGTCATAGTCAAACACAACTGAGCGACTGAGCACACACACATGGTCAGAGAACATTCTTTGTAGAATTTAAATTTGTTGAAGTTAGATTTTATCATGAGTCATAAAACAGTCCTGGTGAATGTTCCACGAGCAGTTAATGAGATGAATTCTGCTGTGTTGAGCGGAGTGTCCTGCAAGTGTTGTTTAGATCCTACAGGCTGATGGTATTGCTCAGTTCTTCTGTATCCTTCAGTTCAGTTCAGTCGCTCAGTCATGTCCAACTTTTTGCGACCCCATGAATCGCAGTACACCAGGCCTCCCTGTCCATCACCAACTCCCGGAGTTTACCCAAACCCATGCCCATCAAGTCGGTGATGCCATCCAGCCATCTCATCCTCTGTCGTCCCCTTCTCCTCCTGCTCCCAATCCCTCCCAGCATCAGGGTCTTTTCCAATGAGTCAACTTCGCATGAGGTGGCCAAAGTATTGAAGTTTCAGCTTCAGCATCAGTCCTTCCAATGAACACCCAGGACTTTATCCTTACTTGACTGTTTTTTTTCCCTAGGGCTTCTATCAGTCATGGGGTAGGGATGTTGAACCTCAGCTACAGTTGTCAGAAGTTATTCTTTGAGTTCTGGTAGTTCTTCCTGCTTGTAATTTAGATCTCTTGTTCGGTGCACAGGCATTTGGGAACATTATCTCTTCCTGCTGAATTGACCTTGCCCTCTGCAGTGTCCCTCTTTGACCCTGGTGCTTTGCTCTGCTCTGAAGTCCATTCCGTGTTATGTTAATAGTGCCACTCCAGCTTTCTTAAAACATTGGCAACCTTTAACCTACTTATATCATTATATTTGAAGGCAATTTTGTGTAAGATAGCATACAGCTAGGTCATTTCTTCAATCTATTCAATCTCTCTCTTAACTGACTGGTGTAGACAGTTTACCTTTAATGTAATTACTGGTATGTCAGGATATATCATGCCTTTTTATTTATTTTCTGTTTGTTCCTTGTTTTTTTGTTCCTTTGTTTGCCTTTTTGTATTTTCCTGAGGTTGCTTGAACATTTTTTCAGCGTTCCTTTTTGATTTATTTAAAGTGGGTTTGGGGATGTGTCTCTTTTTAAAGCTTTTTGCAGTGGTCGCTGTAGGGATTGCAGTGAACATAGACTGTATGTACTTGTATCAACATTTTCCATCATTTGGGATGCTCTTCTTTTCACCCATGTGGTATAGTTATGTGAAATACTACTTTTCGCACTGAAACCATAAGAGATTGAGATAAACTTTTTGCTTTTACTGTTGAACATAGGTTAAATACTCAGGAAGAAAGAATATTATTTATATTATATGATTTTAAGAGAAGTTTATTACTAATGTACTCCAGTAAATCTTAACCAGCATGACCACAGTTTAGCTGTTTGCCATGGCAATTTGTCATATTCCTCAGAAACCCTAAATTATGGGAATAATCACATTCTACAAGCAGTTATTTCAATGGAGAAATTGGGAAGACTTAGGGACTAGAGAGTTTCCCTCAACTTTTTTTTTCCCTGCAGGAATTGAAGTTTTTGTCATAGTCATCAAACCTAAATTTAACTGAATAATTCTTTTATTCACTCATTTCACTTGTCACTCCTCACCCCCAAAATACAGTGTCATCTGCCAACCAACCTATGTGGTCTTATAGTTCCAATCCTTACCAAGGACTGTCTTTGGTTTCGATGTCTCATGCTTCATATTCTTAGAAGAACATTTACAGGACTTCCCTGGAGGTCCAGCGGTTAGGACTCCATGCTTCTACTGCAGGGGGCATGGGTTTGATCCCTGGTCAGGGAACTAAGATCCTGCAAGTTATACAGCATGACCAAAAATTCTAAAAAGTCACCAATATCATTTACGTGCTCACTGATAATACAGTGGATTTCTGGCTTGAGCCAGAAGTTGATGCCCTCCTTCCTGCTCAGCTGTAGCCGGGGAATAAGAAACCCTTGATTCACTTCTTTAGCGAAGGCCATGAACTGCTGTGCCTCACAAAGAAGAGAGCTGTGGGCAAACAAGGAGAGCAATACGATTCTCCCAACGCCCCGCTCGTGTACAGTTGTCAAATGTCAGGGCAGTTGCAGTTGTGTTTTTCCTCTTTGTCTAGTGAGAAGCTCCAAACTCCTCATTTGTGTGACATCTCGAAAATCTTCTTTCCTTAGAACGCCTGACAGACAATCTCAGAGTGGGACAGACATCCTCAGTTGCTGCTCAGATGTTTCTGTTTTTCAGAGTTTTGCTGCTAAGAATATCTCCCCAACACTTGACTTCACTGTGGCCAATAATGGTCTCTGAATTGGTAAGTGCAAATACTTTATTCTTGAGATAAAATTGGAGCTTTTTAAAATGCGTTTTCAGGAATAATGTAAACTTTCACGTATATCTAATTTTATCTGTAAAATTTTCAATCAAGTTGGTAGTGCATGATCAGCTCTTGGTTAAGTAGAGATATTTTATCCTCTAATCATAGTTGACCTCTCAACTGTAGTTATTTAAATTAATTTGATATTATTTGCTTTTTTTTTTTTTTTTGGCCATCCTGTGCGACTTTTGGGATCTGACTTCCCCAACCAAAGATTGAACCCAGAAGTGAAAGCATTGAGTCTTAACCACTGGACCTCCATAGAACTCCCTATTTGCTAGTTTTTTTTTTTTTTTTCTTTGCAACCCTTTATTTTTTTTTTTTTTTTTTTTTTTTAAATATTATTTTATTAGTTGGAGGCCAATCACTTTATAACATTTCAGTGGGTTTTGTCATACATTGACATGAATCAGCCATATAGTTACACGTATTCCCCATCCCGTATTTGCTAGTTTTTAAACTGGCCTTTTCCCACTTTTATTTAGATATAAGTGTCATGCAGCAGCGTATAAATTTAAAGTGTACAACATAATGAATGACTGAAATATATCATGAAACCCTTATCACATTCACTTAACATCCATCATCTCATACGGATCCAAAAGAAAAGAATTTTTTCCCTTGTGATGACAACTCAGGATTTACTGTCTTTACTTTCACCTGTGACTTACAGCAGCTTTAACTGCAGTTGTCACATCCTGCATTACATCCCTAGTAATAACATATGTCTTATAAATTGACATTTTTACCTTTTGACCACCTTCATTCAATTTTCCCTCCTCCCACCCCCTGCCTCTGATCTCTTCTGTGAGTTTGGTTTGGTTTTGCTTTGCTTTGTTTCTTAGGTTCCCCTTATAAGTGAGATCATACAGTTTTTGTCTTTCTCTTCTGACTTATTTTACATAGTGTAATGCCCTCAGAATCCTTCCACATTACTGCAGATGTGCCAATGGCAAGATTCTTCCTTTTCATGCTGAAAAACATTCTACTGTATGTGTGTATTCTCATACATATATACATGTGCATGTATGTGTGTATACACATATATGTATATACATATGCATATGTGTATATATACATATGCTTGTGTGTGTGTGTGTGTGTATGTATATATATGTATATATTCATATATATGTATATGAAACAGTTTCTTAATCCATTTATTTGTTGATAGACACTTAGGATGTTTCCATGTCTTGGCTGTTGTATTGGGTTGACCAAAAAGTTCATTCAGGTTCTTCCCATGTCACAGAAAAACCTGAGCGAACTTTTTGGCCAACCTAGTAAATAATGCTGCAGTGAATATGGGGGTGCACATATCTCTTTGAGAATATTTTCATTTCCTTTGAGCATAGTCCCAGAAGTGGGTTTACTGGATCATAAGGTAGTTCTGTTTTTAATTTTTTGAGGAGCCATCATACTGTTTTCCATAGTGACTGTACCAGTTTATAATCCCACCAACAGTGCACAAGGGCTCCCTTTTCTCTGCATCCTCACCAACATTTATAATCTCACCCGTTGGGTGACAGCAGTTCTAATGGGTGTGACGTGGTGTCTCATCATGGTTTCGATCTGTGTTTCCTTGATGATTAGTGATGTTGAGCATCTTTTCATGCCTGTTGATCACTCCTATATCTTCTTTGGAAAAATGTCTATCAAGTCCTCTGCCCATTTTTCAGTTGATTATTTGCTTTTTTGTTACTGAGTTGTATGAGTTCTTTATGTATTTTAGATATTATCCCTTACCGTATTTGGTTTGCAAATATTTTTTTTACCACTTCATAGGTTGTCTTTTCATAGTTTTGATTCCTTCTTTTGTTTTATTTGCTAATTTTTATGGATATATAAATTTTAACCATTAAGCTAGATCTGACCTCTCTCAAATAGTAACTTGAATTCACTTTTTTTTTTTTTTAAAGATTCAGGCTTTCATACAGCTTGAAGAAGAGCTGAAAAAGGACAATGAATCATTGAGGTAAGTAGTGTATGAATCTGTGCACGTATGTGAAGGTTAATGGACATCACTGTATTTTTTTTTTGTTTTGATTTTTTTTTTTAGATCCAGACTGTGGACATCAATTTATAATGTAGGGTTAGATAATCCTAAACACCATTTTCTTGAAGTAGTTGTGAAGGGACCAGCTATTCTGACCACTTCTCAAAAGGAAAAAACCTTCTTATGGACATGTCATAGGCAAAAGGATTACAGCAGATGTGAATGAACTTCTAACAAGAGTTTCTTTGCCAATTTATAGAAACAGCAACAAAATCAACAGAATGAAAGTTGGAGCCTCTGATGGAAACGGGCCGTCGGTGGGGGAGATACCCCAGAGCGAGCTGGTCCTCTACTTGTCAGCTTGCAAATTCCTGGACACAGCACTTTCTTTTCCACCTGACAAGATGCCGTTATTTCAAATGTAAGTCATAGGAGACCACGTGTCCTCTTCGAAGGAGGTGACTTTTCTTTCCTCGTTAGCCCTTTCACTGGTCCTTTCCTATACACCATGTGGGTCACCAGTGGCCAAGGAGCCTGCCAGAATGCCGAGTTTCAGACGACTCGCAGCACCTGTGGTTTGGTGGATTTGGCTCACGGCAGTGTTTGCGGATGGGTTTCTGTTCGTGTGTGTGTTTCAGTGGATTTTGCTTTCGGGTGCTTATAAGACAGAGCCCCCACTGGTGAGCCTCACCGCATTTGTGTTTTTTTTTTTTTTTTTTTGGTCTCTTTGTTTTTAATTAACTAAATGGAACACGCTCTCCGCAGTTCACTCTGCCCTTGTTGGCTCACATATCCTGTGGGCTTAACACAGCTGCTCGTATGTTTCATTTCATGCCTGGTCCCAGATGCCACTTCTCTCCATCCTGCCCCCCTAAAGAGAGAAATCGTGTAGAAATGTTTGTGGTTAGAAAGACAGAATGAAAGAAGCCAGTCTGAAACGGCTACATACCATGTGTTTTCAACTACATGATGATCTATAAAGGACAAAACTGTAAAGACAGTAAACAGATGAGTGTGTCCCAGGAGTGGAGAGGGAGGCAGGGCACAGAATTTTCAGGGCAGTGAAATGATTCTGTGTGATTCTATACTGTGGACACATATCTTTATACACTTGTCCAAGCCTATGGAAGATGCAGCTCCAAGAGTGAACCCTAAGCTTAACTCTGGACTTGGGGTGATGATGGTGAGTCCGTGTCAGTTCATTGACTGAAACAAATGTGCCCTTCTGGTGGGAATGTTGACAGGGAGGCTCTGCATACCAGAGAGGGGGCAGGGGGCAAATGGGAAACCTCCATGGTTGCTGCTCAATTTTGGATGAACCTCAAAGTGCTCTAAAAAAGAAAGTTTGTTGTTTTTTTTCCTTTAAGTGAGTTCCAATGTACATGAATATGCATAGCAGCATTAATCATAATAGGCAAAAAGTAGAGAAAACCTAAATGTCCATTAGCTGACAAGTGGGTAAATAACATATGGTGTGTCCAGACAATGCAGTAGTCTACAACACAAAGAGGTGAAGTGCTGGTGCGTGGTACAGCGGTACAGCATGGGCAAGCCTTGTCGATAGCAGGTTAAGTGAGAGAAGCCAGGCACAAACAACCGTGGAGTACATTGGTTGTAATGTAATCATGTCCCACCATGATTCTATTTGTATGAAATGTCCAGAATAAAAAAACCTGTACAGACAGAAAGTAGTTAAGTGGTGGCCTGGATTGAGGGGTGAGAGCTAAAGGGAGCAGGGATTCTATTTGGGGTAATGAAAATATCCTAAAATTGATCATGATGGATGGTGGTGGATGTACAATTCTGTGAATATGCCAAAGGCTGTTGAATGGTGCAATTTATTTTTTATTTATTTGTATTTTGGGCTGTCCTGGGTCTTAGTTACAGCACACGAAGTGTTTAGTTGCAGCGTGTGAACTCTTAAGTTGCTGCACATGGGTTCTAGTTCCCTGACCAGGGATTGAACCCACGTTCCCTGCACTGGAAACACGGAGTCTTAGCCACTGAACCAGCAGGGAAGTCCTGAATAGTGCACTTTAAATGAGTGAACTGTGTGGTACGTGAATTACATCTCAGGCAAGCTGTTTGAAAACCTCTGGGTGGGCTCTGAGCCCATGTGCCTGACCTCGGATTCTCTTCCTCCAGTTACAGGTGGGCATTTGTTCCCGAAGTGGACACAGAAAGCCCTGCCTTCTTCTCAGATTTAGAGGAGGATCACCAAGAATGCAAGCCCCACACTGTCAGGATTCTTGAACTCCTAAAATTAAAATATGGGGTAATTATTTTCCTTTTTATAAAATTTGTATTTGTGGTGGAGGGGGATAGGCTCAGGGGTGAGTGAAGTACTTCATATGCCATTTGATTTCAACGACTTCGAACGGTGTTCACAATGCCTCTTAAGTGTTCAGACTTGGAGAGGGTTATGCATTTCATCTTTGTCTTAGCATTTGTATGTCACTTTCTCATCCCGGATGCTAAGAGGTAAAGCCTCCTGGGTGGACACAGTCCTACAGAACAGCAGTCCCCAACCTCTTTGGCATCAGGAGGCGGTTTTGTGAAAGGCAGTCTTTCCACGGACCAGGGAGCTGGGTTGAGTCGGGGGTGTGGTTTCAGGGTGATTTCATTACCTTTATTGTGCACTTTATTTCTTTTATCGTTACATTGTGATAATGAAATAATAATCCAACTCACCATAATGCAGCATCAGTGGGAGCCCTGAGCTTGTTTTCCTGCAACCCGATGGTCCCAGCTGGGAGTCGTGGGAGACAGGGACACCCGAAGTGTGTTGCTAATGTCCAATCTACTCTGTAATCTCATCCTGTTCCACCGCTCACCTCCTGCTTTGCAGCCCGGATCCTAAATAGACCACAGACTGGGACCCCTGCTGTAGAAGGAGACATGCCCACAGAGTCCCTCCGTGACTCAGAGGAAGGGCCTCCAGGAGGGGTGGCAGGGGCCCCAGCAGGATGCCTCACAGTGAAATCTGGTGGAAGACGGCAGTGGGGACGTGGGATTCGAGTTGACGCTGCTGCTGTCAGCACAGACAGGGACTTTTCCTAGAGGACTCGTGTCTTAGCTTTCACCGCCTGTGTGCGCCTCTCTAACCCTTAGCGTGTCGTCATTGGTTTTCTGCAGGAAATCGGCTGCTCAGATGAGATCGCCATGAAGAGTGAGTTCCCTCTGCTGCGCCAGCATTCTCTTTCCAGCGTTAGGCAACTGATGCCCTTCTTCAAGACTCTAAACTGTGCTTTTAAAACCCAGAGTCGACTGCCCGCCGACACCCAAGGCCCTCCTCCGCTCGTGGAGTTTCCTGTCGCAGATAACCCAAGGGTCTTGAAACAACTGGAAGAATGTGTTGAACATGACTTTTTGGAACATCTGGAATGTTAACCTTGGACCGAAGAATTTGTGTAAGCCATTTACTGAGACCTTGAGAAAAGCCAGGATATACTGAAAACGGAAAAGGAGCCAGGATAGTGGTTCTAAACAAGTCTATCTCAATTTCGAAAGTAAATTTCAGATCTTTTTTTTTTTTGGTGACCAACAAAACACACTTCCCTGAAATGCCTTGTAATATATTTAGGCCTGATTTTATGTTTCTTCCTCGATGTATGTGAAGAAGTGAAATTAATATATCATCTAATGGTGGCACAAAATTTGTAATATAAAGTAAACCATGAAGAGATTAAAAAGTTGGGTTTTTTTGTTGCAGAGATATGGGTCTGTGTCAGTACATCTCTCTAAACATTTCTAACTCATTGAATATTATTTTTAACCTTTCATACATGTGACCCTTTAAGCGTTTATTTTGCTACCACATTTTAAAATGAAAATATATTATTTTCTGAAAATACTAATAGTCCGTTACCTTTGACTGTTCAGCAGAGGTGTGAGTGTGAAGACAATCTCAGTGTATTTAACTCTTGCTGCATTAAAATCACGTGTTCCCACCTTCTGCTGGGTAAGAAATACACTGTTTTAACCCTCTGACAGCTGTCACCTCAGTTATACACTGCAATGTGCCTGGCCAGCACTTTCCACTTAACATAAATCAGTCATCATGGTCATGGAGGCTTTAATGCCTGAAACTGCTGTCAGGGAAATTCACTCTGGACTCTTCCTTATTCCTCTGTCCTCTCTGGGAACTCTGTACCGCTGCAGGCATCACTGTTCGTGAAAATAATTTCTAGGTTCCTAGGCACAGGCGTCTCAGGGCTGGCAGCATGCCAGCCCACTCTTTTCCAGCCTCTTTGTCTTACACCAGCTCCCTGTTTAGAGTCCACTTGGCACCTGTCCTGCTCGGCTAGTGCCCTCGCTCTCTGCCTGTGCTCCGGGCTTGCCTGCCAGCCCTGCCTGTCTCTTGTTCCCTTTTCAGCCACCAGGGCCTTCCATGACATCACTTTCCAGGTCAGACGATGCAGACTGCTCTGATGCGGGCTCTCAGATACATCCTTTCTACAGACAAGGGTGTTTGGGGGCTTGACAAACATTATTGGTTTCGTTTCTTGTAACATCCCACCATGTATGAGTTTGTGAGCAGGGCAGAAGCAGTTTGTGTCACTGGCCCCAAGATAGGATGTGGGGAACACAGAACCACTTGGTTTCCTGCATAATGGCTAAAAGTGAGAGTCGAAAAGCACCATCACATATGGGTATTCATACAAATATGTGTTAAAAATTACATGCAGGGACTTCCCTGTTGGTCCAGCAGTTAAGACTCAGTGTTCCCAATGCAGGAGTCCCAGTTTCAATTCCTGGTGGAGGAACAAACATCTTACATGCCACATAGTACGGCACCCCCCAAAATTGACAACAAATCTAATAGCTTATGTATGTCATCAGTAGCTATTATGCTATGAAAGATAGTTCTTTACAAATTTTGTTTTTTCCTTTTTTTTTTCTCTCCAGTGTCTAAAACAACTCAATACCATATGTAATTTAATCCTTTTTTTATTAAGTAGAAATCTTAAAGGGATTTAATAACACATCTCTGTTTAGCATAAAACACTAAAAAAGTCTTGTAAATGTGATGCTGAAGCTGAAACTCCAGTACTTTGGCCACCTGATGTGAAGAGCAACTCATTGAAAAAGACCCTGATGTTGGGAAAGATTGAAGGCAGGAGGAGAAGGGGACGACAGAGGATGAGATGGTTGGATGGCATCACTGACTCGATGGACATGGGTTTGAGGACTCAGTTTTACCCACATGCTAGACCAGGCATATACTCTGTGCCTCAGTTTTCTCAACTACAAAGTGGAATTATCAATGGTAATTACCCCCTCAGAGTTGTAGGAACAAATCCTCTCTGTGTTCCCTCGGTGATGTGGTTTTTTTTTTCCAATTTTTTTTGGATCTTCTGTGTCTTATTTTCTTGAGTTTTTATTTTATGTTGGAGCATACTATTAACAACGTTGTGTTAATTTAAGGTGTACAGCAAAGTGATTCAGTTACACATGTATCTATTCTCTTTCCAATTCTTTTCCCATTTAGGTTGTTATCTAGTGTTGAGCAGAGTTCCACATGCTACACAGTAGATCCTTGTTAATTATCCATTTTCAATATACCAGGGTGTACATGTCAACCCCAAACTCCCTAACTATACCTCCCCGCAACCCCCACCCTTGCCCCCACCTGTAACAAGTGCATGCCCCCACCTCTAAGTCTATGAGTCTGTTTCTAAGTTCCTTTGTATCTTTTTTTAATACCACATATAAGCGATATCATATGATGTCTTTATCTGACTTCACTAAGCATGACGATCTCTGGACCCATCCATGTTGCTTCAGTAGTCTGTATAGTTTTGATCATGCATTTGTGTGTGCTCAGTCATATCTGACTCTACAGCTCCATGGATGCAGCCCTCCAGGCTCCTCTGTTCATGGAATTTTCCAGGCAAGAATATTTGAGTGGGTTGCCATTTCCTACTCCAGGGATCTTCCTGACCCAGGAATTGAACCCACACCTCTTGTATCTCCTGCACCGGCAAGCGGATTCTTTACCATTCTGCCACCTGAGAAGCCCCCATGGGAAAGCGAAGCTTGTGTTCAGTCAGTATCTACAAGCCTATGTGTTGCATTAATTGACCTGAGTATCCACATAGATTGTGTATTTTATAAAAGAGAAAATGGAGATTTTTTTTTTTTTTTTGGCCACAGCGTGCGATATGTAGGATCTTAGCTCCCTGACCAAGGATCAAACCTGTGGCCCCTGCAGTGGAAGAACAGGACCTCAATCCCTGGGCAGTCAGGGAAGTCCCCGTGTTTGTTGTTTTTGTTTAAGTATGAGGAAAAACCTTTTTTTTCCCCCTTCCTCATGGAGGCTCTTCTCCACCCCAGTTTGAAGATGACTGTTCTGACTCAGTTCCTCCTAGAAGGTAAACCAGATGTCCAGCCCAAGGACCAAAGTGCCACTGCTCTGGGTGCAAGCAGTGAGCTGGAATCCCTGTTCTAAGAAAGCAGGGTTTGGAATACACGCAGCTGCAGGGGGGTGTGATGAGAACAGAGCCTATATGTATGGGATGACACAGTCGTCACTGGGGTGCTTTCCAGGGGCTGGGCCTGGACTGTGTCATGGGGGTTGTTTCCTAAGCCCCGGAGGAGGTAAGCAGTGTTACCCAATCCTACAAAGTCAATACTCTATGTTCGGCTTGGTCTAGAGCACTACGTTCTCAAGCCCGGGGCCAAGAAGAGTTCAACAGGAAAACCCCAGGAGGGCTGCTGCTGCGGGGTGAGGTGTGGAAGGGCACTTCTGAGGGCACCCCGCCCAGTGGGCTTCCTGCCAAACCTGGCCACCCTGGGTGGTGGTGGGGGTGTCACAGCACAGCAGGTGGCTGCCAACGCTCAAGGTGTGGTAAGGAGTGTCTTAAAGGAGAACAAGCCTCATGTCCCAGTATGTGTGTATGCCCAGTAAAATTCGAAGGAGCTGGATGGGTCAAGACAGTTGATGAAGCCTGTAATTAAAAGTTTTGAACAACAGCCTGGGAGACCAGACAGAATCTGGTCTTTGGAATAAAATTCTGATGTAAGACAATGCCTTCTACTAGGCATTATTTGAAGTTTAATTGTTGTTCAGTCACTAAGTTGTGTCCAACTCTTTGCAACCCATGGGCTGCAGCATACCAGGCTTCCATGTCCTTCACTATCTCCTGCAGTTTGCTCAAATTCATGTCTGTTGAGCCGGTGATGCCATCCAACCATCTCATCCTCTGTCGCCCACCGTTCTGCCTTCAGTCTTTCCCAGCACCAAGTTCTTTTCCAATGAGTCAGCTCTTTGAATTAAGTGGCCAAAGTATCAGAGCTTTAGCATCAGTCCTTCCAGTGAACATTCAGTGTTGATTTCCTTTATTGACTACCTTGATCTCCTTGTTCTCCAAGGGACTCTCAAAGAGTTTTCTCTAGCATCACAATTTGAAAGCATCAATTCTTTGGCGCTCAGCTTTCTTTATGGTCCACATCACATCTGTACATGATTACTGGAAAAACCATAGATTCAAATACATGAATCCACAAACATGGAAAAGTAACACCATCAAAGGAGAGACTGTGGTCATGTGGACCTGGACCAGCAAAGGAGTCTATTCCACACCAAGGGGCAACTGGACATTGTGACAATCACTACAGTGGTATCTTGGCAATCGGGGGCGCTGTGTGGGCTTCTCACTGTGGGGGCTTCTCTTGTTGCAGAGCATGGGCTCTAGGCACATGGGCTTCAGTATTTGCAGCACACAGGCTCAGGAGTCGTGGCGCACAGGTTTAGTTGCTCCACAGCATGTGGAATCTTCTCAGGCCAGGGATTGAACCAGGGACCCCAGCACTGGCAGGCAGACTCCTGTCCACTGAACCACAGGGAAGTCTGTCCTAAGTTATTTTTGATGCCAGTGCTTCCTGGACCACTCGTAGAGAAATGAGTGAACTAGTTTGCAGAGCAATGAGTTCACAGAGATGATGGCTCTTATGGGAACAAGGGGGAAGCCTGCAAGGCTGAAGCTTGTCTGGTTCCTTTTCATCCTAAACTGGTAGCTCTATCTAAATCAGTCTACCTACCTTCAAGCCAAGGGGGAAAAGGACTTTAAAATCGGGTCTAGGAAGAGAGTCCCTCAAAGAATTTAAGATAGAATTACCCTGTGATCCAGCAATTCCAGTAAAAACTGAAAGCAGCGTCACGAACAGATACTTGTACACCCACATCTGTGGCAGCATTATCCATAAAGAGTTTTCTCTAGCTGAGAGGTGGAAATAACCTGTATGTCCATCAGTGGATGAATGGATAAACACGGTATAGACACAGTGGGAGATTATTCAGCCTTAAAAGGGAATGAAATTCGGACACATGGATGAGTGACCACATGTAATGTAACAACATGTAATTCGGAGTTACAGCATGGATGAACCTTGAGGATATGATGCTAAGTGAAATAAATCAGTCACAAAAGGACAAATATGATTCCACTTACATGAGGAACCTGAAATAGTCAAATTCATAGAAAAAGGAAACAGAATGGTGGTTGCCAGGGTCTGGAGGAGGAAGAACTGAGGAATTAGTGTTCAGTGGGTACAAAATTGCAGTTAGGATTGAGAAAGTTCTGGAGATGGATGCTGTTGACAGTTGCACAACAATGTGAATGTAATTACTGTTGCTGAATCGTCCACCCAAGGGCTAAAATGATAAATTTTATGCTTTGTACATAATACCACAATAACAATTTTAAACAAAAATACTCTGAATTTAAAGTGAGGGGAGGGGAGACAGCCCGGGCCCCACCTTATCTGGTGAACAAGCATTTGTACCAGCCCAAGTTTCCCCTGACCCAAAGTCAACCAGAAGCAGGTGGGAGGTGGAATAATGACAAATTGCCCTTCAATGTTTCAGCTTTAGAAAAAGAAGTTGCTTCACATTTTACCCTAAATTGAAATTGTAATAATGATTGTTGGGACTTCTCTGGTAGTCCAGTAGTTAAGACTTTGCCTTCTAATGCAGGGCGTGGAGGTTCAATCCTTGTTGGGAAGCTGATATCCCACCTGACTTGTGGCCAAAAAACCAAAAACATAAAACAGAAGCAACATTGTAACAAATTCAATAATGAGTTGAAAAAATGGCCCACATTAAAAAAAATTTTTGTTTTAAAGTTTAAACTCTTGATGCCTGATGGGGTTTCTAGCCTCCTGAAGGCCTTAGCTCTCTCTCCTGTCTCCTCCAACCACTCGGGATTTCTCATCTGTTGCATTTCTTACATATGTTGTTTCATCCACTTGATACTGTTTTCTCTTTCTCTTTTCACCTGGCAAAGACCAACTCAAGTCATTTGCTGGCTTTATTCAACAGATATACAGGCGCCCGTCTTTGAGATCCAAGCTCCCCAGTCCTGCTTCTTTCTACATCTCCTCAGGCTCAGCAAGGCACCTTCCCATAGGGACCCTACGAAAACACCCAATAACGTAGTGCCCATAAGTGGTCCAAGGCAAATGCCATTTTGTGGAAAAGACAGAGCCTGTATCTTCGGTTCCTGGCATCTTCAGTGTCTGGCATCTACGGGCAGACGGCAGAGAGTTAAATGAAGAACAGAAAGGTTGACTTATCTGCCCACGGTGCTGCTAGAAGGAAGAAGAAAAACGGGAAGGGAAACTAAGTTTGAATGAATCAGTCTGTAGGACTATAGAGAGTGTGGGCTCAGGGAACAGTGGGTTTTCTGCCCCAATCTTGGCCTCTCCATCACGCTTAAGAATCCCCTCACTGAGATTCCCATGACCTCCCTGTGTGGACACAGGAGGGTCCTATGCTTGGCGGGTTTTCCCCACCATATCCTGCTGGTTCCAGCACTGCCTGATGACACAGTCAGCCCAACCCAGCTGTGAGGACCGCCCACTCTGACTTCACCAGGCTCATGCTTAATTCTTCCTTGACCCAAGGATGTGGACAACCAAACGCTTCCATACCGAATAGAGAGGGGGCACTTGACCGTGCAGTAACCGCGCTGTTCAGGGAGGTTTGTGTTGTAGTAAAGGCACTACCGTGACTGACAAGCCCTTGATTGTATATTGTCCCATATTTTCCTTCCAATTATTTTCTGTTTGTTTCTGAAGCTAAGCCAGGCCATCAATATACATCCCATCAGGAAAAAGACAAGTTGTTTAATACTGGGGGGCGGGGGGGGCGGGCAGTGGAGCTTGTGGCCAGATGAATGGTATGAATGGCCTAAAGGCAATAAATTCAATAGAAAGTTAACATGGGGACTTCCCTGGTGGTCCAGTAGTTAAGAATCCACACTTGGACTAGAGGGGGCCTGGGTTCGATCCTTGGTCAGAGAATGAAGATCTCACATGCTCTGTGGCACAGCCAGAAAAAAAAAGTTAATATGTACACATCAATATAGTTTTTTGATATCAATGTAATATATATATGTGACCTGTTATGGGATAGATGAAATCTCTCTTCCAATAACAACAATAATAAAACAGGGGGAGAAAAAAACTTTATAAGAGCTCTTTGAAGACAACACTACCAAAGCAGACAAGAAGACTTGGAGCTAAGGGGAAGATTTACTAGATTTTGGAGAGGAAATTCAACATCATCAAGTTATAAATTTTAACTTATTGAAGAGTTGAGAGAACTAACCTCAGATCTTTACATTATAAAGCTAAAATAATTGGTACCAGTGCAGAAATGGATGAGAGATCAATAGAACTAAACTAGCAAGTCTATCAATGGACCAAAACACACAGAAAAGTTTAACATGTAATAAAGGTGGTACTTCAAACTGTAGCAGGAAAGAAAGGTGTCTTATTCAACAAACGGTGTTGGGAGAACTGGGTACCCAATAGGAGGAAAATAAGTTGTATTCATCTCTCACATCTTTCACCAAAATAAATCCCAAACAGATCAAAGATTGGAAACCATGAAGAAAACATGAAAAATGCTAGAAGGAATGAAGAAGGATATTTATAAAAACAAGACAGCAATGAAGATAGATAATCTTTCTTTTTTTTTTTTTTTTAGATGATCTTTCTTAAATGAACATAAACTCTAGGTGCCTAAGAGAAAGTTCTATAAGTTTTGGCTATATAAAAACATTTTTTAAAACCCTGCACAAAAATCGTCAGAAGCAAAGTAAAAGATGGCAGACAGAAAAATGTTTGCGAAATATTACAAAGGGCTAATTTCTTCAGTACTGAAAGAATGATCAAAAGAAATAGAAATATGGGCAACAGATATAAATAGGGAGTACATGGACCCACACACAACTGGCTTTTACAAATGTATAAAGATACCCATACTTACAACATGAGAAAAACACTGCTCGGAGGTATTAGTGACCATTGCCGCCAACATCAATTATAGGTGAACAGCATCTCCCCTCCATTGCTATAGAATATAGATTGGTACAAGTTCTGTGGAGAAAGTACGGGCAATTTCTACCAAAAGTAAAATCAATGGAGACTTCCCTGGTGGTCCAGCAGTTAAGACTCTGTGCTTCTACTGTAGGGGGCAGGTTCAATCCCTGTTTGGGGGGACTATGATCCTGCAAACCACGTGTATATTTTTTATTCCACAATTCTACTGCCAGGAATTTATCTGACATAAATGCATATGTGCAAAATGACTTATGTACAAGTTATTCATGTAAATATTAATAATAGCAAGAAGTTTGGCAACAACCTCAGTGTGTCCACCAGTAGGAGAGTGGCTACATGAATGACCACACAATATAATAAAATGTTAGGAAACTGTAAAATAATGTGATGAAGTTTTTGATGTACAGCTACGGAAGGATCTCTGAGACCTAGTCCATGGAAGTCAAGATGCATAGCTGTGAAAGTTTATGAAAGCAACCAGTTTTCATATTGCGTTTGATTTAGGTCAGTGGGAAATTTTACTCAATTCCGATATTTTTACTCTTGTATGGAATTTTAAAATTTCTCTTTTCTTAGTTTGGGCTGTTGACACCACAGATTGGGTGGCTTAAACAATAAACCATTTCTCACAACTCTGTAATTGGGAAGTCTAAGGTCAAAGCACCTTGGAAATTTCCCAGTGGTCCAGCGGTTAGGACTTGTCTCATCTGCCCAGGGTCTGGGTTCAATCCCTGGTCACAGAACTAAGATCCCACAAGCTGTGTGTGCAGCCAAAAAACCCCAGCACTTTCTTGGTTCTACCTGCTGTGTCCTCACATAACAGAGGGTTGGTTGAGGCATCTCTATAGTGTCTCTTTTACAAAGACTCTAATCCCATTCATGGGCTTCTCTGGCGGCTCAGATGGTAAAGAATCTACCTGCAATGCAGGAGACCTAGGTTCAATCCCTAGGTCGGGAAGATCCCCTGGAGAAGGGAATGGCAATCCACTCCAGTATTCTCACCTGGAGAATTCCATGGACAGAGAAGCCTGGCAGGCTACAGTCTATGGGGTTGCAAACAGTTGGACTCAGTTGGACTGAGTGACTAACACTTTCACACTTTCAATCCCATTAATGGGATCCACCCTCTTGACCTAATTACCCTCCCAAAGGCCCCACCTCCAAATGCCATCACATGGGGCGGGCTAGGTAACATGGATTTTTTTTGGGGGGATGGGGGATACAAACATTCAGCACTCCCCAAAGAAGGTAGTTTTTACCATTAAAATCATATCAACCTCAGCTTTGACATTTTTAAAAAAAACAGAGATTTCCAGGCCAGCTTGAGTTCATCTGACATAAGCAAAAGCATTTATTTTCCTGAAAAAGCCCCTTTTACACCAACGTGGTTTAAGCTTAGCCCGTACATGTCTACCTCACATTTCTTTCATATGAGTAAGCCTTGAGAATGCAGAACTCTGCAGTATGCACAACTGGGTTAAAAAACTTTCGGGGTGGGGAGGCAACAATTTGTATGTACAGTTAAGCATTAGCTTCTACATGAATAGACTACTGTCTATTCCTGTTGCTGTTCTAACAAATTACTGTAATTTAGTGTCTTCAAACTGCAGGAATGTATTCTCCTAGAGTTCTGGAAGCCAGAGGTCCAAAACGAGCTGAAACCAAGGTGTCTAGAGAGACTCGTTCTCTCTGTAAACTCTAGGGACTCCAGAACGGGTTTTCCTTGCCTTTCTAGCTTCTGAAGCTACAGTACCTGCATTCTTTGGTTCATGGCCCTTCTCCACTTTCCGATCCAGCCACATAGCATCTTCAAGTCTCTAGAGAGATGCTTCAATGCTCAAGTGGCCTTCTGTGACCAAGTCTCCCTCTGCCTCTGTCTTATAAAGACACTTGTGATCGCATCTAGGGCACATCCGGATAATCCAGGCTAATCTCATTTCAAAATTCACATTGCCAAACATCACATGGTTAATAAATGAATAACTTGGATTTGGGCCCAGGCAGACACTGCAGTATGCTATTCTAGTCTTCCTTTTTTTTTTTTTTTAACAAAGTGCTAGTTGACACTCACCAAATTGATCTCACAACAAATGGGCTGTAACTTATTGAATAAACAGCCAAGATACTGTAGATTCCACAGGAATGGAAACCTCTGTTTTACTCATCACTGCGTTCTAGGACCTCTCACTTTGATAGACACAAAGTAAGTTCTCAATAAACAGCTGATAAAAGTGCCTCTATTGTAATAATATGATCTTAAACCTGAAGGAACTGAGAAATTATCCAGTCCAGAGCACTGCAAATGATATTAACTAGCATTCTCACTTAGGTGTTTCACATGCCATTTATCCTGTGGACACAGAATGTTACCTGCTGTATCAGTAAAGAATGGATGTTGTGGCCATCAAATCATCAGCCACTGCACACCCAGGATGGGGGAAAATAGGATACTGGCCCTACATAGTTAATGTACACATCAAAGGGTTGATTTCAATAAGCCCAGATTCTTGCCTCTTCCCATATCTAGAAAAGCACTAAATTGACTAACTTGAGATGATTGGTTTTCTTTCAGTTCAGTCGCTCAGTCGTGTCTGACTCTTTGCAACTCCATGGACTGCAGCATGCCAGGTTTCCCTGTCCATCACCAATTCCCAGGGCTTGCTGAAACTCAAACTCCCAGAGCTTGCTCAAACTCATGTCCATCGAGTCAGTGATGCCATCCAACCATCTATCTCATTCTCTGTCGATTAACTGTAATCTTTTGACACTCCGACTTCCTAGGTGTTTTGCAAAAACCCCTCTCTATCCTAGCTCCACGGTTACATCTTCAGAACAGTCCCTCAGAATCCTGGCTGTCTTCTTGGCCTCGGTCCTCAGTATGTCCATTGATTAAAACATAATTCTCAACTTTTAGATTGTGCATTTCTTTTTTCCAGTCGAGAACCCAGTGGTCAATAGTAAGGGTGACAACAGAGCACAGGGTGTTCTGTGTTGTTGTTGTTAATTTTTTTACTTATTTTTGGCTGTGTTGGATCTTGGCTGCTGTGTGCAGGCTTTCTCTCATTGTGGTGAGCAGGGGCTACTCTCTAATTGCGATACTTGGGCTTTTCATGGCAGTGGCTTTCCTTATTTCAGAGCATGGGCGTTAGGACACCACATGGGCTAGCTATCTCGTGGCATTTGGGATCTTCCAGGACCAGGGATAGTCCCCTGCATTGGCAGGCAGATTCTTAACCACTGGACCACCAGGAAAGTCCTGTTTGTTTTTAACATTTCCTCCTTTGTTCATTTATTCAAAACTATTTGGGCACTTACAAATCTCAAACTGAAATAATTAAATAAAACAAAAACATGAGTTGCAGAGGAGTATGTAACGTCTAGTTCCACACTGTAAACAGTATTTAGCATATATATTTAGCATATAGTAAATATGGAGTAATGTATATCAAATTCATATGTTCCAGTAAACAGATTGGGGTAAATGTTATGTTTTATATTTCCGTGTTATTTGAATTTTACAAAGCAAATGTATTTCTTTTACAATTATAAAGATGCAATGAGGACTTCCCTGATGGTCCTGGGGCTAGGACTCTGCGATCCCAATGCAGAGGCCTGGGTTTCATCCCTGGTCCCACATGCTGCACCAACAGTTCATATGCTGCAACTAAAGATCCTGCATGCCACAAGTAAGACCTGGCACAGCCAAATAAGTATTTTTTAAAAACCGCAGTGAATATTTTAAGAAAAACCTTTTAACTCTTTCTTTAACTGCAGTATCTGACAGCTCTTGACTTATCCATTTCTTTCATTTTTCTTTGGCTGCTCAGCAAGCAGGATCTTAGTTTCCCACCCAGGATGGAATTCCTGCCCCCTACAAAGGAATCTCAGAGGCTTAACCCCTGGACCACCAGGGAAGTCCCAACTTACTCATTTCTATATCCTGCTAATTAGCCCAAGGCCCAGCTCAAGGTCGATATAGATACAGGAGCAAAAGGACTAAACTGTGTATGAGAAAGGATTCTTTTTTTTTTTTTTTTTTGAAAGGATTCTTTTTTTATCAGAACGAAGGGTGATAATTTTCAGGGTAAATCCCCAAAGTACAAATCTTCATCTCATTAAGTGTTAGTCACTCAGTCATATCCAACTCTTTGCGACCCCATAGACTGTAGCCCACCAGGCTTCTCCGTCCATGGGATTCTCCAGGTGAGAATACTGGAGTTGGTAGCCATTCCCTTCTCCAGGGGATCTTCCCGACCCAAGGATTGAACCCAGGTCTCCTGTCTTGCAGGCAAATTCTTTACCATCTGAGTTACCTCATTTCATTAAGGTTTCACAACATGATGACACTGGCAGGCATGTGATGGCTTTCTTCAGTGTAATTCATGTCCAGTCCAGGCAAGCACTTCAAGTGCACCTTTTTGGGTCACCAATATCCATGGCACCTGTCTTCAAACTTGGGGACCTCAGGTTGCAAAAGGAAAATCAAAAAAGAATCAGTTTTGTACTGCTAAAAGAACTCTCCAGAGTGGAGCCAGAGGCCACTGAGGAAGTGACTTATGTCTCTGCCCAGATTGAATCTGACCTTTTGACTACTTATCGTCTAACAAAGATATTCAGAACATTTGCACAGGGTTGCAGAAATTCAAGATACTTATCCGGCCCATACCCTAAATAACTGGTGACAAATCCATTCCTTAAAGACGAATATTTCCTTTTAGTATCAAAGTCAATCATAATTCCTGCAATACAACTTTAACAAAACTTGTGGATTTTGCCTTTATAACCCCCCCCCCCCCCCCCGGCTCTTTCTCTTCCCCAAACATTCTATTTTGCTAGAACCTGTGTATCCCCAGTTGTAATTCCCAAGACCCCAGACAGGGCTCTTTATTATTTGCAGCCTCCATACTGATTAATATCAATTAATCAGGAGAAATATCAATAACCTCAGATATGCAGAAGACACCAGGCTATGGCAGAAGCAAAGAGGAATTAAAGAGACTCTTGATGAAGGTGAAAGAAGAGAGTGAGAAAGCTGGCTTAAAACTCAACATTCAGAAAACTAAGATCATATCAGTCATCCAGTCCCATCACTTCATGGCATAGATGGGGAAACTGACAGACTTTATTTTCTTGAGCTTCAAAATCACTGTGGACAGTGAATGCTGCCAAGAAATTAAAAGATGCTTGCTCCTTGGAAGAATAGCAATGACAAACCTAGAAAACATATTAAAAAACAGAGACATTACTATGCCTACAAAGGTTCGTTTAGTCAAAGCTATGATTTTTCCAGTCGTCAGGTACGGATGTGAGATTTGGACCATAAAGGAGGCTGAGCACCAAAGAACGGACGCTTTCGAACTGTGCTGCTGGAGAAGATGCTTGAGAGTCCCCTGGACTGCAAGGAAATCAAACCAGTCAATCCCAAAGAAAATCAACCCTGACTATTCATTGGAAGGAATGATGCTGAAGTTGAAGCTCCAATCCTTTGGCCACCTGATGCGAAGAGCCGACTTACTGGAAGAGACCCTGCTGTTGGGAAAGACTGAAGGCGGGAGGAGAAGGGGACGACAGAGGATAAGATGGTTGGATGGCATCACTGACTCAATGGACATGAGTTTGAGCAAACTCCGGGAGATGATGATGAACACGGAGGCCTGGTGTGCTGCAGTCCATGGGGTCACAAACAGTCGGACACGACTGAGCGAGTGAACAACAAAATACCGATTACTGTTTGGCAAAGTCTGTAGGTTCAGTTACTGCAGTCACCCGGTTGAGCGTCACGCGTGCGCCTTACTCTGCAGGGCCCCCGCCCGGAGCCTGAAGCCCACCCACCACTCCAGCGGTCCCTGCTTCCTTAACCCCCGCGGGAATTTACCTGCCCTACACTCCCAACTCCCAGGCGCCGGGAGGCGGAAGTCGAGGGGCGGGGGTCAGCCCGCGCGGCCCGCCCCGGAAGTAGGCGGGGCCTCGCGGGCTCCTCGGCGCTCCGCAGCCGCCTCCCAGTCTGATTGCGGCTGAGGCCGGTCCTGGCTTTGTAACTCGCTCAAGATGGCGACGCAGCCACCCAGCGGGATCCGCCTCAGCGCGGTGAGCAGCCGCGAGGGGTGGAGCGGGCCGTGTCCCAGGAGGGCGGGCAGGCGGGCAAGCGAGGCGGGGTGCGGGGGGGTGGGGGAGGCCGGCGGTGGGCGTGGGCGGTTCGTCGGCCCGGCACGGCGGCTTGGGGCCGCGGCGGGGCCGGGGCAGACGGCGGCGGCCATATCGCTCCCGACGGCTGAGACGCTCGGCGGCGGCGGCGGCGGGCAGGGCCGGGCCGGGCCGCGTCTAGTTTCATTTCCTCGGCGTTGGGTTTCTGTTTTGCCTCCGCGGCTTCGGGGCGGGGCGGGCCGGGGCCGCGGCCCCTCCTCCTTGACTCCCTCCCCTGGTTTGCCCTGCAGCTGTCGTCCGAGGGCAAGGCCTCGGCGGCCAGCCGGCCCCTCGGCCCGCGGGGGCCCCTGACCCTTTCCCGGCCTCTGCTGACCCTCGGGGCGTCCCGGAGTGCGGGGGGGAGTGGCCGTCGGCGGCCAGAAATGCCCCGCGGCCTTGACCTCCTGGCGGCGGGCCCCGGGGTGCTGCGAGCTGGGACTCGTCTTCCTCATTCATTTCAATTCCTGCCGCCTTCCCTCTAGCTTCCCTGGGTGGCTCAGACGGTCAGAGCGTCCGCTCGCAATGCAGGAGGCCCGGCTTCGATCCCTGGGTGGGGAAGATTTCCCTGGAGAAAGGGAATGGCAACCCAGTCCAGTACTCTTGCCTGGAAAGTCCCGTGGACGGAGGAGCCTCGTAGGCTGTACAGCCCAACGGGGTTGCCAAGAGTCGGACACGACTGAGCGACTTCACTTTTCCCTCCACTGCATCCTTCGGGAGCCCAGATCGCTCCTAGGTGGTCACCGCGCTCTCCCGGTTTGCCCCGTCTCGTCTCCTGGCGGTGTCTCGTTCCGGAGCGTCTCGGCCTCTTGGAAATCCTTGAGTGTGTTTTGTACCAGTGCGTCTTTTTTTTTGGCGGGGGGTGTGGGGGGGGAGCAGTCACACAATAAGTGAAAATTTCGCTGCCTCAAGAGTGTGGGCATGCCCTTCCTGCCCGATTCTCCTGAAAAAGTTGGCCTTGTTATGCAAAAATATACCCCTCCTCATCAGGGTGTTTCCTCCGGCCAGAGAATGGCTCTGCCAGTCTCATTATTCGAATGGTAATGAGTGAGTGAAGTCGCCCAGTCGTGTCCGACTCTCTGCGACCCCGTGGACTATAGCCTACCAGGCTTCTCCGTCCATGGGATTTTCCAGGCAGGGATACTGGAGTGGGTTGCCATTTCCTAATCCAGGAGATCTTCTCGATCCAGGGATTGAACACAGGTCTCCCGCATTGTAATAGACGCCTTACCGTCTGAGCCACCAGGGAAGTCGAATGGTAATACCATTGCTTTAAAATGGTATTTTTGCCTTTTGACTTTAATTTGGCGAGATTCCTAACCGACCCCCTCCTATCTTCAGACTTTTAACGTTTTTTCCTGATGAGTGTGAAATTTTACTTTACATTTGACTGAGAAGCTGAAAGTTTATCACACTTCATTCACCCTTTTGATTTTGGGTTAAAAGAAACATTCCTAAAAAAAAAAAACCCTCACATTCCTTGCCCGTTTTTCTGTTTCTTTTGAGGGGAACTTTTAATTGGTTTATTAGCTGTTCTTTACATATCTTTAATAAAGGCTTCTTGGTTCCTAAGTGGTTTATTGAATGAGCGTGTATTTAGTAGATGGAATACTGAGGGCAACTTTATTCTTTTGTACTACTGGCCTTAGACCTTGTTGCTAATTCACCTCAGTGATTCTGGGCACATCCTAATGCTTTCCAGTTAGCCTCAGGCACTGTTTAATCTTGGAGGAGGAAATGACAACCCACTCCAGTATTCTTGCCTGGAGAATCCCATGGACGGAGGAGCTTGGTAGGCTACAGTCCACAGGGTTGCGAAGAGTTGGACACAACTGAGCAACTTCACTTCACTTTGACTGTTTAATCTGGGCTTTCCTGGTGGCTCAGACGGTAGTCTGCCTGCGGTGCTGGAGACCTAGGTTCCATCCCTGGGTCGGGAAGATCCTCTGGAGAAGGAAATGGCAACCCACTCCAGTTTCTTGCCTGGAAAATCTCATAGACGGAGAAGCCTGGAAGGCTACAGTCCATGGGGTGACAAAGAGACACAACTGAGAGACTTCAGTTTCACTTTCACTGTTTAATCATCGGGTTTCCCCTGTGGCTCAGATGGTAACGAATCCACCAGCAATGCTGGGGACCTGGGTTCGGTCCCCGGGTTGGGAAGAACCCCTGGAGGAGGGCTTGGCAACCCACTCGTTATCCTTGCCTGGAGAATCCCCATGGGCAAGATAGCCTGGGGGCTATGGTCCATGGGGTCGCAAAGAGCCTGACACGACTGAGCGACTAAGCACTTTAGCACTGTTAAATCTACTTGAGAAGCTCTTCAGTTTAAAGCCCGCTCCTTCCCCTCAGATTGGGCCTAATTCTGGTCCGGAAAACTGTGGTGAGGAAAAGTGAACTGGGTTGTTTTTGTTTTGTTTTCCCTTTCCCTTGCTATTTCTGCACTTTGATTCTCTTCCCCACTCCCCAGCCCCTCCCAAGTTGCTGTCTCTGTCTCTTCAGGATTGAGAAGACAAAGGGAGCAAAGATAAGGGTCAGTACAGTCTTGAGAGACTGGCGCTGTGGTTAGCTGGTTCTCGGGGTGTAGCAGCTGTCTGTGTGCTACATCTTTGTTTTGTGGGTAATACAGACTGTTTTGAAGCTCACTGATGGAAATCTCCTATCTGCAGCTTCTGGACTGTATTCCAAGTGGTCTGTTGCTTTAGGACAGGAGTTGGCAAACTGCGGTTTATGGGCCAAATCCAGCCTGCCACCTGTTTTCGTATGGCACAAGATCCTTAAATGGTTGGGGAAAAAAAAGATCAAAGAATAATGTTTCGTAACATGAAAATTATGTGAAATAGATATTTCACTTCCCATAAGTAGTTTCATTTTTGAAGGTTTGCTCATCCCTTTGGTATCGCTCTCAGAAGTTTGCATTAGGAGTGGAGCTAGGAATTACTGAATTTATGGGTTTGTCAAAAATCATAGAACATAAAGTGACCCATAATGTGTACAAATTTTAAAAATCACTAGGTCTGTAAATTCTGAAATGGAATGCAGAGTAACAAAAACTTAAGTTTTTGCTTTTTGCCTCCATGATTCTAAGTAAATGCTGATACCATTTTGTTTTCCAGAAATCCTGCTATAGATTTAAGTGACACATATGAACACTCTTCAGTTCACTTTTTCTTTTGGTTGAATTGCCATATGATCTATTATCACTCTTAGCATTATTCAGACATGAGCCAGCCAAAACTATGATTGCTTTTTCTTTGCTGTGGAGCTTTGTGTTTTCCTTGAAGTTAGTAATTGATTTGTGTTTGTTTGCTTAGTTTTTCTCTGTACTGATTACTCTTTCATCCACACTTTCAGAGAACTGGAAAATCTTTGCCAGATGTGTTCAAGGACACCCAAATTTTGTCATTTTTGCTGGCTCAGTTGTGAGTTGGCGACTTCCCTTTATCATTTTTATGGACATTTCCTTCCCCTTTCCTTTGTTTCTCCTTCCCATCACATATTCCTCTTCTGGGGTTTACTCTTGGCGCTAGCAGTAGCTTAGTGACTGAGCATGGGTTCTGGAGCCCATTTGCCTGGGTTCAAAGTCTGACAGATAACTGGATGTGTGACCTGAAGAGAGAATAATCATCTCACCACCTAAAAGGGCTGCTTTAAAAATTAACTGAGCCAATACACATAAAAGTCTTTTATAACGGTCCTGTGCGTGCCATAAATACTCAGCAAATATTTGCTGTCTTTGTTACTGTTAACAGTGAAGCCTGTCCATTTTTCCAAAAACTGGTGTAGCTTCTTGAGAGCAGAGTACATGGGAAGAACATTTATGTGTCTTTTCTTGGAAATATATTTATGCTACCGTTGCTCTTTCTCTACATATAATTTGGCTGGGCTTGCAATTCTAGATTAGAAGTGATTTCTTGTCAGAATTTTCAAGGCATGCTTTATTGTTTAGTAGAATCCTATGCATTATATCGGGGTTCCCCTGGTGACTGAGTCGGTAAAGAATCCACCTGCAATGTGGGAGACCTGGATTTGATCCCTGGGTGGGGAGAAGGGAATGGCTACCCACTCCAGTATTCTTGCCTGGAGAATCCCCATGGACAGAGGAGGTGGCTGGGCTACAGTCCATGGGGTCTCAAGGAGTTGGACACAACTGCGTGATTAAGCACACATGCGATACACTGTTCTGGTACTTAGGCTAGAAACCTGTAATAATATCAGGGAAATTTTCTCAGATTTTTGACAGCAATTTCCCGTCTGTTTTTCTGCTTTTGTTCATCTTCTGTTTTCCTTCTCATTGCTTTTTCTTTTCTTTTTGAGAGATTTTCTCCATTTGATCTCCTACCTTTTACCATATATTTAATTATTATAAATATTGTCTTGTTCTCTAGAAACATTGTCTTTAGAAAATCTCAACAAAATATTTGTTCTTGTCACTGGCTGTATTATTCATAGTATTTTTGAAGTTTTCTTTTGTCCATTTCCTCTGTCTTCTTCATGTTCTTTTTACTGTGTGTTTTTTATTCTAATTTTACACATTCTCAAGTGTGCTTATGTTTCCAGATGAGACACTAAAAGCTGGATGTTCATACCTGAGTAGAGCTTGTCATTCGGTGGGTTTCAGTATTGGCTGATCAGGTAGGAAGAGCCAGCTTGTCGTTGGAGTACGCTGTGTCAGAATCTATTGATCCTAGAGAATAAAAATGTTAGACCCGAAAATAAGGATGTTTAGAATAACTTTGGGGCTTCCCTGGTGGCTCAGGGATAATGAATCCACCTACCAATAGGAGTTCAATAGGACAACGGGGGTGGGGAAAGCAGTCAAAAAGCAAGAATTATCATTCCCCAAATCTGTCTTCCCTTGTGGCTTAGGAGATTCAGGTTCTATCCCTGGGTTAGGAAGATCCCATGGAGAAGGAAATGGCAACCCACTCCAGTAGTCTTGCCTTGAAAGTTCCATGGACCCAGGACCCTGGCGGGCTACAGTCTACAGGGTTGCAAAGAAGTCGGACATGACTTAGCGACTAAACAACAATAAAATGACTTTTAAAATAAATGTTTTTTAAAGTGAGGGGGGAAAATGCTGTCCAGAGTGGCATGGTACAATTGTAAAAGGACCAAATAAAAATTTTAGAAATCATTCCTTTTTTCCAGAGGGGAATTCTACATCTGGTCTCCAGCCATGGCATAGATAATCCTAGCTGCTAGCTCTTCTGGTAGCTCAGCAGGGGACAGGAGATAGGAGTGTCACATTGATCAGTTTGTTCACTTGGTTTTTATTTGTTTATTATTGTGGTAAAATACACATAACACAAAATTTACCATCCTAACCATTTTAAGTGTGCCGTTCAATAGTGTTAGGTACATTCACGTTGTACAGCAAATCTCCAGAACCCTTCATCTTGCAACACTAAAACTCCGAGCCCATGAAAAAATAACTCTTCGTTCCACTTTCCACCAGCTCCTGGCAGCCACCATTTTAACCTTCTGTGAATTTGACATCTGTGGGTATTTCATATAAAGTGGAATCACACATCATTTGTCTCTTTGTGGTTAACTTATTCCACTCAGCATAACATCCTCGAGGTTCATGCATGTTGTAGCATGTGCTAAATTTTCCTTCCCTTTTAAGGCTGAATAGCATTCCGCTGTATATTCAAATGTGCCACATTTTGTTCATCAATTGGTATTTGTGTTGTTTTCACTTTGGCTGTTAGGATAATGCTGCTCTGTTCACAGGTGTGCAAGTATCTCTTCAGGACCCTCTTCTCACTGCTGTATACAAAATAAACAGTAAGGACCTACCTACTGTATAGCAGCACAGGGAGCTATATTATATCTATCTTATAATAACCTGTACTAGAGAAGAATCTGAAAAAGTACCTATGTGTGTGTAAGTATGTATGTATATACGTAGAATGACTTTGAGATACACATATGACGGAATCACCTTGCTGTATACCTGAGGCTATCACAACGTTGTAAATCAGCTATGTTTCAATTAAGGGGAAGAAGACCCTGCTTTCAGTTCTTTTCAGTTTATCCCTAAAAGTAGAATTCCTAGATCATATGGTAAATCTATATTTAACTTTTTGAGGACCCTCCATATTGTTTTCCACAGTGGCTGCACCATTTTTGTTGTTCAGTCGCTAAGTCATGTCCAACTCTTTGTGACTCCATAGACTGAAGCATACCAGGCTTCCCTGTCCTTCACTATCTCCCGGAGTTTGTTCACACTCATGTCCCCTGAGTTGGTAATGCCATCCAACCATCTAAACCCTCTGTCATCCCCTTCTCCTGCCTTCAGTCTTTCTTGGCATTAGGGTCTTTGCCAATGAGTCACCTCTGCACTTCAGGTGGCCAGAGTATTGGAGTTTCAGCATCAGTCCTTCCAATGAATATTCAGGGTTGATTTTCTTTAGGATTGACTGGTTGGATCTCCTTGCTTTCCAAGGGACTCTCAAGAGTCTTCTCCAACACCACACTTGAAAATCATGAATTCTTTGGCACTCAGCCTTTTTTTTTGGTCTAGTTCTCACATCTGTATATGACTACTAGAAAAACCATAGCTTTGACTATACGGACTTTGTCAGCAGAGTGATGTCTCTGCTTTTTAATATGCTACGTAGGTTTGTCATAACGTTTCTTCCAAGGAGCAAGTGTCTTTTAATTTCATGGCTGCAGTCACTGCCTGCAGTGATTTTGAAGCCCAAGAAGATAAAGTCTGTCTCTGTTTCCATTGTTTCCCTGTCTACCATGAAGTGATGTGACTACATGCCATGATTTTAGTTTTTTGAATGTTGAGTTTTAAGCCAGCTTTTTTGCTCTCCTCTTTCACCCTCAGCAAGAGGCTCTTTAGTTCTCCTCACTTTCTGTGTTAGAATAGTATCATCTACATGTTTGAGGTTGTTGATATATCTCCTGGCAATCGTGATTCCAGCTTGTGAGTTATCCAGCCTACTATTTCACATGATGTACTCTACATATAAGTTAAATAAGCAAGGTGACAACTTTCAGTCTTGACATACTCTTTTCCCAATAACCAGTCCGTTGTTCTGTCTGGCTCTAACTGTTGCTTCTTGACCTGCATACAGATTTCTCAGGAGGCAGAAAAGGTGGTCTGTCTGAGATTCCCATCTCTTTAAGAATTTTCCACAGTTTGTTGTGATCCACACAAAGGCTTTCACATAGTGAATGAAGCAGATGTTTTTCTGGAATTCCTTTGTTTTTCTATGATCCAGTGGATGTTGGCAATTTGATCTCTGGTTCTTCTGCCTTTTCTAAATCCAGCTTGAGCATCTGGAAGTTCACGGTTCATGTACTATTGAAACCTGGCTTGGAGAATTTCGAGCATTACTTTGCTAGCGTGTGAGATGAGTGCAGTTGTGCGGTAGTTTGGACATTCTTTGGCATTGCCTTTCTTTGGGATTGGATTGAAAACGGCCCTTTTCCAGCCCTGTGGTCAGGTGCACAGGAGTTCCAGTTGCTTCCCAGCCTCTCCAATGCTTGTTATTTTCTGTTTTTGTTGTTGTGTTTTTTTGTTTTTGTTTTTAATTATGGTCATGCCTTTGAGTGTGAGGTGGTATCTCATTGTAGTTTTGATTTTCATTTCCTTAATGATTAGAGATGTTGAGCTTCTTTGGAGAAATATCTTGAGTCCTTTGCCCGTTTTTAAATCTGTTTATCATCTTCTTGTTATTGAGTTGTGAGAATTCTTTATATATTTTTGCATATTACATGATTTGCAGGCTTTTTTCCCCTGTTCTGTAGGTTGCCTTTTCACTCTGTAGAATGTGTCACTTGATGTACAGAAGTTTTAAATTTTACTACAGTTCAGTTTATTTTTTCTTTTGTTTCTTGTGCTTTTGGTGTCATGTCAAAATCATTGTCAAACCCAATGTCATAAAATATCTCCTCTATGTTTTCTTCTAAAGAGTCTAGAGTTTCAGCTCTGAAGGTCAGGTCTTTGATTCATTTTGAGTTAATTTTTGTTTATGGTGTAGGGGAAGGGTACGACTTTTTGTACTGTTCAGGGGATTCTTGTGGCAAGAATACTGGAGTGGCTTGCCATTCCCTCCTTCAACGACTATGTTTTGTCAGAACTCTCCTCTGTGACCTGTCTCGGGTGGCCCTCCATAGCATGGCTCGTAGCTTCATTGAGTTATGTAAGCCCCGTCGCCACGACAGGGGTATGATTCATGAAGGGGGTTGAAGGCAAAAGGAGAAGAGGGTGGCAAAGGATGAGATAGTTGGATGGCATCATCGGCACAATGGACATGAACTTGAACAAACTCTGGGAAATAGTGGAGGATAGGGAATCCTGGCGTGCTACAGTCAGTTCATGGGGTTGCAAAGAGTCAGAGACAGCTTGGTGACTGAACAACAACAAGGGTACAACATGATTCTTTTTATGGATACCTAGTTTTCCCAGCACTATTTGTTGAAAAGCTATCTTTTCCTCACTAAATGGCCTTTACAGCCTTCTGGAAAATCATTTGACCATTTATTTGTGGACTGTTTACTGGCTTGCTTTTAACCCATTTGTTTTCATTTGTCTTTGAGTCCATGGCCATCAGTTTCTCCAGAGAACAGACCTCTTGTCTTTTCATGGTTTGCTGAGTATAGTTGAAGGACTTACTCAGGGTAAAAGGATCTGGAGAATCTTTCTTCTTTTAAATACTTTCGGCCTATCGCATTTTTCTTACGACTTCAAAGGAGCAAAAGTCTTATTTCCTAAGCCTTCCTGGGGTTGCCAAAGTTCCTGACCTTCTTGTTGGTTTTCCCATCTCCTGCAGGCTTTGGGTTTAGCTCTTTCCAGGATATTAAAGCAGTTATCACTACTCTGTACTTTACAGTTTCCAAGTTACTATTTTGTCTGCTATTATTAATCACTTCTTTGATTCTTTTTGTTCTCCTGGGTTTATGTCACCCACCCCTTTTCCTTCATTAGATAGCAGCTCCAAGAGGGAGCCGAAGTAAACATTGTCCATGTATTCAGGCTTCCACATTTAAAGTCTTACATTTAAAGCATTTTTAAAATTTGGGACCATTTGTTGATTCTAAAAATTCTGTTGATTCTTTAAAATATCTAAATGGTCTTCATTGCATCTCCTTTTTTTTTTTTTTTTTCCTTTTGGAGGGGAGTCTTACTTTTTAAAGGTCTAGCTATGTCAAGGGATTCTTATTTTATAGGGCTTCCCTGGTGGCTCAGTGTTAAAAAATCTGCCTGCAATGCAGGAGACCCAGGTTTGATCCCTGGGTTGGGAAGATCACCTGGAGGAGGGCATGGCAACCCACTCCAGTACTCCTGCCTAGAAAATCCCATGGACAGAGGAACCTGGCAGACTGCAGTCCATAAGGTCTCACAGAGTTGGACACAACTGAAGCGATCAGCAGCAGCAGCAGCTATTTTATAGGCTGATATTTCTTTTACCCAATGAAATTGTAAAGTGTCTGCCTGCAATGCGGGAGACCCGGGTTTGATCCCTGGGTCGGGAAGATCCCCTGGAGAAGGAAATGGCAACCCATTCCAGTACTCTTGCCTGGAAAAGTCCATGGACAGAAGAGCCTTGTAGGCTGCAGTCCATGGGGTCTCAAAGAGTTGGACAAGACTGAGCGACTTCACTTTACTGCAGTGAGGTTGGGTGCACGCTAAGACTACTGTGTCTTGTCTGCAAATATTTTCTCTTGGTGGATTGTTTCCTTAAACGTTATTTTAGATTGTGTACTCAAATATTCCCCAAGTAATGACCCCAGAGAACCTTGTGCAGTCGGGTTGAGACTGTGTCTCCACAGTGGTTCTGCAGGTTAAATTGAAACACTTAACCCAAGTGAAGATGTGCTTCTTTACAGAACTTCATGGTAGACTTTTTTTTTTTAACCTTGACTGCAGACTGAAACAGATAAGCTTCTCATTGGGCTTATTTCCCCTGCCCCCTTTTTATTGAGGTAGGAGGGACAGTCACCTCCAAGTGCATGCTTCTCTGCCATGTTTCCAATCCACAGTCACTGTTACAATGAAAACCTTCATATTCCAGTTATGCACCCCACTCTAGTCCCTGCTGCTGCTGCTGCTAAGTCACTTCAGTCGTGTCCGACTCTGTGCGACCCCATAGACGGCAGCCCACCAGGCTCCCCCGTCCCT
This sequence comes from Muntiacus reevesi, assembly GCF_963930625.1. Lineage (NCBI taxonomy): Eukaryota > Metazoa > Chordata > Mammalia > Artiodactyla > Cervidae > Muntiacus > Muntiacus reevesi. The sequence continues at coordinate 28,016,927 of NC_089256.1, forward strand.
GAGATTCTCCAGGCAAGAACAGTGGAGTGGGTTGCCATTTCCTTCTCCAACGCGTGAAAGTGAAGTCGCTCAGTCGTGTCCGACTCTTAGCGACCCCATGGACTGCAGCCTACCAGGCTCCTCCGTCCATGGGATTTTCCAGGCAAGAGTACTGGAGTGGGTTGTCATTTCCTTCTCCAACTCTAGTCCCTAGGTATCCCTATTTTCAAATCTTATTTTTGTTTTTAATTTTTTCTTTACTTGAGGCCCTTGAGTATTTTCTTTATTATATGAGCTCAGTTGTGCCTTTAAAGGTATGCTTATCTTAAAAAAAAAAAAAAGCCACACACTTACAATACTTATTATGTCCCAGGTGTTCTTCTAAGCATTTACAAATATTAAGTTATTTAATTCTCTTAACATCTTGGTAAGCTGCTGTTACTATCGTCCTCATTTTCACAGATGATAAAACTTGAGGCACAGAAGGTTCAGTTGCTTACCTGGGATCAGGATCACACATCTAGTTAAAGCTACTCCATAGGCTGTGTGTGTGTGTGTGTGATATCAGTGTATGTGATCTGTGTGTGATCAGGATCACACGTCTAGTTAAAGAAACTCCGTAGGCTGACTGTGTGTGTGTGTGTGTGTGTGTGTGTGTGTGTGTGTGTATGATCAGATACTCCATAGTCTGTCTGGTGTGTGTGTGTGTGTGTGTGTTGGCTGTTCTAGGGAGTTTTTCTTTCCAGCTAATTGTTTTAGAGATGAGAATTAATAATAGCTATAAATAATGCTTGTGTTTAAATATACCAAAAGCCATACATCTCAAACCAGAGTATTACAACATGGACCGAAATGCCCAGTCTCTAACCCAGATTTCACCCCTGTGTCATTTGTGCACAATTGTGGCCAGCTCTCTGAACCCCATGGACTATAGCCTGCCGGGCTCCTCTGTCCATGGTATTTTCTAGGCAAGAGTACTGGAATAGTTGCCATTTCCTACTCCAGGGGATCCTCCCAACCTAGGGATCAAACCTGCATCTGCTGCAGAATACCCAGTTTCTAACTCCAGACTTCACACCTAACAAGTTCATAAAATAAAGAACAAAGACAAACTCTTGGTTTCTGGTGTTTATTTTCTCCTTTGGTAGCTGACCCCTCAAGACCATACCCATAGTAGGACTTCGAATGGCTGAGGAGTGTTCTTTTATAAATGGAGAAATGGTGATTGCACAAGAGGAGGGGCTGGGATAGGGCTCAGGTGGGCTAACTGACAGTAGGTTTCTTGTAGAAGATGAAGGTCTGGAAATTGATTTTCTTTATAAAAACTCTTTGTTTTAGAAAGTTCAGGAATTCCTTATACTCCCGTTATTACGTAGATATATGCTATAGAAAGTTGGAATTACATATACTCCAGTTTGCAAACCACTCTTCTACAGAATACCTTTTCTCACATGTACACTTCAGCCTGATGGTAAACATGCTTGAGGGTTGTCTAAAATCGAGGGTGGACAGAGGAAAAGCAGACCTCTTTCTGACACCTTGTGGCAGCAGCTGAACACTACAAATGTTTGGTTATAGTCATATCTCTAGGCTCTTCACATGAAACACTTAAATTGCCTCTTTTTTCTTCCTGAAATATAAGATAATCTGTTCAAAATGAACACAGAAAAGTCCTCATTTCATGAAAATGCTCTGCATATTGAAATATCCAAGCCTCAGCCTTTTTAAACATTTGTACATTTTTACACGTTTGATATCTGCACTACTCAGGATTAAGAGAGTTCCCTGTAGCATGAAGTTGATTAATATACTCTTCCATACTTTATTATGACGAGTCAGACAAAATCTCTGGAAGGCAGGGAGGTTTGTTGCATTTGAACTGTTACTTGACATTGGTTGAGGGCTTTTAGATATGTTAATTAAGCCTAATGCACAAAAGGCGAAAACATCCCTTTGACCAAGTCTTAGTTTTATCTCATGGTAATTTTGAGGTGGCTCTAGTGGTAAAGAACCCGCCTGTCAATGCAGGAGACATAAGAGATGCAGGTCCGATCCCTGGGTCTAGAATATTCCCTGGAGGAGGACATGGCATTCTTCTCCAGTACTCTTGCCTGGAGAATCTCATGGACAGAGGAGCCTGGTGGGCTACAGTCCATGGGGTCTCAGAGAGTCACACTGAGCGACTAAGCGTCTCAATTTTGAGGCAGGCCTGGCAGGGTGGAGCACTTTGGAATTGGGCCCCTTCTGATACGGCTCTGGATTGGTGGGCACAAGGAGGCAAGGGGTTTGCCGCCCGTCTTAATGAGAAACTGTTTGGCTGATTTTTCAGCCTTATTTTCCAGGAATCTAATCTGGGTTTTATCTTCCAGGTGTCTCCTGACACAAGCAGTTAAGTCATTTTTGCTTGATCTTGGTGTTTATACTGGGACAGAAGACTATTTTGGCTTCTGTTCGAGAAAGTGAGGCCTTAATTAATTTACATGAATCATTGATTTATTTCAGCTTTGCCCGAAGTTTTTACATACAAATTCTACAAGTCACACTTGGCCATTTAGTGCAGTTGCTGAATTAATAGGTAAGTAAATTGATGTTTCGTATATAATCTATTGCTGGCAGTTGAAGTTCTAAAAATCTTTTTATTGAAAAGTGATAGGAAGATCCGCTTTTTTAAAAAACCAAACGTGTCAGTGATAGCATTAATAAAAGTTACCTTGCATCACACGCATTCAAACTAGTGTCAGATCAGTCATTGCCCAGCTTTCCCTGTATACTGTTGTTTTAAGTATTGCCCTATATACTGTCAGAGCAAAGTATTTCAATTTGCAGAGTTCCTGAAGCATTTATGTTGAAAATATTTTTAGTCTCATCGTAAAAGAAATAGGTCTGTTGCCGAAAAATGAGAATTACGTTTATTTTAAAGTCGGAAATTGTTTATACCACTTTTCTGACATTAGCAGTTAGGAGGTTTCTATGTACATGCATTTGGCTGTGGTGGGTCTTTGTTGCTGCACGTAGGCACTCTCTGGAGGCAGCGAGCAGGGGCTGCTCTTCCTTGCGGTGCGCGGACTCCTCGTTGCAGAGCACAGGCTCTCGGTGCACGGGCCTCAGTGGTTGCAGCTCTCAGGCCCCATCGGCCGCTCGGTAGTTGTGGTGTACTGGCTTAGTTGCTCTGAGGCATGTGGGATCTTCCTGGACCAGGGATCAAACCAGTGTCCCTTGCATTGCAAGGCGGATTCTTAACCACTGGACCTCCAGGGAAGTCCTAAAAGTGTTTTAGTGAACATGAGAAAAGAGGCAAGGTCATGATCGGATTTGCATTATGGGTTTTCTTTGGTAAAAATCATGCACATGAATTGTTTCATTTAAATGTGTTTGAGAAACAGATAATAAAGGAAAACTATATTCTTGGGAATTCTTAGATACACTTTAGATTATTTGTCAAGGAGCGGTTCTAAAGTGGATGCGCCAAGAATAAGGAAAGAAAGAAAATTTGAGAACCCTTCTTTTCTTTATCCCTGATAGCTCAGTTGGTAAAGAATCCACCTGCAATGCAGGAGATCCAGGTTCGATACCTGGGTCAGGAAGATCCTCTGGAGAAGGGATAGGCTACCCACTCCAGTATTCTTGGGCTTCCCTTGTGGCTCAGCTCGTAAAGAATCTGCCCGCAATGTGGGAGACCTGGGTTCAATCCCTGGGTTGGGAAGTCCCCCTGGAGAAGGGAAAGACTACCCACTCCAGTATTCTGGCCTGGAGAATTCCATGGACTGTATAGGCCATGGGGTCACAAAGAGTCAGACACAACTGAGTGGCTTTCACTTCCTTCTTTTCTTTGGTGTAGTTAGATTTTCCAAAGTCCCTAACATGTTCTGTTCAGATGTGAACTCTGAGGTTTAAATGAGATAACATTGCAGCTATTCACCGTCGCTCTTTTTCCTTTTTATGGCAACCCAGAGGAACTACTCAGCTGGGATTATTCATTCATACATAGTACTTGTCTAGTTTTGGGATAGGGCAACTGAAAGCCATTATGCTCTTTGTGGTGTATCACATTTGAAGTGCTTTTTTTTTTTATGATGCTGAAGTGGTTGATGAAAAAGATTATTTTATTTTAATTGAAGGCTTACAGGAGTTTGAGAGCCACTTCTTATATTATAATAAAGTCTTCAAAATATACCTCAGAAGTATTTTTAGTCAGTTAGGAATATTCAGATAGATTTTAGACAGTTCATAAGTTGATTTTTATTACTGCTACTGTTGAAATTTTTTTCCTGTTTCTTTGCTGTATTCCTTAATACTTAATAACTGTTCTGAGAGCAGCAAGTATGCTAGACAAGAGTGTTAAAAGATGAGGTGTACAGAGATGGCTTCCCTGGTGGCTCAGGGGGTAAAGAACCCGCCTGCAATTCTGTAGACCCGGCTTTGATCTCTCGGTTGGGAAAATTCCCTGGAGAAAGGAATGGCTACCCACTCTAGTATTGTTGCCTGGAGAACTCCATGTACAAAGGAGCCTGGCGGGCTACAGTTCATGGTGTTGCAGAGTAGGCACCACTAGACAACTCACTTTCACGAAGATGATAAAAATGTACCTGTCGTCAGAGGCTTATATTAGATTAAAAAAGGCTAACATTTGAAGAACTGTGTAGAAGGTGGACTTTCATCTGTGTGTAGGTTAGCATACTGCTTTCTCATTCACTCAGTAATCCTGTGTGGACCTTCCATGCCAACTTGAAGTGCTGTTAACACTCAGCTCTAAGTTTCCTTTATGATAGCTAGGCTAGTTCTTTGGGCAGAGACCTTCCTGTCTTGACCATCTCTTCATCGCAGTGCTTCTTTTGGCTTCACACTTACGTAGTGTCTTGGGTTCCCGCCCCCATCCTCTGTGTGACGAATGGAGGGCTGTAGATAATTCCTTAAGAGTTAGCGAGTGATATACAGCATGGTGCAGGTTAGGTTCATGTCGAATTTTAGAAGTTCGGAAACATTTCAGCTGTTTCCTTAAAATATATTCTGTTGCTGGTTATAAAGGGTTGTTCAAAACTGATTGCTCTTCTTTAAAATCCAAAATCAAAATTTCTCAAACTTGTGTTTCCCAGATAATGCTTATGATCCTGATGTGAATGCTAAACAGATATGGATTGACAAAACAGTGATAAATGACTGTATATGTCTGACATTCACTGATAATGGGAACGGTATGACTTCAGACAAATTACATAAAATGCTAAGGTATGTAAAAGCGTCACATTCCTTAAAATCATTGTCTTTACCTAGTTGAAGTGTTTCATGTGTCATACTCATTGCCTGTAGTTCCTATTTTTTAAACATGAGATGTACCCACAGTGTGCTCTATTCTGTAAATCTTCCATCGTTTTCTATCAATGTTAGGTTATTAGGCAATCCCGGCCATTCTCATCATCCCTACCATGTCTTCACTTACCTAAATTCCCCCATTCCTTTAGAGTTGTAGTACATTGTCCTCTGTTGTTTGTGCTTTAGTAGAAAAATAGTTTTGGCTACCATATCCAATGAAACTTAACACTTTGGGGAATGGAAACTAGTAATTTTCAAGTGATTCAAGGATGAGGAAGTAGCATAGTCATAAGGTCTTGGGCTCTAGGGCAAAGAACAGGATGTCAGAATGAACCCAGATGTACCTGACATGGAAGCTAAAACACGTAGTACAAGAACGAGATGGAGGGAGGGTTTGGAGCAGAGGCCCCTCTGCTGTCCTCCAGCACTCCTTATGCTGCCAGAAAAGGCAGGTTCTCCCCATCAGGAGGAAGACGTGAAGTCTCAAGGTCCCAGAAACCTCAGCTCATTCATCCATCTAGCTGGGATGTGCCAGGCAGTGAGCTGCTGCGTTAGTGTGTGTATGGCAGCCCACGCCAGCATCCTTGCCTGGGAAATCCCATGGACGGACGAGCCTGGTGGGCTACATTCCATGGGGTCACAAAGAGTTGGACACCACTGAGTGACTGAAAAACAGCAACAGTCCTTCCATCCCTGTAGTGTGGATTTGGCTTCCTTCATTTCAGAGATGGGGAGACACATCAGTACAGATCACCCAGCAAGGAAGGATAGGGCTGACATTCAGACTTAGGCATTTTACTTGATGTTAACAATGTTTGAACTAAAATAAATGAAAATTATACTTTTTTCTTTTTAGCTTTGGCTTCAGTGAGAAAGTCACCATGAATGATCATGTCCCAGTTGGATTGTATGGAAATGGCTTCAAGTCAGGTTCTATGCGTTTGGGTAAAGACGCAATGGTTTTTACCAAAAATGGAGAAAGCATGAGCGTGGGTTTCTTGTCTCAGACGTACTTGGAAGTCATAAAAGCAGAACATGTTGTTGTCCCAATCGTGGCATTCAACAAACACCATATCCTTTTGATTTTGAAATTAAAGCTGAGGAAATAGTCTACACCATTCCGTCCTTTTGGCCTCCTCTTGGTTCTTCTTTTTAATCATACCTTCCGTTCTAGCTCTTGTTCTTATCCACTGCTTCTGCTCTGCATCTGGGCTAAATGTTTCTCCCTCTCTGACATCTGTTGGAATTGTGCCATGGAAATATTCAACATAAGGCAATTGCATTTTTATTAAGCTTCCCAGAGCTCACCTTTTTATTTCAGTCTTTTTGTGGTCAGTAAGACTTATGGTCTGGCTTGAAATTTTCACCAACAACCATGAAAAACAAGATATCTCTAGGGAAATGTATTCTGTATAAACGTTCAAATATTTGAAATCATTAAATTCGTTAGGAGTCATAATATACTTGTTCATACTTCTTGTTCATTTGAAATCACACCGTGATTTTAAAATTTAGAGGATAATTTAGTAGTTTTTCAGTTTGAGTTGGTTTCCATATTATAATTGAAAAATGTTGTTGGTCTAAGTCTTTAACTTAGGATATACGACAGGTATTAAATTCAACAGAATCAAAAGCAAGCCTTGCTGCAATTCTGGAACATTCTCTATTTTCTAAGGAACAGCAATTACTGGCAGAACTTGATGCTATCATAGGCAAGAAGGGAACCAGGATCATCATTTGGAATCTCAGAAGGTAAGTGAAACGGTAGCCCTCAGCTGGTTAACCATTTGGGAAGTAAAGTGCATGGAGTAATTTCATTATGTTCATCCATTGTTAAACTGAGTAGAAATGTATTAGAAGGTCCTCATTTTATGGCATGTTTAATGATCTACCTTTTCCCAAATGTGTTTCATTGAGGCTTCTTTGGCTTCAATTTGAGATAATTTTATATTGTTATGAATAAATTTCCTGGCCTTGCCACTGTATCTACATAGCACTGGTTTTTTTGCTCTTGGTTATACTGTCCCTCGCCTCAAAGAAAAAAAAAAAGACATGACAAGATAAAGCCCAGCCAACAAGTCCCAACTTGGTAAAGTTAGAAAAATCCTTTTGGTTCATTACATAAAGCTAAGCATGATTCAGTATCTGTTGAGAAAAGTAATATAGATGAGACTTCTGTGTTGCTAAATCTTTGTGAGGATAAAATCCTTTCCAAATGAAGCTATGAACTTTAGAGTGAGTGTATAATATTGAGAGATCTAATTGATCTGTTGATCTGTAAAAGTTAAGCAGAAAGAGTGATAATCTTAAAATCCTTTAATTCTTATGCTTTTCTAACCTCTTGCATTCCCTTTTTCTTTTCTCTTCCTTTCTTCCCTGCCCCTCCCATTCTCACCCCCATTTTTTTTTTAAACTTTATTTTGAGGTACTTGCAGACTCCTTTGTAGTTATAAGAAATTTCAGGTACTCCTTCCCTAGGTTCCCCCCAGTGGTAACATGTTGAAACACTGTAGTAAGAGTACTGTTGATACATTGATACAGTAAGGACATTTTCATCAACTCAGGATCCTTTTTATATTCACACCCACTCCTTCCTTAATCCCTGGCAACTGCTAACATGTTTTTCCATTTCTGTGTCTTTGTCATTATAAAGAATGTTATTATATAACTGGAGTCACATAGTGTGAAACCTTTTGGGATTGGGTGTTTTCATTCAGCTTAATTTTCTGAAGATTCGTACAGGTTCTTGTGTGTGTCTGCTCGCTTCTTTTTCCTAGCTGAGTAGTAGTACTGCATTGTCTGCATGGACCACAGTGTGTTTACCAATCTAGTTGTTTACAATTTTCAGTTACTACAAGTAAAGCTGTAGAATAAGTGCGTAGAGGTTTTGTGGGAATATGGTCGTCATTTTATTGGATAAATGCCCAGGAGTGTAATTGCTGGATCACATGGTAGTTGCTTGTTTAGTTTTTTAAGATGCTGTTAGAATGTGGCTCTCTCATTTGACATTCCCACTGGCAACATGTGAGTAGTGTTTCTGCACCTTCTTGGATTGCTTTTCTTCCTTCCTCCCTCCAGCTTCTCAGATCTTGACTCTTACCATGTATTTGTTTGTGCTTTCTTTTGTTAACGAAACGTTACTTGCTTGCTTCTCTTATGGTGAAGTTAATATTTAGCTCTTTAAAAAATTTTTTTACAGCTACAAAAGTGCAACAGAGTTTGATTTTGATAAGGATAAATATGACATCAGAATTCCAGAAGATTTAGATGAGACAGCAGGGAAGAAAGGGTATAAGAAGCAAGAAAGGATGGACCAAATAGCCCCTGAGAGTGACTATTCCCTAAGGGTATGTATTCTCCTCTCTGTGGGAGTGAGGAAACCATCAAATAATGGAAATTATATATCCACTTGTGTTATAAATGCTGCCAGGAATCTCTAAATGAAAGTGTCTCAGACATGAAACGATGTATTAAATTTGTCATGCTTGTTGGCTGTTTTATTTATTTAGAAAAGTTTTTAAATTGTGAAGTCATCAGGTCTAACTGTGGTTGTAAAAGTTCTTTCACTGTGTGATTAGTTATTTGAATTGGGAATACTAGAATCAAGATGCCCTGATGACCATATCGGTTAATTCAATCAAAATACCAAATTGTCTTTTTTAAAAATTAAAATATTCTAGAGCACACGCATTAATCGGTACTCTAAAGCAGTGTTACAGATAGCTTACATATAATGCACATTAATATAATTTTGTGGTAAATGTCTCTGAGATCTGACCTGAAAGTGGGTTATGCTTCTAAGATTGAAGGAATTAATACCTCAGTATAACAATGTTGATATGAGAATAATATTGTTTCTTAGTCACTATGAGACTTTGCAATACTGATTTTCCCCGCCCCGTCACCCCCCCTTTTTTTTTTCACCTTTCGGTCAACCACATCATGGCGTGTTGGATCTTAGTTCCCCAATTAGGAACTTCCGTGCCCCCTGCAGTGGAAGTGCAGAGGCCTAACTACTGGATCTCCAGGGACTTTCCCCATTCCCTTTTTTTGCATTAAAATTATCTCATAACCCAAGCTAAGGATACATTTGACATTGACAGGTTTACTGTGTAAGTTCTGAGATTCTAGCAATTGCAATGGCAGAAGTTACTATTCCTTGCCATATCCCAGTGTGATAGGGAAGTATGTCTTAGTGGTTAAGAAAGTCTTGCTCAAGAATATCTAGAAGTAGCCAGAGCAGATGGAATAGTTTTAGTATACCACAAAGTAAAGTGTTTTAAAATATCATTAATGAATTTTATAAATGACAAAACACTACTTTTGAAATCAGGAGTCAGGAGGGAAAAAGTAAGAGAAATGTTCAAATTTTAGTTTTGTGTTGAGTTTTTCATATTAGTAGATCCTTATTGAGTTGTTCAATTCATTTCCTTTAGAGATTTCTGATAGCTTGCAGACAGGCACAAGAGATCATGTTTTAACATGTTTTAGGATGCTAAGTTTGATCACGATTCTCAAGTATCTAAGCTTTGATGCATTAAGAATTGAAAACACATTTACCCTCGCAGTGCAGTGGTTAGGACTGGAGCTTTCAAACTGTGATCGTTCAGGTTCAGTCCCTGGTCAGGGTCCTAAAAAAATAAAGAAGAAGGAATTGAAAGCACATTTGGAGGACTGCTGATTGTTACAATTCCATATGGAAAAAGTGTTGTTTGTCCACTCCACGTAAATATTGCTGCATTTTTTTTTTCCTTTTCAAACTTACAATAGTCCCCTTTGTTTATATTAGATTTTTGCTTATTTCTGCACAAGTAAAATTTATTGATGCTTTAAAATTATAATAACAATATATGTTTTTGACAGCAGAGTCAGAAAATATAGGTCCCTTTTTGTATACATAGACATTTTTAAAAAATTTATTTATGTATTTTAATTGGAGGATAATTCCTTCACAGTCTTGTGGTGGTTTTTGCCATACTTCAGCATGAATCAGCCACGGGCACACGTGTCTCCCCCTCCCCCTCCCTCCCACCGCTCCTCTCTGGGTTGTCCCAGAGCACCGACTTTTGAGTGCCCTGCTTCATGCATTGAACTTGCACTGGTCATCTGTTAAAATGAGATTATATCATACATGCTCTTTTTAAACTTTTTTCCACATAACTTATCAACATCTGCGTAGCTCGGTTGATTGTTTTCTGTAAACCCTTTTTACTGGCTCCAGTATATTGACCTTGTTTGTTTACTGGCTTCATTATATTGAGCTTGTTTTTAATACAGTAATCAAATGCTAACTAAAGCACCTTTATAGTCTGTAGTATTTTATTGAAGAGTTAGTGAGTCTTTTATTGTCAAAGCACTGAGATAGCTTTCTTTTTAAAAAACATATGTAAGTAATGTTGAACAAATCCATTGGTAATTATTCGGAAACGACAGTCAATTGTTGTGTGTCATTGCAGGCTTACTGCAGTATATTGTATCTAAAGCCACGAATGCAGATCATCTTGCGTGGACAGAAAGTAAAGACCCAGCTAGTTTCGAAGAGTCTTGCCTACATTGAACGTGATATTTATCGACCCAAGTTTTTAGTATCCTTTACTTTGTTACGATGCTGTATATATATCGAGAGAGAGATCAAGTATATTTCCCTTCCCCATTTCTCTTTTTATCCTGACAGATTCTAATCCTGTCCAACTTTGCCTTTAATGCACCTTTGAACTCAATGAAATAGAGAGGATGAATTAAAGGAAGTGAGATGGTGTATTCAGAATTTTCCTTAACATTTAAGACTAATAAAACTGTGAGAATTACTTTTGGATTCAACTGCAGAAATAAAGATCATTATGGAATAATGATGTATCACAGAAATAGACTCATCAAAGCTTATGAAAAAGTTGGATGTCAGTTAAGGGTAAGCTTATATCTGAAAATGTCTGAATCTTTTATAAAAGTTAGGATAGCATGTTACAGGTCAAATGTGAAATAATGTGCTTTTTGCCTAATGATTTTTTTTTTTTGTCTTAAAATATTTATTTACTTGGCTGCACTGTTTCTTAGTTGTGGGGTGTGGGATTTCTTCATTGTGGCATGTAGGATCTTAGTTGTTGTATATGGGATCCAGGTCCCTGAACAGGGATGGAACCCAGGGCCCCTGCATTGAGAATGCGGAGTCTTAGCCGCTGGACCACCGTGGAAGCCCCCTGTCCTTGCCTCATGACTCCTAATGTCTGTTTTTAACAGCATTGGTATGGTGCTTGACCGTAGAGCACTTGTGTATTGTTTTCTCATTTGGTCTTGAATAATCTTACAAAGAGGACAGAGCATTTTCTCTGATTTACAGATGAGGAAATTGGGGCTCTTACGTAGCTTGCCCTAGATCTAAAGATGAGTGTGGCTCTCAGACACAGATGCAGATCTTGTTGCTGCACTAGGATGAGGATCCTGGATTATTTTATGCGAGAATAAAATTGATCAGTTTTAATTCGTTGTTGCTGCAGTAGCCTAAAAAATAGTATCTGATAGGTGATTTACTTTTTTGAAGTTAGTTCCTAAATATGTTAGAATTTTCCTCCTAAACCGCTTTCATTTCTGTAGAGTTCAGTTTAGGACGATGAATATTGCCTACTGTGTCCGTCTGTTTATCTTTTACATGTTTCCGCAGAAGGGTTTTTTGTTTTTTTTTTTTTTTTTGATGTGTGTGTGTTAAGAGTTGAGCACGACTGAGCAACTTTGAGTTTTACTTGGAGCATCAGAATGGGCTTCTTGGAGAAAGTGGTGACTGAGAGGAGACTGTGTTAATTTACTATTTTGGAAAGTCTAACAAGAGTTTTCTAGGCCCAGAAAAGGAGATCTGCAGAGGAAAAGAAAGAGGCTTCTGAGAGAATGGCAACCTTAAGGGAATTATTTGGACCAGATGGGCTTCCCTGGTGGCTTAACTATTAAAGAATCTGCCCAGCAGTGTTGAAGAGTCTCCTGCATTGCAGGAGACCTGGGTTCGATCCCTGGGTTAGAAAGATCCCCTGGTGAAGGGAAAGGCTACCCAATCCAGTATTCTGGCCTGGAGAAATCCATAGACTGTATAAACCATGGGGTCGCAAAGAGGCCGACACTTGACTGAAGGACTTTCACTTTCGCTTTGGACCAGATGGTAATTGTGAATGCAGTAATGGAGGAGGAGGAAGGTAAGGCCAGAAAGAACATGAACTACAAGCAAAGGGTGCTGTGATTTACAACTTGTATGAAATGAGGAGCCACTGATGGCTTTTAGCAGAGTCACATTGTGATTAGGTTTTTATGGTTTTGTCTATAGCTCTATCTATGAAAATTTTCATTTTATAAGTCAATATTTCACTTTTATCATTGCACTTAGACTCAGCTACAATTATGAACAAAATACACATGTTGATTACATATAGATAATCAGAATATGATTCAGATACGTTGAGTTCAATATTTTAGCTAGCAGGTTTAAAAAATAAATTAGGTCAGTTAAATTTAAAGTTTTTATTTCATCACAGTTAGTAATTGAATGCTTAACTTTGGATAAATGACTTTAATTTCTATCTAGCAAACTTATGAAATATTAATGTGCCAAAGCCTTTGCTGCTGCTGCTAAGTCGCTACAGTCGTGTCCAACTCTCTGCGACCCCATAGACAGCAGCCCACCAGGCTCCCCCGTCCCTTGGATTCTCCAGGCAAGAACACTGGAGTGGGTTGCCATTTCCTCCTCCAATGCATGAAAGTGAAAAGTGAAAGTGAAGTCGTTCAGTCGTGTCCAACTCCTAGGGAACCCATGGACTACAGCCCACCAGGCTCTTCCGTCCATGGGATTTTCCAGGCAGGAGTACTGGAGTGGGGTATCATTGCCTTCTCCGAAGCCTTTGCTCTAGGGCCTGGTATAGGAAGGAGTTAGTTATGGTTTCTACCAGCTAAGATACTGCATCCCAGTAGAGAGGATCTTTTTTCCCATTGTATAAAACTGGGAATGATAGTACTTGTCTAAGTGAATGCTTGACAGTGGAAGTGGTTTTGGAGGAAAGCTATTACATTTTTAGGAATTATCTCCCCCAGAAGTAAGTTACACTCCAGATACTGTTATTCAATCTAAATGTCATAAGAATCATGAGATAAAATATGGGAAAATGTTTCATAAAGTTCTTAAATTTTGGTGAAGTAAAGATTGTTTTGAGCATCATGAAGGGTTTCCCTTGTAGCTCAGCTGCTAAAGAATCCATCTGCAATGCGGGAGTATCATATCTAATGTTTAAAATGCCAATTTCATTTTATTTTTCAGGCAAACAACATGGGTGTTGGAGTAGTGGGGATTATAGACTGCTATTTCCTAAAACCAACTCATAATAAACAAGATTTCGATTATACTAATGAATATAGGTATGTTACCTATTAAAATGATTGATGACTGACTTTTAACAATTTATTTTGGAAATACTTCCTTAACTTTTTCTAAGCTGAATTTGTTTCTATTTTGTGGGAGGCTTACTTAGAAAACACATGTAATCATTTTTTACCACCCTAGGAATTATATTCTACTCCATCACAAATAGAAATATATTCTTCTCTGCCTTTACTAGTGAAGTATTTCTGAGATTTATACTAAATAGAGGAAGTTCATGCTTTCTTGGTAACATTTTTTTGTGTATTATAAAATCTAGAAATTTTCATCTTGAATGGGAACTTCAAGAATGTTTAGTCCTCTGTACTTTAGACAGAAATACTCCTATCTTCTTTTTTTTTTCATTTATTACTCTTATCTTCTAAGAATGATTAGAAGCCATAAAATAAATATGATCATTGATTTTACTTGTAAATTTAGGAAGCATCAACAGCTATCCTAGTGAGCATATATTACAAAATAGAGTGCAAACTTGTTATAAATAAAGAACAAATAAAGTGGAAGGAAGGGACTAATAGCAGAATCAGCAAATTATGAAACACATGATAGAGAAAATCAATAAATATATCGTTCAGAGTGCAGTCCTGAGACTACAGCTACCTCTGTTATTTAAACAAAGAAAATACAAGGAGCTGTTAGCCACAGTAGTAGAAGGCGATTGCTCAGAGGGTTAAAAAGGACAGTAGCTTATCTGGAACTGTCAGATGAAAAAATACAACTGTTACCTCTGGGCTGAAAAAGAGTAGACAGTAAAGGAGCTAGGAGAGCGCTCCCAGTCCCGGAAGTCTGAGGTTCAGGTCTCAGCAGAGGTTGTGACCGACAGGGGAACACACTACCCGCCATGGCAGGAAGCTTGCCAGAAGGCCTGGTCACTCTCCGTCTGTAGACATGGCCTGCTTTTGGCAGGGGATGTAGGCGGACTTGGACTGAGCTGTCCCTAGAGGAGACCTGTCTCTGCCCAGGGGGTGCATAGGCTGGAACAGTCTCTGCTGCTGGAGGGAAGAGCGTGGCCTGAGGGCACAGCTGGAGCTCCTCTGGAAGGGCCAGTGCGTTGAAATTCAGAAAGCAATTGGTGGGTTGGTTGGCAACATACTTTCTCAGCAGAGGACCCAAAGTACTAGTATTTTCTGTTTTATTCCTGTTGACCCTGGCTCTGTTCTGTGAACTTCTAAAGATCCTTAGAGATTGCCATGACTCTCAGTGTTCTTACTTAACCTTTTGGAGAGCCCTCCACCCTGCCCTCCCCACCCCCAGTGTTCACATAATTGGTAAATACTAGGTTGCTTATGCTTTCTTTGTGTTTGACAAAAATTTACTCTTTATCATTTTTTTTCTTGAATTGATTTTATAATTTACTTCTTTTTGAGGCTAACAATAACAGCACTAGGAGATAAGCTCAATGATTACTGGAATGAAATGAAAGTGAAAAAACATGCAGAATATCCTCTAAACTTGCCAGTTGAAGATATTCAGTAAGTACATTTAAAAAATAATTGACTTTACTATCAGGATGTGGTATTGGAGGGCATGGCGATTGTACAGTGTTCATAAACTTTGGAATTTAATACATAGTAAGAAATAAATCCCACAACTCAAATCAGCATACTGTAAAATGAATGTATGCACTTATACACAAAAGATTCTCGAAACAGTATTTACCTGTATTATTAGTGTTGATAGTACTTATTTTATTTAAAAATGTTCATCGTGACCCACTAAAGTGACTTCGTGATCCACTAATGGGTTGTATCTCATAGTTTGAAAATCTCTGGTCTTGTGTAATAGGATCAGGAGTCTGAAGCCAGATTTCAGTTTACATTATAGTTCTGCTTAAGTAGCTGTGTGACATTGAATATGTTATTTGACCTAGTTTAAGCTTCCATTTTATGGTTTGTAAAACGGGAACAATAATAGTCTTTACCTCCTAGAGTTGTAAGACTTAAAAGATAACAGTGCTCCTCAGTAAAACACGTAAGCCCTCTGAATGAATAACAACTCTGTGTACTGATGAAAGGATGTCCAAGACAGGTAATGGGAAACAAAAAGGATGCATCTCAGTGTCTTAATTTTTCCATTGTGTGTTTTTTTTTTATTGTTCACATACATATGCATACTTTAATAAGCATAGAAAATTTATACCAGGATTAAAGAAGTAAACAGTAGTAACCTCCTGAAACAAAGGGTTTATATTTATTTTATCAAGTTCTGGATTGTTTGAAGTTTCTATAAAACCGTTTAAATGTATTTTTTTGTTTGTTTGTTTAAATGTATTTTTAAAAGTTACCAGCATTAAGGTGAATTCATTGTATGTTAAAAGAGTCTACATAAACTCTTTGCACGATCATCGTAATTTTTGAATGATAAAAATGTGAAAGCCTTATTTTATAAACTAAAGGAATGCACAAATTTAGGTTGTTCAGAGATATGCTATAGTAGAGGGTAAAATGTAATACAGTTAAAAAATTGCTTAAATTGCAATAACACAACTTGCCTATTTTCTGTACTTGAGTTGTTATTGTGCTAGGAAGTATATTGGATTTGACAGTACAGATGCTAACTTAATATAAATTTCAGAGCAAGTCATTTGTAGTATTTTCTTAGGTTTTTGAGTTTTTGCTATAGAAAAAATTAATAATGTGCTGTTAAACAAGACATTTAAATCACTTGGTGTAAATGAGTCTGTCACTTCAATAGTAGCCAGAATTGTTTTTAAAAACTAATTGTCAAAAAAAAAAAAACCAATTGTCCACCAAAGTAGTTATGTTACGGGATTTTCAGGGACAGAATTAATAAGAGAATTTTATGGGAGAAATGATGTGGCAAGTCCAGTGAAGTACTTAGGTCCGTATTTCCATGTTAGTATTGAATTGTTATTTTGTTACAGGAAACGTCCTGATCAGACATGGGTTCAATGTGATTCCTGTCTAAAGTGGCGAAAATTACCAGATGGGATAGATCAACTTCCAGAAAAATGGTATTGCTCCAATAACCCTGACCCACAGTTCAGGTACCATATAGTTGGTAGTACCCTTTTTTGGAAAGGCAGAAAGTACTGTTCAAGATGTATGAATAGGCGCTGGTGACGTGTTATTCCCATGTGATTTTTCTGACTAGAAATTGTGACGTTCCAGAAGAACCTGAAGATGAAGATGTAGTGCATCCCACTTACGAAAAAACCTACAAGAAGAAGTGAGTGTTGTATGAAAGTATGTGGGAGAATAAAGCCCAGATCATCCACAGTGCTCTGTCTACAGTATCAGTCAATGCGTCTAAGAGACAGCAGGATAGCCACAAAGAGATGACGACTCCAAGATGTGGAGTGTATACCATCAAGTGCTTTTTAAGTTTATGCTGTGGATACCTGCTGGTTATTGCTGTCCTGTCTACAAGATACTTTGCATATGCAGTATAGTTTTGTCTTTTTGGCCTAAACACCAATGAATCCGAAGTGAATACTCCCCTTTTAACAGAATAAGTGAGACGTGTGTCCGTTACCAGTGTGAAGTTGACAACCCATGTTAAAGGCCTGACTCTGTCCTGTGAGGAAGCCCATAAGGATAAATCCCTTTGGCTAGGGACATGGATCAGGAAAATTCCTGCTGGGTGGGATTTGTTGGGTGGAGAGCAATGGGTTGTTCAGCTTAACCAGAGTAAATAATGCAAATGGGCCTAGTGGAGAATAGAGGTGGAGAGAGAAGCTGGGAACAGCAGTGAACCACGGGGAGCATTAGGCTTGCATGCTGCTCATGAAACATCGAGTTCATGAAGGTTTATAGTGCACTATTCTTGACGATAACGTTTGAAGCAAGAGTGGAAGACATTAGGGTATTTCTGAGATAAGAGGGAGAAAGCTCCTCCCTGCCTCGGGCTTAGCACGTATAATGACACAGAAGCAAAATTCAGTGTACCTACCAGTCTTAGTGACTTCACAGTGAAGTGGCAAGTATGTCATTGGAAAACAGTTGAAAAATGAAGTAAATTTAAATTTGTTCATTTTTCTTTTTCTTTTCTCTCTCTCTCTCTTTTTTTTTTTAAGAGACAGGGAAAAGTTCAGGATCAGACAACCGGAAACAGTCCCTCGGGTAATGACGCCTTCCATATTACAGCTGTGTCCTGGATTGGGTGGTGATTAACTTAGTACTCAAGTTTAAACTTAGGAGTTACATAGCAGATTGAAGCAATCTTATTCATTCAGTTCACATTCTCTTCTCTTTTTGTACCTGCTTCTTACCCTCTTTCCCAACCCTGACTTCCTAACCCAACAACTTCACTCAAATGGTTCAGTTTTATTCTCAAGTTGGGCATCTGGGGAAAGGCAGATATTCTTTTAAGAATCTTCTCATTAGGTAGACAGTCAAGGAAAAATTCATAGGAACACTCAGGGGGCTGAGTTCACTCACTAGAATGAACAATCATTCTAGTATTGACTTGGACCAGAGCTACGTTGTTGACCCTCCCTCCCTTTCTCTCTATTTTTTTAATTGAAAGTATAGTTAATTTTGTAATACTAGTTTCAGGTGTGCAGCATGTGATTCAGAATCTTTACAGATAATAAATACTCCAGTAAAAGTTACTGCAGAATGATGGCTGTAATTTCCTGTGCTGTACAATAATATATCCTTATTGCTTGTTTCTTTTACACACAGTTTGCCTCTCTTAATCCCACAGCCCTGTCTTGCTTAATGCTTAATGGTGTTGAGCTTTTATTAGTGTCTAAGTAGGTAGTTGTACTTCTTGTATAGGAAACTGTGGGCTGCTGCATTTGGTATATGTATACTTATCAATACATTGAAATGTTCTCTTATATAAAGGCTGAGGGTTTGAGAGTGAGAACAGAACTAGGAGAAAAAGAATAGTGGGCTTAGGTTTATTAAAGGCAGTGTCTTTGTGACTTTATCTTCAGTTTCTTTGTCTTGGGAAAATGTTTTTATTGTGTATCTGTGTAAGCTCTCTATGTAGTCCAAGGTCAACAAATCTTTCTGTAACAGGCCAGGTGGTATTTTTAGGCTCTGTGGACCACACATACAGTCTCCGTGGCATATTCATTCTTTGCTTTGTTCATGCATTTAAAAATGTGAAGCCAGTCTTGACTCACTTGCAGGCTGGACTTGGCTCTTTATCACTCCCTGGTGTAGTGTACACAGTGCAAGGATTTCTCGTGGTTAGGATAGTTCTCAGTGCCTTCTGAGGGAAGGGGGACAGGGAAGGAGTATTTTGTGTTTGGGACAGGACACATTTTAAAAATCTCTTTAAGATCAGTTTTTTTTTTTCCTTCAACAGATTCATGCCGAACTCCTGTTTCCAAAAACCCCTTTGTCAAGTCAAACCTTTACTCCCGTTAAGGAAAGTGTTCCACGAGGACATCTTTCAGAAGTAGCAAATACTTACTCAACAAGGCTTATAAACCATCATCGAGGTTCACCCCAGTCTGAACCTGAGAATAACAGGTCAGTCGCTATAATGTGTTTTTCCATTTGGGAAATGAGTATGAGACAGCCTTTACTTGACACTTTTATGGCAATAACGCACTTTTAAGAATGGGTAATTTTTACGCTTATTTAAAAAAAAGTCTTACGGATGAGTTGGTTTTTGTTTAATTGCGAAGTCGTGTCCAACTCTTTTGCAACTCCATGGACTATAGCCCGTCAGGCTCCTTCTGCTTGTGGGATTTCTCGGGCAAGGATACTAGAGTGGTTTGCCATTTCCTACACCAGGAATCAGTGTAGGAATCAGAGCGGCAGGAACAGTGACTGGTAGATAACGTTGGGATAATGCTTTTAAAGTTTCGAGAAAGTAATTCCCAGCCTGGAAGTCTGTATAAAAATCAAACCATCAGTGAACTTGAGGTGTGAAAAAAATATTTTCACTGTGTAATATTTCATATTTTTTATGTCATGTGTACCCTTTCTCAAGTTCTTGTTGAAGATTATGCCCCCTCCATATGAGAGAGTAAGCCTAAGGAAAGGGGAATTCTTTCTTGAGAAATGAGGTCTTAACATGTAAGACCCAAATGGCAAATCAATACAATTGTCCCTCCTAAGTGGGACAAAAAGTGGTCAGTTGGTGATAAATTCACAGAAAACTAATCAGATGAAGAAAACGAGGCAATGTTTAATGCAGGGTAAGTTGTCTCCCATGAAAGGCTAGGGCATGCTGGTTTACTTTGTGACCCATGTTTGATCCCTGAATGTTGATGGAATTACGATGGACGGATGGGAATGGCAGTGCCACTCAGTGACCTCTGGGTCACAGAGAGCACCCCTGGGGTGAGTGGTGGCATTCTGTCAGGATGTTAAATGGAAATGCCAGTAGATATCAAATGAAGAAATAAATCGGCAGTATGAGGATGTGGTACTTTGAAGAGGTCTTAATAGTCTTGTTTCCTCATCTGTAAAAGGAAAAAATAATTTCTACTTTATTAAATCATTGAGCAATATTCTGTAAATATATTGTTTAAGAAAATAAATGTGGGCATTTCTTAGAATTTCAAGATGTATTACTTGGATGTCATCTTACTTTTTCCATATCTACATTTTATAATCTTACATTTCATGTATGAAATTTTTTCCAGCCTGAAACGGAGACTCCCTACTCGCTCCTCAATTTTGAATGCAAAGAATCAGAGATTGAGTAATCAAGTATTTGAAAATTCTCATAAAGATGATGATGATGATGATGAAGATGTCATCATCTTAGAAGAAAATAGCACTCCCAAGCCTGCAGGAGATGATGATACTGAAGTGAAATTGCAACAGAGTCCCATGGAGCAAAGTGGTATTGACGTGGAGCCCGTGGGTGATAATGAACCTTGTGACCAGACTGGTTCCACAGGCACCTTAGCATCCCGGTGTGATCAGGGAACTACTACAGCCACCCAGACTGAAGTGCCAAGTTTAGTCGTGAAAAAGGAGGAGACTGTTGAAGATGAGATAGATGTAAGGAATGACACGGCCGCACGGCCAGCCTGTGTGGGAACTGAAGGGAAGACACCTGAGACCCAGGGAGCCTTGGATAAGTCTGCTAGCGATGTTGGTTTCCAGTTAAATGAACTAAGAAATGAACTGCTTCTCGTCATCCAAGAAAGAGAAAATTATAAAAGACAGTGCCACATGTTCACTGACCAAATCAGGGTGTTACAGCAGAGGATACTGGAGATGAATAACAAATACGTGAAGAAGGAAACTTGCCATCAGTCTACTGAAACTGATGCTGTATTTTTACTGGAAAGTATTAATGGTAAACCCGAAAGTCCAGACCACGTGGTATCTCAGTATCGGCAAGCCTTGGAAGAAATTGAAAGACTGAAAAAGCAGTGTAGTGCTTTGCAACATGTAAAGGCTGAATGCAGTCAGTGTTCCAGTAGTGAGAGTAAAAGTGAGGTGGATGAAATGGTTGTGCAGCTTGATGATGTATTTAGACAGCTGGACAAATGCAGTGTTGAGAGGGACCAGTATAAAAGTGAGGTGAGTTATGTCCCTCCGCATAATGAGAGGTGTGGGTGTCCAGGGGCATCCCAACCTTAACTCCCCAGTGGCTAGATTGGAATAAATCACTTCATAATATTTCCATTTATCGACTTCCTACTAGTCCACTGGTTCTCGACTGGGAGTGGTCCTGGTGTGGGCTCTGGAAATGCACAGGGTAGTTGTGCTTCTTTCAATATCTTGAAGGGATGGGCCGTGCTGGAATTGAAGGGATGGGGACCAGTTCTGGTAAATGTGCTGTATGCACAGGACCATGCTGTACCACAAGGGATTGTCCTGCTCATTGGCCCTGAAACAGTCAGTTACTAATATGCTGGGAGCTCTATGTCTGTTATTTAAAAGCCTGAAAATAACCATATGAGGTAGATGACGATGTTTGTTGTTGTTCAGCCACTAAGTCATGTCCAACTCTTTGTGACCCTGTGGACTGCAATATGCCAGGCTTCCCTGTCCATCACCAACTCGTGGAGCTTGCTCAAACTCAGGTCCAGCAAGTCGGTGATGTTATCCAACCATCTCATCCTCTGTCATCCCCTTCTCCTGCCTTCAATCTTTCTCAGCATCAGGGTGTTTTTCAAATGACTCGGTTCTTCGCATCAGGTGGCCAAAGTATTGGCACTTCAGCATCAGTCCTTCCAGTGAATATCCAGGGTTGATTTCCTTTAGGACAGACTGGTTTGATCACCTTGCAGTCCAAGGGACTCTCTAGAGACTTCTCCAACACCACAGTTCAAAAGCATCAGTTCTCCAGCACTCAGCCTTCATTATGGTCCAAGTCTCACATCCATACATGACTACTAGGAAAACCATAGCTCTGACTCTCTGGACCTTTGTTGGCAAAGTGATGTCTCTGCTTTTTAATAGACTATCTAGGTTTGTCATAACTTTCTTGCAAGAAGCATGTTGTGTTTTAATTTCATGGCTGCAGTCACCATCCCTGGTGATTTTGGAGCCCAGGAAAATAAAAACTGTCACTGTTTCCACTTTTTCCCCATCTATTTGCCACGAAGTAATGGGACCACATGCCATAATCTTCTGTTTTTTGAATGATGAATTTTAAACCATCTTTTTCACTCTACTTTTTCACCATCATCAAGAGGCTCTTCAGCTTTCTGCCATTAGGGTGGTTTCATCTGCATATCTGAGGTTAGTGATATTTCTCCCTGCAGTCTTGATTCCAGCTTGAGCTTCATCCAGCCTGGCATTTTGCATGATGTACTCTGCATGTAAGTTAAATAAGCAGGGTGACAATATACACCCTTGACTTCTTTGCCAGTTTTGAACCAGTCTATTGTTGCATGTCTTCTGTTTTTAACTCTTTGCTTCTTGACCTGCATACAGGAGGTAGGTGAGGTAGTCTGTCTGATATTCCCACCTCTTTAAGAATTTTTCACAGTTTGTTGTGATCCACACAGTTAAAGGCTTTAGCACAGTCAGTGAAGGAGAAGTAAATGTTTTTCTGGAATTCTCTTGCTTTTTCTCTGGTCCAGTGGATGTTGGCAGTTTGATCTCTGGTTCCTCTCCCTTTTCTAAATCCAGTTTGTACATATGAAAGTTCTTGATTCACAAACTGTTGAAACCTAGCTTGAAGGATTTTGAGCATTACTTTGCTAGCATGTGAAATGAGTGCAATTGTACAGTAGTTTGAACATTCTTTGGCCTTGCCCTTCTTTGAGATTGGAATGAAAATTAGCCTTTTCCAGTCCTGTGGCCACTGCTGAGTTTTGCAAATTTGCTGGCATATTGAGTACAGCACTTTAACAGCATCATCTTTTTGGATTTAAAATGCCTCAACTGAAATTCTGTCACCGCCACTAGCTTTGTTTGTAGTGATGCTCCTAAGGCCCACTTGACTTCATACTCCAGGATGTCTGACTCTAGGTGAGTGATCATACCATCGTGTTTATCTGGGTCGTGAAGATCTTTTTTGTACAGTTCTGTGTTTTCTTGCCACCTCTTCATAATATCTTCTGCTTCTGTTAGGTCCATATGGTTTCTGTCTTTTATTGTGTCCATCTTTGCTTGAAATATTCCCTTGGTATCTCTTATTTTCTTGAAAAGATTTCTAGTCTTTTCCCATTCTATTGTTTTTCTCTATTTCTTTGCATTGTTCACAGAGGAAGGCTTTCTTAACTCTCCTTGCTGTTCTTTGGAACTCTGCATTCAGATGGGTACATCTTTTCTCTTCTCCTTTGCCTTTAGCTTCTCTTCTTTTCTCAGCTATTTGTAAGGCCTCCTCAGACAGCCATTTTGCTTTTTTGCATTTCTTTTTCTTGGGGATGG
Source organism: Muntiacus reevesi (assembly GCF_963930625.1). Lineage (NCBI taxonomy): Eukaryota > Metazoa > Chordata > Mammalia > Artiodactyla > Cervidae > Muntiacus > Muntiacus reevesi. The sequence continues at coordinate 28,040,393 of NC_089256.1, forward strand.
TTTTCATCACCGCCTCCTGTAGAATGTCACAAACCTCCATCCATAGTTCTTCAGGCACTCTGTCTATCACATCTAATCCCTTGAATCTATTTGTCACTTCCCTCCTTCGTAAGGGATTTGATTTAGGTCATACCTGAATGGTCTAGTGGTTTCCCCTACTTTCTTCAATTTAAGTCTGAATTTGGGAATAAGGAGTTCGTGATTTGAGCCACAATTAGCTTTTGGTCTTGTTTTTGCTGAATGTATAGAGCTTCTCCATCTTTGGCTGCAAATATAATCAGTCTGATATCGGTATTGACCATCTGGTGATGTCCATGTGTAGGGTTGTCTCTTCTGTTGTTGAAAGTGATATTTGCTATGACCAGTACATTCTCTTGGCAAAACTCTTATTAGCCTTTGCCCTGCTTCATTTTATACTCCAAGGTCAAATTTGCCTGTTACTCCAAGTATCTCTCGACTTCCTACTTTTGCATTCTAGTGCCCTATGATGCAAAGGACATCTTTTATGGCGTTAGTTCTAAAAGGTGTTGTAGGTCTTCATTTAAGTGAAACTAAACAAGTGAAACTTTATTTATAGCATGCCGTTTTTGATCTACGTTTTGTTGGTTTTCTTTTTGGAGTGTAAAGTGAAAGTATCAGTTGCTCAGTCGAGTCCGACTCTGCGACCCCATAGACTGTAGCTTGCCAGGCTCCTGTGTCCATAGAATTCTCCAGGCAAGAATACTGGGGCGGGTTTCCATTCTCTTCTCCAGGGGTTCTTTCCAACCTGGGTCTCCTGGATTGCAGGCAGATTCTTTACTGTCTGAGCCACTAGGGTAGTGTCTTAATTTTTTGATGGAGATTTTCATCATGCAGGGTTTTATACATTTCTTAGCTTAAATTTGCACTTTGATAGTAGTATTTTAAAATTTTACAGTTATAAAATTTTTTTGTCAGATTGAATTACTGGAAGTGGAAAAATCACAAATCCGTTCGCAGTGTGAAGAACTGAAAGCTGAAATCGAACAGTTAAAATCTACAAGTGGACAAGTAGGAGCTGATGTATCAACTTCAAGTAACATCGAGGAGTCTGTAAATTTCACTGATGGGGAAAGGTAATATGAGATGAGGCAGTTTGGCTGGGGCTGCAGTTGTGGTTAGCATGATACTTGCTAGTACACATCAAAGGTTGTTCTATCAAAAGAAGTTGCTTGCTGTTGTGATCCCAGCATTATGATAGATACAAAAAGAAGTATATGTCATCATCCTTTCCTTCAGGGAACTAAGTTTAGTGAACCTAAGTGAAATAGGAATTTCAAAGGAATAAATCTCTGATTGGTCAGAGTGGTTAGGAATATTTTTGGGGGAAAGTGAAAATTATCCCAGATGTTAAAGAATGGGCTGAATTAGGCGGTGACTAGAGGATAAGGGTCCATTTCATGAAACTTAGTTTTTCACCTTGATTTCTTTCTGTGCTTGGCACCACTTATTTATGGTTTGCTGTCTCATTTTACTACATGCTTTACTACAGTTTACTACTCGTTTTACTACAATTTTCCCACAATTTTCCCTTAGGAAATCCACAATTACTGAAAATTGCTGTTACAGTTGATTAATAAGGATGAAGTTCTGTGAAAATAAGAAAACATAAATGAATGATTACTCTCAGTAAGGTATTAAATGGACTTGGGATTCTGACAGCATTGGTGGTCTATTGATAGCTTATTATTCAAAAACATTCATTAAGAAAAAAAAAAGGTCGTTAAGGGATAAAACTGTATAACTCTTCCTGCTAATGTAATAAGACTTGGTACCTGAAACATACCATTGTTGGGAAATAGTTTACCATCCTTACCTGACATTTAAGTTTTTGAAGGATTTAATTAAATCTGCTTATGGAAATAGAATGAATAGATTAGTACATATAACTGTGGGGTCAAGGTTTCAGAAAATAAACTCCCAACTGGTGTCTCTGAAGACATTAGCCACAAACATCTGTAGTGCTTGTAAAATGCAGATCCTTGGGCCGAAGTATGGGTTACTGAGTTGGAAACTTTTAAACAGTTTTCCAGATGATTCACTTGCACACTGAACTTTGAGTCATTGATGACCATTTAGATTTGTGCTTTCCAAGACAGTATAGCCATATTTGGCCACTGGTACTTGGAATATAGCTAGTCTGAGTTGAGATGTGCTTTAAGTATAAAATACATGCTGGATTTTGATGCCCTCATACTCAAAAAAAGGAGAAGAAAATGCCTCAATATTTGATTATATGATGAAATGATATTTCATGTGTAACAAATTTATTGCTTCATTTTAGTTTTTCATGTCTTTAACATTGCATGTGGAGCTCACAGTGCTTTTTCTCGGTTCTGTTACATATACTGAAATAGGGTCTTGTGATGTGTCCTGTAGAGAAGGGCAGTTAGCCAGGACAGTCCAGAGACTTAAAGGTTAGGAAGGTCAGACATGGCTGTAGGGTCATGCTGGCCCTTTGTTTTTTGTCTAGAAATTAGGCATCTGATTGAAGATGAGTGGGTAATCTTGGACAGAAAGCAACTGTTATGGGAATGGTGTAAAATTTTATCCAAGATCCAATGGAATCCTAAGATAAGCTCACAAACCAAATGTAAAATCACATTTTTGTGTGTTGTCAACCTAAGATGAGCATCTTGTTCCTTCAGAGATTTCTACCCTAGAAAGATCAGTATCTAAACTAAAGATAGGCTTCTTATATTTGGGAGGGGGCAGAATAGGAACAACTCTAACATTCTCTTGATCCACGTGTTGCACTCAATCTTCAACGAAAGACCACTTGCTGAATAGTTGTAGGTATATCTCTAAAGTCCAGAATGTTGATATTCAGATACCTACATGTATGGAAATCAGGAAGGAATGATAATGATCGTTTAATCTAGAGTTTCCCAGTGTTTATAATGAATTCATAGTATAATTGATAGTGAACTTTATTTAGTATGTGATAGGTTCAGAGAAATCCTGCATTTAAAAAAATCTTGTTTAACATTATTTAACCCAAAGTTTGTTAAGCTTAGTTAACCTCAAATCCATTTATACAACTGTGGATATCTTACAGAACATGGTTTAGGGAACAATTCAGTTTAGTTTCCTCAGAAGGAAGCTGAAATTCAAAGAGCTATGTCTTATTCTTAGACCAGTGTTCTCACTAGTATATCAATACTGTTTTCCAGGTAATAACAAGATTTTCATTTGTAAATAGCATCTTGTTATTTATGTATTTACCAGTCCACATCTTTTCCAATCTCAAATTGAAATTATATTAGTTGGAACCAAACAGAGCCACTAGTTTTATGGAACATTCTGTTTACCAACAGATAAATACTTAGTTGTTAAATTATAAATTATTAAATGAATTATTAAATCCAGTTCTCTTCAAGTTTTGCTTTTCATTTAGCTTGTGTGCCATTCTGCTGAGGTTCCATTTTAATATTTCTCTTAAATTTTAAGCCCTACGTGAATATTAAGCTGTATTATTATAATATTCATCTAATAGGTGTAATGTTTGTATTTTCAGCCTCAAACTTCGATCTCTTCGAGTTAACGTAGGACAGCTCCTGGCCATGATTGTACCTGATCTCGATCTTCAGCAAGTGAATTACGATGTTGATGTAGTTGATGAGATCTTAGGACAAGTTGTAGAACAAATGAGTGAAATCAGTAGTACTTAAAGTGTATTCGAGATAATAAAAAACATTTGTTCAGTCTTCTGGTTGTACAGCTTTCGAAATGTAAACAGTTTTGTTATAGATATGATAGGTAACAGACTGAAGAACCATAATCTTTGCTGTATTCTATGCATCAAGTGTGGACACAAATACTGTGGACACATTATCACACCTTTTGAAATGCCTGTGAATCATTAATATTGAGAAAGCTACACAGCTAACTCATGATTCTGCTTTGAAATGTAAATACTTAATAACTAAGTCTGCACATATTTTTTTATCACCCTAAAGGACTCAAGTGTTTTTCACCAAGAGGTTTTCAGGTTGCCCCTAACCTTTGTGCAATCTTTTCTGGTTACCTAAAGTGTATTTTTCTCTGACTTGAAGGCTGTGCCATAATATGAATGGAAATGTTCCTTTGGTTTTCTTACAGAAAAGTTTAAAACAGGGTTTTTAAAAATGGAATAACAGTCCTGATAAGTTTTAAGTGAATTGAGCATTAATGTTTCTTTTTTATAAATTCCTATTTCCTGAAATATTTTATTCATGAAAAGAAAGTAAAGCAGAAACTCCATTTTTGCCAGGATTTTTTTTGTGTGGAGATTGCCAATCATGATCAAACGCAAAGTGTTTTTTACAGAAAAAAGTAATGATTTTTAGTATAAAAGTATCAAAAATATTAAATGTCCCACATTTACCTTGAAGCCCATTTTTGGCTGCTTTAGTTCGCATGGAGTGGGCACAATGATTGTTTAATATTTCTTTTTGTGAAATTTCTTGTACAGCCTTTTGTAGAATTACTACAGGTTAATATGAGTTGAGGAAGACAATCTTTCTCCAGCACTACTGCATACTTTTTATTATATTACAAACCTAAGTGTTTTGTGTCCTGGAGTTAAGCAACAGACAACCTAGGATTATAGTATTACATGCCCTAAAAATTATGCTTTATTGGTCCCATGTTTTGTGCAATTATAAAGAGATGGCTTTCTGTTAAGTGTAACTGTATATAATTAAGAATCATATTTTCCACAACTAAAATGTGCATTATTTTTTTCAAAGTTTTATCATTGCTATTTATTTTTACTTTTGTTTCTGAACATTGAATACATGTTCCTTTTATATGCTTAATTACATGTCTATCATGTACAATGTTAAATTTTTACTGTACATTAACTTCTAGAAAAAGCAAATAAGTGAAATTTTATTTGCTTGATAAGGTAATTGAAAGTGTATTTTTGGTATGAAGCTGGTTTTCTGTCACAATTCTATCTGCTCAGATTTTAAAAATCTTGTAATAAGATAAAAATATATATGATGGCTAACATTTCAGATATTACTTTTGAGGAATTCTATATTCAAGTTATATTTTGAAAACTAAGATTGTGTCTGTTAAGACCCTCAAGTTGAGCTCATTATATTTATTAGAAGTTACATTTAGAAGACTAATACTGTTTGTTTCCATTAAGACTCTTTTAAGACTGGGCTCACCTTGAGAGTGTGTATGTGCATTTTACACTGAAAAAGAAACTTTCTTTGTATAAATCATTTAAAGAAACCTTGTCTAAATGAGAGCAGCTGTGTATAGCATGTCTAAGTTTGTGAATATTTATGTAGCACTTATTTCTGGAATTTGCAATTTTCCCCTTTTGGTCAGCTATATTCTTGCAAAAATCCATATTATATGGCTGTTAACTGGCTTAATGGGAAAATTAACCATAGAATTAGTAAGAGAAACTTGCTTGCTAAGTTGATTCTTTGAAAATATTTAACCTAATATTCACTCTTTAAGAAAATATTGCCAAGATAAGACTGAAAATGTGGCTAGCAAATTTAAGAGAAGAACAACATGAACCCACATCGCATATATTGAGGTACCTCTGCCTCTTTTTTTTTTTTGTTAAATTTGTTAAAAGGCTAGTGTGGGAGGAGTGTGTTGCTTAAACCAGTTGTTTAAAGCTTTAAAACAAAAACAGTATGAGGACGTAAACTAGAATTGTCCACAGTCCCTACAAACAGGACCTCAGCAAAGACTACAAACTCAGTAAAAGCTAAATGTTCACACAGCAAGGCCAGTGTGGCATATCGATGTTTCCTTTATTTGGCCTCAATTCCTAATGTGGGCAGGTGGCGCTGGTGACTGCCCACGGTCTCAGACAGTTGACTTGTGGTATCACATGACCCGTTAGGTCATTATTTGACATGGAGCAATAATCAAAGATGATACGTCCTGGTGGTTCTCACCACTGACTGCATTTTATAATCACTTGTGGAGTTCTTAGAAATCCCAATGTGAGGATGCTCCCCATACTATAAGAGTTTTGAGGGTTGAACCAATTGTCAGGCTTTTTTTTAAGGCCTCCCAGTATACCATCAGAGCCAAGAGCCATTGATATATACCCTCTAGTGATGAGTGTTTGTAAGTGTTGAAGTCAGATGGTTCCTGAAACCAACCCAGAATCTGCATGGCCACTTTCTCACTGGGGTACGAGGTCAGGGAAAGGGAAGCAGAGCTGGTGCCCAAGTTAGAAATGTAAATAACAACAGAATGGTATAATGTGAAAAGACTTCCCCACTGCCTCCCTGAAGGTGACCAGTATTCTTTGTTTGTCCTTCCAGAAAATGTTAGCTGCATACATATACACATTCATATATATGCATTCAGTTTCTATTAAATTTTATATCTTTATATTTGATTATATATTTGTATCAAATCTATATAGGTATTAAACCATGTAATTGGTAACATTTCCATATTACTCTTTGAACAGCATTTTAAAATGACATGAATATGCTCCCAGTGCTCCTTTATTTCTTTCTGGAAAAAACACTACTGTGAAATTAATACCCACCACACATACTTTTTCAAGAATATCCAATATGTAAATTCCTTGTAGTGAATACTGATTGATCAAAGGGTATATGTTAATTTTAATAAATGTTGCCATCCAGAAATCGTTGTACTTAAACTCCTATGAAAAATAAATGTACGAGTGTGTTTTTTCCTATCTCCATCAAACTTACTAATACGTGGGAAAATGGCAGCTTGCTATTCTTTGTCCCAGGTTGAACATGTTTTCATGTTTTATTGGCCACTTTAATTACTTTTTCTCTGTTCCCCATCATAACTCTGCCACCTCTTTTGGATTCTTCGATTTTTTGTTTGTTTTTTCCCAATTATTTTTATTAGTTGGAGGCTAATTACAATATTATAGTGGTTTTTGCCATACATTGACATGAATCAGCCATGGATTTACATGTGTTCCCCATCCTCAACCCCCCTCCCATCTCCCTCCCCGTCCCATCCCTCTGGGTCATCCCAGTGCACCAACCCCAAGCACTTGTCTCATGCATCCAACCTGGACTGGCGATCTGTTTCACACTTGATAATATGCATGTTTCGATGCTGTTCTCTCAGATCATCCCACCCTTGCCTTCTCCCATAGAGTCCAAAAGTCTGTTCTAAACATCTGTGTCTCTTTTTCTGTCTTGCATATAGGGTTATCGTTACCATCTTTCTAAATTCCATATATATGCGTTAGTATACTGTATTGGTGTTTTTCTTTCTGGCTTACTTCACTCTGTATAATGGGCTCCAGTTTCATCCACCTCATTAGAACTGATTCAAATAAATTCTTTTTAATGGCTGAGTAATATTCCATTGTGTATATGTACCACAGCTTCCTTATCCATTCGTCTGCTGATGGGCATCTAGGTTGCTTCCATGTCCTGGCTGTTATAAACAGTGCTGCGATGAACATTGGGGTACATGTGTCTCTCAGTTCTGGTTTCCTCGGTGTATATGCCCAGCAGTGGGATTGCTGGGTCACATGGCAGTTCTATTTCCAGTTTTTTAAGGAATCTCCACACTGTTCTCCATAGTGGCTGTACTAGTTTGCATTCCCACCAACAGTGTAAGAGGGTTCCCTTTTCTCCACACCCTCTCCAGCATTTATTACTTGTAGACTTTTGGATAGCAGCCATTCTGACTGGCGTGTAATGGCACCTCATCGATCTATTGTTTTAAAGAAGCTGAGTGCCTGTTAATGTGGCCACAAACGGCTCCAAGCTTTCAGAAAACCTGCTGTTGGTGAAATCTTACTTTGCACGGTGTCTCATAGATTCATTGGGATGGAGGGAGAGTCTCACTGGAGTCAAGTTTTTCTGGCTTTATGGGTGCTGACCCCCGTTTAGTCAAAAAATCCACATAATTTTGATCCCCCCCAAAGTTAATAATAACTTGACCAGAAGACTTACTGATGAATAGTCAAGTAGCATATATTATGTTATATGTATCATTTACTGTATTCTTAAAGTAAGCTAGAAAAAGAGTCATAAGGAAAATGTTTAAAGTACTGTACTACCAAAACTTGTCATTTGTTTACAAAAAGATGGACCATCTCAGTGTGTATGTCAGTGTTGTCTTGTGTGATAGATACTGAAAATGAGAAGGTAATGTAAAGAATTCATATTTATTTACAGGTGTAATGATTCATGCACCAATAATAAAGAAGCAATAATATGATTGCTTTATGGCAGCCTAGTATAACAAATACAATTGCTTCATGGTAGCCTATTCTGTACACTAATTATTATCAAATTTTTATGGTATATAGTTTTATACTCATGGCATACAGTATTATAGTCATATTCTTAATACAGTATTGGAAATGTTGCATGTTTTTTTAAACTTAACTGTAATGATAAGCCGTTTTTCCAGTTAGAAACATACTGTATGGTAATATAATTCTTTGAGAGCAAAGTTATAAAATAGGAAACAGCACATTAATTTTATATTTTCACTCTATAGTATCTATGTATATTTTATACTTTTATGACATACCTAAATTTTCATTATATCATGCACTGTTACATATGAATTCTGAAGTATAAATGATTTACAACATGTTAATTTCAGGAGTACAGCACAGTGATTCAGTTATATATGTGTATTTTTAGATTCTTTTCTTTTACAGGTTATTACAAAATATTGAGTATAGTTCCCTGTGCTATACAGTAGCTCTTTTTTGGTTATCTGTTTTACATATAGTAATGTGTATATATTGTTGCCAACCAACTATTTCAGCCCTCTCCTCCAACTGTTTCTCAAATTTTTAGATATTTCTAGGTCATGCAGCTCAACTGTATTTTTAAGTTGTAATCTCCCCCCCAAATTTCCAATATATTGAAAAAAATTCACATATAAGTGAACCCAGGCAGTTCAAGCCTGTGTTCAAGGGTCAACAGTATTTGTCTTTTGGACATTGGTCATAGCTCACAAAGAATGCCACTGATACCCTTCCACTTGGCATAGAGGAAAACACGTACGTACTGTTTTCCAGGATTAATTTTGTGATCACAAAGTTAATTTACATATACTGGCCTCGGGAGAAATTCAAGACCAGAGAAGACAGTCCTGGTAAATTCAAGCCAAACCATTATAATTTGTGAATCACAAGTTAAATTTCCCGCACAAGCATTCTTCTAAGAATGGGCTGAGTAAATTCGATTGCCTATTTCAAACAGATAAAACAAGTTGAAGGTTCAGTGTTAATTTCTTGCAAAGCAGTCAGGACTCAATATTATGGTAACAATACATAGACTCAAAAGAAGTTTCTACCCCAGCCTGGCTAATCCTTAGGTCGAGTGTCTTTAATAGGTAGGTATTCTCCAGAACTCAGCTGTATCCTCATAACAGTGTAATGGTGCTTTATATCCACAAAGTATTGAGTACCTGAGTCAACAGTCTTACCTATGGGTTTCCTGTTAAATACTGTTGAAAATCTTGGCCTGTGTTTTGAACTGTGTGGCCAGTTTTCAAAGTTTGTGCTGTGATCTGAACCAGAACTGACTGGAAGTAAATTTGGGCTTTTTGTTTTCTTTTTCTGAATAGACAGTTGTCCCATGTTTTTGCGAGTCCTTTGGTGCAGTGTCTCCCTGTGCAGACAGCTGAGACACGACAGGGTGCTCTTCCCAGCTTGCTGTGTGACTTTACATTACGTAAACTAATATGATAATAGTATTCACTGTAATCACTTTAACCAGTCATTTCTCATTTTCTGTTAATTTTCTGTGTTCTTAAATTATTTTTTTCAGTATCAGATATTTTAAGCTCTCTAATGGAAATTTTTGGGTTTTTCTGGGGGGGCGGTCATGCTGGGTGACTTATGGGATCTTGGTTTCCTGACCAGAAATGGAACCAGGGCCTTCAGCAGTAGAAGCACAGGGTCCTAACCACTGGACCACCAGGGAATTCCCTCTGTAATGGGAATTTTCAAATGTATACAAAAGTACGGGAACTGTTCATTGCAGCACTGTTTACAATAGCAAGGACATGGAAGTGACCTAATTGTCCATCAACAGAAGAAGGGATAAAGAAGATGTGGTCCATAAATGCAATGGAATATTACTTAGCCATAAAGAGAATGAAATAACGCCACATGGAGCAACGTGGTTGGGAGTTAGAGAGTGTCATTGTGAACTGTGAGAAAGACAAATATATGATTGCTTATGTGTAGAACCTGAGAAAAGGATACAAATGAACTTATCTGCAAAACAAATAGATATATAGATGTGGAAAACAAATTTATGGTTACCGGCGGATAAAAGGAAAGAGGGTAGGGTCAATTGGGAGATTGGGGTTGATGTATACACACCACTAAAGGTAAAATAGATAACCAACAAGGACCTACAGTGTAGCACGGGGAACTTCTCAGTGCTCTGTGACAGCCTGTATAGGAAACACGGATTTATCTATCACACTCACTCTACTGTACACCCGGAACAGACAGCATTGTAAATCAACTCTACTCCAATAAGAAGAAGAAAAGTCAGAAACTGAACTCTGTGTACCCATCACTTCCACAGTTTCCAACTCATGGTCAGTCTTGTTTTAGCTATATTCCCATTAACTTATCCCCCTGGTAATACTTTTTGTGAGGTTGTAAATATTGACTCATTTTTAATTGTGGAAATATATACCATTTTAAAGTGTATGATTCAGTGGCATGAAGTACATTAATATCATTGGGCAACTACCTCCACCATCCATTTCCAGAACTTTTTCATCATCTCAAATAAACTCTGTATCCTATAAACAATAACTCCCCATTCCCATCTGTCCCCTGGTAGCCTCTACTTTCTGTCTCTACGAATTTGCTTATTCTAGATACCTCATCTAAGTGGAATCATAACATATTTGTTCTTTTGGGTCTGGCTTATTTTACTTTGCATAACATTTTTAAGGTTCATCTATATTGTTGCAAATACCAGTTTCATTTCCTTTTAGGGCTGAGTGATACCCCATTTTATGTATGTACCATATTTTGTTTATCCATTCATCCATCCATGGATGTTTAAGTTGGTTCCACTTTTTGCTATTAATAATCCTGCTATGAACACTATTGTATAAATACCTATTTGTGTCTTCGTTTTTAATTCTTTGGGGTACATACCTAGGAGTGGAATTTTCCTTCCCCCCCCCCCCCAATCTGTGCTTTTCAAACAATTAGATTATCTACAGCACATATTAGTCATTCCCACTCCAAGTTCTCTAAATCCTAGCCATAACTCAAGAGAACATCTAAAAACTACATTGTCCTAGCTTCCTGTAGACTTAAGGAGCATCCAGTCATATTCATCAACATGAGACATCATTTGTAGACAACTTGTATACCTTTCATAAAACTGGCTAAAAGCGTTTGACTAGCATTTATATAAGACAACTCTTTTTCCTAAAAATGCCAGAAAATAAAAATTTTTTAAAAAGTCAGCAAGAGTTGGTTCCTCAAATAAACCCATATTTCCTTTCATCAAGGCTTTGCATCACAGGGTATTTGTTTCCTTGCCTTCCAGGAAACTCACAGGTAAAATGTCACATTTGGAAAATTAACCCATTTCAAAAGGCCTTGCTACATCCATTTCTGCCTTCTGGTTGACAACCTCACTTTAAAATGTTAAGTTCTATTTTTAGGAATTACTTATAAGCACATCTGTTAATTGAGGTATACTGTAAGCAATTCAGGTATTGAACAATCACATAGTTTTGAGTTCTCCAAAATGATCTAGAGACTATATAAATATATCAAAAATACATAAAAAACCAAAATCCCAATTTTTGTTTGCCAAAGGAGCAAGAGACCTGATTGAATTCAGGGCCAAGACATCCAGAGAGACAAGAGGGGAAGGGTGGGGAGTGGGAGAGTCAGCTGGGGGAGGCTGACAAGCTGTCTTCTGCAAGGTTGCACCGGGTAGGACTTGCTTTACAAAACCCCTTGGCTTTGAAGGCCCAGAAACCTGCTGTCAGTCAGCACAAGGAGATTGTCTATTTATCTGGACCAATCTCATCTCAACCAAGCTCCCAGACTAATGTATGGAATCAGGATTCCAGTTAATTTAGAAGGACAATTGAAATGCCCTGAAGAGGGCATGGCAACCCACTCCAGTATTCTCGCCTGGAGAATCGCATGGACAGAAGATCCTGGTGGGCTATAGTCCTTGGGGTCACAAAGAGTCAGACACAGCTGAAGCGACTGAGCACACATGCTTGCACATGAAACACACATGTCCATATAACCTGCTCATTCATGTCCAGAGACTTCTGGGTCATGGATCCACCCATCCTTTCCCACGACCAGGTCCCGCTGCTGCTGTGTGTCTCTCTTGTCAACAGTGAATTTCTTTACCTTCAATTCTCATTTCCCAGAGCTGCTCATTCCAAAACTCTTGTCACTTGAAACCCACTTTAAATGTCTCCTCTTCAAACTTTCTTTGAGTCTTCAAACCTAAAGTTCACATTCAGGACTGTAAAAGCGCACTGTTCCTTTCATGTTCCTTTTCACTATTTTGTTGCTGTTGTTCATTTGCTAAGTCATGTCTGACTCTGTAACTCCATGGACTGCTGCCTGCCAGGCTTCCCTGTACTTCATTATCTCCCAGAGTTTGCTCAGACTCATGTCCATTGATGCTATCCAACCATTTCATCCTCTGTCACCCCCTTCTTTTGCCATCAATCTTTTCCAGCATCAGGGTCTTTTCCAATAAATCAGCTCTGTGCAGCAAGTGGTCAAAGTACTGAAACTTCAGTTTCAGCATCAGTCTTTCCAATGAATAGTCAGGGTTGATTTCCTTTAGGATTGTCTGGCTTGATCTCCTTGCTGTCCAAGGGACTGTCAAGAGTCTTCTCCAATACCACAGTTCAAAAGCATCAAGTCTTCGGTGCTCAGCCTTCTTCATTGTCCAGCTCTCACATCCGTACAAGACTACTGGAAAAACCATATCTTTGACTGTGGACATTTGCTGGCAAAATGATGTCTCTGCTTTTAAATATGCTGTCTAGGTTGGTCATAGCTTTTCTTCCAAGGAGCAAGCGTCTTTTAATCATGCCTGCAGTCACTGTCCACAGTGATCTTGGAGACCAAGAAAATAAAATCTGTCACTGATTCCACTTTTCCCCCATCTATTTGCCATGACATGATGGGACCAGATGCCATAATTTTTGTTTTTTGAATGTTGAATTTTAAGCCAGCTTTTCCACTCTCCTCTTTCACCCTCATCAAGAGACTCATTAGTTCCTCCTGTCTTTCTGCTGTTTGAGTGGTATCATCTGCACATCTGAGGTTGCTGGTATTTCTCCCAGCAATCTTGATTCCACCTTGTGATTCCTCCAGCCTGGCATTTCACATGATGTACTCTGCATATAAGTTAAATAAGCAGGGTGGCAATACACAACTTGACTTACTCCTTTTCACTTTATTTTTTAATCATAATTATTTGGATACACAACAGGAGGCCTGAAGACCATTTCTGTGGTTTATTTATTTTGAAACACTAGTGGCCAAAACAGGTTACAGCTGTCAAATATTCGCTGCACTAGTGAAAGTCGTGGTAGTCTTGGGTGAGTCTCAGAGTTACAGTGTTCCCACCTGTCCTACAGGAGGGCCCTCCTTTTTCTTTTGCCAGACTGCAAATTCTCCTGAGGGTAAATCTGTTTTTGAACTGTGGTGTTGGAGAAGACTCTTGAGAGACTCGGACTGCAAGGTGATCCAAGGAATCCATCCTAAAGGAAATCAGTCCTGAATATTCATTGGAAGGACTGATGCTGAAGCTTAAACTCCAAAACGTTGGCCACCTGATGCGAAGAACTGACTCATTGGAAAAGACCCTGATGCTGGGAAAGATTGAGGGCGGGAGAAGGGGACGACAGAGGATGAGATGGTTGGATGGCATCACCGACTCAATGGACATAAGTTTGAGTAAGCTCCGGGAGTTGTTGATGGACAGGGAAGCCTGGCGGTGCTGCTGTCCCTAGGGTCGCAAAGAGTCGGACAGGACTGAGCGACTGAACTGAAGTCTGCGTCAGCTTCGCTCTCCACTGTGTATCCAGGTCCAGCATAGAGTCCAGCACATGGCAGATGCTCAGTAAATGTTTGCTAAAAGAATAAATTAACAAGGGAAGAAGTGATCGGACTCCTTCATTCTTCCACCGATGCGTCGGTCCGCAGGGAAATAAAAAACCGGTGGGAGCCAGTCCAGTGTCCGAGGGCGCTGGTCACGCCTCCGCGGCGGGGCGGGGCCTCTGTGGAGACCCGCCCACGAGGCGGACAGTTTCGCGATCCCCGCCCACGAGGAGGCGGGGCCTGCAGCGCGCGGGAAGCGGCGCGCGCGCGGCGGCGGGAGCTGGCGGCCCAGCGGCCTGAGCGCGTCCCTGCAGGTACTGCTTCTCCCGCGCGGACTCTCGCATCCGCGCGCTTTCCCGGCCGGGCCTGGGTGAGGGGTGAGGGGCCGGTTGGGGGTGGCGAGCGGCCCTCTCCGAGGGCCAGCCGCGAGGACCCGGGAGATCTTCAGAGAAGCGCGCGTGTGCGCGGCAGGCCCCGGGCCCGGCCTCAGTGTCCCCGGAGGCCTCCTCTCAGCCAGGTCCCAGTCAAGTTCGGTTCCGGCTGCCTCCTCGTCCCCGGCCTCGGTCGGCTTGCCGAGCAGCCCTTCCCCCGCGGCCCTGGCCTTCCCCCACCCCCGGTAGCCGTCTCCGCGCGGCGCCCACCCCCAGACCCCCGGACTCGCCACCCCCCTGGCCTGGCCCGGCCCGGCCCGGGCCTTGCTTTCCCCTCCCTGGGTGTCCGTCCCTCGTTGCGTTTCCGGACGTACTCGGAGAATAAACTGAAAACAGCCGCGGACTCCGCGAACCATTTGAGGTGGAACTGCGAGGGTTGCGTCAGAGGGCCGCACTGACATCCTCTCCCAAGGCACCGTCTTTAATGGTCGGCAGGGCTCCTGGCTGAGGCTTCAGCGTTCAGTGCCTGGTCCCCGGCTCGCAGATTCACCTCATCACCAACCATTTGCAGCTCTCTCTCCTCAGTCTTTGGAGAACCAACGCCCGCCACCTACCACCCACCCCGCCCCTGAGGAACTGTGTTTCGCTCCCTGAAGACTCTGGAGGATGAAAGTCATCACTTGCGAGATCGCCTGGCACAACAAGGAGCCGGTGTACAGCCTGGACTTCCAGTATGGAGCCGCCGGGAGGATTCACCGGCTGGCCTCCGCGGGGGTGGACACGGCTGTCAGGGTAAGCGGGGCATGGGGAGTGGGAAGGGCCTAGGAAGCAACGTTGAAGCGGCATTCTCCACTCTTGTGTTTTTATAACGACTGTTAAACTCAGGGCTTCCCAAGTGGCCGGCTTGGCGGTAAAGAATCTGCCAATGCGGAGACACAGGTTCGATCCCTGAGTCGGGAAGATCCCTCTGGAGGAGGAAATGGCAGCCCACTGCAGTATTTTTTAACCTGGGAAATCCCATGGACACAGGAGCCTGGTGGGCTATACAGTCCAGGGGGTTGCCAAGAGTCGGACAGGACTGAGCATGCGCACTGCAGGCAATCATCACAAATTATTGTACTAATTAAGTTACCTAGCCCAGGGGCTTCCCAAGTGGCACTAGCGGTAAAGAATCCACCTGACAGAAGCAGGAGATGCCGGTTGGATCCCTGGGTGGGGAAGATCCCTTGGAAGAGGAAATGGCACATCCACTCTAGTCTTCTTGCCTGGAGAATCCCATGGACAGAGGAACCTGGTGGACTACAGCCCATCGGGTCGCAAATAGTCGGACACAGCTGAGCCACAAAGTGTATGTATATGTGTATCTAGCTGAGGCAGATAATTTGTCAGGGCCTTGAGTCAACAATGAAGGCAAAAGAGCAACTTTCTTCCTACGGTCCTGTTACCTAGACTGATGTCACTGGATGTGGTGATGTTATTATTTCAGAACCCTGAGCCAGTTTCCTCTAGGGGAAGAGTCTGCACAAGAAAGAGGTGGGAGGCAGTGGCACTGGTGGTTTATGTTTCAGATAGGGGTTACTTCCTCTTACATTTCAAAAGAGAAACTAAATTTTCTTTCTGAAAATCAGTGCAGGGTTGTTTTAATAGGTGCAGTATGAAGCCTGCTCACTACATGTTTCTCTGAATGCGTGTTTTTGTATCAACAGATCTGGAAGGTAGAGAAAGGACCAGATGGAAAGGCCATTGTTGAATTTTTGTCCAATCTTGCTCGCCATACCAAAGCGGTCAATGTCGTACGTTTTTCTCCAAATGGGGAAATTTTAGCATCAGGAGGGGATGGTGAGTATTTTACTTCAAGTCTTCAGAAATCAGATAAACACATGTCTCAGTCAATACTGAGATTTGAGCTAGATATACTTTCTCATTTCAGAGGTGGCTTGACCCTTTAAATCTGTCATTTAGGTAGTTCAGTAAAATGATGTTATGGGGAGTGTGAACAGATGGAAGACAGCAAGCTTAAACTGAGAAGAGCTGTTTGAAAATTATCCCTTTCCCATTCGCTCCCTCTGGGCTGGTTGGAGACAGGTAGATCAGTGCTTACCATTCTAAGTCCCAAGGGAACTGACCTGACCTTGTTAGGCTTGTTGGCTTAGTATCTGTAAGTGATCATAGTCTGTTCCATGTCTCTGTGTAATTAATGAATTAATTGGCCTGGGGAGTGTTGTTGAAATGGCCCTCTGTTTGTTTGGTGGGCACAAATAGATTCGTATTTTCTACTTGTGTTTAAACAGCATAAAGCTATACAGAAAAAGTAAATCTTTTTATCATGCTCTTAAAACCAGAATAGTCTAGAAGTGAGAATAAAAAGAAAGTAGAAATCTCAGATGTTGTTGGCAGAAGGAGGAAAAGAGACCTGGTGGAACTGAGTGCCCTTGATGCCCAGTGTGTGGTCCAGGGAGAGATGGGAGATGGGAGCTGCCTGGGGGTGGGGGAGAGGCTGGGCAGCTGGCAAGGCAGCACGGGTCCAGAACACATGTGTCCATATAGCCAGCTCCTTCAGTCTTCTCCTGACACATACATGAGAGTGTCTTCCCAGGTCACTAGCGCTAGAGATCCTGCCTGCCAATGCAGGAGACTTAAGAGACGCGGGTTCAATCCCTGGGTTAGGAACATCCCCTGAAGGGCATGGCAACCCACTCCAGTATTCTTGCCTGGAGAATCCCATGGACATAGGACAAGTCCATAGGGTCGCAGAGTCAGGCACGACTAAAGCAACTTATCATACACACGCATATATGGGCTTACCATGTGCCAGGCATCATGTGGTATGTGCTTTATGCATCTACCTCATTTAATCCTCACCGTGGCCTATGTGCTCATGTGTGCTTAGTTGCCCAGTCGTGTCCAACTCTTTGTGACCCCCCAGACTGTAGCCTGCCTGGTGAGGGGACCGAGGCATCTAGACAGTAAGTGACTCTGTAGGCTGCACGGCGGGGAATGACTTGCCAACGCCTGTGTTGGTGCCTCTGTTGTTTTTTCTCCCCTGTCAGGTTATGCCTGTGTATTTGTTAATAGAGTGGCTTTGCAGTCATGTTTTGCTGGCCCGGGGACCCTTCTGTTTAAGATGACCTTGTATAACTCTGATCTGGTATGAGTTTGATTTTGGAGTTTTTGTTCGGAAGGGAAACTTGCTGTTTCTGCCCAAATTCTTAGAGGTAAATCCTCATGGCCATAGTGTCTGTAGATGTTGTTTAATGTCCTAAAAATCCAGAAGTGAAAAGCCGTGCAGGAAAGCATGACCTGCATTTAATCGACTCACTCTGCAGATGCTGTCATTCTGCTCTGGAAGGTGAATGATAACAAGGAGCCAGAACAGGTTGCCTTTCAGGACGAGGATGAGGCTCAGCTGAACAAGGAGAACTGGACTGTTGTAAAAACTCTGAGGTAACCTTGAGAGGGACCTGCGAAGGTGTTAGCTTTAGGACCTACCTGAATGCATTCATCTGATAGGCATTTAGACTTTCGTATCTCACTTAAAACTTTTTCTTATGCAAGACAGTAATGCAGGTATAGTTTAAATCAGCGGCTCCCCAACCTTTTTGGTACCAGGGATGGATTTCGTGGAAGACAGTTTTTCCACAGACTGGGGGTGGGGGTGATTTCGGGCTGATTCAAGTGCATTACATTTATTGTGCACTTTGTTATTATTATTACACTATAATATATAATGGAATAATTATACAGTTGTCACTTGCTGCTCAGTGATAGAGTTTGCATATGCGTCTGCAGGCAGTTGATTCATCATGGTCTCACATGGTCATCCTGCCCGCTGATGATAATCTGTGTTCATAGCCCCTCCCCAGTGCTCACATCATGGCCTGAGCTCCACGTCAGATCTTCAGGCATTAAATTCTTACAAGGAGTCCGCCACCTGGGTCCCTCACAAGCACCGTTCACCGCGGGTTCTCGGCCCTGTGACGATCCAGAGCCACTGCTGACCTGAGAGGGGGCGGAGCTCAGGCGGTTATGCGATCGCCAGGGAGTGACTGTAAATACACACGAAGCTTCACACACCTCCTGCCGTCCAGACCAGTTCCTAACAGGCCATGGACTGGTAGCAGTCACTTAAAAGTTTTAAGTGAGATATGAAAGTCTAAATGCCTAGACTGGTAGCAGTCCATGGCCTGGGGGTTGGGGACCCCTGGCTTAAAAAGATAAAAATATGGATTAAAATGGATTTTTCATTAAAAGCCATTAAAATAGATTTTCCTAGTTTCTCTTATAAAATTTTTTTAGTAAACTTGAATCAATTTTAAAGATATAAATATCCTTGAAGGTAGTGGTTTATAGCTACAGCTAATATAGCTATATAGCTAATGTAGCTCTAGTGGGAATTCTACAATCTCATTGCGTGGGCCCTGAGTTTGCCTTTAAATTTTTGACATTTGTTTTTTTTTCTCTCCACAAGACAAGAATTGCCTTTTATTTTCTTTTTCTTCTTTGGATTCTAGGGGCCACTTAGAAGACGTGTATGATATTTGCTGGGCAACTGACGGGAATTTAATGGCTTCTGCCTCTGTGGACAACACAGCCATAATGTGGGACGTTAGTAAAGGTAGCTGATGTGTTTTTGCTATTGTTGGGGGAGAAGTGCAAGTGTTAGTTGTTCAGTCATGTCCGATTCTCTGCGACCCCATGTACTGTGCCCCGCCAGGCTCCTCTGCCCATAGGATTTCCCAGGCAAGAGTACTGAAGTGGGTTGCCATTTCCTCCTCCAGGGGATCTTCCCCGACCTTGGGTTAGAACCATGTCTTCTGCGTTGCAGGCAGGGTCTTTGCTGTCTGAGCCACCATGAAAGCCCATTATTAGGGGAGCGACATTCCAAGTGTCTGAAAAGCCAAACCATGAAATGCTTCAGAAGAGTTTCTTTTGCGGACTGAAACAGAAGTTTAGCTCGACAGCTTAGGAATTATCCCCGTATGCCAGGGATGCAGTTGGAATGTATGAGGTTTAGCAGTGGTGTTATGAGTCATTAGTTGCCGATGCCAAAGCAAGGTAGACGCCACACGCCTAGGGGTGCAGACATGACGGGGCAGGGAGTGGGGAGGGACAGGGCTGATCCCGGCCTTCACGGACCTGAGGATCTTGGAAGGTTATCAAGTCCTCATCATCAGTGGGGCATTGCCTGCTCAATATAGGGGTAGGTGTGATCAGATTTCCCTTGTGGCTCAGCTGGAAAAGAATCTACCCACAATGTGGGAGACCTGGGTTCGATCCCTGGGTTGGGAAGATCCCCTGGAGAAGGGAAAGGCTACCCACCCCAGTATTCGGGCCTGGAGAATTCATGCACTGTGTGGTCTTTGGGGTCACAAAGAGTTGGACACGACTGAGCGACTTTCACTTCACTTCACTTCAGTTCATGGCCAAGTTTACATTTCAGGACATCAAATAAAGCAAAGGATACCTCGCTGCTTTGAAAGACCTGTTTGGGAGGGTTGTGGGAGGAGGTGGGAGGTAAACATGTGAAAAGTTAACTACAGTTTGAAAATAGCAGTGGTGGTCAATGCCTAACCACTTTTCCCCGCCGCAGTCCTGCAGTCAAGCTTGGTGTTTTCTCCCAAACCTCTTCCTCTCCTCTCCTTTATCTGATCATTCTCCACCAGCCCAAATACCCAGGTCAAGGGTCAGGCTGTGGCGTTGGCATCCCCTGCAGTCTCAGTGCTGCATCCACCTGGTTTCCATCCGTGCTGTAAAAGCCTCTCTTCTGTTAATAGTTTCGTGCCATCCACTGAAGCAGCCTCTCTTGCCTCCTCTGTGTCACACTTTTTCTAATCAGTCCCTGACATTTCGGCCAAGGGGAGGTCCGGCGTGACCAGTATCCTCATCTTCTTTCCCCAAACCTTGATATTTCGGTGTCTGTGGGCACTCCATCCAGCACCTCTGAAGCCAGTTGTGATGACCTTGAACACTGCCAGCATGCTGAGCACTCTTGCAGGTGCTGGAAAATACCCGAATATGATGGCCATGTTCTAGCAGGATGTGAATAAGTACGCAAACATCCATCCGATGTTAGGAAGTATAGCACCCCAAGGGGGTCAGAGAGTGGTCAGGTGATCAAGAAGGCTTCTCTGAACACGTGGAGTTTGAACAGAGACTGGAATGAAGTTGGGGAGCAAGCTGTGTGCATTGTTTCAGGGAACAGTGTTCCCGCCTGTGGAAACAGCAGGTGCAGAGGCCCTGTGGCTGGAACGGCTTGTTGTGTCCAGGCAACAGGAAATCGAGGGTGTGCAAGAGCAGGAGGGGGAAGGAGGACCCAAGTCTGGAGGGTGGTGGTGGGCCCGGGCACCCGGGTCGGGTCTCAGGTTGTATCCTAGGTGTAATCGTGAGCTGCCGAAGGGCTTTGAGTAGTAGAGCAACCTGATTTTACTTATTAACACGTGACATGCTGATCCTGGGACAACAGAGAAGGCGGCAGGGGCCGGGGGAGGAGCAGTTTTTGAGGAGTATGGAAATCGAGACTTTATTGTAAGCCTTTGTTTAAACATGTAACATAGGCAAGGTTATTCAAAGTCAGTAAGTTTTTGTATTTGTGGATTTGCATGTGCTGTGATTCCCTCTACTGCCCATCACCTTCAGTTCAGTTCAGTCGCTCACTTCTGTCCTACTCTTTGTGACGCCACAGACTGCAGCAGGCTGGACCTCTCTGTTCATCACCACCTCCCAGTTTACTCAAACTCATGTCCATTGAGCCGGTGAGGTCATCCAGCCATCTCATTCTCTGTCGTCTTGCTCATCTCCTTCCTGGAGCCCCGCAGTCCGCTGAGCCCTCTATTTCCTGATCTGTCGGCCCCTCCGGCCTCTCATATTCTCCCTGTCCAGCTTGCTCCCCAAGGGGTTTGTGTACGAACACAGATCATCTTCGTTCACCTGCTCCACCACGACAAACCCCAGCTCAGGATCGGCTGTGGTCCGGGTCCCGGGCTGAGCACAGCTGGTCACAGACCCCCACACTGCACCCTGAGCCCCTGCAGATGTGTCCCCTGCAGCCTTTGGAGGCAGGTGGGTGGTCCCAAGGTCCCTGCCCCTTTTGCTTGTTAGGTCTAATCCCACCCCTGTTTCCCCAGTAGCTTCCCACCACAAACATCCAAAGATCTCCCAAAGCCGCTTCTTCACCCCCAGCCACCTTAATCTTAGCAGACTCCCAGAGAAGAGCCTCATGAAGGGGAGGGGGACGGACAGTTAGTCTGACATCTGTGGTATGCACATTAAGGTCCCTGGCGACCTCGGGGCCTGTGATTTTAGGGGGCAGTGGCGGGCGTGGGGAGCAGGTGCCCCCGGCAGAGGGTCAAGTGAGTGAGAGGCGAGTAGGTCGCCAGAGTTAGTGACCAGGTGTAGGGTGCTCCCCCTAGAAGAGTTGTTTCTCAAAGTCCGGCCAAGGCTTCCTAACTCCCTCCTCGCTTCTTCCAGGTCGTCTTTGTGTGCAACTGGTTTTATCCTCCACGTTTCTCCCTCAAAGCCCCATCCCATCCTGGCCCGCCTCACTCTGGGGCAGGCTCTTGTCTCTCACCCGGTCTCCTGTCCCCTCCCAGCTAGTGACACTTCTGTGTGTGCTCTCTTCAACCCTCAGCTTCATCCTTAACATGCAGGTCACTTCCCAGCTCAGCATTGCTCTGAGCCACTCTGTGAGCCCCCAGAACCTTTCTCTCGTGCACGAGGGTGTCGCACCACCAGCAGTCTCAGCTGCCTGTCATTTCCCTGAACGCCAAGCTGACTTTCACCCCATGGGTTTGCTCAGAATGCTGCCTTCTCTCCCCGCTGGCCCCCTATGTCCTGCCTGACCTGGAGACCTGAACTCTGAGCCCGCGCCTCCTCCACCCTCGCCCCCTGCTGTGTTGGCTGCCCCTCGTCCTCCCCGTGGTGTCCGTGTGCGTGCCCGGTGGTGGTCTGTTGCCCCCTCCCCCTGCCCCTGCCACTCGTATTCTCTCTGTCCGCTTGCTCCTCAGGGAGATTGTGTGTGCATAGCTGCCACCGGGAGCTCTGAGCTCCCTGGAAGGGGGAACCACGTGAAGTTATCTTTGACCCCAGAGCCTGACGTGGGGTTTGGTACAGAGGCTCGATCACCCGCTGCTGAATGATGGAACAACAAAGGAATAATACTGAAATTGTAGTTTATACCATTTGTGCATTAGCAGGTTTTAGTAATGTGTTGTATGCTTTATCCATAGGCCAGAAGATCTCCATTTTTAATGAACATAAAAGTTACGTACAAGGAGTAACCTGGGATCCTTTGGGTCAATATGTTGCTACCCTGAGCTGTGACAGGTAAGTTAGTATTTGATGAGTTGTCCTCATCTCTGTTAGCTTGAAATTTTCTTCAGAGGTATTTTTATTACAACTTAACAAATATAAACCACAGTCTAGCTTTGATTGTTTTGTTCCTGATTTCATAGAAAGTGTTTTATTTTACTGTTATCCATAAAACAGTAAGAAATTGGAAACTGATTAGGACAAGAGCCTTACACAAAGTTAGTACTTAATAAATCTTTATTGAATGGGTGAATGAATGCAGAAATAGCTCTGAGTTAAATCTGAACTTCTTTAGCAACTTTTAAAGAGAAAGTCTTTTATAAATATGACTTAGGAAAGAAAAGATACCTAGTAGTAAGGTTGGATATTTATTTCATTTTTTTGATTAGCGTTTACTGCTACAGTGATTTTAATAATTTCATTTAAATTAATTTGAAAAGAAGATATTTTGTCTTATTTTCCTTCTTATTTCAAGGAGGTCTTGTTGCTGTATTTACTGGTGTAATTAAACACAATAATTTAATTGTGTCCTTGGAACAAAGAATTAGAAAAAAAGCCAGGAGGATTTCATCGGTGGTCTGGTAGTTAAGACTCAGTGCTCCCACTCCAGGGGACCTGGGCTCAATTCCTGGTCAGGGAACTACATCCTGCGTGCTGCAACAAAGACCTGGCCTAGCCAAATTACAAAAAAACAAAAACAAAACAACAGAGTTACCAATCATATTGCTCACCAGTCATGATCCTTTTTCATGTCTCTTTGGCTTTGCTTCTCAGATTTATAAAGGTCCTGCTCTAGCCATTTGCTGATTTGTTTTAGATGGAAAATTATCACCAGAAAAAAAAAATACATAATGACAGTTTTAGTATACAGCATATAGAGCCCAATTATGCTAAAGTCTTCTGTTAGGTTTTATTACTGCCATAATTGAGAAGTGCCTCCCCTGGTGACTTCAATGGTTAAGAATCTGCCTGCAGTACAGGAAATCCGGGTTCAATCTCTGGGTCGGGAAGATCCCCTGGGGTAGGAAATGGCAACCCACCCCAGTGTTCTTGCCTGAAGAATTCCATGGACAGAGGAGCCTGGTGGGCTACAGTCCATGGGGTCTCAGAGTCAGACACAACTGAGTGACTAAGCACATACAGTGACTTTTAAGTATAACAAACTGGATTTCAGATAACCCTGGAATGAAAACACTAAGGAAGAATTAATGTTTATCTTTTGTAGACTCTCCTGTAACATTCCAGATGTCATTTATTTTCTGATATATGTGAATTCTTTGGCTTTGCCCCAGTGACATGTGGGATGTTAGTTCCCCAGCCGGGGATTGAACCTATGCCCTCTGCAGTGGAAGGGCCGAGTTCTGACCACTCGACTGCCACAGTAATCCCCTGGTGTACGTGTTTTATTCAGCACTCTGGAGTGAAACAGTCTGATCAGCTTGGGGAATAATATGAATTACCAACAACCAGTTACCTTCTGGTGTTTTCCTTACTCTTGCAAATCCCTGAGGCCAAGACCATTCCACAGAAAATCAACTTCACAACAGTCATGCAAATGGCCACTGGGCCACACGTCCAAGACCTGAAGTTCATCTCCCTTGACAAGTTGAAACATTCCATAGAAAAATGAAATTATGGTGTATTTCCCCCCTTCATTAGCGGTAGCCTTTCAGTTGTTAATGTTTGCCCGTGTCATTCAGTTAAGTGTGAAAGTCTTTGGTCAGCGGTTTTGCAGGCCTCAAGTTGTTGAAGCAGTCTTTAGTTCTGGTACCAGATTGTTTCTGTGTGAAGCGTAATTCACTGCTAGAAGAGATAGGTCAGACTTGTCTTCTTTGTTTAGGATCCTGAGGGTGTACAGCACACAGAAGAAACGTGTGGCTTTTAACATCTCAAAGATGCTGTCTGGAGTGGGGGCCGAAGGAGAGGTACAGGGCTGACATTCCATCCCACCTGTATTTAAGTTGGGACCCAGGAAGTCGTGAGCACCTCTGTACCCTGCGGCTAAGCCCCTGGTGGCCAGGCCCTGACACCTGAACTGCAGTGACTTCCTCGCAGACCGCCGCGTCTCAGCGTGGGAGGCTGGGCTGATCTGAGTGGGGGTGGGGACCTCTGGGGGCCAGGGGAGGGATGGAGGTGATGGAGCTCAGTGGTTTCCAGTCCTGAGCGCGCTGTGGAGTCACCTGGACAGCACCCCAGAGATGCGTTTCATGTGGCTGGAGGCAGCCAGGGCCCCAGGGTCTGAGGTGCAGTGAGGGTTGGGAACCACTGACAGGAGCATCCCAGTCCTAGGCAACAGGAAGGCAGGTGGGTCTGGCACCTTCCAGGCAGGTAGAGGGGCAATGAGGGTCACTGGGCTGGTACCCAGGAATGGGAAAGGTTCTGACTTTTGGGAAGAAGCGGCAAACAAAGGTAGCATCCTAGTCCTGAGATGTCAGATGACTGAGTACTAAGGCAAGCAAGGAGCTGAAAGGGAGCAAGTTGGTTACTGGAGCAAAGGAGGGCTGACTGCAGAGCAGTCCTGGGGCAGCGGGCTGGGCTGGGTCTGGAGGATTAAATTCTAGTGTTTCTAAAGCATCAGGTGCATGGCAGCAAAAACTGTTCCACGTAGGGGTTCAAGCAGCATTGTCTGGGAAGATGATGGGGTTACTATTTTCTGTTTAAAAAGGGTTCATTCAGTGGGAGATTCTAATTATATACACACAGATAACAAACAAAAGGGCTCCTCGTCACGTTCCTGCCTTTTCCCAGTCTCATTTCCCAGGCGAAGCTCTGCTCACAGCATAGGTGTGTTCTTACAGAGGTATTCATTTAATAATTGTTGAACCACACAAACACGTAGACCCACTCCAGTATTCTTGCCTGGGGAATCCCAGGGACAGAAGAGCCCGGCGGGTCACAAAGAGTCAGACACAACTGAGTGACTTAACACTTTCACTTTCAAACATGTAGACATACACACACACACTTAAAGCTTTCCTTACCAAAAATGGGAAATCTGTTCAAGAGGGATGGCCTTTGCAGTTCTGTGTGGTTATTTGATTTGTAATGTGTTTCAATTTTATACCTATTATTATGTCAGTAATAAATGAATGACAATACGTAGTAAAAAGAGATAGGAATTGGTAAGCCTTTAGTGTGAATGCAAAGATTCGGGATAACATGTAAATTTCGTGTGCTACAGGCGAGAAGTTACCGGATGTTCCATGATGACAGCATGAAGTCGTTCTTCCGTAGGCTGAGTTTCACTCCTGATGGATCTTTGCTCCTCACACCAGGTGTGTTTCACGAAGCTTTGGATTTGAGGGCAGGAGGGCAGCAGTGCTGGTGTCTGTGCTCCTGATCTGTGATGCTCTTTGCAGCTCAGGGAATTCTGATGAAAGCAGTTGTCCCAACTTGTCCACACACTGAACTCTGTTAAGTTGCTTCAGTTGTGTCTGACTCTTTGCGACCCATGGACTGTAGCCCGCCAGACCCCTCTGTCCACAGGATTCTTCAGGCAAGAATACTGGAGTGGGTTACCATGCCCTCCTCCAAGGGATCTTCCTGACCCAGGGATTGAACCCACGCCTCTTACATCTCCTCCATTGGCAGATGGGTTCTTTACCACTAGCACCACCTGGAAAGCCCTTCCAAAACCTCCAGGGAGCTTCCGAAAGTCCTGGTACTTGGGTCCCACACCCCTAGAGACTGTATTTTAACTGGTTTGGAGTGTGTGGTCTGGGTTTTGAAATTTAAAAAGATCCCCAGTGGTTTTAACGCACAGACAAGTTTGGGAGGCACTAGGCTAGAGTGATAAACGTATTCTCTTAGGTAAATTCAGCTTAAAAGTTTTCTTAACAAATTCCTTTTCCCTAGACGTGTACATGGAGGTCACAGTTCTAAAACTCACGAGAAAGCGCCCTTATCATGTTTACTCTGAGTGGTGAAGCAGCCTGTTGTGACAGGGTCTAGACGCAGACAAGTCGGGTTGGAATAACCTATGGGAGTGTAGTGGTCAAGTCTGACAGGTCAGCAGAATCAGCGAGGACACGTCAGGCTTGTCGCAGGAGGGCGAGAGGGTGAGCCTAGCAGAATCAGCCAGGGTGGTGCTATGGCCAGCATGGTCTCAGAGGAGACTGACCCCTGTTCTTCACTGCTCAGGTACCATTCTGTGTGTGATTCAGTGACGTGAACCAGGGCTCAGCCAAACAGGAGGGCGCGGGTCAGGTTTGCCACTGCGTGTTCCAGTCAGCCTGGGTGGGGGCCCCCAGGAGTGTGTGAATCACACAGACATGTGTGTGGATTAGACTGTAAAAGGACAATAGAGAGCATGTGGGAATGACATTGGCTTGGGAGGTGGTCCCAGGACCAAGAGTAAATAGTTGCTTGAGTATATTAAAAGTTACTTACTAAACTCAGTATCAAATCCTTTTTCTAAATGGCAACTCTAAAAACATTTTCAGTTCAAATCGGACACCAGATAGGTATCTGCTGTCACTGTTAATGATTCTCGGTGATGTTAATAAATGCAGGAAATGCAATGACAGAGATTGGAAAAGAAGAGAGAAAACATTGTGATAGGATTATGTTTCTAGAAAATCCAAGAGGTTTAAAAAAGTACTATCGGAATCAAAAAAGAATTTGATAAGGTGGCTAGATATTGTAAAAATACATAAAATCTGAATCTGCTACACTAGAATAAGTACTTAGAAATGTGAAAAGGACAGTTGTTCCATTCATAATAGTGCAAAGTCCAGAAGACATGGGAATACATAGGAAAAAATTTAATGAGGCACAGAGCCTTGATGAAGAAGACTAGAAGGTCTTATTGATTGATGGTTATAAAACAAGTTCTGAACAAATAAATATTTCATGTTCTAAAAATTAACATATTCATTGTTTTCCAATTAGGATCCCATTTCAGGTTTTTTTGGTTGTTTCTTTTGGTTTTCTGTTTTTTTAATTGGATGACATCTCAGATTTGTTTAGCTGAGTAAGTGCAAAGAATAATGCAATCAGCTTCCCAGGTGGCTCAGTGGTGAAGAATCCACCTGCAATGCAGGAGACGCAGGTTCAATCCCTGGGTCCAGAAGATCCCCGAGAAGGAAATGGCAAACCACTAGTATTCTTGCCTAAAAAATTCCATGCACAGAGGAGCGTGGCAGACTGCAGTCCACGGGGTCACAAAGAGTCAGACATGACTGAGCGACTGAGCATGTGGCACATATGAAAGGAGAGTAACACTTGAGCATGCATCTCCTTGTCTGAATGTCAGAGATTCTGTAGTGCAAAAACAGATGTGCTTTTCATCATAGGGGACTAGAATGCAAAAGTAGGAAGTCAAGAGTCACCTGAAGATAGGCAAGTTTGATCTTGGGATACAAAATGAATCAGGCCAAAGGCTAACAGAGTTTTGCCAAGAGGATGCACTGGTCACAGCAAACACTCTCTTCCCAGCAACGCAAGACTCGACTCAACATGGGCATCACCAGATAGTTAATACTGAAATCAGATTGATTATATTCTTTGCAGCTGAAGATGGAGAAGCTCTATACAGTCAGCAAAAACAAGACTGGAAGCTGACTGTCGCTCAGATCATGAAATCCTTATTGCCAAAGTCAGACTTAAAATGAAAAAAGTAGGGAAAACCACTGGGCCATTCAGGTATGACCTAAATCCCATCCCTTCCGATTATACAGTGGAAGTGAGAAATAGCTTCAAGGGATTAGATATAATAGAGTGCCTGAAGAACTATGGATGGAGGTTTGTCACATTGTACAGGAGGTAGTGGTCGAAACCATCTCCAAGAAAAAGGAATGCAAAAAGGGAAAATGGTTGTCTGAGAAGGACTTACAAGTAGCTGAAAAAAGAAGAGAAGCGAAAGGCAAAGGAGAAAAGGAAAGATATATCCATTTGAATGCTGAAAGATAAACCCATCTGAAGAATTCCAAAGAATAGCAAGGAGAGTTAAGAAAGCCTTCCTCAGTGAACAATGCAAAGAAATAGAGGAAAACAACAGAATGGGAAAAACTAGAGATCTTTTCACAGAGAAGGCAATAGCATCCCACTCCTGTACTCTTGCCTGGAAAATCCCATGGGTGGAGGAGCCTGGTAGGCTGCAGTCGCTGGAGTCGTGAAGAGTCGGACACGACTGAGCAACTTCACTTTCACTTTTCACTTTGATGCATTGGAGAAGGAAATGGCAACCCACTCCAGTGTTCTTGCCTGGAGATTCCCAGGGACTACAGAGCCTGGTGGGCTGCCGTCTATGGGGTCGCACAGAGTCGGACACAACTGAAGTGACACAGCAGCAGCAGCAGAGATCTTTTCAAGAAATTTAGGGATACCAAGGAAACATTTCACACAAAGAAGGGTACAGTAGACAGAAACGGTATGGACGTAACAGAAGCAGAAGACATTGAGAAGAGGTGGCAAGAATCCACAGAAGAGCTGTACAAGGAAGATCTTCATGACCCAGATAACCACAATGGTGTGATCACTTACTTAGAGCCAGACATCCTGGAGTGTGAAGTCAAGTGGGCCTTAGGAAGCATCACTACAAACAAAGCTAGTGGAGGTGATGGTTTTCCAGCTGCAGTAGTTCAAATCCTAAAAGATGATACTGTGAATGTGCTGCACTCAATATGCCAGCAAATTTGGAAAACTCAACGGTGCCCACAGGACTGGAAAAGTCAGTTTTCATTCCAATCCCAAAGAAGGACAATGCCAAAGAATGTTCAAACTACCATACAATTGCACTCATTTCTCTTGCTAGCAAAGTAATGCTCAAAATTATCCAAGCTAGGCTTCAACAGTACATGAAACAAGAAATTCCAGATGTTCAAGTTGGATTTAGAAAAGGCAGAGGAACCAGAGATCAAATTGCCAACATCCATTGGATCATAGAAAAAGCAAAAGGATTCCAGAAAAACATTTACTTCTGCTTCACTGACTACACCAAAGCCTTTGACTGTGTGGATCACAACAAACTGGAATATTCTTAAAAAGATGGGAATACCAGACCACCTTACCTGCCTCCTACGAAACCTGTTATGCAGGTCAAGAAGCAACAGTTAGAACCAGACATAGAACAATGGGCTAGTTCCAAATTGGAGTACATCAAGGCTGTATATTGTCACCCTGCTTATTTAACTTCTATGCAGACTACATCATGTGAAATGCCAGGCTAGATGAAGTTCAAGCTGGAATCAAGATTGCCGGGAGAAATATCAATAACCTCAGATGCACAGATCACGCCACCCTTATGGCAGAACGTGAAGAGAAATGAAAGAGCCTCTTGATGAAGGTGAAAGAGTGAGAAAGCTGGCTTAAAGCTCAACATTCAAAAAACGAAGATCATGGCATCTGGTCCCATCACTTCATGGCAAATAGTTGGGGAAACAACGGAAACAGTGACAGACTTTGTTTTTCTGGGCTCCAAAATCACTGTGAACGATCTCTGCAGCCAGGAAATTAAAAGACGCTTGCTCCTTGGAAGAAAAGCTATGACCAACCTAGATAGCACATTAAAAAGCAGAGACATTACTTTGCCGGCAAAGGTCTGTCTAGTCAAAGCTGTGATTTTTTCCAGTAGTCGTGTATGAATATGAGAGTTGGACCATAAAGAAAGCTGAGTGCCAAAGAATTGGTGCTTTTGAACTGTGTTGTTGAAGAAGACTCTTGAGAGTCCCTTGGACTGCAAGGAGATCAAACCAGTCCATCCTAAAGGAAATCAATCCTGAATATTTATTGGAAGGACTGATGCTGAAGCTGAAGTTCCAATACTTTGGCCACCTGATGCGAAGAGCTGACTCATTGGAAAAGACCCTGATCTTGGGAAAGATTGAAGGCAGGAGGAGAAGGGGATGATAGAGAACAAGATGGTTGGGTGGCATCACTGACTCAATGGACATGAGTTTGAGTAAACCCAGGGAGATAGTGAAGAACAACAGGGAATCCTGGTGTGCTGCTATCCACGGAGTCACAAAGAGTTGGACAGAACTGAGTGCCTGAACAATAACTGTTATCAAATCAGTATGGAATTGGTATGGGTGCTCAGTCACTTCAGTCATGTCCGGCTCTTTGCCACCCTGTGGACTGTAGCCCACCAGGCTCCTCTGTACCCGTATTGGTATAGGAATAAGCATATAGATTAGTGGACCAGAGCAGAATCCAGAAATAGATCCTGGGATAAAAGGAAATTTAGTAGGTAACCTGAGGGTATTTCAGTGGGAAGAATGGGTTAGTGAGTGAAGAATACTGGAATGTCTAGATGTATGGAAGGAAATGAAATTGGACTCCTAGCTTTTATATAAAAATAAATCTCAGGTGAACTCCATACTTAAACATAAAAGGTGAAAATGTAAAACTCTTACAAGAAAATCTAGGAGGCCTTTCTAGGACTGGGGAAGATCAAGCAAAAGAATGGGGACCCAGAAGCTCTTAAATGACCTATTTGGCTATAGAATGTAGAGCTTGCCTACAGGCAAGAGATGCAGTAGGCAATATCAGTAGTCATATGATGGAGCTGGAAAATAATGTTCATGGAACAGGAAAGAAAGTGCTAAATAATATCGTATGTGAGCGCTCTTCCAATTGGCAGGAAGAACAAAAAAACAAAGGGAAAAAGTCTGGAAGAAAGAAATGAGAGCCAGATAGAAAAGGCAGTTTGCAGAAAAGCAGATCTGCATGTGGTATCAGCACACACAGGAGAGTGTTCGGGAACCCAGCAACAGTCAAGGCAGTCCTGGCTACCTTGATAGAAGTTAGGTATGGCTCTAGTCATTTCACACTGAAAAACAGTGAAAATACCTATGGCTGACGGGTGTGGGTGTGGCCATTGCTGGAGGGAGTGTCTATTATTAGAGCCTTTTTGGAAAGCAGTCTGGTAACCGTTCAGTGCATCTGCTTTGCTGAGTCATCTGAGATTCACTTCATTAAGAAATGAAAACAGTACATAGGATATATGTCCAAGCGTGTTTATTGCAAACATGGTTTGTAGTTGTAAAAAAAAAAAACCACCAAAAAGCAATACTCACTTAGAGAGGATGAATTACAGTATTTTCATACCAGTGCACAGTAGGCAGCTGCTAAGGGAAGGGTCTGTTGGTGCCATGCAGGTAACGAGCACAAGTGTGAATAATATCCCATTTTGTAAAATAGATTTTAAAAAGCCACTGTATAATATACCTGCAGTTGAGTTATAATTGGTTGTGATGATTATATGAGCATGGAGGAAATTAGCAATGACCTGATGGTTTGTTAAGATGGATTATTTGGGGATGGAAGGATGGGTGAGGGGGAGAGAGTAGGGAGACACTGGCTCTGTCTGCTGCCCTCCCCAGGGGGTATGGAATGGTCTTGTGGAAGACTGTGTGGCTGTGTGGAAATGTTAGTGTAAAACAGGGAGATGTTCCCAAGAGTAGCTGTGTGTGATGGGTGTTCTCCAACAGGGTCTGACCTGGTTTTGAGTATAGCCTGTGGTAAGCTCTCAGATGTGGACTGCTCCCCAGGGCAAAGGCAGCTTCTGCAGGGGCTGGAGATGTCAGCAGAGGGCTGGTCTCCTGGCAGCCTCGGGGCACCATCAGGCAGATAGAAGAAGCCCAAGTCTCAGACTTTGGGTGGCAGCTGGGGTCAGAATCGGGGAGGACAGCAAGCCGAGGGTCTGATCACAACGCTTCACCACAGGGATTGGCTGGATTCCCAGGCAGAGGTCTGCTGAGGCCGGGGTCCCTGCTTTCTGTTCTTCCTGCCCAGGCCTGGAAGGGGCTCCCAGGGAGCCCCCTTGGAAGGTGACACTCGGGGGTGACAGGTGGCTAGAACCACAGTAAGGCTGAGCCCAGACAGGGATGAGATGTTTGCATTTGTCCTCAGTCATCAAACACTGGCCAGGAAATAACCTTTCCGATGAATCTAGCATAAACCAGAACTGATGCTCGTGCGTCTCTGCTGGGGGACAGTCTGTTAATAACACAGTCCTCGCCTTCCTCTCCTGCTTCTCCAGCTGGGTGCGTGGAATCCGGTGAAAATGTAACGAACACGACTTATGTTTTCTCCAGGAAAAACCTTAAAAGGTAAGAGATTAAAGAAACATATGAAACGTGCACCCGTTTTTTTTTTTGCTTTTGTTAAGTGACCATGCCTTTTTGCAAAACCGCAATTCATCTTCCAGGCCCATCGCCCACCTTCCGTGTCCTGCGAAGGCGACGCTTGCTGTCCGCTGCTGCCCTGTCTACTTCGAGCTAAGGCCGGTGGCGGAAGCAGGTGTGTTAAGTGACCGGGGCGGGGAGGGAAGAGGTGAATTCGGGGTTGGTTCTGTTTGACCCCTCTCAGGAGCAAAGACTGATGTTACCAAAATACGTGTCAGCCTACGCATTGTCTAGAATACACTCTTCTCTCCTATGCATTGTCTAGAATACACTCTTCTTTTCTGCTACAAGCAACTTTAAAGGAATGAAAGTAGTAGCTTTGTTTCTCTGCTGCTTGGTTGACGATCATTCATCATCAACTTCCTGTGCAGTAAAGATGATACATGAACTGGATTTCTGTGTAACTGTTTTCCCTCCACTGGCTGCTTTGAAGATTTCTCTGTCTGTCAGCAGCTTTAAGTAGTCCTGTCACTGTATGCCTGCCACAGTTTTCTTTGTATTTCTTATGCTTGGGGTTCATTGACTGGCTTAGATCTACAAGTTTATAGTTTGCATCAAGTTAGGGGAGCTTTTTAAAAAATATATTTATTTATTTGGTTCTACCCGATCAGTGGCTTCCCTGGTGACTCAGATGGTAAAGCGTCTGCCTGAAATGCAAGAGACCCGGGTTTGATCCCTGGGTTGGGAAGATCCCCTGGAGAAGGAAATGGCAACCCACTCCAGTGTTCTTGCCTGGAAAATTCCATGGATGGAGGAGCCTGATAGTCTACAGTCCATGGGGTCGCAAAGAGTTGGACACGACTCTCTGAGTGACTAGGTGAGCGACTTTCACCTAATCTTAGTTGTGGGTGCTGGATCTTTAGGTGAGGCACCAGGGAACTAGTTCCCTGACCAGGGATTGAAGCCCAGGCCCCCTGCATTGGGAGCACAGAATCTTAGCCACTAGACCTCCAGCAAAGTCCCAGCTGTGGGGAACTTCGCCAGTTACTTCTTCAGATACTTTGTTCTGTCATCCTCTCTCTCTCTCCTCTTCTTGAGGGACTCCAGCTACATGTGTATCAGGCTGCTTGAAGTTACCCACGGCTTACTGGTGCCCTGTTGACTTGACTTGCCCCAGCTCGGCCCCCTGCCTGCCATTGTTTTATCTTGGATAGTTTCTACAGCGGAATTTTGAGTTCACATACCTTTTCCTCTCTGTCACCCACCCTTGGTGCCATCCGGTGTATTTTCTACCTGCGACAGTGTGGTTTTCATCTCCAGAGTTCAAGCCGGTTCTTCCTTACATGTATCTGCTTTCGTCTTGCTTCTTGAACACGTAGACTACAATTTCTTAAAACAACTCTTTTATTAAGGCTTTGTGTACAAAGGGTTGGTTTTGATTAACTTTTTTCTCCTCATTATGGGTATTTTTCTGCTTCTTGGCATGCCTGATAATTTTTTATTAGACATTGTGGGGATTTTACCTTAGTGGATGCAGATGTATTTTCATTGTTTTTTGTTTTTTTTTTTTTTAAATTTTGACTGCGCTCCTTGGCTCCAGCATTTGTTGTCTGTAGACTTTTTAATGATGGCCACTCTAACCATTGTGAGGTGGTACCTCACTGTAGTTCAGATTTGCATTTCTCTAGTAATTAGCGATGTTGAGCATCTTTCCATATGGGCCATCTGTATGTCTTCTTTGGAGAAATGTCTGTTTAGGTCTCCTGGCCATTTTTGGATAGGGTTTTTTTTCTTGTTGTTGAGTTGCGTGAGCTGTTTGTGTATTTTGGAAATTAAGCCCTTGTCCGTAGCATCAGTTGCAGATACTTCCTCCCATCCAGTGGATTGTCTGTCTGTTTGATTGCTGGCCTCCTTAGGGATGGCTCTTTCTTTCCCATAGTTTTCTCACATGCATGCACTGTCAGCGTCAGCTGAAGACTCGGGAGGCCCCCGCAGCTCTCTCTCTGCCCCGCCACCACACGCTCCACCAAGCCTCTTGGCTCCCAGCGCAGGGTTTCTGCTGGCTGCCGCCTGAGTTCCCTCCACCTTTGTGGGGCCTGGAAACTCCAGGCAGAAAGCAGGGGCAGTGAAAGGGCTTGGGTCTCCTGCTTCCTCTCTCTGCGAGATTGCTGTCCTTCATGGACTTGTGGACAGTGTCCCCCAAACCCTGGTTTCAGTATTCTGCCAGGTATTTTAATTTTTTCAGGGAAGGGTCAGTTGGTCCCTGTTACTCCAAGGCTAGATGCAGAAACTGTTTTCAACTTTCTAAACCTTTATGTGAATGACTTTCCTGCTAACTCAGCTGGTAAAGAATCTGCCTGCCATGCAGGAGATCTCGGTTCGATTCCTGGGTCGGAAAGATCCTCTGGAAAAGGGATAGGCCACCCACTCCAGTATTCCTGGGCTTCCCTGGTGGCTCAGCAGGTAAAGAATCTGCCCGCAATGCAGGAGACCTGAGTTCAATCCCTGGGTTGGGAAGATCCCCTGGAATAGGAAATGGGAACCCACTCCAGTGTTCTTGCCTGGAGAACCCCCGCAGACAGAGGAGCCTGGCGGGTACAGTCCATGGAGTCACAAAGACTCGGGCACGACTGAGCAACTTAGCACAGCGCACACAGCATGAAAACATCCCTTGATAAGACATTTCTACGTGACCCTGATTTTTCCTCGTCAGGTGCTGACCCCGGGGTGACTTGCCTCATCCACACATCTTCCTTTCTTTCTTTTCGGATCTCAGGTGTCCGTGAGTCTCGGATTACAACATGGTGTCCTCATTGGTTCATGTGTGGTTCTCCTTGATTCTTACATGGGTGTTAAGTCACTCAGTCACGTCCTACTCTTTGTGACCCCATGGACTGTAGCCCACCGGGCTCCTCTGTCCATGGGATTCTCCAGGCAAGAATACTGGAGTGGGTTGCCATTTCTTTCTCCAGGGGATCTTCCCGACCCAGAGATCAAACCCCGGTCTCCCA
This sequence comes from Muntiacus reevesi, assembly GCF_963930625.1. Classification (NCBI taxonomy): domain Eukaryota; kingdom Metazoa; phylum Chordata; class Mammalia; order Artiodactyla; family Cervidae; genus Muntiacus; species Muntiacus reevesi. Next base: position 28,076,232 of record NC_089256.1, read on the forward strand.
CACTGCAGGCAGATTCTTTACTATCTGAGCCACCTGGGAAGCCCTGGATTCTGATATTCATATATAAAGTAAGACAAAACTGAATTCTGTAAAGCATACAGCAAGCTAGTCTTTCATGAAATTATGTCACTTATGTCCCCAGGGAGAGGGCTTTGGTGGGGGTGGAAATGTGTTTTCTCCAAGAGCTTGGCTTGTCTGACCGTCTCTGCCCCTGTGTGCGCCCATCACCAGAGCCAGGCGTGGAGCTGGTGAGCCTGCCCTACCGCCTGGTGTTCGCGGTGGCTTCCGAGGACTCGGTGCTTCTCTACGACACCCAGCAGCTGTTCCCGTTTGGCTACGTGTCCAACATCCATTACCACACCCTGAGTGACATTTCCTGGTGAGTAGGCAGTGAGGACGCACCCTCCCCTGGAGTAGCCCTGCAGTTGGCTTGGTTGGCCCTTCTTTACCAGCTTTTTTTTTTGGAAAAGATAAACATTAAAACGAAATCTGTGTCTCACTTGCTACAATACTGCTTCTGGTGGTCACGTCGGTGGGTGTTGATGCCACACAGATTGCCCTGTGAATTCTTCCCATTCTCATAAACCAAGGGGAAGACACCTCAGCTCCCTGGTCGTCTGGGGACTCGCCAGAGTCCTCCCCGCCAGAGTCAGGAGGAAGGAAGCCCAGACACAGAGAGGGACCCGGAAATGGGCCCGTCCTGGGGGGTCGCCGCCCTGGCCTTCCTGCTTGGGGTTCTTAGCACCCCCGGGCCCCTTACTCCGTCTCTCTTGCCCACTGGGGCCCAGCCTGGGCCTGGCCACCCTGCCAGCCAGCCAGTTCCTGCTCTTTGTAACTCTTGATCTTCTTCCTGTCCTCTTTTTATCTTGGTGGGCGAGAGGAGGCCATCTCACCTAGATTCCCTGGTGGATTTTGTGAAGAGGCAGAGACACTGGGGCCCTGAGAAGCTTGAGGCGGGTGGTACAGGGGATGGGGGGGGCAGGGAAGGGGCTCCAAGAGCCCTTCCTCAGCCAGGCCCCCTCCCCCGTATGACTCTTGCCTTCAAACAAAGCTGGGGACGGTGTTCGAACTTCCGTTTTCCTGCCTGGTGATGAGTACGCCCAGAGTGGCCTACAGCGTTCGGTAAACTTCCTCCCTTCTGCTTCTGTTTTGGGAACGAAGGTCCAGCGACGGGGCCTTCCTGGCCATCTCTTCCACAGACGGTTACTGCTCCTTCGTGACGTTCGAGAAAGATGAGCTTGGAATCCCCTTGAAAGAGAAGCCGGTTCTGAGCGTGCGAACTCCTGATACAGCAAAGAAAACCAAGAGTCAGACCCCCTCGGGGTCTTCGCCAGGACCCAGGCCGGGGGAGGGGACCCCCACCGGCAGAGTCCAGGACCCCAGCAGTCCCTCTGCTACCCCCCCGCAGGTGAAACAGTCTCCAGCCCCCCCGGCGGCCAAGGACACCCCCGCGGCCACTCCCGGTTCCAGGGTCTCCCCGGCAGGGCCCCCTAAGGAGAAGCCCCTGCAACCCAGCGGTCAGAACGCCAAGGCCCAGCCATCCCGGAGGGTCACCCTGAACACCCTGCAGGCCTGGAGCAAGCCCACACCCCGGTGAGCACTCAGATGCAGAAAGAAAGCATCCTTGAGGTTGAGACAACACAGCCCCCCGCCCTGTACTGTGTGGTCTCCCACACAGCGGCCGGAGAGACGTTTCCTGATGTCTGCGGGGCCCCATCCTCACTCAGACCTCCATCCACCTCGCTTCTAGGTGGGGGAGGGAGTGGGACGGTGTTTGAAGTCTTTTTGATATTAAAGTTCCCCCCCCTTTAATTTCTTGTGAACTTCTTGCAGTTAGAATTTTTAAAAAGTAACGAGAATTGAGACTGTGGATTTTTTTAAAAAAGAACCATCCGTGTCTTAGAGCTTCCATACCAGAAGCCATGGCCAGTAGGCTTTATATGAAGCATCTAGCAGAGTGGTTAATGTGTCACTGAAAATTAACAAAGCACGGATTCTGAAGCTTTTAGATAACTGTTTGACTATTATTTATGTGCCGGTGTAACTGAGTAAGTGGTCCTTGGTTTCTGAGTAAGGAGGCACATTGACACAGTATTCAGCGCCTCACGTGATGTCAGCTGATACCTGTGTTTCCTTGGAACCTTGGTACCATATTGTCAATCCCTGTGACACTCACAACCTTTTACTTCTCTTTTTAATCCAGGAGAATAAACTTAATACCCTTAAAGACAGATTCTCCACCGAGCTCCATATCAACCCCTATAACTTCCAGCCCTTCCACAGAGGAAATTCAATTAGGTGAGCGACACTGTGGGCTTTCTTGGTGGCTCAGCTGGTAAACAATCCACCTGCAATGCGGGAGACCCAGGTTTGATCCCTGGGTCGGGAATATCGCCTGGAGAAGGGAATGGCTACCCACTCCAGTATTGTTGCCTGGAGAATCCCATGGACAGAGGAGCCTCCTGGGCTGCAGTCCATGGGGTCACTAAGAGTCAGACACGACTGAGTGATTAACACTTTCACTTTCAAGCGACACTGTTACTGGTCTAATATAATTAAAGAGAATCTTGTCTCTTTTGGAAATGAACACCACCTGAGTTTAAGTCAGTTCTGAGAAAGCAAGGATGCATCTTGGGACTTCCCTGGTGGTCCAGTGGCCAAGACTCCACTCTCCCAACGCAGGGAGCCTGGGTTTGATCCCTGGTTGGGGAACTAGATCCTTTGTGTCTCCATTGAGACCCCACACAGCCATATAAATAAAAATAAATAAAACCTGGCTTTAAAAAAGGATGCATCTTACCAGGCTTGTTTAAACCTGAGGGGGAGACGGTGTAGAGTTGGTTCCCAGTTCAGCCCGGTTGGCGCTATGGGTGTCACTCCTGGCTGTGGGGCTGTCCTTGGATGCAGGCGGCGTAGCAGCACCCCTGGGTGCTCTCCTCCCTTCCCCCTCCTCGTGACACTGCAGTGTCACCAGACTCTGCCCACTGCCCTTCGAGGGGCACAGCCACCCCTGGCTGCGAACCGCTGGGTCAGATCTCCGCCTTAGATCCACGAAGGACCTGGCCAGGCAGTCCAGTTCCTTTGTCTGGACACGAAATTTATCTCGTAAACTTCAGCTCTTAACTTTAGAGATGTCTTCACTCACCTGCCAACCCTGTGTGTGTTTAAGTCTCAGAGATGCCTGCAGACCCTCAGGTCAGCCCCCCAGAGCTGAAGCGGCCCCGATTCGGTGAGCACGGAGAAGGACCCCAATGAGACCTGTCCTGTGCCTGAAGGCACCTGAGACCAGTGGCATCCGACGGAGGTGGATTTCACTAACGGAAGATACACGTGGACTGGTCTTCTCCAGAGATGTCGCCTCTTGTATTTAGAATACATTTTTACCTCAGAGATGTGAACATCTTAATAGACTACATTCTCTTTTTCTTGAATTCCTGAGATGGGAGCCCTGTATCATCCATGGGGTTGCAAAGACTCGGATAAGACTGAGCAACTTTCACTTTCAGTGTTACCTAGTATGAAAATGAGTGACTCTTGCCTCAGAATATTTGTATGAAAATGCAGACACTTGACGGTGGATTCTCCTACAGCTGGAATTAGAGGAGACAGTACTTTGAGAAGGTTTATTCCATTTAGGTTTTAGTGTGTTAGATTATTTGATCAACTTCACTCCTAAATAGTTGATTAACTTTTGGAAGTTTGTTATGTTTGCTTTCAGGTTTTAAAGGTAATAATGCTCTTTCTAGAAAGATAGTAAACTAGAGTGAATTAGGACAGAAGAAACTGGCTTGGAGGTGGAAATCACCCATCTCACCACCAAAAGGAAACCCTTGCTACTGTTTCAGCATATTTCTTTTTTTAAATCTTTTTTTTTTTTAATGTTATTTTTGGGAGGAGGAAGGGTTGCGATCTCACTTTATATGCAGTTTGGTTAACACATAGGTTACCTTCTTGATTTTTCAAAGCAAAAGAAGTACCTTTCCTCGGTGGTCTGTGCTTCAGCACGCTCAGCACCTGGGCTGCTGGTGTGGTCCTTTCCCACCTGGGAGTAAATGGGCCTTGCGGCTGAGATGTGTGACGTGCCGTCCCTGCAGCAGGCATCACACGTTTGGAGGCTCCTCTAAGCGCAAGAGATGCTGGCGCCGTGACCGAGAGGTGGCGACGGGCGCGGCCCTGGGCGCCGGCGCGGCTGCGTCACGCTGAGTGGAACTGACAGCTCTTCCGCCACGCCTGATGCCGTCCGTCACCCTGGCTGATGAAGCCCCCAGGCGAGGCTGCACCAGCGCCCCTTGCCCCAGCTGAGCCAGACCAGAGGGCGCGTTCAGGACCCGCACATCCCGCCTCTGCGGGGAGCCCCTGAGGGTGGGAGAACGACCCTCAGCTCAGGCCGGCAGCAGGGAAGAGAGTTGGAAAGAACTTGGTTCTTTGTTGCCTCACTGAGCCACGTGTGTGTGCTCAGTCGTGTCCGACTCTCTGCGACCCCATGGACTGTAGCCCCCGCCAGCCTCCACGGTCCATGGGATGCTCCTAGCAAGAATACTGGAGCGGGTGGCCGCGTTCTCCAGAGCACCTTCCCGAACCCGCGTCTCCTGCCTCGTCAGGCAGATTCTTCAGCACTGAGTCACCTGGGAAGCTCCGTCCACAACACAGTTAACCGGAAAAGGAGCCCGCCTCCCTCTTCACGGGAAAGAGGCAGAGGGGATGATTTACAACGTGGAGAGCTTGCAGGTGAATCGACGCAGAGTTGTAACACAGGTGTGGGTCACGTCCAGTAGGAAGATGTTTTAAGAGGTCGAAGAGCAGCTGTTTTGACCAGGGGTTCTCCACCTTGAAGCCCCCCAAAGAGCTGCCAGACATCGACGCCTGGGTCCTGCCGCCCAAGTCTGGCTTCCTTGGTCTGCAGCGCCGTCTGAACCTCAGGATTCTTGAAGGCTCTGCTGGCGATCTAAGGCACAGCCAGGATTGAGAAGAGAGGGAAGCTTTCCCTGGAGATGGTCTCTGCCTGTTAAATGCATCTGCACCGAAAGCTTTCTCTTGCTTTCCTGGTCCATCACTGAGGGACAGCAGCTTTCTTTACCAAATCGAAAGGATAACAACGTGTGGGAGATGCCATCAGCTCTTCAGAGGAAAAATGACTTTAAATTTCTTGCAGCTAGGGACTTCCCTGGTGGTCTGATGGCTAAGACTCCTGCGTGCTTCCAACGCAGGAGCGGGGCACAGGTTTGACCTCTATTCAGGGAGCTAGATCACATGTGCTAGGGGGCTCAGCTAAAAAATAAAAGTATCCTGCAGCTGGAGCGAGGGCTCTTTTGTGGGGGTTGATCCCTGTGCGAACAGGGGTCACTGTGGGTCCTGTGTGCCTCGGTGAGCAGGTCTGCACTCTGACCACCCCCAGCGTAGGGGCGGCAGACTTGGGGTGGGAGGAGGCAGGGTGCGTGTTTGTAGGCACAGTTATTACCCGTTTGCCACCCTGACTATAAATTACACACTCGGCAGTAAGAGCCCCGGTGGCGGCACCCCGCCTCCTGATCCAAAGCCGCCTGCTTCCACCCGGGCGGTGGGGGGGGAGCTGCTGGGGGGGCCGTATCCGTGCTGAGTGCAGGGACCTGCTCAACATTCTGGATCTGTAGGGGATGGGGCTTGTGTCTGAATCCTGGCTGCCTGCTAGGTGGAGAGAGGCTCGGGAGAACTTGATAACAAGTTCCCTGGAGTCTGGGGAGGAGTGGCCTGCAGGCCCGCAGGAGGAGGGCTGGCGGGGCGGCCGGCAGCAGAGGTGATAGCTCCGTCACACCAGGCGCGCGGGCAGGGCCCACGGTGGGTGACCCTGCCCATCAGGGTGCCCCGTGGAGAAGAGGCAGGAGGGTGAGTCAATGTCCAGTCGTCTGACCCATTTCTGTCCCCTACCAGCCACTGTGGTCCTTGCTGAAAGCACCCCTGTCTGCATTGTCATGATGCTCTGGACCCTGACAAAATGATTTGTCAGTGTCCATTTAAGTAACGTAGATCTCAAGTCCTGGGGGTGGGGGGTGAGTGAGGGGTGCAGGATGAACGGGTCTGTTCGCCTGTCCCAGCTAGACTCTCCCAGCCCTCCTGCACCTCCCCTTTTGGGTTATTTTTGCTGTATTGCAGCCTCAGCTCCCTCTCCCCTAATATCTGTCTGTCTGTCTGTCTGTCGGTCAGTCTCTGGGAGAGGCAGGACCTTGGACAAGCTACTTCATCTGAGGAATTTTCTTCACAGCTCTAAAGACTGTGCCTCCTTTGGCAGGGGAGAAGGGTCAGAGAAAAGGCAGGAAGGCAGACATGAGAAATAGAATTAAAGGGCTGAGGGTAAACCAGAGCCCATCTCCCTTTGTGTGGGGGTCATAGGCACAAGGGCTTCCCTGGTGGCTCAGCTGGTAAAGAATCCGCCTGCAATGCTGGAGACCTGGGTTCAATCCCTGGATTGGGAAGATGCCCTGGAAAAGGGAAAGGCTGCCCACTCCAGTGTTCTGGCCTGGAGAATTCCATGGACAGTCCATGGGGTCGCAAAGAGTCAGGCACAACTGAGCGACTTTCACTTTCAATAGGCACCTGCTCTCGCCGAGGTATGAACTCTCATGGGCACTAGAGGGCGCTATCCTCACTGGCCCGGCCTGGTACTGGAGTCTGGGCTGATGCTGGAGTCTGGTACTGCCTGGGCTCGGACTCTCTGCTGCCCAGTCAGTCCCACCTCTCCTGGAGGGGTCCAAGTCCCTGTCAGGCTTGATGTGAGTGGCCTTGGATGCCGGCTTCAGCCCCTGCTGGCCAGACAGAGCAACAGATCACACTGGGAGAGGATTATGGAAATAATCCATGTGTCCTCATCTACTCACTTGGTTCATCTGTCTGTTGGATACCTAGATACCCTGGTAGCTCAGCTGGTAAAGAATCCGCCTGCCATGTGGGAGACGTGAGTTCGAGCCCTGGGTTGGGAAGATCCCCTGGATTGGATCTCACTCTGGTATTCTTGCCTGGAGAATCCCCATGGACAGAGAAGCCTGGTGGGCTACAGTCCATGGGGTCTTGAGGAGTCGGACACGACTGAGTGACTAAGCATAGCACAGCACGCAGACACCAGTGGATACATCGGGGCACAAAACAGCTCTGCCCTCCCGCAGCTCACATTCTGCTGGGGGGAGACCAACCATAAAGCTAGTGCATATAAGGAGATGACTTAAGAAAAAAGAGAAAGGTGAGGGGCGTCAGGGGAGCTGGGTGGAGGGTGGGTTGCAGCTTACAGTGGAGGAGGCCTCTCAGGGAGGTGGGAACAAGGGAGGGGGCGGGAAAGGAAGGAGGCAGATCAGGCATTTAGGTTTTCCCAAGACCAAGACACCCTTAGCTCATCTCTGATGCATCCAGTGGGCATCCCCTGGGCTCAGGCTGCTCCTGAGTGATGGGGTGGGGACAGACGGCAGCCCCCTGCCAGTGAGGAGCCCCACTACCAACTCCTTGGCCTCCCTTGGCGCCTCACGCTCACCTGGCATTAAGAATGGGTTCAATTCAGTTCAGTCGCTCAGTCGTGTCCAACTCTTTGCGACCCCATGGACTGCAGCACGCCAGACCTCCCTATCCATCACCAACTCCAGGAACTTACTCAATTTCATGTCCATCGAGTCAGTGATGCCATCCAACCATTTCATCCTCTGTCGCCCCCTTCTCCTCCCGCCTTCAGTCTTTCCCAGCATCAGGGTCTTTTCCAAGGAGTCAGTTCTTCACATCAGGTGGCCAAAGTATTGGAGCTTCAGCTTCAGCATCAGTCCTTCCAGTGAATATTCAGGACTGATTTCCTTTAGGGTGAACTGATTGGATCTCCTTGCAGCCCAAGGGAATGGGTAGGAGTTGTGAAATCCAGACAAGACGCCAGTGAAGGGCCGTTAAAATTCTTTTAACTCACTGCTTTCATAAAGAACCTCCATATTCAGCTACTCGAGAGACCGAATCTTGAAGAAAACTTCGCTCTTCCCCCTGGCCCCCAGCGTCACTGCATTTCTAACCCAGAAGTCACAGGATTGAGTTGATGCTGTGTTTTTGGAGCCGCCCCTCAAAGCGAGAACCAACCGGTGGGACGAGCGCTCTGACAAGCCACTAGGGGGCGATATTGCCAGGCCTTAGCTCCACCGTCAAATTAACTCATCTCAAATATTTTCACTGAAAGGGTTCCTAATCCCGTTGTTATGGAAGTAGTATATTATCTATTACAATACACTTTTCATGTTTATTACTTTCTAGATAATTAAATGCTATTTTGTCATCCCAAAGAACTCTATAAATCCAAGTCACATGCTGACTCAGGGCACACCAGGAGAACTTCACATACATGTAAATTAGGTTGAAAAGGCACTTATATTTACCGTACCAAAAGTATAATGAGCTTGAAGACACTAGCTTCAGACAGGTTTTTAAATTTTTAACCACCCCCCCAAATGCAGTCTTAATAATGACCTTTCTCTACATTAGCAGCAAAGGTAATATCTGCTGCGCCTCCCAACTGTACAAAGACATATGCACAAAGATTTGTTGCAATATTTGGAAATGGAAAACAAGACCGGAAATCACCAAAGTGTCTGCCAAAAGGAGGTTAAGTCACGGGGTAGCTATATGGTGGCATGCGATGCAGCTGTTAGCTAGACCTCGTCGCTGCTGTGGAAAAATGTTAATACTGACCACAGTGGTACACTTTTTGTTACCCGAACGTTACTGACCAGAGATGCTTCAGTTTTCACCTACATAACAAATCTTTGACCACAGTCCTTAGCTTCTGCAAAAATCCCCTGTTCAATAATATGGCGAGTGCAGAAACAAAGGTGAAATCTGATTTGTCACGTTCCCTGCAGGCTGACAGGGAACTGGCCCGAAAGGCTCAGCGGTAAGCAGGCACTGCGCTGGGACCGGATCAGCGTTTGGCTCTGAACCTTTTCCTCGGGAGTCGAGGGAGAGGGCAGTTTCTGCTTAGGACACTTGAGGCCCTTCCAGTTTTATTTTTTAAATTTTTCCAGGCTCCTCTGTCCATGGGATTCTTCAGGCCAGAATACTGGAGGGAGTTGCCATTTCCTTCTCCAGGAGATCTTCCTGATCCAGGGATCAAACCCAGGTCTACTGCATTGCAGGCATGTTCTTTACCTTCTGAGTTACCAGGGAAGCCCCTTCTTTTTTAAAATTTATTTATTCTTAATTGGGGGATAATTGCTTTTACATTATTGTGTTGATTTCCACCATATATCAACATGAACCCTTCCAGCTTTAGATTTCAAACCAGCACCTAACAATTCTAGCCCTCGTTCCACTTGCTGGTGCACGTGAGACTGGCGCGGGCGTTGTCCTAGATGGTGGCGGGGGACTTAGGCCTGCAAGCCAAGTGGTTGTGGGGTTATCACCACAAATGCGGCTGCCAGAGTGTGTGAGGTGGTGTGAAGGGGGCCTGGTGGGTGCATAACCAGGCCTGGGCTTTGGAGCTAGAAGGGGTGTGGTTTTCATTCTGGCTCAACTGCTAAACTGCTGTGTGACTTGGCACATTTCACATCCTCTCCCTAGGCCTCAATTTTCCCTTCTGTAAAATAGTAATGTAGCTTTCGCCTCATACGGTAGTTGAAAGGATTGGCTAGGACGTGTACCTTCCTCTTAAACTGAGACTTCCATTTTCTCAGGGGAGAAATATCCCTGGGGAGATATTTAACCACTATACTAGGGTTCTCCAGATAAGCACACAATAGGATATGTGTATATATGAATATGCACATATCTTTATATATATATACTTTTTATATATATATGTATTTAAATATACACACACTTCCCAGGTGGCACTAGTGGTAAAGAATCCACCTACCAATGCAGGAGACTCAGGAGATGCAGGTTTGATTCCTGGGTCAGGAAGATCTCCTGGAGAAGGAAATGACAACCCACTCCAGTATTCTTGCCTGAAAAATGCTATGGAGAGAGGAGCCTGGTAGGCTGCAGTCCATGGGGTCTCAAAGAGTTGGAAATGACTTAGTGACTGAGCATGCATTCATGTAAATTTACACACATACTTATATACATGTATATAAGTATACATGCACATGTATGTATATAACTATAACCACATTTATGTACATAACTATACCCACATATATATATATATGTATATGACTATACATATATGTGAATTTATATGTATGTATAAATACACAAATGAGAGGGAGAGAGATTCACTATAAGAACTGGCTTACACGATCATGGAAGCTAGCAAGCCCCGAATCTGCTGTGTAGGCCAGCCACCTAGAGACCCAGGAAAGCCGATGCTGAAATTCGGTCCAAAGGCTGCCAAGTGGAAACCCAGGAGAGCTCCCTCTTGCTTAGTGAGGCTGGACTTCCTGTTCTACTCAGCTCTTCGACTGATTGGACGAGGCCCCCCAGGTTAGGGAGAACAATCCACTCACTCAGAGTTCACAGATTTAAATGTTACTCTCACCCCAAACCACTCTCTAAATGGACACTTAAAATTAGCCATCATGTAAATAACAAGGGCCTACTATACAGCTCAGGGAACTATATTTGATATCTATATGTGAAGTGAAAGTCGCTCGGTCGTGTCTGACTCTTCACCACCCCATGGACTATACAGTCCATGGAATTCTCCAGGCCAGAATACTGGAGTGGGTAGACTTTCCCTTCTCCAGGGGATCTTCCCAACCTAGGGATCGAACCCAGGTCTCCTGCACTGCAGGCAGATTCTTTACCAGCTGAGCCACAAGGGAAGCCCTGATATCTATATATTAGGGATCAAATCTGGATCTTCGGCACTGCAGGCAGATTCTTTACTATCTGAGTCCCAGGGGAAACCCCATATAATGAAACGAATCTGAAAAAAATAAAAAAGATAACTGAATCAACTTGCTGTAGATCTGAAGCCAACACAACATTACAGGTCAACTCCATTTCCCTAAGAAATAAATTCACATAAAAAAATTAACCACCACAACCACCAGTTCTAGCCAACCTTGGAAACTGAGAATGCCATGGTCTGTAATTAGCCTCCAACTAATAAAAATAAATGGAAAAAAAAAATGAATGCCATGGTCTGGTGAGCAGACCAGAAGACTGGACTCTGCCAGTAGGAGATTGGGGTTCCTAATTCACACTTAATTTGGTCTCTTAGATACCTAGGTAAAAGGCCCTCTCTCCACCCAAATAATGCTGATCTACGAGAATCCACGATATTCTGACAGCACCTCAAAGAGCAATTCAGGAACTACTAAAATAGCGTGGAAGTGGTTTTCTATGAGACGGTACAAGCGGAAGCACCTGTGAGTTAACCTGTGGCAGCTGAACTCAGCAGAACCCAGTTTCTCAGCAATCGCAGGGGTTGAAGTTCAGCCAGCTGGTCTGGGCTTGAACCCCGGCTCCGCCACTTGCTGTGTGGCCAAGGGTTTGTTGCTCAGCCTTGCTGAGCCTCGCCTGCCTTGCTCACCTGTAACGAGATGCCTCACGGACCTGCCATGCCAATTCAGTGAGAAGCCATGGGTGGGGTGCACGGAGTAGGTGCCCCCCTCCATTCGAGTCTCAAACACAACAGCCATTCCTGCTCCTGTAATACCTCCATCACCTCCACCACTGAGCGTGACCCCTCCTCCTGGGTGCACACTACAGGGCTTTAGGATGGGGTAGGGCAAGGACTGACTGGAAGGATGATATTTAAGCCAAGACTTGAAATATGAGAAGGGGTGGGTAGAAGAAACAGCCAGAAAGGCCCCAAGGTGGGAAGGCCTGGCCTTTTAGGAATGGACAGATAGACTGATATTCATGTGGCTGGAGCTTTATGAACCAGCCAGTAGACAGTGTGATGAGTTCAGAGATGGGGACGGTTAAGCTTGGAGGGGAGCCTGAATATATTCAAAGTGCAAAGGGGAATCCCTCACAGGCACCCACTCCCCGCTGTGTTTTAGAAAGAGCCCTCTGCATGTACACGGAGAATGGTACAGAGAACCCCGGTCAGGAGGCTACTGCAATGGTCTGAGCAGTGGTGATGGGCCTGGGCCAGAATGTTGGCTTGGGGTGGGAATGAGGGGAGCCACACTTGAGGAGCATTCCGGAGATCAAAATGACAGCCCTTGTAGCGATTCTGACTCTGATGACTGTGGTTATTCACAGCCATGACATGAAATTCCAAGACCGCACACCAAGGGGGCCTTAGAGATTGGAGTTACAGAGCTGGAAGCCGTCAGCATGGTGGGATTCCCGCATGCCAGGAAGTGGAGGGACGGAGGCCCAGGAAGGGTAGGTGCCCATGCTGGGCTGTATGAGGGGCAGAGGCTGAACTGGCTTCCAGGAAAACAGAGCCCCAGGGCCAGGCCCTTGACCACCACCGGAAGTCCTGCTCAGGTAACTGCCCCCGGTCCCAAGTGTGGTTGCTGTGTGTTGCGGCTTCATCTCATCCAGCCTCAACTTGGACCCTCCCAGTGACGGGGAGCTCACCACCGTGTGCTCCATCTCTGTTCAGCCTAGGTAGACGCATCTCTCACCTATGGAATCAAACCTGGGTCTGCTTATGTCCACACAGAGTAGCATGCACCCTTGTTCCGGTGTGTAATGGAATTCCACCGCCTCATTCGGGGGGTTCTCTTTTCTAGATTAAACATGCTCCAGGAAGAGCAGGGTCTCGGAACATACAGCTGCCAAACCGCTGCCCCGCCCCAAGCGGTGAAAACCACGGCAGTGGCAGCAGCGGCAGAAATGACAGCGTCGCGGGGCAGCCTGGCCCGAGTCTCAAATCTGGGTCTGTCCCGTCCCCAATGGCCATTTTTACCTCTAAGGCCAGACCTTCAGCTTCATCGGGGGTCTCCTGTCTCTTGGCTGATGCAGCAGATGGAGGGGACACCATCTGGCCATCCAGAGGCCTCCGCAAAAGGCGTGAGACCCGCAGGGTGTTTGGGGGGTCACAGTCGGGGCGGGCGGACACCAGGTCTGTGCCCTTGATGGCCTGGCCTTCACCTGCAGCTTCAGGTTGCGCTTATCTGCTCAGCAGCGCAGCGAATTGTGCAACCAGAGCTCTCGTCTCCCGTGCGACGTGGGGATGCCATACTGTGCTTCACTAAGCAAGAGGGTTGGAAGAAGAGCCTTGGGACTTCGAGGGTGGTCCAGTGGCAAAGACTCCACACTCCCAATGCCGGGGATGGGGGTGTCCAGGTTCGATTCCCAGTCAGGGAACTAGATGCACATGCCACAAATGCAACGAAGATCCTGCATGTGGCAACTAAGACCCAGGGCAACCAAATAAATACATATTAATATTTGAAAAGAAAGCAAGAAAGAGGGCCTCAGTGAGACGCCCCACCCCCTCAGCCACCTTGGGGAGAGAAGTTGGTTTCTCTGGGCATGAGTCATTCAAGGCTCAGCTCTGAGATGCTAGAGGAATCAGGCCTGGTCCTTCGTCCTGGGGTCTTTTTTTCTGTTCCTGGGTGTGTCGCTCCAGCCCTGAGTGCTGGCAGAATATGCAGTGGAGGGCCTGGGGCTGCCAACACACTCAGGGGGACCCCAAAGGGGAGACTGAGCTTGTGGCCGCCTGCCTGGCCTGGCCTGGCCCAGGACCCCTTCCCAGTGGCTAGGATGGATCTGCTGGGCTCCCCTTGGCAGAAAGGGGGTGGCCCTGGGCCCAGAGAACTAGCTGGGAGGCCTGGCCCCACTGATTTAATGCCTGTGGCCGTGGGCAAGTCACGTGGCCTCCCTGCACCTTGGGTTCCCTGGGGAAGGCCAGGGTGCTGACCGCTCTCATCTCCTTGGTTCCATGAGACGGAAACAGTGAAGGGCCTTCTGTTTAGTAGACTCTCACTGAACACCAGGGATGCTGAAATGAAATTCATATTTTTGGCAAGACAAGAAGCGTTAGATGTAACATGTTCTCGGCCCCTTTGGGCCTCCTCCCTCTCCTGCAGTGTGTCTTATGCTGCATTAACCAGACTTGCTTAACAGATAACCTTCCTGCTTAATCTCATCAAGGGTCACAACTCCTTAGGAGATAACCTTCCTTTTTAATCGTTAAGGGACCACAGTGGGCCATAACCCACTGCTCGCTTTGTACATGTAGCTCTAGATTGTATGAGCTGTCAGTGTGCTGTCTGATGTATAATCCTTTGTCTTAAAAATGTATATAACTGTGCTTTAACAGGCAGAAGGGTCCTCAGAGCTTTCTGAAAGATTGTCTCCCAGGTTGTAATCCTCAGGCTGGTGCACATAAAATTTTCCATGTCTATCTTGCTAAATTGCCTCAATTCTATCCTACTCTTTGTGACCCTAGGGACTGTAGCCTGCCAGGCTCCTTTGTCCATGGGATTCTCCAGGTAAGAACACTGGAGTGGGTTGCCATGCCCTCCTCCAGGGGATCTTCCCAACCCAGAGAGTCTCTTAAGTCTCCTGTGTCTGCAGGTGGGTCTTTACCACTAGTGCACCCTGGGAAGCCCATTTCTTTCTTTCTTGAGGGCTGGTTGTTCAGTCGTGTCTGACTCTTTGTGACCCCTGTGGACGGTAGCCAGCCAGGCTCTTCTATCCATGGGATTTTCCCAGGCAAGGATATTGGAGTGGATTGCCATTCCCTCCTCTGGGGGATCTTCCCAACCCCGGGATTGAACCCAGCTCTCCTGCATAACAGGCAGATTCTTTATCTTCTGAGCTACCAGGGAAGCCCATTTCTTTCTTAAATTGATTGATTTTTTTCATTAACAGTGTTTTGCTTTTAGATTTGAAAACCACTGACAGGAAGTCACCTTGGTCTTTCTTGGACAAGCCCGTATCCAGCCTGAGGTTCCCACCCATCACCACCGGCAGCACCTCCAGAGCGCCTGGGAGCCACTCCTTCTGGCCCTTGTCCAGGGTGATGCTGCCCCCAAGTCCATTCCCAAAGGGGATTTCTGGAGCAGAACCAGTTCTCTCTCCAGCTCCATCTCTCTACCACTTCCACCCTGCCACCCATCTGAGAGCTCATGGAAAGCAGGGACTGGATCTTCTTTTTTAAAGTTATGAAAGAAAGTGAAAGTGAACGTCACTCAGTCGTGTCAGACTCTTTGCGACCCCATGAACTATGCAGTCCATGGAACTCTCCAGGCCAGAATATTGGAGTGGGTAGCCTTCCCCTTCTCCAGGGGATCTTCCCAACCCCGGGAACGGACTCAGGTCTCCTGCATTGCAGGTGGATTCTTAACCAGCTGAACCACAAGGGAAGCGCAAGAATACTGGAGTGGGTAGCCTATCCCTTCTCCAGCGGATCTTCCCAACCCAGGAATCGAACTGTGGTTTCCTGATTGCAGGTGGATTCTTTACCAACTGAGCTATCAGGGAAGCCCAAAGTTATGATAACATATATAAAACATAAGATTTGTCATTTTAGCCATTTTAACTTATTATTGACCAAAGATGTATCAATGTTTTTAGTTACCAGAATGTTATTGACCAGAGATGTTTCAATAGTCACTTGCATAACATTCCTCTTACCCAACAGCCTCTGGTAACCTCTATTCTACTTTGTCTGTATGAATTCCCCTCTTCTGTATGTTTCATTTAACTGGAATCATACACTGTCTGTCCTTTCATGACTGGCTTACTTCACTTGGCATAATTCTGAGGTTCATCCATGTTGCAGCATGTACTAGAACTTAACTTCTTCTTATGACTAAACTATATTCCATTGTATAGCTATACCACATTGTGTTTATTCATTCATTTGTTTTGAATACTTGGATTGTCTCCACTTTTTGGCTAGTATAAATGATGTTGCTCTGAACCCTAGTAGACAAGTATCCATTTGAGTCTGTCATCAGTTCTATTTTCTTGGGCTCCAAAATCTCTGCAGATGGTGACTACAGCCACAAAATTAAAAGATGCTTGCTCTTTGGAAGAAAAGCTATGACAAACCTAGACAGCATATTCAAAAACAGAGACATCACTTTGCCAACAAAGGTCCGTATAGTCAACTATGATTTTTCCAGTAGTCACGTACAGATGTGAGAGTTGGACCATAAGAAGGCTGAGTGCTAAATAATTGATGCTTTTGAATTGTGGTGCTAGAAAAGACTCTTGAGAGTCACTTGGACAGTAGGGATGTCAAATCAGCCAATCCTAAAGGAAATCAACCTTGAATATTCATTCATTGGAAGGACTGATGCTGAAGCACCAATACTTTGGCTGCCTGATGTGAAGTCGACTCATTGGAAAAGACCCTGATGCTGGGAAAGATTGAAGGCAAGAGGAGAAGGGGACAGCAGAGGATGAGATGGTTGGATAGCATCACTGACTCAATGGACATGAATTTGAGCAAACTCCAGAAGATAGTGAAGGACAGAGAAGCCTGGCGTGCTGCAGTCCATGGGGTTGCAAAGAGTCGGACATGACTGAGCAACTGGACAACAACAACAATAGCACAATAGATTGAATTGTGTCCCCCAAAAAGATATGATGGAATCCTAACCCCAGCACATCAGAATGTAATTTTATTTAGAGATAGGATCTTTATTTAGAAATAGGATCGTTACAGAGACAATTGAGTTAAAATGAGGTCATTAGTGTGGGCCTTTATCCAACATGCCTGTGTTCTTATGAAGAAGAGAAATCTGGACACAGGGGTGGAGATGCACAAAGGCAGACAACGTAAAGACGACCAGACAATGGAGAAGACGACCATGGAGAAGCCAGCGAGAAAGGCCTCATGGGCCTGCAGAGCCGTAGAGGGAACCGAGCCTGCCCACACCCGTGGCCTGGGACTTCCAGCCTCAGAACTGGGAGACCAGAACTTTCTGTCATCTAAGCTGCCCAGTTCGTGGTTCTTTATTATGGCAGCCATAAGAAACGAATACAGGAACTTGGACCTGGAACAGGACCTGGAACAGGACCTGGACAGGAACACTGGACCCTCGTGGTCCAGTGGTTAAGACGCCCCCTTCCAACACAAAGGCTCAATCCGTGAGTTCGATTCCTGGTCGGGGAGCTTAGATCCCACGTGCCTCGTGCCCCAAAAACAAACAAACAAACAAAAAATCCCATCAAGACATAAAACAGGAGCAATACTGTAACAGACTCAGGAAAGACTTTAAAAATGGTCCACATTAAAAAAAAAAAAAATCTTAAGGAAACCAGCACATATGGTAATTATCATTGTGATCTTGATTTGCATTTCACTGAAGACTAAGGATGCAGAGCATCGTTTCATGTGTTTATTAGCCATTTGTTTGTCTTCTCCTTTTCATTTTTAAAATCTCCAGTGCATAGCATAGTGTCTGATACGCTCAGGAAAGGTATTTTGATTTATGGACAGACAGAAATTCCTGGTCTTGAGTCTCCCAGCTGCCTTTACGTGCACATGGTACCTTAGAAAGTTACAGAAGTCCTATCCAGCAGTTTTTCAATGTGTAGAGACAGAACTCCTCATGCAGCCGGCGCGCTTGGCTCCCAAACTTCTCTCTGATGTGTTTATCACTTACCTCTTATCCTCAGGGTGACCCTGAAATAGATTGCCCCAACTAGGGCACTTTGGGCAGATACATTAGGATAACTGATGACCCTGGGATGGTCCCAACACACCATATATGAGGTCAGCCTGGACAGCGCACTTGGGCTATCCTGGCCGCCCGTCCAACCTGAACGCCGAGCTCTTTGCCTGCACAGGGCCTTTGCATACACCGCATCTTCTGCTGCTCTACTTCTGCTGCCCTTCGCTGCTCTACTCCCACCTGGTTCTTTGCCGACCCTCAGGTCTTGGTTTCAACCTCTTCTTTTCAAGAGGTCCTCACTGACCTCTTCCTGGCTGAGACCCACCCGTCATTCTCTCATGACTTCATGGCACTGATCACAGTGTATGATTATAAGTTCATTTGCTTGTATGCTTTTTGTCTGCCTAGACTGTCAGGATTTCCCTTTTATTTGGTGGGGGAAAAAATAGAACAAACGTATTGCATGGTGCCTGTCAAAAGTGAGACAATGAATAAATAGCTGTTGAAGGCTGCTGCTGCTAAGTCGCTTCAGCTGTGTCCGACTCTGTGCAACCCCATAGACAGCAGCCCACCAGGCTCCCCCATCCCTGGGATTCTCCAGGCAAGAACACTGGAGTGGGTTGCCATTTCCTTCTCCAGTGCATGAAAGTGAAAAAAGTGAAAGTGAAGTCTCTCAGTCCTGTGGGACTCTTCGAGACCCCATGGACTGTAGCCTACCAGGCTCTTCTGTCCTTGGGATGTTCCAGGTATGAGTATTGGAGTGGGGTGCCATTGCCTTCTCCAGCTGTTGAATGAATGAGCCATTAAGGTAAGAAAGACTCTGTCATGCGACTCTACAAGGGACAGCTGGGAAATAATAAAAACTTGACTGAAAGAGACAAGTTCTGTGAAGAGCGAAGTCACAAGATGGAAAACACTAAACCAATGAGGAACGTTTGTCTCTCAGTCTGTTCTTTAACCAGAGGATTTTCTGAAATCATTGTGAACGCTGATCGTTTCTCTCTAGCAGCTATTATGAAGGGACTTCCCTGGCGGCCCAGTAGCTGAGTCTCTGCATTTCCACTGCAGGGAGAGGAGCTCTATCCCTGGTCAGGGAGCTTAAAAGATTCTGCATGCCGCTCCCAGTGCAGCAAAAATAGCCATTATGAAAATGGCCTAAAAAAAAAGAAAAGAAAAGAAAATGGCCTCTTTCCTGTAGCCACACACTCACCCATCCGCCTATCCACCTACCAAGACCCAGCCATCATTCCAACCAACATCCATCCATCCATCCTTGCACCATTTCCCTGCCATGTAACCATACCCCCCGCATCCCCTTCATCTACCTCTCACCTTGCGTCACCTGTTCCCTCCCTACCAGCCTACCCTGGTCCCTGTCCCTGGTACTTGGGCTTGGACATGCAGTTCCGTTAGCTCTGAACACATCACTCCAGCACAAACAGTAGTTTGCTTGGGTCCTCAGTCCCCATTTGAGGCATCCAAAGATGAAGGTTACCTCCATTCGAAACAATGAAGAGAGGGACTTCCCTAGTGGTCCAGTGGTTTGGAATCCACCTTCCAATGCAGGGGACACAGGTTCGATCCCTGGTCAGGGAACAAGATCCCACAAGCTGTGGAGCAGCTAAGCCCGCACACCACAACTAGAGAGAAGCTCTTGAGCTACAACTGGAGGGAATTATGCACCACCACGAAGAGCCCACATGTTACAAGGGGAGATGCCACATACAACAACTAAGACTCGACACGGCCAGAAAAAAAAATCGTATATTAACACAGATGTGTGGAATCTAGAAAAATAGTACCGGTGAACATATTTACAGGGAAGAAATGGAGATACAGACATAGAGCAGGGACTTGTGGACAGAGGAAGGGAAGGAGAGGGTCAGAGGAATTGAGGAAGCTATGTTGGCACATATAGACGATCACGCATGAAACAGACAGCTAGTGGGGAGCCGCTGTATCACACGGGGAGCCCAGCCTGTCGCTCTGGGATGACTTGGGGTGGGGAGCAGGGGAGGAGGCTCAAGAGGGAAGGCATATATGATCGTGAGAGATTCACCCTGTTGCACAGTAGGAGCCAACACAGCATTGTAAAGCAATTCCATCAGTTCAGTTCAGTTCAGTCGCTCAGTCGTGTCTGACTCTTCATGACCCCATGAACCACAGCATGCCAGGCCTCCCTGTCCATCACCAACTCCCGGAGTCTGCCCAAACCCATGTCCATCGAGTCAGTGATGCCATCTAACCATCCCATCCTCTGTCATCCCCTTCTCCTCCCGCCTTCCATCTTTCCTAGCATCAGGGTCTTTTCTAATGAGCCAGTAAAGCATTATCCTCCAATTAGAAAAAAAAGAAATCATGAGGAGACTCCTGGGGTTTCCCCCCAGACCACGCCAGTTTGGGGGTACAGAAAGGCTGAGGCCAAGCAACAGGTTTGGGTCCTTTGAAGGTCAGCCTGCGGGTCTGTCTGCACCCAGCGATTCTGTGCTTGCCCTTCTCCCACCAGAGGGAGAGATGCCGCGAGTCTTAGGGGCCCTTGGAGGGGCTCCCTGCATGCCCACCACTCTCCCTTTCCTCCCTGTCTCCTGAGAACACAGGAAGTGTTAGCAGCCAGAGAACGCAGAGTGGGCTGGGGTTTTGGGGCTGCTCTGTCGGCGCCCTCGGTTACAGAGGAGGAAACCCGGGCATATCAAGGTCCCCTGCGCGGGGAGCTGCTCTTACCAGCGTCCAGCCTGAGACCTGGGGCGGGGGGCCTGCCAGGCAGAAGCACAAGCCCAGAGGAGCCCCAGTTCTCTTGCCTGTCGGGGTTTCCCTTTGCCTGATGCAACATCCAAGCCTGAGACAGCACCTGCCAATGTGCCCTGCAGCTGGGAGCAAACAGACATTATTATTATTATTATTATTGGTAGCTTTAAGGAGGACCAGGAGAACAGCACCTGTTAAATAAATCACATGGATGCCATCTGGGGTTTTAACTTGCATGGCCATACCTTATCCCTAAGATAGCTGCTTCTGGAAGCGTCCAGATCAAACGGAAGCCAAAGCCTTGGTTCAGGAGAGAGAGGTTTTCAAGAATTAGGCAGGTGGTGGGAGGCCCCACAAGCCCCCATCATCAGGAGTCGTATATAACCGGGTGCTCCCCTCCCCGCGGGCTCTCAGCGTATCACTAACACCTTCTAGGCTGTTCTGCTGAGAGCCGCGTCCGCGTCGGAGCGTCCTGCTGAGCCCTGGGGCTGCTGAATGCTATTCCTCTTGCCAGACAGACTCAGGCTGTTTCCCAGATTCCAAAACACACCTCCAAAGAGAGATGCTTTATCGACTCCCTGGCAAGTACATTTCCTGCCCGGAGAGCTCAACATGTCCCCCACATCCTGCTACGAAGTCAACCTTTCACAGACTTATTTATTTAGTCCATTTAGAAAAAAGAAAATGTACCTTTGGAGATAAAAAGTGGAGTAAAGAGAGGAAATTACTGTGGAAATGCAAAAAACCAAAAGGCGGTGACCAGCGCGTGTTAAAAAAGTCAATAAAATGCCTAGTTGAAAGGTTCTTTTTTTTTTTTTTTGGTTCCCTTGTAACGAGTCCAGCGGATTGAGCCCCTCTCGGTGGTGCTATGCTCAGTGGAAAAAGTGTTTTTACAAGTGGGCCCCATTTGCAATGACATTCTGAAACACAAAACACTGTGGCCACCTCCCGGGGCGCCTGGAGGTGCATATTTATGAGCTTCATAACCAGTTACAGTTGGGATTTCTCCTGTGTACGTCGGTTGTTGGCTCCCCATTTTCCAACCTGGGGATCAGAGAAGGTGTCAACTGCTGGATGCTCAGACAGCTCTCAGATTTATTAGTTTTCCTTTTTTCCTTTAAAAAAAAATCACTCTGCAACAGACCAACATTCAAGATGAAGGGAACAGTAGAGGATCCTATGGTTTACTGAGGACATTGATTAGTCTGTTTGTAGCTAATTTCCTTTTTTTTTTTTTTGGCTGCACCAGGCAGCTTGCAGGACCTTAGTTCACTGACCAGGGATCAAACCTGGGCCCCCTGCAGTAGAAGTGCAGAATCCTAACCACTGGACCACCAGGAAATTCCCTAATTTCCAATGTAGGAGGACAAAGAAGCTGGACCTGGAATGCAGAAACACAAGGATGGCTAACATCAAGTTTCTGGACAAATGGTAACTAATCAATTAAACTTAAATTGTCGCTTTTAAAAAGACACCTTACTATATATTCTTGGTATCAGACAGTTGAAAGATTTAAACTCAAAAAAAAATTCATCATGTATGTCGCTTTGTGGTCATAAAGTGGCTGCATACCACCAGTATCACATCTGTGTCCCAGGCATTGATAAAAAAGATGTTAAAGATGGCTTTCCAGAAGGCTTAGCAACTCCTACTTGTATTTAATAGGCCCAAAACTAGATGTTAGAGAGGCTTGGAAATATATGTGTTTATCTGGGTACCTTGCTCACTGTTGTGTTAGTCACCCAGTCGTGTCTGACTCTTTGCGGCCCCATGTAGGCTGCCAGGCTCCTCTGTCCATGGGATTCTCCAGGCAAGAATGCTGGAGTGGGTAGCTATTTCCTTCTCCAGGGGATCTTCCCGACCCAGGGATTGAAGCTGGGTTTCCCGAATTGCAGGCAGATTCTTTACCTTCTGAGCCACCAGGGAAGCCCAGGGCTACCCCTAAGAAAACGGGTTCTGTTGGTAAGAAGAAACGGTAGAAAGGATAACAGGTGCACAACTAGTAGTGTCTCTCCAGTGTCTTACTGCCTAATTGTTATAAAGATGAAAATACGAATGACACTAGATTTAGAACTGAGAGGCCAGTGATACCATGGATCGTTATGGTCACATGGGAACCACCCTGTCCTCCTGGAAGTCTCTTCCTTAGACCCAAGGACACGTGGTCGCCAGGCCCTCCTCCTGCTCTACTGCGGTCTCTTTGCTCTTCTTCCCTTCCAGACCCAGATCTCCGTCCTTGGCATTTTTCTCTTCCTTGACTGGTGCTTTCGTTCAGTCCCTGATTTTAAAATTTCATTCACATGCTGCTCTTCCAGAGTGCCAGATCTGACGATTCCACAGCCCCCTCCATTTCCCTACTCACAAGTCTCCCAGCACCTCCAGCAACGCAGCTGAAAGAGAAACCAGGGAAGAAGAGCAGAGACCGCAGTAGATAGGGTGGTTCCCATGTGACCATAACGAGTAAGGTTAAGGACAGAAAAACTGGCTAGTGGTTTTTGCAAAGTAAAGGCCATTGTGACCTTGGTGAGAGTTTGGTTTTTTATTTATTTTTGGCTATGCTGGGTCTTCTTTGTGGCCCAGGGGGTAAGGAGTCTGCCAGCAATGCGAGAAACCCGGGTTCGATCCCTGGGTCAGGAAGATTCCCCTGGGGAAGGAAATGGCAACCCACTCTAGTACTCTCGCCTGGAAGATCCCATGGATGGAGGAACCTGGCGGGCTACATTCCATGGGGTCCTCATTGCTGGGCATGGGCTTTCCCTAGCTGTGGCGAGCAGGGGCTACTCTCGAGGTGGGGTGCTCGGGCGTCTCTTGTTGTGAAGCACCAGCTCCAGGGCACGTGGGGCTTTAATAGTTGCAACATGTGGACTCAGTCATTGCAGCTTCTGGCCCATAGAGCACAGGCTCAGTAGTCGTGGCGCATAGGCTTAGTTGCTCTGCAACTAACATGTAGGATCTTCCCAGGCCAGGGATTGAACCCATATCCCCTGCATTGGTAGGCGGATTCTTGACCACTGAGCCACCAGGGAAGCCTGGGAAGAGTTTTTAATAGGTGTTTAGTGGTCTTAGCATGGTTTCCTTAATCATTTCCCCCATTAGGCGCCCCTGAGTCATCTTTTCACTTTTTTCCTTTTCTTTTTTTGGTAGTGAAGAAGACAAGAGCTTCCCAGATGGCTCAGAGGTAAAAGAATTCGCCTGCCAATGCAGGAGACATGCCCAGATCCCTGGGTCAATCCTCTGGAGTAGGAAATAGCAACCCACTCCAGCCATTCTTGCCTGCAAAATGCTACACAAGTGAAGACAAATGCTACAAGGAATATCTTGTGCAGCTATTTTTGCTTCCATGTGAAAGTATTCCTTCTGGATAAGGCCAAGAAACCACCGAGTCAAAAGATATGCATCTGTCAAAGAGTGATCTGTATTGTCAAATGCCTATGAAGTGGTCATACCAATCCACATTCCCACCAACCATGTGTGTGTCAGTTTAACACACAATGAAATCTTTGGTAAGCTGGTAGTTAAAAGACACTTTGCTTTTATTTGGAATTTCCATTAATTTTTTTAAAGTTTTTTTTTTTTTTATGATGACTATTTTTTAAAGACTTTATTAAATTTGTTACAATATTGTTTCTGTTTTATGCTTTGGTTTTTTGGCCATGAGGCATGTGGGATTTTAGCTCCCTGACAAGTGATCAAACCAGCACCCTCTGCATTGGAAGGCAAAGTCTTAACCACTAGACCACGAGGGAGTCACCCATTACTTTTTTTTAATTGGCCGTTTTTATGCCCATCTTTCCTCCATTTTTCTTTTTAACTTTTTTTCTTATCAATTTATCAGAGCACCTTTATATATGTATTTTTTTCCTAGTTTGTCTTGATGTTTTTACATGTAATTTTTGCTAGCTTTAAATTCTACTTTGTATGTAGTTAAGTTTGCTTTTTCTCTTTCTGCTTAGAAAAGCCTTTGTCACCCCAAGACTATAAAAATGTTCACTCTTTCTCTTCTAGGTTTGTCATTTATTTTTAAGAGTGAATCTTTGATCTTTATGAGATTTATTTTATTTCAGTGTCAGAAGTGAAGTTGAAAGTTAAGCTTTATTTTCCAAAGTTGGCCAGGCACTTCAACACCTTTCCTCGAGTAATTTATCTTTCCCCAATTAGTTTGAAGTCACTTTTTTTTTTTACTTCATACATTTCCATATGTCCATAAATCTCTTTCTCTATTCTTTTTTGTCCCATAAATCTACCTAGGGACATGTCTACTGATACTGTTTTAATAACTGCAGCTTTATGTATCAGTTAGGGTGTGCTTCTGTTGCCAGTGATGGAAAGATCCATCTCAAACTGATTTTTGCACGTTGATTTTGTATCCTGTAACTTTATTAAAATCATTGATTACTTTCAATGGGTTTTTTTTTTTGCTGACTCTTGGGATTTTCTGTATATAGAATCTGATCATCTGCAAACCACAATTTTATTTCTTCCTCCCTGATTTTTTTTGGTCTTGTCTAATTGCTCTAGGTAGGCCTTCCAACACTGTCAAGTAAGAGTGGTGAGACCAAATGTGCAGAGATTAAACCAGAAACCAAAAATCTCCCAACACAGAGAACCTCAGGCCCAGATGGTTTCACAGACGAATTCTATCAAACATCAAAGAGGAATTAATGCAGGTCATTCTTAAACACTTACAAAAATTGAGGAGGAAGTACCTCCAAACTTTTTCCACAAGGCCAGCACTGCCCTGATAAACCAGATAAGGACATCCCAAGAGAAAAACTATAGACCAATATTCATGATGGATGTAGATACAAAAATTCTCAACAAAATACTTGCAAACCGAATTCAGGAACACATAGAAAAAATAATACACCGTGACCCAAGGGGATTCATCCCTGCAGTGCCATGGATGCAAATCAATAAGCATAACACCTCACACTATAAAATGAAAGATAAAAATCACAAAACTATCTCAGCAGATGCAGAAAAAGCATTTGAAAAAATACCTCTTTTCATATACAAATCTTCAGTAGACTGGCTACAGAAGCAACATAACGTTAACATAATAAAGTCTGCATACAACAAACCCACAAGGAACATTATACTCGGTGGAGAAAAACGGAAAGCTTCTCCTCTACGATGAGGAACGAGAGAAGGATGCTCGTACTTACATTTCTCCTTTGTGTGTTTGTTTTGGCTGCTTCTGGGATCCCACAAGGCTTGTGGGACCTTAGTTCCTCCACCAGGGATCGAACTTGTTCATCCTCTCCCACCCCACACAGTGAGCGTGCCAAGTCCTAACCACTGGACTGCCAGGGGGTTCCCACAACATTTCCCCCTTGGAAGCTGACTGTGCATTTGTTTCTGTTAGCAGCGGCTCAGAGAGCGACCATAAGGCTAGAGAAGGTGAGCTCACATCTTGCTTTGTTTGCCATCCTGTTGGCATCACCTTGCAGGGCCCTCAAGGGCCCTGGCATTGGTGCCATTCTGCACCCCCCGAGCCAGCCCCCCGCAACCCTCAGAGGTCCTAGCTCTGCAGAGCTGTGCTTTGAGCTTCCAGACCGTTTAGCTCTTCCCCTGCTTCCAAGCACCGCAGAGCTCAGCTGCTTCCCGCAGTTACTTTCTTTGTATTAACTCACTGTCCCCACACTGGTTTCCTGTGACTCCGGTAACAAATGGTCACAAACTTAGTGGGTTAAAACAGCACAAAATAAGGACTTCCCTGGGAGTCCAGTGGTTAAGGTTCCATGCTTTCAATGCAGGGGGGTACGGGTTGGATCCTTGGTCGGAGAAAGGAGGACATCAAGGCAGTATATTGTCTGCTTATTAAACTTATATGCAGAGTACATCATGAGAAATGCTGGGCTGGCTGAATCACAAACTGGAATCAAGATTGCAGGGAGAAATATCAACAACCTCAGATATGCAGATGATACCACTTTAATGGCAGAAAGTGAGGAGGAATTAAAGAGCCTCTTGATGAGGGTGAAAGGGGAGAGTGAAAAAGCTGGCTTAAAACTCAACATTCAGAAAACTAAGATCATGGTATTCAGTCCCATCACTTCATGGCAAATAGATGGGGAAAAAAACAGAAACAGTGACAGACTTTTATTTTCTTGGGCTCTAAAATCACTGCAGATGGTGACTGCAGCCATGAAATTAAAAGACGCTTGCTCCTTGAAAGGAAAGCTATGACACACCTAGACAGCATAGTCATCATTTTACTGACAAAGGTCTAGTCAAATCTATGGTTTTTCCAGTAGTCACATATGGATCTGAGAGTTGGACCATAATGAATGTTGAGCACCAAAGAATTGATGCTTTCAAACTGTGGTGCTGGAGAAGACTCCTGAGAGTCCCTTAGATAGCAAGGAGATCAAACCAGTCAATCCTAAAGGAAATCAATCCTGAATATTCATTGGAAAGACTGATGCTGACGCTCCAATACTTGGACCACCTAATGCAAACAGCCGACTCATTGGAAAAAACATTGATGCTAGGAAAGATTGAGCTCAGGAGGAGAAGGGGACGACAGAGGATGAGATGGTTGGATGGCATCACCGACTCAACGGACATGAGTTTGAGCAAGCTCTGAAAGATAGTGGAGGACAGAGGAGCCTGGCATGTTATAGTCTGTGGGGTCACAAAGAGTCGGACATGACTTAGCGATTGAATGACAACAAAAACAGGGATCTAAGATCCCGCGTGCAGCAGGGCACGGCCAAAACATAAAAGAAGACACCAGGTTATCATCTGATGGTTCTGGGGGTTAGGCGTCCAGTGCTGCTTTCCCTGGGCTGAAATCAAGGTGTTGGCAGAGCTGGTCCCTCCTGGAGGCTCTTGAGGAGAATTCTTGCCTTTTCCAGATGCCTCATTCCTGGGCTCATTCCCCTTGGCCATCTTCAAAGCCAGCAACAACGCTGGGCTAAGTCCTTCTCAGGCTGCCAGCTCTCCGCTGGTGCCTCCTCCCCACTTCCCCTCCCCACTGCATCCCCCACCTTGCGTTCCCCCCTCCACCCCTGGTCCCCCTATAAAGACCCTTGAGAGTACCCTGGTCCTACCTGAATAATCCAGGCCACTCTCCCTATGAGGTCCCCTGATTAAAACCTTAACTCCACCTGTAACCTCAGTTGCTCTTGCCTTGTAACCCTCTGTGTTTACAGGTTCTGGGTGTTACGATGTGGACATCTTTGGGGGTACTTAATTTTGCCTACTACAATCACGTTCTCCCTTTTTCCATCCTCCAATACCTGTTTAACTAATTCCTTGTGTTAACTACTCTCTCTTACAACAACTGCTGCAGTTTCTGTTTCCTTAAATAGATCCTGCCTTGATCTGAATACAATTGCTATTGCTTGCTATATAAAAGTTTTACATCTATCTCTATCTACCTATCATCTATCTATTTGTTTTTTTGTATATTTATGTGACTTCACCAGGTCTTATTTGCAGTATGTGGGATCTTTATTTGCAGCATGTGGTTTCTAGTTTCCTCACCAGGAATCGAACCCAGGCCCCCTGCATTGAGACTGCAGAGTCTTAGCCACTGGACCACCAGGGATGTCTGTTTGTTTCTTAACCAACCAACTTATTGAACTAGATTTTCTAGGCTTTCAACCATATTATTAGGAAATAATATAACTTTCTCTCCTATTTTCAGTGATTTATTTCTCTTCTTGATTCTATTGTTCAATAGTCTAGTTTAACACTTTCATAATAATGTTCAACAACTAGGCAGGTCCCCTCGTTTTATATCTAAAGAAGTGCTTTTTCTCCCTGACTTTGTTTTCTGCTTCTTTCTGTAATTAGAAAAGGCTGTGGAAAGGGAAAGGGAGGGATAAATTAGGAATTTGGGATTAACAGGTACTACCACATATAAAATAAATAGCAATGTCCTACTGTACAACACAGGAAACTATATTCAATATCCTATTTAATGGAAAAGAACCTGAAAAAGAGTATATATATATATATATATATATATATATATGAATCATTTGGGGCTGGATGAAGCACAAGCTGGAATCAAGACCTCAATAACCTCAGATGTGCAGATGACACTACCCTAATGGCAGAAAGCGAAGAGGAACTAAAGAGCCTCTTGATGAAACTGAAAGAGGAGGGTGAAAAAGTTGGCTTAAAGCTCAACATTCAGAAAACTAAGATCATGGCATCCAGTCCCATCACTTCATGGGAAATAAATGGGGAAACAGTGGAAACAGTGGCTGACTTTATTTTTCCGGGCTCCAAAATCACTGCAGATGGTGACTGCAGCCATGAAATTAAAAAGATGCTTACTCCTTGGAAGGAAAGTTATGACCAACCTAGACAGCATATTAAAAAGCAGAGACATTACTTTGCCAACAAAGGTCCATCTAGTCAAGGCTATGGTTTTTCCAGTAGTCACGTATGGATGTGAGAGTTGGACCCTAAAGAAAGCTGAGCGCTGAAGAATTGATGCTTTTGAACTGTGGCGTTGGAGAAGACTCTTGAAAGAATCTGAAAAAGAGGATATATATATATTCTGAAAGTGTAGAACTAGACTATTGAACAATAGAATCAAGAAGAGAACCCAGGTCTCCCACATTGCAGGTGGATTCTTTACCATCTAAGCCATCAGTTCAGGTCAGTTCAGTCACTCAGTCTTGTCCAACTCTGCTTCCCCGTGGAGTATAGCCCACCAGGCTCCTCTGTCCATGGAATTTTCCAGGCAAGAATACTGGAGTGGGTTGCCATTTCCTTCTCCACAGGATCTTCCCAACCCAGGGATCTAAACCAGGTCTCCTGCATTGCAGGCAGATGCTTTAACCTCTGAACCACCAGGGAAGCCCCTTTTCTTTCACTTTCTTTACACCTTGGAAGGAAAGTTATGACCCACCTAGACAACATATTAAAAAGCAGAGACATTACTTTGCCAGCAAAGGTCCATCTAGTCAAGGCTATGGTTTTTCCAGTGGTCATGTGTGGATGTGAGATTTGGACTGTAAAGAAAGCTGAGTACCAAAGAATTGATGCTTTTGAACTGTGGTGTTGGAGAAGACTCTTGAAAGTCCCTTGGACTGCAAGGAGATCCAACCAGTCCATTCTAAAGGAGATCAGCCCTGGGTGTTCACTGGAAGGACTGATGTTGAAGCTGAAGCTCCAATACTTTGACCACCTGATGCGAAGAACTGACTCATTTGAAAGGACCCTGATGCTGGGAAAGATTGAAGGCAGGAGGAGAAGGGGATGACAGAGGATGAGATGGTTGGATGGCATCACCAACCCAATGGACATGAGTTTGGGTAAACTCTGGGAGTTGGTGATAGACAGGAAGGCCTGACGTGCTGCAGTCCATGGGGTGGCAAAGAGTCGGAACCGACTGAGCGACTAAACTGAACTGAACTGATGGCTTAGATGGTAAAGAATCTGCCTGCAATGCAGGAGGTCTGGGTTTGATCCCTGGGTTGGGAGGATCCCCTAGGGGAGGGTATGGCAACCCACTCCAGTGTTCTTGCCTGGAGAATTCCATGGACAGAGGAGCCTGGAGGCCTACAGTCCATGGGGTCACCAAGAGTCGGACATGACTGAGCCCAGCACAAAGAATCCAGGGGCCTTCCCTCTTTCTCTGTGCCTTTCAATAATTTTTTTTAATTGATGAATAAATTGTTTTTCTTTATTCATGTTAAAGCACAAAAAATTTACACCCTTTCCTTATTTTCTGTGCCTGGTCTCCAGCAGGTGCTCAGTAACTGTGAAAGGAATGCTTTCCATTTTGGGCTTGTTGACCATGTTCTTACCATCACCCCAGCCTCCCTACTGAATGTCCCGCATCGAGTTCATGCCCTTGGTCACTACTCCTAGGTCTGTGTTTCAGTGACTTGAGCATCAAGCCGCACTGGATCTAAGTTTCTGCTTAGCCCTCCTAGATTTCTTTCTTGGGCTGTTTTTCTTCCATCCATCCTTCTGGGATGCACTGGGTCTTTGTTGCTTTGCGGGCTGTTCTCTGGTGGTGGTGGTGATGGGGTCACTCTCCAGTTGCGGTGCTCAGACCTCTCATTGCGGCAGCTTCTCTTGTTGCGAAACACACACTCTGGGTGGGAGGGCTTCGGGAGTTGCGGCACGTGGGCTCAGGAATTGCAGCTAATTTGGCCTCTCAAGCGCAGGCTCAACAGCTGTGGCCCCTGGCTTCGTGGCTCAGAGGCAAGCGGGAATGGTCCCAGATCAGGGCTGGAACCCATGTCTCCTGCATCGGCAAGCGGATTCTTACCCACTTCGCCACCAGAGAAGACCGCCCCCCCCCCCTTGCCTTTTTCTCCTGTGCGTTTTCTCAGGGGTGAGCTAGTAGATCACCTACCTAAGGCATCACCTACAACTTGTGAGCTCACATCCCCCAAGCTGTGTCATTGGCTTATTATACGGTTCTTCTGAGATCGGAACCTGTAGTTGGGAAGGCCGTTCCAAATTCAAATGTGCTAAGTTTCAGCGGGAACTCTGCCTCCCTTTATCCTCCACACTTACAACTCTCTTAAGTGGAAGGAACCACCATCCATTGAAAAGTTTAAACAGCCTAGAAAGTGCTTGCTCTCTCAAAGTTTGAAAGACTTGCCATCAGACTGTCTGAGCATGAGGCTTTTGTGGGGGAACAGCTCACTGATAGCCTTTACTATTTTTACCCAAATTACTGAGTTAGCTTCCCCATCTTTTCTTCAGTCCAGGTTTATGCAAGATGCACTTTCTCAGAAGACCATTAACTGGCAAGAGATGTCAAAAGTATTGTTTAATAATTGCTTCCCTTGCTTAATCTCAATTTTATGTATTTGTGTTCTCTCATCCTTATCTTTTTTTTTCAAAAAGTGATCAAGCTGGTTTGTGGTCTTTGTACTCTGTTTTGCAAAAACTCTAAATCTTGAATTCATTATCAATTCTTCTGGGTTTTTTTCCCCTCTATGTTTTCATTAAGTTTTGTATTAATTTTTCTAGTCCTCCCCCACCCCACCCAAGTTCGTGGTTCATTTTTGCAAGAAGTGTTTAAGGATATGATTATTACTTTGCCTTCAACTTTGACCCTATCCCCTGGGGTTTGATATTTAATACCCTCATTATTGTAATTTCCTAGATAGGCTGCAGTTCTAGTTTGATTTCCTTTTTGAAACAAGGAAAAACAGACTTTTTTTTTTTAACATTTCCGATAGCTTGGGTATTAATATTTTTTTTACTTCAACTTTATTATTTTTAGTTTTATTATAGCTTTAGAATGTGGTTTCTATTTCACTTCTTGGAAATTATTGAGGTTTTCTTTGTGATCTAATATATTATAAAATTGTATAAGACTGCCATTGTTTTTGAAAAGACAGAGTACTGTATTTTCTCTTTCTTTTCAGGATGCAGAATTAGACATATATGTATAAGATCAACCTTCTTCATCCTATTATTCAGGCCATTTATATCCGAGTGTATTTTGGGTTTTTTTTTGTTTTTTTTTTGCTTTGTTTTGTTTGGCCTTACTTGATAATAGTGACTTAAAATGTTTTGCTATGAATGTGTTTCTGCCAGTTTTTTCCAGTTCATGAGATAGACTTTTTCATTATGGATTATAAAATTGACCATGATGAAGTGACCCTTATGTATAACTTAGTTTTCCTTGAATTCAAGTTTCTTTAGTGTTCATATTACATATCTTCCCTTGCTTTATTTTTACTTGCCATGATTATACTCACCATTTACCTATCATTTTGCTTGTAATTTTGCTTTCAGTTTCTCTAAGTTATTTTGTTTTAATATTAATATATGCACATATACTTAGATTTTTAAAAATCCAGTGTGAAAATTCTTACCTTTTAGTAAGTTTACCTGATTACTTTTTAAATGATCACATCTAACTGAAAACATATTTGTGTGTGTGTATTTAATATTTCCTTTCTGTTTTTTCTATTTCTAACCATTTGCGATGTTAACTTTTTTCTACTTTGAATTTAGAAGGCATATAGTCTGTTTGCATTCCAAATTTACCTTTATGATTTAAACAATATACTTAAGCCTATTTTCTCACAATATACCAGTTTCAGTAAACAATTATCCCTTTTTTGTTTTCTCTTATGAAAGATGAAAAACAGAGCATCTGTTCTCCTTTTCCCCAATTTTATTTGCTTGTTCTGGAGTTTTCGTCCTACTTTATACTATTGTCAATTAAAAATAGTTTCTTTTTTTCCAGGAATTAAAACAATTATATTCTTGCAATTAGAATGTCTGCCTTATTTAGATGTAATTTATATTTAACAGATTAAAGGCTCAAAGCTGATATTTCATCCTATGACTTCATTTCTAATTACTTATATTTATTTTAACTCTCAAACAGCTTACATTTTAAGTAATTTTTTTAATTGAGGTATAATTAAAGTATACCAAACTGCACATATACAAAACATGCCATTTGATTAGTCTATGTACACATACACACACTTCTGTGAAGCTGTCACAGTGATCATGATAGCAACCCTTTCCATCTGAAAAAAGCAATGCTCAATGTGGAGGACCGACAACCCAAATATCCAATATACAGTTAATTTTGTAGACCTAAACAATAGAACAAGTTGAGTAGAAAAAAAACTAAAAGGTATAATAAAAACCAGAATTTCCTGAAATGAAGGAAAACATACACATATTTGTACATTGAGTCCTTCATTACTTAGGACAAAAATAATAAAGAACTATAAAGTCTGAGTGAAATTACTGAAAGGGCAAGGTTAAAGGGCATATAGCAAAAATAAAGTTATATACTAAAAGAAAATTATCTAACTTCAGATTTATCCTTAGCAGTTTTAAATGAGAGGAAAAAAATGGAACAATGTCTAATGAGGGTTTTGTTTGAGGAGTTCTGTATGACCCAATTTTCCATACCCAGTCAAGTTATCATTCCTATGAAAAGGCAACAGAAATATGTTATCAAACGGTCATGAATTCATGAACTCTATGGTGGGAGGAGAAGGGGACGACAGAGGATGAGATGGTTGGATGGCATCACCGACTCAATGGACATGAGTTTGGGTAAGCTCCAGGAGTTGGTGATGGACAGGGCGGTCTGGCGTGCTGCAGTCCAAGGGGTCACAAAGAGTCAGACACGACGGAGTGACTGAACTGAACTGAACTGATCCATTCATATAGTCGTCTCTAAAATATACTTGACTGAAGCTAGTGTGTTAGTTGCTCCATCGTGTCCAACTCTTTGTGACCCCTTGGACTGTAGCCCACCAGGCTCCTCTGTCCATGGAATTCTCCAGGCAAGAATACTGGAGTGGGTAGCCATTTCTTTCTCCAGGGGATCTTCCCAACCCAGGGAATGAGTATGGGTCTCCTGCATTGCAGGCAGATTCTTTACTGCCTGAGCTATCAGGGAAGCCCAAACTAATATTATATCAAATGGTGAAAGACAGTTGTTTTCTCTAAGATTGGGAATAAAGCAAGGATTCTCACTTTCAATACTTCTATTCAACATTGTTCTGGAGGTTACAAATTTTGCAGTAAGGCCAAAAAAAAAAAAAAAAAAAAGACATAAAAGTCATAATGATAAGAAAAAGACAAAGTGTAATTATCCCTGTTTGTATTTTCTAGAGTTTCTTTTTTAAAGTTGAGATACAATTTACGTATAACATTGTATACATTTAAGGTGTGCAGCATGTCAATTTGATACATTTACATGTTGCAATATGATTACTATCATAGCTTTAGCTCATACCTTCATCATATCACTTAATTATCTTTCTGTGTGTAATGGGAACATTAAGATCTGTCTAGAGTTTTCTATAAAGAGCAGCATATAGTAGTCACCTGTGGATGAAGGTGGAGAAATGGATAGACTGCAAAGAGGCACGATTAAATTTTTGGAGATGTTTATTGTCTTGGTTGTTCAAAAGTAACATTAGAGGAATTTGTCTTTTCGTGTTTCTGAGCACTATTTGAGCCATGCCCTTAGTATTTATTCTGGAATATGGCATGCTAATAGTTTCTATTCTCTGTTTAGATCTTCAGTTGTTTGAGGTTTAGAAGGGGAGCAAGGTTATGGACAGCAGCGTTCTGGAAACTCTCATCCTGTGTTTTCATTCTGAACATGTTGACCCTATTGGAAACTGGGTTGATGGCTTACGTCGTTCTGTGCATGAGGGGGTTACCCTTGGATTTCAGTTTATTCCTCTGCATCAGCTAGAGAGGTTGAGTTGGAGCAGCATGGTTTGTAAGATTTTGCTTCTATTAGCACTTATTTCATCCAACAGTTGCCACTGGTCAGCAGCTTCCAGATCTTCCTAGAGAGGAAATGAGGGCATCTTTGAGGAGTTGACATTTGAGAAGGAGTGTGAGTGAAGGAAAGTAATAAGCCATTTGATGATTTAGGGGAGAGAATATTCCAGGTAGACGAAACCACGGATAAAGAGTTCCTGAGCTGTGAGAAAGCTTGATGCTGAGTTAGCTGAGAGCCTTTTCTTTAAGCCTTGATGCAGTTGCAGTGGAGGAACTGCTCTCACAGT
Organism: Muntiacus reevesi; assembly: GCF_963930625.1. NCBI lineage: Eukaryota > Metazoa > Chordata > Mammalia > Artiodactyla > Cervidae > Muntiacus > Muntiacus reevesi. The sequence goes on from NC_089256.1 coordinate 28,110,943, forward strand.
TCCCTCCTTGTTCTTCTCCCCCCAAAACTCTAGGAACCTCCAATCTGGATGGGCTGGGAACATACACAGCACATGTGGTCTAGCTACACAGTGGAATATTATTCAGCCTTAAAAAGGAATGAAGTTATGATACATGCCCAATGTGGATAAATCCTGAGGACATTATGCACATTCATATAAATGCACTCATACAGTGGGTGACCTTTGGTGTTTGGGCCCTTTTCCTTAGCATGTTTTCTTTGAGGTTCATTTAAATTAAAGCTTCCCAGGTGGCACTAGTGTTCAAAAATCTACCTGCAGTGCTGGAGACGCGGGTTCTATCCCTTGTTCGGGAAGATCCTCTGGAGGAGGAAATGGCAACCCACTCCAGTATTCTTGCCTGGAGAATCCCTTGGACAGAGGAGCCTGGCGGGCTACAGTCTGTAGGGTCGCCAAGAGTCAGACACGACTACAGCAACTTAGCATACACACATACATGCACATTAAAGCATGTATTTGTACCTTATTCCTTTTTGTGGCTGGGTAATACTACACTGTGTGGATATACTGGGCTGGAGCAAAAGTTTGTTAGGGTTTTAAACCTGAAGAAACTTTTTGGTCAACCCAATACCATATCTTGTTAATTATTCACCTGTTAATGGACGTTTGGTTTTTTTTTCCACCTTTTGGCCACTGTGAGTGGTGCTGCTATGAACATTCATGTACAAGGATTTGTTTGAGTATCTGTTTTCTTTCTTTCTTTTTTTTAAGTTTTTTTTTTTTTCCAATTAGTTTGGGTATTTGCCTGGGGGTGAAATTACTGGGTCATTATTACATTTTAATTAAAAGGATCCTCTTCTTTTCAAAACATGTTGCTTGCAGTTTTGTGTGGCTTCCTATAGTATTACCATCCATCATTTAACACTTTCTCAATTCTCCAGTCTTGCCTACTTGAAATATTCCCATGGAACCCACAGTGTGTGCTGGTAGACCTAGGCCCTCATACACTGCTTGGACTTTGCAGTTTGATGTTGCAGGAACGGGAAAAGTAGTTGGCTGAAATGGAAGGAGTGCATCACAGAGGAGGATTTCTATGCTAATGTGGCCTGGCCAATGTGGAAAAGGCAGACAAGAGACTGAATTTAACTCAAGCTCCAAAGGCAGCTTTTGGGCTGAGGCCCCTTCCAGAAATGTTCTTTCGTTGGATAGGCTGCCACGTGGTGTAAGGACCCAGGTAAACCTTGGTGCCCTTTCCCTCCACCCTTAGGCACTTGGACTTGCTGAGGTAGCAGTCATCTACACCATAGTACGAGTCAGTGCTGCTCGGCTAACTTTCCAGGGAGGGACTCCTGCCTCCTGCCTTCTCTGCTTCCCTCCAATTCAAACACAGACTTATTTTCAGCCTGGGGCTGGGCCAGGTCTCACACACACAACAGTGAATAAGATGGACAAAATTTCTGCCTTGAAGGACCTGGAATCTAATGGAGGAGCCAGAAAGGAAAGAAAAAACAAAAACACGTATGTGTGAATTAATAAAAAACAGTCACACAGTCTAAGAAGGCCTATAGGGGAGTGGACAGTATGCTGAGATAGAGACTAATGAGAATGTAGGGCTGCTTTGAGTGAGAAAAAGCCAGTTATTCTGTCCATATGATCTGGACATTTTTTTCTCTCTGGGTTTTTTTTTAAAGTCTTCTCTTCTTTTACTTTGATGTTCTGAAATTTCATGGGGATGTATCTTATTAGTGTAAATTTTTGTTTATTCATTCCATTTCACACATTCCAAGCCCTTTCCAATTTGGAAAAATTCAGGTCTCCCTTCTGTTTTGGGAAATTTTTTTCATCCTTTTTTCCACTGGTCCTTTTCCTTTATTGCTTCAGGAACTCCTAGTTGTCAGATATTTCACCTCTTAAAATGATACTTTGTGTCTTTCATAGGTTTTACATGATGTTTTCTAGCTTCTGGTTCCATTTTATTTGTACTTTAATCTTTGTTATGCTCTGGAACATTTTCTCTACTTTATGTTCCAATCCCTCTATTTAACTCTTAAAAATGTATTCTATTAGAAAGGCTTTAGCTTAACAGCCTTTTCCAGTTTCTTACCTTTTTCATGGCATTCTGTTGTTACAGATGGAATAAGATCTTGAATTTCTCTGAGAATAGAGAAGAGAGATTTTAAAACCTTCTCTTCTCTGAATGATCTGTTTCCTCTGATGTCAGTTTTTTCTCTTTTCTCTCTCTTTCATGTTGGAGGCTTTCCTCAAATATCTGATTGTCTTTGTAATGTAAAGCAACACAGAAGCTGGCAAGGAGTGCTCTTTACAGAAGCACAGCTTGGCAAAAGGAAGTCTTCCCTTATGCCAGAGGGAGCAGGAAGCTGGATTTACCCTCAAGGACTTCTCAAATGCCCAAAGCAGAGGCACCTATACTACGTGCCTCTCCCCAGGTAATGATTCTCTCCCCAGTTTTTCCACTTGCTTTCATGTTCTGTACATGTGTGGTGGGGCTGGGGGAGGCAATAAACAAGGAATTCCCTTACATTTTGCATTTTCCCCTCCTCTCTCCTCTTCTGCAAGCCTTCATTTTGAACATCCCTAGGGTCTGCCATAGGTTGAGTCCATCTTCTTAACTGCAGACTTCTCACTGGTACTCTCAGCTGTGTCTCTCACCATCCTGATTCAATAATTATATTTTTCATATTAGCTTTATATCTTCACAAATTAAAAACACCCTGCTGTCCCTCTCCCATTGTCTTTGTTGTTATATTTTGTCCTTTTATTATTTATTATTATTTTGATGGGGTCCTGGGAGGGCTAGGCACTTAAACACGTGAATTATTTTGTTGTCCTGAACTCAGGTCAGTGTAGCCGCTCAGTCGTGTCTGACTCTTTGCAACCCCATGAACCACAGCACGCCAGGCCTCCCTGTCCATCACCAACTCCCAGAGTCCACCCAAACTCATGTCCATTGAGTCGGTGATGCCATCCAACCATCTCATCCTTTGTCGTCCCCTCCTCCCCCTGCCCACAATCCCTCCCAGCATCAGGGTCTTTTCCAATGAGTTAGCTCTTTGCATCAGGTGGCCAAAGTATTGGAGTTTCAGCTTCAGCATCAGTCCTTCCAATGAACACCCAGGACTGATCTCCTTTAGGATGGACTGGTTGGATCTCCTTGTAGTCCAAGGGACTCTCAAGCGTCTTCTCCAACACCACAGTTCAAAAGCATCAATTCTTCAGGGCTCAGTTTTCTTTACAATCCAACTCTTATTTACATCCATACATGACTACTGGAAAAACCATAGCCTTGACTAGAAGGACCTTTGTTGACAAAGTAATGTCTCTGCTTTTTAATATACTGTATAGGTTGGTCATAACTTTCCTTCCAAGCAGTAAGTGTCTTTTAATTTCATGGCTGCAATCACCATCTGCTGGCAGCTCCCAATTTTAAAATATTACTTTTGCTGCCTTATGAGAAGGAGCTGCAAGAATGAGTAGAATCCAGAACAGTTCAGAACTGCTATGACCCCTTCATCATTATTTTAACCTTTTAACATCCATGTTAATTTTCTCTGGTCTAAAATCTATTTTGCTTGATATTAGTATAGCCACTCTATCTTTTTAAAAACAGTTAGTGTTAACAATGTGTATCTTCCCATTATTTTGCCTTTAACTTACTTTGTCTTTTGAAAAAAAATTTATCTTTAATTGTAATTGCTTTACAGTGTCATGCTGGTTTCTGCAGTGAAACAACATGAACAAGCCATCAGTATACACATATCCGCTCCCTCTTGAACCTCCCTCCCATCCCCTCATCGCACCTCTCCAGGTCATCACAGAGCTCCATGTGCTATATAGCAACTTCCCACTAGCTATCTATTTTACACATTTTAAGGTGTATGTTTCAATGCTCCTTTCTCTCTCAATTCATTCTATCCTCTTCTAGAGACACAGTCGTAGAGAATGGACTTGTCTTTATTTTTAAAGTGGATTTCTACATAGGCATCATATACTTGGGTCTTGTTTTTTTTAATCCATTTTGACAGCCTCTGTTTTTTAATTGAAATATTTAGACCATTTACAGTTAAGGTGACTATTGATATGGTTAAGTTTACATCAATAGGACATAATTCTTAGTTTATGTACCTGATAACAGAGCTTCAGAATACATGAAGTAACAACTTAGAGAACTGTAAGAAATAGACAGATCCTCAATTTACAGTCAGAGATTTCAATACCCCTACCTCAACTCTACATGATCCCATGGACTGTAGCCCACTAGGCTTCTCTGTCCCTGGAATTCTCCAGGCAAGAATACTGGAGTGGGTTGCCATTCCCTTCTCCAGGGGATCTTCCTGACCCAGGGATTGAGCCTGGGTCTCCTGCATTGGCAGGTGGATTCTTTACCCTCTGAGCCACCAGGGAAGCTGCATCTCATTAATTGATAGAACAAATAGAAAATCAGGAAAGATATTAAAGGACTGAACAACACAGGACAGAGAGAGATAGTCAAGGAGGCGGTCTAGAGAAATCTGGAGGGCTGGGGACCCCAGTTCAGGTGAAGAAGGCTCTTGAGAGGAGACGAGGGGAACACAAAGGAAGCGGGAGATGGGAGTGGCTGTAAGTAAGTTTGAAGCTTTGGAGATGATCAAATGGGGGAAGCTTAAAGCCTTTTCTTTATATATGAATGGAAAGCCTTTGCTTTCATGAAAAGAATTTTATGTAAAGGCTTCTGTGTGCAAGTATTTTAGAGCACCGGAATCATACTTCAGAGCTTCTCTTCAAAGAGCCTGGTTTAACCATAACCCTGGTCACATTTGGGCATGGTAGGGGCATGTGTCTATTTCTGCAGTCTACCACTGGCTCTCCTGGTGAAATGAGGGTCAACCGCCGCTTGGGGAGAGGGGTGGGTTCTCGGGCACCGTGTAAAGTCCGTCAGCCTGCACTTTCTCCTCCCTTTCAGTTTTAGCGAAGTCCTTTGCCCTGTAGTGGAGTTTCCATTAGCGGAGTGGCCCATGGTGCTAGGAGGCCTTGTGTTCCACACAGTGTGGTCCCGAGAAGTTCTGTTCAAATGGTTTTTTAAATAAAACACTATGTGGTGTGGTGTGGTCGCTAAGTTGTATCCGACTCTGTGTGACTCCATGGACCTTAGCCTGCCAGGCTCCTCTGTCCATGGGATTTATTTCCCAGTCAAGAATACTGGAGTGGGTAACCATTCCCTTCTCCAAGGGGGTCTTCCTGACCCAGGAATTGAACCTGGGTCTTCTGCATTGCAGGCGGATTCTTTATTGACTGAGCCATCCAGGAAACCCTAAATAAAATCATGTCATAGCTAAAACATATGAGTGGCATATCTAAAGGGATTCAATAGTGGCATTCTTTTGTAAAGCCCAAAGCCATGCCTTCAATCACAAGTCACTTATTGAGGAACTATGATTCCTCACTCCAGTACAAGGGCATGAGAGTAAAAAAGTAACTGAAACAATCCAGTGGGGAAGGAGACAAGCATAGCCTGAGTTGTAAAGAAAACAAACATTGAAACAGAGTATCTCAATTGTTAGTGTCCATCTGAATACATGATTACAGAGGGAATACCGCTGTGTAACTATCTCCCAGGTCAAGGAAGGGGACATTACCAGCACCCAGAAGCACCCCCAAGTGCCCCCTCGGAATTACCAAAGTATTGGTTCAAATTTACATTCCACCTCCCAAGAATGTAAGTTGCAGTTGCTTCACTTCCTTGTCACCATTTGATGTTGTCAGTCCTTTAAATTTTAGCGATTCTTATGGGCATGCAGTGGTATCTCAAGATGGTTTTAAACAGAACCACAAGTTTTAATTTAAAAAGAAAACAAAGGCAGGTGATATTCTTACCTTGGTGCTTGCTTGCATGCTAAGTTGCTTCAGTCATGTCTTATGGATTGTAGCCCACCAGGCTCCTTTGTCCATGGGATTCTCAAGGCAAGAACACTGGAGTGGGTTGCCATGCCCTCCTCTTATGCTCAGGTATTATGGAGCAATTCATAAACCCTACAAAGGTGAATGATGAATGTCATAGCAGAAATATCTATGGAGCTATGGATGGAAAGGAGACTACCCCTCCTGCTGAGAGGGGTTGTCTGAGCAGAGGGCTGGGGTCAAGGACTCCCAAGGGCAGCAATGGGTCTCCCCTTCCCACAACCTCTTCTCTGTCCTGGGAACCCCCTGACTCCAGCCCCTGTTCAGCAAGGTCACAGTGAGCTCCCACCCAAGGCAGGTACCAGCTTCCCCAGACACCTGTTGAAGCCACTCAACCAAAACTCTCCAGTGTTTTCCTGACTGCTAAGTCCTGCCTTCTTGCTATTTATTATGCTGGATAGGAATCCTATGCAAATGCTTTATTTTGGAAGAATGCCTGGGATGACAAAACAAAAAACAAAAAACCCCAGACCTCCTTAGAGCTGGAGGCCGTGATGCTTCCTGCAGGAGCCCCAGTGTGCTGGAAAGCTCCAGGCTGTCAATCATTTACCCGGCAGGGAAGGGAGGGTGGTGAGCTTCATAAATAGAAATGCCCTTAGGACAGAAGAATGAAGGTGTGTGTGGTGCTGAGCTTTCCTGGGGCAGAACTGGCTAGTGAGAGGGGAGGGGAGGGTGCAGGTGACATGCCGGGGGTGGGGGTGTGGGGGTGGCTGGGCCCTCCTGCATTTGCGGGGTGACCTCCACCGGCCTTTCTCTGGCAGGAAATGGGCTGTTTGCTAATGCCTTGCCCCTGCCCACAGGCACCTGTGAAAGCCAGTTGGTGGTGTTTTAAAATAATTTACTAGAATGAAATTTCTGTGTTTTCCTTTGGATATTTGCCCAGCAAATGGCTCTGTGCTTGTGATTCAAGAAATGGCTTCAAGTATTACAGGACCTCAGATTTCACTCTCTCTTTCCTTCTCTCTCTTTCACACACACAGAGAGACACAGACACACAGATAGACACTCCTGTGTCTCTTGGGTAGGAAAGATCGAGGATACTGTAGAGGAGAAGTGCGGCGGCTTTTTTTTAATCCTCCAAGTCTTAGTTAAATCTGTTTCACTCACTTGTCATCCCTTCCCTCCCCACACCCCACCAGCCTGGGTTTTCTCTGCTTGTTCCTCTCTCTCCCCTCAGTGGCTGTTCAGTTTCAGAGCTCTGCCAATTCTGATTTCATTTGTCTAAAATGGACATTTTCTGCAGAAAAAATGTGCAATGGGCTTGCCTTGGCCGGAGGCCTGATTTGGTTTAGCAAGCGTCTCCCTGTTCCTCCTGTGTGTTACTGTTGCCCAGTCGTGTCTGACTCTTTGTGACCCAATGGACTGCAGCACGCCAGGCCTCCCTGTCCATCACCAACTCCTGGAGTTTACTCAAACTCATGTCCATTGAGTCGGTGATGCCCTCCAACCATCTCATCCTCTGTCGTCCCCTTCTCTTCCCGCCTTCGATCTTTCCCAGCATCAGGGCTTTTCCAATGAGTCGGCTATTTCCTGTAATCAAGGAGAGGAGGGACACAGGAAGGCTCTGTGCCCCTGGGCCCCCCAGGTCCCATTAATGGAGGACCAGGCTTCTGCCATCTTCAGGGGCTCAGCTCACCCCTGCTGCCCCCACCCCAGGGCCCCCAGGGAGCATTTAATGAACAATCACTTACGTGCAGAAGGAAATTTGGATTTCCGGTTGCATGAATGTCTTCTCATGCTCAAGGGGCTTCAAGTCATCTGAGCAAGTTGCCTTACACTTTTTTTTCTTTTGCTATTCCAAACCTTGAGACTTTGCAAATTGCTTTTCGTATCAGATTTCAATTGTTGCCAATTTCTTAAACTATCCTTTATACTCATTAGTGCTTTCAAATTGCAGTGTTTATTAGGCTTTTCTTTCTGGATAATGTCATTTCGTGCATGAATAAAGGAGTCCAAATATTACTATTGCCATATTTTAAAACTATCTTGATAACATATTTCAGTATAATGGTTTCCTCTTGAAATCTTACATATTTACCTTTTCTCCCCTTTATATTGAAAATATTAATCTGAGGTGAGTCCATATCACCAAACCTTTCTAGGGGTGCACAGTATAAGCCTCGGGGAGAAGACTCAGTTCTATTATCCGGGTCTCCTGCACTGCAGGCAGACGCTTTAACCTCTGAGCCACCAGGGAAGCCCATACTGTAATTAGGCCTGTCTTAATGTTTCTGCAGAAAGAGCAGGAATATGCATGTTTTTCTTCAGGGTTATTGCAACCGTAAATGAGAATTTTCTAACCTGGTGTGCCTGTTTCTCTACCAGGCAGGTTACTCTTTCCATGGAGCAGTCCTCAGCAAGTCTGTTTCTTTAAAAAAAAAAAAAAAAACATAAAATCCAAGACTAAGAGGTCCTGAAAACATGGTCCTTGCGGACTTAGATATTAATTACGTTATACATTTATTTAATTTTATTTCTGGCTGTGCTGGGTCTTCACTGCTGCACCCTCCCGTGTGGTACAAGAGATTCTCACTCCAGTGACTTCCCTTGCTGTGGAGCAGGGCTCCAGGCGCAAGGACTCAGCAGTCGTGGAGCACGTGGACTCCGTTGCCCCGTGGCATGTGGACTCCTCCCTGACCGGGGACAGAATCCACGTCCCCTGTACTGGCAGGGAGACTCCCAACCACTGGACCACCGGGAAAGTCTGCCCCTGCCTTTCTTTTCAAAGCCCCATTTCTCATCCGGGAAATGCAGCGATAGCAGTGTCTAAGTCCTTGAAGACAGAAGGAGGTGACTGAACACCGCAGATGGCTCCCTTCTCCCGGCTTCCGGAGCCTGCCCTCTTTGGCCCTCCTAGCTCACGGGGTGTTTCTCGTCTGGTTGCCTTGCCGGACCCCCCTCACCCTCCCAGCCCTCAAAGTGAAACCCTCAGCCTCTTCGGTGTCTCATTTGCGTTCGCGTCCCGTGGGACCCTTTCTAGCTGCACGGCTAATCGCATCCTGGGCTGAGGCCCCACGTGGGTCTGCCCCTCAGCTCCAAGTTCACACAAGTGAGGCCCCAGATGCCATCTCCACTCAAGGCAGCTCAGATCAAATACACGCCAAACAAATCTACCTCACCAGAACCCTTTCTTTCTTTCTTTCTCTTTCTTTCTTTCTTCCCTCCTTCTTCCCCTCCCTTTCTCCCACCCCTTCCCTTCCCTTCCCTCCTTTCTTTCTTTCCAGAGTCTCCTTTCAGAAAACGGGGATCCCACTCTTCCAGTTAATTCAGTCCCAAATCTTGGCACCACCCTTTAAGCCTCTTTTTTTTTCACACCCCACAACCAAGCCATCAGCAAATTTGATCACCGTTATACATCTTCAGGCACACCCCAATCTCTTCCCATCTCCACGGCGGCTGCCTAGTCCAGGGCCCCATCTCATGCCCGAATTGCCACCATCCATTTGAAAAGACCCTGATGCTGGGAAAGACTGAAGGCAGGAGGAGAAGGGGACAACAGAGGATGAGAAGGTTGGATGGCATCACCGACTCAATGGACATGGGTTTGAGTAAACTCCGGGAGTTGGTGATGGACAGGGAGGCCCGGCGTGCTGCAGTTCATGGGCTCACAGAGAGTGGGACATGACTGAGTGACTGAACTGAACTGAGCTGAACTGAGTCGTCACAGGTGATGTTCCCACCACTGGGAGTGAGAAAGCGAAGAAGGTCCAAGGCAGGAGAAGTAAGATGCACGGGGCTTTGTGGCCATTTAGGGTGCAGACCCCGGTTTCATCTTTGGTACCCAGTAAGTCCTCTACGTACGAATGAGTTCTGTCTGGAGAACTAGATCGTAAGTTCAATTTGTTCACAACTCCAACAAAGTTAGGCTAGGAACCCAACTAACACAAATGGCCATCTGGGACTGTCCTGTAATAGGTTTATATGCTTTTCATGCCAATAACATGTAAAGAACAATCACAAAGAATAAAGAAAACATTTTAATCACAATACAGTACTTTGAAAAGTACGGTAGAGCAGTACAACAGCTGAGATGTCTTAGCAGCACCAGCTACCTCAATGCTGCTTTTATACATCCTGGACTTGAGATAAAGATACCATACTACCGTACTCTATACAGTCCTGTGCGGGAAATTACACAAAAGCACAGCCACTCACAGTGGATGCACACCCATTGGCAGTGTGCAGCAGACCCGTGAACTAACCGAAGTGACGGAACACGTGAATGCATATCTGCATCTTTAAAAGTTCGAACCCTGAAGGTTTGTATGTAGGGGACTTATTGTATTACTGTCAAGTAATGGACAGGTATACACGTTGTGAACGTACCATAGTTCACAAATTATTTCTATTCAGGACAACAGGGGCTGATATGAATGTGGGATTCTCTGGGAATTTCAGAGTTTTGTTTTTTTTTTTCCAGAAGGCTTGAGCTTCCCAGGTGGTCCTAGTGGTGAAGAACCTACCTGCCAATGCAGGAGACTTAAGAGATGCGGGTTCGATCTCTGGGTCAGTAAGATCCCTGGAGGTGGGCATAGCCTGCTAATTTCAGAAGGTTTAAGCAATTAGGGTGTCTTATCCAAGAAGGAGAACACCTTGGTGCTTTGAGTATAGGAGGGGTGTGGATCCATTTCAGGAAGTGGATTCCCGGAGACTGGGCCTGGGTCTAGTATTCCTTGGGGTAGAAGATTCCAGCACCTCTTCACATAGAAGGGCCAAGGAGGGGCTGGATAGTGGCCACATGGCTGAGGATGGATGGGCAGTCAGCAGGTAACCAGGCCAACCCCAAGAACTAAAGGCTGGGCCTCACCCCTCCTCCAAGTCCAGGGCCTGCAGGGGAGGGATGCAGGGGAGGGAACAAGGAGACATGGCAGGGTTTAAACCTCTCTGGATCGGAGCCAAATTTGATTTGATTTAGGGAAGCAAAGACATCTAGCATTCCTTATCCCATGAGGAATATAATGTAAATATAATTTACATTCATAACAACAGTTTCCTGGAACACATCAGAGTCTGGCTCATGTTTCCTGAAATTTGGGGGTTATGCACTGTACCTCGAAAGGAGACCATACTTTAGACAAAACAGGCTTGGTTATGTGCAGAGACAGGCATTTGCAGGATGGCCCCGGTGGTTGTCATGTGACGAGAAAGGGGAATCACAGGACCTGAGGTCGTGTCTTGGGCGTGAATGAGAGCAAGAGGGCAATGGGGCAGCGTTCTTGCACACTTCTGTGAAGGAGGGAGTGGAGGTCTTCTCTGGCGGGCCTGCTGTAGGCCAGAGTCAGGTGTGTGTCACTTCCTGCTTTCTGTAAATTCAGGCTTGGATCTACGGGACCCTATAGCATTTCATCTAACCCAGCCAGAACCCTGTTATGGAAGCTTTGTGGAGTGATGGTTCTGGAAAGAACTAAATATGTTCATGAAACGATTCACCTGTTTGGAAAGAGTCTGAACATGAAAATAATGAGGCCACAGGTCATGTCTTTGGGCTTCCCAGGTGGCACAGTGGTAAAGAATCTGCCCGCCAGTGCAGGAGAGGCAAGAGAACCAGGTTTGAAACCTGGGTCAGGGAAGATTCCCTGGAGTAAGAAATGGTAGCCCACTCTGGTATTCTTGCCTGAAAAATTCCATGGACAGAGGAGCTCTAGGGAGGCTTGCATAGCCTGGCAGGTCCATGGGGTTGCAAAGAGCTGGACATGACTGAGTGTGCACACACATACACACACACACACACACACACACACACACACACACACACACACACACACAGACACACACACATGTTTCTACTTGAATTAGTGTGTGTGCTTCCTGCTTACCTGTCTGGGTTCGAATCCTGGTTCTTCTACTCACCAGCTCTGTGACCCTGGGCAAATAATTTAATCTCTATGCACCTTGATGTCCTCTTTTGTAAAATAGGGTTAAAATAGTATTTATTCATTGGGTTCTCATGTATCTCTTTGAACCAAATTGGTAAATAAAAGGTATGTCTGGAACATAGTTAAGTGCTTAATAAATTGTAATCATGATTATTATTAGTCTTTCACCTGATAAGAAGAGAGAAACATATTTTACTTCAGGAATGACAGAATTCAGAGAAAGAGTTTGGTAAAAGCTATTTTAGAATGGAATATCGCCATTTGGGGTAACAGGGAGGGACCTAGAGATTATCATACTAGGTGAGGTAAGTCAGACAAAGACAAATATGATATTACCTATATGAGGAATCTAAAGAATGATATAATAAAATCTATATACGAAACAGACTCACAGACATAGGAAACAAATTTATGGTTACCAAAGACTGGAAAGGAACAGATTAAGAGTACAGGATTAACAGACACAAATTATGATACATAAAATAGAAAAGCAACAGAGATCTACTATATAGCACAGGGAAATATACTCAATATCTTATAATAACTTTGAATGGAAAATATCCTGAAAACATATACAACTCAATCACTTTGCTCTACACCTGAAGCTAACACAATATCATAAATAAACTAGACTTCAAATTTTAAAAAGCCATTTTCATCTTGAAATTTGTAATCCATCTATTAACGAGAACAACTTCACTAAACACATTCTAGATTGTGATCATCAAGTAAGGACTGAAGAATGCCATTTTATTTTAAGGAGATTTTGTTTCTCTTCTTTATTGATTCAGATATAATTTGAAGAGTAGAAATTGCTTGTTTTATCATAAATAAGTGATGATCTTTCTGGTCTAAATCCTCAACCTAAATAGGATAGCATATCCCAGACCCTTTTAGCTTCTCCAGGATTGCCGGCATGCATGCTCAGTCATGTCTGACTCTTCGCGACCCCATGGACTGTACTCCACGAGGTTCCTCCGTCCATGAGATTCTCCAGGCAAGAATACTGGAGTGGGTCACCACTTCCTCCTCCAGAGGAACTTCCCCAGACAGGAATTAAGCCCAAGTTTCCTGTGTCTCCTGCATCTCTAGGGTTAGATGGAGGCTAAAATGTATGGTACCATCTCCTTCCTAACAGAAGTGGCCCCTGTTGCCTGGGATCTAGAGGTCAACCCAAAACTGAAAAGAAATGTGTATGTGTTGGACTGTCCTTTACACCCCAATTTTTCATGTTGCTAGAAGGTTTTTCTGTTGTGAGATCTCATCAATGGGGCAGCTTATTAGGTGTAGCTGGTGAGGCTTAAAGGAATCAGAAGAGGGTAGCTGGGTGCACACACTTTGCTGATGGGAACCTCTGCCAGCGGGTAAGCACATGGCAACTGGGCTTCTTGTGACCCTCTTGGTGACCCCGACGACCTAGATGGGAGGAAGTGTGAAGTCAGGGGCGCATCGGGCAGCCTCCAGCCTTCCTGGATCCAGAGCGGCAGGGCTGGGCCTGTCCGGCCTCCTGATCCTGGCCGGGGGGGCCTCCCCTTCCACCCCCCTGGTCCCCGGGCCAGGGACACACCAGGCCAGGCCAGCAAGCCTGGCCACCCGGCCCCGTGCTCATGTTGACCTTCTGTGGCTCTCTTCTCTGCAGACAGTGACAGCGGGAGCCCTGGTGGCCCCCTTCCAAGACCCCTTGAGAAAGGAGGGGCTTCATGGGACAACCCTCAGACTCAGCTGCTCCATGGGGTGGTGAAGACCTGGACACGACTGAGTGACTCAACAACAGCCCTTCCCCGGGACAGGGTGCTTTCTTCCGAATCACAGCTTGAGGCTGAAACAGAGCCTGGAGCAGCGTGCCTTTGGGGCACATCACGGGCAAACAACAGACTCAAGCTCCTTGGCTAATGGGGTAACAGCCTGTGTGTGTGTGTGTGTGTGTGTGTGTGTGTGTGTGAGTGTGAGTGTGTGTGGTTTAGATCACAGCCAGAAAGTAGCGTCAGGGTTCTTAAGGCAGTCAGCCTCCACCTGGCCCTTCCAGCCGTTCTTTCCAGCTGGAAGAGCCTCAGCAGGCTCCTGTGTCTGTTCCGGAAGCAGCTGCCATCACACTTCTGTCCCCAGGAAAGAAACCTGTGACGTCCTGCCCCGGGGGTGAGCAGCCTTCCTACCTGGGCCTCGTGCCAATGCTTGGAAAGCCGGGCGCGTTACACTCTGTCTTTTTCTTCCTTCTGCTGCCTTACCAGTGGGGCCCTACTGTGCAAGGGTAGAGAATGACAATGCCCATCTTCTGCGGCCTGTGGCAATTACCTTTTCTTTATTCCACCCCCCACCCCCCGCAAAAACACCCTGGACTTCCTGCCCGGTCTCTCAAGCCAGGACAGGGTGGCAATTTCTGGTGATATCTCTCGGGCATCTTTGGGATGAACACCAGCCCAGCCCTCCTCTGCTTTCCCGTCCTGCCTCGGGCAAAGCCCGGAAGTGGGCTGACCATGGTTACCAGCATCTCAGCCTGGAAACAGACATGGATATTGTCCATTTCACAAAGGCATCCAAAAGGTTTCTTCCTGGATTGCAAAACAAACCCCACTGACCAAACTCCCAAGTCACTGTTTTATTCAGCTGTCATTAAACCACCACATAAATACATAGAATAAATACAAAACCAGAAAGCATTACTTTTAAGCCTTTGGTATGGAGATCTTTTCTCCTCTTCTTATTTCCCCCTTTCGCTGCGGTTCTAAGCCCCCTTCCTCAGGTTCACATGATGCCTTTGGACACCAGAGCAGTCCAGAAGTAAACCAGGTGCTGGGGGGTGGAGGGGGGGTGGGCCTTGAATCCATGAGTGGGCAGGCTAGGTCCTTGCAGCCTCTTGGGGGGAGGGCATTCCAGACCCCGGGGGGTGGGGTGGAGGGGGGAGACAGACCCCCTTACCCCAGGGGACTCACGCATATTCCTTCAGCCTGATGATGCTGGTGCAGTATCACCTGGTGCAGTAAACTGCTGCAGGTGGGTCTTGAATCCATCAGTGGGCAGGCTAGACCCTCGCAGCCTTTAGTGCGGTGGGGAGGGGGCGGCGCTCCAGACGACGGTGGGTGGGGAGACAGGCCCCCTTAGGGCGGGATTCACACATAGTCCTTCAGCCTGATGCCTTTGGACAGGAAAGCAGTCCAGAAGTAAACCTGGTGCACGTTGGTCTTAAATCCATCAGTGGGCAGGCTAGGTCCTCACAGCCTCTAGTGCGGTGGGGAGAGGGGGCGCTCCAGACGATGGTGGGTGGGGAGACAGGCCCCACTTGGGTGGGATTCACACATAGTCCTTCAGTCTGATGCCTTTGGACAGGAAAGCAGTCCAGAAGTAAACCTGGTGCACGTGGGCCTTGAATCCATCGGTGGGCAGGCTCGGTCCTTGCAGCTTCTCGGGGGTTGCGGGGTGCGCTCTGGGGCGACGGAGGGTGGGGTGCGGGCGGAGGACAGGACACCCCCACCCCCAGCTGGGGGGACTCACACATAGTCGTCCAGCCTATACCCGCTGTGCGAGGCCGACACGGCCGAGGGGGCCCGATTGTCCTTGTAGGCGTCGGGGGGCCGGTAGGCAGGCGCGGGGACCCCGGCGCGGTTCGCGGAGGCCCGAGGCGGGGCCCGGGTGGGCGCCTCCTCCTGGCAGGCCAGGCAGAGCAGCGTGCCGCCGATGAGCGACAGGGCAGAGGCGATGAAGCCGAGGTAGAGGGCCTGCCCGATCTCGAACTTCATGCCGCTGGGCAGCAGCGGGTTGTAGAAGTTCTGCACCACGTCGTGGGTGGTCCAGGAGACGGCCACCAGGCAGAGCAGGCCGGCCAGCAGGAAGAGCGTGCCGCCCAGCGCGGCGCACGCCGTCTTGGCCGGGGTGCCCTTGGCGCAGCGCGTGCACTGCATGCCCACCACGGCGCTGGCGCACGCGGCGCCCGACAGCAGGCAGGACACCACCATGAGCGCGCGCGCAGCCTGCAGGTCGCGGGGCAGCGCCAGCAGCGAGCGGTAGATCTGGCACTGGTAGATGCCCGTGCTGTGCCACACACACTCCATCCACAGCCCCTTCAGGTAGGACACGGCCGTCAGGATGTTGGTGCCCACGTGCGCCGTGCGGCGCCAGTGCGGCAGGACGGTGGTGATGAGCGTGCCGGCCAGGCCCAGGAAGCAGAGGAGGAAGCCCAGGAGCTGCACCGCGGTGCTGGCCATGGCCTCGCTGGCGGCTGCCCGCTCGCTCGGGCGCCCGCTGCAGTCCTAATGAAGCCGGGAGGCGGGGCGGGGAGACAGGAAACGGGTTAAAGATTATCTCCAGGCATGCCATTTCTGCCCCCGAAGGCCAGATTTCCATAGGCCGTTGGTACCATGATTAACATATTAAAAAAAAAAAAAAAAAGCTTCTGAGACTTGATTGGGTGCAAGAAGAGCTGCTTCGTCTAAGCTTCCCTAGAAGGCAGGAGCTAGCAGGAGCGAGGGTCCTCTGGCCGGCGCCTGCGCTTTCCAAGGACCCCAGGGCCCCCACTTGTCTCAATGCTTACGAACTGCACGTGGGAAGTTCTGCCTTATGTCTACCCTCAGACTAGGCTGCTGCAGACTCACACTTTGTTCTGTTTGATCAGTGATCCACTAAGGTTGTTAGGGATACCCTGGGGGCTCAGAGGGTAAAGAATCTGTCTGCAGTGCAGGAGACCGGGGTTCGATCCCTGGGTCAGGAAGATCCCCTGGAGGAGGGCATGGCCACCCACTCCAGTGTTCCTGTTTGCAGCATTCCATGAACAGAGGAGCCTGGTGGGCTACAGTCCACGGGGTCACAAAGAGTTGGACATGACTGAGCGACACTCACATACTTATTCGAGGTTGCTAAATCAACAAATGGACTGATCATTGTTACCAAATGGACTCGTAAGCCTGTGCTGCCTATGACTTAGAAAATAGCTTAGACTGCCTGTTAGGATGAAACATTTCCTGAAAGTGGGAGGCTTCCCTGTGTGCTTGGGAAGGGAGGGGGTTAGCACCCTGGGTGGGTCAGATGCTACCTTCCAGAATCCCAAGCATGACCTAAGAGATCATCCCCTGATGCCAGGAGACAGGAACAACCAAGGCATCAGCTTCTTAGCTGCTGCGGCCAAGACCATAAACCAATGACCTTCCGCTCCAGGCAGGGCACCTCTCCTGACACCACTCTGAAGAGGGGTGGGCTTGTTACAGACAAAGGCTGCAACCTGGCTTTCAGATACAGGGTGGGGGCGTGCAGAGCCATTTCATCTTCATTAGGAAATCAATTTTCATTAAATTAATTCCTTGTCTTGCCAAATGCTCAATCCCTTAGTTTCCTTCTGTTTTCACTTTAAGACCATTCCTAGAACTGCCTGTTAGAGGGTTTGCATCTGGGACACTTCTGCGTGTGTGCATGCATGCTAAGTCGCTTCAGTCGTGTCTGACTCTTTGTGACCTCAGGGACTGTAGCCCACCAGGCTCCTCTGTCCATGGGATTCTCCAGGCAAGAAAACTGGAGTGGGTTGTTAAGCTCTCTTCCATGGGGCTGTCCCCATCTGGGGATTGAAATGGAGCCTCTGATGTCTCCTGCATTGGCAGGTGGGTTTTTTGTTTGTTTGTTTGTTTGTTTACCACTAGTGTCACCTGGGAAGCCCCCAAATGTGCTAACCACAGCAAAATCTCAAACCTTTCTTGGGGGCAAGGACCCAGCACGTGTGTAGTATGCAGTGGCAGGCATGTAGAGGATACTCAGGAAATACTGGGAGGGAAGAAGGAGAGAGAGGGGGCAGGGAGGGAGAAGAGAGGATGGAAGGGGGGGAAGAAGGAAGGAAGGGAAGGAGAGCAAAACCACCCAAGTGGACACCCCAGCTCCTCTCTCCTGCCGGGAGCAGCGTCAGGACAAAAGAGAATCAGGAGTCCTGCATGCAGGGCCACCCCCACCCTCTGGGTGACTAGGGGCCTGTCTTTAAAATGAGGGAGCTGCTGTGACAACCTCAAGGGCTGGGAGTGGGTGGGGGGTGGGAGGGAGGTTCAAGAGGGAGGGGACATATGTATACCTGTGGCTGATTCACGCTGATTATAGCAGAAACCAATACAACGTTGCAAAGCAATTATCCTCCAATTAAAATAAATAAAACAAATAAACCATTTAAAAAAATCCCAGCAACAAGGGACTGGACTTCATGGCCCCAGAGTGTCTTCTGATTCTGAAGGGAGGAAAAGGGAAGGGTCTCAGCTGGTGACAAGGTGAGAATTCAGAAGGCATCCCCCCTCCGCAACCATCTTCCTTCTTTCTCATGGCAGTTTTCTGCAATTAAGTGCAGAAAGGAAGCAGGGAGCAAAAGTGGGCTGACAGCAAGTCTCCCAAGGCCATTCCTCCTGCGAGCTGTCTTTGGGGTCCCCCAGGGCCTCTTGGCTTTAATCCTGGGTCTGTCATAAAGAAATCCTCCCACTAAATCATGATGCAGGATTGGGTTAGCAACAGGTGATGCTTCCTCTGGGGACCTCGACGATAATCTTGCTGGATTTAAAAATCTATGCCTAGAGGTGGGAGGAACTAGGAGATGGGGCTGGACACATATATTCTATTTTTAGTATGTATAAAACAGAAAATAATGAGAACATACTGTTTAACACAGGGAACTCTGTGCTGATCTAAATGGGAAGGAAATCCACAAAGAGAGGGTATATATGTATATGTAAAGCTGATTCACTTTGCTGTCCAGTAGAAACTAACATAACATTGTAAAGACACTATACTCCAGTGAAAATTAATTTTAAAAAAGCTATGCCTACATGTCTTAGCATTGTTGGAAGTAATCTTAGGTCTGTCCTGGAGGGGTGGGGGTACAGGAACAAGGCTGGGGGTTTGCTGATGTTAAAAATGACTATTTGCAATAAATGCTGGAGAGGGTGTGGAGAGAAGGAAGCCCTCCTACACAGTTGGTGGGATGTAAATCAGTACAGCCACTATGAAGATGTTCCTTAAAGAATTACAAATAGAGCTACCATAAAACCTTGCAATCCCACTCCTGGGCATATATCCAGAGAAAAACATGATCCCAAAGGATACATGCAATGTTGATTGCAGTACTTTTTACAATAGTCAAGACAGGGAAGTAGCCTAAATGTTCATGGACAGAGGAATGGATAGAAAAGATGTAGTGTATATAATGGAATATTAGTCAGCCATTAAAAAGAATGAAATAATGCAGCTTGCAGCAACTTGGATGGACCTAGAGGCTCATACTGAGAGAAGTCAGACAGAAGAGAAATATCATATGACAGCCCTTATATGTGGAATCTAAAAAGGAATGATACAAATGAACTTTTTTTCACAGAACAGAATCAGACTCACAGAATTAGAGAACAAATGTACGTTTCCAGAGGGAAGGATTGGGGGAAGGGATAGTTAGGGAGCTTTCTGATTGACATATGCACACTGTTGTACTGAAAATGGATAACCAACAAGGTCCTACACTGTAGCACAGGGAACTCTGCTCCACGTTATATGGCAGCCTGGATGGGAGGGGAGTTTGGGGGAGCATGGATACATTTATGTATGGCTGAGTCCCTTCCTGTCTACCTGAAACTACCAGAACATTTGTCTGTTAATCAGCTACCCCCCAATTCAAAAGAAAAAAAATTTTAATAAAATGAAAATAAATGACTGCTTGCCCAGGACCCTCCTGTTCTTCACTCACGCCTCGAGCTGATCGACCACACGCATCTGGTTATGCGGCTGGCTTTCCTTCGGAAGCCTTCTTCCCTCCATTTGGCTACTGCCCGCTCTGTGCAGGTGCTGGGCTTGCAGTGGCGGGATGGGGGGTGGGGGAGACCCCCCCCAGTCCTGCTGCCCAGGGAAGGGTGGGGGCCAGCTGACCCAGGGGTCACTGCCGGGGAGGCGGCGGGGCCCGCAGAGGGGGCCGCTCTGATACAGGGGGCCAGAGCCGATGAGCGCAACAGCAGCTGTTCCCTGCCCTGTTTTCCACTCGGGGGGCCTGGGTGCAGGAGTGAAAGTCCATTTTCTGGCCTGGCTAGAATTTTCCCTGGTTTACTTCCTCCCTTTTGAATTCAGCAAGACTGAAGTTAGAGTGAGGGTTAGCAGTGGTGTTATGAGCATGTCCTTGGTAGCTGACTCTCCGCCCCTGTCCGAAGACATCTTTCTACAGTGGTTCAGGTGGCCAGGGTGGGGGGACTTTCAGTGCTGAAATTGGGATAGTCCCAGGCAAACCAAGACGATCAATTCCTCCAGGGAGTCTGGATGCTGGGGACTTCTCCAAATGACCTCAGAGATTCTCCCAGTAACCCCCAGAGGCCACCTCCAGCCTGGTGGCTGCACTGTCTGTCCCTGATCCCCAACCTTCTGAGGCTCCTCTGGGCTCTTGCTTGTCAAGGTCAATCACTTAGTATCCAGAGCCTAAAGAATGTGGCATGAAAGCTAAGCCTGCTGACCCCACTGGTCGAGGGAGGGGGAACGGGAGTTTATTGGACTTCTAAATATTTATGGAGAGCAAGGACTGCTAACTTTAGAAACCATTAGGTTGCTATATTTAAACTCCTGCTAGCAGGAGTTGCTAATTTAAGAAGTGAGTGTTAATGAGCCCCCAACTCCCAGACCCCAGCTCTCCACCCACTTCCCCCGGAGTTACCAGCAGCTGCTACTGGTCTTAGCTCATAATTCAACTTCCCAGCCCAGCCACTTTTCACTGTGGGGCCCCTTGATGGAAAAACAACCTCAAGTGAATGAATCTCCTTGGAAACCACTCATCTTGGAGCTTCAGAAGGGAGCTTGCCCAAGCATGGCCTCTCAGGCAGGCGGGTGTGTAGAGGTCAGCTGGTCTGCATGCAGTTGGCTTCACCCAGAGACTACCCTTTTCCTGCAGATGTGTGCATGCTCATAGAGAAATGTGCAGTCGGGAAAAATACGGTTCTAAAGATCAGGTTCTGAACAGCCCTTGACCAGCTGGATGGGTGGGGCTGCATGTAACAAGAGGACGCCTTCCAGGAAGAAACACTGGACCCTGGGTTGGGGTTCACAGCCCTCGAAACACCCTCCTGGCCGAGCAGTGTGGCTTTAGTGACCCACGTGAGCAGGATTTAGGGCCAAGCTTCCTAGCGGCTGCTTCTTGAGGGGCTGCGTTGGCAGGATGTCTCGTGGAAGACATAAATGCCAGGTTGTTGTTCAGTCACTAAGTCATGTCGGACTCTTTGCCACCCCATGGACTGCAGCCCACCAGGCTTCCCTGTCCTTCACCATCTCCCAGAGTTTGCTCAAACTCATGTCCATGGAGTCGGTGATGCCATCCAACCATCTCATCCTCTGTCATCCCCTTCTTCTCCTTCTCTCAATCTTTCCCAGCATCAGGGTCTTTTCCAGTGAGTCAACTCTTGGCATCAGGTGGCCAAAGGACTGGAGCTTCAGCTTCAGCATCAGTTCTTCCAGTGAATATTCAGGGTTGATTTCCTTTAGGATGGACTGGTTGGATCTCCTTGCAGTCCAAGGGACTCTCAAGAGTCTTCTCCAACACCACAGTTCAAAAGCATCAATTCTTTGGTGCTCAGCCTTCTTTATGGTCCAACTCTCACATCAAACCTGACTACTGGGAAAACCATGGTTTTGACAGGTCTGTTGGAGAAAACTTCATAATGGTGAACCTCTCATCGCTGGCCATGCGCAAACATATATTGGAATCTCCCAGAAAAGTCTCTTGCATGGCATTTCCTAAGTTTATTTGACTGGAGACATCCTCCCCCTGATTTTGCCAAAGGACAGATTAAAGTCAGATCACTTCGGCAAGTGGACTTAGAGGGTGGAGGTCTGTTGAAAGTTTAACGGAGCAATGATGACAGAGGGTTGATTTTTTAAAAGGATAATTTTGATGTTGGGAGAGTTGAGTGAGCACAAATAGGAGGGCCAGCAAGACACGCTGATGTGCCCCCGGAGAGTCTCAGGGAAACCCAGGGCTGTAAACTGATGTGAAAGTCTGCGAAGGGCAGCTGTGAAATGCAGCAGAGTGACTGTGGCCTCTTACACTGGATCTGGTTTTATGAGCACCGCATCTGAAAGGCGAGGATTTTTTTTTTTTTTCATATAAACTTTTATGTTGTCTCCTTCCTCTGTTGTCTGTGAGCTACATTTTTTTTTTTTAAAGGAAGGAATTAAAAAAAAACAAAAACAACAAGACAGGCGCCCAGAGCGCATGGTGGGTTTCCTCCCCGCCTGCCTGGACCCCAGCTGTGTCAACTTTGGAGCTGGCCTCTGAATTAGGTCAACAGCCCTGGCCAGTGGGGGAGCTTCACCAGGACGAGGGATGCACGGGTTGTTTGCCCGGCCCCTGCTCCTGCTTCTTTACTGCCCTGGCTCCTTCGGCCCCTTTTGTGAAGAGCTCTGTGGCGGACACATGTATCTTTTGTCCTTTCCCCCCGCACTGCTGAAGAGCATGTCAGTCCTGGAGCAGAGGCCATGCTGGTTATACCCGGGATGCCGGGGGCGAGGCAGGCATGTGCAAGGTTCTACACCCCAGAACCACTGGGGCCTTCCTGCCTCGGCGAAGAGCTGGATGACGAGCTCTTGCACCTCATTTCAGCTTCTGACCGCCCTGCAGTCACAGTGGGTCCACAGCCAGTTGAGAACAGACCACTCCCTATAGGACAGCTCCACGGGCTCCTGACACGTGTCGGATCTCCCGAGACAGCTTGGACTTTGTTTCCTAGCACTTTATCAGAAAAATGAAGAGCTGCCTTTCAAGCACAATTGTTGCTGGATTCTGAAAGAATGCTGAGTTGCCCCAGCTCTGATGTTCAGCAATTAAAGAAGTCTGGTTCAACCAACTGCAGTGTTGAGAGGGGTAGGTTGGGAGTTTGGGATCAACATGTATGCACTGCTATATTTAAAATGGATTACCAACAAGATGATTGCTTCTTGGCGGGAGAGCGATGACAAACCTAGACAGTGTATTGAAAAGCAGAGACATTACTCTGCCGACAAAGGTCCGTAGAGTCAAGGCTATGGTCTTCCCAGTGGTCACGTACAGTTGTGAGAGCTGGACCATACGGAAGGCAGAACGCCAAAGAATTGATGCCTCTGAACTGTGGTGCTGGAGAAGACTCCTGAAAGTCCCTTGGACAGCAAAGAGATCAAGTCAGTCAATCTTAAGGGAGGTCAACCCTGAATATTCACTGGAAGGACTGATGCTGAAGCTAAAGCTCTGGCAATTTGGTGATCTGATGCGAAGAGCCAATTCATTAGAAAACACCCTGATGCTGGGAAAGATGGAGGGCAGAAGAAGAGGGCGTCAGAGGATGAGATGGCTGGACAGCAACACAGATGTAATGAACATGAACTTGGGCAAACTCTGGGAGGCGGTGAAGGACAGAGAGGCCTGGCATGCTGCATTCCAGGGGGTCGCAAAGAGTCTGACAAGGCTGGGTGGCTGAGCAACAACCAACAAGGACCTACTGTATACCACAGGGAACTCTGCTCAATGCTCTGTAATGATAATCTAAGTGGGAAAAGAATTTGAAAAACTGACAGATACATGTATATGTAAACTGAGTCACTCTGCTGTATACACCGGAAACTAACACAGTATTTAACAACATCAACTATGCACGCACGGTCAGTCCCTGAGTCACGTCCAGCTCTTTTGTGACCCCATGGACTCTAGCCTGCCAGGCTCCTTTGGACTTTTCCAGACAAGAACACTGGAGCAGGTTGCCATTTCCTACTCCAGGGATCTTTCTGACCCAGAGATCGAAACTGTGTCTCTGGCATCTCCTGCCTTGGCAGGTGGGTTCTTTACCACTGAGTCAACTATACTGCATTATAAAATAAAATTATTTTTCAAACTGTAATATCCTTCCTGTCACCCCAATTAGACTTCATTATAGCTTAGATATTTCATAAATGCTAAACCTTGGGAAATAAAAACTCCAGGGAAATTTGGATTCCTCTAACTGAACTATGTTAGCCAAACTACCCAACAGGAGAAAAGAAAAAGAACTTTTATGCACTATCGGCATGAAATAATTCCAACCAGTAATTCTTAAATCACATACTGGATGCTTGCTACTTCATAATGTGCAAAGGGAGGGGATCTCTTTCCTAGAAACTTAGGTATTCTCCAAAGGTGCTATTTTAGTACATCTTTTTGTGCAAATATGTTAAAATTATGACAAAGTGATCAAGCCGTACCTTGGAAAAACCATTCATATCCATTTAGGATGGGCTGGACTGTGGGTTTTTTGGCTCTAAAAATGAAGTTTCCTTCATTAGTATTCCAAGCTTTCTGTAACTTTCCTTGGGTTATTTTTCAGACTGGCAGGCATCTGTATTTTAAGCTTATGAGGACTTTTATGCCATGTACACACTGTGTGGAAGAATTGGAGCCTTTCCATAAGAGGCAGAGACAGAAGAATTATATAATTAACTTATGACTGCTCGGATAGTTGATATTATTCAGGAAAACCGGTGTGAAATATCTTGCTCAAATCATATAGACATGACAGTTTATAGATGAAAACTTCCCCTCTATTTTGGATGAGTAAAGAAAAATCTATTTTTTCATAACAAGAGCTGATTTTGGGGAAAATCCTGTGTTAATACGAATAAAAGTCATGGGATGTGGTTAAATGCTTGCAGCGGCCATTTTCAACTCAGCGAGGTTGAACAAACTATTGATTTAGTGAAATCTACAAGCTTAAGTTACCATGACCATAAAATCCTAAACCGTTTCCCAGGAGGCATTATCTCTATCATTTCAACTCACCAAATTTCATTAGAATCCATTAAGAATGTAGTAGATCAACATGTTTAAAATGATATGATTGAATTTCATTTAATAAAATACCCTGGTGCTTCTGCATAGCTTTTTTTCCCCCTGATAAGATAGTTGTATAGATCGGCTATGTTGTTTTCATTTTTCAGGGGACAGGTGACTAAAAAATCTGCCACACAAGGAAAATATTAGAAAAGCAAAAAAAAAAAAAAACCAAAAAAACAAACTAATAGGTTATATGGTTATTTTCAGAAGTGTTAAATGATTAGATAGCTACTAGTGTGAGTGTTCTCTAGGAAAGCTTTGTGTAAGAGACGCAAAGGGTTGCACTGTGTTCCCCACAAAGGTATGCTGACGTCATATGTATGTGTGCTCAGTCACTTCCATCGTGTCTGACTCGGTGACTGCAGGGACTGTAGCCCGCAGGGTTCCTCTGTCCATGGGATTTCCCAGGCAAGGATACTGGAGTGGGTTGCCATGCCCTCCTCCAGGGGATCTTCCTGTCCCAGGGATGGAGCTTGCATCTCCAGCATCTCCTGCATGGCAGGTGGCTTCTTAACCCACTGAGCCTCCTGGGAAGCCCCATAGCCCCCAACACCTCAGAATGTGACCTGATTTGGAAATAGGGCCATTACAGATGTAACTTTTAGTTAAGATGGACCTATGGAGCAGGGTAGATCTTTAAACCAGTAAGACTGGTGTCTTTATGAGAAGATGAAGAAACAGGGATGACACCATCTGAAGATGGAGGCGGAGATTGGAGTGATGCTGCTACAAGCCAAGGACAGCCGAGGATGACCAGCAGCCATCAGAAAGGAGGAGAGAGGCCTGGAACAGGTCCTTCCTTGTGGCCTTCAGAAGGGGCCAGCTGACTGCTTGATTTTTGGACTTCTGGCCTCTAGAACTGTGAGAGAATACATCTGGATTGTTGTAAGCCACCTAGTTTGCAGTGCTTTGTTAAGGCAGCCCTAGGAAACCAATGCGGAGGATCACTGAATGGCAACCTAGGGAATTACAGGGGAAAAAAAGAAACAAACACCCACGTCTGAATATGAGAAGTGAGTTCCCTTCCAGAGCAGGCACTGAGCAGGGTCTAATGGCTTCACATCCCAAAGTGCAGAGGACAGAATCCAGGGAGAGAGAGAACACAGGGCAGGGGGAATTTGGAAGCCCTTCTGTGGTTGTAAAAACTCAAGAGCGAGTGCCAACTACAGTAAGTAACTCAAACGGCGGTCAGATGACTCAGCTTCTCCAGATTGGAAAAGTGCATGAATCCACTGATCCCACAAACAGTGTGGGGGGCTCAGTTCTTCACTTTTGTGTAATTGGCTGTGCTGCATCCAGAGACATAGCAGGCCTTTTCAGCCTGCATGTCTGGTTTTCTTAAGTCAACATGTCTTGGTTTCATAAACCATAAAAACCCAAGTTTGGGGTCCAGGCCAGATTTGGATAAGACAACTCCTATGTTGTCCAGGCTTTCTCTTGGAAATCCAGTAGATCTCAGATGGACCTCCTTTTAGAACTTACATCAAAACCTCCATGAACAAGATAACTATCTAATGGATTCTGTAAACTTGAGAAAATGATTTATTTGAGCGTTGAACGGGGATTCTATAGCAGTGACTAAAAATGTGGTGTCAAATGAAAATGTTAAGACTGAGATTTACAAATGATAGATACTGCTAAAAAAATGATGTTTAGGGCTTCCTTAGTGGCTCAGTGGTAAAGAATCTGCCTGCCAATGCAGAGGACACAGGTTTGGTCCCTGATCTAAGAAGATCCTCCATGTTGCTGGACAACAAAGCCCATGAGCCACAACTATTGAGCCTATGCTCTAGAGGCCTGGAGCTGCAGCTACTGAACTCTTTGTGCACTAGAGTTCTGCAACGAGAGAAGCCACCGCAATGAGAAGCCCGAGCATCACAACCAGACAGTAGCGCCCACTCGGTGCAACTTGAGAAAAGCCTGAGCAGCAGCAAAGACCCAGCACAGCCAAAAACAAATACGTTTTAAAGAATGATGTTTAATGCACATTCTCTGTAATGTTCACAGGTGCACAGAAGCTGGGAGTTGTTAATGATGAGGGTAAAAACAATCACAGTTCAGAGTTCATGATATTCCAGACATGAGCTACTTGCTTTCACTGGCCTTAACTTAATCTTTCAACAAATCTCCAATGTGCATGGCATCCTCGTTTACAGATGGAGAAGCTGAGGCTTAGCAAGGTTAAGTAAC
The DNA here is from genome assembly GCF_963930625.1 of Muntiacus reevesi. Lineage (NCBI taxonomy): Eukaryota > Metazoa > Chordata > Mammalia > Artiodactyla > Cervidae > Muntiacus > Muntiacus reevesi. The sequence goes on from NC_089256.1 coordinate 28,137,751, forward strand.
TTGTCCAAGGTCATTCCTGGGCTGAATCAGGGTGACGCATAGGTGAGTCCTGCAATCACCCAGGTAAGAGATGCCAGCAGCGACAAAGGTGGGTGCCGAGAAGAGATCTATTTGAAGGTGAGAGTGGCTCCAAGGTTTTGGGCAACAGGAAGGATGGAGCTGCTATTTATTGAGGGTGAAGACAGTGGGGAGTGGGAGGACCTGTGTTTGGAGGGTGAAGGGCAGACAAGGGGAGTCTGGTTTTAGACATGCTGGGTTGAGATGGCTGTCGCCACCTGGCGGGGGAGGGGAACACTATGGTTGGATGTCTCAGTGCAGCGTCCAGGGAGGGCACGAAAGTGGGGAAGTCCACTCGGAACTCAGAAGCAGAGAGCCAGGACCGAGGAACTCCCTAGCGGTCAAGTGGTTAGGACTTGGTGCTTTTGCTGGGGTGGCCTAGGTCAAGGAACCAAGATCCTGTAAGCCTCATGGTATGGGGGAAAAAAAGGCAGGATGGAAAGAATCCGTGAGGCTGGGTCAGAGCCCCCAGGCAGCGAGTGTGGGCCAGGAAGTGCAGGTTCTGATCCCAGGAAGCCTCCAACAGCAGAGATGGGGGTGATGAGGAGGAGACAGCCATGGACCACAGGGAGTGGGGGGAGGGAGCAGGCAACCCAGAGTGAGAATGGTGAGTGAGGACAGAGTTCCTAGTCGGAGGGCGTGACCCACTGGGTCAAGTCATCAGCTGAATCACATCATCTGAGCCCCAAAAATGATGGTTGGATTGAGCAGCATGAAGGACATCGGACACCTTGACAAGCTCAGTTTCTGCCAAGTGATAGGTGTGGCTTCAGGATAAGCTACAGAGAGGGGCACAGGACATAATGAGCTGGAGAAATCTTTCCAAGATTTGAACCGTGACGTGAACCAGGAGATGAGGCAACCGTTGCAGGATGGGGGTTCTTAATCTGGGGTCGAGGGCCCATAGAATTTCAGGGTATCAGTCAGCTTGGATGGGAAAAACAGTTGCATGGCTTATTTCACCAACTTCTCTTTGAAAAGCATGACCCCTTACAGTGATCTGACCAGGGCCTGTGACTTCATCACCAACAGGAATTGTGGTTTTACTGGCATTGCAGCTATCTGGGAAGACCAGTTACCATCGTTGCTATTTCAAAACTATGGCAGTTATAAGACCCCTGCTAGGTCTGATAGAGAAGCATAAATTACCATGGACAAAATGATTTTAAAATACTTTGATAGGAACTTTCCTGGTGGTCCAGTGGTTAAGAATCTGCTTGCCAGTGCAGGGGACACCATGGTTCGATCCCTGATCCAGGAATTAAGATCCCACACACCAAAACCACCATATGACCCAGCAATCCCACTCCCAGGCATATACCCTGAGAAAACTAAAACTGAAAAAAGACGCATGTACCCCAATGTTCATTGCAGCACTACTTACAATAGCTAGAACAAGGAAGCAACCATCTGTCCATTGACAGATGAATGGATAAATAAGCTGTGGTACATATATAAAGTGGCATACTACTCAGCCATAAAAACGAACACATTTGAGTCAGTTCTAAAGAAGTGGACGAACCTGAAGCCTGTTATACAGAGTGAAGTAAGTCAGAAAGAGAAATATAAATACCGTATACTGACGCATATATATGGAATCTAGAAAGATGGTACTGGTGAATCTATTTTCAGGGCAGCAGCGGAGAAACAGACATAGAGAACAGACCTATGGACATGGGGAGAGGGGAGGAGAGGGTGAGCTGTTTGGGGAGAGTGACATGGAAACTTACAATATCATGTGTAAAATAGACCACCAACGGGAATTTGCTGCATGACTCAGGGAACTCATACATGACATAGGGGCTCTGTGACAATCGAGAAGGGTGGGATGGGGAGGGAGACAGAAGGGACGTTTGGGAGGGAGGGGACGTGGGTGTACCTATGGCTGATTCTTGTTGATGTTTGACAGAAAACCGCAAAATTCTGTAAAGCAATTATCCTTCAATTAAAAAAATAAGACATTCCCAATTAAAAAAAAAATCCCCATGCTGCCGGGCAACTGAGCTTACATACCACAACTACTGAAGCCTTCAAGCCTTAAAGCCTGCTAAAATCTGCAACAAAAGTTGCTAAAATCTGCAACAAAAGAAGCCACCTTAAGGAGAAGCCCTCCCACCACAACTAAAGAAAAGCCTGGGCAAAGCAACGGAGATGGGCAAAGCAACGGAGATCTAGTGCAGCCCCAAATAAATAAATAACAAATTTTTAAAAATTTGATAACTGAATTTCAATATAAATGGCTTCCTTTACAATCCTGGGTATTGTTTTACACATCTAAAAGTATTATTCAGAGAAGAGACACTGGCTTCACTTCACTGAATCCAAGGCAAAACAACCAGTCCAATAAACAACCACATCAATAACACAATAAATAAACACAAAACAGTTAAGCCTCTCTGCTGGTAGGATGTGTGGTCAAGAGAGGATGCTTGCTTAGTTGTTGATTTGAAGATGAGCGAACCCAGAGCATGTTTGCCTGCCTTCGGAAGTGACCCTGTAAGAAGCAGATATTGATAATGTTGAAGACAGGTCATTGAACAGGGGACGTCAGGGACCCTGGCACACGTCTGGAGAGGCCAGCTCAGGCTGGAACAGGAGGGAGAATCAACACGGGGAGCCTCGGGGATGTGGGCACGGGCGCTTGGTGATGTTCTCTGAGTGTCCTGGTTTCTCAGGGGAAGAAGAAGCAAGGAGATGCACTGAGAAGAAAAATGGTGGAGATGGAGTTTAAGGCTGGTGAAGGGGACAGGAGGGAGGCGCTGGTCACCTTGGAGAACGGGAGCTTGATGGACTAAGACACGGTCAGCTGCAGATGCTCGTGTGAAGCCAGGGCCCCTGAGGGTTCTGTGACCGTGAGCCGCTGGACAGCCTCCTCTGGAACAGTCAGTGGGATTACATGGGCGCGGAGTGGGGTAAAGGGCTGGGGATTCTTCTAGGAGAAATGATGAAGGGAGAGAGCAGAAAGGAGACTGACGTGCACACAGGCGAGTGAATGTAATGGTGGGCGGTGGATGGTGCTGGGGGGAGGGGAGGAAGGACAGGAAGGAATGAGCTGGAAGGACGGGAAGTCGTGGCTGGAGACTGAGATGCAAATCACAGTAACCTCGGTGGGCCACAGCGAGAGGTCGAAGAAGACCACAGGGATGGATGGGACCACCGGGGAGGTGGAAGGAAAGGCTGGGGAGGGGACGGCTTCGGGAACTGGCGGGCAGATCTCTGCTTCCTGGTGAGCGTGAGAGGCGGCCGGGCCTCCCCCAAGTAGGAGGCGGCTTAGGTTTCGCCCTGCTGCTCACCCAAATCTGAGTATTCCAGCCAAGGAAACTGAATTCAACAGCTCTCCACTCTCCCAATGGGTCAGCATCCCTTGGAGAGCTTTAAAAAGCCCCAGCCACTCCAGACAGCATGGTTCATCCATTCATTCACTGATCCATTCAGAAAAGATGGAAACTTTTAACTTCCCCTCTCTCTCCAGGTGCCTGGGATGTGTAGTCAGGTTTGAGAATCACTGCCTTAACTCACCTGACTTGTAAAGTTTCTATCAGGAGCTTTCAAAGAGTTCCTACTGTATTTAAAATCAACAACCAACAAGGGCATAACGTCTAGCACTGTCAATATTCTGTAATGAGTGGGAAGAGAATTTGGAAACAAATGGATCCAGGTGTATGTATAACTGAATCACTGCCAAACTCTCAAAACTAACACAACATTGTTAATCAATGATAAAGACAAACAACAATGAAAGAAATACAAGGTCAAATTTATCAGAATCCTTCCCCCACCTTTCCCCAAAAAAGAGCTTGAAATTGTTTAGCCAAGAGCCACAGTACCAACGTCTATTCTGCTTGCAGGCTCTGCTGGCTGACTCGGGGCCTTCTCTGGGCAGCCCAAGATGGAGACAGTTGTGTTCATCTACCTACAAGCCTTCGCCCTCAGACCACCTCTGCCATCAGAACCACCTCTCCATCCACAAGTCCTACCTGCATCCCACGTCCATCCTTCACCCTGCACCTCCGTCTACCCCTAAGCTGCCTCTTCGATGGCCAAGAATCTTAGAAAGAGGCAGTTTCCCTATTCACCTCTCCACCTTATGGCTCCTGCCCTCTCAGTATCCCACCCCCCAAACATGTTCTTACCACCTGGGTCCTTTTTCTGGGATTCCAGTCCTTCTTGGGCACTCAGACCACCTGCAGTGTTAATAATATCAGTGAAGAAGTTACCCCTCGGGGCATTTATCTTTTATGGGGTGACCCTTGAAAGCAAAACTCTTTCTGGCTGCAAAGAATGATACTGGCAGTGGCAAGAAATGATGGGGTCGGTCCTGGAGGGAGGCCAGTGCTAATTTGAGGTATGTGTTTGTAAAACATTTGAGAAGTTTAGAATGAACTGGGCCGAGGCTGAGATTCCAGCTTGCAGAAGTCCACATAAGGAGCTTACAGATGAAACAGTGCAAAATGAAAATGAATTCCTTGTTCAGAAATGATTAGGAATTTCAAGATGGCAACCGCAGACCAACAGACCCAGCAGGTGCCCTCCCTAGCACCGGGTCCTGGGCACCATGGAGATGGCAGGCCCACGCCACCCGGACTTTGAGACGTCCCTCCCTTAAACCAAAGAGTACGTCTAGTTGGAACATTGAAAGGGACAGGAGACACTTTTGTAGTGTTTTGCGGAATGAAAAATATGGTTTCATGTGTTTGCTTTTTTCCTTCATTTAAGTGGAGCCCAGATGCCTCTGTAAATACCTGCCAAGGAGGAGCCTTTTGAAAACAAAGCTATTGCTGGTCCCCTGTGCTCAGGACAGGCCGCCAGTGGAAACAGAGCTGGTATTTTGAATCTCAGCTTTCATGTCTCTCTTGTTCCAGGGAAGCTGTAGGCGTGTGGGTGTGTGCACACATCCAAGTTCAACGGTGAACCACTTGCCTCTTGGGCCCAGAGATCCTACTCACAGCCTCCCGGCACCCTAGCAGGGGACCCCAGCCCCAGATGAGGAGTGGGAGTCCCATCTGCTCCCTTCTTGCCTTCAAGGACAATCTCGGGGCACCCTCCCAGCAGATAGCCCCCCTGGAAAATTTCTGCTCATGGTTGCTGTTGGCTGCCCAGCAGAGAGCCTATGGCCCTGGCACCCATTCGTCCTGCAAGCAGTAAGGACTCCACCTCGAGTAGGGATTCTGAAGATCAGCCAGAAGGAGGAAGGTTTGAACTGAAAAGTGCCAAGAATCACCCTTGGACTGGCTGGATTGACGGAATTAAAAAAACAAAAGACATCAGGAGAAGCCTTGAAAAGAGGCTTTTAGACTTCTTGTTCTCTGTGATGCAAGATATTCTCTGAGATAAGCGAGAAAATGATTTTTTTAAATTCCAAATCGATATATTCAATTTTTATGAGCTATAATTTGAAAAAAAAAACACAACTAACTGGAAAGCAGGAAATATTCAGGGTGACACTGTGTTCCTGTCTGGGAAATCCCATGGACAGAGGAGCCTGGAGGGTTACAGTCCGTGGGGGTCAAAAAAGAGTGGGACATGACGACTAAATAATAACAACAACAGAGGAAGAAACTGTCTCTTTCTTTCTACAAATTTCTCTGCAGATGCTTAAGTAGCATCAGTCCCATTATACAGATGGATAAGTAAAACATGGTAAACTTTAGAGATTTGCAAAAGACTGAAGCTGAGGCCCCAACATTTTGGCCACCTGATGCAAAGAACTGGCTCATTGGAAAGGACCCTGATGCTGGGAAAGATTGAGGGCAGGAGGAGAAGGTGATGACAGAGGATGAGATGACTGGATGGTATCATGGACTCAATGGACATGAGTTTGAACAAACTTCGGGAGACAGTGAAGGACAGGAAAGCCTGGCGAGCTGCAGTCCATGGGGTAACAAAGAGTAGGGTACGACTTAGCGTCTGACAACAACAGAGCAGATGGAGCTGATAAGAGCAGAGGCTGGCATCTGGTCTAACTGATTTTGGATAAACAGCTGAGTCACACACGACTCACCTGGCTATCTACATCATAACAGCTGCTTCCCGGAGCTGTCGAGAAGATGCTAAGATAATGTATGTAAAAACCCACAAGCCCTGTAGGGAAGGACACCGGTACAGCCAAGTGTGTGCTGCTGAAGTTCTATCACTGTCTCAGAAACATCCAGCAGGGCTGCACGGACGCCAGCCCATGGGAGACCCGGGGCTGAGACGCTGGGGTAACTCCATGGTGGGGCTGCGCTCTGGTTTCCCAAGACTTTAAAACGGAACACAGTGATCAAGCGATCTGTGGCCTTGAAACCTGCAGGAATGAAATCTCCCAGTAGGAACCTGCCGCCAAAAGCCAGTGTCCTGAGGGCTTCCCAGGGTCCGGGACCTTCTCAGGATGCTAGTCCCAGATCCCAGTCTCCTTTGTCTGTGACCACCACCGGGGTGGTGCAGACAGTAAAGAATGTGCCAGCAGTGCAGGAGACCCAGGTTCGATCCCTGGGTCGGGGAAGATCCCCTGGAGAAGGGAATGACAGCCCACTCCAATATTCTTGCCTGGAGAATTCCATGGACAGAGGAGCCTGGCGGGCTCCAGTCCATGGGGTCGTAAAGAGTCAGACAGGACTGAGCAACCAGTACTCTCTCTCTGAGTAGATGGTGGTCCTCCCTCCCATCCTGGCAGCTGCTGGGGATGTGGGGTTCGAGGCAGTCAAAGGATTAACTCACTGATCAGATTACATGGATTTCCCCTCTTCAGTACCAAACCTGACCCTCATTAACCAGAGATCCAGCTCTTCTTCTCCCTTCCCAGGCCCGTGTCTGAATGCTGAGTGGGGAGAAGGATATGTCTCCTGAGTCTGGAGGCCCTCGACCCCCACCACAGTACATGAGGGACAGTGACAACAAGCTCTGTAAGCTGACACCCACAGATCCAGCCCCCTAGCCCCAGGCTCCGCTGGTGATGAAAGGGTTCTGCTGCCCAAACGCTCAGGAACCGGACTCTGTCCGTCCCTCCTGGTTCATGGAAACCCAGGCTGTCTCCACACCTGGGACAGGGTCCCCAGGGTGCCCCCCCCCCGGCCCAGGCACAATAACCCTTCTGCAGGGGGTGACATCTCCCGCCCGGAGTGCCTCCCGCCTGCACACAGACCCCAGACGGACCACTGCTGACCCCAAGTCCTCCCACCTCGTCTCCCAGCCCCACACTCACATGCAGCGCCCTTGCAGTCCCAGCTGCCTCGCCGGGTTCCCAGCAGCTGTGGGAACTGGCCGGGAGCCAGGTGGCCTGACCCACGGACTCCACTGTACCCTGCTGCCCTCCCGCCTCCCTCTGTCACCAACTGGCAGCTTCAAGGCCAGGGCATCTGAGCAACTGGCAGCTAGACAATTACTGTGTCCTTTGGGACGAGCCTGCGTGGGCACACGTGTCATTTGGTTGGACGGTTAACTGCCCTGTGCACGGAGGAGGCCGCTGGGCCAAGGCAGACATTCAGGACCAACCAGAAATGCCATTCTGCGCTTTGGAATAAATGCCCGATATATCAGGGCATCGTCATCTCCTCCCTAAAACACTCTCTGGTGACTCTCTGGGGCTGGACAAAGCCTGGACCACCCTGCTGGGCATCAAAAGCTATCCACAGTCCAGATTGGCCCACCTGCCCGCTCTCTGCATCCTCTCTTCTCCGCATTCTTGTTCATCACCCCAAAAGGGACCGTGCAATTCCTGCCAGTGACTGAGACCCTCATGGATCCTGTCCTGCTGCCCTGACCACCCAGCCTGCTCTGAGCCAATGACCTGGTTGTCGCCTTGTTGGTTTGGACTTTTGTTCTGTTGAGCAACATGGAGTTTCTCAACCAGCGGGATGCTGGGGGCTGCTGGGCACCTGTCAGTGAGTTTTGATTAACATACAACTGATTCTTGCTTTGTTTTTTCTGACTATATTTGCAGACATGGGTGGTTCAGTGATGTTGGTGGGGTGTGTGTGTGTTGTAGGCACAGGGCAGATAAAGGGACAGTTTGTGATGAGTTGGAGATGAGCAACCTCACCAAGAAGGTGGCTTTTGAAGGGCGTTCAAGCATGACTGGAGAACCCAGTGGGTTCAATATAATCAGTAACAGTCCCCAGATGGTTCTTCTGCAAGTTAGGACTGCAGGCGAGGTTGGCTGAGGGAATTGGGCTGTGCTGGGATTCAGAATGGCTGAGAACCCCTTGTCACAACTAACTTGTCACACACATCTGTCCCTGCCTCATTAATATCATCATTGAAGCTCCAAGAGCAGTGACTAGGCTCCTGAGTTCTTTCCCCAGTGCTCATCAACCTGCTTGACTCTGGCTGGTGCTTAGGAAAAGACACGGTGAAGAAACTCAGGTGTGGGTGAGTGGCCTGGGCATGGACCCGAGCCTGCCCTGTATCCCTGGCAATGGGACTGGGAAGGCAAGGATGGGAGTATCTTGTGTCTGGGGTCTGGAGCAGGGGTTCAGAAGTGTCTGTGAGTAATCACTGATTGAGGATTCACAACCCACATCCACATAGCTTGCTTTTTTTTTTTTTGGTCTCTTATCCAGAAATAACTGTCCTAAACAAGATCATCTTTAGTTAAGGGTCATTCATAAGCACTGATCCTCTTCTATAATATTTAGAGATAGCTCACTATATTTTATATACTAAAAAATGCACCCATCTTATTTATAATATTATGCTGGGAACGTCTTTGAAATTATTTTTGTAATTCTGCCTCTGGGATGATTCGGCTCCATGTGATACATTTCATTCGCAACTGCCTTTGATTTCTTGACCTTGATGGTAGAATCTTGATGGCAGAATCTTAGGCAGTCCTGCAGAGAGAGACAGCCTCTAATTGTGATAAAATATCATGACATTTTTGAGAACACTGCATTCAGTAATGAAAGAAGTGGACATAGCGTTAATGTTTTGCAGACTTCCGTAAAAACTTGATTTTCCTCTGGAACAAGTCAGTCCTATTCTGGGCTGAAGAGTGAAAGCTCCCAGGCCCGCAGCCCTGGCCTGTGGCTGCTGGTGGACAAAAGGGCCAGAGGGCAAAGTCAGAGCGACTCTCTGTGACTCAATCCAAGTGTAAAAGTATCGATCCATTTTTCATTTGTTGAATATTTCTTGAATTACAGCACGTGTGAGCTTGATGGGAAGACAGGCACCGCTGCTTCATCCTCAGGCTATGGGGGTCACTGGCACACACAGCCGCTGCACCAGTGACCATTAGGCAAGGAAGCTAGGCTTGGGAAAGCTGGATGGGGAAACAGTGGAAACAGTGGCTGACTTTATTTTGGGGGGGCTTCAAAATCACTGCAGATGGTGACTGCAGCCATGAAATTAAAAGACACTTACTCCTTGGAAGGAAAATTATGACCAAACTAGACAGCATACTAAAAACCAGAGATATTACTTTGCTAACAAATGTTCGTCTAGTCAAGGCTATGGTTTTTCCAGTGGTCATGTATGGATATGAGAATTGGACTATAAAGAAAACTGAGTGCCGAAGAACTGATGTTTTTGAACTGTGGTGTTGGAAAAGACTCTTAAGATTCCCTTGGACTGCAAGGAGATCCTACCAGTCCATCCTAAAGGAAATCAGTCCTGAATATTCATTGGAAGGACTGATGTTGAAGTTGAAACTCCAATACTTTGGCCACCTGATGTGAAGAGCTGACTCATTTGAAAAGACCCTGATGCTGGGAAAGATTGAAGGCGGGAAGAGAAGGGGATGACAGAGGATGAGATGATTGGATGACATCACTGACTCAATGGACATAAATTTGAGTAAGCTCCGGGAGTTGGTGATGGACAGGGAGGCCTGGCGTGCTGCAGTCCATGGGATCGCAAAGAGCTGGACACGACTAGCAACTGAACTGAACTGAACTAGGCGTGGGGCTCCAGCCCTCCTCTCCCACCCAGGATCCTCATCATCGCTCCTCCCCACTGCCATCCAGATCTGCCCTTAGATCTTTTTCAAACTCTAAGGTGTAAATGACTAATAGTGGTTTAACATATTGTCCCTCCTAGGAGGTATTTTTAAGTCTAATGGATAAAGATTTAGTAGTGAAATTTCAAACACCAATCAGGGTGTACAGGAGGATTTGGGAAAGGAGGGTGGTGAGCACTCTTTTTAACACCTCCAACCACTCCATTAGGGCTCCCCAGGAGGCGTAGTGATAAAGAATCTGCTTGCTAATTCAGGGGATGCCAGAGACTGATGAGAGTTTGATCCCTGGCTCAGGAAGATCCCCCGGAGGAGGAAATGACAACTCACTCCAGTATTCCTGCCTGGAGAATCCCATGGACAGAGGAGCCTGGCACAGGCTACAGTCCATGGGGTCTCAAAGAGTCAGACATGACTGAGCATGCACGTATAGGCTGTCATTCCCTTGAGTTAGGGCAACCTCTGTCCTTATGGATATGATAGAAACCAGTAGATATTTCGGATTAAATGGATGGATGATGGATGAATGGATGGACAGATAGATGACGGATGGGTAGTTAAGTGATAAATGTTGTTGTTGTTTAGCTGCTAAGCCTTGTCTGACTCTTTGTGATCCCGTGAGTAAGTCCTGCCGGACTCCTCTGTCCACAGGATTTCCCAGATAAGAGTACTGGAGAAGGGGGCCATTTCCTTCTCCAGGGGATCTTCCTGACCCAGGGATAGAACTCGTGTCTCCTGCAATGGCAGGCAGATTCTTTACCACTGAGCCATCAGGGAAGTCCATTGGTAGATGAACAGATAATCTTTATTCTATCTAGACTGGTCATTGAAACTTGACTTATTTTATGATTCCTCATAGATCCAGGCTAGGGGCTAACATACATTAGGAAGTTGGTAGAAGTTTGTAGAATAAATGGATCAGCAAAAAGAATGCTATGACTTTCAGTTACTATAATACTTTGGGTCCCCTTTGAGTGGACTCAGCTATCTTGCTGGGATAGAGGCCACTGTAAAACTTGACATTGATCAATTTATTGGCAGTAAATCCTGCCAGATGCACAACACTTCCATGAAATCCTTTCTGAGTGGTTTCATGTTAACTTTGCAGAGCTCTGACTTTCCTGGTATTAATAATAACAATGATACTGAACTCATTGTGGGCTACTTATTGTTCTAAGCACATCACATATATTCAATAATTTTATCCTAAAAACAGCCTGATGCTTCAGGTATAGTATTAGCCCTTAACCCAATTTTATGGGGATGGGGAAATGGAGGCTCTGAGAAGTTAAATAACCTGTTCAAGGTCACACTATTTGGTGTAGTCAGCATTTGAATGCAGGCAGATTGAGCTCAGCATCTGGGCTCATATAGCCACATAGTCAGCACTTGGTATCCATGGGTTTGGCATTCACAGATTCATTCAATCAGCCATGAGTCAAAAAATATGCAAAAAAATTTTCTAATATAGATCAGTGGAACAAAATAGAAAGCCCAGAGATAAATCCACGTACCTACAGACACCTTATCTTTGACAAAGGAGGCAAGGATATACAATGGAAAAAAGACAACCTCGTTAACAAGTGGTGCTGGGAAAACTGGTCAACCACTTGTAAAAGAATGAAACTAGAACACTTTCTAACACCATACACAAAAATAAACTCAAAATGGATTAAAGATCTAAATGTAAGACCAGAAACTATAAAACTCCTAGAGGAGAACATAGGCAAAACACTCTCCGACATAAATCACAGCAAGATCCTCTATGACCCACCTCCCAAAATATTGGAAATAAAAGCAAAAATAAACAAATGGGACCTAATTAAACTTAAAAGCTTTTGCACAACAAAGGAAACTATAAGCAAGGTGAAAAGACAGCCTTCAGAATGGGAGAAAATAATAGCAAATGAAGAAACAGACAAAGGATTAATCTCAAAAATATACAAGCAACTCCTGCAGCTCAATTCCAGAAAAATAAATGACCCAATCAAAAAATGGGCCAAAGATCTAAACAGACATTTCTCCAAAGAAGACATACAGATGACTAACAAACACATGAAAAGATGCTCAACATCACTCCTTATCAGAGAAATGCAAATCAAAACCTCAATGAGGTACCATTACACACCAGTCAGAATGACTGCTATCCAAAAGTCTACAAGTAATAAATGCTGGAGAGGGTGTGGAGAAAAGGAAACCCTCTTACACTGTTGTTGGGAATGCAAACTAGTACAGCCACTATGGAGAACAGTGTGGAGATTCCTTAAAAAACTGGAAATAGAACTGCCATATGACCCAGCAATCCCACTCCTGGGCATACACACCGAGGAAACCAGATCTGAAAGAGACACGTATACCCCAGTGTTCATCACAGAACTGTTTATAATAGCCAGGACATGGAAGCAACCTAGATGCCCATCAACAGACGAATGGATAAGAAAGCTGTGGTACATATACACCATGCCATTAAAAAGAATTCATATGAATCAGTTCTAATGAGATGGATGAAACTGGAGCCCATTATACAGAGTGAAGTAAGCCACAAAGATAAAGACCAATACAGTATACTAATGCATATATATGGAATTTAAAAATATGGTAACGATAACCATATATGCAAAACAGAAAAAGAGACACAGATGTACAGAGCAGACTTTTAGACTCTGTGGGAGAATGCAAGGGTGGGATGTTCTGAGAGAACAGCATTGAAGCAAGTATACTATCAAGGGTGAAACAGATTACTAGCCCAGGTTGGATGCACGAGACAAGTGCTCGGGCCTGATGCACTGGGAAGACCCAGAGGGATGGGATGGAGAGGGAGCTGGGAGGGGGGGATCAGGATGGGGAACACATGTAAATCCATGGCTGATTCATGTCAATGTATGGCAAAAACCACTACAATATTGTAAAGTAATTAGCCTCCAACTAATAAAATAAATGGAAAAAAATAAAAATAAAAAGGCATGGAGGGTTATGAAAAATTAAAATTAAAAAAAAAAATTTTTTTCTAGGAAGTTCCAAAATGCAAAACTTGAATTTGCCACATGCTGTCAGCTATTTGTGTTGTTGGAAGAGGTATTTGCCATGACCAGTGGGCTCTTTTGGCAAAAGTCTGTTAGCCTTTGCCCTGCTTCATTTTGTACTCCAAGGCCAAATTTGCCTGTTACTCCAGGTATCTCTTGACTTCCTGTTTTGCCTTCCAGTCCCCTATAATGAAAAGGACATCTTTTTTTTTTTTTTTTTTTTTTGGTGTTTGTTCTAGAAGGTCTTGTAGGTCTTCATAGAACCGTTCAACTTCAGCTTTTTCAGCATTACTGGTTGGGGCATAGACTTGGATTACTGAGATATTGAATGGTTTGCCTTAGAAACAAATAGAGATCATTCTGTTGTTTTTGAGATTGCATCCAAGTACTGCATTTTGGACTCTTTTGTTGACTATGATGGCTACTCCATTTCTTCTAAGGGATTCCTGCCCACAGTAGTAGATATAATGGTCATCTGAGTTAAATTCACCCATTCCAGTCCATTTTAGTTCACTGATTCCTAGAATGTCAACATTCACTCTTGTCATCTCCTGTTTGACCACTTCCAATTGACCTTGATTCATGGACCTAACATTCCAGGTTCCTGTGTAATATTGTTCTTTACAGCATCGGACCTTGCTTCTATCACCAGTCACATCCACAACTGGGTGTTGTTTTTGCTTTGGCTCCATCTCTTCATTCTTTCTGGAGTTATTTCTCCATTGATCTCCAGTAGCATATCGGGCACCTACCGACCTGGGGAGTTCATCTTTCAGTGTCATACCGTTTTGCCTTTTCATACTGTTCATGGAATTCTCAAGGTAAGAATTCTGAAGTGGTTTGCCATTCCCTTCTCCAGTGGACCACATTTTGTCAGGCCTCTCCACCATGACCTGTCCATCTTGGGTGGCCCTAAATGGCATGGCTCATAGTTTCATTGAGTTAGACAAGGCTGTGGTCCATGTGATCAGTTTGATTAGTTTCCTGTGATTGTTGCTTTCATTCTGTCTGCCCTCTGATGGATAAGGATAAAAGGCTTATTGAAGCTTCCTGGTGGGGGAGACTGACTGTGGGGAAAACTGGGTCTTGTTCTCACGGCGGGGTCATGCTCAGTAAATCTTTAATCCAATTTTCTGTTGGTGGGTGGGGCTACATTCCCTCCCTGTCCTTTGACCTGAGGCCAAACTATGGGGGAGGTAATGAAGATAATGGTGACCTCCTTCAAAAGGTCCCATGCATGGATTGCCACACTCAGAGCCCCCAACCCTGCAGCAGACCACCATTGACCCACGCCTCCACTGGAGACTCCGGGACATGGGCAAGTCTGGGTCAGTCTCTTGTGGGGTCACTGCTCCTTTCTCCTGGGTCCTGGTATGCACAAGGTTTTGTTTGTGCCCTCCCAGAGTCTGTTTCCCCAGCCCTGTGTAAGTTCTGGCAGCTCTATGGTGGGGTTAATGGCGACCTCCTCCAAGAGGGCTTATGCCATACCCAGGTCTGCTGCACCCAGAGCCCCTGCCCCTGTGGCGTCCACTGCTGACCATACCTCTGTGGGAGACACAAACATTGAAAGGCAGGTCTGGCTCAGTCTCTGTGGGGTCTCCTGGTGTGCACAAGATTTTGTTTGAGCCCTCTGAGCATCTCTGGTGGGTATGGGGTTTGATTCTAAATGCGATTTCACCCCTGCTACCATCTTGCTGGGGCTTCTCCTTTGCCCTTGGATGTGGGGTATTCTTTGAAGCCACAGATGGAGAAGCTCTATACAATGAACAAAAACAAGACTGGGAGCTGACTGTGGCTCAGATCATGAACTCCTTATTGCCAAATTCAGACTTAAATTGAAGAAAGTAGGGAAAAACACTAGGCCATTCAGGTATGACCTAAATCAAATCCCTTATGATTTGGAAGTGACAAATAGATTCAAGGGATTAGATCTGATAGACAGAGTGCCTGAAGAACTATGGATGGAAGTTCATGACATTGTACAGGAGGCAGGAATCAAGACCATCCCCAAGAAAAAGAAATGCAAAAAGGCAAAAAGGTTGTCTGAGGAGGTCTTACAAGTAGCTGAGAAAAGAAGACACTAAAGGCAAAGGAGAAAAGGAAAGATATATCCATTTGAATGCAGAGTTCCACAGAATAGCAAGGAGAGATAAGAATGCCTTCCTCAGTGATCAATGCAAAGCAACAGAGGAAAACAGTAGAATGGGAAAGATTAGAGATCTCTTCAAGAAAATTAGAGATACCAAGGGAACATTTCATTGCAAAGATGGGTACAATAAAGGACAGAATGGTATGGACATAACAGAAGCAGAAGATATTAAGAAGAGGTGGCAAGAATACACAGAACTATACAAAAAAGATCTTCATGACCCAGATAACCATGGTGGTATGATAACCCACCTAGAGCTAGACATCATGGAATGTGAAGTCAAGTGGGCCTTAGGAAGCATCACTACAACCAAAGCCAGTGGAGGTGATGGAATTCCAGTTGAGCTATTTGAAATCCTAAAGATGATGCTGATAAAGTGCTGCACTCAATATGCCAGCAAATTTGGAACTCAGAAGTGGCCACAGGACTGGAAAAGGTCAGTTTTCATTCCAATGCCAAAGAATGTTCAGACTATTGCACAATTGCACTCATCTCATATGCTAGCAAAGTAATACTCAAAATTCTCCAAGCCAGATTTCAACAGTATGTGAACCGTGAACTTCCAGATGTGCAAGTTGGATTTAGAAAAGGCAGAGGAACCAGAGGTCAAATTGCCAACATCCGTTGGATCATAGAAAAAACCAGAGAGTTCCAGAAAAACATATCTACTTCTTCTGTATTCACTATGCCAAAGCCTTTGACTGTGTGGATCACAACAAACCGTGGAAAATTCTTCAAGAGATGGGAATACCAGACCACCTGACCTGCTTCCTGAGAAATGTGTATGCAGGTCAAGAAGCAATAGTTGGGATTGGACATGGAACAATGGACTGGAACAATTTCCAAATTGGGAAAGGAGTACGTCAAGGCTGTATATTGTCACCCTGTTTATTTAACTTATACACAGAGTACATCATGTGAAATGCCAGGCTGGATGAAGCACAAGATGGAATCAAGATTGCCAGGAGAAACATCAATAACCTCAGACATGCAGATGACACCATCTTTATGGCAGAAAGTGAAGAAGAACTAAAGAGCCTCTTGATGAAAGTGAAAGAGGAGAGTGAAAAAGTTGGCTTAAAACTCAACATTCAAAACACGAAGATCATGGCATATGGTCCATCACTTCATGGCAAATATACAGGGAAACAATGGAAACAGTGACAGACTTTAATTTCTTAGTCTCCAAAATCACTGCAGATGGTGACTGCAGTCATAAAATTAAAAGACACTTGCTCCTTGGAAAAAAAGTTATGACTAACCTAGACAGCATATTAAAAACCAGAGACATTACTTTGCCAACAAAGGTGCATCTAGACAAGGCTATGGTTTTTCCAGTGGTCATGTATGGATTTGAAGGTTGGGCTATTAAGAAAGCTGAGTGCTGAATAATTGATGCTTTTGAACTGTGGTGTTGGAGAAGACTCTTGAGAGTCCCTTGGACTGCAAGGATATCAAATAAGTCAGTCCTAAAGGAAATCAGTTCTGAATATTCATTGAAAGGACTGATGCTGAAGCTGAAACTCCAATACTTTGGCCACCTGATGCAAAAAACGGACTCATTTGAAAAGACCCTGATGCTGGGAAAGATTGAAGGCAGGTGGAGAAGGGTACACAGAGGATGAGATGGTTGGATGGCATCACCGACTTGGTGGACATGAGTTTGAGCAAACTTTGGGAGTGGTGACGGACAGGGAAGCCTGGCGTGCTTCAGTCCATGGGGTTGCAAAGAGTTGGACACGACTGAGCAACTGAACTGTACTGACTGACCTGTCAGCTATTTATATTATATTAGGTATTATAAGGAACTTGAGATGCTTTAAAGTGTATGGGAGGATGTGCATAAGTTATATACGCAAATACCATGCTGTTTTATACAAAAGACTTGCGCATCCTCAGATTTTGGCTCGGGGGGAGGAGGTTGGAGTAGCTACCTGCAGATACTAAGGGACAAGGGTGTGGGTGACTTGTCCAAAGTTAGCTGGAAGCTGCAAGCTCTCCTCAAATCCCTGCTAGAGCCCACTCAGCTGAGCATCACCAAGCCATCCGCACTGACAGGTGGATTTGTATTTGACTCAGCCCTGCCTCCATCTCTGCTGGGATCAGGGGGCTGTGGGCGGAGTTCAGTCCCTAGCCAGCTTTGCATCTCATAGGCCACGAGCTGTACTGAGAGCACAGAGCCCTCACTTTCTTTCAAACTATCAACCTGTTTGCATAGGAACTGACCGGCTGGGCCTTGGACTGTTCCTGACCCTCTATCTGGGGTTGCAAGGGGCTGTGTCCAGGGAGGTCCAGAGAGCAAAGTTCAAGGCAGCTCCCTCTTCTGAGGCCTTCTCAGGGGTCACACGGTGAAGGACAGGGGGATTCTTCTCTGCTTACAGGTAACTGGAGAGCACAGATCAGTCTTGGAAAAGGAGTCCCCACCTTTGGTTCAAAGAACCTGAGCTCACAGTTGGTGAGGATGCAGTTGAATGGGATGATGGATGGCACCGTGTCCAGTGCAGAGATCGCTGAAGGAGAGGTTTTGTCACCCCTTTGCGGAGAGGGCTGTGGCAGGTGCCTGCAGGCTAAGTGCTGGTTTAGGGGCTGGGACCTTTGGGATCCCAGCACCGATGATGCCATTATCCAGGGCAGACCCATCTTGGCGGAACAGACTCCTTTCTTGCCTGCCGTTGGCTTAGCTGGGATGAGAAGCTAGGACCAGCCCAGCTGCATACCTGAGTGGATGACAGCGTCAGCAACAGACATTTCAACATAATCTTGTATTTGTTAATTGGTCTTTTGTGCTCCGGACACAGTAAGATTTAACCTTTTGGATGAAATAGACACCAGTAATTTTCCAGCTGAGAAGCCAGGGATCATCTGATCAGTGACAACAAAAAATTACGTCTTAAACTACAAAAAGGTTGAAAGAAAGGAATGTGGGTTCTCAGCAGAAATCTGTACAAAAGTCTGTATAATCAAAGCTGTGGATTTCTTGGTAGTCCTGTACAGAAATGAGAGCTGGGCCATGAAGAAGGCTGAGTGCTGAAGAATTGAGGTGTTTGAACTGTGGTGCTGGAGAAGACTCTTGAGAGTCGCTTAGACAGCAATGAGATCAAACCAGTCAATCCTAAAGGAAATCAACTCTGAATATTCATTGGAAGGACTGATGCTGAAGCTCCAATACTTTGGCCACCTGATGAGAAGTGCCAACACATTGGAATAGATCCTGATGCTGGGAAAGATTGAGGGCGGGAGGAAAAGGGGGTGACAGAAGATGAGATGGTTAGATAGCATCATGGACTCAACGGACATGAGTTTAAGCAAGCTCCGGGAGATAGTGAGGGACAAAGAAGCCTTTTGTGCT
Organism: Muntiacus reevesi; assembly: GCF_963930625.1. NCBI lineage: Eukaryota > Metazoa > Chordata > Mammalia > Artiodactyla > Cervidae > Muntiacus > Muntiacus reevesi. The sequence continues at coordinate 28,156,260 of NC_089256.1, forward strand.
GTGGTCTATGAGACTGAAAAGGGTAGCACACAGCCTAACAACTGAACAACGACAGCAAATGTTTGCTATTCACAATAGCTAAGAGGTGGCTATTCACAATAACCCAGATGCTCATAGACGGGTAAATGGATAAGCAAAGAGTGGGCTCTCCAAACAATGGAATGCTTCTTAGCCTTAAAAAGGAATGAAGTTCTGATATATGCTACCACGTGGATGAACCATGAAGGCATTACGCTAAGTGAAATAATCCAGTCACAAGAGGTCACTGTTGTATGATTCAGCCACCTTATAAGGTCCTAGTAGCACAGTCGGTAAAGAATCTACCTGCAATGCAGGAGGCCTGGGTTTGACCCCTCGGTTGGGAAGACCCCCCTGGAGAAGGAAAGGGCAACGCACTCTAGTATTCTTGCCTGGAGAATTCCATGGACAGAGGAGCCTGGTGGGCTACAGTCCATAGGGTTGCCAGAGTTGGACATGACTTAGCAACTAAACCGCCACCAAAGTAGTCAGTCACGTTGGATTCAGCAGCATCCCTCTTCTAGCTACTTCTGACAAACTAATGCCAAATCCAGATCCTGGCCACCTGGCAGGATGAACCACTCACCCTCAGGGGATTTAAGGTCAGGAGCATTTTCTGCAGCAAATGCTTCCTTCCTCGTGGGCTCACTGTGGTTATGCCACTCTGCCTGAGTAGGCAGGCCTGGCATTGCAGGGGGAGGCGGTGTGGAGCGGTGAAGCCGACTGCAGGCTTCTGCGGGCGGGTAGCATCAGGTGGGGCTGGAGAAGGCTGCCAGGCCATCCACCTGCTGATCTGGCCGCCCTGGACTCCTCCTAATTGTACCCCTTGACTCACAAAGTCCCATGACGCCAGGTCTCACCTCGGGGGTACCTCGTGCCTTGTCATTTACTAAGGGCTCTCGCACAGACTGTGTTATTGAATCACGCAGACACCTCTGAGAGGCAGCTGCTATCATCGCCAGGCATCTTGTCCCGCCCTCACAGCCGATCAGAGAGAGAGCTAGGCTCCTGATCTAAGCCCGGAGTTCTCTCCTGCACAAGCTGCTAGCTGCCAACTACCAAGACCTTGAACCATAACTATTGAAGCCCACATGTCTGCATGCCCTAGAGCCCATGCTCCACCACAAGAGAAGCCACTGCAATGAGAAGCCCACTCACTGCAAGGAAGAGTAGCCCCTGCTCACCACAGCTAGAGAAAAGCCTACGCAGCAACGAACACCCAGCACAGTCAAAAAGCAATACTTAAAATATCAAAAATAAGGTAAAAAGGAGAACAACTTTGAACCAGAGAAAGAGCTTCCTTCCATCAGGTGAAATGAGGAGGCTGAATGCCCTTCACCACTTTCAGCCCCAAACACTGGTCAGTGGCCTCCCCGAGCCTTGATCCCAGCAAATTGACAGGGACACGTGGGGACCACAGGGCACATTTCGGGTCTGTGAACCAGGGTCCCCCCTTACAGTCTCCTCTCTATGGCTCACGCTCTGAAACAAGTCATTTCCACTGCTCTCCATGGTGTTTCATGATCCAGAATCTCCCTTCGCAGCCAGAGGCCTCTCCTATAAAGAGGATCACCAGAACCCAGGACCATGCGCTCAAACCTTGCGAAGGCAGAACAGCGGAGAACGTACTGTTACAGAGAGACCACGAAAATAAAGAAAGGGAGCCCAAGGTCAACTTAACATGAGTTGGTTTTTTTTTTTCATTTCCAAGCGCTTGGGGGATTTTTGATGTTGGTTTCATGGAAATTTATTTTTGCAGAGAAGACTGTGTTTGCTACAAGATCTCGCTGTGTTCATTTAGCCCAGTAATAAAAACCATCTGCCTGAAGTCCTTTTTGGAAAGAGAAGGGGTATAAACAAATAAGCAAATGGTTATAAAAGACCGGGGGAGGAGTAGGGCTGTTTCAGAAGGAAGGGGAGGTGAACCCAAAGCAAGTGCGAAAGGCCAGTATTTTTACAGGAGCTCTGACTTCTGAAGGACTTGTCAGGCTGTTATGAAAACATATATTGGGTTCAAGTAAATATGGCATGTTTGGGAGGATGAGTGAGGAGGAGAAGGCATCACTCTCTTCCCAGGCTCTCATTCTGGGCTTGGGGTTTTATCACAGGAGTAAAAACGATATTAGGGGGACTTCCCTGGTGGTCCAGCGGTTGAGAATCTGGCTTGCAATGCAGGGGACACAGGTTTGATTCCTGGTTGGGGAACTAAGATCCCATCCGTTTGGGGACAAGTAAGTCTGAGTGCTGCAACTCGAGAAGCAAGCCCATAACAACTGCTGAGCCCATGCACCACAACTAGAGAGAAGCCTGCACACTACAGTGAAAGATCCTGCATGCCGCAACTAAAGATGTGACACAACTAAATAAATAAATAAATATTTTTTAAAAGAACAATGTTAGGAAACATTAACCTAGGAGCCCCAAACTCACATCTACTGAGAACCTCAGGTAGTGGTGGTTTAGTCACTCAGTCTTGTCCAACTCTTTTGCAACCCCATGTACTGTAGCCCACCAGGCTCCTTTGTCCATGGGGTTTCCCAGGCAAGAATACTGGAGTGGGTTGCCATTTCCTTCTCCAGGGGATCTTCCTGACCCAGGGATCAAACCCTGGTCTCCTGCATTGCATGTGATCTCCTGCAAATTTTTTACCAACTGAGCCATCAGGGAAGCCCTAAGAACCTCAGACGTGACCTTATTGGGAAACAGTCTTTGTAGATTTAATTAGTGAAGGTCATACTAGATTGGTAAGACTAGATTGGTCCTAAAGGAGATCACTCCTGGGTGTTCATTGGAAGGACTGATGTTGAAGCTGAAACTCCAATACTTTGGCCGCCTGATGCGAAGAGCTGACTCATTTGAAAAGACCCTGATGCTGGGAAAGATTTAGGGCAGGAAGAGAAGGGGACAACAGAGGATGGGATGGTTGGATGGCATCACCGACTCAATGGACATGGGTTTGGGTGAACTTCAGGAGTTGGTGATGGACAGGGAGGCCTGGTGTGCTGCCGTTCAAGGGGTCGCAAAGAGATGGACATGACTGAGTGACTGAACTGAACTGATACTAGATTGGAGTGAACCCTAAATCAAATGGCTGTTGTCCTCACAGGAAGAGAAGAGACACACAGAAGAGAAAACCACATGAAGACGGAGCAGTTGGGATGATGCACCTATAAGCCAAGGGAAGACAAACGATGACAGGAGCCAGCAGAGGCTGGAAGGGGCTGGATGGATTCTCCCCTAGAGCCCTCAGAGCCTTTGGGGAGGACCGCCCTGCTGACACCTTGATTTTGGACTTCTGGCTTCTAGAACTGGGAAAGGATAATGTTCTGTTGTTTTAAGCTTCCTAGTTTGGGATGAGTTATTATGGAAACTCAGGCAGCCCCCTTTCTGGCTGGGAGCTGCATAGACTAGGAGAGATGGGGCATATTAGGACCAAGAATGTGGCCAAAGGGCTTCCCAGGTGATTCAGTGGCAAAGAATCTGCCTGCCAAGCAAGAGGCACGGGTCCGATCTCTGGGTTGGGAAGATCCTCTGGAAAAGGAAATAGCAACCCGCTCCTGTTTTCTTGCCTGGAGAATCCCCATGGACAGAGGAACCTGGCAGGCTACAGTGCATGGGGTCACAACAGAGTCAAACACGACTTACTGCCTAAACAACAGCCACAACAATGTGGTCAAATTCTCGGCCCCTAAGTCAGGAGCATAGGTCCAGGAGTAGGGCAGAATGGACTTTGAAATAATATATTGATCTAGGTGGGTTTTTTTTTTCTTCCAATTTTGGTTTGTTTTCCTCTCACTGGAAAAGAGAGAGAGACTCTTCTGGGCTCAAGGATTGAGAAGACAACCTCAGAGTGACCCTCAGGGTCACCTCCACGGACAGGCGGGGTCCCCTAAATGTCACAGTTGAGTTGGGAGATGGTGAGTAGAGAAGTCGCCCTTCTGGCTTCCTGAGGAGGCAGAACATGGAGAAGTAGCAGGAAGGACTAGGTTTTGACTTTTGACAGTTAATATACATGATGTCTCCAGCAAGACAGTGTCCTTGAAGGCCAAGTATTGGCAAGAGATAATTTTCAAAATTCCTTTAGGTCCTGTGTGTGCCCTCTTGTGTGCTCAATCGTGTCCGCCTCTTGGAGGCCCCATGGACTGGAGCCCACCAGGCTCCTCTGTCCATAGGATTTCCCCAGGCAAGAATACTGGAGTGGGTTGCCATTTACTTCTCCAGCAGATCTGCCCGACCCAGGGATCGAACCCACGTCTCCTGCGTCTCCTGAACTGGTAGGTGAACTCTTTACCACTAGTGACACCTAGGAAGTCCCCTTTAGTTCGTAGTCCCATATAAAGATTCAGACTCAGAGATTTGATTCCTAAGGTTCCTATAATCCAGATCACTCAGGACATCACACACGAGTTTCTGCCATGAGGGACAGGGGTGGATGAGAAGGGAAGCTGAGGAAGGGGAAGCCAGGGGGTCACACGGGTTGCCCCAACTCCCCGCAAAATGAAGGTTCTGGGTGGGAGCCCAAGGAAGATGGGCTTTTCCTCTGCTCCCTGTTTGGAACCTTGGAGGGCATGCCCCCATCCCAGTGCAGAGGCTTCCCAGTGCAGAGGCACGTGGGTGTTGGGGAGCCCAGTGTGGTGGCAGGAAGAAGCAGTAAACATGCTGGACCAAGATTCCTGGGCTCCTTCAACTCCTCTGCAGTGTGGAAGGGACCCAGGGATTCTCTTGGGTGCCCCACAACAGTACAGCAGGTAACCAAGGGTCTGCTGGGAGCCAGTGGCTGTGAGGGGCCCAGTTTGGCCAGGGATGAGGCAGAAATCCCACCAGACCTAGGAGATCTCCACAGTGACCTGGTCACATGTGAGAGCCCCCAAGCACAGACCTTTGGTCCCTAATCTTTAGCAGCAACATCAGTGGGAAGTCCAAAAGGCCGGCCAGCACAGCTGCCTGGCAGAGGGGCCCATGCAGAGTCAGGACAAGACCAGGAGACCTGTCATTTTCCCACGGGGACCATGAGTTTCTCTGTGCACCAGCTGCTACCTTGGGTATGAGAGTGGGAAGGAGCGAACAGCACTGACGAGAGTTGAAATCTATCAACAAATATTCCCTGATGAAGCCTGTGTCCATTGAAGGCAATTGTTTCAACCAGAGATAGTATTAATGACAAATTACTCCCCTCTAATGCCCGTGGGAGAGTCTCACATGGAAGAGAACTATGGAAGGCTCACAGCCTCAGCACACCTGAATGGGGGAGGTGAGTCTGAGTTCTCACCATGTTGGCCTGGAAGGATAATGGTTATGGCTGAGCAGTGTCCCTCCAAAGATTGCTAAGTTGAAATCCTAACTCCCGGCACCTCAGAACATGACTGTATTTGGAGATTGGGTCTTTAAAGAGGTGACCAGGGTTAAATGAGGTCTTATCGGTGGGCCCCAATCCAAGATGACTGTCACCCTTAGATACATTCATAGAGAGGACACCCAGAGGGAAACCATGTGAAGACAGGAAGAGATTGGAGTGACGCTGTCATAAGTCAAAGGACGCTACAGATCATTGGCCACAACCAGAATTGAGAAGAGGCAGGAAAGGACTCTCCTCTAGAGCAGTGGTCCCCAACCTTTTTGGCACCAGGGACCAGTTTTATGGGGCTTCCCAGGTGGCTCAGATGGTAAAGAATAGACTTGCAATGCAGGAGACACAGGTTCAATCCCTGGGTCAGGAAGATCCCCTGGAGAAGAGAATGGCTATCCTCTCCAGTGTTCTTGCTGGAGAAGTCCATGGTCAGAGGAGCCTGGTGGGCTACAGTCCATGGGGTCACAAAGAGTCAGACACGACTGAGCAGCTAAAACTTTGACTTTTCACCAGTTTCATGGAAGATAATTTTTCCACGGACCGGGGTAGGGGGATAGTTTCAGGGTGACTCAAGTGTGTTGCATTTATTGTGCATTTTATTTCTATTATAATTACATCAGCTTCACCTCAGATCATCAGGCATTAGACCCCAGACGTTGAGGACCCCTGTCCTAGAGACTTCAGAGAGAGCATGCCCCTGCTGACCTCTTAATTTTGGACTTTCCAGCCTCCAAAACTATGGGACAATACGTTTCAGTTGTTTTAAATCACCTAATTTGTGGTGCTTTGTTACCACTGTCCTAGAAAGCTAAAATACACAACTTTATAGAAATCGAGCTTTCAGAAGGATTGCACTCAATCTAGGCAGAGTTAAAAATCTTCCCCCTGAGGGCAAATTAATTTAGATTTTGACCACGTGGTGACCTGGGGGCACAAGAGGTCACAGGGCACCTCCCTGAGCATGCCTCGCTCTCCCTTCCTGGTTTAAACCATCTGACCTGGAGCCTGAAAAGCAAATACCTACCATCCCACTCCAGGCCATCAGGGCTCCCTCCCACCCCACCGAGAAGGAAGGAAAAGGGATGGCAGAGAACACAGGTTTTCTTAGCTTTCTAACAGCAGCAGCCCCGAGTCTGTTTTCTTTCCTCTTCCCTTCAAATTGGTCTTTCACATCTCCAATAACTCTTATCTTTCAGCAAACTCAAGCAGGTACAGAGCAAGCTGTGAAATTACCAAACTTCAAAGGTTTCACACAAATCATCTTAAAGGCCTGACCTAAGCTCAGGAAAGCCAGAAGGAGGCTGAGAAATCACTCCTTATTTCAGCACTGTGTCACTGAGACGTTGTTCCACCTTGCAGGTCACACCTGTCACCTTAACCGGCCCCACCGGGGTCCCAACCACCTCGAGACACCTGCACGATCCACCCTCCAAAGGCTGAGTTACAAGCTGTGCTTCAGGTCTGCTGGCAGCAGCTTGGATGTTATTCCAGAGCAGCGATGGCTGGGGTGGCCTCGCCAAGGCTTTGGTTTAATTTCCTTTGCTGCTGTCGGGGTAGTTTTGCAGGAATTGGGTGGAAGTGATGGTTCTTTGTGGTGGTCAATCTTAGTCTCGGCCACTGGTGGTGATGGTGGAAAGTGACATTGTTGACGGGAGAGGTAGGATGCCTTTGTGAGCTGGGAGAAGTGTGAGCAGAGAGAGAAGAGAGAAGAAAAAAAGTAAAATAATGATGGTGATGATGATGATGATGGTAGTGATGATGGTGCCTTTTCTCCAGTCCTGGAGGGTTAAAATTTGACCTTTCCTTCTCCCTTTATTTTACATCTCTTATCTGGATTTAGCTATTAAAGACCAGTAGAACAACTGATGGGAAAAATACTGTCAGTAGCATTTAAAGTCCTAGGCTTAGGTCAGGACTTTCAGATGATTTGTGCGAAATCTTTGAAGTTTGTTCATTTCACGGCTCTCCCTGGGTCTCTTGGCAGCAGGTTCATTGAGCAAGAGAGGAGGTTTCCAGTCTTGAACTGGATGTTCAGGCACTCAGTCCTGTCCAACTCTGCGACTCCATGAACCACAGCACGCCAGGCTTCCCTGTCCTCCACCATCTCCCAGAGTTCACTCAAGTCCATGTCCATCGAGTTGTTGAATTGGATACATGGCACTTATGTTCAGCAGACACCTTGGGAGGATGTGGGATGACTGGGCACTGTTTTTTGGTGATGGAAATGTGAAAATGGATAAGACAGAGAGCAAAGCCTTCCTCCCAACCACCCAGGGAAAGACGCACACATAGGAAGCGGCTGTAAGTATCCGGCAGCCCCTGAAAGATGAGAGCGGCCCCCTAACAGGATCTTTTAGGTCCATAACGAGATGATAAAATGAGCCTGGGTCCTGCCCTGGGATCTAACCGGCGGTGTCTGTCTGGGCAGCGTCAGTCCTGTGCAAACGCGGGCCTTGGGGGAGTTGAATTCCAACCAGGGCTCAGGCAGCTGAGCCGCGTCTCTGCTCCAGGAGGTCATTTTCCTCTACGTGGCTCAGCAGGGACACTTTTTTACAAGCCAGCCATCCGGACAAAAGTGTGTTTTTGCAGTCCATCCTCCTGGATAAGGCACTTTTTTCCCCCACTTTGCATCATCTCTGGGCATGTAAGCCATCCTGATCTAACAGAAGAGCAGCCCTTGTGTGGCTGCTTGTAGGAAATTTTACAAAGGGAGGGCGAGACAGATGACCTCGAGGATGGCAAGCCTCGAGAAGTAAGCGACATAACACACTGGTTTGGGGAGACCCACGAAGCCCTCAACTCATGGGGAACTCGACCGTAGAGTTTTCGTGTGAATGGGGCCATTCTGCCTTCAGCCTTCTCCAATTTTGATTTTATAGGGGAAGTCCAGGACTATAATCTTGTGAGGAAAAGGGGGCCATTGTGTTTTCTCTTTGAAATGACGCAGTGCCTACATGGGAAAACAAGGCCCGCTCTTAACAATCATTTGGTACACACTTCATAACCAGAAAAAGCCTTTAATTTCCGGAGGTGGCTCAGAAGTCTTGTCTAAGCACGTGGCCACAGTGACAACTGTTTAGAAGCCATGCGGAAGAGGGCAGCAGAAGATAACGCCAGAGTGCAGAGCAGAATGGCTGCTGTCTGCCCACTTCCTCCTCTGAAAACATAGCCCCTTGTCTTCCAGGGATGCTGAGGCAGGGAAAGGCAGTGTCTCAGCTGACTCTGGGCCCTTGCCTGGCCATTCTTCACTCCCCAGAAACCTGTCTTCAGCTTCTTTTCTTCCCCAAAGCCCCTATATTTGTTTCTCAGAGCTGCCTGACAAATAAGAACAAGCGGGCTGGCTGACAACAACAGAAATGTATCTGCTCACCATTCAGGAGGCTGCAAGTCCAAAATCAAGGTGTGGGTAGGGTTGGTCCCTTCCTTTGGGTTCTGAAGGAGAGTCTGTCTCCATGCGTCTCTCCAGCTTCTGCTGGTGGCCTGCACTCCAGCCTCTGTGTCTTTTCTCCGCTGAGAAGGACACCAGTCAGAATGATGAAAAGTCACTTTACTAAGTGTGACCTCATCTTAATGCGGCTGGTTATATCTGCACTGGCCCTCTTTCCAGATAAGGTCACATTCTGAGAGCCTAGGGAGGATATGAATTTGGGAGCAACGCTTGTTCCACTTAAGGGCCTTCCCTACTGTCTTTCCTGAGCTCACCGTTCAACTCAGTGCACCTCCATCCTCCATGGACACTGAAATTCACGGAACTTGACCCCTGGGATCCCTCGGAGTTAACCCATAGGCGCTCCCAGCCTCACAATCCCCCGGCTCTCTGATCCTGCCTGTCCCAGCAGCTTTCCTTTCTGTTCCAGAAGAAGCCCTTCTTCTCGTATTATGCTCTGAGAAACCCATTTGTCTTTTACCTATTGGTTGCTGTTGTTCAGTTGCTGGATCGTGTCCAGCTCTGTGATCCCCAGGGACTATAGCCCGCCAGGCTCCTCTGTCCATGGGATTTTTCCAGGCAAGAATACTGGAGTGGTTTGTCATTTCCTTCTCCAGGGGGGAGCCTCTTTTTGATCCAGGGATCGAACCCAAGTCTCCTACATTGGCAGGTGGATTCTGAGCCACCTGGGAAGCCCTACCTGTTTAACCAAGTCTAAACTCCCACACCCGGATTTTCAAGCTGTCTCCTCACCTGCACCTCCCTACTGTCAATGTGGCTGCCAGTCACCCCATCTCCCAGCCCTCACCCTTCTCTGCTCTTAGCCCACCCGACCCTGGTCAGGCTGCTCTCCTGTTTCTCCCCCACTTCCTTCTGCCCCCAGCAGGGCCCACCCACCTCCTCCTCGTACAGTTTCTGTCCCTCGGGTGGTGGAACCTCAGCCCAGGTTTGTTCCATTGAACGGGTTTCCCTGCTGCCTTCCTGGACTGTCTCAGCCCCTCCCACACCCTATGTTTCCGGTTCTGGGACCGATGCCGGAAGTCGCTCCTTCCCTGAACTGCTTATGGCCTCTCTAATTTGATGGTGCTTCGATGAGGAGCCATCTCCCCAGCTAGACTTTGGGCTTTCTGAAGGCCAAGATCCTGACCCATCTGTGCTTCAGTCCCCCGGCACGACCCAGGACCCCAGAAGGCTCTATCAGTTTTCACTTAGAACTTGCACGCATGGAGCCATTTTGCTTTATGAGCCTGGGTTGCCACAGAGACTTACTTCTTAGGGGTTGAGTCAGTTTGGGATGTTAACACAACAGGATGGGGGATTAGACTTTAATTGTTTTATGGGATGTGTTTAGAGTTTCTAAAGGTGGGCCTTAGGTCTGCCTGTTTCAGAGCCTGCAGGGTCACTTGTTAAGAGGGAAATTCCAGGCCCCTGACCCAGACCTGCTGACTCAGAATTTTAGGAGGTGAGTCTGGGGAAAGGAGCGCTGATGTCATTGCTGGCTCCTGTCCTGGTGATTCTTAGGCGTGGTAAAGTTGAGAGTCACGGATCCAGACACGTGGATGATACATACTGATTCTAGATGTTCTAGCAGAGCTGAAGATAAAACAGGAGACTTATTACAGTTCACAGAGCCAGCTCGGCAAAGCCAAAAGTGATTCATTGCTTCCTAGGTGACCTATCGCTTTCAAGAGCCAGGGTGTTCTCCTGAGGTCGAGGGACATTCTCACAAAATCAGGGGCCCAGGAGGAGACTCTGGAGGGTCTTTGGAGTGACCTGTGGGCAGTGCTGAGCTCAGTCGCAAACAGAGTGTACCTGTCTTCCCCTGCTGGTCCCCTTGCCCCCACCCCAGGTGGAGAATTAGAGCATGCTGTTCAGAGCTAATGTTTGCTTTGCTTTTGGAAACACCTCAGGGCAACTCAGGATAGGTTTTCAGAGTGGTGTTTGCCTTGGCTTGGCTGTAAAGTTCCCCCTTTCTAGTCTATTTATTGCAAGTTAGCACTCGGCCCCAGATCCAGGAATCAAACACTGGTTCTAACAGAAATCAGGGGGCAGACGAACGAAATGAAACATGGGGTGGGCTGGAGGGTGCGTCCCCATGCCGGCTTCTTGGCCTGGGGGTAACCTGAGGCCGGGGTGGGAGCCAGCCTTGCAGACCCTGGCCTGGGCAGCCCCGTGAGGCATCGGGACCATGGGATAATAACGGCTGCCCACTGCCCAACGACAGGCTCTGAAGGAATTGTTTCCCAGGAGAAATGTGTTCCATTGTTAGCTCCGATTTTGTTTACATGTTTTCTTACCTTTCAAAAGATTCAACTAGCTTTCAACAGCAAATTGCGGGTCCTTCTTGATATTAGCTCTCAGGTTGCAGACAGAGACTGCCTTACATTTGGATAGTAATCGCCAGGGCTGTGCCAGTGAGTCCATTTACATCCGATCCTTTAATCCTCACAAAACTCCATGCAGAGGGTGTTATTAGATCCCACTTAATGATGAAAAAGCAAACTCAGAGAGGTTAAGTGAGTGACCCGAGGTGACCCAGCTGATATGGGGAGGGAGCAGCCCCAGGTTTCACCCCTTCTGAGTGACAGGGGGCTCGCCACTGGCGATGACCTACTCCCGCCGGAAACTTCTTTTCTTGCCTTAAAGAAGGAACAAAGGTGACACATACATACTGCTGTGTATAAAATCAATAACTAATAAGGACCTATTGCCTAGCACAGGGAACACTACTCAACACTCTGTAATAATCTATATGGGAAAATAATCTAAAAAAAGAGTGGACATATAAATATATACATGTATAACTGATTCATTTTGCTGTACCTGAAACCAAACACAACTTTTTAAATCAACTATACTCCAATAAAAAGTTTTAAAAATCAATAACTAATAAGGACCTACTGTATAGCACAGGGAACACTACTCAACACTCTGTAATGATCTACATGGGAAAATAATCTAAAAAAGAGTAGGTATATAAATATGTACATGTGTAACTGATTCACTTTGCTGTACCTGGAACCAAACACAACTTTTAAAATCAACTATACTCCAATAAAAAGTTTTTTACAAGTGGAGGGACAAACAATGGTTTACCGAGGCCTGAAAGATTCCACCTAAGTCTAGCTCCTGTTTGCATTAAGTGTATCAGCCCATTTTATATTAGCAAAATGAAAACTGAGGAAAGGTATGGGTTTCCCATGACATGTCTGCAGGGCATTAAAATACACTATTAAGGGGAACTTCTGGCCATATCACATTTCTATTTCACAAAAGTGGAAAGCATGATTGAGATTCACTAGTGTTCGTGGTAGAAAGTGAAAGTGAAGTTGCTCAGTCGTGTCCGACTCTTTGTGTCCTCATGAACTATTCTGGTCTCCAGGCCAGAATACTGGAGTGGGTAGCCTTTCCCTTCTCCAGAGGATCTTCCCAACCCAAGGATCAAACCCAGGTCTCCCACATTGCAGGCAGATTCTTTACCAGCTGAGTCACAAGGGTAGAAAGAGTTTAAAATCCAACTGGAACATAAGCAAGACCCTTGGGATGTGGCCGCCACCCTCTGATCCAGGGTGGGTTGCAATCAAAGGCGCACTGGATGGAATCTGGGACAATAGGGACTGGGTGAAACTAAACCAAAAGTTGTGGGCTTTAGGGAACAGATCCACATCTCCCAAATTTCCTACCTGAAGACCTCTTTCTCACTCTTCTGTTCCATAGTTTCTATGGCAGAGGCATGGACACAGCTCTCTTGTCCCAAACCCACAAGGTCACTTTGATCATTGGAGACTTATGTCTCTTACAAACAGCCAGTTCAAGGACCCATGATTCTCTCTACATTCAAGGATAGGAAAAAAGAATACTGTGAATTAAAAATCCCCAGTTACTGATTGAATCTAAGGAACCCCAAAGAGGCTAAGACATTATTTAGACATGGATCTCACTTCCCAGAGGCTGGATGAAGTGGGCTGGAAGGGGTTAATGGTATTATGCTGCTTGACTGTTGTGGAAAAACATCTTCTTTTGACTTACTGCCATGAGCTAAAAGCAGTTAAGAAGAAACCACCGTGAACAATAGTAATTGCTATTCTAATCTGTTATTCTAATATCTGCAAAAGCTGAAGTTGGTGTTATTACCCTAGGTTTGCAAATTAGGGAACAAGAGATTTGATGAGTTTGTAATTTGTACAAGATTATAAAGCAAGCAATTGGTAGGGTCCAGAAAAAATGGAAACAGTGACAGATTTTATTTTCCTGGATTTCAAAATCACTGTTGACGGCGACTGCAGCCATGAAATTAAAAGACCCCTGCTTCCTGGAAGGAGAACTATGCCAAACCTAGACAACACATTAAGAAGCAGAGACATCACTTTGCTGATGAGGGTCCATATAATCAAAGCTATGATTTTTCCAGTAGTCATGTACGGATGTGAGAGCTGGACCATAAAGAGGTCTGAGCACTGAAGAATTGATGCTTTTGAATTGTGGTGCTGGAGAAGGCTCTTGAGAGTCCCTTGGACAGCAAGGAAATCAAACCAGTCAATCCTAAAGGAAATCAATCCTGACTATTCATTGGAGGGACTGATGCTGAGGCTGAGGTTCCAATAGTTTGGCCACCTGATACAAAGAGGTGACTCATTGGAAAAGACCCTGATGCTGGAAAAGACTGAGGGCAAAATGAGAAGGGGGTGGCAGAGGATGAGATGGTTTAGATGGCATCACTGACTCAATGGACATGAACTTGAACAAACTCCAGGAGATGGTGAAGGGCAGGGAAGCCTTGTGTGCTACAGCCCATGGGGTTGCACAGAGCCAGACACAGCAACAGGGCTCAGAAATGAACTAGGTCCTTTCTTCTCTAAGCAGTCTCCCATAAAACACAGTTCTCATCTCTGCTGTGGCCTGATGGAGTATCACATTCTACTACTGCATCAGCCAGAAGGTCAAGAGCAGTTATGCCTTCCCGGTAGCATGCTTCAGAGTCAGTCCTGGAATTAGCAGAGTTCACTCTCAGTCAAGAAAAAAGAGTATTCCAAGGAAATGATATCTTAGATATTTTTTTTCCTTAGTTGGTAGACATTCCTTGAGAAGGTTATGGTGTATTAAAGACATATTACTGTGACGTCTTGTAAAATTTTTATAGCTACTGTTTTACACTTATTCAGCATTCCTGATCTCATTGTGGTATTCACTCCAAATAATACTTTGTGAGCCAGTGTGTAAGAATCAAATGCAAGTTGTACATTATTTAATGATATCCTAAATGATGGTATCTCTAGGCTAGGAATGAATTTTTCTTAAATATCATGGTTGTAGCATTGTCCATTATTGCTTTCAAATTCAAGTTTCTTGGCATTCATAATTACGATAGTTATAAAAAATGAGTTGTTTACTATTAAACAAAATACCTAATATTTCTCAACTATTAAAAAATGTATATAATCTCAAAAGCATCTGACTTAAAAGAAGGAAGAAATTCTCAGCCCAGCCTGCACATTAGAATTTAAAAGCTTCAGAAGCTTTTACAAGCTCCTATTGTGTGGGCTTCACCCTTAGACCAATTAGATAACATCTCTGAGAAGTGTTGTTTGGCTAGTTATAGTTTAGAGAGTTCTGCAGGTAATTCTAAATGCAGCCAGAATTAAGAACTACTGGGCCTAAGCAATAATGGATTTTTAAATTCATGGTATTAGGCCTGACTAATATCAATGCATTAATGTATCATAAAGGGGAAAGATCTGCATTATGCATTACAAGTAGGAGTTTTGAATATAATGTAATTAAAATATATGTAGTGAATACAATGCATATAAAGTCAATAAATAACAGACATAAAATGGATGCTCAATAATATTACTGAGAAAATTACTGAATGATCATCCTATAAAGTTTCATATGAAAAATCATATTTTGACAAAACTTATAAATTGTTAAGGCAAAGTATCACTGAGAAAGAAAAAAATTTTAATTAAACTATGATGTACCATATATTAGAAGCCAAAAATCAGTTTCAAAAATGCTTAAAGTGAGAAAAAAGATCTGAGTCTTAGAATTAATGAAATACAGTACAATATTCAAAAAATTATTGTCAATTTTATTGCGTCTACTCCACCTGTTATACCACTAACGTCCACTAGATGCCGCTGTGATCTGCTACTTCAGATTCCAAAACGAAATCTGAAAACCAATTTTCTCAGTATTTAAAATTGAAACAGTAAGCCACTTTTAAAGACAAAGGATTTTTTAAATCTCATATTTTGAGAGACTGTTGTTCATAATTTTCTTCTATTAAGATCCATCGTAAGTATCTCACAAAGTGTAAAATTATTTAAAAAGTGAATTGAAAAGTTCTAAAGACTTGATAGAAGTGATTATCACCTCCCTTTTCTCCACATCCTCAGATTTCACATTCTGTCTTGTCTGCAGTGTTATAGAGAAGGGGAAGTAATACTGATAGGAAAATGTCTGACTTAAATCAAATTAAAAGTAAAACATGAACAAAAGAATATGATGTCTTTTGGTTGGTAGACAGCAGATGATGGAATCTTGCACACATGAATTACTGCTTCCCACACAGGAAAAGCTGGGGGGAGGGGAGGGGACTAGGGTCAGTGGGAGAGTCCTGAGCTTAGACCCAAGTGTAATCTTAACCCTGGGGATTGACCTGGGGCCTCCACGCTGAAAACTGGGATAACTTCTCTTATTGGATGAGAATCCGTCCTCCAGTAAAATGATAAGAGGACTTAGAAGCCCAAAAAAGCTTCTGGAGACCAACTTCAAGCAGTGTGACTCAAACTGTTCCCCATCTCCAATAAGATGAGAGCATAAATTGGGTGGAAGCATTTCAAAACACGTTTATAGTAAAATAGCAAAGTAATATCAGGTATGTTAAGCATAAGAAAAAAAATCAGATTTGTATTCTGTATGTCTTTATTTTTCATGTCACTCTTCTCATAATTCAATTTTTTTTAGTATTTTGCAAAAGTATCGATCCATAACAGATTGGAAATTTAAAATAAAAAGAGTACAGTAGTCCTTTACCTCAGATAGCTTGGGAAGCACTCAGAAACCCACCCTAAGCTGCCAAGGGAAGAGATCCCAGAAGCATGACCTTATTAACCCCCTTAGTAATTTTCCAGTGGACAATACAGGTAGAAAAGGGCTGAAGAACAGGGGCACTTGGATTGTGAAGGATAGGATGATCACAGAAGTAAAAAGAAATCCTAAAATAGCACACCTGGGGGGGCCCCAGCCTCTGAGCCTGCAGTTGGCAGCTCACCCCAGAATCCATGTCCCTGTAGCTCTACAAAGGCTCAGAGACCCCCAAGTCATCACCCTGAGCTGGTCCCCTTGCCCAGTGAACACACAGCAATTGGCCCTGGGACTCAGGAACTGCAATGAAAAGAAAACACAAAACCACTCAGAATAGCCCAAACCTTATATATTTAGCTTCAGAAGAGAAGCATGGAGAGAAGTCCATAACTCAGTTGCTTCCTGGCTTAATCCAGCCCAAATCAGCTGGCTTTGATGGAAGGAAGCTTAACTCACTCTCAGTGTCCATTTACAGATGACTGAATTGGCCATTTTGCTTCTCTAGAAACTGCCCTGTTGCATTATCATACTGTTAGTATCTTTTTTGGAAAGTAATTTGGTTGTAATTATCAACATGTAAATTGTGACTACTCTTTACCCCAGCTGTAGAAATTCATCTTATAGTTAAACTCTTAAAGCAAGCAAAGACACACAATACAATACCCAATACTCATTGATGCTTTGTCAGAGGGAAAAAAAAAGAAAAACTAGATAAAAAGCCAAATGTCGTCAATAAGAGATTAGCTAACTGACGGCACCCATAAACCAAAGTAGGACACCCCCAGTGAAAGATTAAATGCTTATCAAAGTTCTAATGTGCAAAGGTTCCAAGACATGATTGTAAGCAAAGGAAGGAAGCTGAAATCCAGTGGGTCCAGTATGATCCTATTTGTGTACAAAAGCAGCACATCCACCCTTGATCATGCAGAAAACCAGGGGTCACCTCTGGGAAGTGGAGCTAAGGGTGGAGACTTGCAAGAAGCACTTTCACTTCTAACACCATGCTCTTCTATGTGATTTTTTAAGTAAAAATGCCTACTGCAAATATTTTTAGTGTTGGGCAATATAAAACCCAGAGGACCACGCAGCAGGGGAGCCAAGGCTCCCAGGCATGATGGCCACCACCAGGTGACAAAATCCAGAGACAACCGCTTGATTACTTAATAACTGTGTGGAAATGGAAAGGGATTGGGGTCCTTATCTTAAAAAATCCCTATAAAAACAAACAAACAAAAAATGATTGCCTGGTGCCACTTCACAGAGGAATGTCTCAGCTACCAGCAATGTTGTTACTATTTGCAGATGGGACACACACATTTCTTGTTAATTCCACTCCACATGATGCTGATTCATTCTGATAACCCTGGTCTCAGAAATGTAACCCTAAAAGTTACATGTATTTACTACACTCTCCCATGCCCCCCGCCACATTCTGCACTCTCAGGATGAGAGCTGTGAGGGAAGCCCCTGTCCCCTTTGGGGCCTTCGGCTCAGCAGACTGCTTGATACACGACTCCTGGCTAATGAGTATTTTCAGAGCTTTTCCAAATTGAGTGTGTGCTGAAAAGCACACTGCTTATTCTGCTTTGGCCTTTCTTTCTACCACTTATTTCATGTTCCAGCCATAGTTTTGAGTAAAAGGTGTTCGGACTTGCCTCAAAGGACAAAAGACTAGTACGCTCGATGTCAGAAAGTCTGTTTCCAGGCAGCTTAAGTTGCCCTCATGGAAATGGTGGAGGAAGCAGAGGGTGAATGAAGGTCAACAAGCCCCCGGGGACAGAAGTCCTCTGCAACTGTAACCAGCATCACAAGCAGCCCTGTGGGCCCAGGAGAGATGACCAAGGGCATGTGAGGGGCCTGTCGAAGCAGAAGCCAGAATTAAACTTCTAAAGGCCCAAAGAGCTATCCTTCCTAACTTCTGTGTGCACTGCCCATGTCATGGCTTATCCCACATACGCTGGGGGGTCTGGGTTGCCAGGAGTGGGGGGCAAGGGGCGGGCAGACACAGAGCCACCCCTTACAGACACACCAGAGCACTCAGGCCTCCCCGTATTCTTGGAAGGAAACTTCCTTTCCTTTCAGTCAGAGTGGGCCGGCCCTACAGCTGTGGCATCACTGAAAACAGTAGCAACAGAGAGAGACAATAGTCGTCCAGATCTGCTGTTAGGGGAAATGGTGGGGTGGGAGAGGGAAGGATCGCATGAATAGGGCTGTGGAATGAGGGTTCTGAGGGGCCTGAGCAGGACAGTGTCTTCTGAGATAGGTGGGTGCCCTTAACGGTGAGGCTTCTGTTTTGCCAACGGAGGGGGCAGGTGCTGCAAATTTGGGGCCAGAAATGAATTTCCTGGCAGTGGGGGGACAGGCTGAGGCTCCCTCCTGACGACTTCTTCTCCTATTGGGCCCTTCCTTTATTTAGAGGACTCAGCCTTTCCTCTAAGTAAATATTGAACAGATCTTTTCAAACCACCCAGTTAAACAGTGGCAAATTGTTATCTTGTCTCCTCCTGGCCCTGTGCATGGCTACTGTGCTTCCTGTTTTAGGCCCTAACTTTGTTGGCGGAGCAGGCGGAGCCACTGCTCTGTGGGTGAAGGCACTTTCGGTGTCGGCCATCTTGCGAGGAGCCTGTGCTCAGACCGGAAGTCCACGGGGAGAGAGGTCTGAGGTGTTCCTTTGTTTGGTCTTGTTAGACATTTAGGGGTGGTGTTTACCACTTGGAAGCAGGAGTGGGAATGGAGTGCATTTATTTAGACCCAGAAAAAGGGAGCCATGCTGAGCAGGCTGAGGTCCATTGAGGGTCTCCCATGAAAAAGAATAGTCGGGACCTCGCTGTGGAGGATTGCCCTACCATGCAGGACTTTTCTCCATAGAACAACTTAAACGGTCCAGAGTTTCGTCTCTTGAGGAAAGCAGTAGTCGCTACCTCAGAGGCACTGCTTTTACATTAACGCCTCAGAAACCCAAAATCTCTTTACAGTGGCGTATACAACCTGTCCATCCCCAAAGAACATGAAGACACGGGGCCCTACTGTAGACATACGGCATCTTGTTCACATGAGGACTGTCCAGCCTTTGCTAGAGCCAACGGTCTGAACAAGCAAGGCCCAGATGGGTTCGGGGCACAATTGAATTCTTGGCCTCCTCATCCTCAAACGTGGTGAACACAGCTCCAGGCTCAGACCCAGCAAACACTGAACTTCCCAGGACATTCTCCCACCGGTCAGACTGGAAATACCAGAAAAGCAAAAGTAGCTGCCCTCAGAGGTAGGGCTGGTATTTTCTTTCCTTTTGGCCAGTTTGTTTTTAACTAGAAACTGGAATACTAATTATAATGATACATGTTTACAGATTTTAACTAATTAATCCCTTGGAGTCCTCTTTTGGGGGGAAAGCATTCTACCCACCTCATACATCAGGAAAACAGAGCCATGTGGGTTGGCGGGGCTGGGTGGTCGCCTGTGTCAGTACAAGCGTGGAGGCCTGGACTTCAGCAGTTCTTGACTTCTTGGCCTGGGTCCAGATTGCTGGGCCTCGCAGCCCCTAGAAAGGTAACACATGAGCAATTGAAGCAGACCAGACCATAAACCATCAGGGGCAGTTGGCTCCAGTTAGGAGGGTGGGCCCAGTGGCCCTGCCTATGCCTGTTTCTCTTAGAAAGACAGGTTTGGAGAGGAGGAAAACCCATTTCTCCAGGACTGTTTTGCCCACCTTTAATTACCAGTTAAAACAAAACATTCTGTAGAGGAAAAACTCCCCTTGAAAGAAAACCCAAGTTGCTGTGAAGGTTTCATCTTTCCCTTATGAATCCCAAGGTCTGCAGTCATGTAATCCAGTGTTGGCCTGAAAAAAATGTTTGACTACAGAAACACCCACAAGGGTATCAGGGACCCAAGTGCCTGGGCATAGGGGTGCAGCCTACAGGGTGCCCCTCAGCCAACCCCCCCCCCCCCAAAATCAGGCTCTGACCTACTTATTAGGAATCCTCTGAATCCCTTTTAACAAGGGGTATCTAGGTTTTCTCCTGATTCTGTCTTCTGTATCTGCCAGCAATATTTTTATCAACAAATTAGGATGAGATAGGAGGTGTGGGCAAAGAGAAAAGGGTAGAAAGGTCTTCAGTGGCTATGGCTATTTCAAGGTAAGGGAAGTGATAGGAATACAGAGGGAGGAAGGGTGGGAACCTTTCAGCATCAACAACGGAAGACACATACAGGCATTCAGGTTGGCAAAGAAATCCAGGCTGGGTCCCCAGAGAAAATTGCTTTTTTAAAGAGTGAGCAGGCATGGTCAAGCATGATACTCTCAGTGTATCCAGGCAGATTAGAAGCTCTGTTTGGAAGCAGAGCCTTGCTATTCCTCCATACCCAAATAGGCATTTATTTAGTCTCGATCCCATATATTAACTTATGTTATTGTCCAGTTTCATATGTGGATGCTCTTTTTCCCCAATTCAGTTGTAGACTTCTTAGTGGTCGAGATCAGAGTTTTCATAATCAATAGTAATTAAAATGATTGATCCAAAAGTTTCCCCTTGTGTGTTATCAACTGAGGGACGTAAACTAATTTCAGCCTCATTTCTATTGCTTGATTTCCTTTCATTGTTCCAGATTTCCTGTTAAGGTCCAAATTTTCAGAGTGCTCCCCAATGCAAGAGCACATCTGGGAGACATGTGTTTCTCTTCTTTGCTCCTTCACAATGGTAATTTTTCCAGCTACTACAGGAAGCTGGGCAGATTCAGAAGTACGGGAGCCCCACCAAAGTCTGAGATGATATTCATTGATGCTATCAGCATGTCTGAACACCAACATCTGCTTCAAGAGTGATTGCTCAGAGAGGTTCATCCAGTCTTAAATTTGGTTGGTCTGTTTTAAGGTGATAGCCTCATATTGAAGTAATTTCTCCCCACCAAAGGGTCTAGAATAGGTTCAGTTGTAACCAATTTTATGTAGTTGTGACTGCCTCAAGAAACCTGGAAAAGGTTATTAAGAGTGTATGTCTAGGCATATGGATAACTGCTCCAACCCAACTGTCTGTGAACACCATTAGTAGCCCTTGAAACAGTTCTCCAGGAAGTGCGGGCTGTTAATAACTCTGCCCCAGTGCTCCTATGTGAGCCAAATGTTGCAAGGAGCCCAAGTGCTCTGAACTGACAACCTGCTGGGGAGACTGCAATGAACCCAGGAAACATTGCTGAAGGAAAGTGGAAAACTATCAACTCTCCCTGGCCAGTAGATGGATTTGTCACTGTCGATAGACAAAAAAGTGACAGACTGATAGATTATAGAGCTGTGTCCCTTCTACTCACTCTGAAAAAGCCTCCACCTCAAACAGTCAGAAGTACTAAAACATCTCTTATGTGGCAAGAGAAAGAATCTTCCCATCAGTAACTTATTAGTTGGCTTTCACTTTGTAGGAAAATACTATATCAAGTGCTTGGAGATAGAAAGGAAAATATGCCTTCAGATGTTTACAATCTAGCTAGGGGGATAAGACACAAGATTGAAAACCTAGTTAAAATGCAAAGCAGTGGAATATCCGCTTTATGGGATAATATTCTCCCACTGAAGTGAATGAAGTAAATCTGTAAGTACTGAATGCTAAGTGGAAAATGGCCAGCAACTGAACAAAATATCATCTACGTAAAAATTAAAGCAAAGTGCCTAAGTATGTATGACCATCCATATGTATGCAAATGTATAAAGGAAACAGGAAGAGGACACACCAAAATACAGACAGTTTCCTTCTCAGGAGGAAAGTGAGACTAGGGAAGGCTGTAAAGGACACTTTCCATATTTTTACTCAACACACTTCTGTATTGAATAAGTTATTCAGAACAAAAAAAATCTGTGTATTTCTTACATAAAAAGGAAAGAGTGAAAAATACAAAGCAAGTTCATGATAGATAGGTGATGACACCAAGGTAATCCACTGTGGTCCCATCCCTCTGCAGTGATTCCTTGGGCTTAATCATGTGATATAATCATGGCCAGTGGGAGGCTGCTGGGTAAAGCTTCCTTGCTCTTAAAGGGAGGAATGAAGAAGAGAAAGCATGTCTTCTCCCTTCTGGTGTATATCATGGTGTCCTGGATGAGAAGCCTGGTGGTGCAGCAGCCATTCTGTGCCTTGAGGAGCTACCCTGGGGACCAAGCTGACCTTTGAGAATGTGGCTAGAAAGACGGAAACACTGGGGTCTTTGAAGACCTCATGGAGCCACTGAATGAACATACCCCAGAACTGCTCTACCTCTGGACCTCTGCTTAGTGAGAGGGCACACTGTTCTTTTTGTTGAGGTGGGATTATCTGTTACTTGCAGCCCAGTGCATCCTTACTGACATAGCAGTCAGCAGGAGCCCTGTCTGCTTATGAGGTCTCAAGCTCCTTGGGACCTGGGGCATCTTTGAGTCCTAGGACTATGTAATATTTTCCAGAATGGAGAAGAGGTCAGGAGCCTGGTGGCTGGAAGGAGAGAGGGAGGTTTGGGGAGGCAGGGAACTCCTCCCAAGACAGGGTCACTCATTTTTCTGGTATCCTGGCAGCAAATGGGGCTGCAGGCGTGGGGCAGGAGGTTATGAGACCAATGACCCCTCAGTCTGGCCCTTGGGAACTTGATCTAAGCCCCTAACAGAGGCAGAGGCTGCACTTGGGAGGTCAAAAGAGTCATCATGACGCTGGGCTATTTGGTGGGAATGTTTCCTTCCCTTGGAGTGCGAAGCTCCAGCTTCTACACATCAGTAGCCTCCTTAGGGCTGAAGCCAGTGTGTGGTGGCCAGCACCGCGGGGAGCACAGCTTCAACCTTGCAGAGCTGAGCATTGGCTGCGGGGGCTGTGACCCGTAGAGTCCGGGCCGGGCGGCAATGGTTTGGAGGTGGCTCCCCGCTGCCTTGCAGTGGGGAAGAGGTAAGAAAGCCCTGGAGATGGTCCTCCATGGGGTCCCAGGATCCACCACGAATTTCCCCAGAAGTGATGACAGTTTTGACTGGTTTGTAGAGAAGTCTAGCTGAATTAAACTCCAGTGATCCCCAACATGCTGTTGATTTAAAATGTTTTAAACTGGAGTTTAAACACTGCTGTGTGGGAGCTGAGTCTCGGAAGGCAGAGCAGGGAAATAAGTCTGATTTATTGTGGTTGCCTGTGTGAGTAGGAGGGCAAGAGACAGAAAGAGACACAGAGTGACAGAGAGGAAGATAGAGACAGAGGTAGACAGAGACAGAGGGAGAGAGATAGAGACAAAGAGAGACAGAGACAGAGAAACAAACAGAGAGACTTAGGGAGAGAGATCGGGAAGAGAGAGTGAGAGGGACCAAGTGATTTCTCGCTTAACCTGAGCCTGAAGAGGTGGGTGACTGGTTTTCACGTGAGCTGTGAAGTCCAGCCCTTGCTTGGAGATCTGTTTTGTTTCCTGGTCTCACCTCCAGCTTGAAATCAATCATCCCACTCAGTTCTTGGGGTGAAGTCAAGGAGGGTTGACTCTTAAATCACAAACTCTGAAAGAGGGTCAAAAAAAAAAACAAACCCAGCACTGGCCTTTGAACTAATCTGTGGAACCTGAAGTGACATGAAAGGGCTTCAGGGGCTGCAGATGTACAACAAGTCTCATTTAAACACTTCCCTGAGTCACGTGGGAAACAAACAAGACAAAAACAAAAGACAGGAAGCAAGTGTTGGTGGGAATGTGGAGAAATTGGGAACACTTGGGCATAGCTGGTGGAGAATATTCTCTATGGAGAATAGTATGGAGATACCTCAAAAAAATTAAATACAAGACCTAGCAATTCCACGCTTGGACATATTAACATATCCCAAAGAATTGAAAGCACAGACTGAAACAGATACAAACAACTATGCTTTTGCCAGCATTATTCACAATAGCCAAAAGGTGGAAATGAGCCAAGTGTCCACCAATAGATGAGTGGATAAACACAATGTGTTCTATCCATATAATGGAACATTATTCAGGCTTAAAAAGGAATAAAGTTCTGATACACACAACCATGTGGATGAACCTTGAAAACATAATGCTAAGTGAAGTAAAGCCGATCACAAAAGGACAAATATGATTCCATGTGTATAAGGTACCCAGAATTGTCAAATTCACAGAGATATAAAGTAGGGTCATGGTTGCCAAGGGCTGGAAGGGAGGGAAGAATAGGAGGCTAGTGTTTCGTGGGTGCAGAGTTTCTGTTTGGGATGATGAAATAGTCTGGATATGGATAGCGGTGATGGTTACACAGTATGAATGTACTTAATGTCACTGAATTCCACACTTAAAAATGGTTAAAGTGCTAAGTTAAAATGGTTAAAGTGCTAAGTTTTATGTTACATATGTTTTACCACAATTGAAAAAATATTTATAAGACTCTAACTGCTAAAAAAAAACTATAATGGAAACGTCATAAACTTCCAGATAGTCAAATATACACGAATTGTGCAGACGTTAGAAAACACCTGTGTGTTAAATTGGGCTTCCTTTAAACTCTCCTGGGAATCAAGCTTCTTCCAGCATTTCTCTGGGGGATTTGCATTTATTGCAAATGTGTCAGGGGCTATGATCTTTTACAAATTCAGACTTGCCTTTATCCAGTTACATAAAATTATGGGAGCATAGCTATGACCTGCTTGTCACAGCCATAGGAGCCCGTTGTATAAAAACACCTGTGACATGCCCAACCACGAGATTACATCTGTCATTTATTTGAAGCTTTTTGACGCTTCTTGTCTAACTTTTATATTTATGAATAAGAATATAAACCACCATTAGATATCATCAGGGGTTCCGCTTTGAAACAGAAACTACCCTCTCTCCTTTTTCAAGCATCTGGACAGTTTAATCAAACAGCATCTTGACACAGCCATCTGGAATTCCCCCTTGATTTTTGTATCCATCAAAATATACAAATATTATCTATTTGAACTCAAAAAATAAAATTTTACTAATAACATACTACATTTGTTTCAAACACTGGGGTTTCTCTAAGATTCAAACTCCAAAAAGATTCTGCTGATAAAAATGAAGTTTGAAAAGCACTGTTTTTGATCAATTTCTGTTTCATTCAGTTCAATGAACATTTTTTGAAGTCTTCATTCAGTTATTAGCTGAACCCACTGAGTTCATGGGGGATAAAAGTGAGAGTTACATTCAGACTGCCTGCAAGCTAAGAATGGTTTTCACATTTTAAATGGTTGGGGGAAAGTCAAGATAAGAATAATATTTCATGACACATGAAAAATTATTCAAATCATGTCCATAAGTAAAGTTTTATAGAAACATAGCCACATTCATATGTATTGTTCATGACTGCTTTTGCTGTACCAGTGCAGAGTTGAGTAGTTCTGATGAAGACCATGTAGTCCCAAAGCCTAAAATAGCTGCTATCTGGTCCTTTGCAGAAAAAATTCACCAATTCCTGGATTAGACAACAGCTGTATCCACGTGAGGTCTGAACATCAAGAACTGAGAAACCTGCCATTCATCTTGATGCTGCCAACATTTCTGCAACATTATTGCATCAGTTCAGTTCAGTTCAGTCACTCAGTCATGTCTGATTCTTTGCAACCCCATGAATCGCAGCACGCCAGGCCTCCCTGTCCATCACAAACTCCTGGAGTTTATTCAAACTCATGCCCATTGAGTCGGTGATGCCAATCCAGCCATCTCATCCTCTGTCATCCCTTTCTCCTCCTGCCCCCAATCCCTCCCATCATCAGGGTCTTTTCCAATGAGTCAACTCTTGGCATCAGGTGGCCAAAATATTGGAGTTTCAGCTTCAGCATCAGTCCTTCCAGTGAACACCCAGGACTTATCTCCTTCGGGATGGACTGGTTTGATCTCCTTGCAGTCCAAGGGACTCTCAAGAGTCTTCTCCAATACCAAAGTTCAAAAGCATCAATTCTTCAGCACTCAGCTTTCTTCACAGTCCAACTCTCACATCCATACATGACCACTGGAAAAACCATAGCCTTGACCAGACGGACCTGTTGGCAAAGTAATGTCTCTGCTTTTTAATATGCTGTCTAGGTTGGCCATAACTTTCATACCAAGGAGTAAGCGTCTTTTAATTTCATGGTTGCAGTCACCATCTGCAGTGATTTTGGAGCCCTAAAAAATAAAGTCTGACACTGTTTCCACTGTCTCCCCATCTATTTCCCATGAGGTGATGGGACCAGATGCCATGATCTTAGTTTTCTGAATGTTGAGCTTTAAGCCAACTTTTTCACTCTCCTCTTTCACTTTCATCAAGAGGCTTTTTAGTTCCTCTTCACTTTCTGCCATAAGGGTGGTGTCATCTGCATGTCTGAGGTTATTGATATTTCTCCCGGCAATCTTGATTTCAGCTTGTGCTTCTTCTAGCCCAGCGTTTCTCATGATATACTCTGCATGTAAGTTAAATAAGCAGGGTGACAATATATAGCCTTGACGTACTCCTTTTCCTATTTGGAACCAGTCTGTTGTTCCATGTGCATAAGCCCATCTAAATCAGTGTCCTCCAGCCTGGACAGGAGACATCCTGAGGGGATGTTAGCAATGCGTGGGCACAACTTTGGTTGTTACCATTTGGGGACATCATGGGTGTGAGTGGACCGGGACTGGGGCTGTCAAACATCCCACAATGACTGGAGCACCCCTGCACAGTGGAGAACTGTTCTGCTCCAAACATCAATGGCACATCCATTGAGAAACAGTAAGCAGAGGGATGGGATGGGAGGGAGGTGGGAGGGGGGGTTCAGGATGGGGAACACATATAAATCCATGGCTGAATCATGTCAATGTATGGCAAAAAACCACTACAATATTGTAAAGTAATTAGCCTCCAACTAATAAAAATAAATGGAAAAAAAAAAAAAAAGTAACAGTAAGCAGATAATTATAGCGATGATTAACTTTATGTATTGACTTGATTGGGCCATGGAGCCCAGAAAACTGATCAAAGGTTCCTCACAATGTGTCTGTGGGGGTTGCATTTTAGATGAAATGAACATCGAAATCAGTGGACTTTGAGTAAAGCAGATTGCTCTGCATAGTGGGAGGGTGGGCCCAACCAGTGGAAGGACCAAGACTGACCTCCCCGAGTAAGAAGGAAATTTTGCCAGCAGATGGCCTTTGGATTTGAACACCAAATCCTCCCTGAGTCTCCAGCCTTTGGCCTAGCCTTCAGATATGGGACTTGTCAAGCCTCCAATCATGTGAGCCAAGCAATTCCTTAAAATAAATATCTCTGTGTTCATGTGTACACACACACACATACACACACACAGACATACAACCTGTGGGTTCTGTTCCTGACGAATGCAATTACCCCAATTTTCCAGTTTTGTGTCTGAAAGTGGTGTTCAGTCTATCTAGTCCTATGCCTTTCAAATTTCACCTCTTTTTCAAATTTCAAAATTTCAAAAAATTTTAACAATGGGATGAAATTGCCCTGAGCCTGCATGCACGCCCTCCAGCATGACCTCATCTCAACCATATCTTCAAAGACCCTGTTGCCACGTGAGGTCACAGGGATGAAGATGTGAGCATCTCTTGGAGAGGCAGGGACACAATTCAACTCTCAACAGGAGACTCCACACGTCCTAACAATCCCCCAGAAGCCACAACGACCCCAAGTAAAACATCTCTTTCCAAGGTCTTTTCAGCCCATGTGGTGCCATCCCAGGAGGCCTCCTGTGGCACCCAGACAGGGAATGGAAAACAACGTGTGTGTTTTCCTTAAACGTTTGGCAGGAGAAAGCTGGTATGTCTCTCAGAATACAGCCCTGTTTTTAGTTCTCCCCATGGACAAGGCTCACAACTTTGCAGAGTGACTCTCGCAGGATCGTGGATCGTCAGATGCTGTGACCTAGCAGCTGCTCACTTCAATTTCCAAGCTGTGCTGAGCAGAAGGCCCAAAATGGCAGTGGTTTGGGGGAAGGCCAGACTTTCTCAAAAAGCTGTCATTTCAAAAAGGAAGAAAAAAAAATTCCACCATTTGGGAGGCTAGGCGCTGAGTAGCAAAGATTTAAAAACTTGGCTGTGACCACAGAATGTCTGAAAGTGGAGGCTGCTTTGTAAAGATCAGCTTCTCCTTAAACCACCAGGCCATCGACTGGGTTCTGGGCAGCATTTAAGCCACTGCGTGGGAGAAGCTGAGGTTTCATACGTCCCCTTCTGGTACCCACTTGGTGAAGGATGGAGAGGGAGAAAGAGAAGGAAGGGAGAAAGAGAATGAAGGGAGAATGGGTGGGAACCTTTTCTAAAGGTGGTTTCCGTCTTTTCCCAGCTCACGGATACACAGGAGATGGGAGCACGGTGGCCTGCCAAATATCTATTTCGGGCAGGACTATAGTTTCAGATGTTTTCCAGGTGGCTCAGTGGTAAAGAATCCACCTGCCAATGCAGGAGTTTCGGGTTCGATCCCTGGGTCAGGAAGATGCCCTTGGAGGAGGAAATGGCAACCCACTCCAGTCGTCTTGCCTGAGAAATCCCCCGGACAGAGGAGTCTGGCAGGGCTATGTATGGTCCGTGGGGTTGCGAAAGAGTTGGACACGACTTAGCAACTAAACAACAACATAGCTTCAGACATACCATCTTGTAACCAGAGCCACACAAACCTCGACTTCTGAACGTTCCCATGGCCAAGACACAGACTTTCACAACATTCCGAGAAAATCCTGAAATCGAGTCCTGTAGATGGCTTGGAATTTGGGGGTGGGGGGCAAGGAAATAATCTTCCACGCATCAGAGGTGCATCTGTGTGGGCAGATGTCTTGAAAGCAACTCAGTGAGGCCCAGAGCTGGTGGTCACTGCTGGAGGGGAAATCGGGCGGGGGCTGGAATGCAGGCTGGAGAGAGTGTTTCGGTCCTGATGCCGAGAGCGCTGGGCTGGGGCCTCAGGCAGGCTGATGGGGGTAGCGGGGCGAGGGGCGGGGCACTGTGGCATGCATCTGTCATCCCTGTTCCCGGCCCCTCACTTCTCCGGGGAACTGGCAACACTGTCATGATTTCTCCGCTAAAAAAAAGCAGGCTGGGTGTATTCAGTTAAGCTTAAAACTGCATTCCAGGCTACAGTAGGTACAGACAAGTATTGCCTGACTCCACTTAAACGAGGTACCTAGAACAGTCAGATTCACAGTCAGAAAGGACATTGATGGATGCCAGGGGCGGGGCTGGGGGACTGGGGAGGGGGAATGAGGACCTAAGTGTTTAATGGGGGCAGTGTAAGTTTAGGAAGGGGACAAGGTCGGGAGATGGATGACGGCGAGAGTTGCACAGCCATGTGAATGCCCTTAATGCCTCTGAGCCATACAGTTAAATAGGGTGTGAACAGTATGTTTTATATTATGTGACTTTTACCACAATTAAAAAAAACATTTTAAAAAATCATGCTGGAGAATATTTAGTGTTTTATTAAAGCTCTTAGGTTTCAGGATGCTCTATCAATGGCAAAATGTCAGCTAAAAATATCCCCATCAAGTTATTTGGATTCTTTCGGATTCCTAGTCGCTCAGTCGTGTCTGACTCTCTGCCACCCTATGGACTGTAACCTGCCAGGCTCCTCTGTTCATGGGGATTCTCTAGGCAAGAATACTGGAGTGGGTTGCCATCCCCTTCTCCGGGGGATCTTCCCAACCCAGGGATCGAACCCGGGTCTCCTGCACTGTGGGCAGATTCTTTACCGTCTGAGTCACAGGGAAGCATCAAGTTATTATAGAAAACGTATTCATGACTTAAGGTTAAAAATAAAGGCCACACCTCCCAGCAGGATCTCCACTGTTCCTCCTGTGGATAAATGAGTCTGAAACTAAGACTCGCTGGCACCTATGCTCATTATAAGTCATCTTCTTTTCACGTCCAATATAGTCAAGGCAGCCACACCCCACGCTCAACCTGCCTGGCCTTCCTTTCCCAGCTTCAGGCCCCACACCATACCAGGATATGTGTGATTACTCTGGTGGGCGAGGAGCCTGTCTTGAAATAAAGCTAATCAGGACCACAGCGGAGTGACTCAAACCGAACGGTGCACCCTGGCTTGGCACATGAACACTTCCTGGCCTCACTTATTAGCTCTGGGAGACACCGAGAGCTCCCCAGGATGGGGTGGGGGGCAGTCTACGAACATCCCTGCCCCAAGGCCCGCAAAGCCCGGGACTCCCCCCGCCCCCACCCCAGCCCTGCGGCCCTGGATTTCAGCAGCTCCAGGTGACAGCACCCGGAGGACGCTGTGATGTATGGTCCCTTCCAGAGGACAGGATGCAGACGCTCGGGGTGGGGGCGGGGGAGGGTAACCCGAGACCAGTGCTGCGAGGATGCTTCTGTGCCCGGGGGTTCCACGTGTAAATTACAAACCACAGCTCTGGGGGAAGGCGAGTATTGAGGTTTCTCTCTTTGGCAAATTTCGACTTCTTTGTGCTCAAGGTAAGTCTGAGAGGAGTGTAGTTTTGACTCTGAGGTGATGTTCCCCCCCCCCCCCATTCCGTTTGAATCATCTACTGGGTCCCCACATAACAATGTGTCCAGCTTGGTGACTAAGCTCACGAGCAGCGAGGACTTTGCCTCGACAGCCCCGGCACCGCTGGCCACACACCCCTGGTGTCCCTGTGTGGCCTTTCCTGGGAGCAGAGGCGTTTGGTAAGGGGAAGGGCGAGATGACATGTGTCACACGTGACACGGTGTGGGCAGATCCCACGTCAGCTGCAGACCCAGCCTGAGACCAACCAGGGTGCTCGGCCTGGACAGTCGTCCTCCGCTCCCCCGATGTGTCCGGAGTCACTCGTGGTCCTGGGTGCACCTTCTCCTCACACGAGGCTTCCACCCTCCCAGCTCCAGGGAGCGAGGCACGCGCCTAAGCAGACCCAGTGTGCTCCCCACACGAGGGCGACCATCTCTGCCACCCCCCATGTTTCTTTTCTTTGCCTTTATACAGAGCAAACAGACAGCTTCAAATGATAGGTTGGTTTCCTGCAAGATGTGCAGCTTTTAGAAACCAACTTTTAGAGATCACAGATCCATCTCCTGAAACCTCATCTGGGCACAGAGCTATGGTGTGGGTTGATATGTGTGTGTGTGCACCAAAAGGAGCATTCTTAAGCTACATTGTTTAGAATCAGCAGTCCCTGACATTTTTGGCACCAGGGACCGATTTTGTGGAAGACAAATTTTTCCATGGGGTGGGGGACAGTTTGCGGATGATTCAAGCTCATTACATATATTGGGCACTTTATTTCTAGTCTAACACTGCCATTGATCTGATGGGAGGTATCCATCCGTGGCCCGGAGGTTGGAGACCCCTGGTTTAGATGGTCTGTGTTAACCAAACTTTTGCAAACAAAGAATTGCACTCAGGACTGAAACTTCAATGATTTAATCTAGGGATGTCCCTGGCAGTCCAGCGGTTAGGACTTCTCACTTCCACTGCAGAGGGCTTACGTTCAATCCCTGGTCAGCTCGTTTAGTTGCTAAGTCTGACCAACTCTTTGCAACCCTATGGACTGCACCCAGCTGGGCTCCTCTGTCTGTAGCAAGAACACTGGAGTGGGTTGCCATTTCCTTCATCGGACCTTCCTGACCCAGGGATGGAACCCGCATCTCCTGTGTTGGCAGGGGGATTCTTTACCACTGAGCCGCCACTAAGATCCTGCAAACCTCATGGCATGGCCAAAACAAACAAAAAAAAGAACGAAAAGAATCTAGGAAGTTTCCCAGTTTGGTGGAAAGTGGATTAAGCACCCTTTCATATGATAAAGAGTAAGGGCGTCCCCACCACTTGACCACCTGCTCTGAGATGTTCCAAACCCTCTGTCTCCCAGAAGACTCCAAGGAGCAGCAACAGGACAGACGGGGAGGCACATGACCTCAACACCGGGGCCTGACTGCCCTCCACGAGCACAAGAAACCTCCCGTCACTCCATCCCACCCCTCCCAGCACTGCAAGCTGAAAGCAGCACACTTCTGCCTTGAATTTCTACCTGCACGAGGGAAACAGGGGAGCCGGTGACAGTGAGAACTAGATGCCCCCTCCCTCTGGGCAAGGCATCACCTGACCACGGCGGAGGCCCAGAAACCAGAGGCACGGTCTGCTCAGTGCCACGCGATAGCTGGGATCACATACCTAGAATCTGCTGGACCTGGGCCCACTGGGGCGAATGCAGGCGCTTGATGTTCAAGTTGTCACATTCACACACGGTCACTAGCCACTTTCTGGCGGGGCAGGTAGGAACTTGGTAGGACGGGAAACAGGACCTGTGTGGAGACACCTGATCAGGCCATGACACGTGGGAGAGGTAGGACTAGGACCTGGGTGTGGGGGGGTCCAGGGACAGCCCTCTTTCCTCAGGTCACCCCCGCGCATGCTGGGGATGCAAGGCACAGATGCAGGGTGCTTTCTGCTTTGGCTCTCCCTGGGTTGCTGGGCGGCCCTGACTCACGCCCTTGGAGTTCTGGGCCCTTTGAGAGCTTTCTTGACCTCCTGCTGCCCTTGGAAGCTGCTCTGCGGACCTTACACAGCTGAGCAGGCCCCCTACCCACATGCATGAGCTCAGTGCAATATGCCAGTTGATCAGTTATCTCCCAAGGAGAGTAGACACCATGGCCCTCCTCAGCAGGGCTGCCCAAACTGATTGAGAATCAATGAAGCACTGACTCTTATCAAGGTCCGATCCAGTGACCTCAAGAGAAATAGGACACAGAGATCCTGACGTCAGGGGCATGTGGTTGCGCATAGAGATGGAACCGAAGGGCACAGACCCAGTAACTGCTGGTCTGAAATATGCTACAGGAGTTGGGAAGGGGGCAGGAGAGAGTGGTGGGCTTCCTGGAGGAGGTGAACGCTAAGCTGAGCCTTGAGGGATGAAGACCTCAAGGCTAAGGGTGGGGAGAAAGGAGGTTCTGGGGCTGGAAGAGCAGCACAGTGGTTGGGGTAGGGGTGCTGGGGTGGTCAGAGGATGGAGTGAGGAATCCCCGACCAAGCCAGGGAAAAAAAGGTGATAACAGAGGCGCTGGCAGGAGGCTAGACTAAGGGGGGTTTGGAAACTTGGCAGAGGCTTCGAAGGGTGACTTCCTAAGCAGGCGAGTCACAGTCTGGGAAGGGTGGGGAGCATGTGGCGGCCACATGTGGGGTGCCCGGAGCACAGCAGAAGAGAGCAGATACCCTCTGGGTGGAATCAGGCCCTGCTGGGGAAGTGTCACCTACAAGGTCCCCAGCATGATCCCCTGCCACCCACTGTCCTGAGTGCAGAGGAGCAGGTCTTCGGGACATGTGGGGAGCCCCTGGCATCATCCATTGCCTTATTGGGAACAGGCTTCCCTGGTGGCTCAGATGGTAGAGACTCTGCCTGCCATGCAGGAGACCCGGGCTTGATCCCAGGGTCAGGAAGAACCCCTGGAGAAGGAAATGGAAATGGCAACCCACTTCTGCATTCTTGCCTGGAGAATTCCACAGACAGAGGAGATTGGCAGGCTACAGTCCATGGGGTCTCAAATAGTTGGACACGATTGAGTAACACTAAAGGGTTGTCATATCTTTAAAGTATGAGCTGGGGCCCTTCTCTGATCCCCCCCCCCCCCACCCACACACACATATTTCCACTATGGGCCCCCAAAGCCTGGCCTCTGGGCCAAAGCAACATCACAAGGGAAAAGAAACATTTATTTCGGCCCATTCAGCCTCCCATTCTGACCTTTCCTCTCCCCTGTGCTGTCCCTTCCACTCAGTACCCACAGGTGTCCTATTCTTTCCTTCTTCCCAGAATCACAGAGTTCGGGATTGGAAGGAACCTCTATGGGGATCACCTGGTCAGGAGCCTACAAACTCTTACTGTATGTAATAGGCAAGATGGCACATACTTTAGGCTTTGCTGGCTGTAGAGCCTCTGTTACAACTGCTTGACTCTGCCCTTGCAGTGTGAAAGCAGCCGTGACTGCACAGGAGTGAAGGGCATGGCTGTATTTCAGTAAAACTTTATTGACAAAAGTAAGTGGAGGGCCGGATCTGGCCCACAGGTCCTAGCCTGCTGCTCCCTATCTAATGTTCACTCTCATTTCACTGATGATGAAGCTGAGCCCTGGAGAAATGGACTGACTTGGCTAAAGACTCAGAGATCTGAAAGTCCACGGGGGACCCATTGGGATGTTTGTGTTTTCACTGGGGTAGAAAAAATAAAAACAGAGGAAGGACTTTATTATTATTTTTTTAGGTGTGCTCATTCATATCCACTTTAAGTCCAGTCAGGCAACTACAGTCATGAGGTTGATTGAGCAGTCATACCTGAGACAGACTTCACTCCAGTGTGATGATAACTAACCTCTCCTCTAGGCTTTACCATCACCTACTAAGTGGTACAATCCATCTGACTACTGCAGTCAGAAGCAGTCAGGCTGCTTCTGTGCTTGGTGGGGACAATATACTGACCTCCGGAGACATGGGACATTGATGGACAGAACCTAGGCTCTGGGGACCACTGGAAAAGCACTGGGTTTCCCCAAAGTTTTGGTTATGCTCCCTACTAAGAGCTTTTTATCATTGTCACTGACACCTGTAGGTACTGTGCACCCCAAATAAAAGGAAAGCAAACACTTGAAAAGGGGAAACTTGAGTATCCATGTTAAATGGTCAATGCATAGGTAGCCCAACATATGAAACCGAACTGTTCTTCTTTTTGGACGTGATAATTCCATCTATTCGGACCACCCTGTCAGCGTGTCAGATGTAAAATATTACACGTGAAATCATGAAAAATTGCCAACATCTCACCACCATCTTTTGATTAATGGGTAGCTCCTCAGAGATTGATCGGTTTGTTTGATTTTGTTACTTGGAGTGACTGATGGCTACTTTAAAAAATACTTAGCTTTAGAGTTACCCAACCTGAGATAATTTTCATAGGCCTTGTGTAGCCCCGTCCAGAATAATTGGACTTTATTGCCTTTCTCCCATGCATGAACTGACGTTCCCTGGAGAAGCAAAACAGATTCAGACTTTGTTGCTTTAATATTTCCACGTAGGTCAGCTGCTGTATTCATAGAGAAGCTCTGACCAGATGGCCAGCCAGCCTTGTAGTGACATTTCCCATTTCCCGTCTATTACTCACTGATGGAAAATAATGTGACGTGAATTCCCCATTTTGGGTAATATGCGGTTAGATCCTTGTCGTACCTGCACTGAAGATAAATGACTTATCATGCAATAATTTTGTCCCTCTCTAGGGAGAAAATAGGAGAAACAACAGTTCCCCGTGTTTGGCAGGCATAAGGAATCGTCACCGTCCAGGCATTCACCAGGACATCTCGATTTAATTTCCTAATTTCTTTTTTTCCCCTCATTGCTTATTTTCCTGTTACTGGGTGGGGACGGGAACTTATTTCTGCTGCTTAAAACAATTAAGCTCAGGTTTTAGCAGGCGTCCTCAGATGCCTGGATTTGGTCACAATACTGGGACGTCTTTTTTCTAGACACCAGTCTGATGCAGAGCTGAGGTAGCAAAAATTAGTGGTGTTGGTAGTTTAGTCGCTAAGTCATGTCCAGTACTTTGTGACCCCATGGACTGTAGCCTACCAGGCTCCTCAGTCCATGGAATTTCCCACACAAGGATACTGGAGTGGGTTGCCATTTCCTTCTCCAGGGGATCTTCCGGACCCAGGGATCAAACCTGGGTCTTCTGCATTGCAAGTGATTCTTTACCGACTGAGCCACCTGGGAAAAATTAGTGGAAAAAAAGTCCAACTTTATCATCTAGACTGACTCAAATGTGTCAGCAAATTTTTTTTTCTTTTTAAAGTATTAGTTATTACTCTTCACTGTTTGACACAATGTTGTCAATATTGTAAGATCGGCCTTGGTTTTCAATTTCTCTCACCTCACCCTAGGAGGTAAATTTATTTTAGTTATCACGCCTTCTAATTATTGCTAAAGATGAGTAAGTAATAACGACAGACTTGTTTATAAAGAGTGTATAATTAAAGGTAACGTCTCTTCCATCTTTAACATGTGCCAAGCAGTGTGGTGAGAGAATCCCACACTTTAGCCATGTAATCGTCACTGTTGTCCTTTGGGGCAAGCACTATTATTACCATCATTTTCCAATTAAAGCAGGGAGGCTGGACAGGAAACTAACCTGCCTGGGTCCAGAGCTGAGTGGGATCTGAACCCACAAAAATGACTTCAGACTTTTAGCCGCTGTGCATTGGTGAAGCCAAGTGCTAGGCAACTCTTCCTTAAACAGCAAAAGAGACACAGATGTAAAGAACAGACTTTTGGACTCTGTGGGAGAAGGCGAGGGTGGGATGATCTGAGAGAATAGCATTGAAACATGTATATTACCATATGTGAAACAGATCGCCAGTCCAGGTTCGATGCATGAGACAGGGTGCTCGGGGCTGGTGCACTGGGATGACCCTGAGGGATGGGATGGGGAGGGAGGTGGGAGAGGGGATCAGGATGGGGGACACATGTACACCCGTGGCTGATTCATGTCAATGTATGGCAAAAACCACTACAATATTGTAAAGTAATTAGCCTCCAACTGAAATAAATTAATTAATTTTAAAAAAGAAAGAAAGAAGGTAACCTAGTTACTTCTGAGTTTCTGTTCTTCCCACTGGGCTACAAGTCTCATCTTGGCTGATTCTCACTGGTATGTGTGTGTCTGTGTCTGTGTCTGTGTGTGTGTCTGTGTCTGCACGCTCAGTTGTGTCCAACTCTTTGTGACCTCATGGACTGTAGCCCACCAGGCTCCTCTGTCCATGAGATCTGCCAAGCAAGGATCCTGGAGTGGGTTGCCATGTCCTTCTCCAGCGGATCTTCCCCACCCAAGGATCATATCCACATCTCCTGCATTGCAGGAGAATTCTGTACCACTGAGCCACCCAGGAAGTCAGGTAGTGCGAATTTTTTAGACTAACAAGTATCAATAAGAAATGAGAGAAATAGTATGGGAAGATGTCTAGAACTCATATGGCAGATGAATGTTATTTTTTACATCAACAAATGCAAATAAAAGATAAGGGGAAATCTTTTTAAAAATCCCCATAGTTGTTTATTCTTCAGAACCTCCTGCAAGTTACCAAGGAAGACTGTGATTACAGGGTCACATATGTGGGATAAGATTTGAATTTTTCAAATGATGGGAATGAGATGAGGAAACAAAGCAAGCTGTGCATTCTGAGTTAGGAACCACTTAATAGACAGAAGTACAGATTGGAGAATTTTTCCTTTTTTTTTTTTTCCATTTAAGAAAACCCTTTGTATGAGAAGATACATCCTTTCAAACATGATTAGTGTGTCTTGCCTGGAGCTTTCTGCTCAAATTATTTCTAATTCTAGTGAGGGGGGAAGCATTTCTTTCTAGCCAAAACAGCCGTCTGGATGAATACAGATGAGCTGGTAAAAGGCTTGAGTTACTCATGGGGTATAAACTCCGGGCAGGTGACCTTCTTCGTTTGAGCTCTCTTGCTGAAGGCTGTTCTAAGCCACTGCCTGGTTTACGTTCTCTTTGGCCGCGGTGGATGGAGGGCTACGGCCAGGTGAGGCTCACTCCAGAGCAGATTCTGCCTGTCTGCAGATTCTGTCCATGGGCTCGCAAAGAGTTGGACACGACTGAGCATGCACAGGCATAGAAGGCACGGACGTTTGACACGCTTTATGCAGAGCAAATACTGCTGTGCACTCTGATATTATGTTGGTGTCAGAGAAATGCCGCTAACGGTACCCTTCCCACGGACCCAGCCGCTTAGGTGCCGGAGGGCACAACTTCCGGGGAGGTGGGTTTTGATGGGAAGATTTAAAAGATCTGCACCACCACTATTAGTTTATGCAGCACCTCGCGTTTCAGTTAAAGAGTAAGTCTTTGCATCAGGGTTTGACAAACCTAGGCAGCATATTAAAAAGCAGAGACAAAGGACCTTTGCTGACAAAGGTCCGTCTAGTCAAAGCCATGGTTTTTCCAGTAGTCATGTATGGATGTGAGAGTTGGACCATAAAGAAAGCTGAGCGCGGAAGAACTGATGCTTTTGAACTGTGGTGTTGGAGAAGAGTCCCTTGGGCTGCAAGGAGATCCAACCAGTCCATCCCAAAGGAAATCAGTCCTGAATACTCATTGGAAGGGCTGATGCTGAAGCTGAGGCTCCAATACTCTGGCCACCTAATGCGAAGAGCTGACTCATTGGAAAAGACTCTGATGCTGGGAAAGATTGAAGGCAGGAGGAGAAGGGGATGACAGAGGATGAGATGGTTGGATGGCATCACTGACTCAATGGACATGAATTTGGGCAAACTGCAGGAGATGGTGATGGACAGGGAAGCCTGGCGTGCTGTAGTCTATGGGGTCACAGAGTCAGACACAACGGAGTGACCTAACAGCAACAATCAAGTTTTCCTTCAAAGACAGGTTTGGGAGGGATGTGGAATATATATATTTTTTTATTAAAAACAAACAAACCCTCATAGATAAGAGTGGGGTTTATTTTGAACAGGAGCAGAAGCGCCGTGGAAATTGGTTTGTGGATTCCATTTCAGCCACAGATTGTTCTGCAAGTGAAGAAGCAGCCTCGAGTCTCCCTAATGAAAGACAGTGGGGGCCTCTGAAGGGACCATCCCCACTCAGGGAGGGGTCTGCGGCAACCTCGCCTTCTCCCTTCCTCGACTGATGAGGCAATCTCTGCCCACGAGCTCACGTGCTCCACCTCGGGCAGGCCAGCCCACCTTTGTCAGCACCTACTGTGTGCCAGAGGGCTTCCCGGGTGGCTCAGTGGTGAGGAACCCACCTGCCAATGCAGGAGACACAGGTTTGATCCCTGGGTCAGGAAGATCCACTGGAGAAGATAATGGCAACCCCCTCCAGTATTCTTGCCATGTGGCACTAGTGGTAAAGAACCCACCTGCCAATGCAGGAGACATAAGAGGCGGAGGTCCCACCCCTGGGTTGGGAAGATCCCCTGGAGGAGAGCACAGCAACCCACTCCAGTATTCTTGTCTAGAAAATCCCCTGGACAGAGGAGCCTGGAGGGCTACAGTCCATGGGGTCGCAAAGAGTCGGACATGACTGAGCAACAAAACAGCAGCAACAACTGTGTGCCAGACCTTGGACACGAGTGCAAGGATCATAAACACACATGTCCTCCTAGTCTTCACAGAGGTACTTTGGTAGAGGAGACAGCACAGAAATAAATACTGATTTGGTTAAGGTTTGTGTGCAAACCCAAAGTCACCTCAGTTGTGTCCAACTCTCTGCGACCGTATGGACTGCAGCCCACCAGGCTCCTCTGTCCAAGGGTTAGGCTTCCCTGGTGGCTCAGTGGTAAAGAATCTGCCTGCAATGCAGGAGACCCGGGTTCGATCCCTGGGTCGGGAAGATCCCCTGGAGAAGGGAATGGCTACCCACTCCAGTATTCTTGCCTGGAGAATCCCATGGACAGAGGAGGCTCATGGGCGATAATCCACGGGGTCGCCAAGTCAGAGGGTTAGGGTTAGGTTAATTATGTTCATAATTAAGGGAAGTCCGTGTGATGATAAAAACATGACTAAGCAAAATCCAAGTGTAGATAACAAAGTGTAGGTGACAGAAAGAGGGAGTGAGAAATTCTGACAGGTGGACAGGCAGGGAGAGTCCCCAGCCTGGCTGACAGGGCTTATGAAGAATGAACAGGTAGACAGGGGGCGCTCTTTCAAGCAGTGGGAGGAGGTTTTGTTTTTTAAGATTTTTTTTTTTATGTTGACCATTTTTAAGTCTCTATTTAATTTTGTTACAACATTGTTTCTTCTTCTTTAAAAAACATAATTTTTAAAATTTATTTTTGGCTGTGCTGGCCTTTGGGTGCTGCATGACTTTTCTGTATTGCCATCAGTGGGGGCTACGCTTCATTGGGGTCCATGGGCTTCTCATTGCAGGGCCTTCTCTTGTTGCTGAGCACCGGCTCTAGGGTGCTGGGGCTTCAGCAGCTGTGGCATGTGGGTTTAGCTGTTGTGGCTCCGGGGCTTAGTTGCTCCGTGGGATCTTCCTGGATCAGGGATCAAACCCGGGTCTCCTGCCTTGGTAGGTGGATTCCTCACCGAGCCACCAGGGAAGCCCCTACAATATTGTTTCTGCTTTATGTTTTGGTTTTTTGGCCACAAGGCATGCAAAATCTTAGCTCTCTGACCAGGGATCTGACCCCTACCCTGACTGGCAGGTAAAGTCTTAACCACTGGACCAGCAGAGAAGTCCCTATGTTTTCTTAGATGCTTCCAATAGAATCAAGGAAGACAGTCTGGAGGAGGGGAGATGGGAAACCAGAGCAAACCTTCCAACAACCCAAATAAAGAAATTAGGGCTAAATTAATTCAGATGAACATGGATCTCTAAGACAGACTGTTGAGTGAAAAACCAAGATGTGAAACAAGTAACATAAAAAAGAAACACTAAAAACAATACTATATGTATTTTAGGGGTATATATGAGAGCCTGTGTCTGTAAATGCATTTTTCAAAGATCTCTATTATGTGTGCATCCCAAACCAATAACAGTCTCTAGGAGGAGCAGGAAGGAATTAGGATTAGGGGTGAGGGGGTCTGAATGGATTGCAGTTTTCTTCTGTATCGCTTGTTTTCTTTGTAATTAGGAGAATGTATTCTGTATTACCTACATAATTAGAATATATTTTAAAAATTAAATCAATAGTCTGTTTACTTTTCATTATAACACAAGGCACTTAAGGATATTAAGGATATTACACTATGTCCATCTATGCTAGGTATTTCTAAATGGATTCTAAAAAAAACCCCCAAAAACAGAATTACTGATCCTTAAAAGGTATAGAGTTCACAGAGTCTAATTCCCTTCTTTTACAAATGAGGAAATGGGGGTTTCTTGGGGTCTCTTTATTTATAAGCACAGGAAGAAGTATGTAAAACAATTCATGGGAAAGTCATTGTTGCCTTTAAGTTTTCCAGGCAGCTATGAAACCTACATTAAAATGCTATTTTTTCCACCAAAATTCATTTGCTCAGCCACAAGAGCCATTTTCTCTGAAAAGGGACGCTCAGTTACAAAGCTTGAAAGTTAATATATTCTTGGGTTGCGAGTGGAACAGGTTAACTTCTGCCCAGAAACCAGCGCATGACCTTGACATAAGCTAACCTCAGTGTTCCTATTCCAGCACCAGGGATTTCCTGCAACCTCAGAAAATATTATTACTCCACTGACAACAAGATTGGGTTGGCAGGGGCGAGGGGGGACTTTTATCTGTGAGCTAGAATGTTAGCCTTAAAAATATGTGCTTCAAACTGATTTCAAAAGTGAGCGTCTAATCTAAGCCTTGCAATTGGTGGGGTTGAAAAACACAAGGGCTTCTCTAGAGATTTTGGTAAGAAAGAGAAGTCGGTATTTGGACTAAAGAAAATATTTAAGTTATGATCAGAAATATATTTGTCTAGAAATAAAAAGGGGTTCTCCCCCCCTTAAATATTCACAGCTGGCTCTCTGACCATATCAAGTTACCAGGCTGCTCGATGACTCAACTGCCCCATCTGCGTTGGTGATTGACACAATGTATTCAGGGCTAGGGAACCCGGAGTCAGGACACCCCTGTTTGATGAAGGTTTATTTTACCAGTACCCAGAGACGCACACAGTTAACATCTGTGCTGCTGCTCCTGAAATTCCGAGCCATAAAACAAGTAAATTCAGCATGGTCTAAAATTCCTGGGCATAGCAACCAACTGTCCAGAGAACACTTTGAGAGGGCTGCTTGGTAATGGAGCGGGGTTTATCTCAAGCAGGACTGGACATCTGGCGGCATCTTTGCAGAGCAAGTGTGGGAAGAAGGAAGCTGGGACTCCCGAGGCCAGCTGGAGAGAGGGACGGGGAGGGCTCTGCTCTGGGCCCTGCGGTCGGGACACTCCCAGTGCTGCTCACCTCTTAGGCTCCAGGCTGTTGAGATGGGGAACGCCACACTCAACCCCAGGAATCAAGGCTGTCTTTGAAGACGCTCACAGCTTACAACTGTGGACTCAGCTCTGTGCCCAACCTGTGGGGGAGAGTTCAGTGAGGCCCGCCTGTCCCTGGAGTATCACAGAGTCTTTAAAAATGATGGTTCCATAGACGTTGAGCCATCATGGGAAAATACTGACCCAGAGACAAAGAGCACAAGAACCCAGGGAAGCACTGATACTACGGTAATAAATTAGTGAGACCTGACACGCAGCCCAGGACCAGAGGTGAACGCAGAGAAAAAGGGCTCATTCTGCTTGTTGGAATGACCGCTTGTTGGGGTGCAGTGTTCCTTTCCAAAAGCTTTTCTATTCTATTAACGGAAAAGCATCATTTAATTATAGTATATGACTAGAAGCTATAGGGATGAAAATGCATCCTCGAAAGACACGATCGCTACTTTTCAGGAATCCTAGAGTCCTGGGGGAGGCATGGAAGTGACGTAGGAATACGACACCAGGTCAGCTGCTGAAACGGGTTATGAGAGAAACACAGGGCAACCCCTCAGGGGAGCCAGAGTGAGAATCACGAACTTGAAAGCGCTCTGACAGTACAGGATGATGAAAACATATGCCTTCCGGACAGCGCGCAGGACCACATCTTCCGGTGTGATGCCCACAGATCTTTGAGGTCACCCTCACATCTGAACACACACTGTGTTTAGTGCACATGTGTTAGAGAGAGGCGGGAGTGACGGAATCACAGAGCTCTCCCAGCAAGACGACCCCCGGTCTCCTTTCTGGCCACGTGCAGGCCTGGCCACACCTGCCCAAAGCACCCCCACCAGAATCAGGCAGCCTCTGATTTACCTGCCATCGCCAGCCACAGTGTCCCTTCTTCACGATGCCTCCAACTCTGGGTCCCTTCACGCTACAGCCCATGTCCTTGCCCGTCCCTCAACACTTACATGGCAGTAACGGGACATGACTTCAGACGCACTGGCTGCATCTCGCCCAGTCCCAGCGAGAGGGAAGGCCGATATTTCCCACCCCACCCCCCACGACAGCAGAGCGGAACCATCCGAAGCCAGGAAGCGTAGCAGGAAGCCATGATCTTACTATATAATTAGAGCCACAGAAGTGTGATTTATGTAGGATGAAAAGGAGGGGTGAAACTATAGACTATTCAAAAACAGAGCAGCAGTTAATTAAATGGCAGGACATCCATTCAATGGAAAATCACTTATCTACCGTATTTGTAAAAAACGCAGCTGTAATGACAATATGGTAATGGAAAAGGGCACATTGGCACAAAATTAAGAGAGAGATCTGTGTACAAAATTGAATATAAGTTATGATTGGAAATATACAGAATCTCTTTAAAGGCTTGAAAGGAATACAAATATAGATGTGCTTACACATAAACACTGCAATATAAATACACGTATAATCATAAGTTGTATTGTCAAAGGGAATTAACAGGTGCAGTGACAGAGAGCAGAGGGTCTTTCTCTGAGCAGACTGATTATTCAGAAGTTGCAGAATCAGGGGGGATTCTTTCCTCTATTGAACCCAATTTTTATGATGTCATATATAACACGTAATTGCAAAATTGTCCTCTGAGAGAGCATGCATTTTGTTTTCTGGCAGACTACTTTCCAAAGTTCAAACAGACAAACTAGATCACACAGCTCACTTATCCTGGTGGCCTGCCTGGAGGCGAAGGCAGGATGGCCCCAAGGGACCCAGACTTCCCATCCTCACTGTTACACCGTCTCTAAACATTTTCCTAGGGAGGGAGGGAAGCAGCACAGCTGTGCTGTCCAGAGATCTGGTTTGACACTTAGGCAGAAAGAAAAAAATACATATCAGAAAATCTTGACAGAGGTTGTAAAGTCAGCTGCGGCCACCTCTGAGCACAGGTGGTCATATGCAGGGGGCTGTCCTTCTTGGAAAACCCACAGTTTGGCTTTCAGCTTCATCCCAGAGAGCCAGCCTGGCACTTGCTTGGTGTCTGTCCTCGGGGTCCAGCTGGGATCGAGCATCCAGCCAAGACCTGCCTGTTCCTGAGGACACATCCCGGGGCGGCCAGCGGAGAACGTGGGGGACCAAGGACAAGAGGCAGGGCCAGGCAGCCCACCCAACCCCAAGGCCTGCCACTCTCTCCTTGTATCAGGTTAGATGCCCAAGTCAACTTACTTAAAAAATGACTTGGGGGGGCGGGCCTTCCCTGATGGTTCACAGGTGAAGAATTCGCC
Organism: Muntiacus reevesi; assembly: GCF_963930625.1. Lineage (NCBI taxonomy): Eukaryota > Metazoa > Chordata > Mammalia > Artiodactyla > Cervidae > Muntiacus > Muntiacus reevesi. The sequence continues at coordinate 28,200,268 of NC_089256.1, forward strand.
TGCCAGTGCAGGAGACATGAATTCGATCCCTGATGGGGGAAGATCCCATAAGCGGCAGAGCAACTAAGCCCATTGCTGCTGCTGATGCTAAGTCGCTTCAGTCGTGTCCGACTCTGTGCGACCCCATAGATGGCAGCCCACCGGGCTCCTCTGTCCCTGGGATTCTCCAGGCAAGAACACTGGAGTGGGTTGCCATTTCCTTCTCCAATGCATGCATGTATGCTAAGACGCTTCAGTCATGTCCAACTCTGTGCGACCCTGTGGATGACAGCCCACCAGGCTCCTCCGTCCCTGGGATCCTCCAGGCAAGAACACTGGAGTGGGCTGCCATTTCCTTCTCCGACGAAGCCTGTGCACCACAGCTACTGAGTCTGTGTTCCAGGGCCCGTGCTCGGTAGCAAGAGAAGCCTCCACAATGAGAAGCCCATGTACCACAACCAGAGGGTAGACCTGCTCGCCACAACGAGAAACCCCGTGCAGCAATGAAGATGCAGCACAGCCAAAAATAAATAAAACTTGGGACTTCCCCAGCAGTCCAGTGGTTAAGAATGTAAGCTCCCGATGCAACGGGCACAGGTTTGATCCCTGGTGGGAACACTAAGATCCCACTCAGTGCATCCAAAAAAAAAAAAAAAAAGAAAAATGACTTCACTGCGTTACATTTCAATGTTATGTCCCTGACGTTGACCTTCTATAGAAGCAGCTCCATGAAGAATGTTCCTGAATCATTTTATGAAGCTGTTACAGAAGCTGCTCATTACTTTGCTTGATGTCATTATTTCTAAGGATCTATGAGGCAGATTATTTTTTATTAATGAATGTAAGACTATTTCCTGAGGATGATTTTTAAATTTTTTTTTTCACTTGCGCTTTGGCAACTCTAAACTCGAAGTTAAATGTCACGTCTCATCACACTAACAACACTAATATACATTTATGATATATTTGCTCCCTCCTTCCTCTCCACCATCTTTCTACATGTTAAAAACATTTCCTCTTTTATTCAACAGACTATTTCATTGTAAATGGCCTTAAATTATTTCTAAGAAGAGACAGTTTATAAATAAACCTGCATAGCACCGTATCTTGAGGAAATTGTCTACTGGCAGAGGTCCAGCTTGATACATTAAACAAGGTTGTTAACATTGCTTAAGCAAAAACAAATCCACAGCCAGGACAAATCCAGAACATGGCTTTCTATACAATCACTAGACCAGGCAGTTTAAAAATCAAAGCCATAACAAAAGAGGCTGAGAGACTGCTCTAGACTGAGAGACAAAGACACACAACAACAATATGCTGACCTTTGCTTGGATCCTGGTTCAAGAGAAAACCACACAGCTATAAAAGACATTTTTGATGCAACTGGGAAAATTTAAATATGAATTGGATAGTTGTTGTTATTCAGTCACCCAGTCATGTCCCACTCTTTGCGACCCCATGAACTACAGCACTCTAGGCTCCCCTGTCCTTCGCCATCTCCCGGAATCTGCTCAAACCCATGTCCATCGAGTCGATGATGCCATCCAACCATCTCATCCTCTGTCATCCCCTTCTCCTCCTGCCTTCAATCTTTCCCGGCATCAAGGTCTTTTGCAATGAGTCGGCTCTTCACATCAGGTGGCCACAGACTTGGGTAGTAGATGATGTTAATTTTTACAGGTGTGCTAATGGTATAGTGGATATACAGGAGAAAATTTTTAAAAGAGTGAGATATTTATTGTGAAGTGTCATGACTGTTTACAATTCACTTTTAAATAAGAAAATGAAACAAAAACATATGTGTGTCTGTGTGTGTGTATTACTCAGAGAGAGAACAAATACGGCAAAATGAAAACAACTGCTAGATCCAGGCAGACAGTTGTTCATTGTACTAATTACCAGATCTTTACTGTGTGTTTGAAATTTTTCACAGTAGGTTGGGCAGAGGTGTGCAGAAGTCCACTTCCAGATCAATCAAAGATGTTTTAAATCTGATGACAAATCATTTTCTAGAACCCTGAGTGTACCCCAAACATAAACAATTAGGGCAAACATTAACAGGGTTCAAGGAACAGTCATGAACGTAGCAAGAGAAAAGGAAAACAGCCACCACCACAATTTCACCATTGTCACAGGTCGTGGGATGCTCGGGTGGTTCAACAAGACACAAGCATCAGAATCAGGATGCTACAGTTCCAAAAAAGTCACTTCGATTAAAACCTATTTATCTCCATAGTCTGCATGGACAGATTTATTCCACATATGCAACCCAGCCAGTAGCAAGACATTCATGAACCTCTGCCTAGAATTGTGGAGATCACTCAAACCCAAATATGGGCAGTTATAGAAGCAGGAGGAAGCCCCTGTCACCTGACCACCAGCACTGCTTCCAAGGCTGCAAGAGTCTCAGTTGTGTCCCTTCCATTTGCACCCCCCTTCCATGAGGAGGATGCTGACCCATGAAACTCTCTGACCTGAGCTTTTAACCACAGATTCAGAGCTGACATCTTACACTGATCCCACTCCAAACTGTCGACTGGAGAGGCTCTGCTGCTAGCCACATCAGTTTAAGGAATGCTGAGAATGAACTCTGAACCATGCATTCATCTGTTCAAGAGCATCTGAGTACCTACTATGTGCCAGACACTGCTAGATGAGAACATGCTCTTGTGAGTAAATCAGATGAGGTTCTTGTATTCATGGTGTCTAAGATCTAGGGAGGAACATAAGCCATGAAACAAGCAAGAGAATGTGTGTTTATATGTATACATAAAAATACATTGTTGCTTAGTTGCTCAGTCCTGTCCAACTCTTTTGAGACCCCATGGACTGCAGCCCTCCAGGCTCCTCTGTCCGTGGGATTTCGGGAGCAAGAATCCGGGAGTGGAATCACAGATCCGGGGGATTTTCCTGAGGGAGGGAGTGAACACACATCTCCTGCACTGCAGGCAGAATCTTTACCACTGAGCCACCAGGAACCCTCCGGGTGCTTATACATATACATAAAAATGTATCTGAGTACAAATTGATTTGTCCTCCAAAGGAAATACACGGGGTTCAGTTGAATGATGGCATTTACCTTTCCCACTGACATCAGACACTGGGTAGCCTCACCCCCTGAAATCTTGTCCCTTTCGGCCATGAATGAGGGGGCAGTGGGAGATGGAGAGGGGCAGGTCCAAGAAGGTATCTCCGAGGAAGCGACTTGAAGTCAAGTCCTAGAGGAGAGGCAGGAGGGACTCAGTGCTGGTGAGAGCTGGGGGAGGAGGGTACCAGATGCAGAAGGCGCGTGAGGTGGGCCAGGCTGGGTGGAGGCGAATGACCCAAGATGCACCTGGTGAGATGATATCAGGTCAGACTTTGTGGGTGGTTATAAACAGCTCTGCATTTACTCAAAGGGGATGCTGGGCCATTGAATCATTCGAATCAGTGGATGGACATGATGTGACTTAGATTTTAAAACGCTATCCTGCGGCAAGTTGACTGCAAGGGGGCAAGAGGGTAAGCTATTGCTGTGGTCCAAGTGAGACACGTATTCTAAAGAATGTCCACTAGGACAGTGGAGTAGGAGAGAAGTGGGTAGAACTGACAAGCTTTGCTAATGGGCTGCAAAAAGAAGGGACACAGCATGGCTTCTAGATTTCTGGTTCAATCAAATGCTGGTGCCAGTTGAGGACAGACAACTAAGAGTGAATAAACTGGTGTAAAGAACATAAGCAAACAGTTTTAGACAGAATTTTTCACCTTCTAAAAGAATACCTCCTCTCTTATGGTCAGTCAGTTAATCAGTCTGGTACTTGTGAAGGGTTCACCATGCCTCCAGCTCTTCACATTTACCTTGACCATCTACTTTTTCAAAGATGATTTGACAGGACATTCATTAAAAGTCACAGGTACAAAAAAAACTATTGAAAAGGGATGAGCATGTATGTGTGCATGCGTGTCTGTGTGTCAGTAGAAGAACCAAATAACAAAAGGGTGGAAATAAGGGTACGTGTGAGCTCAATTGCTCAATTATGTCTGACTCTTTGTGACCCCCATGGAGCCCCCCTGCCAGGCTCATCTGTCAAAGGAATTTCTCAGGCAAGAATACTGGAGTGGGTTGCCATTTCCTAGTCCAGGAGAATCTTCCTGACCCAGGGATCAAACCCACATCTGAGTCATAATTCTAAAAGAAGCTGTAATGCTTGGAAGCACAAAACTTAGCTCTGAGCTTCCCAGTAGCCAAAGGAAAAAGGGAAAGGTGAGTTTTGTAGTTATCACTGTCTAATAACAGGAAGCATGTTGGTTTGGGTGGAGAAATAAAGTTATGCATACTCTCTACTTTGAAAGCATTTTTTATTACAACATAGCTTGTCTAGGGGCCAGTGATCAATATGGCAAAAGGTTTTGTCAATAACAGTTTAATACAAAAGCCCTCTATACAAAACCTAAAAAAGACAGCCCAAATGCCCAGCAGAATGGACCCATAGGAGGCACTGGTCAAGGGCACAGGTCCTAGGTTTTGTTTTTAATAGTCATTGTGATCTTGGTATCCACTGATTTAACTACAGTTTCTTTTGTCTTAGGATGTGGGTCTTTTCTGAGCCTCTCTTTCTCTGAAGGTGTGTATGTGCGTGGACCCTTTGAGAGTTAGTTGTAGATTTACTAAGACTTTTTAAAACAAACTTTATTTGGCGTTGCTGGGTCTTGGTTGCTGCCCAAGAAGAAACCAACTAGAAACTTGGTTTCTCTAGTTGTGGCGGATGGGGGAGACTCTAGTTGCCCTCCACAGGCTTCTCACTGCGGTGGTTTCTCTGGTTGCAGAGCATCTAGGGTTCAGGGCTTCAGCAGTTGTAGCCAACAAGCGGCTTAGTTGCTCCCAGGCATGTGGAATCTTGCCAGACCAGAGATCGAACCGGTGCTCTCTACACTGGCAGGCAAGTTCTTGAACCACTGGACCCGCTAGGGAGGTCCCTCTAAGACGTTTTGATAAACCTTCCAAGCTCCCAGCCACCCCCCTCGCCCCCTCCCCGACTCTGGCCAGGAAAATTCTGCCTTGACTTGCTTTGGGAGAGCAAGCATCAGATAACAGTTTCCAGACCTCGTCCCTGTCACCCGAGAAATAAACACGCCTGAACTCCTTTTCTGTCCTCTGCTCAGCTGACGCCCCTGAGACAGCCAGGGAGCCCCCTCTGACATCACGGCTTTCTTCTCAGGGGACCCTGGGGCCCTGTGAGCTCCTTGGGGCCAGCCTGAACCAGAGTTCGCTCTCAATGTCCTGAGGCCGGGAGAGAGAGAAACCCACTCCCCACACCCATACCCCCACCCCGGCTGAGTGCCCACCGTGGCACCGCGAACTCACCCTTCCCCGGGGGCTTCACCTCGGCTCATGGCCCTTCAGGGGTCTGCAGCTGGGGTCCAGGGCGCCCCGTTCCCTCCTGGGAAGTGACCCTGAGTCCCGGGCAGCCCCAGAGCGAGGGCCCCCAGTGGCCCGCGGGCGGCCCTGCACGCGGGCGTTGCAGAATGAATAATTGACTAATGCAGGCAGCGGAGTGGAATTACCGCCGCGGTCCTTCCAGCGCAGCCCACGCGCCCGTCGGGCAGCCGGCCTGCGCTGCGCTGCCGCCACCTCCGGAGCACGGCTGCCTTCCCGAGACGCCCTAGCCAGCTCGGCAAGTGCGCGGCCTTTTACTGGGAACAATTTGCATACTGCATCTCAGGTTCAAAGGTGTGCGCTTAGCTCAGAGGATTAATAAACGCAACCTGGAGGGGCGGGGATGCGGGGGTGAAAACGCACCCCCCCATCCCAAGGGAGGGCGGAGGGACTAGGGCTGCCCTCTGGGGTGGAGGGAGCTCCAGCTTCCAAACTGAGGCGCTAAGGGAGCCACCAGCTGCTCCTCTGTTCTCTGCCTTTTCTTCATTCATTTTTTCCCCAACAGATAATTCACTGAGCATCTCCTAGGCGCCAGGGTTGCGTTGGGAGTCGGGGGTGAGGATATAGCCCGGAACAAAACAAGTCGCTGCTTTCATGGAGCCCGCATTTGGTGGGGGGCGGGGGGGGGGGGGAGACAGACAGACAGTAAAGAAATAACATAGTTGGTGGGGGCGGGGTGGGGAGGGGGTGGGGCCTGGGAAGAGCAATTACCCAGAAAGGGCAAGGAGAGTGATGGGGTTATTCAAGAGTGCTGAAAAGATGCTTCTCTGTGGCTGTTCTTAGATTCACACTGTCATTTAACAACCATATTATTCTTTGCTAATAGGACTTACTACATTATGATAAGTGCTTTAGCGTTTTTGCTTTATGTAATTGTCACATCAACTTGATGACACGGATCTTTCTGTGCCCCTTTTACAAAAGAGGAAATTGAGGCAGTGCATCCCAAGGCCACTTAATAACTAGTGGGTGGTCAAACCTTGAACCCAGACTGTTGTCTTTAGGGCCCCACTCTGACATGCTGCGATGAAGTTTATATATATGTTTCCCACTCCTTCCCAGATGTATGAGGAGGCCAAAAATAACCTATTATGCATGAAAGCATTTTGGAAAGTAAAGCCCCCCTCCCCCACATTACATGATATTTCTCTTGCTCTTGATTTCTATTGGATTCTTAAAGAGGGCAAGAAAACACATGATAATTGGGACCTAGATTGCCCAAGGGTCCCCAAGCTGCCAGCAGACAGGTGGCCAGTGTCTCCAGTTCTGCCTGCTGTGATGCCAGCAGCCAGGGCACCCAGTGACACTCGAGAAGACAGCAGTCACACGAGCTCCTGGCTCCTGCCAACCAAGTTTGCATTACAAGGGTGCTGCCTACCAGCCTAGTGGGTGGCAGCTGCCCTCCAGGAACCAGGGGGAGACGGGCAGGACCACTCCCGAGATTAGATCCTCGCCCTGGGTCCCTCTTGCCACTATCCACCCCTATTCATGAGACAGGCAGCACCAGGGACAATGGCCTTTTCCAGAGTCAGGGGAGCCAGGGAATCAAGCCCCTGAGTCCAGAACCAGGATCAGCCAAGACTCCCAAGCACCACGACCCATCCACAGGGCAGCTAAGGCTGGATTCTGGGAAGAATCAGTCCTCGGTGTTAGAACAAAGTACTTCCCTGCTGGCTTAGACGGTAAAGCATCTGCCTACAATGGAGGAGACCCAGGTTCAATCCCTGGGTCGGGAAGATCTCCTGGAGAAGGAAATGGCAACCCACTACAGTATTCCTGCCTGGAAAATCCCATGGACAGAGGAGCCTGGTAGGCTACAGTCCATGGGGTCGCAAAGAGTCAGACACAACTGAGCAACTTCATTTCTTTCTTTCTCCCAGGCCCTAGGAAGTCACCCCTGCCCTCACCATCCAACCGATTCCACTGGAGGATTAAGAGGGACTGAGAGTTGCAATTTAGAAAGAGTAACAAATTTGAAGCGGGGGAGAATTTGGACATTCCTGTTCATTCACTGGGGCTTCCCTGTGACTCAGACAGTAAAGAGTCTGCCCACAATGTGGAAGACCTGGGTTCGATCCCCGAGTGGGGAAGATCCCCTGGAGGAGGACATGGCTACCCACTCCAGTATTCTTGCCTGGAAATCCTCACAGACAGAGGAGCCTGGCGGGCTACAGTCCATGTGGGTCTCAGAGTCTGACATGACAGACCGACTGAGCATGAAGGCCCAAGCATCAGCTACAGACAGCCATTCCCTCCCCAGCCCCTCCACCCAGGAGTGCAGTCGCAGACACCCAATAAGCCAAAACAAAATTTCTCCGGGTTTTATCCAAATATGCCGTGGACTTTGGAATGAACTCTTACTCCTCCTTCCCTGTGACCCGACTGCAAATCAGCTTTTGATGGGATTGGACAGTTTGCGGAGATGGGTAGTGATCACGTTGAAATATGATGACGGGGGCAAGACTGTAAGGACATCCTCGAAATAAGACATGTGCGGTGGAGCAGCCATGTGAAAACAATTAGGACAATAAATTTACTAATTGCTGAGAGTAACTTAATAACAAAACCACAATGCTCTCCACTATTAATCCTGGCTACCGGGGCGGGTACCAATTGCATTTTGCTTGCTGGACGGTTTGTAAATATCGGGTCAGAGACATGGTGTTTGCGGATATCAAATGAAAAGGCTTGCGTGGCTTTTTGTAATTGAAAAGTAAATGATTCTGCAACCTCAAACCCATTCAGGGGGCCCTAGGGGTTTGAGGTATTTCTTAAACCTATGCAGGGAGAGAAAGGTAGGAGACAGGCCTGGCTATGACACATTCTCCTTCTTCAGCACCTTTTGCACTTTTTCCATGTAAACTCAAGCCATGGGAGTTGCTTCAGGTTTTGGAGGCTTGGTAATTGATTTCTAACAAGTGGCGATTCAAATGCCATATTTTAAAGAGGCTTGGAGTCTTAAGGTTGAATGGATAGATTCAAGGTAGCAGCTAGATTCGGGGAACCATTCTTGGATTAGGTAAAGAGCCTTCAGTCTTTGGGTCCCCAAGTCTTTTGGGGGCTGCTTGTTACTGATGGTTCCTCATCAGAAATTAGGTATTGCTCCCTGGCATGAGGAGTAAGGGGCTTCCCTGGTGGCTTAGACAGTAAAGAATCTGTCTGCAATGCAGGAGACCCAGGTTCAATTCCTGGGTCAGGAAGATCCCCTGGAGAAGAAAATGGCAACCCACTCCGGTATTCTTGCCTAGAGAATTCTATGGACAGAGGAGCCTCAACTACAGTCCATGGTGAAAGTCCATGGACTCGCAAAGAGTCAGACACGACTGAGTGACCAACACTTTCACTTTCACATCAGGAGTAAATGCAGTGTATTTGGACCAGAGAAGGACCCTTACCTCACAGAAGATCAAAGACAACCGTCAAATATATCACCTTCAATAATTCAGCAAAATGCAAAGGACGGCAAGTTCCCTAAATGGATGGGCTCTTTGACTAGCATTTATGGCTCAGACAGTAAAGCATCTGCCTGCAATGCAGAAGACCCAGAGTTGGGAAGATCCCCTGGAGAAGAAAATGCCAACCCACTCCAGTACTCTTGTCTGGAAAATCCTGTGGATGGAGGAGCCTGGTAGGTTACAGTCCATGTGGTGGCAAAGAGTCAGACATGACTGAGCGACTTCACTTTCACTTTGAGCCTACAGTTCTCTTAAGGTTTGCCCAAGTCTTCAAGGATTTTGGATCATTCAAGCTTCATTTTTTTCTCTCTGAAATATTCAGGAAAAAATAGACTGAAGTATTTTAAAAAACTTTTCACTGGAGTATAATTGATTTAAAATACTGTGTTCATTTCTGCTATAGAGCAAAGTGACTTAGTTATACATACTCATATATCTACACTTTTTTAGGGTCTTTTCCCATATAAATCATTAGAGAGTATCGTGACGAGTTCCTTGTGCTATAGAGTAGGTCCTTGTTGGTCATCTATTTTACATATAGTAGTGTGTATATATCAATTCCCAGTCTCCCAGTTTCCCTCCTTTGTGTCCATAAGTTTGTTTTCTGCATCTGTGACCTTGTTTCTGTTTTGTAAATAGAGCTACTATATGATCCTGCAACCCTTCTCCTGGGCATATGTCTGGAGGGAATCATAATTCAACAAGATACATGCATCCCAATGTTCACTGCAGTGCTATTTACAATTACCAGGACCTGGAAGCAATCTAGATATTCATTGATGGAGGAACAGATAAAGAAGATTCCGTACATGTATATAGTGGAATATTACTCAGCCATGAAAAAATGAAATAATGTCATTTGTAGCAACATGCCTGAATGTAGAGATTTTCATAATGAGTAAAGTAAGTCAGACAAAGACTGGTATCATATGGCAGCATTTACACCTGGAATTGAAAAAAAATAGCACAAAGTATTTTTTTTTAATACATTTTCTTCTATCTCTCTTCTGTATTTGACCATATCTCAGGGGGAAGTTGCATTTACAAAAGTTGGAGGTTCTGTTGGTAGTTCATTGTGATGTTGTTATCACTGCAATGAGCAGGTTAACATGATAATAACATGAAGTTTCAGAGTTTGAAAGACCAAGCATGTTTTTGCTGGACCATCCCTGGGAGATATCTGATGGCTATTGGGAGGCTGAGAGGAGGAGAGGTGAGTGGGGGGCACCTCAAACTCTGACATGTCCCACTTCACTGAGGATGATCGGTTTTACCAAACCCTTGAACTCTGCCTCCAGCTGCAAGATGGGGGCCAGTGGTGCCTAAATGGGATCCCCTGACGAGATGCCTTCCGGGAAAGTCAGGGGTTATTACCTTGGACTTACTAAAAGTTTGGAGAAAAATAGTATTTCTGAGGCATCCAACTTTTAGTTCCTCTTGAAGTTTACTTTTGGCTTAGTTCCAGTCTTCAGAGACCTGTATACATTGTTTTCATTCCTTTCAGAATTACTTTTACTGAATCCCACATGAGTCTTATCTCATTGGCCCACTTCTAAAGTAGTAAGAAAACAAATTCTCAGGTCCCATCCTGCAGTCTGATGGAGTGTTTCCAGGGGTGTTTCCACACAGCTTGAGAAAAGCTGCGTGTCTGCTGACTGAGGCAGCGCCATTGTCCCTTAACAATTTTTGCTGGTTTGGTTGTTAGCAAGAATTGTGCTTCTTCTGAGCAACTGGTGTATTTTTTTTCATCCCTCGACTCTGGAGTTTCTAACTGATCACGTTTTATCTTGGGGTTGACTGCGTGACTTCCAGATTCAAGCGGACAAGCTCTTACTTAGGACATCGTACTTTATGTTCATTTTCTAACTTCTGTCTTTGTTTCCCCTCTTTCCTTAAAATATGCACTTAACCATTTTTATTATGAAACGTTTCAAACACACAGGAACAGCAAGTATAGTATAATGAACTCTCATATATCCATCACCAGGCTTCACCAATTTTCAATTTAGAGTCAATCTTTAATATTTGATTTTACTCTTACTGGGGTTTGGAATCTCTTGTAAGTCCCTCAAATCCTAGGTGGAGAATACATCCTAAATCATCACAGTAAGTCAGTGGTTCTTCTATGGAGGTGATTTTTGCCCCTCCCTCATCTACCCCGCCCCCCTTCGAGAACATTTGGAAATATCTGGGGACATTTTTGATTGTCACGACTGGGTGGAGGTCAGTATCACACCTGGGCTAGTGACATCAACGTATAGAATTGGGGATGAACAGGATGGCACCCAAGGCAGAGTGATCTAGCCCTAACTGCCAGTACTACCGAGGTTGAGAAACTTTACCCTAAATGAAAAGTATTTTTCAAGTTAGAATCTTCCTAGGAAGTTGAGCTTGAGTAAAGCACAAACTGCATTTTCAAGTTGAAGGCTATTCTATTGGTGAGTACCACAGGGTTTGGTGGCTCATGCCAAATTCATGGTCTGTACACTAGAACACCAGTGAGAAACTGGTTCACAGTGGTTGTGTCTGGGGAGTTGGGGAGCTGGGTGCATAGGAATGGAGCAGGATAAAGATTTGCTTTGCTTTTTTTTTTAACTTTACTAGTAGAACTGTAAGCTTTTTTTTTTTTTTAGGTCATGCCACACAGTTTTCAGGATCTCAGTTCCTCAGCAAGGAACTGAACCCAGGCCATGGCAGTAGCCATGTACAGGAGGTGATAACCAAAACCATCCCCAAGAAAAAGAAATGCAAAAAGGCACAGTGGTTGTCTGAGGAGGCCTTACAAACAGCAGAGAAAAGAAGAGAAGTGAAAGGCAAAGGAGAAAAGGAAAGACAGACCCATCTGAATGCAGAGTTCCAGAGAATAGCAAGGAGAGATAAGAAAGACTTCTTAAGTGAACAACGCAAAGAAATGGAGGAAAACAATAGAATGGGAAAGACTAGAGATCTCTTCAAGAAAATTGGAGATATCAAGGGAACACTTCCTGCAAAGATGGGCTCAATAAAGGACAAAACCAGCAAGGACCTAACAGAAGCAGAAGGGATTAAGAAGAGGTGGCAAAAACACACAACTGTACAAAAAAAGCTCTTAATGACCTAATGGTGTGGTCATCCTAGAGTGTGAAGTTGAGGGGGCCTTAGGAAGCGTTACTACAAACAGAGCTAGTGGAGGTGATGGAATTCCAGCTGAGCCATTTCAGATCCTAAAAGATGATGCTGTGCAAGTGCTACACTCAATATGTTAGCAAATTTGGAAAACTCAGCAGTGGCCACAGAACTGGAAAAAGTCAGTTTTCATTCCAGCCATGCCAAAGGAATGCCTTGGCATTCCAAGGCAATGCCAAAGAATGTTCAAACTACCACTCAGTTGCACTCATTTCACATGCTAGCAAGATTATGCTCAAAATCCTTCAAGTTAAAAAATCTATGATTTTTCTAGCAGTCATATATAGATGTGAGAGTTGGACCATAAAGAAGGCTGGATGCTGAAGAATTCATGCTTTTGAACTGTGGTGTTGGAGAAGACTCTTGAGAGTTTCTTGGATTGCAAAGAGATCCAACCAGTCAATCATAAAGGAAATCAATACTGAACATTCATTGGAAAGACTGATGCTGAAACTGAAGCTTCAATACTTTGGCCTCCTGATGTGAAGAGCTGACTCATTTGAAAAGACCCTGATGCTGGGAAAGATTAAGGGCAGGAGGAAAAGGGGACAACAGAGGATGAGATGGTTGGATGGCATCACCGACTCAATGGACATGAGCTTGAGCAAACTCCGGGAGATGGTGAAGGACAGGGAAGCCTGGCATGGTGCAGTCCGTGGGGTCGCAAAGATTCAGACATGACTTAGTGATAAAGAACAACAATACGGCAGTGAAAGCCCTGGGTCCTACCACCTGGCTCCACCAGACCTTTCAAACTCTTTTAAAAATTGAAGTAGAGCTGATTTGCGTTTCAGATATAGGACAAAGTAACTCAGTTATATATACAAGATTCTTTTCCATTATAGGTTATTGGTTTGGTGGTGGTTTAGCTGCTCAGTTGTGTTAGACTCTTCATGACTCCATGGACTGTAGCCCGCCAGGGTCCTCTGTCCATGGGATTTCTCAGGCAAGAATCCTGGAGGGGGTTGACATTTCCTTCTCCAACTATAAGTTATTACAAGATATTGAATATAGTTCCATGTGCTATGCTGTAGATCCTTGTTTGTTTGTTTAATCTCTTTTTTAGCAGTGTGTATCTGTTAATTCCAAACTCCCAATTTATCCCTCCCTTCCGCCTTTCCCCTTTGATGCCTCTAAGTTTGTTCTCTCTAAGGCTTGCTTTTTCCTGTGTGCCTGTTCGTGGTTTTTCTACTTTATACTGAATGTAGTCTTACCTACTTGAAGTAGTTATGTTTGCATAATGTGGACTCCCTGACTGTTTTTAAAGGATCAGAAAACACAAAATTCTTATTTGAAAAAAGAAACTGTTAAAATGGTTGCGTAAGGAGACCGGAAGAAACCTTCTGAAAGGACTTTCCAGAGAACCGTGAGCCTGTCAGACCCTGAGGACGGCTCGGCAGAGGCCTGGGCCATTAAGTGAATCAGAAACATGTGGAAGGGGTGGCCGTCTGGGCCCCGCATGATGGATCAATTGCAGGGGAGTGAAGTTAAACGAGATGGTCCCCATGCCAAGCCTCTGACACTAATGAGCTCTCAACTCAGGGAACAAGTCTCTGGCAGGCAGGGAGGGGTGGGGGTGCCCTGCAGCCTTGCCTGGCAGTGATGTGGGCAGAGAGCAACCTTGAGCCCCGAAGATGAGTCCCCACCACTGCTGGCTCATGGCTACATGCCCCTGGGGAGTCCCCTTCCCTTGCCCAGATCTTTCGGAGGACACACCTGCGATGAGCTGTAAGTGGTGATGGGAGTGAGGTGAGCTCCTTGCTCCTTTCAAAGAGAGCAGCTCTCCAGCAGTTTCAGCGAGCAGCTGTGCTCGGGGGTGGAGGGGATGGAAGGCCCTCCCACCTCTCCATCCTCCTCTTCCTCCAGGCTCCGGCCTTCTCAGTTCCAGCTCCCAAGGCCTGTGTGGGTCCCTCATATTTGGCAAGCTCCTCTCCACCGAGAGGCCTTTGCACATGCCGTTCTTTCTCCCAGACACACTGTTCCTGTCCCCACCCCAGTGAATGTCTACTCATGTTCACCTCCTCCAGGAAGGCCTCCTTGACTCCCCTAGCAGGTCAGATTCCCTTCTTATAGGATGTCTAGTCTCTCTCTCCCAGCACTTGGAGAGATGCTTCTTCAGACTGTGCAATTATGTGGTAGATGTCTGTCTCCTGGCTGGTCTGTAAGCACCGTGGAGGTAGAGTCTGTGTCTGGATCCCAGCTCAGCACCTGGCACATGCTTGAGACTCAAGTACCTGTTCATCAAGTGACCCAGTGAGTAACAGAAATGGCATTGCCCCAGGGGTGTGACCACGAAGAACTTGTCAAGCCACTTCTGGAAGAGCAGGTAAGCTGGGAGGACTGGAAGTGCCTCCCAGTTGTGGGAGAAGGGGCTCGTGTCGTGGAGGCTCCTGTGGCTTCACTAGGGGTGGGGGCCTGGGCGTGGTGAGGTCAGGTCTCAGCCAGAGAGCACACCTGGATTGCTGCCTGACCACAAGTCAATGTCTTCTGTTTCTCTTCTTTCCCACCTGGTGCCGATGGAGTGAGGCAGACAGACCTCGTGATGCTCAAGTGGTGAATTAGTGACCCTCTCAGGTTGGTCCGTAGACAGGGGAACCCAGGGCAGGAAGAGCTAAGAGATTCTTCAGGATGACCTGGGGGAAATGAGAGACCCCCTTTCTAGTGGACCCTTGGAGAGGGGCAAAGCGGTTCTGCCCTTCTTGGCTACAGTGACCCCAGACTATGTTGAAGGCCACTTCTCTGGGTTCCCATGATGCCCTGGGCCTATTCCAGCTGCTTAGCAACGGTGATGGTGACCTTTGTGTCTGGTGCCAAACATGGTTGGAAGCCCTCAAGACTTAGACTGCGGGTTTATTTTTTCTCCTTCCTTTCAGTCCTCCAATCATGCACAATGCCTCAGTGACCCAGGTGCTCGGTGAGTGTCCACAGAATGGGCTTCACACATTGTCACATGTCATCATGCCTAGAGGCCCAACTTTTGATGACTTTTTTGAAAGAAACTTGTCCATCCTGCCACCATTTCTACCGGCAGAAGAAGTGAAGACTGAAAGAAAGGGGGTTTGCTTCAAGCAAGACTATTCTATTCCTTCAGGTGTTCATTAAACACACACACACACACACGCATGCACACACTCTTAGCTACCAAGAATTCTTGTTGAAGCCAGCAGTGGTAGACGTGTAAGAAAATGCTGTAAAGTGAGAAAGATGTATTTGGTGTTGAAAAGTGAATTGATGGGGAGAAGTACCGTGTGGGTTCCCGGGGTAAGATGAGCCGCCCGGCAGACGCAGAGGCCCCCCGACAGGTGTGCAGGCCTCCCTAGGAGACCCCTGCAGAGGTCCTGGAGGACATTCTGCTATCACCCGCTTCCGACAGAGACAGAACCTCCTCTGGGCTGTTTCCCAGAGGAGAAGGGCAGGCGGACAGGAATCGCATCTGGGGGTTGTACCAGACACGGGCTGGGCAGAGGTTAGAGAGACTATCCTCAGAGATTTTGGTCAACCATGCAGATGCTTTTAAATGTGGACTCTAGGCTCCTGTGGCAGTTGTAGGAAGTCACCTGTGCCAGCGAAGACGCAGAAGCCAAGCTTCCCACAGCCTCACTGCACACACAGTCCCTCCCTGCCATGTTTAATTGTTCCCCTGAACATAGATGCCCCCCCACAAAGCCCACATTGCTAATTTTCTCACAACTCCCTCCCTCCAGAACTGTACTATGAGACACTAACCTGCACTGCTCATGGCTCTGTCTCCAGCATCCAGAACATTGCTGGGCAGGTGTGAGCGCATTGTCTATGGAATGGCCAAGAGAATGAATGAAGTTTACCTTAATAACAATGATCCTGTATTCTGATTCACTTAAAAATATTGCCTTCCTTGAAGCCCCCAAAGCACTAGGCGGTCCCAACCTATATTTACATTTTAGCGACTTAAAAGTACTTTTCTTTTGAGAATATATTGAGTGTTTTTACAAGTGATCCCAAGATAGCTGTGGGGGGTGGTGGGGCGGGGCGGCAGGGTGGGGCTTAACCATCGTTATGGCAACAACAGTTTAATACCTGTTACTGAGACCCAAAATGTTGAATAAACTTTTCATTGGTGTAGATCCTCTGTAAACTTCTATTTCTAGCCAGTCTATGTTAAATCACTTCAGGGCGGACTTGTAGCAATTACAAGCTGAGGGAAAAGTGAGTGGTTTGCTGAGAGTCATCCTGTCAAGAGATATCTAAGTGGGTGACCAGGCTTTTTCTCTTGGCTGGGGTTTCTCACATGGTATCTGAGAGTTGGGTTCTTGGCATTTGGGTGCCCATTCCTTGTCCATGTCTACCTTTTACACACAGCTGTCCCCATCTCCCCATCTCGTCTCCACCTAGGGTCCCGGAGCATCAGCCACCACGTCCCTGGTCCTTCCTGACTCCACCCTACTGGCCTTGGTCCTCACCGCTGGCCTTCTCTGGTCCTAGTGACCTGGCTGCTCTCTCTCTGCCTCCTCCTTACCCAAGCAGTGACTCCTGTGCTAGGTGAGATGGGTGTAGCCCCAGCGTCCCTCCCTATGGAGGCCATGGAGGGCTGGGCAGGAACCCCTGTGATGAGAAAACAGCTTCTCTGAGTTGCTCCCTGGACGCGTCACAGCATGCCAGCTCACCCCGAGGCTGCACATGTAGATCAGGACCTGAGGTTAGGAGTCTCACCCCCAGTTCCCGCTCACATTGCTTTTCCCGGGGCACCTTTTAAAATAACCACTTAGGGAAGCTGCTGTATAGAGCACGGAGCTCACCCTGGTGCTCTGTGATGACTTACAGGGGTGGAGTGGGGGACGAGAGGTGGGAGGGAAGCTCAAAAGGGAGAGGATACATGTGTGCTTATAGCTGATTGACTTCATTGTACAGCAGAGACTAACTCAGCATCGTAAAGCAATCACACGTCAATAAAAATGCATGATCAACAAAAATGATCAACATTAAAAAATTAAGATCATGGTATCTGGTCCCATCACTTCATGGGAAATAGAAGGGGGAAAAGTAGAAGCAGTGACAGATTTTCTTTTCTTGGGCTCCAAAATCACTCTTGACAGTGACTGTAGCCATGAAATTGTATGTAAGATGCTTGCTTATTGGAAGGAAAGTTATGACGAACCTAGACGGCATATTAAAAAGCAAAGACATCACTTTGCCAACAAAGGTCCATATAGCCAAAGCTATGGTTTTTCTAGTAGTCACATATGGATGTGAGAGTTGGACCACACAGAAGACTGAGCACCAAAAAATTTATACTTTTTGAACTGTGGTGTTGGAGAAGACTCTCAAGAGTCCCTGGGACAGCAAGGAGATCCAACCAGTCCATCCTAAAGGAAATAAGCCCTGAATATTCATTGGAAAGATTGATGTTGAACCAGAAACTCCAATACTTTGGCCACCTGATGCGAAGAACTGACTCATTGGAAAACACCCTGATGCTGGGAAAGACTGAAGGTGGGAGGAGAAGGGAATGACAGGATGAGATGGTTGGATGGCATCACTGACTCAATGAACATGAGTTTGAGCAAGCTCAGGGAGTCGGTGATAGATGGGGAAGCCTGGCGTGCTATAGTCCATGGGGTCGCAAAGAGTTGGACATGACTTAGCGACTGAACAAAAACAACAAAAAATAGCAAATACAGTAACCGCTCAGGGCTCAGCCTGAGGATACTGGACGACCTCCGCCCCAAGCACCTGAGAGGTCATCGGTGCCTGCTGTCCTGCTGTGCATCCCCCAGCCGCCGTGGGCTGGGAGGGTCGGTGGCCCTTCCTGTGACTCACTGCACGCCTCCTTTCCTGGAATCTGTAAGTGACACATCTTGTAACTTTACTTCCTCTGTGTGAATGCACTGCAACCGCACCTTGAATCTAAATGACCCGGTATCTTCACCTCCCCAGGGCTGGAGCTCAGACGCTGACGGAGTGGCCTTTGGACACTGGGGGGGTGGCTTGTGTGGCCTGGTCAGCAGGCCGTCATCTGCATGTTCTCAGCTTAGTACACCAGCTCCAGCCCCCAGTGTTCATGCCCACCCAGAGCCCCAGAATGTGACCTTCTGTGAAAATTAGTGTGCTTTGCAGATACACTTAGTTAAGATGAGGTAATACTGGATTCGGACGGGCCCCTAATCCCATGGGACTGATGTCCTTAGGAGAGAGCTGTGTAGAGATGCAGGAGACACAGGCACTCGGAGGGGAGAAGGCCACGGGAAGACGGGGGCAGAGATGGGAGCGATGCGTCTACAGGCCGAACCCAAGGGTCACGGCGGCCCCCAGGAGCTCCTGGAGAGGCCGTCACAGCCTCCAGAAGCAACCAACCCTGCCGACACTGTGATCTCAGATCTCCAGCCTCCAGACTCTTCAGACAGTTACTTCGTGTGGTTTAAGCTGCCTAGTCTGTTGTACTTGTTTGCAGTGGCTCCCGGAAACTGACCCAGAGAGCCGATGGCCTGGCCGAACTTCCCGTTGACTTTCCCACCAGGAGGAGCGTGTGGACCTCAGGAGACATCCAGGCAGACACGCTGATTACCCTCAGACAGGCTTTGTCCCCCCAGCCTCATCCTGGTGAGAGCTGACCCCTGAAACTCTGTCCCGGCCCACCTTGGCCCTTAGCGCTCCTTCTAAGGGTCCACTTTTCTCATCTGATTTCTCTCTGTGGCCCACAAGTTGGCTCCGGGCTCCAGGCAAGGTGCCTGGCATGGGGTAGGATATCACAAATAGCCCTTGGGCTATAGCTACGAGTTTCAGGGAGGAGGTGGTCATCGCCGTCAGGAAAGCTCCTCTTCTGATCTGGGTCTGCGACACAACCTAGGTTGCGGGGTGGGGGGTACCCCTGAGCCAACTCTGTCGTAACTGGCTCTCCTGGAGACCTAGGATGTGCCAGGTGGGATCCCTCACGGGACCACATACCGGGGGGACACTCATTCTCATGAAAAGAGCAGACTCCCCCGTGCTGTTGGAGATCGCTGAAACAGAGAGCGGCTCCCATCAACCACCGGGCCTGTGCTGTTGACCTAGATGAGCGTTCAGCCTGACCCCATCAGTCCTGCCTTCCTGGCCACAGACGAGCCGTCCTTCTTGGCTGATACTTTCAGCATTTTTAGAGGACTGTTGGGGGTGGCGGCGTTGGGCGGGGGGGAGAAGGGAAGGAGGTGGCCTCGTGTGAAATTTCTACAGTTTGCTCACAGTGAAAAATGGGAGAAGTGATAAAGTTACCGCACGCATCAGTCATCCACCCCGAAACATTTGCAACTGATTACATTCCTGGGAGTTGGCACTGAGTCATGAGGGATTCTGGGAAGTAGCCTGCTGGCATGAGCCAAAATGCGGGAAAATGAGAAGGTCCCTCTGAAACACACTCAGAAGGAAAATCTTCCCAAGTCATAAAAAAGATTTGGAGACTGGTAGTTGCCTTTCTGAGCACCAAAGCATCCAGTGTTACCTTAATAATAATTGGAATTATTATTCCAATAAAAATTGGAATGACTTTGGCAAGGGTCTCATTTGAAAAGACGCTGATGCTGGGAAAGATTGAGGGCGGGAGGAGAAGAGGACGACAGAGGGTGAGATGGCTGGATGGCATCACTGACTCAATGGGTATGAGTTTGAGTAAACTCCAGGAGCTGGTGATGGACAGGGAGGCCTGGCGTGCTGCAGTCCATGGGGTCACAAAGAGTCAGACACGAATGAACGACTGAACTGAACTGAACTGAACTGGCAAGTGTAAAGATACAGGCTTGCTAGCAGCCTCAGATGGACTTTCTGAGTCCCTGTCATCATTGAGAGAGGTCCCACGGAGAAAAGGGAGCTGACGGTATGTCAATCCGGTCTTGTGGGCACCCGGGGCTCTGGGCCGCATCCATGGCCACACCCAGTTGACCTGCTGCAGAATCCAGCCTCCTGAAAGGATCACAAATGACATCTGCTGGAAACCAATGCCCCAGTGACCCTTGCTCTGGCCTTCTAGAAATGGCCATGATCGAATTGGATGAAGACTCATGCCTGAGCCAAAAAAAATAAACCCTACTTTTGGCTGAACTAGTCTTTATTGACTTAGAGAGTAAATTCGAATCACAGAAGGAGACAGAAACAAAGATCCTTCCCGACCCAGAAAGGCCCCTGGCATCTCCTGAAGTGCCTGTACCGGGGTGTCTGCCATCCTGGGAGCAGCATCCTTAAGCCATGGTCTTCCCCCTAGAAGGCAGTCTTCTTCCTCCCCCTCTCCACTCTGAGCTGGACCGCCTCCCACTGCGGGGGCTTCTGACTGGTTCTGGGACTGATGCTCTTCCCGAGGCATGTCCTTTTTACCTCCTGGGCTTTGGGGGCACAGAGGCCCACCTGTCCTGTCTCAACTCTAAGCAGAATCACTCGGTTGTCTTGCTGCCTCGGGGCCGGCTGACACGAGACACGCCAAGCCTGGGCCAGGGCCCGTGGACCAGCGGATTGCTTCCCGTGTAGCCGGACGGGCACATGCTCTGCTGTGTTGACAGGGAGACGTTGCATCATCTCAAGATCATGTGGCCCTTCCAGCTGACCTGTGGGGACCGGCAGCACCCGCTGTGGTCTCACGCCTTCCTTCCCTGGCCTCCTGCTTTCCTGAAGACGCTCAGGGGTGACAGGAAGCCGAGGGTGAAAATGCCAAGGGGCTGCGTTCCAGCATGACGGGGGCTGGCAGCTCCTGCAAGTCGGGGTCCGCTCCAGTGGGACAGACGCCCCGTGAGTCTGCAGCTTAGCCCCTGCTCCGGGGCGCATGCAGGGGGCATCTTCCAGCGCTTTTCTGCTTGGAAGCATCCCCAGGGCCAACACTGGGGGAACCCCGAGAGCCTAGCCCAGCATCCCAGAGCCTCTTCTCCTTATTCCTGTACCATCTTCCCCAGAATCCTGGTGATGCCTTAGGAGAAGCCAGGCTTGGGGCACCTGTGAGTGATGACACCGCTTCCCTTGTGGTCAGTCAACCTCCCCCTACCATAGGGCAGGGGGACACGCTGGTCTCACTGGACAACCCCTGCAGAAGCTGGCTACAGCCAATAGCACTTGGAGGAATGTATTCTTACCCCTGTCCTGTTAAGGCTATTATGTCTGAAAGCAGCGTGTAAATGTGGCCAGACACACCTTTCCTGCCAAAGCCCTTTTGGCTCCAAACCTGAAACCACCTGTCTCTCCTCCTCCTACCGTAAAGACCAACCTCCCTTCGGCGAAGACTGATTGCTTCCAAGGCAGGCCTGGTCCCTGCCCTCCTCCCACACAGACCCTGCCTCCCGAGGCCAACGTGGGCACGTCGAATGGCAATGCAGGGTTAGAGGTGCCTTGGGCTCCCCGGTGTCTCAGACGGTAGAGACTGCCTGCAGTGCCAAAGAGCTGCGTTTGATCCCTGGGTTGGGAAGATTCCCCTGGAGGAGGGCATGGCAACCCACTCCAGTGTTCTTGCCTGGAGAATCTCATGGACAGAGGAGCCTGGCAGGCTACAGCCCATGGGATCGCAGAGTCGGATCTGACTGAGGGACTAACACTGGGGCAAAGAGGGGTGTGGATAAAGGGCCACCGTAATCACATTAGGAGAAACGGCTGTGTAGAGTAAGTGCTTGGAGTGACCCAGGCCTGCCTGGTTCTGAGTGTTCCACTCACTCACTTCTCACAACATTCACGGGAGAGAGATCTATTCTTACCACAGAGAGGTCAAGAAACTCGCCCAAAGTCACACAGCTGAGACCTGAGGTGAGAACCGGCCTTCCGGGCTTTTACTCACTGAATTCCAGTATTTCCAACAGGACAGGCCGACGATGTCTGGCCGCCTCAACTATCTATTAAGTTCCTTGAGGGCAACGGAGCCATTTTCCCTCACAGGATCTCTTTTCACTGAGGAAGCACTTAATAAATCCTGACTATATTCTGCCCCGGCCTTCACAGGACTGAGGGGCCTGCAGCAGCCTGGGGGGGATCTGCCTCCCCCACTGGTGGTGGTGTTCAGTCGCTCGGTCATGTCTGACTCTTCAGGGCCCCATGGACTGCAGCACTCCAGGCCTCCCTGTCCACCACCATCTCCCGGCCCCCCATAACCTCTTCTGATGGGGAGCCTCCCCCAAGTCACAGACACAAATGCCTTCCTGAGGCCCCTTGATGTGTACAGGATTGTTTCCATGTTTGCTGGGCATCGCAGCTCACTGTGGGGGCTTTGAGAGCAAAGATCAGCCTCTCTTACCTCTCCTGGGGCTCTCCGAGCCAGCCAGGGGCCTGGCAGGCTGTGAACCATCAGCAGACGTTGGTCAGGTGAATGAAGGAACCTCTGCAGCTCTGCCCAACTCTGCAATTCTAACAGGATCGCTTTTCTAGAACACCCACCCCGACTCCACCTAACGGAGAGAAGGCTGCTTTCCTAGTGTTTGGAATATATTAGGAGGGGGTTCAAATAAATTGCCAAGACGCAACAGGCTCAGACCACTGCGGCTTTGCCAAAATTCACTGGAGAATTCAAGTCAGGGGAGGGGGGTGGGGCCGATGACCCTCGAGAACACCGCTCAGAGGATTCTGTCAAGGAGAGAGGGCTCGGGAGAGCCCAGTCCAGGATGGGGGGGGGGGGGGGTTGCACTCTTGGGCTTCCAAACAGAACTTATCAACGATTTAGTCTCATTAAGTTGTAAGAAAACAGGCAACGTGTTCCAAGGTCATAAGTTTTCTCCAGCGTTCAAACGTTTCCAAAGTTTTCTAAAACCAGAGCAGGGCGGGAGCCCGCTGGGGCTGGCTGGGGTGATGGATATATGTGCAGTTTGTGAGGAACTTTTCCAGCTGCCTTCAAAGCCAGCTCATTACTGTTCCACGGGCTCCAGGCGGTTTCTCTTAGTCCCCGAGCGAAGGCTGCTCAGCTGGTGTGTGTGACGATCTCCAAAGACCTCTAGGGCCCTCGTGGCATTTTCAGCTTTAACAGAAGCTTCTGAGGCTGCCAGTTTGGACACACGCAGCTGGGTTTTCCTTGCTTTTCTGCAAGTTGGGGGGTGTGTGTGCACATGTGCATACCCACACACTCACAGGTCACTGCACAACAGAACTGAGGTTGGCGGCTCTACCCTAGGATAAGGAATTCAAAGAAATTTCTCTTTGATCAGGTCCTATCCCTCATCTCTAGATTCATCCCCCAGAGAAGTTATTCCACAAACGTCAGCCTCACGTCGCCGTGTTCCTCCGGGGGCACGTTGCAGGGCTCTGAGCTGCCCGATCAATGGAGAGTAATTTCATCACTTCACTTCCTGATGCTGCGCAGTCGCCTGGTTTATCAACTGGCGGGTGCGGGCTGCTTACCTCGGGGAACACTCTCATCCTCTACTTTGCAGCTCTGAGAGCAAAGGGGCTCAGTGATTGCTTCTCTGGAGCCCTCAATTGGCAAGGTGTGTTCTCCAGGATATTCTAATTAAAACAGCCTACATTCCAAGTAGGAAAATCTTCCCTTTGAATCAGACTCACCTCCTAGGTCATCAGAGGCGAGGTCTACACAGCCACAGAGGAGCAGCGAGGGTGCTTCCTGGGCAAACCAAGCAAGTTCTGGGCAAACCGTGGGGCCTGCAATCTGCTCCATCCAATCCCTATGCTTGAGGTCTCATGGTCATCAGATGACGGGGCGATCAGCTTTTGAGTCCAGCTGTCCGGGTTGGAAGTCTAGCACTGTCCTTTCTGGGTGTGAGATGTTTGGTAAGTTCCAACTCAAGTCTCTGTGGGCTATTCCTTCTGTGTGGAAAGATGTTGGCCTTAGAAGGTGGCTGTCTGCCTGAAACCAAATGACCGATCCTCAGGTGGAATTAGTGGTAAAGAACCTGCCTGCCAATGCAGGAGATATAAGAGACACAGGTTCGGTCCCTGGGTTGGGAAGATCCCCTGGAGGAGGGCATGGCAGCCCACTACAGTGTTCTTGCCTGGAGAATCCCATGGATGGAGGAGCCTGGTGGGCTACAGTCCATGGGATCGCAAAGAGTCGGGCATGACTGAAGCAACTTAGCATGTAAATAACCAAAGAAAAGCACTTAGAACAGCATCATGTGATGAGAGGTACCAGTTACTAAGAATCCTCTTTATCCAGCATCCTCCTGAAAAAAAAAGGCTCAGTAAATGATATTGCACTCTCATTGGCTTACACAGATTTTCACCAAACATCTTCTTTGTTTCCAGTTGATTTTTAGTTGAAGAGGCTCTTCCTCTGTGTGTATGTGCAGTCTTTCCCTCACCTCTGGGAGAATTAAGTTAATTATCCCTCACATACTACTTGTATGGGCCTCCCTGGTGGTTTAGCGGTAAAGAATCCACCTCCCAATGCAGGAGACACAGGTTTGATCTCTGGGTCGGGAAGAATCCCCTGGAGAAGGAAATGGCAACCCACTCCGGTCTTCTTCCCTGGGAAACCCCACAGACAGAGGAACCTGGTGGGCTACAGTTCGTGGGGTCACAAAGAGTCAAACACAACTTAGTGACTAAACCACAACAACAGCACCACTTGTGGGTGTTAGGGGAAGTCACACTTTAAGGGAATTTTAAAGTGGGTAGATCTATCTGAAAGTAGAGCATTCTTGAAGTTCAAGAACGTTGCTCTGGAGCAGACAGCTCTGGTAAAACGTGGGGTTCTCGTAAGGGCCCTACCTTCAGACATTTGTCTTTAAGGTGATCGCACTGATAAGGCCAGGACCGCAATCAAGGCATCCTGGGATGTAAGCTTCCTGAACCCAGAACTGGGTTTGATCTGTAAAGCTGTACTTTGCTGGGACACCAGATTGTACTCGGACGCTCTCCTCCAACTGGGCTGGCTCTCACATCTTCAAAGCAAAACTTGGCAGCCTGCCTGTCTCAGAGTCCCACACTCGTTACCTTTTAGGATGCACCCCTTGGGGCGTTCACAAACCCTGGGGGTAAGGGAGTGCTCTCCAGGTGGACAAAGACGCCAGGACCTTCCCCTGAGGCACTCTGCAGCTGTGTTCTGTGTCAGAGCCACGTGTCCTGGGGCCAAAAGGAAGCCCCGAGAGATGCAGTGGGGGTTAAAATGGGAATGTATTCATTCTCATTACAATTCAAACGCGCAGGAAACTTCACCGAGGCGCTTCTTTATTTTTTTTTCGGAAATTAATCTGGTCTTCCTCTACGCGTCTCTATTCACTGGATTAAAGGGAAAAAATACTGTTCATCTGATTTCGAACCTAGTGCCATCCATCATTCACTGCTTCTCTAACTATGTGTGGTAAGGGGACCCTTTAATGGGTTGTTTTTAACTTCCAACAAGTTGCAGATCCTTTCATAACATCTAATAGAAACGGATGACTGGAAAATAAGATTTAAGAAGACACATAAAGTACAAGCCAAATTTTTTGTGTGTGTGATTGACTTCTGTAAACATGAAATTATCCTCTCAAGTGGCTACCAGAAACTTCTGAACGTCTACCCTTCATTTCAACGCTTTTATCATCCTATGCTGGCAGTCAACAACTTTGCGAATCCACTCCAGTCCGAGGGCCCACTCTGAGTGGCACTAATTTAAACAATGTCCAAAGATGTAATTTGATTTGGTTGATTTCAGCCTCGCCTGCTACCTCCTCCCAGGTGGCTCAGTGGTAAAGAATGCTCCTGCAATGCAGAAGACACAGTTCGATCCCTAGATCGAGAAGATCCCCTGGAGAAGGAAATGGCAACCCACTCCAGTATTCTTGCTTTCATGAGAATCTCATGGACAGAGGAGCCTGGCGGGCTACAGTCCATAGGGTCCAAAGAATCGGACATGACTGAAGCAATGTGACATGCACACACACGTCCTTCAGCTAAACTCTAAATTTATTCCCACTCTCTGGTCTAAACACATAACAAAACTTCTTCTGGGAGCATTCCTATGGAAAACGACCCATTTTTCCTCTCTATCATAAACCTCACCAGTTCTCCATAGTGGATAGCTTCCAACCCACGTGTCACCTTGTGTTTTAAATTTATTCATCAGCTTTGCTTAAAAAAAAATAATTTTCAGTAACCTCTAAAGAAATGCTTTCTCTCTTATCTCCAAATATTCAAATGACGGACTGCCCATTCTTCTCGCATGAACAAATTACACCTGGCTCCTTTCCACCTGGTAAGTAAACAGGACTCGTGTAGAATGAAGGGTTGGCTTGTCCTCCCTCCGGTGTCTATCTGTCAAGCAGTGTAGTTTTGTGGTGAGCCCACTGGCCTGGGAATGCTAATAACCCTGGCTTCACGGGTAATTTGGGGTGAGGTATTCATTCTGTTCTTCATTTAGCTCCTCTGCAAAATGGGACAAATAATAACACTGCGTGATCTGGAAGCCATAACAAGATGATGGGAATCAAAGTGGTCACCTCCATCTAGCCATGAACTAGAGGGCTGCTCAAATGCGGAATGAAATGTTATCATTCTTCAGGGGAGCTGGATTTCATGAAGAGTTCTGTGTTTTACTCACTTTTTTTTTTTTTTAATAAGAGAAGTAAAGGAAAAAAAAAATGATTGCAGCCTGGGATACGTGGGTTACATTCTCTGTTGCTTGTTAGAGCCAGTAAAAGGCCACACTGATTTGAAAAGTTAATTGCAGGGCATGTTTGAAGGGTTTTATCATGTCCAGTTGCACAGACAATAGGAAAAATATTGTGTATCTTCAGGCATTATTTGCATTTTAATTTTTTGTATTTATTTTTAATTTATTTTTAAATTGAAGTATAGCTGATTTATAATGCTACGGGTGTACAGCAAAGTGATTCAGTTATATTTGTTCATGTTCTTTTCCATTGTAGGTTATTACAACATATTTAATATGGAATATAGTTCCCTCTGCTACACAGTAGGACCTTGTTATTTATCTACTTATATATAGTAATGTGTATCTGTTAATCCCAAATTCCTAATTTTTTTTCCCTGCCCCTTTGGTAACCATAAGTTTATTTTCTATGTCTATGTGGATTTTAAATTCTAAATCACTGCATGAAATATATGGTCTGGTTTAGACTACCCAACCAGACATCTTGGCCTGGTTTCCTTGCTCTAGAGCCCTCTCCTAATAACCAAACAGGAAAAAAAAAGTAGGGCTTTTTTTCAGAGTTGCTAGTCAATGTGCTGTAAACATGGGTCTGAGGTTAGAATATTGAATTCCATGAATATCAACAATCTGTCTTACCCCATTAATCAGAGGTTTACAATCTCTGCAGGCTCAGGAGCCATGGGGCCGTCACTGATAATTCTCTGTCAAAGAGAAATGGAATCATCTAGACGTGTGCTTGAAGAGGAATTTTTCCCCTTGTTGATTTTATGTAGGAAATGATTATTTAAAAAAATGTTGGCTCACAGGGTGTCTTGGGGGCTTGGAGAGGAGGCCTCATGCTGGGGAGGGAGGAGACCTGGGCGACACACGCCCTGTTGGCGGGGCTCTGTGGACCCAAAGAGGGTCAGCAGTTTGTTGGGCTGAGTCTCCTTGGGGACCTCTTTCAGAGCAGTGATACTGTGTGCGTGCATGTTAAGTGACTTCAGTCGTGTCTGACTCTTTGCGACCCCGTGAACTATAGCCTGCCAGGCTCCTCTGTCCATGGGATTCTCCAGGCAAGAACACTGGAGTGGAGTGCCATGCCCTCCTCCGACCTTCCTGAGGATCTTCCCGACCCCAGGATCGAACCTGTATCTCTTGGTCTCTTTACCTCTAGTACCACTTGGGAAGCCCAGCAGTGACACTAATCACCCTCAAATCCACCCCCCCTCCCCTGCGCTAATATACTACACTTGAGTTGTTTTATCCAGAGGCAGACATTGGCTCGGTTCAGATTCCCTAAACTCCAAAGACATGTTCCTCTTCCCAGTGGGAAAGCATGCCTGATGAACTGAAAGCTGTGTTTCTTAAGTCTGGTCTCCCTCCTCCCCAGCTAGCTCCACCCTGTTCTTTGGGATCCTTGGAAATGCTGAAGACTATGCAGGCTGGACTCTGCCTCTGTGAGAGTCCAGGTCCATGTTCAAGTCTCCTGAGGTCAACACAGTTAATTCCTGCATTCATATATGAATCGTCCATGATGCAGTTCATGCTATATGTCAAGAAGTATGCTTGATTCTCCAGGTTAGCGGTACTTGATCTGCGTGGGACTTTAACACATGAGCAAGGGCGGAGGAGTCAGAGAACTTCAGGTGTACCCATGCCAAGCACAAGAAACTAGAGACATGGTTTAAAGGAGTTTGGATAGAGTAATTATTTGGGGAAAGAGAATGCCAGCACCTCTGATTTTTGTCCCTAAGACTACAGGACTTCCAGAAAAATCCATCCCCAGTCTCTAGGACTGATGTAGTTTCACCCTGAATTTCCTTGGCCATCACTGAGGAGGCAGGCTGGGGTGGAGTGACTTTGGTTTAGGTCCTTTCCCCCAAAGATATAATCATAAGTCACTTCCAGTCACTGTTTCACTGAAGACTTGAGTGGCCTGTGTTGCTATGACAGGCAAAATTATTTCCCACCAAACATGTCCTTATCCTAGTTTCCAGGATCTGTGAATATGTTATGTCACATGGCAAGGGGCAGTTAAGGCTGCTAACAAGCTGAACTTATAACAAGATTAGTGTGGATTATCTGGGTGGACACAATGTAATCACAAGAGTCCTTAAATGTAGAAGACAGAGGCAGAGGGTCAGTGTCAGAAGGATGTGATGTGTCAGAGACTCTACTGGCCGTTGCCCGCTTTGATGATGAAAGAAGAGACCATGAGCTAAGAACGGAGGCAGAAAGAAAGCCAGAGGCTGGAAAAGGCGAGGAAACGGATTCTCCCTTAGAGCCTTCGCAAGGGAGAACAGGCTTGCTGATACCTGGATTTTAGCCCAACCAGACTCATCTCTGACTTCCAGAACCATAATAAGTTGGGTCTCATTTTAAGCCACTTTCTGGTAATTTGCTACAGTAGCAATAGCAAATGGACACAGTTGCCTCGGTGTTTTCCTCTAGTTGACAAAAATTGCAAAAGAACTAATTTTGTTGTTCTCGGAACTGTGGCAAGTCAAGTGGGATCAGAGGTTTAGAGCAGCAGCTGGTGCATAAAAGCAGGTAAGGATGGACTTGAGAGACCAGGCGGGCGGCGTTTGGTCTCTCTGCCCACCTCTTGTGAAGACATGCACGAGGTTGCCAGACTCTCCCTGATTCTTTTGGAAAGTGGTCGTCCGGAATACCAGGGGTATCCGTTCTTCAGAAGCCACCCTGCCATCTCCTTAGAGTATCATGGTTTCCATTTTTCCCAATGCCTCCTCCCCTAAAAAAAAAATTATTCTTTTCGTAGGTAACCCTGCTTTGTCGGAAAGATGTAAGTTTCAGACTTCCTTCCCTGGTGGTGTGCTTGCTGGTCAGCTGGTTCTAGGGGCAGCCAGCAGGTCTGCTTTGCCAATTTCTATGGTGTAAATGTTTCCATTTACACCATTTACATTCAGTCAGGGTTGACGTCAAGCTGCCAACTTAAAATGCAGAGGTGGGAAGAGACATTTCCAGTCTGGTTTGGGCAGGCTCCAGCGTACCCCAAGGAGTGTCTGAAGCGCGCCCAGAGGGCTGCTGACATGCAGGGGCTCTGGGTTTCCAGAAAGCACAGCACACTTTAACAGCAGTTTGACTCTTCCTATAAACAGCAGTGTGGAACCTTTCAAAGAAGTTGTGCCTCATTTTACAGCTGATTCTGGAACTAAAGGCCCTCACCCCCAGGCTGCAGCTACTCGGGACCGAAGAGAATTCTAGAGACCCAAAGAGCTGAGTCATAAGCTGACAAGAGTTGATTAAAAACCCCAGTCACCGTGGGCAAGGCCAGTTTGAACTCTGGAGTATGCTTTCTAGAATTCTTCTTTCCTTTTTAGTTTTTCTTCAGTATAGTGTGACTTTACAAGTTTACTTGAAAACCACTGAAAGCTGAAACCATAGGTCTCAGGGAAATTATTAGGAGAGCTTTCATCAAATTAGTATGTCTCATTTTATAGCCATCATGCCTGAACGAACCAGTCAGTCTCATTTCTATCGCTGACCAGACCAGGTGTACTAGTTAGTAATTTGGTATGAGACACTTAAACCAGTTTGTTGAAGGAAGTTTAATGCACACAGAGGAGATATCACATGTGCTTCATGATATGACCGTTGACTTTCAGGCAGGAATACGAGAAAGGGAATAATGATACCAACTGCAGATTGTTAGAAAGGGGATGTGAGTTAATATTTGTCAAGCACTTAGACTCATCCTAGGTGCTTTAGAAGTGTTTGCCCCATAGAGAAAGGACTTGTGAACATAGGTGGAGTGAAGGAGAGGGTGGGACAAATTGAGAGAGTAGCATGTGTGGGTGCTCCGTCACTTCATTCGTGTCAGACTCTTTGTGACCCGTGGGCTGTAGCCCGCCAGGTTCTTCCTGTCCATGGGATTCTTCAGGCAAGAATACCAGAGTGGGTTGCCGTGCCCTCCTCCAGGGAATCTTCCCGACCCAGGGATCAAACCTGTGTCTCCTGCATTACAGGCGCATTTTTTACCACTGAACCACCAGGGAAGCCCAAGAGAATAACATTGATTTGTGTATATATATATATGCTATCCTCTGTAAAATAGCAAGCAGGAAGCTGCTGCATAGTACAATGAGCTCAGCTGGGTGCTCTGGGATGACCTAGAGGGATGGGAAGGGAGTGGAGTGGGAGGGAGGCTCAGAAGGAAGGGGTTACATGTGTACATACAGCTAATTCACTTCCTGGTACAGCAGAAATGAACACAACATTGTAAAGCTATTATACTCCAATTTAAAAAAATTGAAAAAATAATGTGCTTGCTCTTTGTCAAGGAAATCAATATGACTTTAAAGAGTTGAGAACTTAAGAAGTCTTTGACTTGGGACTTATCACTCAATGCTATAAACACAAATCACAGCATAACCAAACTGTTTCTCCCTTGCAGTCTTTACAGAAGTTTTATTCCCCCCTCCCCCTATTTCATTGAAATTGGACACTCGCAGTGACTCTACCTTCCCAGTTGAGCTCCTGGGACTGCACAGTCTCAGCAGCCCGTCAGAATAAGCTCTGACGATTACAGTGGGTGAGAGCTCCATGCAGCCGCTCTCCACATCATTTAGATGGCCTTGGTGACTTCCCTTCCAAATGTGCGTCCCAGCAGCCTGCCACGTACAAGAGCACTTTCTCATTCACCCAACCACACAGCCCCAGCTTGAATGAGGTACCCCTTCCCTACAGGCTCTGTGTTCCCCCTCCTGATTCCTTCCAAAGGCCAGGTGATGGTCTGGCCTCTGCGGGCCCTGTTTGCTGAGGGTTCAGGGCTATAAATCAGGGTACTCCGGCTGATGGGCATGGAGGCCGGAAGACATCTGTCTGCCAGCAGGGAGAAGGAGGTGGTTGCAGCCACTGGGCTGACTACAAACTCTTAGGCTCCCGGGAGTGGGAAGGCTGGGATGAAAGGAAAGGCAGACATTAAGGATGCTGGACCTACATTTTCCAGAGCACATCTTCATCCCATTGTGAATTGATCTGCAGCCCTGGATTTCATCAACGGCATAAAACCTCAAAGTCAGCCCGGAGGGACAGCCTGCCATTTTGTACTCACTGACAACTAGGAGGCCGGTCCGAGAGGCCTGCCCTGCCTTAAGTTGGGACTGTGGAGGGTGTGTGCGTCATACGGACGCACGCAGAAAAAGTCTTTGCCTAGAAATTGAATCCAGTTCCTTTTTCCTGTGTTTGTTTTGCAATCCACCCTTGGAAGGGAAAGTTGCGTAGGAAGGCAATAATTCTCCAAGGCACACCACTTCAATTAAGAGATAGGGAAGCCCAGAGGAGCCCAGGGGTTTCAGGAGGAGCCAACCGCAGATTAATGGATGTCGAAGAATGCTGCATTTGCAGCTGATTTATGCCTATTCGTGTATTCCAAAGTATTTAACTCATGGGCATTCCTTAATCATAGCACGATCCCGCGACCACTTTCATTTGGGGGGATGGGGATGACAGGGTCTTGTTTATTTGGCTGAGCTTTAATAACTTAGCTCTTTCTTACAATGCTCTTGCAGAAAGCATTTTTGTAAACTGAGAACAGTGTCCATCCAGTCCCCTCTGTGTCTCCCTTCCCACATGCTCCTTGACTTTTTCTTTTTTCCTTGGCCATGCCATGAGGCATGATCTTAGCTTCCTGACCAGGGATTGAACCAGCAACCCCTCCCTGGAAGCCTGGACTCTTAACTACTAGACTGTCAGGGAAGTCACTCCTTGGCTATTCTTAATACAGTAATTATTTTCTTCTCCTGAACCAGAAATTGTCCAGACTCCATTCACCCCAATCCCAGGTGTCTCATATTTAGGGTGGTTTGTGGAAGAGGGATGGAGGGAAATCCATGTGCTTCCTAGGATAAACCTAAGTCATTTCCTTTTTTTTTTTTTTTTTTTTTAATTAATTTTGTTTTACTTGGAGGACATTCACTTAGTATCTACTACGTGGGGGTTCCATGCCAGGCAGGAAAGATTTGGAAAGAAAAAAGACTTCACACTTCACACTTTCCACTGTGAGTCTAGTAGGGGAGGCAGAGGAGAAAACCTGTAATTACAGTAAAGTGAGACACTTTGGGGGAAGGCTTCTAGGACTAGAGGACCATGAAACTGAGTACTGAGGGGCAAGTGGGAGTTGGCTGGGTCTAGAGATGAGCCCACTTGGACCCGAGAGGGAGTTTGTCCTCTTCAAGGAAGTGCAGGCAGCCTGCGCTGAATGGACCATGGGGTGGTGGGGGCAAGGCTGTGAGGTAATGAAGTGTCTTCCATGGAACAGGGCTGTGAGGTAATGAAGAGTCTTCCATGGAACAGAGCTGTGAGGTAGAGGAAGGGCCTTCCATGGAACAGAGCTGTGAGGTAGATGAAGGGTCTTCCATGGAACAGAGCTGTGAGGTAGAGGAAGGGCCTTCCATGGAACAGGGCAGTGAGGTAGATGAAGGGTCTTCCATGGAACAGAGCTGTGAGGTGGATGAAGGGTCTTCCATGGAACAGAGCTGTGAGGTGGATGAAGGGTCTTCCATGGAACAGGGCAGTGAGGTAGATGAAGGGTCTTCCATGGAACAGAGCTGTGAGGTAGATGAAGGGTCTTCCATGGAACAGAGCTGTGAGGTAGATGAAGGGTCTTCCATGGAACAGGGCTGTGAGGTAATGAAGAGTCTTCCATGGAACAGAACTGTGAGGTAGAGGAAGGGCCTTCCATGGAACAGAGCTGTGAGGTAGATGAAGGGTCTTCCATGGAACAGAGCTGTGAGGTAGAGGAAGGGCCTTCCATGGAACAGAGCAGTGAGGTAGATGAAGGGTCTTCCATGGAACAGAGCTGTGAGGTAGATGAAGGGTCTTCCATGGAACAGAGCTGTGAGGTGGATGAAGGGTCTTCCAGGGAACAGAGCTGTGAGATAATGAAGGGTCTTCCATGGAACAGGGCTGTGAGGTAATGAAGGGTCTTCCTTGGAACAGGGCTGTGAGGTAATGAAGGGTCTTCCTTGGAACAGGGCTGTGAGGTAATGAAGGGTCTTCCATGGAACAGGGTTGTGAGGTAGATGAAGGGTCTTCCTTGGAACAGGGCTGTGAGGTAATGAAGGGTCTTCCATGGAACAGAGAAGTGAGGTAGATGAAGGGTCTTCCATGGAACAGAGCTGTGAGGTGGATGAAGGGTCTTCCATGGAACAGAGCTGTGAGATAATGAAGGGTCTTCCATGGAACAGGGCTGTGAGGTAATGAAGGGTCTTCCTTGGAACAGGGCTGTGAGGTAATGAAAGGTCTTCCATGGAACAGGGCTGTGAGGTGGATGAAGGGTCTTCCATGGAACAGAGCTGTGAGGTGGATGAAGGGTCTTCCATGGAACAGGGCAGTGAGGTAGATGAAGGGTCTTCCATGGAACAGAGCTGTGAGGTAGATGAAGGGTCTTCCATGGAACAGAGCTGTGAGGTAGATGAAGGGTCTTCCATGGAACAGGGCTGTGAGGTAATGAAGAGTCTTCCATGGAACAGAGCTGTGAGGTAGAGGAAGGGCCTTCCATGGAACAGAGCTGTGAGGTAGATGAAGGGTCTTCCATGGAACAGAGCTGTGAGGTAGAGGAAGGGCCTTCCATGGAACAGGGCAGTGAGGTAGATGAAGGGTCTTCCATGGAACAGAGCTGTGAGGTAGATGAAGGGTCTTCCATGGAACAGAGCTGTGAGGTGGATGAAGGGTCTTCCATGGAACAGAGCTGTGAGATAATGAAGGGTCTTCCATGGAACAGGGCTGTGAGGTAATGAAGGGTCTTCCTTGGAACAGGGCTGTGAGGTAATGAAGGGTCTTCCTTGGAACAGGGCTGTGAGGTAATGAAGGGTCTTCCATGGAACAGGGTTGTGAGGTAGATGAAGGGTCTTCCATGGAACAGAGCTGTGAGGTAGATGAAGGGTCTTCCATGGAACAGAGAAGTGAGGTAGATGAAGGGTCTTCCATGGAACAGAGCTGTGAGGTGGATGAAGGGTCTTCCATGGAACAGAGCTGTGAGATAATGAAGGGTCTTCCATGGAACAGGGCTGTGAGGTAATGAAGGGTCTTCCTTGGAACAGGGCTGTGAGGTAATGAAAGGTCTTCCATGGAACAGGGCTGTGAGGTGGATGAAGGGTCTTCCATGGAACAGAGCTGTGAGGTGGATGAAGGGTCTTCCATGGAACAGGGCAGTGAGGTAGATGAAGGGTCTTCCATGGAACAGAGCTGTGAGGTAGATGAAGGGTCTTCCATGGAACAGAGCTGTGAGGTAGATGAAGGGTCTTCCATGGACCAGGGCTGTGAGGTAATGAAGAGTCTTCCATGGAACAGAGCTGTGAGGTAGAGGAAGGGCCTTCCATGGAACAGAGCTGTGAGGTAGATGAAGGGTCTTCCATGGAACAGACCTGTGAGGTAGAGGAAGGGCCTTCCATGGAACAGGGCAGTGAGGTAGATGAAGGGTCTTCCATGGAACAGAGCTGTGAGGTAGATGAAGGGTCTTCCATGGAACAGAGCTGTGAGGTGGATGAAGGGTCTTCCAGGGAACAGAGCTGTGAGATAATGAAGGGTCTTCCATGGAACAGGGCTGTGAGGTAATGAAGGGTCTTCCTTGGAACAGGGCTGTGAGGTAATGAAGGGTCTTCCTTGGAACAGGGCTGTGAGGTAATGAAGGGTCTTCCATGGAACAGAGAAGTGAGGTAGATGAAGGGTCTTCCATGGAACAGAGCTGTGAGGTGGATGAAGGGTCTTCCATGGAACAGAGCTGTGAGATAATGAAGGGTCTTCCATGGAACAGGGCTGTGAGGTAATGAAGGGTCTTCCTTGGAACAGGGCTGTGAGGTAATGAAAGGTCTTCCATGGAACAGGGCTGTGAGGTGGATGAAGGGTCTTCCATGGAACAGAGCTGTGAGGTAGGTGGAGGGTCTTCCAGGGAACAGAGCTGTGAGGTAATGAAGGGTCTTCCATGGAACAGAGCTGTGAGGTAATGAAGGGTCTTCCTTGGAACAGGGCTGTGAGGTAATGAAGGGTGTTCCATGGAACAGAGCTGTGAGGTGGATGAAGGGTCTTACATGGAACAGAGCTGTGAGGTAGGTGGAGGGTCTTCCATGGAACAGGGTTGTGAGATAATGAAGGGTCTTCCATGGAACAGAGCTGTGAGATAATGAAGGGTCTTCCATGCATGTATGTGATTTGGGATGAGCTACTCTGAGCCCCTTTAAGAAAGACCTCACTGCCAGACCTTTCAAGACAAGAGGGGTTCCCCCAGCCAATGGCTGAGCAAGACAATCCCTGTGACTCCTCCAGTGGGCAGTCTTGCTCCGGACTCCCCTAGGGTCCCTGGCATGGGTGGGGGAGTTTGAACACATTGGCCACCCTAGATGCTTTTGACTGATAACGCAGAACTTCAAAATCCCAATACATGAGACAATGGGGGATGAATCCATCTCTCTACATCTCCTTTCTTCCTCTCACAAACACACCCTCCCTATTATTCCTTTATGGACACTAGGACTGTGACACTATGATGCTACTAGACAAACCATGTGATGGAACTGTGCCATTTGTATCTAAGAAAGTGATTAACTTAATCAGGTAATCAGTTTGACACTTTTTTATTGCTGAATTGAGTGGTTTTGAATTTACCAGTGATTTTCTATCTGATATCAATAAGACTGAAATTATATCAATCTTCTAAAGCCACTTTTATCAGTAATCTACAAATAGCACGGTATTTACAATATAAGGCCAGTGACTTATTTTAAGTGTGTACTCAGTTGCTCAGTCGTGTCTGACACCTTGTGATCCCATGGATTGTAGCCCCCCAGGCTCCTTTGTCCATGGAATTCTCCAGGCAAGGATACTGGAGTGGATTGCCATTTCCTTCTCCAGGGGATCTTCCTGACCCAGGGATCAAACCCACATCTCTTGCATCTCCTACACTGGCAGGCAGATTCTTTACCTTTGCATCACCTGGGAGGTACCAGATATTAAGCTGACTTACTCTAAAAATTGGTAACAAAAGGCAAAGTACATCAGGGTTATAAGCTAGACTTGATTTTGAGGAAAACTCTTCATTATGAAAGGATGCTAGCTAATAAATACCAAATAAATGATCAAGTTAGAAAATCACCATTTTGTAACCTTGAATGAAATAATTGTTCAGTCAAGGATCCTTGATGGATGTTAGAAGGATTCAGGGAAGAGTGGTTGAGAAATCCTGATAATCCGAGATGACTTACTTGTCTTAAGAGTGAACAGATAATTTTATAGTGGAGAAAGAGATTTATAGGCACCCTCTTAACCCAAACATGATCTTCTCGTCCCTAAGAGTGGGGTGACCTGGCATTGACATGACACAGTAGGAGGTACACAGCTCCAACAGAGAAGGTGTCTTGGCAAAAAAGTGTTTAACATGAAATTAACCAATTCTTAAGATCTAATTACCAGTGTACCAGGAAATAACAGGGGCTAATGGACACCCAGGGAAGACAGCAAACACAATACAGGCTATGCAGGAATATATTCTTATTCTTTAGATGCTTACTAACTTACATGGTAATGTAGTGTAATTACTATGCTCTCCTAGTAGTGTCTGCCATTTATTTTGAGTTGCAGCAAAAACACAACAAATTGCCATATATATGGCACAATATTAACAACTGTTAAATCTGGATGGTGAGTATATGGTAATTCATCATCCTACATGCTCTTCTTTTTCTCTATGTTTGAAATATTTAACAATATAAAGTAGAAAAGGGAGATGCTGGAAGACAAAACATTTTAAGATGAAAGCTTCTAGAGAATGTACCTAGTTTTCACCATGTATTTTAATGGCTCTGTGCAGAAAGTGGCATATCCTCAGGGGTTTTGTGAAAGGGATGCTAGTTCAGAAACAATTCAAGTTAGAAAAACAAGCCATCCAGAAACAGAAATGCATAGTATACCCCCTGTAACACCTTACTGCAGGATAGTAAAGAAAGTAATTATGTCCTGTGGTTAATACTATGCAAAGTAGTGTAATTAAAGTGCTTTTAAAACCTCTTCCTGTACTTATCATGGAGGGCTTATTCAATGTTGTTGTTCAGTCACTTAGCTGTGTCCGACTCTGCGATCCCATGGACTGCAGCTCACCAGGCTCCTCTGTCCCTCACTATCTCCCGTGGTTTGTTCAGATTCATGTCCATTGAGTCGGTGGTGCTATCTAACCATCTCATCCCCTTCTCCTTTGCCTTCAATCTTTCCCAGCCTCAACAACATCAGTTTCTCTGTTCTGTCCTTTGCCCACGATATAGTCAGTGATGTTCAGAGTGGCATAAAACATCCCAAGAGCCTGTGTCCTTCAAAGTCAAAGACAAGCTGTATCATTCTCACTCCACCTTGAAGACTATGGACCCCAGGATTCAGAGCAGGCAAGGTTGGCAGGATTCCAGTGGGGAAGGAGTGAACTTCAAACCCAACCGCAGACTGAAAACATGGAGATTCTTAGACTGGAATGCCTTTGGAGCTGAAGGGCGTACCATTACGTCTAGGTGCCCTGAATTGATGTGGAAAGACCCTGCCAAATTCCCTTCTCCAGACTGGAAATTCCAGGATAGTGCTGGTACCCATGAATGACATTTTCTTGGACTGTCCCCAAGAGTCATAAACTACTCTGCCCACCTCTACATGCCTGAGGTATGAAGGGTGAAGATCATCATATAGACATTTAAATTATCTTAAACTTCACATTGAATTGACCTGGGAAGAATGTACAGAGGGTGGATGGAGTCTGACTGAATCATCTCAAGCCCGTTTCTCAAGGGCTCCCTCCTTCCTCAGTGAAATCAGATACAGCAGGGGGATTGCCAAGTTGAGACTGTGCTGAAACACAACAGGCTTTGTTTTACAAGCGTCTCTTTATGATTCTGTAATCGGCCGAGTCCAGGGGAGCCCTGTGCAGTCAGGAGACGATGCGCTCTGGGATTGTTATCCCAGGCTTTTACTGCCCGTGGTTGGGCTTGTTTTGTTTTGTTTGGGGCTCACTATGTAATTCCAGCCCTGGCGTCATCTGCATCTGTGCAGGGGGCTCGTGTGGGTTGTGTCCTTGTGAACTGTATGTGCTCCCCAAAGGGCAGGGAGCACCCCAGGGGTGCACCACGCAGCCTTCTAACTCGGGTTGATGTGGCCCATGTATATGGCACCGCGGGCGACCTGTCTTCTGCAGAGGCTGGGCTTCTGCTTCCTGGGTATTAAAAACAATATTTTTGGCCAAGCCACAGGGCATGTGGAATCTTATAACCCTGACCAGGGATCGAACCTGCAACCCCCATGGTGGAAGCTCAGAGTCCTAACCATTGGATAGCCAGAGAAGGCCCTGGGTTTGTGCTTTCTCTCCAGCAATAGCTCCCCATGGTGACCAGGGATGGGAGAGGGGATATTGTGACAAAGAATATATATCTATATAATTGAATCCCTTTGCTGTACAGCAAAAATTAACACTACATTGTTAATCAACTATATCTCAATAAAATATTTTGAAAATGAAAAAAGTTTAAAAATTAAAAATAAAAAGAGGAGATTCTCGGTCTTCCTAGCACCTCACTTAGCTGACACAGGAGATTTATTACCACCCCTCAGCCCTTACATGGCAATAAGTGAGAATTGGTATCATTTCATAGATCAGCCTAAGAATTTCAAAGCCTAGCTAAATTCCTTTTTCTATCCCCAGTGAGTATAGGAATTAGGGCTGCTTTTAAACAGATGTTTGGGAAGAAATTGATCAAAACTCTGGGCTCTGAAGTCAAGAACTTTAATTCAGCCTTGATTCTGCTACTTTTCACTGTGTAACCTAGCAAACAACTGAATATAAGCCTCGGTTACCTCATCTGTAAAATAGGTCTAAGGGTGATTCAGATTTCACAAGGCCTTTGAGAGGAAAGAAGGAAGTGATGTATGCATACCGCATAGCTCAGCTCCTGACGAACAGACAACATTCCCTAAAGGACAACAATTTTCATTTCCAATCTTGCTCCTTCCTGCCCCATGCCAAAACTAAGGATGTGTCTTACCAAACGACAATGGAGGGCATTTAAAAACAGTGACCCCTAGGTAATACAGTGACCCCTATAGGTAATACACTGTGAAAATTGGAGAAATGGATGACAGCACTAGGTATTAACGCTGCAGTCACTGCAATTCGAGAGATGTGAATGATAGTTACAGTTACACCCATCTACATCTGGGTGTTATTTAGAAGCTTGACCACATGGTTTTGAAATTCTGCACCTGATATGAAAGCTTTGTTTTATGAACTTTTCCTCTGTACACACAATCCTCAGCAAAACCACCAGAGCAAATACAACCTTTAGAAGAAAAGACTTATTAATAGAGGGTCAAAATAATAACACCTAAATTTCTTAATTTATTTACTCTCCAGTAAATTTTAAATTATTTATTTTATATTGAGAACACCCCAAGGATCTAAAATAATTGCTAGAATTACATGAACTGAGCAAAGTCATGATATAAAAATTCAATACAAGAAAAATCAGTTATATTTCTATATGCCTACACTTGAAAATAAGATCCAAAAAAAAATCACTTCCATTTATAATGGCATTCCAAACTTCAACTACCTAGAAATGAATCTACTGAAAGATGTTTAAGACCTATATGTAAAAACTGTAAAACATTCCTAAGAAAAATGAAAGAGACCCAAATAAATGGAATATATTCATGTTCATTGACTGGGAGACTCAATACTATTAAGATGTCTGTTTTCCCTAAAATTATATATTTGTACAACACAATCACTACAACAAATTCTAGAAAGCTTTTTTTTTTTAAAGAAATAAATGAGCTGTTTCCAAAAGAATCTAGAATACCCAAAATGACCTTGAAAAAGAAATACAAACTTGCAGGACTTATACTATGTGATTTCAAGATGCATAATACAGCTACAGTAGTCAAGGCAGTAAGTAGGGTATTGGCATAAAGATATACACACAAATCAGTTGAATGAAACTGGGAGTCAGTCAGTGGACTGACACATAGACAGTCAGTTGTCCACAAAGATGCCAAAGTAATTCTATGAAGAAAACAAGTCCTTTAGTAAATAGTGCTACAATTGAATGTGCCATAATTATACCATGAAATACTACTGGGCAATAAAAAAGAATGAACTATTGATATACCCAACAACATGGATGATTCTCAAATACAGTATTTTGAGCAAAAGAAGTCAAACCCAAAAGAGTACATACACATTGATTCCATTCATAGAAAATCTAAATAAAGACAAAATTAATCTCTTTATATAATCTATTAAAAAGTCAGAAAGTGAGAAGGAGAGGAGATCATCGGAGAAAGCTGGAGGGAAATTGTGGGTATGATTTTTTTTAAAAAGTTCTACATTTTGTTTTGAGTGGTGATTACTAAAGTCTACTCATTCTCAAAGCTTGTTGAACCAAATACCTAGTATCTGTACATTTAATTTACATGAATTATACCTAAATAAAAAGTTTTAAAACAAGAATGAAAAATTTTTAGGGCAGAAATTATTTAAGTAGTGAATTGATCTCATATTATATCTGTTCTACATTTCTCTATTTGTTATTACAAAGATCACTCATATTATGATGGTATGGATCATGTGGTATGATTTCTTAAATTATAGCCCTATTTGAACTTTTAGAATTCTTATCATATGAAGTTGTTTCAAGTAATGAAAGCACATTAGAATAGTTTATACTGTTTGTGGTGCAACCATTTCTAACACAAAGACATTCATTTTTCCACTTAACTTAGATGACAAGGATTTGATTCAATTTTTTACATTCCTGTTAAATTTCCCAAAGACACAGGAGATGAAAGTCTTTAAAGTCAGTTCCCAGTGCTTTCTTCCTTCCCCTCTATCCTTCTCCCCCATGCCCTCATCTTTATTTACTGGTGATGACAGTTTTAAGAAATAAAGTCATATTTAGCAAAAAAAAAAAAAAAAAAAGAAAAAGAAAAGAAAAGAAAGAAAGGAAGAAAAAAAACCAAACTGAAAAATAGACATCCTTGTCTCTCCATAAGAATAAAAATGGGTAGAGCATGTCATCATATTATCTTCTTACAGAATTCTCTATACCAAATTCTCTGACTATGGAATTGAAGTTTCTACTTTTGCAAAGGAATCAAGATTACTAATGCTGGTTATGCTGCTTGGCTGTTGTCTCTCTTGCCATCAAGCAATGTGCAGGGGCCCCCTTGGGTCGACCCCTGACTCCTCTCTTGGGGTGATAAGCTTTCACTGACCCTGATGCTTAGCGACATCAAACTGTGATCAAAAGTCAGGCAAATGGGGCTTCCCAGGTGACTGAGTGGTAACGAATCTGCCTGCCAGTGCAGCAGATGCAGGATACACAAGTTTGGTTCCTGGGTGGGGAAGATCCCCTGGAGGAGGAAATGGCAACCCACTCCAGTATTCTTGCTTGGAGAATCCCATGGACAGAGGAGCCTGGCAGGCTCTAGTCCGTGGGGTCACAGAGGGTTAGACAGGATTGAGCATGCACACATGCTACTTACGACATATATGCCAGGCGTGACTTATATTAATAATCTCCACATACTGCCCTGAGGTAGGACTGTTAGGAATCCTATCCCATGAAGCACAGAAATGTTACATAACTTACATCTAATAAGTAACCGAGCTGGAGTCTGACTCCAGGTGATCTGTCCCCAGAGTCCATGTTCTTAGCCAGCATCTCACCCAACCTAACGCTTTAGCAAAAGGGAACAAATGAAGCAGAAGCATGTGATGCCGCTGTGCGTGGTGTTTGATGATGGACACAGTCTCGGGAGCGGGTACGTTGTTCACAGGAAGCACAAACAAGATTTATTGGCATAGACGGACATTCCTAAACACGACTCTCGTGATTCCATAGATGTTAATGGTCTTGAGTTGTATAACCTTGCAGCTGTTGATGAAGTGCCTCTGGATTTATACCTGGTTTCACTTACTCCCTAGAAGGACCCATCTTGCTTTCAGAACATAAAAAGCGTCACCACCTTTCTGGTGAAATGAGCTCGTCGACCCTGAGAACAATTCTCTCTGGGATTCTGTAATGGAGATGCAATGACGCTTCTGCAGTTGCCCTCCTGGAGACGCCTGTGGAGTCCAGAAATGTGCTGGAGTTTCTTTCCTTTGGAAACTGATCTTGCTATTAATCAACATGAACACTAAGTCTGTGTATCCCCAGATTCCTATCCCATGTGCTCAGTGATTAAAAGGCAGACAAACCATCCCTTCTCACCAGAGGAAGGTAAAAACAAGGATATGTTTTGCTGACATCCTTAGAGTCCATGCTAAGTTGCTTCTGTCATGTCTAACTCTTTGTGACCCTGTGGACTGTAGTCCGCTAGGTTCCTCTGTCCATGGGGATTCTCCAGGCAAGAATACTGGAATGGGTTGCCATTTCATCCTGCGGGTGATCTTCCCGACCCTGGGACCGAACCCAGGTCTCTTATGTCTCCTGCATTGGCAGGTGGGTTCTTTACCACTAGCACCAGAACCACTTAATAAAACAAGTTGATGAATAACTCAACAATCATCTAATCTACTCATACAGAATTTTCTCTCCTTGTCTTCCTTCCATCTTTCCTTTTTTCCCCCATACACAGGGGACTTTCATTTATTCATTCATTTGATAAATATATACAAATTGCCCATGTATGGGGCACTGTTCTAGGTGCTGCCTATACAGTAGCAAATGACCCAAATGACACAAAATCCTGGCAGCCATGATGCTTACAGTCTCTGGGAATCAGATAACAAACAAGATAAAAAAAAAAAAAAAGACTGTCAAATATGGTAGGCGGAGTAATGCCCCTCCAAAGAGGCCCGAATCCTAATTCCAGGGAGCTGTGAATGCGTTGCCTTACACAGCAAGAGATTTGACAAGTGTGATTAAGTTACCATCTTTCCTTTTTAAACCTCCTTGCCCATCCTGGTCCCAGCTCACCTGCCTACTCTGATTATTTTCACCTTTCATGGCAGGGACTCCAACCTCAAGATAAAACTAGGCAGAGATGTAATTGACAAGCTAGAGTGCAACTCACC
This sequence comes from Muntiacus reevesi, assembly GCF_963930625.1. NCBI lineage: Eukaryota > Metazoa > Chordata > Mammalia > Artiodactyla > Cervidae > Muntiacus > Muntiacus reevesi. The sequence goes on from NC_089256.1 coordinate 28,243,845, forward strand.
GCATTGGCGTGTCCCCAGCCTGGGCAAAGTCTACATCTGAAGGCTCCTCCAGGCGCCTCTTGAGCATGTTATCTGGCCTCTTTCCCAGGCGTCCCAGCTCCGCACTTTCACTTGGCTAGATCCCCAGGCATCCCCTCGGTGGCTTCCCCCAGCTTGACCCCTCCACCAACCAGAGCCTCCTGGCCTCGGGTCAGACTGCACTTTGCTCGTCCTTCCTGGAGATGCTGACCTCTCAGCGGGTGTCGGCTCGCTCCTGGAAGGACGTCTCTCCAAACTCCCAGGCACCCAGGGCTGTGGCACGCACAGTTTCAGCTCTCAAAACTGCCCTTTGGGTACTTGCCATTCCAACTCTGTCCACTCTGAAAAGGGGCCAGTGTCTCTCCTGCTCAGCTTAAATTTAGAGTCACTCTTCTCTCAACAAAAGGCCAATCAAGTGCTAAGACGGTTTCACTGACGTCTCTCCCAGCTCAGATGACCTGTTTTCTTAGGCTTCATTGTTACCAGTCATGGCTGGTGCCTCTTGTTGCTTAAATTCAGAAGAAAGCCCAGGCTAAGAGTGGTGTTAGGAAACAGGAAGAGATCTTAAGGAAAAGCGAGCAGGTGAGGGGGGCCATGAAAGAAAAATACTGCAGAAAGGCAGAACTGAGTCCCAGAGAGGAGGGAGGAGGTTGCCCGTGGGTGAAGTCCACCCAGAAGGGGAGGAAAAATACACATGGGAAATGATTTCTTAAGGAAAAGTGAGGCCAAGAAAGGACAAGAAAACCATTAAGAAAGAAAGAAAGGAATGGAGGGAGAGAGAAAGAAAGAAACTTCATGATCAGGATTAAAGCTGTTATGTTGTCTGCGAAAGATAAAGGGGAAGGAACTTCTTCCTTCTGTGTGTGGAGATCCAACCAGCCCATCCTAAAGGAAATCAACCCTGAATACTTACTCATTGGAAGGACTGATGCTGAAGTTGAAGCTTCAATACTTTGGCCACCTAATGTGAACAGCCGACTCATTGGAAAAGACTCTGATGTGGGGAAAGATTAAAGGCAAAAGGAGAAGGGGGGAGGAGAGAATGAGATGGTTGGATGGCATCACCGACTCAAAAGACATGAGTTTGAGTGAACTCCAGGAGATGGTGAAGGACAGGGAAGCCTGGGGAGCTGAAGTCCATAGGGTCGCAAAGAGCTGGACACAACTTCAAGGCTGAACAACAACCACCAACCTTTCAAAGCAGGTTCACTTCCATTTTTCCATAAGGACTTCATCCCAATGACCAAAGTCAGGCAGAGAGCCCAGCTTCCCAGAGGTTGCGGGTAGAAAGTTTCAACCCTTTGAGTGAATGAAGTCGCTCAGTCGTGTCTGACTCTATGTGACCCCATGGACTGTAGCATATCAGGCTCCTCTGTCCATGGGATTTTCCAGGCAAGGGTACTGGAGTGGGTTGCCATTTCCTTCTCCAGAGGATCTTCCCAACCCAGGGATCAAACCCGGGTCTCCCACATTGCAGGCAGATGCGTTATTGTCTGAGCTACCAGGGAAGCCTTCACTAGGTCTTTCTGGTCACCAGCCCATCCTGGGGTCCCACCCTAAGTCATCACTAGCACAAGCTCAACAGGGATTTCTTAGGAATGACAAAGCAGACTTCCATGCCTCAGGAGTTCCCAGGGTATGAGGAACTCTGTGCCAGGTCTGGGACAAAGACGAAATATATTCCTTATAATTACAGTGTCTGTGCTCTGTGACATAGCAGATCTTCCCATCCAAATTCAGAGTTGATTCCTTCGTCCTTGGATCTTGTTTTACCAGGTGCCTTGCTTTGACCAATGTGATGGGAGAAAAATCTCCAACAGAGGTCTGAAGGGTGGGTGTGCTGGGGTTTGCTGCTGCTGGTGGGAATCCACTAGCCACCATGTAACAGGGGCAGGCCAGCTTCCTGGGGAATGAGAGATCATGTGGAGAGAGACCCCAGCCTCCCCTGCCTTCCACCAGCCACAGAAGAAAGTCCTTCCCAGACCTTCAGCCCCAACTGGGTGACTCAGAGCAGGGGAAGTGTTCTCTTCAACCCACAGAATCATGAGATGTAGCAAGTGTTTGCTATTTTAAGCCACTACATTTGGGAGTGGTTTGTTACCCAGCAAAATCTAACTGGTATAGCAACATGTACCTGGCAATGAAAGTGAAAGTGAAAGTCGCTCAGTCATATTGGGCTCTTTGCGACCCCATGGACTATAGAGTCCATGGAGTTCTCCCGGCCAGAATACTGGAGTGGGTAGCCTTTCCCTTCTCCAGGGGATCTTCCCAACCCAGGGATTGAACCTAAGGCTTCCACATTGCAGGCAGATCCTTTACCAGCTGAACCACCAGGGAAGACCAAGAATACTGGAGTGGGTAGCCCATCCCTTCTCCAGCAGATCTTCCTGACCCAGGAATTGAACCGGGGTCTCCTGCATTGCAGGGGGATTCTTTACCAACTGAGCTATCAGGGAATCCCATACCTGGTAATAATAGCCAGTATTTATTAAGATCTTATTAACAACACACACACTGCTGGGTGCATTCTGATCTGCTATGGGATCTCCCTGGTACCGTGGACAGAATCTTAAACACTGCAGATGGCCAGTAGATATCATTTTAATAATTTAAAAAATGTATTTCTATTGTACCTGAGTCCAGAAAGATTAAATGAATACTAAAACACAATCAAGCAGCATAAGTTAAAATGAGGTAAAAGAAGAAAATGCAAGTGTCATAAATACAAGGAGTCATAAAATGAAACTAAGCATAAAGCCAAAAAGAAAAAGAAACAAATATAAATAAAATCTAAATGATGGTTTGGAGTAGGGATACTAGTTTGCAAGGGTTGTCATAACAAAGTGCAGTGACTGGGTGGTTTAACAACAGAAATTTATTTTCTGACAGTCCTAGTTGTCCAAGATCAACGTTCTGGCAGGGTTGGTTCCATCCGAAGCCTCTTTCCTTAGCTTCTTGATGGTCATCTTCTCCTTATATCTTTAGTTTGTATATGTCTGGATCCATATTTCCTCTTATCCAAATTTTCTCTTCTTATAAGGACTCTGGTCATATTGGATTAGGGCTCAACCTAGTGACCTCATGCGTGCATGCTAAGTCACTTCAGTCATGTCCAATTCTTTGTTACCCTATGAACTCTGTAGCCTACTGAGCTCCTCTGTCCATGGGATTCACCAGGCAAAAATACTGGCGTGAGTTGCCATGCCTTACTCCAGGGATCTTCCTGACGCAGAGATCAAACCCGCATCTCCTGTGGCTCTTTACCACTGAGCCACCAGGGAAGCCCCTAGTGACCTCATTTTAGCCCAAAAGCTCTGTTCCCCAAAACAGTCATATTCTGAGGTCCTGCAAGTTGGGGATTCAACACATGAATCTGACAAGACAATGGGGGAAGGAGGGACACCACAATTCAGTGCATAGTGGTTGAAAACTATTTTGTTTTAAGCTTCCCAACACTTAAAGGGGATGGCAGAGGATGACATGGTTGGATGGCATCACCAACTCAATGGATGTAAGTTTGAGCAAGCTCCAGGAGTTGGTGATGGATAGGGAAGCCTGGCGTGCTGCAGTTCATGGGATCGCAAAGAGTCGGACATGACTGAACAACTGAACTGAACTGAACTGAACACTTAACGGAAAGCCTAACAATTACACAAGTTCATGTACATAAACTCAGGAAAAACAGGACTACCCCGTGGCTAGCTCTCGTCACAGACAGGGTTTCCATAATCCTTCTCGTAAAATGCAAAAAAAGAAAAAAAACATAGCAGCTTACAACTAAAACAACAAGTTACAAATCCATCTTCAGCACTGGCCCGTGGTCCAAGACTGGAGAGAATGCTTATTTGAATACACTGTCTTCTCAGCCTCATTACATGAAGGAGTAGCCACTAAATAGGATGGCTGTCAACTTCTGGATCAGTCTTTCCACTAGAATGGTTCTATTTCTTCAGAAGTTAAAGGGATTTTTATTCTCAAGAATTTTCCATTAAAATCCAGCACCATGGTCGAGAAGCAGTGAAGGTGAGAATGACCTGGGTGTGTTTATTAAAGACCCCAGAGTGTAAAGGGAGAGAGAAGTTTCTAGACCAGAGATAATGTATGTCAAGGAACAGTTTTCTCCATTTTATGTCTTAGGTGATATATACCAGATGGGCATTTCTCAACATCTCAGTAAAATTTGATGGCTCAGATGGTAAAGAATCTGCCTGCAATGCAGGAGACCCAGGTTCGATCACTGGGTTGGGAAGATCCCTGGAGAAGAAAATGGCAACCCACTCCAGTATTCCTGCCTGGAGAATCCCCTGGACAGAGGACTTGGAACAGAGCCCTTGGTGGGCTACAGTCCATGGGGTCCCTAGGAGTTGGACACGACGGAGCAACCAAACACTTTCAGCATCTACCTTAACTCCCAGCATCTTTCTCCTTGTAGACTGGACATGCCGATTGTGACTTGCCCCCTCCTAAGGGAAGATAAACTGGCGAGGTCCTCCATAGACAGCCATGCACACGGCAACAATGACCCTCCTCTTCCTGGTCTTAGCTGATGGTCCACTGACCCAGGGACTGGCAACCTATTTATTGGCCAGCAACCTATGACATATGACTTGGCATTATAAAATATGTTCAGCCAATCAGGTTCTCTCTCTCTTACAAGAAATGGGCCAGATGGGAGTGTGAATTACATTGTAAAATTTGGACCAGAGTCCTTAAGGGTTCAAACACAGACTAAAATTATGGAGAAGCAAAAATGGAAAGGAAGTAGAAGCCATAAAGCATTAACAATAACAGAACATGCTTCTCATCCATTAGAAACAGAAAATATTATCCAGAGAACAGAAAAGAAGTGTAGGTGAGGATGTGGAAAAATTAGAATGCTTGTGCATTACAGGAGGAAATGTAAAATGGTATGGCCACTGTGGAAAATAGTATGGTAATTTCTAACAAAAATCAAACAGAGATATCACATGCTCCTGCAATTCCACTTCTAAGTATATACTATCCTGAAGAGTTGAAAGCAGGGACTCAAATGGATACTTGAATGCTGGTGTCCAGAGCATCCTTTACAATAGGCAAGAGATGAGAGCGACCCAATGTCCACTGATAGTGTTTTGAATGTGTTAGTCGCTCAGTTGTGTCCAACTCTTTGCAACACCATGGACTGTAGCTTCTGTCCATGGACTTCTCCAGGCCAGAATACTGGAGTGGGTTGCCATTCCTTTCTCTAGGGGATCTTCTGGACCCAGGGCTCTAACCTGGGTCTCCATAAAGAATCTGCTTGCAATGCAGGAGACCTGCCTACTGTGAGGAGACAACAAAAGTCCTAGATACTTAGATAACATGGAAGGAGACCACAGAGGTCATGGGAGCTTTGGTAACAAATCACTCTGGTCTCTGCCTGCAAAAGTATCAAGATGGACCCTCTGCTCATCCCTGTCATTTGGTTTGGGCTGCAGGTTCTGACGGAGCTTCGGTGGGTACCAGGCACATTTCTGGGCCCCAGGGATACAGCAGGGAACCAAGCAGAAAAGGAATCCCTGCTCTAGTGGGGGAGACAGACAATTACAAGATGAACCCTCAAACTACAGTGTCACTTTACCGTGATAAGTACCGAGGAGAAAAATAACACAGGGAACAGAACAGAAAATCTGATATGGTTACCCACTTAGAATGGCAAGAGATGGAAGGACTCACAGAGAAGGTGGTGTTTGGATAATGACCTAAACCGGGTTGGGAGAGGGGGTGGATATTGGGGGAGGAGCTGTTCAGCCCTAGGGGACAGCACGTGCAAAGGCCCTGAGGTGAGTAGATTTGGTGCAGCTGAGTGTCAGCAAGGAACCAGATTGCCAGGTAAAACACAGGACACTCAGTTAAACTTGAATTACAGATAAAGAATGAGTCATTTTTTACTATGCATGCATGCTAAGTCACTTCAGTCGTGTCCTACTGTTTGTGACCCTACTGGCTTAGCTTGCCAGGCTCCTCTTTTTGTGGAATTCTCCAGGCAAGAATAGTGGAGTGGGTTGCCATACCTTCCTCCAAGGGATATTCCCAACCCAGGGATCGAACCCAGGTCTCTTATGTCTCCTGCATTAGAAGGTGAGCTCTTTACCACTAGTGCCCCCTCGGAAACCCTTTTTAATATGTGTGTGTGTGTGCACACATGCATGTGTGTGTATGTGCACCCACATCTGTGTGTGTGTGTGTGTGTTAGTTGCTTAGTCATGTTTGACTTTTTGCAATCCCCATGGACTGTAGCCCACCAGACCCCTCTGTCCATGGGATTCTCCAGGCAAGAAAACTGGAGTGGGTAGCCATCTCCTTCTCCAAGGGGTCTTCCTGACTCAGGGATCGAACCCAGGTCTCCTGCATTGCACGCAGATTCTTTACCATCTGAGTCACAAGGAGTCTCAAATAGTATATATTGCAGTCTTCCCTGCTCCCCCTCTGAGAGACCATAGGGAAAGACGCAGCTTCTTGGATACGACCCAAGTTGTGATGACCCAGCCGTCAGGAGTGCTGAGGTCCATTCCTTCCGGGTGCATATGCTAGCCTAGCATGAGGAAGTGCATTCCAACGAGGAACACTGCTGGGGCAGCAGCGTGAGGAAGCCCGCCTGCCCTTTCTCACCCAGTCTGCCTGACGTTCTCACCTGGTTTCCTGAGAGCCTTAGGCCTACATTTTTCAGAGTGTGCTCTGAGGAACACCTGTACCAAGGAAAGTTCTGTTAAAAAAAAAAAGTTTCCAGGAGCAGAGTTTGTGCAACACTGCCTATTTTATCTTGTCTGTGATAGATTGCAAGAAATCTTTCCATAAAATAAACCTGGTATCATTTAGCTTAACCCAGCCTTTCTAAACTCATTTGACTGCAGAACCCTTTTACTGGCTGGTGCAGCATATTTGCAAGCATTCCTGCTACAGTGGTTTGTCTTTTTTAGAGTATTATCTTTTTTTCCTTTTATTTATCCACTTTTGGCCATGCAGGGTCTTCACTGATTTTTGTGGGCTTTCTCTTGGTGGCGAGCAGGAGGCTACTCTTTGTGGAGGGGCATGGGCTTCTCATCACAGTGACTTCTCCTGTGGAGTGCAGGCTCAAGGCATGCGGCTTCAGTAGTTGCAGCACATGTCCTGGGTAGGAGCAGTGTTGGGACTCAATAGTTGTGGCACGTGAGATTTAGTTGCTCCCGAGGCAAGTGGGATCTTCCTGGACCAGGGATTGAACCTGTGGCTCCTGCACTGGCAGGCGGATTCTTATCCACTGCGCCACCAGGGAAATCCACCTACGATGGTTGATTTTTATGTGTCAACTTAGCGGGATTACGGGGCTCAAATATTTCACCAAACATTATTCTGGATGTTTCTTGAGGGTGGGATTGGATGAGATTTACATCTAAATTGATAGACTTTGAGAGAAAGGCCAACGACCCTCCATAATTGGCCTTGTCCAATCTGTTGAAGGTTTGGTATACATAAAAGGCTGACGTCAGGACTTCCCTGGGGGTCCAGTGGCTAAGGCTCCAGGCTCTCAATGCAGGATTTCTTGTCCCTGGTCTGGGAACTAGATCTCACATGCCGTGACTAAGATCTGGCACAGTCAAATAAATGAATTTTCAAAAAAAATACAAAAAGGCTGACCTCCCTCAAACAAGAAGGCATTCTGCCAGCAGGTGACTCACAGACTTCAGATGTAACACGTGTACTTCCTGAGTCTCCAGCCCGCCAGCTCACCCTGCAGACTTTTGACCTTGCCAGCCTCCCGTGGCTCGGTTGGTAAGGAACCCACCTGCAATGTGGGAGACCTGGGTTCGATCCCTGGGTTGGGAAGATCCCCTGGAGGAGGACGTGCTAACCCACTCTAGTATTCTTGCCTGGAGAACCCCAAGGACAGAGGAACCTGGCGGGCTACAGTCCACAGGGTCACAAAGAGTCGGACATGACCAAGCAACTAATCACATAAGCATGTGACCCAATTCCTCAAAATATCTGTCTGTCTATCTATCTCTTCGTTTCTCCAGAGAAACAGAACCAATGAGACACACAGGCAGGCTCTTTTATTGTGCTTTGCTTTGTTGCCCATCAAAGATATTGTGTGTGCTGGGGAGGGAGAGTTGTTTGTTTCTTTTTACAAACTGAAGGTTTGTGGCAGTCTTATGCAGAAAGCAATTCTCTTGGTGCCATTTTTCCAGCAGCACTGGCTTACTTCCTGTCTCTGGGTCACATTTGGGAGCTTCTCACAATATCTCAAACTTGTTCATTGTTATTATATGTGTTATAGTGATCAGCGATCTCCGATGTTGCTATTGTCATTGTTCGGGGGCACCACAAACCGTGCACCTATAAGGTAAAACACTTAATTGATAAGGGTGTGTGTGTGTGTGTGTGTGTGTGTGTGTGTGTGTGTTCTGAATGCTCCACCAGTTGGCTTTTCCCCATCTCTCTCTCTCCCCTCAGGTCTCCCTAGTCCCGGAGACAAAACAATATTGAAATTAGGCTAATGAATAACCCTACAATGGCCTTTAAAGTGTTCAAGAGAAAGGAAGAGTCACATGCCTCTTATTTTAAATAAAAACTTAGAGATGAGTAAGCTCAGTCAGGAAGATGTGTCAAAAGGTGACATGAGCCAAAAGTTAGACCTCTTGCACCCATTAGTCAAGTTGTAACGGCAAAGAAAAAGGTCTTGAAGGAAATTGAAAGCGTTGTTCCAGTGAACACACAAATAATAAGAAAGTACCTCAGCCTTATTGTTGATCCAGAGAGAGTTTTAGTGGTCTGGATAGAAGGTCAAACCAGCCATAGCATTGTGCGCACACTCAATCGCTCCATCACGCCTGACTCTTTGCAAGCCCATGGACTGTAGCCCACCAGGCTCCTCTGTCCAGGGGATTCTCCAGGCAAGAATTCTGGAGTGGGTTGCCATGCCCTTCCTTCTCCAGGGGATCTTCCTTAGCCAGTGATCGAACCCTCGTCTCTTGCATCTCCTGCACTGGCAGGCGGATTCTTTACCACTGAGCCACCTGGGGAGCCCCCTACCACAGCAATCAGTTCAGTTCAGTTCAGTTCAGTCACTCAGTTGTGTCTGACTCTGCGATCCCAAGGACTGCAGCACGCCAGGCTTCCCTGTCCATCACCAACTCCCAGAGTTTACTCAAACTCATTGCTTTAAGCCAAAGCCTCATCCAGAGCAAGACCCTAACTCTCTCCAGTTCTGTGAGGGCTGAGAGAGGTGAAGAAGCTCAAGAAGGAAAGTGTGAAACCAGAAGAGGTTGGCTCATGAAATCGGAGGAAAGAAACTGTTTTTCCATAACTTAAAAGTACAAGGTGAAGCAGCAAATGCTGATGTATTTAGCAACTGCAGCCAATTATCTTAGAAAGATCTAGCTAAGATCATTAATAAAGGTGGCTACACTAAGCAAGAGGTTTTCAATGTAGATGAAAGAACCTCATATTGGAAGGAGATGCCACCTAGGGCTTCCATAGCTAGAGAGAAGGCAATGCCTGGCTTCAAAGCTTCAAAGAACAGCCTAACCCTCTTGTTGGGAGCTGATACAGCTAGTAGCTTTAAGTTGAAGCCAATACTTATTTACCATTCCAAAAATCCTAAGGTCCTGAAGAATTATGCTCAATCTACTCTGCCCAGGCTCTCTAAATGGACCAACAAAGTCTGGATGACAGCACGTCTATTTACAACAATGGCTTGCTAAATGCCTTAAGCCCACTGCTGAGACCTACTGCTCAGGAAAAAATATTGTTGCTCTTTGGCAATGCACCTGGTCTCCCAGGAGCTCTGATGGAGACGTACAATGAGGTTAATGTTGTTTTCCTGCCTGCTAACGCAGCAACACAGAATCCATTCTGCAGCCCATGGATCAAGGAGCCATTTTGACTTTCAAGTCTTATTATTCAAGAAGCACACTTTGTAAGGTGACAACTGCCATAGATAAGTGATTCCTCAGATGGATCTGGGCCAAGCAAATGGAAACCTCTGGAAGGGAGTCACCAATCTAGGTGCCATTAAGAACATTTGCGATTCATGGGAAGAGGTCAAAACATCAACATTGACAGGAGCATGGAAGAAGTGATTCCAGCCCTCGGGGGTGACTTTGAGGGGATTAAGACGTCAGCTAAGAAAGTGACTGCAGGTGCGGTGGAAATAACAAGAGAACTAGAATTAGAAACGGAGGCCAGGGCAGGGGGAGGAGGTGAGGAAGGAAAGGTCGAGACAAGTGGAGACAGTAGCATGGACGCATATAGACTACCGTATGTAAAATAGATAGTCAATGAGAATTTGCTGCATGACTCAGGGAACTCACGCTGGGGCTCTATAATAAGCTAGGAGGGTGGGAAAGGGAGGGAGGTTCAAGAGGGAGGGATCCGTGTACACCTATGACTAATTCATGTTGATGTATGGCAGAAATCAAACCAATATTGTAAAGCAGTTATCCTTCAATTAAAAATAAATTCAAAAAAAGAAATGGAGTCTAAAGATGTGCATTGCTGTAGTCTGATAATGAAACTTTAACAAATGAAGAGTTACTTCTTATGGATGAACAAAAAAGTAGTTTACTGAGATGGAATCTGCTCCTGATGAAGATGCTGTGATGATTGTTAAAAGGACAGCAAATAACTTAGAATATTACATGAACTTAGTTGATAAAGAAGCGTCAGGGTTTGAGAGGATTGATTCCAGTTTTGAAAGAAGTTCTACTGTTTATAAAATGCTATCAAGCAGCTTGACTTGCTTCAGAGAAAGCGTTCTTAAAAGGAAGAGTCAATTAATGCAGCAGACTTCATTGTTGTCTTATTTTAAGAAAATGCCACACCTGCCCCAACCTTCAGCAACCACCACCATGATCAGTCAGCAGCTATTAACATCCAGGTAAGGCCTTCCATCAGCAAAAGTATTATGATTTGCTGAAGACTCAGATGATAGCTAGTGATTTGGGTTTTTTTTTTTTTAAGCCATAAAGTATTTTTCAATTAGATATGTACCTTGTTTTTTGACATAATGCTATTGCACACTTAATAGATTACAGTATAGTGTAAACATATCTTTTCTATACACTGGGAAAACAAACAATTCATGTGACGCTTTATTGCAATATTTGCTTTATTTCATTGGCCTGGAACCAAACATGCTCTATGTCCAATATATTCCTGTATATACACATATAGAAGATTTATTAGAGGAATTTGCTCATGAGATTATGAAGGCTAAGTCAAGTCCCATGACCTGCCATCTGCAGACTAGAGGCCCAGAAAAGCCAGGGGTGTAATTCCAGTCCAAAAAGCCTGAGAATCAGGAGTGCTGACGTGGAAGACCAGGAGAGCAAATGTGCCCTTCTTCTGCCTTTTTGTTCTGTTTGGACCCTCAGTGGATCAGGTAAGGCCCGCCTGCTCTGGTAAAGGCAATCAGCTTTACTTGGTCTATCAAAACTGCCAACCTCTTTCAGAAACCCCTTCACAGACACACCCAGAAAAATGTCTCACCAGGTCTTCTGGGCATCCATTAGTCCAGTCAAGGTGACACATACAATTAACCATCGCGATGTATGAATACACATCCTACTGGTTCTGGTTCTCTGGAAAGCCCTGACTGATACATTCTGGACCAGCCTCCATAGAACAGCTGGGGAGCGTCAGTGCAAAGTCTGAGGAAGGATCCCATCACTGAGGCAGTGGGAATCTCCAAGAGCCCCTCCAGGCAGGCTTTCGAAGGCCAGAGAGGCACACAGATCAAGTCAAGAGGCTTCAAACACGCAGTTCATTAAATCAACCCAGAACATACAGCAAGAAGCAAGGGGAGAGGTCTGGGGATGGTTGACTCCCTCTGGGTCAGGTGCTGGTGGGGTGGGAGGACCACACCTCTGAATACTGGGCCACACGGTGTTCACTCGACTCCTCCATCTGCCACGCCAGCCCACCTCCTGATGGTGTGGTCGAACCAGGAGGCTGAGCAGATGGCAGGTGACCTTGCTCTCTGAAGAATCAAGGGAACAAGTTCACTGAGCCAATAGCTGCAGCACATCCAGGAGTATGTTAAGCAGCTGTGGGATTTACCTGCATTTTGAGCAGCTGAGCACATGCAGATGCAGAGAAAGTGACACCAGTGGATGGCTGAGTTAAGACCTCGTGGACCCTGAATTCCTCATGAATATTTTCTTCCATCCCTTCCAAGTCCATTCAATGCATAAGCTCTACTTTGTCTACGACTAACGGGTCTCATGGCTTCCCAGGTTGTGCTAATGGTAAAGAACCCACTTGCTAATGCAGGAGACGTAAGAGATGCGGGTTTGATCCCTGGGTTGGGAAGATCCCCTGGAGAAGGGCACAGCAACCCACCCTGGTGTCCTTGCCTGGAAAATTCCAGGGACAGAGGAGTCCAGTGGGCTACAGTCCATAGGGTCGCACAGTCAGACATGAAATGAAGTGACTTAGCACACACAACGGGTTTCACAAACTACTTTCTTCCACACATGGTTTAATCCATCCTCCTTTTTCATTTTTCTTATTTTCTCTAGCAAAACAGAAGAGTGCTAAACACAAGAACAAACACACATTGCAAATTCAACAAGAGAAATGATGGTGAAGCTGGTGATTTGCCTAGTACTTTAAAAAAGAACACTCTATTTGTTTAGTTTTGCTTTTATTTCCAATATTCTGGGAGGTGGGTCATAGAGGATCTTGCTGTGATTTATGTCGGAGAGTGTTTTGCCTATGTTCTCCTCTAGGAGTTTTATAGTTTCTAGTTTTACATTTAGATCTTTAATCCATTTTGAGTTTATTTTTGTGTATGGTGTTAGAAAGTGTTCTAGTTTCATTCTTTTACAAGTGGTTGACCAGTTTTCCCAGCACCACTTGTTAAAGAGGTTGTCTTTTTTCCATTGTATATCCTTGCCTCCTTTGTCAAAGATAAGGTGTCCATAGGTTCGTGGATTTATCTCTGGGCGTTCTATTCTGTTCCATTGATCTATATTTCTGTCTTTGTGCCAGTACCATACTGTCTTGATGACTGTGGCTTTGTAGTAGAGTCTGAAGTCAGGCAGGGTGATTCCTCCAGTTCCATTCTTCTTTCTTAAGATTACTTTGGCCTTTCAAGGTTTTTTGTATTTCCATACAAATTGTGAAACTATTTGTTCTAGTTCTGTGAAAAATACCGTTGGTAGCTTGATAGGGATTGCATTGAATCTATAGATTGCTTTGGGTAGAATAGCCATTTTGACAATATTGATTCTTCCAATCCATGAACATGGTATGTTTCTCCATCTGTTTGTGTCCTCTTTGATTTCTTTCATCAGTGTTTTATAGTTTTCTATGTATAGGTCTTTTGTTTCTTTAGGTAGATATACTCCTAAGTATTTTATTCGTTTTGTTGCAATGGTGAATGGTATTGTTTTCTTAATTTCTGTTTTTTCATTGTTAGTATATAGGAATGCAAGGGATTTTTGTGTGTTAATTTTATATCCTGCAACTTTACTGTATTCATTGATTAGCTCTAGTAATTTTCTGGAAGAGTCTTTAGGGTTTTCTATGTAGAGGATCATGTCATCTGCAAACAGCGAGAGTTTCACTTCTTCTTTTCCTATCTGGATTCCTTTTACTTCTTTTTCTGCTCTGATTGCTGTGGCCAAAACTTCCAACACTATGTTGAATAGTAGTGGTGAGAGTGGGCACCCTTGTCTTGTTCCTGATTTCAGGGGAAATGCTTTCAATTTTTCACCATTGAGGGTAATGCTTGCTGTGGTTTTGTCATATATAGCTTTTATTATGTTGAGGTATGTTCCTTCTATTCCTGCTTTCTGAAGAGTTTTAATCATAAATGAGTGTTGAATTTTGTCAAAGGCTTTCTCTGCATCTATTGAGATAATCATATGGTTTTTTAGCTTCTGCACTACAAAGGAAACTATAAGTAAGGTGAAAAGACAGCCCTCAGATTGGGAGAAAATAATAGCAAATGAAGAAGCAGATAAAGGATTAATCTCAAAAATATACAAGCAACTCCTGAAGCTCAATTCCAGAAAAATAAATGACCCAATCAAAAAATGGGACAAAGAACTAAACAGACATTTCTCCAAAGAAGACATACAGATGGCTAACAAACATATGAAAAGATGCTCAACATCACTCATTATTAGAGAAATGCAAATCAAAACCACAATGAGGTACCATTACACGCCAGTCAGGATGGCTGCTATCCAAAAGTCTACAAACAATAAATGCTGGAGAGGGTGTGGAGAAAAGGGAACCCTCTTACACTGTTGGTGGGAATGCAAACTAGTACAGCCACTATGGAAAACAGTGTGGAGATTTCTCAAAAAACTGGAAATAGAACTGCCATATGACCCAGCAATGCCACTTCTGGGTATACACACTGAGGAAACCAGATCTGAAAGAGACACGTGCACTCCAATGTTCATTGCAGCACTGTTTATAATAGCCAGGACATGGAAGCAACCTAGATGCCCATCAGCAGATGAATGGATAAGGAAGCTGTGGTACATATACACCATGGAATATTACTCAGCTGTTAAAAAGAATTCATTTGAATCAGTTCTAATGAGATGGATGAAACTGGAGCCCATTATACAGAGTGAAGTAAGCCAGAAAGATAAAGAACATTACAGCATACTAACACATATATATGGAATTTAGAAAGATGGTAACGATAACCCTATATGCAAAAAAGAAAAAGAGACACAGAAGTACAGAACAGACTTTTGAACTCTGTGGGAGAAGGTGAGGGTGGGATGTTTCGAAAGAACAGCATGTATATTATCTATGGTGAAACAGATCACCAGCCCAGGTGGGATGCATGAGACAAGTGCTCGGGCCTGGTGCACTGGGAGGACCCAGAGGAGTCGGGTGGAGAGGGCGGTGGGAGGGGGGATCGGGATGGGGAATACGTGTAACTCTATGGCTGATTCATGTCAATGTATGACAAAACCCACTGAAATGTGAAGTAATTAGCCTCCAACTAATAAAAAAAAAAAGGAAAAAAAATAAACTGAATGGATGTATAAAAAAAAAAAGAACACTCTAGCAAAGGTCATTCATAGTTTGTATATTTGTTCTTTCAAGTAAATGCCCTTGGTTAGAGATGAAGGAGAGCTTCCCAGGTGGCTCAGTGGTGAAGAACCTATCTGTCAACACTGGTTCGATCCCTGGGTCGGGAAGATCCCTTGGAGGAGGAAATGGCAATCCACTCCAGTATTCTTGCCTGGAAAATCCTACGGACAGAGGAGCCTGGCGAGCTATAGTCCATGGGGTCGCAAAGAGTTGGACATGACTGAGCGACTGAGTACACAGAGGTGAAGGAAAAGCAAGTGGTTTTTATTTCATGAAGATTAGAACCTGCCTTGTAACTGAGCGACTGAACTGAATGAATCATTTTCAAAACATACCAGAAGTTGTGAATTTTAAAAAAAAGATCATCATCTTTGAGCAGAGCGAAGACGTTTTAGAAGCTGACATTTGGGGAATTCCCTGGTGGTCCAATTGGTTAGGACACTGCACTTTCACCAGTGAGGGTGAGGGTTTGATCCCTGGTTAGAGAACTAAGATCCCCAGAAGCCACATGGTGTAGCCAAGTGGGGAAGAAAAAAACAACCTCATATAGAAAGTGACATTTCAACCAGGAAAATGGAATGCACTGGGCAGAGAAAAGGAAAGGGCAGCACAGTGTGCTGAATGCTTACCCGGGATTCCTAACGGGCAGGCGGGGGACGCGGAGGCGTGGTGGGGAGGAGAGCAAGGCAGTACAATAAATTTAGAGAGAGAGACAGATGCATATGTAAGTTATAAATCTCAGAGAAGATAAATAAAAGATTAGGAGTGAGAAATGCGAAGGCTGAGAGGTGTTATCTGAATGAATACAAGTGAATGGAGAAAAAAATTTCACAACAGGATTAACTAGAAAATTCAATGTTCCCCCACTTCAACCAAAGGAGGCAAGGACGTTCCGAAGAAATGTATTCCGCTTGAGAATGGCCAGGGTAATTTTTCAGTAATAGAATCAGACATTTCTGAGGGGAAAAACCTAATAAATGGCCTCTCTCTCTCAGTGGTCAGAGGAGGTCTTTTGGAGGATGGAAAACAGACTCCAAAGGCAGGCATTGATTCCCCAGAGGAGAAAGGATAAAGCTGAAACGAAAATCAGGCCAGCGCTGAGGGCTAAGAATTTGAATGTCCAAGGTTAAATTCAGCCTGCTAATTCCTGCCTCGCCTCCACTCAAGGACTGCCAAGAGGCAGTCCAGCAGCCCGCCAGTGTGGACCACTGAGTCTCCATCCGTTGTTGACCAACACGATCCATTTGGCCTCAGACCAGAAATTTTACACAGGCTGCTTCCCAGGTGGCTCAGCGGTAAAGAATCTGCCTGCCAATGCAGGAGATTCCGGTTTGATCCCTGGGTGGGGAAGATCCCCTAAAGAAGGAAATGGTGACCCACTCCAGTATTCTTGCCTGGAAAATTCCAAGGAGAGAGGAACCTGGTGGGCTACAGTCCATGGGGTCACACAGAGTTGGACACGACTGAAGCGACTAAGCGCAGCCCACACACAGCTCAGCACCTACCCAAAACCAGCTGGAAGGAAAGGGTCTTAGAGCTCTAGCAATGGGAGCTTCTCTTTGCAGTAACTTCCATGATCCTGAAAATTAAACCTGGCAGCAACTGATGCTGAGGCTGAAACTCCAATACTTTGGCCACCTGGCTCGACGAGTTGATTCATTAGGAATGACCCTGATGATGGGAAAGAGCTGAAGGCAAAAGGAGAAGAGGGTGGCAGAGGATGAGATGGTTAGATAGCGTCACCCACACAACGGACATGAATTTGAGCAAACTCCAGGAGATAGTGATGGACAGGGAAGACTGGTGTGCTTCTGTCCCCTGGGTTGCAGAGAGTTGGACGTGACTTACCGATTGAACAACAATCACATGGCAGGACCTGCAGCTCTGGTCTCCTGTTCTCAGCCCCCACAAAGTCAAAAGTGATAGTGCAGTGCCTTGCCAAGGCCTTGAATGGACTGTCAGCTCCTCAGGGGCAGCTGGAAGGTTATGAGGGCATCCTTTAATGACTGTTCGGGGATTCCCAAACCAGCTTGGTCCCTTACAACCTCTTCCTGGCCCTCCCATGTTTGGGGCTGAGTAAAGAGTCTCAGCCAGTTTCCCCCTCCGGCCAAGCCTAAGCCTGGGGAAGAGAGTCAGAGATGCTGGGCTGGAGGGAGGACGGAAGGAAAACCCTTCTGTTACATGTAAGATGCTGGGAGAGCGGCCTCAAGGGTCCCGAACAGCCTCTGGGGGCCTGTCTGGCCACTCTCCACAGCAACCCAGGTGGAATCCAGGTGTGTCCACAGACAAATCACTCCCATCGTGGATGTGGCTGACAAGCTGGGGAGGGCTGCAAGCCTCTAGGAGATGGTAGAGTCTCACTAGAAGTTAGGCCACAGGGCATCCCACCCCTGGCCATCATCCTGGATGGGTCCAATGACACCTGATTCTTGCCACTCCTTCAGCTTCCCTCCACCAAAGAAATACCACCTCCTTCCGCTTTGAGGGGCCCACATGCTCACCTTGCTGTCCTAGAGCCTTCAGGAGAGAATCCTTGCCGGCCCCCTCTGGCTCAGCTGTTTGCAGACGATCCCTGTTGCTGTTTGGCTTGTGGCTGTGTAACCCCAGTCTCTGCTTCCTCATCACATGGCGCTCTCCCTGGGCCTGTGTTTCTATGTCCACATTCCTCTCTTCATACAAGGACACAGTGGTCACCTTGGAGGCAGGGCCCACCTTAATCCAGGATGTTCTTATTTTCACTTGATCACATCTGCATAGACACTATTTCCAAAGCAGGCCACATCCTGGGGCTCCTTTTAAGACCAGAATTTTACGAGGATACTACTCAATCCTGTAAAAGAAGCCAGAACATCCTGCAGTGCAGATTCTTTACTGCCTGAGCCACCAAGGAAGCCCACTTTTAACATCAATCAACCCAGCATATTACACACAGTCCACTCACATCAGTCCTTAACGTGCCAAAAACTATACCTGAGTCTGAAAAGCACAGGGCCCGACCCCAGGCAAGCTCGAAGGCTCCATAAAGGGCCCAGGAGGGAATTGATTTCCCTCCTGTATTATTATTCCACAATAGCTGGTATGCACTCCAAAGAAGGCAACAAAGGAACCAGGCCACGCTGGGGAAAGGAGTTTAAGTGAAAATCTGCCAAATACCAGAAACTCTCAAAGGAGAGGAAGTAGTTGGCCACCCCCTGGGCCACAGTTCACCGTCACAGGGCCGGTTTCTATACACCAGGCTTCCACGATTATCTCTCTGCAGAAATGTACAAACACAGCCAGCATACTCTGTGCCTGTGGAAAGACCTGGATCAATAGAAGTAACAGGAGAATGAAGGAAAGAGGAAAAAAAGATTTTATCAGACCTATTTGCTTTAAAGATGCCCTAAAGACCTGCACAAACACACCTGCTTCTTCAGCGCCCAGCAGGAACAGAGCAAACATCCCTCCTTTAAAAGAAAGGGCAGAGAAAGACAGACACTGCAGCTTCAGAGCCGGTCTCCCGGGTTAGGCACTCCCATCTCAGCAAGTGAAAGCGAGAAACCTAACCTTCGGGTCATGACGTGTTAAACATGAGCCGGTGATCACTGTAAAAACCCTGATCACTAAAGGCTTCTGAGTTAGTTCTACATCATACTGGGGACACCGTGGTGCTGGGGAGTGTTTAGCAACTGGACGTCTTGAGGAAAGCACCCAGATCTACAGCATCTGCCAATTTCTGTGGTGTAAATACCCCACAGTAGCTGATTTCCAGCTCCCAGTGTGATTCGTGGAAGGGGGATTTGGAGATGCTGCCGATCCATGTAGACACAACAAACACAAACCACATCTCAGCACAGGGAACTAGAAAAAGGACTAAATGGTTAGGAAGTGATACGTTGTAATGATTTATGACCTGTGTTTTAAATACCATTTGTTTAATTGTAAGCATATACATTTTAATTTTTAATAGTGACTGTCTAACGATCAACTCACAAAAATCAACTCTAGTTGAAAGAAGACGTTCAGCACACCACTGCCTAGGGACCTTTTTGGAAATACCAAGACTCCACCCCTACCCTAGACCAGGCCCAAGACCCTGGTGGGGACCACACAGAATTTTAAAAGCTCACTAGGGTGGTTCCAATGGGCATCTTCCACTGAGACATTCTGATGCATCTCTACAGAAAAGGAAACTGAGGTTCAGAGGTTTAAATGTCCTGGCTGATGCTTCACCAAGGTGGAGAATGACCATGACCATGAGTGAAGTGTCGTGTCTTCCCCCAGGCTTTCCCATGACGGTTATGTGCAGGGAGGAGAGGGGCGACAGAGGATGAGATGGTTGGATGTCGTCATCGATTCAATGGATGTGAATTTGCGCAAACTCTGGGAGATAGCGAAGGACAGGGAAGCCTGGCGTGCTGAAGTCCATGGGGCCGCAGAGTCAGACATGACTGAGTGACTGAACAACAACGTGTGTATAGATATATATGTGGGTTTCCCTGGTGGCTCAAGCGGTAAAGAGTCTGCCTGCAGTGCAGGATTTGCAGGTTCAGTCCTTAGGTCAGGAAGATCCCCTGGAGGAGGAAATGGCAACCAACTCCAGTATTCTTGCTTGGGAAATCCCAAGGACAGAGGAGCCTAGTGGCTACCATTCACAGGGTCACAAAGAGTTGGACACAACTGAAGTGACTGAGCATGTGCATGCATACATATATATGTGTGTGTGTGTGTGTGTGTGTGTATGTGTGTGTATATAATTGCATATAGTTCCCTGTGCTATATGGGGGGAGGGGTGGCCCTTGTTGGTTATCTGTTTTATATATAGTAGTATATACAAGTTAATCCCAAACTCCTAATTTATCTCTTCCATCCTTTCCAGTTTGGTAACCATAAGTTTGTTTTCTATGTCTGTGACTCGGTTCAGTTCAGTTCAGTCTCTCAGTCATGTCTGACTCTTTGCAACCCCATTGACTACAGCACGTCAGGTTTCCCTGTCCATCACCAACTCCTAGAGTTTGCTCAAACTCATGTCCATTGAGTCAGTGATGCCACCCAACCATCTCATCCTCTGTCGTCCCCTTCTCCTCCTGCCCTCAATCTCTCCCAGCAGTCAGGGTCTTTCCCAGTGAGTCAGTTCTTCGCATCAGGTGGCCAAAGGACTGGAGCTTCAGTCTCAGCATCAGTGCCTCCAATGAACACCCAGGACTGATCTCCTTTAGGATGGACTGGTTGGATCTCCTTGCAATCCAAGGAACTCTCAAGAGTCTTCTCCAACACCACAGTTCAAAAGCATCAATTCTTAGGCACTCAGGTTTCTTGATGGCCCAACTCTTTCATCCATACATGACCACTGGAAAAACCATAGCCTTGACTAGACAGACCTTTGTCAGCAAAGTAATGTCTCTGATTTTTAAAATGTTGTCTAGGTTAGTCAAAGCTTTTCTTCCAAGGAGTAAGTATCTTTTAATTTCATGGTTGCAGTCACTGTCTGCAGTGATTTTGGAGCCCCAAAAATAAAGTCTGTCACTGTTTCCATTTGTTTCCCCATCTATTTGTCATGAAATGATGGGACCGGATGCCATGATCTTAGCTTTCTGAATGTTGAGTTTTAAGTCAACTTTTTCACTCTCCTCTTTCACTTTCATCAAAGGCTCTTTAGTTCCTCTTCACTTTCTGCCATAAGGATGGTGTCATCTGCATATCTGAGGTTATTGATATTTCTCCCGGCAATCTGGATTCCAGCTTGTGCTTCACCCAGTCGTGCATTTCACATGATGTACTCTGCATATAAGTTAAATAAGCAGAGTGACAATATACAGCCTTGACATACTTCTTTCCCAACAGAGTGACTCTGTTACTATTTTATAAATAAGTTCATTTGTGTCACTTTTTTAATGTCAATGCAATTAATGTCATGATATTTGTCTTTGTCTGACTTTGCTTAGTATGATCATCTCTAGGTCCATCCATATTGCTGCAAATGGCATTATTTCATTCCTTTTTATAGCTGAGTAGTCCAATATTTGAGTAATGCAATTTTTTGAAGTATTGAGCCTTATGTTAAGAGTCACGCAGAAAAATCTCACTTTTTAGTTATTTAACAAGAGCAGAACTGAAGTTTATCATTAGACTGCCTATAGATGACAGAGGATGAGATGTTGGATGGCATCAACGACTTGATGGACATGTGTTTGAGTAAGCTCCAGGAATTGGTGATGGACAGGGAGGCCTGGCGTGCTGCAGTCCATGGGGTCACAAAGAGTTGGACACAACCAAGTGACTGAACTGAACTGAACTGAACTGATTTGTGAAAAAAGGGAGCTTAACAAAGCAATTCATAGGTAAGGAGACTAAAAGGAGACTTCAAGCATATTTTAAAACCAGCTCTGTATCTATCTTTATACAAACCATTTGTTAATAGCAAATGATTCTCATCTGCTCACCCACAGAGGGCTGGCTGAGCTTGTAATGTTCAGTTAGTGGTTAGTTTAAGTTATTCTTTTTACTGAAAAAAACGAAGTTTACTCTGGCTAGCAAGATTATGGGTGATTTTTAATCACGATGATTTACTCTTCTGCATTTTTTCTGAATTCTCTTCAGCAAGCAGAATGTTATAATGCCAGCATATATTGATACTTTTAAAATGTTTTTATGATCAGAGGGAAGTTGACATTATTTTTTTTAAAAAGAGACTAAATCTACTGTTACTTTCTGCATTCAGGCTGTTCACCAATGCAGTCTGATTTCTCCCCCAAATATCCTAAAGAGAAGAGTGAGAGGTTTTAACTGAGCCTGCAGCTCCTTCAAACTTTCAGGACTTCTCCTGACTCTTCCTTGACGAGAACCTCCCTGAATTCCTGTGGGGTCCCCATGGGACAGGACACAGTTTCTGGCAACAGGTCCCAGGCCAGTCTCTCCCTCTCCTGCTGTGGATTGAGAGAACGTCGCACTGTGAACTCCTCCAAAGAGACGAAACCTGAGTTTCGGATGGAGTGGGTCCAGTTAAGCTGCTAAGAATGAGATCTGCTGATTCCAGCATCTTCCCTGGTCCATCCTGAGAGGACATCCTTGCCTCATCCTGTCCCTGCAGAGGAAGGGTTGGAGGTGGGGGGTGACAGGGCTGGGGAGCCAAGTGGTCAGGGCAGTGGATGCTGGGCTGGGCTCGAGGCTCCTGCGCTTTTCCTTAGAACAAGTGCACATCTTTTGTCACTTTCTCTTCCAGCTGGGCCAGGCTCCTTGAAAGCCATTTTTTTCCTACACCCTTACAGCTCTGGTCTCCAGAGCCACACAGATCTTAGCCCCCTTCTAAGTCACACTGATTAAAGCCCAATTCCTTTTTTTCCCCAAAAACTTTATTTTTGGCCACACTGAGCCTTCTTGCTCATGTGTGGGGTTTCTTTAGTTGTGTCTCTAGCTGTGATGTGCGGGCTTCTCATTGAGGTGGCTTCTCCTGTGGCAGAGTACGTCCTACAGGGCTCTGGGGCTTCAGTAGACACAGCCCACAGGCTCAGGAGCTGTGGCTCGCCGGCTTGAAGCCCGATTCTAAGCCCGGCTCCCCAACACTGGATCTCCTCGTGGATGCCACGTCCAGTGGCAGGTTTCTCACCAGGACACTTCCACACCCGCCCTCCCGACACACTTCACCCCACCCTGGGCAGGGGCAAGCAGGGGGCAAGGAGGGAGGGTGCTCCTGCAGACGGCTATGGAAGAGTCACATCAGAGATCCCTCTTCTGTGTGCAGAGAAAAGGGAACCCTCTTACACTGTTGGTGGGAATGCAAGCTAGTATAGCCGCTATGGAGAACAGTGTGGAGATTCCTTAAAAAACTGGAACTAGAACTGCCATACCACCCAGCAATCCCACTGCTGGGCATGCACACTGGGGAAACAGAATTGAAAGTGACACGTGTACCCCAATGTTCATCGCAGCACTGTTTATAATAGCTAGGACATGGAAGCAACCTAGATGTCCATCAGCAGACGAATGGATAAGAAAGCTGTGGTACATATACACAATGGAATATTATTCAGCCATTAAAAATAACACATTTGAATCAGTTCTAATGAGATGGATGAAACTGGAGCCTATTATACAGAGTGAAGTAAGTCAGAAAGAAAAACACCAATACAGTATATTAACGCATATATATGGAATTTAGAAAGATAGTAACGATGGCCCTATATGCAAGACAGCGAAAGAGACACAGATGTAAAGAACAGACTTTTGGACTCTGTGGGAGAAGGCGAGGGTGGGATGATCTGAGAGAATAGCATTGAAACATGTATATTATCATATGTGAAATAGATCACCAGTCCAGGTTCGATGCATGAGACAGGGTGCTCAGGGCTGGTGCACTGGGACAACCCTGAGGGACAGGATGGGGAGGGAGGTGGGAGGGGGAGTCAGGATGGGGAACACATGTACACCCATGGCTGATTCATGTCAATGTATGGCAAAAACCACTACAATACTGTAAAGTAATTATCCTCCAATTAAACTAAATAAAGTAATTTTTTAAAAAAAGAAAGAAAAGCAAAAAGTTAAGAAAAAAACAGACCCCTCTCCTATCCCTATGGGATGTGTGTCCCGTGATCTCTCAGGACCTCAGTGGCCTCACTGCTAGTTGGCCATGGTGATGTCCACCCACAGATCAGTGTGATCAGATTCGAGAAGCTACTGCATTGGCTAATGGTGCCAATGTCAGAGGCCCCACCAATGCCTGAAAGGGTCTCCACATCTCCTTCCCTGTGGACCTCTCCTCTGGGGTCCCCTGAGTCCCCACACAGGCACCATCCGTCATGTCTCCCTGATATTGGTAGGGTTGCCAGATAAAAAAACAGGACATCCGGTTCAACTTGAATTTCAAATAACAATTAACTTACATGCAGTATTTTTATTTGCTAAGTCTGGCCCCCTTAATTCTAGGAGAGAACGTGCTTCCTGGAGTAGGACACCAAGTCTGACTCATATGCCCTCCCAACCCTCTCTCCCTCCCCAGCCTGGCACAGCAGGAGGCACTCACACACACTGGCCAACAGATATGAGACCCCAGAAGGGGCAGTCCTGCCCCCTGGAGGCTGTT
Organism: Muntiacus reevesi; assembly: GCF_963930625.1. Taxonomy (NCBI): domain Eukaryota; kingdom Metazoa; phylum Chordata; class Mammalia; order Artiodactyla; family Cervidae; genus Muntiacus; species Muntiacus reevesi. Next base: position 28,267,987 of record NC_089256.1, read on the forward strand.
TTGGAGATTGGCGGAGGCATTTTTGATTGGCACCATCAGGGAGCCACCACTTGATCGCTTCCCAGGTGGTACTAGTGGTAAAGAGTCAGTCTGCCAATGCAAGATACATCAGAGACTTGAACTCGGGTTCAGTCCCTGGGGTCGAGAAGATCCCCTGAAGGGGGGCATGGCAACCCACTCCAGTATTCTTTTCCCGGAGAATCCCCATGGACAGAGGAGCCTGGTGGGCTACAGTCCGTGAGGTCACAAAAGAATCGGACATGACCAAAGCGACTTAACACGCACACATCAGGGTGCAGGAGGCGACAGGGGGAATGGGCCCCCCCTCCCCCAACATCTACGGGACAGGAGCCAGGGACCGTCAGGCTCAGCAAACAACCCTCAGCAAAAGTTGCCCCTGGCCCTACACACCATTCCTGCTTCTGAGTGTCTGAGCCTACCCGATGGGTAGGAGGATTAATTTAGTTCATATTGATAAAACACTAGAACATGACACATAGTAATGCTATGTATAGATGCAATTAAATATGCTGTTAATTTTTTAGAGGACAAAGGAGTAAAAGAGGGTCTGTGACTACCCAGATGGGAGAAGCATGAGACGGGGGTGTGAGACCAGTACAGGATGCCCTTCAAGCAGAGGACCCCAGCTCTGGAGGGTCACCAGGTCAGCAGCGTGTACCCCTCCCAAGGAGAGCTGCAACCCTCTCTTTGCCTGAGGGGTCGCCTCCTCCTTACCCGGGCAGAGGGTAAAGCCCTCAGAGACCCCCAGTCAGCCGTGGGTGGGAACTGTCCCCTTGGTCAACTGAGACTCCTGGACGGACGAGGAGGAGCATGTTGGGAAGTAGTCTATGGCTGACTGTGCCTGGGGCGTCTTCTGAGGACCCCTGAGTGGCTGGGGTCAAAGGGCAGCTGCCCTGGAGACACAGCAGCTCTGAGGGGTCTCAGACGTCAGCTGTCCCCCGAGGCAGCCCTGTGGCCCTCTGGTAACTCAGCTCCATCCTGCTTGTCAAGGCAGGTCCACGGCTACCGGCCGGCCTCTCAGAGCCGGGGCGTCCTCCTCCCTCACAGTCCAGTGAGGGAGTCTATCAGGCTCTCTGCTCTGGGTTTCTTCCTTCTCTACTTCCCCAGGAAATAAGGACACCATTCTTTTCACCCATGCTCCTCAGGACACCTCACAGCCCCTGAAAACTCCTCATGTTTTTCCTTTTCAGGCGATGCCCCCTCTTCACTGCCTACAACAGGGAGCAAACTTTCTCTAAAAAGCCAGACAGTGACTATTTTAGGCTTCGTAGGCTATAAGTGGGGTCTCTGTCACAACTGTTGAATGGATGTGACTGTGTTCCAATAAAACTTTATTGATAAAAACACACAAGGGGCCAGATTTGACCTGGAGGTCATACTTTACCAGCTGCTGGCCTTTGAGGTAAAGGAATGTTTTACATTTTCAACAGAAGCTTTTCTGCTGGAATCCTTAAAAAACAGCACAGGCTTCCCTTCCATTTTCCTAGCTGAGTTGCTTGGGTTGTTCTTCATCTCTACACCCCCAAGGAAAGCAGGTAGGCCTCATATGCTCTGCCGGTCAGAGCAGACTCCAAGTCTCGACAAGACTGACAAGACTTGTTCCTCTTTCCCTTCAAGTTCCTTGGAGCTCACCCTGCTACTTGTTTAAAATCCAGAACCTCCCTTAGCAAGTGCACTCCTCTCCATGTTTTTATGAACGCTCAGGAATTGGCCCCATTTTGAGAGAGTTTTATTACTACCTCTTGCTGAGTGAATGCCAAGCCTGTTAAGATGCAGGGGGAGGAGATTCAGTTCCTTTTGTTTTATAGAAAAGAACAATCTCCTGGGCCCACAGGCTTTCTGGTTCCTTCTTCAGTAGCCTGAGCAGACCAGCTCCAGTGGCTAACACCAGTGACCAAAGGACCTATCCCTGGGACAGAACCGGGCCATCTGGAGATCTTGTTATGATAGAGGCAATTCCAAATACAAAGGATCCCCGGAGTTTTGTGAATGTATTTTCTGACCGTTAGACAAAACAGCAGTGTTTCGAAGCCGAAGAAACACGGGGTCTCTTCCTACATGATAGATTATGTTTCCAAGGAGAGTTTGGGTCTTGCTTTAATTTAATCCGAGGAACAAAGGTTTGAAGCCAATGCTTTTCCCTCAGAGCAAAGATTCTTTGGAACGGGACTTTAAAATCCCTTCAAGTGGCTTAGAGAGAGATTTTTTTCCCTGAGTTGAAGAACATATTTGACATGTACTGAACATGCTGGATTTCCTGAGTAGGTGATGTACAGCCTAGCAGGCGAATAAGAAAAGTCTGGAAATGATGACTTCTAAAGGAACTCTGAAAACACAAGGAAGAAAGGCAGGAGGGAGCAGAGAGTGGGAGGGGAGGGAGGCAATTTTTCACTTCGTACCTTCCCATAGTCTTTGGGTTTCTGAACCACACAACTCTAGTACCCAGAATCCCCTACCACCACCACCCCCCCCCCCCCAAAAAAAGCTAATTTTAAAATAGTATAAGAATGAGACTGTTCATTGCCTCTGTAGTCCAGTCGGGATCCTGGGCCACACCTCCTTTGCCCTGGGCAGGGTTCTGCTGGTCCAAGCCTTGCTGGGCGTGGGGCTGAAGAGCAGCACCCCCTGGAGGTGATCTGTGTCCTAGCTCTGGTTTTAAGACGCGGCCAGGGCCTTACCCCAGTTCCAGTGAAAGGTAACCAGCAGTTTTCAGAAACATTTAAATTTCCTGATTTATTGCTAAATGAGTTCTTCTAAGAATGGCCAGTAGTTTCAGCAGGGCTGTGTGGCCATCAAGGAGGTCTTAGAGCCATGAGGACAGAGGCGAGGAACTTGGGAGTCTCCAGGCCTGGATTCCACCCATCACAAAATGAAGACAAATCTCCAGTCTTGCTGACTTGTGAAGAGACGCCAGGGGATGCCCGGAAGTCCCTTAGTAGATCAGCTGCTGCCGTGGTTTACTCGCTCAGTCCTGTCCGACTCTTTGCCACCTCATGGACTGCAGCCCGGCCAGGCTCTCCTGTCCATGGGATTTCCCAGGTAAGAATCCTGGAGTGGGTTGCCACTTCCTTCTTTCAGAGGATCTTTCCAACCCAGGGATCGAACCCGTGTCTCCTGCCTTGGCAGGCGGGTTGTTTACCGCTGAGTCACCGGGGAAACCCCAGTCAATGGGCAGGCTCTCAGTGAAAGAAGCTAACACCAGCAGGGCCCTCAGAGGGAAGACCCCCGAGAAAAGAGCCCGCCCCACTGAAGGAGTCTTTTGGGCCTAGAAAAGAGAAGAACAGTCTCAAAGGCCCCTTGCTGAATCATCTAACTTTGGAGAAAACAAGACAGAATTTTAGTTCCACCCTGATGCTCCAGGCCGGTTGCATCTATCTGGGACTTATCAACCCTTGTCCAGAAACCTTCCACCCCCTACACTTGCCCAGAAGACTTATCTCCCCCTGTCCAGGAACTTTGCACCCCCTACACCTGCCCAGAAGACTTATCGCCCCCTGCCCAACTACAAATGTCATCTCAACAAAAGAATACTCAAAATATCCCGCCTGATTAACGTTTCCCTTATCACTTCCACAAACCTCCCTATAAGTATGAAGCCTCCCTGATCCCTCTCGGTGCTCATCCTGGTTGTCAGGCCAACTGTCGCCCCTCCTTGCCTGAATAAAGGTAACCTACTTCTGTTGAGGTCGTCTTTCCTTTTCTGCCTCACCGGAACTATACCCTACACCCACCCCGCCCCCGCCCCACCATCACGTCCCAGTACTCGGCCTCTCCTGCTCTTGTGGCCCACAGGATGCTCGGTCCTCCAGCTCCCCAGCCGTCCCAGGCCCCGCCCCCTCTGGTCCCCCCCATAGCCAACCCTCCACGTCCCTCCCCAGAACACCTGCATTCGGAGGCCCCGCCTTGGCCTCGCTGGAGGTGGGAGGGGCTGAGGGGGTCGGGGTGGGCTCCTGGGCCCCCCCACACCCCCACACCCAGGGTCCCGCGGAGCTCAGCCCGGTCTCCAGATGACTCCAGCAGAAAACAACCACGACCAACCGGTGCTTAGGGAACAGAGAGGCTTTTGACCTAATTATTCCCCATCGGTGGCCTCCATCGATCACCTTCTCCCGATAATTGCCCGCTGCCCCACGTCTCTCGTGGGATAAATGGGATAAATGGGGTGTGACGCTGAGAACCAGCAGTGCTCACTTTGCACACACTGGGCCTTTGTGGAAGAGGGTTTTGTTTACCGCCCTTAAAACGGAAGGAACACAACCAGGGGCCAGGGGGTGCTGGGGAGCAGGAGGCTCCTGAGCGCAGGAGCTGCTGCTATAAGCTGAGCAGGGCCGGGACCCCTGGGAGACCCCCGCCGCCTGGCCCAGACCCCACTCACTTGCTCGCTCACTGGTGTTTGCACACCTTATCCTTCCCTCCCTGACGCCAGCGTATCAGGACTTCCCCCTCCTGGCCTGGCACGCAAGGCTCCTCCCGGCTCCTGCCCCTTAGCTCTCTGCTTCATCTCCCATCAATCCCCCCTGTGGATGGCCTGCCCTGTTCCGGCTCCGTCCACTATTTCCCGACAGGACAGTGAATTGCTGCCTTGGCCCCTTTGCTTGGTTGGTGCGTCCCCACCCTGCCTTGCCTCCTCCCGCCCTGACACCCACATGCACTCTTTCCAGCTCTGAGTTGCCTCCTCTGGCGGGGGCGTGGGTGCTTGCCTGGCCCCCTCCAGGCCCTCCGAGCACACCTCCATCCCACAGTGCTGCACTGGAGTCCCCCCCTTTTCTGTTTCTCCTGGGAACCCTGGGCCTTTGAGATACCAGCATCGTGATCACATCGCACATGTGCAGAGTACATGCACATACATCTGGTGGCTGATGAAATAACTGGGCGACAGGTGCGTTCCTGTGACATTTACCCCACTGAGGCACTTACAGAGCAGGCCCAGGCCTTCCACGCTCCTCCCTCGAAACCCATTGAGACACCTCTGAGCCGTCTGGGGCTCCCAGAGCTAGCCTAGCAAGAGGCTTCAGCAGCAAACTGGAGCCTCACCCTGGCCGAGTCTGATTGCTCTGTGCCAGGAATCCCGTGGATGGCTGATTCAGCAGAACATTTTGAAAATCAAACCCAAACAGAATGGGTCGGGACTTAATGGAGACCTTTCTCATGGAACCCAACGGAGGACTCGCAAACTGACCTCTCCTCTCCTCACCTCTTCCCCATCATCCCTCCAAACTGAGCTGATTGGACATCCTGGCCCATGTGGATTCCCAGCCCCAGTGTGGGATTCGATGAGCTTGGCTCAAGGAAACTTATAACGTGTGTGTTTATGACGTCTGCGCTCCCCTAAATCTGTGGTTCTCAACCCGGCCAGGGTGCTCTCTGCCCCCAGGGGACAATGTCTGGAAACTTTCGTGGTTATTCCCACCCAGGGGGAGGGGAGGAGACGTGCTCCTGGCGTTTAGTGTGTGGAGGTGGGGGTGCTGCTATACACACCACAGTGCACAGAACAGCCCCCCTTTAAGAAGGACTCAGCCATAAATGTCCATCCTGCAGAGGGTGGGCACCCGGCGAGAGTTCTGTAACACATGTAGGCACGGATCACAGCGTGCGTCTTCTAGACGCCCCATCTGTCTGATTTGAACTCTGGGTTGACATCTTCTGCTGGTCTTCCTTGTCCAGGGAGCCGCCAACATCCCAGAGGAAGAGCAAGCAGGAGGAAACTTCTAACTTGGAGAGAAGCCCAAAGGCGCAGACACCATAAAGGCAAGTGAATCGGGATGCAGGCAGTCCGGGTGCATTCCCGGGAGCCTCCTTTTGAAATTCAGAGCACTCCTTCAATCCAGCTCACAGGAAGGCTCCGGATGAAAGGTCGATGAGAGACGTGTAAAGAGAGCACTTTTGTTTCGAAGCTTACAGGGAAGGGCGGGGAATGTTCTGAATGGAGCCAAACCACACACACCTCTATTGGGCCATGAAAAATGCGCACATCAACAGGACAAAATAATGCACGTGATTCAGCTTTTCAGGCGCACAGCACACATGGCTTACCGAATGAAATGTGAAGGCTTATTTGTTTAGTGGAAATTCTCAAAGAATGGCTCTGCCTGTTGCAGCAAGTAAAACATGTAGTGTAATTGTGCTGGAGTTTTTCAACACAGGATTTCTCTGTCTGACAATATTTGAACAGATGGTGTGTAGGGCAGCACCCATGACAGCAAGAGGCCCGAGCGGTTTTCAGCCTGAGACCCGGATCCAAGGTCTCCAACTGTTGGCTGATGTGCTTATAGACCTTGGAGAGCTCAGAGATCTTTCCTGCCTTCTGTGTCACCAAGACTCCACTGGTCTTATTTTTGCTGACACTTTCTCCTGTCCTTTAGTGACTGTATCTATTAGGACTGCCTTCAGCGGAAAGTTACAGTGACCCTATCTAAGAGGGACTTGAGCTATAAAGACATTCTGTCATGTCACAAGTGAGAAGTAGAAAATACCAAGGTTGTTCTTGTGTGGCTCAGGCATGTCACTGAGGATTCTTTTTCTGCTTTGTTGTTGTTGCTGGATTTTTGCTTATTGTTGTTGTGCAGTTGTTCAGTAGTGTCCAACTCTTTGAGACCCCGTGGACTGCAGCACACCAGGCTTCCCTGTCCTTCACTATCTCCCAGAATTTGCTCAAACTCATATCCATTGAGTCAGCGATGCCATCCAACGATCTCATCCTCTGTCGTCCCCTTCTCCTCCTGACCTCATTGTTTCCCAGCATTAGGGTCTTTCCCAATGAGTCAGGTCTTTGCATCAGGTGGCCAAAGTATTAGAGCTTCAGCATCAGTCCTTTCAATGAATATTCAAGATTGATTTCCTTTAGGATGAAGTGGTTGAATCTCCTTGCTGTCCAAGGGGCTCTCAAGAGTCTTCTCCAACACCACAGTTCAAAAGCATCAATCCTTCAGTGCTCAGCCTTCTTTGTTCTCAATGATTTAGATTTTCATCCTTAAACACATCATCTTGTGGTCCTAAGATTTTGCTGCAGCTGTAAACACAGCATCACAAACAGGGAAGAAAATGTGGTCAAGGGCTTCCCAGGTGGTAGAGCAGTTAAGACTCCAACTGTGAATGCAGGAGACACAGGTTAGATAGGGCCCTGGTCTGGGGAAGATTCCACGTGCTACAGAGCAACTAAACAGAGCACCACAATGACGGAGCCTGTGCTCTAGAGCTGGTGAGCTGCAACTACTGAAGCCTGCATGCCCTAGAGGCTATGTTCTGCAATAAGAGAGGACACTGCAATGAGAAGCCCAAGCTCTGAAATTGGAGAGTAACCCCCACATGCCACAACTAGACAAATCCCACACACCACAATGAAGGCCAAGTGCAACCAAAAATAAATAAAATAATTAAAAAAAAACAACTGGGCAACTCCCAGGGTGACCAGCCATCCCTTGTTGCCCAGGACTGGAGGTTTCTCTGGCAGACTGGGACACCTTGGCCCTCATTCATAGAGGGACATCTCCTCCAGGAGTCCCAGCACACTGCCCTTGTGTCTTGGATCACACCCTCACCACTAGGCCAGGGCCTGGAAAGAGGTCCAGGACCCCTGGCATGCTTCACCCTTTCCCCGGGCTTGTCCACCATTCAGATAGACTTGGTGTTCTATTGGCCAGGAAGAAAGCAAGGACTCAAACATCTGCCAGAGTGCTCCTGAAAAAATGGAATTTCCCAATTAATTGTATCTTACCAACTGAGTGAAGTCCGATGGACTACTCTTTCATTCATTGATTCATTCATTGGGAAAGTATGGGTTTTATGACCAACCTAGACAGCATATTAAAAAGCAGAGACATTACTTGCCAACAAAGGTCCATCTAGTCAAGGCTATGGTTTTTCCAGTAGTCATGTATGGATGTGAAAGTTAGATTATAAAGAAAGCTGAGTGCCAAGGAATTGATCCTTTTGAACTCTGGTGTCGGAGGAGACCCTTGAGAGTCCCTTGGACTGCAAGGAGATCCAACCAGTCCATCTAAAAGAAATCAGTCATGAATATTCATTGGAAAGACTGATGTTGAAGCTGAAATTCCAATCCTTTGGCCACCTGATGTGAAGAACTGACTCATTTGAAAAGACCCTGATGCTGGGAAAGATTGAAGGCAGGAGGAGAAGGGGACGACAGAGGACGAGATGGTTGGATGGCATTACTGACTCGATGGACATGAGTTTGAGTAAACTCCGGGAGTTGGTGATGGATAGGGAGGCCTGTCGTGCTACAGTCCACGTGGTCACAAAGAGTCGGACATGACTGAGCGACTGAACTGAGGAAGCAAAAGGACAAGGAGTTAACAGGATTTGACCAAGTGACTTATGAACATAACTAGTCTCCTGTGTTGTTCATCTTTCCCACTGTCCAGCATGGGACTCTCCGCTGTGTCTTTCATTAACCATTTCTGGCTGGCAAACTGCCCTGTGGGCTTTCCTGGTGGCTCAGATGGTAAAGAATCTGCCTGCAACCTGGGAGACCCGGGTTCAGTCCCTGGGTCAGGAAGATCCCCTGGTGAAGGGAATGGCTACACACTCCAGTATTCTTACCAGGGAAATCCTTCATGGACAGAGGAGCCTGGTGGGCTACATTCCATGGGGTCACAAAGAGTCAGACACAACTGAGCAACTTTCACTCATCAACTACCCTGCAGGAAGCAACAGAAACACTCCTGTCAACTGCTTCTTCAGGACCCAGCCCCCAGGAAAATGACTCACCCTGTGAGCTCTGACCCCAAAACGAATGTAACTCTGTATATAGTAAACACCATCACACCGAGGGTCATCCTTAAAAATGCTTCAGAACAAGCCAAACTAACAAGCACCCCCCACACATGCACTTTTTGAATTAAAATAATATAAAATCTAAATTCCTATTTCCCCTGAATATAGCAGAGGAGACTTGGTGAATCTGATCTCTGTAATACTCCAGCCAAGGAGGAAAAACTCTGATGACCTGATATTCTATCTGTCAAAGTGAAGGAAACGACACAGAGCTTTTAATCAATATTTATGTCACACTCACCAAAAGCTGTACTTGCTGAAGTAAAATATAACCCCTCTCTCTTTAAACACCTTTTACTTGTTATTCGGATAGGAAGTTATTCTTTCAGAATTAGCTACATCTGTCAACCCGACATTCCTGGCTGCCACATATAAAGTCCTTACCATTTCCCACCTTCTCAATAACCTTCTCTTTAGCTTAGATTTTATTTATTTTTGACAACTCCCTGGGGTTTCCTGACAGGAGAAATCTTTAAGATGGAGCCAATATTGTTTTCCCATTCAGAGCTACACTATTTTTTTTATTGGTGTTTTCAACTAAGAAGAAGACAATGGGACAAATCCATGCCAAATGCAGTGAGTTTTTTATTATTATTATTATTATTAATGGTCCCACAGATCAACATTTACTTTAAACCTTAATGTTCCAACTTTTCTTGTCTCCTTTGTCAGTTTAAGAGGTGCCCGGCAGTGTTCTCAAATGTATTTTTGTTGGATCGGCGTAGGTTAGATCTCTTTGACAGGAAAGCATGGGTGAAGCAGATGAAAATTCATCAGCTATCTGTGCACAGTTCCACGCCCTTACTACCGTTGTTCGTTACATTGCCATAAATTGATCAGAATGAATCTGTCCCCTTTCTGCCACTGATCATGGCTTACAATCCATTATCAAAGATGGACAAGATGGTTAGACAGCATCAGTGACTCAATGGACATGAATTTGAGTCAACTCCGGGAGACAGTGGAAGACAGAGGAGGCTGGCATGCTGCAGTCCGTGGGGTCACAAGAAAGAACTGGACCCGACTTAAGAGACTTAACAGCAACAATCAAAGATGGGGTTTTGAGCTTTAGTCCTTGGCTGAAAAACACAAAGATTATCTCCTCCTGCCTCTGTCTTGTGACTAATCCAGTGTCTGTAGCTCTCCCATCTGCCAAGAATACACCTCCCTGTTATACTTAAACCCTATCATTCAAGTGACACAGAACTATTAATAGTGAGGTTAGCCTTGGCGACTCTCCAACAGAATTTTGCCCCTAAAGCAATGGCAGGGTTGAGATTTTCCAAACTTTCCTGGGGAGAACCTTACAGAGAGGGTCACAACGTGTCTCTGGGGGAGGGTGGTCCTAAACCAGGAGGATGGTTTGTGTACAAGAGAAAGGAAGGGTTTGATGAATCTGGCTTCAGAAGCTCTGATGTCCACATACCTCTGGCCTTCCCTTTGGGGTTTTCTGGTTGTCTTCTGATCTAAGTGGAAATCAAAGAGGTAGAAACTGAGCTCTTGAAAGACTGAAAGCAAATGGATTGGGTGAGGTCTTAAATCAGCTTTTCCTTTTTCTTTTTTTTTTTTAAAGAAATTGCAAACCACACTTTGCCTGCTGCACAGACAGTTTTTTCTAGGTTCTTGGTTGAAGAACCGCCCAGGTCCTAACTAGCAGGCTCCCTGTGATATAGTCCAGATTTAACTTTAATATATATATTATTTATTGTACCCTGCCTTGTTCCAGAAGGAGTTTAAGGCAGCTAGCTGAAATATATAATCATGAAAAGCTGATTCAACTTATTTGGCAAAAGCCGTCCTGCTGTAAATGGGGGGAAAAAATTGAAATCCTTTTTCATTATAAAGTGAGTTATTTGAGATGATTACCTTATTTTACAACAAACAGACATTTCTAGTAATTGAACACAGTTAAGTATCTGTCCAAAAATTTCCTTTGTACCTTGTAAATTACGGCTAATACTGCTAATATATAGTGTTTTCGTTCCTTCTGAACCACCAGGAAATCTGATGTCATTGTATAGACCATGCAGAAGCAATGTTTAGCACAGGTGAGGCTGGACAGTCACCAAATTTGAATCACCTGAGGCCAGTGTTTTGCCTGTGCGATGAAGGGTCTTCAGCTCTGACCCCTCCCAGGGTTCTTCCCCTTGTTATTTCATTTTATTTCATTCAACATTGAAGGGCACAGCTTTCTAATTTTTTCCTTCCACATGTTACTTAAAATACCACATTTCTGTGGTTAATTAAAGTATTCCAATGTCATTCTTTCACATCAATTTAATAAATGAACTCTTGCCCATTTTCGTAGCACAGAGCAGAGTCTGTGAAGTCTCTGGCTGGCTCTGGTGGGGCCCGAAGGTGGTCTGTGGCCATGAGGTCAGTTCCACTCTACTGGTCATTAGTGTCATTTCCTGAATTGATGGGTAGATTCTGGAGAAAGAAGGAGAGGAGAGATGCTATGGTGTCGGGTAGAGACGGACACCTTGGCTCAGGTGTGGCGGGGCAACATCTGGACTCAAGGTCCCCTCCAAGTGTCTGGTGTTTGAGAGGACACACTGCCTGCCAGCCCTCCATTATTCCTGCCTTATTCCTGAACGGACAACACCAGGTAAGCCAGCCTTAAGGAAGAGGCGACAGGGGCGGTCAGGGGGGAGAGGAAGCCTGTATAATCTGAGGTTGAGGAGCTTTTATTATTATTTTTGCTTGCTTAATAAAAGACAGAACAGGGGCCCCCTTGGCAGTCCAGCGGTTAAGACTCAGCGCTTCCAAAGCAAGGGATGCAAGTTCACCCCTGGTCAGTGAACTAAGATCCTGCATGCTGCCGGGCACATAAGAGTACATCAAGGAACAAAACAGAAAGAGGGACGGACTCACGGGGCCAACTTCTGTTTAGAGATCTCTCCTGGTATCTTGAGCTCCGTGGGGCAGGGCAGGTGTTGAGGGACTTTCACACACAGGATCACTCTGCGGAGGGAACGCCATCACCCACGTTTTACAGATGAGGAAGCGAGACCCAGAGAAGCCGTTATGTTCTGAAGATCTGTTTGTTTTAATCAGCAGGCCATAAAGAAGGTTGAGCGCTGAAGAATTGATGCTGTTGAGTGGTGGTGCTGAAGTAGACTCTTGACAGTCCCTTGGACTGCAAGGATAACAAACCAGTCAATCCTAAAGGAAATTAACACTGAATTTTCATTGGAAGGGCTGATGCTGAAGCTGAACCGCCAATACTTTGACCACCTGATGCAAAGAGCCGACTCATTGGAAAAGACTCTGAAGCTGGGAAAGATTGAGTGAAAGGTGCTCAGTCGTGTCCAACTCTTTGTGACCCCATGGACTATACAGTCCCTGGAATTCTCCAGGCCTGAATACTGGACTGGGTAACCTTTCCCTTCTCCAGGGGATCTTCCCAATGCAGGGATCGAACCCAGGTCTCCTGCATTGCAGGCGGATTCTTTACCAGCTGAGCCACAAGGGAAGCCCAAGAATACTGGAGTGGGTGGCCTATCTCTTCTCCAGCAGATCTTCCCAACCCAGGATTCGAACCAGGGTCACCTGCACTGCAGGCAGATTCTTTTCCAACTGAGCAATGAGGGAAGCCCAAGAAAGTGAAAGTGGCTCAGTCGTGTCCAACTCTTTGTGACCCCATGGACTGTAGTCCATGGGATTCTCCAGGCCTGAATACTGGAGTGGGTAGCCTTTCCCTTTTCCAGGTGATCTTCCCAACCCAGGGATTGAACGCAAGTCTCCTGCAGAGCAGGCAGATGCTTCACCAGCTGAACCACAAGGGACACCCGGGAAAGATTGAAGGCAAAAGGAAAGGAGGGCTGTAGAGGCAGAGATGGTTGGTGACATCACCGACTCGATGGACACAAGTCTGAGCAAGCTCCGGGGGAGTTGGTGATGGACAGGGAAGCTTGGCGTGCTGCAGTCCATGGGGTCACAGAGTCGGACACGACCTGCCAACTGAACAACACAAAGCATGAAGACCTGGAAATGACTGTCACAGAGGAAGGGGTTTACTCTCACAGCTTCCGAGAAGCAGGAGGCATGGAACATTGTGCAGGGCGACCCGAGATGCAGTGTCATGGGCAGAGGGCAGGGGGCGAGAAGCTTGGTTCATAGCCTTTGCTAGGGTTTTGCGGGGAGGCAAGGCAGGGCAGAGCAAGCAGTTTAGGACGGGTGAATTTGAATAATTACAGCAGGCTCTAGGCTATAGGGTTGTCCCTGGTTGTCTGGCTCCTGACTCTAGGGTAATTTAGAGCTGGGGAATATTGACATGGTCGGTGCCACGTAGATGTAGGAGACGGTTAAGATGTGAACTCTAGATTGGATAGTTTCTCTGTCAAAGACAGGCTTGCAGGGGCGCTGTTTACTGTCTGTAAGAATTAGCTGGGGTTCCCTGGTGGCTCAGTGGTGAGGAATCCACCTGCCAATGCAGGAGACGCGGGCTTCATCCCTGGGTTGGGAAGATTCCCTGGAGGAGGGCATGGCAACCCACTCCAGTATTCCTGCCCGGGAAATCCCATGGACAGAGGAGCCCGGCGGGCTACAGTCCATGGGGTCACATAAGAGTTGAACATGGTTTAGCGACTAAACAACAACAACAACAAATTAGCTAGTGCTGGGAGGAGCAGTCCTTCCAGGTTCAAGTCCCCAAATGCCAGAGCATCAGGAATACAGAAAATAAGAAAATACAGTCAATACACAGGGTTTAACTGGATGCAGCTAATAAGCGACAGAGCCAGGGTTCAGACCCAGGCTGCCTGAGTCCAGGCCCTTCATCGGACTCAACCTGTGAGAAGTTTCTCATCTCCCACCCCAGCCAGCTGCTGCTGCTGCTTAATCTCCTCAGTTGTGTCCCACTTCTTGTGACCGTATGGACTGTAGCCCTCCAGGCTCCTCTGTCCGTGGGATTCTCTAGGCAAGAACAGTGGAGTGGGTTGCCTTTCCCTTCTCCAGGGGATCTTCCCCACTCAGGGACCAAACCCAGGTCTCCTGCATTGCAGGCAGATTCTTTACCGCGGAGCCACCAGGGAAGCCCCAGCCAGCGAACAGGAGCCAAGTAATCCTCGGGTCCTGCTCTTAGGAGCTTGTTTTGGTTAGAGAGTAAAAGTCAGAAGGAAAACGCAAATGTAAGATGAGATAATCTCCCCTGGAAAAGTCACTACAGCGGAGCAAATGGTATTTTAAATGCTTCAGGGACATTTCTGTTTTTAAGGAGGCTCATGATTCATTTTTTCCCCCTATAAATTATCAACAGTTCCCTTGGTTTCCTTTCTTCTTTAGACCCACCTTTGTCATGCATCTTTGGGCCGGGGAGTCAGATTTACTAAGAACATGTCTGTTTAGCCAATATTTACATGTGTACCTGGAAAGTTTCTGAGGCAGAAGTGGCTGTCGGAGCTTGAGTTTCTGGAGGGTTCTCCCCTTTGTAGGAGAACCACCACCCCTGCTGTCTTCTGTGCCACCACCCACACGCAGGTCCAGTGTCCCCATGACCGACACACACATGCACAGCTGTCTGCGGAGCAAACCAGAAACAAAGGAGAAGTGTATGGAGAGAAACAAATGAGCGAGAGAGGCCTAGGTCAGCCCCACCTGACAGAAGTGTCATGGGATTCTCCAGGCCAGAATACTAGAGTGGGTAGCCGTTCCCTTCTCCAGGGCACCTTCCCAAGCCAGGGATCGAACCCAGGTCTCCCACATTGCAGGCAGATTCTTTACCAGCTGAGCCACAAGAGAAGCCCATTCATACCTCAGATGTATTTAAAATTCTCCAGTAGCTATATCAAAAAGATAAAAAGAGACAGCCGAAGAAATATTTAGAAATCTGTTCTATTTAAACCTGATGTATCTGAAGCATTATCATTTCAACTCGTAATCATGTCAATATTTAAGATGCCTTTAACAAAAATTATTAATGAAATATTTAACATTACTCTTTTCTTAATAAGTGTTTAAACTGGGGTGTCTCTTACACTCACAGCATCTCTCAGTTTACACCAGCCACATTGCACACGCTGATTTCGCATCTCGTGTGGCTGGTGGCTTTCACCCTGGATACAGAACAACAAATACCAGGCCATTTGGTCTCGCAGTTTTCTCCACTGATGTATGGGCCCTGATTCAACACCTCCTTCAACTTGTCCACAGGTTGTTTTCAATGTTGTGACACGTAGACAATCCCAGACTTCAAAGATGTTCACATATCTTCAATTGTTTTAAGCATTTCCTCGGGACAGATTACAGGACAGGTTTTAAAAGACTGAGTCCTCACGCAGGTGACTCTGGGCCACACCCTCTGAGGGTTAAAACACCCACATCACGGTAACAGTACAACCTGTATTCTTGGCTTGTCCAGACCTGCCAGCCAGGACCCTCAAACCTCCTCAAAGCTCCCCCCCTAAACTCTCCACCTAGGGAGCAGGACGTGGGCCTCTAGGTCTCCCTGTGACTCCATCTGGTTTCTTCTACTCACTTTTGTCTTATGAGATGTCAGCCGGCCAGTACCCCACGCTGAGGGCCCAACTCCCGGCCTCTGGGCTGATGGAGGAAGGGCAAAGTCGTTCCCAGCTCTGCCACATGCAGGCCAAGCTCAGCAGTGCCTGGGCTCCTGTGTCTCTGTCCACAGACACCAGAGTTTGGCAGGACTAGGACATTCCAGAACCCACCCGCTAGGACAGCATTATTACACTCAGGCAAACTGGAATATCTGCCAGCTCTTAACTGTGGATGAAATTAAAAGATGCTTACTCCTTGAAAGGAAAGTTATGACCAACCTAGATAGCATATTAAAAAGCAGAGACATTACTTTGCCAACAAAGGTCCGTCTGGTCAAGACTATGGTTTTTTCAGTAGTCATGTATGGATGTGAGAGTTGGACTGTAAAGAAAACTGAGTGCTGAAGAATTGATGTTTTTGAACTGTGGTGTTAGAGAAGACTCCTGAGATGGATGTGAGAGTTGGACTGTAAAGAAAGCTGAGTGCTGAAGAATTGATGTTTTTGAACTGTGGTGTTAGAGAAGACTCCTGAGAGTCCCTTGGACTGCAAGGAGATCCAACTAGTCCATCCTAAAGGAAATCAGTACTGAGTATTCCTTGGAAGGACTGATGCTGAAGCTCCAATACTTTGGCCACCTGATGTGAAGAACTGACTCCTTGGAAAAGACCCTGATGCTGGGAAAGATTGAAGGCAGGAGGAGAAGGGGACGACAGAGGATGAGATTGTTGGATGGCATCACCAACTCAATGGATATGAATTTGAGTAAACTCCGGGTATTGGTGATGGACAGGGAGGCCTGGCGTGCTGCAGTCCATGGGGTTGCAAAGAGTCGGACACAACTGACCGACTGAACTGAACTAACTGTGAATGGATTCTTTCCAAGGGTCTCTCAGGCCTCCAGACCCCCAGCCTTCTGACTCAACCACCCATAATCTTCAGAAATGCCTAAAACCCATCGACATCCTAGAGTGAGCCAGCTCAGGTTCTTTTTGCATCTCCCACCACAGACCATTGACCCTCTATCTATTGGCGGTGACAAAGGGCTACCTGGAGATTTTGTGGGAAGGAGTATCACGGGCATGTCTGTGTGTCCAAGGCTGACGAGGATGGAGAGACTCAAGGGAACAACTCAGAGCTGGGGTCAGATGCACTTAAGAATGTGGGGATATTAGAGCGGGAGGGAGACCTGAGCTGGTGTATTGGTCAGTGTTGCTGCAGTGACAAACAGCCCCAAATTTTCCACGGCTATGACAGGAAAGACGTCTTTCTCACTACATTACTGGGCCCACTGCTGTGGCCCTGCTCTGCCCATCTTCTCATCTCAGGATACAGGCTCAAACAAAAGCTTCTTCTGTCTCTCAAGGCAGAGGAAGAGAGCAGGAGAGAGGGCAGCTGCTTCTACAGTGTTTCCTAAAAAGAGTTTGTGCCCACATGTGACTTAAGTCCCTGGATTCATGTTCCATTGGCTGAAAGATACCCTATGGATAAGCCCAAAGTCAGTAGGGCATGGGGTGTAAAACTTTAACAGTGGAGGGAGAGTGATTAACTATGAACACCAAGTCTGAGTACCACAGACAGCACATCCCCAACTCTGTTACACACCTGGGGAAACTGAGGCACGGTAAAAGAAAGGGACTTGCCCAAGTCCACATGCCAGGTAAGAGCAGAACCAGGGCTAGCACTGAATCTCTGGCAATCAACCCAATGTCCTTGATACTACCCTCAGAGTTTCCAAGGGATATCAACAAGAGTCTTTATTGTGAAACATCTCAGAACCTGTTAATATGCCACTGAGAATTATGACTCTGCCAGTCAAGGAAGGGGTTCTAAGTTTTTCTGATTTTTTTTTTAACCACAAAACCCACAGAACAAGCTGAAGAGCAGTTTGTAGCAGTGGCCCTACCAGGAACACACTTTGGGACACAGAGCAACCCCACACCAGCTAATCAAGTGGACTTTAATTCACCATTAAGAACTTGAAATTTTATGCTGCTAAAAGGAATGTGTTAAAATAACATAACCTTCCTATAAATTCTTCAAAGCTTAGAAAGAGACACAATTCTCACTTTTTAGAAGGTTCACATAGCTTTGTGAGGCCATCATTAATTTTGATTATTTTTTCCACTCTCTTTTTTCAGTTGTAGCTGAAAATGTAATAAATGTAATGAAACTGATCTTCACAAAGTCTTTGGTGGATGAATCATAGGTCCCTGGAAAATGTGTTTGCTTGTCTACAGTGTCTTCTTTTTTTTTCTTTGATAAAAACAACAAATGTTACATATCACTTCTCAACAATAAAAATGTTTTAACAAAATGAAAACGTGTGCTTTGGTGTGATAATGACGACACATGTCATTCTCGAGACATCTCGAGGGGTCATAAATGGTCTCCAGTTGAGGCCATGGAACTATTCTGAAAAAAGCATGAGAATTAGATCATCTCAAATCATGAGAGTATTTTTTTCCACAAAGAATCTTTTGATCTGTAACATATGTGAAATTAAAATCAACGTCACACGGTTTTAGATTTCCCCAAAGCCTTCAGAAAGTAAAAGCCTATTCAAATGGCTCAAAAATAGAACTATGAGATACACTGCAGTCACCCTTTAAAATAACTTCCTGACACACTTGGATAGATAGTAACCCAGACCAGGAGGGGCTTCCCTGGCGGCTCAGCCAGCAAGAAATCCGCTTGCAACACAGGAGACCCAGGTTTGATCCCTGGGTTTGGAAGTCCACATGCCAGGTAACAGCAGAACCAGGGCTAGTATGGAATCTCTGGCAATCAACCCAGCACTCTTAATCCTACCCTCAGAGTTTTCCAAAAGAAGGAAATGGCAAGCCACTCCAGTATTCTTGCCTGGAGAATCCCGTGGACAGAGGAGCCTGACGGGGGTACAGTCCACAGGGTCGCAAAGACTCAGACCCGACTAAGTGACTAAGCATACACGCATGCAGGCCGGGAGGGTCGGCTCCTTTTTCCGAGGCTCTCAGGCAGGCAGCCCCAAAGGTCACAAACTTTTGAAACAGAAGAAGCCTGAAAGCCACCAACCTGCTCACTTGGGACCTGGGTCCTCTCTGTTATGTCCCTCTAGGTCACAGCATGAGTCCCAGGACAGTCACCTTCCTTGGGATAGATCGGATGGCACCAAACTGTCCAACTATTTATTTGGCTGTGCTGGGTCTTCATTATGGTGCATGGGTTTTTCCTAGTCCCCCGATCAGGGATCAAACCCATATCCCCTACATTGGCAAGCAGGTTCTTAACCACGAGACCACCAAGGAAGTCCCCAGAGCTGTTTGTTATGTGCAATCAAGACACAATTTCCCTTAGTTTCCAACTCTTGGGGAAGGCGAAAGTGAGTCTAGTTCCTCTGTTCCATGACCATCCCTTCAAATACGTCAAGACTGTCATCTTCCTCAAATGTCAAATACCTGCTGGTCCCAGGCTGCTCCTGGCATGAAGGTCTCTAAGGCCCTTCAGCTACTGGAGACAGACATTAGCCTAAAGGAGCCTCATGTGTCCAGGACTCCAGACAGGGCAGAGATAACCTAGGGCTGCTATATACCAGCAAGTGGGGACATGTGGCATCAGAGCCATGTGGGGCTGGAGGGCCTTTGTCTTCTTCATCTCTCTCTGTCTCCATGACTGGGACCCATGCTGCTATGATGGGGCCTCCCCAGGGCCACACACTGGCTGTGTGGGGATGTTCATTCCTGCAGCAACGCTGACTCATATACCACCAGCAAATAATATGTGTACAACTTAGATCACCAGGCGATCACATTCATAGATTTGCAAAATATTTCTATTATCATTCCAGGATGAAGTAGTTTGGCATTTTTACTGGTGGACTGAGCCAAATCTAGAATTTCAGGTTGTTCTCTGATAGTATTGAAAATGTGTTTAAAATAGTTAAATCTTTTAGGCATGGTGTCAAAAGTCCAGCCAAATTGTTGTCCTGTCAAAGAATAGACGTCTACAAATAATATATGGGTTTCTTTTCTCCCCAGGGCTCCCTTCGCATCCTAGACAACCTGCTTCTACAACAGTTGAGAGAAGGAAGAAAAATCATTTGGAGAAGAGAGTTTGGTCAGCCCTCCATCTCTGCTGGGGCCTGCTTGGGGGATCTACCGAGTTTCATTCCATGATCTTTGTCCGCACATGCATACCTGGGTGAGTTGGAGGCCTCTGCTAACTGCTGGGTTCTGCCCACCTTCCGGCCTCCTTGGGGACAGTGAGCCATTGTTTTTGTGAAAGAGAAAATGATGTTTAATGAGAGCACACACACCCTCAGCCTTCTCTGCCAGGGTCTCATCTTGAGGGACACAGTCAGGGTGGTGAAAGGCAATTGGCCTGGACCCCCAGGAGCCCACCCACCTGAGATCACAGCTCCCCCACGACCCCCACTCCTGCAGGTGTCACCTCGGGTCCCCGGGTACACTGTCCTCCTGAAATTGGACTCCATGGGACACGACCGCAGGGTGTATTGGTAGCAACAAAAGCATAAGCCACTTATTTTTCCTCCCTTTCTCTGGAAGCAGAGTCAATTAGCTACCTAACCGACGATGTGCTGGAAATTGCAACACGCTGAAATGTCTCATGGATGATTATCAAGGTCTCAGCATTGGCTTTGTCAGGAGAACCCTGGACTTGCCGAGGGGACACCCAAGATGCCTACCTCCCTGCCCCACTCCACACATCCATTCTGTTTCCATAACAGCAAGTGTGATGAGGGAAAACTTTTTGTATTCTATTACAAGTTAATCACTAAAGGGGCGTTGCCTATAAGCTTAAATTGCATATAACGGCTTGTCTCTGGGAACCTGCCTCCCAGGTAATGAAAAAGAAGTTTCAATTTAAAAGTTAATTAATTAAAAAAAAAAAAAAAACCTTTGTTTAGCTCACAGAAAACCTCTTGACTAGGCCCCACCTGCAAATGCCTGCAGGGAGGAAGAAATTAACATATCCCCTCCAGAGGCTGATGGGGACCAGGAAGCGTTTGACTTTACACCTCCCTTTTAGTATAAAAGGAGCCCGAAGGCTAACTCAGGCAAGATGATTCTTTGGGGGCCATAAGTTTGCTGTCTTCTCAGGCTGCTGGCTTTCTGAGTAAAGTCGTTATTCCTTGCTCCAACAACTCATCTCTGAATTAATGGCCGGTCGTGTGGCGACCAGCGCAAGCTCAGTCTCAGTAACACGAGGGCGGCAGACACCAACACCCTGGGCTCAGAGTGGGTTTGATCACGATTACATCTCTCACTGGTACTTATAAGCAGTGAGGACTCAGCATGTCGAGCGCGTAAGGACAGGCTACTTGCTAGGTTCCTATGTCCTGAGATAGGAAGGTTGCCCCAAAGACAAATACAGGGAGGAGGCTTCCCCGCCATCGTCCCCTGGCCCCAGCCGTCAGGACACTTTCGAAGCATCAACACATGTGTGTGCAGGCGGGTTCTGAAGCTGTGCTCCCCAGAATCCTTGTGCCACTCAGGACCCCTGGCATCTATCAGGCCTTGCCTGAGGGTGGTCTCCAGTCCTAAGTGGACTGACGTCCCATCCCATCAGGAGGCCCACATGCAAGGAACACTGCTACCTGGACCCCATGGATGAGTTGCTTCAGCATGTTTGTGTATATAGTTACATCTTTAGACTTTATGGAGGTCATTACAAGAAGCAGCTGAGTGAGAGCAGCTTCTGTGTTTGGATGGATGTTACTGTCAAGGGCGGGGCTCTGTTTGTCCCCCAGTGAGCCCACTGGAGGTCCCAGGAAAGATTTAAATTTTTCAAGGAATATAATGCCACAGGGGAAAGGCCTTTGTGAAGATTGCAGGCTCCCCTCCTTCTAATAATGAGTATTATGCAACCCAGTGGCTCCTAGGACGTTTAGAGCCATGTTCAAGGATAAGCCTCAGAATGGTCTGCTTACTATATCTGCTTCCTTCTCCTTTGCAAGGTCTTGTGGGGTTTTGTTGCTGTTGCATTAACATTGCCATATATAAACCTAAACCAAATAATGTTATTTGGTTTGTGCACAGCAGCTTCCAAGGTTTTTTGGAAGGAGATGGAGTATAAATATATAGTGCTAGATATTACTAGCTCCATAAATAAGCTTAGTCCTGTTCGTCTGTAGGAATCCCCTGAAGTTTCTGGAGACACCATCACAGCAAAATGGGTGGTCCTCACTAATAAAAGTCTCTAAGACATTTGCAAATCATAGAAATGTGGGGAGAAGGAAGCCCTGTCACCTGAATGTAGGAACTCTGATTTTGTGGCTGGAGGCCAAACACCAACAAGTCTCTTGAAAATGGCAATTTCCCCACCTAGTTCTGGGAAATGATGGAACAGGCTGCAGTACTTTCTCTAAGAAATATTTCCATTTTTTAAAATTAATTAATTTATTTTTTATTGACCATGCCGTGCGGCATGTGGGATCCTAGTTCCCTGACCAGGGATCAAACCTGCGCTTTCTGCAGTGGAAGCAGAATCTTAACCACTGGACCCCCAGGGAAACCCCAAGAAACATTTTCTATAAGAGAATATACCTACTTCATCCCTCCCCAAAATACTCATTTTTTGAAAATTCCTAGTTAGAAACTCTACATCATCAGTGATTGAAAATGAAAATTTCTCGACGAAAAGACAGACAGATACAGGGAACAAGCTAGTTGTTACCAGTGGCAAGGGGGAGAGGGGGAGGAGCAACATAAGTGTAAGGAGAAAAAAGGGTTATTACAGGATTATATGAGATCAGGTGTGTGAAACTTCTGAAAACTGTAAACCACTATAGAATTTAAAGAATCTTTCCTTCAATTAAAAACTACCAAAAAAATGACAAAACAAAAAATATTTCCAGAAGGCAACTAGCACACTAAAGCAGAAGTCTCTTGGGTGATTAGGACATTGTGGTTTCCCCTGTTTTCCATAACGCCACCTAATAACCAGGGGCTTCCCTGGTGGCTCAGATGTAAAGACTCTGCCTGCAATGTGGGAGACCAGGGTTCAATCCCTGGGAGGGGAAGGTCCCCTGGAGAAGGGAATGGCCACCCACTCCAGGATTCTTGCCTGGAGAATCCCACGGACAGAGGAGCCTGGTGGGTTACAGTCCATGGGGTCGCAAAGAGTCAGACACGACTAACTTTCACTTCACTTCACTTCACCTAGTAAGTGGGCTTCCCGGGGGGCGCTAATGGTAAAGAACCCACCTGCCAATTCAGGAGACATAAGAGATGTGGGTTTGATCCCTGGGTCGGGAAGATTCCCTGGAGAAGGGAATGGCTACCCACTCCAGTATTCTTGCCTGGAGAATCCCACGGACAAAGAAGCCTGGGGTCTTATGATCCATAGGGTTGCAGAGTCGAACACAACTGAAGCGACTTAGCACACACCCAATATCTCACCCATCGTCAATCACATAAGGATCTGGGGAGAAGCCTAAAATTATCCCACCCCAACTGAAGATATTTTCAGTTAAAGACAAGGAGGAGGCTCCAAGGACCCAATTCTTCATGGTGTTAAATGATCCTCGGTGTTCTACTAGAAAACCACGGGTTCTAAGCTGCTCTGCCCTTAATTAGCTCTATGACCATGGAAATGTCCTTTTTCTTCTTGACCTCCATTTCCTTATCTTTGAAAACAGAGGCACGTCTTGGATGATCTTAACGTACTGTTTTCTTCTGAGCCTGTTGCATCCTGGTGGAGCCAACCATTCCTAGAATTGCCAGCAAGCGCTTTCCTAAGGGAAGTAGTCAACAACGTCCACCAGGGGGCGCCTGATTCACTGCAAGCGGTGGCCTTGGGGGTCAGGACACCCTGTGGGCAGATGGGGTGACCCCAGCTTTCCCATCCAGCCCTGGAAGGATTCCCAGGCATCTAGGGATGGAAGGTCCTCCTAGGGGGTTAGGCTAGAACAGCATCATCTCCTCTACTAACCTGTTTGGCCAGCCGGTCTGGACGTCTGTATTTCTGAAATTTCTGGCATTCGGTAACTTGGGGCCAGCTGCCTCTGTGGGAAGCTTTTCAGTTCATTCACCTCTGATCCATCAGAAGCCAAGAATCTAGGAGCTGGGTGAAGCTGGGGAAAAAAAAAAAAGCCACGTCTGTCTCTTACCCTCAATCCCTGGATGCTGAGACCTGGGCTCATGACCAGCGTTTAGAGGGGGTGGTGATTTAGAGGGATGGTCAAAGAGAGTCCTGGGCAATGGGAAGGGGGCAGGGGGCTGAGGACAGGTGTGTGCTGGTGCTGTTCTCCCAAGATGTCCTGAATGTCTCTCCACTCACGAAGGCTACACTCAATCCTGGATAAAATATGGTGCTTTGGCCTCTCTATCTGTCGCTGGAAATCAAGCCACATAGGAATTCTCCAAGTATAAATACAATCAGATACAAGATTCCCTGTCCTCTCAATGAAGTTTCTTGGATTCTTGGGGCTGCTGTTTCAGGCTCTTGAAGAACTTCCCCAGCTCTGTAGAATATGTTTGCTACAGGTTGTTATTCCCTCTAAAAAGACATGTTGAAATTTCAGCCATGGGTACCTGTGAATGTGATGTTATTTGGAAATCGAGTCATTGCAGATGTAACTGGCTATGTCAAGGCGAGGTCATTCAGGTGGGTTTTCAATCCAATGTGCCTGCTCAGTCGTGTCTGACTCTTTGCGGCCCAGTGGACTATAGCCTGCCAGGTTCCTCTCTTCATGGAATTTTTTTCAGGCAGGAATAGTGGAGTGAGTAACCATTTCCTTCTCCAGGGGATCATCCCGACCCAGGGATTGAACCTGGGTCTCCTGCATAGCAGGCTGATTCTTTACCGTCTGAGCCACTGGAGAAGCCCTTGACTCTTAACTGAACAAAAGGTAGCCCTGCCCATTATTTCCAAACTTCCTTCATGGACTGTTTTTCAGTCACCTCCTGCCCTTCCAACATCACCAACCTTTTCTTCTCTCTTTCATTGCTTCTAAACAAAGACTGAAACAAATCGTTAACATTTATACATATTTTCTCTTCTTTCACTCTCAAAAATGTCAGTCTCTGGTCATACTGGGTTGACTGGTGGCCCTACCAAAATTCACATCCACCTGGAACCTAAGAATATGACCTTAGCTTTGAATAATGGTCTTTGCAGATGTAATTGAGCTTCCCAGGTAGCTCAGCAGTAAAGAATCTGCCTGCAAAGCTGGAGACACAGGATACTCGGGTTCGACCCCTGGGTCAGAAAGATCCCCTGGAGGAGGGCATGGCAACCCACTCCAGTACTCTTGCCTGGAGAATCCCGTGGGCAGAGGAGCCTGTCAGGCTACAGTCCATGGGGTCGCAGAGAGTCATGTACAACTGAAGCAACTGAGCACGCGGCACTCGCGGGCGTTATCAAGGTAAGGATCTCAAGATGACATCATCCTCATCGTGGATGGAGGTGAGCCCGAAGTCCAGTGACAGGTGTCCCTGGGAGAGTCAGAAAGGGAAGGGGCACAAGGAGAGACGCGGGGGAGAAGCCATATATAGACGGAGGTGAAGGCTGAAGCGATGCGTCCACAAGCCAAGGAGTGCGAGAGGCCACAGAAAGCTGGAAGAGGCAAGGAAGGACCCCTCCCTAAAGCCTTTAGGAGGAGCATGGGGGACTTCCTTGGTGGTCCAGTGGTTAAGAATCTGCCTTGCCATGCAGGGGGCGCATGTTCCATCCCCGGTCAGGCAATGAAGATCCCAACATGCTATGGAGCAGCTAAGCCAGAGCGCCACAAATAGAGAATCCCTGCACCGCAATGAAAGGTCCAGATGCTGCAACTAAGACCTGATGCCACCAAATACATAAATAATTTTTGTAAAATAAAAAGGACTGTGACTTATAGACACCTGAATTTCAGACTTCTGGTCTCCGTCACCGCGAGAGGATAAATTTCTGTTGCGTTAAGGCACAGGGGCTTGTGGCCATTGTGCACAGCATTATATACAAATATTCCCCCAGGAACCTGATATGACACAAGAGGTCTACAGTTGTTGCTCCAATGTAGACCACTTCCCTTCCTGAAACACTTCTCAACCTTGGCTGCAGAGACTCTATCCCAACTCTTTTCCTTCCAGCACTAAAGAAGCACTTCAGTTCAGTTCAGTTCAGTTCAGTTCAGTCGCTCAGTCGTATCCAACTGTTTGCGACCCCATGAATCGCAGCACACCAGGCCTCCCTGTCCATCGCCAACTCCAAACAAGCACTTACCAAGTGCCTACTCTGTGCCAGGCACACTGCGAGGCCCAGGGCTGCGGCTGCAGTGACGGGTGGTCCCTGCCCCAGGGAGCTTAGATTCTTCTTCCAGCGCACCTCTCCTCCTTGGGTCCTCCTCCCACTAACCAGGGGGTCTTCCCTGCCCGCTCTGCCCCGTGAAGCTTCTATCATAGGAACACCCCCCAAATCTGCAACTCTATCTTCTACCTGTGTCTCCTAGCTTCCAGACCAGACCTGCTTTGTTCGGCAGTTCCGTAACTCCTCCTGGGGCCTCTGGAGATGGCAAATGCCCGCTTCCCTCTAAGCGCCTCTATCCCCATCTATATAACCTGGTTCTCCCGCAGAGTGCCCCGCGGCCTACAGGCAGGTGCCTTGACACTCCTCCTGATGTCCCCACACCCAGGCTCGGCCCAGGCCTGCCCCGCTCCTTCCCTCCCCTACAGCCCGCCCCTGGCTCACCCCTTATCTCCTGGGTCCTCTGTGTGTCCCTCACGCAGACTAGGAACCTGAAAGCCTCACTGTCACAGGCGGGCCTCCCATCAAAGACCCCTGGTGGCCCTGGCCTGACTCCAGAATACCGTCTGGCTCCTTGGCGGGGGCAGCCACAGCCCTCCTTAATGGGAGCCCAGCACACGTGCTCCTGCGGGCTTCCACCAACCTGGACCCTTCACATCCTTAAACGCTCCCAGCCCTGTCCTCCCTCTTGCCTCCCTGCCCAGTGCCCTCACGCTTCCCTTAATCCAGCCCTACCAACCACTGGCCCAGCCTCAAGCTCGCCTCCATGGGGGACGGCGCTCTCGCCTTCCCCGGGATGCAGGCATGGTCCTGGAGCAAGCTCTGACCTGTCATCTGGGCCGTGTCCCATCTCCCACCTCCACGTTCTCTGACCTGAACCTGGTGGGAACCACGGCAGAGCACCAGGGCCACACCACCACCCACCCCTCCCAGCCGCCCCTACAGGAGTGAGCCCAGCGACCAGCCTCAAGGTGGACCAGAGTCCCACCAAGAGCTGTGGAATCAGGATGGGCAAGTTCAGCTCTTGGGGCACATTTTATCCTCCTGCAAGTGAAGCAAGATTCTCTTGAAGAAATACAGGTGCACTGGTGAAGACCCCTCGCTTCCACTGAAGGGGGGCACATGTTCAACGGGTCTGAGAACGAAGCTCCTGTACATCTCACCCTGTGACCAAAAAAGAGAGAGGAGATGGAAAGAAGGTGACAAGCTCTGTGTGAGGATGAGAACTGTCCCCAGCAGACAATTTCCCACCCTCATCACCCGGGCTGTCAAAGACTGCACCCCTCCCCGGCCCCCAAAGCCCCCTGCTATGGGCTGAAATTCACATGTTGAAGTCCTAACCCCCCAACCTCAGACTATGACTGTATTTGGACACAGAGTCATTGCAATTACACAGATGTCATTAATTAAGATGAGGTCATCCTAGAGTACGGGGGCCCTTAATCCAAAATGACTGATGTCTATAAAAAGGGGAAATAGGACAGAGACACACAGAGAGGGCAGACCATGTGAGGATGGAGGAAGAAGACCAACATCTACAAGCCAAAGAGAGGGACCTCAGAAGACACCCACCCTGCTGACATCCTGACTTCAGACTTTTATCCGCCAGAACTTCAAGGCATTTCTGTTACTGAAGCCACCCAGTTATGGAGGGACATTTACCAAATGTCCTTCCAACCCTCTGTCTTAAAAGCGCTGCATTTGCCCCCAGGACCCTCAACTAGGGACATGCTTAATTCCTACAGGGCAGTTACGCAGCTCCAGCAGGGGCTAATTACCCGTCT
The DNA here is from genome assembly GCF_963930625.1 of Muntiacus reevesi. Taxonomy (NCBI): domain Eukaryota; kingdom Metazoa; phylum Chordata; class Mammalia; order Artiodactyla; family Cervidae; genus Muntiacus; species Muntiacus reevesi. The sequence goes on from NC_089256.1 coordinate 28,295,311, forward strand.
TTTCATGGTGGGTTGGGGAAGGCAGGCGTGGAATAGCCCTGTTTCCCCCTCTTCCTTTGTCCTCCCCTTTTGTTCTAGGGTCCCTTGGGCATTTCTCCATTCAGCCAACACTAAGGGAAGGCCTGCCATATACCAACAAGGCCTGCCGTATACAAACATACGCAACTGGCCCACGTGTTACACCCTGGCGTGAACACCAGTGCACCCTGGGAACCTCGCCGTGACACCCATATGCCTGGCTAGCCAGTGGGCGCGTTTCCTCTGGATCCGAGTCCAGCCCTGGAGGAGCAGTTGCCCAGGAGAACACAGGCCTTCTTGGGTGCACAGCATTATGTACAAATATCCCCACTTTATGCTGTTCTTCAAAGGAAAAGAGGAGACCCCCCCTTCTCTTGGGAAATTGCATCTCACAGAAGCAAAGAATGGACACAATTTTCCCCCAAGGGTGGACTGGTGGTTCTTCCTGGGAGGCTCCTGGGCCCCAGCAGTGGTGGGAGGCTCTGGTTGTGGGTCTTCACCCTGGAGACCAGGCAGAGAATGTGGGCTGGGAAGACTGAGCCTTCGACCGCGGGCAGGGCAGGGGGTTAGGGCCGGACAGAAGGTCAGCCTGGGAGCAGGGCCAGGGAGGGAGGGGGTCCAGACGAGCAGAGAGAGCTCAGTCCACCACCGTGAAGACCTGGGGAGTCCCGGCAGGGACCCAGGAGGAGAGGGAGAAGTGAAGCTGCTCAGTCATGTCTGACTCTATTGCAACCCCATGGACTGTAGCCTACCAGGCTCCTCAGTCCATGGAATTTTCCAGGCAAGAACACTGGAGTGGGTTGCCATTTCCTTCTCCAGGGGATCTTCCCAACCTAGGGATTGAACCTGGGTCTCCCACACTGCAGGCAGATGCTTCTAGAAGCAGGTGGCTGGGCTGGGAGACAGCCACGGCAGGTTAGGCCCGCAGTTTAGGAAGGAAACATCAGACCTAGGTGGAGAGGAGGTGTGTGAGGATGAGCAAGGCCAGGTCTCCCCAGGATAGACTGGGAAGCCCCCCAGCATGGGGGGCAGCAGCCCCAAGAGCAGGACCTCAGCCTTGCCTCCCAGCCCAGATCATAGAAAGGAACTGTGTCTCTGAAAATAAGAGGAAAACCCAAGTTTCCAGAAGAAGACTGGCAGAAGCTGTGATTTGAGAAGCCAGGCTCCTGAATGGAGGGCAAATGCTCCTGCCTAAGGTCAGGACCCAACAAGGACACGTGGGGACCAGGGGAGGGGTGGGGAGGATGGGGGAGGGAAGGGCAGGTGCGCCGAGATTGGAGGGAGGAGGATTGGGGGACCACGCCAGCCCAAGGGCCATGCTTTTGGAAGCCAAGCATCCTGATGGTCTTTGCACTGTCCCCAAATCCACTGACCTGCCCCAGACACTTTGATGACTTAGCACCAGCTCTCAGACTGCCTCTTCCACCTGGGCAACAGTCTTCCGAGGCTCACAGGGTTTGGAAAGCACGTTTAACTGCCTAAGACTCTCAGGTTGCAGGACTGGTCAGCAGTCAACCCCCAGCCAACACAAGGCCAGCCTGGAGCGTGGCGGCCCCGATCAGGAAGAGGTTTTACTTGGTCTCCCATCTGAGGTCTTGGGAGAGGTGGAAAGGAGTGGGTGGTTGAGCAGGTGACACTGAAAGGTGACCTGCGTTGATGTTTGAGTTGTGAAAACCCATTAACCAGAAGAATAATGTTTAGCCTTCTGCTGCTGTTGATAAGAACAGGTGCTTGAAAGTCACACCTTCTACCATTTGCTGAGCTGAAATAAAAAGAGTGTCTTTGTTCCATCAATAAGCAGATAAATTTGGATTTTCATCCTTCAGTGAATCTGATCAACCTACATAATCATGCATCATTCCCTGTAACTCTAAAACCAGAAAAAAAAGAAGAGAAGCCACTTGTGACATTTAAAAGGAAAAGGAATTGGCAGGAGTTGCCTACATTTGTGCAGTGTCTGCCTCCTCTTTCCCCTCCCCACCATCCACTAGTCTGTCTTGGAGAAGCTCCGGCGAGGGTCCTTCGTGAATTAGAAATTTCGTGACCCCATAGACAACAGACAGAATGAGCGCGGTGAGTAGGAATGACTGCCTCTTAGTAAGTCTGAGAAGCAGAAGCTGACCAGAGAAATGACCTCTTCCACCTCTGGAGCCGGCTGTCTGAGGAATTGAGCAGCCAGACCAACGTTCCCCGGGACATGAAGGCTGATCCTCCATGATGAGAGACACGCGGAGAATCCACGATGCCCGGACGCGCCCCCTCCTCCAGCAGGTTCTACAAGCGAGGGGAACCCTCTTTGGTTCAGTCCCCCGGATCCTGCAGGCCAGGCTTTGCTTGAGACACAGACATGGGCGATGAGGATGCTCTGGTGGGAATCCCCCCAATCATTGGTGCCTGCGTTGTTTTAAATTTTTTTCCCCCCAAGGCCAGAAGCTAACCAGCAGGGCAGAAGACCTGACATCTTAGTCCCAGAAGTTGACTCTGACCAATGCCTGCGGGAGAAGCTCCCCGCTATTATCTCAGGCTGTCCTTGACTCTTCATCCCTGGGATCCCTGAACCCCACCTGTGTGGATGGAATGTTCTGGAAGAATGGGAACTTGGGGGCCTCCCTGGGGGCCCAGTGGTTAAGACTTGGCCTTCTTCTGGTGCAAGGGGTGCAGTTTCCATCCCTGGTGGGGGAGCGAAGATCCCACGTGCCTCACAGTCAAAAAAACAAAACTTAAAACAGAAGCGAGAGCTCTTTTTGCTGCATCTACTGCGCGAATGAAGACCATTCCCAGCAATCAGACTGTCGACATCCCAGAAAATGTCGACATTACCTTGAAGGGACGGACAGTTATTGTGAAGGGCCCCAGGGGCACCCTGCGGAGGGACTTCAATCACATCAATGTAGAACTCAGTCTCCTTGGAAAGAAAAAGAAGAGGCTCCGTGTTGACAAATGGTGGGGAAACAGAAAGGAACTGGCCACTGTTCGCACAATCTGTAGTCACGTACAGAACATGATCAAGGGTGTTACACTGGGCTTCTGTTATAAGATGAGGCTGGTGTATGCCCACTTCCCCATCAACGTTGTTATTCAGGAGAATGGTTCTCTTGTGGAAATTCGAAATTTTGGGGGTGAAAAATACATACGCAGGATTCAAATGAGGCCAGGGGTTGCCTGTTCAGTATCTCAAGCCCAGAAAGATGAGTTGATTCTTGAAGGAAATGACATTGAACTTGTGTCAAATTCAGCTGCTTTGATTCAGCAAGCCACCACAGTTAAAAACAAGGATATCAGAAAATTATTGGATGGTATCTATGTTTCTGAAAAAGGAACAGTTCAGCAGGCTGATGAATAAGATCTCAGTGATCCTGCTGCAGAAACAAGATAGCAGATGGTTCTATGGACTCAGTTGTGATATTTTAAAGAGACAATAAAAACTCTTAATTTGGAAAAAAAAAAAAAAAACCAAACAAACCAGAAGCGAGAGTACAACAAATACCATAAAGACTTTAAAAATTGTCCAAGATTCAGGATGGGGAACACATGTACTCCCATGGCTGATTCATGTCAATGTATGGCAAAAACCACTACAATATTGTAAAGTAATTAGCCTCCAATTAAAATAAATAAATTTTTTTAATTGTCCAAGAATCTTAAAAAAAACAGACAGAACTTGCTCCTTCCCCAACCCCCTCTGCTCAGGGCCTGCACATAGCACTGCCCTGCACAACGTGTCCCAAGGCAGATTCATGGGAAGCCATGAGAAGCTCTTGTCCCAAAGCTGCCAGGGAAGGGCTTGGCTTCCTGACCCGCTTTCAGGGCCCAAAGCCTCCGCAGAAAGTTCCAGGTGGGGTCCTGGTGGGGGGGAGCAAGCCAGGCTGCTGGGCCTGGGTGACCACTCAGTGACACCTTTGGGTGCTGGGGCGGTGGGCGCAGGGCCAGCCAGGAGCCCCCTGGAAGGAGAATGCAGTTCCCTCTGGCCCTCAGCTCATTCACCCCACCTCGGGCCTCCATGGCGCCTCAGGGGGGTCCATCTGCCCCCCTACTCCACATCTCACATCCCACCTGAGCTCCCTGACCCAGGCCGGCCCTGGGGGAGGGGAGGAACACTGCTTGGACACATAAAGGCCCGCAGACTACTCCCAGGGAAAGAGGCCTGGGGCAGGTCGCTGACGCTCTCCAAGTTCCCCATTTCCTGCCTGATAAAGAACACCAGAGCCACCTCTGTCATGGTAAAAATCAGAGGGCTGGAGCACGGGACAACTCTTAGAAAAGAAAGAAATTGAAGTCACTCAGTCGTGTCTGACTCTTAATGACCCCATGGACTGTAGCCCACCAGGCTCCTCTGTCCATGGGATTTTCCAGGCAAGAGTACTGGAGTGGGTTGCCATTTCCTTCTCCAGGGGATCTTCCTGACCCAGGAATCGAACCTGCGTCCCCTGCATTGCAGGCAGACGCTTTACCCTTTGAGCCACCAGGGAAGGATCCCAGCTCTTAGGGCAGGGAACAAATAAAAGGCTTCCCTCCTCAAAGGCAGAAGAGGGCTCTTGGCTTTACTGTTTCTCAAGCCTGGGTGCTCCAGCCTTGCCCTTGAAATGCAAAAGAGAGCAGCAGTTAAGGAATTGGGGAGTATATGAATGCATTATGTGTATTTTATTTTATAATTATGCATACATTAGCGCATATATGTGGAATCTAGAAAAACGGTGCAGATGAACCCATCTGGAAAGAAGTAGAGCCACAGACATAAAGAGTGCAATTTCCGGCACTATGGAGTAGCTGTAATGAGTTTGGACCCGTTTCATAACTTCTATGCCTCAGATTCCTTGTGTATAAAGTGGGATTATAATAATGTGTTAGTAGTAAGCCAACTCAGGGTAATTGTGAGGAGGAAATTTGTTCAGGAAAAGTGTTCAGAAGAGTACCTGGCATTTCCCCGCCCCCCCCCCCCCGAATTTTTGGCACTTATTGTACAACCTCAACAACCACCAGCACTCCATGTGATGCAGCTTGTGGGTGGAGTTCAGAGGGCATGGGCTGGGGCAGCTCCTTCCCTTCAGATCTCTGATGGCAACCATCCCCTTGGCCCTTCACGAGTCCATGTCCAGGAGATAGCAGGAGGAGTCCGGGGTTCCCCTTTTCAGAGCTCTTAGAAAGGACTTGGAGCATGCGTTGAGCAGTCAGCGAAGGGGAGAGGCAGAGCGCTCAGACTACCCAGGGTCTGAGGTATGGGGCAGCTGTGGATGTCCATCTGTGGATGGAAACCATGGTGAGCTTTAGCAGCTGGTTTGAGACACTGGCAGTTGCTACTAAACTAGCATAAGCAGAGCAAAATGTTTTCTAAAAGCAAGTAGAAACGTTTCCCGGGAGAATCTGGGGTTTCATTTGGACAGCCAGGTTGTGAGCACTTCTTTGAGGAAGATCAAGATGTCGTGATGGACCCACTCCACCAGCCCCCCAGACCTCACAACTGGCCACCACTGCGTTGGCACGAGCTTACAACAGCGCCTGGCATTTTGTAAGCTCTCAATAACTGCTAGTTATGATTGCCATTGTTTTACTGGAGCAGACCCTGAAGAAATTTTTCGAGATAGATTCCATCGAAGGTAAAACTTTGAGTCTTTTCATGTATGAAATGTCATTATTTTGCCTTCTCATTTGATTGACAGGTTGCGAGATATAAAGTTCTATGTTTGAAATCACTTTCCTTCAGTAATTCAAAATGCTTTCCCTTGAAGGCATCATCTTACTGTTTTCTCCCACCCAAGTACTAAGCAGGCCCTACCCTGTTTAGCTTCTGAGATCAGGGACATTCAGGGTGATCTGGCCATGGACTGTCTTGCTGTTCTCTAATATCCAGTGTTGCTAATGAGAAATTTCATGCAAATATGATTCTTGTACTTTTGTAAAAAAAACTGTTCCTTGCATTTGTGAGTTTTTAAGGTCTCCTTTTTATGTTTGGTGTTTGGAAAATTCACAAGGATGTGTCTAAGGGTAAAATTTGACCTCTTCAACTTGCCTGATATTTGTCGAACACTTTAGCTGAGACTGTGTTTCTCTTTAGCTCTGATAGACTTAAGTTCTGATAATTTCCTTCTATTATTTTTTTATGAATATTTCTTCCCTTCAATTTTCTTCTTTTGTACTTTTGGAGCTGTCATCTGATAAAATACTGAACTTACTGCAAACTGGTATAGCCAATACGAGGAACAGTGTGGAGATTCCTTTAAAAACTAGAAATAGAACTGCCCTATGATCCAGCAATCCCACTGCTGGGCATACACACCGAGGAAACCAGATCTGAAAGAAACACGTGTACGCCAATGTTCATTGTAGCACTGTTCACAACAGCCAGAACATGGAAGCCCCTAGATGTCCATCAGCAGACAAATGGATAAGAAAGCTGTGGTACATATACACCATGGAATATTACTCAGCCATTAAAAAGAAGGCATTTGAATCAGTTCTAAAGAGCTGGATGAAACTGGAGCCTATTAAACAGAGTGAAGTAAGTCAGGAAGAGAAATACACCAGTACAGTATACTAACGCACATATATGGAATTTAGAAAGATGGTAACGATAAGCCTGTGAGACAGCAAGAGAGACACAGATGTAAAGAACAGACTTTTGGACTATATGGGAGAAGGCAAGGGTGGGATGATTTGAGAGAATAGCATTGAAACGGTTGTATTACCATATGTGAAATAGCTGACCAGTGCAAGTTCAATGCATGAAGCAGGGCACTCAAAGCCGGTGTTCTAGGACCACCCAGAGGGATGGGGTGGGGAGAAGGGTGGGAGGGGGATTTCAGGATGGGGGGACACATATGTACCTGTGGGTAATTCATGTCGATGTATGGCAAAAACCACCACATTATTGTAAAGAAATTATCTTCCAATTAAAATAAATTAATTAATTTAAAAAAATACTGAACTTACTGAATGGATCCTCTATGTCATCTACAATTTCTTTCTTAATTTCCATCTTTTTATTCTGGAAGATTACCTTTGCTCTTTCTTCCAAGTCTTTTATTACAGGTTTTATTTTGATAATAAGGGTTTTCACTTTCAAGAACTCTTCTTTATTCTCTAAGTGCTCCTTTTTCAGAGCAACTGTTCTCATTTTACAACTTGATACCTTAAAGAATTCCTCTAACATACCTATTGGAAGGTTGAATAGAAATTTTATTTTGAGTTCTTTGTTGCCTAGTTTATTCTTTCTCTGGCATTAGTTATTTTTTTTTTTTTTTTATCATCTAGGTCCTCCTGTTTGGTGTCTCTTTCCTTTTAAAGTATGGTGCTCCTCAGTTACGCTCCATATTTATACACCAAAAGAGCTGATTAGTACAGGTAGCTATTTTCTCTGTTCTTGTGTAGGTCTGATCTGTGGCCTGGATGGGCTAGGTGGGAATTGGGAAGCAAATGTTCTCTCTTCTGTCATATCCGTCACCTCTCCCCTTCTCCCCACATAGACCACTCCCTCTTTCCCTTTGCTGGATTCTTCTCCCCCTCAGACCCCCAGAAGTTAGCCCATCCAGCAACTGAGCAAGTCCACACCTACAGTGTGAGCCAGCCTAAATGATCATGCGCAAGGGCTTTGGCGTCACTGGACCAGCTCCCATGAATTCCCATTGGTGCCAGGTTATCTCATTTCCCAGGTGCCCAGTAGATACAAGTTGCCTGTCCAGTTGAATATCAGCGTTTTGTGGATGGGGTACTAGAAGCCCTGAAGTTAATGCACCCAAGCAGCCCAGAGCAGCCCGTACAACCTGCTGGCGTCTACACATCCCCTCTCTAGAGGTGCCGCAGTCTTCCTCTCCAGTACAAGGAGTCCACTCGGGACAGTGGCCCCTGGAGAACCACTATGGCGCTGCCAGACGGTGGCGCAGTGGTAAAGAATCCACCTGCCAATGCACATGCAGGAGACACGGGTTCGATCCCTGGGTCGGGAAGATCCCCTGGAGGAGGAAATAGCAACCCACTCCAGTATTCTTGCCTGAAAAATTCCATGGACAGGGGAGCATAGCGGCTCCTACAGTCCAGCAGGGTGCAAGAGTCAGACACGCCTGAGTGACTAAGCACGCACACAGCCCAGACCACTGCGGGGTCACCCACAGGCATCACAGTGGGTCCTGGGTTTTGAGACTTAACGCACTGATATGGAATTTAATAAGACTCATCATCCTACATTCATGCCTGAAGCTGAAATGGTATTTTCATTTCTTTCTTCCTTTTCTGTGTAATGGGATCTCAACAAACTGAGAGTTGGAGATAGAACTATTCCTAGGAGCCAGAAAACTATTTCCAGCGGCCACCACAATCCTGTGATTGACATGTAAGATACTTGGATACATTTTCCTCTCTGAGGGGGCTGCAGGGGGAACTGAGTACAGGTTAGTGACAATCAATGAACTAATTCACTATCAACTTTACTGTAGAATTACATTTCAAGCTGAACTCAGAGAGTAAGAGAAAGGATGCAGGTCCAAAACAATTTTCCAGCAAATGAGTTTTTTTTTAACCCATTGGTTTCAACGGCAATGGTAAACCAAGGATATTTTGAACTCTGTGTAACCAAAGAATTCAAAGTTGATCTTCAAGTCTTGTCCCACTTGACTAGTTCTCCAACTAAACTAGTTAACACCAGAGACTGAACCAAGAGTGAGAGCTGTATCTGTGCCTTGCCTAGTTCTTTGCTCTGATTAAAAACACAAATATCTATACTTAACCCCCAACCCCCTTATTATTAATTCATAGTATCCATTTAACCACTACCGATAAGTTTTCCCACTCATTTTTAAAAACACAAGTTCAATTTAATTGTTCCAGGCTAAACATATTTGGCTCTCAGTTTCTCCTAGAAATTGGAAGTTGAAGAATCCCTTTGTTTCTCCAAATGAGTTACTGTAATAATAATAATGATAAATTAGCACTACTGTATTACTTTCTTCAGTCAGTTCTGTTGCTCGGTCGTGTCTGACTCTTTGTGACCCCATGAACCGCAGCACATCAGGCCTCCCTGTCCATCATCAACTCCCAGAGTTTACTCAAACTCAAGTCCATTGAGTCGATGATGCCATCCAACCATCTCATCCACTGTCGTCCCATCCCCTTCTCCTCCTGCTTTTAATCCTTCCCAGCATCAAAGTCTTTTCCAAGGAGTTAGTTCTTCCCAGCAAGTGGCCAAAGTATTGGAGTTTCAGCTTCAACATCAGTCCTTCCAGTGAATATTCAGGACTGATCTCCTTTAGGATGGACTGGTTGGATCTCCTTGCAGTCCAAGGACTATCAAGAATCTTCTCCAACACCACAGTTCAAAAGCATCAATTCTTCGACACTCAGCTTTCTTTATAGTCCAACTCTCACATCCATACGTGGACTACTGGAAAAACCATACTTTTGACTAGATGGATCTTTATTGGCAAAGTAATGTCTCAGCTTTTTAATATGTTATGTAGGAATATTAGTTTCCTAGAGCTTCCGTTACAAAGAACAACAAGTTGAGTGACTTAAAACAGTAGAAATTTATTCTCTCATGGTTTTAGGGGCCAGAAATCCAGAATTAAGTTGTGGGCGGGACTGACTCTTTCTTGGGGACTCAGAGGGAGCGCTTGCTCCATGCCTCTCTCCTCATTTCTGCTGGTTCCTGGCAATCCTTGGAATGCCCTGGCTTGTAGCAACATAGCTCCCATCACTGTTGCTATTGTCACATGACCATCTTCCCTCCACATGTCTGTGCCTTTACATGGTGGCTTCTGCTGTATGTGTCTGTCCATTCTCTTCTTCCTATAACTTGCATCTTAATTACATCTGCAAAGACCCTATTTCCAAATAAGGTCACATTCCCAGGTACCAGGGGTCAGGACTTGATCTGCTGGGTGGACCCAACACACAACAACTGCCTACGAAGTCCCACGGACATTGGTCTGGTTACCCTGCAGGAAGTGGGGATCCAGGGCTATCAGATAAAAACATCTTAGATCTTGATTTCAGGTTCTCAGTCTGTGACTATACATACTGTGTCTGCTGTTGCTGCTGCTGCTAAGTTGCTTCAGTCGTGTCCAACTCTGTGAGACCCCACAGACGGCAGCCCACCAGGCTCCCCCTTCCCTGGGATTCTCCAGGCAAGCACACTGGAGTGGGTTGCCATTTCCTTCTCCAATGCATGAAGGTGAAAAGTGAAGTGAAGTCGCTCAGCCATGTCTGACTCTTAGCGACCCCATGGACTGCAGCCCACCAGGCTCCTCTGTCCCTGGGATTTTCCAGGCAAGAGTACTGGAGTGGGGTGCCATTGCCTTCTCCATACTGTTTCTAACCATGATGTAAGATCCTGAAGGAACTCAATCCTGAATATTTATTGGAGGGACTGATGCTGAGGCTGAAGCTCCAATACTTTGGTCACCTGATGCAAAAAGCTGACTCATTGGAAAAGGCCCTGATGCTGGGAAAGACTGAAGGCAGGAGGAGAATGGGATAACAGAGGATGAGATACTGGGATGGCATTGCCGACTCAATGGACATGAGTTTGAGCAAACTCCGGGAGTTGGTGATGGACAGGGAGGCCTGGTGTGCTGTAGTCCATGGGGTCACAGAGAGTCAGACACAACTGAATGACTGAACAACAACAAGATACCAAAGATGGGTTATGCTGAAATCTGCGAAAGACCTCTAACTCTAGGACTGAGAAAATCCCAGGAATCCAAGCTCTCAGTCCTGGTCCTGAAAGCAGCTCATCTTCTGGGCCATGAGGGTGTGTGGAGGTGGCCCTGATGGTCTCCTGGCCACGGAACCAGCCCTGCAGACTTCTTCCACAGCCCAGAGTCATGTGTGATATGTCGTGCTGCTCTGAGCATCTAACAAACGGCAGGATGTGGCTTTGCATGGTAGTTTGAAATGATCAAAAAAATACATATTTACCAAAATGTGAGCTGAGCTAGGCCATCCGGATGCTGGGTGTCAATGCACCGTGGATCACTGTTTAACAGCCGGGGCCATTGGTTTCACAAAACTGATTCGAATGTTTCCAACAGTACAAGCAATGCAGGAAAAAGTGGCACATGGATTGGCTTATAGGAAAACATTTAATGAAGAGGTAAAGAAAAAAAAAAAAAATGGGGTGGGGGGGAGAAAAAGGCTAAAAGGAAAAATAAATGTACAAGTGAAACTCTTTAAGTCTCACAAATCTGCAGGGATTTGTAACTCAGGAAAACCCTAAAGTGAAACACAAATCAAAAAGTGACCAAGAGCCATAATCCACATTCCTAAATAAGTTGTCTTTTCCGGTAATGAAAAAAGAATAAGACTGTAAATATAAAATATCTCTCTCCATCGTTATGGCTTCTTTCATTTCTTTCTTAAAATATTACAAAGCAAACAAATCCTGCATTCTAATCCATTATTAACCAGTTCCATATCTAATCAACTTGAAGCCAAAGCCATATGGGCTGTGCAAACATAAAAAAAAAAGTAATTCTAAGATAAGCAAAACAGGAAATTGGAGGTTGATGCTGCTGAAACTGATATCCGAGTGGTAATCTGAGCGGTGAAGTCACTAAACCCTTCCTGCACCATAAACAGAGTTTCTCGGGGTGTGTTTCATTTTCCTTCCCTTGAGATTTGGCGGTGGGTTACAGCAGTTAGTGAAAATCATCGTCTTTCGCTTACTTACCCCCACGGCGGCAGAATGTGTCGGGGGCACCAGGCGTGGCCATCTGCTCGGCTGAACGCTGTGTGGTCCACCCTTCAGCCGAAGCCCAGGGAACAGGCAGATGGATCCACCTTGGTTTCCCAGTGTCTGTGAAAGCCAGTCTGCCCATCTAGACCAGGCTTCTCAACCACAGCGTTCATCACACTTTAGCCCGGATTCGTCTGTCGTGGCCTGACTGTCCTGAGCCTTGTTGAATCTACCCACTAGCCTCTACCCACTAGATGCCATTAGCAATTCCTTCAGTCGTGATGATCAAAAATATTTCCAGCCATGGCCAGATGGGCCCCTGGGGTGCTGGGGGGTGTGTGGGGGGGGAGGCACATGGGCAGCTGAGAACCACTTATTTAAAGGACCCTTTGCTGGAAAGAGCTCAAATCATGCATTTCAGGAAGTGTTACTTCTTAAGACTTCACAGAGGGAATTAGCTATATGATGCTTTGAACTTGAATGTCACCTTCTGCTTAAGATCTCCTCTGACTGCCCTATTTACACTCACCTACTATTTCTGTTCGATCTCTGGGTTGGGAAGATCCCCTGGAGAAGGAAATGGCCATCCACTTCTGTAATCTTGCCTGAAGAATCCCATGAACCAAGGAGCCTGGCGGGGTTACAGTCCAGGGCGTCACAAAAGAGTCAGACACAACATAGCAACTAGATAACAGCTGCAACTATTTCTGTTGCTTACTTTTCCTATTTAGTTTGATATTCTTTCTCACCTGCTAGAATACATGTAATTCTGGGCAAACAGTGGTTGCTCAAAAATCAGTGGTTCAATAAATGAGTGGATGAAGGCCATTCCACATGGTGTAAACAATGATGAGATGTGTTCCCCACGTAACCAGCATCACCAGCGTGTTGGGTGAAGCGGCTCTAGGGTTTGTTGAGCCAGTGGGGCCACAGACCCTGGGGTCTTCCTTCTCACCAGACACATGGGTGCCCCGCGGGGACAGTCTGCGATGCACCCACGGCATCCCCAGCAGAAGCGCCATTTGTCACTCTGGGATGAGCCACAATTTTTATTCCACTTCGGCTTCGGCACTCCAGAGGGTGGGGCTTGTCACAGGACACCCCTGCTTGGGTCACTGATGTCCTTACAGCAGAGGGCCTGTCAAGGGTCTCAGAGGACAACGTGGGGCTGTGAACTCACCCCAGCAGGCTGTCCCTGCCCTGCCCTGCTGGCCAGGGTGAGAATGCCCACCCCTCGCCATTCCCCCGCAACGGGAACGGCTCACAGAGCTAATCCCCAGCCTGCCAGATCCAGGAAGACACTGATACAGCCGGTCAGGAAGTCACATGCCTCCTTCTGTCAGCACTTATCGAGCACCTACTGTGTGCCAGGCCCTGATACACTGATAACGGTCAGGAAGTCACATTCTACCTTCTGTCGGCACTTATTAAGCACCTACTCTGTGCCAGCCCCTGATACACTGATATAGCTGGTCAGGAAGCCACATGCCTCCCTCTGTCAGCACTTATTGAGCACCTACTGTGTGCCAGCCCCTGATACCCTGAAATGGCCAGTCAGAAAGTCACATTCCTCTTTTGTCAGCACTTATTAAGTGCCAGCTGTGTGCCAGCCCCTGCTAGAGGTGCTGAGCAAACAGCCCTGCCCACCCAACAGGAGGCTTGTGGGAATTTGATTTATCTGGGGGATTTTGATAGCTTCAGAGTCCTGGTCACAGAGCAAAAATCAATAATTATCTTAAATTAAATTGCACGTATGTGAGTGAGAACAGGGGCTTCCCTGGTGGCTCAGCGGGTAAAAAATGAGAACAAGAGAGGAAAAAAGAGGGGACAGGAGTGAGAGAATTAGCTCCTGCCATGCCCAATGAAAGAAAGTGGAAGTGTCAGCCACTCAGCCGTGTCCAACTCTCTGCAATTCCATGGACTGTAACCCGCCAGGCTCCACTGTCCATGGGATTCTCCAGACAAGAATACTGGAGTGGGTGGCCATGCCCTTCTCCAGGGTATCTTCCCGACCTAGGATTGAACCCAGGTCTCCAGCACTGCAGGCAGATTTTTTACCATCTGAGCCACCAGGGAAGCCCCGCCATGCCCAGTAGGACCATTAAAAAGCAAACCTCCATCCCTAGTTTATCCAACAATCATTCCCAACATTTCATCAGAAAGAGTAAACAACTCCTTTCCCTCTTAAGAGTCAGTACAGTATTGTTTTTCAATGTTTCAAATCCATAAACAAACAGCCCCATTTGTAAAATACCATTTCACTCAAAAATTATCCATCTTCATCTGAAACGTCGTCAAAAAAACCCCAAAAAAACCTAAACACTAGAGAAGATTTTGTGACCATTCCTTCAAACCTGAGAGGACAGAGGGGCCTCAGCTTTCAACTTATCTTGTTGGAAGGAACTCCAGACATGGGTATGGGTGTCATGGAGCGCAGGAGAGAAGGTGGCTGGGAAGAGGAGTGTCCTGATGGAAATTCTCAGCAGGACATTGAAAAGTTCAGGAAAATCCTGAGTTGTCAAAGCAAGATAGGTTTAATAATAGCCTCACAAGTTAGAAAGATCCCCTGCAGACGGGAATGGAGACCCACTCCAATATTTTTGCCTGGAGAATCCCACAGACAGAGGAGCCTGGCGGGCCACAGTCCATGAGGTCGAAGAGTCAGACAGGACTGAGCGACTGACGCTTTCACTTACAAGCAGCCCCAAGTGAGAAGAAATGCTCTCTCCCAATGAGAGAAACGCCATTAAAAAAAATTTTTTTTTAATTTTATGTCTTTATTTTTGGCTGTGTTGGGTCTTTGTTGCTGCACGCAGGCTTTTCTCTAGTTGCAGCCAGTGGGGACTACTCTCTAGTTGTGGTGAGCGGGCTTTTCACTCTGGGGGCTTCCCTTGCTGGGGAGCACACACTCTACATGCATGGGTTTCAGAGGTCACAGCACGCTGGCTCTAGAGGGCAGGCTCAGGAGCTGTGGCACACGGCCTCGCGTCCTGTGCATTGGCAAGTGGATTCCTATCCACTGCATCCCACCAGGAAAATCCACTCTTAAAAAATATTTATTTTGTATTTGAAGTACAGTTGATTAAGGATGCTGTGCTAGTTTCAAGTGGACGGCACAGTGGTCCAGTTATACAGTATGCACGCATCTATTCTTTTTCAAATTCTTTTCCCATTCCGGCACAGAACATTGAGTAGCATTCCCTCTGCCATATAGTAGGTCCTTGTTGGTGATCTATTTTAAATATAGCTGTGTGTATATACACCGCATCCCTAACTCCCTAACTACCCCTCCCCCAGCACCACTCTCCCCTGGTAACCGTAAGTTCATTCTCTCAGTCTGGAAATCTGTTTTGTAATTAAGTTCATTTATATCATTTTTTATAAAGATTCTGCATAAAGCAATATCAGATGATGTTTGTCTTTCTCTAACTTTCTCCACTTAGTGTGATAGCCTTCAGGTCCATCCATGTTGCTACAAATGGCATGATTTCATTCTTTTTTGTGGCTGAGTAATATTCCATTGTATTAGTATATGTGAGAGAATCCATTTATGTAATTCCATAACAAATGTCTGTTTGAGAGTTTCCCAAATCATTTCCTTTAGGAGCCCACCCCAAGAACGCTAATTGAATTACCTTTTCCTTAACCTGCCAAAACTCCAGCCCCAGACTTATGTCTCTGTTCACTGCTTGCTTGATTCTGAGGGACCGAAACGAAATCCCAGCCGTGGATGCAGGTTCCGAATGCCGGCAGCACAAACCTCACTGAATCGCAGTTTTACACTTGTTCCTGACACACCCTTTGTATGCCACTGCAGATGCTTCTTGGCTCTCCTTCTCTGCCCCGTTGTGGTTTTCCAAGGTGGAGGTGGAAGGGAATTTCAACACGCCATTCTGTCACATCCCGGCCAGAGAGCCACCTTTTGCCGTGTGCACAAAATCAGCCAAAAGCCAGTGCCAGCAAGACTACCCAGTCACAAGTGACCAAGGGAGCAGACTCAAAGTAACTTCATAAAAAAGAAACCACACATGCTCCATAAACATAAGTGGAATATTACACAGCCATGAAAATGAAATGTACACAGTGGTACCCGCTACCATGCTCATGAATCTTGAAGTCAAGAAGCCAGATGCAAAAGACCTCATATGGTATGAAGGCATTCATATGAAATACCCAGAATAGGTAAATATATAGAAATGGAAAGTGGGGGGCTGGGGAGAGAGGAGAACGTGGTGCAACAGCTTAATAGGTTTCCTTTGGGGATGAGGAAAGTGTTGTGCAAATAAATACAAGAGTGGTTGCACAGGATTGTGAATGTGCTAAATGCCACTGAGTTTTTCATTTTAAAATGGTTAATATTAAGTTATGTGAATTTTGCCTCAATAAACATACATATACTTATTACTGGCAACCTGAAAAGAGGCTGTAATTTTAACATTTTGATGTCACCTGGATGTTTTCTGTAAGTTGTATATATGTCTTAATAACAAAATTCCTTCCATTATATACATAAGACACATTCCTGGATTTTGAATATATGTATATTTAATATATATTGGCCTCACTGTGTGGCATATGTAATCTTATTTCCCTGACCAGGGATTGAACCCAACCCCACTGAAGGGAAAGCATCAAGTCCCAACCCCTGGACCTCCAGGGAACTCCGGGTACTTTTTTTTAAAAAAAGAAGAGTAACATCTGATGTAGGGGCTCAGTTTCCAATTCTCTATCTGCAATGGGGTCTTGACAAGTCTTGATAAGAATAATTTGATCAAGAGGGAAAAAAGAACACAATTCCAGAACATACCTTCTTCCTCATCTTCCAGAGAGGAGAGAGGAGCTCTCCTCTCTAAGACAAACATCATCAACTCAGCAATGGGGGTGTTGAGGGAAGAACATTTATTTGGGGAGTGTTTCCACCACGCCTGTTTCCCCGGTGCACAGATGTCCCTTTAGCAGCACGTGGTCGTGACAACAGACTTTGCTGATTGCCTAGCACATCTGTGTTAGGGCGCAGGTCTCGTTTCAGTGCTTGACAAATGACACGGGACGTCAGATGTCACAAGGCATTAAGTAAAACCCAACAGAGACAGATATTGGAACTGTGTTTATTTGGAAGTGCCAGCGACCACTTAATTGCAATTTTGTAGCAACAAACTATTGGTTGAGAGTTATGTTTATCAAACAGGTTCTTTGTTTCTGCCATTTCCAGGTGCTTGAGCCTCAAGTACCAAAGCTGTTCCTCTGAGGCTGGAGTCATTTCTCACTCGGGCTGGGGGCTGATGGCGTTTGGTGAGCAGCTCGTCACAGGTCCTGCCAACGGACCCTGCTTTGTCTCACTGCTGTCCCAGGCTCCAGCCCTTCATTATTGCCAAGGAAGCTCGTGGCTCATCCCCCCGTTTTAGATGGGGGGCCACCACCGACTGTCCGCCCTCGATTATCCCAAAGTTGACTTCCCCAGTTTGGGACTCCTCCTGGGTTCTTGCTTCCTTCCCCTCCTACTCCTCTACCCCTGTCCTCTACCCCTTCTGCCATGGGATCAGGCGAGTCGGCCAAAGGGAGAGGAAAATCCAGAGAAGCCCGCTCTACTGCTTTCCATCCAGGAACAGGAGAGCTGTGAACAGGGAGGGAGGCGACATAATTTGCAGGGTTCAGTGCAAAATGAGAATGCAGGGACACTTATTCAAAATTGTTGAGAATTTCAAGATGGCGCTAGAAGAGCTTCAGAGCAAGGGTAGGCCCTGCTAAGCACAGGGCCCTTGGGACCAAGCACAGCTTAGGCCCCTGTAGCTGGTGAGGCAGTGCAAGGGAAAGGAAGGTCAATACACGAGAAATTCTAGGTATCCAAGCCCCATCCTGAGTGAAGGGGACCCGAGTTCCAGGAACAGTACCCCAAACTGGGTAGATTGGAATAAACCGAGATGGGACATCCCAGCGGAGAAGATGGGAAACAGAACAGCCCCTGACCTTGAGTCGCCCAACAGCCCCACTGCCCAGCCCTCCGACACAGCAAGTCCAGCAGAGACAACCTCTCCCATTCTCTGCCAAACAAAACTCCCAAGAGACACTGATGGACCCAGCTTCAGGCAGGGGCCCATCCCTGAACCAGTTACTATGGCCAGGGGACCAGGTACTCTGAATGGTCAAGCCTGGGTCATGTGCTCCACCCTTGTGGCCTAGAGAGGGTGGGGCACCTTGATTGGCAGCTGCAACAGAAATCACAGGGAATAAGGGGTGGTTTCCAAAGGCAAAGTGTATGCTACAACCAGAAGGGCAATGGGAAGATGTGTTTAATGAAAAAAAAAAGACAAAGTCAGCCACAACAACTCAAGCTAAGTTATACAAAAAGGAAATTTAAGTGCATGAAAAATTGGGAATCCTAGAGTAGGGTTAGCCTCAGAGAGTCCAGGAACTCACATGTAACACCAGAACTCCTATCTATCTGGCTAACTACTCATCCATCCATCCATCCATCCATCCACCCATCTGTCCATCTGTCTTTCTCATGGTCTTGTTTCTACCTATGTGTTACTAAGGCACAAGGCTCTGAAGCCAAACTATTGAGGTTCAAGGCCAGATTCCATAACTTATAGGTGTGTGGCCTTTGGGCAATTTACTTAAACCCTCTGAACCTCAGTTTCTCCATCTGCAAAATGGGTATAATAAACTATCTCATGAGACTGCTGTGGGGATTAATGGAGTTATTCTTGTAAAGCACTGAGAACAGCACTTGAAAAAGTGAAAGTCGCTCAGTCTGAGGACTGTAGCCCCTCAGGCTCCTCTGTCCGTAGGATTCTCCAGGCAAGAATACTGGAGTGGAAAAAAAAGAAAAAAGAAAAAAAAAAGAATACTGGAGTGGGTTGCCATTCCCTCCTCCAGGGAATCTTCCCAACCCTTTCTTTCACCTATGACTTTTTAATTCATTTACTTATCCAGCTTTTATAGGCATTTGTATCCAGATTTGTTCCATATCAGCTTTGTCCACCATGTTGCTGAAACCAGACATGCAGGTAGACACTCAGCAGGACAATTGTCAAAATTCTGAAAAACAGAGAAATGCACCATTGAGCTGACATCTCACGGAAAGTGAGCAGTCATGGTTAAGCTGCCTGCCAGCCCTATTATTCTGCACCTATTATTCTGCAACTATTTGAAAGATAATATGGAGAACATTACAGGTGCCAACCATCTTTTCCTTTTCCACCTGGCTTTTCCATCTGGCTTACTGTTCATTCAGTCGCATAGTCATGTCCGACTCCTTGCAACCTCATGGACTGCAATACACCAGGCTTCCCTGTCTTTCACTATCTCCTGGAGTTTCCTCAACTTCATATCCTTTGAGGTGGTGATGCCATCCAAGCATCTCATCCTATGTGGCTTATGAGTTGGCCCTCATCAACTAAGAGAAAAGAACAGCCAAAGGTAGCTGTCATTAGTGACAATACAGATTGCCACTCTAGACAGCATCGATTCACCGAGCCCCAGACTGCAGTAAGTGCCTTGTACACATGACCTCATTTGACATTCATTATAATTCTGTAGGGTGGCAACAGTGTTGTGGGTCACACGTGACAAATGCTGAACCTGAGTGATCCAGAGAAGTAAGCTCACGGCTAGTAAACAGGTGTGATGGGACTGAACTCAGGTCATTCAGGCTTTATAGTCTTCAATAAAGAAGCATGGCAAAGTGGATGGAAAATGCTAGATCTCTTTTGGTTTAAATTTCCTTGGCGTCATAGGGGCCATGTTGTGAGAACCCACCTATTCTTTCTAGCACAGAACTATATTAACATTTCTCCCACCTATTCCCTCTCCACCTCCTCTTTCTAGCACAGAACTATATTAACATTTCTGGAGGCTTTCCTTGACTCACTCTCATCCATACCTCACCTCCATTTACCAGCTTCTTTTCCCCGCCCTAGAGTCAAGTTGCTGAAGCCCAAACGCCCATGCTCTGGTTCAGGAGTTAAATGGCTCATCACTAGGAAGTCCACAAGGTGATGAATATCAATAATGCCCTCTCCTTTCCCCCAGTCTCCCACCCCTCCCCCAAGTCCAAGTCTAGCACAAGGGCTAACTCTGGATTCCAGGTCTGCATTGGAAGGTAAGTTGGGCCTTGGGCTGTGCCCTCTCCCCAAATCCACACATGAGTTTGCCTCTGCCTCTTGGCACAAACACAGGACTCAGTTTGCCTTCCAGAGACCAAAGTCCCAGAGAGAGGCCAGGGTCAGAATCAGATTCCACCACCAGCAGTAGAAAGTTAGCCATCTAGAGCCCAACCAGCTCTAGATCTCTAGGGTAATCCCAAGAGCACCCATCCATGAATCAGGGAATTGGATGAAGGAGGGGAGAGGATACCCAAAAAAGTCTTCACACCAAAGCTTTCAACACCCCAGACTGAAACCATCTGTGCACACATCTTTCTGCTGGCCCCTCCATCCCTGCTCCCTCCTCAGACCCACTCAGCCTTCTCTTTTCCAATAACTTTCCTCTTTCCTAGATCAGTTTGATGAAAGTGAAAGAGAAGAGGGGAAAAGTTGGCTTAAAGCTCAACATTCAGAAAACTAAGATCATGGCATCCGGTCCCATCACTTCATGGCAAATAGATGGGGAAACAATGGAAACAGTGTCAGACTTTATTTTGGGGGGCTCCAAAATCACTGCAGATGGTGATTGCAGTCATGAAATTAAAAGACGCTTGCTCCTTGGAAGGAAAGTTATGACCAACCTAGATAGCGTATTAAAAAGCAGATATATTACTTTGTCAACAAAGGTCCATCTAGTCAAGGCCATGGTTTTTCCAGTGGTCATGTATGGATGTGAGAGTTGGACTATAAAGAAAGCTGAGTGCCGAAGAATTGATGCTTTTGAACTGTGGTGTTGGAGAAGACTCTTGAGAGTCCCTCGGACTGCAAGGAGATCCAGCCAGTCCATCCTAAAGGAGATCAGTCCTGGGTGTTCATTGGAAGGACTGATGTTGAAGCTGAAGCTCCAATACTTTGGCCACCTGATGTGAAGAGCTGACTCATTTGAAAAGACCCTGGTGCTGGGAAAGGTTGAAGGCAGGAGGTGAAGGGGATGGCAGAAGATGAGATGGTTGGATGGCACCACTGACTCAATGGACATGAGTCTGGGTAAACTCCAGGAGTTGGTGATGGATAGGGAGGCCTGGCGCGCTGCAGTTCATGGGGTCGCAAAGAGACACGACTGAGCGACTGAGCTGAACTGAACTGAGATCAGTTTTCCTCTCCAAAGCTTTATCCCTCCTTATTTGATGTCCCAGAGCTGGATCTAAAAGAAAGATGTGCAGACATTTCTTCTAGACCTCAACCTCAGCATTGCCATTCCACACCATGCCCCCTGCTGGCCCCCCGCCAACACACATATACCGGACAATTGACAAATGTAGGCATCTTTGTTTGTTATCTAGTGGAGACCAATGGCATTTGAAAAGGTTATTGCTCTTACAGTAAACTGTGTAGCCCAGGGACAGTCACCTTGTGAGCTTCTTTATTCATGAATCCTCAGGATGGATGGGTGACAGTTCCTCCTTCTGAGCCTTTCTTATATATATTTACAGTAGTTTCTGAAGTACATCCTTAATCAAAGGGGCCATGACTCATTGACACATCTTTGGAATATTACTGAGTAACTCATTAAAATGTTAATAGCTTCTGTCCGGATATATTGATCTTGATGTCAACTCTTCTTGGAATAATAAATAATGTTGAGTCTTTAAATTTTATCTTTCAACCATGCTGAGTGATCAGTGAGCAAAGGAGTATCTGAGGGGAAATATGTAAACTTGGAGGCCTCCAGGTGGACTAGGATCAAATAAAGAGGGATCTTCAAGGGCTGTGATGAAAAATCTCACGGCACGAGGAGTCAAGCTCCAACCCAGAGTAAGGGAAAATACCCCAAATCCACCACGGGCCATGGCTTTTTTCCCAAGATGTTTCTAAGTAAACCAGTCAACAAGGATGATTTGGGTGGACTTCTCTGATGGTCCAATGGTTAAGAATCCACCTTGAAATGCAGGGGACACAGACTCAACCCCTGATCCAGGAACCAGTCTCCCACATGCTGCAGGGCAAACAACCTGTGCACTGCAACCGAAGATTCTACATGATGCAACGAAGAGTCTGTGTGCGCCAATTAAGACCCAATTCGGCCAAATAAATAAATAAGTAAATATTTTTTTAAAACCCAAGAATGATTTTATATCAACAAACTGTGCCAGGCTCCTCTGTCTATGGGATTTTCCAGGCAAGAATACTGGAGTACTCAAGTAGCCATGCCCTTCTCTAGGAGATCTTCCTGACCCTGGGATTGAACCTGGGTCTCCTGCCCTGCAGGCAAATTCTTTACCATCTGAGACACCAGAGAAGCCCCAAATAAATAAAATTGAGAGGGAAAAAAAAACAAAACACAAGGATGATTTTGGATCAACAGCCTGGCAAATACCTCCTGGCTTCCCCAAGTGTTCTCAATGATGGAGGCCTGGGCAACTTGCAGACTGAGCCAGCGATCCAAGAGCCATCCTTGGTTTCCCAAGACCAAAGTCCAAGGAGGGCGTGCCCGGGTGCTCTGGCCGCCTACTCATTGTTCTCTAGCTCTCCCACCCTCCTCTTTCTACCTTTTTGATCTTTGAACACGCCATATTCATCACACACTCCTACCCTCGCTCTGCCTTCTGCCTGGGAAGGCTCTTTGGGTCTCAGGTGTTCTCAAGGCTCTGGAAGACTGGATCCTTCCTGCCAGTCAGCTCTCAACCCACCTGTCCCTCCTGGAGATGCTTCCTGGGTTTCCCATTCTCCAACACGCCCCTCATCTGCAATCTAAACCTTCCCTAATGAGATCTCGCTAGTTTTAAATGCCACATCCCTCTCTGAAGTCATCCTTGCTCTTGGTCCACTTGATTTTGCATGTCTCCTCCCAGGAGAGTGAATAGGGACTCTGTGTCTATCTTATCCGTCACTGCAACCCCAGCCTTTCGTTTGGGCCAGGAACATAGTAAGCCCTCAGTCAATACTGGTTGAATAAATGAGGAGTTCCCTAAAACAAGGAAGCGATCCTGGGATGCCCAGAGGGCAATTAAGCTGAAAGGGGCTCCACTAAGGAAAGCAGGAGAGAGGCTGGGAAGGGACCAATGTGGAAAAATCCACAGGAGATGTTTCCTACTCAAAGGATGGGGAGGAGGAAGGGATTTGTTTGGAATGCACACCAAAAACTCCAATGGAAAAAAAAAAACCAACTCCAATGACTACTTGGAGCTCAAGTCAAGAGGGAAAAATCCTTCACATGGCTCCGTGACCTGGGGCCTGAGTACCATGGTTTAAAGACCTGCTTGAACCTTAAGTCAATGTTTCCAGAACAAACACCCACAACCCAAAGTGGCCAGGATCACTGACACATCACCCTGCTCTCTCGGGCTGGGGCAAGTTCTGTTAGGGACATTATTATCATTTCTGACGATCCTGCCATCCCAGCCCTGGCCACTCTGATACCCATCAATGGGCCCATTCAGATGGAGCTCCGTTTTGCATATTATTCTTAATAAACATTCATAGTACAAGCCATAATGGCCCTTTCAAGGCTGCTGCTTTGAATGTGTGTTAACAACAGAGTGTCTTTGTGTACTTACATGTAAAAATACACTGGCCACCCTGTTGATATGCAGCATATATATTTATAAATATTTATCACCGAGTCACGGCTGACATTTTCAAAAGGCTGCATTTGAACTAGGACCTTGGTTTTTTTTCTGTCTCCCGAGCCAAGAGGCCAGACAAGGTTAATTAATCCAATTTTGCCTAATAATGTGCGGGTAATGATCTCCATGCCCTGGTTTTATTTGTCAAGGGGGAGGGGCCCCAAGGAAGGAGGGGTTTCCCAACTCCAGGCTTGATCTCCAGCCAGCCTGGGACGATGGAGACGTGCCCCCGGCACCTTCTGGGAAAACAAGAAAGAGAAGAAGCCAGTTGTACATAAAATCCAGGGCCCTGGATGCAGGTTATTCTCCAGGGAAGGAATAAAGTGGCCTAATGAGTTTCTCTCCCGATTCTGTCCCGGGCTTCTGTCTCCAAGCCCCTGGGAGATTCTGATGACTCAGACCTGACATTCCAAACGCACTCAGAAAGACTGGGCTGCAACTCCTTGCTCTTTGTATTGTGGTTGATATGAGAACACTTGCACCCCTGTCTAGTTCAAAACATGTATTGGCTCTGATAAGGATTGGCCAACAGAAATACCTGTTTTTAGAAAAAAAAAAAACGGGGGAGGTAGGGAGGTGGAGTGCGTGGTGTAAATGCTTTGACCTCCTGCGCCGGGTTGGTTCACAAACCACCGTGCACTGAAGACCCTTCTGCAAATCTGACATCTCTCCATTTCCCCAGAAGGGCTTCCTGTCATGTGCATTTTGATCCCTGTTCAGATTCATCACCTAACTCTTGAAGCTGAGCAGCATCTAAGACAGGACACCATCTTGCAAGGAGGTCTTCAAAGTGTGTCTAAATCCCCTGAAGACCTGCTCATCTCTACTCAACTCCAGTTGGGGTCTCGGTTTTGCCTGGGTACTGCGGGTGCCTCTCTCTTCCCCGTGATGTCCCACTGGGGTCTCGGTACTCCTCTTTGCCCACCCCTGCTCTCCATCCCCAGGTGGCCTCCCAGGTCTCAGAACAGACCTCACAGATGACGGCTCCAAGCTCATTCTGCCTTGTCACCTCCGGGCTTCCCCTGTCCAGCTCTATGGGTTCAGGAAGCTTCCCCATCCCCACACAACCCTCTACCCACACTCACCTCCATCAAGCAAACCTGGGCTGCAAATCCCAACACAACAGTCCCACTTAACCCCGACTGAACAAAGTCTAAGAAGAGCAGTGATCTATCAATACTTTAAAAAACTCAAACGCAGGCACCAGATTAGATTTTAAATCATCTGTTCTTTGGATCACCTCTGGGCCGCGGAGTTTCACTCTTCATGAGGCTTAAGTAACAGATGTCTTAACACACCCTCGCAAATGGCGGGACTGCTCAGCAGGTATTCACTCCACCCGTGTTCTCTTTCTTATGCTGTAGAGCCAGGAAAACAGCAATGGACTTGAAGTCAGAAACCTGGGGGGAAAAATCCCAACTTTGCTTCCTAAAAGCTGCATGACCATGACCATGAGCACATTAGCTAACCTGTATGAAACAGTTATAAACTTATTCCACAGGATCATGGTGAGTTCTGAATAAGATAACTTAAGGAAGCACCCAGAGGGACTTCCCTGGCAGTCCAGTGGTTAAGATTCTGCTTTTCCAATGCAGGGAGTGCAGGTTTGATCCCTGGTTGTGGAACTAAGATCCCACAAGCTCGGTGGCCCGTTTAAAAGTGAAAAGAAAGCACCCAGGATGGAGCCAGGCCATAGTAAGTTCTCAGTTCTCAATAAAACGTTGAAGAGATCACTGATGGAGGAAGTCAAATCTAGAAATGCCTTTATTTCTGTTACTTAAAATCAGGCTCACTAACACCTTGAGAGTTGCAGCAGCTAAACCTTCAAACTCATAAAGCTGGTGGTGGTGTTCAATCAGTCGTGTCCGACTCTTTGCGGCCCCATGGACTGCAGCACGCCAGGCCTCCCTGTCCTTCACCATCTCCCAGAGTTTACTCAAACCCATACCCATTGAGTCGATGATGCCATCCAACCATCTCATCCTCTGTCATCCCCTTCTCTTCCTGCCCTCAATCTTTCCCAGCATCAGGGTCTCTTCCAATGAGGCGACTCTTCACATCAGGTGGCCAAAGTATCAGAGCTTCAGCCTTATGGACTCAGCAAAAACAAAAGAGGTGACAGGCACACCGCAGGGCCTAGGGGCTGGACTCCTCTCTGACAGAGAAGAAGTTGCATGTGGCAACTGATTGTAGAGGGGAGTTAGCTCCCCAAGGGGTGGACATAGACCAAGGGGAAGCAGGAGATGGGAAGAGGCAGAGAGATGATAAGCGGCTTCTCTCTTCATCCATGGGACTGCGCTGAGAAACAGTGACATCCCACAGAGCTGAAAAGCACATGGGCTGACCCACTACAGTAAGTCCCCTACATATGAGCCTTTCAAGTTGCAAACTTTCAAAGATGCGAATGTGTGTTCCATCGGCGTCAGGCATGAGTGACATTGCAGCTCACCCTCTGTCTCCAATAGCTGACCATCCTTCAGCTCTGCCATCTCCCACCTCCACCGCCTCCTCCAGTCAGTCACTCTCCTTGCCCCTTCACTCAGCACCAGCCCCTGTGTGCCAGCTGATGCACTGTACTTTCCAAGGTACTGTACTGTAAGAGTTAAATGCTTTCTTCATTTTTTGTGTGGAATGTTCATTGGAAGGACTGATGTTGAAGCTGAAACTCCAATACTTTGGCCACCTGATGCGAAGAGCTGACTCATTGGAAAAGACCCTGATGCTGGGAAAGATTGAAGGCGAGAGGAGAAGGGGGCTACAGAGGATGAGATGGTTGGATGGCATCACCGACTCAATGGACATGAGTTTGGGTAAACTCTGGGAGTTGGAGATGGTCAGGGAGGCCTGGTGTGCTGCAGTCCATGGGGTCACAAAGAGTCGGACATGACTGAGCGACTGAACTAAACTAAACTGTTTTTATGTATTATTTGTAGAGTGAAGTACTATATAGCCGACTGTATTAGTTGGGTACCTAGGCTAACTTTGTTGGACTTAAACAATCATGCTCTTCGAATGGAACTTGTTTGTATGCAGGGGACTTACCATGGTTCTGTCTTCACATTGACACCTTGCTTCCCACCCTCCTTGAGTCCGCTTCCCCTTCCCTCACTCACTGCCCAGAGATTGCACCTCCCCCCAAAAAAAGCATTAATACTGAATCTTGGCTTTAGGCTCAATTTCTGAGGGAAACTAGACCAAGACAGGTTATTTTAAAGAGGCACAAGCTGAAGAGCAGGAGGAAGGGCTCCTGAATTGAGACTGTGAAAGAGACAGAGGCTGAGACTGTTCATGAGTCCATTCAGTTGATTTCATTAAACTGCCTGGTTCACATGGTGCGATGGACTGAATGTCTATATTTGTCCCCTTGCCACCTCCAAACTCATCTGCTGAAAGCCCTATCTCCAATCTGGAAGTACTGGGAAGGAGGACTTCAAGGAAGTAATTAGGTCATGAGGGTGGAGCCGTCATGAATAGGATTAGTGCCCTTTAAAGAAAAGTCACAGGGACTTCCCTCATGGTCCAGTGGTTAAGAATCTGCATTGCAGTGCAATACAGGGGTGTGGGTTCGATCCCTGGTCAGAGAACTAAGATCCTACATGGCTTGGAGCAACTAATCATAAGACTTGCATCATAATTACTGAGCCAGAGAGCCACCGCTAGTGTCTGTGCACCGCAAATGAAAGATCTCGCATGATGCAACTAAGAACCAACGCAGCAAACAAACAAGTGTATTCACAAAAGAGCTTGCTTTCACTCTCTTTCTGCCTCATGAGGACATAGCAAGAAGGGTGCCTTCTCCAGTCCAGGAAATAGACTCTCACAAGGAACCCAGCTGCCCAGCACTTCTGGCCTCCCAAGCTATGAGAAGTAAATTTCTGTTGTTCAAGTCTGGGAGCCCAAGCTGACTAAGACACGCAGTCATACCAGTTACCCCTTGAAGTCCATGTCCTCAGAAAAGCAGGGGCACCAGGCCATGGGCCCCACGTGCCAGCTCACCTTGCTGGGCTCTGGATGGCCCCAGGGGGATGGTCCAGGAAACCCTGCTCCCAGCCCCTCTGTCTGAGGCTGAATCTTAAGCTGCTCAAGCTCAGCCAAAAAACCCAATCAAGGGCAAAGCATCAGACATTTTCTCTTCTTAGCCTTGCGTTATTTTTACTTATTTTTTTTATTGGAGTATAATTGTTTTACAATGCTATGTTAGCTTCTGCTGTACAATGAAGTGAATCAGCTATTTGCAAACACATATCTCCTCCCTGTAAAGCCTCCCTGCCTCCCTCCCCACCCATCTAGGTCATCACAGATCACTAAACTGAGCTCCCTGTGCTAGGGCTTGTACTATTTTCAAATAATTAATACAGATGTGGTCACAAGCAAAAGAGTTTTACTCCCATGCTGTGATGAAAATGTGGTCAGATCAAGGTCAATGAGTCAGGTAGACAGGCAGAAGGCCTGCCCTTTGGACACCCCTACTCTTTCTCTATCGCTCTCTTTTTCTCTGAAGTAGGCTGATACACAACAGGGATTTCATCTTAATTTTGTCCCTGGAAGAATTCATAACATCACAAGCCCAGCTGTGCTCCTTCTTGGCCAGGCCCCATTCACCATCCCACAGAAAGAGGGAAGGGCATGGCTCCTTTTAAAAGACCCCAATTGAGGCCTCTCATAAGTAAACTTGGGCTTCCCAGGGGGCCCTAGTGGTAAAGAATCTGCCTGCAGTGCAGGAGACAGGGGGTTGATCCCTGGGTCAGGAAGATCTCCTAGAGAAGGAAATGGCAACCCATTCCAGTATTCTTGCCCGAGAAATCCCATGGACAGAGGAGCCTGGCAGGCTACAGTCTATGGGGTAGAGAGTTGGACACAACCGAGCATCTGAACACAATAAGTAAACTAGCAATTAAATCCAGAAGCCAGTAGATCATTCCTTGAACAATAAAAACAGTAGCACATACCTTAGATATAGCACCACACCTTTCTCAAAATTCTTTTCCAGGTTTTGTTAAGTTTGACTGTAACTACAGAAGCCACAAACCTATGTAGCAGTTTTGTATTGAGTTGAACCATATGACCAACTTTTAATTCAAAAATGGTTGAATGTGTTTCAAATACACTGAACAGTGTATTGACAGCCAATGTCAAAATTCTGTCTATTTGACAGCCAACGTCAAAATTCTGTAAGAGAAAGCAACATTAGTAAGCAAGAAGCCTTGAGAAGGTAAGGGCTAGAAAAAGAGATGCAGAAAAGGAAGAGAAATGGGCATTAAATTAAACGGTACCAACAATGACCTCTTTTCTTAGTAATAAGAGTTCAGTGTGGTTTTGAGGCTTGAAATTTAATCTGTATTCCTTCAACCAAATAATCTTATTCCTACAATTAACACATTTTAAAGTGGGTATTTAACAAGTACTTGGTGACTGATGAATGGACACGAAGGTCAACATTGGGAAGAGGGCTACCGGCACCCCAAAATGAAAGGGTTGAGAGTAAAAACATGGCTTGTTTGTCTAAGCGATGGTGGGGCTTAAGCAATCGTGGTTTCTAATGCAGAATAATTTGTCAGGTGACCTTGAATGAGATGTTAACCCTCTTCTTGTTGCGGTAAGAAAGGGGATAATACTTATTCCATACAGGGCAGTGTTGAAGGGGTAAACATGATTGATCACTGTGAGTTCGGGGAAGGAAGACAGTGTAATAAATACTAATTATAATAACCACTCCTGGCTTGGAAGAAAAATGCCTCTTTTTGAAAAAGGAAGGAAGGAAAGAAAAATTCCACACAAAGAGGGTCTCATGGGGAAGTCATAGGGTGTCACGGCCTTATGCTCTTCAGAATAAATCTAAAGGGTAAAAGGCTTGGTTACAGTTCACAACAGTCAGAGAAGGTGGAAACTATTCTTTTAAAAAATTCTTCCATAAATGCACTTCACGTTTTGGTGATCAAATTTGCACAATTTTAGATTAATATATCAGATTATATTAATTGCAATTAATTAATTGTTCATAAGCACACATCTTCATAAATGCTAAATAAAAAAATCCAAATGTAAATTTCATAAATTTGCCTCCTGCAATAACTCAGCTATACATGAGTGTGTGTGTGTGTTCAGTTGCTCAGTTGCATCTGACTCTTTGTGATCCCATGGACTGTAGCCCACCAGGCTCCTCTTGTTCATGGAATGTTCCAGGCAAAATACTGGAGTGGGTTGCCATGTCCCACTCCAGGGGATCTTCCTGACTCAGGGATTGAACCTGCATCTCCTGCATTGCAGGCAGATTCTTTGGCACTACACCACCCAGGAAGCCCCTCAACTATACGTCGTGGTACATATTTCATCAGCACCCTCTGGGCCTCTTGTAGATGGTTGTATTCTCTTTTTTTTTCTTTCAATTTTTATTGGGCTATAGTTGCTTTATAATACTGTGTTATTTTCTGCCATACAGCCAAGTGAACCAGCCATACATTATCTTTAGTGAATTTCTTCATGCAACCGTGGCTTCCAATCGTACATCCTCCAACATCCCATAGTGCAATCTCAAAACAAATGGGAACAACACCTGAATTTTCAAGATGAATTTTCCAACCCTTTAGTTTCTCCCCTCTCAGCTTTCTGGGTCCTCCCTGTTTCTCCCCAACGCTGCACATGGTTTATAGGGCTTCCAGCCCAAACAGAACACGCTCCACAGGGAAGGGGGCTGATTGGTTTAGTTTGCGGGCAGCCCCGTAAGGGGTGGTAATCGACACTTTAACGTATGACATGTTGCGTTCCTTCATCTCGCAGCTGTAATTGAATACACATGAACC
The DNA here is from genome assembly GCF_963930625.1 of Muntiacus reevesi. Classification (NCBI taxonomy): domain Eukaryota; kingdom Metazoa; phylum Chordata; class Mammalia; order Artiodactyla; family Cervidae; genus Muntiacus; species Muntiacus reevesi. The sequence goes on from NC_089256.1 coordinate 28,325,504, forward strand.
CCCACCCTTGCACCGGTGACCCCGGAGTGTGCCACACACCTGGAAGTAGTGAGGTTCAATTAATGTGTCACCGTCACTAATAGCAGCTACCAGTGAGAACCACCAGCAGCCAGGGCACAAAGCCGAGGGCAGGGCGGGTAAACCCCAGGAGCGCCGCTCCCCAGCTGAGCTGCCCTGCACCAGCTCTTAAAACCTGGTTTTCCCAAGAAAATGATTTGCTTTTGATTACTCCAATTAATTTTACCTAATGGCTTTGCTCATCGCTCACTCAAAGAGTTATTTTGGGGCCAACATACCAAGTCAACGGAAAGTAAATGACAATGGCCCAAGTAAATTTCCATGATAACACTTTTTAATAAAGAAACAGATGAGAGATTGAATATTATTTGAAAGGCAGACTCAAGCTGAGGAAATGCAGAATTAGCATGATGAATTCCACCCCTTCTTTCTTTGGGTCCTTCCCTGAGTATTTGCACAGTGCTTACGATGGTCCAGGGACCCTGCAGGGATTAGGGCAGAGGGGTCTCTGCCTCCCCAGAACCCAGGGCCTTGGGGTGAGTCAGAGCAGTTATGTGGGGCCCCGGGGCCAGGAGGCAGAGGAGAGGCAGTCAGGATGAGTGGCCCCCTGTCTGCAGGCCTGGGGGTGCTCTGGGAGGAAGCGACACCTGAGCTCAAGGAGTTGGAATTCACCAGGGAGTGGGGAAGGGAGAGAAGCGTTTTTCAGGGTAAAACCCCACGTGTGCAGGCAGAGGAGGCCAGAGAGAAATTGAAATAACATGGGGTGGCTTCCCAGGTGGTGCTAGTGGTAAAGAACCCACCTGCCAATGCAGGAGACATGGAGATCCCCTGGAGGAGGGCATGGCAACCCACTCCAGTTTCCTTGCCTGGAGAATCCCCATGGACAGAGGAGCCTAGCGGGCTATAGTCCATGGGGTCACCAAGAGTTAGACAAGACTGAGCAACTTGTCAAGCATGTATGCACCGGTGACAAAGACGGGACCAAGCTGAGGGTGGGGGTTGGGGGTCTTTGCTAGGAGAAGGTGAGAGGGAGGACCCAGGTGAGAGCTGCCACCTCCTAGTCTTCTGGAAGACGGGAGTTTGGGCTTCAGTGCCGAAGTCTAGTTACACTTTTTCCAGAGTCAATAGCTTTTTTCTTTCTTAAATACACACCCACACAGACTGGGAGGAGCACTAACGTTAGAACTCAAAAAGAAGGCAAGACTACAATTTTGATATATCCTTGAAAGAAAAGTGTATTGCATTTTGTATTTGCTAAATTTCATTTAATTTACGTTAATTAATTAAATTTAATTAATTGCAGCAATTTCTGAAAGAGTGGAAATAACACCAAAGCTGGACGGTAACCCTGTTCTACAGAAGATGCCAACTGAGTTTCCATGACCTCACTCTACTCCAGTTGTCACTCTGACCACGCCCCGTCCTCATTGGTTGTGACCACGCCTAAGGCAGCTGTCACTCTGACCACGCCCAGTCCTTGAGGGCCCTGGCCACGCCCATGCTTCCTTCTTTCCCAAAAAATACACAGGCCTGCCATTTTGCTGACTGGCAAGGACTGCTTGGTTCCTGGCCTTGGGCTCCCCTGTGACACAACAGGGGTGTAGCCCAGATAAGTGTGCACGTTAGCATGCTGGTTGACCTCCAGGCCTCCAGGAACCCCTGCTGCTCCCTCTCTGACCCACTCCTGGCCCTTAAGTCACTTGAGCAGGAAGGCCTCCTCCATCTAGGAGCCAGCCTGGGTGTCCCTAGACTTGGAGGTCGTGTAGACATGCTTATGGGTCAACCTCTGGGCTGGAGTGCACACGTGTTTATCTCTGCACCCTTCTCACATCCCACCAAAGTGGCAGAAAAGGCAGGAGAACCAAGAAGTGTCTCCCAAGGACAAAAAGGTCAGGAGAAGAAGCATCAGAAGAGAAGAATTTGTGAGGTGAATACTGACTGGACAAGTGGTACCTAACTTAGCAGGAGGGAGAAAGATGGACCCTACCCGCAGGAGGGAGGTGGGGGGAGGGTCGTCGTAAGAGACAAAATGATCCCTGCAGAGCTGTGGAAAGGCTCAGGACTTGGGGGAGGCAGTTACTTCTGAAGGCGAGAGTGCCGTGCCATGCTGGAAACCCGAGAGCTGGTTGAAATACTGTGCCGGAGTGGTGGGGCCGCAGGCCCTCTCCTCCAGTGCATGTTTGTGGTTCTGCACCTGAATGGCCCACTACCCAGCCTGTCTCAGAATGTCTGCTCTCTGCCCACCCCTTCAGGATACTAGAAGTTTCCTCTGTGGCTGGTTGAACCAGAGATTCAGAACACCAGACTCAGTGGAGGGCTAGCACATTCACCCCACCTAATGGCATCGCAAAGTGTGGGGTAGCCCTGAGGGGAAGTCCTTCCTGAACTGGTAGGGTGGCATCCACAGTTTGGTCCCTTTCAAAACTGGTGAGCTGAGATTTCCCTGGCAGTCCAGCTGTTAAGACTCCAAGCTTCCACTGAAGAATGTGCAGGTTCCATCCCTGGTCAGAAACTAAGATCCCACATGTCATGGGGTGCAGTCAAAAAAAAAAAAAAAGACAAAAAGAAAACAAAATTGCTGAGCTGACTGCTTTCTCACCTGGATCCCCACATGTTAACATGCATGAGAACTTTTAGCCTCTGGGAGTGGAGGAGTTTTGTGTAGGGGTTTTCAGGAGAGAGGAACACGAGAAGGCTGAGAAAAGTGGAGGATCCAGCTAAGAACTACCTCTCCCTGTCTTCTGAGCTGATGTGTGTGTCAACGGAGAGTTGTGTTGAGACCCAGCCTGGGTAACGTGGCTTCAAAGCCCCATTGTGGGGCTTCCCTAGTGTTCTAGTGGCTAAGAATACACCTGCCAAGGCCGGGAACATAGGTTCAATCCCTGATCCAGGAAGATACCACGTAGTTCAAGGCAGCTAAGCACAGGCTTCTCATTGTGGTGGCTTCTCTTGTTGCAGAGCACAGGCTTTAGGGCACTTGGGCTTCAGTAGTTGTGGTTCCCAGGCTCTAGATCACAGGCTCAATAGTTGTGGCACATAAGCTTAGCTGCCCTGTGCCATGTAGGATCTTCTTAGACCATGGATGGAATCCATGTCTCCTGCATTTGCAGGTGGACTCTTTACCACTAAGCCACCAGGGAAGCCCATGGCCAAATTTTTTTGCCCAGAATTACCAGATTGGCTAAAATTTAAAGGACTGACAGTGTCGAGTGTTGCCAAAGAATGGAGCAACTAGAACTCTCACATCGCTAGTGGGAGATAAAAATTTTACAACCATGTTGGAAAATGTGTGGCTGTATTTACTAAACTAAACCTACAGGCTCTATGTCTCAGCAGATCCACTCTTGGACATACACCCAAGGATGCAGGTACTTGGGTTCACAAAACATGCACAAAAAGTTCATAGCAGCTTTATTCACAATAGCCCAAGGCAGGAAACAATCCAAATGCCACTTAGAGTTGAAATGAATTTTTGATTTATCTGATATGTATACAACAGAATGCTGGGAAAAATTGAAGGCAAAAGGAGAAAAGGGCAGCAGGGGATGAGATGGTTAGATATCATTACTGACTCCTTGGACATGAATTTGAGCAAACTCCAGAAGATAGTGAAGGACAGGGAAGCCTGGCATGCTACAGTCCACAGGGTCACAAAGAGTCAGACCCAACTTAGCAACCAAACAACAAAAACTAGCAAACTATTTCTAAAGGCAAAAACATCTCACAAGCATAATGTTGAACAAAAGAAGTCATACCCTAAAGAGTACACAATGTGAGACTCCATCTGTGTGAAATTTAAGGATGGGCAAAGCAGATCTTCAGTGAGAAGAGCAGTTACTTTTCAGGATGGTTTGAGAATGGCATGGGTGAGTGAGCCTGCTGGGGAGTTAGATATGCTCTATAGCTTGATCTGAGTGGTGTTTACAGATAGATATACAAATAGAGATAGTGGTCAAGTTGTTTGCTTAACATTGGTGTACTTTATGTAATTTAAACCTCAATAAAAAATGGAGGGGAGATTGCTCAGGCATCTCCTGTCTGGATTGGGTTCTTCTGGAGGCAGATCCTGAGACTAGATTGGAAGCACGTGGCTTATTATTTCAGAGGTAGAAGAACAGTTGTGAGACAGTAGAAAATATGTGTATTGGTCTCTCCCCTCCATTCCTGGCCCAGAGCTCCTGAAACCCTTGTAATTTCCTGGGTGATGGGAATGTCTTTTGTTCTAAGTGGGTGGACTCCTGGATGAGGGCTGGTTACAGAAAGAACAAATTATGGTTAGAAGCTTGGGATGGGAAAAAAAAGAAGCTTGGGATGGTCAGCCCTGCCCCCAGTCTCTTGAGAAGGGAGAAGAGCTATAAATGGAGTTAAAGATTGATCATGCCCATATGATGACGACTCCATAAAGATCCCCAAATCCCAAAAGTACAGGGTTTGGAGAGCTTCTGGGCTGATGAACACGTGACGTGAAAGCTCTGCCCCTTCCCACTTGCCTCAAGCCTGCGTATCTCTTCATCTGGTTGTTCATCTGTATCCTTCATCATGTCTTTTAACACACTGGCAAATTTAAGTTAGTGTTTCCCTGAGTTCTGTGAGTCACTCTAGCAGATTAATCAGACTGGCAGGGGGTTGTCATGGGTACCTCTGATCTGTAGCCAAATCAGACAGCAGTTGTAGGTAACCTGGGGTCCCACCACTTACAACTGGTCTCTGATGTAGCATGGGAGCAGTCTCGTGGGACTGAGCCTTAGCCTGTGGAATCTGATATTATCTAGGCAGATAGTTGGAGAAGAAAATGGCAACCCACTCCAGTACTCTTGCCTGGACAATCCCATGGACAGAGGAGCCTGGTGGGCTACAGTCCATGGGGTCACAAAGAGTCGGACATGACTGAGCACACAGCACAGGCAGATAGTGTTAGAATAGGTTGTAGGACATCCAGTTGGGGTAGCAGAGAGTTGCTTGGTGGTGAGGAAACTACCTCCCTGACACTCTGTAATTGACTCTTAGAATCATTTTAGCACAGGTAGCAAGTAAAGGAGTTACAGGAATGATACAAGGTGAACTGTGGAACCAGCTCTCATGGTTGGTAATTGGGATTCCTCAAGGAAACTTGAGGGAACTTGCAGAACAGACACAGAATTATCCCACCTAAGCGGGGAGGGAGCTGGGGTATTTATACACCTACTCCATAGAGTTAGAACTTAAGGGCAACCAGGGACAAGTGCAATGTCCTGGCACTTCTGGCCTGAAGGCTGGTGAGGCGGGTGAGCCCTCAGGCCAAAGGAAGTCAGACAGAGCACAAAGAGGGACAAAGATGAGGCCCTGACAGCATCTGTCACACTCTCATGTGATACAAGTCATGCTAATAGTGCCCAAAGAGAATTTATATGTGTGTGTGTGTGTGTGTGTGTGTGTGTGTGTGTGTGCGCGCTCAGTTGTGTTTGACCCTTTGTGACCCCTGGACTGTAGTCTACCAGGTTTTTCTGTCCATGGGATTCTCCAGACAAGAACACTGGAGTGCGCTCCCATTTCTTACTCCAGAGGATCTTCCCAACCCAGGGATCAAACCTGCGTCTCCTGCATTGACAAGCGAGTTCTTTACCACTGTGCCACCTGGGAAGAGAATTTACCATGACAAAAAATAAACTCTGAACTCCCAGAGGATCTTGAAATAAATGTGTATGTAAGTCCATCACATCTGCAACATTGCAAAGGCAGAGGTACTAATGTGTTTGTGAGACACATCATTCTTGAAATCTCAGGGCCTCCTGGAGTGTCTCAGGCCCCCAATAGTCAATGTATCAACCAACTAGTGCTCTTTCTGTTATGAAATAAGCCAATTGCCCCCCTCCAGGCCAGAGGCGTTAGGGCCAGGGAATTGGGAAGGGAGGCATCTTGATGGCTTGATCACTTGAAGATAAAGTCACATTTTGGTATTAACAAAGTCTGAATTAAATGGGTACCCCCCCAAAAAAAATGGGTACCCCAAATGGTTATTGGAGCTTTCCTGGTGACTCAGACAGTAAAGAATCTGCCTGCAATGCAGGAGACCCAGGTTCAATCCCTGGGTTGGGAAGATCCCCTGGAGAAGGGAATGGCTACCCACTCTAGTATTCTTGTCTAGAGAATCCCACAGACAGAGGAGCCTGGTGGGTTAGAGTCCATGGGGTTGTAAAGGGTCGGATATCACTGAGGTAGTTGCCATTTAAAACATAGTCATGGGCTTCCCTGTTGGTTGAGTTGTTAAGAATCCTCCCGCCAAGGCAGAGGACACAGGTTCAATCTCTAGTCCAGGAAAGCTCTCACATGCTGCGGGGCAACTAAGCCTGTGCACCACAACTGCTGAGCCCCTGAGCCCTAGAGCCTGGGCTCTGCAACCCGAGAAGCCACTACAACAAGAAGCCGGCACACCACAACTGGAGAGGAGTCCCTGCTCGCCACAACTAGAGAAAGCCCACTCACTGCAATGAAGACCCAGTGCAGTCAAAAATAAACTAATTAAAAAAAAAACAAACACAGTCACTTTGAAGAATCTCTTCAGATAAGTCAGGGTTGGTTCTCAGGTCAATTCCACACTTAAGTCTTAGATGATCCCAGGGGCTTCTGCTCCCTGTCTGCCCACTCTGCTTGCTCATTTTCCCGGTGTAAGTGAAGCCCTGGCAACGATTCCACCCCCGTTCCATCCAGTCTGGTTCCCAGTCCTGTGACCTATATCTACACAGTCGCCTTCCCTTAGGGACCCGGTGCCCAGCACTGAACAACACATCCCCACTCCATCAGACACAGAAGTATTCACCCCTCACCCATTCCCCATTGGGCTGCAAGAGTGGACCTCCAGGGCTCCCTCCGGGGCTGGGTGCACGGTCACCTTCTCTCTTCCCACCCCCACACGCTACAGGCTTCAGTGTTTTGTCTACACAAAGAAGCCATTCTCTCCCGTCTGGGTTGTGGACCAAATTCGAGACCCCGGGAGGGGCCCCACTGCTTGACTATACGTGTGGGTTACATACACGCATGACCTCGATCCATTCCTCTTCCAGCAAAATTCGATTTGACAATAGCCCAAGGTCTCTTCTCTCTAATGAGTCTTTTCTTCCGCCGGTCACGTCCAAAGAGAGCAGCATCCCCCGGTGCCTGTTTTGTCTGTTAAAGAATCTTTTTCTCCTTCCCAACTCTCTATTCATGCACTGCAAACCTAAAGGGAATTTCTCTTTATGATGTCTAATCAAATGCAGAAATAGGAGAGAAATCGTGAACCCGCAGAGAGCAGGGTTGGATACGCAATGAAGCAGGATGGGAGAGACCATCTATGCAGACAAAGGGACAAGAGGAAAACAGAAAAGGATGAGCACTCAGGGGTGACAAGCCGAGGAGGCAAAGCAAGAATGACATGAGTGGGACACTGATGGTAACCATCTAAGTAGCATCCCCGGCGCCCGAGTTGTAGCAGAGGGGACCTGGGCAGGATGCATATAAGCCTTTCAGTTCAGTCGCTCAGTCGTGTCCAACTCTGTGACCCCATGGACTGCAGCATGCCAGGCCTCCCTGTCCATCACCAGCTCCCAGAGTTTACCCAAACTCATGTCCATTGAGTCGGTGATGCCATCCAACCATCTCATCCTCTATCGTCCCCTTCTCCCGCCTTCAATCTTTCCCAGCATCAGGGTCTTTTCCAATGAGTCAGTTCTTCGCAGCAGGTGGCCAAAGTATTGGAGTTTCAGCTTCAACATCAGTCCTTCCAATGAATATTCAGGAAATTTAGCTGTCCCCCGCCATTTCTGAAAGTCCATAAAGCAAGAGGACTCGGACGCTGGCCACCACCCCAGAACCTCCGTGATGTCTGACTCAGTTTATGTGGCCCCCTGATCTGCCCAGCCCTGCCAGCCTCTGGACCGCAGTCCCAGCTGGAATGGCCCCGGAGAGGTCTCATACCACTCCCATCATCAAGTCCTCTTAGCAGTGCCACCCGCCCCCCAACAGCGGTGAGATCCTAGCACAGCCTCCATCGTGCCTCCCCAGGGAGGAGCTGCAGTAGCTGTGGCACCCAGGTCTGGCCTGACCATCCCACGAAGTTGGTATCAGTTACTGAGAATTGCCATCTAGAAGCATGCAGAGGCAGTGGAAGGAACCAGTGGATAAATTGCTTGCCCTTCCTGGCCCCTCCCACCGCCCCACCCCCACCTACCCTGTTTGTTCCAAGTTGTTTCACTGTTGTTTAGTCGCTAAGGTGTGTCCGACCCTTTGCGACCCCGTGGACCTAGAGCCCGCCAGGCTCCTCTGTCCCTGGGGATTCTCCAGGCAAGAGAACTGGAGTGGGTTGCCATTCCCTTTCCAGGGGATCATCCCGAGCCAGGGATCAAACCCACGTCTTCTGCATTGGCAGGCAGATTCTTTACCATCTGAGCCACCAGGAAAGCCCTTGTTCCCAGAAGCAGTGGTTAAATACAACTTCAAGCTGTGGCCAGCTGGGTAATGACCCACCTGTGCTTCTCCTCTTCCTTTTGGCCTCACTCCCCTTCTCCCTCACTCTGGCTTCCCTGGGATTGTACTACCATCCCTACCTCCCCGGAAAAGTATTCACACACAAGCTTTGCTGCAGGTTCTGTTTTCTAGGGCACCAGGACAAGCCTTGCCCCAGCAAACCGGCACCCCTCAGCACAGCAGTGAGGAGCTGTACCCTGGGATATAAACTACACCAACCAAGTTTGTCCTGAGTTTGATCCCTGGCTGGGGAAGATCCCCAGAGGAGGAAATGGCAACCCACTCCAGTTCTCTTGCCTGGAGAATCGCCATGGACAGAGGAGCCTGGCGGGCTACAGTCCATGCGGTAGCAAAGAGTGGGACATGACTTAGCGACCAAACAACAATGAAAACAACTTGGAACAAACTGGGTAGATGTTTGTTTATATCCTGATCTCATCCGTTTCTGGAACTGGGTGTTTGAGCATAGTAATCTATATCTGTTTCCTAGGATGTGACAAATTATAACAAAGGACCACACACTGAATAGTTTCAAACAACCAAAATTTATTCGCTCACAGTTCTGGAGACCAGAGGTCAGAGGTCAGAGGTCAAGGCCCTGGCAGGGTTGTGCTCCCTCCCAGGATCCCTGGGGAGAAGCTCTCCTCCTCTTCAAGCCTCCGGTGAGGACTGGCCCTCCTCGGCCTCCTTGGCTTGTTGGACACATCCCTCTGTCCATGCCCCCATCTTCCCATCATCGCTCCCTCTGTGCATATACCTACCCCCTCTGCTTCTATCCCATAATGACCCTCGTGATGGCATATAGGGGCCATCTGGATAATCACTGCAGATGGTGACTGCAGCCATGAAATTAAAAGATGCTTACTCCTTGGAAGGAAAGTTATGACCAACCTAGTCAGCATATTAAAAAGCAGAGACATTACTTTGCCAACAAAGGCGTGTCTAGTCAAGGCTATGGTCTTTCCATTGGTCATTTATGGATGTGAGATTTGGACCATAAAGAAAGCTGAGTGCAGAAGAATTGATGCTTTTGAACTGTGGTGTTGGAGAAGACTCTTGAGAGTCCCTTGGACTGCAAGGAGATCCAACCAGTCCATCCTAAAGGAGATCAGTTCTGGATGTTCATTGGAAGGACTGATGCTGAAACTAAGGCTCCAATACTCTGGCTTCCTAATGCAAAGAGTCGACTCATTTGAAAAGACCCTGACGCTGGGAAAGATTGAAGACAGGAGAAGGGGATGACTTGTCCCAGAGGATGAGGTGGTTGAATGGCATCACCGACTCAATGGACATGAGTTTGAGTAAACTCTGGGAGTTGGTGATGGACAGGGAGGCCTGGCGTGCTATAGTCCATGGGGTCACAAAGAGTTGGACACAACTGAGGGACTGAACTGAACTGAACTGAACTGGATGATCCAGGATGACGGTCTCCTCTTAAGATGCTCAACTTACACCTGCAAAGTCCTTTTACCAAACACCGTCCATTCACAGGTTCAAGGGACTAAGATGTCAACATATCTTGAGGTGGGTGGCATTTTCGAATTGTCCGAAGAATTGATGCTTTTGAACTGTGGTGTTGGACTCTTGAGAGTCCCCTGGACTGCAAGGAGATCCAACCAGTCCATCCTAAAGGGAATCAGCATCCTACCGCTGCTGGCTGGAATACACAATAAAGAGAAAGAAATTTTAAAAATCCAATGAAATGCTAGCCTTCTCACCAAACAGTTCTAGGGAGAAGAAGCGTGAGCAGGAAAAAAGTGTGAATGTTTCCATTCCTGGGGCCATCTGGGGCACAGGAAAGACCCCACTTTCAATCTTCATGTCAGCATGTGTTATTTCTTCCTCGAGAGAAACAAAATGGAATAATCCAGCATAGCTGGGTAGAAGAGCTCACAAGCGCAAGAGCCAGGGCTGGCTGCCCGCCCCTGGCCCTTGGTGATGGGATCCACCCACCTACCCCCCCCCTTCCCCTGCCTCCCACCAGCTCATTTCAGCTCCTCTGGGCCTGAAAGACCCCAACCCTGCCATAGCTGGAGTGGAACTGTCAGTCCCCCCCATTTAAAACCCATCTGTGAAAGGCTCATAAATCACACCCTCGGAAAACTCACTCCTCATTATAACTCAGCAGAGAACAGCTCTGTTCAGAGATTTAAATAAATATGAGTACATAGTAAGTTGGTTGTTTTTTCAGCGGGAGGTTCTATGTAAGGGGATTTTTGCATCATATTCTTTCAGCTGTTCATGTTAATAGAGCCAGGAATAATGACAGGCCTGTCTCCACATGCAGCCATCCCTACTGTCAGATTAAGCAAATGGCCATTGAATATTTAATGCAATTTCAGGGGAGCCAAAAAGGTTCCCCAATAACTCTCCCTTCTGACCTTGCAAAACAACTCTGTCAATGTCCCAGATTCTACAGTCAGAGCTTCCTTACTTTGGGCTTCCCTTGTGGCTCAACTGGTAAAGAATCCGCCTGCAGTGTGTGAGACCTGGGTTCCATCCCTGGGTTGGGAGGATCCCCCGGAGAAGGGAAAGGCTACCCACTCCAGTATTCTGGCCTGGAGAATTCCATGGACTGTATAGACCATGTGGTCGCAAAGAGCCAGACACGACTGAGCAACTTTCACTTTCACTTTTCTTTGGACCCGCCCCTGGTCAAAACTGAGACCACGGGACTTCCCTGATGGTCCAGTGGTTAAGATTCTGCCCTTCCAACGCAGTGGCTGCAGGTTTGATCCCTGGTTGGGAAACTAAGGTCATGTGGCATGAACAAATTTAAAAAAAAACAAAAAACACTGGTATGACTAGAAGGGGCCATATGCTTTTTTTATTTGGCTGCACCAGGTCTTAGTTGCAGCATGTGGGATCTAGTTCCCTGACCAGACATTGAACCTAGGCTCCCTACATTGGGAGCTCAGAGTCTTAGCCACTGCACCACCAGGGGAATCCCCAAGGCCATGTTATTTAGCAGGGTTCGCATACACATTTATCCTAGCATTTTCTCAGAGCAAGGGTTATGGTGGCCATGCAGGATAATCCACTGGGTGGACAGGGAGCCACGATGGAGCGTAAGGTGAAGAATAAAATGCAAGGCTGAATCCTGGAGGAGGTCCCTGTGATTCTAATTTCATACTTGAATGTATGAAGTACCTACCTTGTGTCCAGGGAGATGTTCCATCCTCATGACCACCTGTGGGGTAGAGACCAAGGCTCTTCCATTTATTAGAAGCGTGGGGTGTAAGTCCATGTTTTCCCACCTAAAGTGGCACCCAACAAGTTACCAAGGTGTATATTCTTTGTTAAGGTAAGTTCCACAAAAGAACAGTCTCCACACCCTGAGCAAGTAGGTGCTTTGGGGCTGACCTGCTTCACAAGATCTATTCACAAAAACAGACAGATGCACACACAAAGGAACGCTGAATCTAAGAGGGGGCAGGGAAGAAAAGAGGGCACTGGGGGGTCTCCAGTTTTCCGTGACCAGAAGCTGAGCAGGAATCACCAAGAACGAGGATAGGATTGGGCAGGAGCTGGCTGGAAGTCCAGGAGGGAGACAGGGCTGGTGTAACCAGGAATCTGGGTGGTGGAAACTGGCCTGAACCACGGCACCAGGGAGCAGGTGGGACTGTCCTGAGGTAGGGGTGTGTGTGTGTGTGTGTGTGTGTGTGTGTGTGTGTGTGTGTATTCAGTCAGGTCCAACTCTTTGCGACCCCATGAACAGTAGCCCGCCAGGCTCCTCCGTCCATGGGATCTTCCAGGTAAGAATACTGAAGCAGGTTGCCATCTCCTTCTCCAGGGGATCTTCCCAACCCAAGGATCAAACCAGCATCTCCTGCATTGGCAGGCAGATTCTTTACCACTCAACCACCTGGGAAGCCCCAGAGAGGGACCCAAATCTGAGATTCTCACCCCAAAAAAACTTTGAATAATCCCAAGGTGAACTGTATGGACAAGTGGGGGCTTCCCCATCTATTGGTAAAAGCAGGTGTAGATCCTCTTTGGAGGGAAGGCTTCTCAGGTTAGTTTGCAGGGATCCTACAAATTAAAATGCAGTACAAACAAAATCACAAATATTTGCAAAGGCAAGTCACTATGAACAAAAGCTAACAGAAACAAGAAACAACAGCTGTAGGTCCCCAAGGAATACAGATGTTTCTATTGTAGCAACAGCATGCAGAATTGTGAAATATAAAACATCTAAAGAAAGGATACACTTATAATTTATGAATAAACAACAAGAAAACATTAGATATCAGTTGATAGAATCAGAGAAAAACACACAGAACTTTTCAAATTAATAACATAACTGTTGGATAAAAAACTAAACTCAGTGGGTGTGTTAAACAGTAGATCACACTGTTAAAGAGAGAATTCGTGAACTGGAAAATATACCTGAATAAATTTTCTAGAATACAGCAGAGAGAGAGGGATAAAGATATGAAAAAGTATAAAAGAGATAGAAAAAGAACAAGATCTAGCACAGAGTTTGGCACACAATGGCCTGTGTGTCAAATCCAACTGGCCACCTGTTTTTAATAAATAAAGTTTTAATGGCACCACCACATTCATTTGATTGTGTGTTGCCTATGGCTTTTTTCACAATACAATAGAGCTGTGTATTGGAGACAAAGCTCATATGGCCTCCAAAGCCTAAAATATTTACTCAATGGCCTTTTACAGAAAAAAACTTACCCCTGGACTAGTACATACATGACTGGGAACCCAGGAGGAAAATATAAAGAAGACAGAAGAAAGGTAATATTTTTAAATATAATGACTACATTTTCCAGAACTGTTAAAAACATGTAGCCACATCGCCAGAAAGTACAATATATTCCAAGCAGGATAATTAAAAAGACTCATGTTAGCAGGATGGATTGAACTGTGTCCTTCAAAGATTCATCCAAGTCCTCAACTTCAATACCTGTGAACGTGACCTTATTTGGAAACAGGGTCTCTGCAAATGTAGTCAAGTTAAGGATCTTGAATGACATCATCCTGAATTTGAGATGGGTGCTAAATTCAATTGCTAAGTGTCCTTACAAGGAAAATGGAGAAAGAGGAGAAGGGAAGGGTACCAGCTGGCTCAGTGGTAAAGAGTCCATCTGGAATACAGAGATGCAGGAGATGTGAGTTTGATTCCTGGGTTGAGGAGATCCTCTGGGGGAGGAAATGGCAACCCACTCCAGTATTCTTGCCTGAAAAATCCCATGGACAGAGGAGCCTGATGGGCTACAGTCGATAGAATCAGAGTCAGACACAATTGAGCACATGCACACACAGACACAGACACAGACACAGACACACACACACACACAAGCACTGATACAGATGCCGGGAAGACTGTGTGAAGACAGAGGCAGAGACTAGAATGATGCAGCCACAAGCCAAGGGATGCCTGGAGCCATCTGAAGCTGGACAGAACAAGGGAAGAGCCCTCTCTAGAGCCTTTGGAGGGAGTGCAGCTCTGCCCACACCTTGAGTTTGGATTCCGTCCTTCAGAACTATGAGAAAATAAATTTTTGTTGTTTTAAGCCACCAAGTTTCTGGTTATTTGTTATGGCAGTCCCTGGCAACTAACACAGATTTTGTTTAGTGTGGAAGAATAAAGATGACTCCATGTTGTTTGGCATTCTCCACACCAAGAGATGATATTTGTCTCCCCTCTTCTTGAATCTGTGCATTGGCCTGTGACTGTCTTAACGAAAAGAATACGGCAGGAGACTTCAGAAACCTTGGCAGATTTTGCTTTTATGCTTCTGGGATCCTTGAGCTGCATCATGAGACGTGCAGCCACCTGCTGAGAGGAGCCCATGGAGAAGCCAAAGGAGAGAGAAGGGGGCCCTGGGACTTGACGGAGAAAGAAAGAAAGGCCCTGCTCTCCAGCATTCCAGTCAGCCCAGCTGTCTAGACGTCCCTGCCACCCAACACTTTGGAGCTGGCTTCTTGCTTTGCCTCCCTCCTGTCCCCTTCCACAAGCCTGGTTCTCAGATTGAGAGCCTCTCATGCCTTCTCAACCCCAAGGAACTTCCCCAGAGAAAGTCCTGCCCAGGGGATCCTGTCACAGGTAAGTGAGATGTCTCGGTTGTCCCAGCGCAGTCGAGCCCCAAGAGGACTGCAGTCCCAGACAGCAGAAGAACCACCCAGCTGATCCCAGTCACTTCGCAGAATCACAAGCAGATGAGGCATTGACAAACTTGAGAAAGAGATGTCCCTACAGATACAGGCACTGCAGGCAAAACAAAGCAGAGATGAATGGCTGGTTCTTCATTCCTGTTCTCAGTAGATGAACTTATAATAATAAACTCTTAGACATGCCTGAGTAGGAAATTTACAGGCAAAGCTAACTCTTGGGTCTTAGTATCGTATGACTCTAGTTTTGTTAACTATACACAAGGAGTGTTTTATTATCATTCACCTCTTTTTTACCTATGTAGATAAAACTACTAATTAAATATAACTAAACCAACCCAGACAGCATATTAAAAAGCAGACACATTACTTTGCTGATAAAGGTCCGTCTAGTCAAGGGTATGGTTTTTCCAGTGGTCATGTATGGATGTGAGAGTCGGACTATAAAGAAAACTGAGTGCCGAAGAATTGATGCTTTTGAACTGTGGTGTTGGAGAAGACTCTTGAGAGTCCCTTGGACTACAAGGAGATCCAACCAGTCCATCCTAAAGGAAATCAGTCCTGAATATTCATTGGAAGGACTGATGCTGAAGCTCCAATACTTTGACCACCTGATGCGAAGAACTGACTCACTGAAAAAGACCCTGATGCTGGAAAAGACTGAAGGTGGGAGGAAAAGGGGACGACAGAGGATGAGATGTTTGGATGGCATCGCTGGCTCAATGGACATGACTGTGAGCAAGCTCTGGGAATTGGTGATGGACAGGGAAGTCCAGGATGCTTCAGTACATGGGGTCACAAAGAGTTGGACGCAACAGAACTAAATGAAACACCAAATGAATAAATACTGAATTTAAAAAAATTAGTATACAGGGTTATCATTACCATCTTTCTAAATTCCATATATATGTGTTAGTATGCTGTAATATTCTTTATCTTTCTGGCTTACTTCACTCTGTATAATGGGCTCCAGTTTCATCCATCTCATTAGAACTGATTCAAATGAATTCTTTTTAATGGCTGAGTAATATACCATGGTGTATGGAAGGGGGGATCGGGATGAGGAATACGTGTAACTCTATGGCTGATTCATATCAATGTATGACAAAACCCACTGAAATGTTGTGAAGTAATTAGCCTCCAACTAATAAAAAAAATAAAATTAAAAAAAAATTAGTAAAACAAACTCACGTGGTTAAATATGTACCTCAGGACCAGAAACCTGACCACCAGGTGGAACTGTAGAAGCAAAATGGCATCTCACTTTGGGTAATCATACTCACTTCCTCTCATAGTCAGAAAGGAAAAAACACATTGCACCTGAGACAAAAAACAAAACAGGATCAGGAAAATAAAAGAAATCTTGAGCCTTTCCTGTGACTTACTAGCTCCCTAGCAAAAGCAAATTTCTCCCAGACTTCTGCAATCCTGCTGCTTGGAGATTTGTCAGGACCTTTGTGAATATGACAATCATGTGATAAATTTGCTATTTTTCTGCCATGAACAGACCAACTGTAATCTCAGTAACTTTGGTAATTTTGAGAATTTTTTTACCTTTAGATACATGTATTTTTTTTTTTTTTTTTTTGGATGATGATCTAATCCTTCTAGCCCGTCAAGATTCTTAGCAGATCTTTTTCAAGTACACTTCTTTTCTAAATACTTTTGTCTCCAAAGCTTCCATTTGTGGAGTCCCCAGACTCAAGCAAAGCAGGCAGAGCAGAAGGTGAGAGCAGAAACCTGGATGGAAAATAGAAGAATTAAGTGAACTTCTATATGTTGAACAGCTGTCTCTCCCACTTAAGTTCCCAGAACACTGGAATGAGGTGTATTTTCCCCAGGTAAGAAATGGGAGGATTTGACCAAAAAAGAAACTAAATGGCCCCAGTTAGAACAATATGGGGCCTTCCCTGGTAGCGCAGCTGGTAGAGAATCCGCCTGCAATGCAGGAGACCCCGGTTTGATTCCTGAGTTGGGAAGATCCCCTGGAGAAGGGTTAGGTTACCCACTCCAGTATTCTTGGGCTTCCCTGGTAGCTCAGCTGGTAAAGAATCTGCCCACAGTGCAGGAGACCTGGGTTCAATCCCTGGGTTGGGAAGATCCCCTGGAGGAGGGAATGGCAACCCAGTCCAGTGTTCTTGCCTGGAGAATCCCATGGACAGGGGAGCCTGGTGGGCTACAGTCTATGGGGTCACACAGAGTCAAACACAACTGCACGACTAACGCACATGCACACAAAACAATTATAGATTCTCATAGCTGGGCCCCACAGTGAAAATACTGAATAGCTTCTCAATCAGCCCACATGGAAGCCCAGCTGCTCACATGTCCTTCCAAACAGCTTAGAACTTTCAATCAGACCCGTTCTCTGATCTGGCCAAGGTCTCTTCCTTTTCTTTGTTTGTTTGCTTTCTGTTTTTGTTGTATGTTCCATCTTTGTCTTATCATTGACACTGTCCACTAACATCATGTTACAGACTTTTTTTCCTAGCATTCTAACGTGACATGGCCTCTAACGTGATAGGTAGAAAACAAATGAACAGGGGGGGGGCAAGAGATATATGTGGGCAGCAGAATCAGAGCAGTAAGCAGTGTTCACCCAAACTCTGAGAACTTCAGTGACTGACCTTACCTGGACGTGTAACTAGTTAGTTTATCTTGAGATGAAATTATCCTGATTCAGTGTTAGTGTTAGTCACTCAGTTGTGTCCGACTCTTTGTGACCCCATGGACTGTAGCCCACAGGCTCCTCTGTCCACGGGATTCCCCAGGCAAGAATACTGGAGTGGGTAGCCATTCCCTTCTCCAGGGGATCTTCCCGACCCAGGGATCGAACCCAGGTCTCCGGCATTGCAAGCAGATTCTTTACTTCCTGAGCCACCAGGGAAGCCCATTCTGATTCAGAGTGGGCCCTAAATTCCATGATTGGCCTCCTTATAGGAAGAGAGGAGGACACAGAGACACACAGGAAGAGACCCAGTTAGAATGGAACCAGGGATCAGAGTGTTGCAGCTATAAACCCAGGAATGCTCGGGGCCACCAGAAGATGGAAGAGGCATGGAAGGATTCTTCCTGAGAGCTTTCAGAGGGAGCATGGCCCTCATGACACCTTGATTCCTGATCTCCAGAACTGTGGGGGAATACATTTCTATCGTTTTTAAGCCACCAAGTTTGTGGTAATTTGTTACAGCAATGCTAGGAAACTAATGCAAACCATGCTGCTAGAGATGCAAAAAATTAGAATACCAGGCCTGCCAGAGAGGAGGAGCCTTGAGGCTTTCTGAGGCTCAGGACTGATAAAAGCTTTCAACAGAGACCTCAGGTGTACATCCTGAGAGAAAGGGAAATCAGATTTAGTCTGAACACTGGACCAAATCACAAGCATGAACAATGCAAAACAAGGTGCATATGAAACATGTGGAGCTCACTGTAAAGATCTAACATAGGTATAACTGGAGTGGGGACAAGATGATGGAGAGGATAAAGAGAAGTGATATTTGAAGATAGACTACGGAGAATTTTCTAAAATGACAAGAGACATCAAACCACAGAGTCAAGCACGATAAATAACTACAACAAAAAAAGTATTTCTAGGCAAATCAGTAAAATGAATGGAAATCAAAGACAATGCCTTCTATTAGCCATTGATGATGAGGTGACCTTTGATGAAATCCATAATTTCATCAGAGGTTTACAACATGACGTATCCTAATTCTATCCTGCCTTCTTTTACAGACAGTATAGTCAAATACTTTTACAGAGAGACAGATGTCCCCCTGTTACCTGTTTGCTTACCTCAGATGTATTTATACTGTTGTATTTCGGCACCTCATCCGTGTCCTTTATTATCATTTTTTTCCTTCACGATTGGGTCCACAGTTGGGCAGTTTGATTTCTTGGAGTATCTGGTTGAATCTAAAGACCCACACTTTCACAGCATCTAATGATTCCTTTCTAATACATTGCATTCATGAAGTCTATGATCCTCTTTCTCCATTTTCTACTGACTTTCCAAAATTAATTAGGGAGGGATGCAATAAAATACTCAAAGAATGCGACAAAGCCCACTGAACAAGCAAGGGACACAACCTGCTGAAGCTGTTCTGTGGACCAGCAGGGACCACCACCAGGCAAAAGTTCAGAAAGCTCTTTCATCAGCTGACGCACCTGAGGCCCGGTATGATGGGTTACACACAGTGTGGAAGTAGACGGTGCACAAAGTCAAACGCATGAATCTGTGCTCAGCTACAGAGTCCTATACCCAGTGACCCCAGGACAGCTGCAATTGGCAGCTGAGATTATTTCTCCAGAAGCACAAGCCTCTCTCCTCGATATGAAAGTCCTCATCTCCTACCAGGACTCAAGTAGTAAAATGGGGCAGACACGGAAACCCCTGCGGATATTCACTTCCCCGTTCCAAGTAATTGACATTCAACCTATGTATCTTTCAACTCAGAGTACGTAGGGACACGTGAGCATTTTATTTTATGGTTATATCTATAGCCTTTTAGAATCTGACGCTGTGAGTTGAACTCATGTTTAATGCATAAACTCAGGGAAAATCTGATTGATAGGATAGATTGCTAATAGATTTAAGGAATCATTTATAGTTATCAGGCTAGACTCAAAAGAGCGGAAACTCTCTCCAAATAAATGAATAAGTAGCAAGTCCTTTACAAACTGAATAACTCAGCAAGTACTCGACAGGAAAAGAAAGCTCTCCGAGTGAGTAATCTTGGCTTTCGCTCATGCTCCTCCTGACCCATTAAATTATACAAGGGCATCAGTCATTGAAAGCTAAAATTAACACCTACGGGTCCTGCCAGAGAGCTCTGATATCTCCAGTGGGAACTTTCCATGCTCCTGTGACAGACCAACAGCCATTGGTGTTGCCATGGGGAAAAAAATAAGAATTGAGTTTCCTGCCTTGGTTTTTCCAGCAGCTGCCAAGTGGGCAGTCTGCTTGGCCTTCGGCAGTTAACTCTGCTCCGGTAACACTGACTCAATAGGTATTTACTGGACATCTGCTGCAAAACCAGTACAATGCTGGGGGCCAGGGGTAAAGAGGGGTGCAGGGTGGACAGAGCACGCACCCCAGGTCCAGGAGACCTGAGCCCCTCGACCAGCCCCAGTACTCATTCGCCACACGGTTCAGGCAGATCCTAGGCACTGGAAGAGTTCCCAGTGAAAGTCACACTCCACACCGAGTGAGTAAGAGCTGGACTAAACCCCAGCTCTGTCCCTGACCAGCTGTGTGGCCTGTCTCTGTGGTCATTTAGAAACAGCCAGAAAGGCAGAAGTAGTTAGGATGGCTGAGTTAAAAGGGTGATCTGATTATAATTTCTGCCTGCTTATAATTTCTCTTCTTCTTTAAACAGAGAGTAATTTTCATATAGCTAAATGTTATGTGCAAGTTTTAAGTACACAGCTTGATGAATTTTTCTCATGAATCTCATGTAACCACCACCCAGATCAAGATACAGAACCTTCCCAATGCCCAGGAGATAAAATTTCTAAAGGGAAAATGCCAAAAGTCAAATCTCAGGACCTCTGTTACGTCACCACAATCAGTGTTACCAACCACAGGGCTGTTTTCTGACTAGTTGTTGTTTGGCCACTCAGTCAAGTCCAATTCTTTTGCAGTCCCACAGACTGTAGCCTGACTATGGGATTTCCCAGGCAAGAACAGAGATGAGCTTATAGTCTTATCTTCCTGGTGACCAAGAGCACGAATTATAAACTAGTCTGCTGGACATAAGGGTACAGATGAAACCTATAAATGTGTCTTGGAACAGTTTGAATGTCTACTGACCTAACTGGCCAATACAAGGATGAAATCTGTAATCTTGCCTTTTCCTTAAAACCAAACTCAAATGTAGCAGTTACCCAGGCCAGATTCTCCTTGCTATAAAATTTACAAAATATTGCTTCCCTCACAGCTCAGTTGGTAAAGAATCCACCTGCAATGCAGAAGACCCCAGTTCAATTCCTGGGTCGAGAAGATCCACTGGAGAAGGGATAGGCTACCCACTCCAGTATTCTTGGACTCCCCTGGTGGCTCAGTTGGTAAAGAATCCTCCTGCAATATGGGAGGCCTGGGTTGGATCCCTGAGTTGGGAAGATCCCCTGGAGAAGGGAAAGCTACCCACTCCAGTATTCTGCCCTGGAGAATTCCATGGACTCTATAGTCCACGGGGTCGCAAAGAGTCGGACACGACTGAGCAGCTTTCACTTTCAAAATTGTTACAGGAACAAAATAAAAGTTGGAGGGACATTATTCATCATGGCCAAAAGGTGGAAACAAAACACATGATCATCAACAAGCAGATAAAGAAAATATGGTCTTCCCGGGCAGTCCAGTGGCTAAGACTCCATGTTCCCATGCAGGTGGCCTGAGTTTGATCCCCGGTCAGGGAACTTGATCCCTTGTGCTGCAGCTAAGAGTTCGGATGCTGCAACTAATGGAGTCTGCATGCCACAACTTCAGATACCACATGCTGCAACAAAGACTGAATATTCCAAGTGCCAAAAATAAGACCTGGTACAGTCAAATAAATAAAATATTTTTTAAAAAAAGAAAGTGTGTTCCCCATCCATGGCTGATTCATGTCAATGTATGGCAAAAACCACTACAATATTGTAAAGTAATTAGCCTCCAACTAATAAAAATAAATGGAAAAAATAAATTAAAAAAAAAAGAAAATGTGGTATATCCACACAATGGAATATTATTTGGCCATAAAAAAGGAATGAAGTCCTGATACATGCTACAACATAGATGACCTGTGAAAACATCATGCTAAGTGGAAGAAACCGAACACATAAGACCACATACTATATAATTCTATTCATGTGGAAGTATAGAATAGGGAAATGCAGAGACAAAAAGTAGGTTAGTGGTTGCTTTGGGCTAGTGGTAGGGGTGGGAGGACTGGGAGTTAATAGCTAGTGGGGTTTCTTTTGGAGGTGATAAAAATGTTCTAAAACTGACTTCTGAGGATGATTGCACATATATATGGATATATACTAGAAAACATTGAATTGTACACTTCAAATGAGTGAATCATATGGTTTGCTGTTGTTCAGTCACTAAGTCAAGTTGCGTCCAGTTCTTTGTGACTCCAAGGACTGCAGCACACCAGTCTCTTCTGTCCTCCACTCTCTCCCAGAGTTTGCGCAAATTCAGGTCCATTGAGTTGGTGATGCTAACTAACCATCTCATCCTCTGTCACCCCCTTCTCCTTTTGCCTTCGCTCTTTCCCAGCATCAGGGTCTTTTCCAATGAGTTGGCTTTTCCCATCAGGTGGCCAAAGCATTGGAGCTTCAGCTTCAGCATCAGTCCTTCCAAATCAAGGTTGAGATGGGCTTCCCTGGTGGCTCAGATGGAAAAGAATCTGCCTGTAATGCAGGAGACCTAGGTTCAATCCCTGGGTTGGGAAGATACCCCACAGAAGGAGATGGCAACCCACTCTAGTATACTCGCCTGGAGAATCCCATGGGCAGAGGAGCCTGCCAGGCTACAGTCCAGGGGGTCAAAAAGAGTCAGACATGACTGAGTGACTACACGTTCACTTTCTTTTTCCTTTAGGGTTGACTGGTTTGAATTATATGGTACCTGATTTTAGTTAAAAATCACAACCCTCTTAAGAGGTAGCTATTATCCCCATTGTACAGATCACAAAACCGAGGCTTAGAGAGAAACCAAACTAGATGTGACACCAAAGTTTGCATTCTTAACCATTATGCAAGAACTCATTTAAAGAAAAACTTTATAAAAAAGGCTTTTGTCATATTGGAAATCATTTCCATAAGACAAATGACGAGAAACAAATACTAGCTCAAAAGCTGTGAACATTTCTAAGGCCCTTGATACACATTAGCAGGCCAGATTCTTGCAGGCAGGCAGGATGGACTGACTCCACAGCAGGGACACTTATCACGAGAATGCATGGCTGGGTGCCTGGCACACTGTGGCCCCCCAGGAATGTCTCCTGAATGAGTAACAGCCTGTTTGCAAGCAGGAGAGAGGGAGAATTCCCCAATTCAAAGAACTACATTCCTTCTGAAACGTAATGTACAAGCTACTCCTAAGTGAGGCCAGCTCTAGACTACATATGAATAACCAGTGCCTGGAATATGCAGCCAACCTATCTGTTGTAGCCACCTTCACACACCAGGTGACTCATCACATAGGCTCCTGGTTTAGCTGACTGCAAAGAGGTAAAAAATGACCTAATAAAGTATGCCATGGTGCATCTGGGTGACCACGAACGGGCTTGCAAACTGCACCCATTCTTTTAGGGAGTAGTTCAGTGGGAGCAGTTTTTAGTAAGTGCAAGGGCTTCTGTCTGGATTATTTCATAAGTCCACTGCCCTAGTAAATGCTGATTTTCCATATAAATATTAGCAGCTGACATACTGTCACAGTCCACTAGAGCCCAAGATAAGTCAGACTGTAAATCGGATGCCTTCGGAAGCTACATTAGCCAGTGTAGGCTGCTACACAGCCTTGACAAGCCCTGCCCTACAAACCTTGGGACCTCAATGAACTGCTCTTTCCTGCAGAGCCAAGTTTGGTAGCAACAGAGTCTGTCTTGAGAATTTCACCACTAAGATACCAACCTGTGGCACATCATCTGACTGTGGGTCTATGTTCCAAGGGGTTCATTCAATCTTTCAGACTCTATCACATGGGATTTTTCACCATCATTATTCCCCCTTAAAAAAAAAAAGCCCAAACCCTATGGGTATTAAAGATGCCCCCGTTTAGTGCTACTTTATGCACCTCTTGGACTACACTTTGGAGGAGTCTTTAAAAGGATGGAATTATAATTTATATTTTCAATACAGGAAATATCTAGAGAAAACGGAGGTCCCCCTTCAGCTCATACTCCACAGGTTGCTCTCACATCCACGAAGCTCTATCAGATCCTCCTGGCACGGTCAAAGAAAGGCAGGGAGGCAGTCTTACCCAACCAGACCTTAATGATTTTATTTATTCCACATGGTCGAAAAACATGTTTGAACATAACTTGCCATAATTTTTCTGGTGATTTCTATGCATCAGTTTTTAATTATGAATAATGTTTTCAGAGACACTCCTGAGAAATTTTTACCCAAGGTTCCCTTGACAACCACCTCATAAAGTATCTAAAGTGAAGCTGCTTCCATGACCAATACGGAACATCAACTTTAAAGCATGGATTCCTCAAAGATCCATTACTCATCTTTGCTGTGAGTGAATCTCAGATTCACACGTGCAAAGGGTCTCAGAGAAATTCAGATCCACCCACATAACTAACAAAATACATTTACTGTCAAAAAAGGTTCAAAAGATTTTTGGACAAAAATAAATTTCCTAACTTTTACTTGGAGCATTTTTTTTCTAGCAAGGGATTTTCTCTGTGTGTCTAAATTATTGCCTTTCTATCCTCCACTGAAAGTTGTCAGTTTTTACAGGATCTGCTGTGGCTATGGCAGGAAGAATCCTTTCCTCTTGACTCAATCCAGGCCACTCAGAAATTTAAATGTTTGTGCATGTTAATGAGCACGAATTTCCCTTTCTGGGTTTTACTTAGGAAAACCCAAGTAACTGCTGGATTTCAAACGACTAAGTAAGAAAGGTCCAAGTACAGGTAAAGGACAGTGAGGTGGGGCTGGTCTGAGAATTCCAGCACTTTCTGCAGGTGCAGCTTCCCTGGCTTCCACTTTCCTTCCTTTGTCAGAGTTGACAGCTTCTGCAAAAAGAGCAATGTAGACATCAAGCTAAACTGAAACATAAATAGGTCAATTAGCTTTCAATGGAGCACTCTTTATGTGGCTTAGACAGGGAGGTATTTTCTGGTCAATTACTTTAAGTAGACATCAATAAACACTAAAATTATTTGTGCACCGGGAGTCATGGCGCTGGGCTTTTTCCTCCCCATTCCTCAACTCTCCAGGAAGTAAAGCAGATTCGTATAGGAGCTTTGCAGTGCTCACTGCCGATATTTAAGGCGTTCAACAAGTGTTTTCGGCTATCACTTTTGGTCTAGACCGTGCTGAGAGCCCCCGAAAGACGTGGAACCTGGCGCCTGTTGTCTCGCCGGGTCGCCAGACCACGCTCCAACGACGGCGTTCACCACCGCGCATTTCTCTCCCCACGCCTGCTTGTATTTATTCAAAAATTAGATTTCGCAATAAACTCTCCTCGCCCCTCCCCACCCCATGCCAGCCGGTGGCTTAGTAATTGGTGGGAACTCTCCAAAATGAAATGCAAGATTGAAACTAAGTCTCACACCACTGGAAGAAAAGTGTAATTAGCTTCGATCTTTGGAGCGGAGTAGCATTTGCACAACTCCACGAAGCCACTGCGCACACTCACACCCAGATCGCCCCTGCTGTCAGGGGGAAAGCGACAACAAAGTACCCTTGAACTTGAAAATCCTCCGGGTGCCGGAGGGCTCACTTGGTTCAAAAGCTTCTCGGAGATAAAAACTGAGAATTTCGTAGTCAGATTAAATAATGTCTTTGTCTGCACCCGTTGGTCGAAAAGAACGTTGGTGCTGTAACCAAGGTGTTTTTTTGTTTCTGCCCTCTAAAAAATGAAGACGGTGCTGGACTTGGGGCCAAAAATAGTCCTAAACCGCACAGTTTGAATTCACCCTGTAGTTTATCAGCTAACCGATACTTTTGCCAGGGAAAATACTCGAACTGAGAAAAAGTGTTATACGAAAAAGTCCCCATTTATGCGAAAACGTGCTCCTCCTCCTGGGTATTTGTTCTGGCAACTAAAAGGAATTCTGTCTTAGGGCAGTTAAGAGGGGGCGAGGGACGGCGTAGGGAAATCGCACCTCCCTCCTCAATCAGGGTACCACGCCGGATCTCCCTCCCAGAAGGCGGAACCACCAGCCTGAGAACCCGACTCCGGATCCCGGCTGCGGGCAAGCGCGCGAGCCGGGGACGGCTCAGGGATATTTGGCGAAGCCGAGATGAAAGTACGGGTCTCTCCTTTTCCACCAGACTTCCATCCATCAACACGCGCCGGCTCTCACCCTCTCCCCAGACCTCTCACGGACCCCAGGCCCCTCCTTTCCACGACGAAAGGATCTGGGGAAGGGGCAGACCGCGTACCAGAAGGATGAGAGGCGGGCACGCGCGGGACAACGGCCGCACCCCTCACACACGCCTGCGAGCGTCCCGCACACCTTCCAGCGCGCACAGCCTCACGCGCTCCAGCTCCGCGCAGGCTTCCTTCCTTGCAAACGCGGGCCCTGCCAGGTTGTACCCTGCGCCCCAGCGGTGAGCGCAGCGCACACGCTTGCTCCAGGGCTTCCTTCCCCGTGCA
Organism: Muntiacus reevesi; assembly: GCF_963930625.1. Classification (NCBI taxonomy): domain Eukaryota; kingdom Metazoa; phylum Chordata; class Mammalia; order Artiodactyla; family Cervidae; genus Muntiacus; species Muntiacus reevesi. Next base: position 28,351,458 of record NC_089256.1, read on the forward strand.
CTGCGCCCCCAGGCCCCTGCCCAAGTGCACTGACACCCCTTCCCCGTGCGCGCGGGTCTGCCACTGTTCCCGGAGCCCTGTACCCTCCGCGTAGACTCAGCCTCTCCTGCGGCCGTGCGCATTGCGCCCCCTTCTGCCAACCTGCCCACTCCCGGGTTTCTAACCACGCGGGCGGTCCCGAGGCTCTGAGTCCGCAAACAGCGGGAACCCCATCGCAAAGTCCGGCCGCAAGGATCTCTTTCTGGGCCCACACCCAGAGTAGGAGTCCCGAGTCCCTTCTGCGGAATTCAGATGACCTCTGGCCACAGGCATGCCTGAAGCTCGGCCCGTGGCTTGAAGGGGAACAGCAACTTCCAAAACCAGATTTCCTCCTAGGAAAGAGAAGGCCGACCAGGGGGCTCCCGCCGCCGCCTGCGTGCCCTGCGAGATGGGGTGCGGTACCCTACCGGGTGCCCACAACCCAGCCTTTCTGAAGTCTGGCTTTAGCGTCCGAAAGCTCAGACGCGGGATGGCTCTCTGCTTTGGGCGTCGCCACCTTCTCCTCCTGGGATGGAAGAGTGTGTTCCCGGACACACACACCTCTCAGAAAACCCGCCTTCCATGCTAGCCCTTAAAACGAAAGAAAAAAAAAATAAAAATCTGCGCGAAGCAGGAAGACGATCACGCCCCGGGTTGGGGCGGCCGCGCGCGCCCAGGCCAGGCTGCAGGGAGCGGGTTCTGCCTGCCCGGCCGCCCGCTGGCCCTGTGTAACTACTAAACCACGAATGAATGAGCGTACATCTTCCTACAGATTTGTTTAGGCCGGGGCGGTTTCCCTCCATGTTCGCTTCGCTGTGCATATAGTCCCTTATGTTCCTTAAATATTAATAAAACGAGTTTGTGTCCTCAAAGTATTTTAAGAGCCCTATATTATAGTCAGGCTTACGTTAAAGGTTGGCGATTACTATTACTACCCTTGAGGGGGAAAAAAAAACAAAACTGTGCTTTCTTTGATATGCAAAAATTGTCTTTGGTGGGGAGATTCGGGTTTGTTTTTGGTTTTTTGTTAAGGAAAAGGTTTGGTTGGTTTTTGAAAGGAGGTTTCAGCGCCCTCGTTAATAAACTGATTGTTTTTCGGATTTCAAGGCGGTCTGTAACTGGTATAACCACTGAGGAATTTCAGCTTACACCGGACTGGTAAGACTCCTCCAGCACAAGGGTTTCCAGACGTGATCGCGGGCTCGCTGGAGGCAAAAAGCGACGTTTTGCCCGGGAGTCGATGGGCCGCCTCTCCCCGAACCAGAGTTTTGAGGCGACGTTTCTGTTAAGCCGGGGCGAGAGCACGCTGGGAGTGTGTTTCGGAGGCTTCGTGCCGCTGGGCCGTGGAAGGCTGGGAGGAGGCCAGAGCCGGACACTCAGCGCCCCTCTCCTTCGGCCGGGATGCCTGGCGGGTGGCTGAGCGCCGCGCGCGCTCCCCACAGGACCCTCGCGCTCTCCCGAGGACATTGGATGTCTGTGTGCACCGTGAGGGTGCCAAAGCGCCGGGCATCTCAAAGATGGGGCAGAAATCGGGGCTAGGTCTGGGAGACAGGGAAGGAATACAGAAGCAAGGGCTGCCCCTCACCATCCCACCCCCACCCCCAGGTAAAACTAGAAGAAGCGTGTGTCTCCAAACCTGGCCGCGGCTTCCGTGGCTCTTCGCGGCCCTCGCTGGGGACTGTGCTAATCACTATAATTACCAGAGGCACTGATTTTGATCCCTAAATGTCTTCGCCTTGAGGGAGCGAGAGAAGCAGGCGGCAGCTACTCTCTTCCTTGGATAGGTGGTCCCCTCTAGCATGGAATCCCAGAACCAAGTCCAAGAAGGACCGCGCTCTTTTCGGAATTCCAGGAGGCAGAGTCAGCCTTGAGCAGGCGGGGATAGGCGACTGGGAGGTGGGAGTAATCCCCCGCTGGGTGGTGCCTCCTTCCCTCCCCCTCCCACCCAGGAGAGCCACTTGGGACACTCTGCGGGGGACTCAAGCATCAAGGGACCCCAGGACCCCATGCAGGAGGGCGGATCTGTCCTGGTTACTGCCACTTGTAATCAGATAATCAGAAAGAAGCCGACCAACCCCAAAGCAAACACTTTCTCCTACGGGGTAGCTACCAGTGACATAAGGTATTAAAAGCAAAACAAAATAAAAAAGAAACTTCTCTCCTTTCACTACTTGGGAATGCGTGAGCAGAGAGTTACTGTCTGGGCTTCTCGAAGAATGGATAACATTAGGAAATTGCTCTGGATACCTCTTATTACTTTTATAGGACGGGGAGTAACATTGTAATGGCTGTCCGATCCTCTCTGGGAGGAGCAATGAGCCCAGGAAAAGTTGGTGACATCTCCATTGGTCTTCCACCGAGAAAGGAGTGAAAAAATCGAAGTACTTTTTTGGGCTAGCTCAGACCAAAAACACCTGGCAGCCATGAAATAGTTGTATATGTGAGGGCGAACCCGAGCTGGATTTTCTGGAGAAACAGCATCGTACTAATTGCCTGTGTAGACAAAGGCTTTATAAACCGAAGAGGTTCACACCTCGGTCGTCCAGGGTTTTCTGCTGGCTAAGCTTGTTGGGCGATTGGCGTTCTCCCTAAACACCGCTTCAGAGATTTCAACTCCCTCCTCCAAATCGAGTGCGAGGCCTGCGAGAAGTCCTCTCCTCCCCGCCTCCTTAAGGACAAAGTCTTTGATCCCCTTCTGCCCCCGCAGCAGCCCATCCCTGGTGGAAAGTCTGCGCGTTTCCGCCTTGATCTCACGCGAAAGTCGGTTTCCGCGGGGGATGGGCCTCAGGTAGGCGCCGGGCGCGGCCTGGAGGAGAAACAGTTGCGGAGCATCTGAAGCGGAAAATCCAAGCAGATGTGGGTCGGCGGGGCCCCTCCCCCTTCCTCTCCGGGCCTCAATTTCTTCCAGATCAGTTTCCTAATGGAAAATTTCTAAGAGGTGTTGCGGGGGGGTGGGGGGGCGTGCATAGGCGTGCTCGTGCGCCTCGGAGTGCGCCTAAAGCTCTGGAAGCAGGATGGGTGGGGGCTGATGGCGCCCCACAAGCAGGCCCCCCGCAAGCGCGGAGAAGCTTTTTGGACTCGAGGTGTCCCACCTGCCCTCTTTCGGGCCCCCAGCCTCCACGCATTTCAGATTCTGCCCACTCCTTCCGGGCCAGGAGGACTGTTTCTGGGTGATGCCCGTAGCGACGGTGGGGTCTTTCGTTGCCCCCTGCGAGCCCGTCTCTGTGCTCTAGACGACGCAATCGGCTCTCAAAACATAGACTAGAAGGGACTCCCTGCCCCTCAGGAACGTGGAGCAGGGAATACAAACGAGGTGTCCCCGCCGGCGGCCGCTGGCTGACATTCCACTTAATGCTTTTCCCGATTTACAGAGAGCTTCTATCCTGTGGGTGCCGTCTCAAGTGTCCCCTGGGCCCCAGGTTTTTCCCTTCGGTGGGTAGTGCCTGGGGACCACCTCAACTAGGCTCAGGGGTCCCTCCTTCGCCATCCCATGCAGACAGCTCTAGGCTTCCCTCCTGGGGAAACCCGGAGGTCGCGCCCAAGTACTTTCAGTTATTTCGGGGCTTTTGTGTCCAGGCCCGTCACCGCGCGGTGTGTGTGTGTGTGCTGAATGAATATATTGCGGGTGCGGTGGGGGTGATACAATGCCCACTTGGACGTTTGCTGGGGCAGACTGTGGTCCCGGACAGGACCCCATGTGCGAATCTTGGGTTGTGACCCCCCATGTGCGAGTCTTCAAACGCCCCGGCATGCTACGTCTCACACCACACGATGCGAACTGTCTCACCGGCGCCCACTGTGCAGACCGGGTATCGACATCTCGAGTCCCGTTTCCCGTAAACTCCGGGAACGTTTTTCAGGAACGTTTCTGTTCCTGGTAACCTGTCGACTTTCTCCCACTTCCACTTAGCCATGTTTCTGCGATCCGGGTAATCCCTTTCAAGCTCAGGAGGAATTCTCCCGGGTCCTTAATTGAGGATCGGAAATCGTGGGGGTGATGCGAAGCCTTAAATCTCCCCCCGAAGCCAGGAAGGTGCCTGAGCGCACTCGGGGGGAGGCCTGTGCGAGGGCGGCGGGGCCCAGCGGGCAGTCCGTCCCCTCCTGGAGCCCCTTCTCCCGGAAGGCGGGAGACCACCGCTGTCCGCGCAGCCGGGTGCGGGCTTCCCGGCCCAGAAGCGGGCCCGGAGGTGCCTTGCGTTTGGGCACTGCCTATCCGCGCCGCTCGCGCGCCGGCCCGACCCTCTGCGCGCACGGCTGGGAACGGGAAAGCGCTCCTGGATCCGAGACTCCAAGGATAAGGGCTAGTTCCTTCGTGCGCCGCGCATTTATTTGGTAGGAGGCCACCAACTCCGAAGCTCCCTAGGCACGATGGTTTCGAGTAAGACCGCGACTGTGGGTTCCGCGGGACGCTGGGGCAGGAGGGGGCCAAGACAGGGTCTGCACACCCTGTCCCGCCCACCGAGGGAGCTACGAAGCCTCCAACGCCATCGAACTTCTGATCTTCAAAGGGGTTCCTGGAAAAGGTCAGGGGCGCCTGCAGCCGACGAGGTAGCCGAAGGCCCTGTCCTCCAGACGCCGGGGAGGGAGGCGAGTTCCAGGTCACTGTACTGCAGTGGGCGCGCTGAGTAGCAGGCTCCTCCCGGGCCAGGGGAGAGAAGCCACCTAGGACGGAGATCCTAGAGCCTGGACCCGCAGCTCCGGAGTCTCCCCTCCTGAACTGACCTCTAGATCGGAGGGCCCCTTACAGCCCCAAGCCCACAGACTCAGCACGTGGCCGAGGGACCCCAGGATCCGTTGCCCTGCGTCCACTGCGGCTGCCCTCTGACCCCGCGCGCCGGGAAGTGTCCCCCAGTGCCTGCGTCCACACCACGTCCAGAAGGTTCAGGCTTCTGGAAGGGATGGGGGTGTGTGCGACCTTCGCGACCGGGGTACTTAGGAGGACCCCCGGGGTTGCAGGCAGGGGGTTGGGATGGGAGGGGATACGAGAGGAGGTCCAGGCTGGCCCTGAGGGAAAGCGCCCAGGAGTCGTACGCCCAGCGGCCGGCCGCGTCTCCAAGGGCGCCTCCCTACTCCGCCTGCCTCCTGCCCGCATCACCTCGGCCCCAGCAACGCTCGTCCGATGCGCCTCCCTCGGAGCCCGTCGTCCCCGCAGCACCGGCTCCAGCCGCGCTTCCCTGAAACTCCTGCTGCCCTGGGTCGGGCTTCGGGAGCGGGTACCGATGAACCCCGTTTTCTCCGCCGCCCAGGGCAAGGCCTCAGCGGTAGGTTCGGCTCCCCCCCGCCCCTCTGTTCGTGCGATCCGCGCGTCCCCGCGGCCTCCGACTCCTCTAGGACAGGCGCTAATCTTTGACTCTCGCGTTTCGAGGAGAGAAAGGGCAGAAGGGTCACTTCCGAGCCTCATTCGTGCCGTTTCCTGAGATGGGGGGCGCTGGGGGGGGGGCGCTTTTCTTCCCCCTCTGGCCTCCCCGCCACACTTTCGGCTCTCCCTGCCAACTGGGGAGAAGCGGGGGCCCCGCGCGGACTCGGGGACTCATCCTCCACCGCGAGGCACTCGGGCCGCGCCGCCCTACAGCTGCCCGGGAGCCATCGAGAAGGTCCCGGCACCCCTTCCCCCCTCCTTCGCCCTCCAGCGCCCCCCCAATCCCCCGCCCCGGCGCCCAGGTCCCGCAACCCGCTCGCGCGAGCCCGTCCCCGCCGCGCGCCCCGGGCACTCACCGCCACTTCCTAGAGGCCCGGAGCGCGCGGGTCTCTCCCGGGAGAGTCCCTGGAGGCGGAGGCGCGCCTGTGACTCCGGGGCCGCGGCGGAGTCTGGAGGCGAGGTTGGCCGCCCCCGCCCCCGCCGCAGTCCCTCCTCCCCCTCTCTTTCCGCCCCCCCTCCCCACTTCCCCGGGCCGCGGCGCCCGAGCGCTCCGCCCGAAGGCGGGTCCGCCATAAACAAACGCGTCTCGGCCGCACGTGGACCACGGAACTTCTGCGCCTGGCGGCAGATCGCGGGCTCCGGGCGCCGCAGCTGCGGGCACAGGGCACCGCCAGGGAGAGCAGGCGAGCGCTCCTGGGCCGGGCCCAGCCGCCTCCGCTGCCCCTCCGCCCCATGGCTCCTCGGCCGCCGCCGCCCGTGCCGCCCTCCAGAACGGAGGGGCCTCGCGGCAGCGGGTACGAACACTCGGTCAAGGACTAAAAACACAGCACCGCCGCCTCCTCGCCGGCCACTCTCCAGCCCTGGAAGGGAAGCCCGCGGCCCGGGGAGACGAGAAGGAAGGAAGGCAGAGTGCGGCCGAAGCGAGCGGGGAGCCGGGGCTCCGGTTCGCCGCGGGACAGTTCGGCCCGGAGGAGGCTGCGCCCCGGGGCGGCGGCGGGCGGAGCGCGGGGCGGCGCCGCCGGGTTGCGCCGACCTCCCGGCCCGCGCGGCTGCAGAGAGGCACCCCGGTGTCCCCCGGGTCGGCCCGCGCGCACCTGCTCGCGCGGCCGGCGCCCCACACCCCTCGACCCCCACCGCCAGGTATCCCGCGCCCCTTTCCCCATCGCCACCGCTGCAGCCGGAGCGCGGCTCAGCGGGCCTGGAGCACCGCCGGGTCTAATATGCCCGGAGCCGAGGCGCGATGAAGGAGAAGTCCAAGAATGCGGCCAAGACCAGGAGGGAGAAGGAAAATGGCGAGTTTTATGAGCTGGCCAAGCTGCTCCCGCTGCCCTCGGCCATCACCTCGCAGCTGGACAAGGCGTCCATCATTCGACTCACTACGAGCTACCTGAAGATGCGCGCCGTCTTTCCCGAAGGTGAGAGGCCCGCAGGTGGGCTGCCGGGAGCGCTGGGAGGCCCAAGCCGGAGCCGGAGCTCTCCCGGAGGGGCGGCTTGAGCCTTTCGGGCCGCTGCCGGAACATCTGGCGGAGGTCGCCGCGGAGAACTTCGGCTCCTCCTGGAGTTGAGGGGCCAGGGGCCTGGTGCCCAGACGACCAGACCATCCTCTGGGCCAGGGCTGGAGAGGGACGAACCAGAAATCGCTGCATGAATGTGCGAGTCCAGCCTGGCCTTTTTTCCTTTCCTCTTTCCTTTCTTCATTTCTTTAACTCCCCTTTAATTTTTTCTTTCTTACTTCTCTTTGCATGAAGGGGAAAGGCAGTGTTCCTCGGTGGGAATTGAAGGGTGCTTGCTGGTCGCAGCTGGGAGAGACTGGAGTACACCCGGGAAGGCTCGGGCCCTGCAGGCCGAGCTACCAGCAGAGCACCTGGGGAGCCTGGGCCTCAGACTGGGGCCTCCCGGTTGTCCGCTCTCTGCTCAGCTTTCTCGGAGCTGGGATTTCAGAGATCAGGGTGGGAAGAGACCCAGGTCAGGGTGGGAGAGACTCGGCTCAAGGAGGTGAACCCAGATGAGGCAGGAGAGGCAGAGGGAGGCGGTTCGTTTGGAAGTGGCAGGCGGGCCTGAACAGAGTCACCTTTTCTAGACTGGAATTGCAAGCCCAGGAGGGGCAGATGCCCTGGTGGTCAAGGGTCACCAGGACGCTCCGAGGTCCTGGCAGTCTCTCCGTGATCAGAAATGGTGGCCGACTGGGCATGGCACTCCCTGCCCCGACCCGGCCTGTGGATGCCTCGCGGGCACCTCTGGGCTGCAAGAGGCCTGATCACCACAGCGGTCCTTTTGGCGTCCCTGGGACTCTGACCCGATGCCTTTCCGGTGTCTCTGCGCCCAGTCACAGGGACTGCGGCCTTGCAGAAGGGATTAGGACCCTTCTCTGAGACGTTCTGCTCTGGGCCTGAGGGGCACAACCCCACGGAGACCTGCAGGCTGCGGAGTCCCAAGAGCTGCGCCGGGACTAGGGAGACGCCTTTGGCCACAGGGCAGAGGGAAGGGTCGCTGCAGCGTCATGACAGGTGTCCCTGAAGCAAAGAGCACCTCCGTTAAGGCGATTCCAGGCCGGGCAATCGACCTGAAGTCGGTAAACCCGACCTTTGAATGGTGGGCACCCCTGAACCTGGTGTTTGGCATCATCTCTGGGTCTTAAGCCGACTTTCACACTGCCTCCCGGGTGGAGTGTGGATGGCCTGTCCTCCCGCTCCGCAGCGGGCGGCTTGGAGCCCAGCACCGTGCAGGACACAGAGCCCAGAGGACTGGAAGCGGTGGCCTGTCCCCACCAGTGCCCTGCGCCTTCCAGCTGCGCCGTGCAGCCGGCTGGAGCGTTTCCCCCGCGAGCAGGAGCCCGTGACCTGACCGCCAGAGCCCCGAGTTCTTGGAAGGGAAAGTTCTTTTCCTTTCCCACCCCCCATCCGGTGCCCCCAACTCGACTCAACTCCTCCCGTTGGGAGCTGCGGTGGCGGGAGGGCGGTAGTGACTTATCTTGTCGACCTTCCACCGAAGTAGAGATGATTCCTCTCCTGCTGAAGTGTCAGTGAAAGTTAGAGGAGAATTAGGTTTTGTAAAACCCGAGTCTCTTTCCAACCCAGGGAGGAGGGAGTGAGCCGGTCAGTAATCGGCATGCTATAAAGCAGGTGCGGAGTCCAGATGAGACGGAAGCCTCCTTTCCCGTCCCAAGGTTAAATGATTTTTAAGCAAGTCAGAACTGAGTTAGAAGTCTGGAGAAAGGGGCTAACTTGCAGGCCATTCGTTGTTTGGCGATTTCCAGGAAAGCACCTTACAAATTGGGAACTGGTGGGTGGACTGCTGCTGCAAGTACTTCAACTGAGGCTGCAGGTTCCAGCTCTGGGAAGCGAGTCTCCAGGCCTTGGGGCCCAGAATTTCTTGGCCCTGAGGCTCAGCGAGATAAAGAACCCACCTGCCAATGCAGGAGACTGGGGTTTGATCCCTTAGGTTGGGAAGATCCCCTGGAGGAGAGCATGGAAACCCACTCCAGCATTCTTGCCGGGGAAAATCCAATGGACAGAGGAGCCTGGCGGGCTGCAGTCCATAGGGTCACAGAAGAGTCGGACAGGACTTTGATGACTGACTACAGGGGCGGGCGGGCTTCGGTCTGCGCCCTGAGCACCGGCCGGGTGTTTCGCTCCTAGGGATCTGTCCGTCTCCTGGGGGGGCGACCATCCAGATTGGAAATCCAGGAGGGGTCGGGGATTGCAGTTTGGTCCTAGAGTTTGGTAAATAGTCCTGGACCTATGGGGTCCCAGTTCATCCAAAATGGGGAGCAGAAGGTGGTCTACCCCAGTGCTCCGGCGGTGCTGATGCCGGGGGTCCTGGTGGGCAGCAGCCTGGGGGACTCCTCCCTGGGCTCAGGGACCTGGGCTCTTCTGCTCTGGTGGTGACACTACCCCCCATTCCAACCCCAAGTGAGTCTGGGACTGGAGAGGTGCCCAGGGCAGAGAAAAGGATGAGTTTAGAAAGACCTCAATTGTGCAAAATGAGTAGTTCCCTTCTCTGGTAGCTCAGAAGGGCTGGAAGTTCGGAAGTAGCACCTGATTGGGGTCGGGGATGGTGGAACCGCAAGGGGTCTCGAGGCGGGCTTCAGTGAAGTTTCAGGACCACCCCAGTCCTGCGACTCGGTGGGAGCTCCAGGATCTGATCCAGGTCTCAGGGCAAACGGAAAGATACGGAAACACCCTTGCCGTTGGGTGGCCCGGAGCCGGCAGGATCCCCGGGTGAAGAAGAATCTAGAGGCTATGTTAGGACCAAGGGAGTTAACACATGAATAGCACAGGCTGAAGAAACCACGGGGATCCTCAGACTAACGCTTTGCATTTGAGGAAATTGAGGCCAGAGCGGGGCGGACTGTTCCCCAGATCCCCTCTCACCTGGCGAGGACCAGGCAGGCAGTGCCCGCCGCGGGCAGGGAGGCCAGTGCTGGAGAGGCCGCCGGGCCTCAGCTCTGTTCATCCTGAGACCGCCGGGTGGAAGGAGGGAAGGAGGAGACACCGCAGCGTGGGGCCAGGGAGAGGCGACTGGAGCCAGGTGGACACTCGGGGGGAGGCCCGTCTGCAAGCTGGACGGCGCTGGCAGCCCAGACAGCTGGTCCAAGGCTCGGCACTGGCAGGCTGGCCCGCTGGGCCTTGGTCTTCTTGTCTGTAAAATGGGCCCATCAGCAGCTCCATGGCTGTGCAAGGTTCCTGGGATGGAGTGTGAGGAGGCAGGCTGGAGCAGGTGGATGTCGACCTCCTCCAGTCTGCGTCCTTCCTGTGACCTCGCTGCCTTCCCCCTGCCCCGGCCAGGTGCAGCTTGAATGCTGCCGGCCCCACTGGGCAGACTTCTGGGACCCACCATCTGGAGTTGGAAGATGAGCTGTTTTCGGGCTCTCCACCAGTTCTTCCCCTTTAATTCGAGCTGAGAAGTGGAGAGGTAGATGGGCAGTCGAGAGGGCAAGGGAGCCAGGCCAGCTTTGGCAGGGACTCAGAATCGAAAGCTTAGTGGGTTAACGTGGGTGGGAAGGCCGGGTGTTCCCAGGGCGCAGGGTCTACCTGACCTCTTGGTACTGTGGCCTTCCCTTCAGGGGAAGGGAGGCGGCTTTGGAAACCCAGAATGCGCCTAGGGTGGGCCATCGCTGTGTGTGACCACGCCAGGCAGGACGTAGCGCAAAATTATTCCGCCATCTGATGATCTGTGCTGGGCCTGGGGAGGCTGGGGTCGGAGCTGGGAGAGCTCAGGGTGGCCAGTCACTGGGGTTAGGCCCCCTTCCTAGGAGTCGGGGTTCCCAGAGGGTGGCCTCCTTCTAGACACTTGTCCAGAAAGCTCTTGCGGAAGAGACTGGCTTCACGTACTCAGTTGAGGAGCAGGAGCAGAGAGAGGAAACAGGCTGGTTATGGGGAGAGAACAGAGCCCCTCCTTTCTACCACCCGCCCCCCCCCCCAAGACCCCAGACAGGTGTGGGCATGCAAGAGAGGCAGGGACCACAACACACGTGACAACCTTTTACTCCAGAGAAGCGAGCTTGTCACACACACAGTTACGTGGGGTTGGAGGCCTGCATAATTCCAGTGGCCGGATTTGTCTGGGTTTGGGTTCAGGCAGAACCTTTCCCGCCCGCCCCGCCCCAACACACCTGAGTGCCAGGAGGAGGGCTGGGGTGGGAGCCGCCTTAGAAACAGTCGCTGAGGATGGAAACGCTTTGATTTAGAGGCTTCAGTAAGGAGAAATGCGCCCTAAACCGACTTGGGGTCACAGATCCAAGGCCTTTCTCTACCGCAGCCCGAAATAATGAGGGTGTTTTTTTTTTTTAAGTAGACATATTTTTTTTAGACGAAAGTGGGTTTTTACAATCCTCTCGATCTCTACTTGGAAGTCTGCCAGGCTGTGCGCCAGGTCTGGGGGAGGACGCTCACAGAGGCGGAAGAGGAGACTCCGGCGGGCAGCCGTGATGGGAACTCCAGAGCTGCGGGGCCCTGGTGGTTGGGGGCGCTCAGATTCACCTCTGGGGGGTTGACCAGCGCTCTAGACCGGCTGGGGGTGCTTGGGGGCACATACCCAGAAGCCTGGCGGGGCACTTGCTGGCCATGAGGCCTCACCCCCATCCTTCAAGGTGTAAGTGTCAGACAACAAGGTTCAAGGTCGCTGGTCGCTTCCAGTTGCCTGTAGTCTGAACGTGGTACCACACTGACTCTTGGCCGAGTAGGACAGGCTGGAACCCCCCCCCCCCAGCCCCTCTTCCCCTGCCCCTACCCAGAGCCAGGCTCCCTTGGGACGCGTCTACCAATCACTCCCCTCAATACCCATTCTCCGGGCTGTGCAGCTGTTGGTTTGGAAGAGAGTTCTAGGGCCGGGATTTTCAGGGAGCCCAGTGATAACGAACCATTCCAAGGCCAGGAAAGGACTGAATTACCCCATTTTCGGTACCCAAGCTTGCACTGGGGGAACTGTGAGAATCACCGTCGGTCCAGGAAGTTCTTATCCAAGTCTAGACCCATTCATTGGTCACCGGATACAGTGGGTTCAGCTCCTGGGTCCAGAGGAGCAAACCCAATTGCCTCCTTTGGGTCTCCACGTGTGTGTTGCTTCATCTGAGAGGGTGAGACCCAATCTCACAGCAAGGGAACCCCTCCAAGTCTCCCGCCTCACTGAGGAACAGACTTATTTATGTGATCTGATGTTTATGGCCTGTGACGTGTACCCAGGCACAGCCGGTGCTCTTTCAAAAGTTGTATATTGACCGACTACCTGAGCACCCAGAAAGGAGAGACCATATTTAAGGGAGCATCTGCAGCGGGCTTCCCAAGTGGCTCAGATGGTTAAAAAAAAAAAAAAAATCTGCCTGAGATGCAGAAGACCCGGGTTCGACCCCTGGATCGGGAAGATCTCGGGAGAAGGAAATAGCAACCCACTTTAGTATTCTTGTCTGGGAAATCCCATGGACAGAGAAGCCTGGCGGGCTGCAGTCCATGGGGTCACAAAGAGTCACAGAAGACTGAGCGACTAATGACTAACACTGGCAGGCTGGGCCTGGCAGGGTTGAAACCAAATAGCCCGCTGAGTGCGTGTAGAAGGTCACCCACAAACCCTTGGAGGCAGGGGGAGAAAGGGGATACCTATCTCCCTTTCCCTGTGACCTCGTGGCTGACCCCCGCAAATGGCCTAGCCATCTAGAGTCCCAGCATCAGACACTGCACCCCGCTGCTGACACATGTAGGGCACGCAGGACCCCAGACTCTGGCTGGAAACCACAGGCCAGGTTGGGAACCCCATTTGCTCCATCCAGTCATTGGTATGGTGCAGGAGTTTCCCAGAATCAGGCAATACAGACCCGTCAACGACATAATCCTGGAGGAGCTCAGCCCAGCCTTTTCTTACACTATTCCCTCATTTTTCTAACAAATGAAGCTTTTTGTCAGGTCCAAATAAGGACCGTGTATCCAGCACCTCACTTTTTCAGGAGTATATATGGCTTTATGGTAACAAGATGGGTTTTTTTTTTTTTTTTTTTTTTTTTTTGGTTACAAACCTTACCTTCTTTAGTCTCTGCATCCAGCCCAAAGTAGATTTTTATGGGCCCAGGGAAAAGGCCTTGCGCACAGCGGTTTCTAATGGAAGAGCTGGCAGCCCCATCACCCTGTGAGATGGCCTGGGGGCAGGGAAGTTCGAGGAGAGCCTCCCACCACCCACCCTCATCAGGCCAGGTCCAAATCTCCGCTGGCAGAGTGGAGGCACAGAGAAACCGTCGTGTTGGATCTTTATATTAAGAGGACAGGCTCTCTTGATGTATCCCGCTATTTGAATTATACAGAAAGTTGGCCTGTGTAGCCCAGTGCACTTTGGTGTGTGCAGCTAGAAGGCTTTGGGGAGACCCGGAGAGTCTGGTGTCGGGGAGAGGTCATTCCCAAAGATGCCAATTTCCCCAGGTCTCTCAGACCCAGGCCTTATGAGGAGTGAGGGCCACGGGCTGTGCCCACTGTCCAGAGAGAGCCAGGCAAAGGTGGCCTGGCCCGGACCGGGGGACGGGACCAGGAGTAGGCTGAAGGACAGTTAACCAGCTGTGTTTGTCCACTGACGGACATCAGAATTCCTGGACCCTTATTACACTTTTTCTTCATTCACATCCCCGAGGACTTTAAATGTTGGTTCTTTCCATTCTGGTTAAGTGGAGTAAATGCCAACACCAGCCGACTCTCGGGTGTTGGGGAGGAAGGACCTTCCGATGGCCCTGTACCGTGGTCATCCTTGGGGGTGCAGTGAACGGTGGTTTCCTGAGGTTAAAGAGACACCTCCGTTCTGAGGTGGGATCTGGGGAGTGGGGTGGGAGTTGTGATGGTATTTGGGAAATCAGGCTATGTGGAAATTAGCCAATTCCTTATGGGAAGACCAGGATAAACTTCTAGGGAGACATAAAGGCCACCCCTTTCTTAGTTGCTTAGTAGAATTGGCCCGTAGAGGGGTCTCCAGGGTCTCTGGGGGGCCCTGGGCCTGGAGGTGCTCTGGGCCCTGTGGCTCCCTGGCACGGGGGTGGTGGGGGATGCGTTTTCTGCCCGCCTGCGGGGATTGAAAATTCCAGAAGCCGTGGTGCTCCGGTAGCCCCACAGGGACAGTGGGGAGACCCAGGTGTCCTGGGAGTGGTCCTCGGATTTGCTCTGGCCCCGGGTCGGGCCCCACACTCCCAGGAGCTTCGGCCAGGGGGCCGGTCTGCCCTAGAGGAGGGGGATGCCAACTCGGAGGCAAGACCCTCAGCTCACCTCGTACGTAGGGTTGCAGCCCGGATGGGAGGGAGCAGGGTGCTAAGACAGCAGTGACCTGCCTTTGCCACGTCGCACCGGCCTCGGTGCTCGCTGGAGGGTTTCGGGCCAGGCTGCTGACAGGAAGGACTCCAGAGAGCGGGCTGGGGGCCCCTCTGAGCTGGTGTTTAGCGCTGCAATCTCACCGGGCTTTCCTGCTTCCTGCAGAGAAAGCCTGGGCGCCCCCGGGGTCACAGCGGCTGAGCCGAGGGCACTTGAGAGGGATATTCTGCTGAGCAGGGCTACCTTTCCCCTGGTGCACTTTCTGCAACACCAGTGCCCTTCCTGGAGGTGGTGGGGAGCCACCAGAGGCTTTGGGGGACGGTTAAGAAGCGGAGGGGCTGCACGCCCCCGATTGTGTGATAACAAACACTTCCCAGTTACCATCTAGTATATACACTGCTCTCCCAGCCCACGGTCCATCCCCCTGCCGGCTGTTGCTAAGTTAGGAGTTCACCTTGGGGAAACCCCCAGGAAACCCCTTTCCAGGTTGGGGCTCCTGAATTGGAAGAAGGTCGGTGCTTCTGGAGTGCATGAGGAGGGTACTGAAAAGTCAGGGAGTTGGGAGGATTCCAGGAGGTTGAAAAAGGTTTTTTTTAAAAAAGCCAGAAAAGCTGCCTCTAAGATGGCCAGGACTCTTAAGTTTGGGCTGCTCTGTCTTTGAGAAAATACATAGGTGCCAGCTTCGCAGGGTAGGGAGAGAGGAGGTACCTTTGGGGGGGAAGTTTACTGGTCTAATCCGTATTCCCGTTTGGATACGAGGATGGCCGATTTCAAAGCAGATTAGATTACCTTGTGGCATGTCAATTGAAACGGCAATTTCAGAGCGGTGAGCCCGCGGGCGACCCAGGGGAGCTACCTACGGGGCCAGGCGGCCTTGGACCTGGAGGCCTCCATGGGAATTTCGCCTCTGCCTTTTTTTAATTTTGATCGAAGGCCAAGGAAGGGGTGATGCGGGTGGGCCGTGGGGGCGGAGGTCGCTGGCTGGGTGCTGCCGTTTACCGGTTTGCTTTGGTTCCCGTCCAGGTTTAGGAGACGCGTGGGGACAGCCCAGCCGCTCAGGGCCCCTGGACACTGTCGCCAAGGAGCTGGGATCACACTTGCTGCAGGTAGTGGGGTTGCCACGCGAGGGGCGGGGGAGGAGAAGTGCTGTGCCACCCAAGGCCCTGGCCTGTGCCCCATGGGGCCTCCCTTCCAACCTGCCACGCCAGTCTTCAGGGGAGGCCCCTTCTCACGGAGCCTCTGGAGGGGCCATTGACCAACCCCCAGGCTGCAAAGGTCAACAGCGATCAGACTTCGGGCCAACAGACTCCCCACAAGTCCTCTTCTTGGGGAAGGGTGCTGGGGCCCCATGTGGATTCTGCACAACCAGTACAACCTCGGTCAGCCCCCCCCACGAACCCCACACCTAGCCTCCTTTCAACTCCTGCCCCCAGGACTCTCTAGCCCTTGAGACCTAGGGAAAGGGCAAAGTCCTTTCCAGTCTGACTTTCCTCAGCACACTGTTTCGGAGCGCTTGCTCTGTGCCCGACACCGTGCCAGGTGCTGGAGCCAGAGAAGGAAGGCCCAAGGACACTCCAAGCCAGAGAGAGGGAGCAATCAAGTGCTTGATGCTTGGGTGTGTGTTTGGAGAAGTTGCAGTCGAGACAGCATCCATAACTGAATCTCAGCAGTTGAGGTGGACGGCGGGTTCAGTGCCGGCCAGATTCTATTCTAAATCTACTATATCATCTCTTCGCTTAGAAGTGTGTTCTATTTTTAACTGCACTTTTTTCAGAGGAAGAAGTCGAGGCACAGAAAGGTTAAGCCGCACGCCTGAGGTCACAGCACGCGGGGCGGAGCCTTGGTCCACCGGAGTGGTCCAGCTCTTAACGTGGGGGCAGCTCGGGACATGGTGCGCGCTCCTGGCTCCGCCGCTTAGCGCCCCCAGTCCCCAGCCATTCAGCCCAGGGCTTTTAAACCGCCCTTACCTCGGGTTTCCCCCCCGCGGTGTCTGGGGCCGGGGCAGAGTGAACGGGCGCACGACCGGCCACTTCCAAGTACGGGGCTGGCGCTAGGTGGGGACAGCAAGTCCCGGTGCCTCGGAGTCTTTCAAATGCCCTTTACAGAGCCTCATCAACGACCCGATTCATTCCCCCCTCCTTTCATTTGTCTCTGCCACCGAAAAATGCCTACCGAGAGCTATTTTGCATTTCCTCTTTCTATTTTGTGTTTTCTTTAAAAAAAAAAAAAAAAAAAAGTTGGCTTCGAAACTCGGGGACTTGGGTCCGCGCTTCGAAAAAGCAGATCTGTTCAAAACTCTTTTGCCCCCAGATGCCCGAGTGTGATTTTTTTTTTTTTTTTTTTTTTTTTTAATGCACGCGCTGGGGAGGAGAAGCTCCGGGGATGTTTGAAACCCGAGGCTTTTCCAGCAGAGCGAGCGGTGCGCGAGCTGACTCGGGAATGGCGCTGTTGGAGCCCTTCCCGCGCCCCGCGCGCTGCCCTCAAGCTCACGTCCAGCGCCGCGCGCGTTATTTTGCATGCTTGATGCGCCTTCATATTACAAGTGACACTAATATCACGGACAGCTCAGTGCCAAGGAGCGCCACTGAAAACCTGGCGGCAAAGTCAACGCCCCCAAGTCTCTCCACTGTACGTTTATTTAATTCCGGAGTGTCTGTGGATGGGCGGCTTTGCAGTTAATATACATGCAAGCGCATTAGGTCATTTGCAGCTCTGAAGGCAGAACCAACATTTTCCATTAAGAGTATTATTTTTTAAGCTACTACTGGCAACGTTCAGAATTTAATTATGATACAACTTTTTCTCTTTTCCTCATACGGCCACTATTATTTCATTTCATGTATTTCTTTCATGATTTTGGAATTAAGCATGCAAAATGGGCCAACATGGTGATAACTTTAGAAATCGCTAGTTCATATGTTTGAAAAGGAGTTTAGTTGGTAAAATATTTCGTAGCTGAGTTAGAAACATGAAAGTCGGGCTACTGATCAAGGTGTTGATTTCAACCTCAACACAAGGAAAGCTAATGATGGCAGAGAAGTTTTTGCAGCAAAACTGTATTTGAGACAGCAGAATGGAAGGATATCTTTCAAGTTTCACTTCTACATTCTTTTTTAGGCACCCCCCCTCCAAAGAGGGGGTGGATTTAGAAAAACCAAAGGTAATCTGGTTTCAATTACATGCTGTAAAAATAGAATTTGTGGCCAGAAATTAATTTGGAATATTTTTTATGGGGGCGACGTTGTGGTTTGTATGGGTCTTTCACCAACTTTATTGCTTTTCTTTGGTTCTGGATCTAAAATATGAATGGGTAAATAAAATGCAGCTTCCTTTTTCAAAAATAAGTTAGTCCCTTTATCCTTGCCACACATAAATGCAATCATTACCTTTCATTTAACTTAATTATGTCTTATAATTTTACTTTATTTTTTTGAGGGTTAGCCAGCTTTGGCAAAAATCTGAATATCCTTTGGGTGGTTTTAATTGTTCAGAAATTGATCCTTCTTCTCCCTGAATTTTGCAAAGGTCGTTTGATCTTTTGCAAATTCTGAATAATTAATTCTGTAGACATAGTCTGTTAAAAATAACCGGGTATTTTCTTTTATTTTCTGGGGAGTGGGAGTGTTCAGAATTTATTATTCAAATGGTACTTAGGGATAACTAGAAAATTGTGGCAAATAAAGCATATGTTCTAGTGGTTTAAACGGCTGCCAATTATGACATAAAATGGTCTATACAGTGGTAGATTTTCCCCTAAGTACCATAGAACTCCGGATTTGTGCTAAGTGCTAAAATAACCCCAACAATAAAGCTACTACGTTTAAACTGAGCTTGATAGGAATTCTCAAATGTTTTGCATGATTTTTGTGATGTAGATGTAAGACTGTTTTTAAAGTCCTTTTAAAGTATTTGAGAGCCTGGCTGGGGAACGAAACCTAACGTCTGTCTCACGGCTCCAGGGCTCCATTTTTACATTTAACCATATACATTGACTGTAATATTTTATACATTGCTCCATCCCACTGACCGTATGATGACCAGCTTTAACTCTAACATTTATCATCTCTTACCCTACTGCTTTTTCTTTTACAGACTTTGGATGGATTTGTTTTTGTGGTAGCATCTGATGGCAAAATCATGTATATTTCGGAAACAGCTTCTGTACATTTAGGCTTGTCCCAGGTGGGTATCATCTAATTTTATGTACAATTAAAATAATAAATTAAGCGTTGGCGGATCTTGACAGCCTTACCCAACTTGAAAATGAGTCTGTCCAAGAGTCTGCTTTTGTGTATGAACCTAATCCAAAATTGCAAAATCGTTTTCTTTTTTTTTTTTTCCGCCGACAGGCTAGGTTTTTCCTCTCCGTGTTACGTTTCACTTTTCCACTTTCTTTTTCCTTTGGGGCTAATGCCTAGTAACATCTTTGCACAGTCAGCTTTGTCTGTTAGCCTGGACTCTGCTCATACTGTAAAGCTCTCTGCCCCTAACAAGAACTTCACAAAGGGAGATTTTTCAGTGCACGCTCGATGGTCTGCATGTGGTATTGTGAGTTGCTATGAAAGAGAGAGGCAAGCTGATGTAGAACATGGATTTTATGCAGAATGTGCTTTGGGGAGAGAGAAAAGGGGGGTAGATTTATGAGTGTTCACGTGGAATTCAGGGTAATTTTTCCTGAGTTTTTCCAGCTCAGTGGTCGTTTCAGTAAAGCATTTTATATGCTTGTGATAGAAACTCATAAAACTCAGTTTACTACTATTTTTTTGCACAGCGAAGTCCTGGTTTCTTTAGAACATTTGAATATTACCTATTTTTCTGAAACTGTCTTCTAAAAAGGAGGTTATTCCCTAGAGGAGAGAGAGGCACTCGATTTTATCTATCCCGTCAAGCCAAGGGTTTGGTGGAGGATTTGGCTGCTGTCTGGGCTGTGGCCAGTCTGGACGGCGGGGGAGTCTACTGATGGTTGCCCATCCACATTTCTGATTTAACAAGCCTGGATCATGGTTCTAAGAGTCACACTGTTTAATACATGTAGGGGCTAAATGTTTCTTTACATTGTGAGTGATCGGAGTGCTTTTTTTCATTACAACTAAAGACACACTAGAATTAATTAGATACAGGAAATGGGCTCCCAGGAGGCGTATGAATAATCTGTGTTGCACCACTCTCCTCCTGTAGTTAAGCCAAAGTAAAACATGCCAATTAAAGTGGCTTGAGTTTTCTCATTGAAAAACAGAATTACCAATTTGGAAACCTGCATCTGGTGTTGTATTCTTTTTTTTTTTCTTCTGCCAAGATGTTTCTTAAACTTTCCATTTGTTTACAGCCTTCTTTCCCAGTGGATGGACATCCTTACCCAGGTCCAAGGGAGTTTCTGTGCCTGTGTATTTCTTCTGCAGAGTCTTCTAAAATGAATCACATATCAAAATTGTTCAGCATTTTCTATTTTCTTCCTCTTCTCTTCTTTTATGATACCAGGCCTCCCAGATAAGATTTAATAAGGTTTGACTCTTTCACCTATGTGAGTCGTGGGATTAGTGTACTTGTAGAATGGGAAACACTATCGGAAATAGGAAGTTTTCTCTTTTTATCTTTTCCAGGGTTGTTATTCTCTGAATTTGCACCTTATTAATCTCTGAATGGTTAGAATTATTTAAGACCCTTTAGTGGGACCCAGCCTGGCTTCTACTCCTGACTTGATCTGTGGCTGAGTGCCCGTGATCAGAGTTCTTAACATTTTAAATGTGACTTACAATAACTTTTGATTAGCCTTGTAATAATGTCACAAACAAGACAAAACATTTCACATACTTTTTTGAAATTTTATTTTTAATTGGAGAGTAATCTCTTTACAGTATTGTGGTGATTCTTGCCGTATGACGTGAATCAGCAATAAGTATACGTGTCACCTCCCTCTTGAACCTCCCTCCCACCCCCACCCATTTCACATACTTTAAAACTGACGGGCCAAATACACTTTAAAGTGGGTAGAGTCACTTTTACTGAATATTAAATTCAGATCTGAGCTCCCTAGCAGCCAAAGCAAAAAGGAAATGCGTTTAGTTATATGGTTTTCATTGTCTGACAAGGGTTGGCAGTTGACCTCTCTGAACCACAACTTAAATAAGAAAGTAACGCCTACTGTACCACTTCTTTAGGATCATGGTGAAAACTATACCAAAGGCCCGCCTTGTGTGATTTATAAACTATAGGGAGCTACACAGAAGCTAAGTGGTATCACAGCTAGAACTGCACTTCAATTAGCATCCTTTGGTGGGCACATATTAGGGATACTTAGTCATGGGAAGTGTCCTGACACATCGTGAGGCTGTATGTACATACCACACGGCATTCCAGTTCATTCCATCAGGCTGTTCTGTCTGGCATCCTATATCCCTCTGTCATTTTTCTCTTTTCACGTGGGAAATAAAAATGATTGTCTTTGAACACGATAATTAAAAAATGACCAAAATATTGGCTAGGTAACAAATACAGCTCGTGTTCATGACAAACACCACAAATGGAAATCTAATCAGAATCACAATTTAAACTATATTTCCTCTCAGTCATAATGCAGATGTAAAAGTTTGTATATCATAATTTTGAAAGGAGAGGGAGTTACATACTATCATTTTCCAAGAAAACTGTAGAGATGCCTTTTGTCTGTATGTTGCCCAGAGAAGTGTCCATTTCAAGTAAGTCAAACTGACCGTCTCTGAGACTGGCTGATTTTTTTCTGGTCTCCTGGCGGGACTATCCCAGTGTCAGCCTCCAGCTACAAAAACACTTTCCCAGTGACATCTGGGGAGTGTTTCATGGTGAACTGTTTAAATAAGCAACAACAAACTTTCCCCTCAAATCTACCTCCTGTTCACGATTAACTCTGCAGAAGGAAATCTAGGCCAAATCACAAAGTGTATTTTTTTCTGTCTTCTTAAATAGTAAAATAAGGTATTGAAAAGAATGTCAAACACCCAACTTCTCTTTAAAAAAATGTTTGCACTTTTTGGATTGTTTTATTAGTAGTAACAAGTCAGACAAGTATATCAAACATGAAAACTTAAATTAAAATAGGCCTCAAGATTTTTTAAATCACCAGAGATAAAAGTGTTGATAAAATTTTACCCACTCGTCAAGAGTAACCTTTTAAAAAGGTTTTCTGATGAATAAGGGTGATAATAGCTTATATTTACACTACAACCTCTGTGTTCCCAGAAGTTTCAGTTATTCTCAATAATAATCTCTCTTTAAGTAATGACATCTTTCACCTTAATTCGGGGGTTAAAGTCTATGTTAGCAGCTTCTAGGAAACATAAACTCCTAGGTTTGCCATAATTGTGTGATAATTTGTAGCAAAGTGGTTTTTTTTAAATCTACACTATCTAACTCTGAATTATCTGAGAGTATAAAAATGATTATGTGTTAATAAACCCAGTTCAAAGCCTTTTATTGAATTTTTTTAAAAGCACATACTGGAATAAGTCTACTTCATTTGGCAGAGTTTATTCATTTATTTTTGCTTTGGAATTAGTAAATGTGGCCATCCTTGCTGTCAGACTTTGGTACTAAAAAAATGACAGAGAGAACCCCAAAATTCAAATTGTCTCCTCAGCCCATAATTCAAGTGTTGGGGGGAAAAAGTCAGGCTTCGACTTGTAAGTTCTGTTTGGTATATGCCACACTCATAATCCAAAATAATTCGTGAAAACAAACTTACATCTGCTTGGAAGAGGTAGAGTTGAGGAAGCACTCTTTATCCGCCAAGTTTATTAAATGATTTAGTTTCACGGCTTTTTGATTAATTAACTTACATTTGAAGCAGGAAAAAAGCCTTGCATACCTGCTGTGTATTTCTTCAAACATTTCAAAGTATCCTTGTGGTTTAAATTTCCTTACCAAAGTTGCATATGGTATATAACATCTAGGTAACTAACATGCATTCTCACATAATGTAGATACATATGAAATAGCTGTTCATGAGCTATATAAAGGAAAATGTAGTATTTGAGAGTGTGGCCGGAAGCACAACTGTAAAAATAACCATGGTGTTGTTTGGAGCCATAAGACTTAATCCTTTCACTTTTGAAATAAAGAGAAAGAACAGCGTTTAATGTTTGTTGACATAACTTGAACTCTGAAACCCAAACCATTTTATTTTAAAATGCTTAATTTACCATAGTCAGCAAAACACCCAAAGCAGAGTAATGTGTATTTCCAGAGTACTGGGTGAGTTTCCCCTCCAACCCCAGAATATATCCATTTAGTGCTGTATTTATCATATGTAGTTCTCTTGGCAGGAAGAAAAGCTATTCAGCAAAACATAAAAAAGCTCTTAGTAGGAAAGCAATTCATTTTGTAGTTAGCTGGGTTTTACAAATACTAAAATATCACATTGAGGGTCTGTTTTAATAAGGTTGATGTATGAGAGCTGGGAGTTTTATAAAGACAACCATAATTTTGTTTTCTTTTTTCTGGTGAGGTAGTCACATTTCTTTCAACATTCAAAAGCACGAATAGATATCTCAATACAGGAAACACCGTGTCAACCATAATTTTGATTCAAGGTCAGCACTGTTTTATCATTCCCAAATCTGTTCTTTAAAAACATTTCCGTGATTTGAAGACTGTTTTACTTCCTAGACAGCCTTAGAGGTTTATCACAAACCTGAGTGTACAGAAAACCAAGCTTTTTCATTCATGGACTGCACTCTTCTCATTCTCTAAAGGCATGTGATGAGAACAGGCTCTTTGGGAACAGATGAAGCTACTTCGGGGATTAAAACACAAATCAAATCCCTATGAGCCCAGATACAAGTCTTTTTACAAATGTATGAAGATGTTTCTCTACCAAGGCATCAGTTACTTTTTTCTAAAAACAAACTCTGAGCAAACCAGAGTAGTCATTTTTCTCTTAAAAACCCAGGTTAAGGGGAAAATGATAGGCTAACACACACACATATTCTACTTATTTTTTCATTTTTAAAAATAAGGCACTGGAATTGTGAATCCGTTAAAGAAAAAAATAGTTTTCTTATTGATTAGCCTCCATTTTTCTCCACCTGACAGGATCTCTAGGGCTGCCCTCAGGAAACAACTTGACTTGAGTGTTGCTAGGTTGTTTAAACTTTTTTAAAGATTAACAGGACTGACTTAAAAGAAGGCTATTTCATTTTTACTCTTTTATTTTTAATGAAATCATGTACTAACTTTTTAAAAATAAAACTTGGCACAGAGTAGGTTCTTGTCTTTTTTTAATATCTGTGGCTGCTCTGGGTCTTAATTGCGGCATGCAGGATCTTTAGTTGAAGCATGTGGGATCTAGCTCCCCATCAGAAAATCGGATCCAGTCCCCCTGCACTGGGAGTTTGAGGTCTTAGCCACTGGACCACCAGGAAGCCCCTGACAGGGTAACATAGGCAAATATCCTTTTGGGTCATCAGGAAAGTGCCAGGTTGGGAAGGTGGAGAGGGAGGATTTCTGTAAGCAGATTCTCTCCATTGCTGTGTATAATATTGGGGAAAACATTCCATGAATAATGCAGAAAATAGAACTGAGAAAACCATTTTTTAAGGGACCAAGATTACTTAGCGGGCCAGAAACATAATTTGTTCTGAATAAAAAGACAACTCTTAAACATCTCAACACATTGGAGAAAGTGGGTGGGAAGAGTGGGATGAACCCCTTCACCTCTCCATGGCCCCCTAGTCTGAAGATGGCCTTGACCCTAATTTGGAACGGTAACTCCTGGGAGAACCTCTCCATTAAACCACTTGCTGGGGCTGCCCAAGGGGGCACCGTCGGGGCTCCCCCTTTTCAGAAGGTCTCTGCTCTGATTAAGAACAGCCACGATGGGGTGGTTGGGACAAGCCTGCCTTTGCTCTCAGATGGCGCCCTCTCCCCTGGGGGCAGGGCTGAGAAAGTTCCTCAGACTCACCCAAGGTTCTGTGCCACCCAAAGGCAGTTGCTCACCTCTCAGCATCTTCCCACACTGGGCTGTGGGGCTCCCACTGGTTGTAGTAGAAGTACCTCCACCGCCCCAGGGGCCCTGACCGATACCAGGTGTATTGATTCACTAACCTGGCCTGCAGTGTTGATCTCTGAAAGAGGATCCACCACCACTGCTTGGAAGGCTGCACTGTTGGTGCTAGCTTCTGGAACATTCTATGCTATGGCCCATCTTCTGATGGGGGAGAGGGCACAGGTCCTGAGGATCTCTGTCATCCCCTATTGTGACACTTGTGTTTGGGAGAACAATCCAGAAGTTCTCAAGGTTAGGACCTCTGAGTCATCTCCCGGGACGTCTGTGGAAAGATGGTGACTATGATACTTCCTGCGGAGGCCCATGCCTAAATGCAAAGCTGAGTCGGATCCAGCAGGGACATGGTCTCCAGGCCTGTGTGGGCTCCTCCGTGGGGTGTGTCTGGAAGTAGGTGGTGTGTGAATATCAGGGGAGCAGCCCTCAGGTCACATGGCTCACTGGAGTGGTCCACACCCTCCCAGAGGTCACTCAGCCAGCCAGCCACACCCACAAGTGGGAGCCATGGGGTTAACACAGTGACCCTGGACCAGACACATTTCTGGCCATGTGAAAGAGGCCTAGTGGTGGTCCCAGGGGAAGGACCTTGTTGGGGGCAGTTGTCCTTAATCAAAGGGAGCCCCCAAGTTTCCCCTCTCAGTCCCTGAGGGCAGGAGCTGTCTGCTCTGGATGTCTCCTGGCCACCCATCCCCGAGGGCAGCAGGTCAAGGATGGGCCTGGCTCTGGTCTGATTTTTCTTTTTTTTCAAGATTGATTTATTTATTTCTGGTCATGCTGGGTCTTCATTGCTGTGTGCAGGCTTCTTGCTGCAGTAGCTTCTCTTGCTGTGGAGAACAGGCTCTAGAGAACCCGCTCAATAGTCGTGGGCTTAGTTGCTCTGAGGCATGTGGGATCTTCCCAGACCAGGGATCAAACCTATGTCCCCTGCATTGGCAAACAGGTTCTTAACCTCTGGACCACCAGGGAAGTCTGATTTAAGGCACTTCCCATGTGAAGGATACTGCCCAGGCCAGGAGGGTCCCCCAATCCATGGCGCACCTTTTCCATCCTTCACTCTACTTCCTCCTGCTCAGGACTCTCCTGGCCTTGTTGGGAGACAGTTGAGCGCTGATTGAGAAAAGGCAAATGTTTCTGTTGGGGCGGGGGGGGGGGGGGTGGGGTGGGTAAGGGAGGGCGTGGGTTGTAAGCTGAGATCAAGGTCCTGTTTCTCCCTGAAGGGTGCATACCTCTGATACAACTTCACCTCCTCCCTCCCCACCTCCCCAAAGTTCTAGTGAAGATTCCTGACTCTTCCCCCCTTCCTTTCCATGGCAGGTGGAGCTCACGGGCAACAGCATTTATGAGTATATCCATCCTTCGGACCATGATGAGATGACAGCTGTCCTGGCAGCCCACCAGCCTCTTCACCATCACTTGCTCCAAGGTATTTCCTCCAGACGAAAAGAAACCAGAATGAACGCCAGATGATGCTCTTTGTCATGACCTACGGGCTTTGTTTCCCACACTGCCCATCCGGGGTCCCTCCAGCAGACACGCAGTGTCCACTGAGTAGGAGTTTGCTTTTACACCTCTGTCCTTTAAAGCAGTACTGCTGATCCCCTTTCATGTGCTGGAGGCTGTGAGAGGTGCAGAGTAGGAGACAGAGAAAAGTGGTCCAAACCTTCCCTCCTAAGGTGCTCCTGGTTTAGAATGCCAATGACCCAGGTCTAGATCTGGGCTTCTTAACCACAGGGTCTGGGGATAAAACTCAGGGAGACCATGAAATTGCATGAGATAATTACATCTTTATTCCCTCTTTAGTTGATATCTAGTGTTTCCTTGCCTGTAGACTGTAGACAACAAGCCATCTTACTATCACTAGTACCTGTGGCTCTGACTACAACAGAAATCACAGGTAGTTTCATTTCACGTTATAGTTGTTGCAGGTATTTAAACATATCGGTTATGCTCACCACTGCTTTGAAATTTCAGGAGTTGAGTCTGTTGCAGAATCTTGTTATTTTATGTGTTACTAAAGCAGCACATTTTATAGCCCACTGTGGTAAGCACCCTTAGCAATAGATGTGGTGTGGCTGTACCGTGGACAATGTGGAACCAGTCTTCACAAAGGACTGAACACAGACTAGCACTCTCAGTTTTAAAACCGCTTGCAGATCTAGCTCTGCGGCCCTCCTGTTTCAGCCCCAGAAATAGTCACCATGAGTCTACCAAGGATGGACACTGGTAAGCTGGTTTCTGAGATGAGATGGGGGCTTAATTGTAGCTGTGACCTCTGGTGCTTAAGTCCTTGGAGATGGTCTGGCTGCATAGATGAACAGGAATATGACTCTAAAGAAGTAATTTCTAACAAAATGAGAGCTAGAAGAGCACATTGCTCCTGACTCTAGTGCTTTCACTGTGGGGTTGTTTAAAGTTGGACAATGACCGATGGAATCTTAAGAGAATCTCTCAGAACGATATGTTGTGTTTGTTTGTTTGTTTTAATTGAAGTAAAGCTGGCTCACAATGTTGTATTAGTTTCAGGTGATAGAGTGATTCGGTTTTATATATATTCTTTGTCAGATTCTTTTTCACTACAGGCTTTTACAAGATATTGGATGTGTTATTGGTTTAAAAATCACAGTGTGTTGATTGCAGGGAAGTGGGATTTCTGCCATTAGCTCTGGTTTCATTTTACCTTCCATGCTTTTAAAAAGTGTTTGGACAATGACAGTAAATAGGAGTTGGGATTATGGCGAGACACATCCAGTTGCCCCGTGGGGTTCACGTCTGAAATGACCCAACAACACAGGAGGAGCGGGTCTGGGAGAGGTGGGGTCTGTGTGGTACTCATTTCCACAGCCAACCAAGTGTTCAAGCTTTGAGGTTCACAAGCGGTTAGTTTTCTCCCCGATTTCTCATCTTTAGAGGGTTTTTTTGCGTCTGAACTGGCTTCATTGTTTTATGGTAATTGTGTGTGACATTGGGCTCTCCCCAAAACTGTATAATTACTGGGGGTGATGGTCTTTAGACCTGAGCGTGGAAACATGACAGACTGGCTGCCATGTTAAAGGGAAGCTCCCAGGCCCCAGCCTGGGCGGAGGAATTATGGGTAAACGTGAAAGCCCCGCCCACTGGGGGAGTCGGGGCCTCTGAGGCGACAGGGAGGGGCACAAGGCCTTCCATTCCCCGTGGTAACCTTTCTTTAAAAATTAATTTATTAACCACCACCAAATGGCTGTTTATTTAGAGTGGAATGACCTCGCTCTCACCCGGGGCGAGGACGCTCTGCCGTCCGTGCCCAGAGAGCTGATGTCCGCTCAGTAAGGCGGAGGGTGTTTCCTCAGGTTGTTTGGTCACCTCAGTCGTATCCGACTGTCTGCGACCCCATGGACTGTGTAGCCCGCCAGGTTCCTCTGTCCATGAAGTTCTCTAGGCATGATCCTTCTCCAAGGGATCTTCCCAACCCAGGGATCGAACCTGGTTCTATCGCATTGCAGGTGGATTCTTTACGTCTGAGCCACCACTCAGGGCCTGGTCACCAGCAAAAGCGCTCTGGCTGGGGGTCTGAGCGGTCCCGGGCTGAGGACTCTAGCTGCTGGATCCGGCCCTGAGGGTTTATTGAGAGCCTGGGGATGAAGTCAGGGAAAGCATTGTGGGACAGTTTGCCAATCTGACTTCCTGCCTGCTTTCAGAGTATGAGATCGAGAGGTCATTCTTCCTTCGAATGAAGTGTGTCTTGGCGAAAAGAAACGCTGGCCTGACGTGCAGTGGATACAAGGTACCCAGCCTCGGGGCTCATAGGA
The DNA here is from genome assembly GCF_963930625.1 of Muntiacus reevesi. Taxonomy (NCBI): domain Eukaryota; kingdom Metazoa; phylum Chordata; class Mammalia; order Artiodactyla; family Cervidae; genus Muntiacus; species Muntiacus reevesi. The sequence goes on from NC_089256.1 coordinate 28,379,430, forward strand.
GGGAAGGAGGAGGCCGCGGGTCTTCACTGTGCTCTGCGTTTCGCTTCACATTCAGGAATATCTGCAGACAGGAAGGTGTGGGGACCCAAGGGTTTTATACCGCCTAATGTAGAACTTTCTAGGGACACCACTCATAGCAAATGTGAAAGCTGGCGTCTTACGAGGACATCCCAGGCAGGCTGGCTTGGGTTGTCTGAGACGAGGAATACGTGGGGCTAAGGGTAGAATTTGCCTTTGGCACCTTCAGGTTCTACTCTGCACACAGGGCAGTCCCTCTAGAGTAGCCGCACCTAGACTTTGTCCTGCTGCAGAGAAAAGGATCCTAAGCCCATCACTCTGGAACAAAAGGTTGACAGGAGCCTTTTTATTTTTTCAGGCTTTTCATTTTGTATTGGGGTGTAGCTGATTAACAATGTTACGATAGTTTCAAGTGAACCAGAGAAGTGACTCTGCCATTCATATACATGTGTCCCTTCTCCCCCAGACTCCCCTCCCATCTAGGCTGCCACATAACATTGAGCAGAGTTCCTCGTGCTGTACAGTAGGACCTTATTGATTATCCATTTTAAACATGGCAATGTGTACATGTCCATCCCAAACTCCCTAACTATCCTTTCAGAAAGGAGCCTTTTTGCTGGAGAATTTGTATAAAAGGAGGGAGGGGTGAAGTGAAAAGAGAGGGAATGGTTTTGTGCTTTTGTCCCCTCTTTCTGGAATACCCTTCACCCCTCCTCCCCATCCCATGGTCTGTTTTTCCCCAGCCTCTCCTCAGCCCACTCCTTTGAGCCTTACTCCTAGCTTCTCCCTTTGACCTTCACCTTACTCTTATTTCATAGTCTGGGCAATGAGTTTCTTATTTGCTGTCCCAGACCCTCAGCCTCAGAGATGGGAGCCTCCAGCACTGCCCTACACACAGAAGCTATACTTCTGGAGACTTGGGCCCTGTATTGTTTCTGACACTTATTACCATCCGACTGGCTGATCTTAAGTAAAACCCATCACACACCTTGTCCTCAATTTCCTCATCAGTAAAATGGGAGAATAGATTCCATGGGTAATGTTTGTTCCAGCTCCAAAGACTGAGTACATTTGGGAATACTGGAGGAAAGTTTTTGAAAAGAGAACATTTTAGCTGCTCATCACTACTGTTAGGATGATCTTGAGCCTTTCAAGATTTTACTGACTGTAACTTATGTAAATGCTTCCAATATTGAAGTTTAAAGCTGTACACATGTTTCTGTTTGACATCTGCAACTCTATAAACACTTTCTTCTATACAGTTCTTGGCTGGAACAGTTGTTAATAGAAGGGTTTCTATATAGCCACTCTGAATTTTTGCTTATTGTTGTTGTTGTGCAGTTGCTCAGTCATGTCTGACTCTCTGCAACCCCGTGGACTGCAGCACGCCAAGCTTCCCTGTCCTTCATTATCTCCCGGAGTTTGCTCAGACTCATGTCCATTGAGTTGGTGATGCCATCCAACCATCTTCCTCTGTCACACCCTTCTCCTCCTGCCCTCTATCTTTCCCAGCATCAGGGTATTTTCCAATGAGTCGGCTCTTCGCATCAGGTGGCCAAAGTATTGGAACTTCAGCTTCAGCATCAGTCCTTCCAATGAATATTTGGTGTTGATTTCCTTTAGGATTGACTGGTTTGATCTCCTTGCTGTCCAAGGGACTCTCAAGAGTCTTCTCCAGTACCACAGTTCTGAAGCATCAGTTCTTTGGCACTCTTTATGATCCAACTCTCACATCTGTACATGACTACTTGGAAAACTATAACTTTGACTATATGGACCTTTGTCAGCAAAGTGGTGTCTCTGGTTCTTAATATGCTGTCTAGTTTGTCATAGCTTTTCTTCCAAGAAACAAGCATCTTTTAATTTTGCTTATTATGAGTAAAGAAAACCTTAAATTATAAATAAAGTAAATAGAGACTTCCTTGGTGGTCCAGTAGTTAAGAATCCATCTTCCAGTGCAGGGGATGCAGGTTTGATTCCTGGTCAGGAAACTAAGATGTCACATGCTGCAGAGCAACTAAAGCCACATGCCACAACTAAGACCCAACACAACCAAATAAATAAATATTTCCAAAATATAAAATAACTAAGGTAAAATTTTAATTTTTTTTTTTGTTTGTTTTTTTTTTTTTTGGTAAAATTTTAAATGAGGGCTTTTTGCACTGAAAAAATTCTTCATTTACTAGAGTGATATAGTTTGTCAAATGATATCAATGTCAAGTTAACAGTTGCCAAATTCATCCTCATCAGGGGGTGATAAGCTTTAAGAATCATTACTGAAGTGAACATTATGGAACAAAAGGTTCAGTTCAATTAAGTCGCTCAGTCGTGTCCGACTCTTTGTGACTTCATGGCCAGGCCTCCCTGTCCATCACCAACTTCCAGAGCTTGCTCAAACTCATTGAGTTGGTGATGCCATCCAACCATCTCATCCTCTGTCATCCCCTTCTCCTCCTGCCTTCAATCTTTCCAAGCACCAGCATATTTTCCGAGGAGTCAGTTCTTCTCATCAGGTGGTCAAAGTGTTGGAGCTTCAGCATCAGTCCTTCCAATGAATATTCAGGACTGAGTTCCTTTAGGATTGACTAGTTGGATCTCCTTTCAGTCCAAGGGACTCAAGAGTCTTCTCCAACACCATAGTTTCAAAAGCATCAATACTTTGGCGCCCAGCTTTCTTTATAGTCCAACTTTCACATCCATACAGGACTACTGGAGAAACCATAGCTTCCTAAAATGTCTTTGTTGTGCCATCTAATTGCAACTTGGCCCTGAGTTAAAGTGAAAGTGCTAGACACTCAGTCGTGTCTGACTCTGCAACTCCATGGACTGTAGTCTGCCAGGCTCCTCTGTTCATGGACTTCTCCAGCCAAGAATACTGGAGTGGGTTACCATTTCCTTCTCCAGGGGATCTTCCAAACCCACGGGTCAAACCCGAGTCTTCTCCATTGCAGGTGGATTCTTTACCATCTGAGCCACGAGGGAAGCCTATTAATTATGCTTAAATCCATTCTGTGGTATGTTAAAGTTCCCTCTTATGGAGTTAACCTGAGCATAGTCAATTGCATAAGACAACCCTTATATTTAATTATGATACTGTCTCCTAAGAAAGAAGCAGAGTTCATTTCTTCCAAGCAGTGAATCGGGCATCTGTCAGCATGTTGGCCACGGGGCTCAGTAGAGGCTGGATTTGGGGATACTCCAATTCGCTCCAGAAAGCGAGCAGGCCCAGAGTCAGGAAGAGTTGGTATGAGGCTGACCCTGCCTCTGTTTCCCAGGTCATCCATTGCAGCGGCTACTTGAAGATCAGGCAGTATATGCTGGACATGTCCCTGTACGACTCGTGCTACCAGATTGTGGGGCTGGTGGCTGTGGGCCAGTCGCTGCCGCCCAGCGCCATCACTGAGATCAAGCTTCACAGCAACATGTTCATGTTCAGGGCCAGCCTCGACCTGAAGCTGATATTCCTGGATTCCAGGTGAGTCTTGCACCTGCTGCAGCAGAGTTCTGCAAGATTCTGACAGTGGAAACCAGACCCTGGAAGCTACACTATTAAACCAAAATGTAACAAGCAATAAGCCATACTAAGAATGTGTATTAGAAAGAGATTTCGTGAATCGAAGTCAAGAATTGAAAGAATTAGTATCGACCTTAATATTCAGGGGTGACTGGCTTCTCCAGCTTATAGATACTTGTTTTATTTGTTTATATTTTCATTATCTCACTAGAGTTTGAACTGGAAGTATGTGTTGTGGGCAGCAGCCTTTTTTGCAGGCCCATGATGTCAGGATTCTGCCTCATATCTCCGTCAAGTTGGTAGGACGTTAAAACAAACAGAAAGTTTCCATTCTGAGTGGTGTGTGTTGTGGGAGGCCTTCCAGCTCCATCTGGCAGGAAGCCAGGCTCTGACGGTCACCACAGAATTAGGGCAGCAGGCAGAGAGGTGGCCTTTGCCAGGGGAGAGCTGTGGTCTCAGCTTCACAGGCACCTTTCGGGGTCTGGGCCGGGAGGTCACCTCCAGTGGATGGGGACGGGGGAGCTGTAGTGCCCCCAGACTGTTTCCCACTGGGCAAAGCCCAGCAATTTGAGAATCTCTTCTCAGAGAGAGGAGGGAAGATGGACGGGGCAGAGGCACTGATCTGTTGTTTTGCTCGGCCTGGGGGAGCCCGCTGGCAGGGGGAGGCCTGAGGGGGCCACTCCCTGGGCTACCGTTTTCTTCATTCTCTCGGCTGCCCACATGGCTGTTAGGAAAGACGAAACTAGATGGTAGATGGGAAGTGTTTGTAAAAGGAAAAAACCTGATATACCTGCAAGGTGAGTCATCTTGCTTCCTGGCCTTTTAGATACCTCGGCTGTACAGACAGAAGCAAATGGTCAGAGACCCCACTCCTGACTTTTGGTGCGTGTAGCTGAGCTTTCTTGGAGAAAAGTTAATATATAAATATACACACACATACATACATATATATATATGCACATATGGTACTAGTGTGTGTATATATATATGCACATAGGGTAATAGTGGTGAAGAACCCACCTGCCAATGCAGGAGACATAAGAGATGTGGGTTCGATCCCTGGGTCAGGAAGATCCCTGGAGGAGGGCATGGCAACCCACTTCAGTATGCTTGTCTGGAGAATCCCGTGGACAGAGGAGCCTGGCAGGCAACAGTCCACGGGGTTGCAGAGTCAGACCCAACTGAAGTGACTTAGCAAGCAGGCATGCACATATATGTATGTATATATAAATACACATATGTATAGCACATTTTTCCTATGTGTCTTGAAGCTAGGATTTATTGATTTTTTTCCACTTCTTTTCTTAAAAGATTTGTTAAAATTTACAGTAGTTGTAGTGCACGGGCTTAGTAACCCTGAGACGTGTGGGATCTTCCCAAACCATGGATTGAACCCATGTCCCCTGCATTGGCAGGCAGATTTTTAACCACTGGACCACCAGGGAAGTCTTTTTTCCACTTTTAAAACATTGCAGTAAAATATACATAACGTAAACTTGATCATTTTACCCATTCATGGAATAAAAGTAAACTTACTTGGTCAAGGATGGGAGATGAAGACATTAATTAGTTTAGTTCATCGTAAATGCATCTCAGAACCATTCGGAGGTAGAGACATGGCAAGGCAAGGCCTTACAGAGTTGTCATCATGCTCCCAGAAACTCTAAGCCTAAGAGGAAGCATAACTCCTTGGGGGAAGGATGCCCGCCCCGCTTGAGAGGGCCAGACACTGCCCGGGGACGTTTTCCTGAAGTAAAGATGGGAGCACTGCAGGGGAGGAGCCAGGCATGGGGTAGACAGCACGACCCGCGGGGACGGAGCAGCTCTCTCCAGACTTAGGAACCACTTCTAAAAGAGACTTCCTTCCCCGGTGGTCCGGTGATTAAGATTCCACGCTCCCAATGCAGGGGGCATGGATTCGATTCCTGGTTGGAGAACTAATATCCCCTCATGCTGCAAAACATAGCCAAAAAAAGACCCAAAAAAAAGTGTACTGCAAGAAAATCCACTGGCCGTGTTTATTATTGTAGAAATTTGGGAGAATACGACAGGTTTCTCATTTGTTTTATCTCCCACTTTTTCTTCAGTCATCCTGGGGAAAGCCTCTGAAGCTCAGTGAATTCTCTAGAAGAAGAAAGAGGGATGTTTCCCCAGAGAAGAGAGTATGGGTCTTCTGGAGCTGTTCCATCCGTTTACAGCTCTGACACATGAGGGACAAAGGGAAGGCTTTACAGAAGAGGGTGTGCGACCTTAGCTTAGAGGCCAGCTTCCTCCTGAAGGGACCTCAGATTTTCCTCTGCGAGTTTTCTTCTGCTTCAGGGTGTGAGGGCCAGACCTGAGTGGGTTGAAAGCAAGGTGGTCATGCCAAGGAAGACTTCCTGTCTCTGCAGGAGCCCAGGAAGCTCTTCTTGCTGAGAACAAGGAAGCTTCTAGCAAAGTCTTGAGGTGCTTCTGAACCCCAGCCACCCAGGAGGTCCTTAAGATGGTCAGAAACTTGCTGGGAAATTCTTCACACTCTGGCCTTCAGGCGGTTGTAGCAGCTGAAAGGTCACTGGGCTGGGGGACAGAGGAGCCGGCCCAGTGCTGGGTGGGCAGCAGAATGGCCTGGTGGGGTGACGTCAGTTCCTACATCCAAACCCAAGAAGCCACAGAGTGGGGTTGGCCTGAAGCCCAGCAGCTCCAAAGTCACAAGGGCCAGAGTGGTGGGCCTGGTGGAGGGGGCCCGGCCCCCACCCCCCCACCCAGCATAATCCCAGACAAAACTGAACTCGACGTAACCTGAAATTTGGTTCATAGGGGTTTTGTGGTATTTCACTTTGAAACTGTAGCTGGTGCTTTTGCTAAGGATGGGTGAACCCGACGATGTTTGGGGTTTGGCAAATCCCTCTGACAGGTTTTCAGACACTAGAGGGTTGGAAAAAACCAAGAAGGCATGCTGCCAAAGCCTTCCCTTTCCTTTAATTTTTAAAGCCAGTGTGTACTTTGATGAGAAACTTAATACATGTGTTTCTGATTCATTTACACATTCGGGGCCGTTGTTCTGAAACTTTACGTCTAACGGGTCTGGGAAGCCTCTTTCATCCCCACACGGTAGAGATGCCTGGTTTTCTTCTGGGGCGGGGGAGCCAGACGTCTCAATTTTCCTCCCACACAGAGGCAGACTCCGGTGGGACCTGAAGTTCTAGGTGGCCCTCGGACAGGTCCCCCGGGCCCTGAGAGGCTCTGGTCTGTGCAAATTCCCTTTCTACCCACCTTGAGCCCCATCTCCTTCCTGCCCTGGAGGAACACCATGGAAATGTGTACACCAAATAGTGAATGATTCCAGGGAAATATGAGGCTCACAGAGATTTATGACCCGAAGCCCGTGCAGAGCTCAACAGAAAGGGGAGCGGGTTAGGGAATGAAAGTGAGGTCAAATTTCCCTGTTTAATTTACAGCTAGTGTTTCAGATCCGGGCCAGCAGGGCCCCCGGTCCCTGCCACCCTCAGTCCCCACTGACTTCTCATGGTGGCCTCACTGCCCTTGGAATCTCCTTTCGTCCCCTTCTTTCATCTGTTCTTGAATAGCTGTCACTAAGATGTTGGGGCCACCTGCTCCAGGGATGTGGTTCCCAATACAGTTGCCCAAGGCCTGGGAGTCAGTATCACGGCCACATGCAGCTCTTACCTGCAGGTGGAGCAATCCATGTGCTAGTGATGATGCCATCGTGGGTGCTGGGAGCTACTCTTCTTCAAAGAGCTAAAGTGGGAAAGCTATATGCCTGAGGCTTGATGAAAATAAGAACAAGACAGGGGCCTATAAGCACCGGGAGAGTGTTTCCATTTCCACAGTGAGCTTAAGGCTTGCTTGCAGTCACAACAGCTTGGGATGTTGTTTTACTATTTCTGGGGGTTCTAAGACAGTCCTCCATTGATAAAGAGGCTTCATTGTCTCCATTATTCTCTAGATCTCATCCATAGGAATCACCCCATCATAGCATCATCACCCTGAGACCAACTGTGCCAGTTAACAGTGTTCAGTGTGGACGGGAGGGTTACAAGTTTGCACATGCAATAGGCGAGATGTGAAATCAACCCAAGTGTCCATCATTAGGTGAAAGGATAAACAAAATGTAGTGTCTACATAAAATAGAATATTATGCAGCCATAAAAAGGAATGGCATTCTGGTAGAAGCTATGAATGAACCGTGGAAGCATGTTAAGTGAAAGAGAAGCCAGACATGAAAGGTCAAATATTATATCCCTCCTCTTAGATGAAATTTCTAGAGTAGACAAATTCACAGAGATAGAAAGTAGACTTGCCAGGGACTTGGGGAGGGAAAGTGGGGAATTATTGTTTGATGGATACAGTTTCTCTTCTGGGTGATGAAAAGTTCTAGAAGTGGAAGTGGTGATGGTTGTTGTGAATTGTACCCTTTAATATGGTTAAAATGGTAAATTTTATGTTGTGCACATTTTAACTACGATGATTTTTTCAAAGATTCACAGTAATTTTTAAAAGGTTCTCTTTCCCAAAAGCCCCAGTGAGTGGGCTCTTTCTCACCTTGGCAGCTTCTCCTGATATTAGTAACAAGTTCACTTTTTTTAAAAAAAATACATAATGTATATTTATTTATTAATGTATTTATCCATTTGGCTGCACCGGGTCTTAGTTGTAGCATGTGGGATCTTTAGTTGTGGCATGTGGCATCTAGTTCTCTGACCGTGGATGGAACCCAGACCCCCTGCATTGGGAGTGCAGAATCTTTAGCTACTGGACCGCGAGGGAAGTCCCAACAAGTTGACTCTTAAATGTCCTCTGATAAGCTTCACCTTGAAAAGGGATACAGTTCTAAGTCATTCCAAATCTTTTTAAGTTTTTAAATTTTTTTTAGCACCTTCTGCAGTTGCTTGCTTAAGACTATTATTGGAACTCTTAAATATCCCACAGATTTCAGAAAATAACTCCTTTTTATAATTTTATTTATTTTTATTTTTGTCTGCTCTGGGTCTTTGTTCCTGCATGGGCTTTTCTCTAGTGGCAAGTGGGAGCTACTCTTAATTGCAGTGAGTGGGCTTCTCATTGCGGGGGCTTATCTTGGTGTGGAGCATGGGCTCTGGGTGTGTGGGCTTCCGACTCTAGTGCACAAGCTTAGTCACTCCGAGACATCTGGGACCTTCCCACGTGGAACCAGGGAATGAACCCATGTCTCCTACATTTGACAAACAGATTCCTATCCGCTGAGCCATCAGCGAAACCCCCAAACTTTCTTCTAACTAGTGGTTTCAGAAGGACATTCCTGCTCATGAAGAGTGTGGCGTCCTGCACCAGGCTGGGGTTCATAGACTTTCTTCTTGTATAAAAGATCATTCTTAGTTTCCAACATCAACAACTCCACCAAGCCGTTTCTCATCTAATTCGTTGGCAAAACCGATGTTAGTGTAAATGAAAGGCAATCTCAGGGCTGTGTACCTCACGGGACCTGCCATCCTCCCCCAGGGTGACTGAGCTGACTGGGTACGAGCCGCAGGACCTGATCGAGAAGACCCTGTACCATCATGTGCACGGCTGTGACGTCTTCCACCTCCGCTACGCGCACCACCTCCGTGAGTACCGTATCACCCTGGCGGGAGCCCTGGCCAACAACCCAGGCAACCAGGAGGGGGCGCCACAGAGTGGGGACGGAGCCTTGGTTTGGTGCGGGGACTGCCCGTCTCGTGCACACGTATCTGAGGCCTCAGATCTGTCTCCAGGCAGCCCTGGATTTCAGCTCCGCCCCTGTCAGTTCTCAGACATCTCAGGAAACCCTGGCAGGTGTGGGATGGTTACTGGAGTCTAGATTATGGATGTGGAACCTCAATTTTTCTGTGCCATCTGGATGCCAGTTACAGATAACAACCAAAGCAGAAGAACTAATCACTTACAGGGAACTTACTACCATCCAGCTCTAGTTAAAGGGATTAAATACGTTAACCAAGCCAGTGAGGGAGGTTCTCATGCGCATGGTCCTCCTTTTACTGTTGAGAACGCAGAGGTTCAGAGAGGTTAAGCTCCTTGCCCATGGTCACACAGCAAGGAGGTGGCAGAGCTGGGTGGTGAATCCAGTGAATTTGGTCTCCAATGGCTGGGAAGCTCAGGGAGACCACAGGTTTCTAGGATGGGAGAAGTCCACGTGGAAAGAGAAAATAAACAGTACTCCATTTGCAAATGGAGGCAGTTTGGGGAACATACAATGGGAGGGTGTGGGTGCTAGTCACTGAAGTGTCTAGACAAGTATCGCTTTCTTTTCTAGAATCCAAATTGAGGCAGCAAATAACTGGGATGGAGTAGAATACCTCATCCTCCCAGCGTCTAGCCCCGCCATGCTGATGGCCGGTTCAGGGGTGCTTGTTCGTGGGGTGCAGAGGCCTGGGGAAGCCAGAACTTCTGTGATGCGGTCCTGCTTCTTGCTGTGTGAGGAGGACTGAGAGGCATCAGAGGACAGGTTGTGGGGCTGGTTGGAGGCAGACGGTGGGTCTAGGGACTGCCTGGCCATTTGGTGACAACTGGGACCCGGTCAGCTTGGGAGTTACCAGGGTGTCGCTGTTCTCGCGTCCTGAGTCACTCAGGGCAGAGACCCATGACGACTGGGATGTTGGCCGGGCGGACCTGGTGGCTTCTTCCTGTTCCTTGTAAGTCACGTGGAAAGAACTCTCCCTGCTCAGAAACACGGAACGTTGAGCAACCTTTTCTTTCTTTTCATACAAATGGCCAGTCATGCTCTCATATAAACATCCCTGACCTTCTTAAAGCCCGGCTTGGTAGGAAGCAGCTGCCTAATGTTGGGATGGGTTTTTAGGTTGGAGTCACTGATACGGGAGTTTGAAGGCTTCCTTGTGCAAACAGGGTGGGAAGTGTCCATTATAGAATGAGATCTTTGAGGGCCTGAACAGGCAGGCGGTAGAGGGGAGTAGTGGGGAGCACGTGCTATGGAGTATGGAGAGTGAACTGGGACGTGGAAGACGGTGTGCACCATGGAACAGTCTAGAAGGGAGGACAGGCTGGGGGCAGGGGACCAAACGGGAGCATTCACACCTCCACACACACACCCACCACTGTCGGGGTATCCGAGGGGAAGCCCCAGCCCTAGGGGGTCCCGGCCCCATCCCTCCGAGACAGGAGGGCTTGGGAGCCTCTCTCTGCAGCACAGGAGTAAATTTAACAGTAAATCCTTGAATTACATGGAGGGAGAGTTGTTCCCCAAAGAGTGGAAGCAGCTTGGGAAATCTGACCTGGAAATGCAGAGAAAGGAAGCTAACAGAATTAAAAGTCTTTGTTTTAAATATCATGTTTTAATATCTCTCACACTGCCTAGCTAGCCAAAGGGAGCAGGGGATTTTTCAGGCAGAATAAATTCAACTCGGACTCTGGAAACTGGCCATGGTGGTGGCCAGTGGGAAGCTCCCGGGTTCCCCAATGTGGACTGAATGCTTTTCACCTATCGAACCTGAGGGCGGGTGGGCCGGGAGGTGGAGAGGCCTGTGGGTGGGACTGGTCCCCCGGCCTGTTGGGCACTCAGGTCTTCAGAGGTTCTGACCACTCGATGGGTCTCCAGCGTGTCCACCAGGAGCCCCTGGTCTTCCCCAGCTCATGTGACTTCCCAGACCCGCAAGGGGGTGTGTTTGCGAGGTCTCCTGCGATTCACGTGATGAATTCACTTTCCTTCATTTGGAATGGGGATTTCCAGACCTTGCGATTATCAAAGAGACCCTGAGGGGGAAGGTACACCCAGGCTTCTAAGAGACACGCAGGAAAGGTGGAGGGTTTATCAGAGAGAGCACGGCTTTCTTTGCCAAATGAGCTGTAGGACTGGTCAGTCAAAGAAGATGGAGAACAGCGGTATTGCCAGTGATTGCTGTGTGACTCTGACCTTCACTGTGGCCAATAAACCACTGCAGAGGCAGGAGGCCCAGAGTGGAGGGCAGCCTGCTCCGGGGAGGACGGCTGTGGCCTCAGATCCAACCCAGTTCCCCTCCACCAGCTTCCCCTTGCCCCACATCAGCGTTTCAGCGAAGTGACAGCCCAGGCTCCTCCCACACATCTGGCGGAGGTGGGTCTCAGCCTTGGGACCTGCCCCCTCCAGACGCCCCCTCAGAGCAGCCAAGACACCACCCTGAAGGTCACTGACCCTCAGAGCTGGAGCTTCTGATGAGGAAAGCGACGATGGTCCTCAACCAGGGCAGGTGCTTGGAGGCGAGTCTTCGCGGCGTGGAGCTTGGGCGATGCTGAACGTGTGGTCCCCGAGGCCTCGCTCTTGGAGGTTTGGCGTCACCTTAACTTCCTTAAACTCCAGAAGCCGAGTCAGGTCCAAGGGCAGCAGATTATCTGGTCACTGAAGCAGGGTAGTGAGTGGGAAGGACCATGGAAAGGAGGGAGCCCCTGAGGGAGGGAGCACGTCAGCCGGCGCAGCAGACGGGCCCTCCATCCCCCGGGGACCCTGGGAGCCGGGCAGGACCCCTGTCCCCGGTGGGTGCTGAGGGGGTGAGGGTACTTACACCCCTCTGGGCATCGGCCGAGGCTGCCCTTGGGGTGTCGCGTCTCCCTGCTTATCCATCCTCTCTCAGCACAGTGGGGCCCCTGGGGAGGAAGGGGGGCCTCTGGGAGTTTCTGGTGCGTCGGCCCACATGACGATCCACTCTCCACAGCATCTGCTCAGCTTCCCCACAAGCTGCCCTTGCTTCCTGCCTGGGCCGGTCTCCTCTCTCCGTGGGGGCCTTTTGCCCTCACCACCCCAGGTCCCTGTCAGGCAGGGAAGTGTTCTCCACACGCGAGTTCCTGAGGCAAGTCTGAGGCACGCCGCCCCTGGGCCGGGCTGTGTCTGGACGGCTTGCCCTCTTCTCAGCTCCCGTGTGGATCGCAAGAGTCAGCTTGGCCACCTTGACAGAATGCAGCGGACTGGGGTGGGAGCCGCACAAGTGTGTTTTCTCGCTGACCTAGAGGCCGGAAGTCAAGGTCGGAGGTCACGGGGCTGCATTCTCTCCTCTCTCCTTGGCGTGTGGACGCCCACCAGTCTTCTCACGTGCTCTCCATCCTGCATCTGGGCCCTCTCTTCTCCTGTCTTTCTTTCTGAGGACCTGTTCACACGGGGTCAGGGTCACCCACATGACTTCATGTTATCCGATCACCTCTTTAAAGGCCCCGTCTCTAGACACAGTCATGTTGTGTGATGCTGGGGTTGGGACGTCGACATGTGAACTTGTTGGCAGGGGGAAACAATTCAGCCCATGAAAAGGGCTTCTTTTCAGTGTCTGTATCCTCGCCTGGGGGGTGAGCACAGTCCCGTTCCCGCTGGACACCCTGGCTTGGGGAGGACAGGTGAGGAGACGGAGGAGGTGGGACGCATCCCTTCACCACGTGACTTTTCGGTCCTGTCTCTGGCTGCCCTGGTGGCTCAGGGGCCCGGCCAAGCCTCCCACCTTGCAGGGTCCCCACAAGTCTCCATGATGGCCCCCGGGGACGGGGCTTCGGGTCCTTCAGTCCAGCCACACCAGAGCTGCCCTGGGTGCTGCCTGAGCCCTGGGCGCCCACTCAGCCTTGGCTGCTTCTCCTCCAGCCGCCGCAGCTGAACGTGGCCACGGTGGCCTTCTTGCTGGGCCCCTCTGGCCTCCAAGGCCCCCGGAGGAGCCGCCTCCTTGTGAGATGCACGGACCTTCTGTCTTGGCAGTTCATGAGGTAACTCAGCTCGAGAAGAAAACTAACAGCTGTGGACCCCCAGGACCAAAGGGAGGTCACCCTCCGGTTCTCCCAGGCCAAGCTGTCTTCTCCATACCACAAGCCGGAACCCAGGAGCCAGGCGCAGGGCTCTGCTAGAGGCCTGATCGGACGTCACAAAGGGAGGCTCTGGAGGACCATGGTCAGCCATACGGTTTTCACACATTCTTCAAAATATTATCTTAACCGGGAGCAGGAGTCCACAGAGTCTGAAAAAGCACAGCCCCTAAAGACAGAATCAACGCCTTCCAGAAACGCAGCCTTGCAAGGAGTAGCAGGGCTGGCCACCATGGTCCTGGGGAGCTGAGGTTTCCAGAGGCCACGAGACAAGGGGGCAGGGGTGGCCCCGGCACCTCACGGCACCTTGGCCTGTGGCCAGCATGGTCCTGGGCATGCCCAGCTGAGCTTTCCAAGGGGGACTGTGCCAGGGCCCCCCCCAGAACATTCTGTAAGGGGGTCCTCTAGGGCAGGGGTCCCCAACCTCTGAGATCTAATGCCTGATGGTCTGAGGTGGAGCTGATGTAATAATAAAAGAAATGAAGTGCACAATAAATATAAGATACTTGAATCATCACAAAATCATCCCCCCCACTCCACCTCAGTTTGTGGAAAAACTGGAGTTTCCTCAGTTTGTGGAAAACTTTCCAGTTTCCTCAGTTTGTGGAAAAACTGTCTTCCACAAAACCGGTCCCTGATGCCCAAAGGTTGAGGACCGCTGTTCCAGGGGCTTCTCTGGAAAATGTCTTTGGCCCTCCTGACTCATTCCCCTCACTGCCTCCTGGTGGCTGAGGGGTGGTCCTGCAGCCCCGTCACAGGGCCTTGGGGACAGGCTCCCCGACTGGAGCCTGCCTCCTTGCTCCCTTCGTGAAGCATTTTGGGACTCTTTCTTGTATGTGGGTGGGGGACCTGACTTGCAGCTCCTGGGGGTGGGCAAGGGGCAGCCTGGTGCACAGGTGGGGTGGGGACCAATACTGATAAACCCGAAAGTGTGTGTCAGGGGACATTGAGCAGATTTCTTGTGGACACAGTGTTTTGGAAGAACCTAATGTCTGCGTGGCTGTTCATCCAAAGTAATGGAGAATCTCATCTAGTTCTCCAGGGTGGCCCCTGTCCAGAGTGGGCCAGGCCCCAATGCCAAAGAGAACACAGGCTGTGTCCAACTATCAAAACACTTCAGCGTTCCAGAAAGGCTTCGAAGCCTGAACACGTGGAACATATTTCAATCAACAACTGTCATAACACAATTATAAAGCCTTTGACTGTGTGGATCACAACAAACTGTGGAAAATTCTTTAAGAGATGGGAATACCAGACCACCTGACCTGCCTCCTGAGAAATCTGTATGCAGGTCAAGAAGCAACAGTTAGAACTGGACATGGAACAACAAACTGGTTCCAAATCCAGAAAGGAGTACGTCAAGGCTGTATATTGTCACCCTGCTTATTTAACTTATATGCAGAGTACATCATGAGAAATGCTGGGCAGGATGAAGCACAAGCTGGAATCAAGATTGCCAGGAGAAACATCATAACCTCAGGTATGCAGATGACAACACCCTTATGGCAGTAAGCAAAGAATTAAAGAGTTTTTTGATGAAAGTGAAAGAGGAGAGTGAAAAAGTTGGCTTAAAACTCAATATTCAGAAAACAAAGATCATGGCATCTGGTCCCATCACTTCATGGCAAATAGATGGGGAAACAGTGGAAACAGTGACAGACGTTATTTCTTGGGGCTCCAAAATCACTGCAGATGGTGACTGCAGCCATGAAATTAAAAGACTCTTGCTCCTTGGAAGAAAAGCTATGACCAACCTAGACAGCTTATTAAAAAGCAGAGACATTACTTTACCAACAAAGGGCCATCTAGTCAAAGCTATATTTTTTTCCAATAGTCATGTAGGGATGTGCGAGTTGGGACTATAAAGAAAGCTGAGCCCCAAAGAATTGATGCTTTTGAACTGTGGTGTTGGAGAAGACTCTTGAGAGTCCCTTGGACTGCAAGGAGATCCAACCAGTCCATCATAAAGAAAATGAGTCCTGAATATTCATTGGAAGGACTGATGCTGAAGCTGAAACTCCAATCCTTTGGCCACCTGATGCAAAGAACTGACTCCTTGGAAAAGACCCTGATGCTGGGAAAGATTGAAGGAAGGAGGAGAAGGGGGCGACAGAGGATGAGATGGTTGGATGGCATCACTGACTCGATGGACATGAGTTTGAGTGAGCTCTGGAAGTTGGTGATGGACAGGGAGGCCTGGCATCCTGCAGTCCATGGGGTCGCAAAGGGTCAGACACGACTGAGCAACTGAACTGAGATAGGGCAACTGGTGTAGACCCATGGAGAACACACTCTAAATGACACATAAGAGTCATAGACTCAAATGCTTATGGGGCCAGTCATATAACATGAATGTATGAACGGGCTCAGGGCAAGAGAGTGGTGGAGCTTATGGTCAGCTGGAGAACACATGACCCATCCAAGGGCATTCTGGTGGTAATGGCAACTCTATGCCACCAACATAGCATGTCTGTGGACACATGTCCATGGAATGTCAGCTGGTCTTCAGATAGAAGATACACTTGAGGGCTTCCCTGGTGGCTCAGTGGTAAAGAATCCCATCTGCCAGTGCAGGAGACACAGGTTCGATCCCTGATCTGGGAAGATCCCTTAATTGCTGTGGAGCAATTAAGCCTGTGTGCCACACCTTCTGAGCCTGTCCCCTGGAGCTTGGAAGCCGTAACTACTGAAACTCTCAAGCCCATGCTCTGCAACAAGAGAAGCCACTGCAGTGAGAAGCCTGCACGCCATTACCGGAGAGTAGCCCCCATTTGCCACAACTAGAGAAAAGCCCATACTGCCACAAAGATTCAGCACAGCCAAAAAATACATAAATAAAAATGTTTTTTTTAAAAAAGATACACTTTAAAGGAGTTTTCCTATTTTCAGTGAGGAGTTTTGATTGACGTTCCAGGGAGATTGGCTTCTGCTGCTGGCTTCTCTGGCCTCTGGACTGAAACGGACGATGGAGCTTAACTCACACACAGATCCCTTCCAGATGCTGCCCTCCAAGCAGAGTCTGGAGGTTGAAGCAGCTCTGCTTTGCTGACAAAGGTGTGGGGAGCCCATGCCTTATGTGGGAGCCGTGAGCCAGGAAATAGGAAGTCATCTAGAAAGTACAGTGCTCCCTGCTCCCTGGGAGCAGTTTCAGGCATTTACAGGTGTGACCCAATGGGTCTGCAGAACCTGTCCTCTGTGCTGTGTCACCGTGCAGACGTTGCAAGGTGTGACCTTCTGGAAGTTCTTCCTCCCCACCCCTTGGGGTTTCCAGATCTTCTTACCAACCAAACTGCCTCCAGCAGCAGGTGTAGAGCAGTGGGGTGTTGGGGGGGCATGCAGGCACACCGAGACCCACTCCCCTAAGGACCGCATGGCTTGTCTT
This sequence comes from Muntiacus reevesi, assembly GCF_963930625.1. Taxonomy (NCBI): domain Eukaryota; kingdom Metazoa; phylum Chordata; class Mammalia; order Artiodactyla; family Cervidae; genus Muntiacus; species Muntiacus reevesi. The sequence continues at coordinate 28,396,130 of NC_089256.1, forward strand.
CAGTCTCGCCAGCTGAGCTCTCCCTGGGGCCCATTGGCAGCAGAGACAGAGTCCAGAGGAACACGGGGACCACATTTACATCTCCCCCACAGGGGTGGTTTAGTCTTCTGTGGCAGCCGTCAGAAGTGAAAGTGGTAGTCACTCAGTCGTGTCTGACTCTTTGTGACCCCATGGACTGAGGCCCGCCAGGCTCCTCTGTCCATGGGATTTCCCAGACAAGAATACTGGGGTGGATTGCCATTCTTTCTCCAAGGGATCTCCCCACCCAGAGTTCAAAGCTGAGTCTACCACACTGCAGCCGTAACCAAATACCAAAACTGGGCGGCAATGAAATAACAGAAATGTCTTGTCTCACAGTCCTGGAAGCCAGAAGTCCCACATCAAGGCGTCGGCAGGGTCCGGTTTCCTCTGGAGCTTCTGGGGTCAGAGCCTTCCCGCCTCCTGCAGGTCTTGGTGGCTGCTGGCACACCTGGCTTGTGGCCTTCTGCGCCGTTCTCTGCTTCGTTTCCCTGTGTGTCTGTGTCTTCTCCTTTCTGTCTCCTACAGGGACACGTTATTAAATTTACTGCCCTCCCTAATCCAGAAGGTTAACATCCTTAAGATCCTTAATTACATCTACAAAGACCCTTTCCCAGGTACGGTCACATTCACAGATTCTCGAATTTAGAATGTAAAACATGTCTTTTGAGGGGATGCTGTTCAACCCGTGACAGGCGTTGAAATGAAGTGAAAGTCCCACTCAGGCGTGTCTGACTCTTCGAAACCCTATGGACTGTAGTCCACCAGGCTCCTCTGTCCATGGAATTCTTCAGGCCAGGATACGGGAGTGGGTAACTGTTCCCTTCTCCAGCGGATCTTCCCAACCCAGGAATTGAACTGGGTTCAATTGAACTGGGTCTCCTGCGTTGCAGGCAGATTCTTTACCAGCTGAGCTACCAGGGAAGCCAACAGGTGTCATTGGCATCCTTTTAGCTCTTAAAATTCAAAACAGAAATGGAACTTATGCTTGTGGCCAAAGTTTACTCTCCTTCCAGAGGCCAGCTCATTGACCTGGCTCTGCCTCCAGGAAAAAATCTGGAAGCAGGAGGAATTCTGGAGGAACCAGGAAGGCTATCTATCTTTCTGGACAGTGCATTTGTGGAACCGAAAGTTCTATTCCTACGTGGCCTAGGAAAACCATGACCATTGGCTCTCGCCTGGGCATGGGTCCCCTGATGTGGGAGACGCTGCAGCCCAGACAGAGGGTCAGCTGAAGGCTTAGGGGACATCTCCCCCCCCAACCCCCACGAACCATCACAGTTAGCAGGGCTTTGCATCCTAGCACTCACCTGGGATCCTGTCAGACAGCTGATTCAGTTCAACAGATTGGATGAGGAGCTCCAGCAAACCAAATAATATTGTGACTAAGTATCTAGGATTTCAACTTAAATCAATGTATTGATTATCAGCATTAGTCACAGAGCAGGAAAAAAAAATTTTTTTTAACATACACCTATGTTTGTTTGGTCTCTGTACCTAAGTTTAATCTTGGCAGAATCAGGAAAGGTCAGAGCTAATAAAATAGCTGCAAGTTCTGCCATCTGAATCCTCATCTAAAACAGTTAGGATAAATACTCCAATATTCATTGTATCTAGCTTAAGGTGATTATGAGGAGATTTTAGGAATAGTGTAAGGAATAAGGGGAACCCTAAAGTATAAGATAAGAAAAAGGAGAAGTATACTGTCATAGTCCCAGGGGCTTTACAGATACTGCAAGGAATAGATTTCAAAGCCAAAGAGATTAATGAGCGTTTCAGTTGAAGAAAGAATGACATCTCAGGAAATCCACAGGGCCTCAGTTTGACCCTGTGGCCTCTCTTTGGGGGCCATGAGCAAATTGTAAACTGAGTTTCCCCTGTATGTTGGCTCACACCCATCCCCATAAGTAGCTTTGCAGAACCTTCGAAGGGCCGCTGCCCCATCCTGCCTCAGCAGGCCTGGAGAAATAAGAGTCAGAGCACCCGGCTTGGGCCCCAGCTTGCCTTCAAGCTGTGTTAGCCCTGGTTTCCTGGTGGTGTCCACCTGCCATGGGTGTAGGGGAATAAATGAGGCAGTGGATGCGAAAATGAACTGGAACTAGAAACCTTGTATTTGTTGTTCAAATAGCAGCCATTGGGACTTCCCTGGAGGTTCAGTGGTTAACACTCCACACTTCCCCTGCAGGTGGCACAGGTTCGATCCCTGGTTCGGGAACTAAGACTCCTTGTGCACAGCCCCCAAATAAAAACATAAAAAAGCGATCCTCAGAAAGAAGCGCTGGAAAGGCTCTCTTCTTACCTACTACCTTGGGCTACACTCTGTAGTGTGGGATCTTGTTCCTGCGCAGTGAGCCCGCTGAGGTGCAGACGTTAAGCCCAGGAAGGAAAGAGCTGGTCTCTGTACTGTTCCAGAGCTCGGCCTCAGCTTCTGGGCCAGACAGTGGTTACTCGTTTGTCCCTGGCTTCATCCCTAAGGAGTGGGGGTACTCATAGACCTTGTATTTTCACGTCCCACCCCCACACAGACTGTTTGCCTACGTGAAAAATAAATTTTCCTTCTGTTTTTAAAACTTAACACCCTCTGCTTGTTGGAAATTTAGAGAATCAGGAAGAGAAAATGAAAACTACCTGTAATTGTGTCAGTCTGATAAGTGAGAGCTGTTATGTATGGAGCCCTTCATGCACATCTGCCGTGGTCCTAAATCTTCACATAGGTGCTCTAACCCTCACAGCACCCAATGGGGTAAGAACTATGACTGTCCTCCTGTTAATAACTGGGGTAACTCAGGGAGTTAGTAACTTGTCCTGGATCATACAGTTAGCTGTGTGTGTGCACGTGCACACACTTTTTCATAATTAGGATTATACTTGATGCAGTTCTGAGTCTTGTCTTTTCTTCATTTAACATTAGATCAGACATACTCCCCATTATATGATAAATTCTTATGCATCATCATTTGGCTGCATCATTGGGTCTCTGTTGCAGTGCACGGGCTTTGTTGCCCCAGGGCACATGGGGTCTTAGTTCCCCGACCAGGGATCGAACCCATAATCTGCTGCATTGGAAGGCAAGTTGTTAACCACTGAACCACCAGGGAAGTTCCCTCAATCATCATTTTAATGGCTGCTTGGCACTCCACAGTTTATTTATCCTCCTCCCTATTATCAGAGAGTTACCTCTCCCTCACTTTTCTCTTGAATTCTAAGCAGGACTACAAGGAATCTCTGGGCCCTTGAGTCTTTGCCACAAGGACCTCACCGATTCCCCTCCCCCTGTAACCCCTGCAGCCCGCCTCCCTGCGCCCCCAAAGGCCCTGAGGGGAACCAGTGTAATATAGGAGTCCCTGGAGGCTTGAGAAGTGGTTCTCTAGCAGTCCAGAGTCTGCAGCCTTGCAGAGAAGATGGGTCCACAGGCCCAGTGTTCAGCAACTTTGTAGCCACGTAGAGGTCACTCCTACCTGAGCAACATGGGAAATTCATGGGCCTAGGGAGAACTAGGGTTACTAGGATCAATGTGCGTGCTTGCTCAGTCGTGTCCCACCCTTTGCAACCTTATGGACTGTAGCCCTACAGGCTCCTGTCTACGGGATTTCCCAGGCGGGAATACTGGAAAGAAGTATAAATGGCAGTAAGTAACAGACGGAGACACGCTGTGCACACACACACATTCTGGGGAACAGCAAAGATCAGGAACCATTCAACAATTAATTGAATGCAGTTAATTTACTACTGTGTTTAAGTAACTACATCTCTCCCCATTCCTTATACCTATTAAGAGTTCCAAGATTTTAGCATAATTTGTCATCTTGGAAACTAAAAAGCAAAACCAACTTTATCCCTCTGCCAGGTGCGTGTTGTCTGGGGACTAATGCTTCTTCCAGTGAAAGCAGTTAAATTAGAGTTCTTCACACGGGAGGGGAGAGGCTGCTCCGTCGGCCCCATAAAATTGGAAGCAAAAACCCTGGGTGTATGTGCACGCACACATGCATGCATCTTCCTTCAGAGAAAGCTCACACCCTTTGTCAAGTTCTCAAAGGTGTCCTCGGCCCCAGAAAGGTCCAGAACCAGGGCTGCAGGTCATTCCGTGGGGGGCAGCCTCTGCACAGGCGGGTCCGGCTAACCGTCCTTCGGGATTCCTGTCCCCTTGTGCTTGCAGTGCTGGTGAAGGGCCAGGTCACCACCAAGTACTACCGGCTGCTGTCCAAGCTGGGCGGCTGGGTGTGGGTGCAGAGCTACGCCACCGTCGTGCACAACAGCCGCTCGTCCCGGCCGCACTGCATCGTGAGTGTCAATTATGTCCTCACGTAAGTCAGACATATTTGTTTCTCTCCTTGCTCTCTCCTCCCCCCGCCCCCCGCCACCCCATCCCGCATCCGATCAGTCCCTTAAGCACCATGTCTCGCTCCCTGTCTCTTTCTGGAACTGTTCATTTGTCTCCTGTTCTGTTTCATTGGACAGTCTGGTTGCCTGGGAGGTTCTGAACGATTTCTGTGTCAGCATCGAGGGCAGCGGTGGGAACGCGGTCCTGCCCCGGGCACGGCGGCCCGGGTGAGGGTCTGTGGGCGGCAGAGGGAGAGCGGGCGATGCCCCCCATTCTTGAACACGACAGGAAGGGGGTGCACGTCCCAGACTGAGAACACAAACATATACTCTGTGGGCCCACTGACACTCAGGCCATCCTGCTCGCACCTCCCATTTTTTCCATGTCTGCCTATACAGCCGGTTGTAAATTATAATGAATATTTACTGCCTTTAAGGCCTCAGAAGTTCAGTTCAGTGGCAGTTAAGCCCGTTAGAAGCCACAGGACACAAGTCTACTTGGAATCAAATACGACTGTCTGCCCATCATGGTGTTATGTGCTGTATGTTGTACCCAGCTCTGACCTTGAACTCCACACCTTGCAGTTTCCCCAGACACACCCTGCACGGGTCCTGTCTCTCCTGCCTCTGTCTAACGCACTGAGGTTTGCGGCTCTCTGTTCTTTCGCAGAATGATTGTCAGGTTGCCTGGGGTTTGAGCGGGGGGAGTGTTGGGAGGTGAGTGTTTGGTTTTTGTTTGTTTTTCGAGGTAGAGTGATTTTAGCAGAACTGTAGGGGGGAAACCGTTTTGGTCCTGCAGTGATTCTTCCTGAGCCAATTTGCATGGGCTGGGGCCGGTACGTGGGGCAGCTCCCCTCCCACGAGTGTGCCGGTGCCCGGCTGGCTCTTCAGGGCAGGAATGGGCCCCGAGTGTGGAAGTGGACAAGGCTGGAAGCCAGGCTCCGTGGCCTGCCGGGCCACAGACACTCAGCTGATCACGAGCGGTTCCTGCCTCTTCCTTGTTGCCCTGACATCCTGCCTCGTGGCACATGGTGTCCCCAGGAAACGTGTCTGGGGGCCCTGTTAGGTGGGAGAGCACTACCCCATGCTCCCTGACTTCCTGCCACGGAACACCGGGCTCCCTCAGCATCTCCCGGGGTCTCCAAGCCCAAGGCTGCAGGTGGCTTTTACAACGGGGTAGGGGGGCCACTCCTCAAAGCCTAGCGCATCCGCTTAGCGCAGTGACATGGAGGAGCTTCTCAGATGAACTCAGCCCAGGAACAGGCCTGGGAGGGCGTCCCTCCTCGTGGCCCTTGGACATGACCTGTCCCACTCTGGCTCCTCAGGGACATCGAGTACAAGGAGCTGCAGTTGTCTCTGGACCAGGTGTCCACGTCCAAGTCCCAGGACTCCTGGAGGACCGCCTTGCCTACCTCACAAGAAACTAGGAAGTTAGCTAAGCCCAAAAACACGAAGATGAAGACGAAGCTGAGAGCAAACCCTTACCCTGCACAGGTAACACCCGCCGGGGCTCGGGGCACCTGAAGGAAGGGCGAGCCTCCGGCCGCATTCAGGGGTCTCCCTGCCCGGGCGTTTCTCCAGGGAGGCAAAGTCCCTCTGGCCATCCTGCCCCCAGGGTAGAGACTCGGCCTGGTGGAGACAGGCCCAGCCGACCGCCAGGTGGGTGAGTCAGGTCTCAGAGACAGAGGACTCACTCCGGGAAGCTGATCAGAGCTCATGTAGTCAGGGCTCAGGACTCTGGGGCCCCATGTTTCCAGAGCATTTTTGTCTGGAATGGAAACACTTCCGTCTCTTTTTTTTAAAAAGTCTTTTGCAAGCTCTCTGAAGGTGCATGTGGCTTGTGTTGTCACTTGAGGGTGAGGCGATCTCTTTCCACGCAGGGGGAGGGTCCCCCCGGAGGGCTGTCAGCCGGCCACCTGTCCCCAGTGGGACCGAGCTGGTGGCCCCGGGACACAGGCAGGCACCGCGGGGTGAGTAGGCAGCTTGCCGCCAGCGCCCCCGCCCCTGGCGGGCCCTTCATCCGTCGTCTTTGCTCCGCAGCAGTACAGCTCGTTCCAAATGGACAAACTGGAGTGCGGCCAGCTCGGAAGCTGGAGGGCCAGCCCCCCTGCCCACGGCCCGGCTCCCCCAGAACAGCAGCTCCATTCAGAAGGCGGCGACCTTCTGTACGCCCCATCCTACGGCCTGCCCTTCTCCTACCACTACGGACCCTTCCCTCTGGACTCTCACGTCTTCAGCGGCAAGAAGCCCGTGCTGCCGGCCAAGTTCGGGCAGCCCCAGGGACCCCCGTGTGAGGTGGCACGCTTTCTGCTGAGCGCCTTGCCAGCCGGCGGCGAATGCCAGTGGCATTACGCCAGCCCCCTAGTGCCGGGCAGCCCGTCTCCGGCTAAGAGCCTTTCCGAGCCGCCGGTGAACCCTGCTCGGCACAGCCTGATGCCAAGCTACGAAGGTGGGTCCTGTTTACACGAGGGGCACGGGCAGGACGGTGGATGGCGGTGGCGGTGGGTGGCAGATGGAGAAAGGATGCCCAGGCTCTGGGCAAACACGCCACTCCTTCTGCCTCTGAGCGGGAGTGACCATGCCTTCCTGCCCTCACTGCAAGCTCTTCCCGAGGCTGCAACCGCGCCCGTGTGCCTTGTGGGCACCAGGGACGGTGGAGACGGGCTGTTGGGCCCCCCTCCATAAAAGTCCTGGACCCCCTCTGCTCCCTAAAAGGGAGGCAACGTGATTTTCCTATATGGCTTCCCAGGTGGTGCTAGTGGTAAAAAAAAATCTGCCTGCCAAGGCAGGAGACACAAGAGATGCAGGTTCAATCCTTGGGTCGGGAAGATTCCCCTGGAGAAGGAAATGGCAACCCACTCCAGTATTCTCGCCCGGGAAATCCCGTGGACAGAGGAGCCTGGCGGGGTATGGTCCGTGGGGCCGCAGAGAGTCGGACATGACTGAGCAGCACAGCACATGGGTCCCCAGAACCCCTAGCTGTATTTATTTTATGATTACTTTCTACTCCACCCCAAAATGAGCACGAGACACTGCTGGTTTTCTTCTCATGCCAGTTTTCAAAACGCGGGAAGCAGTGGTGGAAAATCATGGGCTCGGGGACAGAAATGCCGATGCCCACCCTAAGGCAAATAGCACAGGTCTTCCAGGACTGTTTCTTCATCTGTAAGATGGGAGCACAAGCCACGTGGATCATACCTACCACAGGGCTTGGCAGGCAGACATGATTGGCCGTCCAGCGAGCAGCCAGACAGATGTCCTCTGTGGAGAGTTCAGTTGCCCGCAGGCCCAGACAGACCCCTGCTTCCTCCCTGGGACAACCCCAGGCAGAGGGTAGGAGGAGGGGATTGAGGGTTAGCTGCCCCCCAGACCTAACCACTGTTGAGACTGTAGACCAGGTTTGCGCAAGAGTCCTGCTGGACCGCTGAAGGCTGGGTGGACGTTACAAGCCCCCGACGAGTGACCTGCCTGGCGTCCCCTCCTCTTCTTCGCTCTTTGGAGGCAGATCGGGCCCTGCGGCTCTTCCGGCTGCTGAGCAAATTTCCTGCTGTGTGCTGCACCCCAGTCTTCACAAGCCTTTGAGATACACAAGAAGAGGCCTAGATCCAGGAGAAATCTGACATTCTCAGAGATTACTGGGACATGTTTTTCAGAAGTAGCCAGTTCAGAAAACAACATGCCAGCAACCAGGGCGGTTCAGGCCTGAGATGTGCATTCCCAGTGCCCATCAGTGCCCTGGGTCCCCCAAATGACCACAGCAGGGATTTCCTTGGCACAGCGGGGGAAGAAAAAAGCAAAGGGATTGTCCTAACAGCTGGAACTGTTACCCACTGGAGACGGGACTTGATAGAATTACTTTCTTGTGTGTGGGGGGCGTTGACCAATGAGATAACACAGTATTTGGTTGTTTTTTTTTTTAATTGCTATTTTGGAAGTGAAAGAGATTAATAACCACCTCATTTGTCAGACACTTGGTAAAAACTGGACCAAAGGTGCTAATTGGGGCAATTTGTAATTGATTTCCTAGTCTTTTTGATATTAAAGGAAGACAAAGGATGTTTGAAGGTTTAAAAGAGGGGAGGGGAGCTAACTGATTCCAGACATCTAATTAGTGATGCTGGTTATGACATTAATTAGGGCAGTACTAAAGGGAGCAGGGTGATTACCACTCCACCCTCCCCACTGAGGGAAAAGCAAAGAAACACAGATCGTGGCAGCCTAGGGTCGGGGGAGGGAAGCCTCTAGGCCAACGCTGTCCAGCATGGTGGCCACCAGCCCAGGGTGGCCAGTGGTGAGAGGTGGTCCGAGCGTCTGCCCCGCATTTGGAAGGCAGAGGCGAAGACCGCCTTATCTGCTTTTTATACTGTTCACACACTGAACTAATCTTCCGGCTCTGTGGCATTAAATCAAGGCTCTTACTAACATTACGGCCACCTGTTTCTCTTCACTGCTTCCTGCGGCTCCTACAACAGGCCACTTGCATCTTGCGATTGGACTTGGCGGGCGTGGGCGGTCGAGCGGGCGGGTGGCGGCCCCAGGCCCCCCGGGGGGGTGTCGCTTGGGGCGGGCCCCCCTTCCCCCGGCGCGGGCGTCTAACTTGTCGCCTGTCCCCGCAGCGCCCGCCGCCGCGCGCAGGTTCGGCGAAGACACCGCGCCGCCGCCGCCGCCGCCGCCGAGCTTCCCGAGCTGCGGCCACTACCGCGAGGAGCCGGCGCCGGGCCCGGCCAAGGCCGCCCGGCAGGCCGCCCGGGACGGGGCGCGGCTGGCGCTGGGCCGCGCGCCCCCCGAGTGCTGCGCGCCGCCGGCCCCGGCGCCCCCGGGCGCGCCCGCGCAGCTGCCGCTGGTGCTGCTCAACTACCACCGCGTGCTGGCGCGGCGCGGGCCGCTGGGGGGCGCGGCGCCCGGCGCCCCCGGCCTCGCCTGCGGCCCCGGCGCCCCCGAGGCGGCGGGCGGCACCCTGCGACCCCGGGCCCCCGGCCCCACCGGCCCCGCCGCCGCCCCGCCGCCCGGCGCGCCGCGGCCGCACTACCTGGGCGCCTCGGTCATCATCACCAATGGCAGGTGACCCGTCCGGGCCGGCCGCCCGCGCGGAGAAGCCATAGGCCGGCCTCCTGGGCTCCCCGCCTCACCGAGTCCACGGTGCCGAGCTGTGTATGCACGGTTTAAATTAATTTATACAGAGACGACTATTTTACTAGAATTCCGCCGCCGACTTCTAGATTTTTTTTTTTTAACCGTAGATGCCATAAACGCCCGGGTAGGGGACAGAAGCGGCGACGTCGGGGACACCCTGACCGCCCGACCTTTTGTTCTCCGAGAGCTGGATTTTCTGAAAAGGCGAGCGCCCAGGGGTGGCCCCAACGATTTCGTCCTTGGGGGGGACTTGGTTTCCTCGCCTTGAAATCAGGCCTGCGCGCCCCCGACGCTCAGTAACAGACCCGCTTTTTTGGAGGGGAAGGGGAGCAGTTGTAACTTCGTGGAGATCACCCCACCCGAAGATGGTCAGATAGATGGGCCAGCCCGGGAAGCCTCCTGTGTTCATTGCCCTTTTTAGGTTCTTAAGGCAGAATTGATGATTTAAGTTCCCTGAATGGACAACTCCACAATCTTCAAGTCATTCATGAGTCTCATGAAACGTTGTTGTTTTCATTTAACCCTTGAATACAAACATCGACAAGCCGAGACCAAGGGGGTGAATGTGGGTGTGCTTCTCAAGTGCATCCACAAAGTTTTTATTCCCTTGTAACCCCGTGAACTCTTGAGAATAGCACCTTCTGAATATATTGAATAGGCATTAAATGCAAAAAATATATATATATAGCCAGATATTTTATGAGAGTGACAGGTGGATGATTTCCGTGCCCAATGGATTGGCTACCCCTGTCCAGTATGATGACAAGCAAAGTCCCTCTGGCCCACACAGACCTGTAATTTCCTAGGCTCGTGTTTGCTACCAGTAGTGCTAATAAAGTTAGTTAAATTGCATGTGCAATATGGAAACTTGTCAATGAACTGCGCCTCGCGGAAGAAAACATGCTAAAGGGATGTAATGAAAATGATGTACACGTCTTCAGCATTTTCTGCATTTTCTACAGAGTAAGAAAACTTCATATGAACATGTCATGTGTAACAGGTAAACAGGAATCTTTTTATAAAGCACCAGCAGTGTTTTTAAAATAAACTCCTATTAATTTTTATTTTTATACTTTTGCTTCAAGATTTCACTTTTAAAAATCCTGTCATGGCTCCGAAGTGGATCAGTGCATTGAACCACACTTTTTCAATCTGCTCCTCACTATAAACACTCCCTCATTTTGCTGCTTTTTCAAAGATGGTTTACTTTTAGGAAACTGTGTCCACCTTTCGGAGTGGAAAGGTTGTTCCCCAATGTCTTCAACTCACTGTTCTTAGAATCAGAGTGCACCTACATGTACTGTTGTCAAAATGTGAAAGGACCTGCCGCCCAGCCAGTGTCACTCTGAGGACCTGTCTACTTCCCTGGGATGGTTCAGTTGCCTTATGGTACAGTTTGCAAATTTAGGAACATGTGTTTTGCAGTGAAGAGGCGAGGTCAGAAGAATCCAGTGCGTATACCTCTACACTGCACTTAGCCATACCTCATGAGCAGCTTGCTCTGAGTGTAGACACAAAATAAGCCTGGGGTACTGTTTTTATGCTGTCAAGACCCGTAATTAAACCCGTGATTCCTGGAAGGTGCAGGTTTGATGAGCAGATTTCACTTGACATTTTTCAATAAAGTACCGTAAAATGCGTTTGTGTCTATCTTGTTATTAATCATTGGGGGCTGTATAAATAAATACAACTGTGAGGACTTCTGGAGCAGTTTAAGACCAAATGTTACTGTCAGAAAAGCGTTATAGATTTATAAACCTTAACACAAATAGGCTTAATGATGAGGGTATGTGTACTTGAAAAATAAAATGTGTACTAGGGAAAACTTCCTTGCCTAAACAAACACGGCAGTTTTCATAATCTAGAACATGAAGGAAGATTCCCATGCAAGCTGGCTTCCAGGCGGACAGCAACTCTGCAAAGTTAGCAGGGCAGTTACTACGGCAACCTGATATTGTTACCTCCATCTTTTAGTCTGTACATTTAAGCTTGGGGATGTTGTTTCTCAACTTCTGTGAGGCTCTGGAAGAGAAAGCATGTTAATAAATACACATGTCGTTCACAAAAATAGAAAAATGTAGTGATTCCTAACATGTTGACAAAAAAATGCCAGATGAAATGGATTTCAAAAATAAGCCCAGTTCAAGACTGGTTTGGCCTTCCTCCACTGGGCCTCCAAGGGAAAGGAATTCCTTTATGTTCTTGGAAGCCCTTTCTAGAAAAGCCATTCCATTCATACCTTTGTAGAGAAGTGAACAGGGTGTCAAGTGCTGCTCTGAAGATCACCCCCACCCCTTTGATCATATTAAGGCCTTCCTCCCTTGGATCCTAAGGATGGGAGAGGTTTACTCCATCAATGAATCCTGTATAAAGTCTGCTGTAGTTTATGATGGCTCAGACGGTAAAGAATCTGCCTACAATGCAGGAGACCCGCGTTTGATCCCTGGGTCAGGAAGATTCCCTGGAGAAAGGAATGGCTACCCACTCCAGCATTCTTGGCCTGGAGAATTCCATGGGCAGAGGAGCCTGGTGGGCTCATGGGGTCGCAAAGAGTTGGACACAGCTGAGCGACTAACACTTTCAAGATGGTTAAGGTAGACTGTGTTGGGGGGGTGGGGGGCTGCTACCGATAAAAGAAAATTTCAAATAAATTCCATAAAATTGCTGTGGAAATTTTAGTGAATTGTAGCCCTTGAGTTATCAAAGATGCATTATTCAAGCTATTCCTAAACTTAAGTATGATAAATAAGGTTGAAATCTTGGGGAAGAACTGTGGAGACAAAAGTCAAGTAGTTCTCACAAAAGAGGAAGAACAATTGAACAAGAACAGAACATGTTCTTATATTAATTATATTTGTTGTTAAAATTTTTAAACTAAAAAATTTACATTATTAAATGTATTTCTCACTTTAGTTAAATTTTTTTGAACTTTTGGGGTTTGCTGACTTTCATTCTTTGGAGTAATATGACTTCTCTTTTGTATGATACATAACACATTTTTCACAACTACATTTTTAAAAAAGCAACCAGCTTCTTAATACTTACACATACCTATTCCTTATGATGTAAAACTATTTATTTTTTAAAATGTTTAAATATGAATAAAAAATATTGTAACCAAAAGGAATTGTTTATTTTGACAAATGAAACATGGTAAAAATAAAAAATAAGCCCAAACTACAGAGAAAGTCTCAAAGTTTATTTTGGTAGACTTGCTTTTTATAGGCACTGGTTTAAAGTAATTACGTTTCAGAGATGAGTCTTTGAAAAACTAAAAATGCAGAGGTTTAATGCTTTATTTCAAATATGCATAGTAGTTACGAATACCGGTTTCTCCATTCTTTGTCCATTAAGACCAAACAGATCTACAGAATGTAAGCCTAAAACATCTCCTTTATGCATTCTGAAACGGTCAGCTGAGGCTGGCTTCTCTCCTGGTTCCCAGATTCGAGGGTGAGGGGTGCCCACATAGTCTTCCCCGTGTGTGGAGGTGGTGGGGTAGGGTTGGAGGTGTGTGGTACCCCACGTGTGGGCCTGTGGACCCACCCCTCCTTCGACATGCTCCCACATCAGGCAGTCACTGTGCTGTAGCAGAGAGCCCCTGGGGGACACAAATCCTTCCAACTGTGCCCCAGCACTGTACATGCTGCCAGGATGACCAGTGCCAAGGAATGCAGGGGAGGGGGGCACGGGAAGCCCAGCTATTGCTGGGTCCTGTTTTAGAGTTCCTCTGAAATCTGCTACCAGCCCCAAGGGGTTGATGTCCTTCCTGCCTTTCATGTAACCTGGTAGATGCTCAATGCGCAGCCTCTACACAAGGGCACAATTCAAATATCCCCAAAGCACATGCCAATCCTGAGTTTAGGTGCTGTGTTTTAAAGATTAAGAGGAAAACGCGAAGTTTCTCGTTAAGATTTTAAAGCTCCTTGAGATCCTAGATCGCTGGGTGCATAAACTGCACCCAAATTGATGAGTGCTGTGTAGCAAGTTTTCCTAATGCTAACAGCGGTAAGCAAAATACCTTTATTCTGCTGTTCTATAGGAAGCACAATTTCAAAAGTCTTTGGTTCATCTGAGGCAAAGTCAGGTTTATGCAAAATGCAGCATCTGCTCCAAGTCTATTCGCCTCCCTCAAGACAACTGGGTGTCGGCACAAGTAAGAAATAAGAACAGTCTTGAAAGCACAGGGGCAAAGCGATACGCCCAGAGCATCTCCATCTGCTGTGACATGGCCACACTTCATTAGTTTTAATTTACCAAAAGGAAATTAAATGATAACATTATTTTTTCCCTAAAGCAGACTGTCTAGAGTAGGACTTCAGCTTAAAACAAATCATAGCATGTTTTTCATTAAATAACCCCCCAAAGAAATGCAAAACGTTAACGATGGCAGCTCTGAGAGATGGCGTGCCTTATATTACAGAGTTTGAGAAGTCAAACTTGCAACGTTAGCCTGAGAACTTTCTTCTTAATGATATTTTGCAGATGCCCTTTCCAGGGTGAGTCCATTTGGTAAATTTGGGGTGCTGTGGACTTCAAACTTTTATTTAGACTTGGGCATTTAGGAGAGAGTGTTTTGTTAAGAAAAATAATTCTAGTTGAAGCCTTATTTGCAAAAAATGACTTCTGAAATCTTTTCAAGTTACATTTCCAAAACACACATATTGGGTTAGTGTACTTGACTAAACATGTTTTTTTTTCCTTCTATGGGGTTGCCTGTGCCTGGCTAAAGGTAGACAGATTTTTATACTGAAAACCACAAACTTTCTGGAGTTAGCCTGACCGGGTGAAGCTGGAGAAAGACAGTGCTAGGTCACAATAAGGGGGTTCTGTGCAAAGCTGAGAGCCTCATCAGCTTTTCTTTCCACTAATTTCAGTTGGGATTGGCAGGAAGAGAGAAAAGCGGGCAAAAAGTGGCCTCTTCAGGCTGAAAAGTAATGTGTATGAGTCTCAAGTTCAGTGGAGATAGGAGTTACATGGAAAAAAGCATGGAATACATCTGGAAATAGCAAATGTATATCAAAAGGCTTCCTTTCTTTTGTTCTTTCACAGAGACTCATAGGGCATCAGATTTTGAACATCTTCTTTTAAGACCTCACACACACGCACACACACACACATGCTCTTAACTGACGGTATACAATAGCAATAACTTTTTTGGCAATGTGAAAAGGGGGCAAAAAACTGTGACTCACAAATGAAATGCCTTGTATGCCTATACTATGCGCACTGCACAGTCCTGCAGGAGTGCTCTCTATTTCAAAGCAAGCCCGAAGCTGGCTTAAAGCTCCAAATCCTCCTCTGCGTGTGGTGTGAGAGCGAGACTTCACCTCCAGCTGTTGGAGCCAAATCTCCCACCCTCACGTCCAAGCAATTACCTAATCAATGCTTTAAGGATCTTGAACTTGATCCCATCACGGCAGAATATTCAGTCAATTTAAACTTAGGAAAGCTCATTAATTAATGTCAAAGTAATTAGCTGATTCCTTCTACAAGGTCATTACAACCAAAGCAGCTAGGGGTGCCTCTGTAGCATGTAGACATTGCTATTGGACCACAAACCACCAGGCTGAGAATAAGGCTTAGAAATCTACCTTCTCATTCTCCACTAAATAAACAAACAAACAAAAAATGATGACTAAGTACCAGTGTATGTTCCTAAAGGAAAACACCTCCCTAGGTTCTTGTAAACAGTGTTACCATACTCCTAACTCACCGATGACCAGGGCCTAAAAGCTTTTTAAAAAAATTTTTTAATAGTCTAGGGATAAAGATCTTCACTGGGCTTCCCAGGTGGCCAGTGGTAAAGAATCCACCTGCCTGTTGTGAAGTAATTAGCCTCCAACTAATAAAAAAAATTTAAAAAAGAAAAGAAAAGAAGAAAAAGAAAGAAAAAAAGGAAAAGAAAAAAAAAAAGAATACAAGATAATTAAAAAAAAAAAAAAAAATCCACCTGCCACTGCAGGAGATGCAAGAGAGGCAATACCTGGGCCGGGAAGATCCCCTGGAGGAGGACATGGCAACCCACTCCAGTATCCTTGTCTGGAGAATCCCATGGACAGAAGAACCTGGTGGGCTACAGTCCATGGGGTTGCAAAGAGTCGGACTTGACTGAGCATGCACAAAGATCTCCACTACTGGAAAATGTGAATTATTCCATTGCTGTTTCCATATAAAAACTTTTTTTTTTTTTTTTTTTGCCAATTAACACATCCAATTTCAAGAGAGGAGAACAAATTTCACATCTATGGCAGGTCTTTACCTGAACTAAATCTTTTCAGTGATCGGCCCTCTACCCCGAACAAAATTTAAGAATGAACAGGTTAATTGGAGGGAGAAAAAAATCGTCAACAACTCTGATTTAGTGTTCCGGCTCCATGGGCTAGGACAGGCAGCAGAAATCCAAGGGGAAGTCTCCCGCCTCGCTTCTGCCCTTCAGTCTGTCTGTCAGTCCCTAGCAGGGACTACCGCTGTTTGGGGACAATGAGGTTCTTCAGCATGTCGAAGGAGTTGCCGTCAGGATGCACCGTCACCACATCACCATTTTCCTGGTGGACCAGAAGGAACCCGGAGTCATCCAGGCCAACTATCCACACCTTTGGTCCCTCGGCACTTCCCAGGCGGACTTGCTGAGCGCTGAAAAGGAAGAACAGCCCTTGTTCACTGGGATGCCGTGAAAGGCAGCATCGGCTTGAGATGATTAGTTAAGTAATCATCCGTTATGGGAAAGGACTCAGGGCTGGTGGGAGAGAGGAGGCTGGGCTGCATGAAGTGAAAATGCATCTGGGTCTGAGTGCTGCCTTTTACTGGTCCCGCCTGAACGGTCTTGGTGAGTACCAGAATAACCAAGTCCAACAGGCAGTTAGGAATTGCTTCTCTTGCAAACATGGTCACTCCTAATTCTGAATGTCTGGGAGGATTTTTTTGCGCCACTTCCTTCACCCTCTAGCACTTTAAAGAAACACTGTGACCCTCCAGGCTTTTTGGCTGAGATGAGATTGGCCTCTTTCTGGCTGTTCTGCAAAGAAGACTTTTATCAAGTTGGGGTGCATCGATTATAAGTTAAATGAATGCTAATTCTACTTGTTTTCAATATTTTTTCAAATGCACCTACTGAGTTATAGCCTTCTTAACAGTTTTAAAAGTATAGAATCTGTACCTCCCCATGTTTATTTTGAAGAATTTCAGACCTACAGAAAGGGGGGAACATAGTACAACTAACCTCATATGCCCTCTTCACTTATACTAATTGATAACATTTTCCATATTTGCAATTTTTCCTCTGTGTGTGTGTG
Organism: Muntiacus reevesi; assembly: GCF_963930625.1. Lineage (NCBI taxonomy): Eukaryota > Metazoa > Chordata > Mammalia > Artiodactyla > Cervidae > Muntiacus > Muntiacus reevesi. Next base: position 28,412,896 of record NC_089256.1, read on the forward strand.
CGCACAGTTTTGTGGCGGGTGGGGGGGGGGGTGTTCCTGATATTTAAAAATAAATTGTAGGCATCATAGCACTTTAAATATTTCAGCATGTATAAGAATAAGAATGATCTTCTTCTTAAATCCAGAATATCATTATCACTCTCAAGAAATGTGATCTTGATACATTATTGAATATCTGTCCCTGTGCAGATGTCCCCATCATCCCATTAATGTCTTTTGTGGTTACTCCCTCCCTTCCAGGATCTGATTATGAATCTCGTATTGCATTCAGCTGTCATGCCTCGTGAGTCTTCTTTAATCTCAAAAATCTCCCACCTTCTCTTTGTTTCTAAGACCTTGACATTGCTAAAAGGTACAGGCCCCTGTTGGTCAACATCAATGTTTTTCAAACTAAGGTGCCTGAGAGCTTGCTGGAGCCTTTGGTAAAATAGGAGTGCTGGGCCCCAGCCTCAGGGGCGGAGCCAAGAATTTGCATTTCTACATGTATATTACCATATGCAAAATACACAGCTAGTGGGAAACTGCTGTGTAACACGGAGCTCAACCCGGTGCTGAACCCGGTGCTGGGGGACAACCCGAGGTCGTATGACATCACGGGTGTCGTATGGGGGGGCCAACACCACCCGGTGCTGGGGGACAACCCGAGGGCGGGGGTGGGGGGAGGCCCATGAGGGAGGGGATGCATGCACACCCATGGGATACACAGGTGTGCACACAACATGGATGTCGTATGGGAGGGACCAACACAACACTGCAAAGCAATTATCCTCCAAACAAAAAAATCTTAATAAAAGAAACAGAAGTCAGCAAAGGAGAAAAATAGAATTTGAACATGGGGGAAAAAAACAGAATTTGTGTTTCTAACAAAGTTCCCAAGTAAGGCTGAGGCTGGGCGGTCTCCCTTTGAAAATGATAGTTACAATGAGAATGTTCCACAGTTTTAAGATCTGCCTGTTGCCTCACAATCAGACTTGGTTTAAACACACATTGGGGAAGGAAAGTCATCAGTGATGTGGTGTCTTTCCCAACGCATCCCACCAGGAGGCATGGGATTGCCCTGGTCCCCATTCCTGGCGATGCTCACTCGCTCAAGGTGGTATCCCCCAGGTTTATCCATCAGTCAAAGAGGATTACCCAGACCCGGGTTTAGTTTCTCGCTTTAAGATGTTAAACTACTGCCTTAGCAAAGGGATTTTAAGAGGATGCAGACAAGCCAGCACTGACCTGTGTACCCAGTATTTATAGTAGAGAGGAAGAATGCCATTGGGCCCCTGGTCCTGAAACGTGTCAATCAGCTTCTCCAGCATGGTCGCCATTCGGGCGATGAGACAGTCAGCTCTCAAGGGCTGTAGCTCTGCCCCGTGTTCCTTATTGTATTCTGTGATGAGATCGTTGATGCATATGGTAGGGTTGCTGTTCGTCACGTTAAATCCACAGCCTAGACGGAAACAAACGATTGACAAGGTGAGCAGTTCAATCTACTTACAACATCACATGTCTCTCTCGACCACCTGGAGAAAGTTACAGCGTTTATGCTCAACTTGCTGCTTCCTTGTCGTCATTTTGAGTTTTTTCCTTGTCTCTGGCCAGTAGTTAGAGAAGGACTTACATCTCAGAATCCATCTTCCTTTTTTATCCTTCCCTTACTATCCTCATCAAATCAGAGTCATTCCAAACGTATTACACATTAGTTGGGGGGAAAAAAAAAAAAAGCAAGTCACATTGGATTCAACGGAGCAGAAAGGGATGAACAGGACAAAACAGAGTTGCTTCTGAAATGATACCTCCTGTGGTCTAGCCAAGAATTGGAGCTCGGCGCTGAACCCGATGTAAAATAGAATCTCTTGTTTCTTTTTCTACTTGAATAATAGAACACATGCTTGAAAATAAAGAATTTTATTCAGGTCTTAAGGAGTAAACTCTGGATTCAGAGACTTCCAACCTCGATCATGGCATAACCCCAAACACATCTTTTAATGCTTTATCCTTGCAAGTCTTTGGTGCTAGGGTTACGCTGTTGGCAGAGGGCCAACCCATGTTCTGTGGCTCTTTCACAGGCCCCTAAACCAAGGATTCAGGAGAGAGTTACCGGCTTATCTCTTTCGTTACTTAACACCGCTGTGCTCTGTCGGGTGGGGCTGAGGGGGTTCTTCGGAAAAGCTGAGAGTCAGTTTTCAGCAGGGCCCTGAATCAACCTCAAAGAGGGCTTCAATAAGAAGTGAAATACTGCAAGAACTAGGCAGTGAGCCCACCATTTTTCCAGGGCCTCTGAGAAGAAAAGTTCCCCAAATACTTGTCTTAGATGGAACAATGACATTCACAGTAACAGTACTTTTTGGTAAATGTTCTGAACTGTTTTCGGTATGAAGGGAAAGGCTTGTCTGACCCCAGATTATTATTATTATTTTTAAAACATATACTGGCTACTAAAATACAAACCAATGTAAATGACACCTGGGAAAAAACAAACAACTACAAAAGCAGGGAAGAATTTGCAGTTGTTCGTTCGTTTGTGCTTTTATCAACAACATACACAACAGCAGAAGTACCTGTGCCGGTATAAGGCATTCAACTACGCATATACAGCACTGAAAAAGCTCCCCTGTACCCAGAAAATGCACGGTCCTGGGAAAAGAGCCACATGGACTGCTGTCAACTTAGGCTGTGTCTTTCTAAGGACCAGCAGGCGCCACTGATGGTGACTTTTTGAATCTTTCCCCAAAGATGCCCTCTGTGCCCCCTGCCCACCTCCCTCGGCCTTAAGATGTCCATAAAAGCTACGGATTCTCTCAGAAGAAAGTTTCGTTTCCCCCTCACTGACAGAGAATTCCTCAGCTCCCTGAAGCCATCATTGGTCCCCATTCGGAACCTCTGTATCCAGCCCAGTTACTCATTTACACATGGGAGACAGAGCTTGGAGGGAAGGAAATAACTTCCCTAGAATAACACTGCCAGTTGGCAGCGGCGCTGGAAACACACGCCGTGTCTTCTCTGGCTGGCACTTCCCACACACCATCACACGCTTTCTGTCCACTGCTGATTTCTGAACCCCACTCCAGTTCCTCTGGGCATTAGGGAGAAGGTGATGCTTGGATGACCAGGGACACCTAGGAACTTCTCGAATGGCTTCTGAATCCATCTCCTTGCCTGATGAGGATGTGCTGAGGTGAAACGGGGAATCTTTACCTCACCCTGACCATTCTGGAGTGTCTTCTGAAGGTCAAAAAGGCAACTTTTCCATGGCCTGGGAAGGTCAGATTAAGAATGCAAGGACACCCATCCTTGAAACTAACTTTTCTTTTCTTATTACCAAGTTATGAAGTGGATATTTTCATCATTTCTAATTCAACAGGAAGCAGGAGTGTAGAGAGGTGTAAGAAAACGCCTGTTTGATAAAACACCCATGTGGTGGTTTCCATGGCCAGAGGTACAAACGCTAAACCTTCTGAAAGGCTTTCTACCCACCTGGCCTGTTCTGTACACATACTGTATTCTATAAGTTAAAGCTCAAAGAAAAAGAAATCCCAAATGATAATCCACTCCCCTCAATAGAGCCATGTGTGAGCCATTTTATTTCTATTAATCTAAAAATTCTGGGGGTAAGGGCTTTAAAAACTTACCAATAAGTATATAAAATGTTTCTCCCATAAGTGTTGAGTTAACCAAAACTCCACCAAGCTTCATGAGGTCACTGTAATAAATATCATTGGGCCACTTCACTCGCAAATTGATATCCTAAAAGGAAAATCTGTGTATTAATCAAGCAGTCTCAAGACACAAAGGGACCAGGAGAGGTTGTCCAACTTAGAAAACATAAAGATGAGCAGAATATTCTAGAAACGGACAGAATAGGAAGTCTCATGCTCTCTTCTTTTTCAGACAGCTGATCACCTCTTTGGAGCAATACTTGGAGTATTAAAGTGCCCCATGGAACTAGAGGAAGGAGACCTAAAGAACACAGGAATTTCAGTCTCCTCTCCCTCATCACTTTGTACCATCATCAGAAACACTCTGAAGTCTCCCATCTTGGGAATTAAATTGATTATCCCAAGATCAATAACCACAGCACAGGGGACCATAATATCCTAGGGAGGAAGGTGGAGAGGTGGGGGTGAATACTCTCAGGGCTCTTTTTCCTTAAGGAGCTCCTGCTCCAGAGTGAAGGATGGTCCTGAACTAACCAGAGTCAGGCAGAAATGTCTTGAGTAGAACACTATGGAGATACACAGGAGCAATTCATTTTACTGAGTCATATTACATCATGTATGGATGTGAGAGCTGGACTATAAAGAAAGTTGAGTGCCGAAGAATTGATGCTTTTGAACTGTGGTATTGGAGAAGACTCTTGAGAGTCCCTTGGACTGCAAGGAGATCCAACCAGTCCATCCTAATGGAGATCAATCCTGAGTGTTCATTGGAAGGACTGATGTTGAAGCTGAAACTCCAATACTTTGGCCACCTGATGTGAAGAGCTGACTCACTGGAAAAGACCCTGATGCTGGGAAAGACTGGGAGCGGGAGGAGAAGGGGATGACAGGATGAGCTGATTGGATGGCATCACCGATTCAGTGGGCATGAGTTTGGGTAAACTCCAGGAGTTGGTGATGGACAGGGAGGCCTGGCGTGCTACGGACCATGGGGTTGCAGAGTCGGACACAACTGAGCGACTGAACTGAACTGACTGATTAGAGGATACTGAGTTTATTAGTCTCCATGAAGTACCAACGGTCAACCTGGGTAACAGAAACAGAGCGGTCCAGTGGCCTACTGCCTCTCCATCCAGAGGGACGTGGCCTGGGCAAGGCTGCCTGTGCCCTCCGGGGAATGACCTGAGAGCAGACACTGCCTTGAACTGGGCCACCTGGAACCCACCTCCTGCCATGACTATGAAGTTAAGGCACACAGACTGGGTGCCTGAGGTTTGTTTAGGCCCCTTTTCAACAGAAAACACCACGGATAAATAGACTCATCCAGTCCAATGTGCTTCAATCAAAAAGAAAGAAAAGGAAAAGAAAGGCATGCCTTTACTAGGACATCGGACACATCTCTCAATAGCACAGAAGGGAAATTCTGGGAAATGAACACATTCCAGCAGGCCTGAAGCAGCTATCATCCTGATGGCGCTTTTAAAACTCCAGGAGCTAGAGAGCTGCCAGCTTTACAAAAAGCAGGCTGAGGCTCCGCGCACAGCAACCATTCAGACACACACACGCTACCAACACGCCTAAACGGAGATGCGCATACGTGCCAGGGATGTATCAGTGAGGAGCTGCACATACCTGGTACCCGGGGATGGATCTCACCGCTTCTACGACGGCCAGGGACATCAGATGCTGGACAAATGGAATCCTCTGTCCCAGCGGGGATCTCAGCGGGATGCAGACCAGCAGGGTGGAAAGGGCGCATCCCAAGGGGCTCAGCCAAGCGTTCTTTCCCCGCCCTGGAACACAAGCCACATCAGGAAACCGGCCAGCCTGCCCTGTGAGCGGACTAAGATGCACATAATGCCGGGAAATATGTTGAGGGCTCACAAACACAAATGGAGGATCTGTCCAGCTGAAACAAACCGGGATTGATGCAAATGCTTGGAGATTCTGGGGTTAACTCAACAATAGAGAAGCTCTTTAAAATCTGAAGCTCTGTGGCTGAGCAAGTTCCCGATAATTAGCATAATGTTCTGCCTCATATCATCCATCCTTTGATGATTCAAAGTCTTACACAGTGTCTGAACATCACTCTTGGTTTAATTCTCACCATATGGCAATGCAGGCAGAAACAGAGACAGTGGGGAAACTGGACCGAACCTACACTGATCCAGGAGAGGTCCTGAAAGTCACTTTTTTAGAAGTGATCCCAATTGTGATGGTCTCATAAAAACCATAGAATTGTACACTTTAAGTGGGGGGACTGGATGGTATATGACTTATAGCTGCCTGTTATTTTTTTTTTTTTAAAGGAAGCTGAATTTGAAAAATGATTCCTGATATTAACTCTGAGTTATTTTTCTTAAAAAAGTTGTTGAGGAAATAAAATAATCAAAATGAGAGGTATAATGTAATTTCTTCCCTGGCTCTTTTTTTTTCCAAACTACCTTATTGAGCACCACAGCCTTGAATAAAAAAAAATTTTTTTTCTTTCTTTGAGTTATGTTCAAAAGACATGCTCAGGAGAAAGAAGTGGAAACAGTGGATTTCTCATTTCATTGCTTCTTCTGGGAAAGGCATAACAGCCTCTGAGAGTTAAAAGTTGGGGGTCTGCCTGGTACCTGCTGGGGGCGGGGAGAGGCAGGGGACAGTGGCCCACGTACGACTCCTGAGCAGGAATAATCCGCTTGCGGCTGGACCCCAGGTGGATCCTGGGAGGGTGTGGGCTCCTGCCTTTGAAGGTCAGCAGGGGGTGGAAGCGCTGGACAGCCCTTTGCTCCTTGGTGATCACTCTGTGAACAGGCACTGAGCACCGATCGAGGGCCCCGTCCATGCAAACTCCATGCCAGCCAGGGTGGGGGCTGGCAGATGAGAGACCCCTCCATGTGGCGCTCGGTCTAGACACAGAAGGCACCTCCCCGAGAACCTTCGGGAAAATAAATGTCTCTCTAACATAGTTATTATTCACACGCGGCAACGCCTAGAATGTGTCAGGAAGAGGAATTTACAAGATGTAGGTAAAAGAATGTGAAAACCATCACAGGCGGATGTCAAGTGGTTTAATAAACATCTTGGTTTGAGGGAACACTTGATTTCTACTGGAGTTCAGTCTTCTAATCAATTTCCCTTCCTCTTCCTCCATTTTAGGGCAACGTGAAAACAAACAACTTCTAACTTCAGTCATCTCGATGATCAGCACGTGCAATCAATTGGCTCTCTGGCCACGAGAGTCACAGATTTTAGAAAACAAAAACAACAGAAGCAGTAACGAAAGATGACTGACCTTTGCCCTGTGTCTGGCGGACTGCAATGGCTATTAAACCCATTTCCTGCGGCATCTCAAACATCAACCTGCAAACGATGGGAAAGACCGGTCAGCCAGAACTGGGACAGGACATGGGAACCTGCGGCTCAACGTGGGGGACGCTGTTTGCTTTCACTTGCGAACGCGTTAGTAAGGAAGGGCCATCTTCCGGGTTTCAAGGGATACTGAGCCCGTTCCCAGCTTCTGGAGTGAGAATGATGGAAAAGGGATGCAGGAAACACCATTTACTAAGAAAAAAAGGTGGACTGGGGGGTGGGGCACGTGTACCTGCCCAAGCTATCATTCAGTTTATTCAAGACATTGTTAGGTTATATTTCTTCAGAATATACTATCAAATTCCTCCCTTCCCTGCTGAGGTGGTGTCCCCTTCTGCGAGTGACAACTAGCAATTCCTGACATTTGTTTCTACTTACGGCGCGTTTCTGTCTGCACACTGGAACATAATCATAACAGAAGTTTCTGATTATTCAGAAAACTAATATGGTGGCAATAAAGCCGTTTAAAAGACACACTATCCCCCGAGAACTAATTATGTTTTAACTATAGTAAATAAATCTACACCTTCTGAGAACTCAGGAGAACCTTGGATCCTTTTAGGCTTGAGTTCTGCTTTTAAAATGGTTTTTATTTAAAAGAATACAAACTTCCCTTTGGGGGAAGGGTAGAAATGTGCACTGTATCTCCAGCAAAAGAGTCAACATAAACTTTTTTCCCCCCAAGAAAAGGGGGGAAAAAACACAAAAACCCTCACTCTGAGAATTTCCTCCCCAGCTCCATTCTACGTATTCAACTCACACTGGGAAGGTTTTCCTCTGCATTCCCAGCAAATGAGCAGGCACAGCTCTCGGTGCATGCTAAGGCGCTTCAGTCCTGTCTGCCTCTTTGCGACCCCACGGACTGTAGCCCGCCAGGCTCCTCTGTCCCTGGGATTCTCCAGGCAAGAGCACTGGAGTGGGTAGCCGTGCCCTTCTCTCAGGGATCTTCCCGACCCAGGGATCGAACCTGTTGTCACTTCCGTCTTGCACTGGCCGGCGGGTTCTTTGCCACTAGTGCTACCTGGGAAGCCCCCTAGCTCTCAGTAGGACTTATAAAACAAAGTAAAACATCAGACCTGTCGGTGCAGCCGCCAGGATGTCTCTGAAATACTTTCTGGGGGTTGAGGGGAGCAGCAAGGGCAGGGGTGACGGCGACGTGGTACTCTTCCGAGGGTGGGCTCCAGAGCATCCCTGCACTAAGAGGGACCACGCTCGGAAAGCACTTCCTCCTCTCTGTCGGGCTCGGGGAGCGGAGTGGAGCGTTAGACACAGGGAGGGAAGGAAAACCCTTAAAGGCCTAAACACCCAGAGCGCCCCTCTGTGACCCTGGCGAGCAGAGCCTCGTGGTGCCCCAGCACGGTAAGGGGGAGCCCTTGGCTGGCTGAGAAGAGCCCAGCCACCCGGGACAGGGGCCGGGCCGGGCCGACAGGCACAGGGCTTGCCAGCAAGCAGGCAGCCCCCTTGTCTGGGTGCCAAGCCCACTTCCATCTCGCATGAAATACAGTTCCAGAGGTATTTCTCTTGGACACCATGAATAACCCATTGAGATCGGCTCTGCTTATACGCTGCTGGGCTCCAAGAATAAAGCGTCCTTTTCTTGCGTGGAAAATTCGAAGAAGGAAGCTTTGTCCACGCGGGGAGATAACATTGTCTTCTCTGGCTCAGCAAAGAGACCCAGCCACCTTCATCTGGGCTCCGAAGGCTGCCGGGCTCTGGGGTGGAGGGGGGAAACACCTAACAAAGTTTTCTATGCAAAAGGGATGGGGGGGAGCAGTGATTTTGCACATGTGAGCAGATTGCAAAGGCTCTTTCCATCTCGGATGTTCTGTAAATAAACAGGTAGATGGAAGACCGTCATGTCTCGAGCCAGCCACGGTGATGGTGGAATTAGGCGTGGGGAGGTGGGAAGGTTCAAAAACCAAACACAGGCTTCCAGAACAAAGACAAATGATGAAGGGAACATACGCACTAAACTTGCTGGAAGCTTGGCAGCAGTGAACAGGGCATATTGATGAGAAGACTGAGCTTGGGAAGCTGAAGGCCAAGAGGAAATTCTGGGAGGAGGGAAACAATGAAGTGGGGGTGGGGGGGATGGGTAATGCTTAGTTTGAGCCAGGTGAAGATCGCCAGGTTTATTTGTGCGACCTGAGACAGCTCTGGGGGCCAAACCACATGGCTCACGGTCCACAAAGAAGCATTTATGAACTTCGGCAAAATGGAAAATTTGCATCCCCGAAGGTGGAGTTACTAGGTTGCTTTAGCAGAAAGGAGACACCCTAAATGCATTTCTAACCCGAGCTGATGTCGTTCTGACAAAAGGAAATAGAAGAAAACGAGGGAAGGAGAGAGGGGAAGGGAGGAGGTTACATAACTACCTCCCCACCTCTGTGGTTTTTTTCTTTGTTGGAAAGGGCTGTTTAATAAACAGTTCCTGTGATCAGCAGCCAGGGGCAGGCACTGGTACCACCGGGACACGGAAGGAGACTGCTCTGTTTTGGCACACTTCCCTTCTAGCTCAGCGGTAAAGAATCCGCCTGCCAACTCAGAAGACGCGGGTTTGATCCCCGGGGAAGGAAGATCCCCGGGAGAAGGACATGCAACCCACTCCAGTATGGTTGCCTAGGAGATCCCCTGGGCAGAAGAGCCCAGTGGTTACCCTCCATGGGGTCACCAAAGAGTCGGACACAACTTAGTGTACAAGAGCTTTGGGCTGAAATACACAGAGCCCCAAGGCTCGCCTGGCAACCAGCACAGGCCCCGACCGCCTTGTTACTAAGGACATCGCAGCTCCCACTGCATGCTCTGCCACCCAGATCACCCTGAATCTCACGTGGCTGTGGGAATTAAGTTTCAATAATTAAAACTAACCGAGAAGACAGACCAGTATTAGCTAGTGAAAATTCTGAGTGAACAGAAGTTTACATTCAGAGTCAAGTCAATCTACTCTGAGGACTGAATCTAAAGAAAGGGTCCACACTCACCACAGCGCTATAGAAGTGAAAATTTGGAAAAAGACATAAGAGTTCACTAGGGAAATGAGGCTGGTGGAATAATCTGCAGTCATCATAAATGATCATTATGAAGATTACATAACAACACAGAAGAAATGCTTGCAATAGAATTTTCAATTTTAAAAAACAGGATATGAAACCTACATATACTTTTAGCCCAACTTTGTAAAATTCACAGAAAAGCGAGGGAGGGAGATTTGACAAAACAAAAATTGTGGCTATATTAGGAAGATTTTATGTGTTAAACTTTGTTTAAGTTGACTGTTCATCTGTTTTTTAAAAAATTTATTTTTAATTGGAGGATAATTGCTTTACAGTTGCTGATGGTTTCTGCCATACAAGAACATGAATCAGCCACAGGCACACACCTGTCCCCTCCCTCTTGAACCTCCCTCCCACCCCATTCCACCTAAGTTGTCACCGAGCACCAGGTTGAGCTTCCTGTATTACACACAACTTCCCACGAGCTATCTGTTTTACGTGTGGTAATGTATACATATATCAACGCTCCCTTCTCAGTTCCTCCCACCCTCTCCTTCCCCAGTGTCCACAAGTCTCTTCTCTGTGTCCCAGTCTCTATTCCTGCCCTGCAAATAGGTTCATCAGTACCATTTTTCTAGATCCCATATATACGTGTTAATATATGACATTTGTTTTTCTCATTCCATCTCAGTAGAACCGACTCAAATTCATTCCTTTTTATGGCTGAGTAACATTCCATTTTACACACACACACACACCCACCCCACAACTTCTTTATCCATTGATGACTGCTTGTATTTACTTTGAAAATTATTTTGAAAAATTTGGGGGAAAGAAGCATGGTTTTTATATTTAGATATAATATTTGTTGGCAACCCACTCCAGTATTCTTGCCTGGATATCCCACGGACAGAGGAGCCCTGAGGGCTACTGTCCACTGGGTCGCAAAGAGTCACACACAACTGAAGTGACTTAGTACACATGCATAATATTTGTAAACATGTCAACGAACAGGAGTAAAAGACCTGCTTTAAAAATAAGATAATAACAGTCACCTGTAGCATCCATTTTATTATAACCAATGAACAAGACCTTATTTAATTTGTAACTAATGAGCAGAAATTCTTAAAACCAGTCTGTTCATATGCAATGGAAGCCTTAAAATTTTTATATCTTCTCACCCAGTGACTATATCCCTAAGATTGGATTCTATGGAGTATTCAGACAGGGAAACAATAATTAAGGGACACAGCTATTTCATCACAGCATTGCACAGTGAAAAAAATCATTAACAGTACAAACAGTCCACAACAGAGGAAAGAAAAGAAATCATAGTATCCTCAACATGAAAAAATATCATAAAGCCATCAGTGATACAGGCAAATGTCCGCTGAACACCATTAGAAGATTTAAAGAGTGTGGAAATTCCAATGTGCAGCATGATTGCACAGGTGCTTTAAAATACACTTTTAAAAATTATTAGGAAATATAACAAAATATTAGCTGTGGTTACTTTTAAGTTATGAGTGTAGTTACAGAAAAACACAGGCAAGTACAAAGCAGAAAAGTCATCCAAAGAAGTTCTTCTTAGAAACATATATTCTTCTATACTTTTCCTCTTAAAAAATACAACATACACACACATACACACACACAATATGTTATACAAAATATTTTCTGATGATTGGAAGGATTGCTCATTTTGGATCTTCTTTCTTTCTCTCTTTCTTTTTGGCTGCGCCAACCAGGGAACTCATGCCCCTGCAGTGAAAGCAGAGTTTTAACCAATGGACCACTAGGGAAGTCCCCAAACTCTTAAAATGAAATAGATATTTAGTTATGGACATTTTTATTTTGTTGACAATAAAAAACAAAAAAGGCATTAAAAACAACATCATGATATGATCCCACCTATGTAAGCTATGTATTCCTATGTGCATTCATAGACAAATACAGGACACCCATTAACAGTGGCTGCCTCCAGAAGGCGGAGGTAGAATTATATCGTGGTTTTAGCTTCTTCATTGTGCTCTTCTACGTAATCTCTGGGAGTTAAGATTCCAAGTGGTTTTTAGTTTCATTATATTTGTCCGCATTTTCCACCGTTTCTATACTTGCAGTGCATTCATTTCATCATCAGGAAAAAAAATGGTTTTTCAAATGTAGTACATTGGGAACACCAACCATTATATCTGAGGATCACTGTTTTTAAAAAAAAAAAGTTAAGAGTTAAAATTTAAGGATTTTTTAAAAAACAGTTCACTCTAACAGTACAATCAGTTTTTTTTTTTTTAAGTTGCCTTCTATGCAAGAACGCACAGTATTGCTTTTGCAAAGAAAATGAGTAGTGTTTTCTGCTCCCAAGAACGCGTATACTGGAGCAAGGAGGGTGGTAGGACTCTGCCATGCACAGGGAGATGGTCTAGGGTGAAAGGTGCTGGACCCTGGGCCAGAAATTTCAGAACAGAGAGGTAGGCATTTGGGGGCAAAGCTGAGACCAACAGTCCCAGAGGAGGACAGTGTTATCCAGAGACCAGGGGTTACTGCTCCTGGCGGGAAAGGAAAGGTTCCTGGGGAACTTGAGAAATGTCACGGCAGAGGTGACTCAGGAAATGGGACAGATTCGGATTCAAAACCCAGTGTTGACTTGAACTAACACTGAGTGACGGGCTCCTCGTCTCCCCATCTCTCAGTCGCCTAGGAAACGGAACACGTGGTGTGGTCTCAGGCTCCGCAAGAACGAAGAGTGAAGGAATACACAAGATGCTCGGTCACAGGGTCAGTGCTTAAAAGCATCACTTTCTCTTGGTTGTAGATCCCAGAACTCCTTACTTCCAACAGACAGGAAGGCCTCGCATTTCCTCCTCTTGGGGATAAGGAGGGTGGTCAGGGAGAAGACAGGGAGGAGAAGAAGGGGAGGAACACGTGTATTCTAGGACCTTTCACAGAGTCTAGAGGGTAATGTCTCTTCCCCAAACCTCTCACCCCCTCTCCCATCGCTCTTACACACACATAACCTGACCTGAAGTCGGGCTAAAAAGTGTTTAGATTAACACTTAAAATTGGGTTCCAAAATCTTCATTTTCAGTTTGAGGGTCTCAAAACTCACTTATCAAAGGTATAAATGGCTGGTTGAACTAGCTATTTGACTTTTTAAAGATAATACGTTTTTAGGTTATTGCTTTTAGAGATAACACATTTTGTATGTTACTGCTTACAAATAATTTTGCCCAGTGATACACACAGGCACAACAGTTTTACTACTATAGTTCTTCTGTTATCTTCTGGATTTGACATTTAAAGCTACCCATCATGAATCTACCTTTCTGGAATGCTGTCAAATAAGTAAGCTCTAGATCATATTCCCTTAGGCGTGGTTTGGTGTATAATATAACAGGAGGAGTGCTTATTTCAGTTAGAGGCAGAGTGGGAATGTGGACTGCCCAAGAGTAGAACCGTCACAGCCTCCCCCTGGGTGCGCCCCAGGAGCAGAGGCCCCACCTGTCCTCCTGTTGAAGGATGTCTGGGGTCAGCTGCTCTGTCAGGGTTCCATATCTCCTAGCATCCCAATCATTCATAGGTTTTTATCTAATCTTCCCCATTTCCAACCTCATACAGAGCCGCATCTACTCTGCCAAATCACTTAACTGCTCACGGGGAGGGCATCCTGTGGACTCAGCTTTCAGACTGAGGCACGTTCCTAGTCCATCAAGCTTTTATTGCTTTTGGTCTGTATTACTCATGATAAACTCAAACCCCTGACATTGAGCCATAAATACTGGATGTCTGAGCATCATCTCCATGGACAGAGGAGCCTGGCGGGCTTCAGTCCACAGGGTCAAGAAGAGATAGACATGATTTAGTGACTAAACAGCAACAGTAACAAGCCTCACCTGCAACCTTAGACCAGTGCTGTTAAAGAATTCACAGGGGCATCGCTGGTGGCTCAGTGGCAAAGAATCTGCCTGCAATGCAGGAGACACGAGTTTGATCCCTGGAAGGGGAAGATCCCCTGGAGAAGGAAATGGCAACCCACTCTAGTATTCTTGCCTGGGAAATCCCATGGATGGAGAAGCCCGATAGGCTATAGTCCATGAGGTCACAAAAGAGTCGAACATGACTTCATGACTAACAGCAACAATTCCTCTCAGACCAAGCCTCCAAGGCAGTCCTGATCCTAGATCCTAGGCATAAACTTGCCACCACACATGCGAACTCAGACCATGCCCTAACCCCTCCACTAGGAGTCCCCAGATCACAGCAAGCATCTTCTCAACTTCAACTGGAACCATCATCGTGGCTCGTTAACCCCAACAGAAGGCCTTCTGTTTGGAAACGCGGCTGCCATTTCAGAAGATAGACGCTGACTCATCTTGACCATAAGGAAAGCAGACATCTGGGAATCATTTTCCTGAAGGCACTGTAGACCTTTCAGCTCGGTCACCTGGAATCAATGCTGATTTTTGGCACTAAAAGTCACCCTTTACAGGCATTATCTCAACCATGCTTTACAAGTCAGATGAGGACACAGTCTTGGAAAGGTGAAATCACTTCTCTGAGGCCACGGAGCCAGCCAATCAGGAATTCAAGTTCTGGTTGGTTCTAAGGCCCATGATCTTTTGTTCTTCATTTTGTTTTCAACCTTTTGCTTTGAAATAATACCAGACATAACAGAAAACTTGTGAGGATACAGTATGAAGAATTCCTATCTGCCCTTCACCCAGCATCACCGAATTGATGGACATGAGTTTGAGTAAATTCCAGGAATTGGTGATGGACAGGGAAGCCTGGTGTGCTGCAGTCCATGGGGTCGCAAAGAGTCGGACTGAGTAACTGAACTGAGCTGAACTGAACTTCACCCAGCACCCAGATTTCCCAGATGTTGACCTTTTTTACCACATAGATACTCCATATTTGTTAGTCTGTCCATAATTTTTTTTTCTAAACTATGTGAAAATAAGTTGCAGCCATAAAGTCTCTTTATCCCTATATTCTTCAGTGTATCTTTCCAAAAAAGTAAGGATATGATTTAACATTAATCAACATACAGTGATCAAAATCAAGAACTTAACATTGATACAACCCTGTTATCGAACCCGGGGATCAGTAAACTTTTTTCTGTAAAGACGAGATAGTAATACACCTGACTGTGTTTCAATGAAATTTTACAGACACAGAAATCTGAATTTCATATAATGCTCATGTGTCACCATCTAGAATTTATTTTAATTAACAGACTTTATTTTTTGAGTGGCTTTAGGTGTATTTAAAAAACAAACAAACAAACAAACAAAAACCCGAAAACCATCAGGGACTTCCCTGGTGGTCCAGTAGTTAGGACTCCGAGCTCCCACTGCAGGGGACACGGGTTCAATCCCCGGTTGGGGAACTAAGATCATGCACACCACGCAGTGTGACCAAAACAAGAAGACCCTAAAGAATGAAAGAAAGACTGAGCAGAATGCACGGGGCTCCCACATAGTCCCTCAACCTCACCCCAAGCGGCTTCCCTGTAATTGACATCTTGTATCAGCGCGGTACGTCTACTATCACTGTGGTTCTTGTTCACTCAAGTCGTGTCCGACTCTTTGCAGCCAGATGGACTGCAGCACATCAGCCTCCCCGTCCTTCACTATCTCCTGGCGTTTGCCCAAATTCACGTCTTGGGTCGATGATGCCATCTCGTCCTCTGGCACCCCCTTCTCCTCTTGCCCTCAATCTCTTCCAGCACCAGGATCTTAGCGACTAAACAACCACCTTCTCAATGCCCCGTGTCAGGAAGCATCTGATGTTGCTGGTCCCAGGACAGGTGCGCTAACGTTGACCCACTTGAGTAAGTGAGGTGGGGTGGGCTAGGGTTTTCCACTGTCAGATGCTAGCTTCCCACTGTAGTTAATTAAGTACTTGTGAGCAGACAAATATCCCATTTCCCATGAAATTTAATCTACTAGTCTTGGCATCTATAGATGATTTTACTCACATCAATTATTTATTTGGTGCTGGCTACAGAGTGGTTTGACTCCAACATTTCCTCCATGTGTACTTGTTGCAATGCTACATAAGGAAGAGCTTTCTCTTCTCCTTGCACATGCTTTTCTTTCTTCCTTTCTTTCTAGCAGAATGAACTTGGGGAGTCTTCTTTATTCCGTAGATTTTTCCTATCATTGTTTATTTTGATGCTCATATCCCAGATTTGGCAAGTAGAAGCTTCTTCAAGCTGATGTCTGTCTCCTGCTGACAAGGCCCTGTCATCTTTCAGCACTTCCTCACTTTTTGGCAATAAGAAGAGGTTCCACACCCATCCTAAACTTTCCCAGGACCAGTCCTGGAATTGGCCTTTTCTCCAAGGAGCTATGGTTCCTTTTAGAGCAGAATGGTGTTTAAAAAACAAATCTGGGTGTTAGGAAAGAACAAAAAAGTACATGTGTTTCCTTCCTTTTTTTCCATCCGTCCAGCCATCTTAAAACCAATGAATTAAAAAAAACAAAACTCAACACCATGAATTAATTGAAAATTTCCAGTTCCAACCCAACAGCATTAGGTCCATTTTACTCTCCTTTATTTTATTATTTTGTATCATTTCATTTTGCCACGCTGAGGAGCACGTGGGATCTTAGTTCCCCAACCAGGGATGGAAACTGTAGTCCCTGTTTTGGAAGCATGGAGTCTGAACCACTGGATTTCCAGGGCAGTCTGTCTTCTCCCCCTTTCTGTATTTGTAACTTCCTTCTCAAATAATGAGAAATCTGGCTCCCATTATCTCAAATATATTTACTTATTTGCTCAACACTCTGACACACACAAAGTGGTTTCAGAATTGCTGACCTGTGCTACTGTGAAAAACAAATTTACTAACTAGGGTTCAGCATCTATCTCCAGTTCTTCTTGCCTTTAGCCTGAGGGTATATAGTCAGATACTGTGTTTTCAAGTTCTTAGGGTTTGTTCTTTTTCTCTTTTACTTGAGCATAGCTACATTAGCCTTCAGAAATAAGGTGAGGTTGAACTGTACTTTTGTGTTCCATTACAGGGTCACCCTGCCATTCTTGTTTCTTTATTCTTTAACTTGATTCCAAGAGTTAAAACTGTACAGAAAAGCAAACTTTGAGAAGTGTTACTTTCCTCCCACTCATCCCTTCTGTTTAAGTCTTGCCATTAAACTTCTTTCTACAATTAACAATTCAACTAGTCTTAGTTTCTGGTTTACTGTTCTCGTAATTCTTTCTGAACACAGGAACAGATAACTGCATATTTTTCTTTCTCGTGCTTCCTTACAGAAAGTCACCATTTTGTCAGTGTTTATTTTGTTTTGTTTGGCCATGCGGAATTGGATTTTAGTTCCCTGACCAGGGACTGAGCCTGCGCCCTTGGACAGAACTGACATCTTTGGGGTGTTGAGTTGTCCTGTCTAGGAGCAAGGAATGGCTTATATCTGTTCATAGGTATACTTTTTCTGAAAAGCTATGAAAATTTATACTCAAGAGTAAAATCAAAATGGGGTCCTTTTTAAAGAATGGAAATAGTGTCGTCCTAAATGTTTAAAAACCAAACACTACCACGCTTGCTCCAAAGTCCATTACGTCTGCAGCGCATGTCTGCAGAGGTATTCTCCCCTGCTCTATACACGTTCAGTCTCAAACATGCTGTTCTTTCCTAACCAGATTTACATAAAATACTGTAATAAGCAGTTTCCTTGCCTGCAGAGCCAAGTGACTGCTGAAACATCTGGGTAGACAAAGCAACATGAAGGTAATGAATTTCTTCCTCTAGAAAGGGAGGTTCCACCCTGCCACTTAAAGCCCCTTCCTGGGCACTGGTTTTTCCACCCCAAGATGGTTGCCATTTCAAGGGTAATTACAAGGAAGAAATCTCTGCCCCTGCCAGCTGGCCCCCAAACCACTGATCCTTTCACCACCCTGCTGCCCTAGATGTCACCCTTCTTCCCTCTCATGCTCAGACCTCTCTCTGGAGCCTCTCATGCACCCCACCCTGCAGAGAGTAAGCAGCGTGCCAGAGCTTGCTCGACCAGGAAGCTTAGCACCAGCTTAACTCTTCACTCAATGGGACAAGGGGCCTCTTTCTTTAATGCAGGGCTTTGCTCCATGATAGGCTGGGTGCATAGCCCCCACAAACTAAACCTGGTGCAGAATCCAATTCTAGAACAGATTTTCCTTCAAATGGTCATTTTCCAGCCCCCTGCCTCCCCAGTCCCATTTTCTAGCCAACTCTGTTGACCCCTGAGAGTGGTTTCTGCTTGGGCTCCTTGCTAGTAAAACATTTTATAGCCTGCTCCCTTACTGAATTCTTAAACCCTTACTACTGATTCTCTAAGGTTTCCCAGGTATGCTATCATATCAACTGCAAGTAGAGATAATTTTACTTCTCTCTCCATTTTGGTGGTTGTTATTTTCTCATAAAGTCATATCAGACTCTTTTACGAGCCCTTGACTGTAGCCCGCCAGGCTCCTCTGTCCATGGGATTTTCCAGGCAAGAATACTAGAGTGGGTTGCCATTTCCTCCTCCAGGGGATCTTCCTGACCCAGGGATCGAACCAGCGGCTCCTGCTTTGGCAGGCAGATTCCTTACCACTGAGCCACCAGAGAGGCCCTTTTTCGGTTTGTATGCTTCTAATTGACTACTCTTGTCTGTCTGAATCGGCCAACATTTCTAGGATGATGATAAACAGAAGTGTAGGTTGTTGACTAGAACTGCCCTAGTTCCTATCTCATTGAGTAGGACACTAGCTTTAGGTCTCAGAGCGTCTCACTCACTCTTTCCCAGCGCTTGGACTCAGTCTCTACTTGCACAGATTCTCCAGGGAGCTCAGGGAGATACTGTTTCCTCCCATGTCCCTTCAGGCCCAGGGGTTCCCTCTGCAGCATCTCTGAAGACCCTCCACACACAAAGCCTATCACCCTGCCTCACCTCCACAAGCTTTTCCATCTCCTCAGCGGGATTCTGTCTGTGGTCCTGGTGACTGCTAGCCCCTACCACATGCCCACTGCAGTGGAGGGACGGTATTCTCAACCCTAAGTCATCAGGACAGTTGTGCGTGGAGAGGAGAAGAAGGCACACAGCTGAAACGTCAGCCTTTCCTGGGGTTTGTCCTGAAAACACTCCTCTCCTGGTATCCTGGTCTTCATCCCCTGCCTCTTAAGAAGGAAGCGGTTTCTCAGGCTTCCCTGGTGGTCCCGTGGTTAGCAAGCTGCCTTGCAATGCAGAGGACAGTGGTTCGATCCCTGGTTCGGCAGGATCCCGCCTGTCACGGGACAACTGAGCCCGGGAGCCACGGCTGCTATGGAGCAACAGGCTTGATAACAAGAGACACCACTGCAGTGAGAAGCCCGTGAGCTGCAAATAGAGAGGAGCTGCTGCTCATCCCAACTGGAAAAAGCCCACATCCAGCAATTAAGACCCAACGCAACTAAAAATAAATATGAAAAAAAAGAAGAAGAAAAGAATTTCCTTGCTTTAAAAATAAAGTGCTTCTCATTTGATAACTTTTGAGTTTTGCTGTCCTTTTATTTTGCTGGACATTTCAGAATCAATCTTCTGTATATGTTTATATATGCTTTTCTATTTAAACTTTTTTCTTTTAAATCTAAAAAACATAGTACCATACCGCCGAAGGTGTTAGGAAACATGCTCAAATAAGGACGGGCTCCAAAGACTGCTCTGCCAACAAAATGCCAGTAAAATCTGAAACCCGGGTTCAGACACACTGGGAGCGTTCCAAAATTCAAAACTTAAAGAACTTCTTTATTCCAGTAAATCAGCTTCCCTGTGAATACCATCAAAATTCTACGCTTTAATGAGTGAGGGAATATCAGAGGAAGGGGTGGAGAAGGAAAGGATTTGGACGAGTATGAAATTTAATTTAAAAACTATTATGAGGAGTTTAATTTCCCCTCCCCCAACTAAATACATAAATCTTTCCCATGCGTTTTTCTTTGTTTCCTTTTCCTTTAAAAAAAACTTTTTTTAAAGGCATCCTGAACCATCTGAAACAATAACAGAGTACGTCCAATGGGGTGGAGTTTTTAATAATAAATACACAGTTACTGGATTCCTATTAATTAAAATGCCATGTTAGATATATGGAAGATATATGCGAAGAAACATTACATAATGGTGCATTCTCATTGAATGTTTAATCAAACCAGGGAGAAAAAGACCTCGGCAGTAAGGATAGCAACACAAGGCCATGTGGGCCGCCTAAGTCCTAGGGACAATAAGAGGCATCAGGGGTAAGGGGGAGATGGCTCACTGCATGACGGGCAGAGTCAGGGAGAGAGGACAAGGCCCAGCAAACCCTGAATTGCATTCAAAGATGTGAACATGTGTGGAACGTAAGCTGGCCTTGGTTGGTGAGCACTAGGGCATGGTCACTTCTGCGCCACGTCCTGGTGTGACTCGGGATGCTCCTCTAAGGGCGTCCCCCAGGACCAGGTGGGAGGGAGCACCATTGTCAATGAGTTCAGTCGCTCAGTCAT
Source organism: Muntiacus reevesi (assembly GCF_963930625.1). Lineage (NCBI taxonomy): Eukaryota > Metazoa > Chordata > Mammalia > Artiodactyla > Cervidae > Muntiacus > Muntiacus reevesi. The sequence goes on from NC_089256.1 coordinate 28,433,385, forward strand.
GTCCGACTCTCTGCAACCCCATGGACTGCAGCACGCCATGCCTCCCTGTCCATCACCAACTCCCAGAGTTTACTCAAACTCATGTCCATTGACTCGGTGATGCCATCCAACCATCTCGTCCTGTCGTCCCCTTCTCCCATCTTCAATCCTTCCCAGCATCAGGGTCTTTTCCAATAAGTCAGTTGTTCACATCAGGTGGCCAAAGTATAGTTTCAGCCAATACTTTTCAGCCAATATCATTGTCATCTTAGCAGAAAATTGGCAATGGAGTGTCTACCTTTGGGAGAGTGCCAGACCATTCCAGCTCCAGCACAACCACCATTCAGGGGGTGCTTGGTTCGACCAGACTGAGGGGCTGCTGAAGCAGGGATCCTCTACCACAGTGGGGGGGTCACAGAAAACCCAACGGAGGTGCTTTTGCTTGGGGGGGGAGGGTGGGCCTGTCTCTGGTGGGTTACCTATCTTTGCCAAGTCCCTGTCTCCCTGTACATATAACTGGGGTTTATCCCTTAACTTCACAGGAAGGAACAGGTCGCCCTGCATGGGCACCCTGCACAGAGTACTGAGCACACTGCAGTCTTTAGTTAACCCACTGGGGTAAGAGATGCACCGCTCCTCCGCAGTGAGCCCTCAAGGAGAGCTGGCAACTCAAGCGCTCAGGACTAACACAGCGCATTCTTCACCTGAGGTGCTCGATCATAAGGACATTCTGGAAAAAAAGGAATCATCTGATGGCTACATCTTACATCCCTGACTGTAAAGAAAATTAAGAGGAAAGACCCTGGAAACACCTGATAAAGCCATCCAGGGCTGCCTAACACTGGTGTTCATCATCCCCAGGCCGATCAAGGCCGAGAGCACCTGTGCTGAAGACAAGACCAGAAACCATTTCTGCTGTTTTCTAATTAATGCAGTTCAGTCACTCAGTCGCATCCGACTCTTTGCGACCTCATGGACTGCAGCACGCCAGGCCTCCCTGTCCATCACCAACTCCCAGAGTTTACTCAAACTCATGACCACTGAGTTGGTGATGCCATCCAATCATCTCATCCTCTATCGTCCTCTTCTCCTCCAGCCTTCAATCTGTCTCAGCATCAGGGTCTTTTCCAATGAGTCAGCTCTTTGCATCAGATGGCCAAAGTATTGGAGTTTCAGCTTCAGCATCAGTCCTTCCAATGAATATTCAGGACTGATTTCCTTTAGGATGGACTGGCTGGATCTCCTTGAAGTCCAGGGGACTCTCAAGAGTTACCTAGTTAATGCTGTCATTAACTAGAGGGTTGTCAGGGCTCCTGGTGGATCGTAGCGGTCTAGTGCTTGTTTCTTTGACTGTTACACCTCGGCTTGCCTGGAGTTGGGGCACAGGTTTTTCTGTTTTGGTTCTGTTGCATGCACTCAACTCCCTGTAGTGAGCTGTTTGGTGACCACGCCCCATCAGACCGAGGCATTTCCTAGTGATGGCACTTGGTCTTCCTGAAGCGGTACTGTGCACACGATCTGGGTACTGCGTACCCAGAGGGTACGGCCCCTCTGCACCCATCCTAAATGCCTGCACAATGCACCTCGAGGGGCACACACAGCCGGCTAATCTGCAGGGTACCTCGGACGACGACCCACCACACTCAGTAACGTGGGTCCACGTGCTGCTGTGCCACGCACGCGCAGAGCAAAGCAGCAGAGCACCAGGGACCAGAGTTGGTTCTGCCGTGGATCGTGGGTACCGACAGAACCTCGGACCGCTGCTCACGCTGCTCCAGCGAATGGCCCTTGGAGAGCCAAGAGCCATGAGCAGAACTTGGCATCCTAATGAAATGGAGATTGCCGTTGTGCCTCCATGTAATGAAGCTGCCTGGAACGTCTCAGACGCTTTTTACGATAAGCATTAAAAGGCAACGAGAACGATAAAGTTCCCCCTGAAGACCCCGTCTGTAACGGGGGGCCGAGGAGGGCTTCAGGGCTGGGTCTGGGAGAGAGGTTTATGGACTGGGTTACAGTCAGAGGTCATTATAGAAAAGGAGTGTGTTATTAAAAGTATCCTGAAGTTTTAAAAACTCAGTGGATTTTTTAGCGAGGATGAATAACGTCTTTGGTAAAGATGAAGTCATGGTCCTCTGGAGCAGGGACGGGAGCTCTGATTGCAGTCACCCCTTTTCCTATAAACTGGGGTGCAGCCATATGCAGTTCTTCCAGGCAGTTGAATTTTGTTGTTTTTGCAGGGCGGTGTGAGGAATATATTCTTTGAAAAAGAAAATTCTAGCGGGTATGAGAGAGTGCCTCCAGTTAGCAAATGAATGCATCGATTGTCCTATTAGAAAAGGGCAACAAAACAGTCCATTTCCTACAGCCATGCACGCCACCTGACACGACCTGCTTTTCCTTCTTAAACACTTACACACCACCTCCTCCAGTAATTGTCAAAAAGAGAATGAAATCGTTGAGTCAGACAACGGTAGTCTGGTGTGGTGGGAAAAAAAGTCTTCTAATACAGTTCTACTTCTTACAAATGCATTCAGTTAACTAAAGTATGCTAAAAAAAAAACAAAAATGACTGGGTTTAAACGAAGAAAGTAGTTTAAATATTTTGCCTATAATTTTGTCTGTTCCCATCAACAGAGGAAACTCCAATTTAACCTCTGTCCAGATAGTAATTGTAAATTCTAAATTCATGGCAGCTAAATTAATATTTTCCCTTAACCATGGTTAGAAGTATGCAGGATTTTTAATTTATGAAAGTAATCATACTATATAGGTAGTTTGGAAAACAGAAATGAAAGCTTTAATTATTCATCCTAACAACTATTATTACTTTCCCATATTTTCTAGTTCTTTTTCGCATGTACATTTTAAACGTTTTAATCTACTAACTATAATTTATTTTAACTGCTCTGGCCATTTCTCTATATTGTTAGTCTTTCTGTTGATGGATAACATTCCCAGTGATTGTGTACTATTTATTTAATTATAAATTACTGATTGTGTACTATTCATATTTGATTACAAATCTTCCAGACTATGGATTTTCACATATACCTGATTACTAGAAGCAGGATTATTGGGTCAAAGAGTATGATCTTTGATTACTGATGCCTACTTCCAAATTGCTTTTCGAAAGGATTTTCCAATTTACATGCCCACCAAGATTTAAAACAAGATTTGAGTATCCATATCTGCTTTATTATATCTTTGCCCATCTTGGATAGCATTGAAAAACATGAGTTTTTGTTTGGGTTCTGTGTTTTGTTTTTCTTTTTTTTTTTTTTTGGTGGCTAATTTAGTGGGTGAAAAATGAAGTTCAATGAATTGTGAAGTAGGGCCCTATGATGTCATCTTGGCTCCTATATTCAGAGTAAAGACAAAAATAATCACAGTGACACAGTCCGTGTTTGGCTGCTTTTCTCTGAGTCTTATGTTTCTACTCATCCACAAAGAAAGATCCAGAAGGCAGCAGGAATATTCCAATCTGGTCTGTCAAGACTCAGACAAGCAAGGGGGGCTGTCTGCACTGGAATGAGGGTCAGGCGATGCTGTATAACCCTCTGGCAAGCCATCAATTCCTCAGTCTGCAGAACGCTTGAGTTTCCAGAGGCACAAGATGGTAATTCTGGTGTTCTCTCCATTTAAAAACAATTATGGACTCAGCAGAATTGTTGAATTGGCACTGGCGGGGCTTCTGGTTTTTTTTTTTTTTTTAAAAGCAATGAATTCAGGTGTTGGACAGTGTGCTTTGTAAATAGAATAAAATGAAGTAATAAATTAAGGTGTGCCTTTGTTTGAGCTTGCTTATATTTACAGTGGGTTAAATATAACTTCTTGGAGATCTTCTGGAACATGAATCATAGTAGAAGAGATTTCATACTGGGAAAAAATAGCAAGGTGTGGGCTTGTCCAAAACAAAATCCATACATTCCTTGCTGTGCCTTGGGTAACTCTTAAAAAGCACTCTTGATTATAAAGAAATTTCAGACATAGAGCAACTAGCAAAAATTGTGTAAGGAGCCCCCACGCCACACTATCAGTGTCAACAACTGCTAAGCCCTTTAACTCTTGCAGACTGGAATGGCACGCCCAGCCCTCCCCAGCCCGCCTCCGGCCAGGCACTCAGTCCCCCCGACCGTAGCCAGTGACTCTCAGCGAGGCAGCTTTGAGCATTTTCGAGAAGCATCGCCTTCAGCTGCCAAATTCCTGCTGGGTCGGCCAAGAGGTATGAACCAAAAATGAAAAAAACATGAAGGATTTGTTTTTTAAAAGCAATACATCAAACATAAAAAGAGCTCTTTTGTAGGAGAATTTTCGATGTGGGAGCCAGAGGGGAGACGATCGTTTGCCCTCCCAGGAGGAAGCAGTCTGACCTCACCTGCGACTTTTCTCTTCCAGTGTGGATTTTTCTCACCCCATTAAATGTAACCTATTCTAGGTGGGTTTGCACCGCATGAGAGAAATAGAGAGTGACGGGGAAACCGCCAACGGGCAGGCTGGGGCTCAGACCAGCATCACCGGGCGTGCTGGAAGGCAGGCCCTCCCGGGGCCACGTGAGCAGGGCACTACGGAGCCACGTGGAGTGCGGCTGCGTCACAGGGGCCTGTTTGCGAGAAGCACAAGGATTCAGTTTCCGTGGCTTCAGAAACCTTGTGGGGAGCCCTCCCCCCGAAAAAAAAATCTTTGCAAAAGGAAGAGAAAAAAGGAAAGAGGGGGACAGGGATTAAAAAAAGAAGAAGAAGAAGAAAAATGCCAGGTTAGAAATGGGTGCCCTCACATCACTTAGAAAGGGCCACTTGGAATGGATGGAGCAGGTTTCCGCGGTGACCCCCCCAGAGAAAAAGCGGCAAAATAACCGCAGTGTCCAGGAAGGCACGGAGCAGCCGTGGAAGGGGCGGAGCGTCCGCCTTGACACCCAGGCTGCCTGTGGCCGAGGCACGAAGGACTGTGCTGCGCGGAGCAGGAAAAGGCAGTCTTGCTGCCGGGTCCCTAAATCCCCATCCCATTAGCCAGGTGCCAAGAGTGAAACCTGCGAAAGGACCCTGGTTAAATCACCGGGCGGTCACTCCGCGGGCGCTCAGCGCTAATCCCTGGGGACGGGCAGCCTTTTTTTCTTTTTTTTTGGTCACACAGCAGGAAGATGAAGCTCACTCTGGGACCAGCTGCCACCTGCTGACAAACGGCTGGTTGTTATAGGGTCTGAGCAGAAGGACTGGGTGGGGCCGCAGGAAATCACTGCCATTCCACTGTTTTCGACAGACCTGCAATAGTGACACTTTGCTAGGTTTCCCGCCTAGGAGGAGCCTCATCTGAAACTGGTTTCATTCCATCAGCCTAGGTGAGCCCCTGCTGGTGATCTTATTCAGTCCTCAGGACAGGGCTTCATGTTGGGGAACAGTATTGATCTTAATGCAACCCCACTTGCAGATGAAGAAGCTGAAGTTACTCATTCAGAGTCACACAGCTAGCAAGAGGCATGCCTGGTATGTGAGTGCCAGGTCGCTTCAGTCGTGTCTGATTCTTTGTGACCCTATGGACTGAAGACTGCCAGGCTCCTCTGTCCATGGGATTCTCCAGGCACGAATACTGGAGTGGGTTGCCATGCCCTCCTCAAGGGGATCTTCCCGGCCAAGGGACCAAAGGTCTCTTAAGTCTCCAGCATTGGCAGGCGGGTTCTTTACCACTAGCGCCACCTGGGGAAGCCTGGTACCCACAGCAAATAAATGCTCTCAAATAATGAAACCTACAGCTACTGTCTCATCTCAGAACCATGGCGCTATTAAGACATGTGGTGCTTCTTGGAACTACAGCCAGGGAGGGAAAAGGAAGATGGCGGAAAGCCTCTGGGAAGAGAAGCCTTCTCACAATGCCTTGGATGGAAAATGCTTTCTACACCCTCGCTATACTGGTAATTTCCTATGAAGTAACCTGCTAAACGACCTTATGGTAACTGCATCTAAGATTATTCAGAACCTGGGTCCGCTGACCAGTACTGGATATGGAGGGAAATGTGTAGTAATTCCTCTTCATCCTGTTATTGCAAGCACTTTCCTATCTTTGTAGAAATGTTTACAATCAAACTTGAATCCCTAATGTGCTTTTATCTTTAATTAAATGACCTGTTCACAGGCTCAACTGATTTCTACAAAAAGGAGAGACCCTGACTTTATTTAGACAAATAAAAAGTTAAATTTGTTGAGATCATTATGTATGCTAAGTCACTTATGTATGCTGTTTCCAACTCTTTGAGACCCCATGGACCAGAGTAGCCTTCCAGGCTACTCTGTGGGATTCTCCAGCAAGAATACTGGAGTGGGTTGCCATTTCCTCCTCCAGGGAATCCTCCTGGTTGAGTCTTTAAATTATCCTTCTGACCTAATATCAGGGCTTCCCTGATAGCTCAGTTGGTAAAGAATCCGCCTGTAATGCAGGAGACCCTGGTTCAATTCCTGAGTCGGGAAGAGCTGCTGGAGAAGGGATAGGCTGCCCACTCCAGTGTTCTTGGGCTTCCCTTTTGGCTCAGCTGGTAAAGAATCTGCCTGCAATGTGGGAGACCTGGGTTCAACCCCTGGGTTGGGACGATCCCCTGGAGAAGGGAGAGGCTACCCACTCCAGTATTCTGGCTGGGAGAATTCCATGGACTGTACAGTCCATGGGGGTCGCAAAGAGTCAGACACGATAGAGTGACTTTCACTTCCCTTTGCCCTAATAAAAAGCTTTTGCACACAGCAAAGGAAACTACTGACAAAGTCAAAAAGACAGCCTAACTAAATGGGGGGAAATATTTGCAAGTGGAATGACTGATAAGGGGCTATCAGCCAAGCTGTTTATATATAACAGCTCATACAACTCAACATCAACTGTACTTCAATTAGAAGATTTTTTTTTTTAAATAAACCTTTCTAATATTTCATTCATTTCTGGACATTACCTTAGGAGTGAGAAATGGAGTATTTCCTGCCATATCAATAAACAAGGATACCACAGCCATCATCAGTGATTTCTGCCCTCCATATGTGAATTTCTGAGCCTGGAGGGCACCTGGGAAAAACCACCTGTGAACCAGTAGCCCTCAGGCTGCCACCTCTCCCTCCGGTGAGCAGAACCAAGGATGTGAGAAATCAAACTGCAGGATGCTGGGCCCAGATAGCTGAGATGCAAATAAAAGGAATGATTTCAATGAGCCCAGATGCTTGCATCTTCCCATACACAGAAAAGTCCTAAATTCCTTAACTCGAGATATCTGGTTTTCCTTGGCTAACAATTATCTTTTGATGTTCAGACTACCTGGCTCATGTTGCAAACTTCTATATAATCTGATTCCTCCCCACTACGTTTCCTCCAAACAGTTCTCTCAGGCCACCTGAGATGAAGTCCTAAAAATTCTCACCAAATAAAACATAACTCTCCACTTCTAGGTTGTGACTATTTTTTAAGTCAACGGGAATAATTACTTTCTGTAGGGGCCCTGCTTCTCACAATCTGTTAAGAACACCCTGAGGCTCGTGCCCATCAGAAGGTTCACAAAAACACAGAACAGGGGGTGCGTCCTCACTGTTCCATTAGATTCACTCCAGGAAGCAAAAATACTGAGTAAGCAAAGAGATAGGTTAAGACAGTATTTTTATATTGAAACAAATACACACCAGAATTACAGAGTAGAAATCAAGGAAAATTTGCGAAAATGTTGAACATAAATCAGACTCCGAAGAAATAGCCTACAGTGAGAAAAGATACTGTTAGAACAAATGGTCGGTTTCTCTTGTCTCCTACATTTCCAGCCAAGAATCTTGGGCAATTCCATAACCACTCTGAGCCTCAGGTTCGTCAGTTATCAAATGGGGGTAATTGCCATCTCGTTCATAAGAGGTTGCTATGAGGGTCCGCTAAGTTAGGACCTACATGGACAGACGGCTGAAGCCCATGATATGCCTATTGTAAAAAGCAGCTTGCTTCTCCATAGAATGTGTTTTCCGACTCACCCTAGAATCTAAGCTTAGGCTAAAGACCAGATGGGGATGCAAATGGGGCTGCCCATCCTGGACTCCCTGGAACAACTTTTCCCAAGGAGCAAGTTCCTTAAGCTCCTTGGGTCACATCGGCCCAGATACGTCTAGTTCAGCAAATGTGGACTATGTGCCAGGCCCTCATCCAGGCTCTAGATGGGTTGTTACAGTGAAAATGTTGTCCTTGCTCCTGAGGAAGCACTCCTGTTGGGGGAGAGGGGTGGGCATGGCAGTGAGGGAGTGGTGTGCAAATTAACAGGTAAATACATAGACTGTCAATGTGGTCATAAAAAAAGAGTGACGGGGAGAGAAAGGGGCAGGGGCGGGTGTTGTTTTTGTGTTGAAAGGGCAAGGAAGACCCTGCTGATCAGATGTTTGATCAGAGAGCAGAAGGGCAGTGAGAGAGTTTGCCAAGACGGATCTGAAAGAGGAGAGCTCCAGGCAGTGGGGACGGGAAGGCCAAAGGCACAGAATGGTCAGAGGAAGAACAAAGTGACTGAGGTGCTAAGTGCGTTTTGCAGCGGAGTGGAGAAGGCATGTGAGCTGGGGGGTGCAGGTGGGGGGTGTGGAGAAAGCAGGTTTAGGGCTTTGTAGGTCTGGATTCTGGATTTTTATACTGAATAAAAGAAGCAGCAATTCTGAGGCCTTCTAAGCAGAGGGATGATACAGTCTGCCTTGTATTTTAAAAGGATTCATGCTGACTGGTGTGTAATGGTACCTCATTGGTGGGAATGCAAACTAATACAGTCACTATGGAGAAGAGTGTGGAGATTCCTTAAAAAACTGGAACTAGAACTGTCATATGACCCAGCAATCCCGCTGCTGGGCATACACACTGAGGAAACCAGAACTGAAAGAGACACGTGCACCTCAATGTTTATCGCAGCACTGTTTATAATAGCCAAGACATGGAGGCAACCTAGATGTCTATCAGCAGACAAATGGATAAGAAAGTTGTGGTACATATACACAATGGAATATTACTCAGTCATTAAAAAGAATGCATTTGAATCAGTTCTAATGAGATGGATGAAACTGGAGCCCATTATACAGAGTGAAGTAAATCAGAAAGAAAAACACCAATACAGTATACTAACGCATATATATGGAATAAAAGATGGTAATGATAACCCTGTATTCGAGACAGCAAGAGAGACACAGATGTACTGAACAGTCTTTTGGACTCTGTGGGAGAGGGCGAGGGCGGGATGACATGGGAGAATGGCATTGAAACATGTAAATTATCATATGTGAAACGAATCGCCAGTCCAGTTTCGATTCATGATACAGGATGCTCGGGGCCGGTGCACTGGGATGACCCAGAGGGATGGGATCGGGAGGGAGGTGGGAGGGGGGTTCAGCATGGGGAACACATGTACACTCATGGCAGACTCAAGTCAATGTATGGCAAAACCACTACATTGTTGTAAAGTAAAATAGATTAATTAATTAATTAAAAAAAAAAAAGGATTCACATGGCTGTCAGGCTTCCCAGGTGGAGCTAGTGGTAAAGAACCCACCTGCCGGTGAGTAGATTTAAGAGACCTGGGTTCGATCCCCTGGAGGAGGGGAGGGCAACCCACTCCAGTCTTCTTGCCTGGAGAATCTCACGGACAGAGGAGCCTGGTGGGCTACAGTCCTTGGGGTCTCAAAAAGTCAGGCACGACTGAAGTGACAGCATGACTTAGCATGCACACACTCATTTGGGAACCATTATCATGGAGATGGTGCTTAGAGCCCTGAGACCAGACCATGAAAGGTCAGCAGGAGAGTGAGTAAGTCTAGGGAAAGGAAGACATCTGGTTAAACTGACTTTGCTTCTCTGGCTGAGGCATCAGGCTAAGACTTTAGAAACCCCTGACTTCTTTTTGAAAACCACAAAGCATGGTAACGGTGGGACGTCATAACACCTGTGCTGCAAACATGGAAAAAAAGGTAGAACTGCATCTCCTGTTATGCTTAAGAGATGTGGATGGTGCTCAGTGACAGGCATCTGTGAGCTCGTGAGTAGAGCAGGGCTGGAAGGATATGGAAACATAGGGGTCTCCTCTGGAGCAGCTCATGCATTCAAACACACTTTTAATATATTCAAAATGGGAGCAAATGATGACACTATGCAGATTCCAAAGTACTAACAACCTTTGACACAAATTACTGAAACCGACGGCATCCTGGGTGGCTCAGTGGTCAAGAATCTACCTTCCGATGCAGGAGGCACAGAAGGCACAAGCTGGATCCCTGGATCAGGAAGATCCCCTTGGCGGAGGAAATGACAACCCACTCTAGTATTTCTTGCATATAAAATCCCAAGGACAGAGAAGCCTGGCAGGCTATAGTCCATGGGGTTGCAAAGAGTCGGACACAACTGAGTGCACACGCACTGAAATCGACTTCACAGTTTCTATGCCACACACACTGCCAAGCATATAGTACATACTTCATACACATCTGATGAATGAATGACTGTATGTTTCTAACTGAAGCTAGGAAATTTGGGACCGTGATTCCTTTATGGCTCAATAAACATACAAAATTATTATTTCATGAGAGACAAACGTCTGAAAGCCCCACATGGTTCAAGCCCTTTCTTTCACAGAAGGAGACATGCTGCCTTGGGTAGTAATAAATGGTGAGCGAACCCTGGAACAAATGAGGGCATGGTTCTTGCCATTCATCTCTCCCCCAGTGCCTGGGATAATGCCCTGTGCAGAGCAAATACCTAATAAATCTAAATGCATGTCTAATGAATGAGTGGATAAATATTCATTAAAAATTAACTCGACAGTTAATTTAGGTCACTCACTGGAAAAAAGAAAAACAGGGAAACTAGAAAAGTATCTTTTTAATTTAAAAGGTTAATTAAGGACAAGGTTTTAGAAAATATTTTGGTGGCTTAAGTAAACCAAACACAACTGGGGTTCAAAACAGCTGCAATTAGTAACTCTGAAAACATTCCATTATGTTCCACAAATTAGAAAAGGGGGAAAAGCTGCCTGATTTGCTTCATGATTCTAGTCTAATTTCAATTCTAAGTAAGTAAGCAAGAAAACAAAATAAGAGGCCCTCTTCACTTATAAATATTGATGTGAAAATTCTAAATGAGATGGTGGCTAACCGAATTCAATGGTGCATCTTATGTATAATGCATTGTAATCAAGTAGTGTTCATCCTAGAAATGCAAGGATGGTTTAATGTCAGAAAAAAATGTATCAGTGTAATCCATCACAGTGAGGAAAATCATGAGACACTCTCAGTAGATACAGAAAAGACGTGATAAACATCAATAGGTCTAGGTCAGTTCTCTAAATGACCTATTAGTCAGATGATCAATTTCCTGAATTTACAAAATTTTCTGGTAAAAGCATGTTTCTTTTTACTATTAAGATATGACAGCAATTTGATGACAATCTCTCTTAACACTATGCCTATGTAAATTAAGGCTTAGCCACTAAAAGACAGTATTTTGTGCTATGTCTAAAATCTTCTAATCTGGTGTAAAATAAGTTTTCTGCAACAGAATAGGGGGATAATGTCAGAAAACAGGGTTGGTTCCATGTCCACAGTTCTTTTAATAGCATGTAAATGACCAAAATTTTATAAATATTATGAAAACAGTTTTCTCCTAGTTTTGGCTTGTATATGTATATTTTTATAAATGGGGCAATGGGATGAGGAAGCATACTAAAAGTCAGCATGCTATTTCTCAGTCGCTCAGTCGTGTCTTGACTCTGTAACGCCATGAACTGTATAGCCTGGTAGGGTCCTCTATTCATGGAATTTTCCAGGCAAGAATACTGGAAGAAGTTGCCATTTCCTTCTCCTGGGGATCTTCCGGACCCAGGGATCAAACCGTCATCTCCTGCATTGGCAGGCGGATTCTTCACCACTGAGCCACCTGGGAAGTCCCAAATCAGTATGCTACACATCATTTAACGAGTTGCTTATGTAAAAAGCTTTATCTTAATACCACTGCAAAAATGTAAGGATTTCCCATTTTAACAAGAAATGAGGTATTAAAGGCACCTTCAGTCCTTCCTGGCAGGCATTTCATCAGTTTCTCAAACCCAGACAGAGTCAGAGCCTGTCCAGGACATGAATGAATGAAAAGGCAAACAAAAGGAAAGCTGCTAACACGAGGCAATGGCATGTATCGTGACAGGTCACACAAAATCTCATCCAATCTTTCTACCTACATTCTGAGTTGCGTTCCTTCATATTCTTTACTTAGCAATTATTTATTGAGAATGTGTAAACATAGCACTAGTTTCTAGGGGATGAGAAATACAACAGTAAGCAGAACAGGCTTAATTCTGGAAGGAGGCAGATATTAAACAAACATACAAATAAATACATTACGTATCAGGTAAGGAGGTAAGAGGAGTAGTGGATGCTGTCTTATGTTTTATAAAGGATGGACAGGAAAGGCCTCTCTCATAAGTTGATATGTGAGCAGAGACCTGAAGGAAACATGAGCACGCAAGGTATTTGGGAGAGGAATGGTCTAGGCAGAGGAGGACCTGGGTTAGGGAGTGTGCTTGCCATTTCTGAGACCTCACACCTATGTGTGCATATGTGTGTCTAGGAGAAAGGGATGTAAAACTTCTGAGCAGGTTAAGAACTATGGATTTTCACCAAGCATAGTATTTCTGAGATCCACGCATGTTGTTGCATGTACTAATAGTCTGCCCCTTTAACTTGCTGAGAAGTATCCCAGCAACTTGTCTATCAATTACAACTTAACAAATATTTGGGTTTCCTGTTTGGAGCTATTATGAATAAAGCTGCTACGAACAACCATGTACAAGTCTTTGTGTGGACTGTTTTCATTTGTCTGGGGGTGAATCCCCAGGAGTAATGTTGCTGGGTCATACGGTGAGTGTATGTTTAACTTCATAAGATATTTCCAGAATGTTTTCAGAACTGGCTGTCTCATTTTGCATTCCTACCAGCAGGATATGAGAATTCCAATTTCTCTGTATCCCTGCCAACACGTAGTGTCAGTAGGTTAGCCCTATAAATGGATGCATAATGCTATATTTCATTGTGATTTAACTTGTATTTCCCTGAATATCTCCTAATGCTGAGCATCTTCTCATGTGCTTCCCGGCATTTATACTTCTCTTATTTATTTATTTGGCTGTGCTGGGTGTTGGTTGCATTGTGCAGGATCTTTCCTTGCAGCATGAGGATTCTCTAGTTGGGGCACATGGATCTAGTGACTCCACAGCTTCCCTGACCAGGAAACTAACCCACATCCCCTACATTGCAAAGTGGATTCTTAACCAATGAACCACCAGGCAAAGCCCTCATATGTTTTCTTTGCTGAAGTGGCTTTTCAAATCTTTTGCCTATGGGAAAACTGGATTGTCTTCTTAATTCTGAGTTATAAGTTTCTTTGGGGCTTCCCTGGTAGCTCAGCTGGTAAAGAATCTGCCTGCAATGCAGGAGACCCTGGTTCAATTCCTGGGTCAAACCCAGGAGAAGGGATAAGGCTCGAGAAGGGATAAGGCTACCCACTCCAGTATTCTTGGGCTTCCCTGGTGGCTCAAATGGTAAAGAATCCATCTGCAATGAGGAAGACCTGGGTTTGACCCAGGGTTGGGAAGATACCCTGGAGAAGGGAATGACTACCCACTCCAGTATCTTGCCTGGAGAATCACATGGACAGAGGAGCCTGGTGGGCTGCAGTCACTGGGGTCGCAATGAGTCAGACACGACTGGGTGACTAAGCACCTAAGTTTCTTCATATATTCTGGCGGCAAGTGCTTTCTCAGGTACATGTTTTGCGGATCTTTTCTCCCAGTCTGTGGCTTGCCTACTTTCTCAACTATGTCTTATAAAGAGCAAAAGGTGTTTGTTTTGTTTTAATAAAACCAAGTCCCTTTTAATCACTTTTTTCTTTTACAATTCATGCCTTTTATGTCTTCTTTAATAAATGTTTCCCAACTCCAATGTCACAAAGTTTTTCTCCTATGTTTTCTTCTACGAGTTAGTAATTTTAGTTTTTGTATCCACTTTGAGTTAATTCTTGGTATCAGGTAAAGGTTGAGATTCATTTCTTTTTTTCCATACAGATATCCAATTGTTCGAGCATCATATATTTGAAAATTATCTTTTCTCCATTGAATGACCCTGGCACCTTTATCAAAAATCAGTTGGTCAAATATATGTGAGTCTATTTCTAGACTCTATGCCATTAATCTATACTTCCACCTTTACTATACAATTATCTTGACTACTGGAACAAATAATTTTGAGATGTCTCTTGGAAATGCAAAAATTAAATATCTAATTATAGTTTATTCATATATTTAGTCAATAAATGACTGTGAGAATCCAAAGATCAGGTGATGTAAAGTTGAAAGCCATCAGTTTAGAGTTAATATTTAAAGCGTGGGACCAGGGTGCACACCCCAACGCTCATGCCCATTACCATTCTTTGGTCAGCTTGAGCAAAAAAAATACAGTCTCCCCAACCTCTCTGATCTGAAAGCAATTGGGTTCCTATCCCTAGTGGTGCCCACAGGGTTCAATACAACTCTTATTTGGATCTGCCAGCTTTCCAAGGACCAAAAAACTGGACTTTATGAATCAGAGCCCCAGATTTAGCCCAGGAATTCACTGCAGTTTCAAAGTCTCAGTTCTCAAATTTGAGAAGATGGCAACACAGTAATTAGCCCAAATCACAGGGTTGTGCAACTAATCACAGAAGAATGGTCAGGTAAGCAGTGGCTACGATTCCTTTACTTTGGGGTGTGGATTCTGTCCGCCACTTTTGCAAGGACAGAACAATCTTGAAAGAAAGAGTCTAGATTCAAACCTTGAACTCACTTCATCGTGAAGCATTGTAGCTGCTGTGGCCATATCATCAGTGGGAGCATTTGCCTCTGGGAATTTCTTTCGTGGCTGTAGTACTTGGATAGTTAATTCAGATTGATGAAGCTGGCAGGAAATGGTATTTGGCTGGACATATTCACATAGGAGAATTAGAGAACAGACTGGTAAGTCACTGTTAAACCATGAAAGCCTGAATAATCATTCATGTGATGCACGCCAGCCCAAACACCTAGTTCACAACAGAGACGCGTAATTTTTCAACCTGCAACAACCTATGAGAAATTGATTTCAGTAGTTGCTGCCCCTGAGTGGCTGACATCTCAGAATCAGATTTTCGTACATAATTAGGTCCCACGGCAATCATCTGAGCCATGTTCTATTGTAACAATGGGGAGGGGGTATGATAGTCCAGAAAAGGAAAAAACCAATTCAATCTTAACGATGAAAGTAATTTGAAAGAAAAGAAAAAAAGTCTCATTTCAAGGCACATTCCTTTTTTATCACATCTGCAAAGTTCTTAGCATTATATGCCTGCCATGTGGTAAAAGTGCATAATCAATGGCACTTAATATTATTTTATTATTGTTAATGTTTCCAGCAGGAATTCACCCCTCACTGAGTCTATTAATTTCTCCTATTGGTCAAGATATGCACAAAAATTTAGTAAAATTTAACATATGGACTTGCTTCATTGTGAATAATTGTTTCCTATATTAAAAATTGCAAGTAGGTTGATTTTCACTTGTACTTTTTTACAGTAATGTCACATATAGGATATAAATGGCTTTCAACAACCGTATGTTATATTTATAATAAGTATAATGCAAAACACATAAAAATAAAATTATACATTAACGGTAGCAAATAATATTCTTTTCCAAAAATCATGATTCATCAGGGTATGCTAACATTAGCTCGAACAATTCTAAGCGCAACGCACAAGTCCAAGGCTAGTCAGGCAGCTGTCCTCCAAGTGGTGACTCAGGGGCAAGCCTTTCCCAACTTGTGACACCACCGTTTTCCCACAGGACCTCCAAGATCACAGTGGAAAGGGAGAGTGGGAGACTCCTCGGGGCCAGGCCTGGAACGTGCATTCTTCACATCCATCCTGAACCCTGGCCACCCACACAACACCAACCTGGCTGAGAGGAGGAGTGTGTGCCCAGGAGGGAAACGAAACACAGTTATGAGTCATGTAATATTTCCTCTGCCACAAATATTCTCCACATATACAATTGACATTTGCCTCGCATTTCACTCATGTTTACCTGGCATTTTTGAATGACGCCTTATTCACTCATGACTAGAAAAAGCTGACGAGTGGCCACTGTTATTGCCATCTTACAAATAAAGAAACTAGGCTTGGAGAAGTCATTTAGTGTTAGTCAAATAGTGGTTGCCTATGGCTAGATTACTGTTCATGGGGTTCTCATCACCAACTTAACATATTAAAATCTGTGTGCAGGTCAAGAAGCAACAGTTAGAACTGGACAGGGAACAACACACTGGTTCCAAATCTGGAAAGGAGTATGTCAAGGCTACATACTGTCACCCTGTTTATTTAACTTCTCTGCAGAGTACATCATGAGAAATGCTGGCCTGGATGAAGCACAATCTGGAATCAAGATTGCCGGGAGAAATATTGATAACCTCAGATATGCAAATGACACCACACTTATGGCAGAAAGTAAAGAAGAACTAAAGAGCCTCTTGACGAAAGTGAAAGAGGAGAATGAAACGAAGATCACGGCATCTGGTCCCATCACTTCATGGCAAATAGATGGGGAAACAGTGGAAACAATGACAGACTTTTTTTTTTTGGGGGGGGGGGTGCTCCAAAATCACTGCAGATGGTGACTGCAGCCATGAAATTAAAAGACACTTGCTTTTTGGAAGAAAAGCTATGATCAATCTAGACAGCATATTAAAAAGCAGAGACATTACTTTGCCAACAAAGGTCCATCTAGTCAAAGCTATGGTTTTTCCAGTAGTCATGTATGGATGTGAGTTGGACCATAAAGAAAGCTGAGCACCAAAGAACTGATGCTTTTGAACTGTGGTGTTGAAGACTCTTGGACTGCAAGGAGATCCAACCAGTCCATCCTAAAGGAAATCAGTCCTGAATATTCATTGGAAGGACTGATGCTGAAGCTGAAACACTAATACTTTGGACACCTGATGCAGAGAACTGACTCACTGGAAAAGATCCTGATGCTGGGAAAGATTGAAGGCAAAAGAAGGGGATGACAGAGGATGAGATGGTAGGATGGTATCACCGACTCTATGGACATGAGTTTGAGCATGCTCTGGGAGTTGATGATGGAGAGGGAAGCCTGGAGTGCTGCAGTCCAAGGGGTCTCAGACACAACTAAGCAACTGAACTGAACTGAGGTTACCTTTTTATTTTCATCCCATAATTTCATAAAAGAGGTACCATCACTATGTAGTTCTTAAAGGTGGAATCACCTTTAGAAAAGAATCTCCAGTAGAACAGAGAAGCAAACCACATGTTACAAATAAACAGTCATATATTAGTTATTTCAGAGAGTATTCAGAAAATAAAAAAGGAATATGGCAACAAACCCAAAATGTGACCTCTAATTCTTATTTTGGAGATGCAGACATAAGTACAGGTATGGGAAAGTATGACTGAATTGAAAATGAACGATATGACAAAAGAACTCTGTACAGAGTCAAGTTCCTAACCTTGTGAAAGTGAAAGTGAAGGTCACTCAGTCATGACCGACTCTTTACGACTCTATGGACTATACAGTCCATGGAATTCTCCAGGCCAGAACACTGGATCAGGTAGACTTTTCCTTCTCCAGAGTATTCAACCCAACCCAGGAATCGAACCCAAGTCTCCCACATTGCAGGTGGATTCTTTACCAGCTGAGTCACAAGGGAAGCCCTTATACATTGAATTAAAAGTGAATCCCACACCTAACATTGGTTGTCATGGTGACAGTGAGCGGGATGGAACTTGAAGACAGAACTGGACACACTGCTAGGAATTCAAAGGCCAAGGTACCCAGAGCTTGCCACAGGAGTAGCTATCCTGCACACCAGCCTCTAATGACAAGATGGTCTTCTTAGTGTAAAAGTTCAAAGCACCACCATAGAGAATGAGGTGCACACTGGTTGGCCAGGAGCCAGGCAGATAAACTGCCCACAGCTTCCTTCTCCATAATCTGTGCCTAGCATCAAAATTTCCACATTGAGGATGGAACAGATTTTCCTAGCATTTAACGTCATGCTTTCTCCTTTCAGAACAAGGAAGCATGTGTAGTATTAAATCTGGATTCCAGAAACCCTGGCATGGGGTGACCTAGTGTCCAGAAGTTTATTGCCAAGGTTCCAGTTTATGCCCACCAGGCCCAGAGCAAAGTTCCGGATGAGCCAGCAGCTTTTGGCTCCAGCGGGTTTTGGCTGCAGTAACGATCTGGTGACTGATTTACTCCACCCTTTCAGTTCTTTACTCTTCATCAAAATAATTCTGCCCAAATCATTTCCATGTTTCCAAAGCAAAAGTTTGGGGGAGAAAAACCACAAGTTAAAAAATAAAAGAGCCTGCAAACAGGGAAGGCTTTTCTCTCCAACATTCATTTCAGGAAACCATCAGGTGGAATTAAGCGATGTAATGGGCAGTTTGGTCTTGACTTCCCATCAGAGACAAGGCCGCACATATACACAGACACACACACCCACTGCCAGGCAACCCCCTGCAGCGGACCACGGGCTTCCGCTGAGACAGAATTCCTGTCGGGAGGGCAGTTTCCTTTTCGCTATACCAACATGATGCTTCATTTCACCAAGACACAGCACGCTCCAATCTTCCAGGTAAGTGAAGAAGGAAGCTTAAAATGTACAGTCACATTTAAAATGCTGAGCATTTCCACCTTAAGTGAACATGTGCTCTACCAAGCTCTTCCATGGCTAGGCTCCACAAGGCCCATTAGTTCCTCCTGGGCAGTCCCCCAGCTGAGCACAATGCACCCAGCAGGTGCAGTAACTGTCAACTCACCCACATGTGACATTTGGGGGCTTCCCTGGTGGCTCAGACGGTAAAGAATCCACAGGAGACCCGAGTTCAATCCCTGGGTCAGGAAGATCCCCTGAAGAAGGGAATGACAACCCACTCCAGTATTCTTGCCTGGAGAATTCCACGGACACAGGAGCCTGGCAGGCTACAGTCCATGGGGTCACAAAGAGTCAGACATGACTGAGCAACTAACACTTTAGCATGACACTGCATCGCCAACAAGGGCGTGGGGAGCTGCCTCCACTTTTGCTGATCACCAGAAAGAATTTCAAGCCGCCTGAGGTAAGTAAATCCAGTTACTCATTGGAATCAGCAAAGATGCCAGGTTTGTCATAAGCCATCAGAGGCAAGGCTCACTCGCCCAGAAGTAATCAAGGCAGCTTGAGGACTTCACAGTGGACCTTCCTTCTGAAATTACTGGCCCTGAACCATGGAACTGATGAAATGAAACAGCCCACACTCAGTTCTTCCAATTAAATGGGGCCTGGAAGGTCTCCTGACTAAGTGGGAAGTCACACTGAGCTAAGTTCCTCCCATACTGACTCCCTCTGTATACCATGGTCCTTAATGTGCATTAGGGTCTCCTGGCCAGAATTTAAAAGAAGTACTTATATTAAAGACGTACTTATATTCTACTTATTAAATGCTACAATATTAGATCACATTTCTAGGAAAATATTGGCTTGCCCAATATAAAATATCTACCAACCCCACCAGGCTTTAGTATGGGGACCATTGGCCTTCGCAGGTGGTACAATGGTAAAGGATCCGCCTGCTAATGCAAGAGACTTAAGAGACGCAGGTTGGGAAGGTCCCCTGAACAGGAAATGGCAGCCCACTCCAGTACTCTTGCCTGGAAAATTCCAGGCACAGAGGAGCCTGGTGGGCTATAGTCCATGGGGTCGCAAAGAGTCAGACACGACTGAGCAACTGAGCACGAAGATCACAAGCACAAATGTGATCATCAAAATAAATACCGACCTTGGCTATAATGAATGAGTCAACTAAAAGCAACCCAATCCTGACGTTCAATAACATCACCTCAGATTTGAACAATACTTGACACTTTGCCAACGGTTTCTATATTAGATCTTCCCAACAGCCTGGCCGGGTAGGTGGGGCTGCAATCACCTCCATCTTGCAGTGGAACAAACTGCAATGAGGAGAGACAGAGATAGGCCTCAAAGCCAGTGAGAAATCCTGACTTTGGCCACACGGTGCTGTCTCAGGAGCCACCGTTAGTCCTCAGTCATGCCGGGAACGGGTCAGCAAGAGATTGCTTTTAATACCAAAGAAAGTCAGTGTGATGGCCACTTGGGGAAATACGAAGTTGGGAAAAACAAAAAGATGCTTCCAAATTTTAAAGGAAAAAAAAAATCCAATCTCTCGATGAATCTTCATGACTCCATCATCAATAAAAGCAACACTCGGGGATCCCCCAGACCCGTGTCAGGCCCAGGTCTGTATCTGTCCTCATCCCAAGCCGTGCAGACATCTGGGCCCGGCTGCGGGTTCTATGTTTATGGGAAGCGGGTGAGGACATGACCACCTAGGCCCCGTGGCGGGTTAAGCAGCCTGATTGAACGTCGCTGCTAATTAAGGGCCCCTGTCGTCTGGCAGGACCGCCAGGGTACCTTCTGCACTTGTTCATGACCACAGCACCTCACTCAGAAATTAACTCTTGATGAGTGCAGACAGGGGCCCAGCTGGTCCTCCGAGTCCTGCCAAGCAGATAAATGAAATGTAATCAGGATGCTGCTGACTGCCAAGAGAAGAGGGGCTCTCCGTGACCTCTTGGTGAAACCCAGAGTCTACTTTCACCGTGACTTAATTCTCTGCACTAGAGACACTTAATACAGCCAGGAATGGTGTGAATAGGCCCATGGCCACAGGGAGGGCACTGGGAAGTCCATCCTCGAATGTCCACTTTATTAAGTATAAGCTAAGAGAATAAAGAGGCAGTGTGGGAGAATCTAATTTTCAATTGGCAGATACTTTCTCTAGGAGAGAGGAGCTATTTTCCTCATGACTCTTCACAGGTCTGGGGACAATGGTGGCTTGTTACAGTTTGCAAATTGTAGAATCATTTTGCTCAGGTTTAAAATATCAAACACTCATTTTTCTAGCACTCCTGGAGGAACGCTTGCCCCTGCTGCTGCTAAGTCGCTTCAGTCATGTCCGACTCTGTGCGACCCCAGAGACGGCAGCCCACCAGGCTCCCCCATCCCTGGGATTCTCCAGGCAAGAACACTGGAGTGGGTTGCCATTTCCTTCTCCAACGCATAAAAGTGAAAAGTGAAAGTGAAGGTGCTCAGTCATGTCCTGACTCTGTGCGACCCCATGGACTACAGCCTACCAGGCTCCTCCGTCCATGGGATTTTCCAGGCAAGAGTACTGGAGTGGGTTGCCACTGCCTTCTCCATTTGATGCCCTGATAAAACATTTAAAAAAACTAAAAGGGTGTTGGGGAGAAACTGTAATAACTCCCAAAGGACTAAAGCTGGAGGCGGGGGTAAGGTGGGAGGAGTCAGGGAAGGTACTCAATTGCTTGAGAGAGTGTCGTGGTTTCCTACTGTCGCACAGCAAAGTAACCTTGTCAAGCTGAGCAGCTGAAGGGCTTCTCAGGTGGCGCTAGTGGTAAAGAACCGGTCTGCCAACACAGGAGATAAGAGATGAGGGTTGGATCCCTGGGTAGGGAACATACTCTGGAGAAAGGCATGGCAACCCACTTCAGTATTCTTGCCATGGACAGAGGGGCCTGGTGAGCTACAGTTCATGGGGTTGCAAAGAGTCAGTCGGATACAACTGAAGCGACTTAGTACACACGAGCAGCTTAAGACTACACACAGTAATCATCTCCTAGTTTCTGGCAATCAAGAGTCTGGGAGTGGCTTAGTTGACTACTTTTAGCTCAATAGCCCCAGGTGTCAGCTAGGGAATGGTCATCGCAAGGCTTGACTGGGG
Source organism: Muntiacus reevesi (assembly GCF_963930625.1). Taxonomy (NCBI): domain Eukaryota; kingdom Metazoa; phylum Chordata; class Mammalia; order Artiodactyla; family Cervidae; genus Muntiacus; species Muntiacus reevesi. The sequence continues at coordinate 28,455,210 of NC_089256.1, forward strand.
AGGGTTCCCTTCCAAGCTCACTTCCATGGGTGCCCCGAGGTCTCAGCTTCCCATGAAAGTGAACAATCTTTTTTTGCCACACGGGCCTCGCCATCGGACTAGTCACTGCCCATCAGCTTGCTCCTCCCAGTGACAACTCCAAAAGACAGAGAGGGTGAGAAAAAGCTAGCAGGACAGAAGTCACGGTCTTTTTTGTATCCTAACCTCAGAAGTGCCATGAAATTAAAAGACGCTTACTCCTTCGAAGGAAAGTTATGACCAACCTAGATAGCATATTAAAAAGCAGAGACATTACTTTGTCAACAAAGGTCCGTCCAATCAAGGGTATGGTTTTTCAAGTGGTCATGTATGAATATGAGAGTTGGACTGTGAAGAAAGCTGAGCACCGAAGGATTGATGTTTTTGAACTGTGGTGTTGGAAAAGACTCTTGAGAGTCCCTTGGACTGCAAGGAGATCCAACCAGTCCATCCTAAAGGCGATCAGTCCTGAGTGTTCATTGGAAGGACTGATGCTGAAGCTGAAACTCCAATACTTTGGCCACCTGATGTGAAGAGTTGACTCACTGGAAAAGACCCTGATGCTGGGAGGGATTGGGGGCACGAGGAGAAGGGGAAGACAGAGGATGAGATGGTTGGATGGCATCACCGACTCAATGGACATGAGTTTGGGTAAGCTCCGGGAGTTGATGATGAAAAGGGAGGTCTGGCGTGCTGCAGTCCATGGAGTTACAAAGAGTCGGACACAACTGAGCAACTGAACTAAACTAATCAGCATTATCATCTTCACATTCATAATTTACTCTCACACCGCAAGAACATCTTCAGTGAAGGTGTGGAGTTTTAAGTTTAAGGAAAATGGGGCACACATGCCAGACTGATGTTGCTATTTAAACACAGCCTCCCAGAACTGTCTGTCCAGAGTGCTGTCAGAGGCTCTTCCTTTCGTGTGATCTGCCCACGGACTACAGTGCCCACTGAGGGCTCAGCTCTGTGCCCTTCCAGAAGAAGAATCTGTACCAAGAGACACACCCTCACAATAACAACCACTGTTTGCTGAGAGTGCATGATGGCCAAGTACAGAGTCAAGACTTTACAACCATCATCACCATTCATCCTCACAATGACCTTCTCTATAGATGAGAAAGCGAGATGTCGAGCAGGAGAATTTCCCATTGTTAGGAATCCATTAATTAGTGTAATTAGTGTTGAGTAGGTCCTGGGCAACTAATTACCTGTTGCATTAAGGTAGACAGATGAGAAGAAACTGAATGACTATATTATGTTCATATCACATGACCATATACTTTTAAAACTCAGTGAAAAACTATTAGAAGAAAATTAAACCTAGTAAGTGAAGTGGAAGTCGCTCAGTCATGTCTGACTCTGCAACCCCATCGACTGGGGCCTGCCAGGCTGCTCTGTCCACGGAATTCTCCAGGTCAAAATACTGGAGTGGGTTGCCATTCCCTTCTCCAGAGGATCTTCCCGACCCAGGAATCAAACCCAGGTCTCCCACATCGAAGGCAGATTTTCACCATCTGAGCCACCAGGGAAGCCCAAACTTAGTCAAGTATTATATAAAATTAGAATACAGAGAAACTAAGTGTTCCTGTGTGACTATGTACTAGCAGTAACTAAAAAACAGATTTTATGATAACCCATTGTAGAAAATATAGGAAATGTAAGAAAGTAAGATTAAGACATGAAGTCACTTGGGCTTCTACCACCAAAAGGCATTTTGGAACACACCTTTTAGCCTTTTTTCTATATTGTATGAAAGTGTGAATATATCATATCTTTTAAAAATTATTGTTGTACTATAGTGGCTGAATATACCACTTTTTCCATTTAATACAACATTGGGAGTGTTTTTCCTCTATTAATGATTTTCCAAAAAATATTCAGTTTTAAATGGCTACCATAATATTACTCTAATCTAATTTTTAAAAACAATTTCCTTTTACTCCTTTAATGGGTCAAAACCGCCAGAACTACAGTCCTCTGTTTCTCATTTCCTGCCTTTTAAAAAATTATTTGAATATCTATTTTTAATTTTTTTCCTGACTTTTCAGCTATATTCTTTTACTTTTTGAAGTGGCTGCCCCAAGGATTATAATATATGCTATAATTTTTCATAGTCCACTTACAGTCACTATTGTACCATTTCCTGTAAAATATAGAAAACTTACAACAACAGGTCCATATCTACTTTTATGGTTGTTATATGTACCATATCTACAAATGTTACAAGCCCCACAACATATTTATAATTTTTGCTTTAAATAGTTAAAGGGTTAATAAAGAAATTGAGGCAGAAAAGCACAAACAAAAAGACAGTATTTCGTATTTACCTCAATATTCATGATATCCAACGCTTTTAATTTTTCTGGAAGGAGCTGAGTTTCCACCTGGTGTCATGTTCCTTTGCCTTTAAGATCATGAAGTACAGTTCTGTTGGTGACAAATTGTCATGATTTTCTTTACATGAAAAGGTCCTATTTTTTCTTCATTCTTCTTTAAAAATTTTGTATTGTGGTGAAATACATATGACAAAGAATTTACCACTTAATCCATTTTTAAAGGTATAATTCGGTGGCATTAAGCACATTCTTGTACCACAATCAGTACCTCCCACCTCTGAACTCCGTCATCATCCCAGTCTCTTCATTCTGGAAGAACACTTTTACTGGATCTAGAATTCTGCGATGAAAACAGTTTTCTTTCAGAACTTAAAAGATGCTCTTTGATGCTCCTCTGGCTTGCATGTCTTCTGAAGTCAGCCATTAATTGGACTGGGGTTCCCTTGTATTGTTTCCCTCTTGCTGCTTTCAAGGTGTGTGCTTTACCTTTGCTTTTCAAGAGGTTGAAAGAGTCAGCTTGGGCTTCTTTGTATTTACTTGATGTTCCTTCCCCACCTTGTATCTGTAAACTCCTATTCTGCATAGAATTTTGAGAAAGTTTAGCTTTGATTACTTCTAACATTGTTTTCTGATCTATCTTCACTCTCTCCTCTGTCATTTTGACTGTCAGTAAAGTCTACCCAGTATATTCTGAAATTCAGATATTGTATTGTCAGTTCTACTATTTCTACTTTTTTCTTAAGTCATTTCTATGTCACTAATTGTGAGCACGTACTCTTTTACATCATTTGGCACAGTTATTCTTCTTGAGGTTGGAGTAAGTTCATTTTCCTTTCTTCTGAGAGGGCGCTCTCCTTTCCTGGTTTGTCAATTGTTGAGTATTTTATCTTCATGTCCTAGACGTGATGAATGTTAAATTGATTCTGGATTTTGTTACCTTTCTTTGATTAGTGCTGTTTGGATTGGCAATTATCGAATTAATGATATAAGAAATAATGACATTGTGCTGATGTAGGAGAAAATCTTTATTGGTAAGAGATGCATGTCGAAGTCTTTAGGAGTGACATGTAAAGATGTTTTAAGGACTTTCAAATGTTTTATATGAACAAAGACATAAAGAGGGCTTCCCTAGTGGCTCAGTGATAAAGAATCTGCCTGTCAATCCAGGAGACATGGGTTGGATCCCTGGTTCAGAAAGATCCCACATGCTATGGAGCAAGTAAGCCAGGATACCACAATTATTGAGCCTGTGCTCTAGAACCCCGGAGCTGCAATGACTGAGCCGACCTGCTACAACTACTGAGGCCCACACACACTAGAGCCCGTGCTCCACAACAAGAGAAGCTGAGAACTGCAATAAAGAGCAGCCCCTGCTCTACACAGTTATGTCAGGTGTTGGGTTAAGCACTGGGGATAAATTCCAGCCCTCAAGGAACTACAGTGTCATCAGAGAGAGAAGAAAAGAGGCCATGACAAGTAGTGGAATAAATAGGATGATTAGCCATGAAATTAAAAGACACTTGCTCCTTGGAAGAAAAGCTATGACAAACCTAGGCAGCATATTAAAAACCAGAGACATTACTTTGCAAACAAAGGTCCACAGAATCAAAGCTATGGTTTTTCTAGTAGTCATGTACAGATGTGAGAATTGGACCATAAGGAAGGCTGGGCACAGAAAAATTGATGCTTTTGAACTGTGGTGTTGGAGAAGACTCTCGAGAGTCCCTTGGACTGCAAGGAGAGCCAGCGAGGAAATCAACCCTGGATATTCATTGGAAGGACTGACACTTAAGCTGAAGCTCCAATACTTTAGCCACCTGATTCAAAGGGCCGACTCACCTGATGCTGGGAAAGATTGAGGGCAAGAGAAGAGGACAACCGAGGATGAGATGGTTGGATGGCATCATTGACTCAATGGACATGAGTCTGAGAAAACTCCAGAAGTTGGTGATAGACAGGAAAGCCTGATGTGCTGCAGTTCACGGGGTCGCAAAGAGTCGGACACGACTGAGCGACTGAACTGAACTGAACTGTACTAGAAGGGTGCCTCAGTCTGAAAGCTGAGTCCACAGGATACCCTCCCCGTGAGTAGCTAAGTGATTTGGCAGAGTAGATGTGGCTCTGTATGAGGTTGGAAATGGGGAAGATTAGATAAAAACCTATGAATGATTGGGATGCTAGGAGATATGGAACCCTGACAGAGCAGCTGACCCCAGACATCCTTCAACAGGAGGACAGGTGGGGCCTCTGCTTCTGGGGCGCACCCAGGGGGAGGCTGTGACGGTTCTACTCTTGAGCAGTCCACATTCCCACTCTGCCTCTAACTGAAATAAGCACTCCTCCTGTTATATTATACACCAAATCACGCCTAAGGGAATATGATCTAGAGCTTACTTATTTGACAGCATTCCAAAGAGGTAGATTGATGATGGGAAGCTTTAAATGTCAAATCCAGAAGATAATAGAAGAACTATGGTAATAAAACTGTTGTGCCTGTAACACTGGCCAAAATTATTTGTAAGCAGTAACATACAAAATGTGTTACCTCTAAAAGCAATAACCTAAAAATGTATCATCTTTAAAAAGTCAAATAGCTAGTTCAACCAACTGTTTATAGCTTTGCTAACTGAAGAACAGGGAAGCCTGGCATGCTGCAGTTGCAATGAGTCAGACACCACTGAGCAACTGAACAACAAAGTTAATTGGAGAGCAAAACTAGAAGGAGTAAGAGGAAAGGAGAAAAAAAGAAGCAGCAGTAGCACTTGTGAAAGGGGAGTTACCACTCAGATCTGCAAGAAAATGCAGTTGACTGACAGCTTCCTGCCCCTCCCAGGATACAGTGCAGTTCCAGCCCCACATATTAGTTAAGCAGTCCGTGTTTAGTAAAAAAAAAAGAAAATAATAATAATAGTAAATTTCCATCACCCATGCGCTTCCTGGTCCCTACCAGTACTTTAGATAACTGTGATGCTCACCTAGGTCTCAGATCTGATTATCTAACATTAGATAACAAACCACCCCAACAGATAGGGGCTTAAACACCCCATCAATCAATGTGCTCACAGATCTGTGATCTGGGAAGACGTGAGCAGTCGTGTCATCTGGGGAGGCCACAGTGGACGTACAGGAGGAACGTGCAAGATGGCGCATGCACATGACTGACTGGTTGGTGCTCGCAGAGAATTCAGCTGAAGCTGAACCAGGAACTTGGCTCTCCAGAGAGTGATGTGGGCTTTCTCACAGCATGATGACTGGGTTCAAGAGCAAGTGTTTTGAGAGATAAGAAGTGGAAGTCACCAATCTTCTGAAGCCTGGGCCCAGAAACCAGTACTGTGTCTCTTGTACCAGATTCTATTGGCCCAAGCAGTCAGAGCCCACCCACACCAGAGGAGAAGAGGTACAAACCCCACCTAGCCAAAGGAGATCTATCCTAGCCACATGCTCTTATTTTAGGCTACGTAGGAACTGAAAGGGTATATTTACCTCAAACCAGAGTATACACATACACATACACATCAGTAGTCACTAGGTGTGGCATTTGTTACCTAGAGTTTGGTAACAAATCATGGACTCTCCTCACCAAGTCAAAGAAGGCTTTGGAAATGAATGTACCTTGTCTTCCAGCATAAGAGCAAAACTGACAAAAGTTTCCTTAACTAAACCCACTGATATTCATTCATTCATTTAAAGAAATGACTACATGCTGTCTTAGGAACTGTAGGGAAAACAGAGTTAACCAAATATGGTCATTATTTTCAAATTGGTCACAATAGAGCAGGGAGCTAAATGCACATACAATTAACTCTGGGCTTCCCTGTGGCTCAGCAGTAAAGAGTCCGTCTGTAATTCAGGAACTGCACGAGACCTGGGTTTGATCCCTGGGTCAGGAACATTCCCTGGAGGAGGGCATGGCAACCCACTCCAGTATTCTTGCCTGGAGAATCCCACGGAGAGAGGAGCCCAGCGAGTTGCAGTCCGTGGGGTCACAAAGACTCAGACACAACTGAAGTGACTTAGCATGTACACACCCACAATTCCCTCTGATGGGATGGAATTCACAGATGCCAAGAGTAAGCAAAGGCCAAGGGCCCAAGCAGAGAAAGTAGAGAGCGCGACCAACCCCCACATCCACCCAGAAGGTGTCTACTCATGTCTCCATTTCTCTCTGTCATCTCTTCAAGGGTTGAGGGGCAGAAAAGGCTGAGCACCAGGACTTGGAAGCCACAGCAGCTAGTGCGGATTGGCCACTGGCCAGATGGCTGGAGTGAGATGACTACTCACCCCGGAGTCTTGGTTTCTTCACCTGTAAAACCAGAGGGTTGAGGAAGAGTTTGCGGAGGTCCCTTTTTTCTCTGAAGGTCTGTGATTTTTTTTTTACTGATCTTGAAATGACTGGGGTGCCAAGAGCATTGGACAGGTCCTTCCACGCTACTACGGTCACCCTGCAGAGTGAGTAGGAACCTGCAAGAGACACAAGCCAGCCTCATGCACACAGGGACAGACGTCCCTAGACGAGTCACAAGGGGCCTGCATAGTCAGGTGAAGGTGAAAACTCCGTCTTATACAATCAACCGGACCTAAAATCTATTCATTAGATGTTTCCTCCCTCTAACCTTTCTAGAGTCTGCTCATAATGTATTTCATACAGAGGGAAGAAAAGATCTACCTTCTATGGCATTATTTACAATTTTTATAACACATATACTGTGCTAACATTTTGCAGTTCAATGTCTCTTATTTTATTCATGTTATATGATTTTTGATCAATTATTAGTTACATAATTAGCATAATACTGAAATCTACCAAGTTACCTTATCATTTTAAATTTTAAAATAAGTTTTAAAATTGTGATGTGAGGGTTCATAAGCTCCCAAATGCATGTAACTCTCATTATTTTGACTTCAGTTGTTTGCTTAAATTGTTAGGAAAATTATTTTCTCAACAAGCAAATACTATTTTTCAAATAAGGGAGTTGAAAATGAGAAATTACATGTGAAAGAGCAAGCAAAAGACCAGAAAACATAGAAAAAGAAAATTATTTTAGAAAGATAAAGAAAACTACTCAAGTGTTCATTTCTGACTTTTCTTTCTCTCAAAACTAAAAATAAATCAAAACAAATCATGTACACAAAGAGTCTTGAATTTCCACTTTCAGGCAAAACTCAAATATATTTGCAAATACGTAAACTTGATGGGCGATTTTGCTGCAGCTAAGAATATTTCTTTACTGGATTATAAATTTAGTCAGAGTTCCAGGGTACAACCTACTTTATGATACTAAGCAACGCAAACACACTGCCAAACAACTGATGTTTTAATATTCTAACTTCCATTTCTTCCACAACATAATTTCCTGTAATAATCTCTCTCATGCCTGAGGTCCAAAGACATTCTTATTTATGATGTTCAGGTCAGTATGCCATTAGCAGGAAGATGTATTCTTCAAAGACTGGGCTTTTAGAATGAGTCCTAAAAGCATTCTACCATCGCTGCTTTGTGGTAGAAAGTATTCTACCACACAGGGATAATGTAAAAAAGCAAAGAAAATGGTTGTAATGAGATTTTTAGTTAAAAGCATTGGGAGATCGAGTAATATGCCAATTTCTTTCAAATATCGCCAGCATTTGATGCCAACACAATTACAAGTTGGAAAAATGTGTAATGAATGAGGCAGCTCATAATTTCCCTTAGAATATGTATGCACAACACATTAAGTGGCATAAAAAGCAAAGAGTCATGGCAAATGTTGAAACCTTAAATCTGCGGATCATTGCTTTAGGGCATTTGAGTCAAACTCCATCATCTGGAAGTGGCTAACAATAAGAATATTAGGTCATGAACTGTTTTAGAAACACCTGCAAACCTTCACCTAATGAGGTGAATAAACAACAGCTTCATGTTCCTCATCAAATAAGAAAACTTAACAGGTTTAACAATATAATAGCATATTAAAGTTAATAATAAGCCCAAGTTGGAACCCTGAATAAATGAAAATACTCACACGGAGAGGGTTTCCTCTTCCAGATTCTGCTGCTCAGCTCTGCCAGCTCCCTCACCTAAAGCCACCTGGGAGAAGAATGTGCCCCCTATTCTAGGCTGGCGTGAGTTTCTCTAGAGTATGGCTTATTTTGATAATCTCAGGAGGCTCAGAAAGAATAAAGTTTTCTTTGATGTCCCCCTTCCTCATCTGCCCCACCCCCCAGCACACCTCACACCCACAACCTAGGTCAGGAAAAAGATGCCACTGATAGCTCACTCAAAATCCCAATTTCCATCCCATCGAAAGTACCAACTCAGGCAAAGGCAGGAACATGAATGGATGCCGCACCAGGCTCCCCTCTAAGATCAACTGTTTGAAAGGGAAAGGGGTAGTCGCCCAGTGGTGTCCGACTCTGTGACCCCATGGACTGCTGCCTGCTAGGCTCCTCTGTTCATGGAATCTTCCAGGAAGAATACTGCAGCGGGTAGCCATTCCCTTCTCCAGGGGATCTTCCCAACCCAGGAATCAAATCCAGGTCTCCTGCACTGCAGGCAGATTCTTTACCATCTGAGTCACCAGGGAAGCCCAGATGTATACTAACACTTTCTCCCCAAAAGGGTTATACTTTCATTTTCTTCCAACTAGGGTTGCCAGAGTTTGCAAATAAAAATACAGAATGTCCATGCTCACTTCGGCAATACATATACTAAAAACACAGAATGTCTAGTTAAATATGAATTTCAGATAAACAATAGGTAAGTTATTAGTAAAGTATATTCCAAATTTAAACTACTCAATTCATGGATGATCATGAATAGGATGTCTCTATTAGTTGTCTATTCAATTCAGGACACTTATCTGGTGTTTTAAGTTTTGGGCAAATTGTTTTTCCTTAACTCAGGGAGCTCACATATGCGATTGTCAAGACTATCAAATTCACCTGCTATGTGAAACCCTGGCTCCAGCGCTCACGGCTGGTACCCCAGGTCACACAACCACTCGTAGCCTGTTTCCACACCTGTAAAAAGGAGTGAATGACTCTGTGTCATTGACTTGCTGTGAGGGATTACTGAAGAAACTGTCTCAAGTGCTCAGCACAGTATTTAGGAAGCATTTGATAGCCTCCATGTTAATATGTTCTCATTACTACTGTGGTAGTCACTGTTATTTTGCTACTTTGCATGAAGCTCTGAGTTGTTCAATACCACCCTGAAACCACAGACTAGTCACTTAGATTACATTAATTACCTCCTCCCATTTAGCCTGTCTAGAGATAAAGTTAAGGCTCTAGCTGGACCCAAGGATGTAGTTTTACATGTGAGTTGATATGGCCAGCAGAATATGTTGATAGACAGAGATAATAATCTATCGCAAATATTTATCTTGGAAATAGAACTATTAAAGCTTCCCAGGTGGCGCTAGTGGAAAAGAATCTGCTTGCCAAAGAGGAGACATAAGAGATGCTGGTTTGATCCCTAGGTCAGGAAGATCCCTTGGATGAGGGCATGGCAACCCACTCCAGTATTCTTGCCTGGAGAATCCCACGGACAGAGAAGCTTGTCAGGCTACATACAGTCCATGGGGTCACAAGGTGTCGGGCACAATTGAAGCGACTTCGCACACACATACGGAAATATGAATACACAGCTCTGACTGGTACAGAGTCTCGACCCACTAAATCCTAAATGAATACAAATACATTTATTTAACAAAAGAGAACCTGTTTTCTACATTAGAGTTCAATGTTTCAGAACCAGTCGATGCTCCACCTGACAAATTTCAGAAACAGAGATGACAATGTCCGGGTCACAGACAGCTCTCTCACTAGCATGTAACAGATTATGTCCCAGGAAGAAGGTGAGAGGCACGATTCAACTTGCTTTATCAACAGCCACAACCACAAGTAAGGATAGCAAACTTCCTTTCTCCAGGCGCTATGCTGGTGTGAGGGATGGCCTGGCATCCGAGCAAGGCAGCAGGACCCGAGCTGACCCCAGAGGAGGGTCAGAACATGCCTGCAGTCTCACGTATCACAAGGATGTTGCCAACCGCAAGAAGGGCACAGCTGCCCATCATCTAAGCGCCCCCCCCACACCCCTGTTTTTCGCTTTATACCCACAGGTGTGAGAGAAATAGGTGTGAGAGAAAATGTTTCCTTTTCCATGATTAGTAACCTTTCTCAAAAAGTCAGAGGGTTACACTGATTACTCAAGCAAACAATCAGAGAAGTCAGCTGCTGCTACTGCTCAGATCTCGGTAAGACTTCCATTAGCGAAAATTATAGCTGGCTTTCTTCCTTCCTGGCAATCACTCAGAGCGACCTTGTTTGGCTGCTCTATGTCATGGCTGTTGTAGGAACTTTCCAGAGTGAAGAGTTAGCTTCTGATACAGATAAAGATTAGATTAAAATCAAAGAGCAAGCATTACATGAAAGGACACAGCACATACCGTATTATCTCCAAAATGAAAAGGACTACTAACTTGGAGTCCTTTGAAATAAACGTAGATTATAAACATCTTTTTTTCCCTAGCATTTGAAATTACTCTGCTGGTTTTCGTGTTTGTGTCTTTGCTCAGTCTGGACTTAACTGGGGTTTCTATGCCCTTCCCTATAAGAACTGCATCTTTTCTCCCAATGACCTCGCATTTGTTTTAATTTGATCTTCTGGGTTTACGGTATTTTCATCTTCTAGAAACCATTGCTCGTGCCATAGTCGTGATCAGTTCTCCAACATTTGTCTGACTGTGGCTCTTGAGATTTTTAAATCTTAAAAATAAAGAAGAATTCAAATCTCTTCATTCTCAAAGGCTCACCTATTCTGCACCCACAGGGTCTTTCTCTCCCTCACCCCCCTCCACCTCCGTCCCCACCCACCTCCCTGGGGCTTCTTGTCTTTGACACCATACAATCCCCTGAATAAAGGAGATCGGAGTTTTGTTACCAGCGAAACGAACTTTACATGGAGACGTCCAAATTGTGTGGATTTGGTATAAGCTTCTTTGAAAAAGTACTCCTCCATTATGGGGAATGTTTATGCCTCAAAAGAAGATTCTGTGTTCTATTGTGTCAGAAGCTTTCAAAGTGCAATTGTTCAATTTGCAAACTGCAATTGGTTAACCAAGCTAAACTTAATTAGTCCAGCGATCCTCTGGCCCACATCAAACCCCGCTGTTTGATGTATTCTGCGAGGTGTCCGAGCTGCCTCCAGCTGTCTAAGTGCCACAATGAAAAGGCAGCTAGGCTTAGGTCTGGGAACTGAAATGAGCTGTTCTAAGTGGAGCTTTTCTTCCATTTTCTGAGGCTGCACTGCTCTGACCTTCTCCAAATCAATCCTTTGCGGATTAACATGTAAAGCAGTGTCGAATTAATTTCAGAAAGGGAATATGAGATCAGCCTAGGATCATACAAAACATCTAACTCCTAAATACACTAATGCTTCCAGCCATTCAATGAGAAGCTGTCAATAAAGGGAAAAAAGTCGGATGGGGTGGGGGGTGGGGGGGCGGCCAAAAGGATTTGAAGGTTGGAGCAATCTATCAGACGAGTTAGCACATTGCCTACTTCTGTGGCATGGCTAATGCATTCCTCTAGAAGTTAATCCTATTTCTAAAGACCCTCCTGCTAGGAGCACATAGGCTGTGATGAATGAGAACTAAAATGCATTAAAATTCTCAACAACTTCACCAAAAGGCACACTATTAGATTCTGAGTGTCTACAATAAGATGGTTCATTAAAGTGCTGGTCTCAAAGAACCCGCTTTTGTTCCTACACACTACGTAGAGGGGGTCCAGCATGTCACTTGTGACACCTGCAGCCAAAATATTTTTACATTAGGTTGTCTGAGTAATCACATGAGAACCACATGAAATGGCAAGGGAAGGCCCTTTTCCATGGGCTGACTTAAATACCGTGATTATGTGCCTACACTCAGGAAGGATGCATGTTTCCATAGCATTAGCCACACAACAGTGTCATGAAACCCACTTTTAAAAAATCAGACATGAAAGAGCACTTATTCAATTTGCCTTGAAGAAGCCGCAGTGTTTGAACACTTCTCTTTTTCTCCCATTGTATTTTGCTTGTACTCAATTAAGAGATAATTAAGCCATTTATCACGATGTAGTCAAGGCTGAGCATTTATACAGACACTGAGAACAGCTTTTCTTACAGGACTAGAAATTACATCGGATGACTTAGTTTTTAGTCCCTGTCAACATATATAGGAAAAGGCTGGACTACCCTCTAGAATGACTGAAACAAATTACAAAGCAAAGCCTAACACCAGAAATGCCGAGAATGGAACACTTGAGATGCTAAGAAACTGAGCAGAAGCGGCAGGTGAGGAGGTTCTGAGCGACACCACCGAGGAGGGTGCACGAGTGCAGGCTCGGTCGTGTCCGACTCCCTGTGTCCTCATGGACTGTGGGGCCCACTAGGCTTCTCTCTCCGTGGGCCTCTCCACGCAAGAATACTGGAGTGGGTTGCCATTTCCTCCTCCAGGGGATCTTCCCAACCCAAGGATCAAACCGTGTCTCCTGCATTGACAGGCGGATTCTTTACCACTGAGCCACCAGGGGAGCTCCACAGAGGAGACATTATAAAGCAATTACCATTTCCAAAAATAAAAACAGGACGGAAGCACACCTAGAAATGGGAGGGATTCCATGCAAAGTATTTGTTACACGAGTGAATGAATGAATGGAGTCAAACTCTGTTGTTAGGCTCAGTTCAGTTCAGTTCAGTCGCTCAGTCGTGTCCGACTCTTTGCGCCCCATGAACTGCAGCATGTCAGGCCTTCCGGTTTATCACTAACTCCCGGAGTTTACCCAACTCACGTCCATTGATTCGGTGATGCCATCCAACCATCTCATCCTCTGTCATCCCCTTCTGCTCCTGCCTTCAATCTTTCCCATCATCAGGGTTTTTCCCAAGAAGCCAGTTGTTGGCATCAGATGGCCAATGTATTGGAGTTTCAGCTTCAGCATCAGTCCTTCCAATGAATGTTCAGGACTGATCTCCTTTAGGATGGACTGGCTGGTTCTCCTTGCAATCCAAGGGACTCTCAAGAGTCTTCTCCAACACCACAGTTCAAAAGCATCAGTTCTTCAGAACTTAGGCTCAGAACATTTATAGCAATACAGTTGGCTCATGTTCTGCAGAAAATTCATCGTTGATGTGAATACACGGTTCAGCTGAGGCCAGGGCAGGTGAGCAGGTGGAAGAAGAGCAGAGATGGGGGTACGATCACGTCCATTTGGTTTCAGCACTGCGGAATCTACACAGTAGTAGAGATGGGGATATGATCACGTCCATTTGGTTTCAGTGCTTTGGAATCTACATAGCAGTAGTGAAGGTCGCTCAGTCATGTCTGACTCTTTGAGACCTCAAGGACTGTACAGTCCATGGAGTTCTCCAGGCCAGAATACTGCAGTGAGTAGCTGGTCCCTTCTCCAGGGGATCTTCCCAACCCAGGGATCGCACCCAGGTCCCTGGAGTTGCAGGCAGATTCTTTACCAGTTGGGCCACTAGGGAAGCCCACCTACATAGTAAGTGCTGCATTTATTCCTTCATATACATTAAATATTATACTGAAAAATTTGAGATTAATAGCCATTCCCTCTGACCTTTCATTTTTGCATGGGCATCTGTCACTTCTTTGTCATTCAATCCTACTATAAACCATTTCTCATTCCAAAGTATATTGCATCTGAACATAATAACAATCATGGTTACGATATTAATAGTACCATTTAGGGAGACCTTCAAATAAGCACCTGTTTTACAAAAATTATCTCTAATCCTCACAGTCCTTCAGGTAGGTGGCATCCTTGTTTTACAGACGAAACACCTGAAGCTCAGAAAGGGCAAGTTCACTGTTCAATCCTCATTTAATGGATGAAGCACAGGCTTCATAAGGCCTATCTAACCTTATAGGGCCTTTTTTTTAAAATAAGTTTTTCATTTTGGAATAATTTCATATTTACATTGTTTGTTTAAGATATGGCAACCACAGCGGTTTTCTTTGTGCTGAGTTTAGTACACGTGCTGGCCACTAATCCTTATACACAGGCCCTTTCCAATCTATTAACAACTTGTTTGGGGATATATAGATAAAGACTTGTATGTAGATACAATATCTAGACATTACTATGAATTTTCTCTTGGAGTATTACAAAAATATGGCTAAATAGGGCAATTATCCATACCTAGAAAACATCCAGGAAATGGAAGAAAATCTAGTTGTTTATGTTTACTTATAGCAACATAATGGTTTTTTTTTTAAAAATAAATAAATAACTTTTTTGAAAGTATCAATAAAAATAGCACTTAATCCAGAATAAGTTTAAATGAAATGAAAACACCCAAGTAAAGTTAATATATCATGTCCTAGATCACCTGTTCTATAGCTCAAGACATGGCCACACAGGATTTCTTGAACTATGAGCCAGGATTCCTCTGCCTTTTTTATTTTTAAAGGACTGCCAAACACAATCATGACTAATCGCTTTTTAATCTGACCTAAGGCTCCACTGATCGCAGTACACATGCCAATTTCAGAAGGGTTAAAATGTGTGTTTTAGAAGTGGTGAAACAGTAATCAAGTTAAGCCCAAGCCAACCAAAACTACATTTCCTATTTATTTGGATAATGAGCCAGGCAGAGAGTGAGAACTCGGCAAACATTTGCTGAATCGATGGATGGTCTGGGAGGCAATATTCATCTGTAAATAGGAAATTGCTCGCAGCTTGCTGACAAACTATCTTCTTTCCCCTCAGCACCTGTCCAGACCATCACCCTCTACCATCTCCTTGTCGTAAAGAAAAATCAGTTCACTGATAATGGATACCTCTTCACTGTACACGATCATTTCCATGTCAACCAGAAATACTTATTTAACATTCTTCAAGGATTCAAGGGGACGTAGTGAATCATTTCATGTATTTTGGACTTGAAAATATGCGTATATGTGAACTGGGTCTATGATAAGACTGACAATAGTCCATTTACCAGCTTCAGATGTACAGGAGGTCTTGTGCTCTTTCCCTAAATCTGCCTTTCTCTGTTTCTGCATGGGGCAGGGAGACAGCAGGTGAGCGAGCACACACAAATGTGCTTCATGGGAGACTCGTGCTATGTAACGTACTTTCTATATCTCCTACTCCCGGATCGACAGAGTCAGCATAAATCATACCCAACTGGGTTTTTGTCTTTGCATTATCTAGGTAAATGCAATGGAACTACATAGACCAGGGTTGTTTAGCTATTTTTCCCTCTCATCCAAAGAGGACAAAACTCAATTTGTAGTCTGTGTATCTAACATTATGACATCAAGAAAAACACAGCACAGATACCATGCTTGCTGGAAAGTCAACAAGAAGATGAGGGACAATGAATACAGTAGGTAATAAAATACCATCACTTCTCAACATAAACAACAGGGAAAATGTCAGGTTGTCAGAAAGTCATTGACGGGCAACTAAAACTGCAGGCTCCCAGCAGTGGAGAGAGAAACCTTCTTATGGTTTAACCAGGAGAACTGTGAGTTCTTCATGAAAGCCCACTAACAAGCTGTCAGAGGCATCTCAGCAAATGGCCCGCAGACTGCTGACCCTCTGCCCTCCTCTCCACGTTTCCCTGCCAAGCTTTCAGATGCCATACGGTACGGTTAAGGCCAAGTCTGATGCCACGTCAGCTATCTCATGCAGGGGACTCCTGTGCTCAGATGCTCAATCGTGTCCAACTCTTTGTGACCCCATGTACTGTATGGCCTGCCAGGCTCCTCTGTCCGTGGGATTTCCCAGGCAACAATACTGGAGTGGGTTGCCATTTCCTCCTCCATGGAGAGGATCTTCCAGACCCAGGGACTGAACCCTGGTCTCTTATGTCTCCTGCATTGACAATCTAAAAGGACACTAGGGCTTTTGAAGCCTTGCTATCAAACACCAGCAGGAACCCACCTGATGTCAGAGTGGAGACAGTTCAGCTTGTTGCAGACAGACGTGCACAGAGGAAATGCAGAACATCCCAGAAAGAGGGAAGAGGGAGCCACTTATCCCAAGTCTGGGCTCGTGCTGACTGATGCTAAGGGGGTGGATATGGGTGGAACTGTGTTCGCAGTCTCAGAAAAAAAAAGGTTAGAGACCTAAACCCCTCAGAAATGTGACCCTATTGAGAAGTGGGGTCTTTAAAGAGATAAGTTAAACTGAGATCATTACAGTAAACCCAAATGCAATGGGATTCACTTGCTTTGGATGAGTTTAATATGTAGTCAACCACGTTCAAAGTTCTTTGCTTTCTCACAGTCCAGCACAGGCAGGAAACTCTGGCTCATTATTTTAAAGAAAATACTGTGTTGGAAAAAATAAATAAATAAAGGTTGGGGGGAGTGCAAATTTGGACACAGAGAGAGAAACACACAGAGGGAACATGATCTGAAGACACAAGGAGAAGGACTCACGTGACTGGAATGAATGACGCGGCTACAAACCCAGGGATGCGGACAACCACCAGAGGCCAGAAAAGGCAAAGGCGGACCCTTCCCAGAGCTTTCAGGGAGCACCGGGCTCGGCCGATACCCTGGTTTCGAACGTGCAGCCTCCAGGACTGTGAGATCATAAATTCCTATTCCTTAGACCAAAAGCTATTAGTAACCAGCCAGTATAAAACTCTGAACGTTATACTAACTAGATTTCAAATTCCTTTGCTGGTATTTAGTCAGTAAGTCGAGTCTGACTCTTTGTGACCCCATGGACTGTTAGCACGCTGGGCTTCCCTGTCCTTCACTATCTTCCGGAGTTTGCGCAAACTCATGTCCATTGAGTCGGTGATGCCATCCAATCATCTCATCCTCTGCCGCCCTCTTCTCCTTTTGCCTTCAATCCAATTCCTTTAGTACTGTATTAAATATGACTATAGCCTTTGTGTCAACCAATTCTTGAGATTGGTTTGGTTCTCATGCACGTGTGCCTATTTGGGGGTGTGTGTGTGTGTGCACATGTGTGTATATGTGCATGTGTTTGTGTAAACATATGCATCTATATTGTACTGAGTGATTTTTAAGAGGATGAACTTCATTCATTTTCCAGATCAGTTTGACTCCATTCAAATGCAAGAACTGGTTCTGGTTCTATCACGATTGAACAAGATCTGGTGGAATTCAAAGGTCCCTCCCCGCCCCAGGATTCCCTCACTCTACAACACAACCAGTGTAACAGAGGGCTCCGGCCTGCACTTCCGACCAGCATCCACAGATGGCATATGTAACATTTGTGATGCCATAGCAAGCAGCTGCTAGAGAACAAGTGGCAAGGAGGAGTCAGAACTCTTTATGGCCGTAAACAATGAAGAGAGGACTAGAAATCTGGTGGGCTGCCAACCCACACCTCAGTGGGCAGAGGGAACAAAAAGGCAGAGGTGGTAAGGGCTGTCTTCTCTAAAGAGCTAAGGACTTGAAATACCTGGGAGCGTGAGGATGTGTTCTCACCTGGCACAAGGAATCAGAATCAAGTGACACAGAAATGTTAGCAAAAAAACCAAAGATTCCCATCAGCTTCCACTCTGGGAGCTGTGATCTTAATGTAAGACTGACAACGATGGGCAATTGACCAAAAACTATGCCTTTGCATGAAGCCGGACACCTCCTAAAATAATTCTTGACAATGTTAGAGGAATTTCAGTTCTTCCATCCAATCCTTAAAATATATAATCATCTTTACTACTATTGATTTAAGTACATTTTCCAATGAATGAACTTTTAATCTCCTCTCCTCTCTCTTTTTTTTTTTTTATGTTCTTAAGATTCTAGCTGATATTTTCTGTAAGAGGGGCTCGACTCGTGACAAAAAGAGCTTCCTTCTCGAACTTTGTGTTCTTGATCTTTAACATTTGGGGTCTGTTCTTGTTCTTAATTTCTCTTCTTTCCCTTCTTCTCTGTTGCTGATGGGATGTTTTGTCCAAATATATCAAAGGCATGTGCCGAACACCGATTTTATCTTTTTAAGTGAAACATCAATCCCCATGCAAGTTTATTTACTATTTGGCATGAAATACTTACTAAAACATACACAAAAGAAATGCAAATGGAAAGCAGTCCTTATTGACTGTGATACAAGGAGAACACCAGTGCTCGTGTGGGCCATCTTCCCCTAGGAGAGGGGTCTCAGGAGTGGCCAGGGCCTGTTCGGTGGGCTGATGAAAAAAGAGCAATCCAGGAATGTGGAGACGCTTCCACAGGGACGCAAAGGCAACAGCAGGTAGGCACATGAAAGAGTCATTAAGTGGTTAAGCCTGAGATGAAAGGAAGAGCTGGGCCCTGTGAGTAAAAGAAAAACAGACAGGAAGGGATAGATCTCCACCAGCGTGTATGGGCAGAATCTCTAAAAAGAGAGGCCTGGGTTTGGTCCAGAGCTGGATGGGAGATGTCCACTGAGACATCTGACCAGAGGGACCACCACAGCAGAAGACCTGAGGGTGAAAAGGAGGGTTCTAGAGGCAAGAGACCAACAGAAAGGGGTGGGGATGAACCTTGGGGCCAGAGGGAGAGAAGCCAGAGGAGGAAGGAGGCCTTGATCGTGACATGTAGAGAAAGGCATTCCTCGATTCCCTGAAGGTTAAGGTTCTGCAGGAAATTGACATAGATGGGTCACTTAAGATGTGGAAGCAGAAAGAGAGGCAGGGAGCCCTCCTGCTGCTGCTGGGGCTGATCGTATGCAGTTCAGTCCCAGCCTGGGGGGAGCAGCCAGATCGAGTATCCCAAGGCCCAAGAGGCCTGGGTGTTGGGAGCAGGTGTGGAGGCAGTGGGGACCTGACCTCTGGTCGCAGACACAGGCCTGAAGCCAGCAGTTCTGGAGGCTCCCCGACTTGTGCCCTCCCTTATGGCTGTGCCACCTCAAGGGCTCTCCCAGGGCACCCTTGGAGTCAGCGCCTCCAGCCCTCTCTCTGATCTCCCAAGTACTCAGCTACCAATGCTGAAGCTGAAGCTGAAGCTCCAATACTTTGGCCACCTGATGCGAAGAACTGATTCATTGGAAAAGACCCTGATGCTGAGAAACACTGAAGGTGGGAGGAGAAGGGGATGACAGACGATGAGATGGTTGGATGGCACCACCGACTCAGGACATGAGTGTGAGCAAGCTCCGGGAGTTAGTGATGGACGGGGAGGCCTGGAATGCTGTAGTCCGTGGAGTTGCAAATAGTTGGACATGACTGAGTGGCTGAACTGATGCAGATCCCTTTCTGCTCAAAAGACCTGGAATCAGACCCTGACTATCATGCCTGCAGTGTGTCCTCCTTCATCTCCAGATCTCAGTAAACCAGTAACGTTCTAAAGTGTGGCATTTTCCAGGACGTCTGCGTCAAGCTGTATGCCATGCCATACTGTTAACGAACTTTCACAACACCGTGAACGAAATCCTTCTCATCACTGCCGTTTAACAAATGATGGGGCTTGTCCAGAGTTACACAGTGAGCAATACAACTGGGATTCCATTCTGCTCTACTGCCTCCCAAGAGAAGTTTACACCGTGAAGATCAGACCAAGTATTCTAAAGGGAGAAAGGTGAGAAATGGAGGCAGTAGACGGTCTAGTGTTGGCTTGATCAGGATAAATATGATCTGAGCAGGCTTATAGGCAAAAGGAATAAAGAAGAATGGGCGAGTGTGTGGATCAAGAGGTCTAACGGCAGATGAAGCAGTGTAGCAGACAAGCAGGAAGGAGGATTGTGGACGGAAGGGAGGGTACACTAAGGAGACCTTAGAGACACGAGAGGACACGGGCAGTTGGTGGCAGCTGGAGAACAGACACACCTCGTGGATTCCATGAGGAGCTTCTACTTGAAGTCCGTTCTGAGCATAAAGAAGTATGAGGGGCATAAGGCTAGGAAAAGCACTAAAGGTCGCCAAGAGTTCTTCCATGAGTGTATCCAACCGGGAAATGAGAAATATTGCATTGCTAGAAGGGACAGGCATATCATTCCCAAGGCAGAAAGAAACTCTGATGAGCATTTTTTTTTTTAAAAAACAGTGTTTCCATGTTCTGAGAATTAGAGAAAGGATTGAATTTTATTGGAGGTGCAGACTGAGTCTGACTGAGTAGGTTCAGAAAGAATAGACTAAAGTCAGGGGCCAGGATACAGCATGTCAACAAGGGGGTGGGGAGTTACTAGCAAGACTAAATTTCTTGAAAGAATGTTCAACCTTGTATCTCCAAAGAGGTCAGCACTTGGCAGACAGGACACAGAAGTTGGTGGAATGAAATGAATGGCTATGTTTCTCTAGAGCAGGCAGGATCAATGCCCTGGAATTATTAAAGAATGTGCTGCACAAAATTCTACTCAAAGGGAGGACTTTTCTTTCCTTCACTACTCCTTATTCACAAAGGGGTTAACAGATAGGGAATAAATGGAAACAGCAACAGACTTTATTTTCTTGAGAGCCAAAATCACTGCAGATGGTGACTGCAGCCATGAAATTAAAAGAAGCTTGATCCTTGGAAGAAAAGCTATGATCAACCTATACAGCACATTAAAAACCAGAGACAGGAGAAGGAAATGGCAACCCATTCCAGTACCCTTGACTGGAAAATTCCATGGACGGAGGAGTCTGGTAGGCTACAGTTCATGGGTCACATAGAGTCGGACACGACTGAGCGATTTCACTTCACAGCTGATAAAAAGCTTGGGTTGTCTCTTGGGGTGGATTTGCTCCTGGATGGATTTCACCTTGAGGCAGTAGGGAGCCCCGCAGACCTCTCCTGGAAGTGGGCGTATGGCCGAAGCACACCTGGCCCATGTCAGGGGTGGAGCGTGCCTCCTCTGAGCTCCTAGGCAGTGGGTCCCAGGTCTCAAGGGTTTCCATTGCAATTGGGAATGCCCATTTCGTGGGCTCCTGGATCCCCATCGATCAGCATCCAGTGAGGAGAGCGGCGGGGTACGGTCCACAGTTGGTAAAGAGTCTGCCTGCAATACGGGAGACCCGGGTTCATTCCCTGGGTCGGGAAGATCTCCTGGAAATGGAAATGACAGCCCACTCCAGTATTCTTGCCTGAAGAATTCAACGGACTGAGGAGTCTTGTGGACTGGTATTTGTTATCCATTTCTAGATATGTATCCTAAATTTGAACAAAAATGAAAGCATGAAGATGTTTAGCAAAAACTTATGTAAAATAAGGAGACTCAGCAATCCCTCTTCTGAGTATTTACCCAAGAGAAATGAAAAGTTGTGTTCACACACACAAAAAAAAAATAAAACAAATAAAAACCAGAGACATCACTTTGCCAACAAAGGTCTGTCTGTTTAGTCAAAGCTATGGCTTTTCTAGTAGTCATGTATGGATGTGAGAGTTGGACCATCAAGAAGGTTAAGCCCCAAAGAATTGATGATTTTGAACTGTGGTGTTGGAGAAGATTCTTGAGAGTCCCGTGGACAACAAGGAGATCAAACCAGTCAACCCAGAATATTCACTGGAAGGACTGATGCTGAAGTTGAAGCTCCAGTGCTTTGGTCACCTGATGCAAAGAACTGTCTCACTGGAAAAGACCCTGATGGTGGGAAAGATAGAAGACAGGAGGAGAAGTGGGTGACAGAGGATGAGATGGTTGGATAGGATCATTGACTCAATGGACATGGGTTTGAGCAAACTCCGGGAAATAGTTAAGGACAGGGAAGCCTAGCATGCTGCAGCCCCTGGGTCACAAAGACTCAGACACAAGTGAGCGACTAAACAACAATGGTCTACTCAGCAATTTTTTTTTCTTGCTTTCTAATTACAACACATAATACTATATTTTTACTATCAGCAAAACCAATTCACATTAGTAAGGCTTCTTCCATCCACTAGAGTTAAATTTTTTAAGTGGATAAGCAATTAACGGTGTCAAGTAGATTAAAATTGATCCCTAGCACAGAAGTTGTGATCAATAAAAAACAATCTGTAAATTTGATTGCATAAATCCTTTTACTTAAGGCCACCATAAGCATAATTTTCAGGATCACTCCTTTGATCTCACCTACTGAAAAAGAAAATGCAATGAAATTATTAACTATGGATCTTGGTTTCCAGAAAAAGACAATATGGCCTATTTAAAAATTTTGAAACATTTGTGGAAGACAAACGTGCGATTAACAGACCATGCTGCTAATCACGGAAAATGTGTCATTAAAAAGCCCCTTGGGTCTAGCCAAGCTCCGAAACTAGTATATAAAAAAAATACTCTCGAAAATGCAGCATGCCTTATTTAACTGGTTCCAACAGCCCCTGGCTGGTTCATGGTTTGGCAACTTTATATGTTGTCCTCTGGCTTCCCGCTAGGAGGATTTAGCTACCTCCCCGTCATCCATTTCTTAGCTGTGCATCTGTTGCCAGTTCTACTGAATGCCTGTGAAACTTAAGACAACACACCAACAATCCCACTGTTTTATGTTCCAGAAAGTGGATCTTGCTGGTCAGTTTGCTCAAGAAGCATGTCAGTGTTCAACTCTCCATTCTATTTCTCCTCGGCTTCTCCTTCCGCCTCTGCCACCTATTACATCAACCAACCTGAAGACGTCTCTACTCAGTTCAGCAGCAACTGTTGTATCTTCTCTTGTCTAGCAGTTCAGTTCAGTTCAGTTGCTCAGTTGTGTCCGATTCTGCGACCCCATGAACTGCAGCACGCCAGGCCTCCCTGTCCATCACCAACTCCTGGAGTTTACTCAAACTCATGTCCATCGAGTCGGTGATGCCATCCAACCATCTCATCCTCTGTCGTCCCCTTCTCCTCCTGCCCTCAATCTGTCCCAGCATCAGGATCTTGTCAAATGAGTCGGTTCCTCGCATGAGGTGACCAAAGTATTGGAGTTTCACCTTCAACATCAGTCCTTCCAATGAACACCCAGGACTGATCTCCTTTAGGATGGACTGGTTGGATCTCCTTGCAGTCCAAGGGACTCTCAAGAGTCTTTTCCAACAGCACAGTTCAAAAACATCAATTCTTCAGCACTCAGCTTTCTTTATAGTTCAACTCTCGCATCCATACACGACTACTGGAAAAACAAGTAGTCTACAGTCTATAGTCTCTTGTCTATAGATTCATTCTAAAAGCTGATGAATACCAACTTTCACTTAATGAAGCTGAAGGATGCTGTGTTTTGACCCCCAGAGCCTCCAGAAGGAACACGGTCTTGACGGCACTTTAATTTTAGACTTCTAGTCTCAAGAACTGTGAGAGAATAAATATCTATTGTTGTAAGAAACAGCTATAAGAAAGTAATACATATGTCCACGTTTTACTAAGCTCTTCATCACAGTATATACAGTGGCCAATTTCTTTCTCTTCCAGAGGTTTTCTTCCTGGAGGGCTCTGTCTCATTCTTCAGGACTCGGAATGGGTGAACCGAGGCCTGCTTTTTCATTGTCTTCTCAGGAACTCCTTCGCTGATTTTCTAAATTGGACCCGCTGTTTCCTGGATATCATAATTCCATCCTTCTTGGCTTCCTTTCTTATTTTTCCAAAGCGTATCCTCAAGTAACTTCCTGAGAAAAGATATTCATCACGCTGACTTTCTGAGACTTTCAACATAGTATCCCAAATCTCTTTACCTGTCTTTAAATTTAATTGATCACTTGGGTGGAAATGACTGTAGACTCGAAGTCATCTTCCCGGACTTCCTTGGTGGTCCAGTGGCTAAGACTCTTCACTCCCAATGCAGGCAGTCAGGGTTCAATCACTGGTCAAAGAACTAGATCCCATATGCTGCAATGAAAAATCCCTCATGCCAGAGCTGAAAAAGATGCCGCATTCCACAACTAAGTCTTGGTGCGGCCAAATAATAAATCTCAAAAATATACAAGCAACTCCTGCAGCTCAATTCCAGAAAAATAAATGACCCAATCAAAAAATGGGCCAAAGAACTAAACAGACATTTCTCCAAAGAAGACATACAGATGACTAACAAACACATGAAAAGATGCTCAACGTCACTCATTATCAGAGAAATGAAAATCAAAACCACAATGAGGTACCATTACACACCAGTCAGGATGGTTGCTATCCAAAAGTCTACAAGCAATAAATGCTGGAGAGGGTGTGGAGAAAAGGGAACCCTCTTACACTGCTGGTGGGAATGCAAACTAGTACAGCCGCTATGGAGAACAGTGTGGAGATTTCTTAAAAAACTGGAAATAGAACTTTCATATGACCAAGCAATACCACTCCTGGGCATATACACCGAGGAAACCAGATCTGAAAGAGACACGTGCACCCCAGTGTTCATCGCAGCACTATTTATAATAGCCAGGACATGGAAGCAACCTAGATGCCCATCAGCAGAAGAACGGATAAGGAAGCTGTGGTACATATACACCATAGAATATTACTCAGCCGTTAAAAAGAATTCATATGAATCAGTTCTAATGAGATGGATGAAACTGGAGCCCATTATACAGAGTGAAGTAAGCCAGAAAGATAAAGACCAATACAGTATACTAACGCATATATACAGAATTTTAAAAGATGGTAATGATAACCCTATATGCAAAACAGAAAAAGAGACACAGATGTACAGAACAGACTTTTGGACTCTGTGGGATAAGGCGAGGGTGGGATGTTTTGAGAGAACAGCATCGAAACATGTATATTATCAAGGATGAAACAGATCAACAGCCCAGGTTGGATGCATGAGACAAGTGCTCGGGCCTGGTGCACTGGGAAGACCCAGAGGGATGAAGTGGGGGGGGAGGTGGGAGGGGGGATCAGGATGGGGAATACATGTAAATCCATGGCTGATTCATGTCAATGTATGGCAAAAACCACTACAATATTGTAAAGTAATTAGCCTCCAACTAATAAAAATAAATGGAAATAAAATTTAAAAAGTATAATGTAAATATTTATGAAATAAATAAATAAACATTTTTTTTAAATCACCTTCCCTCAGAACTTTCCTCAAAACTAGCACTACTAATTCTCATTCGCTTACAGTTATCTATATTTATCCCTCACTTAAAATTTTTATACTACTCCCTTTATCCGTGGTTCCCTAAGGATTTCACAGTGGTATGTCATAGCTAGATGTATCGACCTAAACTCCACTCTGCCTAGCTATATGTAGTGTCTTTCAACATCAACAGTCATGTGCTCATGTGTGAGTTATCTGGAAAGTCCCTCCCCTCTCTCACCCCCTTTGCTCTGGTCTCCCTTATGGGTCGCCAGGGCTATCTCAATAGCACATGCTGCGATGATGGAAGTTCCCTATAAGTCTGCACTGCCCAGTAGCTGTTATACACATATGGCCACTGAGCAACTGAAATGAGACCAGTGTCACCAAGGAACTGAATTTTTAATTTAGTTTTTATTAACTGAAATTTAAGGCATATACAGCTAGTGAGGTGAGTGAGACCTTTAGGGCGTGTCTCTTATCTCCTCCCATATTCCCCATACTTTCATATTTTTAGTCCTTATCTAAAACATTTTTCTGACTATATCCTTATCTAGCCTCTTTATTAGCATTTCAAAAAATGTGGCAGTCATGATACATTTCCAATATTGTAGCTCTTTTTATTCCCCCTGGCTTTCAGGGGATCTTAGTTCCCTGACTGGGGATCGAACACAGGGCCCAGCAGTGGAAGCATGGAAATTCTAACCACTGAACCACCAGGGAATTCCCTGTAACTCTTTAATAGAATCTGATTCTTGTTTCAAGGATAAAATGACTGCAGATTCACATTCTAATTAAATGTTTTCAAATTCTATTCATTTCCCTTGAATTAGCTATTTTTCCTCAGTAGTCAGTTTCCCTGTTTATGTTGGCCTTTTTCATCGTAAGCTTTAATAACATTCTTGGTAATCCTTGGTTTTCCATTCATATTCAAACCTGAGGTAATAAAAAGAATGACACGTGTTCAGACACAATTCTCCAGGAACATTTTCATATTTTTGCACAATCCAGGTATTCACAGCGAAGAGAACGGGCCGAATTGATTCAAGAATGACTGGATAAAATAAATGTGTTGGTGCACAGCAGCTACACCTCAGTAAAAAAAAATAATAAAGTAAAAAGGTAAAAAGAAAATATGCCTTGGAAGGTAGCAGCGGTAAGTACATTGCTCCAGAGGGATGTAGGTCTATCTCCCTGGACCAAAATTTGTTTACATTTCAGGTTAGTGAAACCCTAGTGACTTCCTTCCCCTTCCTCCTACTGCCCCCCTCCCTCCCCTTCCCCAGGGGCGGGTTTGCTTATATTCCAGTAAAGTATCTCCCCTCCCTCCCAGGGAAGGAGGGACAGGTGTGCCAACCCCCCAGTAGAAGGCCCCAGGCTCCTAATTCAGGAATTCCTCTCCTATGGTACCACCCAGCTGCACATGCAGACTGTTAAGAGCTGACCCCCTCCCTGCCAAATTCATAATGTTGAAATCCTAACCGGCAGTATCTTAGAAGGCAGCTATATTTGGAGACAATGTCTTTACAGATGTGATTAAGTTAAAACCAGGTCCTTAGTGCGACCCTTAATCTAGTATGACTGATGTCCTCATAAGATTGAACTTGGACACACAGAGGGAGGGCAAGGGGAAGACACAGAAGCAGATGGGCACCCGCAAGCCAAGGAGGGAAGATGTCCCCCTGGCTCTCAGAAGGAACCAGGCCCGCCCACACCCTGATCTCGGACTTCTGACCTGCGAAACTGTGACAAAATAAACTTGCACAGATTAAGCCGCTCAGCCAGGAAGGGGCTTCCCAGGTGGCACTCGTGGTAAGAACCGGCCTTCCAATGCAGGAGATATATGATGTGGGTTCAGTCCACATCTGATGTTGGGATGATCCCCTGGAGGAGGGCAAGGCAACCCACTCCAGTATTCTTGCCTGGAGAATTCTATAGGCAGAGGAGCCTGGTGGGCTACGGTCCATGGGGTGGCAGAGTCGGACACGACTGAAGCGATTTAGCACACACACAGCCAGGAATACTTCACAATGGAAGCCCTGGCAAATTAATTCACAGGGTAACATCATCGTCTTACTGCATCACCCATGGGGCTTGAGTACTATGAAGCTTTGTAACACAAGGTCTATTCTCTGATCCAGAAATATCATGTTTCTTGTCAAAGAAATGCATGCACGCTCAGTCACACATGACTCTGCCACCCCATAGACTGTAGCCCGCCAGGCTCCTCTGTCCATGGGATTCTCCAGGCAAGAATATTGGAGTGGGTTGGCATTTCTTCCTCCAGAAGATCTTACTGATGCAGGGATCAAACCTGTGTCTCCTGCAGCTCCTGCACTGGCAGGCAGATTCTTTACCACTGAGCCACCTGGGAAGCCCTTATCAAAGTATATTTATATCTATCAATAGATGCTTCTTTGAGGCACTAATGCTCTAGGTTATCACCTGTGTGTGTATGTGTGTGCTCAGTTGTGTCTGACTCGTTGTGACCTCATGGGCTATACCTGCCAGACTCCTCCATCCTTGGGACTCTCTAGGCAAAAATACTGGAGTGGGTTGCCCTTTCCTTCTCCAGGGGATCTTCCTGACCTAGGGATTGAACCTTCATCTCTTGCGCCTCTCACATTGGCAGGTAGACTCTTCACCACTGTGCCACCTGGGAAGCCAGTTATCACCTAAAGTCATTCAATTTCTTTATAAAGATAAATATTTATTTCCGGGCAAAACTACATGCCATTTCTGCACTGGGGGCACAGGAGAGGGCATACTGACAAGTGGGCATATAACTGAACCCTGTGCTTCCACAACAGACACATCCCAAGTCCAGAGCCTACGAGGACTCTGCTGGGGACTCCCTCCACAGCAGCAGAGCTCCATGGGTACCCTAGGCTGCACCAGCCATGATCCCTCCATCTGCTTTCCATCTTCTAGAAAACAGTTTAACACTCATCTGCTGATAACCATCACTCATTTTCTTTAATGTTGTAGACATTTAACTTTCGCTGTCATACAGTTATTTCAATGGGGGCTCAAGAAGGAGATACGATGAACAGGTGTACAGACTGTCATCCTCAACTAGAAGTGCCGATAGTTTTTCTTGAATCTTCTTTCCTGATACTAAATAAAGTAAGAGACCCAGAGTTATCTTAACTATAATTTACATTCTCAAATAGTTAAACGAACACATGACAGGTTATATAAAATTTTTTTTTAGGGATTTCCCTGATAGTACCCTGATGCTGGGAAAGATTGAAGGTGGGAGAAGAAGGGGACGACAGAGGATGTGATGGTTGGATGGTATCACCGACTCGATGGACATGAGCGTGAGCAAGTTCCTGGAGTTGGTGATGGACAGGGAGGCCTGAAATGCTGCAGTCCCTGGGGTCGCAAAGAGTCGGACACGATCGAGCGACTGAACTGATGCGGATCCCTTTCTGCTCAAAAGACCTGGGATCAGACCCTAACTATCATGCTTGCAGTGTGTCCTCCTTCATCTCCAGCTCTTAGTAAACCAGTCATGTTCTAAGGTGTGGCATTGTCCAGGACGTCTGCATCAAGCTGTATGCCGTGCCATACTGTTAGCGAACTTTCACAACACCGTGAACGAAATCCTTCTCATCACTGCCGTTTAACAAATGAGGAGGCTTGTCCAGGGTTACCCAGTGAGCAATACAACTGGGATCCTATTCTGCTCTACTGCCTCCCGAGAGAAGTTTACAGCGTGAAGATCAGACCAAGTATTCTAAAGGGAGAAAGGTGAGAAATGGAGGCAGTGGAGGGTATAGTAGTGGCTCATGTCTGAGCAGCAGAATTGAACTGAACTGATGGTACAGTGGGTAAGAATCCACCTGTCAGTGCAGGGGACATGGCTTCGATCCCCGGTCTGGGAAGACCTCACAGATGGCGGGGCAGTTAAGCCGATTCACAACTGCTGACCTGCGCCGTAGCTTTAGACCCCGAGCTCCACAATAAGAGCAGCCAACTCGATGAGGAGCCGGCGCACCGCAACTAGAGAGTAGCCCCTGCTAGCCACAACTGGAGAAAGCCCGTGAGCGGCAAAGAGGATTCAACTCCACCGGAAGGACATAAATGAGTATTTTTTAAATAATGTTTTCAAACGCTGTTGAA
Organism: Muntiacus reevesi; assembly: GCF_963930625.1. Lineage (NCBI taxonomy): Eukaryota > Metazoa > Chordata > Mammalia > Artiodactyla > Cervidae > Muntiacus > Muntiacus reevesi. The sequence goes on from NC_089256.1 coordinate 28,484,595, forward strand.
AATTTTTAAGGAAAATTGAAGAAATAGCAATCTTTGAGGACAATCTAATGGGAGGAAAGAAAATAGAGATGGAGTTCTTTTATCAAAAGAACTACTGGAAACTGAAAAATACTATATTTAGGTATTGAGTTTTCTGGATTTAGGCTTCTTAACAGATGGAAGGGAGAGGATTTTAAACTTTAGAAAAATACCTCTGCTTATTCTGTTGCAGAGCTGGCCTCCGAAGCATCGGCTCTCAGAACTCTCACTAGGAACGCTCCCCAGTGACTTGACCTCTCCTAGTGGCGTGCAGATAATCGATTAGACGTTAAGACAAGCGGCCGGAGACACACAACACAACCGTGCTTTACAGTGCCGATTTTCCGCCTTTCTGCCACCACAGTGGAAGGGGGAACACTCCTCCCAACCCACTGAGAGATGTGTCCTTGCACATAAGCGGGCATTTCGGCTCAGGCAAGGAAGCCCCAGGCAGACAGGTTACTGCTGCTCTGCATGCACGGGCCCTCTCATCTCTGTCCCGTCCACTGCTTGGCAAGTGGCCTTCTGGCTTTAATGTGACCACAGCTACGACCTAATGAAAGGGCAAGAAGGTGAGGGAAACACCTGATGAGGAGGAAAAGGACACAAGGATTGACCTTACTGTCTATATGACTGGACTCCCAGCAGGCAGAGCGTCATGCTAGAGATCCCTGGTGAAGAACCTAGCGTAGAGCACACATGACTCGGTTAATGTCTGAAGAAGTGGTTAAATATGAAACAGTAAAATAAGTGATGCTAGAGCTCCCCAACCTGACATGTAGCCTAGACAAGGATTCCTGGGGTCCCAGAAAGATTAGTGCATGCCAGAGATGGTTCTGAGACCTTTACAGCCATCACTCATTTAATACTCACAGTATATTATTCTTGCTTTGCAGATAAGAATAAGGTTCAGAGAATAAGGTTCAATAACTTGCCCAAAGTCACACAGCTAAATGGCAGAGCCTCAGACCTAACACTGACGGTTACTCCCTAACTCCTGTTCGTTGCTTCCCAAAACATTACCTTTAAATTGCTTTCTCTCGTTTAAGAAATGGATATTACTCTAACTCAGTTGAAAGTGTCAGTCGCGTCCGACTCTTTGAGACCCCATGGACTGTGGCCAACCAGATTCCTCTGTCCATGGGATTCTCCAGGCAAGAATACTGGAGTGGGTTGCCATTTCCTTCTCCAGCGGATCTTCCCAACCCAGGGATTGAACCCAGGTCTCCTGCATTGTGGGAAGATTCTTTACCACTAACCCACCAGTGAAGTCCACAAAGTACATTCTCAAAGGTAGGTAGGAAAAAAATATACCCTCAAAAAACAGCCTTCGTGGCAGCATGAATCTTGAAAGGATCATGAAGCATTACCAGATTCACAGATACCTTCCTAGCACCCAACTCTTGGTTTCAATATTTGGATGACTAAAGGAAGCCCAGGAGTTTGCTCTTCATTCTCCAGTTTCTGGAAGAGCAAAAAATGTGAACTTCCTCCTCTTTAGAGGATAGCATGAGACACAGAGGGTACATAGAACCACCCTCTCCCAACAGAAAACCTCCTGAAACAGATATCTTAAAATATTTGATTTGGGTACTGATTTCACATGGAGATTTTAATACTCAGGAAAGGAAGAACATAATATGGAAATACCTACAGTTAAAAAAATGGGGGGGGGGGGTTTGGATGGGACATTAGCCAAGCAAGGAGGATAAGAACAAAGGGAAAGATTCCAAAATAAGAAAAAAAGTGGTAAAAGATCCAAAGATTCCCACAGCAAAATTACTATAGCTTTAAGTAACTAAAATTATTGCATCTTGATTAATATTTCCAGTGATCAAAATTAGCCCACAAACTGTGGACTTAAGTTTTGAGAAGAAAAGATTCTCCTTCACATCTGTCCAGAATGAAGAGAATTTGCTGGTATTTGGTATTTATCACTGGATACATGTTGGTCCTTCATGAATACTTAACAGTCACATAGCTTCTTCACATTGACAAGTTATCTGATTCCAAATGTGGAAGTGAATTTGCTTCTCTGGTTTAAGTGAGTGTATATGAAAGAAAAAAGGAAGTAACTGACTCAGTGGACATGAGTTTGAGCAAGCTCCAGGAGCTGGTTGATGGACAGGGAAGCCTGGCGAACTGCAATCCATGGGGTCTCAAAGAGCAACTGAACCGAGCTGAGCATGGGTGTGCCCAAGCGTGGGAGACATGAGGAGCCTGAGAGTGACCCACTGCAAAAGTGACTGAGTGTGACAGCAGCCAAGTGCAAGCACGACCCATCACAAGAGAGACCAAGCAAGTGTGACCTAGTGCAAGACCACCACGAGGGAGACTAATCACAAACCTGACCCAGTGTGTCCTGGGCCTTTGGGGGGCCCAGCAGATTGTGGCCATTTATCAAGAGACTCTTCCAGCAAATACTTCTACGGCTTCATATTCTGGGTTCAACACCAAATTTTCAGGTTGAGAAACAAAAATACCTTCTGAAGAAAAGAGTAATTATCCGAGCACAATTGCCTGGGATCAAGGACCTGTGGAGCGCCGCCTTGCACAGTGGAAAGCCTCTCAGAGAGACCGCTACCTTCCAGGCCCGGATGAAAGCTTTCAGCCTCATCTTCCCCATCCTCAGGGTCCTGGCCTTATAGAACCCCGTGGGGAACCCAAGGGCTGGGGAGGAACCACTTCCAACAGAGCAGCCGACCGCTTCCAAGATTTAAAGCCAGGGGATTTCAAGGCGTCTGACTCAGATATCAGTAACGCAACTTATGGTTTTGTCTTTCCTAAATATTGTGACAAAGACTTTAATTTCATATTATGTCAAGAGTCTTCTGGAGCCAAGAAGCTTTCCAGCACTGAAGACTCCTATATGAATCCCACAGAAATCCAACAGCAAAAGCAGCAATCAGAGCTATCACCTTTTGGGTCAAAATTTTGATTAAAACCAACTGACAGCGCAAACGTATTTTATTAGCAGTCAGATTAAACCCAGAGCATGTGTCAAAGCTGTAGAGTCACAATTTCTCCAGATTACAGTTGGAAGTAGTCATTTTGTAACTCGGCCCCTCCCGAGCCCATAAACCTGAAACACAGTTCAGACAGCTTCACTGGACTACAGCGCGCTATCCTGCCCAGGTCAAGACCCTCGGAGTGGAGAGGGGGTGCTCCTGTCTCCAGAGCCTCAATCCCCCAACAGGGCCACGCCAGGGCACCCTGCTCCCACGTGTTTATGGGCCTGGGCATCTCCCAACCCAGAGCTGGGATCGGGTGTCACTGGAGTCTGATGTTCTGCATGCCCCACGTCAGCTGTTCCTGGGCAGACATGCCCCTGGAGCAGGCTAATTAGCTACCGTAAAGACGTCATATTTTGCCAGCGGTAATCAGTACCAGGTCATTTTTAGACATGAACATATCTCTTTGGGCATGTAAGAGCTGGTGCCCTCTTTCTGTGGACCTCCTCTACTTCAGTCACAGTTACAAAGAGCTGATTCCCAATTTGTTAAAAAAAAATCCAAGCAGGAATCACCTGGCTTATATTCATCCCCTAGCCCACCATGCCCACGTCTAAGTTGCCTTCTTACTCAGTAATGCCATGCAAACATGCCCACAACCTCTTGCCAACTCCTAACCCCCACATCACCATCTGCCTTCTCATCCTGACTATGCTTTGCTTGATTTAGTGACACAGTTTCCAAAACACCCCCAAGTCAATCCACCACTCCTCTGAGCCACTGTCACAAGACTTTTCTGGAACAAGGCCCTGCTCCACACTCAGAGGGGCTGACAGTCCTCCACAAGGCAACCCTTCTATCCAGGCAAATTAAGCTGCTTCTCCTCTTGCAAAACAGGATCAAGAACTACATTTACCCTAAGGCCAAGATAGGAATACTATCTTGCTTACTAGTTCAGTGAAAATCCTAGTGCTTAAAAAAAAAAAAAAAAAAAAGGCAGTAAGTTTAAGGAAAGAGCTCATCATTTTTTTCTTAAGTACCAGTCAGGAACTATATCAAAAATGTTTGCTGAATAGTGATAAATGTACACAAACTGAATGGACCTTGATGTTCTCAGCACTGGAGTTTGATCTGCTTATTGTTCAAAAAGTTATTTATAAAGGTTCTGTGAAGCATTAGAAAAACTATGCACTATGTTTTACAAATTTTTATAATCTTACGATCCTTTTAAATGGAAACCTTTAGTACACAACTCAAAATAACTCCAATACAAATTATAGACATTTAAAAATGCAATGCAAAAGACAGCACCTTGGCCATGTCTATGTCAGGAATAGCCTAAACAGAATAAAAGAGGCTGAGGGTGAATTATAAATCCTATTTTTTTTTAAAAATCTATTAATCAAGAGAGCATTAATGTTTAATTTACCTCCTGGCTGCCAGTATTACAACTCCGTAGTCTCAAACACACAAAATTATCAGCAGAAATGGAATGATTCTTTTTTTTTTTTTAATTCTTTCCCAGTAATGTTAGTTCATAGAAGAACATACAAGATCCCCAGCAGTCACATGGGAAGAAATGAGTGGTAATTTTTACACGTTGGAAGAGTTGGTTTTTCATAAAAGTATAATTTTAGAGAAATGTGCAAGTCAGCTGCAATCATGAACCTTCTGTCAAGCTCAATAATGAAAGCCACTTTTGTCTTCACAGGCTCAGCCCTCGTCGAAACCCTGATATGCAGCACAGCTAACCAAGTTTTCACGCTGAGGGGTGTGGGGTCGGGGTAAGGGAAGAGCAACAAAATATAAATTGAAAACAAAATGAATATGTTTCGTGAAACAAAGCCAAAATCTGAATAATCCTTAGGTAATGACCATCTAGGCAGTTGATAGTTTTCCAAGTTTTTCTTTCCACACTTTCTAAGTAACATGGGAATCTGGGCCAGTTTTAAAGCCAGAGATTACTTAGGACTATTTTTAGGTCATTTCATCCCATTTTTAGTTGATGAGTGTAGCCGAGGCTGCAGTTTTCATTTCAAAGCTGCAGAGGAGGACATGTCTGAGTGCTCCCCACACCAGCGACAGGATGCAAGCAAGCCTGCACCCTCCCCAGACACTGGCCAGGGATGTTCCATCTCCATTCCTGCTGTCAGCTTCTTCGTAATACCAGTTGTTCTTCCTTCAGTGGTGTGGGTTAATCATGGCCCACCCTCCCCCAAAATGTATGTCCATGTCCTGATACCCAGACCGTGTGAATATCTCCTTACTTGGATAAAGGGTCTTGGGAGATGTAATTAAGGATCTTGACATGAGATTCCCAGGGTGGGCTCTAGATCCAATGACATATGTCCTTTTGAGCCAGAGGAGAAGGAGACAGACACAGAGGAGAAGGTCACATGAAAACAAAGTCAGACACTGGAATGAGTCTGCCAGCCACACAACACCAGGAATTTCCAGAAGCTGGAAGAAGCAAGATCCCGCCCCCCAGAACCTTGGAGGACGCACGCCCCTGCACACACCCTGATGAGGGCCTTCTGGCCTCCAGGACTGGGAGAGAGTCACTTTCTGTTGTTGAAGCCACCCAGCTTATGGTCACGGTTGCAGCGGTCACAAGAAACTAATACAGTCCGGATACATAGATAAACTCTTCTTATTTCTAAGCAGCAAAGAATATTAAACAGGAACGGGGACCAGCTTCCCAACTGAAGCATTTGGTCTCAACAGCTGTATTAAATGAGACTGGACATACGCCTTGCTTCACATATTCAGGACTGTGCAAAAACCCATAATTGAAAAGACCCAAGAGGTTGATGGACAGAATTAGCATGTTCACTTCAAGGAAAAAAAACAAGACCCATTTTTCAGTATGGCTTTAGTAAATATGGATTGAAAGGGAGAAGGCTTTGTCTCAGTCAAAGCAGATGGGTCTTTCAGAAATAAACCTGCAATAGCGGACCATCTTCTTTAGAATCACGTGTCAGAAAGCAGGTTGGGAAGATGCCTGACTCTAAGATCTTGCTCACACACATGTCTTTTTTTAAATTAATTTTTACTGGAGCATAGTCGCTTTCCAATGCTGTGTTACTTTCTGCTGTACAACAAAGTCAATCAGCTTTATGTTTACATCTGTCCCCTCTTTTTTGGATTTCCCTCCCAATGTGGTCACCACAGAGCACTGAACAGAGTTCCCAGTAGGTTCTTAGTTATTATCTGTTTTATATGGAGTATCGATCGCGTATCTCCCACGTCAGCCCACGCCTGCCCTTTGTCCCTTGGCTCCATACATCTGTTCTCCCCATCTGTGTCTCCATTTCTGCTTTGCAGATAAGATCATCTATACCATTTTTCTAGACTCCACATATATGCATTAATTTATAATATTTGCTTCTCTTTTTCTGACTTACTTCACTCGGTATGGCAGCCTCCAGGTCCATCTACGTCTCTGCAAATGGCATTACTTTGTTCCTTTTTAAGGCTGAGTAATACTCCATTGTATATATGTAGCACATCTTCCTATCTATTCCTCTGCTGAGGGACATCTACGCTGCTCCCCAGTCCAGGCTACTGTAAATAGTGCTGCAATGAACACTGGGGTATATGTGTCTTTTGGAATTATGGTTTTCTCTGAGTACATGCCCAGGAGTCGGGTCATATGTTAATTCTATTTTCAGTTTTGTAAGGCACCTCCATACTGTTCTCCACAGTAGCTTTATCAATTTACATTCCACCAACAGAGTAAGAGTCAACGTTTATCATATGTAGATTTTTTGATGATGGCCATTCTGACCGGTATACGGTGATAATTTACTACTCACACACATTTAGAGATGACTCATTATTTTGTGAGAATCTGCTTTTCTTCCTATACAGAAACACAAACCACACTTCTGCTTTATTATAGAGTATAATCCTCAAAAGGAGTTCAAAGAAAAATTAGACTTACAGATCGAGAAAACAAGCTAGTGGTTAGTTACCAAAGGGGAGAGAGGAAGGGGAGAAGGAAATTAAGGGTACGAGTTTAAGAGATACAAACTACTGTGCATAAAATAGATAAGCAACAGAGATGTACAGCACAGGGAATTACAGCCAATATCTCGTAATAATTTTTAATGGAGTACCATCTGTAAAAATACTGAGTCACTAGGCTCCAACCTGAAACTGACATTATAAATCAACAAACTTTTTAAAAGGGGGGGGGCTAGAAGAGATAGCTCAGGGAAGAAAGAATCACGAGAAAAGAGATAGCGGCAGGGGACCAGGGAACGCCTAAGGCGACAAGACCTACTAACAAGGTGGAAGATCTTGGAAGACAATGTTCGAGGTGTGGCCGAAGAAAACTAATAGACACGTTACTCAAAAATTCATGGGAAGATGGTCCACCTCACAATTAATACTTTACATGCATGTTCTGAATTTTTCACACTGTTTTAGGATACAATAGACATCTCACAGTGACAGGGAGATGGTGAAGGACAGGGAGGGCTGGCCTGCAGCAGGGCACGGGGTCCCAAAGAGGCGGACACGGCTTAGAGAGGGAACAGCAAGACACCTCATACCCAGTACCTGACCTGTAACAGTGTTATCAGTGTGTTTGCCAAGCCAGCTACATTTACACAAAGAGGACTCAAAATGCCTAGTGACTCCAATGATACATTGTAATGGTAACATTTATTTCACTGAATGCCAAGATTAATGAATAGGAAAAGTTTTATTTAGCTTACAAATGGTCCACATATAATCTGCTAGCAGACTTTAGAAGTGCTTTCCGTGGGCGGTGTGGGTGGCGGGGGAGAGCTTCAACATATACACAGACTCTCATCTTCAATAAGACTCCATTTCTGTAAAAGGTAGGATGGATCTTACGTAGCTCATAAACAGACAAACCATTAAAGTATAAAGCAAAGGTGTCCCTCAATTTGCCAAAAATATTTAAACTCAGTTAGCTTACACTTAAATTTTAATGGATTGAATTTGTCAACAAAGAGTATTCTGTTGGCTTTCTGATGTCATTGTTTCATCAGCAAACAAAAAAAAAAATAAGCCACTGCACAAATATTAGGAACAATTTATAATGTGTGTAAAGATCTAGAGTTCATAGCCCCAAACCATCAGTACATTATTTATTATTACAGTTATTTACAGTAATAGCAAGACGCTATGTAGGAGGATCAAGTTAATGTCCTCCATCCCCACATTTTCCATTAGTCATATAATGCACCTTCTTTGGAAGGCAAGAGGATTTAACCAGCACTTAAACACAAAGGCAAGGGCTATACAATACCGCAGCTAAGAACACAGGCTTCTGCTTTCAGATCTGTCTTTGGTGGTTGTTCAGTCGCTAAGTTGTGTCTGACTCTCTACAACCCCATGGACTGAAGCACGCCAGGCTTCCCTGTCCTTCACCATCTCCCGGAGCCTGCTCAAACTCATGTCTATTGAGTTCATGATGCCATCCAACCATCTCATCCTTGGTTGCCCCCTTCTCCTCCTGCCCTTGGTCTTTTTCCTATCTTTGGTAGACACACATCTACTACTGCCTTTAAGACCGTGGACAAATTACGTCACCTTAGCTGCAGTCTTTTCATCTGTAAAAAGGAGAAGGCACAATGAAAGCGCGAGGCGCAAAGCTTGGTCCACGGTGGGCGAGTACAAATGTCAGCTGTGCCCCTTAGCTGGCGTGGCTCTGCTCCGCAGCTGAGGTTGGGCTTGGCACCCTAGAAACACTGCCACTGGTAACACAAGGTCATCAAGTAAGAATGCGAGTACCAGTCTTGAAAGTCTGCTGACCCTGAACTCTCATACATGGCTGGTTGGAAATTGGTTCGTCAGATTGAGTAGAAAACTATTCAGGTTGACGTATGCATACCTTACAACAAAGCAATTCGACTCTTAGGTGTATACTCAACAGAAATGATTACATATGTTCACCAAAAGAACCAGACTGTTCATAACAGCACTATTCATAAAAACCCCAAACCGGAGACAACCTGGATGTTTGTCAATTGTAGAACAGATAAGCAACTTGTGGAGCATTCACCAGATGGAGTATTAACAGCAATTTGTAGTAGTTTAGTCGGCTCCAACTCTTTTGCAACTCCATGGAATATAGCCCACCAGGCTCCCTGCCCATGGAATTCTCCAGGCAAGAATATTGGAGTGGGTTGCCATTTCCTTCTCCAGGGGATCTTCCTGACCCAGGGACTGAACGCTCATCTCCTGGATTGGCAGGCGGGTTCCTTACCACTGAGCCACCAGGGAAGCCCATTAACAGCAATAAGGATCGACAAACTAAGCCGTGCAATGACAGACGGACCCAAAAGAGTCCATAGTATCTGTTTCAATTTCGAACCAGTACAAAACCAGGCAAAATTATGATGGTGCTGGCAGTCGGGATAGTGCGCCTTAGCAGAGAACAGTGACCACAAGGGACCACGACAGGTAACTCTGGGGCGCTAGATAGCTCTGTTCCTTGCTCTGGTTACATGCACTAGTTTAATCTGTAAAAATGTAAACACTACCCCTTTAGGATGTGTATCCTTTTCTATATACATAATATACTTCGCTAGGTACTTAGACACTCAGTCTTGCCTAACTCTTTGCCATCCCACAGACTGTAGCCCACCAGGCTCCTCTGCCCATGGGATTCTCCAGGCAAGAATACTGGAGTGGGTTGCTATTCCTTCTCCAGGGGATCTTCCCGGCCCAGGGATCGAAGCCGGGTCTTCCACATTGCAAGGTAGATTCTTTACCATCTGAGCCACCACGGAAGCCCTATATTTCACTAAAGCTCTCTAACGACATCTACCTCTCAGTTCAGTTCAATTCAGTTCAGTCACTCAGTTGTGTCCAACTCCTTGCAACCCCATGAACCGCAGCACACCAGGCCTCCCGGTCTATCACCAACTCCCGGAGTCCAGCCAAACCCATGTCCATTGAGTTGGTGATGCCATCCAACCATTTCATCCTCTGTTGTCCCCTTCTCCTCCCACCTTCAATCTTTCCCAGCATCAGGGTCTTTTCAAATGAGTCAGCTCTTCGCATCAGGTGGCCAAAGTATTGGAGTTTCAGCTTCAACATCAGTCCATCTACCTCTACCGCTGACAAAAACAAGGAGTCTGCTCCCAGTTCAACGGCAGGTACCCAGGACAGTCCAACCACTCTAGTCCCTGGCCCAGAATGCCACAGACCTACATCAGTGTAACCACGTGTCAAGAGCGTACAGGCCTCTCCCACGCAGTTCTAAGTCCGGCATCTCTCTATTGTTTGTCACGTGTTTGAAACTGGGTGCTTTTCCCTGGTTTAATTCTCCTCTTCTAGACTTTGGCTATCATCTATATGGAAGGAATCTTCAGATAAAAGACACACCTTGGGACAAAAGAGCTGACAGCAAACTCTTTCCACTAAACACATCTTACCTGATGCAACTCATTTAAAATAAGTGTCCACAAGCTTTTGCATAGTTAGTTAGTTGGTTAGTTAGTTCAGTCGCTCAGTCGTGTCTGATTCTTTGTGACCCCATGAATCGCAGCTTTTGCATACATGTATATAAGCAGTATGTATCATATATATCTTAGAAAACTTAGGAACTTTTGCCTAACTAAAAAATTCAAGACATTTTGACTCCACTTGTTTGACTTAGTATGAATAGAATGCTAGATTCTAATTTAAAAAAAAAAAAATAGATGTGCAACAAGCAATAAAGATTTACTATACAGCCCAGGGAACTATAGCCAATATCTTATAATAACCTATAATGGAAAATAATTTGAAAAATAATACACATGTAACTGAATCACCTCACTGCGCACCTGAAACATTGTAAGTCAACTATACTTCAATAAGGGCTTCCCTGGTGGCTCAGCTGGTAAAGAATCTGCCTGCAGAGCAGGAGACCTGGGTTCAATCCCTGGGTTGGGAAGATCCCCTGGAGAAGGAAAAGGCTACCCACTCCAGTATTCTGGCCTAGAGAATTCCATGGACTGTGACATGGAAGGATATAACTGAGCGACTTTCACTATACTTCAATTAAAATATATATATTATGAAAACATAAAAAATAAAATGTGTCCACAAAAAAGATACAATCTTAAGTTTGATCCTTAAAAGAATTATTTATATACAACTGAAGTGAATACAAGCAGTTTACAGAATTTTCTAATTATTAGGCATGTATCATGCCATATCAACCTTGGTAAAATTTATGAAGTATATATGAAATGTTATTTTAAAATATGAAGCACATAAAAGATTGTTCTCTGAAATTTTGTACATTCAATTGTAAAACATCAAAATGACTACTTCTTTGGACCACCATGCATCAGAAAAAATTCCTTTTTAAAATAAACATATCATCATAAAAGAATATTTCAATCCATAATGCTCCCTCCCATAGGGGGATACTGTAATGCGGGAGACATGTCATTACAGATTTGTCCAAACCCACAGAATGTACAACACAAAGAGAGAGCCCTAATGTAAGTGATGTACTTATAATTACGATAATGTATCAATCAATACAGATGTACCACCCCGAGGTGTTAATAACGCGAGAACTAGAGCAGGGACAGGGAGGCGAGACAGTTAGGGGGAACTCGGGACCTTCTGTTCAATTTCTCTATAAACCCAAAACGGCTCTAAGAAATGAAGGCTGTTGGTTAAAGTACAAAATAGGATAAACAAGGCTTCCTCCCAGCTTTTAAGATTTCTACATTTCCCTTTGCTGATTTTACAGGAAACACTCCATTGAAAACACAAAGGCAGCAGGAAAGGACAAAAGCTCTCACACACCTTCAAGGGTTTACCATTACACACACAAACATTGTTCACCTGTTATCAGTCACTACAGAGACACGGTTTTAAAAATGTATTATGGAACCTAATTACCTTGGTTTGGTTTTGCTTTTTGTTTTCTTTTTTTCAATTGGGCTGGCATACTGCTCTTGTGTGTAAGAAGATATAAAACAAAGTGTATTCAAATAAAAGCGAGAATGAGGGTTGACTTTAATACCTCAGGGAGAAATCCGATCGATTGGGTCCATAAGGAAAGATGTATGCGTAAGGTGCTCCCTAATTACGACCGCTTTGGTGGGCGGCGGCGGTGGTGGTGAAACAGATGTTGCAGGCCTATTAAAGAAGGGGTTTCAAACATCTGCTTACAATTTGAAGGCAATTGTAAATACAGCAGAGAAGGTCAATTGGGCCAATTAAGGCTGATGTGCAAATCCACCACCACAGGTTTCTTTTCAAGCTTACATGGACTTGATTTTTTATGCTTCTATTGTCTGCAACCACATTTTTTCTTTTTAAAACACAGGAAATGGGTTTAATAACAACTTTTGTCCATTTTGTGATAAAAAAAAAAAAAGCAACAAACTTTCTGTTCAAGGCATTAACTGCACACTCTTCTTTCATGAGGACTCTTTGGGTCTTCTCTCCTTCCCCTCACTGCCTGCTACTCAGCTTCCTGCAAAGCGGGTCCGAGGAGGTGACGAATAACCAGAAGTAACAAGGGCAAGTGTCCCGTCCAGAAGAGTCAGTATCATGACATGCAGTTTAACAGGGCTCTTAGCTTCGCTGACATTGCCACCTGGAGCAATTTGCATTTCTATCATAGGCATCGCCACCACCCTTAATTAGAAAAATCATGAAGATCAGGCCACTAGTAAAACACTGGCAAATGTTTCTCTCCCTACTCTAAGTATGCAAAACCTAAAATTGTCCCTCGGTATGAAAAGATCACACCAGTCGGAGATAATACGAGGAAAAGATTTCCCAGGCAATTCTAGGCAGTGCTCCAAAGACCAACACGTCCTCTCTCCTCAAAGGCTAGCCTGGGGTGCAGTGAGACCCAGGGGGAGGTGAAAGGTCAGCGAACAGGCAGGGTTTCCACCCGAAATGTTAAATAGGTAATTTTTCCTAAAGCTGAAAGTTTAATAGTTTGATTTTTAGGGTCACTCAGAAGATATAAGGGGCTTCCCCGGTGGCTCAGGGGTGAAGAATCCGCCCGCCAGTGCAGAGATGTGGGTTCAATCCCTGGGTCAGGAAGATCCCCTGGAGAAGGAAATGGTAACCCACTCCAGTTTTTTTGCCTGGGAGATGCCACAGACAGACCAGCCTGGCGGGCTACAGCCCACGGGGTTGCAAAGAGCTGAACACAACTGAGAGACTAAACAAGAACAACAAAGCAGATGGAAGTGTCCAAATAACCCAGGAGACAGAAAGGCCCGCTCTGATGGGAATAAGAAACAAACCTGACTTCCTTTTTCCCTAGGAACAAAAATTTTTGGTGGCCCATACCACCATTTATTCTGTTTATAAAGAGAGGAAAAAAGACAAGCTTAAGCAAACCTAGATTCAAATTCAAATCTTGTACTTTCTATTAGCTGAGGGACCTCAAGGCGTGTTTCCCCATCTATGAAATGACAATAATGCCACCTCCTAACGCTTGAAATGGCAGGACTGAGCACCATTCAAGATGGCAGACGTGGAGAGCATCCCTCTGCACAGACGCATCTGGGCAACATCGACAGAACACCAGCCAGAGCTTTAAATGTTGACACATAGTAGGCACCCAACAAATGTTGGGTTTCTGCCCTCCTTCTGGGCCTGTGTTCCCAAGAAGTGGGACGGAGGACAGTCCTCTAGAGTTTATTCAGGGGGGAAGGTCTATTCAGTTTTTGTGTTGCTGATGCTGTTGTAGCTTCGTTTTGGAGAAAAAATAAAAGAGAGTGGAGGGGCTTCCCTGGTGGTTCAGTGGTAAAGAATCCGCCTGCCGATGCAGGAGACATGGGTTCAATCCCTGATCTGGGAAGATCTCAAAGAAAAAAAAATAGACAAGGTTAAAAACAAAACAGAGAGTGCAGTGGATGATGAAAATATGCAGTTAAATTCTAAAGAAGAATCCTTTAGGGAACAGGATAGGAAGAAATACCAATAAGGACAAAGAAAATTCTGAAGGAAAGTCAATAACACACAGAAATCTAAGTTGAGAAAGAACTTTCTCTTATGCTCCCTTTTTACTTTTCAACCTTGAGGCTCGGCTCACTCAGGTCTGAGCAGGAATAAAGAGCTCTGCTTGTCTAAACAGCTGCTAAATCTGAAAGCAAACAGCTCAGCTCTTGTGGTTCTTCAGCAGCATTCCTGTCGATAAACCCGTCTTTGCTCAATTGGTCCAACAATGCCAGATTCAGAGGCACCCGCTCATCCTCTGTCCAGCATGCAAGGGGATTTTCAAAAGGCCATTCTAACAACAGTTCTCGCAATTTCTGCAGCCTTTTCAAAAACACAAAAATCGAATTCATTTGGCTCACTGTTTCAGCCCTCCAGCTCAAACTGATTTTAAAACCTCCCTTTTGCAAATAATGACATTGGGAACACCATCACTGCCTCAGTATAAAATGATTGTAGTTTTCTCTTTTGCAACAAATTATCATTGTTTTAGCAGTGGAAAACTTCAGGCGGAAACCTTAAGAAATACTACCTGGGGTTCAGAATCTACAAACAGCATCAGATGCCAGAAATCTTTTTAACATCAAAGTTGGAAGGGCAAAATTTTCTTTTAATGAAAAAAAAAATCAAGTGTTTAGCACAGGGCACGGTATAAAAAGTGACCAATTAATAAATTACAGCTGGTATTCATAGAAGCACAAATCTAGTATAAACTCATCTCTATGAATCATTTAAAGGAATCTCAGTACTAACAGCATCAGCACAGAAATTTATAGTAAGCATGAACAGTAAATACAAATATATTTATGTTTTATACTTTATTATAGTAGATATAAATAGTATCTTATTTATTCTCCTAATTGGTCTTAATTCACTAAAGTTGCACGTTAAGTAATTGATATCTAAAGTACTTCAATTTTTTAATAACCCTGAAGTAATTTTTATTGAAAATGCTGCATACGGTAAATTGTAAAACTAAAATAACCCTCAGGTTGAAACTCCAAATAATTGCAGTATTACTGAGCTAGAAAGAAAAAAAAAGGCATAAAGAAAATCCTTTAATATTCCATATGCCTAAAACACTTAATTCTTTCAGTTGGATTTCTTCCTGTTGACAGCAGCAATACATATTCACAGAAGAATTTTTTTAACATTCAAAAAAATCACAAGGAGTGGAAGGGGTCCTCCCATAATTCCATTCCCCACAGAGAACTGTCTTTAATATTAATATATTCAGATAAACTTTTCTCACTTTCTTTCAATTTATGTACAAACCATATTTCTTTACTTTTTTAAAACAAAAATTGGGTCATACCCTGGGTATTGTTTTTCTGATCTGTTTCTATGGGTTTTCTTGTGTTTAACAGCTATGCATATAGTTCTAACAAACTATACAGTTAATCAAATGCATATAAAATTTAACCTATTATTTATAGTCACTGAGACTTTCTCTGTTTTTCTGTATTATACATAGCGGAAAAATGAACATGTAGACATATATATGTACATTTTAAGGCATGTGATACACAAGATGTACCAGAAAATTTGTATTAATTCTGTGCCAACAGTAAAAGAATACCTTTTCACCCACAACTTTGCTCGAGTAATTTTTTATTTATTTATTTACTTTCAAGTAATTTTTCTTGAAAAGTAATTTGGGCTGCAAGAAATTGTCTTTCCCCACATCTATTAATTACTATTAATTATTTATTAATTATTTAATCATACTATATTTAATTATATCAATTAAAATATTTAATTATATTAATCGATTAACTGTAATAATTAATTTATATTATATAATATATTTATATATAATTTTATATATTATATAAAATTAATTTATAAATTAATTCTTTAATTATTGTTGATTAATTATTAACAGCATTCTATTCAGATGTTTTCCCATATTTTGACTGATCACCTGCTTCCATTGGCAATTCACCTTCTTTACCCATTTTTTAACTGGAAAACTTTTGTTTACTGAAAATATTAATCCTTTCATTAGTATCTATTGTGCCAAATATTTTTCTCCATTGGCCACCCATTTCACAGTGTTGCTTCACATATGGAAATTTATTACTATACAGAATCCTATCTTTTTCTTTAAGATTTTTCCTTGGATTTGGGGACTGAACAAGGACTTTCCTATGCCAAAAGCAAATAAACAGGAGGTTTTACATATTGAACTAATATTGGGAGGGCAATGATTTTGATTGCAATGATTGAGAGGGCAAAACACAGCTAAGAAAAGAAAGAAGCAACCCCAAGGGAGTGAGAAAGAGGTGAGAAGGCTTCTAAAAATAACATTTGGCAGACATCGGCTAAATGCAAGTCTAATTTGCCTCTTAGTTAATGAAGGAGAAAATGGAGATGGTGAAGGAATAAGCGGTTCATTCTCAAATGGTAATAATAAAATCCCTTCTGAAGACAATAACAACATTCTTGTTATACACTGAAATCTAATCCTAAAATAATAAAGAATATATTGATATAACAGCACTGTGAATAAATTCCATTTAAGCTGTGTTATTCTAACAATGACCCAGAAAATGCTGGAACTAAAGGAGTTTGCTACATGCCCAGTTGGGAGGACCATACCCACTTGGAGAAGCACAGGGTCTCAGCAGCATACCTGGAAAAGGTCTTTCTGTCTGCAATCAATTAATCAATAATTATGAAGAGGCTAACTTGTACATTGTTTATGACGAGATCATACATAAACACAAGTGCATGTACCTCTAAATTTTACTTATGTCAAAAAGTTTTAGAAGTCTATAAAATTTGTTTCATTTTTCTAGTCCTTAAACAGTATCATAATCCCATCAGGGTCCAACAGAAAAGAAGGAGTTTGGCAGATTTGGGGCCAGGCCCCTGCACCTCCCTTCTGTGGGAGGAAATGGAACCCGTGGGAACATCTGGGATGGAGGAAGGCAGAGACTTGCCCAGACCTAGAGACTACAACCATAGATTCCCAGAGCTTTCTCCCCAGACTCTACTGGCTCTGCCTGCCTTCACTTTCTTTCCTTAAAAAAAAAACATTTTCTTTTAATTTATTTTTTTTGGCTAACACCAGGTCTTAATGTGGCAAGCAAGACCTTTATCTTCATTGCAGCATGCAAACTCTTAGCTTCAGCATGTACAATTTAATTCCCTGGCCAAGGTTCGAACCAAGGTTCCCTTTACTGGGAGCCCAGCGCCTCAGCCATTGGACCACCAGGGACATACCTGCCCTTGATTTCTACTCTCTGAGCTCTATCCTCCAACTTTCTGCTTAGCAGATATGTTTCTTCTCTGCTCAAGTTTCAGTTCAGTTCAGTTCAGTCGCTCAGTCGTGTCTGACTCTGCAACCCCATGAATTGCAGCACGCCAGGCCGCCCTGTCCATCACCAATTTACCCAAGTTTTAACATTTAAAACACTCAGCAGTTTCTGACACAAAGTAAAAATTAAAACCCAGGAGAGATGGCTTTGATGCCAATGTCCCTAGCCCCAAAGTGTGCTTACCCTGTTAAAGAGCAACCTTGGGTCAGCTCTTTCTTTCCCAGGACATTCACAGGGTTTTACACTTTATTTCGTTCCTCTCCCTTACTTCTCTTCATAGTCAACACCATTCTCTAAAACGGGTATCTAATGGGAGAGATGATGAGGCAAAGCAGAGGCGAGAACAGCCTTCTACATTTCAGAAACATGCATTTTAAAAAGTAGAAATTAGGAAAAAACCAAACATACCACATTTTTTTGTATAAGTAATTTTTCCTAAGTTTTTTAAAAGTTAACGATACATACTACAGTGCCACCCAATGAAACTCATAGAGTAGAAATGCTTCTAAGGATGCTAGTAACCCTCATACAGCATTCTTTTATGAAGATCAGAAGAATAATTCTCTTTTCTTTAAGTGCTTCCATTTTTAATCTGCAACTAGTTTAACAGAGCAAATTTTACCCTTTGCTGCTTCTCATTTTAAGGAAAAACTTTAGCCACGATAAATGGTGTTTTTCCCTCAGTCATATGCAACTCTTTGCAACCCCATGGGCTGCACCCGCCAAGCTCTTCTGTCCATGGAATTCTTCACGGTAAGAATACTGGGGTGAGTAGCCATTCCCTTCTCCAGGGGATCTTCCTGACCCAGGGATAGAACCTAGGTCTCCAGCATTACAGGCGGATTCTTTACTGTCTAAGCCACCAGGGAAGCCATAAGTGGGGTTACCAGAAAATTACCCATGAGCTCTTCTGGATTATCTGGGCTACCAGCCACCTGAGACTGGGGGTTCATCCCTTCCTCCAGCTGCCTCTGAAACTAGAAGTCTCCTCTCCTGGCAGAAAGGGCCACTCCCCACCCCCCGCTTCCTGCGGGCTCATAACAACATCTGTAAAAAGCCTTAACCCTGGTCCTGTAGCTTGGGGCCAGGCCATCCGCTGCCCACTAACAAGAGGGCTCTCACTTGTCTTTAGGAAGCCAGAGCAAAAGGGAATCAGAGTCCTTCCCCAGGACGTGTACTCACTTCCTGCCAGCACGTGCCAGGTCACCTCTCCCACAAGTACCAGAGGATGGGGGACCTGGAACACTGGCCAGTAAGCTTCCCTCTGCGTCATCCCCAGTGGCCTAGGGACCCTCACCAAGTCCTGGCACACAACAAGTGCCTTCTGCAAAGGGATCAGACATCTGATGTCTGGTACAGAGTCTGGTACCTCGGGTACAGACATCTAAGTCCTCATCTTGTGCATCTTTTAAAACATAGTTGTAGAGTGAAGTAAGCCAGAAAGATAAACACCAATACAGTATACTAATGCATATATATGAAATTTAAAAAGATGGTAACGATAACCCTATATGCAAAACAGAAAAAGAGACACAGATGTATAGAACAGACTTTTGGACTCTGTGGGAGAAGGCGAGGGTGGGATGTTCTGAGAGAATAGCACTGAAACAAGTATACTATCAAGGGTGAAACAGATCACCAGCCCAGGTTGGATGCATGAGACAAGTGCTCAGGGCTGGTGCACTGGGAAGACCCAGAGGGATGGGATGCGGAGGGAGGCGGGAGGGGTGATCGGGATGTGGAACACATGTAAATCCATGGCTGATTCAGGTCAATGTATGGCAAAAACCACTAAAATATTGTAAAGTAATGAGCCTCCAACTAATAAAAATAAATTAAAAATAATAATAATAAATAATGTCATCTCACAAGAAAAAAATAAATCAATAAAACATAGTTTTATTGATTTATTTTTGGTTGTGCTGGGTCTTCGTTGCTGTGTGAGCTTTTTCTCTAGTTGTGGGGACCTGGGGCTACTCTCTAGTGCAGACCTCCCACTGCAGCGGCTTCTAAGGCGAGGGGGCTCAGTAGGTGGGGCGCCTGTGCTCCTTTATGCATCATTATTCATTCCCACCATGCTTCCAGTATTTTCCCCCAACCACTGTATCTCTACCACTGCTTCTCCTCTTGTCCCTCCCAATTTTAATTCAGGATCTGATCGATTTTAGCACACTTATCAATTGTCTTAAATAATTTCTGGGACAGAGAAGGGCAGAAGAAAGGGAGGGGAACAAAGGAAGAGACAGGAAGAGCACAAATTCTCTAACTTCCAAACACAGGCGTAACGGTCTTACACATTCTGTGGCCTTTCTAGAACGCAGTGCATACCACGGCTGCAAAAGTCTCATGATTAATGAGGACTGAAAATGTCCTAAAATCTTCTAACTGGGGCAAAACATCTTTCCAAGAGGGCATGTAAGCACGAACAGTTCTAAGAGGAAAATTCCCCAGAGCTTCAACTTTCCGTCTGCGTTCTTTCCTAAAACAAGCCTGTTTCAGAATGGACTTGGGAGTCTGGGCATATAAACCTCCTCTGAAACTCCTGTCTCCCTCCCACACGACAAGAAAAGGATACCTCCTACCCTGTGCTGTGCGTGCTTAGTCGTTCAGTCGTGTCCGACTCTCTGTGACCCCGGGGACTGTAGCCCGTCAGGCAACTCTGTCCACGGGATTCTCCAGGCAAGATACTGGAGAGGGTTGACATTGCCTCCTCCAGGGGATCTTCCCAAACCAGGGATTAAACCCAGGTCTCCTGAGTTGCAGGCAGATTCTTTGCTGTCTGAGCCACCAGGGAAGTCCATGAATAATGCAGTAAGTAGCCTAGACCTTCTTCAGGGGATCTTCCTGATCCAGGAATTGAACCAGGGTCTCCAGCATTGCAGGCAGATTCTTTACCAGCTGAGCTACCTCTCACCCTGCCTGGGTCTAACTGTAGCACAGGCCAGGATGTAAAAACCAACCATAGGGATAGCGAAGGGGTAATGCAAACACTGATGTCAGTAAAAGGGAGCTTTTAATCAAACCCCATAAACAAGAGATTGCACCCCATCTTAGACACATTTTGCAAACTGTAGCATTTAGAAATGACGCATTTTGATCCATGCTACATCGTTCCTGTCCCAGATGTATTCTAGAGACTGGCAAAGGGAATGCAAACAACTTCACTATCAATCTTGCCTCTTCCATGACCTAGCTGATATCCAAGAACACTTTACTCCTACAGAAATAACAGAGAGAACTATTTAAGATGGGGGTTCATTGTTTCATTCATGGGACAAAATGCATTTCTCATTTGTTTCAGCTCAGCTCAGTCGCTCAGTCGTGTCCGACTCTTTGCGACCCCATGGACTGCAGTACACCAGGCCTCCCTGTCCATCACCAACTTCTGGAGTTTACTCAAACTCATGTCCATTGAGTTGGTGATGCCATCCAACCATCTCATCCTCTGTCGTCCCCTTCTCTTCCTGCCCTCAATATGTCCCAGCATCAGAGTCTTTTCCAGTGAGTCAGTTCGTTGCATCAGGTAGCCAAAGTACTGGAGTTTCAGCTTCAGCATCAGTCCTTCCAATGAACACCCAGGACTGATCTCCTTTAGGATTGACTGGTTGGATCTCCTTGCAGTCCAAGGGACTCTCAACAGTCTTCTTCAACACCGTAGTTCAAAAGCATCAATTCTTCGGAGCTCAGCTTTCTTTATAGTCCAGCTCTCACATCCATACGTGACTACTGGAAAAACCATAGCCTTGAACAGATGGACCTTTGTTGGCAAAGTAATGTCTCTGCTCTGTATACCCATCTTCAAATTGGAATGAAGTGAGATAGGGTCGCTGGAACATAAATATTAACAGGTTCACCTGAATTGAAAAACAATGATGGACTTTCTAAGAGAAAGCCTGGTTTGGCTCATTGGTTTGCCAAAGAGAACTGGCTTTGCCAAGTAGGTTACATATCATGTACTTTCAAAAGTTGGTCTGTATTATTGTGGCTCAGATGGCAAAGAATCTGTCTATAATGCAGGAGACCTGGGTTTGATCCCTGGGTTGGGAAGATCCCCTGGAGAAGGGCATAGCAACCCACTCCAGTATTCTTGCCAGTATTCTTGTTCAGAATCCCATGGACAGAGGAGACTAGCAGGCTACAGTCCATGGGGTCGCACAGAGTCGGACATGACTAAGCGACTAACACATACTTCAAAAATTGTAAGAGGTAAATCTATACCTCAAGTGTCTTATGAAAGTACGTTTAAAATATAGGATAAAAGAAAATCATTTTGTTTAAAAAGGGTATAATATTATGAGAATGTGTGAAAATAAACTATTTCACTTTTCTCAACTATTCTCAAGTAAATTAAAGTAGGTTTATCTAAGAAACCCATTAATAGGTATGATAATAACAATTTGATAAGTCATAATGAAGTCTCCTAGGCACGAACAGATGTTAATAGAGTGAATGATTCTAATGACTAGTAAAAATTCTTTCATAAATCAAGTGGTGTCCAGTTCTTTGCATTCAACAAAACTGAATAGGACCTCAGTTATTAACTGACAAATCAGCAAAAATAATTACTGATGAGAGAGCAATGTAATTTTCAGCATATAACTTGAAAATATTTCTTAAAAAATGAGTGACAGTGCTATATAAGAAAAAGATTCCCATCCACTTGCACATAAAAAATGTAGAAGAAATTTTCTCACTCGTTACATACATTAAAAAAAAAAGATTTTAATGCTAAACTCTCTTATTCTATCAGTATATCATGTTCATCCACAGATGAACTAACTGAACTAATTGAAAGAAATTACCCCATCCATTCCATTCATGGATATATTTCCAGTAAAAATTTAGTTATGCTTAATAAGCATTTGTCAAAATGTACACTGTATTTGTTTCTGATATACTGTATACCATTGACAATTGCAAAGAGAACTCAATCCAGAATTTTTTTATTCTTAGAGCTTTATGTTCACAGAAAATTACGCTTTTGTTGCAGAGAAAGAGACTAATGTGATCAATAAGACTTTAAGCATAAAAATGTTTTAGATGAGTATAAAATTCTTTGAGAGGGGCTTCCCTGGTGGTCCAGTGATTAAGAGTCCACCTTGCAATGCAAGGGATACGGGTTCGATCCCTGGTCCAGGAAGATCCCACATGACTCAGGGCAACTAATCCCATGCCGCAACTGCTGAGCCCACGAGCCACAACTGCTAGAATCTGCAGACCTAAAGCCTGTGCCTCACAACAAGAGAGGCCGCCACAATGAGAAGCCTGCGCACTGCAACTACAGAGGAGTCCCTGCTCTCCGCAACTGGAGAAAGCTGGCATGCAGCAACAAAGACCCAGTACAGACAAAAACAATGAATTAACTTAAAAAAATAACATAATGCAACAGTCAAGGTGCAACAGTCTCTTTCTTTAAAAAAAAAAAAATTCTTTGAGGGAACTGGAATGGAAATGAGTTCTAGGAGATAAAACCACAACATAAATTTAAGACTATCAAAGAAGAGCTTCATATATTAATAATTTTTAATGGATGAGATAGGCCTATACATAAAGACACAAATTCACTAGAGAAATTTTAGAAAGCAATACTACTCTTTTGAATATCAACATTTGTCATATTCTCTGCAATTACTTAAACTTTTGGTGAACACTGCTCTCCGCTTCAACACATGTAAGAAGATTTCTAGATTTCCAAAATTATCTTGGGTGTACACAAGTGAGAAAGCTAAAGCACTGCTGCAGTAACAACATCCTGCTTCTCTACCATGGAGACAGATGCTCACTGGGTTCCCACCCGAGGCAGGCATGTACCAGGCATAGCAAGAGACACTAAGGAAGATGCCCTGGTCAAAGGATAATGTATAACTTTCAGAAGGAGCTGTAGACTGTCCAGATCCTCAGAGCTCTGCAGAAGGAGTGACTTCTTGGGATGGTACTGACAACATTTCAGAACGGAAGTGGAATTCCAGCAGCATCTTAGGGCATAAGGGAGTAGGGGTAGGGGGCCGGGAGAACCAGACAGAGAGTAGTCCCTTCCCACCACGAGTGAGGAAGGTGCCAGCTTCCCTCCTGTCTGTGAGAACATGGCGAATAATTTGAACAGTTCAATGAGGGGAAAGAAAGCTTAATAAGAAGATACCACATGGATGAAGCCAATGTAACAAGGCAGACCCCTAGAGAAGAGGTCCTCCATGGGTGCAGGCTGGCCCCCAGGGGACATTTCAGAACTTTATTTATCTCTTTTTGCTGGTCACAATGACTAGAATTTCATGCTCAGAGGGCCCAGGGCCTCACACTGTCCTGCAGTAAGAGACCACTCTCCCTCCCACAGAAACAAGGGTCCAACATCCTTCTAGTTACTCATGTAGGTGTAAAAGTGAAAGTCACTCAGTCGTGTCCGACTCTCTGCAACTCCATGGCTATGCAGTCCATGGAATTCTCCAGGCCAGAATACTGGAGTGGGTAGCCTTTCCCTTCTCCAGGGGATCTTCCCAACCCAGAGACTGAACCCAGGTCTCCCACGTTGCAGGCGGATTCTTTACCAGTTGAGCCACAAGGGCAGATGTGAAACCTGCTCACAATTATCTGACATTAGAAAATGATTGCATTTTTATATAAAAACAAAAAGTACTTTCTGTATAGTTTTATTATGCTCTTAATTTTCCAAGCTTGTTACCACCATATAAATCAGTGGAGGAAAGATAAAAGTCCAAAGTACAGGGTTGTTGCCCTTATGAAAAATCTTGTCATCCAAGGCAACACCACTCATGGTGTCCAAATTATTCAATGCAACACATATTTATGCGTCTAAACAGCGGTCAACGTATTTGCATACAGTGTCTAACTACTTTATATGTTTTCCTCAACAGTCAGATATGAACATGTATTAAGACGCATAATATTTTACCTTAACTATTTGCTTCTTTTTTCTCTTTTTATTATGTTTAGAACATTACACTGACTTTTCAAAACCGTGTCTGTACCACCAGCCCAGGTGGGAGGCATGAGTCAAGTGCTCGGGCCTGGTGGGCTGGGAAGACCCAGAGGAATCGGGTGGAGAGGGAGGTGGGATGGGGGACCGGGATGGGGAATATGTGTAACTCTATGGCTGATTCATATCTATGTATGACAAAACCCACTGAAAAAAAAAAAAAAAAAAAACCGTGTCTGTAGGTTGGCTATATGGTCTACCAATTTAACTTCAAGAGATTAAACATGGCATTATAAAATATCTGTAAAAAAACTGAGGTATGGACATGGTACAACATAAATGAACCTTTCACTTACGCTAAGCAAAAGTAGCCAAATACAACACAATTCTGTAAAGCAACTATCCTTCAATGAAAACATAAATAATTTTTTTTTAAAAAACAGAAGCTAAACAGAAAAAGGTCACATGTTATATGATTCATTTATGTGAAATATCCAGATTAGGCAAATCCCTGGTGGCTCAGATGATGAAGAGTCTGCCTGCAATGTGGGAAATGGGGGTTCAATCCCTGGGCCAGGAAGATCCCCTAGTGAAGGAAATGCAACCCACTCCAGTATGCTTGCCTGGAAAAATTCCATGGACGGAGGAATCCAGTGGGCTACAGTCCTTGAGGTAGCAAAGAGTCGGACATGACTGGCGACTAACGCACAGAAAGAGACAAAAAGTACAGAGAGGTTGCCTAGGGCTAGAACTGGGGCGGGGGCAGGGTGGGACGGGAAGTGACCGTGGTGGGTGGGTACTGGCTTTCTTTCTCTCTGGGGCGGGGGGTTAAAAACATAAACTTGCTATGGCTGATTCATATCAATGTATGACAAAACCCACTGAAAAATAAAAAAAATAAAAAAAATAAAAAACAAAACAAAACAAAAAACATAAACTTGGTTGTAGTGATGTTTGCACACGTGCAAATATACTGAAACCCACTGAATTAACTGTAAACTTTCAGTGTTGGATTGTAAATTGTATTTCCAAAAAAATCTGCCTTATGAAAGAAAGAGAGAGAAGTAAGGGTCTGATAGAGTTGGAAACCACTACTCTCTGGGTCACTGACACGGAAGATCAGGCAGGCCAGGACACCCTGGTGGGACTCCTGCAGCGCCACGCGGTCCTGTGAGGTGACCGAGCACTGCTGGGATTTAGACTGGGGACGGCTTCAGTTTTAAAAAACAGACGAATGGCAATAATCGTAGGTGAGACTTTCTAAAATAGAATCTGTCTCAGATTACAAGTGAATACCATGGCTTCTACGGGTCAGAGAGACATAAATAACATATCCTATGCCCATAGTAATTTTTTGAAACCCTCCAGAACCAATTAACACACTGAAAAAGCATTAAAACATAACCCGCTCTAGGAAGTATATCATCAGGCAACATAACACAGTCCCCACAGCAACAAAAAGAAAAATAAAAGGGAAAAAAAATGCAGCAATGCCCAAATAGCGCCCACCGCCAATAATCACCTAGTTAAGAGAAAACCACATCTAGGCTTCATGTTCCCTCACCTCCAGTTATGAGGTGGGTGTGAGCCAGAGCACAAAATGGCTAATGTATTTTGAAATCAGAAAACCAGACCAAAGGAACTCTGATTTACCAGGATGTGAAACCGCACACACACACACACACACGCACACACATGCACATGCACAAATACAACCCATGCACTTTTTCCTCATGGTATCATACTTTCATTACCTTAAATATATTAACTTATTAATACAGGCCATTTCCACTTTGCATGTGTGCATGTGTGTTAACTGCAAAGTCGTATCTGACTCTTTGTGACCCCGTGGACTGTGGCCCACCAGGCTCCTCTGTCCATGGGAATTCTCCAGGCAAGAATCCTGGAGTGGGTTGCCATGCCCTCCCCCAGGGGATCTTCCCAACCCAGGGATCGAACCCAGGTCTCCCACATTGCGGGCAGATTCTTTACTGTCTGAGCCACCAGGGAAGTCCCTCCACTTTGCATGGTTCTCATGCAAACTGAAATTCATCCATGTAGGAACCGTGTCCCCACCAACCACGCTAAGTGAGGTCACTGATCTGACGACAGCCATCACGGGGCCATGCAAAGGGAGCCAGTACTGAAAACAGGCCAAGTGAGGTTTCTAAAAGTCTTCATGATGATATAGGAATTCACTGAAAATCTTGTCCAAGAGGGCCTACTTCTTGTTCCAAACCGCCCTTTCATACCCCAGGCACATGAGGTCTTCTAGTTCCACACGGTTGCTTCAGCGATCCTCTAAAAGGGGACAATGGACAACAATCCTATAGACATTTTCTCCTTCCCTTTCTTTAACCTTCCTTCCCCTCCCACCCCACCGCAAAGGTGGAGATGTGAAGAGAGAGGGCAGAGGTGGGGTGGGAGGAACACAGAGAACCTCCGATCCCTGTTAAGCCCTCGCGTCATACTAGCCCTGTTCCTTGGAATGCTGTGATGACTCACGTTATCCATACCTTTATCTGCGTGGACTTGAGGGAGGCCAGTTGGGTCCTCGGTGAGACCAGCCAGCCTGGGCAGGGCCTTGGGGAAACAGTGAGCTGCAGTGCCAGGGCCCCAGCAGCGATCCTGCTTTGCTTGCCCACCCCGAATCTCCCGGGGCTCTCTGCCTTCCACCCCACACTGGCTCCTCGGGGGCCCCACGTGTCCGCCGCTTCATACAAGTTCCCCAAGTCAAAGCAGAGTGGCCCTGTTTTATTTTTTAGTTTTTTAAAATGGAAGCACAGCTGATCTACAGGGTTGTGCCAACCTCTGCTGTATGGCAAAGTGACTCAGCGACGTGTGTGTGTGTGCGCGTGTGTGTGTGTGCGTGTGTGTGTGTGTGAGCCGCTCAGTCGTATCCAACTCGCGCAACCCCGCGGACTGTTAGCCCATCAGGTTCCTCTGTCCATGGGATTCTCCAGGCCAGAACACTGGACTGGGTTGCCAGTCCCTTCTCCAAGGGATCTTCCCGACCCAGGGACTGAACCCTGGTCTCCTGCATTGCAGGCGAATTCTTTACCGTTTGAGCTACAGGGAAGTCCTACTACATAGGACTACATACTACACGTAGACATTCATTTTTAAATATTCTTTTCCATTATAGATTATCACAGGATACTGAGTGTAGTTCCCTGTGATGTGTAGTAGGACCTTGCTGTCGATCCATCCTACACGTAACAGTTCACATCTGCAAACCCCAGACTCCCAGTCCTTCCCTCCCTTCCCCTGCTCCCCTTGGGGACCACAGGTCTGTCCTCTATGTCTGTGAGTCTGTTTCTGTTCAGGTCTGCCCTTTGTCAGATCCCATCTATAATTGATATCATATGCTATTTGTCTTTCTGACTTAATTCACTTAGTATGATGCATCCATACTGCTGCAAATGGCATTATTTCATTCTTTTTAATGACCGAGTGATATTCTATTGTATATCAGAATGGCCCTGTTTTGTCTTGTTTTTTTTTTTTTCCTGAAAATCCCAGTTCGTAGCTGGCTGTTAATTATTTTGGGGTCCTGGGTTTTTTTTTTAATTATTATTTAATTTATTCAGAAAAGGGAATGGCAACCCACTCCAGTATTCTTGCCTGGAGAATCCCATGGACAGAGGAGTGTGGTGAGTCCATGGGGTCGCAGAGTCGGACACGACTAAGCGACTAACACACACACACTTTAATTTGTTACTGTATTTCACACATTTTCATTAAAGTTTCTATAAAAATCTGCACTCAATACCCTTAAACTTAAGAATTCGTACCAAAAGCATGGCTAACTCTGCACACCCTGTCTCTCCTTTTTCATGTCTTTAATTATTTAACCAATGCAGAATTTTTGATACATCTCCAAATGACAAAAAATTCCAAAAGTAGCTACTGGCTAAGAAGCCTTACTTGAAATACAAAGTTGGGATGCTTTCCCTAACCACCAAGCCTTGTTTCTAAGTGGAACCAGGACTGGCAAAAGTGAGGTTGGAGGGAAACAATCAAAACAGCCTGAAATGCATCTTGTGGATGCACGCACTCGCTCGACAAACATCTCCTGAGCCCCTGCTGTGCCCGGGTGTGAGAGTCAACAAACCCCTGATTTTCTTAAGTTTGTGTTTTTTAGAGGGAGCAGTAAACAAAACGTGGAGACCAGGAAGACGCGTGAGCAGAGGAGGGTGCCTGTTGTGTCAGGACAATAGGACATCCAAGCAGAGACCCACGGGGAGACAGAGGGCAGGCCGTGCACACATGTGGGTCAGCCTTCCAGTGAAGGGGCCAGGTGTGCACCAAAGGTCTATACCACACTCACTTCTCCAGGGACCCTGCTCAGGAACCCTCCTCGCCAGCCGCCTCCTCTGGCTGAGAATTCCCGAAGAAGGCTGAGGTCTGCTGGAGTGGACTTCCCGTGGGGTTGGTGGCTTGACTCTTATTGCCTCTGTATGACAGGTTTCAGGTCAGAATGAGCAGGACAAGAATGTGTGAGCATTGTTTCATTCACACACCCGTGTGCCTTCTATGTAATATTTGTAGCATGTTTGTGCTCAGTTGCTCAGGCATGTCTGACTCTTGTGCAACCCCAGGGACTGTAGCCTGCCAGGCTCCTCCATCCATGGGATTCTCCAGGCAAGAATACTGGAGTGGGTTGCCACTGCCTCCTCCAATGGGATCTTCTCAACCCAGGGATCGAACCTGCGTCTCTTGCGTCTCCTGCATTGGCAGGCGGGTTCTTTACCACTGCACCACCTGGGATGCCCAATGCTTGTCAGGGGAGGGGTAAACTTTCACGGAGCACCTGGTGTCAAATTCAGTTTCTGATTTCATCTTATTCTGAGTAGGCATAATTCTTCCTGGTTTTTCAGATGAGGAAACTGAACACAGAGAAGTCATGCGACTTCCCCAAGGTCACTCAGGCAGTCAGTGGTGGAGCAGGAGTCCAAAACCATGCCCTCTTGGAAGCTAAGTTCCTCCCGCAGTGGGCCACCTAAGACAAAGTTTGAATTCATGAAGTGGGGAGGGTGAGTCAGACCCGAGCGCTGGGGGAAAGCTGCTCAGGTCTCATTGCTAACTACACCCCCAAGTTCAAGTTTCACTCGGAGATATTCAAATTTTAATCATAAGCTCTTTTTCAAGCCCAAATACACTAAGTCAAATCACAACTTCAGCTTTATTTTACAAGGAAAAGAGGCTGAAGGGACAGGCAATAAATAAAAACGAAAAACTATTTCTCTTAGAAATTCACCTGATACAGGGATTATTGCATTTTTCAAACCATGTCTAGTTTAGACATGCCACATCTGGCATGATAGATGCTGTGTATGAATGGAAACAAATTTAGAGTAATAAATGTTTCCCAGTGTTAAAATAAACACCTCAGCGGTTCAGATTCTAGCCAGGCAATTTCTCCGCAGTAGGAAGCACTTACCTACTTTAACACTCTGCTACTTAGAAATTATCACTCAATCAATTACCATCCACATGGGTTTATTTTTACAGAGAGCTTCAATAAAATGAGTGTGAAAATAAGTTAAACACATTCTATTCATTTTCTCAATTTTTCACCTCTCCCCATGGTGGATATGTTGACAGAAAAATTACTTCATTTTATTTCAACAGACATTTATGGAGTGTTGACCAGGTTCTGTGCTGAGGGCTCAGAGACAGGATATGACAAAGAGGAATGAAATGTGGTCCCGAGTCGTTAAGGAGTGTAGGTAACCTACCTTATAACACGGGCTGTGTCTGAACAGCTCAAATAAGGGCACAAATAAGAGAGGAAAATTCTGGGCTCCACAACCTCAACAGCCCCCTCTTTCTGCCCCCAACCCCAAACCCCCTGCGCTTTGCACAGTTGATTTACCTGTGCTCGGGTGTTGCTGGTGTTCGGTCCTGTCTGACTCTCTGCGTTTGGTTAGAGCTGCTATACTATATAGGTTGTCAAGCTACTCTCTGCTGCTTCCGGAGGTGGAGATAACTTTTCATCAAGAGATGTTTCTTTATTATATTATATTTTTAAAGAGTGTGTGCCTGTTAAATCATTTCTGACATATAGTTCTGAATTTCTGTACCACCAATCTTTTTTTTAAATAACACTCTGCTGCTGCTGCTAAGTCGCTTAGGTCGTGTCCGACTCTGTGCAACCCCAGAGACGGCAGCCCACCAGGCTACGCTGTCCCTGGGGTTCTCCAGGCAAGAACACTGGAGTGGGTTGCCATTTCCTTCTCCAGTGCATGAAAGTGAAAAGTGAAAGTGAAGTCGCTCAGTCATGTCTGACTCTTAGCTACTCCATGGACAGCAGCCTACCAGTCTCCTCCGTCCATGCGATGGAGTGGGGTGCCATTGCCTTTGAATAACATCTCTACTGAGATATAACTGAAATGCCACAAATTCACCCTTTTAAAGTGTGAGATTCAGTGGTCTTAATATAGTCACAGAGTTATACAAACATCACCATTAATTCCAGAAAATTTTCATCCCCCAAATGTTTCATTTCAACCCCAAAAAGAAACCACTTACCCATTAGTAATCACTACCCAATTCACCAACCTATCCCCTGCCAACCACTCATTTACTCTGGATCTCCATGGATTCGTCTGTTCTGGACATTCCACATAAAAGAAACCATACGACATGTGGTCTCTGGTGTCTGACTTCTCCACATAGCGTAATGTTTTTCATGGTTCATCCACGCTTGATCACCTATCAGTACCGCAATCGTTTTTGTGGTCTGTACAAACAGACCACGTTTGATATAATCCATTCCTTCTGGGAGTCTAAAACTGTGGCACGGGCTAGGCAGAGGGTGTCTACATGACCAGCCCCCAGTAAAAACGCCGAGTGTCTAGTGAGTGGCAGACAGCGTTTTGGATCTGGTGCCACTGCTCACTGTGGGGAAGTTAAGTGTGCCCTGTGTGAACCGTGGAGGAAGCAATGGCACCCCACTCCAGCAGTCTTGCCTGGACAAATCCCATGGACTGTAGCCTGCCAGGCTCCTCTGTCCATGGGGTCACAAGGAGACGAACACAGCTGAACACACACGCACACTGTGTGAGCTCCTGGGAAGAAGACTCCTGAAGTTTGTGCCTGGCTTCCTCCAGGCTTCCCCCCCGCCCCCCGCCCCGCCCCCGTGCCTTTTTCCTTTGCTGATTTTGTTCTGTGTCCTTCTGTTGCAATAAATCACAGCCATGAGTATGTCTGTATGCCTGTGTGTCCTCCTAGCGAACCAGTGAATCTGGGGGTGGTCTAGGAAGCCCCAGGAACAATAACTGTACCAAAGTTAATTTCTTGCTTTTGATAAATGTACTATGACTGTGTCAGATCTCAACATAAGGGGAAGTTGGGTGAGAATCTCATGGGAATTCTGTTTTTGCATGACCCGTAAGTATCTCAGAAAACAACTGTTTCAAAAGGTGAAGCACACTTTCTTACCCAAGTAATTTACATCTATGGCACAAAATTTGGAAAACACAGAGAAGCATAAAGAATAAAAATAAAATTCCGAAGGACTGCCCCCTTCCCAAGAAAAAGTCAGTTATAAAAATAACAACACTCTCTAATGAGGTGGGTACACCAAGAGCCTGTTATACAGAGTGAAGTTAAGTCAGAAAGAGAAAACCAAATATCGCATAGTAATGCATATATATGGACTCTAGAAAGATGGTACTGATGAACCCATTTGCAGGACAGCCAATGAGACACACAGAGAGCACAGACGTGTGGACACAGAGTGGGAAGGGGGGGGGAGGAATGAAGAGAGTGGCATGGAAACATACACATCACCATATGTACATGAGAGAGCCGGGGGGATTTGCTGCATGATTCAGGGAGCCCAAACTGGGGCTCTGTGACAACCTAGAGGGGTGGGATGGGCTGGGAGGGGGGAGGGAGGCTCAGGAGGGAGGGGACACATGTCTACTTGTGGCAGATTCATGTTGCTGTTTGGCAGAAACCAGCACAATATTGTAAAGTGATTATCCTTCAATTACAAATGAATGAATTTTAACAAAACAAAACAAGAAAACTCTCCTCCCTCATAGATTCTCACCCACCAGTCACTTTCCCCCAGGTCATGGAGAAATGGTTTAGGGTAAGACCACAGTAATGATCGTGGGGAAGCAGGTTTTAGGCAAGGTACGTTATCTTGACGGGGCTCACCAATTTTATTCGTCACACTTCAGCTGCAGATAATAATACAGCCCTTTTCAAACTAAATATTTTTTTTTCCTGAAATGAATGATGGCAAAATGAAGGGTAAAGCAACAGAGCTCATACAGAAGCTACAGCTTCCTGGGATAGGCAGGAACATAAAATAAGACAACATGTTTTTAAACAGGAGTAGATTCTTGTTGCGCCAGAAAAAAAACTGTTCAAGAAATGTTGTGTGGTCTGTCAAAAGAAGTTGGAGAGTTACCCTGAATGGGGTGCCACTGGGCAAATCTGGAGCACTCTGAGCACCAAGGTAAACAATGACATGCAGTACATTATAAACCACTGAATCAAACAGAAATCCATACGTGTGTACTGACACAAACAAACAAACGGATAAAGAAGGAGAGAGAAGGCTATTTCCTACATTGAATGTCAACAAATAAATGTCAAAGGAATGAGTTACAAGTTTGTTGTTTTGCCACCTGATGCGTGCAAGAGTCATAAGAAAACAATTAGGTGAAAGTTTGATACCAGCCTCAAAGCATCTCCCCATCGATTACTTATTTGATACAAAAGGAAAAGGGCACTCTATGTAAACCACACTCACCACGGGATAAAGTCTATCTTGCAGGTACAGGACGCCTGGCCTCCCGTGCCTCCTGGGGAGCTGTTCTGAGAACTCAACATCACATGTGCTATGTTCCTGCCCCAAACTGTCCGAATCAAATCCAGGATTCCTCAAAATGTCAGTGCCATCTGTGGCGAAGGCAGGCTGGGGTAATGCTTCAGGTTTCAGGAGACTCCAGAGACCTAATAAAGTAAATGGGACTAGGTGACTCCGGAACAGGGGGAATTCTCCAGGCAAGAATACTGGAGTGAGTAGCCATTCCCTTCTCCAGGGGATCTTCCCAACCCAGGGATTGAACCCTTGTCTCTTGCATTGCAGGTGGATTCTTTACCATCTGGGCCACCAGGGAAGCAAAACCAGGGAATAAGAGAAAAAGGAGGCTGCCACTGCACGGGCTTCCCAGGTGGCGCTAGTGGTAAAGAATTCACCTGCCCTGAAGGAGGGAATGACAACCCACTCCAGTACTCTTTCCTAGAGAGTCCCCTGAACAGAGGAGCCTGGAGGGCTACAGTCCATTGGGTCATAGAAGGTCAGACATCACTGAAGCGACTTAGCATTCACAGCATCTGTGAAGAGGGGACATAACAGAAGAGACAGTAACGTCTCAAGATGGTGGCTAAGGGGACACTTCCCAACAACAGTGGTGCACAGACCTAGAAGGTGGTCAGAAAGGAAAATTGGAACCAATAAATGCATTTTGAAAATAACACTGATAAGTTGCATGTGTGTACACATACAATTTAGCGAGTTTTAGTATATTCTCAAAGTTGAACATTTTTATTGGGCTTGCCTCGTAGCTCAGTTGGTAAGGAATCTGCCTGTAATGCAGGAGACCCGGGTTCGATTCCTGGGTCAGGAAGATACCCTAGAGAAGGAAATGGCAACCCACTCCAGGATTCTTGCCTGGAGAATCCCATGGACAGAGGAACCTGGCGGGTTACGGTCCATGGGGTCGCAAAGAGTTGGACATGACTAAGCGACTAAACCACAACCGCGACCACCACCAGCTCCTCCCAAAATAACCCCATATCCATTATCAATCAATTCCCGATTTCCCCAACTGCCAACCCCTGGCAACTACTAATTTTACTTTCTGTCTCTATAGATTAGCCTACTCTGGGCATTTCACATAAATGGAATCATACAATATGCAATCTTTTGTGACAGACTTCTTTCACTTAGCATGATGTTTCCAAGGTTCATCCATGGTATATTACATATCAGAAGTCATTTCTTTCCATGGCTAAATACTACTCTGCCCTCCTCCAGGGGATCTTCATACAAAGGGATCAAATCTAGGTCTCCTGCATTGCAGGTGGATTCGTTACCATATGAGTCACCAGGCAAGCCCACTGTATGGACAGACCACATTTTGTTTATCCATTCATCTGCGGGGTTGCTTTCTCATTGGCTATTATGAAAAATGCTGCTATAAATATCCACATACAAGTTCTTATGTGGACATATATATCTCTTGAGTTGATACCTAGAAGTAGAAATGCTGGGTCATATGATAAAGTGTTAGCAGCTCAGTCGTGTCCAACTCTTTGCGACCCCATGGACTGAAGACCACCAGGTTCCGCTGTCCATGGCAAGACATTCTCCAGGCAAGAATACTGGAGTGGGTTGCCATTATCTCCTCCAGGGGATCTTCCCGACCCAGGGATTAAACACAGCTCTCTCATATTGCAGGTAGATTCTTTACCATCTGAGCCACCAGGGAAGCTCATATATATATATAATATATAATATATATATATACTGCAGGGTCATATAGGAACTCTATGTGTAATCTTTTGAGAAACCTTCAGACTTTACCAAGATGTTGCAACCATTTTACATTCCCAAGAGCAGTATAAGAAGGTTCCAATTTCTCCACGTCTTCAACAACACTTATTATTGTGTGTCTTTTCCATAATAGCCACGGTAAATTGCTGTGGTTTTGACTTCCATTTCCCTGGTGGCCGATGACATCTTTCCATGTGCTTTACGAGCAGATCTGTCTTCCCTCACAAAATGTTCTAAGAATTTATGTACTCTTTCAAATTTCACATTTTGCCTCCCTGGTTCAGAAAGGCTTGGCAGGTGCGTCTCTCACCCTCTCACTCCCTGCAGTGAACCTGCCTGCCTCACAGGCAAAGCCTGGGTGACCATCCCACTCACAGCTGGCTGTGAGCTCACACAAGCCCTACAGAGCCTGTGACTCAGCTTCCCGACCAGAGGGGGATGAAAGAAGCTCTAATCAAGCACTCCTAAGTCTGACAGACCGGGGAAGGAAAGAGAGAAAAGGTCGGGGGCCTTGCCAAAGTGAAAGCAACTCAGTGATGGCTGAAATGGAGCCCCAGGGTCTCTGGACTCTTCTTTCCACCAAGCCATGCCACACCACTAATATCAACACTTGCCATTTCTTAACCGCCACAAAATCCCCAAATCCCACATGAGCCAAAAATGTACACGCAGTCATGAATACGGGGGCTCGTTAACTCTCCCATATCCAGCGGGGCATGGATATGCGTGCTCTCCCATATCCAACGTGGCGTGGCACAAGTGGGAAAAAGGTAGGAGCCAAGTGGCTGTCCTCTCTGGTGTGCTAAGGGTTGGGACTTTCTGGATGTGGGAAATGTAAAGCCTGCGAGTTTTTGAGGAAAAAGGGACATGATCAGATTGGCACTTAAAAGGTTCACTCAAGTGACAGTGTCCCTGAACATCACACAGATATATTTTTCTCCAGCGAAGTTATAAAAATTGAAAATTACTATAAAACAGCACTGAGACTTGCTCACGATTCTCTTTTTATTATTTCTCCTGGGAGAACTTTTTGCTGCTCAAGACCCAGCAGCCCATCTGAACCCCATATGAGGTGGTAAAAAATGCTAACCATATCACGTGGAACTCTTTGCACCCCAAAGCAGTGATCTTTGAACCTAGGGCTTGCATGCCCTCAAATGAACTGAAAAAAAAAAAAAGCTAACTATGAAAGCTTTGCATATTTTTAACTTGACATATAAATTTGGGTAGTTCCAACAGATGGAATTTCTGATTGGGTAGACGCTGGCATTTTAAATAAAACTATTATATCACTCTTTTTAAAATGTATTCAAAGGAATTGAAGCACCATAGAAATGAGTTACCCATTATCACCAGTTTTAAAAGTACAGAAATAAACTTTTTAGTCAGAAGTTTTCATTCATTTTTTCCTTCAACAAAATTTTATTTCACCCTCAAAATTTCACCTTAACAATTGTTTTATGTTTGAGAGTCTTAACCTCCCTGATGTACATGTTTACCAATTTTAAAACTATGTAAATATAAATATTTTAATTATTTTATTTTCCACAACCATAAGCTCTAAGAACTAAAATGTTTTTATTGTGGATTGATTTCTACGTACAATTATCGATAGTAAAGAACTGGCCAAAATAAAATTGTTTCAAATGTTCATAAAAATATTACACATATAAACTTCAGATCCGTTGAAAAAACAACTCTCTCAGAGAGGAATGGGTCTTCTTATTTTTAATTGGATCTGTGAATGAATATTACTTACTCATAGAATGAGACAGAGATCAAAAACCAATTCTACTCCTACTTTCCATTTTTTTGGAGGTAAAAACTAAGAAACCTTATTCACATACTAAGTACAAGGCAATAGAAGGAATTTTATTATAGCAGTGCCACTCTTCTTTAAATTCCTTCCAACATATGTGTCAAAAATCAGACCCTTATCTATCACCGACAGGTATTTTTAATGGTCTTCCAGCTGACAGGTTGGTCAGTGCCTCCTTCAGCCTGCTCTAGAGAAATGGAAACCAGCTGACATGCAACGCGAATGGCTACCCATGTGTCACTTGCTTTCTGAGACCAGTATTTCACACCGCCCCTTTGCTGGCCACCCCAGAGATTGCTCCATCTCAGACAAGACTCCTCCACCGTCAGATTATGGATGGATGAAAAGGGCAGTTATGAAGGGGAGAGCAGGAGAATAAAGCAGGCCTGATCCCCACCACAGGCATTTGCTCAGGCGAACAATTTCAGGGAAGTGCCCCGATGAAAGCTGAAGGTCTAAAAAACTAAACCGTCACCACATACACCCCAAAAGGCAACTCCCAGGTTAAAGACCACCGCTCCAGGTGCATGCCTGCACCTGCAGATTCCTGGGTCTTCCACCCTGCTCAAACCTTGCACTGGAAGCTGTGTTCCCATCAAAAGCAAGAGAAAGGATAGGGAGGGCTTCCTTAGTGGCTCAGTGGTAAAGAATCTGCCTGCCAGTGCCAGAGACAGGGGCTCAATCCCTGATCTGGGCAGATCCCACATGCCACAGGGCAACTAAGCCCATGCACAACTACTGAGCCTGTGTTCTGTAGGCCGGGAGCCGCACCTATGGAGCCCACGCGCTGCAACTACTGAAGACGGTGTGCCCTAAAGCCTGGGCCCTGCGACAAGCAAAGCCACTATGATAAGTCCGCACTCCGCAACTACAGAGTAGCCCTGCTCTTTGAAACTAGACAAAAGCCTGCACAGCAATGAAGACCCAGCACAGCCAATAAGAAAATAAATGAATAATTTTTAAAAAATAAAGGAAAGAAATTATATTAAAAAAAAAAAAAGCATAGGGAAGCAGGAATGAACCAAAGGTAAAAAGAAGATGGGAAATGTTAGGAAACGGGAAAGAACAAGAAGAAAAATGTTCACAGAGAAAAGACCTGCAAATCAGAACCCTGCCACGCGCGTGCCAAACCAAGTCCATCGAATTAAGTTCACCTTTTCAACGAGCTCCTTCCCGGCTCCTGCTTCTCTGTAGAAGCACCCACAGAGCCTCTTCGGCTCTTTGCACTTGTTTTGTTTCTTTGTTGTTGTTTTCAAAGCAAAGGGATGTCATTGCAACCCAAGCTTTTTCCAAACGCACAGTAAGATGTGATGGAAATTCCGGAATCTTCCATCACTACTGAGCCTTACTCTTCTGATACAGTCTAATAACTCACAATTATTCCCTGTCGTGTGCACTTTAGATGGCATCAGCTGCCACACAGGTTTTTAATACTAAGCAAGCAGGTGGCCCTAGCCTTCTCTCCTATATCTCACATCTGGTATTGTACTCCATATAAGGTGCTGAGTCCGATTTTTTAATAAAAATATGGCCTAAGCTTGTAAAAGTTCAAGTAAAATATACCTCTAAAACTGCTGTATTTAATTTCCAGCCATGAAAGTCTAAAATTATTGTAAAATAATACTCAACCTTTTTCATAGATCCGTTCAATGAAGCTTAAAACTACTTTCCTTTCAGAAAGGAAAAGCGCTTCATAACTAACAGCTTCTTGAATTCACATGTGCTGTCTTACTTTTGTGAGCCTGAATTGTAGAAATTTTATAACCTTTCAATCTTGACAAAATTAGTTTGGTTAGTAGCGCAAAGTAATAATACATTGAAGTTTCTGGATAATGGCTGGGGGAAGGGAATGGTAGAGAAAAGGGCAGAAATGCTTACAGTTAAATCAATAACCCTTGACTTGGAGAAATTTGTTTTTTTTTTTTCAAAAACGAGATTTAAGATTTAAAAGGAGATACACTCAGAAATAAATATACTAACAAACACCAATGATTATAAACATCATCATATAATTAAACAAATAACCATTTCAACCATATTACACTTTACATGACCTTGGTGTAAAAGTGAGTCGACAAAAATGGTATAGATTTCTGCAAGTTCAAGCTTGTATTCCTGTATCAGACTAAGTGTAAGTTAATGCATTAGCACTAGGCCTCCCCTTCTGTCAGCGAAAGGTGGACTCCCTCAAATCTACATAACTATTTTCATGATTTGAGCAAATCCATAGCGGAAATATAGGGATCCCATTCCTTCAATCATAAACTCCTCAAAAGCAATCTTGCTCTAAGGCAGCTGGTTCTAAATCAAAAGGTAACTTTCATTTCCTTTAAATAATCCAGTTTCATCTTTAACCATCATCTTCAACCACAGATTTTTAACTTGTTACTAAATTGGGTAACCCAGTGGTATTAGATGCTGGCTATAAAACAAAGCCAAGAACTTGAGTAGTTTTTTCTTTAAGTGTTCTGCTCTAATGAATCTACTCAATAATAAACATTTCTCTAAAGAACTTTCGTCCGAGTGTTTCATTTTTCTATTCTCTTTTTTGGGGGGTGGGGATGGTTACTATCACCTAGTAAGATGCAAGAATCACCCACCAGCCTGTGTAGGGAATCCAGATCTCTCAAAGCCCAAGGGAAAACGAAATTGTATATCCACTAGGTTGGCAGGCAGTTTAACAAAGGCCATCCAAACTAAAGACACAAGGGTGATGACCCAGTTCCCACAGAAGAGAGACACTGCACGTATCCACACAGAGTAGCGTGCCACACGGCCACCGTGACACTGATTCAAGGAGCATGAGGTGGGGGCCGGTCAGCTAGCCACTGAGAAGGTAACTGCTAAACAGAGTGGCAGGCTCTTGCTGTGGAGAAGCATGCAGGCATTTAAAGTAACACGCTACATGTATATACGGTAACAGGAAGGCTCCAACGTGCACAGCTGGACCACAGAAGGATGAAGCAGCACAGAGAGCAGCCCGCCCGCAGCCCTTCTCCCCTTCCAGGCTGTGCTCTGCCTCTCCTCACCGCCTCCTCTCAGGCAGGGTGGCTGGGACCAAGGCTCCTGGCAACGGGAGGTGAGAGTGGGCCACTGCGGCCACGTGTGTTAGGAGAAAATTCTGGCCCTCTTTCTCCACCTTGTTGTCCTTCTTGCCGGCTGAAATGGCAGTGACTAGACTGACCTAAGAAGCTACACGTGAAAGATGACAAGCCACTGTCAGCCTGGGACCTGAGTGACTGCGTGGAAGACTGCAGCCCAAAGACCTAGACTAGGTACCCTGGACCAACACCTAAGGAAGAACTGAATGTTTTTCTTTTAAAACCAAATTATTGTTGAGTCTCTAGGTATCTAGCAACTTAATCTTTTATCCCAGTGCAGATTAAAAGATACAGTAAGGGTTTTAAAGATACAGTAAGGGTTTTAATAATCTTTAAATAATACTGTATTTAAAAATCCTAAAGAAAGACAAATCGACTTCCCAACAGTGAAGTCGGAATAAGGAATGGGAGGGTGGGGAGAAAGGAGACAAACAGGACTAGACTGGTTGTTAGTATTAGTTGTAATTTTTAGTTTTATGAAAAGCAAACACATTCACGTGTTGCTTGTATAATTGAAAGCTGATAACAATCTACAGATGGTCCCTAACTAACGATATGGCTCAACTTACAATTTTTTTACTTTACAATAATGCCAAAGCAATATGCACTCAGCAGAAACGATACTTCAGATTTTGAACTCTTAGCCTTTCCTGAGCCAGCAACATGCAGTACAACACTCTTCTGCATTACTGGGAAGGAGCAGCGAACCATAGCTCCCCGTGACCTACATGATCATGAGGGCAAACAACCAAGACACTGAGAACCATTCTGTATCCAGACAACCATTCTCTTTTTCACTTCCGTATAATATTCCATGGGCTTCCCCAGTGGAACCTGCCCACAATGCAGGAGACATGGGTTCCACCCCTGGGTCAGACAGATCCCCTGGAGGAGGAAATGGCAACCCACTCCAGGATTCTTGCTTGGAGAACCCCATGGACACAGGAGCCTGGCAGACTACAGTTCACGGGGCAGCAAAAGAGTTGGACAAGACTGAGTACACACAGTCACACACACAGTATTCCATAAATTACACGAGAGCTTCAATGCTTCGTTATAAAATGGTCTTTGTATTAGATCATTCTGCCCAATGGCAGGTAATGTGTTTTGAGCACTGTGTAGTTGGGGTGAAGAACCAAGGGTGCGCCCCTCTGCATCCTGAGAGTGGGGAGGTTTGGAGCATCCCTCCCTCTCTCTGGACTGCGGTTTCTTCCCGTGGAAAACCGAGAGACTATATAGGTTGTACCTGAGCTCTATGCCTAGGATTCAAGACTCAGCTGGAATGTTCTATGGGAAAAATGACAACTTTTTTTTTTCAATGATCTGAGTCAATTTATTAATGGAAAGATATTTTACATAAGTTTCCTTCGGCCATCTCGTGGTGTACCAGAAAGCAATTTTCACTTTCCAATCTCATTTCTTTCCTAAGGATTACCCATGCTAACTGCATTTTGTTTTCAAAATGTCGTTTGGTTTTAAAAAACCAATATAAAAAAATTAAAAAGCAATATGAGAACACAAGACATACTTAAGAAATTTCATAAAACTCAGAGGGAAAAAATTCTACCTTCAGTAATTCTCATCTTTACCAGGTACACTTAGTCTTATGACATTATCCACCCCATGAGAAAGTTGCTTTCTGATACACTGAGTCCTTATTTTGTGAATCCTTCACTTCAAACTTGCTGACATCCTTAATCTTGTGTTTATATCAGCTGAGTTAAAACCACAGCTCTCAGAACTTCAGCAGTACCTTGGGGATCAAATCCAACACGCTAATTGTTTTAAAAAAAAAAAAAAAGGAGGGAGCTAGGATCATTTTATGAACAAGGGAATTTAACTTCGGGGGGAAACCTAGATTGTTGCTTTGGAATCTTTTATGAGTGGAGCAGGAGTAAGAACGGTAGAGAACCCACCTTTAAAATAAAACCTGTGAACCCTATACATGACAGGTTCAAATTGCACAGAATCTGAACAGAAAACGTTGTTCACCATGGTTTTAAAATTAATTCCACACTGAAGCACGTGTGTTTTTTCATTTAAGAGATGCCAGAAACTGACACTGAAGAACTGTCAGTGGCAAGATCCGGCGGCTTTTGTTT
The DNA here is from genome assembly GCF_963930625.1 of Muntiacus reevesi. Classification (NCBI taxonomy): domain Eukaryota; kingdom Metazoa; phylum Chordata; class Mammalia; order Artiodactyla; family Cervidae; genus Muntiacus; species Muntiacus reevesi. The sequence goes on from NC_089256.1 coordinate 28,526,369, forward strand.
TTCTCCCCAGGGCTGCAGTAAGGAGCACAGCCTCTGGCCACCACGGGCCTGCATTCAAACCCCGTGGCCCCTCCAAAAAGCTAGCACCTGGATCTGCGAGGCTCCTTAGAGGCACACCAGGCCTCCCAGGCAGCATTAGAGGTAAAGAACCCCCTGCCAATGCAGTGGACATAAGAGATGCGGGTTCCATCCCTGGGTCGGGAAGATCCCCTGGAGGAGGGCATGGGAAGCCACTCCAGTTTTCTTGCCTGGAGAATCCCACGGACAGAGGAGCCTGGCGGGCTACAGCCCATAGGACTGCAAAGAGTCGGACACATCTAAGAGACACAGCACGCATGCAGATGCACACGAGGCTCCTTATTACCACAGAGCGTGTGGACCAGTAGAAGAGAATATACAAAAAGTTCTTACCAGTGGGCACCATACACAATGTTAGCAAATGCAACTGTTACTGTCTCATGGCTAGTAGCTATTGACATTAGCTCATTATTTTTTTAAGGTATTATCCTATGAGCAAACTTTTCCTTCTCATTTCTTAAAATACCTACCCAGATGATTATTAAGTTCCCCTAAAAATAAGCAGAAACTTAAAGAGGGGCCTCAGGACAAAATATCACATTAGGGAAAACATCTTAAGGACTGGATGACAAGAAGATTTCTCAGTAAAAGTATGAGCTGGAGATCCAGAAGACGAAAATCCAAACACTAAGGAAAAAAGCTAACTCTTCGTGGGTTCACTGTGACAGTTTTAAGGGACCTGGGCAGAAGGGTCTGGAAAATAGCATCTTAGGGAGAGAAATTGGCACCTACCCTCTACCTCTGGCTAGAGCCTTGGAGAGGTTCTTTTGAGCAATTACAGAATAAAATTACATCAGAATATACAGTAATGAGAATATTTTAAATAATGAGAACACTGCTAATTACATCTTCCCATTTTAACAGGAGGTCAAAGACTTTACTGCAACCCTGAGACGCTTGGGGTGCCCAGCAGGGAGCCTCCTACTCCGCACACACTTGTAAAGGCCAAGACAGCAGGCGGGATGATATGAGGTGTGAGAAATGAAAACTTTATGTGCAGACAAATTTAGATTTTTTAAATATTTTCACTAGGGGCATAAATAGAAAGAAATTAGACCACTGGGATTTCAGAAAATGAGAATACAGACTGTGATTTTTATTTTAAATTTTAGTACTGAGAATACCCAATACCAAAGGAGTAAATAATTCAGCTAGTCACAAAAAGTAACACTTTAGTCTTAACTGCATACTTTTCGTTTACCTCAAAATCATTCTGTTCAAGGGAGAAAATGGTGTGGATTCAAGTAAAAGAAAGAAGAAAAATGTATAAATGTAGGAAACAACATATATTTCCTTTTATGAGGTGGCCTTGACATACAGCTGGGGATACCGAGAGGTTACATAGATCCAGTTTTTGTCAGTTTAAGATCATTTTAAATATGCTATCATGGATATTTTTTAAAATCTTTCACAGTAATTTACTTGTTATAAAAATATTGGTAACAGCTCATGCAGCTTAATATCAAAAAACCAAACAACTCAATCCAAAAAGTGGGCAGAAAATCCAAATGGACATTTCTCCAAAGAAGACACACATGAGAAGATGCTCGACATCACAAATTGTTAGAGAAATGCAAACCAAAACTACAATGAGCTATCACCTCACACCAGTCAGGATGGCCATCATCAAAAACATCTACAAACAATAAATGCTGGAGAGAGTGTAGAGAAGAGGGAATCCTCCTACACCATTGGTGGAAATGTAAACTGGTACAGCCACTAGGGAGAACAGTAAGGAGATTCCTTAAAAAACTAGAGCTACCATAAGATCCAGCAATCCCACTGGACATACAACCAGAGAAAACCATAATTCTAAAGGATATATGCAACTCATTGTCCACTTAAGCACTATTTACAATAGCCAGGACATGGAAGCAACCTAAATGTCCATCAACAGAGAAATGGATCAAGATGATGTGGTACATATACACAACGGAATATTATTCGGGCCACTAAAAAGAATTAAAAAATGCCATCTGCAGCAACATGGATGGTCCTAGAGACTGTCAAGCTGAGTGAAGTCAGACAGAGGAAGACAAATATCATATAATATCACTTACATGCGGAATCTAAAACAATAGTACAAATAAACCTACTTACAAAACAGAAATTGAGTCACAGGTTTAGAAAACAAATTTATGGTAACAAGGGGGAAAGGAGTGAGGGATAAACTGGGAGATTGGGATTGACATATACACATGACCATATATAAAAGATAACTAATAAGAGCCTATTGTATAACACTGGGAACTCTTCGATACTCTGTAATGATCTATATGGGAATGGAATCTAGATGAAAGTGGATACATGTATATATATGACTGATTCACTTTGCTGTGCAGTAGAAACTAACACAACTTAGTAAATCAACTACATGGCAATAAAAAATTAATTTAAAAATACTGATATGTTACAGCAAGTATGAAGTTTTAGGACCAGAGAGAGTCTACCATTAATATTCTATCCACCCACTTATTACTTTATGCATTCCACCATGAACTACAGATAGTCCCTCCTTGGTAATTAAGCCAGCACTTAACTAGAGCTCAATATTTTAGTTTGTATATAAAATTTATCTGGAATGATTTTTATGATAAGATCTGTTGGGGTTTGGAAAATGTATACACCTGTTTTACCTGTTAGTTAAAAAAAAAAAAATTACTATCAGTCAAGGTGTTCCTCTGGGCTCTTGCCAGCTGATGTCCACCCCATCCCCCAAAGACGATCACTCTTCTGAGCTCCTCCCACCACCGATTAGACTTGCTGGTTCTAGAACTTCCTAAAACGGAGGCATACAGCAGGTACTATTTTGTGGAAGTCTTCCCTGATGGCTCAGACGGTAAAGCATCTGCCTACAATGCAGGAGACCTGGGTTCGATCCCTGGGTCGGGAAGATCCCCTGGAGAAGGAAATGGCAACCCACTCCAGTACTATTGCCTGGAAAATCCCGTAGACGGAGAAGCCTGGTAGGCTACAGTCCACGGGGTCGCAAAGAGTCGAACACGGCTGAGCGACTTCACTTTCACTTTCCCTGGCTGTGTATAAAATTTTCGAAACTGGAGCAACTTGATGCATGTATCAGTAGTCTGTTCTTAGTCTGTTTTTTATTGCCGAGTGATATTCAATTGTATGAATATCTGTCCATTCTTCTGGTGACAGACTTTTGGGGTTGTTTCCAGATTTCACTATTACAGATAAAACTGCTGCAAATGATGACGTACAAGTTTTTGCACAGACACATATTTTCCTTTGTCTTGGGTAAACAACTAGGAGTCAGACTGTTGGGTCAGAAGGAAAATGCATGTTTGCTCTTAGAAAACAAACTGCCAGGCCATTCCATCAAGGTGGTTGTAGCATTTTACATTCCTACCAATGATGTGATGTTTGGGAACTGTGAGTTGTTCCATAACCTTGCCAATATTTATTGTGGTTTTTAGCTATTCTGGTGGGTGTGTGTATCTCATGGTTTTAATTTGCATTTTCCTGAAGACAGAAAATGTTGAGAAATGTTTATGTGCTTATTTGGCTGCTGGCATTCTTATTTGTGTGAAATATTGTTCCAATATTTTAATTGGGCTGTTTGTCATTTTGTTACTGAGTTGTAGAAGTTCTTTATAATATTGGTGATATCAGCTTTTATAATATATATGCTTTGAGAATATTATCTCCCAGTGTAACTTGAGTATTCATCTTTTATTATTATCTTTTGATGAGCAGAATATTTTCATTTTTGAGAAGTCTAGTTTATCAATTTTTTTTCCTTTAATGATTATTGCTTTCTCTAACCAGTTTTTGAAACCTTTGACCACTCCCAGATCATGAAAATTTTTATTTTCCTTTACAAGCTGTATAATTTTAGCTTTTGTGTGAAGGTCTATGATCCATCTCAAACCAAGTTTAATGTAGGATGTGAGGGAGGGATCAAGACCCATTTATTTTCCTACATGAGCTTATATGTAATTACGCCAGCACTGTTCTTGAAAACCCTTTCCATTATCCACTGGACTGCACTGACGTCTAAGTCAAAAATCAAATGGCCAGTTAAAAGGCAGGTCTATTTCTGGGGTATTCTGCTCTACTGATCTTTCTTTTTTTATTAATGCCAATATCATCCAACTTTATCACAGATCTACAGTATATCTTAAAAGTCACATATGACTTCAAGTTTATTCCTGTTCAAAGTTATTCTCTCAGCTGTGGAACTCTAACATTCTTATGCAAATTTTATAACCAGTTCATATATTTCTACTAAAGCTCTTGCTATAGTTTTGACTAAATTGGCAACTGAATTTATAAGTCAATTTAAAGCAAACTGGAATCTTAACAACATTGAATCTTCAGATACATGATCATGGCATCTTTATTTATTGAAATCTTCCCTAATCTCAAAATATTTTCTAATTTTTCTTGTGATTTCTTTCTTGATCCATGGATTATTTAGATGTGTGTTACTTAATTCTGAAAGACTTTTGATCTTCCCAGATACATTTTTGTTACTAACTTCTAATTTACTTCCATTGTAGACAGAGTATATGTTCTATGTGATTTCACTTTATTTTCACAGAGACTTGTTTTGTCTCCCTTGGTGAATATACCATGCACACCTAAAAAGAACATGCAGTCAGCTGGGGGTAGTGTTCTATAAACACCCATTACGTGCAAGTGGTGGATAGTGTTACTCAGATCCTCTGTCTTTCATGATTTTAGTTTAGCTGTTTCATTAGCTATTAAAAGAGTGGTGGTGTTAAGTTCTTCAACTATGATTGTGGACTTGTCTATTTTTCTCTTTAACTCTGTTGATTTTTGCAACATGTGTTTTGAAGCTCCCTTATTAAGTGAACACACAACTTTGATATCTGTTCAATGAACTGACACTTTCATCATTCTGAAATATCCCTCTTTAGCTTTCCTAATTCTTTCTCTCAAAGTCTGATTTATTGGATGTTAACAAAGTCATATCTTTTCTTATCCTTTTATAAGAAAGGTATATCTTTCCTTATCCTTTTACTTTCAACCTGTCTGTCTCTATAATTAAAGTGTTTCTCAAAGACAATATATGCTCAGGTCTTACTTATTTCTTTAAAGTCCATTCTGACTTAGTCCATTATCATTTAATAGTGGTTTACCATTTTGTTCATTTTTGTTTTTTCCCTTCTACTTTTTTTGTTTCACTATTCCTTTCTTATCTTTTGTATTCTTTTTTGCTGTCTTCTAGATTATTTGGATATTTTAATTTATCTATCTGCTTATAGGATATAACTCTTTGTCATGCTTTCAGCGGTTACTCGAAAGATTACAATAGGGACTAATAGAGAAAGTACCATCAACACATATATACCATCAGGCGTGAGATGGAGAGCTGGTGAGAAGTTGCTGTGTAACACAGGGAGTCCCGTCTATACTCTGGGATGACCTGGAGGGATGGGATGGAGGGAGAGGAAGGAGGTTAGGGAGGTAGGAGGTATATGTATAATTACGGCTGATTCAAGGTTTTTTTTAGAAAATCACTAAGAAATTAGACATGGCAGCAAGTCCAATTTCCTTCTGTAAAAAAATTAGTATCTAAATAGGTGTTAGAAGTATGGGGGATATAGTATATTAGGATTTCCGAAACATCTGTTAGAGGTAATACAGTATTTGGGGCTAAGAATTAAGGCTTGAGACAAATCTTCTAAGTGCTGCTTCCTCCACCTAACTCTTCATGTGGCTCTGACCAAGCCATTTAAACTCTCTAGGCAAGTGAAAGTCACTAATTCATGTCTGACTCTTTTCGACCCCATGGACTATACAGTCTGTGGAATTCTCCAGGCCAGAATCCTGGAATGGGGAGCCTTTCCCTTCTCCAGGGGATCTTCCCAACCCAGGGATCGAGCCCAAGTCTCCCGCACTGCAGGCGGATTCTTTACCAGCTGAGCCACAAGAGAATCAATAGTGCCCTCATCTCTTAAAATGGAAAGTATAATAGTACCTATTTCACAAGGTCTCAGTAAAGACTGAATAGGAAAAATGCACACTATCTGCCATGGAGTAAATGCCGTATTAACATCAGCTATTATTACTGCTAAAGCACAACATCTCTGTGGACAAAAGATAACATAATTCAAAATGATTATATGACAGTGATAAAACACTGAATAGTAAGGAATATTACTTGCCTCGTCCTGTTCAACTTCTATCAATGTCTGCTTTTGTTTTATAATTTTCCAATTATCTTCTAGGAAAAAATATTGCAATGGGGTCACTAACAGCTTTGTATAAATCTGTTAGCTCAAAAAATATGCTTATCATTTATGACAGGAAAACATGAGAAATAACAACAATGCATTCATAGGAGACTGTGCAGATAAATTATGATCAACCTATATGGACCCCATGAAAGACACATTTTTAGACCATTTAATAAAGTAAGAAATGTTTATTTCATGTACAATATAATCACAATTTTACAAGTGTGTGTAGGAGGATAAAAGACTAGTATGAAATACAGCAAAAGGTTAATATGATCTTTTATAAGTGGTGAGGTTATAGATGATTTTCATCTCATTATAAATTACTGCATTTCCAAGTTTTCTAAAATGAATAAGAATTCTTCTTATATTTGAAAAATATTTTGATAAAAATAAAATAGAGTAGCTTTATGCACCATGATTGGCTTTCTATCAAGGTTTCTGGTCCTTCAGACCCAAAGCTTTGATCTCCAACAAGGTTGAGCACCAAAGAAGGCTAGGTCCTTGGACTGCAAGGAGATCCAACCAGTCCATCCTAAAGGAAATCAGTCCTGGGTGTTCATTGGAAGGACTGATGCTGAAGCTGAAACTCCAATACTTTGGCCACCTGATGTGAAGAACTGACTCATTGGAAAAGACCCTGATGCTGGGAAAGACTGAAGGTGGGAGGAGAAGGGGTCAACAGAGGATGAGACGGTTGGATTGCATCACCAACTCAATGGACATGAGTTTGAGTAAGCTCCAGGAGGTGGTGATGGACAGGGAGGCCTGGTGTTCTGCAGTCCATGGGGTCGCAAAGAGTCAGACACAACTGAGTGACTGAACAACAATAACGAAGATATAAAGAAATGTTTATTAAGGAAGATGCTTAGAGAAAAGATGGCATGGGGATTTAAAAAGGCCATACTAACTATCTTTAAATATCTTAAACTATCTTACCTAATTAACAAATATCTTAAATATCATTTGGGAGACACTGGATCCATGGCCAGATTTCCATTTTGAAATGAGATGGGTTTTAAAAGACCCATCCTGGAAGACAGCACTATGCTAAGACGACTGGAATGAACTACCCTGAGTTAAAAGAACCTAACATATATCCATTAACTGAACAAATGGCAGGAGTCTGGTCACCATCAGGTGCTCAGACACATCCAAAACAGTGCAAAGGGTGTTTGGGCAGTAAGGAGCAGGGGTTCCCCTGATAGCTCAGTTGGTAAAGAATCTGCCTGCAATGCAGGAAACTCCAGTTCGATTCCTGGTTTGAGAAAATCCTCTGGAGAAGGGAAAGGCTACCCACTCCAGTTTCTTGGTCTTCCTTTGTGGCTCAGCTGGTAAAGAATCCACCTACCAATGCAGGAGACCGAAGTTTGATCCCTGGGTTGGGAAGATCCCCTGGAGAAAGGAACGGCTACCTACTCCAGTACTGTGGCCTGGAGAATTCAGACATCTCTCAGATCAAAGAGTTCTGTGACACACTCTTGGTCTGATTTCAGGCTTATTACATGTCAAATCTTCATCCTATCCCAATTATGAAAACTCCAAGTTGAAAAGTGTTGGTCTGTTTCATGGCAGTTTTCCAAGTGCCAGAAAAAAGCAAAACTGCCTATCATCTTACATCCACATAGAGAGAGTTCTCCAAGAAGACCTCTAAGGACCCTGAACACCTGGGAGGCACTTACACACAACACCAAAAAGAAGAGATGAGAAGGCAAGGCAAGGGGACAGAAGGGAACCAAACCTAAACCAAGACCTACAGGAAGCATTTTAAATGACCTTCTAAACCAAAACCAATTTCCTGTAAGATGAGCTCCACATTCTAGATTCACAACCCTGGTTGGCAGCAACCAACTTTCTCGTTTCACCTCCGCAGGTAACAAAGGATGTCAAAAATCAAATGACATTTCCTTTGGTTTAAATTTTTAAGAGAGAAGGTGCCACAGCATCTTTTCTATAAATCCTCCAGTTCAAACTCCCCACCATTGTTCAAGCAAACGTGACCCACACTCCTAATTCAGGGCAATTTCTACACTGTATTAGTGATCCAAACAAGCCTTAATGAAATCTCAAAATCTGAAATGTTAGACAAGACCTCACCTGGGACAACTGCAAACCTGCCAAGCTCCTCCTCTGCCATTTCCACCACTGCCTCCCACCCACCGTGTCTCCCTGCACACTCCGAAGGCTTCTGTGACGGAGGAACACCCACCACAGCTCTCTACTCCATGGTATTATCCCCTCTTAGATTCTGGGTGTTGAAATGGAAGCAATTCCAGCAGAGATTTTTCCTCTCAAATATCATGCATCACTTTGCCAACAAAAGTACATATAGTCAAAGCTATGATTTTTCCAATAGTCATGTACGGATGTGAGAGTTGGACCATAAAGAAGGCTGAGTACTGAAGAACTGATGTTTTTGAACTGTGGCAATGGAGAAGACTCTTGAGAGTCCCTTAGACAGCAAGGAGATCAAACCAGTCAATCCTAAAGGGAATCAACCCTGAGTATTCACTGGAAGGACTGATGCTAAAGCTGAAACTCCAATACCTTGGCCACCTGATGCAAAGAGCAGGCTCACTGGAAAAGATCCTGATGCTGGGAAAGATTGAAGGCAAGAGGAGAAGGGAGCAGCAGAGGATGAGATGGTTGGATGGCATCACCGACTCAATGGACATGATTCTGAGCAAACTCCAGGAGACAGTAAAGGACAGGGAAGCCTAGGGTGCTGAAGTCCATGGGATCGCAAAGAGTTGGACACAACTGAGTGACTAAACAACAGCAACTAGTGGGAGACGTCTGAATAACCACCTGGATAATCAGCCCCAGGGACAAAAACAGCTTAATTCTAACAAGGGTACAGAACCTCCCCCGGTTCCTCTGCGGTCCAGAAGGGGGCCACGGGCACTCAGTCACCAAGGTTATTAGTCTAGAGAAGCCGCGAAACACTGAATGGTGCTTAGTTTAATAAAAAACACACGTGTACTTTCATGTGATACCTAAAAACCAAAGAAACCTGATGCAATCCACATTATGATTACACAGTACAATCTCCTGCAGAAGGCTGAAGGAACTTACCTCAAAAGAGAAAAACTTAAGCCTCCGTTGCCTTAAATCCTTTGGGAATGAGGCTGGGTATAAATAGACCAACCAGTCAGCCTGCCATTAAGATATAAGATATGGGAGAGTTACTCCCCAGTCAGCTGGGCCTGAGTGATCACTGTAAAGGTTTTGGCCAGTGGTCTTGACACCCGTGGAGCTTCCCAGGTGGCAGAACCCACCTGCCAATACAGGAGATGCAGGAGACATCCTTGGTTTAGGAAGATCCTCTGGAGAAGGAAATGGCTACCAGCCCCAGTACTCTTGCCTGGGAAATCCCAGGGACAGAGGAGCATGGAGGGCTATAGTCCATGGGGTCACAAAGAGTCAGACTTGAATGAGACACTGGCGTGCACACACTTGGCACCCAAGCACTGAGGAACCTAAGCTCCAATAAGGCTTCCTAGTCCCATTTGCAGGATATTTCATTTAAAAGGGGGTTTTGGCTTTGAAAAGGAAAGAAAATGAAGCCATGGATCTAGTGTAACCTTCTCCTTTGACAGGGGCCCAGAGAGGTTGAGTGCTTTACCCAACGTCACACAGCTAGCACGTCAAAACGGCACAAAGTTTCAGCCTAAGTTTCCAGGGTTGTTGAACAGCGTTCAACACCGTTCACCGTTACTTACATTTTCAAGCAAATTCTCTGTACTCACATGATCTAATTTGAAACGGTGAAAACTCCATTGGCATTCAGATGACCTCTAGAAAAAGAGGTGAGTGCAGACCTGACCGTAACTCCTTCCCCTTCTCTTGTCTCCTCTACCCTTCTCACATCTCAAGGAAATACCTCCCTGCCAGGCAATGACTTCATCACTCTCCTTCTCGCTAATTTGAATACTCTTGTGGCAGAGCCAAACAAAAAATGAAAATGATGAATGACTCCTTGTGCAACACAGAAAAAATGTGGTGTTTGGGATCTCGACGTGATGGAATACCCCTCATGCAGAAACAGAACATGCTTCTGTCCAAAACAAAGATGCAGAAACGAGAGTATTTCAGAGCTCCAAGGGCATCTGGCCAAATGGTAAGTGTGCAGAAGACTTTAAAGGGCCAGATGAAAGCAAATCAACCCTCACCTCCAGAACAGGTAAGTGTTTTATTTGAAAGAAAAACAGAAGTTTTTCTAAGTAAATCACAAAGCCAAGTCGGGGGAGAAACAGTAGAAGGGGAGAGGGATGCTAAAAAGGGGAAAAGAAAAATATCTGCTTGATTATCCAACACATTCACTGATTTTTACCAAGATAAGTTTTTTAACCCAGAGCTCAGCCTTCATCTTCTCATCACATACATACAGGTAAGCAGGCACACTGGAATCATCATGAAAACTAAATTCTAATGGTATTTAAAATCTTTCCCACATAGGAGTTAGTGTTAATTCATAAACTGAATTTTGTGGGCTTTCTGTGTTTAGAGAGGTTTTTAAATTAATCACATATTTGAGGTATAACATGATGTAAAATTAAGGTGCACATGTTAATTTGCACATGTTATTACAGTTAATATACTGTAATATCCTTGCCACTGCAGCAATAATTAGCACTTCGATCATGTGACCTAATTATCATTTCTTTTTAGTGGCTGGAATAATTAGATTCTGTCTCTTGCAAGTCTGATGATTATAATACAATATTGTTGTCTACATCCACTATACTGTACATAAGATCTCTACTCAGGACAAATCTGTATCCTTAAGAAAGAAACCCCCACCCTCCAGCTCCTGATAACCACTTCTTTACTGTGTTCATGAGTCTGGCTTTTTTTAAGATTCCACATACAAGTGACATCGGACAGTACTTGTCTTCCTCTGTCTGACTGACCCCTCTTGGCATAATGTCCTCAAGGTCTAGTCATACCGCTACACAATCAAGTTTTTAAAATGCTGTTTTCTTGTTGTACATTTCTTGCTGCATTAGAACCTCGGATCATATCCTCAATCTTCATTTTTGCTATTTCCAGAGAGGTGGCCATCAGCCATCTCCATGTGGGAAAAGCGCCCATGTTAGTTGGCAGGCAAGAGGAGATTTAAACCAGCACTTGCTGGCCAACCTGTTCCATGTCAGAAGCTGTCCCACAGGCTGTTTACGCTTCCCTTTGACCTCTAAGACATGACTGGCTCTCCTGAATGGGCATCACTACAGTTTAGCCATTTTTTTACAGTGAGAAGTCATGAAATTTGCCCCAGGCCAGTAGCCAGCGAAACTCCACTGCCTGTTCTGCCATCAGTATCCCAAGCTGGCCCAGGGTCCAAGCTCACTCTGGATGCCCCAACATCATCTAAATGGCCCTGTTGCTAACAAATAACTCCTTTGCACTTTATGACGATAGCAGAAAACATCCCACGCGTCAGAAGACTCAACTCCCTTCTAAACTACAGTCAAAATTCTTGGTTTTCTCCCTAAGGTAAATCTGGACTGAGATTTTTAAGGGACCTCCATACGGTTCTCCATAGTGGCTGTACCAATTTACATTCTCACCAAGTTCGTCTTCACACCCTCTACAGCATTTACTGTTTCTGGATTTTTGGATGAGGGCCATTTTGGCTGGCATTAGGTGATATTTCACTGGAGTTTGTTTTTTTAAAAAAATAATAAATTTATTTATTTTTAATTGGGGGATAATCGATTTATAATATAGTGTTGGTTTCTACCATACATCAACATATTGTTAGCCAGCTAAACCCCAATACAAAGCAAATAGTTTATAAGGGGAAAAAAAAAATCTGGACTGAGATTAAAAAAATAAAACTTTTGTCACATTTATTGCCTTTTCTAGCCCAAAACCTTTTACCTTGTGTCATCTTTTGTGGTCCTTTATTACTGATTTAAATAAAACCAGTAAGAGACATTCATACTAAATCAAATATACTATAAAATCAAGCAATTCTGCAGGGCAACAAATATCTGAGATGTTTGAAGAAAATCAAGAGCATGAAACAGTATCAAATCCATGCATTCTGATTGACACAAAAGGTCTGGAGGAAGATACAGATAATAAACAAGGCATACCCATGCGACTAATAAATACCTTCAGACTGTTGAAGTTCTGGCTCTTTTGAATTGACTATCATTTTCATATGACACAGGAGTCAATTAAGTCAAATAATCTTAAGGATTAAGATTTAAATAAAGAGAAAGTTTGATTTAAAAAAGAGAGAGTGAACTGGCTACACATGTTGTAAGGGAACCACAAACAGAATCAACTCTATTTTCTCATCTTTCCAGAAAAGCTGAACTCAAACAACACATTTTTCACAAAACAATAACCACTGAGGAGCCATTGTGCTTCTGGTACAATGAGAAAAAACTGTCAAAATCTTCAATAAAAACTCCACCCCAAGGAAACGCACATCAAGAACTCAAGTCAAGCTGACAATGATTTGCTTCACTGATGCTCACAGCACCGCCACCGAAAGAATGCATTGGTCAAGAAAGGGAATCACATCTAAAGTTTAAGGAATAATGAGAATTCAACAACATGAGCTATGCACTAAGAGCTTAGCAGACATTTTCCATACATCCTCACCCTATCCTGGAGCTGAACGGGGGCTCCTGGAAGGAAAGTCCCACATCTACTCTATTCCCCACTGGATCCCAGAGCCTAGTGTGGACTCCTGCACACAGCTGGTGCTGAAGAGAAATTAGCTAAGGGATTGAACTGGGAAAGAAAAGAGAAGTTAAAGAGTTGAGACTATTACCAGCTACTTCATATAGACAAGGAAATGGAAGCTTGAAAGGTTACTGATTTGCCGGAGGTTACTCATGCGGCAAATGGCAGACATGCAATTCCAACCCAGGGCAGCAATATTCCACATTAAGCTCTAAGCCCCTAGGTCAACCCAGATATTCGATCCTCAGTCATGGGAAACGAGTGAGCACAGGAAACGAGGCAGTTTCTGGAAATACACAGGGTCTGTGCTGTGCTGCACTGCGCTGTGCTTTAGTCCCACTCTCTGGACCCCATGGACTGCAAACAGCCACTGTCCATGGGGATTCTCCAGGCAAGAATCCTGGAGTAGGTTGCTATGCCCTCCTCCGGGGGAATCTTCCCAACCCAGGGATCGAATCTTGGTCTCCCACATTGCAAGTGGATTCTTAACCATCTGAACCACCAAGGGAGGCTCACCATAGGACCTAGTTACCTAAAAGTCTGGTATACCCTAGAAAGATTAAGACTGCCACCCACCACTGAGAACATGCAAAAGACTGTGTTTTGAGATTGGAGGAGGGTCCAGGGGAAGAGCTTTCAAGCACAGCAGACTGTCCAACACGTCCCTAAAATGTTTCATCACTCACAAGGTATCGGCTGGATGGTCACTTTCAGTCTCACTCTTCTATACAAATTGTGGGGACCTTTCAGGTTGTTAAACATTGTTCCACATGGAGAGAGAGGTAGAAAGAAGCTCCAGTTCTAATGAAAATGCTATCTAAATAGAACACGCTGTCATTATCATAGAATGGCAACCATCATAATAAGCTTGCCCTACTGAAAAAAATAAAATCAGTTACAAAATGTAAACTAAACATTCCAGAACACTAACTATCAATATGGAGACATTTCTGGAAAACAATAGACCATTTGATCATTTGATTCCAGGAGTTTGGCATGTGAAAGGTTAACTTATTCAGGTGTTGAGTTGAGACCAAGAAAACAAAAGCATTTGATAGAGAATTGGCTAGAATAACTCTTCAGTCTTCACCAGCAGAGTCAAAGGCTGGAGTTATACTGTAAACCTTAATTTAGAAGTAAACATTAAAATGAAGGTCTCTTTAAATTCTCCAATAATTTTCACATTAAAAGTACCAAGTTGGCCCATAAAAAAGCTCACGCTAATTTATTTCAAAGCAATCAACTTCTTAAAAACTCTTTATTTCACAATTAGGCTAACATCCCATTAATTTGGGACACTTACCAAAGTATTTATCCCTTGCTCATTACCTATGTGCACATTAAGAGTACACCCGATAACACAATACAGGCATTAATATGTAAAACATCAACAAAAGCCATCTGGAAAGCTAATGAATAATCAAGGGATTTCAAATTAAACTACAGAATTTTCCCTTAGAATCTTTAGGACAACACTGTCAAGTTCAATCTATTCACTTCGCCTCCAGAATCAATTTTTCAAACTTTATGACAGGTCTAATCGCTTCCACCTGTGTCTCTAGCTTGACTCTTGACTGGCATGCTACCAGCCAGGGTGGAAATGTAGACAAAGACCCCTATTAGGATCCGGCTGTTTCTCTACTGTGAGGTCACTCAGCCATTAAATTAGTTCCAGCCCAGTTTCTGTCCTCTCAGGCCTCCACTTGTGGGGAGGAGGGTGCGCAGTAGAACAAGTTAGGGGAGCAGAGTCAGAGGAGAAGAAAGCCGGAAAGAGATGTTAGTGGCTGACTGGACACGTATGTGAAAGGCGAAGGGAGACGTTAGGGCCTGACGGGACACGTATGTGAAAAGCAGAAGGAGATGCTAGTAGCGGATGGAACACGTCTGAGAGAGGCGGCAGGAGATGTTAGGGGCTGACGGGACACGTATGCAGAGAGGTGAGAGGCCCCAGACTGTGACACAAAAAATACTATCTTTCTTAAACGATTCTGGCTCTTCTCCCCTGTGCTATTTCTCCCAAATACTTTTTAATGACTTAAGTGGATTGTTACTCCTTGTCTTTCCCTCCGCTTGTAGAAAAGTCCACCATCTCCCATACAAGCTTTCCTCAATGGACGCTGAAGCTAGTTCACAAAACCATTTCGCCCTCTAAAAGGCCTGGAGGTTATTGAGAGCTAGGAAGGCGGACAATTTTAGGATTCTGACTCCAGGATCACTCCATTCACAGGAGCTGGGGTGCTTCTCATGCCCAGATCGCAGAACTGAGGAGAGCAAGGCCCAAGAGGATGAGGATGCCAAGGTCACAGAGCCAGCGAGTGATGGAATCTTCAGGTCCAGTGTTTCTCTCTACTAGATAGTGAGCTTTATGCCTGACACAGAAACTGCTCCAAAAACTTCACTGACCAGTCTGCTTCTCGCCTAGCGCCGTGTAATATACTGTGACCACTTCTCACTATCTGCCCAAACTCCCAGGCTCAGACCAAAAAGAGGTGCACAGACGTGTGTGCATGTGCATGAACTGAGTGTGCCCGAGGAAGCGCTTCCTCTAGGGCACTGTGAGGTTAGGGCAGTACACTCCCCACGTTCTCTCCCCAGTGCCTAACACAGCCTGGCATACAGCAAGCACTCCATAAGTGTTTACTCCACATAGGATGAAGGCAAACTTAGGCCTGAAGAATCAAGGGACTTCAACAATGGTAAGAAAATAAACGTACTTAACAAAGAAATCTAAATTATTCTTTACA
Source organism: Muntiacus reevesi (assembly GCF_963930625.1). Classification (NCBI taxonomy): domain Eukaryota; kingdom Metazoa; phylum Chordata; class Mammalia; order Artiodactyla; family Cervidae; genus Muntiacus; species Muntiacus reevesi. The sequence goes on from NC_089256.1 coordinate 28,542,120, forward strand.
AAAAAAAAAAAAAAAAAGCCCATGTGTGGCCAGTTCATTCAGGATGTATACAAGGATACAAAGAGAATCAGTATGAATGAGTTCGTGTTCATCTGGCTCACCACACACTGTGGCTTCACACAAGTAAGTTGTTTCAACATCTGATCATTGAACTATCACTCAAATAAAAGACAACCACACAATTACCAATAATGGCTCAGTTACCCTAAGCCTGCACTCCAAGGTCTAGTTTTCCCCTTCCCACCTTCCCCAGAGCTGACAGTCATTGCTTATCAGGAGATTCTACTAGATGTGCAGCCCTCTGGACCAAACCAGGCCAGAGTCAGCACCTGGAGGCACTTGTCCAGCAGTGAGGAGGGCTGAGCACTGGCCGATCCACACCCCTTGGTCTGGAACCCCACCGCCAGCGGCAGCTCACATTTTCAAACGGCTTCCGCGTCAGCAGCCACAGGACTGACCACAGAACAGTGAAGGGAAGGTTCCCTGGGCCAGACTCAGGACTAAACCCGTGGCCCTGGTGGGACTCTCCCCAACCAGCTGAGCTAACTGGTCACAAGAACAGCTACTAGGAAATAACTCCGGGGGGAAAAAAGATTGTCTAAGTGAACCGAAATCAGAATTTACCCTGTGTTACCCTGACCATCAGGTAGAAAATGCTTTTCGTGGTTAGAAACACGTGGTAAACAAAGAAAAAGGCCTGGGGTGGGGGATTCAGGGAGAAATTAACCTCTTCCAACCAGACTTGGCTGGGTGGCTTGCCATGTCAGACGATGGGGGAGACAGCACTCACTCCCGTGGTTTTTGCTCTCTATTACTAGAGGGCGAGTCCTCAGGGGCATCAGACACCTTGATGTTATCAGCAAGCCACTCCAAATTTCCCTCTGCTCCACCTTGTCCTCAGAGCGCCTTCCCCTCTACAGAACCACCAGCTGAGCTTTAACTGGGGCAGGAAGTGACGGTGGGGTGGTGGTGGCGGTTCACGGCTTCAAGGTCAGCCTGCTTCCCTGACCACATATCAAATGAAAGCTTTCGCTGCTACCTCAGTGTCACAGTAGCTTAAACTGGGCTTGTGGTCAAAGAAGCACACACAGCCTCCAACAATTTGTCCAAAGAAAACGGTCCAAATCCTCCTGGATTTGTAATAACATAAGAAAGTTACCTCTAATGACACTGAATGAGCAGCAAAATAAAACAAGAGTTACCTGAAAATAATTGTTTCCAACTGATTTTAACTTTTGCAAGCAGTGGGGCCATTGTGAGGTATTATACTACTTAAAGGCCTCCTGCTAATTTTTTAGCAGCCTGACAAACAGAAAGTACAAACAGAAGTTAGAAAGACTTCTAACTGCCCTCTAATACCTGCCCTCCTCTCCTCCTGGTTAACAGAAACCTAAGTTTCAGTAGATTCATCGATGCCAAGTACAAAGATGGCTTTTATTTCCTAGTCGTCCTTGGAGGTAAATATGGTCATGTTCTAGCCCTGGGAGATGAACAAAAACATCATGAGCAACTTCTGAAAGAGCCCATATGTGGACACGCCCCAAATTACACTCTCCTATGCTTACCAGGTAAAATGATAGAGAATATAAAAGCTTGGGTTACCTCTTGGCACCCACCCTACCAAGGTACCCACAAGTCCTCTTGGTAACATACTGCCCACTGCCCAAACCCAGCAACCATAATCTCAATGTTTCAAGATTGCCCCGATACAAAATACTCTTCACTATCGTCCACAAAAACAACAAAAATGGTCTAGAAGTGCCAATGTTTTTCTACCTGAATTTCACCTCCCCAAAATTTTTTGTTAAATATTCTGATTTTTTTTATTTGGCAGATATGATTGGAATGGGTCGCCTTTTTGATATAATAGTGTACACTGGAGTAGCAAAAGATTATCACAGAGTTTGTACAAGCAAGTAATAATTGCTCCGTACAAATACAGGCTTTTTCTTCTCTATGGGAACACCAGGGATTGGGGAGTGGAGGCAGGAGACAATGGCAACACTGAAAGAAAAAAAAAAAATAACACAAAACAACTCGGGAGACAAGACCTATTCATTACTATTGCTCATATTCCCCTTTCGACTTTGTCTCCTCACTGCTAGTTCCCCTATAGTAATGCTGTTTCTACATCCCGTACATACACTAAAATTGCTGCTTCCATGACTGAGCATGAGAGTCAAGAAATCCTAAAATTATCTCATCACCTTATATCAACATACTAGCAAATTCCAGAAAGTATTGTTCAGAAGAAAAGCCAAAATATTTCCATACGTTCCAGATGCTGAATTATGTATCTGACTAATTATGCGGTTCCACAGGTGAAAGTGCCCAGAAACCGTGAAGGGGGTGGGGGATTTTGCAGTCTTACATTCCTCAAATTTTAGTCCCATGTTGAGGGAAGATGCTTTTCTTATTCATGCCCTCTATAACCCTACTTTTTAAACTATCTATCTCAACATAAAAGTATTAATTAATACAGACTAATTTGGAGTTTAAAATTAACCTTTCATCTGTTTCCCATTGTTTAACCTTTAATCAAAATCCATGAAACAGAAGAAATAAGAAGGAAAACTTGAAATAAGACTGAATTTCTAACATCCCAGTGGGATTACAGAGTGCTTTAAAAATGCATTGGATAGCAACATACCAAAACAGGTAAGTACAAAGCTCCTGTTTATTTCAACTGAACACAACTTACATGTCGTTCAAATTTCCTATGCTAATACTCCACAAACATCTTAAACTGGTTATAACATCTCAACACAGATTGTAACAGAGTAAAATGGAAATGTGAACAATAGAGCCACCTGTCAAACACCTTTTTTTCATAATATTCTTTTTCCCAAAGACATTCGGAAAGGTCAGATTAAAGACAGACACAAGGCAGAGAAGTTCCTCATTCTTTAAAACACAGATTTCTGACTCAAGAACTTTAATTTCTCTATCTACAGATGGGTGTATTGCTAGTGGTGTATTAAAGCGTTATCATGCTCATCTTCATTATTAAGTTATGAATAAGCCATTGCTTTAAGCATAGCATTAAGTTATTGCTCTAAATCTTCATCTGTCTCACCAAGCACTGGTTGGAGAGAACCATCAAGATACCTGGGGTCCTCCAAGCAAGTACAGAAACCAGCCTGGCCAGGACTTACCCGTCCAGAAGACTCATTGTGGTGGGCGTCACTTCGGCAAACAGAATGACTTTCCCAAGTTTCCTTGTCTGCAGGTTTTGTTGGTAGATCTCAAAATTGAAGTTTTCTGATGAGAAGGACTCCATGTCAGTCACCACAGGTATGGTGGATGGGGTGATTTCTATTTCAGACGTGTAGGAGGAAATGAATTTCAGGGAGAGCTTGCTGGATGTTATGACTCCTTCGGGATCCACATGTTTCCCCAGCCACTGCATAAGAGGATCCCGGATTTCCTGTGCCATAAAGAAAGAAGTGGGACGGTCGTAATTTGGCATTACATTAGATGATGGTAGCTTTCCCTTAAAATGCCACTCTGGTAAGAGAAGTACTTCCTAATTCATGACCAATAAAAGCTAGGTTAACATATTCTGAACATAAAAACTATCATACAATAGACAATGAGTACACTTAAGTATGGGCTTCCTGGTGGCTCAGTGGGAAAGAATCCGCCTGCCAGTGCAAGAGACTTGGGTTCAATCCCTGGGTGGGGAAGATGCCCTGGAGAAGGAAATGCCAGCCCACTCCAGTATTCTTGCCTGGAGAATTCCATGGACAGAGAAGCTTTGCGGGCTACAGTCCATGGGGTCACAAAAGAGTCAGACATGACTTAGCAACTAATATACCTATATTATAAAAATATGAACTGTTCAGAAAGCAAGATCCAGGGAAATAGGCACATTTCTATCCTACACTAGATCCTAAGTTCTCAAAAGTCCTTCCTTTCCAGTTCTAGAGTTCATTAGTGATCCTCTAGGCCTCTGTGCATTTTACAGAAAGTTTTTAACCTTATACTTCCACCCCTCAAAGAAATTCATTATCTGGGAAAATAAAAGCCTAAGTGAAAAGTCACAGGAGACAAAGTACTAAGATACTAGAGCATTCCCTCTCGGCCTCTGAAGGACCTCCACCTCATCTTGTAGACAAGCTGATCACCACCAGTCACTGACGGGTCACCAACAGTGAAAGGAATGGGGTACCCAAGCTGCTTTCACTTTACCCCAAATGCAAGTCCATGCAGGGGAAGGCAGAAGTCCAGTACTTATGACCTAACCTAGTACCGAACTCTCTAACCTACCTCCCGAGAAGCTGCAACTTCCTCTTGGACCCTGGGAGACCCAGGGCCTCCCCCTGGGGTGGAGCATCAGGGGATTCAGGTAGGGAAGTCAGCATCCCGAGGGGCCAGCACAAAACATATTAAAATCTGTTACAGTAAGTGCTGATCTGAACTCCTGGGCCCTCTTCACACAAATGCCAGGTACTTCCAAAGAGGAGATGAGGCCTTCTCTTAGCATCCGGGGTCCATCCCAAAGCTCTGCATGCCTAAGAGAAGCAGCTTCAAAGATGAAATTTCATTTAACTAAATTCAATTGATGAACCTTTAAAACTCAGTTCCCCTTTGCAGAAAACACAGAGGTAGAGGAACAAGTTAAATGGCTTCAGAAGTAAGTGATGAGAAGAAATCCAGAGAGTGAGATATTTTATAGCACAAGAATCTTCAAGTGTGTGTGTGTGAAAACAAATGTGAATTTCCTTCAACGCATTGAACAGCTGGATGTTATAAGGGCACCACACATGCTAAAGATACATCAGTGGATAGGTACACACACGCACACACGCGCGCGCGCGCACACACACACACACACACAGAGAGATGTAAAAGAATCTGAATAATAAACACTTCTTAACTAACTTGGTTTTCATTAACTCAAGCAGGGAGATAAACAGTTATTCAACAGGTGTAAGTAATGTGACTCCTCTCTATTCAAAGTCAATAAAAATCAAGATGAAACCAAAAAGAAAGAGCCAGCACCAGGTAGAGCTTTCAGAACAGGAAGAAAGCAGGGAACCAATCACCTCTGGAGCAAATTATTAGATGAATGATGTGTAGATGGCCAATCAGATAAACTGTTTTTGAAAGCAAAACATAGAGAGGTACAAATAGGCAAAATAAATTAAAATATGGAGTAGGCAAGGTACAGGAGGTTTTTATTTTTAATCTTATACTTCTTTCATATAATCTTTCAGGACTTAATCAGGGCAAAGTAAGCTACTCAGAAAAAAAGAGAATCGAAAAAGATACAAAATGAGGTGAGGAACCTCTTAAGAAATATAACTGTATACCATCTATAATTCTCCTAAATATTTATATTCACTATAGTCAAATGCAACTTGTAGCCATCAAGTAAAACTAAGTACAGAAGGGTAGTATTTAGGCTCCCCCCACCCCTATTACCCCTGGACAGGAGAATAAAATTCTGATCACAAGAAATATCAAAATTACAACCTGTTTTAAGGGATTCCGCCTGGTATATGCTGTAAAAGGACATAAGTTACAATGATGACTTAAGAGCTGCAGAAGTAGCTGCTAACACATATAAGGAAAAGGAATTAATTAATGATTCTTGGTTTAACTCTACCAATGACCACTAAGAGAGTATAGAAATGCTATTGAAGAAAAAAGCTTGGATCATATACATCAAGGCAAATGGGTAAATATAAGTAGTATTATCAATCCTCTACCCCCCAAATCTACCTAAATCTTTAAACACAACTACCAGAGAGGGCAAAAATGTCACCGCTTTCAGGAAGACTTCTCTGACCCACAGCCTGTATAGGTTAGGACTATCCTTCACAAATTTAATGACTTTATAGCACTTTTCAAACTGTAATTCCATAGTTTGTACAACTGTTTACTCAATGTCCCACTGTTTTGCTAGAATAGAACGTAAGCTCCATAAAGACAACAAATGCGTGTTTCTGTCTTGCTCCCAACTGTGTCCATGGCACTTGGTACCAAGTGGATACTGCATGCTTAATAAGCATTCACTGTATAAATGCACATTAAATTTCCTACCAAAACAAAGTTCCACAAGTAACAGACGTAAATAGGTATATCAAAGAGGGAAAACCCAGAAAAGGCAATGATAAGAGATGGCTTTGAAATGGACATAATATGCATCAAAAAGAAATGTGAAATTGTTAAATCAGTTCTGTTGAAAATAAAACAACTGCTATCAAATTCCATCCCAATGAAATTCATAAAAACCTTCTAATTAATGTTATTTTTTTAACATTTGAACTTCAAGAATTTAGTATTTACCTTTCTCTAAGATTTCAGGCTAATTAAATACAATTTAAGTGGAACCAAAAACAATGTTTTATAGTCACATAAATGCTGGCCCCTTTGAATTCGCCACAGCACTAGGGAAACACTAGCTATTCTCAAGGAAGGTGAAGGTGCCTTTGTTTCCTACTGGGACATGTTGCACACAACATGAAAACCCCAAGGAATCCACCCAAAAAAGTACTAGAACTAGTAAGCTAGTTTTCAGAAAGGTTGCAAAATAAAAGGTCAGTATATAAAAACTGGGTTTATTTCTAGCCGTGAATATCTGAATTTTATGTATTTTAAATTTATTTATAAAATACATTTTATAAATACATATTTATTATATATAAATAATATAATAAATATGTTTATTTTATATATTTTATATTTACATATTTTAAATAAATTTTATTTAAACATCATTTTCAATGGCATCAATAGATCTGAAACATTTAGGAACAAATTAAAATACGTGCCAGACCTGTACACTGCAAACTATGAAACATTGAAAACTTACAGAAGCCCTAAATAACTGAAGAGATATACTATGTTCATGGATTAGAACACTCAATATTATTAAGACATCAGTTCTTCTCCAATTTGATCTACAGATTTGATGCAATTCCCATCAAAGTCCCAGCAAGCTTTCTTTTGTAGACATTGATAAGCTATTTCTAAAACTTAAACAGAAATAGAATAGGCCTAGAATGACTGAAACAATTTGGGGAAGAAAAAAGTTAGAAGATTTATATTATCTGACTTCAAGACATTATAAAGCTATAGTAATCAAGACAGTATGGTATTGGCTTGGTGGTGGTAGTGGTGGTTTAGTCACTAAGTCATGTCCAACTCTTGCAACCCCATGGACCATAGCCTGTCAGGCTCTTCTATCCATGAGATTTGGCAGGCAAGAGCCCTGGAATGGGTTGCTATTTCCTTCTCCAGGGAAAATTCCCGGTCAGGGATCACAGGTGGCTTCTTTACCACTGAGTCACCAGGAAAGCCCACTGTACTGGCTTACAGATAGACATACATTACTAAAAACAGAATAGAATGCAGAAATAGAGCCACACGTGTATGTTCAATTGATTTTCAACAAGGTAATTCACCTGAAAAAGAATCATCTTTTCAATACATGGTGCTAAAACAAGGGGACATATGCAAGAAAAAAAAAAAAGAAAACCACCAAAATTTAACCCTTACAGGTATACTAAAATTAACTTGAAATGAATCATAGACTTATATGTAAGCAGGTCCAAATGTAACACTATAAAACTCCTAAAATAAAATATAGGAGGAAAATTTTCTGATCTTAGGATAGGTATTAATAAATCTTTTCTCAGAACGAAAGAAGTATGAACTCTCACAGAAAAAAAGAACTAGACTTTATAAAATTTAAGACCCCTAAGAACTGCTGCCATTCAAGGATTAATGTTAAGAAAAACGAAAAGACAACAAACTGAGAGTAACTATTCTTAACACATATATCTGACAAAGGACTTATTCCAGAATGCAAAACAACAACAACAACAAAAAAACACTTAAAAAAATGGTTTTATTTATTTATCTTTGGCTGTGTTGAGTAGGGGCTACTCTAGTTGCAGTGCTCAGCCTCTCATTGCGGCAGCTTCTCATGTTGTGGAGCACGGGCTCTGGGGGATGTGGGCTCAGTAGTTGCAGTTCCCAGGCTCTAGAACACAGGCTCAGTACTAGAGGCGTATGGGCGTACCTGCTCCTCTGCATGGGGGATCTTCCCAGATCAGGGATCGAACCTGTGTCTCCTGCATTGGCAGGTAGATTTTTTACCACTGAGACACCAGGAAAGCCCTCCAAAAAACACTCTTAAACATAAGAAAACAATTCAACTTAGAACAGCAGCAAAAAGATTTGAAAAGACGTTACCCAAAAGAAAATATCAGATGGCAAAAAAGGACATGAAAAGTTCTCAGCATCATTTATCACCAGGGAAATACAAAGTAAAACCACGGGACACCTCTACGCACCCATTAGAATGGTTAAATTTTTTAGTTCTGACAGTATCTAGTGTTGGCAAAGATGTGAAGTAACTGAAACTCTCATACATTACTGATGGGAAAATAAAATGGTACAACAATTTTGGAAAGCAGTTTGGCAGTTTCTTATAAAATTAAACATAACATGCCATATGACCCAGGAATTCGATTCCTAGGTAATTAACCAAAAGAAATGAAAACACACATCCACACAAAGACTTGTATATGAATGGCCATAGAAACTTGACTCATAATAGCAAAAAAAATTCAAACAACCCAATGTCCACTAATAGGAAAACAGATAAATAAGTCATGGCAGATCTATACATTGGAACACTACTCAGCAATAAAAATGACCTACTCAGGCAACAAAATGGATGAATCTCAAAAGCATAAGTCTGATTAAAATTTAAAAAGACAAAAGAGTATGTATTGTGTGATTCAACTTATATGAAGTACTGGAAAGGACCAATCTAATTGATAATGATAGAAAGCAGATCAGTGATTGCTTAAGGGTGAGCAAGGGGGTGGGAGAGTAGATGAGAACTGAAGAAACAGAACAAGAGAATTTTATGGGATTCTGGAACTGTTCATCTTTAATGACAGGTACTCCAGCATGTATGTTTATCAAATCCTACACATAAATAAGTACGTTTCCTTGAATATAAGCCACACCCAGCAACAATCTCAGGCAACAGTAACTAAAATCCACAAGACTCTGTATCCATTAATGTCCAAAAAGAACACCATTGTCCCTAGTTCTGAAGAAATAAATGCTTAAATTCACATTTAGTGCAAATACACACAAGTGACTATTCCATAGTTAGTTAACATATTATAGTAACATCTCATACATGGGGTACAACTAAGCTCAGAGATGTACAGTATGCTATGTCCAGGTATGTTAGAGCCATTCCACTCCCTCCCTCGTCTTACTGCTAAATTTTATCCACCTAGCAAGACTCAATGGGTGAAACATAGCCATCCCTCTAATTCAGCATTGGATTCAAAATACTTATTACCATCTCTGCATTCTGTGCTGCTTTTCCCAACAAACACTAAATAACTGATCTTAAATTTTAAAGGTTTTCAATCTTGGAAACACATTTGCCCCACTGTAAATAATCAGATTAGTTGTGCTTCAGCCATAACATTGTAAGTTGCTAGGCAACGTTATAACTTTATGAGTGGGTAAATCAGAAAAAATGAATCTACAAAGACACAGAATACAAGCTTTTTTCATGGATCTTTCCATTCTCAAACATCAGAGTACACAGGAATTCGAAGAATTTGTTTTTAAAAATTACTACTGGTATTTTACAAACAAAATATTCACAATTTCACATTCACTCAGTGTCTTCACACAAGTGATGAAGGCACACAGCATAGAAGATCTTTACAATCAAAAGAGGACACTCCTGGAAATTCCCTGGCAGTCCAGCAGTTAGGGCTCCATGCTTCCACTGCAGGAGGCATGAACTCGATCCCTGGTCAGGGAACTAAGATCCCACAAGCCTCAAAACAAGGCCAAACAGACAAAAAAAAAAAGATGACACTCTTGAAAAAGCAAGACTGTTTTTGGCCCTGATCTCATTTAAAGCAAGGATTGTTCATGTGGCAGCCTTCAGGGTGAACTTTTATTCTGACCACCAGAACCAAGCAGAGCAAAGCCGCAGGCAGGGTCTGAGACAAGTGTGGTCCTCCTTAGGTGACTGGTCCCCCGTGAAGACCCTTCTGCTGTCTCAACTCCAACTGACCCACTGCAGGCTGATCGACCCTCAGATTCCTCCTTGGATGGCACTGCCCCCCAGTTTGGATGCTCAAGGCCCCCACCCTCCTGCATCTTCAAATGTGTTCAGCCACTGATCCCAACACTGTCACCCACAGAATGAATGAGCCTGCAGGGGATTCTAGCTTCAGTGACTCGCTGCTAAAAGCATCCACAAGCATCCAGGTAACTGTCACCCACAAACACCCAAGGGCCAAAATGACCCCAGAGACACAAACCATCTCTGGAAGAAACGGACACACTTTCCCACACAGCAGTAACTGTCTGGGCCCAGGGGAATGACTCTCATTATGTGAGGACACCCTCTCCAACTGGACTCTTGGCTGCCACCTCTTCTGCTCCTAAGCATCTGGGATTGAGACTATCCACCTCGGCCCCGGCATGAAATCTGGAACCAAGCCAGCAAGATATCTGGTGGGGCCCCTGATGACCCTTCCAGTTAGGTTCCCAAGTAATTCAACAGAGTGAGTCTGGCAGTGCTGATTCTCAAAATACAAGGGGTCCGCTTTGGCAGTTCCTCAAAAAGCTAAACAGAGTATCAACATATAACCTAGTCATCTCCAAATATATACTCAAAAGAGTGGGAAACAGAAGCTTCCTCAAACACATACCTCAGCAATACCAATGTTCACAGCAACATTGTTCACGATGGCCAAAAGGCAGAAACAACCCACATCTGTCAAAAGATGGACAGATGAGTGGTTAAACAAAATGTGGTGTGTGTGTGTGTGTGTATATATATATATACACATAAAATACCCCACTGTATTGGAGTTTTGGCCTCAACATCAGTCCTTCCAATGAACACTCAGGACTGATCTCCTTTAGAATGGACTGGTTGGATCACCTTGCAGGCCAAGGGACTCTCAGGAGTCTTTTCCAACACCACAGTTCAAAAGCATCAATTCTTCGTTGCTCAGCCTTCTTTATGGTCCTACTCTTACATCCATACATGACTATTGGAAAAAGCATAGCTGTTGACTACATAGACCTTTGTTGACAAAGTAATGTCTCTGCTTTTTAATATTCTGTCTAGGTTGGTCATAACTTTCCTGCCAAGGAGTAAGTGTCTTTTAATTTCATGGCTGCAGTCACCATCTACACTGATTTTGGAGCCCAAAAAAATAAAGTCTGACACTGTTTCCACACTTTCCCCATCTATTTGCCATGAAACTTGACATTAAATTTTACCAAAAATTTTTAAAAGAGAAGGGGATCAAGATCTCAAGCTGTTTTCTCCCCAGAAGCTTCTGGTCTTCCCTGCAGCCAGGCCACTGCCCCCTGCCGATTTGCCCTGCATAAGATTAAGCGGAGGGGCAGCCATGTAGCCACGGGGTTGGTGGATGGGACAAGGCCCTGACAAGGGTTTTCCCAGGGTTCCTCCTTACCTTACCCGCAAATCACCAAAGGAAGCCACTAGAGTGGCTTCTCACAAGTCTTTTCCAAAGTGACTTTTCACCTAGGCAGACAAATGATTGGCAATGTCTCTCGTGGAAAGATTTTCAGTTGTCTTCGTCAGGCACTAGACTACATCCACCGTATGGAAGTGCTCACTCACTCCATGCAGAGCACTGGGGCTTTAGACAAGGATCCCAACCCTCACTAGCAATGCCACAGCACTATTATCACCACCTACAGAAGAAGAAATGGAACCTCAGATATTCCAAATCACACACTCAGTAAGTCACAGAGCTGGAATTTGAACCCACAAAACCAAAGGTGGCTCCCAAATCATTGCTCTAATTTCTATCCCACCATCCTCAGTAAGAAAAGCTAACCCAAAATGAAGCAACATAAGGAGAAGCCTGTTTACTGTAATCAAAATACCTAAGGCATCACAAAGAAAGATATAAACTCAATATAATATGCAACTATGAAGTAGTGATAAAACAGATGTGGCTTGAAGCTGAGGTGGCATGGGAGGCAGAGTGGGTGGTGGGCAAGGATTAGAATGTTTGGTAAGAGAAACTTGAATCTGAAGAAGTTTGGGTCAACTGTATTTCCTTCAGTTCAGTTCAGTCGCTCAGTTGTGTCCAACTCTTTGTGACCCCATGGACTACAGCACGCCAGGCTTCTCTGTCCATCACCAAGTTTGCTCAAACTCATGTTCAAGTGGATGATGCCATTCAACCACCTCATCCTCTGTCATCCCCTTCTCCTCCTGCATCAGTCTTTCCCAGCATCAGGGTCTTTTCCAATGAGTCAGCTCTTCACATCAGGTGACCAAAGTATTGGAGCATCAGCTTCAGCATCAGTCCTTCCAATGAATATTCAGGGTTGATTTCCTTTAGGATTGACTGGTTTGATCTCCTTGCAGTTCAAGGGACTCTCAAGAGTGTTCTCCAACACCGCAGTTCAAAAGCATCAGTTCTTCAGCGCTCAGCTTTCTTTATGGCCCAACTCGCACATCCATACAGGACTACTGGAAAAACCATAGATTTGACTAGACAGACCTTTGACACCACATTTCAAAAACATCAATTCTTCAGTGCTCAGCTCTATGGTCCAACTCTCACATCCATATACTGGAAAAACCATAGCTTTGACTAAATGGACCTTTGCAGCAAAGTAATGTCTCTGCTTTTTAATATGCTGTCTATGTTAGTCATAGCTTTTCTTTCCAGGAGTAGGCCTTTTAATTTCATGGCTACTCAGGCAAGTCCAGATGAGGACATTTTCACAAAGAAACAAAATTTTTATCATTTAAGTTAATTACCTGTTCATTGCTCTCTGGTTTCAGCCAGAAAGAGATGGTATATTCCAGAGCTCAAGGGAAGGACTGCTTAAGGAACTGTGGGCAGAGCTAAGAGAATTAAAGGAGCAGGGCTGGGGAACGCCTGGATCAGCGACAGGCCCAGAGGAAGAGCAAGAGGAGACAGCACCCACAGGGGCTGTGAGCAGAGAGGGTGGAGAGGAACCCCTCCACCTCTCTCACCCACTGCCAGCACAACCAGGGCCTAGGAAGGCACCCACAGAACAAGTGGCCAGTGTAAACTGAACAGTGGCAAACACAAGTGCTGAGAGTGGACACAACCGCTTTCATCAGCCCCAACTTCGAATGGTAACTCCACAGCACCAAAGGATTTATGAGGAAGGGCATCTGAGACCCAAATCCCAGGCACGGGGGCTCCTCCCCTGGGTCGAACTTGTCACAGTCATTTCCGGTCCCCAATGCCTGGGACACAGTAGGCACTCAATAAATGTCTGTTAAAACCTGTATTCCCTTTATTAAGTAAAAGTTTCTCTCAGGCTCAGGCTCTGAAAGGCCACGGGTTTACTGCATTTTTTGTTACCTGCCAACTAGCGAAGACCACAAAAGGCTGGGGTGGACCCATAAAACAGAGGTAATGAATAAGTCATTTCTAACAAGGCTGGTTTTATAAGCATCACACCTCCGCTGGGCCAAATGGGCTCATTTTAGAGGTGAAATCTATTCCACGAGTGCGGAGACCAAAAAAAGGAGAGAGAGAGAGTGAGCCGTGGGCGGCACTAAAAGAAAGGGGAGGCGTTCTGGGTCGGAGCTCAACCACCACTCCTACTCCAGAGGCGCTAACTTCCACTGACGGGGCCCGTGGGTTTGGGGTTCAACATCCGCAGAAATCTCCAGAGCCTTCATTAAGCCTTGCCGGTGTAAAACGCCCGCCATTTGTCCGAGGCCAACACAAACAGGCTCCTGACGGAGCTAGGAGCGTTGGTTGGGAAGCCAAGAAAGCTCCGGGTGGGAGCCCAGGCCGCGAGCTGGAACACCAGTGCGGCGGCCTATTGCACCTCACCCTGAGGGGGCACGTTCCGGCAGGCGCACACGCACACAGGCACGTACACGCACGCATGCGCACACACAGATGTGACCGTTCCCCCCCCACCTCGGCCATGTTGGGGCGAGCTGCGGGTCTGGAGCGCTAGGCCTAGGGCTGATTCCGCCCCGCCCCCGCCCCCCCCCAATCATCAGAAGCCCAGCCCCCCCACCTGGGCAACTCATCCCAAACTAAGTGCCTGTCATTCGCAGCCTGGTTTTGACCTCTCTGGGGCGGTGTGTGTGGGAGCAGGAGATAAACAGCACAGAATCTGCTCCATAGCTCTGACTAGCTGGGAGACTCTTTTTAGAACGAGAAAAACCCCAGCTTCCCTTTTTCACCTTTAACATTCAAGAGTCAGTGCTTCGTCCCAAATGCTAAAGTTAAAACTGGAACATCCTCTCTAGGATTCCAAAATTAAAATACACATGTTGCCTGCAAAGAGAGAGGTGGCCAGTATGAGTATGATTCAGAGAAGGCAGAGAGAGCTTTCTACTCCAGTCCATTTATTTTAGCAAAACCTCATTGGTCAACTGTTTTTGTACATGACACTCTGGAAAATTCAGAGAGTCCCAGAGGATATTACATTGGAGGGGGAAAAAGGGCCAGTGAAAGCATTCCCTTCTGCCCTACAAGGAGAGAACAGAGCCGCAAGCAAGCATTCCAAGGAGACAGTCTAAAATCTGCGTTTTAGGAAGCCTTACTAGTTGATGGGAAGGAGCAGCTAGCTGATGAGCCAGTGTGTACTTAGTTATAGTTTCTAAACTGGAAAGCACGTTAATAACAGATAAAACTATTCCAACTTTTTTCTGAAGCTCCATCTTGTCAGTCTTCCTCTGGTACATCAACAGCTGATTCTTTGAAACTGTTTAATGTGATGTTTATGAAGCCCCCATCATACCTGGATAAAAGGTGACAGCTAGATTGAACCAGGCAGCCAATCTGAGCCTGGTGGGCTGTTTACTGTTGGCCTGTCCCCCAAGGCTTGTCGACTCTCCCAGACACAGGAATGGAAGAAGTGTTTCACCATACTTTTGTGGGAAACGCCAAAACATTTTTTAGGTTTTCAAACAAAACATGCTTATTAAATGCCTACTATAAGCAAAATACTGGAAAAGGGATACAAAGATTAACAACATATGGTTCTTGCCTTCAAATGATCTTGTATTACAGTTTAATAGGGTAGACAGACATTCATAGACTACAACAGCATTTGTGCACTGCCCCCCCCCCCCAAATTTTTTTAACCTTCATATAAAAGTAAGCTGTCAGATCTAAGGTTCCAAGTTACACTATTCGGGTTAGAAAATTGAAAGAAAAATTGTAAATCCTGTATATGTAACATGGTCATCACTGGAATTTTCCCAGATCAGGGTTGATAGAAGTCCTATGCTGAGCATAAAAGATCAACTAGCTGTCCTCATAGCATGTGGCTCTAAGGTGCTTTATGTTCCATAATTTAGGACTTTTTAAAGATAGATTCTAAAAATTTTCTACTTGCTGGCCCGTTGTGAGGATCAGATATGCCCACAGCCTAGTACCGCAATGACCAGCTATCCAGAACCATTACAAACCAGTAGGCTACTGGCTTTACTTCAAATAAAGAAAACAAGCCCAGGGCTAAGTGAAAATTAGTGGCACTCTCTTATCAACTCCTAGAAACAAAAATGTGGTAGCCTCACACTGTCATAAATAACTTAAGTTCTATGCTTTGTGTTTTACTTGAAGACACACATTTTTTGAAAAACACAAACTCTCTTTACCAATAAATTGTGGCAAAACGTTAACCAGTGGTGAATCTACTAGGTAAAAGTTACATGGGATTTATGTACTATTTTTCACCCTTTCTTTACTTATTTTTCTAAACAAAAAGTTGAGGAGAAACGAAGGGATTTGCTCCAAAAGCTCTCTAAGGCCTCTGTCAGTTCCAACATTCACTGGATATTTTTGTTCTGCTGTTAATCCTGGAATCATCAAAGATGCAGTCTTTGTTTAAAAAGAGAAAAAAATCAAACAACCATCAAGAATACCTTCTAGTACCTGCATCTTGGTTGGATCAGCACAACCCTTCACACTGTCTGCACGAGGGCTAGGTTGCTAAGGTCACTTCAGGCAAGAACACCTCCCTGAAAAACCCCAATTTTCACTATCACAGGCTGTGCCTCCAGAGGCCCAGAGTTTGAGCAGTCCAAGCGAAGGACGTTCTTTCCTGAGCACAAACCCCAGTGCATTTCATGAAGCCTTTCAGTATATGTGGAATCAGTGTATTAATAACAGCTTATTGGCACCAAATGAAAAACACACAAGTCTTAATCTTAGGTTTTGAATTGGGTCCAGGTTCTACGTAATAGCTGGCTGGAAGGGATACAGCCGTAAGCATTGCTTGGTGACTGGAGGCTGTGTAGTGAGACCTGAGTTTTGAAACCAGGATTGGTAGCTTAGCAAAATTTACTGGTTGTAGAAAAAAGTAAACTTGCCTCTAGGGAGGTGAGCTCAGCCGCACCATTCTGACAGCAGCCCCTGGTGGCCAGTTTAGTAAAAAGTGTTGGCTCTGATGCCGAAAGTTCCGACCTTGCCTTAATGAAGGTTGCTACAAGCAGACGGGCCATTCTAGGTGACAGCTGGGCAGTGACTAGGGAAGCAGCAAAAACCCAAACTAAGGTGTGCCTCTGAGTCACATAAATGCATCCACATCACTAGGGTACCTGTCACTTGCATTAACAACAACAACAAAAATTTTTAAATAAATTTTCATATTGTCCTTTGAAAATAAGATGAATATGAAAATTTATTTTAAAAGGGCAAGATAATAACATGAGGCAGATAATACTTACCTTGGTTTGAAAGTTACCTCATTCCTTAATTATGTAGAAAACCTATAAATATGCAAGGCACGTGGACTCCTACACAAAATAAAACATGCCCTGTCTACTTCCCTACACAGTGGGACTCTTACCTACACCCAGTGCTTTTAATTTCCACACATGCCAATGAATTCCTACTGTACTATCGGGAATCACTCATATGGCAGAAATTTCTAGAAGATGCTGCTATCATTCATTCAGGGAATAATAATCAAGATAGTAATAAGTGAAGTCTGATCTCCAGTGCCACAGACTCACACTACGTCACTGGATATAAATAGAAAAATGTTCAGAGGCTGACAGTTGGCTTCAAAGGCAGACAGCCGTAGGAAGTAGAAGCCACAAGCTTCAAGCCGACTTCTTCGTAAGGTGCACGCACTGCATCCTCAGCCATGAGAGAACAATCTGGAAACAATCTGCTGGGCAGCTGCTCTCATCAACAAACTGTTTATTGTAAGAAAGTGGCTGGGTCAAAGGCTAAACATCAACCCGAACTGAAAGCATAGAAGCAAAAATCAATAGCATCCGTGCTAAAAGAAACCCAGGACTTCGCAGAACAGAGGGAGCAAGAAACTCATGTTTCGTTCTGAAAGGGTGGCACTCACGTATCTCGATGTGCAGGGCTGTTCTGCATGATATTACAAATGGTTACTTGCTGTCTTTAGAACAGGAGCTCAAATATGGCACTTAAAACATACAGAAATCAATTTCACAGATCACTTCCCAAAAAAAGTCACAATGGGTTATATCTTGTTGTTTCCATCTTGCATTTGTTTTATAAGGGGGCCAACATGCTTAAACACAATACACAGATATTATAACCCATCTTTTAAAAATCCTGTTTAGTAATTGGTTACTGACTGGTAAAAGAAATTATATGAAGGAATTGTATTATTTTAGGTGTGACAGTGAAATTCCACTGCTTCTATCTTTAAACAGAGTTCTTATCTTTTAAAGACACACACTAAAACATTTACTGGTGAGAGATCTGCTCAGGGATTTGGGTCGAAATTACACATACAAGAGGAGGAGTGGGTAGGAATAGATAAAATGAGATTGGCCAGAATGGAAAACTGTGAAGCAGAGTGCTGAATACATACAGGCATCATTACATTATTTTGTTTACTTTTGTATATTTGAAATTTTCTGTGAAACGTTTATTTTACCTGTGTGCACAGTTCAACAGTCGTTATGAAAGGAAAAATGTTTTCTTAAATATAAGAAAAGTATTAACCTACCAGTGCAAATTCACTAATTTCCCATAAGGATATGTATGGAGAAGGACATATATGGTGAAGATGGTGAAGGATAGGGAAGCCTGGCGTGCTGCAGTCCCTGGGGTCTCAAGGAGTAGGAAAAGGACTGAGTGAACAACAACAACAAAAAAAGGATATATATACACCACAGTATTAGTCAGCGTCCACCATGGCTGTTTTCAAGCACTATCTGATATGAAGCTGTTAAATTCTGAGTCAAACAACAGAGGAGAAAGAGACGTTGAGTATGTCCCCACTGCGTTCATGACCCACCAAGCCGGAATCTGACAGAAACGATACCCCAAGACGGCATCCCACGGTTTACCTGCACCACAGACTAGGAGGACAAATCTGAACTGGTGAGAAAACCCAACTGACAGAAATAACAGGGACCGTGTTTTGTTTGAAAACAGGCAGTTTGGCACACAAACTTTGAAAATACAACTTGTTTGTAAACCTGAGGCTCCTATATATTGCACTGCTAATTCTTAAACTAACAGGAAAAGTAATTAGAGAAGGAGCCTGAAATGAAATAAAGCAGAAAGCAAAATACGCTTTCATTATGCTTCAAGTAACGGTAAAGTATGTATCAATGACTTCAAACTGCTCCAGTATAAAGATGAAATGGTAATAATCACTGATTCTTTTTTTTAAAAAAAACCAACTTTGTGAATAATCACAAATTCTTACCAAAGAATACTTTCAAAGGAACTGTTTTAAAAGTTAAAAAAAATTTTTTTAATTTTTCTCATCCAGTTGCTTTGCTGGGCCCAGCATAAATACTACAGAGCCCTGGAAAGGATGTGAAAGGTCATTTTATCTACCCTCCCCAGACAGCAGAGAGACGGTTTGGAAATGAGGACTCAGAGTCCTTTAAAAAGTCATCTTCTTGAAAAAAAAAAAAAAAAAAAATCAAATCCATCTTCTGTGACAAACTCACTAAGCCAATCTTGAGACACAAAACTAATTCCACCACCATGAAGGGAAAATACATGCAGAGAGGAGAATCTTCAGAAGTACAGACCTTTGACCCTTACAGCATTTTATGGGCTGAAAAGCCACAGAAAAATTCACGTATCTCAAGTTGCCTATGGAAGACCACAATCTATACAGTAATAATCTAGGCCATTCTAGGCAGAGAGAGCCTGGACATTCCCCACTCCCCCACCCACAGAAAAAATGAACCATCATTTTAAAATTTATGAAACCACAATTTGATGTTTTCTTTTAAAAGATGTATTTCCTTATTTACTGAGATTAACAACAGGAAGGGGGGATGACTGGAGCCATCACTCAGTTACTCCCTAATAACTGCTGTATGTGGGATTCATTTTTCCTCAGACAAGAAAACAATTTGTCAAATACTTTCCTACGGCAAAGAAAAGCAAACCCTTACAAGTATTCTTAAAAGAAACTTCACTTTTAACTTTTTAAACTTTTGTTTTGCTACTGGAAGGCAAGTGGGTTTAAACTAACAGCTTTTACAGTTCAGGGTTCGGGAAAGACTCGTGGTTAGTGATACTGACTAATGGCCCAGCAAGGGGTGGCCAGTTCCATATTGGGCAATCCTGGTGACGGTGGCATTTCACTTTGAAAGAGATCTCACTGGGGAACTTATCTTGGAGGTGCAGGAGCTGACTAACACAGTCCTTCTCTTTGCCAATCACCCCTTTCTCTCCACACTTCAACACGCACACAGGAGACAGCCCAAAATAATGTTGTGAAGCTTCATGTATCAGTGGGAAAGTCCATTTAATTTTTAGCGGCATTATATACATAGCATAAATGCCTGTGTATTATAACCTAGGTCTTCGCTCATCCTCAGGAATAAGTGGGAAAGAAGACCTCTCCACCAAGGAAGACCCTACTTCAGCAGCATTTTCTTTTAAAGTTTTAGTGAAAGCAATTCATATGCTAAAACTGAAAGATTCGAATGCCCCTAAAAAACATCAAGTAAAACAAGTGGTATAAAGGCTCAAAATTACTGCCATTTAAAACTAACTTCATAGCGGCCGTGTATGAGGGGTCTGTTCCCTAGAATTCTCTATAAGGGATAGTATCTCCAACAATTAAGGACAAAATTATAGTCTACACGCCACTATTTCTTCCATTGCCTATATCATTAAATATATCATTATCAGAACAAAGCCTGAAAACATTTTAAGAAAGAAACATACTCACAAAGCAAGCAGAGGGACCACGCAGAACTGAACGTCTAAGAAACATACAGGACCCGGAAAGCTGTAGGTAGCCCAGCGGTGCCTGGACAGCAAGCATTTTACTCATAGGCAACCACCAAGGGGCTGAGATGGGAACACCATCAAGAAAGAGAACAGCATTCTCTTCTCATCTCCAAGAGAAAGAGACTGATGGACAGACAGACTGACCCTTGGCCGAGCTTTCCTGTTGCCGGCCTGGCTGGCTTTGGTGAAGAAACCTGAGGAAAAGCACCCAGGACTGACCCAGCCTCCCCCGTTGAGACGCACCCCGGGAACACCATCACCCAGACAGAAGTCCCTTCCCATGAAGGCAGTGGAAACAGAGGCTCAAACGGGCCATCCGGGTCCACAAACTGCCTGGCGGCCTTGAAACTTCGGAAACACTTAGAAACATTTTCTCCAGACGGCACCATCCTCCGAGCAACATTTCCAGATTATCAGCGTGGATGGAAAACAAAATGCCATTCCCCAGCCATAATTCACATCCCGGAAAACTGAGCTAGAACATTTATCAAAACGGGACTCAGGCCCCCGAGCCCCGCATTCCTGCACCGCCTGACAGATTCGGCGGCCGGGAGAGCCAGGCTCCGACGGCGCTGCAGTGACCACGGTGCCCACATCAGTCCTGGCCTCGGGGCCCCCCATCTGACCACCAGGGGGGCCCTTTGATCGTGGCCCCCCTGGCCCCCCAACCCGGGAGCCGTGTGGGAGATGGTACTCATGCCCTGGGACGTTATTTTTCCAGACTCGGGAGAGAGAAATCTGTTCTCTGCAGAACGTTGCAAGCCTTCCGAGAGACAGCTTCAATCAACTTCCCCAGGAGGGGAGCGCCGTCCCCCATACCCGCTCACACATGGCAGCTATTAGGGAGCTGCTGCAGAAGGCAGAAAGCATTTGGTCCGGGAGGACTTTTTCTTCCACGAGAGCCTGTTTCCCATCCACAAATCTGCCCGACTGCACGAGCGCTGGATATAAATAGTCTTGAGGAAATAAAACCACCCCCCCCAACAGGGCCCCGTCCCCGGTAGGACACTGCAGAGAAGGTGCCCCCTCCAACCCGCCAGCCTTGCCCCCCCAGGAAGGCAGCCAAGAGCCACACCACAGAGCAAACGCGGGGACCACACCAGCTCTAAGTGGAGAGCGACCAGGCTAGTGCCTGCCTGCATTTCCCCCAGCGTGTTATCAAGTCTCTGCCTTGACTTCGAGCAGAAGAATTCGCCCCGGAGTCACGTGGAAACCGGCTTGTGGAAACAAGATTCAAGTAAAAATACACCACATCCAGTAGCTGAAAAGCCTCTCCCACCCCACCCACCCACCCACCACCAAAAAAAAAATAAAGAATAAAATGAAGGCAGCTCAGGAAAACATCCCACATATTATTCCTTTTGCATTTCGATGTCAGACTCGTCATGTCGCCTTTGCCGTAGGTATTATGTTTGATAACAGGAAGTCGGTTAAAACGAACAAAAAAATTTTTCTAGTTGGAGGTGAAGGGCAAAGGAAGAAAGAAAGGAGAAAAGGGGGTCTATGAAAGACCCTTAAAAACCTCCCCAGCTATAAAAGCTTTTAAAGGTTGGCTTTCATCTGCCAGCTGCTCTTTGGCTGTTTCCATATTGTAAAACGGCCGCCGCGACACCGCGTCAACCACATGTCAAAAGCTATTCAGGGCGCACCTGGAATTCCGAGCTCCTCTCGAATGTGGACCTCTCAAAATTATATTTTAAGCTGTATTTTAGAGGAGCACTAGACGTTTCCCTCTCGCTGTGTGTACATTTGATTCAGAAATAGGATTAAAGGTGCAGGGAGGGACGATTCCATGACAAATAACTACCCTAAAAGCAAAGTTGTTCTTCTTTTAATTGGAGAATTCTAATTAACTCAAAACAATACATGAGACTCTTCACCGCTCCACAATCCAGTTTGCTCCTCAGAGGGGCAAGGGCCCCCTCCCTGCCCTCCCCCCACTGGCAGAGCCACTTGAGACTCCGATGAGATCCGGACACCTGGAAAGGCCCATCGTTAACTGCAAAGCACGTGAGCAAGATGAGAAACCATCTTCTTGTTTTTCAGAAACTTGCAGAGCAAGGACTCGGAAGTACTCGGGTGTTTGCTGAATGAAGCAGTCTGCGAGAGGAGGGGGTAACACCACGTGATCTGACTTAGTCTAAGTTTCTCCATAAAGCACCCAACATCGAAAACGGAATGCCCCAGGTGGAAGGGACAATCCAACTTTTTGACACAATATCGAAACTATCTTTATCAACAATACCTGGGACTTCCCTGGTGGTCCAGTGGTTAAGAATCTGCCTTCCAATGTAGGGTAGGTGGGATCGATCCCTGGTCGGGGAACTAAAATCCCACATGCGGGGGCTGGGGTGGGGGGGCAACTAAGCCTGATCTCTGCGTTTAAAGAGATGCCCTAGTGCTACAAGGAAGACCCATCACAGTCAAAATAAAAAATAAATTAAAAAAAAAAAAAAAACAATGCCTGTGTACAGTGAGGGGGGATGGGGAAATGTGTCAACCACAAATAATCTGGGGTTAAAATCAAAATGGAATGCTACACTAGATTTTAAGCACCCATGATCCACCCTACAACTCCATACCGCCGGAGCTGCACACAGCAACAACGCAGTGATGTTTCTGCCCAGCTTCTTTAATAAGAAACCCAGTTGTCACTTCTGGTTATGGTTACATCTTGAGCCCCCGAGGAGAAGGAGTCCCACACCCTCTGGTGGAATTCCTGCCGAAGCCCGGCCAGCTTCCCACGCTCGGGGTGCCATCACACCCACTAGCTCTGAGCCGTGAGGAAGGCCCAGAAATAATTCCAGCTTGCTTGTCCCAGAAAGAACCCCACGCGCCCCAGCCCCAAGCGGTGATGTCCCAGGATGAGAGGTGAGGCTGTAGCCACACCTCCAGAGAGGGACTGATCTGTTTGAAAGCATTCACTACACAGATGCCCGCACACATGTGGTCTCCTTTGACTAATGGTTCAAAACAGTTCGACAGTCAAGAAACTGCTACGTCTAGGCAGGGGTAGCGGGGCGCTAGGATGAGAAACGACCAGGATCGCTGGAATGAGCACCCTCCAGCCACCGACGGAGAGGACGGCTGAGACCCAGAGACGCACAGGTGCTGACCTGAGGGCTGAAAATTAAACCCAACAGTCAGCAGCCAGAGTGGAGGCATTTACTAGCAAAGCCAGGTCCTTCTTGAATAACTAATGTGGGTGTCAAATATTAAACAAACTATCAACATCTACACAAGAGTACTTGCCCTTTTTTATTAAAAACATTAATTATCATTGCTGGGAAAAACTGACGGTGGGAGGACAAGGGGATGACAGAGGATGAGATGGTTGAATGGCATCACCGACTCGATGGACATGAGTCTGAGTTGGTGATGGACAGGGAGGCCTGGCGTGCTGCGGTCCACGGGGTCGCAAAGACTCGGACATGACTGAGCGACTGAACTGAACTGAGATTCGTAATATTGTAACAACACTTTTACAAATAATTTTATTTTAGTTACTTCTGGCTATGCTGCGTCTTTGTTGCTGTGGGGGCTGCTCTCTAGCTGCGACGATCAGCCGCGCTACTCTCTACTTGCACTGCTGGGGCTTCCCGTCGGGGTGGCTCCCCCTATGGAGCATGGGCTGAGAGCTCAGACTTCAGCAGGTGTGGCCCGTGGGCTCAGTACTTGTGGCTCCTGGGCTCCAGAGCACGGGCTCCATAGCTGTGGGGCCCGGGCTCCGTTGCTCTGCAGCATGTGGGATCTTCCTGGATGAGGGATCGAATCGTGTCTCCTGCATTGGCAGGCCGATTCTTTACCACTGAACCACCAGGGAAGCCCCGAGTCCTTGCCTTTTAACATTCAAGTTTTGACCTCTTATGGGATGCCTTCAAAGTCCAGTGGTCCAGTGACATATCGCTTCTCGGCCTTTTGGCTAAGATCAAGTGTAGTATTTGTTCTTATCAAAGTCCAGTGACATACAGTAATTTTTTTTTAATTTTTAATAACTGGTTTTGCTCATTATAAAAATAATACATGTCCGTAATAGAATCCCAGACCACCTGACCTGCCTCTTGAGAAATCTGTACGCAGATCAGGAAGCAACAGTTAGAACTGGACATGGAACAACAGACTGGTTCCAAATAGGAAAAGGAGTACGTCAAGGCTGTATATTGTCACCCTGCTTATTTAACTTATATACAGAGTACATCATGAGAAACGCTGGGCTAGATGAAGCACAAGCTAGAATCAAGATTGTCGGGAGAAATATCAATAACCTCAGATATGCAGATGACGCCACCCGTATTGCAGAAAGTGTAGAAGAACTAAAGAGCCTCTTGATGAAAGAGAAAGAGGAGAGTAAAAAAGTTGGCTTAAAGCTCAACATTCAGAAAACTAAGATCATGACATCTGGTCCCGTCACTTCATGGCAAATAGATGGGGAAATAGTGGAAACAGTGGCTGACTTTATTTTGGGGGGCTCCAAAATCACTGCAGATGGTGACTGCAGCTATGAAATTAAAAGACACTTACTCCTTGGAAGGAAAGTTGTGCCCAGCCTAGACAGCTTATTAAAAAGCAGAGACATTACTTTGCCAACAAAGGACCATCTCATCAAGGCTATGGTTTTTCCAGTGGTCATGTATGGATGTGAGAATTGGACTATAAAGAAAGCTGAGTGCTGAAGAATTGATGCTTTTGAACTGTGGTGTTAGAGAAGACTCTTGAGAGTCCCTTGGACTACAAGGAGATCCAACCAGTCCATCCTAAAGGAGATTAGTCCTGAGTGTTCATTGGAAGGACTGACGTTGAAGCTGAAACTCCAATACTTTGGTCACTTGATGCAAAGAGCTGACTCATTTGAAAAGACCCTGATGATGGGAAAAATGAAGACAGGAGGAGAAGGTAATGACAGAGGATGAGATGGTTGGATGGAATCACCAACTCAATGGACACGAGTTTGGGTAAACTCCGGGATTTGGTGATAGACAGGGAAACCTGGAGTGCTGCAGTCCATGGGGTCGCAAAGAGTCGGACACGAATGAGCGATTGAACTGAACTGAACTGAATAGAATATGTGGAAAATAAAAAGTTTTTTTTTTAACATTTAATAAAATCGCCATTAAGTCCCAAACCCAGAAATATAACCCCCATATATACTTCCAGTCTTTTTTTTTCTGTGGACGTATGCATGTGGTGCATAGATGCTCATACAATATGTCACGTCATAATTCTGTGGAGAACTGAATTTCAATCCTGCCCCTGGCGGACTTGGTTAAGTGGGAAGACCTCGGTCAGAGAAGTTCAGCTGGGCCACCCAGAGTCTGCACCTCCGCCGAACCTCGCCTCTGCGTGGTGTCATGCATGGTGACACCCATGAAATCATACGTGACCAGATTTTATAGCGGAAATCACATGCTACTATGGTGTCTGGGTGTCAACGAAGGTCTTAGAAACACACTTCCAGCAAATGCCAAGGGTCGGCTGTACCTTGGGTGAGTGTTTTTTCCTACTTGGATCATGTGTTATTTTTTTTCCATTTATATCAGTGCAATATGGAAACACATAGGTACCTCATAAATCTTCTGTGCTATTTGCTATAAAGAGTGAGTGTCCAGGCACCAAACTGTATAAACACAGCTGGTATGCAGTAAAACTATTTAGATAGCCAGTGTGTTTATTTTGTTCTTTCATAGTTCATCCTACGGTCCCACCTAGTACACAGTAAATGTTCAGTGAAAGGCGAATATTATTAACTGTGACTCTGAAATAATTTCTATGAGCCCAAAAGAAAAGTGCCACCGAAATGATTAAATTATACTATGCAAAACTGATGTAGAGAGAGAAGGGGAAAAAAAAAAAATCAAATCTCTTCCTGCTCACCAGGAAGCCTGGCTCAGCAGCGACACCGTGTGGTCAGAGATCTCAGATTCCCAACAGCACAGAGTAACAGGAAGCAGGAAGCAGAGAGTCTACTGGCATCTAATCTGAAAGGCAGGTGAGAACCCTAAGGATGAGTCATGTGTAACAGATGATGGATACCAGGATCCTCCCCTTGTAACTTATTTCCATGCAGAGCAATGAGATCTATTAAGAAGGCTAACAAAGGAAAACCAAATAGAAAGTACAGTCCAATTCTGTTCCCAGTCTGCCATCCGTATCTTTAACACAGAGCACCAGCACAATGACTCCAAGGTGTTTCAAGATGTCTCCAGTTCAGCATCAGAAGAGGATTCTCAGAATCACTCTTTCCCAAAGATACTACATAGTAAAGGTCGGCGTGGGATCTGTGCGGAATGTTTGTGTGTGTGTATACAGATCAAATGTTTGCTTCTCTGGTGGCTCAGAGGGTAAAGAATCTGCCTGCAATACAGGAAACTTGGGTTTGATCCCTAGGTCAGGAAGATCCCCTGGAAAAGGGACTGGCTGCCCACTCCAGTATTCTTGCCTGGAGAATTTCATGGACAGAGGAGTCTGGCAGGCTACAGTAGTCCATGAGGGTCGCAAAGAGTTGGACACAACTGAGCGATTAACACTTTCACTTTTACATTTGTTTTCACATTGTTAACCCTTTGCGTTCCCATGGTTTGTTGAGTTGTTGTTGTCATTGTTCAGTTGCTAAGTTGTATCCGACTCCTTGTGAACCCCACGGACTGCCACTTGGAAGGTTTCCCTGTCGTCAGTGGGGGTTACCAATCAATAGGAGAAAATGGAACTCCCACCCCCAGGCAGTTAAAAGAAGCAGGAGAACAAAAATATGAAGCATCTTCTGTGTATTGTAATATACAAGTTCAGTTCAGTTCAGTCGCTGCTCAATCGTGTCCGACTCTTTATGACCCCATGGACTGCAGCACGCCAGGCCTCCCTGTCCAGCACCAACTCCCGGAGTTTACTCAAACTCATGTCCGGTGATGCCATCCAACTACCTCATCCTCTGTCGTCCCCTTCTTCTCCTGCCTTCAATCTTTCCCAGCATGAAGGTCTTTTCCAATGAGTCAGCTCTTCACATCAGGTGGCCAAAGTATTGGAGTTTCAGCTTATACACAGACAAATATGCAAAACCTAAGGTTGTGCCCATTCTAAAGAAGACACGGGAGAAGCTAGACTTCCAAACCTCAGATCACAGGGGATTAAGACAAGAGCAGGTGGCTCTTTCCACTGCTACGTCCAAGAGTCAAGAGGCTCAAGTCCCAAGATGGCACGGTCAGAACTCACGGGAGAGGTCAGAGGGCACTGACAGGGCCAGCCTGGGTCAGTCTCCCTCCCTGACCCTGGAGCAGGCAGGCACCCCTCATGAGTCCAGCCTCAGCCCTCCACACTCAGGAAAGGAGAGAGAGAGGTCTAGCAGGGTGACAGCCACACTCCAGAGGATGAGAAACCCTCACCCCAAAGCTCCGCACCATCCCTCCAGCGTGGGGTCTTTCCTGTTGTTCTGTCGCTCAGTCGTGTCCAACTCACTGCGACCCCCTGGACTGCAGCATCCCAGGCTTCCCTGTCCTTCACTCTCTCCCAGAGTTTGCCCAAATTCATGTCAGTCGAGTCAGTGATGCCATCCAACCATCTCATCCTCTGTCATCCCCTTCTTCTCCCGCCCTCAATCTTTCCCAGCATCAGGGTCTTTTCCAATGAGCTGGCTCTTCACATCAGGTGGCCAAAGCACTGGAGCTTCAGTTTCAGCATCAGCATCATTCCTTCCAATGAATATTCAGGGTTGAGTTCCTTTTGAATTGACTGGTTTGATCTCCTTGCAGTCCAAGGGACTCTCAAGAGTCTTCTCCAGCACCACAAATCAAAAGCATCAATTTTTTGGCACTCAGCCTTCTTTATGGTCCAACTCTGACATCCATACATGACTACTGGAAAAACCATAGCTTTGACTAGATGGACCTTTGTCAGCAGAGTGATGTCTCTGCTTTTTAACATGCTGTCTAGGTTTGTCATAGCTTTCTATAGTTGTATCTATAATAGCTGAAGCTCAGAGGACTGGCTTTATTTCGACACTTAAAGTCACAAGATGGAGCTGATGCTTTGCCTTCTGTTAACTTAACACATAAAACAAAGATAAACGATGTGGAGCTTTGAGGTCTGAGATGAAAGTGCAAGCAAAACTCCTAACATTAATCCCCAAGAGCACCCATTAAGAAGAGGGCTGACTGCCTAAAATCTGTGTAAAGAAAATGCAATGAATGTTTCTTAAGCAGAAAAAAAAAAATTAACCATTGCTATAGTTTTAATTTGGTGGGGGGGGGGGCAAATTCCCTGGATATCCAGGGGTTACGACTCCAAACTTTCACTAAAGGAAGTGCAGGTTTGGTCCTTGGTCAGGGAACTAAGATCCTCCATGCCGTGCAGCACAGCCAAAAATAGAAGAAAAAAAAGAAAATGCAATGAATGTTTCTTAGATTAAAAAAAATTCATCCATTGCTATAGTCACAATTTTTTATTAAAAACATCACTTAGTCCTTTTATCCTAGGCACCAGGAACTTATTAGGCACATTATACACTCTTAACTCATTCAGTCTCCAAACAACAACAATAATAATATAACAGTAACAATAATAATTGCACTAAAGTTTAAATAATACAATTTACACAAAACTTTCACAGGTATGGCTTCATGTAGACCTCAAATACTCCTGCAAGGTATCTGAATCCTAAACACTGTCAGATTTTCTATCTTTCTCCTCCAGCTGACATTTCCACCCAGAAAACTCACAGCTCTAGTCTGCCGAAAAGTAGGTTGGCCAGGGGACAGAGGACAACCCAAAAGAGAATTCCTCAGGGAATTTCCAGCAGTTAAGACTCCCAGCTTCCACTGCCTGAGTTTAAATTCTTGGTCATGGAACTAAGATCCCACAGGCTGCACCCGTGGCTTAAACAAGACAACAAACAAACAAAAAAACACCCAAGAGAAAAGAGAATTCTCCTCCCTTTAGAAATGTTGGTGTAGAGGGTATAATTTGCTCTTTTCAAGGGAAGGCAGGTAAGTTTAGAATAACCTGGACTATCAGGTATTTGCTGAAACTACACAGTTATGTCACTAAACTCACAAGTTTACCTATTGATGAAGAGACAGACCCACAAAATAATATGCCCCAAGTAATAAGAAATTTAACAGCTTCACAAAGCCAAGAGATTATCGAAAAGACGTACCCGAATAACCTGGCAACCAGCCCAACCTGGTAACAACCTCAGGCATAAACGAAGACAAAAGGCCAAGAAAAATTCTGAATACGTTCCCAACTCCGTGGCATTTTCCTTTTAGACAAAACAAAAAGACATAAACTGAAACCCAGAGCCCTCCTTTGCCACAAGAGGGCAGACATCAGCACAAAAGTTGTGGTTTTCCCATCCAAAAATTCCCTGAGAAAGGCCCAAATCAAAACAAAGGCTTTTAGTCCCAACTGAATACAGTGTGCTTTCCAAAGACACTCCTGACACATAAAACAGTGCCCTTTCCCCGCCTCGAGTGGAAAGGGCGATAACTTAAGAGACTTGACACCCTCTAAACGCCAGTGTTGTCTCCCTCTTCTTTATAGAAACACCAAAAAAAAAAAAAAAAAATCAGTTACACTTGGATAATTTTATTGTGATTTCCAAACCCAAAGTCAAAAGAGAAACAGAAAAATCAAAACAGAAATCCAGGACGTCCTTGGTGGTCCAGTGGTGAAGAACCTGCCTGCC
This sequence comes from Muntiacus reevesi, assembly GCF_963930625.1. Taxonomy (NCBI): domain Eukaryota; kingdom Metazoa; phylum Chordata; class Mammalia; order Artiodactyla; family Cervidae; genus Muntiacus; species Muntiacus reevesi. Next base: position 28,572,054 of record NC_089256.1, read on the forward strand.
AGCACAGGGGACATGGGTTCAATCCCCGGTCTGGGATGATCCCACATGCTGTGGGGCAACTATGAGGCCCTTGTGCTGCAACAAAAGAAGCCCCCGCGATAAGAAGCCCACACACTGCAACCAAAGACCTAGCAAAGCCAAAAATAAATGAATACATATTTAAAAAAAAAGAAATCAAAATTGAAACCCCCTGCCACACAACAACTGGGGGAAGGGTCACCATTCTGAAGAAGGGCATCTGAGGGGGTCCCTCCCCACCACACACTCACCTCCGTCGCCGACAGCAGGTAAAGAGGTGTTAAGGCAGGAGCTGGCCTTGCGTCGCAGCTTAGACCCAGCGTCGTCAGGATCTCCGTCAGGACTTCGTATCTTTTAAAGTTGCTTGATTTGAGCAGGTTAAAATCCTCTTGCGTTTGCACTACCGGAGAGCTGGGAGGTAGTTCCAAGTGCACCTGAGGGGGAAAAGACACCACTTCATAAATCAGAGGCGCTGAGGGACAAAAGCAAAGGCGGTGTCCTCACTAGCTTTTCTGAAAACTGGAACATGCATTCTTCTCATTATCAACACTATATATACCTGGAACCTGGCCGTGAAAAGATTCAAGGGAGCCCATTAATATCATGGCCGTGAACGAATGGAGAGAGAAATATACACTACTATCTGGCTTCCCTGGTGGCTCAGATAGTGAAGAATCTGCCTGCAATGCGGGAGACCCAGGTTCAATCCCTGGGTTGGGAAGATCCCCTGGAGAAGGAAATGGCAACCCCCTCCAGTATTCTTGCCTGGGAAATCCCATGGACGGAGGAGCCTGGCGGGCTACAGTCCATGCGGTCACAGAGACTCAAACACGACTGAGCGACGACCACTTCACTTCACTTCACCATATGTAAAATAGAGAGCTGGTGGGAATTTGCCATATGACTCAAGGAGCCCCAACTGGGGCTCTGTGACAACCTAGAGGTGTGGGATGGGGTGGGAGGGGGGAGGGAGGTTCAAGAGGGAAGGGACACATGTATACCTGTGGCGGATTCATGTTGCTGTTTGGCAGAAACCAACACAATATTGTAAGGGAATTATCCTTCAATTACAAATAAGTAAATTTTTTAAAAAGAACTATCAAACTTTGCCTTAAAGATATTTAACCTAGTAAGTTCTTACTGATGGAAGAAAAAAAAAAGCTGTGGCTGTGAAGGCTAAAAGGATCTGCACTAAATGACCATGGACAGTCATTTTCCAGGTCCCAAATTTTATCACTAGTCAGTCACAGGACCTCGGACAAGTCACTTAACATGGTTATAGGACGAAGAGTCTAGGAAAATGGATGTGCTGAGAACCCAAGTATAGTTGCTGCTGAACTTAGGAGGGCCTGGTGAGTCATGCTTGAAGCTCCTGTTCTCCCTACTGGTCCTAACTACCGGGGATGAGAGTGGCCTTATTCACCTCTTGAAGAGTGCTGGTGGTAGGGTGGGAGGTGAGAGGGGGGTTCAAGAGGGAGGGAACATACGTGTACCTATGGCTGATTCACGGTGATGTGAAACCAACACGGTATTGTAAAACAATTATCCTTCGATTTAAAAAAAACACGTTGGCACCGAGGAAACCAGAACTGAAAGAGACATGTGTACCCCAATGTTCATCGCAGCACTCTTGCTTTTGCCAGGGACAGCTGTAGCTTTCTGTTGCCAGCAGAACTCCCAGCCTGATGTTATAAGAACAAGATAAAAAGCCTAGGGCCAGACTTCAGGCAACTTAAAATCTCTCGATCCCTACTCAAGCCTTAACCAGAACAAAAATACTGCCCAAATACCCTGGCCAAAACAACGTGCTTATGGAAAGCTGAAGCCCATCTAAAAAGGCTCGCAGAGCTGTCCAGCTCCCACATCGGGTCAGCTGAGGGCTGCCCGCTTCACCCACGACTGAGCCTGGTGCCCACTACCAGTGGGCCCCAACCTTTTTTGGCCACAGGGATCATCCTCACGGAAGACAATTTTTCCACGAGGTTGGGGGAAATAGGGGGAGGTCCAGGGTGATTCAAGCACATTACATGTATTCCATTATGATTCCATCAGCTCCACTTCAGATCATCAAGCATTAGATCCCGGGGGCTAGGGACCCCTGACTTAAACTGCTCTGGAGGAGGGAGAAGGCAGAAGAGTGACATCCTTTAAGGTATCTGAATCCTACTGTGAGTCCTCTATGTTGTTACCCAAGAGTGTGCCTCTCCTCTCCCGGGGACAAGGCCAGTGCCGGGACAGACGGTCAGCACGGCAATGGATCACATTTCATCCAGGTGATCACGTAACTGTCCGGAGATTACCTCTTGCAGACAGCAGAAATCAAATGAGCAAGCTCTGTCCTCACCTGGGGCCGGGGCAGGGAGAGGAGGGGAGAGTGTTAAAGGTACATGTGCCCTCTGCGCGAAGCAAGTACCCCAGGGTGGGTGTTACACTGTCACATGTGGGAGACGAGGAGGAGAAGGAGAGCTCCCCCTAGGAGCGGTCCTCGGGATTGCAGGAGGTGAAGGTAACGACGAACGTTGTATGCTGAGGGCTGTTGTCATTTCAAGACGAGGTGTTTCTACAAAGGAGAAGGGTCTTCCCTGGTGGCTCAGAAGGTAAAGAATCTGCCCACAGTGTGGAAGACCTAGGTTCGATCCCTGGGGTCAGGAAGATTCCCCTGGAGAAGGGAATGGCAGTATTCTTGCCTGGAGAATCCCCACGGACAGAGGAGCCTGGCGGGCTGCAGTCCATGAGGTCACAAAGAGTCAAACACGACTTACTAACACACACACACACAGCGGAGACAAGAAGAGAGGCCACATCTGCCTCTGCACCTCACTGAGTGCTAGCCACACTCACCCTCATGGTCCTCTGCAGTTTGCAACCAATGTCTCACCCTCCGGCTGTAATGATGTTACCATAGCAATGGGCCCATTTCAGTAGCTTGGTTTTGTCTAAATTAAGGCATTTAGACCAGACCCAAAGCTTTAGTCAAAGCTATGGTTTTTCCAGTGGTCATGTATGGATGTCAGAGTTGAACCATAAAGAAAGTTGAGCGCCGAAGAATTGATGCTTTTGAATTGTGGTGCTGGAGAAGACTCTTGAGAGTCCCTTGGGCTGCAAGGAGATCCAACCAGTCCATCCTAAAGGAGATCAGTCCTGGGTGTTCACTGGAAGGACTGATGCTGAAGCTGAAACTCCAACACTTTGGCCACCTGATGCAAAGAGCTGACTCACTGGAAAAGACCCTGATGCTGGGAAAGATTGAAGGCGGGAGGAGAAGGGGACGACAGAGGATGAGATGGTTGGATGGCATCAACGACTCAATGGACATGACTGAGCAAACTCCGAGAGACAGTGAAGGTCAAGGAAGCCTGGCATGCTGTCGTCCATGGAGTCGCAAAGAGTCAGACATGACTAAGTGACTAAACAACAACAAGGAGCCAAAACTAACAATGTCCTCGGTCACAAACATCAAGGAGGTGGTGCTGCTAACGACCCCACCACAGAGAAGGGACCCATCCAAAATGTCAGCAATGGTTGAGAAACTCTGCTATGGAAGAAGCACAACCGCCTCTGCCGTATGCTGAGCTCAACAAGGACACAGAATACTTCAAATCCATTTCACAAGCTCTACTTGGACAACTTCATGCCAGCGTCCTGGTTCATTTGATAATCAAGTGTCTGCCTTAATCCACAACCTTAAAAATTGTTCCTGCATGTCTGGCCAGTAGAGCAGTACACCAAGATTTCCTTTTTCTGTGTGACTATGAATGCCCAAGGCATTAACTGGTTCCCTGGCTGTGAGACCACCACCTACTGTGCAGCTGTGGTTTGCCCGTGAAGCCCTCCTCTTACTGGGTTACATCAATGCTCCATTTACTACAAAGATGAAGACTATGAAATGGAACAGGGAAAGAGGAAACTAACCAGCCTGTGCTCATATTTACTGGTTGATCTCGGCGGTATGGTAGTGACACAGGCCTGAGGAGAAAACAGTGACTCTGGAACACAGAGAGTGGAAGTCATTTAAAATCAAAAATGACATTCTAATCCTCTGAATCTCATTTTTGAAGCTGCATCATATTGCCTTTTTTTTCCTAGGGCAATGCATGCAGTATCAAATTTTATGACAGTGATGGGGTCAATTTAAATGGTGCGGCGGGCAGATTTGCTATGTAATTCAGAGCAACGGATCACCACAGTGCCGAATCAATTTTCTAGTACAAGTCTGTGCACCAGGGTGGTAAAATTCACTACTCAAAGCTGAAATACAGCTCTAGGAAGTCAGGTTTTTAAGTGGATTTTCTGAGAAGGCAGAGTTACTATAGTTACCATATTTGCAGAGAAAAAAAAGAGGAGCATTCATTAGGCCTCCAAAAACAAATTCATGGGATTTGCAGCCCACATGAAATCAGCTTGGGTTGTACATGTTTATCTGGCCTGATGGTCAGATTTCTTCATTATATGCATCTATAATCTCATTATATACATCTATATATAATTCAAGAAGTATTACCTTAAGAACAAGTGACTGAACTTTAGAATAGTAAAGAAACAAGTATCTGTCCCCTCGAAGAAAGTCTGATCAGAAAACCCAAGAGACTTAATTTCTAGCAGGGCTGGAGAGAGACACAGCATATGAAATGAAAAGAAGTCACACCAAAAAAGAAGGCAAACAATTCTCTAACTCAATAAAAAGATCCATATAATAAAACAAAATCTGTTACACTCATCCTGGGAACCATTCTGGGCAAAAGAGCCACATCTATTTAGTTTTCTCATTAGATCACAAATCCTTAAGGATGAGAGTTCATCTAAACAAAAACTTTTGTCCAAAGGTATTAAAAGATCTGCAGTAAATGATCAGGAATTCTGAAGTAGTCTATCCTGCTACCATTTGCTTAAACAAACAAACAGAAAGCTAAAAGGGGAACATGGGGGAAAAAAAAAACAGCTCTGGAGCCAAAGACATCCCCTAAGGATGGGCGGGAAGTAGCATTTTCCTTTTATTTGTCTCCATTTTTTTCTTACGTGTGTGTGTGTGTGTGTGTGTGTGTGTGTGTGTGTGTGTGTGTGTGTGTGTGTGTGTGTGTGTGTGTGTGTGTGAAGTAGCATTTTCCTTTTATTTGTCTCCATTTTTTTCTTACTTATGTATTTGTGTGTGTGTGTGTGTGTGTGTGTGTGCGCGCGCACGCGGGAAATAGCATTTTCCTTTTATTTGTCTCCATTTTTTTCTTACTTATGTATTTGTGTGTGTGTGTGTGTGTGTGTGTGTGTGTGTTAAGTCCCTTCAGTCGTGTCCGACTCTTTTCAACCCCATGAACTGTTGCCCACCAGCCTCCTCTGTTCATGGGATTTCCCAAGCAAGAATACTGCAGTGGGTTGCCATTTCCTTCTCCAGGGGGATCTCCCCCACTCAGGGATCAAACCCGGGTATCTTACGTCTCCTGCATTGGCAAGCGGGTTCTTTATCACTAGCACCACCACCTATGTAATAATTTGCCAGAAATCACTTCAAAATCACTTCACTTATTTGAACTTGTGCTCAGCACTTAGATTTTAAGAGTGACAAATCATAAAGGAACTAAGGAATTGAAGGTGTTTTCAACACAGTATCCCAGCAGTTGGTGAGTGTTCAGGCACATCCTAGACATCAACTACAACATTTTAATGTGATAGATGGGGTCGCAAAGAGTAGGACACTACTGAGCGACTGAACAACAACATAACCAGTATACAGTTTAAAACAAGCAAGAAGCTTTGGCTAACCCATGGTTCACCAGCAGTCTTTAAATAGCCTTAACTGGTAAAGAATCCGCCTGCACTGCGGGAGACCTGCATTCGATCCCAGGGTTAGGAAGATCCCCTGGAGAAGGGAAAGGCTACTCACTCCAGTATTCTGGCCTGGAGAATTCCATGGACCATATAGTCCATGGGGGTCGCAAAGAGTAGGACACAGCTGAATGACTTTCACTTTCACTCCCTCCTCCATCACAAGCCTTTCAGTGAAACAGGATACAGGACAGCCCACATCTCAACCTGCAACTCACCAGTGGCAAAAATTCCACAGACAAGGTCAGAAGTAACCTCCCCACACAGCCCACAGACCCTCTGTCATCCTTTCAGGAACCTTCAGGAGCGTGTCCCGTCAAGAGACCCAAAGAACTGGCTGCAGGCCTCCATACCTGGCAAAGAACAGCTTCTCCTCCGTGAGTCCCGAAAGGCACTTGCACCAGAAGCCTGTCCCCATCCTCACTGTCCAGGTGGCCATGGAGCTTGCCGGGGCCGAGCAGCTCCCCAGGCTCCTCCTCGTAAACGCAGCCGCTGCTCAAGACGCTGAGCCTCACCGGGCTCCCGTCCACCTTGCAGAAAACCAAGGTCTGGACCGTGTCCCGCAGCGGGGCCTTGCTGGTCACCCGGAAGCCAGGCAGCGTGAAGGACGACGCCAGGGCCAGCAGCTTCCCTCCCTGAGAAAGATAGGCCGTGAACCTGCGGGACAGGTCCTCGGGGACAGGCTCCGCGGTGGCGATGACCAGCAGCAGACAGTTGTCCGCCCACGGGTCCCTGAGAGCGCTTTCCGGCGGCAGGTGGTACAGCGTGTAACAGTCCGTGTCCACACAGTCGGCCAGCGCCGATCGGACCTGCTGGAGCCGGTCCAGGCCATCCCGGGAGTCAGAGCCCACGTACAGGAGGATGTTGGGGGCCTTGCCCGTGACGTTGACCCTCTTCTCGTCCCTCTCAGGACAGAGGTCTTCATCGTCGAGGCCCTCCAAACCGCCGCTGTAGTCATATGGGAGATCTGGAATGTTCTCTGCAGAGGCGAACCTGACAGATTCAATGGTACTGTTCTCAAGCTCCAAACACTCATGGCAGCTTGACAGATGGAGGGGACAGTGCTCCACAGAGCCCACGCCCCTCTCACCGTCCACGGCCGGCTCGCCCCCCACAGGGGCCCCACCTGGCCCCCATGTGGATGCGGAACCCGGAGACCGGGGGTCCTCCCGGCCACTGCTCTCCATAGTGTCGGGCTCAGGGTTCCTCTCAACAGAAGATTCGGGGTTGGGCTGCAGGAGCTGGGCTGGCAGGTCTGAGGCCTGACCCTTAAGTTCCTTTAGGGCAGAGTCCTGCAAGTGGACAGCTGAAGGTAAAAGAAAAGACAACCCATCAGCCCTCTGCTTTGTCTCACATCTCAGCGCAAAACCTCGGGGCCTTCTCTGTACCCACAACCTCCATTCCAAGCAGCTCACATCACCCTTCAACTCCGCGGTCTCCGTGGGATCCACATAACCGCTCCCCACCACCCACCCTCCAGTTAGACGGGTACCCCTGACAATCCCAAGTGAAACTGGGAATTTCCACATCTTTCCCATACAGATCAGAAAACCTCAGACCGTCATGTTGATTGGTCAACAGGTGGCGTTTCAGAGAGGTGATTTTTGTCCACTTGCTTAGAGATTCAGTTGCGTGGGTGTCAATCTTATGCGATAATGATACTAACAAACAAGGGCCTCCCTGGGGGCTCAGCAGGAAGGAATCCACCTGCCAATGCAGGAGACTTGGGTTCGATCCCTGGGTCGGGATGATCCCCTGCAGAAAGAAATGGTAACCCACCGCAGTATAGTTGCCTGGAGAATCCCATGGACAGAAGAGTCTTGGCGGGCTGCAGTCCATGGGATTGCAGAGTTGTCCATGACTTAGCGACTAAACCACTAGTGTTGCCCTTAAGTCACACCAAACAGGAGTGCTCAATCGTCCTGAAGCTTGTTAACTACAGCATCCTGCTATGATGAACATCTCCCCAAGTTACTTACACACGATCTTCTGGGGTATCAGTCCATTAGCCATCTGGAGTCTATCTTCCAGGAATGCCACCCCTAGCTTGCTGAAGTCATCCACACTTGCTCTGGCGATTAACTGATAAGGATCCCCAGGTCGGCAAGCTAACGGCAAACAGCAGTCAGACCACTTCACAATCTGAGACAGAGTGGGCGAAGGAAGGTGAAGAAAGGGTGAGATTTTTCTTCCTTAAAATAACCAGATACTTTACTTTTCCCTTCAGCTCCCACCACAGTCAAACCCAAAGGGTTACTGGATGTTACATTTTAACATCAAAGTTGTCCTGACTCCAACATTCTCATCTCTCCCTGACAACAGGGCTTACAGAGCACTAGACACTATGCTCTCATTTCAAAGGATCATTGAGGGCTTCCCTGGTGGCTCAGTGGTAGAGAATCCACCTGCCAATGCAGGACATACGGGTTTCATCCCTGGTCCAGAACTACCCCACATGCCGGGGAGCAACTAACCCGGTGCGTCACAACTACTGAGGTCCAAGGGCCCTAGAGCCTCTGCTCTGCAACAAGAGAAGCTACTGCAATGAAAAAACCACACGCTGTAGCTAGAGTAGCCCCTGCAGCTAAGAGTAGCCCCCATGTGACACAACTACAGAAAAGCCCACACAGCAACAAAGGCCCAATGCAGGCAAAAACAAATAAAAGAAATTTAAAAAAATAAAAGTAATTCAAGTATTGGACTTCCCTGGTGGTTCAGTAGTTAAGACTCTGCGCTTCCAATGCGGGGCGGGCCTGATCCCTGGATGGGCAACTAGGATTCCACATCCTTCAAGCGCAGCCAATAATAATACCAGGGATTAAAGTCATATACTGCTTTTATTTTTTTATTATTTTTTTTTAAATATACTGCTTTTAAAGGGACTAAACGGGAAAGGGCCCACTCCCCAGACACTGGGAAAACCCGCTCTTCAGTAATAGGAACTAGAACACCGTTAAGCCCAGTATCCATGATGTAAACAGATCATGTTTGCATCATGACACATACATACAAATCGTACTAGATTTTCTTAAAGTCAGGTCCAAGACCCAAGACAACAGAAGTCCCCGGGAGCACGTGAAAACTCACGTTTCGGGGCACCACGCTCTGTCTGAACCGGAAGTGTACCCAGGCTTCCCAGGGATTGCTGAAAGCGAGAGCAGCTAGGACCGCCTCTCCAGAGCGCGCCTGCCTGGCGCAGTGCACACTTCCACCACAAGGGGGCCAGGGGAAAGGAGAGCCGGGAAAGGGCGATAAAGCGCAGTCCCTAAAGCTCTCCAGTGTTCATGGAAGAACTGGAAACTGGAACGGGCAGAACGGGGAGTTCCCCTGGGGTTGGGAGCCTGGCTAAGGAGTCCAAGGACTGGGTCTGGTTAAACGCAGCTAACCGTCGCTGTCTGTCCTTAGGTAAGTCTCAGAACCTCTGAAGTCTCTGCTTATTCGTTTATAAAACAGGAATAATGGGGGTAACCCATCGTGTTATAGGTTCATTATGCTAATGAGATTAAAAGTTAATGTCATGCCCCCAGTTGAAAACTTGGGACAGAACATATGTGTTTGTTAGTCGCTCAGTCGTATCCGACTCTTTGCGACCCCATGGACTATAGCCCACCAGGCTCCTCTGTCCATGGAATTCTCAGGGCAAGAATACTAGAGTGGGATGCCATTCCCTTCTCCAGGGGATCTTCCCGACCCAGAGATCAAACCCAGGTCTCCTGCATTGCAGGCAGATTCTTTACCATCTGAACCACCAGGAAACAGAAAAAGTGCTCAATTAATGGCAGCTGTTATTACTAGATATTATAAATCTGACTTTAAAAGCAATACTGAATATTTGGTTCCTGGTGTGTGCGTGCTCAGTCATGTCTGACTCTTTGTGACCCCATGACCTGTAGTCTGCCAGGCTCCTCTGTCCATGGGGTTTCCCAGGCAAGAATACTGGAGTGCGTTGCCATTTCCTCCTCCAGGGGATCTTCCTGACTCAGGTATCGAACCTGCATCTCCTCTGTCTCCTGCACTGACAGGTGAATTCTTTAACATTGGGCCACCTGGGAAGACCCACTGAATACAATGGTCCTTCTCTAAGAAGTCATGAATAATTTCCCTACTTCCCAAAATCTTCTCAGGAATATACTGCCCCCTCTTCCTGAAAACAGTTGTTGTTTTTTTTTTAAGCTGGATAAATAAATAAATTAAAAAATCGTCTTAAAAGCACTGAAGAATTGATAAGATTATGAACTTCTGGGCCAAATGCCAGGATAAATCCTGAACCTACAGAGGTAAAGGAAATTCCCACAAGTCACTTCTGCCCTGAGCATACTTGCCCAACCAGGAAATTTGGGGCTTAAAAGTCAGGATCCAACAGGCATCAAGATAGACATACAGATCAATGGAATAGAACTGAGAATATAGAAATAAATGTATATATTTGAAAATAATTGATTTTGGACAAAGTTGCCAGACAACTCAAGGGGAAAGAATAATCTTTTCAACAAATGGTGCTGGTATCCACATGCAAAGAATGAAGATGGACCCCCTATCCCAGACCATGTATCACCAGGTATAAAAATCAACTCACAAGGAATCAAATCCTTAATATAAGAGCTAAAACTACAAAACTCTTAGAAGAAAACATAGATGTTAATCATCACAATGTTGAATTAGGCACTGGTTTCTCAGGTAAGACACCAAAAGTACAAGCAACAAAAGAAAAAAATAGATAAACTAGACTTCATCAAAATGTTTGTGCTTCAATGAACACTTTATGAAACGACCATTCACAAAATAGGGGAAAATATTTGAAAATCATGTAATCAATCAGTAAGAGATCTGTATCCACAATATATAAAGAATTCCCACAACTCAACAATAAAAAGACAAATATCCAATTTTAAAAATGGGCAAATAATCTGAAGAAACATTTCTCCAAAGAAAATATACAAGTGTGGCTGATTCATGTCAATGTATGACAAAACCCACTACAATATTGTAAAGTAATTAGCCTCCAACTAATAAAAATAAATGAAAAAAAAAAATCAGATAGCTCTGGAGTACAGAAAAAAAAAAGAAAATATACAAGTGGCAACAGCACTTGAAAAGATTCTCAAAATCATTTATCCTTCAGTTCAGTTCAGTCACTCAGTCATATCCGACTCTTTGCAACCTCATGAACTGCAGCACGCCAGGCCTCCCTGTCCATCACCAACTCCCGGAGTTCACCCAAACCCATGTCCACTGAGTTGATGATGCCATCCAACCATCTCATCCTCTGTCGTCCCCTTCTCCTCCCACCTTCAACCTTTCCCAGCATCAGGGTCTTTTCAAATAAGTCAGCTCTTCGTATCAGGTGGCCAAAGTATTGGAGTTTCAGCTTCAATATCAGTCCTTCCAATGAATGTTCAGGTTTGATTTCCTTTAGGATGGACTGGTTTGATCTCCTTGCAGTCCAAGGGACTCTCAAGAGTCTTCTCCAACACCACAGTTCAAAAGCATCCATTCTTCGGTGCTCAGCTTTCTTTATAGTCCAACTCTCACATCCATACATGACCACTGGAAAAACCATAGCCTTGACTAGACAGACCTTTGTTGACAAAGTAATGTCTCTGCTTTTCAATATGCTGTCTAGGTTGGCCATAACTTTCCTTCCAAGGAGTAAGCATCTTTTAATTTCATGGCTGCAATCACCATCTACAGAGATTTTGGAGCCCAGAAAAATAAAGTCAGTCACTGTTTCCACTGTTTCCCCTAGGGAAACATAAATCCAAACCACAGTGAGGGGCCTGCCTGATGGCTCAGCGGTAAAGAATCTTTCTGCCAATTCAGGAGACTCAGGTTCGATCCTTGACCCAGGAAGATCCCGCATGCCACAGAGCAATTAAGCCCATGTCACAACTATTGAGCCTGAGCTCTAGAGCTTGTGGCCTGCAACAACAGAAGTCACTGCAATGAAAATCCAAATGCCACAATGAGTACCCACCCCCTCCTACTCACTGCAACTAGAGGGAAGCCCTCACGGCAAAAAAGATCCAGCACAGGCAAAAAAGATCCAGCACAGGCAAAAAACAAAAATAAATAATTATTTTTTTTATAAAACCACAATGAGGTACTTCATCCTCTACTAGGACGGCTACAATTGGAAAGATGGACAGTAACAAATATTGAGGATGCTGAGAAATCAGAACCCTCATACCCTGCTGGTAGAACTGTAAAACAGTACACCCTCCTTAGAAAAGCGTTCATCAACTCCTCGAAAGTCAAATACAGAGTTTCCTAATGACCCAGAAATTCCACTCGTAGAGAGTAAAACTTAAGAGAACTAAAAACATATGTCTGCACACAAAACCTGTACACAAAAGTTCATAGCAACATTATTCATCACAGTCAAAGTGTGAAAACACCCCAAGTGTCCACCTAAATTGTGCTAAGTCTAGGAAGCCAGTTACTAAAAGGTCACATATTGAATGATTCTGTTTATATAAAAAAATCAAAATGGAAGGATCTATAGAGTTAACAAGTAGATTAGTGGTTGCCACAGGCAGGAATGCTGGGGAGTGACTAATGGGAATCAGAGAGGAATGCTGATGGGTAGGTAGTTTCTTTTGGGGTATGAAAATATTCCGGAATTAATGATGACTAAACTGTAAATAAACAGTTTAGAGCTACTAAACAATTTAGTAATTGTTTAGTAGCTGTAAATAAACAATTTACAGCTACTAAACTGTAAATAAACACTGTAAAAGGATGAAGTTCACGCTATGTGAATTATACCTCAATTAAAAACAAAAAAAAAAAGTCTGGAGTCCTCTAAGGTCCAACCCTACTCCACAAAATCTTTATTCCTTACTACTTCACTTTTCTCCTTAAGAGAATTCAAATTAAATTTAACTTTTCTCCTTAGGCAAACAATCATTCTAAAAGCTGAGAAACATTGTCTTAGAGGTAAAAATAATAAACACAAATCTTTATGATCAACAGGCTGAAACACTGTCTAGAATATCTGCAGAAAGAGAAACCTCAGAATTCTCTTCCCTCACAACTGCAGGAGTCGAAGGCTCCATCCCTGGGTGGGGAAGATCCCCTGGAAAAGGAAATGGCAACCCACTCCACTTTACTTCCCTGAGAAATCTCATGGACAGAGGAGCCTGGCAGGCTACAGCCCATTAGGTTGCAAAGAGTCAGACACGACTAACCAACTGAGCACACACACTAGACTGACTCCGCCACAGATGCACAGGCTCGCCTGGAGGGTGGGCCTGACCCACGCAGGCTTCAGTAGAACTCTGCATTTCAAATACAACACCTTTGATCCCCGGATGAAGAGTTGCAGTCTACAATCCAGACAAAGATCTAGCTGATTTCCAGCTCTGAGAGTGCAGGAAGGATGTCAGCTCTGGAGAATGAGAAGATAAACCACCGCCTCGGTGACAGCTGACTTTTCTGATGAGGGTGAACGGGAAATATGAAAAGGAGCAGCGCAAACCCGCTGCAGGAGGCTAAAAGCATCTTTGTTCTCAGCACTATGTCGGCTGAGAATGATGGGAGACGTTCAACCACTGGAGACCCATCCCAGGATTTAGTTGTTCAGATGTTGATGTAGCAGCCTGCTTCGGCGAGCACCAGCTTGGAGCTGGAACGCAAAGTAGGCACTTGGTGTAAAAGGAGCCAACAATCAAATCCTCACACCCCGCAGGAGAGCCACAGGAGGTAAACAAATCAAGAGGAAGGACAGGAAATGGCCAGAGAACAATATACACACTCATCTCGATCAAGTTTCTAAACCCATCCAGCTGTTTCCTCACCTAAATGCATTTCCTTTTTCTAGGAACCTGGTCCTTGAGCCACAGACCGTGCAAACTCCTCCAGCAGCACCATGGCCCCATCAAAGCAAAGCCACACGGTCACTAAATGCAAACAGTCTGCTTTCCTTTTACACTTTGAGCTGGAGACAAAGAGGCAGAGAAAGAAAAGGGAAGGCAAGCCAAAAGCTTACTCCCAAAGATCAAAGCCAAGGAAGCCCCGTCAGCCCAAAACAAAGGGATTTCCTCGCCCGTGCAAAAAGCCCTTCCGAAACCCAAGCTTGCAACTTGAGGCTACGATGATCACAGCAAAGGCAGTGATGTGTCTGCTCCACTCAGTTCAGTTCAGTCGCTCAGTCTTGTCTGACTCTTTGCGACCCCATGGACTGCAGCACGCCAGGCCTCCCTGTCCATCACCAACTCCCGGAGCTTGCTCAAACTCATATCCATTGAGTCGGTGATGCCATCCAACCATCTCATCCTCTGTCGTCCCCTTCTCTTCCTGCCCTCAATATGTCCCAGCATCAGGGTCTTTTTCAATGAGTCAGTTCTTCCCAACAGGTGGCCAAAGTATTGGAGTTTCAGCCTCAGCATCAGTCCTTCCAATGAATATTCAGGACTGATCTCCTTTAGGATGGACTGGCTGGATCTTCTTGCACTCCAGGGGACTCTCAAGAGTCTTCTCCAACATCACAGTTCAAAAGCATCAGTTCTTCGGCTCTCAGTTTTATAGTCCAACTCTCACATCCACACATGACTACTGGAAAAACCATAGCTTTGACTAGACGGACCTTTGGTGACAAAGTAATGCCTCTGCTCCACTCACCTCAAAACAAACGTGCACACGGCAGGGGACCCGGGGCCCAAGGGCGCTGGTTTAAACCCTCTTCAGTGAACTGCCCTTCCCAAGGCTGCCTGCAGCAGGTGCTGAGCCGAAGCTCTGCGGCTAATGAGTAGATGGGAACCTTAACAACTAGTCAGGTGACGGTTAACCTTATGTGCCAGATACTGTGGGCTGGGCCACAGTATGTGGATATTTGTCCAAACACCATTTCAGAGGTGACTGTGAAGATATTTTTCAGACATGGTCAACATTTTCAGTGATTTCACTTCAAGTAAAGTAGAGCATCCTCCTGTAACACAGGTGAGCCTCGTCTAATCAGCTGAAGGCCCTACAAGAAAAAGACTGCGGTTCCCGGAGGAAGAGCGAATTCTGCCTCTAGACTGCCTTCACTCAAGGTGCAACATCTATCCTCTAGGGGTTTCCAGCCTCTGGACTGCCCTGCAGATTTAGGACTCACCAGACTCCACAACTGGGCTTCCCCAATGGCTCAGTAGTAAAGAATTCACCTGTAATGTGGGAGATGTGGTTCAATCCCTGGGTGGGGAAGATCCCCTGGGGAAGGATTCTTGCCTGGAAAAAAATCCCATAGACAGGGGAGCCTGGTGGGCTACAGTCCATGGGGTCAATGCATAAGCACAGACTCCACACTCACGTAAGCCAGTTCCTTAAACTAAACCTCTTTCTGTCTGTCTTTCTCTCCCTTACCCCCCTGCTTCTCCGTCTCCCTCCCTCCCTATATATGTATGTGTAATGTGCACGCACACACACACACACACACACACACACACACACACATACAATTCTGTTTCACAAGAGAACCCGAATAAATACAAGTTACCATTAGTGAGCCTGGGTAAGATCAACATCACTGCCTCGACACTGCTAATTTTTTGGCTCTCATTTCTCTTCTCCCAAATCAGTGTAGTTACATGTTAGGTTTTTTAAACATCTAGTAATGAACTGATTGAAAAAGGGCTAGATACACAAAGATGTGAAGATCTGAAACCATGACAGTCAGGGGAAGAGGTTATTTCCCACTTTCAGTTATTCTCAGTGCCTTTTGGGTTTGGGAACAGAAAGGATACAGCAAGACTATAGAATTCCTTTTCACTCTCTATTTAACAAGGTACTATGACGTGTGGTGCTTTTAAAAGAAGGGGATTGGAAACCCAAGTTAACAGCATATGATAAGTCCACCCACAACAAGCAACGGTTGAAATGATAAAGTGACCCTGATGAGACTTAAGATGGATCTGCAAAACCATAACCGACCAGAAAACTCAGTGAAAAGGGTGGTCTAGGTGTTCTAATTTTCTGAATAACTGAGAGCTAATCAGAAAATAACAGAAATAGCCTTGTTGTTATAACTGGTTTTTTTTTTTTTTTTGACCACACCACACAGCATGCAGGATCTCAGTTCCCTCATCAGGGGTCAAACCTACACTCCATGCAGTGAAAGGTTAGAGCCTTAACCACTGGACCACCAGGAAAGTCCCTGTCATAACCATTTTCTGTTATGTGTGTTATTTAGAAGCCCAGTAAGCCTGTGAGGCCCAGCGTCTACAGGGTGCTGTACTAGCAGCCCGTTTTTCACTTTATATCCCTGTCCACTCCCCGTGTTGGTAAGCCAAGGAAGAAGAGAAGTTTTAACAGACATCCCAAGTGTTGCAGTTAGCCACTGCTGGGTAACAAATAATCCCCAAATTTTGCAGCTTGCACTAATCATCTACTGCGCTCACAAAGCTCAATCTGGGCAGAGCTTGACAAGAACAGCGCAACTCTGCTCCACATGGCATCAGTCAGGGTGGTTCCACTGGGCCTGGAAGACCCACGTCCGAGGGGGTTTCCAACACAGCTGGTGAACTGAGGCTGCCTGCCAGCTAGGACTGTCCACAGAGGGCCTCAGTTCTTCACAGGAAACTCGCCTCAGGGCAGCCTGAGCTTCCTTCACAACATGGGAGCTGGGTTCCAAGAACCCAGGCGGAAGCTGTAAGGTTTCTTATGATCTAGCCTTGGAGGCCCCAGAATGTCTCTTCCACCACATCTCTTGAGGCAGACAAATCACTAAAGTCAGCCCAGATTCAAGGGAGGGGTATAAAATTCCACCTGTCCATAAGAGGAAGGAGTCTGTAGCCACCTAAAACCAAAATCTACAACACGGGGTTTCGGCCAGCTCTCTCACGCCTCCGCTCCGTGTGGGAATGGCCCGTCCTGAGACGGCCGTGGTCTCTCTGCCTGGTCCCCACACGGGAAAAAAGCCTGGAGCAGACCCAGTGTGCAGAGCAACCGGAGACTTGCTCAGCCTCAAGCGTGACATGAGCAGAAAACGAAGATTTGCTGTCAGAAGCCACTGAAATTCTGAGGTCACCTGTTCACTCCAGCCAAGCTGACTACAACAGTGGGCAAAACTGCATTCTTTAAACTAGGGGCCCCTCTACCAGCCCCTCCTGCCATATTCCCCACCTCCAGAAATGACCCACCGTCCACCCAAAAATCCCATCATCAGCTCCTAAAAAAGCTCCTAAATCTGTCTCCAACACCTCTCCTCCCTACTACCAATACTCTGCAAGGTTCATCTCTCTTCCCACACAGGGTACAATCCATTCCAGGTTTGCCTCCCCCGGATCCGGTCTCCAATCTGCCTGCATTATGATCTTCAACATAAGAATCTGCTCAATAAACCAAAAAAAAAACTTTTAAAAAAGAATCTGCTCATTCTGCTTTAAAAAAGAAAAAGAAATGTTTTAGCCTGCTGTCCACAGGATAAAGTCCAAATTCCCAATTAGTGCATATAAACCTTTATAATCCGTGTACCCTATGTATTTGCCATATTATTAAAGAACATTTAATTCTAGTACATAGAAAACCAGAAAAACAAACAGAATTTCATAGATATCAGTCTCTTTTAAGATGTGCTAAAAACAAGACAAAAGGAACATGTGTGCTAAACACTGATAAAAAAGAACAAAACAGAAGACGGTATTGCTCCCAGGCAGAAAATCAAGGATGGACCGAGTAAATCTGAGATAATAGTAAGACATGGATCTGCCACTCCCAATTGACAGTTAAAAAGCGAAAGTGAAAGTCACTCCGTTGTGGCTAAGTCACTTGAGTCGTGACCAACTCTTTGCGACCCCATGGACTGTAGCCCGCCAGGCTCCTCTGTCCATGGGATTCTCCAGGCAAGAATGCTGGAGTGGGTTGCCATGCCATCCTCCAGGGTCTCATCCCAACCCAGGGATCAAGCCTAGGGTCTCTACACGGCAGGCAGATTCTTTACCATCTAAGCCACCAGGGAAGCCCCAGTTGACAGTTATGTCATCCCTAAATCAGCCACCTGTTAGGGTTCCATGCATGTTCTGCCTAGAAACAGGCAAAACACACGGCTTCTCTGCAGGTCACTGGTAAGCCGTAGCTCTCCCAGACACCCTGACGTCCTGAATCTCCCCAACAGAGCAAGCCTGTGCTGGCCACAGGCAGCCTCCACCCGCAGAGTCCCTGTGACCATATTCTTGGAGGACAGCCAATGCAGTAGACAGAGGCAGGATGTGTGAACCCTGCCTGGCTCAGGATTCAGGTGTAGAGTCCTTCCACCCCTCAGGAGCCCCATTCCAAGTGGTAACAGAACCCAGAACTGTTTCTTGCTTATATTTTGAATTGATTTAATAGACTGTGCAATTTGAGCATCTTAACTTGGTCTGAGAGCCTCTCTATTCTGTGACCACTGGGTAATGAATGACCGTTGGGTGATGTGACCATTTGGTAATGTTGGTAATGTTTGGTAATGTTCTGGAAAGCTATCACTGCATCAAGGTAATTTGATGCACCACAGGGTCACAGAACAAGTTGGACATGACTTAGCAGCTAAACAACAATAACAATACTCCAGCCACATCTTTCCGCTCTGGCCTTCCCCTGAGCCTCTGTCAACTCATGTTAATTAGACTCCAATTGGGACTTCCCTTCTGGTCAGGGGTTTAAGACTTTGCCTTCTAATGCAGGAGACCTGGGCTCGATCCATCATCGGGAAACTGTAATAAGATCTCTTGTGCCATGAGAGCTTCCCCGGTGGCGCAGCTGACAATGAACCCGCCTGCAATGCAGAAGACCCTGGTCTGATCTTGGGTCGAGACGATCCACTGGAGAAGAGATAGGCTAACCACTCCAGTGTTCCTGGGCTTCCCTGGTGGCCCAGATGGTAAAGAATCAGCCTGCGATGCAGGATACCTGGGTTCGCTCCCTGGGCTGGGAAGATCCCCTGGAGAAGGGAACGGCCACCTACAGCAGTATTCTTGCCTGGAGAATTCCATGGACAGAGGAGCCTGGCAGGAAATACTCCATGCGGATCTGAAAGAGTCAGTCATGACTGAGCGACTTTTACTTCACTTTGTGCCGTGAAGCAACCAAGCTTACTCACTGCAATGAACAGTCAATGCAGCCAAAAACAAATTTAAAAATTGCTTTAATTAGACTCCAATTGTCCCAGGTACAAACACTCTGAGTGCTTCTGCACCTGCCTAGGAAGCCCTTTCTTCCTTCTTCACCTAATTCCTATTTTGCCTTAAAACCTCAGCTATTGCACCCACCCTGAAAGTCCTTCCCGACATCACCCCATCTGGATGGGTTCACCATCTCCCCTGTACTTGCTTTCCCAGAGCACATATCACAAAGGATTGTAATTCTTCACTTACTTAGCTATCTTCTCCCCCCACGCTGTGAGCTCCTTAAGATGACTGTGACTGTCATCACTGAATCCATTATTTTCCTTTAACTCTTTATTGAATTTGTTACAATATTGCTTCTGTTTTACATTTTGGTTTTTTGGCCACAAGGCATAGGGGATCTTAGCTCCCAGACCAGGGACTGAATCCACACTCCCTGCACTGCAAGGCAAGTCTTAACCACTGGGTCACCAGGGTTAAGTGGTGACCCAGTCCCTCTGAATGTGCCCTTCATCTTCAAATGACATACATGCAGCCCTAGAACATAATCTGGCACATAACAGGCACTCAATAGCCCTTGGATGGACGGATGGATGGATGAAGGCCTTTATAGAATGCAAAGAACATGAGTGAATTTTCTGCAACAAAAAAACTGTGTAAGTTCTTTGGGTCATCGACTCTTACTAAACAGGACTGCTAATGTAAGTATAGAAGACACTGAAAATTGAGCTGAATCTGCCTTGACCCATTGGTATTTCTTCTGGCACCTACGAAATAACTAGGACTACTGTTCAACAAATATCTTAGTGAGAGAATGACTGAGTGAAAATATGAATGTGTGAATGCTACAGTTTTTAAACTGAATTCCTGAAATTCATTTATTTGTTGTAAGGGGGGGTCTGTAGAATGATACAAAGGAGATATTCAAAATCCGAAAAGATGCCATTTTCAATAGCTGAAGGAGTGGTACTGTCCTAAAAATGGGAAAGGATTTTATCAAGTTCAAAAGTCTTTCCTCAATAACATATTTGCTATTAAATATCTTAGGATCCTATCAAATTCAAATGACTTGAGAGTTAGGTGAAATACATAGATTCATGAACGCCCCCAAGCTGCAAAATCCCATTGAGCAATAAACGTGAATGGGAACAGCAGACTTATAAGACAGAGACCTGTGAAATCAACTCCTTTTTTAAGATCTGAAGCCCAGTTTACAAAACAGAGCTGTGTAAGTTCTTTGGGTTGTCGACTCTTGGGTCATCTGTGTAATAAATAGCCATGGTGCTCCAAAATATGGTTCTAGACAGCTCTAGCTCCTGGTTGCAAAATCCACTAAACTCTCTGATCACAAATAAGATGACTTAACCGGAGAGTACCTTTGGTGGATAGGCATCCTTTCGCCTCCAGAATTAAGTAACCACCGGGACATTCCAGTGTTGGTGGTACAGTAGTTAAGAATCCACCTGCCAATGCTGAGGGCACAAGCTTGATTCTTGGTCTGGGAACTAAGATCCCACATGCTGCAGGGCAACTAAGCCCGTGCACCCCACAACTACTGAGCCCAAGCACCCTGGAACTCAAGCGCCACAACAAGAGAAGCCACCTCAATGAGGAGCCCTCGCCTCCTGCCACCCCCCGACCACAGATGGAAAACAGCCCCCACTCGCCGCAACTAGAGAAAAGCTCAAGCACAGACAAAAGTATATAATTTATTTAAAAACTGTAAAAGCTCTGTAGGTGATTTGAGGAGGAGCACATGACAACCCACTCGAGTATTCTTGCCTGGAGAATCCCCATGGACTGAGGAGCCTGGCAGGCCACAGTCCATGGGGTCATGAAGAGTCGGTCACGACTGAGTGACTAAACACAGCACAGGTGATTTAAAAAAAGAAAAAGATTACAGTATACTAACAGATATATACGGAATTTAGAAAGATGGTAACGATGGCCCTATATGCAGGGCAGAGGAAGAGACGCAGAAGTACAGAACAGACTTTTGAACTCTGTGGGAGAAGGGGAGGGTGGGATGTTTCGAAAGAACAGCATGTATATTATCTGTGGTGAAACAGACCACCAGCCCAGGTGGGAGGCACGAGTCAAGTGCTCGGGCCTGTTGGGCTGGGAAGATCCAGAGGAATCGGGTGGAGAGGGAGGTGGGATGGGAGACCGGGATGGGGAATTCGTGTAACTCTATGGCTGATTCATATCAATGTATGACAAAACCCACTGAAAAATAAAAATTTAAAAAAAAAAAAAAAAAGAAACAGACCAAAAAAAAAAAAAAAGAAAAAGAATTAAGTAACAGCCCCGAAGAGATCTTAAATCGCCCCTAGAAGGTAACCTAAATGAGAGCGATGCAGCAGAAATGTTCATCATCTCCCAACATCTAGTCTTTCTTTCTCCCTTGTAGTAACAGAACTCCAGGTCGTCACAGAATCCATGGCTGCCCAGCTACGGACTGCAATTCTCCACCTCCCTGCAGCTGAGAGAAGCGACATGTGATGGGAAGCTCCTGGATCACAGCCTCAAAGAGGAAGCACGTTGGTCCCCACCTTCCCAGTCTTTCCCTATTCTGAGGGCTGGAATGTGGATCCAGGTTAGGGGGCGGGGTGGGGTAGGAGGAGCCCAGCCTCCACCGGATGATGGCAGAGGGGAGGCAGCCTAGCAACAGGGCAGAAAGGGGCTGGGTCCCCGGGTGGCCTTCCAGAACAGGACCTTCTCCCTCAGATGCAGGCTGGGCATCACTTGTTACCACAGCGTAGCTTGGACTTGGGCTTCCCTGACGGCTCAGACTGTAAAGACTCTGCCTGCGATGTGGGAGACCTAGGCTGGATCCCTGGGTTGGGAAGATCCCCTGGAGGAGGGCATGGTAACCCACTCCAATATTCTTGCCTGGAGAATCCCATGGACAGAGGAGTCTGGTGGGCTACAGTCCCTGGGGTCGCAAAGAGTCGGACACGACTGAGCGACTTGCACAACAGCCTTTGTGACTTTCACACCTTATGTAATACAGTAACCACATTCCTTAAGGTGCTATGTGTATAGAGATACACATTAGGCAACAATGATTCAGGAAAATTAAGAGCAAAACAGTCACAATTTTATGTTAGAAAAGGAATCTGTGCATATTTGATATTTTACATAGTTGCAATATTTTAGAAATTTTGGCACAGATTTTAAGTTGAAATCTTACTAGATATATACAACATTAGAATACATAAGAAAACTTCAGGGACTTCCCTGGTGGTCCAGTAGTTAAGACTTCGCCTTTCAATGCAGGGGGGCAGGTTCTATCCCTAGACGGGGACTAAGATCCCATATCCCTTGGGGCCAAGAGATCAAAACATGAAACAGAAGCAATATTACAACACATTCAATAAAGACGCTAAAAATGGTTCACGTCAAAAAACAAAACTTTAACCTTTAGTCATATAACTTCAATTTTCTTCTCTTTAAAAATGATCATAATATCTTATAAAATTGTAAGTACTAGAGGTAATATATATAAAACACCGAGCAGGGGCTCAATAAATGGTATGATTATTATTGTAAGTATATAGAGAGTTTAATAAACAGTAGGAACTGGCAGAAGGAAATGGCAACCCACTCCAGTATTCTTGCCTGGAGAATCCCAGGGACAGGGGAGCCTGTTGGACTGTCGTCTATGGGGTCGCACAGAGTCGGACACGATTGAAGTGACTTAGCAGCAGCAGCAGCAGCAGGAACTGGCAGGAGAAAAATGTCATGTCCTAGCACACTAGGTTACTGTCAGACCACCTGCAAAACTCTAAATCCCTCCTGAGCCCCAAATAGAGGAGAGATTCCTGCTCTCTTTTACTTTTTCCTATCTCCTAACTCTTACTTCCATCCACCTTGAGTTCTAGTCAATTATTTCCAGTCTTATTTCTTCCTTTTCATTCATCCCAACACAATGTCTTCAAGACAGTGGTGTGAGATGGAGGTTCAGTGGCCATGGCTGTCTTCAGCAAAATGCCTCCTGGATCGTTCACGCCACAGGCAGGAAGCATACGATGGGTGAGTGAGAGCAGAAAGGATTCACCCCAGACACCAGCATAAGCAGCCTATAAGGGGGTGGGGACTGGGGGGTTAAGGAGTTAGGGGCAGGCATCCACCAGCCTGAGAGGTGACAGCCCCTGGGAGAAGGCATCCATTGAGAGTGTACGCCAGAGGGCATCCCCACTGGGTGTGTGTCCAGAAAGATGACAGGCCATCCCGAGGAAAACCCACAAAGGAGACCCGCGATACGATGATGCCATTTTCAGATTCAACAAAAAGATAATGAAGAGGAGGTTGCAATGAGGAGGAATGGAAGGGAAGGAGTAAAAGCTGGGACACATGGGGAGTGGATTTAGCCGAAAGAAAAGAAAGAAAGAAAGAAATTAGCAGAACTGGTCACTGAATGGCAGGAAAGAGGCAGGAGGAGGGGAAAGGACCCACAGGCTGGGGTGTTCATCTGAGATTTTCTTTTTTTCCCAGGAGAGAAATACAAACCACCAGTTTAGGACACGTTACTGAGTTTGAAGTGCCTTCAGAATACTGAGGGTGAGATGTCCAGTACACAGTGGTAGAAATCAACTGATTTCGGCAGCAAGAAGCTGTGGGGCTGGACTAGATGACCTAGGGAGAGACCTCAGCATTGCTGCCCAGTAACATACGGCAAACCAGAAACACAACTTAAACACAAGTAGCACTTTTTTTTTTGGCTGTACCATGAAGCATGTACGATCTTAGTTCCCCAACTAGGGACCTCAGTGCCCCCTACAGTAGAAGCATGGGGTCTTAACCACTGAACCACCTGGGAAGTCCCAAAACTCAGATAGGTAGACAGACAGATAGATAGATAGATAGATAGATAGATGTATTTGGATATATATGTATTTGGCTGCACAGATTCTTAGTTCCCTAACCAGTGATCCAACCTGAGCCCCAGCAGTAAAAGCGCTGGATCCAAACCACTGGACCAGCAGGGTCCCTACTAATATATTTTTATCTAACCCAAAATGGGGCTTCCCTGATAGCTCAGTTGGTAAAGAATCTGCCTGCAATGCAGGAGACCCAGGTTTGACCCCTGGATTGGGAAGATCCCCTGGAGAAGGAAATGGCAACCCATTCCAATATTCTTGCCTGGAGAATTCCAGGGACAGAGGAGCCTGGTGGGCTACAGCCCATGGGGTCACAAAGAGTCAGATACAACTGAGCGACTAACACTTTCACTTTCAACCCAAAATATCCAAAAAGAAAGCAAATCACGAAAGCCAAGAAAGAGCACTCATGTAAAATAATAAATTTCGTTTTGGTAATGGTTGACAAAGGACAAACACGGTACTCACAGTTTCCGAAGAGGATGCCGGTCTCTGTAAATTCTCACCTTGCACCCAAATGCTCTCTGTCACAAATGCGATGTGCTCTGCTTCAAGTATAAAAGGAGAAACCAGGAACAGGGCCCATTTGTTTAAGTCATCAATGGACTGGATGGAGGGAAAGAGACACAGATCAATAGAGGATTCAACATGACTTCAAAAACAACTGTCCCTTATATTAACATCTAGGACGTCCTCGCCTCTGTAATTCCAGGTGGCATCTACATAAGGTCATCCGATGCTCTCTTATACACTGCATTAACTCACATTTTTTTGTTGAGCTGAAACTGAAAGTTGCTCAGTCATGCCCAACTCTTTGCGACCCCATGGACTACACAGTCCATGGGATTCTCCAAGCCAGAATACTGGAGTGGGTAGCCTTTCCCTTCTCCAGGGAATCTTCCCAACCCAGGGATAGAACCCAGGTCTCCCACATTGCAGGTGGATTCTTTACCTGCTGAGTCACAAGGGAAACCCAAGAATACTGGAGTGGGTAGCCTATCCCTTCTCCAGGGGATCTTCCTGGCCCAGAAATCGAACCAGGGTCTCCTGCATTGCAGGCGGATTCTTTACCAACTGAGCTATCAGGGAAGCCTAGTTGTTGAGCTGTGACTATATAAATAGCTGCAAAATCCTATGGACAGAGGAGCCTGGCAGGCCACAGTCCAAGGGGTCGCAAGAGTTGGACACGATTTAGCAACTAAACAACATGAACAACATCCTCCAATGACCCATGACAGCTTTCACTTCTTTTGTTACTTGCTAGGGCTTTCCTGTTAGCTCAGTCGGTAAAGAATCTGCCTGCAATGCAGGAGACCAGGGTTCATCCAAGCAATTAATTCTGAAGCTTATTCCCACCATTTCTTATTGCCGAGCACATGTAGGAGTTTTCCAAATTACTATTTGGAAGTACATTTGAAGGTGAGGTGGCTCAGAAGCACATGCCCGTCAGCAGAAGCTTGTTACTGACAGTTGCCCAAAGAGCTGTTCTTCCATCTCCTCCACCCATGACAGCATCAAGATCAGTTAGCAGATCGGCTGTGATCACTGACTTCTGCTCGCCCCTTGAAATCTCTCTAGAAAGACTGTACATTTAATTTTAAAGGCTTTAAGACAAGGCACATCCAGAGCAGAAAAAAGCTGAAAGCTAAAGCTGCAAAAGGGGAGCCTTCTCATCATCAGTTCAGTTCAGTTCAGTCACAGTCGTGTCTGACTCTTTGCAACCCCATGAATCACAGCACGCCACGCCTCCCTGTCCATGATCACCCACCCCCAAAAAGGGCATTTGGGTCAAGTTCCATAGGCTTGCTTGTCAGTTCAAACCTGCCCTTGATGGGAAGATGAGAAAGTTATTTTCACAGGGCCTAGTAACCTGGCACAAAGCAGAAGCTTAATAAATATGTGTTGAACCAATCAGAGAATGAAAATGAGACAGAATAACTCCTTCTGTGGGTAAACATAATTATTTTATGATAGTTAAAAACAAAAGCCAGGTTGTAGGAACTTGCCTGGTGGTCCAGTGGTTAGGAATCCACCTGCCAACGCAGAGGACAGCATCTGAGCCCTGGTCCAGGAAGATCCCACATGCCTTGGGGCAACTAAGCCTGTGCACCTCAACCACTGAAGCCCACACACCTTAGAACCCGTGCTATGCAGCAAGAGAAGCCACCACAACTAGAGAGGCCCCCACTCACTGAATCTGAGGCGTAGCCCCCGCTCACTGCAGCTATAGAAAGCCCAAACAGCAATGAAGACTCAGTGCAGCCAAAAATAAGCAAAACTTTTTAAAAAGAGCAAAGTAATTTAAAAGATTGTCCACTTTACCCATAGAAAATATGTACATTAAACAAAAAACTTCAAAGTTCCAGTTTGTATAAACTATCTTTGGTGATACTTAATTCTTGCGGGACCTTTGATTACATAAACATACACATATGGTACTTATGCATCTGACTTTAAGTATATAAAATATGGAGACCGCAAAGGCATAAGATTCAGTTCTGTAAAGTTACTTCGGCCCAGGGAGACTGACAATAAGGTATCCACTGAACCAAATCATCAGTCCCATGGTATTCTCAGTCTTAAAATAACCGTAGCTAACCACAAATAGCCAGACTTCCCAATTGCAGGTTTCAAACAGAGCTTGATTAAACCCAACAACCACTACTTCATTCAGAAGTAAAGTATCTAACTGCAATGCAGGAGACGCAGGTTTGATACCTGGGTCAGGAAGATGGCAACCCACTCCAGTATTCTTGCCTGGGAAATCCCATGGACAGAGAAGCCTGGCCAGCTACGGTCCAAGGGGTGGCAAAGAGTCAGACATGACTTAGAAGCTTAACAACAACAAACAGAAAAATCCACCCTTGGATTTTTCATTTTATCATCTTTCTCAATCAGGATTCCTTAAAAGAATTATGCCTTCCTTCCCTCAGGAATCTACTGAATGTAATGAATGAACATCTAGGCAATATTAGAATCACTCATATTCTGTTATATAGTATATCAACAAGAATGGGTATTTTTTATTTGTAGCAGCAAAGTACAACGGCATACCTAAGCATAACCCCAACAAAATGTTCAAACCTGGGGTAAGAGTTTAATTTCCTCACGCTTTTACACACACAAAGAAAAACTCATTTTAAGAGTGATCCAACTTTTCACAAGGAAGAGCAAAGAGCAAGAAACCATTAAAAGCGTAACACTTTTAAATGTTAATGACAGCAATGTGGGTGATGTCCATGGCAATTTGCACAGCACTGCCCTCGCAAGCCCACTTCCAATAGCTGAGTGGAAAGAACTATTGTTCTGCAGAGATTAAAGGAACGGCCGCCCCAGGTCATCCTGTGGGTGACAGGGCCGGCTGAACTTGTAGCCATCAGGCTAAGTATTCGGGCAAGGAGACCGGACTGCTTGCAAATCGAAAGCAAAAAGATGCAAAGATTAATGAGTAGGTGCCCCGATTGGTACATGACGCAACTGACAGGAGCTGGGGGTAGGGCACTTTTTGTCACCACGGAAACAGGAGACAGAAAGCTGAGGATTTTGCGGTACGTCTCTGAAATCGGGTTCACGCCACCTCCGGCCCAGTGCTAGGCGAGGGACGATGGAGGGACTCGAGGCCCTGGGCGCTGCTCAGGGGCTAATCGACTTTGCACAGGTACACGGGTACACGCCGCTTCGGCAACGCCAAGACCCAGGCGTCCGGACCCTCGCGCGGGCACCGCATGGACAGGTGATCCGATCGGTCTCCGGCCTGATACTCCGGGCTCCCGAGGGCATCGCGTGTAGGGCAGGTCCCCCAGCTGGCCCTTCCGGGACCCCACGGCCTCTCGCGACCTCCAGGCGAAGCGGAGGGAACCCGCTGGCCGCACGCACCAGGGCCGATGGCGGGGTCCGGGCCGGGGGGCGCTCCCGGCTCCCTGCCGGCCCCGCGGCCGCGCGCCCCCGACCGGGCCTGCCCCCAGCCCCCCACCCCGGCGCCCAGCGCCCGCCCACCTGGCTCTCGCCGACACAGAAGACCCGGCCGCCGCGGCTCAGGCACACGCGGGCGCCCCGGGGAGGCGCGGCCGCGCTGCAGAAGGTGAAGGAGCAGCGCGAGGCGCGCAGCCGCTGCACCGTGGCGCGCACGAGCGCGGCCGGCCCGCGCCCCCAGCGCGCCCACAGGTACAGGTAGCACAGCGTGATGAGCATGGCCGGCCGGCCGGCGGCGGCGGAGCTCGGGCCGCGGACGCTCGCACCACCGGCCGGCCCGCCCGGCCCTGCCTCCCGCCCAGGGGCACGGCCCGCCCCCGGCCCAGGCGCACGGCCCGCCCCCACCGAGCTGCCCTCCCGCCCCCGCCCCGCCCCGCCCCCGGACGGCGCGGTAGGTTGGGGACCCCGGCCCCGCCCGAGCGCCCGAACGCGCAAGCGCCCGGCCCCGCCCTTTCATCGGCCCCGCCCTCTCGCCGGCCACGCCCTCCCGCCTGCCCGGCTCTCCCGCCGACCGGAAGAGGCCGCGGGGTGGCTGGGGAGGGTGAGGAGGGACGTGTTGATGGAGGGAGAAGGGCGGCCAGAACCAGAGGGAGGCAAGCCTGTGGGGAGGGCGGTGATGGAGGGAGAAGACAGGCAATGCCGGGAGAGCTGAGTGGGAGGGACCCGGAAGAGGCCACTCTGGGGGGAGGCTGGGGCGCAACGTGAAGGAAGAAGGAGGCAGACGCGCGGTAGGTTGGGGACCCGAGGGGAAGTTCAGTGGCTGCCTGGCCGGGTTAAGCAGGAGTCTAGCCGTCCAGCCTTGAGGGGTGGGAGGCAGATTGAGGAAGGGGCTGATTAACCAGCGCCTTACCAAAACAGGGAAGCCTTGCGTGCTGCATCCACGGGGTCGCGGAAGAGCCCGACACGACTTAGCGACTGAACATTACCAGGGCCCAAAGTGTGTTGATACACACACATCACTCCAAGTGGGAAAAGAGGAGACTGTTTTTATTGGATTATACGACGCCTTCGTCTCACACGCTAGCAAAGTAATGCTCAAAATTCTCCAAGACAGGCTTCTACAGTAACTTCCAGAACTCCCAGATGTTCAAGCTAGGTTTAGAAAAGGCAGAGGAACCAGAGATCAAATTGCCAACATCCGTTGGATCATCAAGAAAGCAAGAGAGTGCCAGAAAAACATCTATTTCTGCTTTACTGACTATGCCAAAGCCTTTGACTGTGTGGATCACAACAAACTGTGGAAAATTCTTCAAGAGATGGGAATACCCGACCACCTGACCTGCCTCCTGAGAAATCTGTATGCAGGTCAAGAAGCAACAGTTAGAACGGGGCGTGGAACAACAGACTGGTTCAAAATTGAGAAAGGAGTACGAAATGCTGGGCTGGATGAAGCACAAGCTGGAATCAAGATTGCCAGGAGAAATACAAATAACCTCAGAGATGCAGATGACACTACCCTTAGGGCAGAAAGGGAAAAACTAAAGAGTCTCTTGATGAAAGAGGAGAGTGAAAAAGTTGACTTAAAATTCAACATTCAAAAAACTAAGATCATGGTATCTGGTCCCATCACTTCATGGCAAATAGATGGGAAAACAATGGAAATAGTGACAGACTTTATTTTCTTGGGTTCCAAAATCACTGCTGGTAGTGACTGCAGCCATGAAATTAAAAGACATTTGTTCCTTGGAAGAAAAGCTATGATCAACCTAGACAGCACATTAAAAAGTGGAGACATTTGCCAACAAAGGTCCTTCTAGTCAAAGCTATGGTTTGACCAGGAGTCATGTATAGATGTGAGAGTTGGACTATAAAGAAAGCTGAGCACCAAAGAATTGATGCTTTTGAACTGTGGTCACCTGATGTGAAGAACTGACTCACTGGAAAGACCTTGATGCTTGGAAGGATTGAGGGCAGGAGGAGAAGGGGACAACAGAGGATGACATAGTTGGATGGCATCACCAACTCGATGGGCATGAGTTTAAGCAAGCTCTGGGAGTTGGTGATGGACAGGGAAGCCTCGTGTGCTGCAGTCCTTGGGATCGCAGAGTGGGCACAACTGAGCAACTGAACTGAACTGAACTAAGCCTTCAAGCAAAAGGAATTTTAAGATCAAGACAGAAATTCACACAATGCAATAATATTGTGTATTTCTGGACTCTTAAAATAAGGACAGGAAACAAGTGGAAGATAGAAGAGCACTATAAGGCGGCCTGCTGTTCTTGAACATGTGGGTCACCAGCCTGACTATGAGTATCCTATGACAACGAGAGAAAGGGAAACAGGAGTCAGTGTCCCTGTCCCCTCAGAGAATCATGGTGGTCCCTGAACCTGACAGGTTTCTCCCCTGGAACCTCATCTTTTTTTAGAGGCAGTAGGTAAAGAACAGCGTCCTCAGCTCAAGTAGCACAGAGGTTTTCTCTTTCCCCCACCTTTGCTGTAAATGGAGGGCAGATTGTAGGGAGGCTGCTCCCAAGTCTGTCTTAATCCAGGGGCTGATTTTTAACATACCTGAACATTCATCTGCTTTAAATAGCAGCATAGGGACTTACTGGGGATCCAGTGGCTAAGACTCTGCACCTCCAATGCAGGGGGCCCATGTTCGATCCCTGGTCAGGGAACTGGATCCCTCGTGCCACAACTAAGACCTGACGAAGTCAAAGAAATAAATTAAAAAAAAAAAAAAAAAAAACAGCAGTATAGGGATTTCTCTGGTGGTAGAGTGGATAAGAATTCGCCTGCCTGCCAATGTAGGGGGCTTGGTTGGACCCCTGGTCGGGTAAGATTCCACTTATCACCAGGGCAACTAAGCCCAACAGGGAGTAGCCTTTTACCGAAGCCTATGTGCCTAGAGCCTGTGCTCAGCAAGGAGAGAAGCCGCCACAATGAGAAGCCTTCGCGTTGCAATGACAAGTAGCCCCCACTGGCTGCAGCTGAAGAAAGCTTGCACCAGCAACAAAGACCCAGTACAGGCAAAATTAATTAGTTTACTTAATTAGAATCACTTAACCAAGTGACTAACCCTAATGCTTTATTAGAAGAGCTCTTCAGATAGCCTTCTTGGAGTTTGCTAAATTATGGCTCAGCTAGAAATGCAGAGGACACCTCTTCTACCTAAAGGTCACAAGTAACCCTAATTTTTCCAAGTTCCTCAAGAACTTTGTGCCCTCTGCTTCCCACAGACAGCGTAACTCCATCTGACCAGATGAGAACTTCAGAGGATTGGGCTTAGATGCTTCAGGATATCAGGGTCTCAGAAAACATCATAAGAGGGACTTCTCTGGTGGTCCAGTGGTTAAGAATCCACCTTCTAATGCAAGGGACAAGAGTTCGATCCCTGGTTGGGGAACTAAGATCCCACATGCCATGGGCCAGCTAAGCCCTTGCGTTGCTACTAGAGATGCCCACATGTCCCAGTGAAGACCTAGTGCAGCTGGAAAAAAAAAAAGTTTAAGAAAAAGCAATGTGGGAAAACGTAAGGATCAGCCAGTATGGATTACAAAGTATGGGGACCGTAGGGGACAGAATGAACTGAGAAGGGGGTAAGGTCCCTCTGGATTGAGGAGGGATTGAAGAGCAGTGATACCATTCACACCCAGGAGGGAACTCAGTAAGGCAGATAGAGAAGAGGAATAAGAGAAGTCACACAGTAAGCCCCATTTATGATCCCATGTAAAATGATGGAAAAGGCTCAGAAAGGAGCTTAGCTCATCATCCCCAGACAGCAAAAGGGAAGGATGCAAAACTAAGACATCAGGGATTGTACTGTGTATACCTGATTCATGACGTGTAGCCCCTCACTACTCAAAGTGTGGTCCTTGGCTGTAACAGGATCACAGGGGCCTTGCTTTAAATGCAGAATCCCGGGCCCCACCCCAGAACCACTGAATCAGCACCTGCACTTGAAGAAAATCCCCAGGTGATTCACAGAGTTCAAGAAGCAGTGCTAAAGTCACCTCTGTCATTCCCTGCATCTGGGTTCTAGAAAAAGTTGTTATTTAAATCTTGCTAATTAGCAAATGCCCAGGCCCAAACCAACCACCACTTCCCTTGCTCAAAAATTAGTTTTGTACCATCTGATCCAGCAGTCCCACTCCTAGGGGAGTGTAATTCAAAAAGATCCATGCACCCCAGTATTCACCAAAGCACTATTTACAATAGCCAAGACTTGAAAGCAACCTGAATGTCCACAACAGATGAATGGATAAAGATATGGTACATATACACAGTGGAATAGTACTCAGCCATTAAAAAAAATGCCTTTTGCAACAACATAGATGAACCTAGACATTATCGTACTAAGTGAAGTAAGTTAAAGACAAATATGCTAAGATATCATTTATAAAAAAAAAAAAGATACAAAGTTATTTACAAAGCAGAAACAGACATACACTTAGAAACAAAAATTTTTGTTAATTTGAGTCACTATTTGAAAGGTTTATTCCAAATAGAAAAATTTTATATTAAATGTCTTTTAAGTTTCCCTAAATGATTTCTTATACAATGAAGCTGAGAAATGTATTACATTAATGGCATTTTATTTTGGTAAACTTTGGTTATTTTTCTACTGTCATTATTTCTTCTAAAGTTTTATATTTATCAAAAGGACTCTACACCAGAGTTGTCTGTAGTTTAAAATATAGAGGAAGGGAAGACCCACACGGACAGACATGGATCTGCACAAAAGAGCAGCACAGATAGTCTACCCAACGCGATCCAATGGACTGTAGCCCACCAGGCTCCTCTGTTCATGGAATTCTTCAGGCAAGAATACTGGGCTGGGTTGTCATTTCTTTCTCCAGGAGATCTTCCTGACCCAGGAATCAAACCTTGGTCTCCCACATTTTGAGCAGTTTCTTTACCATCTGAGCCACCGTGGAAGTCCCTGGTGGGCAGGGGCTGCTTCTTTAAAAGGATAAATTTGAGCTGCATCTTGAATATGGACATACTTTGGATAGGCTGAGAAAACAGGGTGGGCCAGAGGTTGGGGTCGGGGTGGGGCTCTGAGCATGAGGGGAGAGCAGTGTGTAAGGCTTGACAGTGGGGAGGTCCCAAGTAGGCTCCAGGGACAATGAAGGACCAGAAGGGGAACCCTCTAAGGCTGCTGTGGGTAAAATGGAAAGGGAGGTTGGGGGTCAGATTGTGGAGGCTTTGAGTATGGGGTTAAGTTTAGGCTTTTACTCTGGAGACCAGCAGTTCTCATCCTTGCTGAAAACTTGGGTTCTCAGGGATTCTGTTTAGTGGGGCTGGGCTGGGTCCCGGGAGCCTGTTGTTTTAACAGTCACTGCATGCTGGGTGGTTCTGAGCTGGTGGATGGAGGGAGCTCTGGGAAGCACTGTTTGGAAGGAGGGGGCTGCTCGTTACCCATTTTTGGCTAGCTTGCCAGTGGGAGGATGGCATGCAGGGCTGATTGCTGTTGTTCTTGAGTTGCTAAGTTGTGTCTGACTCTATGTGACCACATGGTCTGTAGCCTTCCAACCTCCTCTGTCTGTGGGACCTCCCAGGCAAGAGTACTGGAGTGGGTTGCATTTCCTTTCCCAGGGGATCTTCCCAACCCAACCCAGGGATGGAACCCGCATCTCCCGCGTCAGCTGGAGGATTCTTTCCCGCCAAGCCACCAGGGAAGCCTATAGGCACAGAAGCAGAGGATGGTTTCGATCCATTAACCCTTGGGTTACGGGCCCAGCACACTTTCACTGTACCACTCTGCTACCTCAGGGCTGATTGGGGAGGAAAAAGAGGCAGGGTGGCCTGGGTAGCAGCTGTTGTGATCATCCCGACTGAAGTAGAAAGGAACCCTCTAGGGAGGAAGGGGCAGAGCTGGAGTCATAATGGAACTAACTCTAACCTGCCTACAGGCGGAGAGGCCAAAGGAGGGGCTGGGCTGTATGTCTCCACTGTCAATTCCCTCATCCATGTGTCAGACGTTTATTGAGCATCTCCTTACGTGCCAGGTGCTGGGGACACAGACATGAAAGGCACAGCCCCTGCCCTCAAGGAATCTGCAGTTTAGATGAGAAGATGGACATGTAACCCAATAATTACAATCAGCGTGGCCAGAGCAAAGCCAGCTGTGCGCACAGCACGCTAGGCAGCCAGAGGGTGGATGGATAGGAACCAGCAGGGTGGGCGGGAGGCTGGCAGGGCTCTGTGGAGCCAGGGTGGTGATGGAGGTGAGCCTTAGGATATAAACAGTCAGGGTGAGGATAGTCCTTAACTCAAGCTCTGAGGTCGGGTTTTGTGGGTTCAGATCTCGGCTGTGAAACGAGCAAAGTGACTGCTCTGTGTTTGGCATCTTCGTTCATGAAACAGAGATTAATAACACTATCTTCATCTTCATGGAGCCCTCAGGGGGAAACCACTTAGAATGGGGTCTGGCGCATAGTCATGTGAAATAAAGAATGTTGCCCACCATTCAGTTCTACAAGAATCAAGTCGTTGGCTATTGCAGTTGTTACCCTGAAAGGAATTCAGGGTGACAATCAGGATGAGGCCCTCTGTGCTCTGGGGAAACAGGTGGAACAGGCCCTCAGATATATTGGGAGAAAATTTTATGAACCCTATTTCTTGCATCTTCCCATACTTAGAAAAGCAATAAAATCATTAACTAAGAAAAAAAATAAAATAAAATAAAATAAAATATAGATGACAGTAAAGACAAGATGTGAACTGTGACCCAAGAATTAAAAGAAGTTTTCACATAAACCTATAATGATGACACATGTAATGCATCATTATATCTTAATTATATAATTAATAGCTACCTGTGGCACAGTGGTGAAGACTCCACCAGCAATGCAGGTGCCATGGGTTTGATCCCTGGGTTAGGAAGATTCTCTGGGGAATGAAATGGCAACCCACTCCAGTATTCTTGCCTGAGAAATCCCATGGTCAGAGGAGCCTGGCGGGCTACAGTCCATGGGGTCACAAAGAGTCAAAGTCAGACACTAAACATCAACAAATACCAAGATAATAGCTATCTACCTGATCTTCTGCAGTAAAAATAAACAGTGACTATTAGTAGGTCAAGATAACACTAACCAGGAGAATCAACCAAATTTATTCACTATAAATCTTGGAATAATATGAAACATATACTAAACTGCTAAGAAAATGTTACTGTATTTTTAAAGAAAATCTCAGTTTTAAGATAAGGTTGTGAAAGTTGCTCAGTCGTGTCCCAACTCTATGAGACCCCATAGACTATACCATCCATGGAATTCTCCAGGCCAGAATCTTGGAGTGGGTAGCCTTTCCCTTCTCCGGGGGATCTTCCCAACCCAGGAATTAACCCGGGGTCTACCTGCTTTGGAAGCAGATTCTTTACCAACTGAGCTATCAGTACAAATTGAAAGCTGAATTCAGCAGAGCGTCACTAAAGATTATCAAGCAAAAAGACTCTCTCCAAAGGGAATGGGAAAGAAGACAAGGTTGCTTCAAAAGTCAGGGCAATGAGATAGAAAACAATAGAATAACACATTCAAAATATTGAGGGAACTAGCTCAGCCTAAAACTGTTGACCTCCCCAAACAATCACTCAAGTAGAGCACAAAAAAAAAAAAGATGTTTTCCGAAATGTGACCTCAGACTTCAGCTGATCTAGCTGATCACTAGAGGATGTACTTAAGGAGGAAGATGGATGGATGAATGGATGGATGGAGTTGTGGCATACAAGAATCAAGAGTGAAGAATGATAAAGTTTTCAGAATAAAGAATATTTTGGGGGTACTCTTTTGCCCCCTTCTGATGCCTATGTCAGAAGCTTTCTCTATCTCCTTTATATTTTAATAAAACTTTATTACACACACACACACACACAAAAACAAAGATGGAGGGCAAAGAAACTGCTTTTTTTTTTCCTAGGAAATGGGGGTAGGAAAAGATGGAAGAAAAGAACATTTTTTCCCATGTGGTAACTCAAGCCTAAGGAGCTGGCTGGCTATATACCCATTAAACCAATGTCTTAGGAAACACTGGTCTCTGCCAGAAAGCTGCTCTGAAGCGCTGCTTCATGCCTCAGCACACCCTGGGGCTGGGAGGTGCGGCTCCTTGAGATCCTGTTTGATGTGGCAGAGGCACAGATCTGGGGCCCAACAACAAAAAAAAAAGAATATTTTTGTGACCTCAGATAGGGAAGGACTAGTCGATTAAGATACCAAAACCAGAAGTTAAAGAAGAAAAGACTGATACATTAAAATTAAAAACATCTATTAAGACACTATGGCTTTCCAGGTGGCTCCTGCCAAGCAGGAGTCAAAGTGAAAGTCGCTCAGTCATGTCCGACTCTTTGTGACCCCCATGGACTATACAGTCCATGGAACTCTCCAGGCCAGAATACTGGAGTGGGTAGCCTTTCCCTTCTCCAGGGGATCTTCCCAACCCAGGGATGGAACACAGGTCTCCCACATTGCAGGCGGATTCTTTACCATTTGAGCCACAAGGGAAGCAGGAAGCTTGGGTTCAGTCTCTGGGTCACAAAGATCCCTTGGAGGAGGAAATGGCAACCCACCCCAGGATCCTTGCCTGGGAAATCCCATGGACAGAGGAGCCTGGCGGGCTACAGTCCATGGAGTCACAAAGAGTCCATGGAGACACAACTGAGCATACACTATAAGAAAGACAAGTTCTAAAATGAAAAAGGTATTTGCAAAACACAAATACTCAATAAAGATTCACTCCCTAGCCTACAGTAAAGAATTCC
The DNA here is from genome assembly GCF_963930625.1 of Muntiacus reevesi. NCBI lineage: Eukaryota > Metazoa > Chordata > Mammalia > Artiodactyla > Cervidae > Muntiacus > Muntiacus reevesi. The sequence goes on from NC_089256.1 coordinate 28,608,521, forward strand.
AGGGACTTCCCCTGCGGTCCAGTGGTTAAGACTCCACTCTTCCACTTCAGGGGCACAGGTTCAATAGCTGGTAGGAGAACTAGAATCTGGCATGCTGCCTGGCATGGCCAAAAGAACAAAATTACAAATCAGTAAGAAAAAGGGAAAAAAGAGGAGGGGGGGGGGGCCTGTGCTAAAGACCTCAATAAGCTCTTCAAAAAAGCCATTTGGCAAATAAAAGGTGCTCAGGACTCCCCTGGTGGTCAAGTAGCTAAGACTCTGCGCTCTCAGTGCAAGGGGCCCAGATTCAGTCCCTGGTCAGGAAACCAGATCTCACCTGCTACGACTGAGTTCACCTGGCCGCAACCAAAGAACCTGCCTGCCGTCATGAAGATTGAAGATCCTGCATGCTGCAACAAGGACCAGCGCAGCCAAATAAAGAAAAATAAATATTTTAAAAATAAATTTAAGAGGGAATGACGGCAGGCAGTGCAGGGTGTGCCACTCTGAGCCCCGAGGACAGCCCATTTGCACCCAGATCAGATAAGCTAGGACTGCAGAGTTCAAGCACACCTACAGAGCTTTTGTAAGATTGCAGCAAGATCCCCAGGGCAAATAGCTGGCTCTGGAAACAAACCAAGCCTGCTCACACAGGCAAAGGGGGCTTCTGACACAGTGTCTGTAGGGCAGCAGACTCTCACTAATTCATTACTGTTTCAAGGAACAGTAACGAAAATCTTAAGTTAAAAACTAGAGTCCAGATGCAATGTGGTAAGTAAAGAAGTGCTATGTGATATCCTGAATTGGATCTGAAACAGCAAAGGAACTGGTGAAATCTGACATCTATAGTTAATAGTATTGTGCTAATGTTAATGTATGCATTTTGATAAATCCATGGCTGTATAAGATATTAACACTGGAAGAAGCTAAGCAAATGAACTCTGTACTATTTTTGCAACTTTGTGGTAAGTCCAGAAGTATTTCAGAATAAGTTACGAAAATCAAAGGATGATTGTCCACTGAATGTCACTGGCATTTTTCCCCCTTTCCCTAACTAGCCATATGATCTTAAGGACATCATTTCATCTCTCCGGACCCTGGTTTTTCAACTATTTAAAAAAAGCAAAAGGAAGACAAACCAGATCATCTCTAACTTCCCCTTCAAGCTCTAAAATTCTCAAAAAATCCTAATACATTTACACCGTGATCTAATTTACAAGGATTTGATTAGCAATGACCTCATTTACCTCCACATCCCTGGCATTTAGCACTGTGACAGCACAGTAGATGCTCCGAAAAAGTTTCCTGACACTAAACTGCCTCCTAACTTCTATTTGTAAAGTGAAGTAAAACTGTTACCTCTTGTGCCCAGTTGGCCACTAGAGAGCGAAGTACTCACAAAATTTTCTCCATAGAAAGCAAACTTGTCTTCATCCTGCAGAGGAGAGTGGTCCTTTATATCCCAGGCACATAATAAAAGTTGTCCTGGTTGGGGAGGGGAGTCACCACCTATGAGCAGTTACCTGCCCATCAGACAGGGCCGGCAGCTGGGGTGATCAGTACCATAAGTTTCCAGAACTGACAATGCCACGCTCATTCACAAAGCCCTTAGCAGCCTCAAAAGTCTGAACTGCCTCTGCCTGATCAGAGACTACACTGCAAATAGATGAACTGCCCCTCACTCCCTCCAAGCACCGAGTTTGTCTTCTGAGCAATTCTGTCCCATTTTCTGAACAAAGATCTCACTTTTAGAGGGCGAGTTATTGGGGTCAAACGAATGAATGGGGAAACGGACTAAAACCATTACACTTGAAATGAGAAATGGAATTCCTTAGTGGTCCAATGGTTAGGGCTCTGGGATTTCGCTGCCGGGATTCGGGTTCAATCAGGGATCTAAGATCCTGCAAACCACACAGCCAGGCCAAAAAAAAAAGAAAAAAGAAAAAATTTTTTTAATAAAATGAAATGAGAAAGATCATTAGCAGCACATCTCCCCACCCAGCCCAGGGCCCATCCACAGTATATCTGAGCAGTGAGAAGGGAGCAAGAAAGAACCAAGGGACGAGCAGAGGGGCATCAAAGGACAACTGAAAGAATAAAGGGACTGAAGGGTCAAAAGCTGAAAGGCCCCTAAGCCAGAGAGCCCTGGGAATGTGCGTGGCATCCAGCAAAACACAGGTGAAGATGACTTTAAAAGCAGACTCACGTATACATACCTACAGAAATGGACAAACAAGGTCTTACTCTATAGCAGAGAACTTTATTCAGTATCTTATGATAAACCATAATGGAAAAGAAAACTAAAAAAAAATTTAAGGACTTCCCGGGCAGGCTAGACTTCACCTTCCAGGGCAGAAGGTTCAGGTTCAATCCTGGCTGAGGAACTAAGATCCACATGCCTCAAGGCCAAACCGAATTCAATAAAGACTTTAAAATGGTCCACATCAAAAAATGTTATTAAAAAAAAGAATCTCGAAGCATATAGAATGTATAAAGATCATAAAACCAAGACATATCTTGGTTATGCATAGCCAGTTATGCATATCACTGCATATCATGTAACACTGCAATTATGTGAAAATTCAAGAGTCATATTTGTACCAATCATAAGTTTCATGGATCCTCTCCCAAAACAAACAAAGCAGACTCAGCCTGAAATGGCAGACGCTGTAGTAACACCCAGGACAGCCAGGTCCTCTCATTGGTCCACAAAAGGGACCGATGAATCACATCATAATTTTCTCTTTTCTCTCAGCCAACCTGAACATTTTCTCTTAGGAACTGCAACTTAGTGATTAGATAAAGCCAAACCCTGCTTAAAAGGGAGAGGGGAAAGTCATATACAGTTATAAACTGTTGCTACTGGAAATTTCATGAGTCTGAAAGGGAAGTTCACTGGAAAGAGAGGATGGGGAAGCCAGGAGCTGTCATACAGCCCCTCACATCCCCACCCTGGACTTCGAGTCCCAGTCTTCACTGAATTTGGTTCCCATAGAGGTACCACTACCCAGGCTCCGCAGAGGCAAGGCTGCAATATCCCCTTGTTAATTTCCCTTGCTTTGCAATCAACCTTGGATTTTTAAAAGGCCTATGCAAACCCTGCTTCTTCGTCCCCACAGCTAAAAGTCTATAAGAAAATAACAGTAAATCTGGTGGGGGAAAAGAAGAGAAACTCAGAGTGTAGAAAAGCAAGAAGCATCTCAGGAACCACAGGGCCCTGAAGGGAGAAAACAGCCATCTCCTGGAGAAGCCAAGGGCGGCAGATGCCGCCGAATTGGAACTTGGGACACAGCGCACGGGGAGCAAGACTGCAGCCTGGAAAGCGGCCTGCACCCAGCCACCCATCAGGCATCTTGACAACAGCAAAAGCCGGAGAGCCGGTCTGGATGGAACGACTGGTTTCTATAAATAAGTCTCTCAAGGGGGGGATCAAACAGCAAGATCAAAGGTAGGAAATCCGAGCCCTGGCTTGCCAAACCCATGCCCGGCGCCCCAGCCCTTTACCTGGTTAAGAGGGAGCCCCGGTAGCAGGTGCCTGTGGGCCGAGCCCCGGGACCCCGCGGCCAGTGCACCTGATTGGGGGGGGGGCGAAGAGGCGTCCCCCCAAGGACAGAGCAGGTGGCTGCGGGAGCGTGGGAAGCAGGCCGTGGGAAAGGCCGGGTGGAGATCCCCCTTAGTGGGGGCCCCACTGCCCGGCACAACCCCAAATCCTGCCCGCAGCTCCGGCCTCCGCTGGCCACACTGGCTGGGGCTTCTGGCCGTCCCGGAGCACCGTTCCCACTGCCCTCCTCCGTGCCCCTTTCGGCGTCGATCACCGCCTGGCCCGCCCCAGTATCCTCCTACCCGAAACCCTGAAACATTAGCTCAGGCCTTCAATGTCACCGGGGGTCCCTCGTGGCTCTGCTGGTAAAGAATCCGCCTGCAATGCAGGGGACCTGGATTCGATCCCTGGGTTGGGAAGATCCCCTGGAGAAGGGCAAGGTACCCACTCCAGGATTCTGGCCTGCAGAGTTCCATGGACAGTCCACGGAACTGCAAAGAGTCTGACACGACTGAGCGACTTTCACTCTCAATGTCACTATGTCACCTCCGGGGGTGGCACAGGCCGCCTTCCAGCTGCCCTGCAACTCTGCTCGTCCACCTTGCCCTTGCAGGTCCAGGGTGTCTGCCTCCCCTGGAGACATGTGGAAGCCCTGGGGGCAAGGACCCGGATCTGCGTTCCCAGCTCACAGTGAAGGTAGCCAAAACTTTTGCCGAATGAAGGAGAGAGGAGAGGAGCCGCATAGGGGTCCCCTTGATAGGATGTTGGCTGAAGGAGGTGGACAGTAGGGAGCCGAACTTGTTCACTCAGTGGATTTCTTTTCCTCCCTGGCGTTACTCCCCCTTTCAGCACAACTGAGAGCTAGATGTATTAACTAAGTCTTCCTTTACTAAGAGCAATAGGAGATTTCCATCGCTACCCCTAGGGATGGTCCCTGCATGGTAGGTCTCTTCAGTCGTGTCCAGCTCTTTCTGACCCAATGGACTGTAGCCCACCAGGCTCCTCCATCCATGGGATTCTCCAGGCAAGAATACTGGAGTGGATTGCCATTTCCTTCTCCAGGGGATCTTCCAGACCGAGGGATTGAACCCGCCTCTCTTACAGTTCCTACATTGGCAGGTGGGTTCTTTACATCACCTGGGAAGCCCACCCTAGGGATGAAGGAGTCTTAATTCTGCCATCTGAACCTTTCTGAACCCTTCCAACACAGCATTTTCAAGCAAGGACTGGAGGTTTCCTCCTCTTTGGGAAAATAGGGAATTCATTATTGGGGGGTATGGGGAGGAGTGGACTAACACCTGGTATCAGATACCCACAAAGGGGAAAGCAGTTGTCTCTGACCTCCAGGGACCTGCTTAGGGATGGTCCAAGGAATAAACTCCAGGTCAGAGAAAACCTCAAGCTGAGATCTCCATCACACCTGATACATTTTAACAGCTACAAAATAGTCCATGTTTGAGTATCCATGACCTGTTTAGCCATTCCTCTGTTGTTTGAGTTTTTTTGTTTTGTTTTGTTTTTTCTTTTTTTTTTGTCATGCCAATCGAGGGGCTTGGGATCTTAGTTCCCCACTAGTGATTGAAACAGGGAAACAGTGGAAGCGCTGAGTCCTAACCACTGGACTGCCAGGGAACTCGCAGGGACTGCTGTAGAATGTGCACACTTAAGTCGCTTCCTGTACAAAAGTTTTCTCCACATCCTCACTAATACTAATGCTTGTTTTTTTATGATAGCCTTTCTGACAGGTGTGCGGTGATACATCATTATGGGTCATTGTTTTTTTGTTTAGTGAGTGAAATTGCTCAGTCGTGTCTGACTCTTTGCGACCCTGTGGTATGTAGCCTGCCAGGCTCCTCCATCTATGGGGTTTTCTAGGTCAGAATACTGGAGTGGGTTGCCATTTCCTTCTCCAGGGGATCTTCCCGACCCAGGAATCAAATGGGTCTCCCGCATTGCAGGCAGACTGTTTACCATCTGAGCCACCAGGGAATTACTTGTTTAGGAGTTGTTGGTTTAATTGTTTTTTGGGGTTTTTTTTTGCCTTACTGCCCAGCATGCAGCATCTTTCTTCCCCAACCAGGAATTGAATCCGTGCCTTCTGCAATGGGTGTGCAGAGTCTTACCACTGGACCACCAGGGAAGTCCCTCATTGTGGTCTTGATTTAGAATTCCCTGAAGATTAGTGATATAGAACATTTTTGCATAAGTCTATTGGTCACCTGTATGTCTTCTCCTGAAAAACGTCTATTTCTAAAGTCCTCTGCCCATTTTTTAAACACTTTTTTTTTATGTTGAATTCTGTATTTTAAATATTAACTCCTTATGGACATATTGTTTGCAAATATCTTCTCCATCCCATAGGCTATTTTCTCCTTTTGTTGATAGTCTCCTTCACCGTGCTAACGTTCACTGCCATTTTTCAACTTTGGTATCACTACATTTCCTACTGATTTTATGGGCTCTTTATATTGGGTTGGCCAAAAAGTTCATTCGAGTTCTTCCGTAAGCTGTCATAATGTTATATTAAGGACGTCAACGCTGGGCTGGTATATAGTTGTGGTGTTTTTTTTTTTAATTTGGTTGTATGAGTTCCTAGTTGCAGCACACAGGCTCTCCAGTTGTGGTGGGGGCTCCAGAGCATGCAGGCTTCAGGAGCTGCACTGCTCTGGGTTCAGTTGCATGAGGAATCTTTGTTCCCCAACTAGGAGTTGAACCCAAGTCCCCTGCACTACAAGGCAGACTTTACCAATGAGCCACCAGGGCAGTCCCTGTTTATGGCATTATTTTAAACCAGTTTACCATTTGCCTTTTAATTTTAAGATGATTTTTGATGTATCAATTTTACATTTTAATTAAATAAAACCTCAATTTTTTCATGACGTTTACCATTGCTTTTATGTTTAGAGTCATCCCCAATTTTCCAAACTATAAATATTCCCTAGTAGTTATAATTTTTAAATGGTTACCTTTCAGATTAGCCATCATCTTGAAGGCCTCTTCCAATTATAAAACTGTATGGTTTCCTGATTTTATCTACATTGCTATTTTCAATTCAACATGCAAAAACCGGAGACATCAGTGATGTTTTCAATTGTAACACATTCAAAAGAATTTCCAGTAACATATGTAAGGTACAAAATCTAGTAATAAAATGAACATTATGTACCTACCCCTCAACTTAAGAACTAGATTATTGCCAAATAAGCTTGATAGTTTACTGAAACTGCATTCATACAAGATCCTAGACTTTTTCTTTTTTAAAAAATCACTAATCCTAGACTTCCCTGGCAGTCCAGTGGTTAAGAGTCTGTGCTTCCGCCACAGGAGGCGGAAGTTTGATCCACCATCCAGGGAAGTAAGATCCCACATGTCAGGCACATGGCCAAGACAAAGCAAACAAAAAATGTCACTGGTCCTAATTCTAGCTATACCTTTGCTGCTAATATTTGAAACCAATGTCAACATGTTTACTCCTGTTAAATTGTATCCTGTTGCCTGCGCCCCTTGGATTTAGCCAACTAGGATCTACCATCCTAACTATTAACTACCCTCCTAGGTTTACATCACCCATGAAATGCAGCACCTCCCCTGGAGAAGCTTGAAAATCAAATAAAATGAAGTGATAAACTGTTTGGTAAACAATCCATCCTGGCTATCGCTCTTAAAAATATTACAATGCACATTAAAAGAAAAAAAGAAAGAGATTATTGCCAATAATGCTATACTTCTTACCTACCCTATCTCCCTGCCTAACTACCCTCAATTTTATATATATATATATATATATACTTTTTTTTACTTGTTTTTATTTATATATTTGGCTGTACAGGGTCTTAGTTGTGGCATGTGGGATCCAGTTCCACAACCAGGGATCAAACCCAGGGCCCCTGGGTTTGAGAGATGAGAGTCTTAGCCACTGGACCACCAGGGGAGTCCCTCAATTTTATATTTTTATTTACCTTGTTTTTAAAAATCTTACTATAAGGACTTCCCTGGTGGCCCATTGGTTAACAATTCGCCTGCTGTTTCAGAAAACACAGGTTCAAGCCTTAGTCTGGGAGGATTCCACATGCCATGGAACAACTAAGCCCCCGCTCTAGAGCCTGTGAGCCATAGCTACTGAGGCCCATGCACCTACAGCCTGAGCTCTGCAACGAGAAGCCCCCACAATGAGAAGGCCTCAAACCATAACAGAGGAGCCCCCGCTCCCCAAAACTAGAGAAAGCCCACAGACAGTAAGAAGACCCAGTGCAGCCAAAAATAAATGAATAAATCCATAAATTTAATAAAAGGAAATCTTAATACAAATAAATACATCCCTAAAAGCTAAAGTTTTTTAGCTTTCAAAAATATTATTCAAAAAGTAAACTTCTAAGCCTTGTCACTCATCACTTCTAAGCTTCACACATATAATTATGCATGTGCGCTAAGCTGGTTCAATTGTGTCTAATTCTGTGACCCTATAAACTGTAGCCCGCCAGGCTCCTCTGTCCATGGGACCTTTCAGACAATAATACAGGAGCAGGTTGCCATTTCCTTCTCCAGGGGATCTTCCCAACCCTGGGATCGAACCCTTGTCTCCTATGTCTCCTGCACTGCAGAAAGATTCTTTACCCACTGAGCCACCTGGGAAGACCCATAGTTTTGCATAGCTGGGCTTTATTCATCTTCACTGCTATATAATATTCTGTTCTACCATAGATTGCTTAGCCATTGTCCTGTTGATGGACACTGGGTTTTTTCCAGTTCACATGCTTTGACCTCTGAGAAGTAATGCTGCTCTGAACATTCCCTTACTCGTCTCTCTGGAGTCCATGGTCAAGCATTTCTCTGGGAACACACCTAGGTAGGACAGGAGTTACTGGATCAAGTTAATGTTGTGTTAAAAACATAACACTAAGTGGTTTTCCAAAGTAACTATAGCAATTTACACTCCCATTACTAGCAGTTTTTATTTCAACTCAGTATCTTTTAGGCCAAATACTCTTTCTTTTTTATTTTAGATTCATACTAAGTTCACAGTTATCTTGAAGAGTCATGAGGTTCTTGAACACAAAGCATCACATTGTGGTTCTTAGTCAGAAGAATCATCTGCAGGCACAAATTCCTTATTGTCCAAAGTCTAGATTTAGGTCATGGTGGTTTGGATTAGGCCCATGAGTCCTAGGACAAGGGCAGGGGGGTTGCTAACAGAAAAAGTCTGCTGGAAAACTCCCCACGCTATGCTTACGGCAGCCGTTTTAGGTTAGCAAACCCCCTGCCATACTACGGGGAGTTTTCCAGTATTGGGAGAGTCCTTTGCATGAGCAGCTGCTTTTAAAATCTCCTGCTATTTGTAGCTCTGTGCTCTCACCTCCTATGGTGACTTACAACCTTCTATTTAAATCAGCCACTCTTAGCATCTTGAATTACTACTCTCTTAAGGCCATAAAAACATTGGCACTCTTTGATTTGGTATGCATAATTCTGGGTATTTATACTAAAAATGGTGACAAGAGCATTTCTGTTCGTAAAGATGTTGATAGCATCAGTTTGTAAGAGTGATTTTTTTTTTAATTGGAAGATTTAATGTTCAACATAGAGAACATATATATAAATTGTGGCATATCCAACTCAGTGGTACAAAGCAAAACAGAGACTTTTTTTTCTTCCCTGAACCATCTGAGATTAAGTTGCAGAAATCTTGACTCTTCACCCACAAACACTTTAGGGATTATTTCCTAAGAACGAGAAGGCTCTCTTAGGTAACCACCCTGCAATGATCAAGTTCAAAGTTCAGAAAATTAACATGGATCCCATGCTAACATCTACGACCGAGTCCATATTCACATTTTGCCAATTGCTCCAATAACATCCTTTATGTAATATTTTTCCCACTTCGAAGTTACACTTTTTCATGGAGTTGTCATGTCTCTTTATTCCTCTTTACTCTGGAACAGTTCCCTAATCTTTGTCTTTCATGACCTTTGGACTAAGCCAGGTCTTAATTGCAGTATGTGGGATCTAGTTCCCTGACCAAGGATCAAACCCAAGCCCCTCTCATTGGGAGCATGGAGTCTTAACCATTGGACCAACAGGGAAGTCCCACAACATAAACATTTTTTTAAAAGTCAGGTCCATGAAGAAGGAAATGGCAAGCCCCTCCAGTATTCTAGCCTGGAAAATCCCATGGACAGAGGAGCCTGGCGGCTATAGGAGTCCCAAGAGTCAGACACAACTTCGTGGAAGTTTCCCATTTAACTAATGGAAATATCTCTGGAAGTTTCATGAATGTATTAAGGGTACATAAGATGAAAGGTACTCTGGTCTGTGGTTAATTCAATGCAGTATTTCTTTCCTGGCCTTTTTGTTTCTTTGCTTTCCAACTTTCTTTCCCCCCTCCCCTCCCTCTTTCCTTCGTATGCTTCCAATACCATGCATCCCTTCCCACTTATAAACAGTTTAAGGAAATATTTTCCCAGTTGTTCAAATAAAGTCCAGTGATTACTCTTTAAAAAAGAATCAGGCCCACTATTTTGTAGTCTGTCCTTCAATTTTAGTTTGTCTGATGTTACCCCAGGATGCTTCCCTAGTAGCTCAGATGGTAACGCATCCGCCTGCAATGCAGGAGACCAGGGTCCAATCCCTGGGTCGGAAAGATCCCCTGAAGAAGAAAATGGCAACCCACTCCAGTATTCTTGCCTGGAAAATTCCACGGACAGAGGAGCCTGGCAGGCTACAGACCATGGAGTCGCAAAGAGTCGGACACGACTGAGCGACTAACACACATACCCCGTGATCCAATTCAGGTTAGGCGTTTTTGGCACTTTTTTTATGTCATTCTCTGTGGTGCTGATTTTGATCACATGGTTAAGGTGGTATTCACCAAATCTTCCCACTATAAAGCTTCCTTTTTTCCCTTTGTAATTATTAAATAATCTGTGCAGTGATCCTTTGAGACTGTGTAATATGTATTTTTTTATACTGGAGACTGACAGGCTACAGTCCATGGAATCACAAAGAGTCAGACATGACTGACTGACTAACACTTTCACTTTCTTTCACTAAGTGAGCTACGTCTCCAAGGAACTTTGGAGAATGGGATTTAGAATCAAAATATGAACACTAGGAATGCTTAGGGCCATTGGGGCGGCCCTGATCCCAAAGTTCTTTCAGCAGGCAGATCTGGGAATCAGAGTCCAGTCCACAGAGCTCTCCCTGGCCTTCCTTCCTCCAGACTTGTACCACTTTCTTCCACGGTGAGACTCCTTGCTCCCAGCAATGCCATGATATTGCCTAATTTGCTTAATCCCAAAATACAGAGAAAATGCTTTCAGAATTGCCATAACAGGCCACTACTAACTAAGTGAAGTTCAAATTTTCTTTGTTTGCTTGTTTATACACAGAAAGCACATAGTCAAGAGTTTTGTTCAACACAGAGAAAACACAAACTTAAGGTTACCAAATGGAAGGGAAACAAACTGGGAGTCTGGGATTAACATATACACACTCTCTCTTTAGTCGCTAATTCATATCCGACTCTTGCGACCCCATGGACTGTAGCCTGCCAGGCTCCTCTGTCCATGGGATTCTCCAGGCAAGAATACTGGAGAATTTAATCCTCCACATTTTCTCCTCCACATACACACTACTATATATAAAATTTGATAAATGGGACTTTCCTGGTAGTCCAGTGTTTAAGCATTTGCCATGCAATGCAGAGGACACAGGTTCAATCTATACTGCCTTGAAGGAAGACCAGGCATGTTCAAGTGCCAGACACACTCAAGCCAGAAGTCTTAATAGTTAAAACACAAGATAATAGATATGGAGTCCAAATCTTGTTACATGAAGTCAGGGAGTTAATGGTCCTTGAAGAAGAGCATTTATGCACATAGCCAAGACAGGAATAAAGGTGCAAGGTGAAAGAAACTTGGTGAAAGGGGACATTATTTGAAACCTGAGATGAATCATCATATTTTAGTATAAAGTGAAAGTGGAAGTGTCACTCGCTCAGTCCTGTCTGGCTTTGCAACCCCATGGACTGAAGCCTGCCAGTCTCCTCTGTCCATGGAATTTTTCAGGCAGGGATACTGGAGTGAGTTACCATGACCTTCTCCAGGGGATCTTCCCCACCCAGGGATCTAACCGGGATCTCCTGCATTGCAGGCAGATTCTTTGCTTTTTGAGTTACTAGGGAAGTTCCTATTTTAGTGTATGTCACCACTATATGACAATCACCCAGTTAGACCATCTAGGGTCAAATCACTAATGATGTAAGCCTTGATGTCTACCCAAAAGTGAGGGAATAGAGGGTTTTCTCCCCACTTTATTTTTTGCAAACAACATTAACTTTGTTTTTTTAAAGGCTTTTTGGGAGCAGTTTCGTGTTCACAGAAAACTTGAGAAGGTACAAAAATTGTTCATATACCCTTTCCCCTCTCCACCCATAGCCTCCCCGACAACTATTGCTTTGATTATACAAATGTAGCCCTCTTTGTTCTTGGGACTGCGAGCCCTTGCCTGCCCACCGGTCTCTCACACAAGCGTCCTATGCTAATAAACTAACTTTGTTCATCTCTTTGCCTCATGATGAAATCTTTTCGCAAGGAGACAAAAGAAGGTAAGAGATTCAGTAAGTCCTGACACCAGGCCAGTTAATCAGTCAGTTCAGTCCCTCAGTCGTGTCCAACTTTTTGCAACCCCAGGGACTGCAGCACGCCAGGCCTCCCTGTCCATCACCAATTCTTCGATTTCCATGAAATGACAGTGGGTTCCAGTCCCCTCCTCAACCAGGGATTAACAAAGGTCCATCTAGTCAAAGCTATGGCCTTTCAAGTAGTCATGTATGGATGTAAGAGTTGGATTATAAACAAAGCTGAACACCAAAGAATTAATGCTTTTTTTGAACTGTGTGTTGGAGAAGACTCTTGAGAGTCCCTTGGACTGCAATGGGATCCAACCAGTCCATCCTAAAAGAAATCAATCCTGAATATTCATTGGAAGGACTGATGCTGAAGCTGAAACTCCAATATTTTGGCCACCTGATACGAAGAACTGACTTACTTGAAAAGACTCTGATACTGGGAAAGACTGAAGGCAGGAGAAGGGGATGACAGGGGATGAGATGGCTGGATGGCATCACCGACTCAATGGAGATGAGTTTGAGTAAACTCCGGGAGCTGGTGATGGACAGGGAGGCCTGGTGTGCTGCAGTCCATGACTGAGCAACTGAACTGAACAGTAGCGATGTGTTGTTTTTTTTTACCCTTGCATCTGGATCCTGGGTCATGAGAAAGCCTCTGCCCACACGCAGGTTACAGAAGAACTCGTCCCACTTGCTGGCTGCAGCTGGACCGGTTCAGCAGTTACCCCTAAACCAGGGGACTGAGCCCGGGCCAGGAGCCCCCGCGGCGAGCACAGGGGGCGGGGTCGGCGCACGGGCGCTTCGGGCCGCGCGTGCGCACCGGCGAGCGGGCCGTGCCAGCCGGGGCTCCGCAGCGGGAGGCGCGCGAGTGCCGCGGGGCCTCTGCCCGGCCTCGGCGGAGACTCCGCCCCTGTAGCTGGCTGACGCGGCTCAGCCGGCTCAACGCCGGTGCGCCCTCGCAACCGCGACCAAAGACGAACGAGGTCCTCGGAGGGGCGGCGACTAGCCCATCCCATCCGACCCCCGCCCTGACCTGTGCGTCAGGCCGGCCGGCTTCTCCGCCCGAGGGCCGCCCCGCTTGACCCGCCGCCGCACGCTGCGCCCTCTCGTGGCCAGGCGGGCGCCGCGTAGGCTGGGCTTGCGAACCACCCGGGTTTCCGCGGGGGCGGCCGCGGCGCGGGAGCTGGACCGCGCTCAGCTCAGCTCAGCTCGGCCGTGTCCGACTCTCTGCGACCCTCTGGACTGCAGCACGCCAGGCCTCCCTGTCCATCACCAACTCCTGGAGTTTACTCAAACTCATGTCCATCGAGTCGGTGATGCCATCCAACCATCTCATCCTCTGTCGTCCCCTTTCTCTCCCGCCTTCAATCTTTCCCAGCATCAGGGTCTTTTCCAGTGAGTCCCTTCTTCGCAACAGCGGACCAGGTTCAGGAGAGACAAGAAAAAAAAAAAAAAAAAACACCCGTGGATGCTTCTGTCCCAGGAGACGTCTGTCCCCACCGCCTGCCCGCTGTGGGCTTTTTAGCTCTTTAACCTTCCTTCCCGCAGCCCTCCAGTCTCTCACCCCCCTACTCCGTCCAACCTTATAAACCCTCCTCGCAAGATGTTGAGCAAAAATACGAGGCCCTCCGCTTGTCTCCTCTGGTCTCACTCCGGACGCACACGGAATATGGACACGTGGGGTCTTTGCTAACATCAACAACCGGTTCTTCGATTTTCTGCCCCCATGTCAGACGCCAGCCGCGAACCGGGGTACCCAGGCTAGGGCATTTCTGAAGCCCGGCCAGGCGAACAGGCCCACAGGTTCCCACCATCCAGCTCCCCGTTTGATAATTTGCCAGAACACAGAGCCAGCCAAGCGCTGCACTTACTGTTTCCGGTGGGAGGTGCTCAGAAGCAGAAGGTGGGGGATGAAGATGGTCCAAGCCCTCTCTGGATGCCCTCCCGGCAGCACTTCCCAAGGGTTTTTATAGAGGTTTCTTTGAAGCAGGGCAGGAGAAAGTGCCAAACCTCTTTGGTCGGCTCCTCGGGACCCCCAGCCCCCATCCTAAGCCGTTTAGAAGCTCGCCAATTATCACCTCATTAGCATAAACCTTGATAGGCTTGAAAGGGGCTCATTATGAATAACAGAGACGCTCTTATCACAGAGGGAAATTCCAAGGATTTTAGGAGATCAGTGAAAGGAATTAGGGACAAAGGCCAAATTTTTATTATTGTTATTATTATTATACCTCAAATCCTTAACCCTGATAAATCATGAGAAAAGTGTTAGACAATTCTGTCAAGGTCAGTCTGAGGTCAGCCTCTCCCAATGAAGAATCGGAGAACTTCACAGGCAAGAGGATCTTAAAGAAATGGTTAAATGTAATGTGGTATCTAGATGGAATCTTGGGATAAAGAAAGGACATCAGGGAAAACAGGAGATCTGAATAAAGTAGGGATTATAGCATTTAAAGAATGTTCAAACTACTGGGCTTCCCTCCTAGCTCAGTTAGTGAAGAATCCACTTGCAATGAAATGTCACCACCCTTCTACTAGTATGATAATCCTAGTTTGACCTCATAGGGTCAGACAAATTAGGGTCCTGCCTAATTTGAAATAGGAACTAATGATGTATGTTGTGGTTGTTTAGTTGCTAAGTCATGTCCAACTCTTGCGACCCCATGGACTGTAACCTGCTAGGCTCGTCTGTCCATGGGATTCTCCAGGCCAGAATACTGGAGTGGGTTGCCATTTCCTTCTCCAGGGGATCTTCCCAACCCAGGGATCAAACCTGGTCTCCTGCATTGCAGACAGATTCTTTACCAACTGAGCTAGAGGGAAGCCCAGTGATATATGTACATGACACGATTCTTTGTAACAATTAATAATCATCATAGAACTGTGAAGAACTGCAAAGAGCCAACTCACTGGAAAAGATCCAGATGCTGGGAAAGATTGAGGGCAGGAGGAGAAGGGGGCAATGGAAGGATGAGATGATTGGATGGCATCACCGACTCAGTGGACATGAGTTTGGGCAAACTCCAGGAGATGGTGATGGACAGGGAAGCCGGGTGTGCTGCAGTCCAGTTCAGTTCAGTTCAGTCACTCAGTCAAGTCTGACTCTTTGCAACGCCATGGATTGCAGCACACTGGGCTTCTCTGTCCATCACCAACTCCTGGAGCTTGCTGAAAGTCATGTCTATCGAGTCGGTGATATCATCCAACCATCTCATCCTCTGTCGTCCCCTTCTCCTGCCTTCACTCTTTCCCAGCCTCAGGGTCTTTTCCAGTGAGTCAGTTGTTTGCGTCAGGTGGCCAAAGCATTGAAGTTTAAGCTTCAACATCAGTCTTTCTGATGAGTATTCAGGACTGATTTCTTTTAGGATGGGCTGATTGGATCTCCTTGCAGTCCAAGGGACTCTCAAGAGTCTTCTCCAACACCACAGTTCAAAAGCATCAATTCTTCTGCACTCAGCTTTCTTTATAGTCCAGTTCTCACATCCATACATGACTACTGGAAAGACCATAGCTTTGACTAGAAGGACCTTTGTTGGCAAAGTAATATCACTGCTTTTTAATATGCTGTCTAGGTTGGTCATAGCTTTTCTTCCAAGGAGCAAGCATCTTTTAATTTCATGGCTGCAATCACCATCTGCAGTGATTTTGGAGCCCCAAAAACTTAAGTCTGTCAGTGCTTCCCCATCTATTTGCCATGAAGTGATGGGACAGGATGTCATGATCTTACTTTTCTGAATGTCGAGTTTTAAGCCAACTTTTTCACTCTCCTCTTTCACTTTCATCAAGAGGCTCTTTAGTTTCTCTTCACTTTCTGCCATAAGGGCGGTGTCATCTGCATATCTGAGGTTATTGATATTTCTCCCGGCAATCTTGATTCCAGCTTGTGCTTCCTCCAGCCTGGCATTTCTCATGATGTACTCTGCATATAAGTTAAATAAGCAGGGTGACAATAAACAGCCTTGATGTACTCCTTTCCCAATTAAGAATCAGTCTGTTTTTCCATGTCCAGTTCTAACTGTTGCTTCCTGACCTGCAAACAGATTTCTCAGGAGGTACGTCAGGTGACCTGGTATTCCCATCTCTTTAAGAATTTTCCACAGTTTGTTGTAATCCACACAGTCAAAGGCTTTGGCATAGTCAACAAAGCAGAAGTAGATGTTTTTCTGGAACTCTCGTGCTTTTTCGAAGATACACTGGATGATGCAGTCCATAGGGTCTCAAAGAGTTGGACACAACTGAGTGACTGACAACAGCAACACTAGAACTGCATCTTTGTAGCGCTTCCAGTTTTTGAGAGTTGGACCATAAAGAAGGCTGAGTGACGAAGAACTGACCCGAGAGCCTGACCCACCTATGTGAGCTGACCAGTGGAGGCCACTGAGAAGGTTGCAAACTCCTAGTTTAAAAGGCGACACCCAGGAGAAGGAAATGGCAACCCACTGCAGTCCCCTTGCCTGGAAAAACCCCATGGACGGAGGAGTCTGGTGGGCGACAGTCCCTGGGGTTGCAGGCGACTGAGTGACTTCGCTCACTCACTCAACCCTCCCCCGAACCTGGTTTCCCTAGTGCAGGCGTCCAGCCTGGCCAGCGACCCCAGGAGGGCTGGCCTGGGGCTCCAAGTTGGTGGCAGGTGGCCGGAAGTGGCCAGCGGCCCAGGGTGAGCAGGGGCCCCTCCCCAGGCACTCAGGGCGCCCCCCTCTCTCCCACAGCGCTGTCAGCATCTGCCGCAGCCCATCTGGGGCCTCCACCACCTGGAATACAGAGCTCAAGACTCGGATGTCGGGGGCCTGACCACCCTGGCCCCAGTGTCTGAGAGCAGCAAGGTGGTGGTGGTAGAGAGCGTCATGTGACGGGCCCCCGGCACCAGCTCCCCCTCTTGTAGCCATAGCACCCCTGCTTCAGCCCCACCCCCTCTCGCAGGGGCTCACCTTTCCCTGCCACTCAACGGGGGTCTGCCTGGCCTGGGGTGGGGGCAGGGGAGGAAGCCCCAGAGTGCTTATAACTCGCTTTTTTGTTTCAATTTTTAATAAAACATCAAAAAAGAAAATAAAAAATAAATAAAAGGCGACACCCAATCTCACAGATGCCTCCTACCCTTCATCACAGGGAATGGGCAGTGAGCCGGGCAAATGTGCTCATCTTTATTTCAAAGGTTTGGAAAACACTGCATTTCCAGGAGCCATAGATTCCAAGGATTGTCTTCCTTTTTCTCCTTATACGCTCCTTGGTCCTCTCGTAACTCCTTTGGAATCTGAGTCCATCGAAGTGTTCTCCCTTTTGGGGGAACTCACTGATGGCCCAGGGTTAGGTGGCAGCGCTTTCACTGCCACAACCTCGGGTTCAGCACCTGGTCAGTGTTCTCAGCTTTCAACACCCTAATAACCCAGAGGGTCCAAGGAAACACGGGAGGCCTGAATTCAATTTCAACATGACCCGGAGCCTGGATGGTGTCATTTGAGGACAATCAGAATGAACTCTGGGTCTTGCTGCCGCTAGCCCGCAGCACAATTTATCCTTTTGTACAGGACCAACTGTGGCCAGCCCCTGGACAATCAGATCAGATCTAACAGGTGACGGGGTGGGGTACGGTGGGGAGGGGTGCCTATCATCTGTGTGGCATGCCTGCTAAGCCCCTTTAAAAAGAACCACAGACCCAAAATGGTGTCACTGGTGCTAAAAGCCCATGACACCAAACCCAGCTTTCATACCTGGCCTAATTGTAGTTTTGACTTTCCTCAGAAATGTGATGTCAGCCAACCAATTTGGAATTTTCTGGTCAGCATCAATGAGGTCCAGTCTTGTGGGCTGGCCTTGCTCCCCCTGAGGAAGAAGGGGGGATCAGCATGATAAAATCATTGCCTAGACACTTCCACAGTGACCCAGAAGTTAAGACTCAGGGGACACCAGTTCGATCCTGGGTCACGGAACTAAGTTGCCATGGAGTGCCACCAAAAAAATAAACACTTGCCTTTCTGTTTCCCCCCCAAAATGTTCTCAGCTGAAAATAACCCTTTCTTTTCTTTTGCTCATAGGTCCCTTGTCCCACCCTTTTTCTAATAAAAACCCTCCATTTTGTGCAATTCTATGGAGCACCCATCCTTCTAGCTTCCAGACAATGCACAACATACCAAGTGAAACACATAATAAAGCCAATTAGATCTATTGACTTGGTTGGGTTTTTTAACATGCTAAACTCTAGAAAGAGCCTTTGTGAGTTCATGTCTAACTCCTGATTTTCCGAGTGACCTTGAGGAAATGATTTTAAATTGTATCTTTTTTTTTTTTACTAAATTTCTTTCCAAATTTGAATATAAACTTTCTAATATAGGTCTGAATTGGAGCAAACTCCAAGAGACAGTGAAGGACAGAGGAGCCTGGCATGCTGCAGTCTGTGGGGTAGCAGAGAGTCGGATACGACTCGGCGATAAACAACAATGTAGGCACAAAAGCGTGTCTGTCTTGCTGGCTGCCAAAACCCCAGCACTAGAAAGAGTGTGTCAAACATAGTAAGTATTACGTGATTATTGAA
The DNA here is from genome assembly GCF_963930625.1 of Muntiacus reevesi. Taxonomy (NCBI): domain Eukaryota; kingdom Metazoa; phylum Chordata; class Mammalia; order Artiodactyla; family Cervidae; genus Muntiacus; species Muntiacus reevesi. Next base: position 28,627,196 of record NC_089256.1, read on the forward strand.
GAAGTAAACAGAATAGATAATAGAGATACAAAAAGCTATGGAAGTGAACATTGAACTGTTCTTCCGGGAGAAAAGGATTTAACGTCTCCATGATTTTGGTTCTTCATCTGTAAGATGTGGATAATACTACTCTCTTTCTTGTATGTCTGTATAGACCAAGTGAATTAATATTCTTAAACCACAGCACCAGGCACATAATGGATGCTCAGTAAAAGTTAGCCGAAGTTAAGATGACTACATTAGCTAGTGCTAGTGCAGTAGGTAGGCCATTTCCTGAGCTTCTGTCATCTCGTTCCTGAAATGGAGAGGACCCAGGAATTGACACCACAGGTCACTTCCAGCTCAGGATCTGGGGTGTGGCTTCCCTTTTATTGCATGTTAGACTATATCTATATCTATCAGTTCAGTTCAGTCGCTCAGTCAGGACTGCAACACACCAGGCTTCCCTGTCCATCATCAAAACCCGGAGCTTGCTCAAACTCATGTCCATCGAATCAGTGATGCCATCCAACCATCTCATCCTCTGTCACCCCCTTCTCCTCCTGCCCTCAATCTTTCCCAGCATCAGGGTCTTTTCCAATGAGTCAGCTCTTCACATGAGGTGACCAAAGTATTGGAGTTTCAGCTTCAACATCAGTCCTTGCAATGAACACCCAGGACTGATTTCCTTTAGGATGGACTGGTTGGATCTCCTTATAGTCCAAGGAACTCTCAAGAGTCTTCTCCAGCACCATAGTTCAAAAGCATCAATTCTTCAGTGCTCAGCTTTCTTTATAGTCCAACTCTCACATCCATACATGACTACTGGAAAAACCATAGCTTTGATTAGATGGACCTTTGTCAGCAAAGTAATGCCTCTCCTTTTTAATGCTGTCTAGGTTGGTCATAACTTTTCTTCCAAGGAGTAAGCGTCTTTTAATTTCATGGCTACAGACACCATCTGTAATGATAATAATGAAAATAAAGTCTGTCACCGTTTCCATTGTTTCTCCATCTATTTGCCATGAAGTGATGGGACTAGATGCCATGATCTTTGTTTTTTGAATGTCAAGTTTTAAGTCAGCTTTTTCACTCTCCTCTTTCACTTTCCTGGACTTTCCTGATGGATCAGACGGTAAAGCGACTGCTTGCAATGCGGGAGACTCAAGTTCGATCCCTGGGTCAAGAAGATCCCCTGGAGAAGGAAATGGTAACCCACTCAAACATTCTTGCCTGGAGAATCCCATGGACGGAGGAGCCTGGCGGGCTACAGTCCACGGGGTTGCAAAGAGTCGGACACGACTGAGAGACTTCACTTTTTTCACTTTCATCAAGAGGCTTTTTAGTTCCTCTTTACTTTCTCCCATAAGGGTGGTGTCATCTGCATATCTGAGGTTATTGATATTTCTCCTGGCAATCTTAATTCCAATTTGTATTTCATCCAGCCCAGCATTTCACATGATGTACTCTGCATATAAGTTAAATTATCAGGGTGACAATATACAGTCTCGATGTACTCCTTTCTTAGTTTTGAACCATCTATATTTAAGTCAATTTTTTCTTTTTCACACAGCACTAGAAAGGCATAGGCAATGTGTAACTATGTGATTCTTTGTCCTCTTACAGACACAATTAAAACAGTGAATCTTAGGGTTTCCTTGGTGGTCCAGTGGTTAAGAATCCATCTTGCAATGCAAGGGACATGGGTTCCATCCCTGATCTGGGAAGATCCCACATGCCTCGGGGCAACTAAGCCCCTCATGGCAACGACCGAGCTTGCGCTCTAGATAGAGCTCGGGAGCCACAACTACTGCAGCCTGTGTGCCTAGAGCCCGTGCTCTGCAACAAGAGAAACCACTGAAGTGAGAAACCCGAGCACCGCAAATAGAGAGTAGCCCCAGCTCGCTGCAACTAGAGAAAGTCCCAAGTAGCAACGATGACCCAACACAGCTCAAAATTTAAATGAATGAATAAGTCTTTTTTTTAAAAAATAAGTGAATCTTAGATACAACTATGGAGGACATATTTGGGACTTCCCTGGTGGTTGAATGGTTAGAACTCAGTGCTTCCTCTGCGGGGGGTACTTGATCACAGAACTAAGATCCTGCAAGCCATGGGGTGAGCCCCCCTTCCAAAATAATAGGCTCCATTGAGGATGTATTTGTTTCCTGGGGCTGCCATAACAAATTAACATCAACTGGGTGACCTAAAATAACAGAAGTTTATTCTTTCACAGCCCTGGAGGCTAGAAGGCTGAAATCAAGTTATCTGCAGGTTTCTTCACCCTGGAGGCTCTCCTGGATTTGGGTGGCTGCCCAGTCCTGGGCATTCCTTGGCTTGATGTGTTATTCCAGAATCTGCCTCTGTCTTCACATCTCCCCATGTCTCTGCTTCAGGTCTCCCTCTACCTTTCTCTTATAAGGAAACCCATTGCTGGATTTAGTGTTCACTCTAAATCTAATTACATCTGCAAAGACCCTGTTTCTAAGTAAGGTCACATTCACAGATGCTGGGGTAAGAGCTTGGACATATCTTTGGGGGCTACTATTTGATCCTCTTTAAGTGGAATACCACCCTGTTTTCTTTGGGGACAGCCTGAAGTAAGATCCTATTTTTTATCACCTGCCACATGTGGATAAAACATTGCTTTCCATATTCTCTTGCTTTGGATATTAGGTCAGCATATATAATTAAAGTAGACCACTGCTAAGTTTTTCCTTCATTTCCTGCAGAATGTAATCATGGTTACAGCTACACACTCTCCAGCACCTTCTCTATTGTTGTTGTAAACACCAGGATATAGTAGTAAACACAAATAGACAGAAGTCTGGCCTTCATGGAGCTGACATCCTACTGGGAGAGGCAGGCAATAAATAAAAGATTTTTAAAATATTATATTAATATAAAAACATAATATGTATTCTAGAGGATACACACCCCAATGTTCACAGCTGCATAATTTATAATTGCCAAGGTATGCAAACAACCTAAGTGTCTGTGAATAGATGAATGGATAAAGAAGATGTGGTATGCCTGCATGCTCCCTGAATCATGTCTGACTCATTGCCACCCCACAAACTGTAACCCGCCAGGTTCCTCTGTCCATGTGATTTTCCCAGCAAGAATACTGGAGTGGGTAGCCATTTCCTTCTCCAGGGGATCTCCCTGATCCAAGGATCAAAGCTATGACTTCTGCACTATAGGCAGATTCTTTACCATTGAGCTGCCTGGGAAGCCACGATGGACTATTACTCAGCCATGAAAAATGAAAAGTTGCCATTTGCAACAACGTGAGTGGACTTGGAGGGCATTATGCTAAGTGAAATAAGTCATATGGAGAGACAGATACTGTGTGATACCAGTTACATGTGGAATCTTAAAAAAATACAACAAACTAGTGAATAAAACAAAAAAGAAGTATATTCACACAAACACACACACATACATATGTATAAAACTAGTGGTTACCAGCGGGGGGAAGGAAATAGGATGGGGAAAAATAGGTGCAGAGAGGGAAAAAAGGGTTGTTATGGGATTCTGTATGCAGGTCAGGAAGCAACAGTTAGAACTGGACATGGAACAACAGACTCGTTCCAAATAGGAAAAGGTGTACATCAAGGCTGTATATTGCCACCCTGCTTATTTAACTTATATGCAGAGTACATCATGAGAAATGCTGGGCTGGAGGAAGCACAAGCTGGAATCAAGATTGCTGGGATAAATATCAATAACCTCAGATATGCAGATAACACCATCCTTATGGCAGAAAGTGAAGAGGAACTAAAGAGCCTCTTGATGAAAGTGAAAGAGGAGAGTGAAAAAGCTGGCTTAAAAGGTGACATTTAAAAAACAAAGATCAAGACATCTGGTTCCATCACTTCATGGCAAAAAGACGGGGAAACAGTGGAAATAGTGGCTAACTTTATTTTTCTGGGCTCTAAAATCACTGCAGATGGTGATTGCAGCCATGAAATTAAAAGATGCTTACTCCTTGGAAGGAAAGTTATGACCAACCTCGACAGCGTATTAAAAAGCAGAGACATTACTTTGCCAACAAAGTTCTGTCTAGTCAAGGCTGTGGTTTTTCCAGTGGTCATGTATGGATGTGAGAGTTGGACTATAAAAATAGCTGAGCACCAAAGAATTGATGCTTTTGATCTGTGGTGTTGGAGAAGACTCTTGAGAGTCCCTTGGACTATAAGGAGATCCAACCAGTCCATCCTAAAGGAAATCAGTCCTGGGTGTTCATTGGAAGGACTGATGTTGAAGCTGAAACTCCAGTGCTTTGGCCACCTGATGCGAAGAACTGACTCATTTGAACAGACTCTGATACTGGGAAAGTTTGAAGGCAGGAGGAGAAGGGGGTGACAGAGGATGAGATGGTTGGATGGCATCACTGATTCGATGGACATGGGTTTGGGTGGGCTCCGGGAGCTGGTGATGGACAGGGAGGCCTGGCGTGCTGCGGTTCATGGGGTCGCAAAGAGTCGGACACAACTGATGGACTGAACTGGACTGACCTGAACTGATGGGATTATATGAAATCATGTGTGTGAAACTTTTTAAAATCTTAAAGCACTATAGAATTTGTTAAAAAGAAGCTGATAATAGTATGTTAAATGTGGCACCTACTATGGACAAAAGTCAAGCAGGTAAAGAAAGAGGATAGACAATGCTAAGGGGTGTGTGTGTGTGTCTGTGAGAAAGAAAGAGAGAGAGAGCGATGATTTATACATGTGTCCAGAGAAAGCATCACCCTCAGGGGACACTTGAGTAAAGTCTTGAAGAAGGTAAGAGGCAGGTTCACCCAGAAGGTAAGCATGTCTGGGATGTTCCTGGTCTACAAATAGTCCAGAGGCCAGGGGCTTTAAAGGGAGGGATGGAAGAGAGAGCAGTAAATGAGATCTGAGAGGTAAAGGGTGTGGGGGGAGGTCAATCAGGGTCTCGTGGCCATTGATTTGGTCTGGATTTAATGCAGGGAGTATCTGGGGATGGTTCCAATGTCCAGACATAAGTTATCATGTGCTTGAGCCATGGACGTCCACAGTCACGGAGGGAAGCTTGGTTACAAAATGTTTTCCCCATTTACACCTTGAACACAAATTTCATGTTAATTTTTGTTTTTCAAAAGCAAACTCAAAAAAAAAAAAAAAAAAAATGCAAACTCATGGAATTCCCTGGTGGTCCAGTGATAAGTCTCCGAGTTTCCCATGCAGGGGGCTCTGGTTTGAACCCTGGTAGGGGACTAAGATTCCACATAAGGTTTAGCCACAAATTAAAAAATAATAATAAAAATAAATTTTAAAAAAAGCAAATTCAAAGCTTAAAATAAGAACTCAAAACCAAATATATTTCATCTAGCAATCTCACTTCTGAGTATATACCTGAAATAATTAAAAGCAGGGACTTATGAATGCTGTTCATAACAGTATCATTCACAGTAGCCGAAAGACAGAAACAACCCAAGCATTCACTGACAAATGAATGGACAAAAGAATAATAGTCAATGGAATACTGTATGGCCTTGAAAAGGAAGGATATTTCTGACACTTGCTACAACATAAATGAAGCTGGAAGACTGTCAAAGAAACAAAATTTGAGTTTTAAAGATCTTCTTGATTTTATTCAAGGATTTATGAATCAGGCAGCATCCAATCTAGCAGATAAAAAAGAGCTCTGAGGAGCTGTACACAGTGAAAGACCTTTACAGGCAGAAGGGAGCAGGAACAAGGAAGTTAATGGGGCACCAAGAAGATTGGTTGTGGCGGGTCCCTTTCCTTCGGGGCATGGCAGGATCTGTGAGGCAGGTGACCTCACTAGTGCTGAGCAGCTGACTCCTGATGGACTGGTTTAAAAGACTCCATTTCTGGAGGAGGCCAGACTCTAATTGTCTTAGTTTGGCAACATGGGGCTTAGCAGAAGTGACTCCTTATGGGGTCTCTTGTGTTGCTCTTTTAAGATTTGCTTTTCTTTTTTTGTTGGCGCATTTTTTGACATCTTTATTGACTTTGTTACAATATTGCTTCTGTTGTTTTTCTGTAAAGTTTATTTATTTACCTTGGCCACCCTGTGTCTTCATTGGGCTTCCCTCATAGCTGTTAGTAAAGAATCTGCCTGCGTTGCAGGAGACCCCGGTTCAATTCCTGGGTCAGGAAGCTCTGCTGGAGAAGGGATAGACTACCACTCCAATATTCTTGGGCTTCTCTGGTGGCTCAGCTGGTAAAGAATTTGCCTGCAATGGGGGAGACCTGGGTTCGATCCCTGGGTTGGGAAGATCCCCCGGAGAAGGGAAAGGCTACCCACTCCAGGATTCTGGCCTGGAGAATTCCATGGATAGTCCATGGGGTCGCAGAGAGTCAGACGCAACTGAGCGACTTTTACTTTACTGGGTCTCCGCTGCGTTTTGAGGGCTTTCTCGAGCTGGGGCGAGTGGGAGCCACTCTTTCAGTGCACGGGCTTCTCATTGCAGCAGCTTGCCTCACTGCAGAGGTCAGGCCCCAGGTGCTCCCACCCCAATAGTCGGGGCACGTGGACTCGGTACTTGTGGAGCACCTGCTTAGTTATTCCGTGGCATGTGGAATCTTCCTGGACTGGGGATTGAACCTGTGTCCCCTGCATTGGCAGGCAGATTCTCCTTCACCGCACCACCAGGGAAGTCTTCGCCTCTGTTTTCTGTTTTGGTTTTTTGGCCCTGAGGCACTGTGGGATCCTAGCTCCCTCACTAGGGATGGAGCCCCCACCCTGGCACCCCACCCCCTAGTCCCTGGCACTGGAAGGCAAAGTCTCAACCACCGGACCATCAGGGAAGCCCTTGTTGTCTGGTGGATCAGATGGTAAAGAATCTGCCTGCAGTGCGGGAGACCAGGGTTCAATCCCTGGGTCAGGAAGAGCCCCTGAAGGAGGAAATGGCAACCCACTCCACTATCCCTGCCTGGAGAATCCCACGGACAGAGGAGCCTGGCGGGCTACAGTCCGTGGGGTCGCAGAGAGTCAGACACAACTGAGCGACTGCTATAACAGGGTATTATGCAGTGAAATAAGACAGTCACTAAAGGACAAATGCATGACCCACGTACATGAAGTACATAGAACAGTCAACTCATAGAACAGAAAGGGGGAAATGGACTTATTATTTAATGGGTGCAGAGTTTGGAATGATGAAGAGGTTCTGGAGTTGGATGATGGTGATGGCTGAATAAAAATGTGAATGTATTTAATACCACTGAAGTGTATACTTCAAAATGGTTAAAATGGTAATTTTTAGGAACTTCCCAGACAGTCCAGTAGTTAAGACTGGAACTTCCCTGGCAGTCCCAGTGCAGGGGGTATGGGTTCGATCAATCCCTGGTTGAGGAACTAAGATCCCACAGGAGCGGCCAAAAATTTTTTTAAAAAGGTATCATTTAGTTATATGCCTTGCCATGATTTCAAAAAATAAAAATTTATTAATTAATTGTGAAATATATATATATACTTGTTTCCCTTGAAACAAATTGTTTCTGAAGATACAAATATATATTTATTGTGTTTCCAAAAAATCTTTCAGAAAAAAATCATCAACAGCACTAACAGCATCTTGTCATTCCTAAATCACATTTCAGAGGAACAGAGCACTCTGTGGAGTGGGTAACAGGAAATAGATTCTGCCTAAACAGAAGGAAAGGAAATGGTCACTTCCCTGCTTGTCTTCAACACTGTTTATGTAAAAATATTCTGCCCTCTTAGATGTTTTGACTTTTGGTATCCTCCTCCTAAGCAAGCCGGAAACCCTGAGGGTTAACATCTTTACCCTTTTTTTTCAAGGAACAGCTGAAAATCAGCATTTGAAAAAGAAATTTTAATTGAAGAGAGCAGAACAGGAAACAGAATCTCAATTTTATTTAGTTCCCACACTACCTCTCAGGCAGGAATTTGCATACTTGAAATTATACAAATTTTCCCAGTTTATAAACCTCGGACCTAATTAAGTTTAAGATTTCTATATCCTTCATCAAATGCTTCCTCTATCATACAGATCTTTCTTGGATCCAAAAAAGTTTAAGAGATAGTATAACGTACTTAGTAACACAAAAGCCCTTTAAATTCCCAATTATCTCACCAGCACTGTATTTCTTTCTCAGTATTCTAATTCCTTTACCTGAAAAAAAATTTTTTAAAAAAACCTTTTTTTCTGTATTTCCAATGAAGTTATTTTTCATTACATCATTTTCATCAAAAGCATTCATAATTTTCAAACTATGGTTTGTATAATTTGTATACACTCCACCTCAATGAGGGTTGAGTGTCTGCATAAACTTTTTTTTTTTTTTGATTTTTTAAATGAAGTATTGTTGATTTAGGGCTTCCCCAGTGGCTCAAGCAGTAAAGAACCCACCTGCAAAGCAGGAGACACAGGAGACTCAGTTTTGATCCCTGGGTTGGGCTGGGAAGATCCCCTGGAGAAGGGAATGGCAACCCACCCCAGTATTGTTGCCTGGAAAATCCAGTGGACCCAGGAGTCTGGTGGGCTATAGTCCATGGGGTCGCAAAAGAATCAGACATGACTTTGCAATTAAAGCGCCACATAGTTGATTTATAATGTTGTGTTAGTTTCAAATGTACAGCAAAGTGATTCAGTTATACATAGATATAATATTTTTCATATATATACTTTTTATAGTTCCCTGTGCTATACAATAATTCCCTGCTGGTTATTTATTTTATATAGTAATGTGTTTATGTTAATCCCAACCTCCTAATTTATCCCTCCCCTCCCTTTCCCTTCAGTAACCATCAGTTTGTTTTCTAAGTTTGTGGTTCTATTTCTGTTTTGTATATAACTTTGTATCATTTTTTTTAGATTCCAAATATGAGTGATAGCATATGATATTTACCTTTGACTTACTTCATTTAGTATGATAATCATAGGTCCATCCATGTGGCTCCAAATGGCATTATTTTGTTCTTTTTTATAGCTAAGTAATGGTCCATTGTGTATATGTACCACATCTTTTTTATCCATTTGTCTGTCAACGGACATTCAGGTTGCTTCCATGTCTTGGCTATTATAAATATGACTGCAATGAACATTGGGGTGCATGTATCTTTTCCAGTTATGGCTTTCTCTAGTCTACATAAACTTCTTGGAACTCTTGGGAAAAGCATACTTGCCTAGGGCTTCCCTGGTGGTAAGAATCCGCTTGCCAGTGCAGGGGACACAGGTTCGATCTCTGGCCCAAGAAGATCCCACATGCCACAGAGCAACCAAGCCTGTTAGCACCACTATTGAGCCTATGCTCTGGAGCCCAGGAACCCCAACTGCTAAGCTCACTGCAACTACTGAAGCCTCTGCACCCTAGAGCCTGACTCCACAACAAGAGAAGTTACTGAAATGAGAAGCCCTCACAATGAGAAGCCTACAGATCACAGCTAGAGAAAAGGCCTCACCGCAACGAACAGCCAGAACACCCAAAATAAATAAATATATAAAATAAAATTATATGAAAAAAGAATACTTGCCTGTAGTGCCCATGTAGTCATTCATTCAATATTTATTGATGTCAATACAAACTGATATTATTTATTGCATATTTTGGCTTATAACCTAATAATGCCTTTTTTTGGTTGTTCAAATTGTTCCAGCCTTGGCCACAATGCTCTTGCAGGTGCTGGGCAGAAAGAAAAGCAAAACAAAAAAGACAAAACTTAGTAGGGGTGAGGATAAATTCAGAGTTTGAGGTTAACAGATACACATTACTATAGATAAGCAACAAAGGCCTACTGTATAGCACAGGGAACTATACTCAATATTTTGTAATAATGTGGAAGTGAAAAGAATCTGAAAAGTAATATATATGTATAACTAAATCACATTGCTGTACATTTGAAACTATAACACATTGTCAATCAACTATAATTCAATTAAAAACAAAATAAAACTGAGTACCTAGTGTGTGCAGGTGCTGTCTTGGGTCCTTTTGCACTTTAAATTTATTTTTTTTTGGCATTTGGTTTCCAAAATCCATGTACCCAACAAGACCAAGAGTTCTAGTCTCTTACCAGACAGTGACTTTACACCAGTTATCTAACCTCTCTCAACTTCAGTTTCTTAATCTGTAAAATGAGAATAATGCCTATTTGCAGGGTTGGGGTGAAGATTAAATGCGCAACTTATAAAATTAATACATGCTCCACAAAAGGACAAACGATTCCCATTATACAAGCTGGGAATAATCACATCCATAGAGACAGAATGGTGGTTACCAAGGCTGGGAGGAAGGAGGAACGGAAAGTTATTGTTCTATGAGCACAGAGTTTCCGTTCACGACAGTGAAAACATTCTGGGGACGGAGGCTGGTGATGGCTGCCCAGCAGTGTGTGTCTATCTAGGGCCACCGAATTATATTTGGAAACGCTTAAACTGGTAAATTTTACGGTATGTATATTTTAGCGTAGCGTCAAAGCTATTGTTTTTTCAATAGTCACGTATGGATATGAGAGTTGGATCATAAAGAAGGCTGAGCACCGAAGAATTGATGCTTTTGAACTATGGTGTTGGAGAAGACTCTTGAGAGTCCCCTGGATGGCAAGGAGATCCAAACAGCCCATCTAAAGGAGATCAGTGCTGGGTGTTCATTGAAAGGGCTATGCTCAGGCTGAAGCCCCAATAATTTAACCATCTGATTCAAAGAGCTGACTCATTATAAAAGACCCTGATGCTGGGAAAGATTGAAGGCAGGTGGAGAAGGGGACAACAGAGGATGAGAGGGTTGGATGGTATCACTGACTCAACAGTCATAAATTTGAGCAAACTCTGGGAGACAGTGAAGGACAGGGAAGCCTGGTGAGCTGCAGTCCATGGGGTCACAAAGAGTTGGACCTGACTTAACAACTAAACAACAACATATTTTACGACATGCACAGAAGTAATATAGTCTCATTGTGGAAAATTTAGAAAACATTTAAAAAGTGTTTAAAATTCTTTGTAATGCCAGTACTCAGTGGCCACATCTATTCTGTCATTTGTATCTTCCCTTTATAAAATCTTACCCAGTTGGTAGGTTAAATATGGTGTTTTGCTGTAACGTTGTCTGCCCCCTCCTTTAATTAGGTTTCTTTATTGTCATAACCAGTTGCTCTTAAGAAAAAAACATATGGAAATGTTACCAAAAGGTATGTGTGTGTGGCTAGGCGAGGGGTGGGGGGGGGTGTGTGTTGGGGGGGGCAGGGGTCAGGCTGCTTGCCCCTCAAAAGTCAATAAACAGGCCAGGCTGGTGGAAAGGAAGATTTGCTTCATTTCAGATGCTGGCAACTGGGCGGGGGTGGGTGGGAGGGTGGAGACATCTATCCAAAGGCTGACTCTCCCCCCTTCCCAAGCAGGGGGTGAGAGCTTATAGAATGGGGAGGGGGCTACATGCAGAAATTGCACAGTTGTCCCTAATGGTCATCTTCAAATTGATCATCAGTGGTCTGACCAGCATCAACTTGACTGTTTTAGGTTCAGTTACTCTTCAGTTCCAGGGTCCATTTGTTCCCATTTCTTTGTGGTCAATTATCAGAATTGTGGCAACTCATGTCCAGGGTACCAGCTGGTCATCACGCAGTTAACTTCTCCACCTGGTGTTTCAGTATTAAGACAGGATATGTTAAAAAAAAAAAAAAAAAAAAAGACAGGATATGGCTCCCAGGATATGGCTCAGAATATTATCTATAGCCCTAGAGAAAGAACTAAAGGTGTGCTTAATGACCACATTATTATTCTTTAGTCTCCTTTGACTGCTTTCCTTTGTTTCAGCATTTCTCACTTCTCTGATTAAACTTATTCTCTGACTAAAGTCTTCCACAGGCAAAAGGCAGGCAGAGGACAGGGTGAGGGGGCAAGGACCATACGATCCTGCTCCGTTTCAGAAACATTTTAATCTCTGAAGTTCTTTGATTTTTTTTTTTTTTTTTTTTTAATGCATTACTGTAAGTCAGGGGGCTTCCCTGGTGGCTCAAATGGTCAAGAATCTGATTTCAATGCAGGAGACCTGGGTTCCATCCCTGGGTCAGGAAGATCTCCTGGAGAAGGAAAAGGCAACCCACTCCAGTCTTCTTGCCTGGAGAATTCCATGGACAGAGGAGTCTGGTGGGCTAGAGTCCACGGAATCGCAAAGTCGGACAGGTTTAAGCGGCTAACTTTCACTTTTTCACTTTCACTGCAAGCCACAGGATGGAAGCTGGCATTCTCAGAGGAGGAGGTGATGGGGCGTCTGTAAGCGAGGGTCCTGAGTCCAGGCTGGCCGCCTTCAGATTCTGCCGCGGGGCCCTGCTGATGAAACAGCACTTCAGTCCCGGCGCTGGGACCGCGACAGCCACGCCCCCGGGAGCCCGGCAGCCCGGCAGCCCGGCCAGGCGTTCCCGGGGCTCGCGCACCTTCCCGGCTCGTCGAGGCGCTTTCTGGGCCGGGCCTGGGGCTATCCCGAGGAAAATCACACCCAGTTCCGTTCAGTTCAGTCGCTCAGTCGCGTCCGACTCTTTGCGACCCCATGGATTGCTGCACCCCAGGCCTCCGTGTCCATCATCAACTCCCAGAGTTTACCCAAACTCATATCCATCGAGTCTATGATGCCATCCAACCATTTCATCCTCTGTCGTCCCCTTCTCCTCCTGCCCTCAATCTTTCCCAGCATCAGGATCTTTTCAAATGAGTCAGCTCTTCGCATCAGGTGGCCAAAGTATTGGAGTTTCAGCTTCAGCATCAGTCTCCTTCCAATGAATATTGAGGACGGATTTCCACTAGACTTCCCTTGTGGCTCAGCTGGTAAATCGCACCCACTCCTAGAAAAAGCCACATCCTGCCCCAAGGCCCCCATCGGCGAGAAGGGTGCGAGAGGTCTGTCGGCCCCTTTCCACCGCCTGGAAGCGAAGCTGCAGCCCCATCGCCAGTTTCCGTACGCCGATCGGTGGGTCCCCGGCGCCTGCAGTCCAGCCCTGAAGACAGGGCGGGTCCACAGTCTTCGGTAACAGCTCCCTCTGCCCCAGCCCCGAACCCCGCGGCCGCTTTAACCGCGGTGTACGTGAGATTTTTCTTTCCTCTAATCTGGAGACCTAGATGCTGGCGCAGGAACCAAAACCCGAGGGCCGCGGAGATGCCAGAAGGGCGAGAGATCCCGCCTCTCCAGCACCCGGAGGGGGGAGACCCCTGGACGAAGACCCCCCGGTGCCCCTCACATGGCCCCCTCTCCAGGCGTCCCGGGTCACTTCCCGCCGTCCCCTCCCCAGCTTCCTCGCCCTCCTGGGGTTTCCTTTGTCCCCCCCACGCCCTTGCCCCCCGAGCGTCCCCCAGCCCCCCAGGACCTTCGCTCGTCCCCTGCCGGAGTTTCTCCGGTGCGCACCCCACCCTCTCTCGGGTCTCCGTGTCCCCTCCCCGCCCCGCCCCCGCTTTTAAACCTGGCGCCGAGCGCGCGGGTCTGGGAGCGCCCTCGCCCGAGCGGTTAAAGGCGCGGCCGATCGCGGGCGCCGTGTCTTCCGAGGGCACCATGAGACCCGAAGCGGCGGCAGGAGCCCCGGAGGCGCGGGGACGCGTCTGTCACTGCGCCGTGGACGGCCCCCGGGGACCACCGGCGCCGCGCGGGCCCGAGAGGTGAGGGCGTCCTCGCGGCGCGTGGGTGCGGGCGGGGCACGCAGGATGCTCCGGCCGCGCTGATCGTGGGGACCAGGCGGAACCCTGGAGCCCGACGGCGACGCCCCGCAAGTTACTCGGCGTGAGACGGGGACGCAGACTCTTCTCTGCCCCTGAGGTCCGTTCCCAAGTGGGGAGGCCCCGGAGGTGGCTGGCAGTGGACGAAAGCTTCCGTCTCTAGATCTGGAACCCACCCGGCTGGCCGCTCAGCGAGCCCTGCGGGGGGTCGCGTCCTGTTGACCGTCACAGAGTTGGTGATGTTTCTTTGTTTGTCCCGTGCTTGGGGTTCAGCGTTCGCTGTCTTGGGGGCGGGGGAGGGGGGAACCAGACCCTTTTAAGGTAGTCAAGTTAAAATCAAATTAGCAGGGGAGATGGGGAAGGCGCTGGGTGGCCAGGTGGTCAGAGAGGAGAAAGTCCCGCTTTTTTTGCCCGGTAAAACTCTGCAGACTGGTCTGTGGAGTCCTGATCTTTCAGTAGTCAGGGAGATGAGGTTGAAATGAATGAGCGACCAAGTAGCCAGCTGCAGTGGGGAATCCAGCCAGTCTGGGAGGGAAATTTTTCAACTAATATGTATCAGATTTGGGAGTTCTCAGAGCCCGGTGAAGGCAGAGAACTGGAAATGTGGCAGGAGAAACACGCGCGTGCGCGCACGGGCGCGCGCGCACACACACACACACAGCACAGGCTTAACGCACAAACTGAGAACTTGAAAGAACATTCTGGTGTGTCCAGTGACATTTAGGCAGACGTTAGAAATGATTAGAGTGATAACTGATCAAACGTTAGAAATGGTTAGAGTGATTTCTGCTTTAAAAGCAGAAGATGCTGTGGTTCATTCACTCTTGGTCCCTGTCCTTCCAGCCAAACTCCATGGAGACCTTGGACCCTGACCCCTCAGGAAGCTGAGCCTACCAGACCTGGAAGTGAGGTAAGGTTAAGTGTATGGGCCTTAGTGGCACCATCTCTACAATAAAGGGACCAGGAAAGGCCTCCTTGTCCAGTCCCTCTCTCGGTCATCTAATGCAGAATTGAGGGTCTGGGAGTGGGCACCTGGCCAGCCAGGTGTTGATGGGATCTGACTCAGACACGGATTGACTCTGGTTTGCTTCTGTTCTTTGAAAAGCAAAGCCATGATGGCAGAACTGTTTCAAGGACATCATAAAAGATTTCTTCCATGTTGCATTTTTTCTCCCCCTGGTAACACAGCAGGTAGAGGGGGAGTGAAGGCCTTGGCCCGCCTCGAATTAGAGAAAAGATGAGCATGGGCTCAAAAGATTAGCACTAGGCTGGTGCCACAGTGCAAATATGGGCAGAGCTCTGTCTGGAGGGCCTAGAAGGTGCGGTGAAAAGTCTCCACCTGCCATCTGACTCTTTCTGAAACTCCCTGGGCCCTGTCTGCAAGTACTCCTAAGTCATGCTTTCTGAGCAAACACACTCCAGCTGAGGGCTTTGGAGGGCAAGATTAATCGCCACTGCTATTCTTTTGTCTCCTGCATTGGTAACTAAAGTGCTTTATACTTAGCGGAGTAATGACTTGCTTTCACAGAATTCACCTGTCCTTTGTTATATTTTAAAGTATAAATTGATGACTTTTAAAGTGCCAGAGTTAATCAGGCTAGGAAGGACCATTAGGTAACACTTGTGGCAGAGTGTGCAGTTATTTCTAGTCTGATAAGAAACTCAGGTTCAGACTTCTCTGGCATTTTGATATTTAGACTCCTTTATTCAATTAGTCTGAATAATGGGAGTTTTAATTCAGTTACTATTTAAAGAGTGAAGCAAATCAAGTCTATATTGAATGAGGAATATAATTTTTTCTTAGCTCAAATTATTCTTACCTGCAATAACTAGATAATGAGAAGTAATTCCTTCTCTTGCATTCAAAGTTAAGTTCATAAGCATAAGATTTTTAAAAGTTCTTGGGAGAAAAAATTACCCAATTTTCTTTTAAATGAAAAGTATGTGTAGTCTATCAGTTGTTTGCAAGAATAAAAAATACAGCACACTTTCCTAGTGTAAGGTAGTCCTGTTTTTCTTTTTTCTTTTTTTTTTTTCTTTTTTTCCTGTTTTTCTACTATGATGAGAAGGCCATTGGTGAGGAAAAAAATGAAGACTACTTGCAGAAAAATGTTAAGCTGTAGCAGCTTTCTATGGATCATCCACAAGGCACAATGGATGAAGTTGTGTCCATGGATTTTTTTGCGGGGGAGTGGGGTGGGGTGGAGAGTGGTTGTTCGCGCGGGCTGTAGAGCTCAGCTGCCCGGCTCCCCACCGGCCAGCTCTTTGCAGGGTCCGATTGGCTGGACAGAGAGGTCAGTGGGGAACGACCCCGGTACCTCTCTGGGTTCCCGGGAGCCCCAGCCAGGCGAGAGCAACCTGGAGCTGCGAGGGCCGGCTTCTTGCTCAGCAGCGCCCCCTCCCGACAAAGCTGGAGAATTGTTCGACTCCTGAGCTCTTGTATGTTTCTTTTTTTAAAAAACTGTCTATTTATTTATTTATTGCATTTATTTACAGCTCTGGGTCTTCGTTGCTTTGCGCAGCCTTTCTCTAGTTGAGGCCAGCGGGAACTACTCTTTGCTGTGGGGCACGGGCCTTCTCACTGCGGTGACTCCTCTCGTTGCAGAGCCGAGTTGTAGGCACGTGGGCTCGGTTAGTCGCATGCAGTTCGCAGGCTCTAGAGCCGGGTAGTTTTGGCCTAAGGGCTTAGTTGTTTTGCAGCAAATGGGATCATCCCGGACCAGGAACTGAACGATGCCCCCTGTCTTGCAAGGCGATGCCCCCTGTCTCGCAAGGCGTATGCTTAACCACTGGAAGCCTTGTTGTGTATTTCTTGAGAAGTGTCCTTGGCCCGGGACGGTAGGGGTGGGGGTGGAGGGGACTACTGCCTAGTGACCTGAACGGCAGGTCAGCAGACCAAAATTAGAATACAATCTAAAGTCAAGGGAAAGTCTCAAAACCCTGAGCAGCAGAGGTCACTCGCTCATTTGATTTCCCTTTCATGGCTTGGACATGACTGAGCCACATTGAACAACAGCAATAATTAGTGCAGGTCTTCCTGTTAAGATTTTTGTTTTGTTTGTTTCCTGGTTTTTATTTGTTTTGTTTTAGCTGTGTGGCTTGAAGGGATCTTTGTTCCTCGACCAGAGATTGAACCCAAGCCCATAGAAGCCAAAGCATGGAGTCCTAACCATTGGACTACCCAGGGAATAACCATGTTTAAGTTTTTAACCCAGTCTGAGTTATGTGTTCTGTATGGTGTAAGATAAGGGCCCATTTTGCACGTGGTTATTCAGTTTTATCAACACCCTCTATTGAAAAGACTGTCCTTTGCCCATTATATATTTCAAGCCCCCTTGTTATGAATTAATTGATGATACATGCATGAATTTATTTCTGGGCTCTCTAATCTGTCCCATTGATCTATGTGTCTGTATTTAAGCCAATAGCTGTTTGATACTGTTTTAATTACTGTTTTTGACTTTGATTGATTACTGTTTTGCCTACTATAGCTTTGTAATATACTAATAGTTTGAAATCAAGACGTGTGATGTCTTAAGCTTGTCATTCTTTCTTAAGATTGCTTTAGCTGTTCAGGGCCTGCACCAAGTGGTCTCCTACCTTTCAAATGCTATTCATGTCCTTGGGAATCTTTCTCTTCCCTTCTGGTTGGTGTTGCATGCTTGCTAAGTTGCTTCATTTGTGTCTTGACTCTGTGTGAGCCTGTGGACTGGAGTCCACCAGGGTCCTCTGTTCGAGGGATTCTCCAGGCGAGAATACTAGAGTGGGTTATCATGCCTTCCTCAATGGGATCTTGCCAACCCAGAGATCAAGCCCATGTCTCTTATGTCTAATGCATTGGCAGGTGGGTTCTTTACCACTAATGCCACCTGGAAAGCCCCCTGGTTGGTGTTAACTTGAGTTCAAATCTCTCCAAGCCCTTACCTCACCAATCTATGCTATTCGCTGCTTCCAGCAGCCACTGTGATCCTTAAAATATAGAGCTCATTGTTGAACTCCTAGCTCAGAAATCATTAATGGTCTTGAATTCTGTCTCCAGAATGAAACCTAGACTCAGTCATGTGTTTTCAAGGTGTTCAGTATCCGGATTCAACTTCCTGTTGAGCCCCTTTGCCAGTGCAATTTCTCCTTCATTTCACACTGGGCTCTACCTTTCCCCACCTATGCTGTCTATTCTCCTCACCCTCGGAATCGGATGCTATGCTCCGCCATGGATGGGCCCAGAACTGAATAGCCAAGTGCTATTGATGTCTCTGCCAGGCTCCCCGTGAATCCTTTCCTGATCCTTTTCCTTGCTTGGAATAGTTAGCATCTTACTACTTGATGCTTTATAGTGTGGTTATTTGCCTCCATGTGTGTCTTTCCCCATTAGATTTTAAAATGTATGAAATTGGGGCCTGTGTCCAACTCATCTTTCCGTCTTGGGACCCCTCACAGTGCTGGGACATTGTGACAACTATCAAAGGAAGGGGGGCTCATCAATACTCTATTAAGTTGTTTAAATTGTCTCTAACATTGGAACCGATCCTAACAAGTGGAGGCTGTACACACATGTGTGCTCAGTCGTGTCTGACTCTTTGCAGCCCTATGGACTAGACTCCCATGGGAGTTCCCGCTAGGCTTCGTTGGATTTCTCAGGCAATCATACTGGAGTGGGTTGCCACTTCCTACATCCAGGATCTTCCTGAGTCAGGGATCAAACCCTCATCTCTTGCATCTCATGAATTGGCAAGCAGATTCTTTACCACTGTACCACCTGGGAAGGCCCAAGGGCAGGCCGCTTACATTTTATTTTTAAAAGCTTCAGGATGCTACTTTCAAAGGATTCTTGACTGTGTCTGTGTTTGTATGTCTGTCCTTGCAGCTTGAGCCTGGGGGTGATCAAGAAACCTTTGGATCGAAGGGGGCCTTTGGGTTTCAGCATCCTGTCAGGTAATATCTAACTTCACCATAGAAATATATCATTCCTTTTAATATAAGCATCAGTACACTTTAGTGTCTTCAAGTGTATACATTTTCAAAAATCGAAAATAATTCAGTGTATTTCCCAACATTATTTGGTTATGATTACCCCAAGGAACTTCAAGAATATTCTGTTGGATATCTGGAATTTATTCATTTATTTTTCACTGTTTCAGTTGCAAGTTGGAATTGGCCTCTTTTCTTTATATCTATACTATAAAAAAAATTATTTATTTATTGTCTGTGCTGGATCTTAGTTGCAGCATGTGGAATCTTTAGTTGCAGCTTGTGGGATTTAGTTACCTGCCGGGGGATCGAACCCAGGCCCACTGCTTTGGGAGCTTGGACTCTTAGCTAGGAAAATCCCCTGTGTTGATACTTTTTGTTTATATCTTTCATTATACATTTTGCTATGCGTTTAATTGCATGTGACTTGTATATGTGTATCTGCTGATTCACTTAGATATTTAGGTTCCTTTCTATTTTCTCCCAGGATATAAGTTAATATATTGCCTAGTGCAAAATAGACCTCCTAACTGTGGGTGTGGAGAAAATGAGGGGCTGGATGGATGCTACATCGTGGTTGGAACCTCTGCCATCTCGGTAGTTCTGTTGACAGTGATCAGGACCCTCACTGCTCTAATCCTCTTACGTTTCATTTTAGGCAAGTGGCTCGTTCTCAGCGTTTCTATTTCTCTGTGTACCTCTCTCTATTTCTCTCAGCCTCTCTCTCTCCAGCTGTCTTTTCCTTCATCAAAATAAACCTAGTCTGTGCTGTCACCTCTCGGCAGAGTATTGTTACCCTGGTTAGCCTGGAAGACTAGAGGCTTTAATAAAACCCAAAGATACTAACTGCTGGAGATGAAATTCCAAGCCCCTCAGGCTGATCAAAGAGTGATTTGGGGATAAAGGACATTCTCTTAGTGTTTCACACCATAGTCTTCAGTTCTTATAGAATCACCGCAAGTGCAGTGCAAGTTGCTCAGTTGTGTCCGACTCTGCGACCCCATGGACTATAGAGTCCATGGAATTCTCCAGGCCAGAATACTGGAGTGGGTAGCCTCTCCCTTCTCCAGGGGATCTTCTCAACCCAGGGATCGAACCCAGGTCTCCCGCAATGCAGGCGGATTCTTTACCAACTGAGCTATCAGGGAAGCCCCGGAAACATTGAAGAAACTTTAAAAATTCTAATGCAAGATGATTCTCCTGGGGATTCTGGAGAAAAGTTCAGTAATGTCCGACTCTTTGCGACCCCCTGGATTGTAGCCCGCCAGGCCCCTCTCTCTGTGGGATTTCCCAGGGAGGAATACTGAAGTGGGTTGCCATGCCCTTCTCCAGGGAATCTTCCAGACCCAGGGATCGAACCCAGGCCTCTCACATCACAGGCAGATTCTTTACCATCCGAGCTACCAGGGAAGCTTCAAAAGAGCAGGTTTCGGTAATTTTGTTTGTTTGGGGTCCTGCAGCATGTGGGATCTTCGTTCCCCCACCAGGGATCCAAGCAGCACAGAGTCTTAACAACTGGCTCTCCCAGGGAGTCCTCGGTAGCTCATTTCTGACCTAGAGTGGGGTTCATCACCAGGTGCCCCCCACTTGCTCAGCTTTGTGTCCTGTGTGCATAATAAAAAAAAAAATGTGTACACTGAAAAGCAAAATGAGAGAGGAAGATTGGGCGTTGACTGCTTCTAAAGAAAAGGCTCCTCGCGATGGGGTTGAAGACTGTCTTCAGGCTGACTCACGATGTATTTGTCTCTTTCATCTCAGACTCTACTTGCCCATCTCTAAGCGTCAAGAGTATCTGCAGCGCTCCGGGGAGAAGGTGCTGGCCAGTTTCCCCGTGCAAGCCACCATCCACTTCTACAACGATGAGTCCGACTCAGAGGAGGAGCCGGAGGAAGACACCCAGCTCTCTGCCCTGCAGCGAGAGGAGGTGGCCGATGGCTCAGAGGGAAAGGCCGGAGACGGGGCGGCAAACCCGGCACGGCGACCTGGGGGCCTCGATGGGGGGGGTCCACCCCCCGACCCTGGCTCCCCCGAGGCTGCTGCCTGCCCCTCACGCGTGTAAGTCTGTCTGTCCGGTACCAGCCCGCCTCGCACATGCCCTGGGGACAGCCCTGCGGGACAGCCGCCCCAGGACACTTCGCGTTTCCACTGGGCGTACAAGGACTTGGCTGTCTTTGGCCAGCACCCCACCAGCCCCCAGGACCCAGCTTTTACTCGTCCTCCTCTGAGTGATTCTTTGCGTCTCATTCATAGCTTCGAGAGAGGATTCTACATCCAAGATGTTTGCATTAATGCAGGTTGTTATCTGATAGGGCCCGCCTTCAAAGCACACCCAGCAGTGTCACTGTGCCGATCAAATGACAAATCATTCCACATCAATTAGTACCCCGCCCTCACCTCTTACTTAACCTGAGACCCCTCATTTGGCTACATCCACGTTTGTAAACAAAGGTCCCACCAGCCGAAGCTATGATTTCTCCGGTAGGTTTCTCCAGTAGTCATGTATAAATGTGAGAAATGGACCATGAAGAAAATTGAGTGCCAAAGAATTGATGGTTTTGAACTGTGGTGCTGGAGAAGACTCTTGAGAGTCCCTTGGACTGCAAGGAGATCAAACCAGTGCATCCTAAAGGAAATCAGTCCTGAATATTCACTGGAAGGACTGATGCTGAAGCTGAAACTCCAATCCTTTGGCCACCTGATGAGAAGAACTGACTCATTAGGAAAGCCCCTGATGCTGGGAAAGATTGAGGGCAGGAGGAGAAGGGGACGACAGAGAATGAGATGGTTGGATGGCATCACTGACTCAGTGGACGTGAGTTTGGGAAACTCCGGGAGATAATGAAGGACAGGGAAGCCTAGGGTGCTGCCGTCCAGGGGATTGCAAAGAGTCAGACACGACTGAGCAACTGAGCAACACCAACAACTTTTATAAAAATGAATTATTTTCAAGGTTGATATGATTGTTTAAGCATTCTGAAAAAAAGTTTATGAAAAGCACATAAGCACACTGAACAATTTCCATAAGAGTAACAAAAATAAAAGATCAGAATTTGGGGATGCGAGACCATTCTGGATAAAAATGTCTATGATTCTTGTCTAAGGGCTGTGTGTATGAACAGAAGAGCTTACTAGCTCTTCATTGAGGACTGCTTTGGGCTTTTTACTTGAATAACAAAACACTGTTTTCGATCAAAGTACTTAATGTAATATTATTTTCAGGTTTTTATTTTTTGATGACCAAATGAGTGTATTTGTCAGTTTTTTACAGAACTATTTTACATGTGATTGTCTTCCTAGTTTCTACCTGAAATAAATATTTTGAAAGACAAAATCATTTGATAATCACCTTCTGTTTGACGTTTTACATTAAATTGGTTCCTGCTTTAAAGTTTTTAAAAGTTTGTCAGGATTTTTTTCTATGTCTAACTCTTCACGTTATATTTGTGTTTTTTAGGAATGCAGAAAAAGTATTAAAATGAAAGCAAAATGGCCTATAAGCGCAATGCCCAAATAAGTCATTAATATTATCCCATAGGAGACACATGCAAATATTCTAACAATCCAAAGAACATGTGTGTTGTAAAGTAAAAGTCAGGTGACTCTTTCTCTGTCCAAAGGTAGTCAACATCTTTTTTTTTTTAATTGCTCTTTCTCTTGGAATACTTGAAAATTTTCCTTCCTTTAAATTTTTTCCTTAAAAATATTTTTGTTTTCCTTTAAAAAATGTTTTTATTTTAGTTATATTGTCCTACTTACTGTCTAAATAACCTTTTTCCAATATTAAGAATTCCTATGGGGCTTCACTGGTGGCTCAGACAGTGAAGACTGCCCACACTATGAGAGACCTGGATTCAGTTCCTGGTTTGGGAAGATCCCCTGGAGGAGGAAGTGGCAACCGACTCCAGAATTCTTGCCTGGAAAATCCCTGGCGGGCTACAGTCCATTGGGTCACAAGAAGTAGGACAAAACTGAGCAACTCTTTCACACACACATGGAGCTTATTTTAGAAAGGATTGAAGATGACTTCCTATTTATCGGGTTAACTAGAAGTCTTACACTTATTCTCCCTCCCTGTGATGCTTGGGATGCAGCTCAAGTCATCAGGTTTGGCTTTGTTTTGCTTTTCTAATAAATCCATTTTACTGAGAAAAAAATCTGGTTGAATCACCTGCTTACCTTAAAGAAACCAAACCTAGTCCTCATGGCACCAGAATTTTAATTGTGCTGCATTGTCAACTTAGCATATGGCCAGCTGAGTGCAAATGTAAGAAAATAAAGACCCTGTGGCCATGGCGGTGACGGTGTCACAGGTTCTGTGGGTGCATGAAGGCATTTATGATGCAGGAGATGGTGACCCTGGGGCTCTTGTGTTCTTGCTGGTAACAGTGGTTTGGCTACATAAAGGCTCAAACCTGAGCGAGTTCCCCACTTTTGATCATGTATCCCTAGCATTAAAAAAGCAGCTGAGGGGAGGGGGAGATAAATTAGGAGTTTGGAATTAACCTATACACACTGCTCAGTCGTGTCTGACTGGGACCCCATGGACTAGCCCGCCAGGCTCCTCTGTTCATGGGATTTCCAGGCCTATTGCCCACAGTCTCAATTTCCCTTCATTTACCAAAAAAAAAAAAAAAATCCGTTTAATGGTATTTTCTAAAATCTGCATTTCCCCTTCAGTTTATTTTCTACAATAGCTTGCCTAATAATGATGCAGTTGGTAAATGACCATCTTTCTACCTTTCCTCTGGAATCTTACTAACCAAAGTACGCACCCCAGCAATGGTTACACTTAGCCAGGTTTCCATAAAGTGTATTATTTTGAATAAGTAATTTATGCTTGAGGCCAACTACCTGACACAATCTCTCTTTTGATGGCTCACAGAAAATAGCTCCAAATGAATCTTGCAAATACCACAAGCTGAAACATGTTAGAAACATTTTTGAACTTTCACCCAGCTGTACTGCAAACCTCCCACACTGAATAGTTTGTTGTAATATGTGTTTCTCCAAATTTCTACCACATTTTCTTAGTCTTCCAACCCATCTGCTAAGAAAAGAATGCATTTCATTTTGTCACTGTATTGTTTTCTGTTTTATTGTGTTAACCAGTTTTAAATAGGAAGAAAAAGTATTATCCCAGTGGTGTGTTTCTTTTTGCACTTCTGTGTTAAACAATCTGTACTTAGTTGCTCTATCATGTCCGACTCTTTGCGACCCCATGGACTGTAGCCCACCAGGCTCCTCTGTCCATGGGGATTCTCCAGGCAAGAATACTGGAGTGGGTTGTCATGCCCTCCGGGGAATCTTCCCAACCCAGGGCTCAAACCCAGGTCTCCCGCATTGCAGGAGGATTCTTTACCATCTGAGCCACCAAGGAAGCCCAAGATCTCTTAAACAAGAGATCACAAAACAATCTGCTAAACATTTATCATTAAGTTTGATGAAATTTTGTAAAATACTAGATTGTGAATCCCATAATCTTAAACTTATGGTCATTATATCTAAGATATAAAATATGCTTTGTTTGAGGTTCAATGATAATATTAATTCAATTATTTTTCAATTGAGTATAATTGATTGTATGTTAGTTTGGGTGTATACCATAATCAATTTTTTTTTTTTGAAAGTTTCAATTGTTTTGCTATCTTTTCATCTGATCTTTCTCCCTTAGTAATGTAGAAGATGAGGTTATGATGAAGGTGTTTTTCAGCCTTGCTATTATCTTGTGATTTGCTTGTACTTGCATTTCCTGTACTATTTTCAGTCCAATTTCTGGGGCAGAAATTGTTTGTGTGTGTGTGTGTTTGTGTGTGTGAGATAACTCACATGTTCCAAAATTTACCCTTTTAAAATGTACATCTCGCTTTTAGTATATTTACAAAGTTCCACAACCATCTCCTCTAATTCCAGAATATTTTCATTATCCCCAACAGAAAACCATTTCCATTGTCAGTCAGTCTCATTCCCCGCAACCCTTCCAGTCCCTGACACCTACTAAGCTACTTTCTGTCTCTCTGGACTTCTTTTTGTTGTTATTGGGATTTTTTTTTTTTTTATTGGAGTGTAATTGATTTACAATGTTGTGTTAGTTTCTCCTGTAGAGCAAAGTGAGTCAGCTGCACATGTACATAAATCCACTCTTTTTTAGATTCTTTTCCCATGTAGGTCATTGAAGAGTACTCAGTAGAGTTTGCTGTGCTATACGGTAGGTCCTTATTAGTCATCTATTTTACACATAGTAGTGTATATATATGTATATATATATATGGGGCTTCCCAGGTGTCGCTAGTGGTAAAGAACCCATCTGCCAATGCAGGAGACATAAGAGCCACAGGTTTAAGCCCTGGGTCAGGAAGATTCCCTGGAGGAGGGCATGACTGCCCACTCTAGTATTCTTGCTTGGAGAATCCTGTGGACAGAGGAGCCTGGTGGGCTGCAGTCCATAGGGTTGCAAAGAGAAGCTGAGTGACTTAGCAGCGGCAGCAGTGTATATATGTCAGTCCCAATATCTCAACCCATCCTTTTTCTCCTCTCCATCTGGCAACCACAAATTTGCTTTCTACACCTGTGACTCTATCTCTGTCCTGTAAATAAGTTCATTTGTACCATTTTTAAAGAGTCTACATATAAGTGACATCACATGTTTGTCTTTTTCCTGCCTGACCTACTTAACTCAGCACGACAATCTCCAGGTCCATCCTTGCTACTGCAAATAGCATCATCTTATTCTTTTTCATGGCTGAGTAATATTCCATTGCACATATGCACCACATCCTCTTTAGAATGTGGAATGCTTCACAGATCTGCATGTCCTCCTTGCCCAGGGACCATGCTAATCTTCTCTGTATCATTCTGGTTTTACTATATGTGCTTCTGAGGCAAGCGCGCTCTGGATTTTTTTTTCTAAATATTTGATGAAAATGGAACCACACACATATGACCTTTTGTGGCTGGCTTCTTTCACTTAGCATAACATTTACAAGAGTCATCCTGTTGTAGCGTGTGTCAGTACTTGGCCGAATAATATTTCATTGTATGGATAGACCACATTTTATTGACCTGGTCATCAGTTGATGGACATTTTGTTGTTGCATCATTTTCCACGGATCCCTTGGCATCCTCCCCTGGGCTGTATGTGTCCATATACAAACCCCTCACCTTGGTTATACTCTACTGGACTTTAATCCAGCTACCTTGGCTCAGGGAAAAAGCATTCTGAATAAGGAAATAAGCAAAACCTTTTTTGCAAATTTCTGCAGTTGGCCAAGCTCCCCTCATGTCAACTGCCCCTTCCCCTTTTCAGTACCTGACTCACATCATGTGACTCACTGTGCATTTTCAGTGGAACTATATTCATGCAGGGAGAAGCAAATATCGGTTATCACGGAAAGCTACGAAGAACTAAAATATGTACTATCAAAGCCCATAGGCCCAGGGGATTTACTTTTCAGGACTTGGTAGTAAATTCTGGTGGGCTTCATACAAAAAAATAGGAGACTTTATTTTAGGAAGATTTTAAATAGAGGCATAAAACTGCTTTCTGAAATTATATAAAAGATTATAATTTCTTTTTATATTCCAGAGGTCTATTTGATGAGGACAATTTTTTAGAGGAAATTTCATAGCAATTTTATTATAAGTATTATATTAATAAATAAAAGCATCCCTTCTTCCTTACCCCCTCTTTTTTTTTTTTTTTGGCTATGCTACATGGCTCATGGGATCTTAGTTCCCCAACAAGATCCCCAGCTACCTCGGTGAAAGCATAGAGTCCTAACCACTGGGATGCCAAGGAATTCCTTTCCCTTTCCTTAATTAAAAAAATCACGCTAACTTTTTAATGTAATTATTATTGGGCATGCAGGATCTTAGTTCCTAGACCAGGGATCAAACCCGAACCCCATGCAGTACAAACATGAAGTTGAAATCACCAGGGAAGTCCCAATGTAAACTTTCTTTTTTTTTTTCCCAATGTAAACTTTCTATTGAAAATAATACACCTAGGAAGGAAAGTTATGACCAACCTAGACAGCATATTAAAAAGCAGAGACATTACTTTGTCAACAAAGGTCCATCTGGTCAAGGCTATGGTTTTTCCAGTAGTCATGTATGGATGTGAGAGTTTTACTATAAAGAAAGCTGAGCGCCGAAGAATTGATGCTTTTGAACTGTGGTGTTGGAGAAGACTCTTGAGAATCCCACGGACTGCAAGGAGATCCAACCAGTCCATCCTAAAGGAGATCAGTCCTGGGTGTTCATTGGAAGGACTGATGTTGAAGCTGAAACTCCAATATTTTGGCCACTTGATGCGAAGAGCTGACTGATTTGAAAAGACCTTGATGTTGGGAAAGATTGAGGGCAGGAGGAGAAGGGGACGACAGAGGATGAGATGGTTGGATGGCATCACCGACTCCGGGAGTTGTTGATGGACAGAGAGGCCTGGCGTGCTGCGGTTCGTGAGGTGGCAAAGAGTCGGACACGACTGAGTGACTGAACTGAATTGAAGAACTTCTAATAACACAAACTTGATACATTTTTGCAAAGTTAATATGCTCATGAAAACAGCATCCCAGTAAAAGGTAACAGAGCCCCAGGACAGCCCTTGTATTGCTCCTGGTCCCCACCGCCTCCAGCACTGATGGAGTCCACTTGCCCGGTTCTGAACGTGCAATCAGTGGACTCACACATGGGTTCTGTTTCATCTGGCTTCTCACCTTAGCCTTGCATTGTGACCTCTTCCAGAGTGTTGCAGTTGTAGATGGCTACTTATCCGTGCTGAATAAGACCCCCACTGTGTGAGTAAACCACTATGTCTTCATCCCTTCTCCTGCTGATGAGGACTGGCTCAGTTTCCAGTTTGGAGCTTTTAGGACTAACACTGTTTTGGCCATGCATGTATATGGCGATTGGTAGAGGGCCCATTTCCACTGTGTGTCTACAAATGAAAGCAAGAGCACACTTATTTATTTATGAGTCCACTCTGCGTGTGTCTGGTCTCCTCCAGCCAGAAAATAGTTTAAGAACTGGGGAAAAGGAAGCAGAGACCAAGGAGTTCTAAAGAAAAAGAATGAGATGACAACAAGGCTTTCTTTTTTTTTCTTGGAGATCTTTATTTTTATTTTATATTTTTTCTTTGAGATCTTTAAAGATGGGCTGGAACTTAGAGGCCCTGTTGGGGCCAGCAAGTGACCATAGTCAGTGGGACCTCCCTTTCTCCTGAGTTGGAATTCTGTAATGTGATTTAGGAGTTTATTTCGTTAGAGAATGGGACATGCAATGGAAATGTGAGGGGAGACCTGGGAATTGAAGATCAATTCCTTCAACAAATTGAAAGAGAAGGAAATTTAAGAGCTCTTTTCTGCAGATTCCGAGACGTTTTCAGAAACTTATTAAGCTTTCAACAAAGCTCTTGAACTCATTTCATCCCTTTATATACAGAGAAAATCCAACTACAGAAAGAGTCAAATCCGAGAACAGAACCCACAACCCAAAGAACGCTCCCTTTCCAGCAGTGAGTCGGGCCCCTTCCCCTGCTCCCTGCCTTGGTCTCTGGGCAGCTTCCCTGATTTGGAATTAATTACATGAACCACAGGCCACAGGTCCCTCCTATTACCTGTTTCTGTAGCGCACACCTTGTGTGTGAATTATACAGACTCTACTAAGATGTTTCCGTCATTTTATCTTGGACCCTTGAACGAGCAACTGAACTCAGAGGTATTTGTTCAAGCAGTTTACTTTAATCACCTTTTTTTTTTTGCTGGCAGGAAGATGATATCTCTGAATATAAGAAAAAGTGCACTATACAGAAATATCAGAGGGAGGAGGTAGAAGAAGATGGCAGAGGAGGAAGATGGGGTGATCGCCAGCCTCCCCACAAATACATTAAAAACCCATCAAGATACTGCAACAGCTCCTACAGCAGAAGACCCCAGGCCTCTAGCGGGGCAAGCTGAGCTCCTGGGAATGAGAAATCAAACCAGTATTATAAAGCAATCATCAATCAATTAAAAATAAATATTAAAAAAAAAGAAATATCAGAGGGGGAATTTTCTACTTTCCTGCAGGGCATGAGTCACTGACTCACTTTTGTACAATTACTGGTGAAAAACAAATGCATGAGTAGGTGATTTTTTATGATGATCATGAAAATGATGGATGCTTATAAAAATTGCCTTTGAGGTTGCTGGGCAAGTCTAAAATACAGTATTATCTTAATATTTCATTATGTCCCTAAATGGTAACCCTTACAAGCTGATTTTATTTTATAGTTTTAGATATTTCAAAAAGGTGCTCCATGTCATTATTCCTTACAGAGATGCAAATTAAAACCACAATGAGATACTGTCATTAGAATTTTTAGTTCTAATAAATTAAATAGTGATAAAATTCTAATAAATTAAATTGTGCTAAAAACCTATCACAATTTTTTTTAAGAAATTGAACCATATTTGATTGTGCTAGTTTCAGGGGTACAGCAAGGTGATTCAGTTTTCTATTTATATATATATTCTTTTCAGATTGTTTTCCATTATACATTATTACAAGATAAGGAATATAGTTCCTTGTGCTGTACAGTAAGTCCTTGCTGGTTATCTATTTTATATATAGGCGTGTATATGTTAATCCCACACTCCTAATTTATCCCTTCTTCCCTTCCTCTTTGATAAACATGTTTGTTTTCTATGTCTGTGGCTCTGTTTCTGTTTTTTAAATAAATTCATTTCTGTTGTTTTTCAGATGCCACGTGTATGTGATGTCATATAAAATGTGTCTCTCGCTGTCCATTCACTTCTCTCAGTATGCTTATCTCCAGGTCCATCCATGTTGCTGCGAACGGCAGAATGTCACCATTTTAATGACTAATATTCCACTGCCTGTAAGCACCACATCTTCATTCATCCGTAGAGGGACACTTCGGTTCCTTCTACATTAGGTTGGCTCTTGTAAATAGCAACTGTGGACACTGGGATGAATGCATTGTTTTAAATTAGAGTTTTCTTGGATATACGCCCAGGAGTGGGATTGCTGTATCACACGGTTAACTCTACTTTTCGTTTTTTAAGGAATTTCCATACTGTTCTCCATAGTTGCTGCACCAATTTACATTCCTACCAGCAGTGTAGGAGGGTCTCCTTTTCTCCACCCTCCTCAGCATGTATTATTTGTAGACTTTTTGATGATGTCCACAGAATGGTTTCTATTTCTAAAAGACAGATAATAACAAGTGTTGTCAGAGATGTGATGAAACCCGAAACCTCATACATCACTGGTGGGAATGTAAACTAGCTAACAGTTTGAGAAACAGTTCGGCAATTTCATTAAAAAGTGAAAGTGAAAGTCGCTCAGTCCTGTCTGACTCTTTGTGACCCATGATTCCATGACTATACAGTCCATGGATTTCTCCAGATCAGAATACTGGAGTGGGTAGCCTTTCCCTTCTCCAGGGGATCTTCCCAACCCAGGGATCAAACCCAGGTCTCCTGCATTGCAAGCAAATTCTTTACCAGCTGAGCCACAAGGGAAGCCCTTCATTAAAAATTTAGCATAACTTTACCATACAGTCTAACAGTTCCATTCCTTGGAATCTGTCCAGGAGAAATGAAACTATTTGTCCACTCAAAGACTTGTTACATGAATGTTCATAGCAGCTTTATTCATAATAACTCCAAACTGGAAACAATCTAAATTGATAAATATATTGACTGGTGAATGGATAAATAAATATGAGACACCCATGCCATGGGACATTATCAAGCCATAAAATGAGTGCAATGAAGTTTTAAGACAGGCTAAAACATGAATGGATCCTGAAAACGTCATGCTAAGTGAAAGCAACAAGATACAACAGATTACACTGTGTGATTCCATTTATATAAGAAAATGCATATTTATAGTAACAAAAAGCAGAACTGGTTGCTTAGTGCTGGCAGTGGGAACAGGGATTAAGTGTAAATGGGCACAAGGAAACTTTTAGCCGTGATAGAAATGTTCTGAAGTTGGATGATGGTGATTGTTGAACATTTCTATCAATTTACTAAAATCATTGAATTGTTTAGTGCCAATGAGTGACTCTATGGTATTTAAAGTACACCCCAATAAAGTTGTTTTAAAAAGCTTAAGCTCTTCTATTATAGCCGTATTTTTGTCTTCTTTAGCCACTGAACCACTACAGGAATGATACAATCTCTTTTTGGCATAACAAAATTCACACTTTGAAAAGTAACATAAAGAATAAAAGCTGTAAAGAAACCCTTTGGTTTCTTCTTTGGCACTCTTAGTTTTTGACTCTCCTGGGTTTATCAAGGTTCCTGTCTTTTGCACACTTGCAGTGACCTCTGAACCATCCATCACATAAAGGTAAAGAGGTCCCAGGTGTGCTTTCAGGATGAGGACTTCAATTTCAAAGTAAGACATAACAGGATGACCAGTTGCTGAGATCCAGGTCATCATTAGGCTAGATACTTCTGAGTCTCTTAAATTATTTAAACTCAAGATAATGTTATTGAACAACATACTCTGCCCAATACCCAGATTTAAGTGAAGTGTAAGACTTCAGTTCAGTTATCAACAATACAAAAGAATAATGGCCCCCAATTATAATTTGGGATCTCTCCAGGTACCTTGAAGAGTACAGCTGCAAATTCAGAAGTTTTACTTAGTTTTCTACAAGATGCTGCTGATTCCTAGCAATAGTTACAGCTACCAAGTGGATCATTAAAAGATATTTTAAAATGTTTCCTTGGAAGTACATTTCTTATCAACATACAACAGATACAGAGAAGTGAGCAAATTATAAGTGTGTGAGGAATTTTCAAAAACAACACACCTTTTGAAACTCCAGCCAATTTAAGAAATAGAAAATTTTCATCACCCCAGAAGCCCCTCTTATGATCCTTCCCAGCTACCACATTCACTCTCTTCCTCAAAAATAATCACTATTTGAATTTCAAATACCATAGACTCATTTTGCGGCCCCCCCTAGTAACTTTTTTATGGCCGTGTGGCATGTAGGATCTTAGTTCCCCAACCAGGCATCAAACTTGTGCCCTCTGCATTGGGAGCATGGAGACTTAACCTCTGGGTCACCTGGGAAGTCCCCCTTTTTGCCCAATTTTGAAATTTATATAAATGGAATCATAGTATATGCTCATTTGCTTCTAGTTTCTTTTACTCCACATGAATCACCAACTCTTCTCTTCTATTGCAGGAACATATCACGACTTATTTATCCCTTCTATTGTTGATGGACTTCTGGATTGTTTCCAGTTTGGGGGCTAATATGAACAAAGCAGCTATGAGAATTTTGGCATATGCCTTTTGCTTACAAGTGTGTACATCTCTGATGAGTAGATATTTGGGAATGGTCTCTGGGTCATAGGGTATGTGTATGGTTAGCCTGAGTATAAATCACTGGATTTGTTAAAATCTAGAAAGCCACTTGAAGTGATTTCAGAGTAAACATTCCTAAATGCAGAAATTTCCTAAATATAAACACACATTCATTCTTCTTCAGACTTGACCTGAGCAAACAGTCTCATAGGCGGGACAATTGAATATCAGTCACAAAGTTACTGAACTGTGATCTCACACAAACATAACTTCTGAGCATGCGTCTCCTGTGGGTTTCAACCCTCGGGAAATGAGGCCACCCTGAACTTCCTGGCATTCCTGCAAGCTTCCAGGTGGGATCTAGAGGAGCAAAGTTTCCATCTTGCTATAGCTTTGATCTGCAAGAAAGCAGTGTTTGTTCAGTTTCCTCCTGAAGCCTGAAAACCAATTTATTTTGAGAGGTTTAAAAAAGTTCAAGGCAATTACTATTATTTTCATTTTCTTCCCCATCCATTTGCCATGAAGTGATGGGACCAGATGCCATGATCTTAGTTTTTTGAATGTTGAGTTTTAAGCCAACTTTTTCCACTCTCCTCTTTCACCACCTGAAGCGAAGAGCTGACTCATTGGAAAAGACCCTGATGCTGGGAAAGATCGAAGGTAGGAGGAGAAGGGGATGACAGAGGATGAGTGGTTGGATGGCATAACCGACTCAATGGACATGAATTCGAGCAAGCTCCGGGAGTTGGTGATGGACAGGGAGGCTTGGCGTGCTGCAGTCCATGGGGTCACAAAGAGTCGGACATGACTGAGTGACTGAACATCATCAACAACAATTATTATTATTTTGGCTGCACTGTGAGGCATGTGGGATCTTAGTTCCCTGACCTGGGATTGAACGCACACCCCCTACATTGGAAGTGGTGGTTTAGTTGCTAAGTCGTGTCCGACTCTTGTGATTCCATGGACTGTAGCTGGACCTGGCTCCTCTGTCCATGGGATTCTCTAGGAGAGAATACTGGAGTGA
Organism: Muntiacus reevesi; assembly: GCF_963930625.1. Taxonomy (NCBI): domain Eukaryota; kingdom Metazoa; phylum Chordata; class Mammalia; order Artiodactyla; family Cervidae; genus Muntiacus; species Muntiacus reevesi. The sequence goes on from NC_089256.1 coordinate 28,660,159, forward strand.
TTTGCCATTTTCTTCTTCACTTACATTGGAAGCACAGAATCTTAACCACTGGGCCGCCAAGGAAGTCCCCTCCAAGGTAATTATTACCACAAGAAGGTGGGCTGAGTCTTCCATTTCTTAGGGGGCACTTTGCTATTTTTCTGGAGCTCTGTGGCTGTCTTCCAGGAGGGTTCTAGGCTCTTGCCCATGACCACTTCTGGGGTAGCTGTGGGCTCATAAACTGGCCCATGTGATAGCTCGCCCCTGACCCCCTACCTTGACTGTTGAAGTCAAGCCTGGGAACCCTGGTTCACCAACGATGCTGTCTCCACAGCCCACATGAGTTTTAGAAATCCAGAGGTTCTGCCCGCAGGGAACGGAACTTCCCAGGGAGCATCCACATCAGTTTCACCTCCTGGTCTTTGGACTGGGTGTCCACCTGGGCTGGGAGAAAACTTTCTATGAACACAAGGGATCCTCTGGCTGGCCACCTGCCCTCGGGAAGTTGAGGGATTCACCAGAATTCCTGCACCTTGAGGTTTTTTTTTTCACACTGGGAGGTAGAGATGTCTCAGTTTTGTTTTCTTTCAGCCTCTCTTTTTATTTGGATTCCTTCTGTTGTTGTTTCAGCTTTCTGAGTCTGAGAGGTACTTTGTTAGAACACAGAGGAGCGGCTTCCTGAAGAGTATCCGTTATGTCTTTGCATTCAGATGGTAAGTGGTGACTTCACTTTTTCTTTTCCACCAGACCTTTTTTTGTCCCCAAGAGAGCGGCTGTAGCTCTAGCATTCATTGTTAAGAGAAGTTATCACATGTGCTTAACTTTCCGCTTGCCTTTGCTTTTTTTGCTTTAAAAATTGCCACAGGACTTCCCTGGTAGTGCAGTGGATAAGGACCCACCTGCCAGTTCAGGAGTCAGAGGTTCGATCCCTGGTCCAGGAAGATCCCACATGCTGTGTAGCAACAAAGCCCATGCACCATAACTACTGAAGCCTGAGCCCCTAGAGCCTCTGCTCTGCAACAAGAGACGCCACCGAACTTAGAAGTGAGAAGCTGTGCACCCCAGTGAAGAGTTGCTCCCACTTGTAGCAACTAGAGAAATTCTTTGCAAAGCAACGAAGACCCAATGCAGCCAAAAATAATAAATAAATAAATTTATTAAAAAATTGCCACAATTTTTTACTTTCTCATTTGCCAGAGGTTGTGTTCCCCAATCTCAGATGGGCTTTCTGAATTCAGTCACATTTCTCGTGTTTTCTTTCTTTTTTTTTTTTCCTTTTTTTGGTTGCCCAGAGGCATGCAGGATCCCTGACCGGGGATGGAACCCACAGCTACTGCAGTGGAAGTGCAGCCTTAACCACTGGACTGCCAGGGAAGTCCTTCTTGTTTTGATCAACTGTGGCCATGTTCTAAAATTCTACCATGTTCTAAACTTCTGCCTTTCCTGGGGCCATTTGCTGTAGTGAGTTTTGAGGATGTCTCCCAAGGCCCAAGGTTTCCACATGCTCTGAGGGGATGTTGGACCAGATAGCTCTGCTCAAATGGTTCAGTTCAATTCAGTCGCTCTGTCGTGTCCGCCTCCTTGCGACCCCATGGACTGCAGCATGCCAAGATGCCAAGCCTCCCTGTCCATCACCAACTCCTGGAGTTTACTCAAACTCACGTCCAATTGAGTCGGTGATGCCATCTAACCATCTCATGCTCTGTCGTCCCCTTCTCCTCCCACCTTCAATCTTTCCCAGCATCAGGGTCTTTTTCAATGAGTCAGTTCTTCACATCAGGTTTCCAAAGTATTGGAGTTTCAGCTTCAGCATCAGTCCTTCCAATGAATATTCAGGACTGATTTCCTTTAGGGTGACCTGGTTGGATCTCCTTGCAGTCCAAGGGACTCTAAAGAGTCTTCTCCAACACTACAGTTCAGAGGCATCAATTCTTCAGTGCTCAGTGACATTGAAATGGTAGCCAGGGCCAGATCCATCCTCAGAGAGCATCCAGTGCCTTCCCTGCTTGCACCCTCCTCCCTCCTGCCCCCTGCACTTGCATCCTGCAGCTGCCTGGTGGTCTTGCTCTGGCTCCTCCCACCACCCCGGGAGAAAGCATGCTTCCTGCCTGACCTTGCCATCACCTCCTCCTCCTGTCCTGAGGCCCCTGGGTCCAGCCCCCTCCTCTCAGCCCATTTCTCTCTGTCCTGTGTGTTTTGCCCACAACAGTTCTCCCAGTCATTAAAGAGTTCTGTTGCCTTATCGGCCCTGTGGGTTTATATCTGAGCCCGCTCTCTCTTGAAGTCATCTGCCCCTGAGCAGCAGAGGCCAACCTCTGGAAGCCCAACCAGACTGGACTCCACCGCCCCAGTCTCTCCCCTGCCCCCCAGCCCTTCAGGTTCTGTCTCTGCTTCCGGCCTGCATCCCTGCTGGGCTCCCCTGAGGCCCCTGTGTCTAGGGTACGTGTCACTTAGGTACGACTTACTTCCAGAGGGCCAATGGCTGCCAGCTTTAGCCCACCTAAACCAGACCCCCAGGCTCTCTGAGTCTCCCCGCAGGTAACCCCCCTCCCTCACCCAGGTCTATGCCCTCCCCTTTATAAATATGTGGGGCCTCTCCCGACAGCATGTAGGACCTTAGTTCTCTGACCAGAGATTGAAGTCGCATCCCTTGCGTTGGAAGGCATTGTCTTAGCCTCCGGCCTGCTGCAGATGTCTCGGGTCAACGGTCCTTGTGTGGAGATTCCACCCGGGGTCCTCAAAAGGAGTCTGGTCAGCAATCAGAGGGGCCAGCAGGCAGAGCAGGGGAAGCAGGATGGGCCAAGAGAAGCTTGGCTGCCGCCTGGGCAAAGCCTGCTGCCTGCTCTCCCCCCGTAGTAAGAGTACTGCTGAGTCACCCCCAGACCCCGCTGGGCCCCATGATGCTTGCAGACTTCACCACCTGCACCCAGCCCCTCGGCCAACAGTGACCAACCCCTCCCAACACGACCCAGGGGATACCTCTTTGCTACAGACCCTGCTTCCCAAGTGGTGCTAGCAGTAAAGAACTAGCTTGCCAGTGCAGGAGATGTAAGAGACATAGGTTTGATCCCTGGGTCAGGAAGAGCCCCTGGAGAAGGAAATGGCAACCCACTCCAGTATTCTTGCCTGGAGAATCCCATGGACAGAGGAGCCTGGCGGACTACAGTCCATGGGGTTGACCAGAGTCAGACACGACTGATGCAACTTAGCATGCACTCCTTAATTATTAGTGACTGCTTATTCAACCACTCAAATCATTTAATAAAAATGGACTGAACACCTACTGTGTACCAGGTATCATTCTACACCTTAGGGACACATGGTGAATAGACAGATGAGGTTCTTGTCTGCCTTGGAACTCACAGTCAACAGGGGACAAACCAGTGATGCTTAGTGGGGTCTATGGACACAGGGCCAGGCAAAAACCTTCGTGTTACTGGTCTCAGACAAGGTAGTACTGAACTCAACAGACATTTTTAGGAACTTCTCTAGCTCTTTGAGTAATTTTATATTTGTTAAGTTTAGTTTTAAAAAAAAAAAAAACAGCCTCTTGTTTATGTTTTCTCCATTTTGTTTTTCTAGTAAGCATTCTTACACTTTACAAGTTCAGTGCAGTTCAGTTGCTCAGTTGTGTCTGAGTGACTGTTTGCAACCCCATGGACCGCAGCATGCCAGGCCTCCCTGTCCATCACCAACTCCTGGAGTCTACCCAAACTCATGTCCACTGAGTTGGTGATGCCATCCAACCATCTCATCCTCTGTTGTCCCCTTCCCCTCCTGCCTTCAATCTTTCCCAGCATCAGGGTCTTTTCCAATGAGTCAGCTCTTACCATCAGGTGCTCAAAGTGCTGGAGTTTCAGCTTCAACGTCAGTCCTTCCAATGCAGAGGTGTGCAATGGGCTAGAAATTTAGAAAAAGTTATCCCCCATTCCAGAAAATTTGAGAAGCATTGCTCTAAACCATAAACTGCAATTCCTGCCATGAAGAACATGGAGAATAACAAGAAAACCTGGTCTACAGAAGGTGGGAGCTGATGGGACCTGAAGGGTGAGGAGGAAACAACCAGGCAAAGAGCAGAGGAAGCTGTCCAGGCAAGGGGACAGCCTGTGCAAAGGCCCTGGGGTGAGTGAGAATCAGGAGGCCTGACATAGGAAGGAAGTCAGCAGAGCTGGAGCAGAAGGAGCAAGGGGAGATGCCGAGAGGTGGGGTCTGATTACTTGGGTGCCCTCAAGAGGCTCCAAGAAGACACCACAGTGTCTTAGGGAAAAGAGTGATGTGTCTGGCTTATGAAGAAAGGCTCCCTCTGCTGCTGCGGAGCAGTGGGTTGAACACAGCAGGAGAGGCCAAGGAAGCCCGCTGGGATGCAAGTAGTTCAGTCTGCAACTGCACCTGGGGGTCAGTGTCCACAGGATTCCAGGAGGGCTTGTTCCTGTGCAGACGTGGGGTGAACACACGTGGCATCAGCACTTCCTACCTGCCCCTCACAGGTAACACACATCAGATCCAGAAAGTCGTCGTGACAGCAGTATCTCAACTGAAATCCAATCCGGAGACAAGGGTTTTCAGATCAGCTTCTTGGAGCACGCAAACCCTTTTATTTTTTAAAAAAAAAATTTTTTTTTTTTTTTTTTTTTGGTTGCACTGTGAGGTTTGCAGGATCAGTTCCCTGAAGAAATTGAACCTGAGCCCTCAACAGTGAAAGTGCTGAGTCTTAACCACTGGAACACCTGGAATTCCCCAAACCCCACTTTTTTTGGCCTTGCCACGACATGCAGGATCTTAGTTCCCTGACCAGGGATCTAATCCTTGCTCACTGCAGTGGAGTCTTAACCACTGAACTGCCAGAGAACTCCCCCAAACCCTTTTAAAAGAAACTTCTTGTGCCTTGGGCATTAATTGATTGAGACAAGATGCTGCCAAGGTGAAATCTGATTTAAAGAAGGATTTCCTCAAAGATACTCTGTTTTTCAACTAAGAAAAAAAGCTGAAGAAAGAAGAAGGGACTTAATTCGAATTCATAATTTTTCTGAAACGTCAGAGGAGAGACTGGGTAATAGAAAAGTTGTCTGAGTGCCCTTCTATCTCTTGATGTTTGTGTTTCCACAACTGGGTGATAATGGCTGCCTTGAAGAATAATGCAAAGACACTATAAACTTCTAAAGTTATCTTGTAAATCACTAAAAGGAAAATTTAATGATTTCAGCATAACTTTATGAATTGTGAATTTTTTTTTTTTTTTTTTTGGCCCTGCGTCTTGTGGGATCTTAATTCCCCAACCAGGGATGGAACCCAGGCCCCTTGCAGCGCAAGCATTGAGTCCTAACCACTGGACCACAAGGGAATTCCCAGAATTGTGATGTCTGCATTCATTTTTTTTTAAATGTAAGCTGTAATTGAGACCCTTTTAACAGGATGGTCTGTAAGTCTTCAGTAATTTGCATGTATCTATAATTGGATGGCTGTATTTCTTTTCTCTGCACTCTACTGCATCAGCAGAGAAGAGTTTGCCAGGCCACTGTCACCGAGGCTGCGGCCCCCTAGTTCCCAGGCATGGACGAGGGTTCCTTAGACCCTGCATGACCTTAGTTCCTTAGGCCAGGCATGGAACCCGGGTCCACGCAGTGGAAGTGTGGAGTCTTAACCACTGGGCTGCAGGGAATTTCCCGAAGGGAATTTTCAAAATAACTTTGCAAATTCAAGTCATGCCTTACAAATAAATGACTTCTTTGTCTTGGGCCTGCCAGGGAATTTCCTGAAGGGAATTTTCGAAATAAGTTTGAAAATTTGAGTCATGCCTTACAAATAAGTGATTTCTTTGCCCTGGGCCTGCCACAAAGCTCTTCATAGATGGTTTCTTCCTTTTTTTCCCCCCACTACGTTTGCTTTATGTATTCCTTTTTTCTTGATCTTTTCCTCTTTTTAAAAAAAACTTATTTTATTGTTTAGTATAGTTGATTTACAATGTTGTGTTAAATTCTGCTGTGCAGAAAAGTGATTCAGTTATACATGTACATATTCTTTCTCATATTCTTTTCTGTTGTGGTTTATCACAGGTTATTGAATACAGTGCCCTATGCTATACAGTTGGACTTTGTTGTTTATCCATTACATACAAAACAGTTTGTTGCTGTTGAGTCACTAAGTCCTGTCTGACTCTGCAACCTGGCGTCTGTAGCCCACCATGCTCCTCTGTCCATGGGATTTCCCAGGCCAGGCATGAATACTGAAGCGGGTTGCCATTTCCGTCTCCAAGGAATCTTTCCGAACCAGGGATCGAATCCGTGTCTTCTGCATTGGCAGGTGGATTCTTTACCACTGAGCCGCCGGGGAAGCCGAGATAATAGTTTATATCTGCTGTTACCAGACACCCAATCCATCCCTTCCTCACCCCCTACCAACCCTCCTTGGCTACCACAAATCTGTTCTTGTCATAGAAGTTTGCTCATTAAGTAAATCTAAGCAAATTCCTGTCAACTATCCAAGCCAAACTTTATAAGTTCTTTGAATTTATTTCATTATTCTAAAAATGATCATGGAAGACCCATGATCACTTTTTAAAATAATTAGAGCTTAAAATCCATATTAAATGAATGCATAGGCTGTCAGTACATTATGTTGACAAGTAAAGAGTTGTGATTTGCTGTTGTTGTTACTGTTTAGTCTCTAAGCTGTGTCCGAGTCTTTGTGACATCATGGGCTGCAGCCTGCCAATCTCCTCTGTCCATGGGCTTTCCAGTAAAGAGTGGGTTGCCATGTCCTTCTCCAGGGTATCTCCCCGGACCTGGGATTGAGCCCATGTCTCCTGCATTGGCAAGAGAGTTCTTTACCACCGAGCCACCAGGGAAGCCCCACACTTGCTGGCGGGAGTGTAAAATTTCAGCTTCCTTCCCAGGAATTTGGCAATACATGGGGAATATGAGCTTTTAAGAAAATTTATATCCCTTATCCTTTTATAAGTGTTTCCTTAAGACAGAATCAGAGATAAAGACAAATATGTTTATACACAGATAAAAGAAGAGGGCAACAGAGGATGTGATGGTTGGATGACATCACTGATTCAGTGGACATGAACTTGGGCAAGCTCCAGGAGATGGTGAGGGACAGGAAAGCCTGGCATGCTGCAGTCCATGGGGTCGTGAAGAGTCGGACACAACTCAGCAACTGAACAATAACATTTTCTATAATAATAATATTTACAAAAAAATGAAAACAGAATCATCCTAAAAATCAGTAATAGAGAATTTACAATATAAACTATGGTGCATCCATATGACACAATATTGTGCAGTTGTTAAAGGCTCATGTGCTATTTGAAAAAGGAAGCAAAATTATATTTACACCATGAACCTTATTTGTTAAACTCACAGTACACATATCCTTAGAAGAGCTTATAGAAACTGTTTAAAGTACTTATTCTGGAGTGATAGATTATGGGTAACTTAATTTTTTGTTGTTTTCTACAGTTTATCTATTTTTTTTTTTTGTAGTTTGTATTTTTTTGGTCGTATTTAAGAAATTCAAGGTCATTACTATTTTATCATAAGACATATTAGAAGTTTTGTAGTTTGGATTTTTTCTTTTTCTTTTTTTTTAGGCCATCTAGCACAGCTAGTGAGATCATAGTTCCTCAATCATGGATTGAACATGCGCCTTTGTCAGTGAAAGCATGGAGTTCTAACCACTGGACCGCCAGGGACTTCCCTGTTTTATACAGTTTTAAAATTCTCTAAAATGAATATGTATTTTTTAAAATATTTGATACTTATTAAAAATAACAATGAAAATATTTAAGCCATCAGTCCTTAGATATCAATTCATATCCATTACTTATATGGATTAAAATTTCTATAATCATGAAATAACCTTAGTCAAAATATTATAGACTTTTAATCAAGGGTATTTCTAATGTTGTTTATTGATCCAAAGAAAGTGTGGTTAATGGGATCTTCAGTACCTTTCCATTATGTAAGTTATTTGCTCATAGCATTTTCATGATTAACCTAACATGAAAAATCTGATTTAGCCCAATGCACTAGCTACTAATCTTACTGGTGACAAGAAAGTCCTGATAAGGATGGGTTGGAGAGGTGAAGATGAGGGCAAGTTTGGGATTTAACTTCACTGAAACCATTTTCTTTGAGGGATTGGATATCTGATCTGATTTCGTTTACTTCAGATCTTTGAACAAATCATTACCCAGGGATGTTAGGGAGGGAAGGAGTTAAGCACTGCTTGATTTAGGATTTGTTTTGGAATCACTTATCTACCGGGCTGTTGAGAACAATAAACATTTTCTAAATACCTAGAGGAATGAAAGTAGACTGCTTTCTAGTAAGAAAGTGCAGGTGAAACTTGGTTACTTCTCTATATTCATTCAGATGAATGTTTGAGCAAAAAAACCCCCTCAAACCAAAACAAAGCATAAAAGTTTCCTTTGAAATTGGTCATCATCTGTACCTGGTGTGTGGCCCTCTCAGACGTCTAAGATGACCTATGAAAAATATTTATTTTGTAAAATAAAGTTCAAAAAGGCAAAGATATCATCAACTTAGACCAAACACTCAATAACTTCTGCAAATGGATTGTCAATAGGCATTGACATATTACACATTCCTCATTTTGGCCAGGGAGGGGTAGAGTTATTCTCAAGGTTAAGTAAAGGTCACTTCTCTCTGCCAACTGCCACTCAGCGGTGATGGAGAAGTAAAGGCTGGAGTTGGGTGCCTGGAAGTTTCACTTAAGAAGCAAATGGCCCCAGTCTGTCTGTTCACTCAGGTCATTTTGTTAGTTTTCCCATAATTGTACTAGATCAGTAGTCAAGTGAACCGACAGATTCATCACTGATAGAATCTCTGAGCTGGGTTGACAGTTCTTTAATCTGTGCCTTCATGGCCAGAGGCCATTATTTCTAATTGCCTTTCACCCTTTCATCTATTTTTCACACACATTAAATTTAATCTTCACATTCAACGATGACTGGGAATTTGATCTGAAGTAGCTACAGGACTATGTTCATAAACTTCAGTAGCTTCAAAAAAAATTTTTTAAGGGCTCATCAAAATTTGAAAGTAGAAAACAAACAGCAATGGCTTTCTAGTGATTTAAGGTTGCTACAAGGTCTTTGGGTTGATAATTCTAATTTAAAAAAAAAATTGCGGGGCCACACTGAGAAGCGTGTGGGATCTTAGTTTCCTGACTAGGAATTGAACCCGCATCTCCTTCATTAGAAGTATGGAATCTTAACCACTGGCTCACGAGGAAGTCCCTGTGTTGATAATCCTAAATATTCAGGTTCTCAAATAATTTGACTCCTTGAAAGAAGAAAAGGAGTGTGCCTCTCTTTCATTGTACTTTCAAAACAATTTTATGGATAACACTTTTTGATGATTCCAGATAGGAACCTCTGAACTTTTTCTTTTATATTTATAAACTCTATACTTTGCTCTTCTATGCTAGGAACTGAGGACCCAAGGTGAATCAAACAAGTCCCCGCAAAATAAAATGGAGACAACAAAGTATGTGTGTGGACCAGCGTGTCTAGCACAGAGGACATCCCAAGAGCGAGGGAAGCAGGTCTCGGGTGTGGCTGGGGAACTGCAGTGAGCATGGTGGAGCAGGGTCTGTGAATGCTGGGGGTTTCCCTTCCCCCGCCTGATTCAACCCTCAGGATTATCCAGAAGCAGATGTGTCCATCCCACAGGTGAGAAGACTGAGGTTCAGGGAGTGAACTCTCCAGGCTCCCCCCACACCAAGTAGAAGGTGAAGCCAGGACGTGAGAACTGGTGTCCAGATGGGCTCTGATCCAAAGCTAAAACTCTTTTTTTTTAAAAATATTTTTATTTTAATTTTTTTGGACTACACTAGTCTTCATTTCTGTGTGTGGGCTAGCCTCTCGCTGTGATTTTTGGGCTTCCCGTTGCAGGGGCTTCTCTTGTTGCCAGGCACAGGCTCTAGGATGCATGGGCTTCAGCAGCTGTGGACAGGCATTTATTTGCCCTGAGGCACGTGAGATCTTTGCAGCCCAGGGACTGAACCTGTGTCCACTGCCTTGGAAAGCAGATTTTTTTTTTGGTAAAAAAAATTAATTTTTAATTGGAGGATAACTGCTTTACAATGTTATGCTGATTTCTGCCATAGATCAACATGAATCGCCACAGGTACACACACCCATGTCCCCTCCCTCCTCCCTCCCCACCCCACCCTTCTCAGTTGTTACAGAGCCCCTGTTTGAGTTCCGAGTTCATACAGCAAATTCCCGGTGGCTGTCTATCTTACATGTGATATTGTAAGTTTCCATGTCACTCTCCCCATACATCTCACCCTCTGCTCCCCTCTCCCCGTGTCCATAAGTCTGTTCTCTGTGTCTGTTGGCAGGCAGATTCTTAACCACTGAATCTCCGGGGAAGCCCCTGAGATGACTTCTTACGGCAGCCACAGTGATGACAAGAACTGGTGGACATGAAGCATAAGAAAGGTGGTGAGCCCAATGAGGAAAAACAAGACATAGAATCATGCTCATCATCACAGGAGGGCCTACTGTGTGCCAGGCATGGTTTATTTTTTTTTTAATTTATTTAAAAAATATCTATTCATTTATTTGGTTGCTCGGGGTCTTAATTGCAGCACATGAGATCTTTCAGTTGTGGCATGAGAACTCTTAGTTGCGTCATGTGGGGACTAGCTCCCTCTTTTTGTTGAGTCGCTGAGTCCTGTCTGACTCTTTACGACCCCATGGGCTGCAGCACACCAGGCTTCCCTGTCTTTCCCTATCTCCCAGAGTTTGCTCAAAGTCATGTCCATCGAGTGGGTGATGCCATCCAACCATCCCATCCTCTGTTGTCCCCTTCTCCTCCTGCCTTCAATCTTTCCCAGCATCAGGGGCTTTTCTAATGAGTTAGTTCTTCACATCAGGTGGCCGAAGTATTGAAGCTTCAGCTTCAGCATCAGTCCTTTCAATGAATATTCAGGTTGATTTCCTTTAGGATTTACTGATTTGATCTCCCTGCAGCCCAAGGGACTCTCAAGAGTCTTTTCTAGTTCCATGATCAGGAATCAAACCCGGGCTCCCTGCACTGGGAACATGAAACCTTATCCTCTGAACCATCAGGAAAGTCTGAAGCATTGTTTTATATACTTCATCTTTCCCTAGAGCTTATACAGTTGGTGTTGTTTTACTCTTGGAGAAACTAGGGCTCAGAGAGGTCAATAACACACCCCAGGTAACTGGCTGGAAACTGCAGAGCTGGGCTTTGAACTCAGGGCTGATTGATGCCAAAAGCTATGTTTTTTATGTTGCTTCTTGGAAGTTGGTCATTCAAATGTGTATTCAGTTCCTGTTTGGATATAACGTTGAACTTTATTAGTATTCAAATTTGAAAATTAAAGCTATCTATTATTCCTATATTTTCTATATAAATATTTAAAAATATTTATTTATGTGCTGTGCTGTGTCTTAGCTGTGGCCTGTGAACTCATAGACATGGCCTGTAGGGTCTTAGCTTTCTGACCAAGGATCAAACCCAGGCCCCCTGCATTGGGAGCATGGAGTCTTAGCTATTGGGCCACCAGTAAGTTCCTCTTTTATTTTCTATATTTAAAAAAAGTGGGACAAGCAGTGATTACCATGCCACATTCAGGCATCTTACTCATTTTTGTTGCTACAGATTTACCAAATTTACAGATTTACCAAAAAAAGAGAGAAAGAGAGAGGAAAAAATATAGTGTCTTTCCCAGGGAGAACAGACAAGCAGAGGTGAAGGCCTCCTTTGGTGGGAGATGTGCCCACGTGGGTGTTTGGGGGGAGGTAGTGTGAAGGGAAGACAAGAGGTTTCCAAGCAGAAGCAACTTCGTAGCCTGGAGACCATCCCTACCCCGGCATTTTGTTTCAAAGGCCCACCGTCTCTCCACATGTGGCTCACGGTCCATTCCCATCAGACTCTCCAAGGATAATGTTAAACATGCAGATTCCAAGGACTTTCAGACTCACTAGAGCTGGGAAGCTGCCTTTTAGCAGCTCCTTAGGTGTTCTCGGCCCCTTCAGAGGGTGAGGATAGACATCCACTCCCATCTGGCAATTGGCAGACTCTCCCAGCAGGAAAAGACGGTGTCTCTGTCTCTAGACCTTGAAGGGAAGTGTAAGGACAGGTTCAGGTGCGGCTGTGGTTGGGCAATACAAAATATTAACAATGGTGACTGAAACAAGATGGAAGGGGATCTCGCCATGTCTACATGCAGGCCTGGGCCATTCGGAGCTGGTATGGTGCCACAACTCAGATCCTTTCTACCTTTTTGTTCCGCTGCTGGGTGGCTTCTATTCCTTGGGTCACTTCACGGTCCAAGGGGACACCTTCGTTTCCAGTCGTTAAAATCCACATGCTGGGCAATAGTATTGAGGAGGAATGAAGAAGGGATGCTTCTTTGAAAGGCAGTTTGTGGAAGTTACACACACTCCCTCCCCTTCCATCCAGGAGAAAACCCCCAGCTGCCCTGCCTTGCTGAGAGCTTTGTTCTGGGTTACCATGTGGAACCATTTCGAAGGGAGCTGGGTGGGGGCAGATATAGAAACTCCTGTGGCCAGGTGGTTGTCCCACCCCAGCGGGGATGACTGCATGTGTTGGCATGAGGAGTCATGCAGCCCCCAGGGCGGGGGCCTTGAACAGAGTGGTTAGTTGGGGCAGGTGGACACTCAGCGCAAGACACATGAGACCTGGGTCATCTTTTGGTGGGGTTGGGAGAGGATGGGACAATGGCAAATACCATGGACTAAAAGTCAGTGTTTTCTCCCATTTTCTTTTTTAAAATTTTTTTGTTTATTTATTTTTGGCTCTGCTGGGTCCTCACTGATGCCAGCAGACTTTCTCTAGTTGTGGCAGGTGGGGGCTACTCCCTGGTTGTGATGCACAGGCTTCTCTTTCATTGAGGTGGCTTCTCCTGTGGAGTGCATGCTCCAGGCCATGTGGACTTCAGTCCTTGTAGCAGGCAGGCTCAGTAGTTGTGCTGCATGGGCTTAGTTGCTCAGCATCATAGGATCTTCCGGCCCCAGGGATCTAACCCATGTCTCCTGCACTGGCAAATGGATTCTTTCACCATCTGCCACTAGGAAGGCTCTCTTTTCTTGGATAGAATAAGAGGTTAATAGTCGAGGGAGGGTGAGGAAGGCCCCCCAACCAATAATTCTGAAATTTTTGTCAGTGATGAACAGTGGGAAACAGGAACACATTTAGCCAGATTCGGGAAAATGGAACACTGTGACATTTCGTATGCTCCAAACGTGAGAAACATCTCGCACCTGGCTGTATTCATCAGGGTTCTCCGGATAAACAGAACGGAGAGGAGGCACACAGAAACATCAGAGGAGATTTATTGTGGATGGGAATCGGCTCATGTGATGATAACAGCTGAGATGTGCTGCAGTCTGCCGTCTGTAAACTGCGGAACCAGAAAGCAGGTGCTGTGGATGAGACTTGCCCGTGCTGGGGGCGGGCAGAACGTCATCTGAGCAAATGCTAAGCGTTTCCAGGAACAGCCTCACGGACAGACCCAGAAATAGTATTTTACTAGTTATCTGGGCATGCCTTAGCCGTCAAGTGGACACATAAAATTATCCATCCCACCAGCTTAAGGGTAGTAGCTGATGTTAATGAGTTTAAAAAGGGAGTGTGTAAATCGATAAGTCTTTTTTGGAAATTAGTCTGGAGTCATATATTAAGTATCTTTAAAATGTTCAAGACAGAGAATTCTCTGGTGATCTAGGGGTTAGGACTGAGCACTTTCACTGCTGAGGGCACAGGTTCAATCCTTGGTCAGAGAACTAAGATCCCACAAACTAGGGGTGTGGCCAAAAAAAAAGAGTGTTCAAGCCTTTTGACCCTGTAATAATTCCAATATAAAGAACTGAACCCACAGGGGCACACTTCCACAAAGATATTTGCTGTTTTGATTATTTAAAATGGGGAGAAACAAGGGGGTAGATGGGAGGGAGGCTCAAGAGGGAGGAGACATTTTTATACTTAGGGTTGATTCATGATGTGCAGCAGAAACCAACACAAAAATGTAATTATTCTCCAATTAAAAATTACAACAATATTTTTTAAAAATTGGTAGTTCAAGATCAAGAAAAATAAGAATTAAGTACTTGGGACTGAATAAACTGATGAGGATGATGACAAAAAAATAAAATAAAATAGGGAGAAACAGGATACCACCTAAGTGGCTAGAATGGAGGGACTATAGTCTTTCTCTCTTCACATTTCTACCTCGGTGACTGAGACAGTTTTTTTGCCTTCCTGGAGAAGAACTGGGGAAAAGGCTTCTCTCTGATCGCCACTTCTTCCCCGCACAGTGTGTCTGTTAGTCGCTCAGTCCTGTCCAACTCTTTGTGACCCCATGGACTGTGGCCCGCCAGGCTCCTCTGTCTGAGGGATTCTCCAGTTAAGAATACTGGAGTGGGTTGCCATTGCCTTCTCCCTGGATCTTCCTGATCCAGGGATCGAACCTGGGTCTCCTGCATTGCAGGTGGATTCTTTACCGCCTGAGCCACCAGGGACAGGTGCAATTTAGCCGACGGTGGAAACAGGCCAAGGCCACTGACCACACACCAGCTGTCTGCTCTCTGCCTGGATTGCTCATGTTGCCACAGAGCACACGCCCTCGCACACGCAGCTGGTCTCACCAAGCCTCCAGGTCTGCACACCCAGCCCCGCTCACATCAGCTGTAGGGACGAGGGCCTGGTTTGGGCTTCAGGCTTATAATGTGGATGTATGCTGTAGTTTTAGTCCTGTTGGGTGCTTCTCCTTCTCCGAAGGGTGGTGAGGGGTGACTGTGCTTCCTGGGAGGTGTGTGCCATCCCAGGAGCATCTCCAAGAACAGAGAGAAGAGGCGGGACTGGGAGCTCAAGCATCCGAGGGCAGGAGGGGCTGCGGAGCTTGGCAGCAGCTGCCGCAGGCTGACTCACAGCTTCCCCTCTGCTGTATGTTGGGCGGGGGAAGGGAACAGGCTGAATAACACAATCGGCGCAATTGGAGTGTGAGTCACTGTGAGGCTGGCGTCATTAGCCCTGGCCACGTGCCCTTCTGCGACCATGACCCCCACCCCAAGCAGAGCTTGGATGCTCTGGATTTGCAGAAATAGTCGAAGACAGACATTGAAGTACTGGAAAGTTTTTCCTCTGGGTCATGGGAAACAGAAAAAATCTTGGCCCACGAATGAACTTGTTCAGGAATGACAACTGTATTTTCCCTACAGTCATCATTTCTGACACCATGGCTCCCTAGGTCCGTGAGGTTTCCAACTCATCTCTAGCACACCTGGGACTTCTGTGGTGATGGGGTATAGTGCGGGGAGCGAATATTTAGTCCTGGTCATCAGTCCACACTGGTGACCCCCGAGACACCGGCCATCCCTGGGTATGTGGCCCCATTTCATAGCTATCTCAAAGGGCTGTCCTTTGGATAATGCACTTTTTTGTCTTTTGACTTAGACTAGGCTTCCCTGGTGGCTCGGATGGTAAAGAATCCGCCTACAATGAGGGACACCTGAGTTTGATCTCCGGGTTGGGAAGAACCCCTGGAGGAGGGCATGGCAACCCACTCCAGTATTCTTGCCTTAAGAATCCCCATGGACAGAGGAACGTGGTGGGCTTGCAAAATCCATGGGGTTGCAAGGAGTTGGACATAACTGAGTGACTAAGAAGCAGCAACAACATATTACAACAGCATCCCAATTAGAAAGGGTGGGATAAGTAAATTTCTGCCCACCTCCAGGTAGTAAATAGGGCCACATGCTAAGTGCTAAGTCGATTCAGTTGTGTCTGACTCTTTTGCAACCCCACGCAGCCTGCCAGGCTCCTCCGTCCATGGGGTTTTCTAGGCAAGAATACTGGCATCAGTTGCCATTTCCTTCTCCAAATCTTCCCAACCCAGGGATCAAACCTGCATCTCTTAATGTCTCCTGCATTGGCAAGCAGGTTCTTTACCGCTAGTGCCACCTGGGAAGCCCAAATAGGGCCAACAGTTAACCCAATTAGGGTTTTTTTTTTTTTTTTAATGTATTTATGGCTTCGCTGGGGCTTCACTGGTGTGAGTGGGCTTTCTCGAGTTGCAGTGATCAGGGGCTACTCTCTAGTCATGGTGCGGGGGCTTCTCCTTGCAGCGGCTTCTCTTATTGCGGAGCACGGGCTCCAGGTGCTTGGACTTCAGCAGCTGCAGCACGTGGGCTCAGTTGTTGTGGCACAGGGGTCCAGTTGTCCCGCGATCTTCCTGTGTCTCCTGTGTTGGCAGGTGGATTCTTTACCACTGAGCCACCAGGAAAGGCCCTCCCGGTTAGGTTTTACACTGAGTGGTCTGAGTGTCCGACAACTGCCCAGCCTGCCCCGAAGGCTGGGAAGACAAACCAGGAAGTGCTCCTTTTCTGCCATGCTCCTCCATGTTCCCCACAGCCGCACGGCAGTTACTGACAAGTAGGGGACTGTACCATCCAGTATGCCGGGTTCTGGGGTAACTCCTGCAGCAGTTGACTTAGCTGGGTTTTCTAAGGCAAGGGGCTAGTAATTTAATATGCAGTGTCCTGACTTTTTGAAAAAGTGCAATATACAAGACATGTGTGTTAGGTCATTTCAGTCATGTCTGACTCTTCGAAATACCATGGACTGCAGCCTGCCATGTTCCTCTGTCCTTGGAATGTTCCAGGCAAGAATACTGGGGTAGGTTGCCACTTCCTTCCCCAGGGAATCTGCCTGACCCAGGGATCGAACCTGGGTCTCCTGCATTGGCAGATGGTGGATTCTGTACCACTGAGCCACTGGGGAAGCCCTTATATACAAGACATTTTTGGCCAACTCTGTTTGCTTAAGGAGTCAGACTTATTCTAATGAAAGCCTTGGCAGCAGAAAATCCAAACTCCTGATGGAGATCCTTCCGACTAAAGGAGGGCAGGTCAAGAAATAAGGGAGGGCAATATTTTGGATTTAAACACGGTTGACTTTTCATAGCCAGTTTCATATTTGAACTTTTAACTCTCACTGCAGATCTAATTACTGGAGGGGGTCTTGTTAAAATTGCAACATTTCTTCTGTCGTTGATATTTTCCATTTGGAGTATTTCATGCTATGTTTGGCTGACTGCAAAACACAGGGTTTTTCCAACGTTTTCCTTTTGACATGCAGCAGGCCAGTGCATCAGACACATGGCCCTATGACTGAAGCAACATTGTTACAAAATACACATCTGTCAGCCCCAGGCTCCCCTGAAAGCAGAGCCTGCGACAGAGGCCTGTGTAGGCGGCCTGTCTGCAAAGTGACACTAGGGAGGAGGCAGAAGAAAGAGAGCAAGACAAAGAGGACCCGCTCACACCAAGTTCACTGTTGCCATAGTAACCGCAGCTCAGGCTCACCAGGCCTGCCTGAAGCTCAGCAAAGGCAGCTTAGAACCAGCTCTAGGGGAGCCTAATGCCTGCCCAAGGTGTCCTGTGGGCATCAACTCCTCCTGCTCCCAGGGGGCGCGGTCAGGCGGCACCTGCGTGGACCTGGTCAGAGCAGCATCAGCAGTTGCAGTAAGAAGTGGGACAGAGAGGATCCCCAGTGACCACAAAAGGTGTTCAATCAAGGTGTTAACCAAGCGCAATGCACTCTGCTATAATGTATTCTACTCGAGTACACACACACACACACACACACACACATTCGAGTTAAGATTCACTAACCAGTGTTTCTCAAAGTGCAGTCTTTTCAGGGGGTGAAAAGTGAAACTGTTGGTGGCTCAGTTGTGTCTGACTTTGTGGCCCCATGGACTGTAGCCTGCCAGGCTCCTCTGTTCATGGGAGTTCTCCAGGCAAGAATACTGGAAGTGACATTATCAGCAAAATGCAAATCAAAACCACAGTGAGCTACCATCTCACGCCGGTCAGAACGGCTGCTATCCAAAAGTCTACAAGCAATAAATGCTGGAGGGGGTGTGGAGAAAAGGGAACCCTCCTGCACTGTTGATGGGAATGCAAACAAGTACAGCCACTCTGGAGAACAGTGTGGGGATTCCTTAAGAAACTGGAACTAGAACTGCCATATGACCCAGCAATCCCACTCCTGGGCATACACACCGAGGAAACCAGAATTGAAAGAGACATGCCCCAATGTTCATCGCAGCACTGTTTATAATAGCCAGGACATGGAAGCAACCTAGATGTCCATCAGCAGATTAATGGATAAGAAAGTTGTGGATAAGAAATATTCCATATACACCATGGAATATTACTCAGCTATTAAAAAGAACACATTTGAGTCAGTTCTAATGAGTTGCCTATTATACACAGTGAAGTAAGTCAGAAAGAAAAACACCAATACAGTTTGTTATCGCGTATATATGGAGTTAAGAAAGATGGTAACAACGACCCTATATGCGGGACAGCAAAAAGAGACACAGAGATAAAGAACAGAGTGTTGGAGTCTGTGGGAGAAGGCGAGGGTGGGATGATTTGAGAGAATAGCACTGAAACGTGTGTATTACCATATATGAAACAGATCACCAGCCCAAGTTCAATGCATGAAAAAGGGCACTCAAAGCCAGGGCTCTGGGACAACCCTGAGGGATAGGACGGGGCGGGAGGTGGGAGAGGGTTCAGGACGGTGGGATGCATGTACACCCATCGTTGACTCATGTCAATGTTTGGCAAAAACCACCACAATATTGTAAAGTAATTAGCCTCCAATTAAAATAATTTTTTTAAAAAAAGAATACTGGAAGTGAAAGTGAAGTGAAAGTCACTCAGTTGTGTCCAATTCTTGCGACCCCATGGGTTATAGCCCACCAGGCTCCTCTGTCTATGGGATTCTCAGGCAAGAATACTGCAGTGGGTTGCCATTCCCTTCTCCAGGGGATCTTCCTGACCCAGGAATCGAACCCGAGTCTCGTGCATTGCAGGCAGATTCTTTACTGAAGAATATTGGAGTGGGTTGACATTTCCTTCCTCAGGGGATCTTCCTGACCCAGAGATTGAACCTGCCTCTGAGTCTCCTGAATTGCAGGTAGATTCCTTACCCCTGAGCCACTGGGGAAGCCCTTTTAGGGGGTCTGTGAGGTCAAAACCATTTTCATAATAACATTAAGATGGTATTTGTCTTCTTCACACCCTTTCTCTCCGAGTGTTCGGTGGAATCTTCCAGAGGTTTGGGGTGTGTGGTATCAGAACAGATTGCAGATGCAGGTCTGAGAACCCAGCTGTCTCCCTTTAAGCCAGATGCTAAATAGCTTCACAAAAATGTAAAATAATTCTACTCATCTCACTAAATCTGTTCTGGAAAATACAGTTATTTTTCTAAATAAAGTATTACTTAGATACAACAAAATTTAATAGGCTTATAATTTATAAACAAATACTTTTAACATTTCTATTTTCATTTCTAAATGTAATAATCCACGTACAGAAAATGTCTTTGGGTCCTTGCTCTACGAAAGTATAAAGGAGTCTTGAGATTTAAAAAGATGTGGGAGAGGAAAAAAAAGAAAGCCGAGAAGTCACTGCACTAAATTGATCCGTGACCTTCAAAAGAATCACAGTCCATAGTTTGGTGGGCAGAGGACAGCTCCTGTTAACTGCCACTCTCTCTTCCAAAGTGAATCGCCATTCTCCTGGCTGACCCCAGGCTCGGTCAAGTCCAGTTGATGAAGGCAGAAGTTCCGATCCTGGCTGCACATTATAAGCATCTGGGAGATGTTAAAAATGACCACAGCCTGCGCCCCAGCTCAGACCAATGAACCAAAATTGCTGGGGATGGGGCAGAGGCCTGTTCTTTTGTTGTTGCTGTTTAGTCGCTCAGTTGTGTCCAACTCTCTGCGACCTCACGGTTGATAGCCCTCCAGGCTCCTCTGTCCATGGGATTTCTCAGGCAAGCATACTGGAGTGGGTGGCCATTTCCTTCTCCAGGGGGTCTTCCCAACCCAGGGATTGAACCCACACCTCATGCATCTCCTGTATTGCAGTTAGATTCTTTACCACTGAGCCCCAGGGAAGCCTCTCCTAGTTCACCCCACTATTCTAACGTATATCGCCAGAGGTTAGTTTTTCCTGATTCTGACCTCCATATAAATGGTACCACACAGTATACATGTACTCTTGTTATGTCTGGCTTTTTATGCCCAATATTGTATCTGTGACATTCATTCATGTTGCTAGGTAGAGCAGTAATTTTTCGTGTTTGCAGGGCTGTGTGGTTTTCCACTGTATAAACAGGACATAGTTTATTGATCATTCTACCCCTGACGGAGTTGGCTGGTCCCTTCAAACTGCTCTTAAGTGTGGTGACATGCCCTTACCATAAACCGACGTGGGAAATGGGACTCACTAGAGGACAGAAACAGCACCTTCACACCATCCAGGTCACGGATATGGCTACTGACATGCAAGTCCTAGTTTTCCCAACTATTGAAAATTAGTAGTTTCTCTTTTCTTTCTTTCCTGTTTTTAATAAAGCATAGTTAAATTTGCAAAAATGAAAAAGTGTCTCTAAACCTGTGTAGAGATTTAAGTTATCAAAAGTTACGTGGCCTTGAATGTTGGATGAATTTAGATTTGGTCCCACTGGCCAACTGTGAGTACACTCTTGCTAAATTGTGTATGATTTGTTTTTTCAAACTTATTTCCATCTAAAATTCTTCATCTTATGTGAGACATATCCAGATATTAGTATGCTTCAGTCGTGTCTGACTTGTGACCCTATGGACTTGCAGCCTGTCAGGTTTGTCTGCTGTTGGGATTCTCTAGGCAAGAATGCTGGAGTGGGTTGCCATTCCCTTCTCCAGGGGATCTTTCTGACCCAGGGATGGAACCTGAGTCTCTTTATGTTTCTTGCATTGGCAGGCAAGTTTTTTATACCATTAGCACCACTTCGGAAGCCCCAGCAGAATTACTCAAACTAATCCGTATACCAAATCCTCCAACCCCTTCAATAGTACTTCTCCAAATCTGCTTGATTCAGTGGAAGGCACAGTCATCTACTCAGTTCCTTGATTCAAAAAAAACCTAGGAGTGACCCTTGATTCACAACTCCTCTTGTGACCTGCCTACCCTGAACAACCAGATCCAGCTGTGTCACCAACAGACGTTACAAAGCTACCTGTTCCCCGCCAGCCCCACCGCTACCCCTCTACAAGCACTTTCTGCCTGGACTAATGCAATAGTCCCCTGACCAGTCTCCTTATGTCCACAGTCTTGCCCCACACCAAGTCCCCTTCTGAATCCACCCTCCATTCACTGCCCCGTGGCTTATATTTTTTTTGGTTGGGCCTTGTGGCTCATGGGATCTTAGTTCCCCAGGGACTGAATGTGCTCCCTTGGCAGTGAAAGTGCAAGAGTCCTAACCACAGGACTGCTAGGGACTCCCCCCCAGTGGCTTTTAAAGACACAGATTGGGCCGTGTCACACTCTTCCCTAAAACCTCCTGATGGCTCAGTATCTAAAGTGCCTCACGTCCATCATAGTGACAGGTCAACCTGACATCTCACGCTGGCCCACACAACCCTCACACCCTCCCGCAGCAGGCAAGCACTAGGCCCCTGCTGGCCTAGGACACACAAAGATCCCCCCACCGGCAGGTCTCTGCCCTGGCTGCTCAGTACAGAACGCTCCCTCCTGTCCCTCATCTTCAAAAACAGCGCCTGACTCTGCTGATCACATCTCAACCCCAGCTGTCTCCTCTCAGCAGCCTTCCCTGACCACCCAGGCAGTTGTCCCTTAGACACATATCTGATGGCAAGGACACATTAAATGTCTCCTTCTCCAAAGTCTGAGAGTTTGAATTCTGGGCTTCAAAGGACAAACAGCAGGGAGGATACAACTGCCCTTTGAAAATTACATAAATGCCTTTTTTGCCACATGGTAATGCAGTATTTATTCTGTCCATTAGTAACTACTATTTGATAACATTTATAATATTAATAGAACTTAATATAAGAGAAGTTCAACCTACTTTCTTTTTTTTTTTAAACATTTCAATACTGGATATTAATCAGAAAGATAGTCTAAATTAGTATGCTTAAAACCTTTATGTCAAAAATTTATAATAAATGTTTGGTATTAGTCTGCACACAGTTGTTTTTGGTATAAAGTTATTTGGCTTCAAGAAAGAACATTTGGTTTACTTCACTAATAGGAATATCTCTTAGTGCTGGGATGGCCTCTTCTTGGTCTTTCTTGTGCTGTTGATTTTTGGCATAGTTATCTGTAAGAAGAAGACAGAAGGCTCTGTTTATCTAGGTAATTTCTTCAACAGTCTCTGTGCTTTGTGGAGACCCACCATGTAGTGTACTGGACTAATGTTTGGATAATGACAAATACCATGTGTAACGTAATTAAAAGGCCCTTTAAGTCCTCTTTTTAAAAGAAATGTCCCAATTAGAATAAAAACCAGCAAAGTCCTTTTTGCAACCTCTAACTTGGATAAGAAATTAATATTTCATTCAACTGTACAATGATGATTCAAGTCCCATTTGCACATTGCTCACAGGAACAGAATTACACCAACACCCCAAAACTATGAAACTATTTGGTACAATCCTCATGCAAATGTTACAATTTCCCCTGTGTACAAACTGTCTTTCTGCTGTAATTCCAACCAAATATGTAGGTTATCAGAAAACAAATATCGCAAAATTTAAAAAAACCTTACCAGAACTTAAAAAAACACTTCTAGAATCCAAACAAGTTCAGGAATCTAATTTTTTTTTTTTTTTTAAATTTTGGCTGAGTCTCGCAGTTTGTAGGACCTTGGTTTCCTGACTGGGGATTGAACCCCCACCACAGCAGTGAAAGTTGGGAATCCTAACCATTAGGCCACTGGGGAACTCCCAGGAATCTAATCTATTTTAATTTTTAGACTTGAAATGAAAGAAGTTTAAAAAAAAAAAAGAAACCCTACAAAACCATTCTGTGACTCTTCTGACCATGTAACTGGTGTCTGGGGTACACAGTGACCCCGAGGACACCCTCCCCCTGCCACCCAAGTTCTTCCTCCCAGACAGAGTCTGCAGGGACCTCTCTGTCATTCCCGGATCCACACAGCCTGTTTAGGATAACAGAAATTTCTCTCAGGCAGAGTTGCCAGGGAACACATTACATATCTGTGGTTTTTATAGGAAAATGTACTTGTTAACTAGTGCTATTAAACAGTGTATTCACAAGAGCTTATTTGTGCCCTGTGACCACTTTCTCGGTATAACTGTTTATTTCTCCCAGGTTCTTTTTACTGCAAGAATGTGTGTCACTTTTAGCCTGCTTTTGGTCACTTCTCTTGATGAAAGTGTTAATACCCCTCCTGCCTCCCCTAGCACTTTCCTCGGTTATAAATTTACCTGTGATATTATGAATGGAGTCAAGTGGAGAGGTACTCATCATGTTTATTCCAAATAAGAGGACGTAACCGATGACTACGGTAATGAGGAGATACACAGGCAGAGCAACGGCCCAATACCTGCAGAAGAGAATATTAAAATAGGTAACAGACTTCACAAAAAGCTGCGGTTCTCAAGAGCTCATCACCAAGTTAAGACACTTTTAAAGTGTATCCTTTGGCTGTGGTGGGTCTTCATTGCTATACTTGGGCTTTCTCTAGCTGTGGAGAGCGGGCTTCTCTTGTTTTGGGGCATGGGGGCTGCTTCCTCTGGTGTTTACCTCCACGTTTCTATACAACATACTCATATCATTGCTTCTTGATTTTTTTTCCAACTTCAGATATTTTCTCTGAACTTCCTAATATGGACATGAAAATGTTTATATAAATAATGTTTGCAACTGAGCACCATAATGTATTATTATTTTATGTCTTGTACAATTTTTTGTTTTTCTTGGAATTAAGTCATTACCACTTTTAGTCTGTTTGCTTGGTTTTCCGTGTACCTATCAATAATCAATCCTCAAATTCTGGTAGATTCTAATATGCCTCTTGATACATTTAAGCATGCCAAATGCTCTCTCTCACATGGTTTATTGGTGTGTAATTTCTTTCTTTCTTGCCATTTTCTCTTTCTGGAACTTCTAAGAGTTAGATTTTTTTGCTGTTTTACTTCTCTCATCTTGTCTCTATTTCCTGTTTTGCTATACTCTATTCTACTTTCTGGAGATTACTTTCAGTGTTTCTTCTAAACATTCAATTAAAATGTTAATCTTGGTTATCACGGTTATAATTTCTAAATGCAGTAATTCTCTGAACATTCCCTATTTATAGCATCCTGTTGCTTCATAGTTATAATCTCTTATCATCTCTGAGGATTTTGTTAATGTTTTTTTTTGTTCTTTGCATTATCTCTGTTTCTTTCCAGTTCCTTTTGCTTTTTCTCTCTTATTTCATTTTAGAGGCTTTCTTTTCACGTCTGTTAAATTGTGGTTGTCCACTCACATTTACATATGAAGTATGGGGAGAGAACATATGGGGGGGGGAACATTAAAAAAAATATAGATGAGGTGCTAACAAGTTAACTGGAACCACTGTGTATATGCGGACGGGAATGGCCAACTGATGACCCTCACTATGGGAGACCTGGCCATTCCACTGGAGGACCTCTCGTTTTCAGAAATGAGGTAGCCTTTGAGCTGGTCAACTTTCTCAGGGAGGACCCTCCAATCTTGCTGGGAGAAAGTGGGTGGTATAGTGCCTTGAGAGGACAGGTGATTGGGAGGACTCGCACTTCAGCAAAGCAGATCCTCACTTATTCCTGATTTCAGTAAGGTGCCTACATAGACCTAGAGTATCCCAAATTACAGGCTCAATTCAGTCTTTCAATAGCGTAAAACTCCTTCTGCAGGGGAGGGTTTGTCTCTCAGCTTTACAGGCTGAGGAGGACGATTGAAGGGCCATATGCCCTTTAAACATGGTTTTCAGCCTGAACCAGAAATACCATGTAACGAGGTACCCACACTTCCAATGTCTGGGCCTCTCTGTGTAGTGGGCACAGAGACTCTGGCTGCCTCTTGCAGGACCGACGTGGCAAAGTGGGAATTAAGTCAGGTACCTCTCCACCTGTCTGCAATCCACTTCCCCAGATTTTATTGATACCTTTTTCCTGTCCCATTATTTGCTCTTGTGGGTTTATATTTTAACAGTTAATTTTTATTATGGGCTTATTTCATCAAGAATTTGGGAGGAAGTAGAGATAAAGATGTGCATTCAGACCACCATCTTTAAGCAGAAGCATATCAATGATTTTTTAAAAGTTTTACATTTCTATATGGTTATGTACAGATCTTAAAGGAATAGACATAAGATTTGAAAAAGTCTTGAGGAAAAAAGCTGATCCTTCAAAACAGCATTGATATACTCCTACTTTAAGAAATATATTAAACTTACTTTTGAGGCCAATAAGTTAAGCCTAAGGAGTTTAGCCAAGATTCAGGAATAAAAGCCCACACAAGATACAGTACTGCAAAAGAGGGGAAAACAAAAAAGGAAAAAAGATCAGTAAGGCACACATCTGATTTATCAAGATTCGATAAAAAAAGCTCCTTTGAAGGTTCCCTGATTAACCCAGAAATGATTTTTTCCTCCTTATTTGTACCATTCCTGTAACACTTTGCACAATTACTTTCGACTAGTCATTTTTTTTCCCTTTAGACACAGGCTTTATTGTTTCAATATCTACAACTATTATTCTATACTCAAAGTTTAATTTCTTACAAAATTCTATACTCCATATTGCCAGGTCACTTCACTCTCCATTTTATGCCACATTTCCATCAAGAACTATTTTCCCAAATCACAATCTGCCTGATTGCGTGTTGTAGTTGTTGTTCAGTTGCTAAGTTGTGTCCAACTCTTTGCGATGCCATGGACTGTAGCCCACCAGGCTCCTCTGTCCATGAGACTTCCCAGGCAACATCTACTAGTCATTTTTAAAAACTGTGGTTAAAAAACCATAAAAGTTACCATCTTAATCAAGTGTATTGTTCAGTAGTATTAAATATATTTGCACTGCTGTTAAACATATTTCTAGAACTTTTTCATCTTGTGAACCTGAAACTCTGTACCTATTAAACAACTCCTCTACTTAAAACAAGTATGTCCTAATTCATGTGAAGGAGGAACATGAAAAAGCTGGTTTAAAACTCAACATTCAAAAAACTTAAGATAATGGCATCCAGTCCCATGACTTCATGGCAAACATATGGCGAGACAATGGGAAAAAGTGACAGATTTTATTTTCTCGGGCTCCAAAATCATTGCAGATGGTGACCGCATCCATGAAATTAAAAGACGCTTGCTCCTTGGAAGAAAAGCTATGATAAACCTAGACAGCATATTAAAAAGCAGAGACATTACTGACAAAGGTCTAGTCAAAGCTATGGTTTTTCCAGTAGTCATGTATGGATGTGAGAGTTGGATCATAAAGAAAGCTGAGTGCCAAAGAGTTGATGCTTTTGAATTGTGGTGTTGGAGAAGACTCTTGAGAGTCCCTTGGACTGCAAGGGGATCCAACCAGCCCATCCTAAAGTAAATCAATCCTGAATATTCACTGGAAGGACTGATGTTGAAGCTGAAACTCCAATACTTTGGCCACCTGATGCGAAGAACTGACTCATTGGAAAAGACCCTGATGATGGGAAAGACTGAAGTCAGGAGGAGAAGGGGACAGCAGGGGATGAGATGGTTGGATGGCATCACTGAC
The DNA here is from genome assembly GCF_963930625.1 of Muntiacus reevesi. Classification (NCBI taxonomy): domain Eukaryota; kingdom Metazoa; phylum Chordata; class Mammalia; order Artiodactyla; family Cervidae; genus Muntiacus; species Muntiacus reevesi. The sequence continues at coordinate 28,686,781 of NC_089256.1, forward strand.
TTGATGGACATGAGTTTGAGCAAGCTCTGGGGGAAGCTGGTGATGGACAGGGAAGCCTGGTGTGCTGCAGTCCATGGGGTCGCAAAGAGTCAGACATGATTGAGCGGCTGAACTGATGTCTTAATTCATACTATTCACACTTAACTCATACTATTCACAAAAATATGTCTTAGCTCATACTATTTTAAGCAATTTAAGGGCAGAAATCATGCCTTAAGAACTGTTGTAACTCTTATAGCATCTACCAATTTTCTTTATATAGAGTAGGTATTCAACACTTCTTTCCTACATGGTTCAAACAGCTACAGACGATTAGTGGCATAAAGGTGAACTTACCTACCCTGTTCTGATTCATGACATGCTTTATCTCCTAGAGCACAGTCTTATTGTCAAGTTTCTATGGCACCTTTGCTGCTGGACAGTAACAACAGCCAACCTCTGAGCACTCACTGTAGGCTAAGCACACTTCTCAGCTCTCTGTCATTGTTGTTGAGTTGCTAAGTCATGTCTGATTCTTTTGAGAACCCATGGACTGTAGCCCACCAGGCTCCTCTCTTCATGGAATTTCCCAGGCAAGAATACTGGAGTGGGTTGCCATTTCCTTCTCCAGGGGATCTTCCCAACCCAGGGATCAAACTTGGGTCTCCTGCATTGGCAGATGGCGGATTCTTTACCATTGAGCCACCAGGAAAGCCCTCTGAGCGCTTTACGCATATTATTTCATTTCCTCACAACAATCCTAGGAAGTGTTATGTTAGTCTTACAGATGAGGAACTGGAATCTTGGACATGTTACATCATCTGCCCAAGGTAAGTCAAAGTGTTAGTCACTAAGTCACATCCAACTCTTTGCAAGCCCACCAGGCTCTTCTGTCCATGGAATTCTACAGACAAGAATACTGGAGTGGGTAGCCATTCCCTTTTCCAGGGGATCTTCCTGACCCAGGGATAGAACCCAGGTCTTCTGCTTTGCAAGCAGATCTTTTACTATCTGGGCCACCAGGGAAGCCCTGCCCAAGTGACAGAGACAAATTTCAAACCACCTGTCTCAACCATGATGAAGGATTAACATTTTTCTCAACAAATACGTATTACAGAAATCTGTATGTCAGAAGTGTGAGAGACAATGGTGAACCCAAAAGAGACAGCCTCTGCCTTCCCCAAGCAGAGGACTGCTGCTAAGTGCTAAGTTGCTTCAGTCGTGTCCGACTCTGTGCGACCCCATAGATGGCAGCCCACCAGGCTCCCCCGTTCCTGGGACTCTCCAGGCAAGATCACTGGAGTGGGTTGCCATTTCCTTCTCCAATGCATGAAAGTGAAAAGGGAAAGTGAAGTTGCTCAGTCGTGTCCGATTTTTGGTGATCTCATGGACTGCAGCCCACCAGGCTCCTCTGTCCATGGGATTTTCCAGGCAAGAATACTGGAGTGAGGTGCCATTGCCTTCTCTGAAGCAGAGGACTAGAGACGAGTAAATTGATATTTTCAATACACTGTGATAAGTACTAATAAGCAAGTAACAACAGATGATATGGGAACACATATGCGGCCCTCAGCCCATGGTGGTGGTGATGGAAGTAATGTTAATGGTCAGGAAAGACTTCCTGGAGGAAGTCATTAAGTTGGGGCCTAAAGAATGAATAGGGGTTAGGCAGATGAAAATGCTAATGGCTGGGCTTGCAGTTGTGAGGAAGGAAGGAAATATTAATAACGAGAAAAGGGTGTTCCTGGCCATGAGATGCAGCCAGTGTTAGGAATCAAAGAGAGGGTGGTGGTGGATGGCAGAAGGAAAAGCTGGAAAGGATCGGGCTTGCAATTTGAGTTTTGAAGGTTAATGACATAGAAATAGTGGCGCAAACATGAGACAAATTCTTAAAAGGAAATAACTTGCTTAGTTTAACTAATTAAATGAATGAATATTTATTGTACATCTGCTATATGCTAGGTGCTGTGAAAAGGTCAAGGCTCCAAAGAAAAACGAGACATGGTGTCTATCCCAAGTCCTGTGGGTGACAGAAATGAGCCAGAAGCAGTGGCAGGAACCTCCCGGGCACTGTCTTATGTGACCCCTCTCAGACCCCTCTGAGGTCTGTGCCAAGATTATTCCTCACTCACAGATGAAAAGAACTAAGGTACGGGGAATTTAAGTCACTTGCCCAAGGTCTCAGGGCTAAAAGTTACTGTGATGGAACAAGAACTCAGGGCATGTGTTCACACTGGGCTCCCAGGCAGGAGTCAGAGCGTTGGTTAACAGCATGAAAGAGAAGCAACGTATCTGTGGAACCCCAGGCAGCTTGGAGAGGCTGGGGCATATGGCGGGAGGCTCTGAGTGGTGAGAAACCAGCTGGAAAAGTGAATGGGTCCCAGATTATGGAAGACCGTGGGCAAGGAACTTGAACTTTATGTTTTGGGCAAGGGGGATAATTGAGTATTTCTGGAAGATCCCCTGGAGGTGGAAATGGCAACCCACTCCAGTACTCTTTCTGAGAAAATCCCATGGATAGAGGAGCCTGGCAGACTACAGTCTGTGGGGTCACAAAGAGTTGGAGGTAACTGAGCACACACCCACCCACCCACACCAAAACAAATAACCATCCAGGCTTCAAGCCAGGCTCCAGAGGTTTTCATCTGGGGAGTTCAGGCCTGGATCTCATGTGCGTTGCTGGGAGAGCTGCATCTAAGATGTTTTTGTGGAAGAGGAAAAGTCCCAGCAGGCGCAAAAGAAGGAGCAGATGAACAAGTTGGGGGAGGAGGAGAAGTGCAAGCAAAGAGGACTCCCAGGGTTTCAGAATGGGGTCTAGTAATTCCAACCCTGAAGAGATTCTCCACACAGCACTCAGAGAGTTCCCCCAAATACTGATCAAATGGCATCATTTGCCAGGTTTTGAACTTTGATGCCTTTAGAATAAAATCCAAAGTCCTTCCTAGGCTTTGCAAGAACTTAAAATGACAGGGCTTCTGCCTGCCCCTCCAAGGTCCAGTCCTCACACACTACGCTTCAGCTCTAGGCAGCGTCTCATGTCTGCACTTCATACAACCTTCAGACGCAGGGTAACTGCTCTTGTGGTGAGCGCTGTCTGCCTGGATTGTTCTTCCTCTGGCTCTGTGAATGCATTTGAGTTCCTTAGCTTGCTCTTCCAGCTGTGTCCCATCCACACACCACACCCTCTTACTCCCGGCCATTTCTCTTTATTTCCTTCAAAGCCATTACCACAGTCTACAACTACTGGTATGCACGGAGTATTTGTGCCCCTCCTCCTAAATGATTACACTGAAACCCTAATCCCCAATGTGGTGGGTTTGGAGGCGGGGCCTTTGAGAGGCAGTTAGGTATAGATGAACTCATGAGGGAGGGGGCTGCATCATGGGATTAGTGTCCTCATAAGACCCAGAAGAGATTGGGGCCGTGCCCTCTCCTCCTCCGATATGTGAGGACATGGCAAGAAAGTGATGGTCTGCAACCCATATCAGGGCCTTCACCAAGAATCCAACCATGCTGGCATTCAGATCTTGGACTTCCCTGCTTCCAGAGCCGAGAAATGAATATCTCTTGTTTAAGCTACTCGGGCACAGCCTAAACAGATTAAGACAATTAGCTTTTTTTAAGTTAATTATTTATTTGGCTGTGTCTGGCCTGGGTCTTAGCTGAGGTGCACTGGCTTTGCGGCTCTAGGGCACGTGGGATCTTAAGTTCCCTAACCAGGGATCGTCCCTTGCATTGGAAGGCGGATTCTTAACCACTGCACCACCAGAGAAGTCCCTACAATTAGCTTCTAAATTCAGTAAGTATTTCAACACACAGAGAGACTCATGTAAACCCTGTGCACCTACCACTATGTTGGTTTTTTTTTGATGTGTTCATTTACTTTAATAACACTACATTTACCATGTTATCACCATGGAATGTAAATTCAGGTTAGACAAGAGAATTTCACAAGTACAACAAAGCATTCTGTGATATGCCAAAGTTTGTATAATGTCTGACCAAACCAGCTTGCTCATCAATGACTTCCATTATAGGCATTTTATTTAGTTGATGATTCTTTTGGGAAAAATAAACATACTGCACACATTTAAAAAGTGTTTTTCATTTACCTTTGCATTAGCACTTAAAATACATGTTTGAAAATAATTTAAAATTATTCTAATATAACAGCAGCAAAATATAATTCTGCAATTACAAAAGAGCTAAAAGGGATCTACAATTTAAGTTACTCTCATCTTTATAACTATGATTCTAAATTAATACTACTTCAAAGTGGCTCTGTTACCAGCTTTTTAGGTTTGGTTTAAAAACACACATAGACTTGCAGGGAGGTTTATAATGTATTTCATGCACTGTTCTGAAAGGGTTCCTCAAGAGCCAACCAGCCCTTAAAACAGTACTCAGTCCACAAGGCAGTCAGAAAGTTAAATTAACTGGGGTAAACAGGATTCCTATATTACATCAAAAGCCTATGATATTTTGCAGCAACTGGAAGCATTTTCAGGACTGGCATGTTGTCTTCTTTAGAACTAATTTCAACAGAAGAAGGCGGACAGGTACCACTAGCAAGTGTATTTAAAAGTGACATGTTTCTTTCGTGCTGATCTGACTACCCTGAATGACCTAGCTAGTGAACTAGTCACCAGTAACTTGGTCACCAGGCAAATCAGGCCTGCAAGAAAGGAAGCCAATATTCAAATTACCATGTTCTGGTCTGACCCAAACAATTAACTTTCCACAAAACATATAACCTCAATATGAGATGTCTAACTAAAGCAAGCACCACCACCAAGACCAAGACAGCATCTCCTATTCTAAGGTTTAGGTTTTCCCCAGAATTCTTGATACAGGGAATCGCCCACACCAAGAGTCATTGCTCCCACAAGAAAGCCTTGGGCTGCCACACGCATGTGGATCAGGTGAACAGACATTTTAGTATTTCCCTTGCTCTTCAATCTGTATAATCCATATGCAACAATTGCTGTAAAACCTGCCATTCCAATGGGGGCAAATGGTGCCTCTCTAGCTTCTTGGATAAGTTTAGATCCCTGATCTTCATCAAATGAAGAAAGAGAAATATCTGTGTCGCTTGACATAGTGACTGAAGAATCTTCAGACAACTTCAAGACGTTTCAGGTTCCTACCGGATTCTGACCCCACTCCCGCACCCGCCGTCCAGTCAGCTTCTCCCCACTACCACTGTTTTATTATTAAAACTGCTGGGTACTCAGTGAAAAAAACAAAAAAACTGCTGGGTACTGGCCTCACTGGGTACTGGCTTCTCACCTCCCTTATTACTTTCTGCCTCACTGTCTCAGGTTTAATGACTTCCATCAATTCCCTCAAACCACTGGCATCGTTAGGCTTTTGCACTGGCTGTTCTCTGTCTGAGAGGCTCTTTCTCAACATTGCCATGGCAACTCTCATTTTTTTGTGTCTGTGCCTGAAACTCATCTGTCAGTGAGGCACCTCCTGACAGCTGTACTTAAAACAGCAAGCTCCCTCCTTACCCACTTTCTTGCTTAATTTCTCCCCAAGGCAAATATTATCATCTGACATTCTATATGTTTTACTCATGTAAATTGTCCATTGACCATCTCCCTCCCAGCAGAATGCAGACTCTGAGAGCAGGAAATCTGGGGCTGTTCTGCTCATCTCTGGTCAGTAACAGTGCCCAGCACATGGTAAGCACACAAGAAAAATTTGTGGAATTAATTTCTGGTTGTGCAATAAATGCTGGAGAGGGTGTGGAGAAAAAGGAACCCTCTTACACTGTTGGTGGGAATGCAAACTAGTACAGCCACTACGGAGAACAGTGTGGGGATTCTTAAAAAACTGGAAATAGAACTGCCATACGACCCAGCAATCCCACTGCTGGGCATATACACCGAGGAAACCAGAATTAAGAGAGACACGTGTACCCCAATGTTCATCACAGCACTGTTTACAATAGCCAGGACATGGAAGCAACCTAGATGTCCATCGGCAAACCAATGGATAAGAAAGTTGTGGTACATTTATACAATGGAATATTACTAAGCTATTAAAAAAATGCATTTCAATCAGTTCTAATGAGGTGGATGAAACTGGAGCCTATTATACAGAGTGAAGTAAGTCAGAAAAAAAAACACCAACACAGTATATTAACGCATATATATGGAATTTAGGAAGATGGTAACGATGAACCTATATGCGAAGACAGCAAAAGAAACACAGATGTAAAGAACAGACTGTTGGGCTCTGTGGGAAAACGTGAGGGTGGGATGATTCGAGAGAATAGCATTGAAACATATATATTATCATATGTGAAATAGATCGCCAGTCCAGGTTTGATGTATGAGGCAGGGTGCACAGGGCTGGGGCGCTGGGATGATGCTGAGGGATGGGATGAGATGGGGAGGGAGGTGGGAGGGAGGGTCAGGATGGGGAACACATGTAAACCATGGCCAATTCATGTGAATATATGGCAAAAACCACCACAATACTGTAAAGTAATTAGCCTCCAATTAAAAAAAAAATTTCTGGTTGTGGGTCCCGTTGGATTTAAGTCTTATTAAAGTCATTGCTTTTATTTATCTGTATAGTCTCTAATCCTTCAAATACTCTATAAAACACAGATTTGCAAAAATGATGATGATGATGATAACAATCAGAGTCGCAGTTAATGTTTAATCGGGCTTCCCTGGTGGCTCAGATAGTAAAGAATCTGCCTGCAACGCAGGAGACCCAGGTTCAATGCCTGGGTCAGGAAATTCCCCTGGAGAAGGGAATGACAACCCACTCAAGTACAGGTAGCCCCCACTTTATGAAAGTCTGCTTTAAGCCATTTTGCTCTTGGAAAAGACCTACAGTAGTATGTTTTCTTTAACCAAAGGAAATCTGAAGGGGATTTTTGCTTTTACTAAAAAACTTTTCTGCATCTGTTTTGCAGGGAGCTGCGGTAGAGGCAGCACGCACCCAGAGCAGGGAAAGAGGCTCATCCGAGCTCCTTTCCCAGGGCTACCCTCAGCATCTTAGCATCAAGCCGCCGCAGCTTTCAATTTTTCTGTGAGCATCTTTACCTGAACTGAGTATCTTTATCAAATTGAGTGCTTAGGCTCAACTTTTGTGCATTAGCAAATGTGCCCTTCATTTTATACCATTCCGGCTCTCAAAGGTTTCGTGAGAATGCGTGTGTCTGAAAGTTGCTCAGTTGTGTCTGACTCTTTGTCCACCAGGCTCCTCTGTCCATGGAATTCTCCAGGCAAGAATACTGCAGTGGGTAAGCCATTCCCTTCTCCAAGGGATCTTCTTGACCCAGGGATCGAACCCAGGTTTCCTGCATTGCAGGCAGATTCTTTACCATCCAAGCCACCTCCAGTTTTGCAGGGGAAACCTCTACTTACTGTTCCTACGCCTCACATTCTTTTAAGTGCTCTGCATAAATGATGGCAACTTATCTTTACAACAGACATAAAGAAGCAGCACAGTGACATCAACCCAGTGTGCCGGGGTGGATATTCTAACTTTATCTTTTATCAACAGTGTGACTTTAGGCACATTATTTAAGCCCCGTGTGCTCAATATTCTCATCTGCAAATGAGGACAGTAATGACAATTTCTATCTCACAGGACTGTGTTATGCTTCCTTAGCTTTTGATAGACATGACCACCCTTCCACAGATGAAGCCTCTGAAGAATCGAAGACGCAAATAGTCCTCCACAAAGCAAATCTGTGGAGGAGTCAGGATTTGGACTCAAGCTATAACTACTTCAGAGACTGTCCTAGCCATAGCTTGGTTGGCTATACAGATGCAGTTAGGGTTCATAAGCACTGCCACTCCATCTCCCTGGTTTCCACAAAATTCTAAAAAGTTTTGAGACTTTTTAGTCACTTTTCTCCCTAATTCTCAAATCCTTCTAGGGAGAGACATGAGGACTGCTATACTACTCTGGGAATATGGTGTGTCAGTGAACAAGCTTTCTTATCTGTAAAATGGGACCATATGGGGACTGACTGAGATCCAGGATGTAAAGTGCAGCTGACTTCTGGAGCGATTCCTGTTCCTCCCAAGCTTCCACAGCTGCACTGGGGCCATATCAGATTACTCCTTTCCAAACCTCACCATGCGTCCCTTCAAGGCCTTCCCACTTCTTCCTTCTTACTGCTGAAGATAAAGTCCCTGGGAGAAAAATTAACTCTTTCTTTTTTTGGCTGCACTGCTTCAGAGCCTTGTGGGATCTTAGTTCGATGACTAGAAATCGAACCTGAGCCTTGGCAGTGAGAGCTCGAGTCCTAACCACTGAATCGCCAGGGAATTCCCTGAATTTCCATTTTGATTTATCTCTTCACTAGGTTCCCATGGCACGTATCACAGTGTATTAACTGAGATTTAATCTTCTGTCTTGTCCACAAAACCAAGACCTTCTTAAGGGCAAGGATCAGGTTTCATTTCCTCTGCAATCCTACCTGGTGAGGCATTTTTAAAGATTTGTTGAGATTAAATCTTTCAGGCTCACGTCTGGAATACAGAACACTCTGAAAAGACAAGAGTTCTCTTCAGGTTTTCTCAAAAAGAGACAAAGGCAGAAACAATCACAGTTCCTGTGTGCACATTCTACTAACAAACAGAATAATTTCCTTGTCCTTGAACTTCAGAGAAAGGCCCTGGCCATTCATCAGGAAAGTACTTACTGAAACCAAATTGGGAGCTTAAGAAAAGAACAAAGCCATAAATCGCTCTTTCTGGCAATGGCGACGGTGAATTTTCCACCATTTTCCCCGTGGCTTTAGATATTCTGTGGGGGAAAACAAAAGCAAGTCATCTGTCAGTGATCCAATCATTTTCACTATGGGTCTATTATAATCTCACCGTTTTGCTACGGGCACAGCCTCTGCGTTTCTCTAGTAAACCAAACAGGTGACACCGGCGCACTGACCTCCGACACACACCTGCTTGCACACGGGCACAGAAACACCCAAACGTTGCCTGCACGAGCAACCAGCACCCCCGACCTCACGTGCGCGCGCACACAAGCACACGCGCTAGCGCTTGCACGCCCTGCAGTGAAACGTGTGGGGAGGCAAAGGGAGAGCCGCGGATGGGGGGAGGGGGGGGAACCTGAACGCCAGCCCAACTGTGCAGGCTTCGCCTCCGCGAGAACAGGGAAGAAAGGGCAAGGAGGGATGGGGGGCCCGCGCGCAAGAGCCCTCCCGCCTCGGCCTCGACACCCAGAACTGGGCCCTGCCCTCTCGTAGGTCAATTTTCTCACTCGAGTTACCCCCCGGGTTGCGGGGTGGCCCTCGACCTTGGGTCCTTCAAGCGCTGACTCCCCCCGCAGCACCTTCGGCCACCTGAGGGCCGAGGCCTCGGCGCAGGCGCAGACCAGGGGATCCGCAGGAGGGCGAGAGAGGACAAACTGCGAACCGCCCGGTCGCCACGGCAACCCCGCCCGCGCGCAGGCGCACCTCGACTCGGGTCAGTCAGCCGCTCGAGAGCGCGGGGGCGAGCAGGAAATCGCCTGGCTCGCGGCGGGGGGCGTGGCGTGGCGTGCGCGACGGCGCATGTGCGGTGCGGCTCACGTGACACACGTCCTCCCGCCCCCTCAGCCGCCGCCGTGCCGCTCGCGCCCACCCGCCCGCCGGCTGACGTGGAGGTCCTGAAGAGGCGGAGGCGGCGGCGGCGGCTGCCAGCGTCCGAGGCTCGCGGGCTGCGAGCCCCGGTGAGTGCACACCTGGCGCGCGGCGGGGCTGCCGGATGTGTCAGCTTGTCGCGCAGCAGCCGAGATGCCCGGGGCGAGGGGCCCTCCACACCCCCTCAGTGGGTGTGTGGTGAGTGTGGGTGTGTGCGCGTCGTTGGCTGTGGTGCCTGCAGTGTGTGTATGGGGCGGGGGGATGGTGTCGGTTCGAGGTGTGTGTGTGTGGTGTGTGTGGCCGGTGTCGTCGGTCCCAGTAGGTGTGTCTCTTTTGTCTGGTTTCCCTGTTCTGCAAGTGTGGGTCCCTCGGGGCTCCTGTGAGAAGGTGGGAGAAGCCCGTGTGTGTGTACGCGTCCCCCGGCCGCCCTCGTCGCCGTCGGTGCGCGGGTGACACCCCCGCTAGCATTGGGGGGGTCCGCCGGCCCGAGCGCGCGTGGACATGCGAGGTGTCTCCCCTCCCGGCCCCTTTGTGTCAGCGCAGATTCTTCCCGGCCAGGGCGTGGGCGCCCCGGCTGTGTGGGTGCCCCCTCCGCCTTGGTGTCACAGCCTCTCTTGGGGGTGCTCGCCCCCCACCCCACCTTGGTGTCAGCTCCTCTCTTGGGGTGCTCGCCCGCCCGCGCGCGCGTGAACGCGCGCCTGCAGTCGTGACCCACCCCCTTGCAGCAGCGTCCTCGTAGGGGGTGCGTCCTCGCGTGTCCCCGCGCGCCTGGGTCCTAACGAGTGCGTGTTCTCCGGGGTGCGGGCTTTTGTTCGAGAGTGTTGGTGAACGTTCTTGCACGTCCCCCTCCTCCTGTGTTGCGTTCTTTACAAATGCGCCACCTGTTTTCGAGAGAATGGCTGCCGAGTTGTGGGGAGGGGGTCGGGGGAGGGAGACCTGAACGCAGTGCTCGCTGCGCCTCTTCGGAGCATCCTCTCCTCCACCCCTCATCGCTAATGGGAAGAGGCGGGGACAGCCGCGGGTCCGGCTAGCTGCTGGGTAGTGTTTAGGATGTCCAGTGTGACCGGTCGAGTCAGCCTGTTCTGGGGACGGAATAAGGGGGCCGGGGGCCAAAAATGGAGCTAAGGCGTAGGTGAATGTTATTTGGTACCCATGTGGCGTACCGTTTTTAGAGGCCTCCTAAGATGCCCAAAGATCTCCGATGGCAGACTCCTTCCAAAATGTATATATACGCGACAGCTGGGCAAATACATTCTAGCCAATCCTAGGCGTTCTTGATGATACTTAATGGTTCACGTAAGTGTTTCGTGGCATTCACATAAATTACCTTTTTTAGTTTTTGCCCAGCGTCCTGGCGATGGAAACAAGGTAGACAGCTTACAGGTTTCAGTCCTCCTTTGGGAGCAATTTTCTCATAATTACAGCTCTGGTTAGGTACATTTTGTATTGCAGGAAATTTGCGTTTTATCCTAAGGGTGATGGGATTTATTACAAGGGAAGGAAGCTTCAAACACGTTAGAAAACCAGCTGCTCCTCTTGCTCAAAGGTTCGTGCTCTGCGCTCAAGGGCTGCGTTTTTGGTCTCTGTTTCTCCCTGTTCATTTGCTCAATTTTCTTACTCCTGCCTAATTTTCTGGGATTTTGTTTCTTTTAAATTTCTGGAAGATTTCACACATAGAATACAGAGTGGAATCTAACCAATTCATGACTAAGATTTGCAGATGTATTTTGCCGAATTTACTTCAGATCCTCTTTTTAATTTAAAAGAACTAAAATTGCAAAATGTGGAGGTGCTCTCATTTCCGCCCCTCCTTTCCTAGAGGTAGTCACCGTGTTTAGGTTTGTGTATATCTGCTTGCATATTTTATACTTTGATCCCGGTGAATCGATAAATATATAGTGTTGTGTATTTTAAACTTTAATGTTATTAAACAATATGTGTCTTTTTGCAACTTGCCTTTTTTGATCAGCATCACATTTTCAGATTTACATGTGAATAAATTGGGTAATTGTGTTTGGTTCATTTTAATTGCTGGTATAGAATTCCATTGTATGAATATACCATAATTTACTTATCCGTTTTGCTACTGATGGACTTTGAAGGTTTTTTACTCTAAAAACAGTCCTGCCTTGAACATCTTTGTATTTATCTGCTTTGTGCACACGTTTGGAAATTTCTTGAGAACATACACCAAGTAGTGGATTTTGCTGCCTAGTAGGATATATGCATCTTCAATGTAACCAAATATCAGGGAGGCTCTCAAAGTGGTTGCACTAACTCATCACTCTGACTGGTATTGAGTGAAGACACCCATTTCCTCACACTCTTGTTAAACTCTTTATGTTACCTGACTTACATTTTTGCCTTTTCTTTACTGACCAGCTTGCTTATAACTTTAACTTGCAGCTAAATTTGCTTACCTTGGCTTCTGCTCTAGCCCTGCGTGAAGCCTATGGGTTCCTCTCTCACAGCTGACTCAAGCTTATATCTCATTCGGTTCTCATAAAGTTAATTGCAGTGAACATTTATTTTGTACCTAATGTACTTCCTGTGGTTGATGTAAGATAAAGATTTCCATGGTATGTTAGATGTACCTCTCTAGTGGCAGGTGAGGTGGTTTAATTACTTTTTTGCATATGATGAATGGATTTTTAAAAATCTTTTTTCCTCTTTAATGTACTACTTATACTTAATGCTTTCAAAATATATGTGACATATATGCAAGTTGTGAAGCAAGACAGTAAAATGAATGCCTCTCAACCCACCACTCAATCCAAGAATCAAAATGATGATTTTGAATGTTACCATCCCCAGGGTGACTACTATTGAATTGTGTGTCATTCCTTGTATTTTAAAAATACTTTTATCAAATATGTGTATATCTCTCAACAGTATATTGTGTGGTTTCTATTGTTTTTGAATTTAAAAAAAAGAATACTGGATACAGTTTGTTGGGCTGGCTTATTTCACTCAATGTTACGTTTTTGAGAGTCACTGATATTCAGATAGACATGTCATTAATTTTCATGGCTGTGTAATATTCTGTTGGAGAATATAACACAGTGTATGCATTCTTCTATTGATAAACATTTCGGTTGTTTCTAGGTTTTGCTGTTTTGAAGATTTTTATATATATATCTTCTGGTACACAGTTGCAAGAATTTCTCTACTTTGCACACTGGGATATATGCCTTCCAGGGAAGAAATAAAGATTTTCTGAGGAGTATTTGGGCACAAGTGATATTAATGAATCAATTTGTAGATCATTAAATTCCACGTGTATCCTTTCCTAAAATTGGTAATGCCTGAAGCCTGTGATGGAAACTTCCTCTTGGTTCTATTTGCCCACCTCCCCCTTCAGAGTAGCATTTCTGCCTTAAATTAGGAAGGCATACCGCCTACTTGCCTGGAATCTTACCAAGGTAATGTCCCAATTGAAAAACTCTCCATGGTACAAAAGGATAATTTAAAATACATGCAGCTATAGTGTTAGGGAACACTTCCTTTTAATGAAGACATTTTCCATCTCCTCAAGAGCTGCATTTCCAATAAACTGTAACTTTTATGTTTAATATCAGCATATGTAGGGTTTCCCAGGTGGTGCTAGTGGTAAAGAATCTATCTGCCAATGCTGGAGGTGTAAGAGACACAGGTTCAAACCCTGGGCAGGGAATATCCTCTGGAGGAGGGCCTGGCAACTCACTCCAGTATTCTTGCCTGGAGAATCCCGTGGACAGAGGAGCCTGGTGGGCTACCGTCCATAGGGTCACAAAGAGTGGCACACAACTGAAGTGACTTAAGAGTGCACACACACACATCAGTATATATACTAGTTATCTTTTGACGAACTCTATGCTGTAATAATTACAACATTTTAAACCAGTGGTATGTCAGTGTTATTTTAAAATGTCACTGTGATACTCTAGCAATTCATCCTTTGCAATTAAACTTAGAACAGAAATTTTTATGTCATTTTAAAGTATGAGTGTAATATTTAATAGCATTTATTGTGGTTCATGAGTAAAAAGAATGTTGAAATACCACTGTGGCAAGCTATTTACTAGAAGTGGAATTGCTGGACTATGGGTATGAATGTTCAACTATAAAATGATACCAAATTGTCTTCTGAAGTGGTTGTACCAGCTTATGCTTTGGTCAGCTGTTTTGTCAATTTATATACTTTGATTAGCATTGTGTTAAGAGTTATGGTTGATCTATATCCTTTGCAACACTTGTTACTTGTCAGACTTCTTAATATTTGCCAAATGGGTATGAAATGTGCATTGTGGTTTTAATGTGCATTTATTGATTGTTAATAACTTTGAACATCTTTTTCTTTGTGAACCATCTATCTCCCTTTTGTTCACAAAAAGGAAATAGGTCGTTCACACACAAACACACAAATTACCTGGTCATTTCTCTTACCCACTTTTCTGTTGGTTTCTCTTTTAAAACTGTAATAGGTAACAGTAATCATTTATTGAGTATAAACATTGTAAATGTCTTATTCCAGTTCATGGTTGGTCTGTTTGCACTTTATGGTGTGTTTTGGTGAACGAAAGTTCTTAATTTTAATGTAATCTAATTGGAAATTTACCCTACCCTGGGATCATAAAGATGTTCTCCTGTGTTTTTCTTTAAAAATTTTAAAATGATGCCTTTCACATTTAAGTTGGTAATCCATCTGGTACTGATTTTTATATATGGTGTGAGTTAATGATCCACATTCATTTTTCCCTCCATGTGGCTACAGTTGACCACATACCATGTATTGAATTGGCTCTCTCTTCACCAGTGATCTGCTGAACCACCTTTTTTGCATGTTTAGTTTCCATATGCATGGATCTGTTTCTGACTCTCCTTTCTGTACCACTTGTCCACCTGTCTATCTGTTGCTAGCACCCTGTCATGATTATTAATGCTGTAGTTTTGCCTGACATCTTGATGTCTGGGGAGTCACTTGAGTCTTAGCTGTTCTTGTAAGAATCAGCTTGTCATATGACAGCAAAAGCTCTTTGGGCACGAATTGGAATGATTAAAATCAGTTTGGAAAGATTTGAAATCTTTAAGATTTCGAGGTATGTATTTGCATTTATTTAGGTTCCTAATGTCTTCTGATACAGTTTTGTGAATTTTCCCTTACAGATCTAACAGTTTTTAAATGTTGATTCTGATGTTTCTAGGAGTTTTGCTGCTGTTACAGATGATTCTTTATAGATTCTGTTTCCTGTTTATTGTTAATAGAAATTTATGGATTTTTTACATTGATCTTTAGTCATCCACTTGATTCTGATATCTTTTCTATAATCCTTTTGGGTTTTCTATGTGGATAATTATATCACTTGCAAATAGTGACACTTTTGGTCCTCCTTTCCAATTAGTTTTCTTAAATTTTTTTTTCTTGCCTTATTATGCTGGCACACTTCTAGATCTATGTTTGATGGATGTGATTATGGTTGTTCATTAGAAGTTATTTATAGTGAGCCTACATCTGATTATTGTGAAAATACATGTTTTGTTCCTGATTTCAAAAAGAATGTTTTCCCCTTAAGAATGTTTGTTATGAGTCTCTGTAGACACTCTTATACTAAGTTAGGGAAGTCGTCATTTGCCTATTTTGTCACATGCTTTTCTGCATCTGTTGACAGTATCTTGTGGATTTTCTCCTTTAATACACTAAGTGTAATGGTTCCAATTTATATATTTAAAAATTCTTAATTCTCTCTTATATTTGTTCCTAAGATAGATGCAGGTAGACCTTGATGGGTCCTTTTGTGAACTCGATGAAGTTTGCTAGTATTTTATTTAGATTTTTGCATCTGTTCATGAATGAAATCACCTGTCATTTTTTAAATTGACTACTTGTCTGATTTTGGTGTTCAGGTTACACTGCTTTATGCCAGTTAGAGTGTTTCATTTTTTTCTGTTCTCTGGACCTTTTGGATTGGAGTGATTTATTTCTTAAAAACTTGGTGGCATTTACCTGTGAGATCATTTGGATCTAATTTTTTGTGTGGAAGGATTGTAAATTGTTGACAAGTTAGTTAGTAGTAATTAGCAATTGAATAGTAATAGGACTTCAGCTTTTTGGTTTCTTTTAGTGAGTTTTGTAAATTTTGTTTACTTTTTAAATTAATTTTTTGTTGGAATATAGTTGATTTACAGTGTGGTAAATTTTAGAAATTTGTTCCTTCAACAAAGTTAAGTTTATTTTCATCAAGTTCATGGTACCGTCTTAATTCCCATTTTAATCTTTTATTTGTAGTTAATCTTCCCTTTCTCATATTGGATGTTATTTGTGTGTGACTTTTTTCATTAATTTTGCCAAAAGTTTATCTATTTTATTAATCTTGGCAGAGAATGAATTTTTGGTCTGCTAATACTGTGTTCTATTATATTTTTAATCTTCTTTATGATTTCCTTTTCCTTTTATTTATTTTGAGCATGCAAATATTTATTGATATAATCCTCACCAGAGGCACACTTTAATTGATAAAAATACAAAGATTGTTCTAAACTGTTGATAAAGAAAATTTTCTTTGAATTCTTTATTATTTTATAACCTAAACAGCATGATTAGTTTACTACTTTTCAGCCATTCCTGTTTTCTGCCATAAGCATGTAAAGCTATAGAGTTTCTCAAAGTTCATTTTTGCTTTACATAGTATGGTTTAAATAAATTTAAACAAAATTAAAATTTCTAGTTTGATTTCTTCGTTGATTTACATGTTTGAGAGTTTTCTTTAAAATATGTGTTTTAAAATTTCCAAGTATTTCTTCATTTTCCTTTTTATTGTTCATTTCTTAATTGTGTTGTCAGAGAATGTAGCGTGTGTTTTTTTAAAACATTTGTTTGTCCTTTATGGCTTTGTACATAGGGAATTATAATTGTTCTGTGTGTGCTTGTGAAGAGATTATATTCCTCTAGTTATGTATCTGTTAGATCAAACTTAAAAATTGTGTTTCCGGTTGTCTGTATTAATTTTCATTTGTTTGACCTAGCATGTGAGATAGAGAAGGCAATGGCACCCCACTCCAGTACTCTTGCCTGGAAAATCCCATGAACGGAGGAGCCTGGTAGACTGGTAGACTACAGTCCGTGGGGTTGCTAAGAGTCGGACATGACTGAGAGACTTCACTTTCACTTTTCACTTGCATGCATTGGGGAAGGAAATGGCAACCCGCTCCAGTGTTCTTGCCTGGAGAATCCCAGGGATGGGGGAGCCTGGTGGGCTGCCGTCTCTGGGGTCGCACAGAGTTGGACACAACTGAAGTGACTTAGCAGCAGCAGCAGCAGCAGCATGAGAGAAATGTGTTTCAGTCTTCTACTGTAACCTTCTTACAGACTCTGTAGTTCTGACAGTTTTTCTTCTTTGTATTTTGAGACTGTTTTATCAGATACATGCAAGCTAGGCATTGTTTTCCTAGTGGGTTGACGCTTTTCTGTTATGTTGTGGTTATCCCTATGCCTGATTTTGTTTTTTGTCTTAGGGTCTGTTTTGTCTGTCCTGCCCTTTTTTTGCGGGGTAGTTTACATGGATTAACCTTTTTCTTCATTTTCCTGTCACCTTTTTTATATCCTTATATTTTAGGTGTCTCTTAAGAATGTATTACTAGATTTTTTTTTTAAATACAGTCAGATAGTTTATGATTTTTAATTGGTATTTTTAGAAGTTCAAGTCTCTTGGTGGTCAGCTCTTTTTTTTTAATCTGAAATTAGTTTTATTTTACCCTTGTTCTTGAGAGAGAATTTTGATAGGTATACAGTTCTTAGGTTGATGCTTTGCTTTCTGTTCATGTGTAAAGATGTTATTCTACTTGCAAAGTCTGATACCAGTTTTATTTATGATAATTTGAAGAAAATATTATTTTTCTTCTCATTGCATTGAATTTTGTCTTTGGCATTACACCTTTACTTCTGAGTCTAGATAGTGATTACTTTTTATTTATCCTGTTTTGGATACATGTGTTTCCTGATTCAGAATACTGTCTTTCGTGAAGTCTAGAAGATTCTGAGCCATGTGTTCTTTAAACATTTTCTCTTTGATTTTATCTACTTTCTCCTTCCAAAGATTTAAGTGGATATATGTATGTATGTGTGTGTTTCCAGATCACTTATTTTTCATCTTTTATATTTTTAACTTCCTTGTGTCTTTGCCGAAACTTAAAATGCTGGATAATTTCATCAGGCACATGTTCTTTTTTGTCAGTTTTCTTGACAGTGCCTAATCATCTCGTCGATCCATCTGTTTTATTTATTTTTAACAATTATACTTTTAATTTCTAAAAGTATCACTCTATTCTTTTTAGCCATACCCAGTCATTTTTTTTAATCTCCTGTCACTTGCTCATTTTTTGGAATCTGTAGATATTCTGTAGACTGGCGACTCCCATGTCTGATGTACTGAGGGATCTAAATTTATTGCTTGTTTTTTCTGTTATCTCCTTCACAGTGGGTTGTCACCTCCTGTGCTTGGAGATTTTCAGTTATGAGCTCTTCCTTGACTGCTCTTTCTCTGTGGGAATTCTGAGAGTCTGAGTTGGGATACTTTCCTTCTGATAGGGCTTGTGCCAGCGTTGGCTGTGAGCTGTCTGTGGGGCCCCCATTTAGTCTCTCACTTTGCTCCTGGCCCATGGCTCCGTGTCCCATGTTGTTCTTGTCATCTTGACTGTCAGGTTTAGTTTCTAGATAGAGGTTTGTTGCTTTGGGAGAAAAAAGTGACTTTAAATGTTCCCTATTTCTGTGAGCTCAGTAACATTTAAAAAAAATCTAGCATCCACTTTGTTCTGCAGTCATGAAATGCCCCTTTGGTTCATCATAACTGATGGGATCAGAAGTCTTACACTTGCATTAAATTTTTGTAGTATGTTCATTTTAGTTTATATCAGGTAAAAAATTCTGTCCTAACAAACATAAGATTTCTTGGTGATAACAAATTTTCTATTAAAACAAGTTTATATTTAAGTTGAAAGTTGAGTTATTCTAAATCAAAATATTAAATAGGTAACAGCACAGTTGGCTGGTGGATTTGGCAAAGCTTTCTACTTTGGGGAGTGTGAATTAAAACTTTGGAAGACAGTGAGATAGGGAATAAAGATGCGCAGGGCACAATGCACTGTTTGGACCCATAGTGAACCTGCAGAGAGAAATCATCAATGACCAAACTGAACACTGCTGTCAAAATAATGTGAGCAGGATGCCCAGGGCTTACAGAGAAGAGGTGTGAAAATAAACTTGGTGGTGTGAGAAGTTCAGGAAAGGCTTCCTGGAATCGAGTACTGAGGACTGGGAGGCATTCTGGCTGCAGATGAGGTTTGTTTAGAAATGACAGGCAGCTGGGTAGGACTGGCTTCTGTGTTATGTCATGGAGTGACTAGAGAAATGCAGGAACAGAACCACAAAAGGTCTTCTGTGCTGTAGTAGGGAGTTTGGTCTTTATTCTGAAGATAAAGAGAAGCTACTGAGTTAAGTATAAAATGTTATGTTCAGAGTTTTAGGAGATGCCAAGATCGAAGGCAAGTCACCAGTTAGGAGGCTGCTTGTTCAAGTAGTTCAGAGGAGACAAGATGAAGCCGCAGCCAGGGCAGTGGCCCCGGGCACTAAGAGTTGTACGCGTGCTAATTTGGGTTTCCTAGAGGAGTTGAAATGACAGGACTTCGTGGTCACTTTGGTTAGAAATGTTGAAGGAGACTGGGGAGTCTAGATTGACCTCCAGATTTGGGTAACCAGGTGGCATGGAGAGCAGTTTACTGGTAACATAAAGAGAAAAGAACTTGGTTTCATTTGTTCTTGAGGAAAAGGATGTTTGATTTTGAACTCACTGAATCTGAGAGGCTTATGGGACATCTTGGTTAAGATCCAGTAGCGGATGACAGGGAGAGTCTAGAAGTCTGAGTTGTAACCCAGCCTGGAGAGATTTGAGAGTCTTAACTGCATTTTTAGTCATGTTTTGCTACAGTGGGTTATGAGACAGTTTAAAGTAGTACATAGATAAAGAATTTTTTTAATAGTTAGGAATACATGCTAATGTGTCTGAAAAACATAAGCTGTACTTCAAACTTACAATATCATGGGTGTTATCACTTAGGCCAAATGAGCCCAATAAAAAAGGAATACTAAGAAAATAAAATACATGTGACCTGTGGAAATGGCAAAAATTGTGGTGAAGCTCTGCACATGATGAAAGTTCAGAAAGTGCTGTTGTAAGCCATGGGTGTGGAGAGAGTAAGCATGAGAAGAAGAGAGAGTTGACCTTTGGGTGGCGGGGAATGGAGAAGAAGCACCCATGGAGACTGAGGAAGAGCAGCCAGAAGAATAGGAGGAGGACCAGGAGAAGATGGTCTTTGGAGTCCAGATGAAGAGTTCTGAGGAGGAGGAAGTGGTCCACAGCGCCAAGTAAGTTGTAAGCTGAAAAGTGCTTTTGGACGTAGCTATTAAGGGAGACCATTTAGTTGAAGGCATCCAAATGGTGGATTAAAAAATACTCATCTAGTATGTTAGTCATAGCTGATGTTTATAGCATTCCCTATACGTCACGTGCTAGTAAACGCACTTGACATATGTTAACTGATTAATCAAATAGGTAGTATTGCTGTCCTCATTTAATAAATGAGGAAACAGACACCTCAAGAGGTGTAGTAACTCGTCCCAGATCACACACTTAAGAAATGGGAGAGCCAGGATTCAAGCCCAGGCAGCCTGGTTCCAGAGTCCATGCTGTTAACCACTATGCCGCATTGTCTCTCTGGTTAAAACAGAATAGAAAATAACAGTAACACCAATTACTGTGTAATGACGGTGCGGTTGGTGTAGGGCATGGTATTAGTGAGTTATGCCAGCCTGGGAATGACCAGCATGGTGTCACAGTGGCTCAGTCTGCCACGTATGAGCACATTAATTGTATCCGATGCCATGATGGTGATGCGTGGGTTGTGACAGACAGTTCTTGGCTCTTTCTGTATTTATATATTGAAAGCACTTGTGAAGAAAAATGAATTTAAATGTGTATGTATTTCCCAGAATAGCATGTGTCCCATATCATGTGGCATACTTTGGGTGCTAAAATGACTTTTTATTTTTTTCAGTCATTGTTTACTTTTGGAGTTAAATTCTCTAAATGGGAAATACTGGTCACCCAGAACAGGTCAGAAGGTTCCAGACATTGTAGTTATCCAGTCTACTGGAAAAGATCAGTAACGACTTCACTAAAGCACTTCCCTTGAATCGTGGAAGTGGAAGCCCAACATTAGGAAACTGAAAATGAAGGAGAACGGAGGATTTGAACGGGAGGAATAAAAGCATTCTTGATGAAGGTGAAGAACGTCTGTGGTAGGAAACCAGGGAGACCTGAGCCGTGATGACTCTTGGCTGTGGTCAGCAAGGAGCTGTTCAGAGTTACAGATTTAAAAACTGGTTTAGACTTGGGCAGTGATCCAAGATATGGCCTTGTGAACGAAGAGCCTAGGTGAGGAGGTCAGCAAAGTGTACTTGAGTTGAGGAGGTGGTCGAACTGCAAGGGTTGGGTCCTGAAGGGCTGTCCGTGCCCACCTTAGTGTAACTGGAATGATGACCGGAGGAGAGAGGGAGCACCGTGAACTAGTCACCGATGTTCTTTAACACGACAGCAGCCAGGAGGCAGCTAGATCCATGACAAGGAAATGTAGATCTAGTGAAATACAGCATTTGAGAGGAGACCGAGGACTCTGAAGACGTAGGTTTGAATCCCCCCAAGCTTGGTGATCTTGGACAGATTAGTTTTGCTGTGAATGTTTTCATCTGTACAGTGATGGTGGTGATAATTGTACCTGCAGAGAGTTGCTATGACTATTGATGAGATGGTACTCGCAAAACGCTTGGCATGTCATGTGACAAATGGTACCAACAGTTTGCTATGAAGGTGGTTATTGTTCTTCACTTCTGATATTGTGAGGTGGTTGTACAGCAAGTGGAACATGAGAAGGATTAATTAAAGAAACAGACGTGTTTTCCAGGAGCTGATGGTGGTCTTGGTTAGGAAAAAAGAAACTTGGTTTATCCTAACAATAGTGGGATAGTAGTGGTGAAGTGAAAAGGTTTAAAAAGCACTGTTGTTAATGGTGCTGTTGATGCTAGGAAAGCAAAGTCATCTTAGAGAAGAGTTAGAAGTAATAAAATGTTGAGTTCTTTTCAGTGATAGTTAGGTTTTGTACCTGTTCTCTGACAGCTATACCATGTTATGACTGAAGTTTCTTCAGGAGGACAAAAACTTGAGTCTGCAACTCCAGCCCCTTGTCCCCCCATTGAAATAGTTATTTTTAAAATGTGGTTGTTGGTAACATGAGGGGTTTGCCCACTGTTTCTGTCTAGCAGTGCTGACCTGCGTTGCAGTAGTTAAGAGAATTAGCAGCAGCGGGTGCTGGGAAGGTCTGGATGCGGCTGTAGGAATTAAGAGGTGGCCACGCTCTCCCTGTGCCGCTTCAGCTCTGCCCCTGTGCCCAGGACAGAAACACACAGTGTGGTCTGGATAAGAAACCTTTCTTTCAGTGGATCAAGGTTTAGTTCTAGCCAGGAGGTGGAGAATGTGGCAGAGTTCGTGAATGATGAAATGGCGAATTTCACAAATGCAGTAAAAGCAGATGAAGTTAAAGGGCAGTGGTGGAAAGATGTCTTGTTCGCTTATTGAACTCATTATTTGAGGGCTTAGCACAGGTTGGGAGCATACAAAGATGAAATAAGCTGCCCTTAATTATCTTCCATCTAAAAGAGACATGTAAAGAGTTAAATTCAGAGATGATGACTCTTTGAACCTAAAGAAAAGAAATAGATTAAAATGATGGTTGAAGAGAGTCAGGGGAGAGATTAGCAAATGAGGATGAGACTCTTCCAGAGCTCAGTGTTCTCCTCAGAGCTGCTTCCTGGGGACATAAATTCCCAGTATTTATCAAACATAGCATAGAAGTCAGGAAACTGCTTCTCGTGGCATCTCAGATGGTTTCATTGTTGATTTGGGTTTGTGTTGTGTCCTCAGGGTGGTGTACCATGGCTGATTTTGCCCAGGGAAATTTTGCGGTAGCAGATTATGCCTTGTTAGAAGATGGCCCTTATGTGGACGATTGTGTCTTTGCCCCTGAGTTTATGTGCAATGATTATGTTCGTGTGACTCAGCTTTACTGTGATGGAGTGGTAAGTAGATTTCTTAACTTTTTTGTTTCTTGGCCGCACCGCATCACATGCTGGACCTTAGTTCCCTGACCAGGTATTGAACACATGACCTCTGCATTGGATGTACAGTCTTAACCACTGGACTGTCGGGGAAGTTCCCTTAATTTTTTGTTTTTAATATGATGTCTTAAAGTTTTTTTTTAATTGAGATATAATTGACATGACATTAGTTTCAGATGTACAACATGATTCAACATATGTATATATTGTGAGATCAACACAGTAAGTTCAGTTAACGTCCATCACTACACGTAGTTATACATTTTTTTTTGTTCTTGTGAGAACCTTAAAGATTTCGTGTGCTACTTGAAATTTTACAGGGAGGTATGTATAGTTTTTGCAGAGGTCATTTCAGACAGACTGCCTGGTGGTGGCAGTGCCTCACCAGGGAGCATGTGCAGTGCTGCTAAAAGCTTGTTTTCTGGCTGGAGGTGAGCAAGGCTCTCAGGGGAGACCCATAGAAACAGACCAGGGGAAACACTGAAAAAAGGCTGAAAGACACATCGGTTGAAAATGTGTTCAAATTGTGTAAGTAATTGTACCGAAAGGTTTTTAGTTTAGTACTGATTACCCTTACATCAAGAACTGGGGACTTGCCTGGTGGTCCAGTAGTTAAAGAGTCCACTTGCCAGTGCAGGGGACATGGGTTCAATCCCTGTTCCGGGAAGATCTCACCTGCTGTGGGGCAGCTAAGCCCTCATGCCGCCACTACTGAAGCCTGGGCACCCTAGAGTCTGTGCTCTGCCAGAGAAGCCGCTGTGAAGAAAAACCCGTGCACCACAATTAGAGAAAAGTATGCATGCAGCATGGAGACCCAGTGCAACCAAAAGTGAATAAATAAGGTTTAAAGAAATCTACAACTGTACTTCTGCATTTTACCAGATACAAATCAAAAGAGTTCTTTTCCTTTTTAGGGTAGACAGTATAAAGATTATACCCATACTGAGGGAAACTTAGGTGAGTACGTTGATATTTTAATTTTGTTGAAACAGCTTCTACAGAATGTTCATGCATTCACATCAACATAGTAGACTTATATATCTTTAAGAGAATTTATTCTTTGCTGTTCTTTTTCACTAGAATTTAAAAAACCCTTTGTTAAATAGTTTTAGCTAACATTTAGATATTCTTAACATCTAACAGATTGAGATATTTTATCCATTCTTTTTGTACCCTTCCATATCCATTTTTTCCTTTTCCCTTAACGGTGTTGATTCATTCCAAAACGAGGCACAAAACATTAATTTAAAACTTCTTTTTTGATTAAGAATTTGACATCTGCACTATGTGGTGTAGTAAACCTGTTTCTGTCCTGCAAGATTACTGTGATGCCATTAAAGTCCACATCTTCTGGCCACTTCTGTTTCAACGTCAGCAGAGCTCTATAATAACACGATTGCACCCGTGTGTAAGGACCAGGTGAGTTACGTAAGAAGGGCTGTCTGGTAAGCCCTTCTATATGAACAGCGGTAAGCGTGTTGCCTTACCACTGAGGGATGCCAAGTACAATGGAAGACTTATATCTCATTCTTATATAATGTTCAACTCTACTTTTGTTTAATAGAGTGGAAGAAGTTAATATTGGGATTTGCATATGAATGAATAATCTTGGTGACATAATGAAATTGAAGAGCATTAGATTAAGGATGAAATAATGTACTTGTTTATAAATATCAGCATTATAGTAGAGAAGAAAGAAAAAGGTGTAATATTTTGTCTGCTTAATAAATAGCTTGTTATTACCTAGAGGAAAGAAACAGAATTTTTATTCCAATAGTTTAAATTGAGGTATAACATACAGTCAGTCAAGTATAAAATTCAATGAATTTTTATATATGAAAACATAATCTTTTAAAAAATAAATTTGTCTTTAAGCGGTTCTCTTGCTTGTGAGATAAGTTTGAAGAAATTACAGCATCTTGAGCTGATGGAAGATATTGTGGATTTGGCAAAGAAAGTTGTGGTAAGTGATAGAATGTATATCCCACCCCCCTGTTTCAAGAATATAAATATTTATGTGGTAGCAGGCCCATGCTACTAATTTATCATGGCTAATAGGAATGGTTTTAGTTTTGGTTAACCTGAACCTACTTTGCCGACAGAGGTCCCTATAGTCAAAGCTATGGTTTTTCCAGTAGTCATGTATGAATGTCAGAGTTGGACCATAAAGAAAGCTGAATGCTGAAGAATTGATGCTTTTCAACTGTGGTGTTGGAGAAGACTCTTGCGAGTCCCTTGGGCTGCAAGGAGATCCAACCAGTCAATCCTAAAGGAAATCAGTCCTGAATATTCATTGGAAGGACTGGTGCTGAAGCTCCAATACTTTGGCCACCTGATGCGAAGAACTGACTCACTGGTAAACACCCTGATGCCGGGGATGATTGAAGGCAGGAGGAGAAGGGGACAACAGGAGATGAGATGGTTGGATGGCATCACTGACTCAATAGACATGAGTTTGAGCTAACTCTGGGAGTTGGTGATGGACAGGGGAGCCTGGATGCAGTCCAGGGGGTGGCAAAGAGTCAGACACAACTGAGTGACTGTACTGAGCTGAGTATCCACAAAATCAGTCTCTGACGTTGAAGCTTGATCACTTTTATTTTTGGATGGTTCTGATCTATTTCAGAGTTTACATACCACTGCTTTAGGACATAACCTTTCTGCCGTTTTTTCAATTTATCTATTTATATAGAAATATATTTAGAAAATCTTTGACCCTTTTCCATGAAAGGAAATAATAGTAATAGCTGCCATGTATGGGCTACCAGGTGACTGCAGCCACAAACTTAAAAGACGCTTGCTCCTTAGAAGAAGAGCTATGACATACATAGACAATGTATTAAAAAGCAGAGACATCACTTTGCTAACAAAGATCCATATAGTCAAAGCTGTGGTTTTTCCAGTAGTCATGTACGGATGTGGAAGTTGGACCATAAACAAGACTGAGCGCCGAAGAACTGATGCTTTCAAACAGTGATGTTGGAGAAGACTCTTGAGAGTCCCTTGGACTGCAAGGAGATCCAACCAGTCCATCCTAAAGGAAATCAATCCTGAATATTCATTGGAAGGACTGGTGCTGAAGCTGAAGTTCTGATATTTGGCCACCTGATGCAAAGAACTGACTCATTGGAAAAGACCCTGATGTTAGGAAAGATTCAGGGAAGAAGAGAAGGGGATGACAGAGGATGAGATGGTTGGATGGTATCACTCATTCAATGGACATGAGTCTGAACAAATCTGGGAGATGGCAAAAGACAGGGAAGCCTGGCGTGAGGCAGTTCATGAAGGTTGCAAAGAGTCAGACACGACTGAGCTGCTAAGCACAGAACAACACAACCTGAGCTTATTCTGCTATGCGTGAGTTCATGCTGTGTATTTCAGAGGTTAGGTAGATGGCTGTTTCCATGGTTCTGACGTGACATGATGAGAACCAGGCTGGCTCCATATCTTTAAAGAATAGAAATTAGAATTTGTCACAAATGAAAGTGTGCTCCTGGTTCACAGAAACCTTTGTCACAGGTTCTGAAAGTGACAGGTTCTTCCTTATAACATAAAATCATGTCATTGTCACCACCACCACAACAAATATTTTTTCTTTGGGATAAATTTTATTATGTCAGATTTGAGGAGTTATCTGTGTACTATGCTGAAAGGTTTTTTTGGTTATGGGGCCAAGTGTTTTTCTTGCAAATTCTGATTGCAAACTTAAGTTTAGAAAGGGCATTCTGATATTTATTTCCTATAGATAATCCTTTGAAATAATTTATATAAGCCAATGAATTTTATAAAAAGATTTTTAGGTGTAATGAACTTTAAAATCAGTACATCTAAAAATTACACTAAATCATTTTATTATTAGAACCCTGTGTAAGACTATTTCTGGAGACTTCCCTGGTGGTCTGGTGGCTAAGACTACAAGCTCCCAGTGCCGGGGTCCTGGGTTCAACCCCTGGTCGGGGAAATAGATCCCACATGCTGGAACTAAGGGTTCATGTGCTATAACTAAGAGCTGGCACAGCCAAACAAACAAATAAATATATATATACATATATATATATATATATATATATGTATATAAACTATTTCTTACTTGATCCAGGGTCTTTAAGATCTTGGTCAGTTGGGCATGCTATTGCTCTGTGAAGTGGACTACTGTGTACATATGGTGGTTTTTAGTTGCTCAGTCGTGTCCGACTGTTTGCGATCCAGTGGACTGTAGCCCACCAGGCTCCTCCGTCCATGGGATTTCCTAGGCAAGAATACTGGAGTGGGTTGCAATTTCCTTCTCCAGGGGATCTGCCCAACTCAGGGATCTGCTGCTTGGCAGGCAGATTCACTACCACTGAGCTACCTGGGAAGTCCGGTACATACAGTAGTATTCTTAAAATGTCGAGTTTTTTTATTCACTAGAAAATTAAAGTATAATTGGCCAAATAAAGAAAGAAATGTTTTTTTCTGTTTTGCAGAATGATACATTCTTTATCGGAGGCTTATTGAGAATCGGCTATAAAATAGAGAATGTAAGTGTCAACATGAGATCCAGCACTGTGAATAAGTGGCAGTTATTCATATGTAGCGTTTAGTCATATGGATTTCTATATTTTGCCTAGGCAGTCTCCTTATTTGGGTGGTTTGTATCATTTTCATTTTTCCCCCTATATATGCAATGTGATTTTGAGTTTTGTGGGGTTTTTTTGGCAATTTGATTGTTTTTTCTCTTTTATTTACCTGGCATATATTCTCTCCCAAATGAAATTACTAGGTCCCTGATGTAAACATTTTTTGGTACATGATTACTGGATAATCTCACTTTGTGGGATCTTGGTTGCTCATCCAAGGATTGAACCTGGGCCCTCAGCAATGAGGCTGAAGAGTCCTAACCACTGGACTGCCAGGAAATTTCTGACAGATCCATGTTTCCCTTAAGCCGGACACCAGCATTGATAATGCCACTGTTTCTGAAGTCTTTTCAGACACTAGAAATATGATAACATTCCTGTGAACCCTTGACCCTTGATGAAGGTCATTGCACTGAGCGCTCACCTGTCCAGCCGTGCACTCCTCTTGTGTGTATATGCTTATTCTTCTCTCTGCCACAGACCATTTAAAATACATAGTACTTTCTGTTAACCTTAATCTCTACCTTTACTTTTGAGGTAAGGATGGAAGTCCTAGTGTAGATGAGACCTGAGAACCCTCATTCACCTTTGTTATTGGACTTTCCTGCTCCCCAGGGCAGCCTGTGGCCAGGTTGTAGACCTCAGCTTCCTGTTCTGTAATCACTGCAGCAGCATTTTGAGCTCTGAGGGTAGCCTGAGGTTCCCTGAAGATGTAACATATGTGAGTCTCTAGTCTCTATTGTGCACTGGGGTCTAGCTGTTCTAGGTTGCATGCCAGAGTAATGAAAATATGAAGTTTTCCAAGTTTTTATTAAGAATCTGAAATGCTATATAAGAGAAATTTATAATGCCACGTGTAAACTTATAATTAATACATAAATCACATTTTCACCCCTCTTTTTGAAACAGAAAATCTTGGCAATGGAAGAAGCTTTGAATTGGGTAAAATATACAGGCGATGTAACAATTTTATCTAAATTAGGAGCAGTTGACAATTGTTGGTGTATGTTAAGTATTTTCTTTACTGAATGTAAGTATAAATGCTTTAAATTGTTACTTAGTTTTATAAAGGTATTATTTTGGAAAGTAGAATGCATGGCTATGTGATTTCGTGTTCATCTTAGTATTTTTAAAAATTTTTTTCTCTTGTGCATAAGGGAAAAGACTGAATAAGAGAACTTTAACCCTGTAGTTAATTTTATTCTGTATTTCCTATATTGATGATTTGTGTGACTATGTATTTTTTTAAACATTCTACCAAATGGATGCCATGAGTTCATATATATAATATCCAAAGATAGAGTCCACCCTGGGATTCATGTATTCTCATTCATAAGAGTAACTGAGCTAAAACCATAATTTTCATTTTTCTGATGAATCTGTTACTTTTATGTATGATGAAACTGCCTTATATATTTTTTACCTTGTGAAATATTTTTCTCTAAAGCATTTGAATGTTAGCAGTGTTTTTATAGGGATCTTGAAACAGAAGTATTTGACTCTTCAATTGATGGTGACTGATTATTTGCCATTTCCGCTGAGTAGAGGGCATACTTTGTACTCTTGACCTGGGTGTTAGAATTTAAGCTTAAATATGAAGACAGGTTTCAGTTCAGTCTCTCAGTCGTGTCTGACTCTTCGCGACCCCATGAACCACAGCACGCCAGGCCTCTCTGTCCATCACCAACTCCCAGAGTTTACCCAAACCCATGTCCATTGAGTCAGTGATGCCATCCAACCATCTCATCCTCTATCGTCCCCTTCTCCTCCTGCCCTCAATCTCTCCCAGCATCAGGGTCTTTTCCTGATATTTATTAGGCGCTGTGCTGTATTACATGAGTAGAGATGGTTCTCTTTGTTGTTCTGGAAGCCTTTAATTATAGGCTAGATTTTATGGTGAAATTAGATGACCAGTATCATGTACTGGGCATCTGTGTGGGCTTGTTTCTGACACTGTGTTCTGTCTTCTTTATAATAGCCTTGCAGGGTAGCTGCTGTGATCCTATTTTAGAAATGAGCAAACTTTGAGAGGTTAAATGATAGCTCTTTCGTCTGTTAAGTAGTAGAACCTAGAAAAGAAGTTAGGTCTCTCTGATCCCAAAGTTCAGGTTTTTGTTCTGTAATCTTATCCTGTCCCCATCATCTTCTGAAATTCTTCAGTGTTAAATTTTAGGTACTACTTTTGCCTTGGAAATGAATATGTTTGGCCAGAGGCATAACTACAGTTCTGTTGCAATAAAATTATTATTTACCACTTATTAATAAAATCTTTTATAGAACAGCTTAAAATATAGAAAATGAGGTCCCGTAAACTTTTAACATAAATTTTGGTTATTACCTGCTGCATTTGAATTAGTTCATTACATTTTTATGAGAACATTTCAAAAGTCTGATTTTGACTTGAGAGTTATAATGTTGAAATAAGACATTTAAAATTATTTTTTATACTAAATATATTTTAGAAAGTAGTTTCCCAGGTTTTTGTTTTCAGAAATTTTAGTTGAACTTTGTGCTGGGTAAACTGTAGCTCAGTGTTATTAAATTGACTTGAGTAATTATGAGGCCTGATTGGAATGTGTTACTACAGAGCACTGTTAACTACAGTTAGAACTAGAGTAATAATAAGCTAGAAATAACACCGATTCATGGCAAGCCATGAATCTAATGTTTTCTGAAACATTTTATCAGTTGTTTAACTTCACAGACTCACCTATCTAGCCTAAGAGTGAGAACATTAACAATACCAATTTTTTTTAATAAATTTTTTCTCACTCTCTCCTAAAAATAACATTTAGACAAGTATCACATAACTAAAGTTGTAACAGAAAACTGCAGTTTGCTTGAAGAATTTAAAACTCAAAGTTGTGCGGAGTGTCTGGAGGTGAGAATAAATATTTATTTGTAAGTATATTTTGAGATTTGCTTGTTAGAACTTTTATTAATATTCAGGGGAAAGTTCAGTATTGGCTCAGATGGTAAAGAATCCGCCTGCAATGTGAGAGACCTGGGTTCGATCCCTGGGTTGGGAAGATCCCCTGGAGGAGGGCATGACAACCCATTCCAGTATGCCTGCTTGGAGAATCCCATGGACAGAGGAGCCTGGCAGTCTACAGTCCACAGGGTTGCAAAGAGTTGGACATGACTGAGCGACTAAGCACACAGCACATCTGAATATAAGAACTACTGTAGAATTTGGTAACATATTTGAGAGAAGTTTTAAATAAATTTTGATTGGAATTGTTTTTGGAAGAGGAAGACATCTTGATAAGAATTTTTTAATTTTTAAAATTTTAATTTATAATTTAGGCTGCACTGGTTGCTGCGTGGGCTTTTTATGGTTGTGGCGAGCGGGCTTCTTATTGCAAACCACAGGCTTCAGTGCTTGTCTAAAGCACACAGAGGGTGTGCAGGCTTCAGTGGTTGGCAGCGGGTGGACTTCGGTAGTTGTGGTTCACAGGCTCTGGAGCGCAGGCTCAGCCGTTGTGGCACATGGGCTTGGTTGCCCCTAGGCACACGGCATCTTCCCAGACCAGGAACTAACCAGTGTTCCCTGCATTGCGAGGCGGATTCCCAACCTCTGGACAACCAGAGAAGTCCCAGAATTTTATATTAAAGATTTTAAAAGAGTTAATTGAAAATTGAAGCTTGATTTTTAAAAATTTAATTTAAAAGGCTTTTAATTAATTGAGAGAGTATGATTTTCTTTGGGATCAGCTTTATTGACTTGTAATTCATATGATATACAATTTACTCATAGGAAATAAGATTTTAACAACTAAATTTTTAGAAAAGGATTTAGGAAATTACTTTTCTATTTAACTTTCTAGCTAAAGTCATTGACATAATCCAATAAATAATAGTCAGTTTGTTTATTTTGAAAATATGAATGTTTGAGTTGAAGTTTTCATTATAGCATATTTGATTTCATGCCTTTTTTTTCCTGTGTTTTGTTTTTATTTCATCTTTGCTAACTTTGTCACCTTTTTGAGGGGCAATTAGTGTAATCAACATTTCCTATATATTATTGATGTATATATATTTTAAGCACCCAAGTTTATTGAATAGTATCGCATTTTCTAGCCTAAAATTAAAATTCTGCCTTGAATCTATTTTTTTTCCTGCTATGCAAGCATAATGTATATTTAAAAGTGGACCTGCCAAATATGGTACACAGGGGATTAATTGTTCATATTATTCATAATGTTTTGTTTACTTTTTAATATTCCTTTTAACAAAGTTAGCCCTGAGTCACTAGAGACAGGCTTCTTTAAATGTGTATGCCAAAATATTGGGTATTGAATTCTCATTTTCTACATAAGTAATCCCCCGTTTTGTTTTTGATATCTAAGATAAAAACCCAGAACCATTTTCCCTAGGTTTTTGGGTTCCTGATTCTTTTTGAATGTAACTGATGAATCTTCTTTTACTTTGATTTCTCAGCAAGGAGAACTAATGAAAATGAAAGGAAATGAAGAGTTTTCCAAAGAAAGATATGATATAGCTATTATCTATTACACCAGAGCCATTGAATGTAGGTAAGAGCAAAATGGAGTACTGAGACGCTTTCTATGTGACAGATCACGTTAGAATGCTAGTCAGTATGAAAGAAACACAAGATGAGGAACTGGAGAGTATCTTCAGTTTGCTATGCAGAATGTTTTCTCACCCGTAGGTGTAAGAAACATGAGATGAACTGAATAAATGAACTTAAGTTATAGAAGTTAAGCCCATTAGGCGAAATTGTGAATTTTCTCTTCTGCCCATTTGTTCCCAGGCTTTCCAGTACAGAGTCATCTGTGTTTTCTTGGACTCATTTTCCCTTCTTCTAATTCCTTCCAAATTATTGACTGATAAGAAAGAATTAGTTACCAATTCTTTACTAATTAGTTAACTAATTAGTTACTAGATGTCACCCATTCAGGGATTTGTGCTTTCTGTGAGGGAACTTCTAAAGGATAAGAGTTGGAATTGTTGAGAGAATATATGTGTTCTACCTCATCTTCTATTTGCCCAGTTGCTAGAATTTTGTAGCATTCTTACACCTGTGCCTCACTTGGTTCTTACCGACATCTTTGCTGGGCCATCTAATGCTGTAGCTGCCTTAGGGAGGGTGTGCTGTAGACAGCTGCTCTCTTTCCAGATGTCCCCATCTCCACAGGGAATGAGTGAATCCAGGTAGCAAACCACATCTGAAAGTTTGCCTGTCTGTTCTAGGAAGAGGTGGAGATAAGATAGGTGGAGTAAGATAAAACCACATGGGACAAAGCTTGAAGTCACGCTATGTAAATTACTGTTGCAGTTTGCAGATATCCTTTGTCAAGGTGGTACAGTTCTGACTTACATAAAAGTGTTCTGTTCTCTGCAGTAACAACATGCTTGTAGTTTGCTAGCTTTTTAATGTCTCATTTGATCCTCTCAGCAGCCCCATGAGTGCAACAGAAAGAGTAGAACTTTTAGTCTTCATTTTGAATACAGAGAAGTTGAGTTGATTTGAACAAGCCCCTCAGAAAGTGAAGGGGAACCATGATTTAGCCAGTTAGGACTCCAAATCCTATATTCATTTCTGCTCTGCCAAACAGATATGAAGGTTTTGAAAATTTTTTCTTGCCTTATGATTTCTATGTTATGTTTTTGTTTTAAATGTAATGTTCTTTACTGATGAAACACTATTTTTTTTTAAAGGCCTGAAAATCACCTGCTTTACGGTAACCGAGCTCTTTGTTTTCTTCGTACTGGACAATTCAGGTAAGTTGCTTAGAGTGCCTAATCACTCAGCTGTTATGCTAAATACCTATCTTTGAGAAATGTTTCTATTTGCAGTTATGCAAGAAAATCCTTCAGTAGTTCTTTGGCAGAAATAGTTAAATGGTTAAAAGAGAGCTCTGTAGGCTTTATATATAATAACAGCAATGACAGAAACAGTGATTCTTTAACAGAGAGGATAGCATATGCTTTGCATTATTTTAAGCACTTCATGTAGGTTATTTAATTCTCAACAGCACATTTAATAGGGCTTCCCAGCTAGCTCAGTGATAAAGAATCTGCCTGCCACTGCAGGAGATGTAGGTTTGATCCCTGGGCTGGGAAGATCCCTTGGAGGGGGAAATGGCAACCCACTCCAGTATTTTCACCTGGGAAATCCTATGGACAGAGGAGCCTGGCAGGCTACAGTCCATGGGGTTGCAGAGAGTCAGACACAACTGAGCGACTTGGTGTATTTAATAGGTGGATAATGTTATTTTCTATATTTTACGTGTGTATAAACTCATCCCATTAGTAATTGTTAATCTCGTTCTACCGTGCTCCATTTTTGTTCAAGCTGTGATGTAGTGATGCCAAGATTCAAACACAGCTCTTATCTGATGGTTCATAATCGATGTTTATAACACCTATAATATATTACCTTCTTTTGCTCTTATCTAATCTGTATAGTTCTGGAAGAATTCTTGCTGTGTTTGTTTCCTCTGTATTAGTATGAATAAAACTAAGTAAATGTCCTTTGTAAGGGGAAGAAAAGTTTAATGATTTAACTATGGGAGTAAAATTGTAATTAATTCTTAGTTCCTCATGTTGAACTGAGCTTGTATTAGTTGAGAAAGATTATTGACAGTGCCCCCATGATTTTATTGTCTCTCAGCTTACAGTTTTTAGGACTTAAATACTAAGCATGAATATTGAGCACTGTAGACTGTTACATTTAACTGTGTGTTACAGGATTGCTTCAGGAATACATCCACTCAGTAGAAAAATACTAGAAACAAGCTATGAAAAACCACGTTAGAGGCTGGGATCCTCAGAATAAAGTTGCGTAGGCGTAAGGTCCTGCTTAGTTATTAGTTATAATTCCTATTTGCATCTTGCCTTTCTGTTGTCCAAAATAAAAAGAGAATACCTGACAAATTTTAGAATTCTCACTATCCATGAAGAAAGAGGACACCAGTTTCTCAGGTGAAACTGTTTTCCTGATGTTTAGTTCCGGAAGAAATTTCTTATGTGGCTTACAAGTAATATGAACTGAGTGGTGGGGTAGAGAACAATCTCAGCAGCATTCCTGTTGAGAGCAAAATAAGCACACCCTGAGAGTGCAGTTTTGGTTTTCATCAATAGTTTTTCAAATTAAGTGTTCTTATAAGAGCAGAGAGTCCACTACCAGTTGTTTTTCAGGGAAAGTACTTAATGTTGGAGTGTGGGAGGTGGGAGTGGGGAGTATGGTGTATTCCAAGTATACAGTTTTCAAAAATAACATTTATGTTTTTCTTTTATTATAAACAGAACACTTTCTCATGGTAGAAAATTTGGAAAATACAAGAGTTTAAAAAGAAGAAAATAAAAAATCACCACCTCGGAGAATACTGCTGTATAAACGTTATGCAGCTTTTAGATGGCTTAAGCCGTGGATAACCGAGGCTATCTAGTCTAGAGGAATGGATGGGCTTGACACAGTCTTCCATCAGTACCACTGTCCTCAACTGGTTCTGGCAAGAAATGGGCTGCACATGTCTTTAGATTACTGCCTCTGGCTAGGTCCAGACTTGCAGATATCCTGTGCTGTTTGAAGGCCATTCTGTGTGCTCTCAAGGTGAACAGGTTGGCAGCTTGGCCAGCCTCTTGTGAAAATTGAGGCACCTGTGTGAAACTTTTGAGTGGGTTGAAGGTCATCCTCTCTGCACAGGGGATCCCTTGGAGCTGAGAGGCAAATGAGGGGTTTCTGCCTTCTTTTATGAGTGTTGAATGCTAGACACTCAAGCAGGAGCCTGCTAAAACTGCTCTGAAGGAGGTGCATCAAAGTGAAAATACAGAAGCCGGGTAGCCTGGTGAGGTCAGTCAAGAGTAGGGTTGTGCATCCATCCTTGTACCTCCCAGCTGACGGTCTAGCTTTGTGGGTCAACACCATAGCAGTTTCCTGTAGAGGCAGGTCAGCAGCATTTTCTTGTTAGGCAATCACCAGGATTTGCTGGATGCTTGTTTAATGTCAGAAGCATGATGCCACCCTGGTTTTACTGGTGTTTCCCACCTTGTTCACTGTTTACATGACTTGCTCAGTAATGGAGGGACAATGTTTCCTGAATCTGCAATGCACGTAACTCCTTATCAAGTGAGTAGATGATATGACTTCAGAAAAGAACACACTGCCAGTGATTCAGATGTGCCCTTGACCCAGGAGGACCCATGCCGTTTAGCTGAGTTACCAGGATTGAGAGGTGTTGAAGCCCTCGTCTCTGAGGGCTGGTGGATCTGTCATGGGAATCTGGGCAAGCAGCTGAGAGTGAAGCATCCAGCCTCCCTGGCACTGTTCTGAGTGCTTTTCCTGTGTTAACTCATAAAACCCTCCCAGCCCTGTGAGATGGGCGCTGCTGTGTCTTTCTAGACGAGGAACCCGAGGCCCAGGCGGTCAGGCAGTGTCCTCAGTCACTCACTGGGTGGGTGTGAACCCAGGTGGATGCACAGTCTCTACGATGAATCACCATGCATAGGTGATGATAGGTTCAAATGGCAATGTCAAAGTTGAAAAAAATTAAAATAATGGTCTAAATAGTCAATAAACATGATTATCCTTACAGGACATGCAGATTAAAAACTGTGAGTCTCTCTTTCGTACCCATCAGATTGGCAAACATTTTAAAACCTTATAACACCAAGTGTTTGAGAGGACGTGGAACAAAGGAAACTTTCATACTCGGCGGGGGAAATGTATAAATCCGTGCAGTCACTGTGGAGAGCCATGTGGCAAGGTGAAGACGTGTATTCTCCTGCCCACTTCTGGGCTACCTGAGAAGATGTGTGGAAGCCTTCACTAGAACGTTGTGGTTAAGAGTAAAGAAATGGAAGCAACCTAAAAGTCCATCTGTAGGGGAATGGATAAAATGAATTATGGTATATTCATACAATGGAATTCTGTGCAACACTTAAAATGAATGCAATGTTGAGTGAAAAAGCAAGTTGCAGAATGATTTGTACGGTATGATGCCATTTATATGATGTTTTGAAATGTGCAATGATATGCATACACATAATTAGTACATAGTATGTAGTAACTGTTTTTGAAGTGCATGGGCATGTTAAAATACCAATGGAGTGGCTGTCTCTGGGGAGGGAGGGAGGAAAAGGGATTGGAGCTGGGAAAGATGGTTCACAATGGGAGTCACCTGTAACAAACCTGGCAAAAAGATCTGAAGTAAATATGGCAAAATGTTAAGGTCTTGCTAAGCTGGTACATGGGTATCGATTATGTTAATGTTATTCTCTGTACTTTTGTGTATATCTGATACAAAGTGTAATAGTGTGCATAAGATGAAAAGAAACACCAAGTATTAGGATAAAGTAAGTGAAAAATAATCTTGAAAGGGAAGAAATAAAAATATTTTAAGGCTGGGAGCCCGAGGTGAGGTATTTGTGGGGAATATGTTTCATTCAGAAATGGTCAGCGTGGTGGTGGAGGTTTTAATGCCAAGTAGTCAGTTTGTAAATCTGACCACCTTTGGATGGATGTAGGTGAGGCCAAGAGCCAGTCAGAACCCTTAGCGTTCTCTGGAGGTGTGCGATTCCAGGAAACCCACAGAACGGTGCTGGGGTGAGGGAGGGGAGGGTGGGCTCAAGTTCGTTCCTGCCAGTCCTTCACGCTGAGCATGTGTGCAGTGTATCCCAGAGTGCCTGGCTAGGATGAGATGTCCTTTATCTTCCGGTCTTCTATAAGTCCAATTTTTAAATAGAATTTGAGAGGTTGAGGGCATCTTAGAGTGATGCTTTTAATTGAGGTAATTTGAAATTTTCATATTAGAGCAGAATCTAGAAAAAGCAATCAGGCATCTATAGCCTCTGTGGTTGCCATAGTTATACAAAGTAAATGATTAGGGTTACTGTTTAATTCATTCTCAGTGGGACTCATGTGTGGAAATTTGAATTCTTTGGTGGGATGGGATAAACTGTGTAATAGGAAATTTAATTGGAAAAGGGAAAGCTTAGTCTTAGATATTTTAAATTTACTTAGGAAGAGCGTAGAATTTAAAACTTGGTATTTACTCTGACCCTTTGGTATTTAACTACCCTTATATGGTATACCCTTTTATGGGTATTAGCTCCCAACTTGTGAATAGTAGCAGGCAGCTAGATTTTAAATGATTGTGTGTGTGTGTGTTTCTGAATTGAGGTCTGAGGTGTAAATCAAGTAAATTGTATGTTTTTGTGAGAATTTTCAAAAATCTTAGTGTATGTGGGGCATTTTTGGTGTGTGTATTGGTTGATGAATTGTTCCTCACTCTGTTCTCTTACTTGTATGGTCTCTCTTTTGCTTTTAAAAAAAATGCTGAATTTGCTTTTGAAGGAAGGAGTTACTTTATCAATCTTCTTTGAGGTGCACCCCCTTTTTAAAAAACAGTAACAAATACACATCATAAAAAGAGTACAAAAGGATAAACTGAAAGCTCTCGCCCACCTGAGACCCCTGCCCTAATCCCTTTCTTCACATCCTTATGCATTTCTGTAATATTTTATGCCTATGTGAACACTTACTACTTTGAACCAGATGAAGTTGCCATTTTTGTAAGTCAGAAGAAGGCATTTTCGTTTGGTTAAGTATAACGTATGTGTCTTTTGTTTTATCACGGATAAGAGCATATTATATACCCTGTTGTACATCTTCTTCTAATATTTAAATGTTGGAGTTGTTGCATATGACATCTACCCCAGTTTTTATTCATGGCTGCGTAGTGTCTTATTATGCATTAGTTTGTATTAGAACATAGCTTATTTCCAGTTTAAAAAGTTAGATGAAACTATGTAATATCCTTTTATGTTTCACACTCTGATGCAAATATACATAGATATATAGGATAAATTCCTGATAAGAATTTATTTTACTTGGATGAAAGAGCATATGTAATTTTACTTCCAGAACTAACTTTTGGTTTAAAATGTATGTGTGATTAATAGTCACTGCATATTTGACAGTAACTGACCATTCCATCTGAATCCTGCTTTTGTTGCTTCATTGTGAGATCGAGAAGCTTGGGGAGTAAAACTGTTATTTCTTTGTGATCTGGGCAGGCCCTTAAAGTGACGATTTGCAATAAGGGGGAAAGATGATAACTCTTTTGTGGCATTCAAAGTTCTTTCATGCTTACATGTTGTGGTTTGAGAGAGTCAATTAATAGCATTTCCTTCCCCTCCTAAGTCCAGAACTATTACTGCACATTGAAATCACCGGAAATTTGAAGAAATGCACCCCACTCACCCCTCCAAGTTCTCATTTAATTGGGCATTGGGCTTTTTTAGAAGACCGACCCCCCCCCCCCCCCCAGGTAGTACTAATGTGCAGCCAGGGTTGAGACCCACTGGTCTAGAGTGAGTGTGGGCTGACATTAGAAGGGGAGCTCGGACTGAGCTTTGCTGGACAGAGGAAGTAGCCGGTTAGAGAAGGGTAAAACTGCACAGGAGACTCCTATGAGGTTCGCCCGAAAGCTAGGAGGAGAGTCAGTGTAGGATCCTGGAAGCCAGTGAGAGTGGCCAGCATTGCCTGTTGCTGGAAGCCCTTTGGAACTTGCATTTAGTTCTGTGGACACCTTGAAGTTCCCTAGAGAGAGGCGTCAGCGGGAAGCTTGGCGCAGATGCCAGGCCTGAGTGGGCTGAGAAGTGAGGATGAGGAGATGGAGGCAGCCAGCACAGGCAGCTGGTGAAGGCACTCAGGCAGAGAGGACAGAAGAGGTTTGCTATTGTATTCAGGTGATTTTGGCTTCAAAAATAGAGATCTCTTATTCAGCTGGTTTAAATGGTAAAGAATTAAGAGTTCCAGAAGGTGGTTCTACGGTTGTGTATTTAGTGATGACAGTGTCATCAAAGACCTAGGTGGTTGTTTTTTCCCAACCCCACCGTGTGACTTGGACCTCAGACTGCCCACCCCCTCAGGATGGCCGGAGGGCTTCTGTAATTCAGATACCACACTGGACATGACAGCCTCCCGCAAAGGATGACTCTTGTACTCTTTAAAAGAAAAATCTTAATACACATATTGAGAAATGTACAGTTCATAAGTGTGCAGGTTGAATTTTCCAGACGCAAATAACCATACCCAGCATCCAGATCACAACCCCAGTACCCTGGAAGTCACCCTTGTTCCCCCCTCAATCACTGCCCACTTTCTCCCCCAGGATAACTCCTGTCCTGACTTCTGACACTGTAGGTTAGTTTTGCCTGCTTTGTGCAATATAAACAGAATCATGTGATACGTGCTCTTTATGTCTGGTTTTCAGCATTGTGTTTGAGATCCATTTTGCATGTAGTTGTAAAATGTTCATCTCTTGCATGAATATACCACATTTTATCCATTCTATTGTTGATGGGCATTTGGGGGTTTCTAGTACTTTTACAGGTAGTGTCATTGTGAACATGTCTTCATTTCTGTTAAGTATGTAATAAAAGGAGTGGCATTGTTGGGACAGGAGGGTGTGCTTATGCTCAGCTATGCACATAATTTGCACCGTGGTTGCATCATTTTACACTCCTGCCAGCAGCATATGAGAGTTTCAGTTCCACGTCCTCACTAACACTTATTATTTTGTGTCATTTCATTTAGACATTTTGCTGAGTGTGTAGTGATAACGATGCTGTGATTTTAATTTGCATTTTCTTAAGTTAATTTAGGAGGTTTAAGTTGAACATTTTTTTTTGTATGCTTATTGACCATTCAGATATCCTCTTTTGTGAAGTGTCTGTTTGAGTCTTTTTTTTTCTTCTTTAGAGTAGGTTTTTAAAAAATATTCTGGATAGGAGTCATTGGTCAAAATATGCATATTACAAATGCCTTCTCATGCTCTGTGGCTTGCCTTTTTTGCTTTCTTTCCATGAATGCAAGTAGTAATTTTAATGTACTGCAATTTATCAAATTTTTTCCTTTATGGTAAGCACTTTTTGTGTTCTAATTATAATCTTTGCCTACTCTGCAAAATATTCTTTTGTTTTCTAAAAGCTTGACTGATTATCGGTATTTAAATCTATCCATCTGGTGAGCCCCAGGAGGCG
This sequence comes from Muntiacus reevesi, assembly GCF_963930625.1. Classification (NCBI taxonomy): domain Eukaryota; kingdom Metazoa; phylum Chordata; class Mammalia; order Artiodactyla; family Cervidae; genus Muntiacus; species Muntiacus reevesi. The sequence continues at coordinate 28,727,210 of NC_089256.1, forward strand.
CTAGTGGTACAGAACCCGCCTGCCAATGCAGGAGACATAAGAGACATGGGTTTGATCCCTTGGTTGGAAAGATCCCCTGGAGAAGGGCATGGCAACCCACTACAGTATTCTTGCTTGGAGAATCCATGGACAGAGGAGCCTGGTGGGCTGCAGTCCATGGGTTGGCAAAGAGTCGGCCTCAGCTGAGCACACATGCATGAGATATGCCATGATCCATCTGGAGGTGGTTTTTTGTATGAGGTAGGGGTCGGGGTTCATGTGACTGTCCAGTTGACCCAGCCCTATTAGTTTTTTTTCCCTAGCCTTTGTTTTTGGGCCCAGGATCATCCCCCTCCCCAACTCCAGGGCCAGCCTTGGTGGGGCTGCTATTCCCAGGGCAAGAGAGAGGGGCTCCCGCTGCCTCTGAGGGACATGGCCAGAGGAGGGCACCTCACTGCACCCACCCTTGGCTGCTTGTGGAGCCTCTGAGTGGGGCTCAGTCGGCTTCTTGCTGCTCCCTAGTCCTGCTCCTCTTGAGGTCACCCAGAGCCTGGCCTTCCCTGCAGCTCAGACTGCTTTCCGGCACAGCTAAACCCCCCTCAGCCCTGCCCCTCCATGCTTCCTGGGCTCCTATTTTGGAGCCCTCCCCAGGTCTGGTCCTCTCCCCCAGCTTCACCTCTGCCCTGAGGCTTCCAGAGCGGCTCTGCTGAGACACCCCCTTGGTTTCTCTTTCCTGTGCTGGAGACCGCCTCTGCCCTCACCTCCAACCCTCACGGGCCCTCAGGCCTCCAACTCAGGAACCCTTGCTGTCGCTGCCCCCTCCTCTCTCTATCTCCGGGATGTCTGCTCTCATCCCCACCGCTCTGCCCCCCAGACCATGTGCACTCTCTATCCTCTCTACATGGGACGCTCTTTGCTGGCATCACAGGGCTCCCTTCCTCCCTTTATTAGAGTTTCAGCACAAATATCACCTCCTTGAAGCCTGCCCTGATCCTTTTTCCTGATAATTCACTGTCTTCATCTCAGTAGCTTTAACACGGCTTGGAAATCACTTGTTTTTTATTTCCGTATTATCTGTCTCCCACTGGAATATTAGCCCCAAGAGGGGAGAGCTGTGTCCAGCTTGTCCACACTGCATCCATAACACAGCGCCCATATGCCCATATGTAGCAGATGCTCAAGAAGTGAGTGGGTGGGTGGATGATAGAGGAGGAGGAGGACTTTCTGGCTTCTCCATTTGCTTGCAGGCCTCCCCCACCGCCCCCCCAACCCTGCAACTTCTTTGTGCTGCTGCCTCAGCTCTGCCCCGACATGTATATGGAAGACACATTTATTCACTCATTCGTCCACTCAGTGTTTGAATGTGTAAAGAATGCGCAGGCATCTCTGCGTAGCAGGCTCTGCACTACCTGCAGGGATATGGAAGAGACCCCCTCAGCCGACCCAGCCCCGTCATGTTTTCTCCATGCACTGCAGTGTTCGCTTTGTCATACAGATCGGGTGACTATATCAGGATCTGTTTCTGATTTCTGTATCCTCTTCTGTTTGTCAGGCCGTCTATCTTTAGATAGCTTTTGAATTTTGTCTTTAAAGAAAAATGTATATATGGTCTTTTAGTAGGTATTGCTGTTTGGTAGAATAAGTTAACCTAGTCTTGTTCTTTGTAATCTTTTTGTTTTGTTTTTTGGTTGTTTTTGTAATCTGTTTTTAAGAGTGAGCGGTCCCCTCAGTTCTGGGTCACACCTAAACTGTATACCCCTAAACCTCTCAGTGGAGAGTGGGTTTGCGATGATTGGCTTAAATTTACTAGGAATTATCTCTTAAGTCTTAGAGGTGGACCCTCACAAGAAGTGTCTAGCAGTCAGAGGAGGAGGTTAGCTGCTGGGTAGATTACCAACAATGTTTGCTTAGGGTTTAAACCATTTATTTATTTTTTACTTGCTTTTTAAAAGATGAGAGATCTGAGCAGATTAAAAGTCAGTAGGAAGTTGCATGACAACGTGAATGTGCTTCATACCACTGAATTTTACATTTGAAATGATTCATGGGGTAAATTATGATGTGTATTTTACCACAATAAAACATACTGATGGGGTAGATTCCTGAAATGGAATGTGTGATTTTACAGGAGAGAGAAGGGATGATTGATACCGTAAGGATGGGTAGTTACATGGCGCAAGTGGAAGAATCAGCCACAGAAGGAGGAAGACACTTTTATTGTAAAGGAAAAAAGTTAGGGCTAGATTGAGAGAGTTTTCTTTGATATGTCCAGTTCCAGTTTAATCATTGAAATAGGAGCAAAGCTCATCCGCTGAAAGGGGAGTTGGAAGGAAAGGACAAGATTTTTTTTTTTTTTTACCACTCTGCGAGGCATTCAGGGTCTTAGGTCTCTGACCAGGGATTAAACCCATGCCCCCCTGCATTGGAAGTGCAGAGTTTTAACCACTGGACGACCAGGGAAGTCCTGGAAAGGACATAAGATTTGAAATGGCCATTTAACAAAATTAGAGGGTGGTTTGATCTAGAATGCTGGTTAGCAGTGTTGAAGGCCCCTTTGGGTTGGAATCCTGAGTGAGTAGGGCTCCTGCTGTGCTCTGTCGTGATTTTTCTCTGGTAGTACTCGGCTCCCTACGTGTGGTCCTGGGGAAAGCAGGAAGCAGGGCTCATCCCGCATTGGGTCTTGCCACAGAGCAAGATGTAAACATAGGGACAAAGAAGTACGAAGAAGTCGTATGCATGGGAATATGAAATGAGGAATCAGCAAATCTTAAGATAGATCAATAAGGAAGTTTAAAAAAGAAAATGGGTAAGTCAGTGAGGTGAGCACCCTGAGAAACTAGTAGGAATAGTTGAATAAGTAGGATGGAAGGAGCTATGCTATCAGGGGAAAGAGTGGGATGCCTGAATTAGTGATATGGGGCTCTGAACAGTTTTGAGCAGTGGTAAATTTCCCTGGGAGGGTGGTGGTGGGTGGCTGAGGTGGGCAGACGAGGCCATTGACTGTAAGGAAACTATGAGACCGGGTGTTAGACCTTAGTACTCGACAGTTTACAGCATACTGTGCTTTAGCATAGTATCTGAAAACAGGAAAAACCAAAATTGTTAGCCTCATCTTACAGATGAGAAAGTGACCCTAAAGAGGTTAATTACGTCCTATCCGCCCCAGTGAGAGTTAGTGATGGCGCTGGACTTAATCTCATGTCCCAACTTATGTTCTGTCCATTATAGCTTAGCCAGTGTGTTATGTGAAATATCTGGGACGTTTATTCTCCAAGATCAGAAGTCTTGCTGACAGTACCACATAGTACCAAAAAAACTTCATACGAGTAATAAGAAGTTAGGGATAGGTGAGATGTAGATAGTTGTGTGCAGGAAATACTCCAGAAATATTGAAAGTAGCTATTCTTGGGTAATTGTGATTGTGACTCTGGGTGACTTTTTCCCTTTGTTTTACTTTGCTGTATTTTCCAAATTTCCTATAATGGACATATATTACATAGATTAAAAAAATTAAAAACTAGATTGTATATGGAAATCTGAAATACAAATAGATACGCACTATATAATACCCTTTGAAAAATTTGAGTATTTTATTTCCTTTCCCTTTAGAAATGCACTTGGTGATGGAAAGAGAGCTACCATTCTGAAGAACAATTGGACAAAGGTAGGTTTCTTTCATGCTTTACTTGGCTAAACAGTGCTGTACAGCGTAGTGAAAAGTCTGTTTATAGGATATAAATCCCTATGTAAAAAGTGTTGGATGAAATTACATGGAACTCAGGAGCATGGCAGGGGAACCTTCAGTTCCATGATCAGAGAGGACCTGCCGCCCAACGGTAAGGGCCAAGCGTGTCTATCGGGGACAGGTTGCCCCTAGGGGTCGTAAACATACCTGAGTGGCTGAGGTGTCAGCATCTGCACGTTGTGGAAGGATTAAGAACCTGACTGTGGAAAATGAGGCTTAAGACTCAGAAGGAGTGCTGGAGATTAGCTCTGTAATCTTGAGGTGGGAAAGGGATTCTTAACATAACATGCACAGGTCAGAGAAGGGAAAAACTCTGATAATTATCTCAAGCTTAAAATTTTCTGTATGTTGGGACTCCATAAATGAAATTACAGTCTGGGAGGAGATAGTCTCTCATATATAGAACAGAAATAACTTGATAGGAATTACATTCAGAATATGCAAAGAACAAAAATAAACTCAGTAGAAAATGGGCCCACGAAATAAGCATTTCAGAGGTGAGGAAACCTGAATGGGTGATAGGAAAAAAACTATTCCGTTTCCTGGTAATTAAAATTGTAAAGAAAGAGAAACCAAGAAAGCCTAATAAAGAACCTCCAAACAGACCCACATGTACTCCCACAAGTGGAAAAAATAATGATATTGTTTGGGTTCTTCAAATTGGTGAAAGTTAAGAGAACGATAGTCCTCTTAACTAGAGCTCTATGATGTGCCTGTGTTGTAATTGATTCCAAGGGCGTGTACTCCACAGACATTCTTGCCTGTGTGTATATGGTGAGATGTGCAAGCTTGGTCACTGCAGTGTGGTTTTTATGACACAGAACTGCAAATACCTGAGTATGCATTAATAAAGCAGTGGATGAGTATGGAATTTTCATTTGATCAAAGTTATTACTACGATCCATCTGATCAGCCCCCTGTCTGCCTTTAACCACCCATCATCTCTCCGACCTCACTCCTGCTTGCCTCTCCCTTGTCCACCCTGTCAGCCCCAGGCCTCCTCATTGTCCTCACACGTACCAGGTCCACTCCCAGTGCACTTGCTCTTCTCTCTGCCTCAAGCCAGAATGCCTTTCCCAGCGCCTGAGCAATCACCCTTACTTTCCTTCCTTCTTCACTGAAAGTTCTCTCCTCAGTGACCTTCCCTGAGCACCTTGCTAAAATGCCAAACGTGCTCCTTCCTAGACATTTGCTTATTTTTCTCTGCTTTATCTTTTTACCTCTTAGCATTTAACATGATTGCACGTATGTATATTGTATAAGTTGTGTCCTTATTTGTGTGTGCTTTAGTATAATGTGAGCTCCCTAAGGACGGGTTTTTTAATTTGGTTCATTTCTGAATCACCTGCCTGATAAGCTTCCCAGCACATAGCAGGCACTCAGTAAATATTTATTGAATGAATGAGTTGAAATGAGTTATTGGCTACCAAAAATTATAGATTTAAAAAACAGTGTTTACATATCTGTTTTTAAACCAGAATGAATAGAATCATAGAATTTTAGAGCCTCCAAATTATGATTCAGATGGCTTAGGAGTGTATCCAAGTCTGGGGATTATAAAATTCTCCAGGTGAACTTCTGCATCCAGATATTGGAGTCACTTCTTAAATGCCTTATTTTCTAGATGAAGAAATTAAGTCCCAGAAGGGTTAAGTGACTTTCTGTGAGGTAACATTGCAAGTAAGAGACAAAATGAACTGAGAATCTAGCATTGCATAGGCTTCTGTCTGAAGGTGATCTCTTTGTTGCCATTTTTGTTATGAGTTGCTGTTGTAGCTGAAGCATAATCTTTGCTGATCACTGAACTTGGCATTTGGCAGGTGCTGTGTAAATATACTTACAGAATGAATGGGTGCTAGTGTTCATAACACTGAAACCTAGACCATGATACTGATTTTCCAGAGGTAACTTGCTAGTTCAGTCTATTATCAACTTAGAAAAAGTGTACCAAAACTTTCTTAAAAAAAGAAAAGTAACAATGCAGATGTTTAAGTCTGTGTTCTTTTGACTTTTTTTTTTTTTTGCCTCTGTTGACAAGTCTACTATTTTTCTTTGTAAGTAATCTTTGCTTTTCCTAGGCGTTTGAAGATCTTCTCACTGTCTTTAATGTTTGACAATTTTATTGTAATGTGTCTGGGAGGGATTTTCTTTAAATTTATCATACTTGGAATAGCTTGGTTTCTAAAATCTGAGGATTCATGTCTTTCAGCATTTCTGGAATATTTTTACCCTTAACCATTTTAATGTTGCCTCCTCTCCAGTTTATTCTTGCAAAACTTCCATTAGATACATGCTGTATATGTATGTTATCTTTCACATGTCTTAAATTCAAAACTTTCTTAATTACATTGAAGACTTTATGTAGAATGTTTATTCCTGGTTTACCTTATCAAACAAAACATTCATTCTTTTTTTTTTTTAAAGACTATTTTTTAGAGCCGTTTTAGGTTCACAGCAAAGTTAAGAAGACGGTACAGAGATTTCTTGTAGATTCCCTGCGCCACACTTGCAGTCTCCCCCATTATCGGCGTCCCACAGCAGAGATACACATCTGTGAAAACTGATGAACCTACATGGACTTGTCATAATCAACAAAAGTCCATAGTTGGTCTTAGGGTTCACTCCCTAAGTGAACTTCTGTGGGTTTGAACAAATGCATAGTGACCTGTGTTTCACCATTGTGGTTCATAGAGTATTTTCACTGCCCTGAAATCCTCTGATCTGCCTATCCATCCTTCCTCCCAAATTCCTAGCAACCTTTGATCTTCTTACTGTTCCCATAGGTTTACTTTTTCCAGAAAGCCATATAGTTGGAATCATACAATGTATAGGCTTCTCAGACTGGCTTCTTTCACTTAGTGATATGTATTTAAGTTTCCTCTATGTCTTTTCATGACTTGATAGATATTTCTTTTTAGCACTGAAAATACTACATTGTTGGAATATCTTACAGTTTATTCACCTACTGAAGAACATCTTGATTGTTTCCAAGGTTTGACGATTATGAATAAAGCTGCTATAAACATATATGCAGGTTTTTGTGCAGACATACAATTTCAGCTCCTTTGGGTAAATACCAAGGAGTGCAATTGCTGGATCATATGATAAGAATATGTTTTGTTTTGTTTTTTAAACTGAAAAACTTAACAGTTGCCAAACCTTCTTCCAATGTAGCTATGTTGCACATTCAACCATTTTGCACTTCCACCATCAGTGAATGAGAGTTCTCGTTGCTCCACATTCTCCCAGCATTTAGTGTTGTCAGTGTCCTGAATTTTGGCTTTTCTGGTAGATTCATGTGGTGGTGGATGGTTTAGTCACTAAGTCGTGTCCGACCCTTGTGACCCCATGGACTGTAGCCTGCCAGGCTCCTCTGTCCATGGGATTCGCCAAGCAAGAATACTGGAATGGGTTGCCATTTGTTTCTCCAGGGTATCTTCCCGACCCAGGAATCAAACCCCGGTCTCCTGCATTGCAGGCAGATTCTCTAGCAACTGAGCTACAAGGGAAGATAGATTCATAGTGGTATCTTATTATTTTAATTTGCATTTCCTTGATGACATGAGAAGCATCTTTTCATATACTTATTTGCCACTGTATATTTGCCTTGATGAAGTGTCTGTTAAGGTCTTTGGCTTATGTTTTAATTGGTTGTTTTCTTATTGTTAAGAGTTCTCTGTATATTTTGGATAACATCCTTTATCAGGTGTATTTTTTGCAAATATTTTCTCCTAGACCGGGGCTTGTCTTCTCATGTTCTTGATGTTTCTTTCACAGAGTGTAAGTTTTAATTTTAATCAAGTCCAGCTTATCAATTATTTCTTTTCATGAATCATGCCTTTGGTGTATCTAAAAAGTCATCACCATGCCCAGTGTCATCTAGTTTTCCCCCTATACTCTCCCCTAGGAGTTTTAGGTCTGTGATCTATTCTGAGTTAATTTCTGTCTGGATTCAGTTTTTTGCATGTAGATGTCCAGTTCCACTATCATTTGTTGAAAAGACTGTCTTTGTTCCATTGTATTGTCTTTGTTTCTTTGTCAAAGATCAGTTGACTGTTTATGTGGGTTCACTCATTTTTTTTTTTAATTGGGAATTTTTTGATAGTTGCAAAAATTGCTTGTGTGGGCAAAAAAACACAACTCCCTAGTAAGTATTCACAAAATTTGTTAACTATATATTGAAGTCATTTATCATTTTGTTTTACCAAAAAGGAGTGCTCATTGAAGGATATTTTAAACTTAAAAAACCAAGGTAGACTGTGCAAGGTGCATTCTTTTATCAAGAGTTCATTTATGAACCTGAGTCTATTGAGTTGTGCCTCTAGGATATAATCCTGTATAGGTGGGTAGTCTGTAGATTTCTGTGTGAGGGTGGACCAATTTTTCTTCTTTTTTTCCAGATAGAGAAAACTGGTCCAATGTCAGTTGTCCTGAACATACTTTAATTTTTAAATGATTTTTTAAAAATTATTTTTCATTGAGGTATACTTGATTTATGAGTCCTGTACATACTTTTAGGCTTAAGAAACTAATCATTCTTAAGAATCAATGATTCTTAAGAGACTGAATCATTGTATCCTAAAGAGTGAGAATTTTTACAATATAGTCACCAAATATTTGGTGGTATTTCTATGTGCATTGTCTTTTGATATATTTATGCAGGATACAAACCAATAGCCTCACAAATGTCCTCAAGAACTTTTTAATATTGAGGAGTATGTTAGGACTCTTTTCGTTTGGGAGTGACAAAACCTAACTCAGATTTGACAAAAGTAGAACAGGGAAGTTCTTGGCTCATGTAATTGAAAAGTTATGGTTAGATGGTAGTTCAGGCATGGTTGGATCCAGATCTGTACACAGTTTATGTTTCTCAGTGATGCTTCCCTGTTTGTATCATTTTCAGTCTTTTCTCTCTTTGTACTATTTTACCTAGATTTTTATTGCTGTGTCCTCATATCCACTAATTCTTCTGTTAGGTCTAATCTGCCTTTATTTCCATCTAATTTATTTTTCATCTGAATGCTGTAGCAGTCATCTCTAGAATTTCAGTTTGAGTATTTCTTATATATTTTATGTCTCTACTTAATATATTCTGTTTTCTGCTTAGCTTCTTGAATGTATGAAATATATTATCTATAGCTGTTTTAATGTCCTTGTCTGCTAATCCTGTGATCTGTGTCATTTCTGGATTGTTTTCAATGGATTGATTTTTCTCTTCATTATAGATCACATTTTCCTTCTTTGCATACCTAGTAATTTTTGATTGGATGCCAGACATTGTGAATTTTGCCTTGCTTGGTCCTAATATATTTTGTTTTCTGTAAATATTTTTGAGTTTTGTTTGGGGATACAGTAAAGCTACTTTACTGTAAAGTAAAGAAAACAGATTCTTCTGAGTATTGTTTTAGGCTTTGTTGGGTGATATCATAGTGGTATTTGTTCTCGGGCTAATTTTTTCTCCACAACTGAGGCCAAACCCTGTTAAGTACTCTACTTAATACTCGCATGAATTAATTATGTTTTCTGCTCTGGTTGGTGGGAACAGGAATTACTCCTGGCCTGTGTGAGTGCTGACTGTTACTCCCTTTTAGTCTTTTCAAGTGGTTCTTTCCCTGGCTTGGGTAGTTGCTGCACGTGCATGTACTAATTGATGCTCAGCTGAAGACTCAAGGGGAATCCTCTGAAAACTCTGGAGTCCTCTCTCCAGCTCTGTCCCCTGTGGTCCTCTGCCCTGTGAACTTGGGCTGCCTTGGCTTTCCTGTCCTCAGTGAGGTTGTGGTCTCTCCCTGGGTTCCTTTTGCCGGTGCTGTGGCTTAGAAACTCTCCCTCAGTAAGTGGGAACAACCAGAGAGCTTTCTGTGTTTCTCATCTCTCAGGAATCACTTTCTTTGTTGCCTGATATCCAGTGTCTAGCAAACCTTTGTTTCATGGACTTTGTCTTACTTTTAAGCAAGAGGGTATATCCAATCTTTGTTAATCTATCTTGATCACAAGTGGTAATTAGAGAATAGGCTCTCTTGACTTCATTTTGAAACAGTGGGAGCCCCAACCTGGTATCCTAGTAGCTGTTCTGTTACGTTTCTATTGGAAAGTTTGTAGTAACTTTTCTAGTGGAAAGAGGGCCTCTGTTAGTATTTATATAGTATAACTGTGGGGTGCCTCAGACTGATCCTGATTGAGCTATATGCCCACCTGTGGTTCAGTTGCTGTGAATGGTACATTTCTGTTGGTCAGTCTCCTAGGTCACAGCTATGCTTCTTCCCTGCCGGCCCTGTTGAGATGCAGGCATTACTATATAGACTAGAGATGTGATAGCACACAAGAAGGAAGAGATACTAGGTAGATGAATAGTGTCTGTGATAGAGAATGAGATAATGTCACAGAAGAGCAAAACTATCATAGTTGGGTTCAAGAAACTTTCTGAGATACCTTTCGTTGAAGCTTCATTCAAACAACTTCAGCACAGAGATCTGAATAAACTCCCTTCTCATCTGATAGAAGGTACACTGGGTTTTGCAGAGCTTAGGGAAAAGAACGCAGTAAAAGATGGGTGGAAAAGAGAAAGAAATGAAGTGTTTTCTACAAATTTAGTAGGTGAGGTTTATAATCTCCCATAATTTCCTATGCTGTGATTTTTTTTTTTTTAATGCAGCTATTTAAAGTTTGAGGTTGGTTTATGCTTAGTGGATAGAATTTTGGTCTTGTAGCATAACTGTGAGGTCTCTTATCTTCCTGCCTTTGGAGGAAAAGCAGAGTGTAACCAAATGCAGTTTGAATTGGGGGTCACTGAGCTGAGCCTGAAGAGCCTGCTTAGGAAATGTTCTGACCTCTCCGGTTGGGTTGGTACACCAAAGTGGGATTGTATATGCACCAAACCTACGTAAACATAGGTCCTCTGGTTATTTCTTGCTGCTTTTAGTGAAAAACTCATCTTTCTTAAAAGGATCATTTATTTCTGATTTCATATTTTCTAATAGAATCAGAATTTTCTTTGTAAAATGTGTAGAAAAGAGGAAGAGCTCTGGACCTGGAGTCCTAAGATCTAAGTTCTTTGGCTTGTCTCTAAATAAATGTGGCATTAGGCCACTTCTAGCCTCTCACACTTGTAAATCACTTCTTAAATGGAGATATCAAGCCTAAAACAGGGATTTGGTTTGGGGGTAGCTAAAAGAGGAGTTATCTGAGTTAGCCCTAGTTTTGGTAATACTAACTTTCTGAATTAAAATGTTCAAGCTTGATATAGATTTCCCCAAACACATAAATTAAGGGACCAGCCAGAACTATGATTCTGTAGCAAAAAAAAAAAGAAACAACCTCATCATTGGAATTAAGAGTAAATCAGTGGCTTTTGGATCTTTTCTTAAAGCTGAGAACTATACTTAGAGATAAAATAATTAAAAGCTGATTAAGAAAGATGGGAGTAATATATGCACCCCTTATCTGTGCCCATGCTCTTCAGAGGGGTTGGAAGACTACTGCACAAACTGATTATTCATTCCAGCTCTAAAACTGTTGATTTCAAAAGTGTAGAGAATGTGGGTGCATGTTTATGTATAGCTGAGTCCTTTTGCTGTTCACGTGAAACTACCACAACATTGTTAATCGGCTAGACCCCAGTACAAAATAAAAAGTTTAAAGTTAAAAAAAATTGTAGGGAATGTAATGACTTAGAGACTATTATTGCATCAAAATACTTTGAAAAAAATTAAGTTACTCATTTATAATGAATTACTCTTATACTTTATTTGGCACAAAATAATGTCTTTTACATAGAGTAAAGGTTGAATTGTTTTCTTTGGGGTCGATACAGAAATCTCTTAAGCAAAAACACTGATCTCTATAGTCAGTTGTTAAAAATTGTTGTTCATAGCTTTTCATTTAACTCTTTTAGGTAATTTTACTTCCTGAGAGGTATTAACATTTTCATTTATTTTTTATTGAGAGGATCCTAGTGTAACATTTCAAGTAACTAACCAGTTTTCAAGCAAAATATTTTTTCTTTAAATTTTCTTTAAGTATATTTTTGAGAAAAAATTGAATTTATCTTTTTGGAACAGGGTCATTATCGTTATTGTGCTGCTCTTTCTATGCTGGGGGAATATGACTGGGCCCTGCAAGCAAACATAAAAGCTCAAAAACTCTGTAAAAATGACCCTGAGGGACTCAAGGATCTAATTCAGCAGCATGTAAAGTTACAAAAACAAATAGAAGACCTGCAAGGTATTTCACCTAAGATTCTTTTGGTTACAGTCGAATTCCCTTAAAAACTTTCGAAGGTGGGTTTCTTGGATTAATGGAGGACCATAAATCAGTTCTCAGAAGATTTGTACTTATATTTTATGTTATCTTGGTCAGCTCACTTAAATTTCTCATTTGTATTCATGTAGAATTCTGTTAGTATTATATTCCAGTTGGTAATAATAAATGATTTGTATTTTTTATTTGAAATAGCAACAAATTATTTATTCTTCTGTAGAAAAATATGTGTTCTTGAAATTTTGAATGACAGAAAACCTTTTGAAACAGTTTTAAATTTCTTCCTCCTTTATTATAGTTATTTCCTTAAAAAAAAAAAAGGCCCTTCAGTAGAGTTGTTTGTTTTTGTACCAAGTTTGTGGCTAATTCTGTAGCATGCTGAATGTGTGTGTATACATAGGTACATCAGAAATTAGTGTGCAGGCTGGGAACTCCAGGTTCTCATTCTGCCCTTGTTTTCTCTCCTGAGTTATTTTGCTCCCTCCAGTGCCTGGAATTACCTTACTCAGCATAGAGTCCTTTCCTGTTCTTTCTTCTGTGAGTAGCTAGTATCTCACGAAGCTGAGCCCAGCAGTCCTATTTCACTGTCAGATGTTGTCACCCAACAGGACACGTTTATCAGATTGTGAGCTCCTCGAAGACAGGTACCATCTCTGATTGAGATTTATACATTGCTGCACCTAGTCAATGATCACATGTAATGGGATGTCAAATAAGGTTTGTGTAGCATCTTGTTGACATCATTCTAAAACTAAAAACATCTGGAAGTGTAAAATTGCTTAGGTTTACTTTTCAGTTCTCTAAATTTGATAGTCTTATTGTCAGCCTAAAAGAAATGTGAAAATCTTTTGAAGTATGTGTTGCCAATCCACTGATTATTGTGTGTGTGTGTGGTTCATTTTTATAGGTCGAATACCAGCTAGTAATCCAGTCAAAGCCTTCTGTGAAAGCAGGTGAGTTAATATCAGATCAGTGGCTGTTACTTGGAGTGGTTTTGCTCTGTGAGTTTGAGTTGCTGTCTGATGCTTTAGTATTTAATAGCAACCACAATAAAGTTGTCAGTGGAAGGACAAAAGCAGGTTTTATTTTATTGATTTTAATATTTTTTTATTTGGCTGCCCCAGATCTTAGTTGCGGCATGCAGAATTTTTAGTTACATCATGTGGGATCTAGTTTGCCGACCATGAATCAAACCCAGGACTCCTGCAATTGAAAGTGCAGAGTCTTGGTCACTGAACCACCAGGAAAATCCCAAGAAGAGATTTTAAAGTGTGTTTGTAAGATTAGGTGACGACCCGTGATTTGTTTTGCTGAGCTGTTTGCATATATGTGTACTGGAGATCCATAGCCTGAGCCCATGGGGAGGAGGTATGACGTGTTAAGAGTACATAACTGTGCTTCAGTGGCACCAGTTTTGTTCATGAGGGTCCTGGCAGCAGAGACCAGGGGCACAATCTGTGCCTTTCATCCCTCACCTTCATCCTGGAAGCATCTGCCTCCAGCCTCCTGATAACTTTTCAAAAACGGCTGAGACACTCCTGTTAGAAGTAGGCAGCAGATAGACTTAAGCTCATTTTCTTCTGCTCATAAGAAAACAGACAGCAGTCAGGATTCTATATTTTTTTATTTGGCAGTTAAAATAGAGTAAACTTTAGGCACATGCTTTACCCACATGCCTGGGATGTTGAAGCTGTTAAATTTATAACAGAGAGACTTAGTTATTTTAATATTAGAAACCAGTATACATTTCTTGAGTTGTTCTTTATCTATTTTGAACTTTTAATTACAAATTTAAAGCAGTATTTATGTAAAAACCCAATCTCAGAGATAGAGATTCTTTTTGAAGCTATTATTTTGCTTTCAAGGAAAAAAGGCTATAATTGCTAAAAACCTCCTTGTTTGAAGGATAACTTTTAAAAAATACTAATCAATAGAAATAAAATTATTATTTCTTTTATTACTGCTCAGGGCCTACCTACCTAGTTTATCAGCACCTGCATTTAGTACTTCACTTAACTTTGTGGAAACTGAAAAAAAATTCAGAAAAGCTAACCACGAAATGGCAAACGGTGGCAATCAGAATCCAAAGGTAAGCTCAGTTAAAAACCAAGATTAAAATTATTTTGAGTATAGATAGTCTCGTATTTTATTATCATGTTTTTGTGATAATGGAAACTAATAGGCATCTCTAAGCCTATAGCCCGGCTCTGTGCTCAGTGTCCCAGATGACCTGTGTCTGAGTTTTCCTCTGACCTGTAATGTACTCAAAGGTCAAGTTCCCATTTATATTTCTTTCCAGGGCTTGAGGGAGAAAAACGGGAATTGGTGTTTTGGACCTAGGTGGGCATTGTTGAAGGGAACTTTTCCAATTCACCATGTAATTCTTTTGTTGTTAATAATGAAAGTCTCAAAGAGACTATATTCAGTTTGGGAGAGGAGCATAAGGAAAGATGTGATAGGATTAATTCAGCATTTATTGTGCAGTACTTACCATTTTGTTGGTTTATTCATTTGGTAAAGCTGAATGTTTTAGGTGCTTAGACTCAGTAATTTTATTTTCATGGTAGGTGGTAGATGAAGCTCTGAAAGTAGACGATTGTGACTGTCATCCTGAATTTGTACCACCATCAAGTGAGTTTTTTCCCTTTCTGTAAATTTTTGCTGAATTCGTGTAGTGTTGCCTAAGCTTCTACATGCTAAAATTCGCAAAAGCCTCACTTGTATTTGCTGTTGTTCTCCTTTTATTTTGCAGTGCTTCTAAGTCTAGAAAAAAATTGGAATATTTATTTGAAATAAATGCTCAATCTTTTCATAGTACTTAATAAATTTAATTTTGGAAATCCAGGTAAAGGCATGGGAAGGAAAAATGCTCTCTTGGTCTGCTACCTAATTTCCACTAGGCCAGTGTTTCATTTATTTCATTATCTACCCCCTGCTCTCAGAGCTGTTTTTCCTTTCATGAAACTTTGATACTTCAGATACCATTTATCTGTTTTATGTTCTGTATGTACATGTGTGCTTTTATATATAAAAACAGATTTTTTTCATCTTCCAGTAACCAATTCCAACTCTCTTGGGGGTGATGTCACCCCTGTTGAGAATGCATATACTTTAATGCTAGTTTATTTAAATTATATGTGTTCAGTGCATGCATTTATTTATGTATCCAGAAAACACGGAGACACACAGCAGACCTCATCTACTTGGTGTCTTAAGGAAATGAAAGATTTCAGAGAAGCAAATACTCATGCCACATTTTTCCTCAGTGTCCCTTTATACTTCCGGCTTCTGAAGGAAGTCATTCTGAAGTGGATTTCATTCTTCTCTGCCTTTTAAGACAAAGTTTGAGAGAATTCAGATTTTCTTGATGGTTCAAGGTTGTGGTTACACACACATTACTTCCTCAAGCTTTCATGAGCTCCTTTCAGAGCTAGTGTGGTGAGATGGTTGACCTTCTAGTTAGTGATTCTGTTGCCCTCTTTTCCTTTCACAAGTGTTTTGGTTCCTTTATTTTTTTTTCAGTGTTTTTACTTCCAGCAGCCGTTTTGGTCTTTTACTTTGTGCAGCTCTCTCTTCTCTTAGGCTCCAGTGTGGCATATCCAACCACCTAGTACTGGTTAGCACTATAGCACAGATATAAAGGGGAGAAACACAGGTGTCTGCCTTACCTGATGTGACTTGATGGCATGTGCAAAATATTTGAGAATAGAACTTCTTCTTTAAAACCAGCTTTTAATTTACTGATATTTCTTAGGCCATTATTAGACAGAACATTTAAGTCATTTAAATACTGTTCATAGTTCTGCATCTGTGTTCAAAGAAATTGAGGTCCCAGAGTTAGATTAATTAAATTTTGCCCTAGGTCACCCAGTAGAAATCAAACTGGAGCTCTTCTTTCTAGAAGCCTCTGGTTTTCTGAGGCCCCCAGAGCTCAGGCTGTCAGCCCGTCCCTGGTACATGGCTGACTTGCTTCTCCCAGAGCTTCTGTCACACACACCGTGTCCCTGCCTGTGCTCTCGTCTGCGCAGCTGTGTGCAGGGCGCTCTGCTCCTCCTGAGGAGGTCGAGGCTGAGCTGCAGGGCTGGGGAGTCAGAAGCATGGGCATTCACACATTCAAACCACCTGCCCCTTTCAGCCTGTCCTTACTAGCCCTCTCAATCACACTGGTTTGCCTAGTGCTTCTTAAAATGAACTCCAGTTGGCCCATTCTATGTAAATCCTGCTTGTTACCTTAAACACAGATGCTGCATCCCCCCGACGCCTTTCCCAGTCACTCCAATTTACGTGATTTTCCCTTCTAGGAATTACAGTAGCAGTTACTATGGGATTGATATTTCAATAACATCATAGAATCTTCTTTTTTCCTTAGTGGGGATTGTTATTTAATTACTGAAGTGACTGTCTTTTCTTCCCATATGATTATAAACTTCCTGAAAATAGAAACTATAGCCTGAAAAAAAAAAAAAACAACTGTAGCCTTCTGTATCTCTTTTGTAAACTTTATCTCTTCTGTATCTACTATAGGGTTAAATGATAATCATCATTATAATTTATTCTTACAGTAATTTTATGGCATACATAGAGAAACATTATCAATAGCTTTTTTTTAATAGCTTAACTGTTAGACTCACAATGTCGCTCCCTTTGCTTTATTATTCCAATTTACATTTTTTTAAAAACTCTACTTTTAAGCTTGTAGATTTTTATGTACAGATTTCAGGAACAAATACTTTTGTATTCGCAGGTCAGCCTCCAAAATATAAAGGGAAACAAAAATCTCGAAACAATGAATTGGAGAAGTTCAGGTATGTTTCTTATCTTTTTTTTTGCTTTTGCTTTATTTTGTTTCCATAATGTCCACCTCCCAAGAAGAAAGGAGAAATAAATCTCTTTCAAGTAGTAGCTACTTCTGCATATATGTATTATGATAAGTACGTCTCTTTCAAATGTCTAGGCATGTCTTTGGAAGAAGATCATTTTTGGCTAAATGATTATTTAATCCTGGATGTTAATTAGCTGAGTCACATAATAGGAGATATAGCAGCATTAATTTTCTAAAATTTCAAAATACATACTCAGAAGAGGAAGAGGAAGAAATATGCAGATAACTGTAAAGTAAACATTTAATCTCCTTCACTGTTCACTTGATTTCACCTGTCTCTCAGTTCCTTCTCTGGTGCCTTTCTTTAGAAATCGCTATTAATCATTTCTTGACCATCTGGAAACTAATTCTACGTGCCCTGACACCGCTGTGTGTGTATTCAGAGGCCCTTTAGAGTCATTATCCCATTAGAAGAAAGGATTAACTAATAGACCAACTACTTACAAAGTTGGTTCTACCAAGCATTTCCCCCAATTAACAGTAGGAACGCTTGGCACCAATCTTTATACTTAATCTCCCGTTACCTACAGTGATGTAAATTGATGGCAAAGTGAAAGTGTAAATCTTACAGTAGATACAGAAATTCATGAAAACAATGAAAATGATGCTGGTGAAACTGCAAAGCCTTCCTTGCCACAGTTCCACTAGTCTTCAGTTTTCTCTTTGTATCTGAAGGCTGATTCCTTGATAGGTGCTTCAAGGAGAATGAATATCATTTGAATATCATAGCACTAAGAGAAAATAGTAAAGTACCATTTTTTGATGGTGCTACAAAAGTTAAATACAAAGCAAAGCCATAGTGCCTTATGTTATTCTCTTATTTGTTAGAAAAGCCCTGGGTCTTCCTCCTCACCCCTCTTCTCTCAGCACAGAAAGAAACCAAAACCCACTACATGTTTATTCTTTGAATGCATAGTTAAAATTTCAACCCATTGTGTTAAAGATAACTCGATTTTCCTGATGTTTTGTTTCTGTTTTCAAACGGAATACTCTTCTTGATTGTATCTATTTCATGAGGTTGTTAAATAATAAAGTGGATGTTGGTTTGGTGGTTTAGTCGCTAAGTCGTGTCCGACTCTACGACCCCATGGGCTGTAGCCCACTAGCTCTGCTGTCCGTGGAATTTTCCAGGCAAGAATACTGGAGTGGGTTGCCATTTCCTTCTCCAGGGGATCTTCCCAACCCAGGAATTGATCCTGGGTCTCCTGGCTTTGCAGGCAGATTCTTTACCAACTGAGCTACAAGGGAAGCCCCAGTAGGACAACCACATAAAATTCTTAGAGCCCTGAAACATGGTAAATGTTCGATACACTGGAACTATCATCATTGTTAACAGTATCATTTTCATTGTTAGAACCATTTTGGCCTCTAGCTTGCTTTTATCTCTTCTAAAATGCATTGACTACCTTCCCATATCAGACCATGGATATATACATTCTTCATTTTCATGGCTGTAGGATATTTCATGGTATAGATGTTAGTGAAGGAGGAATTTCTAGAGTAGGAATTGCCATCAAAGGGTATATGTAACTAACTTTGCCATATTTTCCTCTAAAAAAATGCAGTGTTCATACTGGTACCAAGCTACGAGAGGGTATGGTATAAGAAAGATGTTTATAGATTTGGTCCATGTCCCCAGTTCCTGGCACAGCACTTCTAGGACCCTTGGAGTTTCCTGAGTAAAGAGAGAGTCTTTGGTTACTTCCGAAAGACTTTGGAGCTCCTTCCTCCCTACTTGAGTTTATACTAATAAGGTGACTCAAGGCTGGTCCCCTGTCTTCAAGATTGAGGCTGGTCACCAAAAAGGTAAAACGTGTGATTGGTTGGAACTTTCAGCACCCCTCACCCCCCAGTCTTTTGGGAGGGGAAGGGAGCTAGAAATTGAGTTTAGTCACAAGTAACCAGTAATTTAATCATTCATGCATGTGTAATGAGACCTCAATAAGAACCTCTAAACACAGAGGTTAAGGGAACTTCTGGGTTGGTGAATACATGGAGATGGCGGGGAGCAGTGACTCGGGGGCAGTGTGAAAGCAGCGTGGTACTTTGCCCCCCACACCTTCCCTGCGTCTTTTCCTGAGCTGCTCCAGACCTCTGTCCTTTACAATTAACTGATAACCGTAAGTAAAGTGCTTTCCTGAGTTCTATGGGTTGTCCTCAGGAATAGTTGAACCTAAGGGGTGGTCACAGGAACCCCTGAAGTTGCAGTCAGTGGGGCATAAGTATGGGCAGCCCGGGTACCGCACTGTGGCTGAAGTGAGGGCAGCCGTGTGGGACTGAGCCCCTTACCTGTGGGGCCTGAGTTAACTAACTCCGCAGCTGGTGTTAGGGTTGAATTGTTGGACTCTCAGTTGATGTTGCAGAATTGATGTGGAATATCACAGGTATTTGGTTGACTTAAATTTGTAATAACTTGATGATCAGTGTAAATCCCAAATTTCTTTTTGTTCTTAAGCTGTTCTTCCGTAATGTTTGTATAATGAGTTCATCTGGTCCTCCTTCCCCTCTAATTTAATAGGGGTTTTATTAAATTTAGAAATTACTTGGCAGAGAATCAGCATCTTGGTAATATTTCTGTTTAGGGATTTGTGACTCTCCATTTGCTTAATGTTTGATATGATTTTCAGTAAATAATAGTATTTTCCTTTCTATAAGCAGGATTGTTTTAAAATAATTCACAACAGTACTTTTCTCTTTTAGCCCTGGTTCACAAGAAACTTTACCGGTAGATTTGAAAAACATCTTGGAGAAACAGTTTTCTAAGTCTTCCAGAGCCGCACATCAGGTAAAGGCAGAGACTTTGCTAAGGGAAAGAGACTCTCTGAACATACCTTTTGTGACTGGAATGAAGTCTAATCACGGACCACTCTTAAGTTTTTGAGTTTTTCTAGTGTAATTTTAGTTACGGACGTAGAATTTAATAGATGATTGCTAAGAGACCAAACTATAGTTAATTTAAATTTTAACTTGGTAATTATGTGAACCTGAGATTTAACTAATGGTTAATACTGCACAAGTGTTTGTTTGCCAAAGATTTACAAGGGACAAGCAAGTCTTTCCAAAGATGTCAAGCTTTGGTGATCTTTGCTTCCCAAAGTTTTAACTTTTAAGTTAAATAATTTTAAAAGGTTTAAATACCTGCAGTTTTATTACACCTACCATAAAACCATAAAGGAGCAAGCATTTTATTCTTTGATTTATCAGATAACTGTATATAAAATTCTTTCTGTGATATTGAGTAAATAATAGAAAATGTACCTTAAGGGGGAGGAAATGAATAGGCAGAGCACAGAGGATTTCTTGGGCTGTGAAAATCCTTTGTCTGATAGTATAAATGATAGATACATTATGCACTTGTCTGAGCTTATAGAATGTCACCAAGAGGGAGCCATAGGGTTCACAGGTAAGCTGTGGGCTTTGGATGATTATGTGGTGTCAGTGTTGGTTAATCCTTGGTTTAAGAAAAAAAAAAACAACAACTGTATGTCATTCTGATGAGTGATACTGATTGTGGGGGAAGCTGTGTGTTTAAGGGAACAAGGAAGTATGTGGAAATCTTTGTGCCTCCCTCTTAGGTTTTATTGTAAACCTAAAACTGCTCTCAAAGAAAGCATTTTAAAAAATGCAAGGGATACAGCTAAAAGATTACTTTGAAGGAAATTTATCAAGCTGACTGCGTATATTAAAAGAACAGAGACATCTATGTATTTACTTGTTTATTGCTGCAGCATGTGGGATCTTTGGTTCCCTGACCAGGGATTGAACCTACACTCCTTGCAT
Organism: Muntiacus reevesi; assembly: GCF_963930625.1. Lineage (NCBI taxonomy): Eukaryota > Metazoa > Chordata > Mammalia > Artiodactyla > Cervidae > Muntiacus > Muntiacus reevesi. Next base: position 28,747,852 of record NC_089256.1, read on the forward strand.
TGGAAGTGTGGAGCCTTAATCTCTGGACCACCAGGGGATTTCCAAGACTTTTAAATTAGTGACACTTTTCTCCCAAGAACAAGGGAAAAAAACAACAACAATAAAAGAAAGTAGAAGGAAATAACAAAGTAGAAAATAATGAAATGAGCCTCTCAACTTCTGAGATGGCCCACACTCTGTGGAGTGTGTTTTTCTCTAAATAAGTCTACTTCTTACCTATTAAAAGGAAAAGAAAGTAATGAAATGGAACAACACATAAAGGATCCACGGAGCTAGAAGTTGACTCTTTGTCTTTGACAATGTAAATAAAATTTACACACCAGTATGGAAACTAAGCTATGATGTTGGAGAAGACTCTTGAGAGTTCTTTGGACTGTAAGGAGGTCAAACCAGTTACTCCTAAAGGAAATCAACCATAAATATTCATTGGAAGGACTGATGCTGAAGTTCCAATACTTTAGCCACCTGATGTGAAGAATGGACTCATTAGAAAAGACCCTGATACTGGGAAAGACTGAAGGCAGGAGAAGCAGGTGACAGAGGATGAGATGGTTGAATGGTGTCACCGACTCAATGGACATGAGTTTGAGCAAACCCCGGGAGATGATGAAGGACAGGGACGCCTGGCGCACTTCAGTGCATGGGAACACAAAGAGTCAGACACGACTGAGCAACTGAATAGCAGCAGACACTGACGGGTTTCTCAGGTGATGCTCGTAAAGAATCTGCCTGCCAAGCAGGAGACGCAAGAGACTCAGGTTCTGTTTCTGGGTCGGGAAGATCCTCTGGAGAAGAAAATGGCAACCCATCCAGTAGTCTTGCCTGGAAAATTCCATGGGCAGAGGGGCCTGGAAGCCTCCATGTAGTCCATGGGGCCACAAAAAGTTAGAAACTACTGAGTACACATGAAAATTGATAAAAGAAGATACAATAAAGCAATTTCAAGAATGGAAAATGTACATTACTTAGACTCTTTAATATTACAATTACTATATCAAAATACTGTTATGAACATTATACCAAGAAATTTGAAAATGTATATAGGTGAAATAGACAAATTTCTAGAAAAATCCAGCTTATAAAAACTGACTCAGAAAGAAATAGAAACTTTAACAGAATCCGTGGATTACAAAAAATTGTGGGAAATTCTTAAAGAGATGAGAACACCAGACTACCTTACCTGCCTCCTGAGAAATCTGTATGTGGGTCAAGAAGCAACAGTTAAAACCAGACATGGAATGATGGACTGGTTCATAATTGGGAAAGAAGTACGTTAAGGCTGTATATTGTTACCCTGCTTATTTAACTTATATGCAGAGTACATCATGCGAAATGCTGGGATGGATGAAGCTCACGCTGAAATCAAGATTGCCTGGAGAGATATCAATAACCCCATATATGAAGATGACACCACCCTTATGGCAGAAAGCAAAGAGGAACTAAAGACCTCTTGTTGAAGGTGAAGAGGAAAGTGAAAAAACTGGCTTAAAACTCAACATTCAAAAAACAAAGATCATGGCATCTGGTCCCTTCAAAAGAACAAAGTCAGTGGACTTAACACTATCTACTTCTTGTTTCAAAGAGAAAGAAAGTAAAGTCACTTAGTTGTGACTCTTTGCAACCCCATGGACTGTAGCTTGCCAGGCTCCTCCATCCATGGGATTTTCCAAGCAAGAATACTGGAGTGGGTTGCCATTTCCTTCTCCAGGGGATCTGGGAGATGGAACCTGGGTCTCCTGCATTGCAGGCAAACACTTTACTGTCTGAGCCACTAGGGAAGCTCTGGTCCCATCACTACTGGTCCTGTCACTTCATGGCAAATAGATGGGGAAACAGTGGAAACAGTCACCAACCTTTATTTTCCTGGGCTCCAAAATCACTGCAGACAGTAAGTGCAGCCATGAAATTTAAAAGACACCTGCTCCTTGGAAGGAAAGCTGTGACAAACCTGGATAGCGTGTTAGAAAGCCGAAACATTACTTTGCTGACAAAGGTCCGTCTAGTCAAAGCTATGGTTTTTCCAGTAGTGATTTATGGATATGAAAGTTGGACCATAAAAAAGGCTGGGCGCCGAAGAATTGATGCTTTTGAACTGTGGTGTTGGAGAAAACTCTTGAGAGTCCCTTGGACTGCAAGAAAATCAAACTAGTCCATCCTAAAGGAAATCAACCCTAAATCTTCATTGGGAGGACTGATGCTGAAGCTGAAACTCCAGTACTTTGGCCATCTGATGCGAGAGCTGACTCATTGGAGAAGACCCTGATGCTGGGAAAGATTGAAGGTAGGAGGAGAAGGGGACAACAAAGGATGAGATGGTTGGATGGCATTGCTGACTCGATGGACATGAGTGTAAGCAAACCCCAGGAAATGGTGAAGGACAGGAAGGCCTGGTGTGCTATAGTCCATGGGGTGGCAAAGAGTCAGACACGACTGAACAACAGAATCCAGAATTTCCAGAACCAACCATGACTAGTCACTATTCCAGTCATTGAATACCTGTAGACTATTTTCGGTGAAAAGTTGTTTCTTTTGGTTAAATGTGATTCCTACGAGTCTGCTTTGACAATTCAGTGCTCTATGTAAATACAGGTCTATTTCTTCTAAAATAAAATACTAGATTTAAATCCCCCCCCAAATGAATATTAACATGGAACACAATACTCATTTCAATATATGGGTCATTTTAAAATTCTTTTATCTATTTTAGGTATATATGACATTTCTTTTTAAGGTCTGTTGGGATGAAGCAAGTTTCAAGCATTTTTAATGTTTCCTAGATCAGTTTCAACAGCTTTCTAATGAGTTGCGTGAAAGCGTTTTTAGAATTGCTAACTGTTATTAAATTGTCACTTTATTTTGATTTTACTGATCCTAAAGACTGAAGGACTTAAATATTAAAGACAGTTTGTAAAGACAAAAGATTGTTTAAATAAAAATGATAGTTATTTTTGAGCCTTCATTTGTTTAACACACTTTTACTTAGGCCTCTGTATATGCTGAGGACTGGCAGTGCCATTCAGCCCACTCATGGAGCTTTCAGTACAGACCACTAACTTGCACTATATTGAGAGGATTAATTACTAATGGAAACATAAGGCAAATGGATCTGCTTTCTAGAATAAAAGATTAAAATGGAATTAGTTCATTCAAGGCTAATAAACTAGTATGTGTGCAGATAGCACATCATCATCTGTGAGTGTTAAAATTCTTAACATAAATATAGCTGTTGTTGAGCTATTTAAATACTGTATAGCAGATACCAAGTTTATGTGAGACCTGCTCTTTTCTGTGTGTATTATGGGATAAAGTTCTTTTCAACTTTGATACATTGGACAGAAAGCAATAGGCAGCTTTTGTTTATGTGGCCAGACTGTTTTTCCCTCTGTCCTTTGTGCAGTGGGGTCTCCTTTTGAATCCTCATTGTTAGAAACAGTGAGGAATGTCATGCACATATTTGTGTTTTCTGCTCCAGTGAACAGTGTACACATGTATGTCAAGGCGTGAGGAAATGTAAGTTTAGCCTGTTGTCTTATTTCTCCAGTCTTCATACAACTTTTCTGGCCTATAGCTGTTGCCGTGTAACTAAAATCTAAATTCAAATTATAATGTATATGCTCATGTATATTCAGATTATAAAGTTTTTCTCACTTTATTTCAGGATGCATTATAGCCATTTTGTCTTTATGCTCTTCCCTTTGCATTTAGCCTAGTGTTATAATATCTCTCCCAATAATTCTAATTACATTCAAGTACATGTTAGGCAGGAATAGAGCTACTGATTGAAGTAGCCATTTCTTGCTGAGAATTAGGGTTTTTTCCAGGGCACGAGGGCAGTTGTTAAAATCTGATAGTGACCCATAAATTGATTGCTTGTTCTTACTTGTCTAATTGTTCAAGTCTCAGCCAAATAATATACTTACTTAAATGATGGCCAATGTTCTCCATTTTTGCTATTAAAACTTCCAAACACTGTCTGTCAAGTCTGGTAAAGAGAATACAGGTTATATTATAAAGTGAACCACCCTTTCCTGTCATGGGCAGCACTGGAAATGTTGGAATTAAGATGTAAAGCTGTACGTTTTAATTTCTACTTTAATGGTGCTATGCTGAAAAAGGACTATAATGCAGAAAGGTTAGCTTTGTATATTTTATGATCAGTTATAAAGTGTAACTGCTTGATGATGAACTTTGGCATCTTACGTTTTAGACTCAACATGCATAGCTCTAGACTGCTGAAGTAGAATTTCTTTTTGCAGGATTTTGCTAATATAATGAAAATGCTGAGAAGCTTAATCCAGGATGGCTACACGGCCTTGCTGGAGCAGCGGTGCCGCAGTGCCGCCCAGGCCTTCACAGAGTTGCTCAACGGTTTAGATCCTCAAAAAATAAAGGTAAAATCACCTCCTGGTGATTTGCTTGTCAGTGCTTACGCATTTCAGAGGAATGTAGAAGAGAACCAAAACTTTGGTTTCATTGTTTTAGTGTATCTTAGACCGTGCTGAGATTGGCTGAACCTACTCCAGGTTGTGAGAAGCAGATAATGCTCTGATTCAGCTTATATGGTTGCCCTAGCTCTGCAGCCCAGGTTTAAACTCTCATTGCACTATAGTTGGTGTTCGTTAGAGCTCTTGGCCTTTTCTCTTTATTAGAGTACAAAATCAAGGATTTGGACTCACTTTAGTCACTTCTTTTTATCTACAAAGAAAGCATTGGCTAGGTAAATAGTTTATGCAGGATTGTAAGAGAGCGAATATTGAGTTGGCCGTAAAAGTTTGTTTGAGTTTTTCATAAGATGGTATGGCAAAACTCGAATGGACTTTATGGCTAACCCAAGAATGTAGTCTATTACTCTTCCCATTTTTATGCAGAAGAATATGATATCAATTTTTCTGTTATGAGCCATGCCTTCAAGTAATTCTGATACAGTGATTCTGTAATTGCATATCTTTGCAAAATATGTTTTCTAATTGTTTGGCCTTGACCCCAGTAGCAATTAGATTGTTTACACTTCTTTTACTGTTGTGGTTATCATATCAATACAGTGTCAATTGGGCAGAATTATGTTCAGATATTTAACAAGAGGATTTTTATTGACAGCAATTGAACCTGGCCATGATTAACTACGTGTTAGTAGTCTATGGACTTGCCATTTCACTCCTTGGAATAGGACAACCCGAGGTGAGATTTGTAACAGTAATAGACTGTTAAAATACGCCATTAACTTTATTTTTTTTTCTTTGATATATTTTTTTTCATTTATTTTTGGAGGCTAATTACTTTACAGTATCGTAGTGGTTTTTGCCATACATTGACATGAATCAGCCATGGATTTACGTGTGTTCCCCATCCCGATCCTCCCTCCTGCCTCCCTCTCCATCCCATCCCTCTGGGTCTTCCCAGTGCACCAGCCCTGAGCACTTGTCTCTTGCATTCAGCCTGGGCTGGTGATCCGTTTCACCCTTGACAGTGTACTTGTTTCAATGCTGTTCTCTCTGAACATCCCACCCTCGCCTTCTCCCACAGAGTCCCAAAGTCTGTTCTGTACATCTGTGTCTCTTTCTCTTTTTTGCATATAGGGTTATCGTTACCATCTTGTTAAATTCCATATATATGCGTTCGTATACTGTATTGGTGTTTATCTCTCTGGCTTACTTCACTCTGTATAATGGGCTCCAGTTTCATCCATCTCATTAGAAAAAATACGCCATTAACTTTAGAAGATGTGTTAAAATAGTTTTCCCATCTGGGCTTATTTCCTTCTGAATACTTTTTTTCTCTCCTAGTTTTACTGAGATATAATTGACATATAGTTCTGTATAATTTTAAGGTGTACAGCATAATGATCTGACTGATGCAAATCATGAAATGATTAACACAGTAAGTTTAGTGAGCACTGTCTGTGTACTTTCTTGATAGTTTTTTCTACACTTGATCTTGGCCAAAAGACTGAGAAGCAGTGATAATTTTTTCTGAAATGCCTAAATTTAATTTAGTTTGTGGTTTTTTTTTTTTTTTTTTTTAAAGAAAATGTAGTTTGTATTTCCATTAGAAAATTGTGCCAGGCCACCAGTGGGAATCTACTTTTTATTCATACAAAAAGTAAAGAACCCGATGTATCATGATAAATTTTGGAAATACATCAAGGGAAAAAGGCAAGTTGGAAATGTAGTAAATAATGTGATACCACTTATGTACAATTTGGAATATTTACAGAGCAGAAGTATATATTGTTTATGACTATCTGCATCTTGTAAAAGAAAAAAACATGAACTAGCCTTTATATCAAGTTTAAGGTAATGGAAGAAAGGAATGGGACTCGGGAGGTTAAAAAAGAGTTCAGCTTTGTGTTATACTGTTTTATTTTAAAAAACATAGTAAAAATGCTAATGTTAATAGCTCTTGGTTCTGGATAGTAAGTACCTGGGTATTTTATTATTTCCTAGAGTTCAAGCTTCCCATAACCACTTGCAGTCAGGGTGTGGGTGTGAGCACGCCTGGTGTCCGTTACTCATGGTCCTTCAGCACGCTCCTGGGAAGGTTACTTACTTGCACTGCCCAGTTTTATACTCTGCTTTCCATGGTGTTGGATTTTTGAAAAAAGTAGAAATGGTTCTAGAATTAACCTCAGGTAGAAATTACCCTGTCTGCCAACTTAGGCTCCAAGCTTCCTAGGCTTAACCCTAACAGCTACCTAAAGAGGTTCACTCTCTGAGTGGTCCACAGAGCCTGAGGGTCGTTTTCCCCATGACAGGCTGCTTTCCTTGTTCTGACGCGGCAGATGCATGTCTTCCATTAGGGACTCACTGACTGTTTTCTGGTAGATTTTTTAAGACAGGGCGACATGTTCTCAACAGAGTAATAGTAAATATCATATTTTGCTTCATCAGAATTGAAGAAATCGTTTGTTATATTTTTAATTTACTTTGATTTAATTCTGATTAAAAAAAACAGAATGATAGAATGTAAAAGAATGATAGACATTTAAAAGAATTTCATCAATCAGAGTATCTCCAGAAGAAATTGATGTGTTTACTCCAGAGAAGTCCTTGCTTTGGAATGCCTCCTTTAGAACTGGCCTCAGAGCTGCTTATTAACTCCGTTCTGTAGTGACATTTCCTTTTTCACCCACGATGGAGTGATGACCAGTATTACTTCGAGCTGAATATCATTTGGATCTTTTCCAAAACAAAATTCATTCAAAGCCCAGAGGCTTCCACTGTTGAGAGTAGTCAAAAGAATGTATTTTAAGTTCTAAATTTTTTTTACTGAATAGCTGTTTTTAAGACACAGCATTTGTCTTATGTCACAAAACATTGTGGCAACATTGTTGGAATTCCTGTGTCCCCAAGGGAGCAGTGCTTACTAGGATATATGTTATAGTGCATTTGCATCCAAATCAGTCTTTTTGCTTTGAGCTTATGCCTTTTTTAGCCAGCACACACTGGGCCCTGTGTGCGTGTTAGTAAATGCTCATTTGGTGCATTGCCTGTATTCAGTGCCAACGTCTCATTCCAGAGCTGGATCATTTTGGTTCTGTGTCTGAATATCCATATGGTCATATTTTATGTAATTGCTAAGAAAATGAAATCCAGAAGGTGTAATTTTGCCATAGAAATTTTTGGGTATACAGTTGTTTTTAATATTACCCAAAAAGAATCAACCGTCAGGTAAAATCTGTTCCTAGCCTTTCTTTCTGTTTAAGTGATCACTGTTCTCATTGCTGCCAAAGGAGTTATCTGAAGCTGAAAACCAGTTTAAGAGGATGATTGAACACTACCCCAATGAAGGACTTGATTGCTTGGCCTACTGCGGAATTGGAAAAGTGTATTTGAAAAAAAACAGGTTAGTGGAAACCACACTACATTATGCTCTAGGCTGGTAACTCATTTGAAGTCTCATGTGATGATGATCCCTGTTCTGGAGTGATTTTGACATCTTCTCCTGCACACTATGATAACTGTGTTTACTTTGAGGACTGGCATTTCAATATTAATTGTTAAAGTCAACAATTCAGTTACCAATGCTTTCTAATTTTGAATCTAATAAACTCATTAATAATGTGGTACAATAAGTTTTATATTTTAGTATATGTCATTTATAAATTGTGACTCAATTGATACAAATTAATGGTTTACATTACCCCTTCATGGGTCACAGCCTTGTTGTAGCGAAGGGACTTGTTTACTCAGTGAAGCTACGAGCCTTGCCGTGCAGGGCCACCCAAGGACAGGTCACAGTGAAGAGTTCTGACAAGATGTGGTCCACTGGAGGAGGGAATGGCAAACCGCTCCAGTATTCTTCTACTTCTCCTTCACTGATTACATGAAAATCTTTGACTGTGTGGATCACAACAAACTATGGGAAATTATTTAAAGAGATGGAAATACCACATCACCTTACCTGTCTCCTGAGAAACCTGTATGTAGGTCAATAAACAACAGTTAGAATCTTACATAGAACAACTGACTAGTTCAAAATTGGGAAAGGAGTATGACAAGGCTGTATATTGTCACCCTGTTTATATAACTCACATGCAGAGTCAGTTCAGTTCACTTGCTCAGTTGTGTCTGACTCTTCGGGAACCCATGGACTGCAGCACGCCAGGCCTCCCTGTCCATCACCAACTACTGGAGCTTGCTCAAACTCATGTCCATCAAGTTGGTGATGCCATCCAACCATCTCATCCTCTGTCATCCCCTTCTCCTCCCGCCTTCAATCTACATGCAGAATACATCATGCGAAATGCCAGTCTGGATAAATCACAAGGTGGAATCAAGACTGCTAGGAGAAATATCAACAATTTCAGGCAGGCAGATGATACCACTCTTAATGGCAGAAAATGAAGACGAACTAAAGAGCCTCTTTTTGAGGGCAAAAGAGGAGAGTGAGAAAGCTGTCTTAAAGCTCACCTTTCAAAAAAAACTAAGGTCGTGGCATCCAGTCCCATCACTTCATGGCAAATAGAAGGGGAAAAGTGGAAGCAATGACAGATTTATTTTCTTAGGCTCTAAAATCACTGCAGACAGTGACTGCAACCATGAAATTAAAAGATGCTTGCACCTTGAAAGGAGACCTATGACAGCTTAGACAGTGTATTAAAAAGCAAAGACACTTTGCTGACAAAGGTCCATATAATCAAAGCTATGATTTTTCCAGTAGTCGTGTATGGATCCAAGAGTTGGACTATAAAGAAGGCTGAGGGCCGAAGAATTGATGCTTTTGAATTGTGCTGGAGAAGACTCTTGAGAGTCCCTTGGACAAGGGAGATCAAACCAGTCAATCCTAGAGGAAAATCAACCCTGAATATTCATTGGAAGGACTGATACTGAAACTGAAGTTCCAGTACTTTGGCCACCTGATGTGAAGAGTGGACTAAATGCAAAAGACCCTGATACTGGGAAAGATTGAGGGCAGGAGGAGAAGCAGGCAACAGGATAAGGTGGTTGGAGGGCATCACTTACTCAATGAACATGAATTTGAGCAAACTCCAGGAGACAGTGAAGAACCAGGAAGCCTGGCTTGCTGCAGTCACCTATTCTCCCCTCAAAACTTGTATAAGGATGGTTTTAATATGAAGTATATGTTTGTTGAAAGACATCATGAGTTAGAAGGAAGAAAGCAAACAAACTCTTTTCTGAACTTGTACTTGAAGTCCTTACTCAAACTTTTAATACATATCTGTTCCCTGTTTCATGTCTTACCTCCCCAAATGTCTGTATGAGCATTAGGAGCAGGATTATGACTCGAGCTTTTAAAAAAAACAAGAACAACTCCCTGTTCCTGCCACTTACACCCAGTATGTTAGATTACTTTTATAAAGAAATAATTAACTTACTAAATATTATTCATAACTTTTAATTATCCTTAAATTTTCATCTTAACTGTTTAGAGGAAATGTTATCAGACCAATAGTACTCTTGAGAACTCAACCTTAGAGGTTGTCTAGAACCCTCTTTAAAGGTCTTTAAAGATTAAAGAAATTTCTTTTACTTTCTAAAGCTACTGTCTGACCAGCCCAACTCTGTTAAGAATCAGAGGTGGTGAGGATTTTGCAGTCATTTTCATGGTAATGACAAATGCAATTAATTTGGAAGTTTAGTGTAAGTTGTTTAAGACACACCTGTTTAATGCAGTGACCACGTGCACATATTCACTAGCTCTAGGAAAATAACATAAATGTGTAACATCATGAAGGTTGTGGTAAGTGAAGAAGTGTTTACCATTTTGAAAGTCATTTAAATTTTTTTAAAAATTTTATTGAAGTATAGTTGATTTACAATGTTGTGGAAAGGCTTTTAAATTTTAATTTCAGAATAATACAGTTTGGCATCCAGTGACCAATAAGCTAGCTGGTTTTTTGCTGTTGTAATGTGTAGTCTCTGGTTTAAAGTCTGGTTTAAAGTCTTTATAACTGTCTTACGGTGGATGGTCTAGCTTTTATGCAGGTAAGGTTACTTATGCAAAGGTAAAAATGACTTCTTCAATTGGGAGATGATTTCAAGATTGAAGAACAGGAAACCTTTTGCTTTTCTAGTCTGACAAGAGGAATAGAGACTGGGAAAACCTTATAATTCATTATCCTAGTATTCTTTGGTTGAATGAACTTTGGGAATCTACTGGTATTATTTTTCTAAACTGTAAATTGGCACTAAAACATATCATTTATAGTAAAACGGTTTGCATACACATTTGTTCCGTTAAAATAATTAACTGCTTTATAACTGAAGAAAGATGTCCAGAATACATGAGCTCTTTAACAGTTTTACAGCAGAGGGGTTTTGTTATAGCTGTTTTAAATGAATCAAGGTAAAAAAAAAATTCCCCGTTTATGATTAATTAGTTGAAGTGGACCTATGGTGTTGCACTACAAGGATCTGCTTTAATTAGATTAGTAAATTAAATAAAAATGGAACAACTAAATTTGTTCAGTTTTCTGTTTTAATTGTGGAAATCTTTAAAAAATAAATTACAGCTTTTAACGAACTAGTGTGCACCTGCCATCGTAAAGCCAGTGTCCTGGTAGATTCCTGTTTAATTTATATTACTTTTGAAGCAAAGGGTGGTAATGTCTTGGTTTTTTGAAGAAGATACGGGTTACTGTGAATATTTCTGTGCAGTGATTTGTCAAATGTACTATTCCTGGTAAGCTTGAAGTCTCTGTGCCTTTTGGGGAATGGAAATTCATGTCTCATCTTTAATACCTTCTCTGTAATTCTGACTTTAGATTTTTAGAAGCTCTTAATCATTTCGAGAAAGCAAGAACCTTGATCTGTCGTCTTCCTGGAGTGTTAACTTGGCCCACAAGTAATGTGGTTATTGAGGAGACTCAGCCAGGGAAGATAAAGGTAATTATTTCTGTAGAGCTTCTTATGAACCATAAAAGCTCATCCGCAGTCCTGTGCTCTTGACTCAGGTATAAGATGACAGGGAGGTAGTAACACTTTGTCCTCAGCTCCCCCATGTCCCGTTTAAAAACTGGTGGAATCACCAACATTTATTGAGTATTTCCTATTTGCCAATCACACACCTTCCATTTATCATTACCTTTACCCCTTCCAGCAACCATATGTGATGAACACTGTGATTATTCCCATTTGACAGATGAGGAAGATTGTGTTTAGACAGATTAAGTGATGAGTTCAGGATTAAATAGCTCGGAAATGGTGGAGCTGGGACTTGAATCCAGTCATTCTGGCTAGAGTGTGCACTGTTAAGCAGTGTGATGTGCTGGTTGTACTTAGAGAAAGAGTTCACATTATTGTTTCATTATAATTTCTATAGTTATTGACATTGTATTTGAAGACCTAAAAGGTATAAATTGGTCTCATATCCAGAATCATGGGGTGCTTTGCCAGTTCTAGAAAGATTAAATCATGTAACTTGACTGGGATAGGCCTTTACTTGTGGTGAGCCCTGGTGTATACTCAGAACTTGGTTTTAACTAGAGCTTTTATAAGCCTAGGAGTCAACTCTTACAACTTAGTAGTAAGAAGACACTCTAATTAAAAGTAGCTGAAAGATCTGCATAGGAGTGTCTGCCAACAGCTTGTATAAATAGATGATAAATGTGCAAAGTGTTTTCAGCAGTTAACCATTAGAGAAATGCAAACGAAAACAGGGTACCACTTCACACCCATTAGGGTGGCTGTAATCAAAAAGACAGTACAAGTGTTGGCAAGCATATGGAGAAATCAGAACCCCTATACATTGCTATAAAATTTAAAATGGTGGAGATGCTTTGGACAACAGTCTGGCAGTTCTTTATTGGTTAAAGATAAAGTTACCAAATGACTGAGCAGTTTCACTCCTAAATATACTCAGAGACAGGAACACGTAAGTTTTCCTGAAAACTTATACATGAATGTTCATAGTAGCATTATTCAAAATAGTCAAAAAGTGGAAAGAACTCAAAGGTCATTAGCTGATGAATGGTTAAATAAAATGTGGTGTATCCATATAACACATTTGGCCATAAAAAGGAGTGAAGTAATGACACATGCTACAACATAGATGAACCTTGAAAACGTTATGCTGAGTGAAAGAAGCCGTATGAAATGCCAGATACTGTGTGATTCTCTTTATCTGGAATCTCCAAAATAGAACTTCGTTCTTTGGGGGCTGCACCACATAGCATGTGGGATCTTAGTTGCCTAATCCCTGGTCCCCCGCAATGGAAGCACACAGTGTGTTAACCACTGGCCCTCCAGTGAAGTGCTCACAATAGGAAAATCTATATATGAAGGCAGATAGTAGATTAGTGGTTGTCAGGGGATAGGGGACTGAGGAAAGATGAGGGATTGCTCATGGGTATGGGATTTCTTGTTGGGTGGTGAAAATGTTTTAAATTTAGGCTATGGTGATAATTATATGACTCTAACAAGCCACTGAACTATACACTTTAAGTACATGAATTGTATATGAACAAAACTGTTATAAGAAATAAAATGGGGACTGTTGGATTTTCCTCTCTTTATTCTGGACTGGGATGGAGGCGTTGGAACTATTGATAACAGTGAACCATCCTGGGAAGCCTGGCATGAGTCTGGGGGGCTTCGGTGGCAGTGGTGTAATTCTTCAGGGGAGGGGCAAGCACAGGTGCAGGGATCAGGGAGGAGGGTGAATGCCAGTGGGTGGGTCCCAGGTGAGGTGACCTTGGGTGGAACAGTGGAGTCCCAAGATTAGGCACCTATGAATGCTTAAAGGCGGTTTCTCAGAGGTGTGTATTGTAAAATGAGGTTTGAGGACTACAACAAAGGATAAGATTTTGATTCAGTCTGAAATTCTGAAAATTTTTTGTTTAGTCCTTTTCTTCCATTCTTTTCTCAGCATGTCACTGTATCAGCCTCTCTCCAGGACGAAAACCTTTATAAGTTGTATGTAGTTCTTGGCTAAAAGGCATTTCGTCCTTCCTGTGCTGAAAATATTTTGTTGGCAAGAGACTATTGAAAGAATTTGATTGATGAATTAATATTGTCATATCATTTTTGTGTACTTTTGTTGTAGATGCTGTTAGAGAAATTCGTTGAAGAATGCAGGTTCCCTCCAGTGCCAGATGCCATTTGTTGCTATCAGAAGTGCCATGGATATTCCAAAATCCAGATATACATAACTGATCCAGACTTTAAGGTACAGAATGAGGGTATACCAGGACATTAACTTGCTGAATTGTGCCTGAAAATGGTTTCAGAACAAGTTCTTTAGTTGGAGACACCCAAGTTCTCTGACTTGTCAGCAGCTTCATGTCCTCTTCTGTGCCCCATCCCCTGGCTTAAGTCTGCATCATCTCACATGGGGACCCAGAGTCATTGAAATAAACACCGAGGGCAGTGATGGTGCCCTGAGAAGGCAGGCTAGCTAATTCCATTTCCCCCTTCTAGCCACCGTTTCATATAATTGCCTGCTCCTTAGGAGCAGAGGAAACAAAGTGAGGTAATTACCCTGATTTGCTGCAGTTCTAATTTCTTACATAATCTGAGTCCAAGAGTCTGAAGAATTGAAATCTAAGAATCATTCTGGTCACTGAATATAACTCCTGGAGATCTAAATGTGAGACCGAATCTGGCAGTTAATTGAGTGAACAGAGTGCTGCACCTTAGTTTATTCAAGAAGATAGAAGGTGCCCACTGTGCCTGGTTAGTAGTTCAGATGAAATGAAGTTTATAAAGTATTTGATATTTTGTACACCACTCCAGTATCCTCTCCTGGAACATCCCCATGGACAGAGGAGCCTGGTGGGCTGCAGTCCATGGGGTCACAAAGAGTCGGGCACAGCTGAGTGACTAACACTTTCACTTTCAAAGGAATACACAGCTGTAAATCGTGGAAATGAATGTCAGTCAAGCTCAGTGTTCTCAGCGCTAGGCAATCTGCGGTGTGAAGTACTATACTCCCCTAGGAGGAAATGTGACATCTAGTCATGTCTGCCAGGTGAATGCAAACAGGTCTCTATCTTATTATGTGTTGTGGGTGTGAAAGAGTGAGTGTATGTACACTTTTTAAAGATATGAATTAAAAATTGTTTTAAAACCCCAGGGTTTTATACGAATCAGCTGTTGCCAGTATTGTAAAATAGAATTTCACATGAACTGCTGGAAGAAGTTAAAAACAACAACCTTCAATGATAAAATTGACAAGGTAAGTAAGACTAACAAGATTTTCTGGATTTTTTAGTATGCTTATTGTATACTGATCTTTCTTCCCCGAGAATCTTCAAGAAAAGTCTTAACTGAATATGAATTTCTCTCTCTGTGTGAGACGTAATTAGAAGGTATTAAAGTTTTAATGATAAAGTAGAAAGTTTTTTCATTTATAAAGTGTAAAGGCAGTAACCATAGAGGATTTTAATAAATTGTTGAACCCCTCCTTTTATGTTGGTAATGTATGATCAAAAATAAATGATTTAATGTGATGATGTAGAATTGGGGCCTCAAATTTTTTATTTTCTAAAAAAGTTTGAGATAATTTGTACTAAGAAATCAACTTAAATTTTGTACTGCCATATTTGTTTGGGGTTTCTCTTCATTAGCAAGATAATTATGTTAATTACCATTAGCCAGGTATACTTTGAGAGCAGTTACAGTTTTATTTTTTAGTTCTACCACTTTCTTGCTACCAACCCATCTCCCTCCACCCTCGTGCACACATGCTCAGTCATGTAACCGCATGGACTGCAGCCCGCCAGGCTCCTCTGTCCATGGACTTTTCCAGGCAAGAATACTGGAGTGGGTTGCCATTTCCTTCTCCAGCAGTCACAGTTTAATAATCCTCATTCATAGACTTTGTTTCTGATCCATATAAACTATGGACTTAAAAAAAAAAGAAAAGAAAACCTTATTCTACACTACTTAGCCTCATATAAACCCCTGTCCTTATTGAGGAGAAAAGAATAAGGTGGTTGTGCTAGGTGAATGTTAGCAATAGTAATTATTCAAGTTAAGTAAAAATGAGTTCTCACATTTTACACATTTTCATGTTATCTAGAGGTATGATGATGTGACCAAGTAACTGTTGCCGTTGAGTCGCTCTTGCTATGTCTTTGTCTCACTTTAATTGAACTTCTCTAGCCATACCCTCGGGTGGTGGCATTGTAGCTCAGACGGTAAAGAATCTGCCTGCAATGCAGGATACCCGGGTTCAATTCCTGGGTCGGGAAGGTCCTCTGGAAAAGGGCATGGCAACCCACTCCAGTATTCTTGCCTGGAGAATCCCATGGACAGAAGAACCAGGTGGGCTACAGTCCATGGGATCGCAGAGTTGGACACGACTGAGCGACTACCACTACCAGCTATACCCATATGCCCTTAGTGGTCCTAACCATTCCCATGGGTTGAAGTACCCTTTGTAGATTAGCTTTCACTAGGGTACCTTGAAGTAACTCAAATGTCTCATGACTTGAAGTAAGAAAGGCTTGTTTCTTGCTAATATTACTTGTCTTGCAGTTTTACAGTTGTTCAGAATTAGGCAGTGGCAGCTCCGGTATGTGGGGCTGTGGGCTTTGTTTCTGAATTGAGGTTGAGGAGTGACTGGGACATGTTACTGTGATTTAAAGGAAGGAGTAGTAGCCAGTCCACTCAGTGTTTCTTAAAGCTTTGGTGTGGATGGTAGCACACGTCAGGGCAGCTCACCTTACGTGACCCAAGTGAGTTGCATGGACCCAAGTGAGCCCTGCAACTGGAGGCTTTGGAAATCAGATGGCAGTGAGCAGGGACTTTGCAGTACCTCCTGAAGAAGGTTTTAGGTTATATTTTGACTGTTCTGTGGTTAAAATGGCATACATGTGTACATTTATGCCAAGATGTAACCTCCCCCCAACCCCATTTTTAAATCAAATAGGATTTTCTGCAAGGAATTTGTCTTACTCCTGATTGTGAAGGAATCATTTCAAAGATTATCATCTTCAGCAGTGGTGGTCAAGTTAAATGTGAAGTAAGTAGACACTGGGGAAATCTCATTAAATTGATAACCAAAATGCTTATATCTTATGAAATATGATGTAAATTTATAAAACTTACACTATTTGGATCTTGCATTTTCCAGGAAGGAAGTAGTTACTTGATAAAAGAAATTATAGGAAATAATAGGATGTAAGAATGTCTTTTTTTTTTTTTTTTTAAGGAATGCATCTTTGGAATTAAGGAGTCTTGTGTTCTTTTGTCTCCCAAAAGGAAAAGGAGAATTTTAACATATCAGTTTTACTGATTTTACTCCTTCTGATAACCTTGTTTTTTAAATTCCCAGTAAACTTTTTGGTGTTGGCAAGGTGGGGGATCTTAGGGAGGGAGGAGAGTGTCTTGAGCCTAACTATGTGGGAGCTGCAGGAGTGGGTTGTTGTAATGACATCTGTCATTTATTTGATTTTCTGCTTACTCTTAATTTTTTTTTTAACCTTCTATAACTGTGACTACTCTTTAGTTCCTTTTTTTCAGTAAATTGTGTTGCTAAAGTATTCTGGGCTTTTGTTTGGGTCAGAGTATCATCACTGTTCTCTATCAAACTGAATTTGACTATGTTTTTGAAATGCTTGTTAAACCTGTGATTTTATGCTTAATGTCATGGCAGCATGAGACAAATTTTAGATGTCTCTGTTTTATTTAAAGTTTGAACACAAGGTGATTAAAGAAAAGGTTCCTCCAAGACCTATTCTGAAACAGAAATGTTCTAGGTAAGATTTTTGATAATTAGTAGGTTAATAATGTCCAATACAATTCTGTTAAATGCACATTTCTAAATAATGCTGTTTTAAAAATTGGCTCAGCACACATATTCAAATAAGTAGCTTTTAAGTGAATGTTATAGGTATTTATAACTTTCCAAACAACTTAACTTCCCTGGTGGCTCCCAGATGGTTAAGTGTCTGCCTACAACGCGGGAGACCCCGGTTCGATCC
The DNA here is from genome assembly GCF_963930625.1 of Muntiacus reevesi. Classification (NCBI taxonomy): domain Eukaryota; kingdom Metazoa; phylum Chordata; class Mammalia; order Artiodactyla; family Cervidae; genus Muntiacus; species Muntiacus reevesi. The sequence goes on from NC_089256.1 coordinate 28,765,238, forward strand.
CTGGGTCGGGAAGATCCCCTGGAGAAGGAAATGGCAACCCACTCCAGTATTCTTGCCTGGAGAATCCCATGGATGGAGGAGCCTGGTGGGCTATAGTCATGAGGTCGCAAAGAGTTGGACACGACTGAGCGACTTCATTTTCACTTTCACTTTAACCTCGAATAGTTAAATGCTAAAAACTTGAATAAGAAGCATTATTTAGTGATTAAATTTATAAGTAAAATTATAACATTTGAACTATGAAATGACATGTTCAGTAGATTCGTCATTTGAATAAAAATTACATACTTAGTTCTCAGTTTGCACTTTAATTCCAAAAGCATCTTTCCTTTTGTTCTCTTCAGCAAACATTTTGAACCAGTGACTCTTTCTCACCCTGAAATACTCAACAAACTGTCAAAATTAGTCACTTTTCTATTATCTTCTTGTTCAAGTCAAATAATTCAATCCTTTTTTCTTTTCTTTTTTGCCCTGCTTCTTGTTTTCCATTTTTAGAAGTTATTTTTTTTAATCATTGGTGGCCAAGAAAAAGCAAAAGAAAAGATGAATTATTTATTGAAGAGAATTTATTATAGCCATATTGACCAAATTTGAGTGTTGTAGATCATTGTTGGGTTGTGAAAATGATATTTTACTGTGGAAATGAATATTTACATGTATTATCTTGCATAGTAATTTTTTACTATTCCTCTTTACCCTAACAGTATCTTCTATACATGGGGATAACATCTGTATGATCTATATATGCCATCCTTAATTACAAATCACTTAGTCATTGATGTTCTTGTTTTTATGCAACAAGTACAGTTGTTTCGACTGAATTGACCACGTGTCTAAAGTTTTTGATATTGAACAGAGGATATAGTCCCAAGTTCTAACTAAAATAGAAAACTTCTAGCTTATTGTTTGGAGAATGGCTTCTACAGTAGGCAAAGGAATGTAGTTGACTGAGTTCATAACAAAAGTAAATTGTCACTAACTGTAATTATTTATCAGCCTAGAGAAGTTGAGGCTGAAAGAAGACAAAAAATTGAAGCGAAAGCTCCAAAAAACGGAAGCAAAAAAATTAGCACAAGAAAGACTGAAAGAGGACTTAAGGGAAAGTAACCCACCAAAAACTGAAGAGCAGAGAGGTATGCTGGGAGTCTGAGGCGTGATGAGAATCATATATTCTTGCTTAAAAGTGTGAATGCAAATATTCATCTTGTTGGGCTTTATCAGTTCAGTTCAGTTCAGTTGCTCAGTCATGTCCGACTCTGCGACCCCATGAACCACAGCACACCAGGCCTGCCTGTCCATCACAAACTCCCGGAGTTTACTCAAACTCATGCCCATCGAGTTGGTGATGCCACCCAGTCATCTCATCCTCTGTCGTCCCCTTCTCCTCCTGCCCTCAATCCCTCCCAGCATCAGGGTCTTTTCAAATGGGTCAGCTCTTTGCATCTGGTGGCCAAAGTATTGGGGTTTCAGCTTCAGCATCAGTCCTTCCAGTGAACACTCAGGACTGATTTCCTTTTGGATGGACTGGTTGGATCTCCTTGCAGTCCAAGGGACTCTCAAAAGTCTTCTCCAACACCACAGTTCTAAAGCATCAATTCTTCGGTGCTCAACTTTCTTTATAGTCCAACGCTCTTTGAATTGAAATTTAGATTTCTCTTGGTAATTTTAATACTATCGCCATCTTTTGATTATGCTGAGATAGGGAGGGGAGTGGTATAAGGAACATTAAATTTAGAAGTAAGATACAGGAATTGAAAATACTTTCCTGCCACTTAGGGCAAATTGTCTCAGTTCCCTTATCTCTAAAGTGAATGTGAAAATAATACTTGAAATTCCACACATATGTTTGAGCTGTAAATTAGCCACTGATTATCTGACGTATGCTGCTTCATATAAAGAAGCAGTTCATATAAGATGCCAGAGAGATTACCTTGTGTTTTATGCTCATCTTGTCAGCATTCCCTGATCAACATGGGAGCTGTCTCAGTGATTTACTGTCCCTGTGGACACATTTACTTTCAAGTTTTGTGGTTTTGTTTTTTTTTTTTTAATGTATGGTTTCAGGTGTACAATATAATGATTTGATATTTCTATATATTGCAAAATATTACCACAATAAATCCAGTTAACATCCACCACCATACATACAGAATTTTTTTTTCATGATGAGAACTTTCAAGGTCTACATGCAAATACACAAAACAGTATTAACTGTAGTCATTGTACTGTGCACTATATCCCCAGGACTACTTTCAGTTTTGAGTTAAAGTAAATTACTCTCATTTTCTGATGACTGTTGCCAGCATTAATATTTCCTCTTGCTGTCTTTGTTTTTCATCTTGTTGTTTAGTCACTAAGTCATGTTCTGACTTTTTGCAACTCCATGGACTGCAGCACACCAGGCTTCCCTGTCCTTTAGTGTCTCCCAGAGTTTGGTGACTCAGACAGTAAAGCGTCTGTCTACAATTTGGGAGACCCAGGTTCGATCCCTGGGTTGGGAAGATCCCCTGGAGAAGGAAATGGCAGCCCACTCCAGTACTCTTGCCTGGAAAACCCCATGGACGGAGGAGCGTGGTGGGCTACAGTCCATGTTGTCACAAAGAGTCGGACATGACTGAGCGACTCCACCACCACCACCAGAGTTTGCTCAGACTCATGTCCATTGAGTCAATGATGCCACCCAACCATCTCATCCTCCGTCACCCCCTTCTTCTCCTGCCCTCAATCTTTCCCAGCATCAGGGTCTTTTCCAAAGAGTTGGCTCTTTGCATCAGGTGGCCAGAATATTAGAATTTCAGCATCAATCCTTCTAAAGAATATTCACGGTTGATTTCCTTTAGGATTGACTGATGATTTCATTAATGTTTCAGAAATCAATCAGAACTGTCTTTTCTACTGAAAAAAATTTTAGGGAACATCATTTGCTTCCTTTATATATTTTTTGTATTTGTATGTTATTTAGTGTATTAGATTCAAGAGGCTAAATGGCCACTTTTGGGGGGAATGCCTGGATAGGAAGATGCACTTTTGAGATACTGCAATCAGTAGCTCCACAGGTATACGATTTAGGATTCAACAGTAAGATAAATAACACGTATTTATCCAAATTCAACCAAATATTGTTTTTATACCTGAAGCAATGATCCCTTCAATGCTGGGGGGTAGGGGGGAAGCTTTACATTCATGCCTGAAACATATTTATTGAATGTAAAATTTGAGTAGTCGATAAGGCTCAGTTAAGATTGTTGAGGAAAGTAACCTTATTTTAGAGGAACTCAGTTTTTAGATGTTACATGAGTGGTGCCAGTGAAGGACATAAGATACTTGTTATGTTTGATTTACTGTGAACTTTCATGTCTTTTAAAGGCACTTTTAAAGTTAAATACTTTATATATCTATTTTTAAATGTCTTAGGTTATTTAAAACAACATAAAGAATACATCTGAGTCATGGATTATATTGCTATGTATTTCCCTAGTGGCTCAGACAGTAAAGAATTTGCCAGCAATGCAAGAGATGGGAGTTTGATCCTTGGGTTGGGAATATCCCCTGGAGAAGGGAATGGCTACCTAGTCTAGTATTCTTGCCTGGAGAATTCCATGGATAAAGGATCCTAGCAAGGCTACTGTCCCCATGGTCTCAAAGAGTCAGACACAACTGAGTGACTAACACTTTGACTTCACTTTCACACACAATATTAGGTTAAGTTTTTCAGAGTTTATGTTTTTGCAAATTGGTCCTCTTTCTCCTTTTTACTGACCACTGTTATTCATCCTTAGAAACTATCAACCATGTCCAAAGTTGCCAGTTCCTTGATGACAGAATTCTGCAGTGCATAAAGCAGTATGCTGACAAGATTAAGTCTGGGATACTGAATACTTCCAAGCTTCTCAAAGAATTGCTTTCTTGGAAGGTTTTAACCACAGAAGACTACACAACATGTTTTTCTAGCAGAAATTTCCTGACTGAAGCAGTGGACTATGTCATTCGTCATTTGATCCAAGAAAAGAACAGAGTAAAGACACGGGTATTTCTGCATGTCTTGAGTGAGCTTAAAGAAGTAGAGCCAAAATTAGCCACCTGGATCCAGAAACTTAATAGCTTTGGTACGTCTCTTAATTGTAGAGATGCATTTTCATAGGAGGATAAACACAGACCTCTGAATCCTTCTGCATTTTACTATCATTTATGATTTTTTAAAATGTGGAACTACAAATTTGTATGATTAAAAAATACTATTTCCCAAAGTTCACAATTTTTAGGCGACCTTATAGATAGGTTACCTTGTTCTTTGTGAAAGATGTCAACACAGGAAAGTCCAGTCAGTAAGAAAGTCCAGTCCTGTGTTATGCTCAACTATTGTCAGTGTGTTAACTTTGTGACTACTAGGCACTCCCCTGGGTAAATAGCACCCTTTGGAGTCAGCTGCTCAGGGGTGCCCTCTGGGATTGTGAAGAATTTGGATGGCAGAGTAGATAGAGCTAGGAATAATTGGTTAGGATCACCTATGGTAGATCTGTATCTAAGGATCAAGAGAAATGTCCTGGGGCTGACCTTCAGCATCGTGATTCACAGGATCATAAAACTCTGGTGTTCTGTCCTGATTTTCCTAGTTTGGTTGAGGAAGAACCTTTGAGCAGGCTCTTTACCAAACTTACGCAGGGACCATGGAAGGCAGCGGCAGAGAAAGCTGTCGACTGACCCTAGAGTCTGGGGTCCTTGGGCACCTACCATGGCCTTGTTTGTCCCGGTGACCGATGTGGCCACTGCCTACCACAGTAGACGATTCATTCGGCAGCTGTTGGGTAAAAGGCTAGCGGGAGCCACAGCAGCGACCCGTAGAGATGCACCTGACCTGCCTTAAAGACGGGAGCTGATGAAACACTAGTTTCAGACAATACACTACTGAGTTTCTGTCAGTGGTGACAAAGTGAGGTGGCAGTACACTTGGTGTAGTTGATAACTAATGTTGCTGCTGTGAGCATACGTCTCCATGGGTTTCTGGCCCCATAAAATTTTTCCTAAGTGATGTTGCCATTAGTATCTACTAAACAGTCAGACAAGGAAATGATAAAGTTTTTGATATTTCTTTTAATTTGCTTTATTTAACAAAGAGATTAATTTAAATTGGGCAGTAGCGGGGTTAACATTTCAGTACTAGGTGTGATCTGCTGCCTTCCTCTCATCGAGCTCGTGCTCCGATGTGAGCTGTAGATGGAGATTTGAATGTGGTATTTCTTTATCCGTGATTGCCTTAAACCTTGTATCATGTGAGTATTTTACGTGGTCGCTGATTCTCGTGTTTAAATACACTGATTTTTCATGTAACATGACCTGTGCAAAGCTGTTGCATCTGGATCAGCCGTCCAGGGTAGTTTTGACTTGACAGGCTCTGCCTCATTTGCAGACTGAGAGCCTGTGACCTGTCCTGTGTTACAGATGTGGGGACAGAGAGCAGAGCCAGTCCTTACTTTTGGTGGCTGTGTTAGCATGCAGCAGGGGCTTACCTCCTTTCAGTAGTAGTACATGAGGGTGCAGCCACCCCTTTTTCTGGAGTTGTAGAAGTGGGAGTGAAATCAGGAATAGTGACCACCTGGAATCTCGTGAGGAAGGTAAGGGGCCATGGTGTTCAAGGGGATGAGGTGCAATTCTTGAAAGTGCTGGATAAAGAGTTTACTCATTTTCTGTTTTAAAGGCATTTGGGAAGTTCCATATATTACTGATATTTTGTTATTATAGAATATACATAGAAAAGCATTGTAAAATCTAGGTAGCTAGTACTAATTGGAATGAAATTCATTATAAAGTACTGAAAAGTTATTGTTATATTTTTAAAGAAATTTAATGTCTTTAAAAAAATTCCTTTTCTGGGACTCTCCTGGTGGTCCAGTGGTGTAGACTGCATGCTCCCAGGTTCAATCCCTGGTCAGGATAGATCCCACATGCCGCAACTAAGACTCAGCACAGTCAAATAAATAAGAATAAATACTAAAAAATTCCTTTTTCCCCCTAAGTCTAATAAAAGTAATTAGAATAATAGAAGCCTTTGGCCCACTTTTTTCAACTAATAGGTAAGAACTATTGTATTTAGCATATTCATGTGAAATGGTGTTTCTGAACCCCATAATAGCTTGAATAAATGTAGTCTCAAGTATTTAAATGTTTTCACTGAAAATGTAAGCAAACTATAATAGAACTGCTTTCAAAGATGTGAAACTGAATATGACTTTATAGCAAATAATCCTCCCTTCTTCTGACTTGGGTTGTGTTTTTATTATAGGCTTAGATGCCACAGGACCTTTCTTGTCTCGTTATGGGGCTCCTCTGAAGGAGCTTGATTTTAGCATCATGACTTTTCTCTGGAATGAGAAATATGGTCATAAGCTAGGCTCTATAGAAGGAAAGCAACTCGATTATTTCTATGAGCCTACATCATTGAAGGAAGCCCGTTGTTTAATATGGCTGCTGGAAGAACACAGAGACAAGTTCCCAGCACTGCATAATGCCTTGGACGAATTCTTTGATATAATGGGTATGTGGACAGTTTCGATTTGTATCTAAGGAAAAAGTCTTCAAAGAATCTAGCTTACTTAGATACTTAACAAAGAAAATAGTGAAAATCATTATGCTACAGCTGGCTTATTTAGAGAAGTTAGTATTAAGAACAGTGGTTTTTTTTTTTTTTAATATACTAAAGCCTTTTTACTTTGTGGATCTCAGTGTTGTCAAGACACTCAGATGGATACATTACATGAACTGTTCTCATTGTAGGTGTTTTGACAGTGTCATGGCAAAGATTATATATTAAAGGGGTGGACTTTCTTAGGAAATGGTTTGATTTGTAGCATTCAAGGAAACATTGGCCTGCAGAAGGAGGCAATATTTGCAGAATCTAGAACAGATAGCATATCTGCTGTGGTGGGAAGAACCTAGAGCTGGGAGTCAGAAAACGAGGCTGTGGCCCAGCTACACCCCTAACTAGGTTTGTTAGAAATCTTCTTTTACTGCTGCTTCAACACCTTGTGCTAGGTGTGTTAACAAGGAATTCAGAAATGCTTACGCTAGTCCTTGCCCTCAGGACCTTATGTTTAGAAAAGGGAGTAAAATGAATATACAAGTAACTGTAATATGGGAGAAGAGAGGGCCAGGAAAAGTGCTGAGGGGTTCCCCTCCTCGGGAAGAGGAAATTTTTGGTGCAGGGGTAGAGTCCACGCCTGACTGTGAACATGGAGGTGGATCTGACAGTTGACATCCAGAGTTAGACATGTTGTACAATTCTGAATTTAAATTTGTTATCTTTGGTACTACGTATATCTATCTCTTAGGATACTGTGTCTCCCTGCCCTCCTACTTTTCCCTTCTCATCATACGTCTGCTTTAGGTATTGTCAGGAGTTAGACTTTCAGATTTCATGCTATTTGTTTTAAAGAGTACATGAAAAGGTTTTGGCCTTGTACTAAAGAGTTACGCATTATGAAATTCAAATACAGTATAAGGAACTGAAAAGCTTACTTGTGTTGTGGTTCTTAGGGGAGGGCACACTCAGATATAGGTGGCTTTATTTTCCGGGGACACTGCTTCATGACTGGGGATGACATGCTTCTTGATAGCCTGGATTGATTGCTCTCAGCTTGCTGCTGCTGGGAATAAAATGCTGTTCTGGGACTGAGCTTACAAAACTTGATGCATGTTTGGATTGCACGGGACAATTCAAAAGGACACAATTCCCTTTCATTGTGCTTTTTCCCTGGTTCTTGTGTTCTGTGCCTAAAATACCCAATCCATCCAGTTGTGACAGCTTCTCTGCTCTCAGTCATAGGGTTGCAAGCCACCAACAAATGACCAGCCCACAGATTTTCAAGTTCACTACCTCTGCCTCTCACACTTACCCCAACATTTTCAATTTTATCTCCTTTCATTTAAAGGAACGATTATATTGGTTAAAAGCTTTTCAAAATCCACTTATCTTATAAATTAAGAGTGGTCAATAACATCACCAGTGCTGTGATAATTGGGAGACCCAAACTCTTTTTGGATCCTGTGTGCATGTCTCCCTGTTGGAATGGCTTAAGCCACGTGAGATTTATCTCAAGATGATAATGCTTTACATATTGTTTTCAAGCAGGAAACGCTAAAATTGGTCTCGACCCTTCCTCTTGCCTTTTACCCTTTATCTAGTTTGTTTCCAAGTCAAGTAAGCTATATTCTTGATCTGCCCTTCCCTGTCCCTCTCTTCTTCCCTAGGCCAGGATCTTAATAACCTTTCCATGATCTCAGTAGTCTCCAACTGGTCTCCATGCCTCTGACCCTCCCACTCCAAACCTTTCTCTCACGCTGCTCCTGCTGACCCTTCTAGAACACCTGTCTGATCCGCTTTAACTATTTTGTGGGAAGCATTTGCTTCCTTTTGCCTGCAGGTTGAGGTCACGGTGTCTGTCTGGGCTCACCAGCGTGCTCCCATCTCCCCTCTGACTGTGCGCCCTCACTTCCTGCCTTGTGCTGTCCCTGCTCACACCCCCGCCTCTTGCTGGTTCATCTCAAGTTCTCTGTTCCCCACAGTCCTCCCTGACCCCTCCTTGGGCTGCTCCCCTTGAAGACTTCGTTACTCTGTCAGCTTTGTTTACACTGCATTTACTGTGGCCTTTAGCACACTGGGCTGTGGTGTTTGCCTGTCTGTGTACTTTGCAGAACATGAGCTTATTGATGGCAGGGACGTTTCTATACATTTCTGTATTCCCAGCACCTAGCATACGTAAAGTTTGGTGTCTAGAAAAAACTCGAGTTGTACTGAGTTGGATTGAAATTTCGTGATTCTTAGTAGTTGGTTTTCTACTGAGTCAGCCAGTTTGCTCTTGGTTTCTAAACTAAACTTGTGTCAAAGCCAAATAAGGAGTAGGACATAGTGGATATTAGTAGTATCTGGGGTGGTTTTCTTTAAGGACTTGGTGTGTCGTACGGCAATATAAGCCTTTCGTTTCCTTACAAAACCATGTGTCTTCTCACAGACAGCCGCTGCACTGTATTAAGGAAACAGGACAGTGGTGACGTGCCAGTAAGTTATTTCATCATTTTCAGTGTTTTATTCTAACTTGTGTCAGCCGAAGGAGGAGAGGGAGGACCCGGTGTTTGTTTACATCCCAGGAGGCACTCTAGAACCAAATCTGGAGGACTTCTGGATAACATGACAATTTTCTTAGGGTAATCCCAGTCTTCCTCTTGGAACAACAGTCAGCACACTTTGCAGCTTAAATTAGACAGTGTCCATAAATGTTCACAACTAATGAATCTTAATCATAGAAATAGGAAAGGAGTTCTTGAGTCATCTGATGGCATAAAAATGAAATGTTACCTTATAATGATTAAAATTATGTTTTGTTCTGAAGGAAAACAAATGGACTTTGAGTGGCTTACAATTGAGCTTAAAAAGTTAAAATAATTCGAGTTGTCTTCCTTAATTAGTTTGTGGCAGTTTTTGAACAGAAATACTTGTTTAATGATTTTTTTAGGATCAAGTTGTCTGTACTTAAAATTTTGTCTTTGTTCAGTCAGATTCTATCTGGCTAACTGGAAGCACAGATGACATAACCCTGTGGGAAGTTAGACGCTGCTTCTAACTTCACTGTTGGTTCCCTGGTGTCTGGCCAAGTGCAGAATGTCTAGTTTGCTTAGTAAAGAAAAGTCATTAAAATATGATAAGCTCATGGCTGCAGTTACTTTGTAGGTCTCATTAATTACTTGAAATGACATAAACCTTGTTGAACATGAGTACCAGCATCTTAAGTTGGAATGATTAATTTTAGTTATATAGCATTAGGTGTCATTTAGTATTTTTCTTATTTTCTATTATAAATCAAAACAGTGGGGCTTAACACACTAAAGTGTTAATTTTTGGTAAACATTTTATGTACTTGAACTTAGGACTAGTCTATGAAAATCAGAATGGTATCTTTATAATGTATGGTAGCTTCATAATACTATTATTTGAGTGTTCAATAATTTTTTTTTTTTTGCTTTTTAGTTTAATTCTACCAAGATAAAAAACAAAGGCAAGAAAAAGAAGCCAAAAGATTCAAAGGTATGGAGTATTTTCTGTATTAATTCTTAATTGAGTTTATAAATAAGAATTAACTAGTTCTTAGGATATTTTGAAGAACTTTGTAGAGAAAGACTTTCTAGGCTCTAAAGATGTTTTGCCAGTTTTCTGCATTTTGAGGAAGTTTAACTTTTAAGTTGTATGTAAGTAATTCTTAATAGAGACTCTTTATTATCCTTTCCATTTTCTAGGTATTTCCTAGTGAAATTGTCGTAATGTAGCACTTTGTATGGCTGTTCCTCAGTGTGGCCAAGGCTGCTTTGAGATCAGGCAGATCTGGGTTCTTAACCTTGGTTCTACCAATTATTATTTTTATTATCTCTGTTACCTTGGGCAAATTGACTTCCCTGTGCCCTTGTGTCATTATCTGTATTACAAGACATGATGCATATTACTATTAATTAATGGAATTGTTACCTAAATATTTAAAGTAAAATTGCTGAGACTTCCCTGGTGGTCTAGTGGTTAAGCCTTCACTTTCCAGTGCCTCGGGTAGGGATTCAATCTCTGGATGGGCAGCTAAGATCCCATATGCCTTGTGGCCAAAAAACACCAGAACATAAACAACAGGAGCCAGTATTATAACAATCAATAAAGACTTAAAAAAAAAAGATAAATACTAACCATCATGACAGAGTCTCAGAATTGATAGACTCCTTCCTTCTGCTCACCTAAAGCTCTGCTTCAAGCCCGTGAGATGACTGGTACATTACTTTTAAGTCTTAAGGTAGGGTCTTAATGGCTATCACACATTTGCAGAATCTAATGGGAGGCAGGGGTTGAAAATTAGGGGTGGATAAGAGTAGCTAATAAGTTCTAATACAACTTTTGTTTTTATCTTTGATTATATGTCTGTAGTTTATCTAAAATGAGAGTTTCCACAGTGATAGTTTAAAAATTTTTGGAGTGTTAGAAACTAACTGTTAGCTTGTGCCTATTTTTGGCTGTTGAAAATTTAATTAATGTTATGTTCCTGCTCACAAGAAAATTTAGGTAAGTCATCAGTCAGTTCAGTTCAGTCGCTCAGTCATGTCTGACTCTTTGCGACCCCATGAATCACAGCACACCAGGCCTCCCTATCCATCACCAAGTCCCAGAGTTTACTCAAACTCATGTCTGTCGAGTTGGCGATGCCATCCAGCCATCTCATCCTCTGTCGTCCCATTCTCCTCCTGCCCCCGATCCCTCCAAGCTCAGGATCTTTTCCAATGAGTCAACTCTTCACATGAGGTGGCCAGAGTATTGGAGTTTCAGCTTCAGCATCAGTCCTTCCAAAGAACACCCAGGACTGATATCCTTTAAGATGGACTGGTTGGATCTCCTTGCAGTCCAAGGGACTCTCAAGAGTCTTCTCCAACACCACAGTTCAAAAGCATCAATTCTTCGGCGCTCAGCTTTCTTCATAGTCCAACTCTCACATCCATACATGACCACTGGAAAAACCATAGCCTTGACTAGACGAACCTTTGTTGGCAAAGTAATGTCTCTGCTTTTTAATATGCTATCTAGGTTGGTCATAAGATAAGTTATATATATTGGCAATTTTTGTGCATAGTTATATAAACATTCATCAGTTTTAGTGGTAAATGTGGAAAATCATTGTCATTTTTGTTTTTTAAACCAGCCTATGTTAGTTGGATCTGGAACACCTTCAGTCACACCAAACAATGAGACTGTCACTTCAGGTGAAGACTATATGTAAGCACAGTCTGAGAATTTTTGCTTTTATTTTAACTTAAAAGGTATATTAATCTGTTGTCCTTTAAACTTGTCTTTTATTTCCCTAACTTCTCTGCCTCAAGACTTGGATCTATTATAACAGCCTTATGTGACCCATTGTGGTTTTATATAGTGTAGGCTGTCGTTGTTAAGAATTGATATAAACTGTTAAAATCAGAGAGTTGAAAACATTCATTTGATAAGGTTGAGAACTTATATGTACAGGATACTGTTGAAAATCCTAGAAAATATTCTTTAAAATGTTCAATGAAGAGAATATCCTATTGATAATTACTAGGAAGATATTTTGGAGGCTGTATGTGATATTATGGTTCAGCCTTAAGTAGCGATTTCCAGTGGATCTGGTTCTTGAAACTGAGTTTTCAAGACACAGGTAGATACAAGAAATAAAACTAGTGAGTAGCAAGTAAGTTTTTTATATCATATTCCTTTATGGACCAAAGACCCACAAACGTTCCCCCCCACGCTTCTTAAATGAGTTGTAGTAACAATTGTTTTGCATATTTTCGTGGACTCTTTGAATGGGGGAATTGTTTTAAGTTTAAATAATAAGAGCCTATATTTTGATAGCACTTATGTACCAGGTGCTGTTTTAAGAGCTTTTTATGTCTATATAAACTCATCTAATCCATTCTTCTTTCTTGGAGATAAATACCGTTACATGCATTTTACACAGAAGGAAACACAGGCATAGTGCAGTTGGCTGTGCCCAAGGACACAAAGCTCATGCACAGCAGAGCCAGAGTTTAAGCCAGCAATCCGGTTTAGAGCCCACACTCAGCACTGCTCCAGCTTTCCAGAGTGCTAGAATCTTATACTCTTTAAAAAACAAAAAAACTTTAAGTACCTTTCACCAGTCTCAATCTCACTTTGACTTAAATTGATCACCATTGTGATAAAACCTTTCATTTTGCTTTTTAACATGTTATAATTAATACAACATTGATTTTTTTTTTCTAAACCAGAAGACTTTAAAGAAATTACTCTTGATAATTATTAATAAAAGAACTTAGTACTCAGGTATCTCTTGACTAAAGTTGTGGAAAATTAACTTTTCTGCATTAAATTCTCTGGTAGTATGTTTTTGCATCCAAAAGTTGAATAGTACATTATCTTTATTCCAATTTAAATGTTATTCTGGGTCACGTAGAAGTTTATTATTCACAAGGAAATCATTTTTTTTTTTTGTTTTATCAGCAAACGCAGTTTAAATTCTGCGGGCCCCTTTGTAGTGCCCGATCACCTTCGGCAGGATGTAGAAGAATTTGAAGCTCTGTATGAACAGCACAGTAATGAGTATATTGTCCGGAATAAGAAGCTGTGGGACATAAACCCAAAACAAAAATGTTCAACTCTGTACGAGTAAGTGTCTTAACGTTCCTACAACTGTTAACGTTGAGGCTGCCAGTAAAAGATCTTAAGTTGTTTTAAATTTGTGTCCCTTTCTATTTATTAAAAGAATCTGTGTTTGGCTCACAAACTCTGGGGAAGAAAAGTATTTGTATGGCTTTGGTCATGTATTACACAAAGTTAATCGAAAATTTTTAACTATTAAAAATTTTTTTAGATCCCTAATGCTTATTAGTTGTCAGTTTGAGCTGCTAATGTAGATTCTTTGTATTTTCAAAACTGTCCTAGGATAGGAATGATAAATGAAACTTCCAGCCATAATCTTTTATCATAAATTCCACAGTATATATTTGACAAGGAATGGTATGATTATTTGCTTTCATTGTCTTTCCGTTGATAGGATGTTGTAGTTTGGTTTCTCCTAAGCCTGGTGACACTTAATGTGGCTTGGTGAAGTATTACCCTTCACTGGGAAGGGATACCAGGATCTGGTGACTACTGCTGAGAGAGCTGTCCAGCTGGGGTGGTAGTACAGATACGGAACCCTGTATCTCCGTGTTCTACTGAAAACTTGACCTCCCAACATTCATCTAGGAAAAGAGAAATAGACTTTTTTCCTTCTAAGAAACTTTGGTCTGAATTACTTTTGGTTTGAAAATGTGAATGTGAAATTAACACCAGGGAACTTCCCTAGTGGTTCAGTAAAGTTAGGACTCTGCAGGGGCACAGGTGTGATCCTTGGTCAGGGACCTAAGATCCCACATGCTGTGTGGCCAAAAAAAAAAAAAAGAAAGAAATTAAAAAGAAGAAGAAAAAGAAGAAAAAAAAACATTAACACTAAAGTCAAATCTGAGGGGGGTAGATAGAGTAATAGAGTTCAGGAAAATCTAAAAAGCATTTGCCCTTTTTTTTTTTTATTAAAAGCTTGGGATTAATAAGTAGTACATGATGCTTTCTTTAGAAAAAGATGATGAGGGGCCGAGATCTGCAGTAGAAAATTAATTTGTAAGTGAAATCCTGGAAAACCCATCACTCATCTGTAATTTGGTTATTTTTTCCATTTTTCTCGGTTGCATTATTCCTCTTCAATTTAGTTATATGCTCTTGGATCCCTCTTCATAGTTTTTCTTCAGAGTTGAAGTGCTGAACAAATCATATTCCCAGAGAACTGGATGACAACCTGGAATCAGCTGTAAAACTATACTGTTATTGTTGTTCAGTCACTCAGTTGTGTCCGACCTTTTGCGACCCCATGGACTATAGCCCGCCAGGCTCATCTGTCCCTGGGGTTCTCCAGGCAAGAGTACTGGAGTGGGTAACCATTTCCTTCTCCAGGGGACCATACTAGTATTTCTTAAAACATGCTAGACTTTGCTTCAAGCATCTAAACTGAAGCTAAACTGTAGTTTTCAGGAGTTTGCTTCTTAAAGACTACATTACCTTTATAAGTGGGAAGAAATTAAGTAACTTTATGAGAAAAAAGTTGATTTGTTTGCGTATTTTGAAATGGAGTTTATATCTTATAATAGGAGAAAGTCGGGAAGTTACAGGAAGTCACACCTCAGAACTTAATTCTTTCTTTGAATTTTCAAAAATAAACATTAATGATGATTGGTTTAAAGATGATATTTTAATTGGCCAATGGGTAAAAGAAATATGAAACTAAACTTTTGTATCTGAAAAGAATGTAGAGTAGAAAGCGTAATATATATGGTGTTAAGAATATTGTGATAACTGCTTTCTTTCTTGACTTAAATATTTCACTTTAAAGTAGGAAGTTGGACTGATTTGTTTTCAGTGACCCCCTTTCTTCTAATGTTTTGTAATACAGATAGTTGAAGTATATGGTATTCTGCATTCAGACAGTATATGGTATTATACGTTGCAGATAGTGTATTTGCAATGCAGGTAGTATGTGGTATTCTGCATTTAGTTTTTCTTAACAGTTCTTTAGTAGTGTTAATTAGTCAAGATTTACTAACCAGTTAAGGTGGAAGGTTTCAAAAAGAAAGTAGAAGATGTGATCCTAGCATGTAGCTTACAGATAGCAGGAGAGTGAAATTGATCATAGGTTGAATCACAGTGTGTTGCAAATAGAAATAACTTTGTGAAATAAGAATCATGTTTTTTCTCCCTGTCAGTTTTTGCCTACCAGAAAGAATATGTGGTTCTTGCTTACTTGTCATGCTTTCTTCCAAGAAAGAGGAAATTGGGTCCTGATCTTTAATCTACTTCTTTTAAAAAAGAGAAATGAATCAAGAGCATGTAGAAAATAGTGGTTTTTCAGAGGAGCACACCTAGAACACTAGGATGGGGATGCTTTCTGAAATATTTTTCCCATTTCTACCCCTTGGCCCCATTGCTGACAGTGACATGCACGGGCACTATGGCAGTCCATCAAGGATCGTTTAAGACACTAATGGTCATCATTCAATTATGAAAATATGCATACACATATTTGCAAATCATATATCTGATAAGGAGCTAATACCCAAAGTGTATGAAGAACAGAGGCAACTCAGTAGCCAAAAAAAAAAAAAGTTCAGTTTAGAAGTGGACAGAAGATTCAAATAAACATTTTCCCAAAGAAGACATATAGATGGCCAGCAGATACATGAAAACATATTACAGAGACTTCCCTGGCAGTCCAGTGATTCTCTGCACTTCTGTTGCAGGAGGCGTGGGTTTGATCCCTGGTCAGGGAGCTAGATTCACATGCTACAAATAAAGATCTCACTTGCCGCAACTAAGACTGGGGGTAGCCAAATAAATAAATATTTTTTAAAAAATCCAAAAGCAAGTATTAAAAATATATATGTATGTATTTTGAATAATTATTTAATCACAGCTTATAAAAATAACTTTATAGTTTTTTTTTTTTCTCTACAAAAAATATCTTTTAAAGGATTATTTTCTGAGGAGTAAACTTAACTTTTGTTTATAGTATCATTGATTACAGTTAGCCTTTCTCAGATTTAATGTGAGTATAATATGTTTGTTGAGGAGGTGTTCAGGTCAGTTAGAAATAGTATTTTGCTTTGCGGAAATTTTTGAGAAATATTTTTTTCAGAAAACCATGTGTAAGTGCTTCCTTATAATAACATATGTAAATTTTTTTGCCTAGCTATTTCTCTCAGTTGTTGGAGGAACATGGTCCCTTGGACATGAATAACAAGATGTTTTCTGAAGAGTATGAGTTCTTCCCAGAAGAAACACGACAGATACTAGAAAAAGCAGGAGGTTTGAAGGCGTTTCTCCTGGGGTGTCCTCGTTTTGTTGTGATTGACAACTGTATTGCGTTGAAGAAAGTCGCGTTACGGCTTAAGAAAAAGAGAAAGAAGAAAAACATTAAGACAAAAGTAGAAGAAATTTCAAAAACAGGAGAGTATTTACGAGTTAAACTACCACTGAATCCAACTGCTAGGGAATTTAAACCAGATGTAATGTCTAAACCAGTATCTGAGGTACCTTCAGCACCAGCTTCCGAGGATGTGAGGCCTCAGCCTGCATCTGCCAATTCTCCCCAATCAGCTCGTGACACTGGGAAGCCAAAACCAGTTTCCGATAATTCTTCCAGATCAGTTTCTGAGGATGAGAAGCCCAAAGGGGTGTCTTCTGATTCTCCCAGGCCAGTTTCTGAGGAGACTGGTCACAAGCCAGTCTCCTCTAATTCTCCCAAACCAGTTCCCGAGGAAGTGAAAGCGACCTATTGGCCTCGACCCCAGCTGGTCACAGGATACTGTACATACCTTCCCTTTCGGGGGTTTGACATCACCCAGACACCACCAGCCTTCATCAGCGTGTTACCGACTTTGCCCCAGTATAGCATTTACACCCCTCTGGCCAGCGTTCCTGCTGAGTATCACCTGCAGAGACCAATACCCGTGGTGCCGTCTTTTGTAGCAAGTGACATAACGGAGCTGCACTTTGAGTCTCATCATTTCAGTGCTGAGAATGCCCCTGGTAGCCAGATGGCCTCCGAAACACAGATCCTTGAGGAATCTTTGGAAACACCGGTGAAGTCAGAGTACAGCTCGGATAGTGCTGATACAGCCCAGAGTGAGGCTAGCAGAAACGATGACCGCTGTGGAGATTCTGCCACGTGGGAAGTAAATCCGGAAAGCACCGATGAAGGAACACATATTCCATGTACACAAGTGGTTGCTGTACAGGTAAGACCACAGTGAGAAAGTCGTCTTAATATCAAAGTTAAATTTTCCTCTTCATTTTTCATTGCCATTATATTTACTAAAATCCTGTAAAATAATGGACTTTATGAACCCTTTTTTAGGGCATGACAGGTAATGCCAGAAGGAATTTTGGAGTGTAGTAAGTAATACCCTCCTTCCTGTCCAAGTTTTGCACCAGTTGGGACATAAAGCAGTAGAATCAGCAGATGGAGCCAAAGCACCACCTTGATAATTAATAAAAGTGCAGTAGGATGATGTGGTTCTTTTCTCTAGAGAGTGTCTGTCCCAAGACTGAAGCCCATGACTTAGCAGCTTCCACCATCGTTCACAGCAGTGCTGGACTAGAAGGCCTTCTAACTTGGGTGCTTGCCCCCAAGACAGTGCAAGGAAGAGGAACAGGAAAAATGTGTTCTCTGCACGGGCAGCTCCCAAGAGAAAGAGAAAAAAGAAAAGAGTCAGGGCTGCACATGCCCAGTTTCTCCTGTCAAACCAGCGGGGGAGTGAGGGAGATACAGGGCAAACCAGATGGAGAGAAACAAGGGATATGAATAAATGTTCCTTCCTAACAGTCTCAAGAATAAGGTTTCTCTGTAGTTAACCTTAATAAGGCATGAATGCATGAAGCCCTTATTGGTTATCCTCCTACTCATTAAGTTTTTTAAAAGCTTTCTAGAAGGCTTTGAAAAATTATGTTGAGTAATAAACCAAAATCATTTTCACTTTCACCAATTCCAAACGATACTCTTTCCTGTTACAAACATTTGTAGAAAGCATAGAATGTTATCTAAACTGACAAAAAAATAAAATCCTTGAAAAAATTACGGACATGTTTCAAAATGTTATCAAATGATGGATTTATTTTACTAGAGCGTTTGAATGTGCTTGTTTTGCCCCAAAGGTGTCTTGGAATATGACACATCAAGAAGTCAATACTGAACCATATGGTCCTTTTGAGTCACAACAGGTGAGTCAGAACTGTATTAAGCTGTTAGAAGGTTTAATTTTCATTACTTTAACTAAATGGGAATGATGAATTTAGAACTATTTTGAAACGAGTTATTCCTTATAAAACATCATAGAATAAGCCTTATTGTTGAGTCACCAAGTCATGTCTGACTCTCGTGTAACCCCATGGCTCCTCTCTCCACGGGATTTCTCAGGCGAGCATACTGGAGTGCCATTTCCTACTCCATGGGATCTTCCCGACTCAGGGATTGAACATGCGTCTCCTGCATTGGCAGGCGGATTCTTACTGCTGATTATTTAAACATGGACTGTATTCATAGGGCCGAACTTTCTGGACGATGAAAACAGCAGACTGGTGTGTGTGGTCAGCTTGGCCGTAGTTCACAGTTCTCTGACAATGAACAGAATTTCAGAACCTCAATTCCCTGCCTTTGTACACTTGGGAAATGCTAACGTGCTGTAAGAGGTGCAGGGGATGGGAAAGGTGGGCCAGGTGTGTGCACCTGGCTTAGATTCCCAAGCCTGGCTGCCGGAGCCCTCGTAGCTGGGCAGAGCAGTTGGCTGTAGCTGAGAGGAGCTGGCAGCATCTGACAGGTGCTCCATTCACAACAACTGTGTGACTGCTGCCCGTCTCAGCAGGATGAAAGGTTTACAAATACATAAATGCTGCTCGTTGCTTGCCAGCATTTCACAGTACAGTATGACTTCTGTTTGCTTTTTTTAAAGCTGTCCAGGAGACAGTTACATAACTGAAAATAATTTCTTGATAATAATTTAAGTCGTCTTTTAAAAATAATCAGCAACCGTCTATTTGAAACGCTATAAAAGTAGGGCCAAAACTAATATGTCCTATTCATATCTAATGCATGCATATTTGCGGTTCTTAGGGCCAGTAGATAGTTCTTGATGTTAATTGTGGAGGATGACAGTCATATCAGACTATTTAATACTGAACCCTTCTAAAACAAATATTCAGAGCTAATTATGGTGCATATTGGAAAGTTTCCTTATGAATTCCAGTAATATGAATAGCTTTTTAAAAAAAAGAGCTGACTTTGCTAAACAATGTAAGGGGTTTTAAATTCTTGAATTATTGTGACATTTTCCTTGTAAATTTTCATCTGCCTTATATCCTCTTGTTTATCTGAAGAGATATTTCAGAACAAGATCAGAAATAGACTTTTAAAACAACTTTGGTAGGTAATTTTGTATCATATTTGTAGGGGGATATTTCACATATTGAAAAGGAGTACCAGGTTTTACAAGAGCAACTTAAGGGAGCATGTGAAAATTATGAACAGAACAATGTCAAGGGCTCAGAAGAAACCAAAGACTTGGAAGAAAAGTTGAAAAGGAACATTGAAGAAAATAAGGTAATCCTGTCTGAAACCTCTTTTTAATAGCACATGGTATCATTCAGAGAATTGTGCTTGTGTAGCCTCAGTTAGCTGAGCTACTGCATTGTTGGCTAAACAAAGGATTCTTTCTCACTGTTGCCTATTTCACATTTTTTTATGACATTAAAGTGACAGTGTTTTTATTTGCAGTGTTTTACAACCTCTACAAGTTGTCATGTAAGAAAAGGGCTGTGATTCTGAATTTTCATTTATCTATAACTTGGTTTCCTTGATTAAAACTATTTCCTGGTAAGTTCCAAGTTAAATTCTTTATAGTGAGAGTAGTCATGTAGCACTAGAGGTTCCACATATGAGGCCTGGAGACTGACTGACTGGGCTCAGATCCAGGCTTAGTTCTACACTGGTTCTGTTCCTGGGCAGACTGGTGTGTGTGGTGTTTGTTTAACATCTCTGCCTTGGTTCTGTAGTTTGGGTAATAATTGCTCCCATTTTATAGGGTTAGATTCTTACTCTTTTTTAATGTTCAGACTTGTTTTATTTACTTTTGGCCACACCAGGTCTTCCTTGCCGCACGTGGGCTTGCTCTGGTAGTGGAGAGCAGGGGCCCCTCTGCGCTGCTGTGTGCCGGCTTTTCGCTGTGTGGCCTCTCGCTGCAGCGCACTGGCTCTAGGCGCAGGCATTGTGGTGCACCAGCTTAGTTGCTCTGCGGCATGTGGAATCGTCCTGGACCAGAGACTGAACCCCCGTTCCCTCCATTAGCAGGTGGATTCTCATCCACTGTACCGCCAGGGAAGTCCTCCTTGTGGTTTTGATTTGCATTTCTCTCATGAAGGGTAGTATTGAGCATCTTTTTATGTGCCTGTTGACCATCCTAATGTTTTCTTTGGAAAAATGTCTATTCAGATCTTCTGCCTATTGTTTAATTAGGTTGTAAAAACTGAAGTCTTTGTACAGAGGTAAAAAGGGTCTGTTAGTCCGTTTAAGAAAGGAAGAATTTGTGCCAGAAGTCTGAGTCATTAGCTGAGGTCGCATATTAAATAGAAGAAAATTAGCTGTGGGACCTTAATCAATAAACATTTGTTGAGTATACCCAGAAGAAAAGGGTTGGTTTGTAGAGGTGACTGTTAAAACACTCCTTAGTCCATGTTTTCACTTGGGATGAGACTGGGGAGATTTGAAAAATTAGAAGGAACCAGCCTTTCTGCTCAGTTGCCCAGTTGAATGAAATCTTCCTGATTAAGAAGAGGGGAAAATGAACAAAAATAAACCCTTTCACAGAGACTCATAGAACGCTAATTTGGATAAGCTACTTGGGGGGCTTAACAAAACAAAACATTTTTGTGAACTTCGTATTGTGTCAGGAAAATTCAGTTTTAATAAACCTGTATGAGAATGCCTGTGTCCACCCAATTAAGTGATGCAGACAGATGCAGACACAACCACTTGATTTGAGGTGGTCATCTGGTGAGTGAGGGCTTCCCTGATAGCTCACTTGGTAAAGAATCTGCCTGCAATGCAGGAGACCCTGGGTCGGGAAAATCCCCTGGAGAAGGGAAAGGCTACCCACTCCAGTATTTTGGCCTGGAGAATTCCATGGACTATAGAGTCCATGGGGTTGCAAAGAGATGGACAAGGCTGAGTGACTTTCACTTTCACATTTCACTTTCTGGTGAGTGAGGCTCCTTTCTTTCTGGTAGAGGCTTGTTCAGCTTTATAAGCTCCTGGTTTGACTGCACTGTATTTGTGCAGTTCATCAAGACTGCTTTGTACACGGGACCAAGAAATGTACAGTAAATGAGCACCCAGGGAGGAGGACTGTGAGTGAGCAGCAGCTTTGACCAGTGGGCTTGGGCTCTTACCCTGCTTCTTAACTTTACTGAGACTCTGAACCTAGTTCCATGGGGTTGTGCTTAAGAGTAGTCAGTCCATTTTTTAAGAAGGGCCATTATTTTGTCCCTCAAACTGCAGACCTGTTAGGTTATTGGACTTTCCATGCAAAATGTGTACCTGTTTGCTTTCAGGATAAATTGTTCACCTGAGTTCCTTAGGTATATATTATACAACCTAAGGAACAGGGAGGCCTGGGATGCTGCAGTCCATGGGGTTGCAAAGAGTCAGATATGACCGAGCGACTAAAATGAACTGAACTTAGAACTGATAGGTCATAACTGGTTGCCGTGTTGCTCAGGGGCATATGTTCTCTCTCTTTTAAAAATTCTTTATTTATTTTTACTATACTGGGTCTTCATTGCTGCACGGGCTTTCTGTAGTTGCAGCAAACGGGGACTACTTTCTAGTTGTGGTACGTGGACTTCTCATCCCAGTGGCTTCTCTTGTTGCGGAACGAGGGCTCCAGTAGTTGTGGTTCCTGAGCTCCAGAGCACAGGCTCATTATTTGTGGCACACAGACCTAGTTGCCTCAAGGTATGTCAGGTCTTCCTGGACCAGGGGTCAAACCAGTGTCCCCTGCATTGCAAGGCGATTCTTAACCACTGGACCACCAGAGAAGCCATCTTTTTTGTTTTATTAAGGTAAAGTTCACATTTATCCTTTATATAAGGTATACAGTTCAGTTGTTTTCAATATATTCACCATGTCATATAATCACCACCACCATCTAATGCCAGAGTTGTTTTCATCACTCCAAAAAGAAGCTGTATTCCCATTAGGCAGTCACTCCCCATCTGTTGAAGGTCATATGTTCTTAAGGTGCTTTAATGAGATTTGCTTATAGCTAAGATGGGTATTTAGTTAGCATTGACTCTTAAAACAGTCAAAATAATTTTGGCCTAGACGAATTAATGGAGTAGAATCTGAAACTTTGTGCTGTTTCAACAGAATCTTGGGTTCCTGCCTACCAAAACTTCCTCAGCCCACATTTGCAGAGAGGTGTGGTCCTATTCAGTCACTGTCCTTGCAAAGTTCAGCTATTTTCTAATGTAACATTTATGGAGCTCGGGTTATGTGCTGTACTCAGTCATAAAGGTTTTAGCTATATTATTTTATTAAATCTGAAAGCACTTTATTGCACTAGTGTTCCGGTATGTAGCATTGTCTCCATTTTGCTGATGAGGAAATGGAGGCTGGACTCACTAAGGTGTCTTGCTCCAAGTCGCACCAGCAGCAAGCAGAACAGGTGGTGAATGTCAGGCTCCAGATCCATTAAAAGAAGGTCTGTTCCACAACCAGTTGAGAAACATTTCCCAGCACTTCGTGAGCAGTGTATCAGTTAACTGATGCCATAGTAATGCTAAGTAAAAACCTCAGTGACATATAACAATAAATATCACATGTGCGACTGCGAGTTAGCCAATCCTAATTGAGCTTGGCTGGACGGCCTCACCTTTGGATCAGCTAGGGCTCTGCTGTTCTTGGCTGTACTTGCTCACGTATTGGGGTCATCTGGCTATAGACCGATCTACAGTGGCCTCAGCAGGGGCAGCTCCATCTGTCCCGTGTGTCTTTCATCTTCCAGCGTGAGTCCAAGGGCAAGCAAGAACCAGCCCTGCTGATAACCCATCAGACAAAGCAAGTCCCATAGCCAGCCAAGGTTCAAGGGGCGGGGAAAGGCTCGCCTCCTGAGTGGAGGGAACTCCAGGGACCCCCGACAGAGACTGTAGATGTGGGGAGGGTGCAGGATGGGCTGTGTGTGCCATCCCTCTGCCACAGCAGGTCAGTGCCGGTAATGCGTGAACACTCAGCAGTCACCTTGGGCTTGAAACCCCCCTGTGGTTGGTGCCTGCTCCATCTCCAGCCTTCTTCTCTGCTGGCTCTCTGCATCGTCCTCTACCCTTAAAGGGTAGTGGAGCTTGTGGTGTGGTTTCTTCACTTCTAAACCTCTTCCCAGCACTGGTCCTTCTGCCTCAAGGGCCTTCTCCATCCCTGTGCCTGGCTCACCCCTTATCCTTTGGGCCCAACTCAGGCATCACTTTGTGGAGGAAGCAGTCACTGACAGAACCTCAGCCTTGGTTAGAGGCCTTTGTTAATGCAGTAGTGATAATGACCACCTCACTGTATTAGACGGTAATTATCATTTTGTTAACATCATTATTGAGATGTAGTTCACATGCCATAAAATTCACCTCTTTAAACTATGTAGTCAGTGTGTCCAGTATAAGCACAGAGTTGTGTAGCCATCTCTGTAATCCATGTTTAGAACGTTTTTATCACCCCAAAAGAAGTCTAATCACTGCCAGTCATTCCCTGTTCTCCTCCCTCCCTCAGCCCTTGGCAACCACTAATTTACTCTGTGGATTTGCCTATTCTGGGTGTTTTATATAAATGGCATATTATACATGGTCTTTTGTGAGCACCTTCTTTCACTTAGCTTAACGTTTTCAAGGTCTACCCATGTACAATGGTCCATGTAACATGAATCAGTGCTTCATTCCTTTTTACTGCTGAATAATATTCCATCATATGCTGTATCACATTTTATTAACCCATTCGTCTGTAAATGAACATTTGAATTCTTTTCATTTTTTGACTGTTACAAGTAACATGAATATCTTGAGTACAAGTTTTTGTGTGAACACATGTTTTCATTTCTTTTGGATGTATACCTAGGAGTGGAAATGCTAGGTAATCTGTTAACTCCATATTTAAGAGTTTGAGAAACTACCAGACTATTCTAAAACAGCTGCACCATTTTATATTCCCACCAGGTGTGTGAGGGATCCAATCTTTCTGTGTTCTCATTAACACTTTCTATCATCCATCTTTTTTATTTTAGCTCTTCTAATGGGTGTAAAGTGGTTTCTCATTGTAGTTTTGATTCATGTTTCCCCAAAGGCTAATGGTGTTGAGCATCTTATATGTGTTTTATGTCTATTTTTATATATTTGGAAAGTGCGAGAAATGTGTTTTAATCCTTTGCCCACTTATTAATTGGATTTTTTGTTTTTTTATATTGAATTAAGAGTCTACACACACACACACACTTATGTATATATGTATTCTAGGTACAAATTTCTTATATACGATTTAGAAATATTTTCTCTCATCTTCCCATATTTGCAGATTTATTTCTCCTGTGCCCCATTCTGTGTACTGTCTTTTCACTTTCTTGATGTCACCATTTGCAACACACAAGTTCTAAGTTTTCAGTGTAGTTCGAGTTTCTCTCATTTTTCTTTTGTTTCTTATGCTTTTGATATCATAGCTGAGAAACCACTGTCAAACCCAAGGTCAGCCATATTTACTCCTATGCGCTATAGAGTTTTACAGTTTTAGCTCCTCCACTTAGGCCTGTGATCCACTTTGAGTTAATTTTTTGTGTATGGTATAGTAATTATCTTTTATGCATATTTCCCCCACCGATCTATGATCCCCCTGAGACTGAGGACTGTTTCTTGGCCATCCTTGGATCTGAGTGTGCAGACTAGGAGCTCTGCCAGTGCTCCCCAACAGTGTGTACTTGGGCCCCTAAAGAACTGAGTTTAGTGAATTGTGTCTCCATATTTCAGCAGCCTACGGAAAGGTCGTCAGGCCTGTATGTTCTGTGATGACTGTTGCTTTATTTACTGCTAGTATGTAGTGGAGGGTAGCACTCATTCTTTCATTTGGCAGATGTTTATATTGGATGCTCAAGTGCCAAGCTCTGTGCTGATCTTCCAGGACTTTTATGTCACACCTCTTCATGAGGCCAGATAGGCATGGTGGTCACCTCCGTCACAGTAGTGACTCAGCAAATTCAAGATCAGCAAGGTTGCAGCAAGGAAAGTGTGAGTTGAACTGTCCCCAGGCTGGAGGAAATGTCACCGAACTGTTGAACCTCTTCTGCCTAAAGACAGTTGGCCTGCACATCTCAAGGCTGCTGAAGTCCAACCTACTCCTGAGGCAGGACTTGAAATTCATGAAGGACCTGGGCTGGTCAGAGGTACATTCACAATGTTGAATCTACCTGCCAGGAACATCCAAAACCCTTGTGTCTAAAGCTGATGAGGGTGGAATGTTCTAAGTTGGTTCCCGTTTTGACTAGAAGCTGTTATTTCCCAGGGAATCTGTGTAGCTTGGCTCCAGGGTACCCTGTCCTCTCTGAAGGAGGAGACCCTGAGTTTCTGTAGCTGAACCCTTGTCCTCAGTGACCTGGCCACATTCTAAGCCTAAGCAGGAAGGTCAGATTATAGGGAACCTGGTCAGAGGTGGGACGTGAAAGGCTCCCTAAAGCAAAAATGAAATTGAGATACCATTAAGCAATCGTTGATACTAGTAGAATTTCAAACTAGAAAATATTAAAGTTTAAACTTCTTTTTTGTTTCTTGTAAATATTGTTCCATTCTGACTCACACAGTAATTGTTAGAAATAGTAGTCCAGAGTGTATTTTATTTATAAATGACTGGCATTTACAGGCATGTGCACAACCTGTCTGCTAACATTGAAGAGATGACCCTTCGAAAAACTGGCATAAAACTTACAGAGAATTCGTAGGTTCAGAAGAAGTTTCAAAAGGCAGCCCTTACTTAAGATAGCTGACAGAGAAGCCTATGTCTCAGGTGATGGTGTACCTGGCCACCCAGAGCCTCAAGATACAGCGTTTCATTTCTCTTTGTCACATGGCCTGAAATTCTAGCAAGTATCTCAGCCCCATGGCCTTTATCACCAAGCAGAGATAACACATTTATATTTTAAAAAGCAAACAAGTATTGGACTTACCAAATAAAACATGCA
Organism: Muntiacus reevesi; assembly: GCF_963930625.1. NCBI lineage: Eukaryota > Metazoa > Chordata > Mammalia > Artiodactyla > Cervidae > Muntiacus > Muntiacus reevesi. The sequence continues at coordinate 28,791,605 of NC_089256.1, forward strand.
CGCCAACCCCGTGTAGATTAAGCTAAAGAGTGAAGTGTGACTACTTCCAGGCGAGTCGAAGTGGGTCTTTGTAGCACTGTGCTGCCATCAGACGCGCTGGGGGTGAGAGATTGAAAAGGAAGGAGAGGAGAGATGTGGAAGTGTGCCTGGGTGCCTGGCAGGCCCTCGACTGGGGGGGTGCTTAAGTCAGGAGTCCAAACTCGAGGGTGCTGAGGAAGGAAGGGCCCCCAGTGGGTGGAACTGAGTGCCAGAGGGAAGGCGGGAGGCTGTGAAGGTGGACATGAATCTCTCCAAACCTGTCTCAGAGGGTACCCTTCGCTTTCCTCTTTGTCTCTCCAGCATCGCGTGCTCTGCCTCAGCACCCCGGTGGAGATTTATTTCTTCCTCAGTTTAATAGACTCATGGTCTGGGAATGTGCCCTCTTTAACACTGTAGACCTCATTTTGTTCGGCTTACAAATGGAACTGAGAGTTTCTTGGAAGAGAAATGTTGGCTGTTTAACTGATGTTTCTATTATAACTTTCTATGGGGAAAGTGCATTCCAAGTTACAGCCAATGAACTGGTGAATGGACTTTGAAATTGTAGTATGTTAATAGGTGGGAGTTTCCCATGTTGGGAAAGGTTGTTTGGGAAGAAAAACACACCTGACTTTGGTGTGCTAACCTGTGCTAGAGGAGCCTGTTGGCAGATGTGTAAATCAACAAGAGTTAGAAATACGTTACTCCTTTCTCTGTGGTTGTGTTGAAAGGTGGTTATTTGTTATTTCAATTTAGTATTTTATTCCTTGGATGTATAGTCTTTGTCAGACACCTGTAAACTTCTCTGTCCCATCAAAATGATTGCCGGTTCAGAATTACTGAGTTCTTAATATATATTTTATTGTTTACTCAAATTTATTTAAAAATACATATCTAGGTTGATTTCTCTCCTGTGTATCTTCCATAGTCTCCTGTTTTGTTAATAGAATTTTATTTAGTTATTCATCCAAGGTAGAGATTCTGTCACCTTCCGCTTTACATCACATACCCACATGGACACACGGTCTTCTTATCCATCCTAGTCTTCTTAAGGGTCCTTTATTTCTTTTTATCATCTCTTTAGTTAACCTTTGTCATCCTCATTGTCTCTCACCTGGGCTACTGCAGTGAGATTTCATCTTCTTCTAATATAGAGTATTTGACATTAAAGGTTATAATTCCTAATGGGCTGTGAAGTCAGTTTAATGATGCTGACTAAAATTGTTATTAATAATAGAATATAAATATAGGAAAACATCTCAAAAAGTAAGGGCAGTGTTTTTAGCTCTCTGTGGGTGTAGATGCATACATGTATGTATATAATGCTGGGGATCATGATTAAAATTTGTCTGCTGTTGTGGATCACAGTAAGAAAGTATCAGAGAAAGTCAAGAAAATGAGAAAGCTTCTGTTCTGGTCTAACCTTCATGTACCCTCTTACCCCTGATCTACCTCTAGGTCTTTCAGTTATTTTTCTGAAATAAGAATCTCATCATCTCTCAACCCTGCTGAAGGCTTCCTGTTGTCTGCAGGATGAGGTCCACACTTCTCAGCGTTGCTCACAAGGCCCGTGATCATTTTACCCCAAGGTGCCCCAGGCGCCTGAGGTCCTAACATCCACCTTGTACTATTCCATACAGATATGCCTTTCTCTTCTAACCTTCTGCCTCTCCATGCCCACTACTTGGAATTCATTCTCCGTGTGACAGCCCTATCTCTGAAGACAGAGATCAAATGGCACTAGTTTGGAGAGTCCCTTCCTGAGTACCAGAACATCTGCCATGTATCTGCCCGTCCTTGTTTGAGGGCTGAGGCTGTGTGTTGTGTGACTTCATGTCCCAGGCTCGGCTGGGGTAGCGCATACAGCCAGCTCCTGAGTGTGTGTTCCGAGGAACTGTAGTCATTGGTTAAGCTAGTTCACCACCGCAGCACTAGTCTCTCGGGCTCTTTATAAAGAAAAAAAGTAAATCTTCCCATTTATTTAGATACTTTCTAAAATGTTTTTAGATCTCAAAGACAGAGCTAGATTGGTTCCTTGAAGATTTGAACAAGGAAATTAAAAAATGGGAACAGGAGAAAAAAGAAATCCAAGAAAGACTAAAGACACTGAAGAAGAAAATGAAAAAGGTGTTAAATGCCAGAGAAATGTAAGTAACACTTAAAAGACAATGATTTTCATTTGTTTTTAATTTGGGTATATTTTGGGTTATTTTATCCTTTTTGGTATTCAGTTTCAGACTATCAAATAAGGTGAAAATTTTAGACACTTCTCATTTCATTCTGAAGAACATCTGTTGAGAGTTACCTCACCTACAGCTTTTTCTAAACCTCTCATATTTATACATAAATAAAAGTAGAACTTCTGAACACCACCTCTTTCTCTGAACTTTATCTTTGACCCCTTTGTTGTAAAATGAGGGGAGTTGTCTAGATCTACAGTTCTTTCCAGCACCAAGATTCTGTGGTGATCATTTTATTTATTACTTCCACCCTGAATCTTTAAATTAGTAAAATTTGGTCCTATAATACAAAGGATTCAGTAGTATTAATACATTCAGGCCGTTGTCAGATGGGCTAGGTTTGTTTTAAGAATCTCTGCGATCTATTGCTAACCCCTGTTTCCCTAAATAATCGTATGACTCCTCAGCTTAATTGCTACCTACTGTTGAACAGAATACCTGAAGCTTGTTGGCTTAAATTAACTTAATTTTTACTTGATCCGGATCTTGCATTCTGGGCTGTCTTGGCTGGGCCACCCTTCTTCTGGTCTTTTCAATGGTTCCCCCTGTGGCTGCGTTTAGCTGGGAGTTGGCTGAAACATTTTGGCCTCTTTCTCTCTATGCAGTTTCAGGGCTTCTTCCTCTCCACGGGACTTCATGTGATTTTTATCTCCAGCACAGTAGCCATACCTCCTGTGTGGTGGCTAAGAGCTTCCACGAGTACACAGGTGGAAGCTGCCAGGCCCTCTGAAGCTTTAGGCCTGGAACCTTCAGCATCACTTCTGCCACATTTTGTTGTTTCGGGCAAGTTGCAGGCCTGTTCCAGATTGAAGGGCATGAGTAAGGGGAGGCGTGGTTGGGGGCTGCATTGCCCACACTCACTGTTCAGGGCATTTATGTTTTGTCCACTTGCTGTGCCCTGTGATCAGATGAATTTCATTATGAGTATTGCTAACCTTAACCTTTGGACAGTTTTTAGGTAGTCATGTATAAAGCATGATGAAATGGAAAATACTGCATATGTCTATGTAGTTTTGATTTTGCTCAAAGTAGTTTCATTAGAAGAACATATTTATGGAAATGTAAAAAGCTTTTTACCTCTTACTGTTTGAGCAAGTACAGTCTTAATTTTTACTCAAAAATTCTGGAGTATTTATATTTTAATTATTTCATATGTTGAGTTCAGACATACTATCAAACTAGACAAAGTAAATGAGACTGAGACTGTTGATAAGAAAAATTTTTTCTGTGCTGTCATAAAAGTCATTTCTGCTGAGGAATAATCTTTTTATTGTCTTTTCACTTCATTAGTGTATTTCTTTGGCTTTTTCTGTTGCAGTTTAAAGATAGGCTATAGGCTTCTTTATGCTTTTTGCACTTTCCCAAAAAAGCTAAATTTTAATATTTAGATCTTAAAACTTTTTGGGTCTTTTAGAGAACCACAAAGGTGTATGAGGTTATTTCATTGATTTTTCTACGCTTTAGATCACAGTTAATATTCATTAAGAAATGAATGGTCACGAGGAGCTCATGGTTGGTGCAACGATACAAGTCAGAGATAATTGTTGAAGGAAGGCAGAGATTCCATGAAAAGCTACCCAATATTGAAAACTTAGAGGAACTGTTTTACAAAAGAAGTGAAATGGCATTTAAATTGGTAGTTTGTGGAAACTGGTTTTCAGCCAGTAGAGATGACTAAAAAGTTGTGGAGGAGAGTATGAAAGAGACAGAACCCTCTTGGTACAGGGCATTACTTATTAAGACTCAAAAATTTACACGCTTTGTTTTGAAGAATTATCCTACTGTGTGCATGCATATATGTGTGTGTGTGTGTGTGTATGTGTGTGTGTGTGTGTGTAATTGGACTTTAGGTTCTGTTTTCATTTTGACTGAGAACCTGCATTACACTCATGATGACCCATCACCTTATGCCTTTGTCTTATGTTGAACCACGTGGATGGAACTGCTCCTGACAGAGGAATAAGAACAGGGTCTGTGCTGCAGACACATGACGTAGAATGAAGAAAAGGCGATCTGCCCCCCAGGTGTAGAAGTGAAATTTTTCAAAAAGGAGAAGGACCCAATTTCTTTGCCTATTTAGAAGATACTAGAAATGAAACGAGATGTAAAGAAATCAAGAAATGTTTACGTGGATGTAGAATTTACTGTGTAAGATTGTGTTTTTAAAAATCTTCGAAAATTGATTGAAACTTGGTGATTATGCTTTTGCAGGTATACCCAGGAAAATGATGGAAAGGAAAAGGCACTTGAATTACTTCTGGATCAGTCCCTTGAAATCAGGCAAATTAAGCTTAAATTTATTTTTACATCTTTCTATATTCTTAATATCAGAGGCACAGTCTAAATATATTTTTGCTTATATGTTGCTTTTAAATGTTTCTTTTTAAAAATTTGTTTTATTTATATTAATATTTAAATAAATCTATTCTTTAATTATTTTTATTTTATGATGTTTTCTACTTTAATTTCACATTGTCAGTATAAAAAGTCCTGAATTTAGCGTTGTTCATTACTCTTCCTTTGAATTAACCTGAAACTAAAAATGTATTTTAAAAACTTGTGTTGCTTGATATAACAATCTCAACTATTATATGGTAGTTCATTGCTCTACAATTAAAGAATTATTAAAGAATGTCTGTTATGAACCTATAAAAAGTTTTCCTTTTAATCTTTATTATTGCAAATAATGTTTCTACATACTAGAAGCCAGTATGTAAAATTTATTAACATAATCAGATTAAACTTCACCTAACTTCATAAAAATGGGGGACCCATTTCTCAGCATTCCCACCAAATAGCTTACTTTTAATTTCTCATCTTCCTTTGATCATTTGCAGAGAGCACATATGAGTCTTGTATTAAATAGCCAAATGTTGGGCAAGAAGTTTCTCTGGAAGATGTTCTGTTATCTGTTTGTGGTGTGACTTCAGAGCTAACATGACTTCACCCTTTGTGAGCTCACTGGTTATGTTTTTTTCCAGTAAGTTTTTTTGTTTTTTTTAATATTTGCAGTAATACATTTACAAATGAGAAAATGAAAATAGAAGAGAGTATAAAGAAAGGGAAAGAGCATTATGAAGAGAGTCTTCAAAGGGCTGTGGATGCAGAGGTGAGTCCAGGGTACTCGGTGACTGACAGATACAGCAGGGTGTCATTTGTTTACTCTGCATTTAATTACACGAGGCAGGACAACATTGCTGGAAAGTGTGGAGGCTGAGGGGTGTCCTTTCAATCATAATCCTGCCTCCCTGAGACAACCACTCCCTCCTTACCTATAACTTTAAAATTTTTTAGCTTTATGCTTATCTTACGATAGAGTGTACACCAGGTTTTGTGACCAGCTTTCCTTATTTAACACAATTCAGTCATTTTCAATGCTCTGTACTTTCAATGGCTTCATCATATTTAATCAAGTGATGTACCATGAAGTAGTCAACCATAAAACCTATTTGCCAGTGCTGGAAAAGGAACTTGGAAATAATATACTTACTAAGAATATATAATCTCTTTCCTCCCTCTAGAAGAATATATACTAAAGTCAGTATAGAATTTGAAAAACTACTGAGACAAAAATAATTATCTCTGGCTATATTCTATTGAATTCCTGAAACATGGTTGCCTTTGTTTTTCTAATTTGCAACGTAAATGTTATTTATTAGTAAATGTGTCTACAATTATTTTAGAAACATAAGGAAGAGCTTAGCTTATGCAGTCTGTAAATATGGGTCTTTAAAAGAAATGTCAGCCATGCAGCTGCTTTTCTAAAGGAAGGAAAGAAAAGAGTCCCAGTGTTTACTTCTGCTTTGTGGACCCTTTTCCTGCATCTCTGTCCCCAAGTCATTCAGTTCCCATTTTCTACCATTTAGCAAGCAGTTTTGCCTAGTGGGCCCTGGCAAGATTACTGACACCTGAGTTAAAGCAAGGCCAGTCTGCATTCATGCAGTGACTTTCACACAGATGGCCAGTGGCTCGTGTGGGGAGCCAGACTCTAATGTTCTCAACACTTAGCCATGCTGATCATAACTTACCCTGAGCTGTGCAGTAGCACCGTGTTATGTGCTGGTCCCAGACTCCCACTCGGCAACCACGACTCTGCTTCCCAGGCCTGTCAGTTCCATAGGTGCGGCCTTGACGCTGTTCGGCAGGGTCCTGGCCATCTGCTTGCCATGATCAGGACCTTAGATTTTGCACACCAGGTAATACTTTCAGGTAACCTAGCTCTGTGCTCCTATATGGCTTGAGCAGTAAGCCTTGTGGAAAGTTTCATATCTAAGAAAGTATCACTCTAGGAATATAATTTTACTGTTACTGTATTATTCTATTTTCAAATCCTGAAGTTTTTTTTAAATTAATTAATTTGGGGCTGTGCTGAGTCTTACTTGCTGCATGTGGGCTTTCTCTAGTTGCAGCAAGCAGGGGTGTCTCTTGTTGGGGAACACAGGCCTTGCAAGTTTGGGTTTCAGGAGTTGCAGCACACAGGCTCAGCAGTTGTGGGGCACAGGCCCAGTTGCCCCAAGGCATGTGGAACCTTCACAAAACCCACGAATCAAACCTGTGTCCCCAGCACTGACCAGTGGACCACCAGAGAAGTCTGAAAAGTTTTAGTTCAGATTCACTTGAGAGAAATGATAATTAAATTCTGGTCACTCTTCTGATCACATGTCATTTAAGGAGAAACTTGAAAGGGGTTTAGAATGTTTGCTTTCACAGCTTGAAAATAGTTTTAGTTTTAAAATGCTTACATTCTCTTATCTAATGGTAGGTATCTGTGCTTGAAAGCTGGAGGGACATGGAAGTGTGTAAGTTACAGACTGTGCAGTCACAAGCTGAAGGGTTTCTCAAGAACCTGAAGCTAATGAGCAGGTACTGTGGTGTCATACGTGTCTTTCCACAATTGTCATTGAGGAAATCAAGATTAGGGCTGATTTGAGGAAAAATTATATTCAGTTCACTTCAGTCGCTCAGTCATGTCCAACTCTTTGTGATCCCATGAACTGCACCACGCCAGGCCTCCCTGTCCATCACCAACTCCCAGAGTCTACTCAAACTCATGTCCATTGAGTGGGTGATGCCATCCAACCATCTCATCCTTTGCCGTCTCCTTCTCCTCCTCCCTTCAGTCTTTCCCAGCATCAGGGTCTTTTCAGATGAGTTAGTTCTTCGCATCAGGTGGCCAAAGTATTGGAGTTTCAGCCTCAATATCAGTCCTTCCAATGAATATTCAGGACTGATTTCCTTTAGGGTGCACTGGTTGGATCTCCTTACAGTCCAAGGGACTTTATTTTTAATAGTTATTATAATTAATGCATGTTTAGTCATGGGAAAATCAAAACATATCAACAAAATGATAAATTATCCTAATTCTAAATTGAGTTATAACTAGTTAATTTAGTTTTGGGTAAATCCATTAAGGTTTTGGGAAAAAAAAGAAAATTTACATACAGTTTTTCACTAAGTCATACATGGTGGTGGTTTAGTCACTAAGTCATGTCTGACACTCTGTGACCCCATAGTCTGGAAACCTACCAGGCTGCTCTGTCCAAGGGATTCTCCCGGCAAGAATACTGGAGTGAGTTGCCATTTCCTTCTCCAGGGGATCTTCCCGACCCAGGAATTGAGCCTAGGTCTCCTGCATTGCAGGCAGATTCCTTACTGACTGAGCTAAAAGGGAAGCCCAAGTAGTACATAGGAAACTTCCTTTCATATCAGTGCTCACACTGCTCCAGCCTCAGTTTAGAAGGTTGAGTAGTCGTCCAGTGTACAACCGTGTCATGGTTTTTTAAATACCACTGTAGTGGGAGAGCTTGGTTGTTTGCACATTTTGCTATTAAAAGCTGCACTGTGGCAGATATCCTTACAGCTAAATTATTAGTCATTTCCACACAATGAATAAATTCCTGGAATGAAGATCACATTTTTGAGGCTTTTCAGCAGTTGCCTTCCATAAGAATAGTTACTTAACAGTCTTACCGGTAGAGTGTGGGAAGGTTTCTTTCAAAGATATTTACATATGGTTATTTTTTCAACCCTCCATAATCTTTACCTGTTTTTGTTTTGCTTTCGTTTTGGAATAAGGTTTACCGTGGGAATCCAGAGAGTCTCCTTCAGTCTAGAATTTAGCACTTTTCTATATGGATTTTTGCACGTTACTTTTCATCTGGTCCTTTTATCGTATTCCACACACAGGTTTTAACTTTTTAATTCCTAGTGCTTTTTGATTTAAATTTCAAACCCTCAATGTTGAACCAGAGATTCTACAGGTCATGGAAAAATAGTTTTAATGTACAGTTCTTTTTTTTTTTCCTTCTTTTTTTCAAGATTTAAGTTTTTTTTCACTTCAGAAAACCTTTCTGATTAAAGGTAAACTGGTGTACTAATTTAGATTACAGGACTAATACAGCTGAGGTTGAGACCATGTGGTGTTGAATGGCCAGTGTGCAACACGCCAAGGGCTCCGGATTGTGGTGCATCTGGGAAACAGAGATATCTCAGGCCTCACTATCTAATAGCATTAACTCCTTAGTAAGCCTTGTAGTACACAGGTAGTCTTTCTTAACGAATCTATGCTAACTCTGCTCATTGCAGCAAAGGGTGGCAAAAGAGGAAAGCCATGAAAGCAGCATTCTGGTTTTTCTTTAAGATGGATTGGTGGTGGATTGGTGGTGGTGTTGATATTCTCAATTTGGAGTAGAAAGCTTCTCTGTCACTTTCAGTAGACCAGATTCATGAGGTGCTGAGAAGTTTAATGTAGCCTGTTAGACCACACCCTTTGTTTTACAATGAAGTAGGGATGAAGGTTTTATTGGAATGTATCCAGGCTGCCAACTTTTGGTTTGTTTTTCAATGCAAAGATAGCCTTTGATGTTAAATATGAAGATGTCAACTGACAAGTTGTCTAATCTTCAAATTTGAGGAGAGAAGTTAAAATTAAGGAGAATATGTGCTCTCTCTGTCCACCAGTTTTGGACTTTGGGTTAGATCAGTCAATAATATTTCCTAAAGTGTAGTGACTTTGTAAGATACTCAGTTCTTTAAAAATCGTCTTTTTTTGTGTGTGTGCATGATTATATTTCTTGCATTATCTTTAAATGTTTATTTTCATTTGTACTTTAGTGCTTTCAATTTTTAAAAGTTTTCAAGTGGACATCAGCAGTTTTATGTTTTTCTCCTCTCTCAGTGATTCGGCAGCGTATCCTGACATGGACTCAGACATATATTCATGGGAATCATTTCTTTCTGATGTTAGAGAAGAAATTGAGAAAGCAAAGGTAAGTTATATGGTATTTTATCGTTCTGTCAAAATCTGTCTGATGGTTATGCTAAAACATGTAGTGTCATACTAAAACTTTCTATTTAGGGCTGTTAAAGACTACATTTTTTTTGTTGTAATTAAGAATTTTTCATGAAAGAAATATCTTCTTAACTGTCTTAAACTCAGTCCTTGATTGATAAGATAGCAAAGTTAAGTTTGATAAGGGTTAGAGCATTATAATTAATAATTAGATTAATATTAGAGTTAATTAGAATTAATAATTCTAGTTATTTTGAACTTCTTTCCTTGCAAGAAGTAACCTTGCATCTCAGTTACGTTTCTTAGGAAATGGTTGAGTATTTGTTATGTATGTATAGTAAGGGGGAAAATAGCATTAATGGACAGTTGTGGTTTTTCTTGGAATTTGTTAGAAAAACTTAACATTTTCCTTTCTACCTACAGTCTCAGTTTGAAGAACAAATTCAGGCAATTAAAAATGGTTCTCAGCTCAGTGAACTTCCAAAAGTGCAGATTTCTGAGCTTTCGTTTCCTGCCTGTAACACAGTGAGTCTGTTACATCTCTTTTTTTCTTTTTTGAAGGAAACAGAACCAAAAAGTAGTGAGGCACAATTTCTTTCTTAACTGGCCAAAAGTAGTTTGTTACTGTTTTGGGAGTGGGCGTGAGCTGGGTTAATAATTACCTTACTGTTTTCATCAGGTGCTAGGTGAAGGCCTCATCAGAGTGGCCCTCGTTCACCCCTCACCCTGTGACCCTTCTGTCTATGCATTCAGCCTCAACTAAGGTAGTAGGCTCTGGAGCTGCAATCAGAAGCTGATCTTGAAAGTGTTTTTCTTCTCAATACTATGCACTCTTAATATTCAAATTTACTGTGGATTCATCTGCAAAAATAAAAATTAAAAAGATTTAAAATGTTAAAAAGGCTAGCCACCTTGAACTCAGTAGAATATTCTTGAACTGAGTAAAATATTCTATTGAGCACCAGTGTTTTCAAGTTCTTACAGCAGATACAGAGGAGGAAAAGCATTAGATCTCAGTAGAATGTTTTACTGTTAATGTTTAATTCTAGTTTATGTGATTTTATAAACACTCAGAAGAACTCTAAACTTCGAAAACCTTGGAACTCTCAGTGTGCCAGGGGCCTGAATAATAAGAGCCTAGAAACAGTTTACCTTGTGTCACTTCTCTGCTGGTCGTGCATCAGGTGTTTAGTGGTGATCAGGATTAGACGCGGCCTGTGCCCTCAGAATGCACATGGGTTTGGGAGCAACTTCAAACCCGTGATTATAAGCAAAGTGCGCCAAGAGCATAGAACACCATGGCAGCAGAAATCGGGGGGAACTAACTTAACCCCAAGGCCTAGGACTCAACAGAAGCTCCCTTGCTGGAGGTCTCAGTGAGCCAGAGATCTGAAATAGGAGTTCACCAGGCAGAAGGAGTGAGTGAGTGAGTGTGTGTGTGTGTATGTGTATGAGGAGGGCTGTGTGGTGTGATGTTTCAGGGTCAAAACGTTCAGATGGAGGAAACAGCGTATCTGGAGGCTAGAAAAAGAACACCTTTCACAGTAGTGAAAGAAGTTCGCTAGGACAAAGGGAACTGTAGGGAAAAGCTTGTGATACCCTACCCCCGGGCCAGAACAAAGGGAACCTTATTCCGTTAGGTGTCTCCGCAGTGTGGACTTCCCCTCAGGTCCCTGAGCAGCCAGTGTAGGTTTCCAGTTAGGAAATGATGTCAGCCTGACTGCAGTGTGGAGGCCTGGTGGGAGAGGGGCCACTGTCCCCGTCGGGCCCGGTGAGGGAGGCCGCGGGCTGGAGGGAGGAGCCGGTGAGGGAGGCCACGGGCTGGAGGGAGGGGAGCGGTTTCCAGTGCTCAGGTGGTCAGCTGCAAGCGGTGCTGCCCGTGCAGTCAGGGCTCAGCGTGAGTGTGTTGGGGAGTGGACCACAAATTCAGGTCTGTGTCAGGCGGCGCCAGAGGAAGAGCAGGTGAGGACCCTTGAGTTTGAGTGCCCTTGGAATCACCCGGGGGAGCTGCCTGTTAGGAGGGTAGGATCTCGGGAAGGTATTCTAGACTGGAATCGTTTAAAAAGGGGGCATTATTCGCAACAAGCGCTCGGTCAAGGAGGCATGAGAGGGTGTAGCCTGGGGTGCAGACTGGGACTCTGACACCATGAGTAGCCTCAGCCCTTCAGCGTGGACTGCAGAGCTTCGGGCAGAGCCCAGCAGTGTGAAGCCCTGAACAGCTGGTTTTGAGAGAGACAGTTACCAGTGACTTTTAAGGACAGTAATATTTAGTTTGTTATAGTTCAAGTTCTGTGCACTTGAGGGAGCAGGATTCATTATAGTTGTGCTTAATTGTTAGTCTTTGTCCATGGATCTAACTCTTAGTGATCAGCTTTTGTGGTGTGTTCCTCTCAGATTCATCCTAAATTACTTCCTGAGTCTTTAGGCCAGGATGGTCAACGTCCCTCCACTTCTACAAGTCATGGGACCAGAGACCAGACAGCAGCTCCCGAGGAGTCAAGTCTGGGCTGTGCTGCTGACACCCTAGTGGGGTCGCCCTCCTGCGACCAGAAGGCCACCACCCAGCTGCCAGGGCGTGAGGGCGCTGGCCAGGCAGCTGGGCCAGAACCACGCCCGGTGGCTGATCAGAAGTTACCTGCTGCTCCAGAGCATGCCACCCGTTCAAGCCAGTCGCCGAAGAAGCCGTTCAATAGCATTATTGAGCACCTGTTGGTGGTGTTCCCATGTTACAGCAGGTACGGATCTAAAACGTCAGCAGCGCTGGTAAATAAATGCTTTGTTGAAGTGATGTTTCCTGATCAGATAACAGTTCAGCCAATTACGAGCTGAAGTGGAAAAGATTGTGCAGTTATTTTACTCAGAAGGACAAACACGCATTTGTCTTCCTTTTGTAAACATAAAAGTGAGCATTTTCAAACAGATTAATCCACACTCACCAGAACACATGGCAATTTGCTAAGATTTTGATGAACTCTGTAACATGCTCCAGTACTAGTTATGGAATCAATAAATGAACTTCAGAACATTAGTTTTGTATCATTTCGGGGGGGAGAAATATCACACATATCAAAGAAGGCAGCAGCAACTTACACTTTGTGGAACAGCCCCTCTGCTTTGTCAGAGGTGTGAGTTGAAGAGACTGAGTAAGGTGTGTGAGCGTGTTGTAGAGGGAGGGGTAGGGAGAGCTGATTTACGATGTGTGTCAGTATCTGCTGTGAGCAAAGTGAATCAGCCTTTCACACACATACACCCACTCTTGTAGATGGTTTTCCCTGTAGGTCATTTCAGAGTATTGAATAGTGCTCCCTGAGCCGTGTAGCAGGTCCTCATTAGTTACCTGCTTTATATATAATAAATAATAATATATAGTAGTGTGTATATGTCAATCCTAATGGCCCAGTTTATCCGTCCCCCTTCCCTCCCCAGGTAACCATCAGTTTTTAACATCTGTGACTCTTTCTGTTTTGTAAGTTCATTTGTACCATTTTTTTTAGTTTCTGCATGTAAGCAATGTCATACGATGTTTGTCTCTCTCTGGCTGACGTCACTCAGTAGGACAGCCTCGAGGTCCGTCCATGTTGCTGCAGATGGGGAGAGCTGCTTTTAACTTAAGTCAGCCAGAGTCATCAATTGGGCACTTCAGTCGTGCTCCTGCATCGACCTCTGACCTCTCTCTCCAGATGGGTCCGAGAGGGCAGAGGGACTCCTTGTCTCAGGCCACAGGGAAGGTGAAGTGGAGGGAATGTCTCCCTCCAGTGCAGAAGAGAGGACTCCATATCCAGGAATGATCCTCTGCACCTCCCGTGTTACTTCTGCCTTTGACACAGTATTAGTCTCTACACAGTGGTTAATTATGATTGGCCAGAATTAATGTTTTGCATTTGTCAGTGGAGCCCTGGCCATTCGGAAGTAAGTGTATCTTCTCTGCACATGGACACATTTAGCCTAAGTTTGAGAAGCATTGTTAAGTTCTCTCAATTGCAGTTGCCATGCTAGTTAGTAAAAATAGTCAAGTTGTAATTACCAGAAGTACCTTACAAATAAAACTGTTTGCAGTCCTGTCTAAATTTGGCAGAGTAAACATATGCTTCTTAGGTTTTCTGCAAGTTAAAGCATATGAGGTATTAGTGCTGTAGATACCAAGTTCCTGTTGATTAATGATACTGTCACATCTACTGCTACCTATGAAAAATGCAAGAAAACTTTGTCGGTTAGATTTTTAAAGGGAGGAGGTAAAAAAAATAGTTTGTTCTTAGAGATTTTATTGATTTCAAGTCATATCTAGTGGTGTCTGACCATTCAGTGATTTTACTTAAGGCTACACTGTGTCCAGGCTCTGAAGAAGGCAGGTTTCTAAGTAAGGAAGGAGATATGAAATGGATCTGTCAGGTACACTCTTTGAAAACCTATTAAAATAAATATTTTAGGAATAATACTGAAATTTTCAGTGCTTTTTTTTTGGAAGAGTGATTTTGCTGCTTTTACATACTGTTGTTTATAAATTGTGTATTTAATTTCATTTATTTTCAGCTGCTGGGTTGATACTGGACATAATATTTCTTCACAGTAGAAAACTTTGACTTTGTCTTGACTTCCCCACTTTCCCTTTCAGCACGGAGCTTGCTGGTTTTATTAAAAAAGTTAGAAACAAAAACAAGACCTCTCTGTCTGGATTGAGTATTGACGAGATTGTGCAAAGAGTGACAGAACACATCCTTGATGAAGAGAAAAAGAGAAAGGTCAGTGTTTCATTTAAATTCAATATATACTCTACTTTCTTCCTCCTTATTTATAAAATATAAGAATTGTGGGAAAAAATGCTTCCAACAAAAGATGGGGAGCAATGTAGTAGACAGTGCTCACATTTTTGGGTAACTGAACTTGCTTCCCTACTATACATTTGGCTGCAATCAAATCCGGGAAAGGACCGGAGGCCGTCTGCGCCCAGCTCTGCTGTTCCTGCGCCCAGGGCCGCCCAGGACCCGCCCTCCGTGCCGGTCAGAGCACCACCCGAAACCGAGGGGCCGCAGACCAAGGTCGTCCCTGTGAGTGCCGTGTGCATGACCGTGGGGTTCCCTCTGTTCTGACGAAGAATGGGAAGAAAGCAGCTGTTAGTCCATGATGTAGCCTCATGGTTTTCATTTCTCGATGGACTTTGAGCTTTGATTAGAAGCCACGTTTAGGTGACGTGAGTGTTTGGTTAGAGGAGCCGGTGACTAGTGAGTTTCTCCGCACCGTTGTGAGGACTTCAGGGCCCCTGCATGTGGGGACAAGAGGCGCAGTGGCCCCACCATGGACACGGGGCCTGTAGACAGTCAGATGCATTCATCACATCAAGTGTGAATAGTTGGCAGAATTGATTTTTAGCCAGTTTTTTTCTATGCGACCATAGGCTTTAGAATCACACAAGCTTGGTCTCATCACCAGTAATACTGTCAGCTTGGGTCATATCTGATTGTTGGGGTTGTTGTCTGGATGAAGTGCTGTGGTGGGGTTAGCAGAGTCACACGCTGTTCTCGGAACAGACTGGCTGCTTCCCTCCCCTTCCCCTCAGGTGCCTGGGGACGGGGGGACATGCTGAAATGGGCTAAGGTTGCTTTTATTTGATATACTGATGTAAATTGTTTATTGTCCTTTTAAACAATGAGAATGTTAGTTACATAGAACTTTCTGTAAAGTACCATTATATCTGTGATCTCAGTTGATAAGGTATTATAACTGTCTTTATGAATGAGGAAACCAAGGCACCGATGACTCATGCTTCTGGCCCGCGTTCCTTCCTTTGATTTGCGTTTGCGGCGTGTAATTCCCTGTCCTCACCCACACGGACTTCACACGCTGGGGACTATGCAGTAGGCACTGAACATGTGGTTGATAGGGAAGCGGTCCCCTGGTTGGCTCCCAGCCGTGGGCTCCTGGTGGAATTCTGGTGTAGATCCCGTCTTCCCCTCCTATCCAACTTCAGGTTAAGTAAAATGAGAAGAGCTGCAGGCAGAGTGGAATCGACAGTGCGGGACTGCACAGAGAGTGCTGGTTCGCTGACCCGACCTAGGCCCTGCCTCCTTCTGTGAACTTGTTTTTGTCCCTCCCATACATTTTCATTTTCCACACAAATCCACGAGATTTTCCTCATCACATACACTTGGGTGCCAGAGGGTATCCACCCCATTGAGAAAGCTTGTATCGTGCAGAACATTCCTGCCAAGCCTGGCTGCAGTCCACTCTCTCTCAGGGGTGTTCCAGCTGGTCATGTGCTCTGTGGTCCAACAACCAGACCATCTTCTTAGCATTCTCACCGATTTGTGTGTGAGTGTGTGTGCGCGTGCGGCACACACACTCGCACACTTATTGGCCACCCCAAGATAGACCATGATCACCTTTTGAGGTGAGATTACTTTCTGCTTCACAGTTCATGGTAATAAAGATGTGAAAGCTGACTTATAAGAAAAATATGTATTGAAACCAGGACTTAATATGCTAATCATAGGGTCGTTTTTTTTTTTTTTTTAAAGTAACAGTGTTTTGTATTTTTAACCACAAAAGTAATGTGGTTCTTAGTAGAAGGTCCAAATAAAAAGAACATATAAAGAAACCCAAAACCCACCCTCTAAGGGTAACCAGTATTATATTGGTATGCGTTTTTTTCTAAGCTCTTTTGTATCTGTGTGTATATGTAAATTTGACTTCCCTGGTGGCTCAGACGGTAAAAGCGTCTGCCTACAATGCAGGAGACCTGGGTTTGATCCCTGGGTCAGGAAGATCCCCTGGAGAAGGAAATGGTAACCCACTCCACTGCTCTTGCCTGGGAAATCCCATGGATGGAGGAGCCGGGTAGGCTACAGTCCATGGGGTCGAAAAGAGTCGGACATGACTGAGCGATTTCACTACTACTATGTACATATATTTGTGTTCTTTTTACTTTTTCTCTTAGAAATACATTGTGCCGAATTTGTCATGTTGGGAAGTAATAACTGTGTGTTTTTCTAAACTTCATGCTGTGCTGTGCTTAGTCACTCAGTCGTGTCTGACTCCCTGCGACCCCATGGACTGCAGCTCCCCAGGCTCCTCTGTCCATAGGGGAGTCTCCAGACAAGAATACTGGAGTGGGTTGCCATGGTTGCACATGCAACCATCCAGGGGATCTTCCTAACCCAGGGATTGAACAGAAGCCTCCTGCATTGCAGGTGGATTCTTTACCGACCGAGCCACCTTGCAGAGGCCTTGACCTGCCATTTCCCACAGAGCTGTTGCCTTCAATTCTCCCAGACCCTTCCCTGGGGGCCACGGAGGGGAGGGGAGGGGAGCGAGATCGCGTCTGTCCCACTGCTGCCCGGTGGTGGCTGCAGTGTCCTGAGAGGGACAGAAAACCCTGTTCAATAGATTAACAGCCTTTAGGCGCTGCCCCGACCATACTCCCTGACCGTCACCCACTGCCGGGGCTGCAGGGGGGCCGGGAGCCCTCCCACTCGCCTGTGTCCCCGCGCGCGCACAGTCCCTGACAGGGATGTTGCTGAATGAACCATCAGTTTAATTTATGCAAGTAATCCACATTCATAGAAACTTTAGAAAAATAGCAAAGAAAAAGTTAAATCTCTCAACCCAAAGTAGCCAGTCACCATCATTAACATTTTATATCTTCCCAGATTCTTTTCTAGGCATCTCTATATACAGACATTCTCTCTATATTTAAAACCTTAAATTATATAATCATATGATACCTACTGTTTTGTAGTCTACTTTTATTCAGAGAGCTTTTGGTACGAGCTTTCTGTACCAAAGATTATGGAATTCTGTCAGGATTTTAATCAGCCCCACCATAATCCATAGTGTATAGGTGTCATAATTTGTTATTATCTCCAGCTGTTAGATAATTAAATGAATAGTTAATTTGTAATATGCAGCTAGTACCATACTTTAAGTATGGGATGGGATAAATAGATATTTGTAGTATTTTAACTGGAAGTGAGTTAACTGTATAAATCATGTTTGTTTTTTTTAATCATGTTTTTTATCCGAGAAAATCAAAACTTTGTTTTTTCCTAAGAAATGTTATTCAAAAATAAGTTGTTCCCTCAATCTGCTTAACTATAATTGAAAATAATCTGCACCTTGTGCTGCAAATGTTTTGGAAAGCCAGTTGTAGGAAGAGTTCTTTATTTCTGGGATATATTTGTTTCCACAGGTGTCCTGTGCAAATTCCTGTGAAATCTGCCGAGAAGTATTCAAGTCCAAAAACGTGCGTGAGCTGCAGTGTGGGCACAGGTTTCACAAAGGGGTAAGAGTTCTCTATGGCTGTTTTCATGTCACGCATTCTGACTGTGGAGCATTTAGAAAAGAGAAAGGGGCTTTTCCCCCCAGGTTTCAGCCCTTGCATTTTCCAAGCAAATCCCAAACGTGCTCGTGTCAGTGGTCTCCGTCCCAGAGACTGTGCTGTGGGGAGGGGAGTGGCCTGCAGCCTCTGGTGCGATCTGCACGGTCCTCTCTGTGTCGGGTGGAGAGGAGCACTTGACTCTATCAGTTGCTAAAATTCAGAGTGTGATTTCGTTAAAAGCTCTGCTTCTCAAGCAGATAGATGGTGAAATAGTTTGTCGGTTTAGTGCAGTGTGTGAAGTAAGTTAAACATATAACATTTTAGAGAGGAGAAAGGAAGCCTAACGGGCTCCGCTGTGCCCTCCGGAGAGGGGTGTTAGCTGTCCTGGGGTTTGGGTGCTGTGAGCACTCGACCTGCACCCCTGCTGCTGGATGAGAGCCGGTCCCGTCTCTGCTCTGTGAGTGTGTGAATCCCTGAGAGAAGGGGCACACGCTCTGTGTGTGCATGTGCATGTGCATGCGTGCACTCAGTCGTGTCTGACTCCTTATGACCCCATGGACTGTAGCCCACCAGGCTCCTCTGTCCATGAATTCTTCAGGCCAGAATACTGGAGGGGGTTGCTATGCCCTGCTCCAGGGGATCTTCTCGACCCACGTCTCTTGAGTCTCCTGCAGTGGCAGGCAGGTTCTTTACCACTTGTGCCACCAAAGAGTCCAGACAGACTGCAGTCTCTCATGTTACCTGCCTGGGCTCTGAACTTACCACCCGCTCAGCTCCCTAGCGGCAGCAGGCGAGCCAGGAGCAGCTTGGGAGCACGCTGTGTAGATAGGCTCCAGTGAGGCTGTGTGTATGCAGACTGGGGAGGGACAAGGAACAAGACGGGGCCGATGGGAGGAGTCCAAGAGCCCGGAAAGAGTCAGCCTCCAGCCGTCAGGGCAGCTGAAGCACAGACTGGACTGGAGCAGAGCGGGAAGGGGAGGTGCAGTCAGGTCCCGAGTCTTCACGGTCACGTTCTAAGGTGCGATTCCTTGTTCCTGGGGCTTGGTCCAGACCTCTGCCCTGAGCAGGCTCTGGTGTCCTTGAGTGTCGAGTGGCCCAAGGTCCCCCTGGATGTCACGGGTGATAGCTTACGGTGAACAGGGTTGGATTCGTGACCTCTGGAGGAGAGAATTTCGCTTCCATGCCAGAGATGACGCTGATCACTCAGAGCTTTTGTGTAGCAGAGTTTTATTACAGTGAAAAGGGACACAGAAAGCTCCTGACATAGACCTCAGAAGGGGCAGAGTGCCCCACTCATCAGTCTTAGCAAGGCCTTATATACTTTGTCAGTTGGTTACTAATAGTAGAAAGGTCTTACCAGACCAACTCCCACAGCATACCTCTTAAGATAACAAGTTTAGTCAGAAGGTTCTTGTTAAGAAAGAGAAACATGTCTTCAAACAAGATACAGTGTTGTTACATAATCATTAGTACAGAGCTTAAGGAAAAACAAAGGGCTTCCCTGATATATCGCTCAGTTGGTAAAGAATCTGCCTGCAATGCAGGAGACTGCAGTTTGATTCCTGGGTCGGGAAGATCCACTGGAGAAGGGATAGGCTACCCACTCCAGTATTCCTGGGCTTCCCTGGTGGCTCAGCTGGTACAGAATCCTCCTGCAATGTGGGAGATCTGGGCTCGATCCTGGATTGGGAAGATCCCCTGGAAACAGGAAAGACTACCCACTCCAGTACTCTGGGCTGGAGAATTCCATGGACCATATAGTCCATGGGGTTGCAAAGAGTCAGGACACGACAGCAACTTTCACTCTCACTTTTAAGGAAAAACATACCCTGAGCAAGATGACTTGTTTTGTTATGTAATCATTAGCTCTGGGCTTGAAAAACATCTTATAAGATGAAGGAATGTAAACAAACAAAAAACACTCTCCCTTTCTCCTCCTCGAGGGCCCCAGACTCCTTAACCTGCCTAAGAGAGTCACTCTCATTGTGAAGTTGCCGTGTGTGCCGAGGCGAGTGGCGCAGGAGAGCTGAGGCCCCCAAGCTCCCAGAGGGCCGACTGATTGTCTTCTCTGATTTCAGTGCTTCAAGCAGTGGCTGAAGAGCCAGCGCACCTGCCCAGCCTGCCTGGGTCACACCCTCCCGGCAGAGGAGTAGCTGCCCTGCTGGAGGAGGCCCGCCTGCTGCTCTTGGCCGCTACAGTTCACGCTGCAGATACGCTGCTTGTTGAGTTGGAAGACTAGCAGTGTACTCCTTTTGGTATCAGAAGCAGATGCCTGAAGCTTCTTTGCACTGTGTGTTGCAGTGTTAATAAATGGAACTCTTTAATACAGCTGAGAGTAAGTAATTTCCCAGCTCTGACTAGTCATAGAGTAATCACCAAGTGGTGGCTGATAAAATCACATGTAACCGCTTCCTTCTGTGGTTGGGGATGCTGCAGAGGCGCGCTCTGAGATGGAAGGAAAAGACAGTGAGCGCCTCAAAGCAGGACTCGATTATCAGCATCCTTGGCCTGCTAAAGTACCCACAGGAAAAGGTTTTTGAGATTGGTATTCCCGAACTTAGCCTACCTTTTTCCTCAAAGCTTCTGCGCTTTAAAACAAGAGCTTAAGCAGACCACATTTTAATAGGTTGTAATGTTAATATGAGGTGATTTCAGACCAGAAGATTCAACTCTCCTATTCATGTGATTTCTCATTTCATTATTTTTTCTCCCCAGTAGATTTGTAAGTGCTTGTTTTCCATCTTTCAAAGACATAATGATTTTTGAAAATCAGTTACAAGACCCTTACTAGCATCAGCCAAGACTTTTTAACCCCTGAAGTCGAGGCTCGCTCGTCATCATCCCACCCCCGGGTGTGGAGCGGACTCTCTTTGAATACCTTACTGTTCTCGTTAGTGACCTTTGTCACCCTCTCTGAGTTAGACAACAAGCATTGGGGTATCTCTGTCTGGCATACAGCAGCAGCTGAGGGAAACAGTCACCATCATTCTGTTTCCTTACCCCACCACCAAAAAGAGACACTTGTGTAATTAGACAGTCCTGAGATGTTGCTGTTATAGTCGTTCATGTTTGACATTTGTGTAGAGTAATGCATGCACTCGTGTACTGTAGCCTGAGAACAAAACCGCAGCTGCTTTAGAGAAACTGCATATCTTCAGTGACTTATAGACAGCAGTAGACATAGAACCGTGGATTCTGGGCACATTCCGTTTCTCTCAAACCGGAAGGATCAAATAGTGTTTTCCCACGTGTTCTCCGTTTCCCTCAGAAGCTCAAGTCCCAGGTTCGCGCACTGACGCAGTCGCCTCCGTCTGCTTTGCTTCTCTCTCGGTTTTGACGTCTTAGTGACTTGGTGCATTGACGCTCATTCCATATTTTGAAGCAGGTCCCTAAAACATTGTCTGCATGTTCAGAATAACTGAGGACTTGCAGATATGAAGGTACACAGGGATCCTGTGTAGCAGCAGGCGTAGCAGAAAAGGAGAACAGCTGGAGAGTGAGAGGATGTGTTCGTGCATAACCTCAAACTGTTACTTGTGAACATGCCTTACACGTGTCCTGTATCAAAATAAAGAGCGTTCTAAAATAATAGCCGTGTTATCCATTCTTTGTCTAATTTAAAGCATTCTACTTGAAAATTCAAGACATATATTACGATACTAATTTAAAAGGTGATTTCGTTTGGACAGAAGAGCCACTGTATGTTTGAGGAGTCTAACCAAGAGTTCCAAAGACATTTTCAAAACTGTATCAAAGCATCCTTTTGCTTAATTTTAAGTAGACGTTACTAAACTCAAGTTCACAAGATTGGCTGTTGAAATCTGTGAATGGAAAGACTAGACAGGATAGAGTTAACTTTTTTAGGCTAGGGTGAGAAGTTTTTAGGCGAATATGTATGAGAGTGTCAAAGTTAACCAGATTGCATTTCTCACTGTTAATCTTTGTGAGGCACTTGCAGAGGGTTAGCAGGCTGCTGGTTCACACCAAAATGACCTTGATACATGGTCCTGTCCCAGACCCTGTGGCGTGGACCAGATATGCCCGTGGGTCATTTAGTTTAGACCAGATTTTAGGGACCTTTCGGTCCTTGTGGGTACAGGGCTACTGAGGCTGGTGAGAAATGGCTCCCTGATAGAGGACCTTACAGTATGCTGAGCACTAAGAGACGATCCAGGAAAGCCAGTGTTACCAGTCTCTGTCTTCAATCTGATAGCGTTTAATTTAGAATAGTCTATAACTTTAAGCAGTGACTATTCCTAAGAGTTTGGATTATTTTCCCTGTTGAAAAGTTTATGCTGTACATAAAGCATAATCCAATACAAAATTGAAATGTTACCCTAGCATTGCAAAACATTACCACCTTTTAAAAATTTTATTTTAATTAGAGGATAATTATAATATTGTGATGGTTCTTGCTATATGTTACTACATTTTTAAGGTAATTTCAAAGACTGTAGAAGCAGGTGGGCCAAGTGATCACAACATAAGACAGAAGCAGTGAAATAATTTTAGTTAGCTTTTCAGTCAGATGATGCTCTCTGGAGAAACGGATTAAAGAAAACAGGTAAAAGAGATAATAGCAAACGTGGAAATTCCTTTCATCATCATGTGAAGTACTTGCTGATGGGACTGATAAAAAGCAAAGACAGTAAAGCAGACGGGAAGGCTTGTCAGAATGAGGACCAAAAACATCTCCAACGTAACCTTTCTTGAAAGAAACAGGAACCACTTTTCAGGCGTTTTAATTTTAATCAAACTTAATAAATGTTAATCATAAAACCTTATTCAGAATAATTTTAAGAAGAATGCATCATCGTAGTTAATCCCCTTTTCCTCTTCACCCTGACGTGATCTGCTTAGAGGGCATGCCCACCTTCATGTAGCCATATACCTTCAGTGCTATTCTGAGAAGGTAGGCACACCTGGATGCCAGTGAAAACAGATATGTACTGAGTACCTACTGCATGCTAGGCCCTGGGCTCAGCATCCTGAACAGCAGTGAAGGAGGGACACGGACTCCACAAAACTCGTTTTAAGTTACAGACAGTAAACAAATTCAGAATGTAGCTTGGTGCCAAGGAGGACTTTAAAGAAGTATCAAGGAAGGTGTTCAGATGAATAATAAAATCCTTATAAAGTGGTTAGCACAGTGCCTAGCACATGAACCTGTGACAAAGAGGATCTAGTAATTATTACTCCAGTCAGGGTTTGGAAGTTGTACAGGGAGAGCACTTAGTGGTCTCGTGTAAGAAAAGTTTCATTAGATTTTGTTGTTCAGTTGCTAAGTCTTGTCTGTCTCTACAACCCCATGGACTGCATGTAGCACACCAGGCTTCCCGGTCCCTCACTATCTCTCGGAGTTTACTCAGGCTCATGTCCATTGAGTCAGTGATGCCATCCAACCATCTCATCCTCTGTTGCCCTCTTCTCGTCCTGCCCTCAATCTTTCCCAGCATCAGGGTCTTTTCCAATGAGTCAGCTCTTTGTATCAAAGTACTGGAGTGGTGGCCAAAGTATTGGAGCTTCAGCATGTTCAAGGTTGCTTTTCATTAATTTAGGAAGCCTGAGTTGTATAACGTAGTCAAGTAGAAAAAAGGAGAAGAAATCCAATCACCTCAAAGTCATTTTGAAAAATAACAACAGCTTTGTTCCTAAAATCTCCCCAAGTTGACTTTGGCTACATCATGATTCCATAGTGAAGGACACCTATGGCTGTCCCATTACCTGGAAGAACAGTATTGAGGTAGCTTTTCTGTTCAGTTTGTGTTTGGGACCAGAGCTCTGTGCCTGGTGTGGCAGGGGTCTTGAGTTGGCATGGCATGGTAGAGGCCTGGGCAGGTTCATCCCACTGGAGGAGGCATGTGACCCCAGCTCCCCTGTTTGTGGGGAGGACTGTTACTATCATCGCCCCCAGTTTATATTGTCTCTTCTGATTGGATGGTATCACCGACCGAATGGACATGAGTTTGAGCAAGCTCCAGGAGTTGATGGTGGACCAGGAAACCTGGCGTGCTGCAGTCCATGGGGTCACAGAGTTGGACATGACTGAGCAACTGAACTGATTTGTCCTTTAAAGGAACAAGAATGACAAAATACTCAGCCGAAGTCTAGAAATTAAACAACACTAGTAAACTACAAAATCCTAATGAGACAATCATCAGTAATCAGAAAAAAAAAAGCTTTTGTCTACATTAAGAATACTAATTTTGGGTACACATACAGGTGAAAGTCAACCTTAACCTCACACCATACACAGACATAGTTCCCAATGGATAGGTTCCAGTGGTCCTAAGTATGAATAGTGAAATAGTTTTTCTACAGAAAACAAATCTTGTCCTTAGCAAAGATTTACTAGGACCTAAGTGCTTGCCAGGAAGATAAGAATCTGATAAATTAGGTATGGTTATAATTAATGCCTCTTACCAAGTCAAGCTGTGAAATCAGGGAAGCTTGTAATACTTCCAACAAAGGCTCCAAGATGTATAAAAGGTGTGTCATTAATGGAAAATATATGATACACTTAGAAATGAGCAAAAGATTTGAATAGGCTCTTCACAACTATCCAGTGGTTAATAAGCATTCCGGTAGCCAGATGTGTTCAGTTCCCGTCATCAGGTACAAATTAAAACCAGTCACATCCTGGAGATACCCACCAGGATGGCTGAAAGTAGTCCCCAAGCGCACACTTAACAGAAATGTGTGCTTTGGTGCAAGTGTTTCATACTGGTTTCGTGCACAATGGCCTCAAACTGGAAACCACCCAAACGTCCCTCAACATGAAATGCACAGGTCATGGACTCTTCACACAATGGAATAATTGTCAGCAACGAGATGAAGGGACTGCTGCTGCACACAGCTACACAGGATTCTCACAGAACCGAACCAAAGTAGCCCCACAAGATGGAGCTCCACTTAACGTGACTTCAGAGAACTGGAAGCTGGTGGCAGAGGGCAGTTAGCTGGGAGCCGATGCTGCTGATGGGAAGGCTGGAAGGGCGCTCTCATCTTCAGCTGAGCTGTGCTTACGTTAATTTGTGGAGCTATATGTTAAAAATAGCACTTTCCTTTCGCCATTTTCAGTAAAGCTAAACCTTTCAAAACACAAGAACAAGACGATACGCCTGGCCCCTGGAGGCAGTGATAACTGTGGGCCCTACGGTGCTCCTGGGGAAGCTGGCCTCCCCCTTCCCACACGCAGCGGCCCCTCACTGCTATGAGACTCCATTCCTGCTGAGGCCTGGAGTGACCTGAAGCCCCACTGTGGAGCAGGCGCCCCCTCCTGAGGTTGCTGGTTCCCGCAGCCTGCCGGTGGGCGGCACAGCCTGCCAGTGGGCCTTTGGGAAGTCGCTCTGGAAGGTAAGGAGGAAGTGAGCCTGATGCCAACTGGTTATTGCTGCTGAGTCAAGAGGAAGAAAGCCAGACCACACCTTACCAGGAAGGTAGTGCCAGCCATCTTGGCATTGCCTGGTACCAGCAGGGAGGACCATCCTTCTTGGCACGGGTGAGGTCTGAGGTGCTGGAGTCTACTCCAACTGGCCCCAGTAACAGCCAGTTACTCGCTTTTCAGCACTTCTGTGAGCTGGCTGTTAAACACAACTACTATTAAAGAGTTGAATTACGTAAGCTTACAATGAAATTATATTTTTTTTAAAAGAAGGCAATTCCTTCGTAATTACTGCAGTTTATTGCTTATGGTTTGCCAGTTACTGATGTATCCAGTGTCTGTAGGGTGGAAATACTGTGTAAGAGATTCCATGCCTCTCTTCCCAACTCTGTTCTGTGGTGTCACACAGATACCTTAGGATTTACATAGGTGGCTTGAAACTGGCTATTGGCGGGAGTATTTACACCCAGAAATTGGCAAATGCTACGTATAACTCCCACCACCCCCACAGAGCATCTGTGAAGGAGTCTTGTGTTGAAGAAGCAGCCTGCTTACTGTACATTTCTCATCTCACAGTTCCCGTGGTGAGCAGGGGACTTTAATCCGGAGCCCTTGAGGTGCTTTCGGCTGAAAGAGCTGTTCCCCTCTGCCCTGTTTGCTGGGGGTCCTCACTCAGTGCCATGGGTGTGCACTGCCCCTGCCTCCCAGGCCCCATCCTGGTGGGCTCCCCCTTCGCTGTCATCCTGGAGAGAAGATGCAGGTCACTGTGGAGCCCCGGGCCTGCAGGGGCTGAGGCCCAGAGTCCAGCCCCGAGTCCGCCTCCCCCCAGCAGCTTTGCTCCCCCATCCCCTGGCCCTGCCGCAGCTCCTCTGCCGAAACCAGGAAGACTCCTTGCTCTGGTGGGGGCCCTGCCTTCGGAGCGTGCAAGTGAATGCAAAACCAGGTGTGCTTCGGGGGTAGCAAACGAGAATCAACCACGAGGACCATCCAAGCCAGAGGCCACTGATGCATCCTCCTTCCCCTTGAAATTGGGCCAGCCCTCTGCCTGGCCACGAGAGCCTTCACAGTTTAGCAGTTGGTATTGACCCAGGCCTCTGCGGCGGGACATTTCAAAGAGAAAGTCCTCCTCTTCCCAACATGTATTTTTGTGTCAAACAGAGGTGTCATTGTTTTCGGCAAACACCTTGGGATTCGAGTGAATAAATACCATTCTGTTCAAACTTTTCTCTCTCCGTGTTTCAGAAGTTAAGTGCAAAGGCATTCTGTCTAATTCTTTTGAGCGCTCTGGTTCAGCTTCTGTTTATTTGGTGTGATAGAAAGATCTAAATTTAGATCTCCCTCCTCCCCATTCCAAGAAATCTGCCACCAGCTCCAAGCTGCACGTCCTGAAGTGCCACCCGTCCCAGCAGGGTGAGCCAGCAGCCTCCGAGAAAAGGAAGCGCCTGAACAGATCCACATGGTGCTCGCAGACGTTGGTGGCTGCCCCAGTGCCCGCGGGACTCTGGCTTTTGTCAGGGCCTCACTGGAGGCCACGTTGCTTCTGCTTCTGGTTTCAAAACTACCACAACCTCCGGATTGGCCAGACCTTTGAAAGCTGAAGTCTAGCACTTGCTAATGCCGTTCCCTGTGAGAGACAGACGTGTCCATCGAACCCTGCATCCTGGGCCTGGACAAGGTGGCTGAGCCTGCATCTCCTTGTCCCCACTGTGAGTGGCGCTAGTGGTAAAGAACCTGCCTGCCAATGCAGGAGACATAAGAGACGCGGGTTTGATCCCTACGTCGGGAAGATCCCCCTGGAGGACGAAATGGCAACCCACTCCTTTATTCTTGTCAGGGAAAATCCCATGGACAGAGGAGCCCGGCAGCTACAGTTCGTGGGGTCTCAGAGTCGGACACGACTGAAGCAACTTAGCACGCCTGGGGTACAGGGGCCTCACACCCCTTCCCTTCTCCTGGGGCACCCCTGTGCATCCCTGCCAGGCGCCCTGGGGGTGAGCCACACAGCCCTGGCGGTCAGTGGTCAGATTTCTGGTCTCTCACACACACAGGCTCTCTCCTAGGTGCTGGAGAGGCGAGAGGACAGAGGCACCCAGAGGCCCGGCCTCATCCTCTTCAGGGGAGCCCGCATCAGCCACGCCAGGTATCTAGTGTGCCCCTGGGGGTCTGGAGGAAAGGCAGCCCGAAGGGGCTGAGGCAGAGTGTGTGGGAGGGGAGGGTCACATCCACGTGCGACCCTGAAGGAGGCAGTGGGGACGTGGGGGGGAAGGGAGAAGGGCAGGGGTCCAGGCTGACGGACGTCATGAGCCGAGCCCGCTGGGAGGGACCTGCTGCTGTCTAAGGGGAGCGGAGAGGTTCCCGGGGCAAGGGCCCGAGACCAGACCTCGGGGAGGGTTTTCAGCCTGCGTGATACCCCTTGTTATGCGACTTTTAACAGTCGCAGAGAACTGGCCCCAGACCAGGCAGGGGGCACTTCTGATACAATTACAGCGCGTCCAGCAACCTCCTCGTGGAACCTTTGCTTTCACCCTTGACCCCCTGGGGCCCACTCCCACCCACTGCAGTCACTGGAAATTTTGGACCCAGTCCAGCTCAATAGACCTACACTCAGCGGATCTGCCTTTCAGGGCTCCAGGCCCCCACATCCGGGCCCACACACTCCCTCACTGCCGCCCTCCACCCCAGGTCATCAGCCTTGTTCTCACCTTACCTCCTACAGTGGGACCTGGGTCACCCCCACCAGCGCCCTCCCAGGGTCCCGACCACCGGCTGACACCCAGACCGCTCTTTTTCCCGCCCCACCATCTGCTTCCCTTCAGTGGTGTGGCTGGCAGATGATTTATTCTCTTGGAGCTGTAGCTTCCACATCCCTACGAGGATTAAATAAGGGTGCTCACACATAGTTGCTCAATAAACACTTTTAAAAAAAAACACCCACTCAGTATCAGAGCCACCCCTGCAAACCACGGTCACGGTGGTCTCTGAATCGGGTGTCTCCAACCTTCCTTACCTCCCCCAGACACACCCTTCAGTGTTGCCCAATGCTTTTTATGAACGACCGTTTCTCGAGTGTAGTAGTGTCTTTTGGCTACTGCTCTGAGTGGTCACAGATATCGCAGCACTTGGTTTCTCCAAGCACCCTGCAAAGTAGTGCTAACTCTAAACTCCCATTTTATAGATGAGGAAACAAGTCCAAACAGTTTACTCAACTTCCCCAAGGTCATGTAGCTGGAAAATGTCAAGAATCAGGATCGGCCCCTGCCCAGCTGACTTACTGCTCCAGCCAGAAGAACTCAGGCCCCCAGGCAGCACCAGAAACTTCAACTACATATTCTGAAAACACTCAGTACTTCACCACTAAGGAGAATGTTTGTTGTGGTTCTTATTTAGTCACTAAGTTGTGTCCTCATGGACTATAGCCCACCAGGCTCCTCTGTCCTTGGGATTCTCTAGGCAAGAGTACTGGAGTGGGTAGCCATTTCCTTCTCCAAGGGATCTTCCCGACCCAGGGACCAAACCTGTGTCTCCTGCATTGGCAGGCAGATTCATTACCACTGACCCAAGAATAATGTTGCTGTTCAGCCTATAAGTTGTGTCCGACCCTTTGTGACCCCGTGGACTGCAGCACGCCAGGCCTCCCTGTCCATCACCAACTCCCAGAGCTTACTCAAACTCATGTCCATTGAGTCGGTGATGCCATCCAACCATCTCATCCTCTGTTGTCCCCTTCTCCTCCAGTCTTCAATCTTTCCCAGCATCAGGGTGTTTTCCAGTGAGTCAGCATCTTCACATCAGGTAGCCAAAATATTGGAGCTTTAGCTAAAGCCTCAGTCCTTCCAATGAATATTCAGGGTTGATTTCTAGAATAATGTTAGCGTGGCTTTTTCATTGATGCCCTTTATCAGATTGAGCAAGTTCTTATACCTAATTTGCTGAGAGATTTTTTTTTTTTTAAAGCAGAAATTAAGGTTGAAGTTCTCAGATGCCTTTTCTGTGTCAGATTGATTTTGGTTCTCTTTTTTCAGTCTGCTAATATGGTAAATTACATTGATTGACTTTCAAATATTAAGGCAACCTTACTTTCCTGGGATAAAGCCCATTTTGCATCCCTTTTCATATTCTTAAATTCGATTTTCTAATTTGTTTTAGAATTTTTGCATCTATGTCTATGAGGAATATTAGTCTGTGTTATCTTTTCTTCTGATGTCTTCTCTCTGGTTTTCCTAACAGGCTGATTTTTGGTCTAAAATTGTATTCCTCCTTTTTGGTTTTCTGAAGGAGTTTGTGTAGAATTGGTACTATGTCTTTCAGAAATGTTTGGTAGAATTTATCATTAAACACATCTGAACCTGGATTGTTGTTTTCATTTTGAATCAGTTTCAAAATACATTTTAATTCTGCTTTTTTCCTTGACCCACTGGGTTATTTTTAAAGTGTGTTATTTAGTTTCCAAATACTTTGGGTTTCTTCACATATCATTTTGTTATTTCTAATTTATTAATTTTTTTATTTCCATGAGTCAGAAAGCATACTTTGTATGATTTGAATCCTTTTAAAATTATTCAGTTGGTTTATGGCCCACGACATGGGGCCAAAACTTGGCAAACATTCCACACTCACTTACAAAGAACGTGTATTCTGCTCTTTGTTGGTAGATCAAGTGTCCTATAAATGTCAGTCAACCAGTGAAGTTCGTCAGTACATTGTTCAAGCCTCCTGTATACTTTCTGATTTTCTTTCAGTTTGTTCTCCCAGTTAGTGTGTGAGACTTCTGCCTGTAATTGTGGATTTCTCTCTTGAAGTTCTAACAGATTTTACTTTGTGTGTTTTGAAGCTGTGTTATTAGGTGCCTAATTGTTTAGTATATAACCTCTTGATGAATTGTATACTCCTTACATTATGACTGATAACTGACTAATACGATGGTGACTGCAGCCATGAAATTAAAAGATGCTCGCTCCTTGGAAGAAAAGCTATGACCAACCCAGACAGCATATTAAAAAGCAGAGACATTTCTTTACCGAAAAGGTCTGTCTAGTCAAAGCTATGGTTTTACCAGTAGTCATGTATGGATGTGAGAGTTGAACCATAAAGAAAGCTGATTGCTGAAGAATTGATGCTTTTGAACTGTGGTGTTGGAGAAGACTCTTGAGAGTCCCTTGGACTGCAAGGAGATGCAACCAGTCATTCATAAAAGAAATCAGTCCTGAATATTCATTGGAAGGACTGATGCTAAAGCTGACACTCCAGTACTTTGGCCACCTGATGCAAAGAACTGACTCATTTGAAAGGACCCTGATGCTGGGAAAGATTGAAGGCAGGAGGAGAAGGGAACGACAGAGGATGAGATGGTTGGATGGCGTCTCCAACTCAATGGAGATGAGTTTGAGCAAACTCCAAGAGACAGTGAAAGACAGGGAAGCCTGGTGTGCTGCAGTCCATAGGGTCTCAAAGAGTCAGACACAACTGAGTGACTGAACTGAACTGAACTATCATTATGAAGTGGCCATTTTTTTATTTCTGGTAATATTCTTTGGTCTGAGATCTTCTTTGATATTAGCATAGCTACTCCGGCATAGTTTTGGAACAGTATATCTTTCCCCATTTCTTTACTTTTAACCTAGTTGTCTTTATATTTATTCTAGGTACTTTTTTAAGCAGCATATAGTTAGGTATTACATTTCCAGCCAACCTGACAATTTATGCCTTTTAATTAGGGTGTCTGGACACTTACATTTGATTTAATTGTGTGGTTTAAATCCATCATCTTTCAATTTGTTTCCTATTTGTAGTATCTTTTCATTCCCATTTCTTCTTTTTGCCATATTTTTGAGTAATTGTATATTAATTTTTTATTTTAGTGTTGATTTATGATTTATAATATACATTTTTAACTTCCTTCCAATAATATTGTGCCAGTTTTCTTAGGAGACCCTTACAGCAGTATTCTTTCATTTCCCCTTCTGGCCTTGGTGTCATGGTTGCTGTACACTTTAAACCCTGTAGATTGTAAACTCTGTGGTACATTGCATATGCTCCACTGTTGAGAGTCTGTATTTCAGTGTCTTCCCTTAAACACTGTGTAGTTTTATGCTGAAAGGCAGTTACTTTGCTGGTCGAACTTAACCTTCCACCCTCTTCAGTAGGCTTTGTGAGGGAAGGTTTGGATGGCCTTGCCCTAGGACTGGGGGAGTGCCCCTAAGAGGGCTGCGCTTTCTCGAGTGTCCGCTGAAGGACTGGGGTGCTAGGCCAGTTCTCTCCGCTCTGGCTGGTCAGAGCCCCAGCACTCTGAATTCCCCAAATCTCCACGTCTCCCAGCCCCTCAGGAGCGGTTCTCTGTCAGGCCTTGTGGAGTCTTGTCCCCCCGCACACGCACAACTTAGCGTTGGGCTGAGGCTCAAGGGAACATGAGTGTCGAATTCCGGAGCCCCTTCTCCATGCGGCCCCGCGGTTCCAGCCACCTCAGCGGCCTGAACCCCAGTCTCTTGCTGGCCCCCAGTGAGAGCCAAGCAGCTGTCAGGCCAAAGCCACGGTGAGTCTACCCTCACCTCAGGTTTCACAGTCCTGCGATGGTTTCTATACAAAGTCTGAGAGCAATTGCTTCGTATTTGTCCAGCGTTATATTCTTCTGTCGTGAGGGAATAAGTCCTTTGCCTGTTCTTCAGTTCTGATGAGATCCGAGAGTCCTGGAGGACCCTGAAGAAACAGGATGTCTGACGCTCCATTTGAAGTTGGGGCATTTCTGGAACGCACGTGCCTCGATTTCCACCCTCCCACCTCTGCATGACATCTGTTACCGTTACAAGTCTGTGTGGGCCGAGGTTTTGTGGAAAGAACGGATTGAGGAAGCGTTTTGTGACTCAGTGATGTGTCAGAGCAGCTCTAAGGACAGAGACCCCATGGAACCTGCTGGTATATTGAGGGAAGTTTTGTATTTCGACAGGGCAAGGTGAAGAAAAAAGAATTCAGCCTAACCTCGCCTTGAGAGATGTAAGAAATCCTGTGGACGCCTTAGTTAACCTTTATATTCCCTGTAGCACCTACAGGGCTTTTGCCTAGAAAATGGTAAGAGGTTATCCTAGAAACACAATAAATAAATGAATGAGCTGAGTTTACGTTCTCACTTGGAAGGCAATAGAGAGTCATTTCTATATATTTGTGTTTTTTTCCCTTGAGTAGTCACATGATTTTAGATTTAAGTTCTGATATAATCTCTTATAATCCCAACGCTCTCACCACACACCCCAAGCCACACTTAAGGAGAGGCTGGCTCATTCTGTCTCTGCGAGTCAGGGTGGCATGACCGCTCCTGAGGCCGGTTATTAGGGCGTCTGGCGCCGCTGCTCCTGGCAGGGCCCGCGTGCGCTCCCTTGACGGGGCAGCGGGTGGAATCAGGGCTCGGGGGCTGGGAGAAAGGGAAGGAGAGTGACTGTGCAGAAAGGAATCTGCAACTTGTCTCCAAGTGCCGGCCGCTCCGACAGGAGCCCCGAGGCTGTGCCAGTCTGGGGACCCAGCCCAGGAAAGCGGAGGCCAGAGAGCCCAGATGTGGCCTCCCCGTCTCTGGAAGGAGGCTGGGGGGTGCACAGGGCTGGGGGTGCCAGCCCTGGGGCTCCATGGGACCCTGGTTCCCTGTCTTCTCGCTGACTCTCTCCCTGCCTCCCTCCCCTGAGCCTCCAGGATGGGAGCTGGCAGAGCCACTTTCTGCTGGGACCGGGTGAGGGGCAAGGGGCCTGCAGACCACTGTCCCCACCGACCGAAAACGTAAAGGGGACAAGGCAAGGGGGTGAGGTGAGCCCAGAGCACAGATGAAGAAGATGTGAAGACCGGAACCTCCTCCCGTGCCTGTTGCCAGCTGTCACCACACACCGATCCTAAAAATAGTCTTTTTAATCCTGAGGATGCGACCAGAGGAGAAACCGACTGGTTTATTTTTAAAACCTTACGTGTCTGTTAGAAGCGCTGTAGGGATGCGTGGAGGTTCCGGCTGTCAAACCCTCTGACCTGGGGGTGTGGTCCTGGGGAGCGGACAGGTACCCCACAAACAATGGCAGCGTGGAAACGGGACCACAAGTGAACAAACCCACCAACATCCAGACACGGGGGCTCAGAAATCCAGGATGGCTCCCTCCTTTACTTTTTAAAATTAATTTATTTTTTATTGAAGGATAATTGCTTTACAGAATTTTGCTGTTTCCTGTCAAACCTCAACATGAATCAGCCACAGGTAGACATATATCCCCTCCCTTCTGAACCTCCCTCCCATCTCCCTCCCCACCCACCCCTCCAGGTTGATACAGAGACCCTGTTTGAGGTTCCGGACAGCTCCGTCCTCTTTGAATATATATATATATATATATATATATATATATATATATATATATATATTTATTTATTTATTTATTTACTTATTTCTGGCTGTGCTAGGTCTTTATTGCTGCTCAGGCTATTCAGTTGCAGAGAGCGGAGGCTACTCTCTAGTTGTGGCACTCAGGCTTCTCATCATGGTAGCCTGCCTCGTTGCAGACCACGGGCTCTAGGATGCACAGGCTTCAGTAATTGTGGCGCACGGGCTTAGCTGTCGCATAGCATGTGGGATCTTCCTGGACCAGGGATTGAACTCGTGCCTCCTGCATCGGCAGGCATGTTCTTTACCACTGAGCCACCAGGGAAGGCCCCAGCTCCAGCTCCATCCTCTTTTTCAGCCACTCTTCCCCACTGCCTGACCCTCACTGGGGCTTTGCGGACCAGATGGGGATTCGATGCCTGGCTAATGGCGTCTGTTCAGTGCGCCTGGCTCTGGGCTGTGAGGCTCATGACACAGCTGATCCCAGCACCCTGCACGGCACGGGAGCGTCTGAACTAGAACGCTTTCCTGTCACAGACCTGCTCCCTGAGTCGTTCTCGGTGTTCGGTCACTCCCCTCCTCAGCTGGAGTCTGGGGGGCCCAGGAGAGTCTCTGGTCGACCAGCTCACCCCCCGGCGGAGGCTCGTCATCAGCTGTGGTTCTCACCTGTGTTGTTCTTGCTGGAATCGCTGCAAGCGCTGAAGCATCCTCTGACCATGGTTCCCAGACCAGCCAAATCTGACTTTTCAGGGCTGAGCTCCACCTTACAGACTGGTTCCCCCTGAGTTCTGAAGCCCTAATCCACTGTGTGACTATATTTGGACGATCCCCTGGAGGAGGGCAGGGCAACCCACTCCAGTATTCTTGCCTGGAGAATCCCATGGACCGAGGAGCCTGGCGGGCTACAGTCCATGGGGTCGCAGAGAGTGGGGCACGACTGAGTAACTCAGCACAGCACAAGGTTAGAAGAGACTCTAAGGGCAGAACCCTAATCCGATAGGATGGTGTCCTTGTAAGAAAAGGAGGAGACGCCGGAGGTATACACGCACAGACAGAAGATCCTGTGAGGCCACAGTGAGAATGTGGCTGTTTGAAGTCTATGAGAGACCTCCTTGAGAGAAGAAACCAAACCTACAGACACCTTGATCCAGGAGCTGGGACTTCCAGCTCCCGGAGCTGTGAGAGAATCCATTTCTTGTTTAAGTCAGCCAGTATGTGGTATTTTGCTGTGGCAGTCCTTGCAAATGAACACAATCCAGCATCAGCACCTTTCCTCTTTCAAAATAACTTTGGCTATTCTAAGTTTTTTTGCATTGCCAAATACAATTTAGAAGCAGACTGTTCTTTTCTACAAAAGTCCTGCTGGGGGTTTTAGAATTGCACTGCATCTATGGATCAATTTTGAAAGAATAGACACCTGAACAATACTGATTCTCCTCATTTCTAAACATGATATATTTCTCCATTAATTTAGATCATGTAAACTTTTCCTTATCAATGTTTTTAAATTTCAGTCTAGCTTTTCATATCTTTCATGAAAGATATTCCTAAGAATTCAATGTATGCTGATACTGATAGAAATGCTGTTTTTAAACTTCATGTTCTTAACAAAATTTTTGCTGGCACACAAATAGAATTTTTCAGTATTGACCTTGTATCCTACAACCTTGATAAATGTTATTAATTCTAGTAGTATTTTTTATTCCTTAGAATCTTCTATGTAAACAACCATGTCTGCAAATGGAGACAATCTTACTTTTTTTTTTCCTCTTTCACAATTTTACTTTTTCCCTTCTAATCTTATACCTTTCTTTTTCTTGACTTGATGCACTACCTAGGACTTCTGGTACAAGACATTGTCACCTTGTTTCCAGTTTTAGGGGAAGAGAATTTAGTCTTTCATCATTAGTATGATGTTAGTTATAGGTTTTCCATATGCCCTTTATCCAGTAAAGGAAGTTTCCTTCATATTCCTAGTTTGTTGAGAGGGTTGTTGTTGGTTTGTTTTTTTTTTTTTTTGTCATGAATAGATGCTGAATTTTGTCAGTTTTTTCAGTGATCATATGATGTTTCTCTTTTATTCTGATAATGTGGTAAATCACATTGACTTTCTAGTGTTGAACCTCCAGTAAACCCTACTTGTTCAAGATATGTAGCTGGATTAGATTTGAAAAAATTCTATTGAAGACTTTTGCATCTGTGTTCACGAGGGATCTCAGTCTGTAAATTCCTTTGTTGGACTGTCTTTGCCGAGATGTGGAATTAGGGTTTTGTTGACCTCATTAAATGAACTACAAAATGTTCTCTCTTCTGAAAGAGCTTGTATAATGTTGGTAATATTTCTTCATTAAATTTTGGATAATTTGGATTTTTCTCTGGAAAAGTTTTATATAATGAATAAAATATATAGGGCCACTCCCATTTTCCATTTCTTTTTGAGTCAGTTATGGTAATTTGTGTCTTTCAAGGAATTTTTCGCTAATATGAATTGTCAAATTCGTTGGAGTAAAGTTGTTTAAATATTTCCTTATGATCCTTTTAATATGTAAAGGACCAGTAGATATTTCTTAATTTCTGCTATTGGTTATTTGTATTTTCTTTTTTTTTTTCCTTCATTAGTTTTGCCAGTTTATCAGTTTTACTCAGGGACCCAGTTTTTGGCTTTGCTAAATGTTTCTATTGTTTATTGCTCTTCCTTTTCTAGCTTCTTAGATAGTTGGTTTTAAACTTACTGTCTTTTCTCTTATATGCAATTAAATGATAGATTTCTCTCTAAAGCATATGTTAGCTGTATCTTACAAGTTTTGATGTGTTGTGTTTTCCTTTTTTATTCAGTTCAAAATCTGTTCTAAATTTCCTTATATCTTCTTTGATCTCACTCACCTGAGATACTGTGCAGTGAGCTGGGTAATCCCACAACGGACTGGTCCGTTGCCCAGACTTTACAAAGTCCCACTGAGCTCAGTCTATACACATCAATGCTGCTGTCCAAGAATGCAAGTCAAATATCACATTTTAAGTTTCCTACAAAGAAACAAGTAAAATTAATTTTGGCTATACATTTCACTTAACCTAGCAGATCCAAAATAATATTTCAATCAATATAAACATCATATATGTTACTACTGAAATATAGTTCCTGATCTTAAGAAAATTCTAAGTGGAGTCTACAACATGCAGGGCAGCCAGACTAAATGCTCAGGAGCCACGTGCAGCCGGTGGCTTATGAACTGGATGGTACAGGTGGAGACCCTTACCTCATTTTATGTAAATATCAAATATCTTTAGAATTTTAGTGTAGTTGAATTTTCCAGCAATGTGTTACCATGCAAATAGAGGCTTGAGGGGTTTTGGGTGTTGGGGTTTTTTTGGCCATGGTGCATGGCTTGTGGAATCTCAGTTCCCCCACCAGGGATTGAATCAAGGCCACAGCGATGAAAGTCCAGAATTCTAACCACTGGGTCACCTGGGAATTCCTGAGGTTTGAGTCTACTTCTTTCCCTGAACTTTACCACAAGTTGTTCACCGATTTGGAAAGTGATGTCATCTATCAGCACAGCACACTTGAATCAGCTGCATTTGTTATTAATAGCTGTTGTCTTCATGGTCATCTTCCCTGGTAGCTCAGCTGGTAAAGAATCCGCCTGCAATGCAGGAGACCCTGGTTCGATTCCTGGGTCAGGAAGATCCACTGGAGACAGGATAGACTACCACTCCAGTATTCTTGGGCTTCCCTGGTGGCTCAGCTGGTAAAGAATCTGCCTGCAATGCAGGAGGCCTGGGTTCGATCCCTGGGTGGGGAAGATCCCTGGAGAAAGGAATAGCTACCCTCCAGTATTCTGGCCTGGAGAATTCCATGGACTGTATAGTCCATGAGGTTGCAAAGACTCGGACACGACTGAGAGACTTGCACTTTCATGGCCATCCTACCTGTGCACACAGGCACTGCGTACTTCAGTATTCTGCCTTCTTGTCTCCCAGTTTATCTGTGTCTAAGCATCTACTTACTGAAACACATGCTATTCTATACCATATTACTTTTCTTTCTTGTATATAGGACAGTTGAACATTATGTTGACTTTTAAAAATTACATATGTAGGTGGCTTATGCTGTGTATACATTTCTTATCAGGTACTTACTATAGGAGATATTTAGATATATTCAAGCAATATTAGACTATTGCAAAATCATGTAAATACCGGTCATGAGTAAAGATGTAAAAAGTACTAGTTATTCAAAGGAATATTGGGCCCCTGTGCTGGAGGCAGGGATTGGACCTGGAGGCCGTGCAGCAGAGGCAGAGCCCTGACTTGGGTCGTAAGTCCCTCTCTAGAAGCAGAACAGAAACCAGAACCAGTCTCGATGGTTGGGATGGAGAAACGGAACAGATCATTTGCTTTACTCGCTTTTTTATGTGGAAGCCACACCAAAATGTCCCTGATTCTAGAAAACTGGGTGATGCCTTCAGATTATTTTCCAAGGTAAAGGCCTTCCCAGAAAATATCCCCTACTATGTCAGTGAAGTGAGGTGTTAGTCGCTCAGTCGAATCTGACACTTTGTGACTTTTTTCTCAATGGCAGTAAAAAGATAAAGGACATGACGTCTTAGTACAGGTGTAGTAACCAACAGGGAAAAATGAAAATTTATTTTTAGGGTATTATGAGTATGAATTCTGAATTTCCATGACCCTCTAACTGTTTTCTAGTCTGTTTTACCCTAAGGTGAGAGGCCAGGGAAAACGGAGACCATCTGCTTGACCCCAGGGCCCCTCTTCATCATGCCTGCCCCACAGTAAGTGAGCAGTAGATATCTATTGATGAAGTTGCTGTTGGTCTCGCCTCTTCCCTGCACACACTGAGGGAATGAAAATGTCCACCATTCACCCAGCACTTTCTGTGGACTAGCCCTGTGCCGGCTGTTTGAATCCTTCAAGATGGGGTTATTGTCCATATTTCACAGATAAGGGAAGATCTGATTTATGTTTCTACGTGCTCCAGAGGCAGGCCCGGGGATTATATATGCAGTCACTAACTAAATGTGGTTGAGCTAATTTAGGTTTTAAGCTCATCTGTTTTTCAAAACAATGGCCAATTCAGCGGCAGTAACCACAGGTTGGTGATCTCATTGACTCTTCTGCGGGCCCTTATTCAACCAGCATTTGCTGAGAGCCAGCCCCACACAGGGCCCGGGAGGCTTGGCAAACCCCTCATGCTCTGTGATGTGAGCTGGGCCCAGGGGTGGGTAGGAAATCCTTGCTCCCCCAGATGACTGCTCCGTATCCGAGGGTGAAGTTAGAGAGCTGCCAGAAAGCCCAGTCTTCAATGAGTGAAACCTCCGCACAGGTGGTGGTCCTCTGGCTTCGATGAGAAACACCAGCTGCTGGCCTGGGCTCTCTTCTCAGCATTT
Organism: Muntiacus reevesi; assembly: GCF_963930625.1. Lineage (NCBI taxonomy): Eukaryota > Metazoa > Chordata > Mammalia > Artiodactyla > Cervidae > Muntiacus > Muntiacus reevesi. Next base: position 28,830,598 of record NC_089256.1, read on the forward strand.
AGAGGAATCAGTCCAATCAAGCCTGTAGGCTTGAAAAGCCTGGACACTTCCAAAATGCAGCCAAGGTGGAGGATCAGTGAACCTGTGGATGCCAGCCACTTGGATGACTGAATCAATCACGTTCACCTCTGGCCTGGAAGGACTTCTTGAGAAGGCCTGGTTGCCTCCCTTGCCGCAGTCAGGGGCCAATTTGGGGATTGGCAGTGCCAGCTTCAGCACTCACCACTAGGAGACCTTGGGAAGCTACACTGACCTCTCACTGCCTCAGTTTCCTCGTCTGTAGCATGGGGACATGAGAGTGCTCTCTTTATAGGCCTGCTGTAAGAATTAGAAGTTAATTCACATAAGGCACTAGGATGGTGCCTGGTGCACGCTAAGTGCTAGGTAAGTGTTAACTGTTGTCACAAACTACAAGCCAGACCTGAGACTCAAGTAAACAGGGAAACAGCAGCCTTCCTTACTCCTCTCTGCTTGCCTGGGTGACTTCAGCTGGACACAGATACTACTGCCTGGTGCGGTATGGGCATGGACTCAGGTGTGCCACCCCAGGCCTGGTAGCTGACGACCACCCTTGGGGCCTGGGGCTTCCCAGACAACACTAATGGTAAAGAACCTGCCTGCAGTGCCAGAGATGCAATAAACCTGGGTTCAATCCCTGGATCAGGAAGATCCTTTGGAGGAGGAAATGGCAACCCACTCCTGAAATTCCCATGGACAGAGGAGCCTGGCGGGCTACAATAGAGTAGCCCATAGCGTCAGAGTCAGACAGGACTGAGCGCACACACAGAAACGCAGATCCATCCCCACCCTCCATCCCCAGGTCCTACAGCCTATCCGAGTCGCACAATCTCTTCTTCACAGGTGTCACATATTTCCTAGCTCTTTTCTCAAGCATTCTCTAACCTGTTACTGTTTTGTTGGCTTGTTTCAGGTTTATATAAATCCCAGGATGAATTGTGTACGTTACCAAAGCTTTAATGTCACATGTAATGTGAAAATTTATCATAGCATACTTTACCTTTAAAAAAATTCTTGTAGATGTTTTCAACCTTTTCCTTAATCTGAACCATAAATGTATGTGTGTGTGTGTATACGCACGTCCAGATGTATGTCAACTTACAGTCCCATCAGCGATGCACTGAAATACATAAAAAAAATTTTTTTTTTGCCAAATCATGCAACTTTTGGGATCTCGGATCCCCAACCAGGGATTGAATTTGGACAACTGCAGTGAAAGCCTGGAATTCTAACCACTTGGAATTCTAAACCTGGAATTCTAACTCCCAAAATATTTTTTAAATTATTGTCTTGAAATATAGTTGATTTACAATAATGTGTTAGTTTAAAGGGTACAGCATAGTGATAATTCTTTTTTTGGCCAAGCTTCACAGCTTGTGGGATCTTAGTTCCCCAACCAGGGATCCAACTGGGGCCTGGCAGTGAAAGTACCAAGCCCTAACCACTGGACCACCAGGAAATTCTCGATTCAGTATTTTTGCAGATTATTTTCCATAGGTTATTACAATAAAATGTATATAATTCCCTGTGCTTTATAGTATATCCTTGTAGCTTATCGATTTTACACACAGTAGTATCTGTTAATCCCATACCCCTCATTTGTCCCTCCCCTTTCCCCCTCCCATTTGGTAACCACAAGTTTATTTTCTGTATCTGTGTGTCTGTTTTTTTTGTTTGGCCAGGCTGTGTGGCCTGTGGGGTGTGGGATCTTAGTTCCCCAATCAGGGATCGAACCCAGGTCCTCTGCAGTGAGTATGGAGTCCTAACCACTGGACTGCCAAGGAATTCGGTTTTGTACATATAGTCCCTTGTATTATTTTTTAGATTTCACATATAAGTGATATCATATGGTATTTATCTTTATCTTATTTGACTAAGCATAATATTCTCCATGTCCATCCATGTGGCAACAAACGGAGATATTTCATACTTCTTTACGGCTACTATTCCCTGGTCAAGGAACTAAGATCTCATATGTCTCAGGGTCTGTGCACTCTGGAGTCCTTGTGCCACAACAAGAGAGAAGCTCATGTGCAGCAACAAAGATCCTGCGTGCCACAACTAAGACCTGACGAAGCCAAATAAATATTAAAAAAAAACAAGATCAGCATAAATACTCCTCCAAAGATGATGTGGCTTCCTATGGTGGCTCAGACGGTAAAGAATCCACTTGCAATGTGGGAGACCTGGGCTCAATCCCTGGGTTGGGAAGATCCCCTGGAGAAGGAAATGGCAACTCATCCCAGTATTTTTGCCTGGAGAATCCCATGGACAGAGGAACCTGGCGGGCTACAATCCATGGAGTCACAAAGAGTTGGACACTACTGAACAACCAAGCACGGCACAGCAATAAACACAAGAAACGATGCTCATCATCATCAGTTATTAGGAAAATGCACATCAAAGTTACAAGAGACTACCTTAATACCCACCAGGATGGCTATGATAAAAGAGTGGGCAATTACAGGTGGTGACAAGGATGTGGAAAAGTTGGAAACTTGTGCATGACTGGTGGGTATGTAAGATGGTGCAGATGCTTGGAAAACATTTTTGTGGCTCCCCCAAAGATTAAACACAGAGCCATCATATGATCCTAAAATTCTACTCCTAGATATAGATCTAAGAGAAATAAAAATGTATGTCCATACCAAAGCTTGTACATGAACGTTCACAGCTGAATTTTTAATGAAAAAGTGAAAACACCTCAAATGTGTCTTAACTGATGAGTGAATAAAACAGTGTGGTGTATCTACAAAATGGAGTATTATTTGGCAATGAACAGTAATATAGTACTAGGGAGATGAGCCAAGATGAAAGGGCAGGAAGACCTTGAGCTTGCCACAGCTCGTGAGCACACCACAATTATAACTATTTACAGAATAACCATTGGAGAAAAAGACCAGAGCCTAACTGAAAAGATATTCTACAACTAAAGGCATACCGAAGGAACCACAATGATGCTCTGGTTTTTTAAAAACGTTTTATTTCTAAAAAATAAAATAAAATCGTTTTATTTCTGATTGATCTCTCCACCTTTTCCGTGGAATGCACAAGGCTGAGAACTGGAGCCAGGTTCCCATTTCTGCTGGACCACCGAGAGCCTGAAGGTCCTCTGGCCTAACTGGCCTTTTCCAAGAAAAGTGTACTCTTTTAGGTTCAGTCTCTTCCCTTCCCTTCCGCTTCCCCCTGTTCTAATGGGAGAGCCTGACCACGGGACACTCCAGCCAGGTCAGTAGTGGGACCACTGCCCAAGACACCCAAACATCTGAGTTTTCCTTAACAACTGACGGTGGAGGTGCCCGTCCGAGGAGGACAAGGAAATGGCCCTTGCCCAGGTCCCTCGAGGTTGAACAAAATGCTAAAGGAGGCCAGGCTGCTGGCAACTCTTCAGGTGATGATTATTCCCTGAGGGAGAATAATCATATCATATTTATGTCTGTAACATCGGTTTTCTTAAGACATTAAGTAGGAATTTACGTCCCCAACCTTTGCTCCAAACTCTCATTTAGCTTTATTCCCCCATCAGAAACAATCTCTACATGTGAAACTTCCCAGAAGCGTGGACTCCTTGTTTTCTGCTGGTCTAGTTTAAAGGCATCGTCAGATCGCTATTGATATTGGACACACATAAAAGGAAATGTATAAACTAGACTGTATTTTCTGGGAACACCTTTTTACATGACTCAGTGAGTAAGTTGTATCCCTTGCGCTGGTGAAGCCGGAGGGTAGAGCAGAGCCTGAGTCGGGTCTGTTTGCCCTCAGCATCGGGGTCACCAGAGCTGGCCTGGGACAATGCAAGGACCACTGGGGGCTGTGAGCCCCCCTCGGCCAGAGCCTGCCAAGCAGGGTGCTGCTGGGGAAGGGCAGGAAGTGTGCACTTCTGATGTGAACTCATGTGGACCCACGGAAACAGTGGCAGGATCTGAAGGAAGAAATGTGTTGTCACAGACCCACCTCACACTGAGAAAATTCCCATGGGAGGCGAGGGAGAAAATTACTTCCAGCCAACTCCCACTCCCACCCCCACCCCCAACACAGGTCCTCCAGACGAGAAGACAAGTTCTTGGAGTCCGGGCCCCACCCAGCATGGAGAGGTCTTCATGCCCGGGGGTCCTGTCCTTCAGCACCCAGCCCACCATGGCAGCGCAGACCTGCGTCTTGATCCCCTCACATAACCTCGCACTGGAACAGACTCTGGGACGATGGCAGCAGGCCACGTCAGAGCAGGTCCTGAGAGGAATATCCCAGGGCCAGCCATAGTCACCAGACCCTCGCTCCTGGGAAGGCAAGGCACATCTTCCCCAGGTTCCCTAAAAGGTTTGATGTTATCATGAAAAAATGGTAGAAAAGAGAGGAAAACCCGATACCCACTCCTGGCGAGCACCCCCATGCCCTCCTTGGTGGGCGTAGCCAACGTCCTGAGCCGCCAGCCGGTGAGCTGCCGCCTTGGGGGGTGCGGGGCGCGGCGCTGCGGTGGCGGGGCGGAGGGGAGTCACTGCCCGTCAAGAAGTTTCCTCATCCCTAAGGAAAACCACCTCGCTCTCCACCAAAGTTCAGCCTCTGTTAACTGTTTCCTGAACGTGAACGGGAGCAGGTCTGGTCAGGAGGCAGAAGACCACCTGCTCTCTGGGAAGCCATCTTGCCAAGACCGTTAAGAAATCCTGACGCATTTCCAAGGGAAGCTTTGATGAGAGGGGCTTCAGGGAAACGCGGATGGAGGGTCAGACTCTTTCGGATACAGAACCACTGAGAATGCAGGTCCGTGCTGCCAGCTTCCGCTCCTGGGGGGTGGTGGGGGGTGGGGGAATGACTGCATTTCCACGGGCCGCCCTGGCAGTGCAGTCCCCTGCTCCCGGCTACATCCTGCAGAGCTTCAGCGGGAAGTTCTCGGTGATGAGGTGGTCGGGGTGAAGCAGCACCACGATGTTCACCTCAAACTCTGAGGGAGAGAAAGGACAGACAGGCTCAACGCTCACCGACCCCGGAGGTGGAAGCCAAAGGCCAACCCCGCTCAGGCTTGGCCGAACTCTGGACCGTGAGGCAGCAGCTTCTGCCTTGGGGGTCTGCACGCGCACCCTCCCAAGCTTCGGGGAGAAATCGGTGTACTCTGTTAAGGTCCCGCATTCTCAAATACTCTCTTGTCCTCTGCCTCTACTGCACAGAATCTCCTAGAATCCCATCCACTCGCGTGTGCACTTTGGCTTTCTTTTTAACCTGTCCTACGGCCCTGGGTGGACTCTCGGACTTCATGCTGGCCCTCAACCCATCAGGAGCACGTCCCCTAGGCGAGGCGATAAACAGCGCTCGGAAAAGAAGGCAAGCCGTCTCCCGGCCGTCGCTTTGTAGCCTGGTTGGATTTGTCCATGACACCTGTTCAAACATTCCTCCGCTACCTTCAGCAAACAGAGGAGTCTTTCTCCCTGCTCTCTAGGTGCTAAAGGTCAGCACATGGATGACAGGGATGGGGGTGTCTGACGAGGGAGCCCCGGAAGAGAGACAAGCCTGGGTCCCTTCCCAGTGTGAAGGGTCAAGTGGGCAGAGGCACAGAGCAGGAAGGGGCTAGGGGCCGGCTCGTCCAGGAACCCCCTTGTGGCAGGAGTCCCAGGGACGGCATCCCCTCGTGCGTCCATCACCTTGACCCGGCATTGGCCAGGACAGAAGCGTGTACTGCAGCAGCCGCTGTGTGTTCCCTTTCTCTTTCTGATGGCTGTCACAGATTCCAACGCCCTCTGGGCCTGCCCACACCATCCTGTCCTGGTCCTCCCGCCACCTTGCTGTCCCTCTGGAGGGGACAGAGAGAAGGCCTGGCAGGCACAGAAGGTCCATGGCAGGACTGGTGCTGGCTTCCTCCCAGCAGGGAGTGCCCTGGGCTCAGCTGGGGATGGCTGTGGGCCTGGTCACGCCCAGGAGGTCCCCCAAGGTGGGCACCGTGGTATGGAGGGGCACACCCAGATGTGGGCCTAACTCAGGATGCAGGGGTCACCCTATTCCCCCTTGAGAATGAAGCCTGACCTCCCGGCCACAAGACAGTGACCCCAGGGAAACGAGGCTGCGGTGCTCAATGACCACAGGCTACCTCCTTCCCAAGAGGCCCCCTCAGCTGAAGAGGTGGCCACTGCACAAGCCCCCAAGCAAACGAAACATGAGCCACAAGGACAAAAGCATCACTGATGTCTTGGCTGATGGGCTGAGGGCGTTATTTCTATGGAGGTATCATGGGCGCTGCATTAAATGTTACATGGATGCTTTGTAAAGTCTGACAGAAATAAGGTGCAGACAGTACAGGTGCCTAATGCACAGTGTAGCAAAAAAGAATAATTTTTGGACCTTTCTTGAAGTTTACATAGCAAAACTAAGTTGAAAAATCGACAGATAAGCTCCTCCTCCTTAACTTAAAAATCAAAGGTGCAGCTGACCCTTGAACAACCAAGGTCAGGGAGGCTCCCACCCAGTCACACGGAATTTACAGGCTGCCCCTTATTCAGCCCTTCCACCACGACTGCAGTACTCTATCTGCAGATTCAACCACAATACAAGGTGAAGGGAGAAAAAGCAGGATTGAAGAGTGCATCTTAACGCGACTCAGATCTTGTGGTCCAAGTATCTATCATGTGATCACAGAAAACCACTGACACCTCCTCAGCTGCCAGAGCCACAGCCCTTGGAAAGATAACTGTTCACTGGGCTCTCACAGGTCTTGTGTCCCCATCAAATGCCAGCCCATCAGAGGACCAATCCGACCTCTCCACGAGCTTGGCCGGCTGGTCCCTGGCCAAGTTAATGTCTTTCAGAGAGCGTGTCATCACATGAGCACCCCACGCTGTCTCCTGGGGGACGAAGCAGGTTCAACCCTGGGCGCCACCCAGCTGCTCTGCACGCCTTTTTGTGCAGCAACCAAAGGGCTGGGTGCTCCGCGATGCACCCACGATCAGCAGACCAGCAGATCCATCTCCTCCCAGGGGCACCCTGAGGGCGTGCACATACCCACTTTGAAGTTGGTGGTCTCCAGCGTCGGGCAGGTGAACAGCCGGGGGAAGACCATGTAGATGGGGATGGAGAGGCCCTGACACACGTCCCCGTCGGCGATCTGAATGTTCTGAATCTCTGTGGCGTCGCGGGCATACCCTTCTGCACAGCCTGGAGCAGGGAGGGGATCATGGGGTCAGGACACAGCACATGTCCGTTCAGGCCAAGGCAGCAGCCAATGACTCTGGGAGAAGGTGCATCAACGGGAGGGTCCCTGCTGTCCTGCTGGCTCTGCAGGACCCTGGAGACGAGAAGCAAGCCTGTGGCCATGGGCCATTGGCAGTAGAGGGTCGGGGGCCTTACCGCACGTCTCCACGCGCACCAGCTGCAGCTCGATGCTTTTGATGGCAGCCTCTGAGCTCTCCACCACCAGCTCTCCCGTCAGTGGCTGTGTGATCACACAGTTGGTTGAGTTGAGATGTCCTCTGATGAGAAATTTTGGGAGCAAAGCCCTCTGAAACGAGACAAAACCAGACACATCAGGAATGGGAGGTGCCAGGGGAAATGACTCAAGCCACTCTGATACAAAGAAGAACTGGACACAGAGTCTGGTAATTTACAGGAAACTCACTGGGAGCCTGGTTGACAAAACTGGCAAAAATGGACAACAGCGCTTACATTTTCTGTCATCCTGAGTAACAGACCGAACGATTCAACGACTATCTACAGACCTAAGGCACCTGACAAAGACCAGCTCTCTCACCAAAGCACCCTGACTGCCTGCTTCAGGTCTGCACAACTCCGTCTGACCAAGCACCATGACATGAGAATGTCTGAGGGACTTCCCCGGTGGCGGAATGGATAAAAATCTGCCTGTCAACACAGGGGACTCGGGTTAGATCCCTGGTCCAGAAGGATTCCACATGCCATGGAGCAACTAAGCCACTGTGCCCGAACTACTGGACCTGCGCCTTAGAGCCCATGCTCCGCAACAAGAGAAGTCACTGCAGCAAGAAGCCCGCACACCGCAACAGAGTGGCCCCTACTTGCTGTAGCCTGAGAAAGCCCTCACAAAGCAGTGAAGACCCAGTGCAGTCATAAATAAGTTAACATTTCTAAAAATCTCTGAGGAAGTTAATGAGAGTGTTTAAGGATAACCTGTCACCAAGGGAAAAAAAAAAAAGAAGATAATTTAAAAATGTTCCCAATTATGCAATTTTGAAAAACCAAGACATTAACTTTATTTCTGAAAAGAACAACTTTTCTTCCATGCTTGACTAAACATCTATGGACCTTTTCTCTTTGGACAGAGGAATATGGCCGTGGGTGAGTGATAGTGTGGTGGGAAGAACAGATCTGAGGAGCTAGAGACACTGCCTAGCGGTCCTTCCTACAGTCGTATCCCAGTTACTGAAGTCAATTCAGAGTTTAGAACACACTGTACAATAGAAACATGAGGTAAGCCACAAATATGAAGAAGCAAATGTGTAATTTAAAATTTTCTACCAGCCACATTAAAAAAAGTAACAGGAAAGAAGCAAAATTCTTCAGTATATTGAAAATACTGTCTCTTCCACATACAATCAGTACTTTACAATTATACATGATGCTTTAAATTCTCTTTTTTCATACTGAGTCTTTGAAACCCAGTCGGTACCTCACAACTACTGAGCCCACGTGCTGCAACTATGAAGCCTACACAGGCTGTGCTCCACAAGAAGCCACTGCAGTGAGAAGCCTGGGCACTGCAATGGTGGTGGTGGGGGGAACGCAACTAGAGAAAGCCTGCACAGAGCAATGAAATCCCAGCACAGCCAAGAGAGAGAAAGAAGGAAGGAAGGAAGGAAAGAAGGTCACCCTGGTGCCGTGTGTACGGAGCACATTACCTCTTTGACGTTCTGTAACGTGTCAGGTGTGATCGTGAAGTCCACGGGGCTCGGAGTCCATTTCCCCTTCTGAGGCTAAAACAGGAGGAAGAACCGAAATCAGGAGAGAGTCCCACAGCTCCACCTTGTCTTTCCCCATTTCAGGAAATCCAAGGCAGCACAAGAATGGGAGACCTTGGTGCTAAGAGGCAGGGCGCCTGGGTTCTAAAACACAGTTCCGCCAGGAAACAAGGCGTTGTCTGTCCAATGTCTTCATCTCCGTGGCTCAAGTTTCCTCATCTGGAAAATGGGGGGCCAGGCTTCTTTGTCTCTAAGGTCCCTCTCAGGTCCAGAATTTAAAAGTAGAGCGGTATTACTGGGAGACGTTTATTTTAAGCCGTCTCTGAGAATAAAATCGTACACTGAAGTGTCTCTGTGATGGGCCCTGTTCCGTGCTGTTGCTGGCCCTGACCCCCTGCGCAGATGAGGTCACTTGAGGCACAGAGGGCTCACCTGGTCGCTCAAGTCCAGAGCAGAGCAGACCGTCAAACCCAGGCACCCTGGCTCCACAGCTGGTGCTGTTAGCCACTCAGCTGTACAACTAACCTTCTACCAGGAAGACTCACACCTGTAACGTAACATTATCAACATTACAGTAATTCGTTAACAATGACCATCTCCATCACATAGGCTCAGAATCCATCAACACAGCCAAGCTTCCTGGGGGCCTGCCCAGTGCCTTTTACTCACAGATTGGGGCCCAAAGGACACTGAGGCTCTGATGGCAGCGGAGCCGTGGAGGAGAAAGGGCCCCGACCAGTTTGCCCACTTTACTTAAGCACAAAAGCTTACTCTCAGAAATAGTCTTCTTGAAGCTACTCTTTTTCTTTTTACTAATATGTTCATGAACATATTTTTTTGTGAATATATTTTTCCTCACAGCACATAAAGGAATATTTAACTTGTCAACTGTGGGTCATGGCGTAGTTTGCCTTCTAGTGAAACTATTCACAGAGACCGTGACCCCTGGGGGCTAACTGTGGGTGACCCCCAGGAGCAGGGAGTAAGCCCCAGTGTCTCTGCCACTGCCACCAGCCTGAGTGGTCACTGGGCGCCCAGCTCTGGGCAGGGGGCTGAATTTGGGCTTATTCTTCACAAAGGTGGAGGCTCTTTTTACTTAAGACATGAAATGGCATGTGACTTTTTATTAAAGACATGAAATGGCATGTGATTTTTTTTTTTTTTTTAGGGAATAATCTACATGAAGAAGAAAAATTTTTTAGCTTCCATTTGAAAGCCCTTGATTGGACAGAAGGAAAATATCTGTTTCTAAATGAAGTGACTTCCAAAAATGAAAAATATTTTCATATTTTTTAAAAAACCATAGCACTGAAACATGTATTGAAAATTTATAAAGAGGGAAACTACACATAATTGAAAATCCTAAAAAAGTCACAACACTGACACAAGGGCATCGGTGATTTCGCTGATCTTATGCGGAAGGGCTGTCTTACATCTCCAGTCAGTCATCACTAAGGCATCCGTGGACATTTCACAACAGGGTTAAGAGGCCCTGCCCCAAAGGCCTGGAGAGACTGAGACACACAGACTCCAGGGCCATGGGCACGAGTAGCAGCCCTGACACGTCCCCTGGGGGGAGGGGACCTGGCCCCCTCGGCTGGCACGAGAAAGGACCACTTAAGGATTCTGTCACTGTAGAGCCCTGGCAGAAGGTGAAAGGACACTCTGTACTGTAGAGTCCTGGGAGAAGGTGTCAGAAAAGCCTCTCCCTGCCCCCCTCCCCAGCACCCCAGCATGTTCCTGCCTCATGGGCTGAGAACACAGGGCCCTGGCCTTCCTCCCCATGGCCAGGCATGTTTCTCCCAGCTGTTTACGGAAACGGCCTCGAAGGATGAGACGATGCCTCCCTCCAGGACCGAGGGCGGGCTTGCGCACCGTCTGCTGACACGAAGATGGGCCCCCTGGCCTGGGGCTCCTCAGGTGAGGCCCAGACCCCTCAGGCGCAGCACCCCGGGGGCTAGGGGCATTGCCCGGCGGGTCTGACCCAGGGGATGATGTGTACAGAGACCCTGCTGCTGGCCAGGCCAGGAGAATCATGCTCCCCCGTCCCTGACCCAGGAGGCCCGGGTCCCTGTGCAGCACCCACGGAGCACTAGCAGTTAACTCCCTGCTGCTGAGTGGGTGCAGTCCTGGGCCCCGCAAAGGAGTCCTGCTACCGAGCCCAGGCCCCCGAGGCCGGCTTACTGCGGAGTGGACGATGAACTCGCAGGTCTTGGTCAAGTCCTTGGCCAGCAGGGACCGCCGCATGTCACAGCGCAGGGTGTACTGCAGAGAAAGGCAGAGAGGACGTTCTTGAGCGGGTCTGCTCTCATCACAGAATCATATACAAGACAAGGCTCTGTCCCGTTAATGCGTCATATGAAATCAAGTGTACGTAACTGGGGAGTTAATGCTCAAAATGAAAGTATTTCTGTAATAGACACCTCAGCCTGTGCCCAGGGCCGTCCTATAGCTGGACCCCTGGAACGGGTGCAGAGTCTCACAGAGCCCCACCTGTCACACGGGGAAAGACCTGCGAGGCAGAGCTGGGAATCAGCCTCACTGTGTGAGCCCAGACAGGGAACACAGCCTCTCTGAGCTTCAGCTTCCTGCTCTGGAAGATGGGGACACCGATGCAACTTTAGTGAGGACCCGGTGAGATGACAAGTGGTTAAGTCAGGGCTGGCATGTCGCAGCTCTGGGTGAAACAGCAGTGACTTTGTAGAAAGGATGAGAAAACATGGCAGCAGAACCGCAAACCCTGGGGCATCGAGACTTCACAGGCCAACGAGGCAGACACCGGCCACCCCCCCACCCCATACCTTCTGCAAGACAGGCCCTGTGCCCCGCGAGGTGGAGCCCGCCACAAGCTGGGCACCGAGCTGGGAACTCGGCCTGACTCGACACTGCCCCTTCCCATCCTGTCCATGGGAGCGAGAGACTGGTAACAAGATTCTATTGCGCATTACTGTCTTAAACAAACAAAAATCACCTATGTTTAATAAAGCGAGTTACTGTTTTAATCATCTGGAGAAAAACATTAAAAATAATTTGTAGAACTGGAACCATATGTGTCAAGAAGTTATGATTATTATGACCAACCTGTCCAGGTTAAACAAGAACTATGTACTTAAGGTACTTACTATGTATTAATGTTCTCCTGGGAGATGAAATGTTAGAAAGGAAATAATAAAGAACACCCTTGTCTATAGGGTCTTTATATATGTGTGTGTATAGTCTCAATCATATATACACACACATACACATAGACACACATGTTGCTATTGTTAGTTGCTAAGTCATGTCCCACTCTTTGCCACCCCAAGGACTGTAGCCCACCAGGCTCCTCTCCGTGGATTTCCCAGGGGCAGAAACACACATACATTCTCTATTGAGATTTCAGTCTGGCCTCCCCAACCAGACTAGCTCAGCAAGGACTGCACTACATGTGCATGTGCTCTGCTTGCATATGTAACACACACACGCATGTATCTGTGTAATCGTCTCTCCCGTGCAGCCTACATGCTACGGGCAGTATTTTTTTGGGGCCTGCCTGGTCTCCCTGATTCTTTCCCCCATGGGAACGACCCTTCCTCATTTTCAGTCTCAGGGATTTGGGAGGGCTGGCTTCCCCCAGCCCACCCTGGTTTGGAAGTGACCAGAAAGCCAGGAACGCTGCTAGACCATGGGAAGAATCCTTTCTGCGGGGGTGGCCAAGCCAGAAGAATGTTCTCTGCCACCAAGAACGCCAAACTGGGGGCGGACTGGTGTCCCCCCCCACCCCGGCCTAGACAGTCCCCTGGAATTGTGAGTTCCAGGATCCAATGTCCCTTTCTTGGCTAAGCCAGTTTGAGCGAGATTTCTATAATTTGCAAATGAAAGAGTCTGAATAATGGGTACCAACTTTTGGTCACTAAATGTTATTTTTAAGTGTGAAAGCAGTAATTGGTAATATAAGGCAGCTGGTGATGAGTGGGAGAGGGCAGAAAGATGGAGAAAACAGGAAAACACTGATGTGTTTTAGGAATTTCATGGAAACCTGGGTTCGATCCCTGGGTTGGGAAGATCCCCTGGAGAAGGGAATGGCTACCCACTCTAGTATTCTTGCCTGGAGAATCCCACGGACAGAGGAGCCTGGCGGGCTACAGTCCATGGACTCACAGTTAGACATGACTGAACGATTTTCACTAAATTCTTTTACAGCACTTTGATTAATTCTGACAATACAAAGGTAAGGATGGTTGACATAATATACAGATAGTCACCATGAATTCATTTATTTAATCCTTCAGCAATTATTTACTTGGCATGTTCTGGGTGCCAGGAACTAGGCTGAGTAAGCACTTCACAAAGAGACCTCATCAACCCCCAGGAGGAGAGGTCATGAAGGCCGTCTAGGTCACAGAGGTGGGATCTGAGTTTACACCTGCCTGCAGCCGACACCCACGCGCCGCATCTTTACGCAATACGGTAACTCAAGCCACGTCTGTCTGCTGCAAAGCCCTGGATCTTTTCACTCCGTCCGGATCTTTCCCAATTATTAATGAGTGATCTACATGGCAAGACCTACAGGAGGTCAAGGAAGGTGAGACATGAGTAGGGCTCCCAGAGGAGGTGTAAGACTCAATTTCATTTTTGGCCATACTGTGTGACATGTGGGACCTTCGTTCCCTCACCGGGGATGGAACCCAAGTCCCCTGCACTGGAAGTGTGGAGCCTTAACCACTGGACAGCCAGGGAAGCCCCAAGATGCGATCTCTTCTGACTGACAGTAAACACACCATGGATAGGAAGGAGGAGAGAAGACACAGGCCAACAGATTTAAAGCAGACTCCTAGAAGGGATATTTTCACCGTGAACAAGGAGGACAGGCATCTTGATCATTTACTTCTGAATAAACCATTTCAGCAGATGTGCTGATACCGCTGTTCTTTGTGTTAAGAGTATAAAACCCCGCTAGTAGGGCCACAAGAGTAGAACAAAAATCAAACTACCCTGGGATTTAAACAACTTTTAAAGGAAAAGGTCGTTGAACAGAGGACAACTAGAAAGACTGACAGCTTCCTGTATGCTCTATCTACAAATAAGAATGAGAGACGGACACAATATGGCTGAGGAGAATCAGAGTAAATAGGATCGAGCCCTCCACCTACGCTATGAGGAAACCAGCCCCTGCGAGCTGGCAACCTACTGCTGGCTACATTTTAAATCCTTTATGTTGTCAGGCTTTTTACTATTTTTATATTACGGTACCACAACGCAATTCAAACAATAAATGAAAAGTGTCTCTGCACCCATATGATTTGAGAAAGACGGTTGTTAAGGCTCAACAAGAACACCTTCTCTCCCAAGACACACCCCCGGGAATCTTCACGGCAAGTGTGATGAGTCCTGGCGCTGGGAAGGCCACGCCCTGTGGGACCACGGTGGGCACTGCGCCTCTGGGTGGTACCTGCTCTACCGTCCAACTGAGGGGCTGGAAAAAGGCCTGTCCAGAGACTGGATGAGTGCATGGATGAATGCAAATGAGATCAAGAAGTCGTAATCCTAGTGCCTCTCAAGACGTATGCTTCTCAAAAGCAGCAATGACAAATTTGAGTTAAGAACTGGGAATTAGATGACACTGGAGAATTTCTGTTCCTACTGATAGGTGTGAAAATGTTAACTGGCGTTATGTAGAAAGAACGTCCCTATTTTTTGGTGATTTTGAGATGAAGTGTCAAGATTCTGTAACTAGCTTTGAAATGCTTCAGAATATAGATGAAACAAAGGTGGCAAAATTCTAATAAATGTTGAATCTAGGTGATAAGCAAAAAGAGTAACCAGCTCTTATAAATATGAGGTTGAGAGGACATCTCTATGGTTTCAGAAATTTATGAGCTATCTGGGGAGGTGCAGAATTCCATGTTACAGCAGTCTAAGGTTGACCCTCAAAGTGGTAAAATCTGATAACCAAAATAAACTGAGGTCAGGGTGATTATTTACTAAAGACTTAACCACATGCTAACTCTCCTTCTGCATTTGAACTGGTTTCCAACTCATACACAGCTGCACCAGGACCCCAAGTTTTGCATGTTCATCTGATGTCCTTCGAGGCAGTATGTGGAAACGGGTGAGACTTCCAACTTTATTTTAAACAAATGAATCTTTTAGTAAGAATGCTAAACACAAGAAAAGAAAGTGATAAGTAAGAAGTATGACCACAGAAACTGGGTGTTATTCTATTGTCTCTAATGAATGTGTACTTCTGTTAGTAAATGGACAGCATCAAAGAGATGTGTAGGTAAACCAGGTTGATGCTGATTCTGGCAAGAGAAAAAAAAAATTTTTGAAAATGCGATGTCTGAGATATTTTCAGTCTTGCTAAAAAAGTAAAAAAAAAAAATAAAAATGCAGTTTTCATTCACTTTCTTTCATGGTAAAAATATTCTGCACCTTGAAAGCGGGTTAGAGGACTTGGGTCTCTACACCAGCTGTGTGTCTATGCAAGTGGCTCCCTTTGAGTCCAGACACTTTACTGTTCCTTCTTATGAGCGGCCCGAAGCCTTCAGTGTATTTACTGCTGAAACAGGTGCACTGAGAAGAAAGGACTAGAAAAGTTTTTGTACAGAAAGATATTGACTGCAACAGATTACCTCACACTACATGTGTTTCTTTTTGACTGATCTTTCAAGCCATTCATAAAACCCACATGCACACAAACCTTGGGTTAAACTCTCAGGAGTGTGTGGAAGATTTTTAAAGTGTTGCATTTTTAAGCAGGGGAATTGTCTCTACCAGAACTAAATTTTCAGCTAAAACTTAATAAATCAAAAAAATTTCCTAACTGCCAGCCCTCTTGCACACACGTAAGACAAAATGCTTCTGTCTCGTCCGGCGAGGGACCGGCTGCAAGGCTGATATCACAAAAGTACCTTTCTTTCCAGCGAATAAAGGAAAGGCTCTTTTTCTCTCGCTCTGAGTCATGACTCCAAACTGTGCCTGAGACAACAATGGGGACTGTGACAGACATCCTGAACCGGCAGAGGTGGACAGGAAGTCATAAATCCACCTCCCCCCACTCATTTACACGGGCTATTCAATAAAGAATACAAGCCTATGTCAGAGCGGTAGCCTTTGGGTATGAAACAAAGAGATATTTATACGTTCGAAACAGACAAGCCGGTGCGGGCACCAGAAAGAGGTGAGGGCGTATCTATTACCAACAATAAAAGCACCCCCCGATGGTGTCAGCATGGCCTGCACAGAGCCCCAGAGAAACAACGGGATTCCTGAAGAGAAGCTACGGTGTGGGTTCTCCAGGGTCTCCATCAAGGATAATGGTCATATTTCCATATACGCACTATGTTCTGCACAGCAAGATGAGAAATCAGTACACAACATACATGGGAGGGGCTCAGCAATGCCTACGGTGTTAAGTGCTTGGGCCCATTTATTTACGAACTTTCAGTGACACAAAGAGGAAGCCGTTGTGCAGTAGAGAAGTCAGGACACGCACCTGGATGTTGACGAACACACCATGGTATGTCTCGTACAGAACTCTGTTACTCTTCACGTGCAGTGGAAACTCGAAAGGAATTTCTGTTTTGCCGCCAGGAAATTTTCCTGGCTTCACCATTTCGATGGTGCTGTTGATGACCTGGATGGGCTGCAAGGAAATGCACAAGTCGGTCCATCAGCCCGTGCTCCCGGTCACGTGACTGTGTCTAGAAAATCACTTCCTGGGAGACCTGGCGCTGCCCCCCGCCCCGGCCCCGCTCAAGCTGGATTCATTTTTAGGACTGGACGCTGTGGTGTTGGGAACAAGTAGGAAATGCACTGATACATTCTCTCTCTTATCCCCAAGTATCTCAGCTTGACCGTCCCCTAACAACCCCTCTGAGGTGTACCCCCACCTGCAGCGCTGCAAGGAACCTGGGGAGGAGCAGAGCCCCCTCCTCCCCACCCCAACCCCCCGGGCCCCAGCTCCAGGCACCCGGGCAGGCCTCCTTGGCCAGGCCCTGGGAGCCAGACTGTTCTCACACGTGCCTCGACGGCAGGCGCTACACCTTCCTGAGGGAAGGCGCGCTGAGCCTTGGTTTACCACCACACCGAGGAAACCCACAACTCTGGAAGTGAGTCTCTGAAGTGCTGACAGGAGAAAAGAGGAAAGCTACGGGGACACGTGGACAGGCCCTGAAGTCTGCATGCCCTCTAGGAACCTTCTTTCCCCGTAACTCCCTCCTCGGAACTTAAAAAAAAATCTGTCGGAAAAAGGAAACTAAGTCCAGCAGAAAGTTTAACTCCTAGAACACAGAATCTCAAGCAACAGGAAAGAAGGGGTCCACCGGCGTCTTACCTGGACACAGCTGGACTAACAGAACAGTTACAGTAACAGTTTTGCTTTAGGAAGGGGAGAGGGGGGAAGGCCCAGCCACAACCTCCCAGAGCGCTCTGGGCTCTGTAAGGGCTGAAGGTATCCCCCTCAAGTCCCCCTAACCCTGCCTAAAGGGAATAAAAACAAGCAAACTTTCAGTAACAGCATATATTCAGAATCAAAATATCTGCATGTGTTTTTCCATTTGATTAGTGAGCCGCAAAAGCACGCCTGCCACCATTCCTGGCAAAATAACAACAGAGAAGCGAGGACAGCATGTGCAAACCAACCCCGAACATTTGGAAAAGGAACTAAAGACGTGCAAGTCGGGCACTCTTACCTTCACGGAATTATAGAAGGCTTCGAACACCCCCACGCTCTTGGCACTGAGCTGCAGGTTCACGGTTCCTTCCACCGTCAGGGAGAGGCCCTGGTGCTGGACCGAGTCCTTCCCAGATATGACCACCACCCCGGAGAGCATTTCCTGGGGAGGGGAGACAGCCACCCCACACGTTAGCACGGCTCTTTCATCCGCCTGGTTCACCAGCAAAGTCGGCCTCTGGAACCATCTATGTGGTCCAAGACGAAGACGCTCAGTGGGCACGTGTCACAGACAGATGCCCGGATGTCACAGAGGGGAAGGCCCGGCCCTGGGGGGTCTCGGGGGGAGCAATCTCATCCCCCCACCACCTTCCAGACACAGCTTGATTCCCACTGGAGAATCCCAACACAGGTCCGGTTTCAAAAGGGCAAATAGCGGGGCCTGGGGGATGGCAGATTCAGAGCTGCCAGGCACAGGCGTGTGTACGAAGATCCCCTCAGAAGGAACATGACGCCGGGAAGACCCTCTTCTTCACCTTCTTTCTCAGTGACCCTAAGATGACGACACGCTGGCAAAGGCATGAGCAGCTCAGAGGGATGTCCTCTGCCCAGCGAGCCCGGCTGCCACCCCTCAACACCCAGCACCCCCACCCCGCCCCACCATCCTGCTTTGCACGCTGGTGGACAGTCCAGCACAAGAAGGACTCCGCAGCAGACCATCCTTCACTTCTCCGAAGACCCTGAAGTCGGAGAGCACCGACATTAACCCCACTCCTGCCTGTCACCACAGACATGACAGTCTCCACCTGCGATGGGGGTTTGTGTGCAGCAGAGAGCTGAGGACTGTGGTGTTGGAGAAGACTCTGGAGAGTCCCTTGGACTGCAAGGGGATCCAACCAGTGCATCCTAGAGGAGATCAGTCCTGGGTGTTCATTGGAAGGACTGATGCTGAAGCTGAAACTCCAATACACTGATCACCTGATGTGAAGAAATGACTCATTGGAAAAGACCCTGATGCTGGGAGGGATTGGGGGCAGGAGAAGAAGACAGAAGGCAGGGGACGACAGAGGATGAGATGGCTGGATGGCATCGCCGACTCAATGGACATGAGTTTGAGTAAACTCCGGGAGCTGGTGATGGACAGGGAGGCCTGGCGCAAAGAGTCGGACACGACTGAGCGACTGAACTAAATTGAACCGAAGAGAATCCACAGCAAATATAAAACGACTCCTTCCTGAAATGACCTTCAGATTCGGGGCGTGATTGCTGTCACATGGTGATGTGATAGCAGAAAAAGAAAAAAAAATGCAAAAATTAAAAATGGCCCCACAAATCAAAGTATTAAAAAAAAAAAATCTGTCCTACTGGCATTTAAATCTGTTTACCTTTTATTTCCTGTAGTCATTGGGTGAAAAAACATTCACTGAGTTTTCACATTCTGTGAAATTAGGGAGAGGGGGATATTCTATGTATCTTGAAGTGAAGTGAAGTGAAAGTTGCTCAGTCATGTCTAACTCTTTGCAACCCCATGGACTATACAGTCCATGGAATTCTCCAGGCCAGAATACTGCAGTGGGTAGCCTTTCCTTTCTCCTGGGGATCTTCCCAACCCAGTGATTGAACCCAGGTCTCCCACATTGTAGGCGGATTCTTTACCAGATGAGCCACAAGGGAAACCCTCTGTCTCTTAAATATTCTAAGTAGTTTGGTTTTGTTTACTGCTCCCCACCCCAAAGCCCTGAAATCTAAATTAAAACAAAGAGTATCAGCTCCATTTTAAGCAGAATTCAAGAGGTAGAATGCATTTTCTTCTTAAAGTTAAAGAGCACATAAACAAATTTAAGTGAAAACTCTTCTGAAATACTAATTTAACTTTTAAATTTTTAATTAAAATTAGTTCTATTAACTTTTGTACAACAGAATGAAATAAAAACCTTATTTTTCATCATTTAAATCCATGAGTATATTTTTTAAAATATACTTAAGTGTCCCAGAATTGAAATCGGACAAAACAATTTCACAAACTTTATCAATTAAAAAACACATTAGCACTTGGTTCCGCTTCTATTTAATTGTAACATTTTCAGTTAATCTCACGGGAACAGAATCTGAGTTGACCCCTGAATGCCACAGAATAAGCACAACATCAATAGAACGGTTTCCTTCCTTAATCCCTATGGCAGAAGAAGGAAAAAGCGATGAAGTACCTGGGAAATATGCAGAGTAAAAATTTTATGGCTCTCTTGTCATTCTTTGATTTCAACTAAGAAATGACAGTAGAGAGAACACAAATTAAGAAAATGTGTGTGTGCTAGTTGCTCAGTCGTGTCCGACTCCTTGCGACCCCACAGACTGCAGCCCACCAGGCCCCTCCGTCCAAGGGATTCTGGATCAAGAACACTGGAGAGGGGAGCCATGCCCTTCTCCAGGGGATCTTCCTGACCCAGGGACTGAACCCAGATCTCCTGCACTGCAGGTGGGTTCTTTACTGTCTGGGTCACCAGGGAAGCCCACGGTACAGTCACAAAAACTGAACAAATTAGCCTGTAAATGAGGCCAATAGGTCTTTCTTCAGGGAAAAAAATAGCAAAGCAAATAACTAATCGAGAAATAACAAATATCAAAGACACAGCAGTAATTAAAATAATAACAAGAGAACACATTGTTTAACTGCATACAAGTAAATTTGTAAAGTCGATAAAGTGAATTATTTTCTAGGAAAATACAATTTATCCACACTAACTCCTGAAACTCCAACATTTTGGCCACCTGATGTGAAGAGCTGACACATCTGAAAAGACCCTGATGTTGGGAAAGATTGAGGGCAGGAGGAGAAGGGGATGACAGAGGATGAGATGGTTGGATGGCATCACCGACTCAACGGACATGAGTCTGCGTCAACTCTGGGAGTTGGTGATGGACAGGGAGGCCTGGCGTGCTACAGTTCATGGGGTCACAAAGAGTCAGACACGACTGAGCGACTGAACTGAACTCCAAAGGAGATGGGAAAGCTAAACAAATAAGTTAGAAAAATAGGAGAAAGATGCATATGAGTCCCCCATACCCACAAAGCACCAGGCCTGGAGAGCTTCACAGATCATTCCCAAATGTGTAAAGTACAGAAAATGCCAATATTAAACTACTCCAAAACACAGAAAAAGAATTTCTTTTTTAAAAAACTAAGCAAATACAACAGTGACACCAAAGTAAGACAAAATCTATACACACGCTCATACACACAGAAAACTAGATTTTTCTCATAAATACCAACGTATAAGCCCTAATGATATTAGCAATACAATCCAGTATCAATGTAAAGGAATACTACACCATAACTCTGTGGAATGTATGGATAGCTCAACTGTTAAAATTATTAATACAACTCACTACTAATAGCTCTTTGGAGAAAAATCATACAGTCATCTTCACAAATGCTAAAAAGTCACTTGCTAAAACTAACATCCATTCCTGGTAAAATTCCTACTAAAATAAAACCAGAAGGCTATTTCTTTACCCAGAAGCCAGCATCAAACTTAATAGGAAATGAGATACAAATTTAAGCTAGGAGTAAAACAAGGATGACTACTATCACCACTATTAACATACAACATGTGCTGTGCTGAGTCGCTCACTCATGTCTGAGCAATTCATGGAAGCCCAAGAATACTGGATTGGGTAGCCTATCCCTTCTCCAGGGGATCTTCCCAACGAGGAATCGAACCAGGGTCTCCCCCATTGCAGGGAGATTCTTTACCAGCTGAGCTACCCGGGAAGCCCACAACATGTACTACTTAATGCAATAAAAGTAGAGGAAGAAGTATGAGAACTAAAATGGAGGTGAAATTATCACTATTTGTGGATGACATGACTGAACGCCTGAAAGAGCCCAAGAGGTTTACTGCAAACCATCAACATGAAGACTTAAATTAGAGAAACTAGGGAAAACCACCAGACCATTCAGATATGATCTAAATCAAATCCCTTACGATTGTATACTGGAAGTGAGAAATAGATTTAAGGGACTAGATCTGATAGACAGAGTGCTTGATGAACTATGGACAGAGGTTCATGACATTGTATAGGAGGCAGGGATCAAGACCATCCCCAAGGAAAAAAGAATGCAAAAATGCAAAATGGCTGTCCAAGGAAAAGAAAAGATGTGTTAGGCAGATATATCCATTTGAATGCAGAGTTCCAAAGAACAGCAAAGAGAGAAAAGAAAGCCTTCCTCAGTGATCAATGCAAAGAAATAGAGGAAAACAATAGAAGGGGAAAGACTAGAGATCTCTTCAAGAAAATTAGAGATACCAAGGGAACATTTCATGCAAAGATGGGCACAGTAAAGGACAGAAATGGTATGGACAAAACAGAAGCAGAAGATATTGAGAAGAGGTGGCAAGAATACACAGAACTATACAAAATAGATATCCATGATCCAGATAACCACGATGATGTGATCACTCACCTAAAGCCAGACATCCTGGAATGTGAAGTCAAGTGGGCCTTAGGAAGCATCACTACAAACAAATCTAGTGGAGATGATGGAATTCCAGTTGAGCTATTTCAAATCCTAAAAGATGATGCTGTGAAAGTGCTGCACTCAATATGCTAGCAGATATGGAAAACTCAGCAATGGCCACAAACTGGAAAAGGGCAGTTTTCATTCCAATCTCAAAGAAAGGCAATGCCAAAGAATGTTCAAACTGCCACACAATTGTACTCATCTCACACGCTAACAAAGTAATGCTCAAAATTCTCCAAGCCAGGTTTCAACAGTATATGAACTGAGAACTTCCAGATGTTCAAGCTGGATTTAGAAAAGGCAGAGGAACCGAGATCAAATTGCCAACGTCTGTTGGATCATCGAAAAAGCAAGAGAGTTCCAGAAAAACATCTACTTCTGCTTTATAGACTGTTTCAAAGCCTTTGACTGCGTGGGTCCCAACAAACTGTGGAAAATTCGTGAAGAGTTGGGAATACCAGACCACCTGACCTGCATCCTGAGAAATCTGTATTCAGGTCAAGAAGCAACAGTTAGAACTGGACATGGAACAACAGATTGGTTCCAAATTGGGAAAGGAGCATGTCAAAGCTGTATATTGTCACCCTGCTTATTTAACTTCTATGCAGAGTACATCATGAGAAACACTGGGCTGGATGAAGCACAAACTGGAATCAAGATTGCTAGGAGAAATATCAATAACCTCAGATATGCAGATGACACCACCCTTATAGCAGAAAGTGAAGAACTAAAGAGCCTCTTGTTGAAAGTGAAAGAGGAGAGTGAAAAGGTTGGCTTAAAACTCAACATTCAGAAAACTAAGATCATGGCATCAGTCCCATCACTTCATGGCAAATGGATGGGGAAACAATGGAAACAGTGACAGACTTTATCTTTTCGGGCTCCAAAATCACTGGAGATGGTGAATGCAGCCATGAAATTAAGACACTCCTTGTAAGAAAAGTTATGACCAGCCTAGATAGCATACTAAAAAGCAGAGACATTACTTTTCCAACAAAGGTCTGTCTAGTCAAAGCTATGGTTTTTCCAGTGGTCATGTATGGATGTGAGAGTTGGACTATAAAGAAAGCTGAGCACTGAAGAGCTGATGCTTTTGAACTGTGGTGTTGGAGAAGACTCTTAAGAGCCCCTTGGACTGCAAGGAGATCCAACCAGTCCTGAGTTTCTAAAGGAAATCAGTCCTGAATATTCATTGGAAGGACTGATGTTGAAGCTGAAACTCCCAAAACTTTGGCCACCTGATGCAAAGAACTGACTCATTGGAAAAAACCCTGATGCTGGGAAAGATTGAAGGCAGGAGGAGAAGGGGACGACAGAGGATGAGATGGCTGGATGGCATCACCGACTTGATGGACATGAGTTTGAGTAAACTCTGGGAGTTTGTGACAGACAGAGAAGCCTGGTGTGCTGCAGTCCATGGGGTCGCAAAGAGACGGACATGAATGAGTGACTGAACTGAACTGATCAACATGAAGAGCATTTTAGGAAGGAAGATAGTGGGGTAGAAAATTAATATACAAAAATCAACAAGGCAACACGTGCACAACAAAAATCAATGAGAAAACATGTTGGAAAAAATACTTTCTTTTCAAAAGCAAAAAAAAAAAAAAAGGCTTCCCTGGTGGCTCAGTGGTAAAGAATCTGCCTGCCAATGCATGGGTTCAATTCCTGGTCCAGGAAGATCCCATATGCTGCAGAGTAACCAAACCTGTGGGCCACAATATTAAACCTGTGCTCTAGAGCCCAGGAGCTGCAACTGCTGAGTCCTCGAGCCACAATTCCTGAAGCCTGCTGGTCTAGAGCCTATACTCTGCAACAGGGGACATCACCCCAATGACAACCTCACACCGCAACTAGACAGTAGCCCCCTGCTCACTGCAACTAGAGAGAAGCCCAAAGCAACAAAGACCCAGTGTGGCCAAAATAAATACAGAAGTAAAATTATTTTTTTTTAAAGGCAACAGAAAGTTAAAATATGTAAATCAATTTAACAGGAAATGAATAAAACCCTGATAAGATGAAAACTTCACCATATCCAGTTTTTGAAGTTTTATTACTCTTAGTGTGTCTACTTTGAATCTATAAAGGTAACATAATCCAAAGAAAGCAACATCAGAATTTTTTTTCTCTTTTTTCAGAAGGGCATGGCATGGCAGGGCAAGATAGATTAGAAAGCTGATTTTTAAATTCATCTGGAATAATAAATAGGTTCTAAAATGAGGAGGAAAGAGGGGGACTAGCCCTGTGAGATAGTGTAATGCCACAATAACTTACAAAGTGTGGTGCAGGGCATATGTGGGCTGAAAGAGCAATGGGACAAGAGGGAAACCCCAGAAAGAGACCCAGATTACAGAGGAATTTAATAGACGGTAACGGAAGCACTTTAAATCCAGAGGGATTTATTCACTAAGTAACACTGGAAAACTAGCCAGAGATCTAGGATAAAAAGCAGCCGCCAGAAAACTGGCAAAATAAAAGAGAAAACACTAAGTTGGATTCATACTGAAAACCTTTGTACTCAAGAAGTTCTAAATACAAACACCTGAATAACCAAAAGTTTAGAAGAAACCAGAGGATGATTTTTATCACATCAAAGTGGGGGAAAAAAAAAAGTGGGACACACCTTTCTAAGAATGATTCAAAACTCTGAATAATAAATATGACTGCCGAACCAAAAATAGTTGGTTACATAAAAGTGATTATGAGCAACATTGCTTACATAAATGATTAGGGAAATAATGCAACTTAATAGGCAAAAAGCTAATTTCTCTATTTTAAGAAATAAAAGAACAAACCACCTTGGGCTTCCCTGGTGGCTCAGTGGCAAAGAAAGAAACCGCCAGCCAATGTAGGAGACACAGGTTCGATCCCTGGTCTGGGAAGATCCCACACGCTGCAAAGGAAGTAAGCCCAAGCGCCACAGCTATTGAGCATGCGCTCGGAGCCCAGGAGCTGGCACGGCTGAGTCCACACGCTGCAACCACGGAAACGGGAGAGCCCGAGAGGCCTCGCTCCCCTGGGGAACCCACTGCAAGGAGAAGCCCACGCACGCAACTCGAGGGTAGCCCTGCGGCAAGAAGACCCAGCACAGCCAAAACAAATAAACAAAATCCTACAACCCAAAACCACCTGCGTAGTCTCACAGAAAAGTATTCCATTCTAAATATCATGAATATAGTTCATAAGAAACGCAAATTGCTTGTAAGCCCATGAAAAAAATGCCCAATGTCAAAAGTAACATTTTGAGAAGAGATAATCAAAGCTACCCTAAGTACCATTTCCCCCCATCAGATTAGCAAAGATAAAAACGGAGGTCATATTGTGGCGGGGAAGGGTGCAACAGGGAGGGAGGAGCTGAGAGGCCACTAGACCAGCCGCTGGCCAATTCCAGAAACATTCTGTACACAGTGGGCGTAGCAACTGCACTTTCAGGAGCTTTCTTCAGATATATTTGCCCAGTGAAATGACTGAAGAGTAGTTACTGCAACATTGTAATAAAAAGAATGTAAACAACCTAAATTCCAACAACAGGAAAACAGTGGGTTGATTTTTTTTTTCTTTCCCTTTAATGATATCTTGGGAGATCATTCACATTAGTACATGTATGCTCTTCAAGGTTACATATTGCACCACGGGTTCGATCTCCGGGTCAGGAAGATCCCCTGGAGAAGGAAATGGCAACCCACTCCAGTATTCCTGCCTGGAGAATCCCATGGACAGAGGAGCCTGGTGGGCTGCAGCCCATGGGGTCACAAAGAGTCAGATACGACTTAGCGACTACACCACCACCACTTCAGAAAGGCACTTTCTCCCTGCCAGACCACCTGTCTCTTTAAATTAAGAGAAAGGTCATGGGTCATGGTTTTCGGGCTTCCCTTGTGGCCAAGCTCCAAAATCACTGCAGATGGTGACTGCAGCCATGAAATGAAGACGCTTGCTCCTTGCAAGAAAAGCTGTGACCAACTTAGACAGCATATTAAAAAGCAAAGACATTACTTTGTCGACAAAGGTCCGTCTAGTCAAAGCTATGGTTTTTCCAGTGGTCATGTACGGATATGAGAGCTGGACTATAAAGAAAGCTGACTATAAAGAAAGCTGCGCACCAAAGAATTGATGCTTTTGAACTGTGGTGTTGGAGAAGACTCTTGAGAGTCCCTTGGACTGCAAGTAGATCCAACCAGTCCATCCTAAAGGAGATTAGTCCTGGGTGTTCATTGAAAGGACTGATTCTGAAGCTGAAACTCCAATACTTTGGCCATCTAATGCAAAGACCTGACTCACTGGAAAAGACCCTCATGCTGGGAAAGATTGAAGGCAGGAGGAGAAGGGGACAACAGAGGATGAGATGGTTGGATGGCATCACCGACTCAATGGACATGAGTTTGAGCAAGCTCTAGGAGTTGGTGATGAACAGGGAAGTCTGGTGTGCTGTAGTCCATGAGGTTGCAAAGAGTTGGACACAACTGAGCGACTTAACTGTGACTAAGTTGGTAAAGAATCCGCCTGCAATGTGGGAGACCTGGGTTGATCCCTGGGTTGCGAAGATCCCCTGGAGTATAGAAATGCTACCCACTGCAGTATTCTGGCCTGGAGAACTCCATGAGTCCATGGGGTCGCAAGGAGTCGGACACGACTGAGCAACTTTCACTTTCACATTGCACCACTGTGAAAAGGGGGTAGGAAAAGAACCTTTATATGCATTTACTTGTCTACGCCTAAAATACCTTTGACCGAAATCACTAAACATCAAAAGGCTTTAATTGCCCCATAGAAGAGGATCTTGATGGACAGTGGAGGGCACAGACATTTCTTTTGGAACTCATGGAAGCGGGTTCAATCTCTGGTTGGGGAAGACCCCAGATGCAGCAGAGAAACTAAGGTTGAGTGCTGCGACTACCTGAAGCCCGCACCCTAGAGCCGGCGCTGGGCAACAAGAGAAGCCACTGCAATGAGAAGCCTGTGCACCTCAGTGAAGCGGAGTCCCCCTCGCTGCAACTTGAGAAAGCCCGCGCGCAGCAACACACACCCAGCACAGACAGAAATAAATAAGGCAAAGCCCCTGTTCTCAGGGGTCATATATTTCAGTACTGCATTCTGATGGTGTAGTAATAAGGGTGGGGAGAAAAGCAGGTTTCTTCTTAGTTCAGTAGGGTATAAATACAGGTCTCCATACTTAGGAAAATGGGGTGACAAAAATCACAGCTATTGTCTAATGAGGCCATCTCTGAAATTTCTAGTTGTGAAATTTTCTTGAGAATCTGGAAAAGAAACCCGAGTCCCTGAATAAAAGTTTAGAAGAAAGGGGCAAAATGAGATTGCCAATACCAGTTAAAAAAAGGAAAAATCAGTTAAGGGTAAGTAAATAACGAGGTCCTAAGCACAGGAATATTAAAATCGAATCATGGTGTATGCTGTGGCTTCAGGGGCCACATACTGCATACTCGCAAAATTATGAGTTAGTAGAGATGACTGGCTTTCAGATGTCAACAACACAAAAACTCAGAGAAACTCTATAGCGTTGACACTTCGCTTGGAACTACTGGCTTAAGTGAATCTAAAGACTCCAGACTATATAACCCAAGAGGTTCAGGAGAACTCTGACCGCAGAGGCGTCTGAGAGATGGCCTGATTACAGGGCAAAGTAATGACTGTGGAATACAGGCAGCTGGCCACAGGCAACGCTCTGAGCAGCCAGCGCTCACTTCTGTAATGAACAACAGTCACCAAACTGAATCTCAGTCCAAGGGGAACGCATGCATGAGTGAGGACAGTATACCATCCAAACCCACGCAGCAGGCAGACTCCAGGACCAGAGGCGGAGGGGTGCGCCCACGGCCCAAGGACTGTTGAGGACAAGGTGGGTGCCTGGTGCCCAGGAGGAGGGGCCGTCCCCGCCCCCGCCCCGCTTCAGGCGGGCCCTGCCGCTCCTGGGACCACCGGCCATCCTGAGAGCGTGGCGCGTCAGTCCTGGGAACTGCGCAGGAGCAGTGAAGGGGCGCGGAGAACGTTCCTTCCCATCTGCTAGTCCCTGTTACTTGTTTCTCAGCAAGTTAAAACAACTTTTTTAAATGTGTGAAACAAACTTTTGAAATACACGAAACAAAAAATTTTTTTTTTATTTTAAGAAGGTTGTCCCCCCCCTCCCCGATTATTATTGAAGGAGGGAATTTCTATCCATAGACACCTTACCTTCCCACTGATGGGATTTCTGCTACTTTCCAAAAGGGGATGGTTTGCGTTTTAGAGTTAACAGCCTTTCTTCTTATGAAACAAAAGGCAGCCCAGTTTCTGGTAGGTATCAGGCCTGCTGTGCAACTGCTCAGTCATGTCCAACTCTCTGTGACCCCGACCCCATGAACTGTAGCCCACCAGGCTCCTCTGTCCATGGGATGCTCCAGGCAAGAATACTGGAGTGGGTTACCATTTCCTTCTCCAGGGGATCTTCCTGACCCGGAGATCGAACCCGGGTCTCCTGCATAGCAGGCAGGTTCTTTAGCGTCTGAGCCACCTGTGTCCTTCATGTGGCTGCGGTCTGGCACTGAACCCATGAGCATGGGTAGGAACACCACGGGGGGACAGGGAGGTGAGGATGAGTGGAGCCCAGCCGTCACCAGAAAGCGCGAACGCCAAGGTCACCAAAAGAACCTGCCCGACAGCTGTGAGGACAGCTGGGTAACCCTCCTAGTTCCTCGGGAGAGAGCCCTTTCTGAGCTCAGAAACCCCTTCTGAGCATCAGTCAGAAGAGATAAATCAGGTACAGGTTCCCATCAAGAGTTAAAGGCTACAGACAACCTCCCATTGCCCTTCCCTGGGTACGTTTAAACACCAGGGAGAACAGTGAGGTGGACAGAGTCCGCCAGCTTCTGCTGGGTCTCCTGGCCCAAGAACCTCAGGTCAGCAGGATTCAAGAGGGAAACTGGCAGATTAACCAAGGTTGGTCAGTCCACAGTTAACCGTGGCAATCGTGGATGGTGGGCCAATAATCTGTATGGTGTAGGGGGCTACCTTCTTTTTGTTGTATTTTTACTTTAATCCTCCAGTAAATAAAAGCAAAGTGTTTTAAGCCTGGGTGCACTGCACTGCATTAAAAAAGTTAATAGGGCCTACAGGTTTGGGGACGGAACAAAATAAAATGAGTTGATATGAAAAAAACTTCAACCTCGTTGGCTTTGGCTGGTCATTACATCCTACAACTAGTACTTTTCACAGTGAACCAGTGGGCCCCTGCTGTGCGGACTGCTTCAGCAGCCACTCTGGGAACTGAGGAAGTGTCAGGGAGGGCAGAGTGGGAAGCCCACTTCAAATGAAAAAGCTCTGCTATTATCTGCTTATAAAAGGAACTATTTTCATGGGTATTAGATTTATTAAAACTGATGTATTAGAATGCTAATTTGATAATATTTCATTTAATAAAAGTCTAATTGCTTAGAACTGGGAGGAGGGGGGTGGACTCTTTATCCTAAACTATGCTCATTTTCTTGAGCTGTTCATGAGAAAACATTCACTGTAGTTTGTGGGATGAAGGGTAAAATATAATTTCCATCACTTTGAGAAAAGCACTGTTTCTCTGAGCCTGAATTTTCTCCAGCCTATGAATGAAGAGTAGACTGTCTGTTCCATATAGACAATAAAAAAACAAAGACAATATTTAAAAAAAATTTTTTATTGAAATGTAGTAAGTTCCAATGTTGTGTTAGTTTCAGATGTAAAGTGATTCGGCTATATATTTATATTCTTTTCTTACATTCTCTTCCATTATAGGTTATTACAAGTTAACTGAGTGTAGTTACCTGCCCTATACAGTAGGTCCTTGTTAGTTATTAATATCTATTATATATATATTAGTATGTATATTTCCATCCCAAACTCCTAATTTATCCCTCTGCATAAACTTTAACAGCCATAAGTTTGTTTTCTGTGAGTCTGTTTTGTAAATAAGTTCACTTGTATCATTTTTCTAGATTCCACATATAAGTGGTATCACATGATATCTGTCTCTGACTGACTTCCTTCACTCAGATGACAGTCTTCAGGTCCATCCATGTTACTGCAAATGGCATTCTTTCATCCTTTTTTATGCCTGAGTAGTATTCCATAGTTCTATATCCACCACGGTTGATGAACATTCAGGTTGCTTCCATGTCTTAGTTACTGAGAAGAGCGCTGCAAGGAACATTGAGAGGCCATGTATCTTTTCGAATTGTTTTTCTCTGGATATACAGTCGGGAATGGGACTGCTAGATCATCGAATAGCTCTATTTTTAGTTTTTTGAGGAACCTCCGTGATGCTCTCCATAGTGGCTGCACCAATTTACATTCCCACCCATGGTGTAGGAAGCTTCCCTTCTCTCCACACCCTCTCCAGGTGTGCTCTTTGTAGACTTCTTGAGGATGGCCATTCCGGTTGGTGTGAGGAGGAATCTCATTATAGTTTTGATTCACATTTTTCTAATAATGAGCGATGCTGACCATCTTTTCACGTGCCTTTTGACCCTCTGTATGTCGTCTTAGGAGAAATGTCTATTTAGATCTTCTGCCCATTTCCTGGTTGGGTTGTTTGTTGATAATGAACTGTATGAGATGTTTGTATATTTTGGAGATTAATCCCTTGTGATTCGCATCATTTGCAAAGATTTTCTCCCATTCTGTAGGGTTTTTTTTTTTTTTTTTTTTGCAAATGGTTTTCTTTGCTGTGCAAAAGCTTTTAAGTTTAATTATGTCCTATTTGTTTATTTTTGTTTTTATTTCCATTATTCCAGGAGATAAATCCAAAAAGATATTGTTGACATTTATGTCAAAGAGCATTCTGCCTGTTTTCCTCTAGCTTTATAATATCCAGTCTTACATTGAGGTATTTAATCCATTTTGAGTTTCTTTTTGTGTATCACATTAGAGAATGTCCTAATTTCATTCTTTTGCATGTAGCAGTCCAGTTTTCCCAGCACCATTTATCAGAGAGACTGTGTTTTCTCCATTGTATATTCTTGCCTCCTCTGTCATAGATTAATTGACCATATGTTCGTGGGTTTATTTCTCGGCATTCTATCCTGTCCATTGATCTGTATTTCTGTTTCTGGGCCAGTACCACACTGTTCCAGAGCTTTGTAGTATAATCTGAAGTAAGGGAACTTGATCACTAGTACTCAGACCCGGACAGAATTTGCTGTAACAAGCACCAAACGGGCAACTAATGAGCACTCTCTCTGTGGTCCAGGGTTCAAATAGCCTTGGGTAACTCTGAAAATACGTCTCATGCATTATGTAAGGGTTGGGATATGATTGAGAAGACAAGCCTTTTCGGGAGCATCAGATAATTAGTGAGAAAAAAGACTCACTTAAGGTTTGGATAACTCCCACAAAATTATCCTGAGATTCCTCCTAGGTCAAAGTCCTACCCTAAGGATCTGCACGAGCATTCACTAAAACTGACCACTCATGTATCAAGAATTCAGTAGAAAAAAGCAGAACAGTGAGGCTTCCTTTTTTCACAACATCCTAGCTTTGCAATTTTTTTTCAAAATAATGAATTGGCATATAAAGGATTTTTCCTTTTTAATGTTTTTTTTTTTAAACAAGAAATTACATGAGATGTTCTTGCAGTAACAGTAATCAGCCCGCTGTGCACAAATTCCTCATCACCACAACCTGGCTATGCTGGACGGTAAATCTCCCATTGATGTTTTTCACAACCATAATATTGAACAGTGTCATTGTCATGAGTATATGGGCCAGGATTTCAGAATGTAAAACATTTCAAATTTATAAAAACAAATGAACCATATTTACATTACAAAAATATTTACTGCAGGGTTCTTTGAATCAATAAGCTCCTCTAGTACACTGAAAATACAGTGCAATGTACAATGCATTTGAGTCAAACTTTTGGTTCAAGAACACACCTACCGCACGGAGCAAAGAAATACACGGGGATGCCAAAGTCACGCCCAGTTTGCAGCACCCAAAATGCTATCATCTCTATTCGCTCTCCTGGGTTGCCAGTACCCTCTTCCTCCAAGTCCAGTATGGGAAAATATCCAGCAATCACTACAGCAACTGACAAGCACATACCATGCCATTTGTGAGGTGTAGGAACAATGTAATTTACATCAGCGACTGTGAAGTCATAGAAAAGCGTAGTGTTATCACCACCTACCATTTGACCCCTCCCTCATAGCTCAGCTGGTAAAGAATCTGTCTGCAATGCAGGAGGCGTGGGTTCAATTCCTGGGTTGGGAAGATCCCCTGGAGAAGGGAAAGGCTACCCACTCCAGTATTCTGGCCTGGAGAATTCCATTATAGTCTACGGGGTTGCAAAGAGTCGGATATAACTGAGCAACTTTCACTTCACTTCACTTGGGTCTGAACCTATAGTAAATATCTTGAAACATTATCTCATGTAATTCTCATGACAAAGTCTCTGAGCAGGCTCAGACTCATCCTCCAGATGAGAATTAAGACCTGGAGAAGTTGCACTTAGAAAAAAAAAAAGCCTGCTTTTTTCAAAAGGGCTACCATTTAGTAAGCCAAATAGCTGATTTATGAAGTTAAAATAAAAAAAACAAACAAACAATAAACATGAGAGTGAGTGAAGTTGCTCAGTCATCTCCAACTCTTTGCGACCCCATGACTGTAGCCCGCCAGGCTCCTCCATCCATGGGATTCTCCAGGCAAGAATACTGGAACAGGTTGCCATTTCCTTCTCCAGAAGATCTTCCCAACCCAGGGATCTAACCCCAGTCTCCTGCATTGGAGGCAGACGCTTTACCGTCTGAGCCACCAGGGAAGTCTAAACATTAGAAGAGGGGAATAAACCCAAGGAAAAGAAAACATATACTCCGGAAAGTTAAGATAGCAAAGTGTCTTTAAAAAGTCACTGACAAATGAGATGAGGGTGAACAGCTGTAAAAGGTGGGGAAATAAGAATAAGAGAAGCCAGTCTGTGGACTTGGATGGCTTTGCCAGTGTCTCCCAGGTCCTGCTCTCTTTGCTTCTATTGTCTGTTCCTTCTGCTGGAAACAAATAGGACTGGGACTGGGGGGTGGGGGTGGGGTGGAGCAGAGACAGACCCCGGCCCAGCACTTAGCTTTCAACACTAGGTTGGAGCATCACCATCTCAATGAAGCTCCAGAAGGGCCCTGCCCACCCCCTCCACAACTACATCTCACTCTGTGCTCCCTCACCACAGAGACGCACCCACTGGGGCACAAGTGAGGGTATGTTTTACGATTTTCTAAATAACATTTCCTTTTCTCTAGCTTGCTTTATTGTAAGCATACAGTATATAATACCCACAACACACAAAACATGCGTTAACTGTGTATGTTACTGGTAAGGCTTCTGGTCAACAGCAGTTTATTGGTGGTTAAGTCTGGGGGGAGTCAAGAGTTATATGCAGATTTTCTATTGCAGAGGGGAGTGGTCAGCAGCTTTACCCCTCGCTTTGTTCAAGGGTCAATTGTACACTGCAACCTCTATTAGAAGAAGCAACACTGGCTTTTCTTTCACACTTGCCATATGAGGTCTCCTTTTATAAAGCACTTACTGTAACACACATTTAAGTGTAAAAGTGACCGAAGACTGGGAAGTCATACACCAACAGGTGCAGAACCTGTCCCTAACCCTCGCACGAAGGGTTGTGCACAGGAGGGGCGGGGCTGGCACCACCTTCCACCCAGCGCCCCCCCAGGAGAGGTCCTGGCTGCCTTAGACTTTCGGGTGGGTCAGAGGGATGATTCCAGTTCTTCATCTTTTTCAAATGTACTTTTCATCACTTGTTTTCATTCCTTTGCCAACAAAGGCCCGTCTAGACAAGGCTATGCTTTTTCCAACGGTCATGTATGGATGTGAGAGTTGGACTTTAAAGAAAGCTGAGTGCTGAAGAGTTGATGCTTTTGAGCTGTGGTGTTGGAGAAGATTCTTGAGAGTCCCTTGGACAGTGAGGAGATCCAAGCAATCAATCCTAAAGGAAATCAGTCCTGAATACTCATTGGAAGGACTGATGCTAAAGCTGAAACTCCAATACTTTGGCTACCTGATACGAAGAACTGAGTCCTTGGAAAAGACCCTGATGCTGAAATAGAAGGCAAGTGGAGAAGAGGATGACAGAGGATAAGATGGTTGGATGACATCACCGATGCCATGGGCATGAGTTTGAGTAAGCTCCGGGAGTTGGTGATGGACAGGGAAGCCTGGTGTGCTGCAGTCTGTGGGGTCGCAAAGAGTCGGACAGGACTGGGCGACTGAACCAAACTTTTATTACTTCTACCATACTTTTAAACACAGAAAACATCTCAGTTGCTGTAACATCTTGGAATAAAATGTGCTACCTTTTGAATGAAAATAATAAGTATTAAAACTAAATGTACATATTGTCTGTCACTGCCTCCCCCCCCCTTTTTTTTGATTCATTTATTTTTTCACCTTTTGGCTTCACTATACAGCATTCGGGATCTTAGTTCCCTGACCAGGGACTGAACCCTCAGACACCTGCAGTGGAAGCATAGACTCTTAACGGCTGGACCACCAGGAAAGTCTTCCCAATTCTTACTTTTGGTATTTTCCAAGCTACAGAAAAGTTATGAGAATACAAAGTACCGAGAAAAATGAAACCCTCACACACTAACGGTAAGAACGTAAAACTGTGCAGGTGCTTCAGAAGACTATTTGGAAGGCCCTCAAATACCTAATATAAAGTTAGTGTTGTTGAGTCACTAAGTCATGCCCAACCCCATGAACTGTAGCCCGCCAGGCTCCTCTGTCCATGGGATTTTCCAGGCTGGAAGACGGGAGTGGGTTGTCATTTCCTTCCCCAGGGATCTTCCTGACCCAGGGATTGAACCCGCATCTCTTGCACTGATGGCTGGGTTCTTTACCACTGAGCCAAAGTTAGCATATTACCCAGCAAATCCACTCCGAGGTATATATCCAAGAAAAATGGAACATATGTTCACACAAAAACCTGTATTAGATTAACGCTGTTCATGCATTAATCATAATAGTCAAAAAATGAAAACCACCCAAATGTCCATCAACAGATGAATGGATAAATAAAATGTGACGTATCCACACAACAGAATACTACTGAGCCATGAAAACAAATGAGGAACTGATAAGGGCTACAACAGCATAACGTATTCAAAGTTCACGCGTAAGTGAAAGAAGTCCGTCACAAAAGACCACAGATTGTACAATCCTATATACCTGACCATGTCCTAATTGGGCAAATCCACTGAGACAGAAAACAGATCTGTGATTGCCTGAATCTAAGAGGGAGAGCGAATGAGGAATGAAGGATTCTGGGTGCGGTGTTTCTTCTGGGGAGGGGGTGATAAAAATGTTCTAAGATTAGATGGGTGTGACAGTTGCACAACTCTGAATATACTAAAACCATTGAATTATACACTCGAAAAGAGTGAATTTTATGGTATTAGTTCTCAATAAAGCTTTTTTTAAAAAGGCATTAAATTAGACCCATAAGACTTTCAAGCAGAGTCAGCAACTGTTAATATGTTGGCGCTGTTGCTTTCTTTCTCCCCACATGCACACACACAAGTTATGACCAGGCCATTTAAAATTTAGTTATTATTACACTTCACTCCTAAATACTTCAGCATGTAGAGCATTCACCCACATAACCGAAATATGAACATCAGACTGGGGGAATTTAAAGCTCTTATTTAACATATACCCCATATTCAAATTTATCAAAAATTAGCTATCACATTTGGTTGTTATATCCCTGTCATCTCTTCAATCTTAAAAAAAAGTTGTCCTGTCTTTTTAATGACACTGACATATTTGAAGAATCCAGGCCAATAAATGCACAGAATGTTCCTCAGTTTTGAATACGCCTGTTTCCCTATGAACCGAGTAAAGTGACACAGCTTGGGCAGGAACACCACAGAGCTGAGCTGTGTCTTCCGTGCTTCCTACCAGAATCCTCTATTACAGTCCGATAATGTGTCAATTATGGCGGTATGGTGGTATCACCGCTGGTCTCGGTTAGGACAGGGACTGTAAGATTCCTGCACTATAAACGTAGCTTTTCCCCTTTGTAATTAATAATCTAGAGATGACCAAATTATCTTGCATCTGTGTAAACGTGAGGTTTCCTTAATGGTCTTGCCCCCAAAGAATTTAAGCATCCCTTTTGAGCCCTCGCTGCATTCACCTGACCAGCCACTCCTCTCAGTTTTATTCCACACTCTCTCAGAGGTGGCTGCGATTTCAACCCTGGCTGCACAGGGGCCAGAATCACACGGGTCTGTGATTACACTGACTGAGACTCCGGTCAGTGTAAATTGCCAGGGCGATGGATTCTGATTTAGTTACAGTAAGGGCTGAGATTGCCCGACTTAGAGGGAGAAAAACCTTGCATTTTCCTTTGGCAAACATGCAAACTGGCGCCCGAGGAGATAAAGTGGCCAGTGGCACAAAACTTGTTCATGGCATCGTTAAGATTTTTTTTTTTAATTCGCATTTTAACATGCAATTCCTTCGGTCCCCAAAATCAGAGAAACGAGAAACTTTTGTATGGCCTACGGTGTATTTCTGCTTCCATGGTTACATCTGCCTTTCTGGCCCTAGACCTTTGCATTCCTCTTACTAGCGAGGAACCGAGCGTCTGCTGGTCGAGCTCCTCCGACCGCAGTGCTAAGTCACCGCTCAAGCCCCCAGCCGGGCTGGATGTCCAAGGGGCCAGACGGTTAAGCGCTGCAGTCCAGGCGCCCTACACGCCCCCCAGCCGCGGCGGCGACCCCGGCGGACGCCGTTGCAGAGCAGTCAGCCGTGCAGGCGAGACGCACCTGGCGGGGGACGCACCTGGCGGGGGATGCACCTGGCTGCTCCCACCTGACCCGGACGCACCCGCCCAGGAAAACTCAGAAGTGTGCCAGACCCGGGGAGACCACAGAACCTGCAGGCCCGCCCACCCCCCAACTTACCCCAGCGTGATAAACCTTGTTCGCTCTTTTAATCTTAATGTCCAGGGTGGTCCCCATCGCGAATACTCCGCCTGGCGCACCACTTCCTGCCGCGCGTGACCGAACGGCGAGGAGGGCTCGCCCCGCCCCTCCTCCCGGGGCCCCACCCCTTTCTTCTCCCCGCCCGCAGCTGCGTCACGTGACCCCCACTCCCGCGGTCTGTACGACTTCCCCCCTCCCCCCATCCTTCTTCCTTCCGGCGCAGGGGCGGGCCTTAGCGCGGGTCGAGGACTGTCACTCTTGGCCCGGCCTCCCCCGGGCGAGAGGGGCGGGATCGAGGAAACCCCACCCCTTCCGTAAGACCAGTCTTGAGGCCGGAAATACCTCTTCTTCTCGCCCGTTGACCAGGGGGAGGAGGTAAACTCGGCTCTCCCGGCGTGCCCCGCGGGAGGGGGCGGGGCCGGAGGCGCGCCGAGGGCGCAGCCCGTACCCGCAGGCTGAGGCTCCCGTCAGGCTGTGCGGCGCGAAGCGGAGCTATGCTACCGCGTTGCCTTTAAGGAGGTGATAATGGAGACTGCCTTCTCTTCTAATCCTTTCCTCTAGTTGCCTCTAGTTCCCCCCACCCCCCGCTTTCTTCCGGCGGCGCTGAGGACACAGGCCTTGTGTCCATCCTCGACGAGGCGGTCCTCCTTGCCCTTTCCACAGCCCCGCGCTCCCAGCCTGCAAAGCGCTGATTGGCGGGCTTCCACCCCGCCGGCGGCCACCGAGGTCTTCAGGGAGCGCTGGCGGCCCGGCCCCGCCCCGCCGGGCCGCGGGGGCTTGTGGGTACTCCAGCGACGCGCGCCCTGGACGAGGCGTTGAATATTCATATTAGTGCGCAGAGTATGACGAGGCGCGGCTCGCAGGCCGCGCGTCTCGGCGGTGCGTGGAAATGTATAACCTCGAAGCTGAGAGGGACCTGCCTAATTTTTTCATTCTCAGCGAGCCCCCTCACCTGGACACAAGAAACGTATGACTTTCCGGAAGGACTGCCTCCAGGCAGAACAGCCGACTACGTTTATTGACATAAAATTCCAAGGTTTTAAACAGGGGGCTTTCTAATAAGACAGGCATATTTTTAACTGTTTTGGTCCCTGACTTAATACAGCGAAGGAGTGCTTTTGATTTTTAAGATTCTTCGATTCCGATTTTCTTTTTTTCTTAAAAGTACGTTACTTTCAGGATCATGTGAGAATTTTCCTGTAAAACGGTTTCCTGACTCTCACGAGTACTTAACTTATGAGACTGTAAGGTGTTTTCTAGGACAACCGTGACGGTGCTATAGCTACAGTTGCTTTTGAAGGTTGATAACAGGTATTTCCCAATATTCAGATCTCAGTTTCCAGCTCCTCTCTGCCCCCCAGGGCTTCCGTTGCGGTCTGGGGTAACTTCCCCGGCAGCTCAAACTCAGCAATTCTAAAAACAATTCATTAGGGACTTAGTAATCACTGTCTAGTCTATTTGCAATTCAAGAAGTGGGACCTTCTCTGCCAGTCTCACCCAGCATTTCCAAATGGTAAAGTGTTAATCCCAGTAGACAGTACAGGAAAACAAACAAAAGATACACATTCTAGACTTGTTTGCTTCAGCAAACCTGCTTTATAGTTGTTGCGCAACCCAACATTTCTGGTTCACAGAAGACAAGTGTACTGTGTTTCACTCGTCTGTGTGGGTTGTACACAATCTTCTCCCAACCCTGCTGCACTGCGAAGTGCTCTAGCTCCAGCAGTTATCAGTATAATCAGTTTGTTGAACTGCTCTCAATGTGATGGCTTCCGAAAAGAACAGTCCATTTTTTTTCCTCCAGTCACTGCTCTTTTGAACCTCTTCTATCCCTTAAGCACCCCTTGGGTGACACCGTGACCTTCTGGTCGGTTTCAGTTACTGAACATCAGACCCTGTCAAAGTGCCAATCTCCCGGCTTGAGTGGGACCTTAGATTCTGAGGGTATAAAGGTACAAGTCATGGTTCTGACTCTCAGACACTTCCTTAGCATCTCTTCAAAGCCTGGCTTTTCTGTTGAGGCAAATATCTAATCTTCCACTGCTAGAGTTATTTTTTAGTGGATCCCTGCTTCTCTGAATAACTGGCCCTTTGGATAACACATATGGGAAGGCCTGAAGGGCCTTGTCCTCTCTGTATGATTTCATGGAAGATCTACTTCCAGCTTGATCTTGACCATCACCCCACTGCCAACTCCCAGCAGGATACCAGTCTTCTGGGTGAGGGTCCAGCAAGGCAGCCAGAGACCATTTATCTGCCACTGAGTCCCCCTGACTCTTGAGAAACACACATCCTTGCCACACAAAAGGACCAGACTGGAAGCTGCCCCGCGGTCTCTGGTTTCCACCCTGCCATCTCCCTTCAATCGTCTTCCTGCCTTTTGAAATACAGACAAATTAATCAGCAAGAATGCTGCCTAGACAGGTTTGCAAGTAGGGAGTGGAACACCCGCCTCTCCTGCCAGGAGCCCCTACTGGTATCAAGGAGAGGTTATCTTACAGCCTCCCCCATTACATCTCTTCCCACCAGAGACTCTGTGTGCTCCACAAGGACAGCCACCTCCTTTGATTCCTTCCCCTGCCTTCCTATATAAACTACAGAGAGGATTGAGAAAGTGTTTCATGGAAGCTGGGCCAGATCTGAAGCTTTTATTAATCCCTGGGGAACGTGCCTGTCTCCGATTGTGGCATCTTTTGTTAGAAGATGGGCTAAGGTGTTGTTTTCAGCCGTGACTTTAGTGCCTCTCTGGGACTAGAGGAGAGGGCTCACTGAACATCTTTTAGTGGATGCTGTGATGCTCTGTTCAGACCCTTCTTTCAGGACTGAAGGACATGTTCCCTGACTTGGAGTATTGCTTTCAGCATCTCTCATTTAAGTCACTCTTCAATACTTACTGTCAGTTGGAGAAAACTGCTTTTCCCAAAGTTGTGGTCCCTTGGATGGTGGCGGGGACAGCCCATATGTAAAGACTAGTCAATTTAGGGTATAAAGACCTCTTTCCCTCACCCCAGTTTGGGACAATTGCAGCTCCAAAGCTCCCTATATTAATATCTACTGTACATAACAAATTACCGCAACAGTTAGTAGTTTAAATTGGGTCGTGAACTTAGGAGCAGCTTCATTGGATTTTTCTGGCTTAAGGTCTCAGGTAGTAGAAGTCGTGATGTCAGGGCCACAGTCATCCGAAGACTTGACTAAAGCTGGAAGATCCAAGATGGCTCCCTCACGTGGCTGTGGGCTGGAGGCCTCATCAGGTAGGACTCTTCATAGGCAGCTAGGGACCCCACACAGCTGACTTCTCCCAGAACAGGTGAGAACTGGGAGAGCAAGCAGTGAGCCAGAGTGGCTTGTGTGGCCTGACTTCTGTCATTCACGTTTCTTCTGTCCGCTAGAAGAGAGTCGCTAATTCCAGCCCATACTAGAAGGAAGGGGAATTAGGCTCTACCTTTGACTCTGTGACACCATGGACTGTAGCCCGCCAGGCAGAAATGCTGGAGTGAGTTACCATGTGCTCCTCCAGGGGATCTTCCCCACCCAGGCACTGAACCTGTGGCTCCTGCATCTCCTGCATTGGCAGGTGAATTCTTTACCACTGTGCCACCTGGAAAGTTTTTTTAGTAAAAAAAAAGTATGTATACCACAAAAATATTTAGGGTTATTGGAACTTTCCTGGTGGTAGAGTGGTTAAGACTCTTTATTGGGTTGTTTGCTTTTTCAATATGGAGCTGTATGAGCTGTTTGTATGTTTTGGAGATAAATCCCTTATCAGTTGCTTCATTTGCAAGTATTTTCTCGAATCCTGAGAGTTATCTTTTTCATTTTGTTTATGGTTTCCTTTGCTGTGCAAAAGATTTTTAAGTTTAATTAGGTCCCATTTGTTCATTTTTTGGTTTTGTTTTCATTACTCTTAGAAGGTGGGTCAAAAAAGATCTTGCTGCAATTTATGTCAGAGTGTCCTGCCCATGTTTTCTTCTGTAAGTTTTGTAGTATCCAGCCATACATTTAGGTCTTTAATCCATTTTGAGTTTCTTTTTATGTATAATGTTAGGGAGTCTTCTAATTTCACTCTTCTTTTTTTAAACACTTAAAAAAATTTTTTTAATTTATTTTACTTTGTAGCTGTGTGGGCTTTTCTCTAGTTGTGACAAGCAGGGTCTCATTTCTGCTGGTGTGTGACAAGGTGTTTCTCATTTTGGGGGCTTCTTTTGTTGTGGAGCACAGGCTCTAGGGTGCTCAGGCTCAGTCGCTGTGGCTCCCAGACTCTACAGCACAGGCTCAGTAGTTGTGGTGCTTGGATTTAGTTGCTCTGTGGCATGTGGGATTTTCCCAGACTCAGGGATCGAACCCGAGTGTCCTGCATTGGCAGACAGATTCTTTACCACGGAGCCACCAGGGAAGCCTCTAATTTCACTCTTTTACGTGTAGCTGTCCAGCTTTCCCAGCAGCGCTTATTGAAGAGCCTGTCTTCTCCGTTGTGTGTTCTTGTTTCCTTTGTCATAGATTAGATGTGTGGGTTTATTTCTGGACTTGCTCTCCTGTTCCAGTGATCTGTATTTCTGGTTTTATGGGTACAGGGTGTTTTTGAACCCATGCCTCTTTCATCCCAGGGAGAAGACTTCAGCAGGAACGCAAGAGGGAGATGAGAATGTGAAGGGAGAAGGCAAGACACTGTAAGTTGAGTTCCAGCTGAATAGTGAGACTGATTTTTTTTCCCATCCTCAGTAGAAATGATTGCTAGAGAGCTAAACTGGGTTAATTTATAGAGAAATGGAAGCTGTCACTTTTTTTGCCATTTATATGTTGTGCCTGTAAATTTTCAAACAGCTATATATTCAAAAATCAATAAGCATTTCTACTTAACAGCAATAACCAGTTAGATAATAAAATGAAAATAGGGATTATATTCTCAATAGCAATAAGAATCTAAAATACTTGAAATGTAATATACACTTGAGTTACATGAATAAAAGCTATAAGGCTGAATTAAGATATATGTATTTTGAAAAATGGAGAGATGTATAGTATTTCTGAATAGGAAATCTAAATACTTTAAAATGTCCAGTCTTATAAAAACTAAATTTTAGGTTTAATTCATTCCTCTCAATACAATTTTTAATGAGGAGATATAATGAACCTATGAATTTTGGGAAAAGAGCCCTACTTAGCACAAAACATAATAAAGCTATAAGAGTTAAAACCACATCATTCAAAAAAAAAAAAAAACAACCCACATCATTCTGTCATAAGATCTATTGGACAGGATAGCTCAGAATGGATCCCAATATATTAGTATATAATATTATTATATCACATACTCTATTAGTATATAATATTTTAATATATGGTAGAAGAGGTATCACAGATCTGTAGAGACCAGAGGATTATTCAGTAAATGATATTAGGCTAAATGACTTGATATTTATAAGAAAAATTTATTTAGATTTTGCTATCTTCCCCATGAGTCCTCTTATCCCATCCTCTCCAAAAAGCCATATCAGGATTAAAGAGCTCAGGAAATGATAAAACAAGTTGGGCATATACATTTAAAAAATATGAAAAATCTATGTGAGGAAAACCAGTAATATCTTGCAAAAGGTTTACCAGTAGATTTGAAGGAAGAAAAAACATCATGGGCTTGAAGAGGAAGGTTCAGCATAATTTTCTTCTACTTAATTTACAATTTTAAAGCAATGCCAATAAAAATACCATCTTCTTTTTATTTTGGGAGCCAGACAGATTTATTATATAGTTTATTTGTAATACTTAATAATCAAGAATAGCCAGAAAAATCCTGACAAGAAATCAGCAAGTGGGAAGGGCAGACCTAGGCTG
Organism: Muntiacus reevesi; assembly: GCF_963930625.1. Lineage (NCBI taxonomy): Eukaryota > Metazoa > Chordata > Mammalia > Artiodactyla > Cervidae > Muntiacus > Muntiacus reevesi. The sequence goes on from NC_089256.1 coordinate 28,873,501, forward strand.
TATTTTACAGGTGTTCGCACATGTGACTCGCTTTAACCTTAAATAAATAATAAAGCATGGAATTCCCACCCCATGGAGGGGGAGGGGGAGGGACAAAGTTTTTTTCTATATTGCTTTGACTTAACATAACAATGTATCTTGCCTGAGGACTTGTTTCTCCTTAGCAAGAACCTTCTGACTAATCTTGTTATCTCCAGGCTATGTTGTGGGAGTGGGTCTGATAAAACCTTTCTATTGTTAGTTCTAATCTTATTAATTTAAGATGTATGTTGGGGCAGTTCAGTTCAGTTCAGTCACTCAGTCTGACTCTTTGTCACCCCATGAATCGCAGCACGCCAGGCCTCCCTGTCCATCACCAACTCCCGGAGTCTACTCAAACTCATGTCCATCGAGTCGGTGATGCCATCCAGCCATCTCATCCTCTGTCGTCCCCTTCTCCTCCTGCCCCCAATCCCTCCCAACATCAGGGTCTTTTCCAATGAGCCAACTCTTCGCATCAGGTGGCCAAAGTATTGGAGCTTCAGCTTCAGCATCAGTCCTTCCAGTGAACACCCAGGACTGATCTCCTTTAGGATGGACTGGTTGGATCTCCTTGCAGTCCAAGGGACTCTCAAGAGTCTTCTCTAACACCACAGTTCAAAAGCATCAATTCTTCTGCACTCAGCTTTCTTCACAGTCCAGGTCTCACATCCATATATGACCACTGGAAAAACCATAGCCTTGACTAGACGGACCTTTGTTGGCCAAGTTATGTCTCTGCTTTTTAATATGCTATCTAGGTTGGTCATAACTTTCCTTCCAAGGAGTAAAGCGTCTTTTAATTTCATGGCTGCAGTCACCATCTGCAGTGATTTTGGAGCCCCCCAAAATAAAGTCTGACACTGCTTCCACTGTTTCCCCATCTATTTCCCTTGAAGTGATGGGACTAGATGCCATGATCTTAGTTTTCTGAATGTTGAGCTTTGAGCCAACTTTTTTACTCTCCTCTTTCACTTTCAGCAAGAGGCTTTTTAGTTCCTTTTCCCTTTCTGCCATAAGGGTGGTGTCATCTGCATATCTAAGGTTATTGATATTTCTCCTGGCAATCTTGATTCCAACTTGTGCTTCTTCCAGCCCAGCATTTCTCATGATGTACTCTGCATATAAGTGAAATAAGCAGGGTGACAATATACAGCCTTGACATACTCCTTTTCCTATTTGGAACCAGGCTGTTGGTCCATGTCCAGTTCTAACTGTTGCTTCCTGACCTGCATATAGGTTTCTCAAGAGGTGGGTCAGGTGGTCTGGTATTCCTATCTCTTTCAGAATTTTCCACAGTTTCTTGTGATCCATAGAGTCAAAGGCTTTGGCATAATCAATAAAGCAGAAATAGATGTTGTTCTGGAACTCTCTTGCTTTTTCGATGATCCAGTGGATGTTGGCAATTTGATTTCTGGTTCCTCTGCCTTTTCTAAAACCAGCTTGAACATCTGGAAGTTCACTGTTCAGGTATTGCTGAAGCCTTGCTTGGAGAATTTTGAGCATTACTTTACTAGCATGTGAGATGAGTGCAATTGTGTGGTAGTGTCAGGGGAAGCACACTGATTGAAACCGCCCACCCTGGCCAGGCACCATAGTAACCATTTGCATGAGTTGTTTTATGGCAGGAGATCCTGATAAGGAATACGGAACTAATAAGCCACCACCAGCCGGAAGAGTTCGGGAAAGATCGAGAGGAGACACTACCTGTCTGTCCACTTCCCAGAATCCCTCTTGCTAGCATCCACCTTGGCTGAGTGATGCGTGCGACACCAGGAAAGACTCTGAATTAGAGTGATTGGCCAAAGACCACCCGGAAACAAATCCCATCACCATAAAACCCAAGACTGTGAGCCACGCGGCAGAGCAGTTCTGCTGGGTTCCCTTACCCTCCTGCTCTCCACCCGGGTGCCCTTTCCCAATAAAATCTTTTGCTTTGTCAATATGTATCTCCTCGGACAATTCATTTCCGAGTGTTAGACAAGAGCCCAGTTTCGGGCCCTGGAGGGGGTCCCCCTTCCTGGAACAGTAGTTTGAACATTCTTCGGGATTGCCTTTCTTTGGGATTGGAATGAAAATGGACCTTTTCCAGTCCTGTGGCCACTGCTGAGTTTTCCAAATTTGCTGGCATATTGAGTGCAGCACTTTCACAGCATCATCTTTCAAGATTTGTTGGGGCATGGATCTGGTAAGAGTATAGAAGGCCTTGATAAGACTAGCGAGTGGGGGCACTCTCCGTCCCCCTTCTGATGTCTATATCAAATGCTTTCTCCTTTTTCACCTTAATAAAACTCTGCTACACAATAGCTCTTGAGTGATCAAGCCTGGTCCCTGGTCCCAAAGCTAAATCTTCTTCTTTGGGAATCACAAATCCGACATCTTTCACCGTAAGCTATCAAAAGTAATAGAATAACCAAATTGATGGAGAAATTTTCCATGTTTTTGGAGTACAAGACTAAATATCATTAAATGTTCACTTTTCTACTCGATGCAACCCCCTTCAATAAACTCAGTAGCCTTTTTGATAAAAATGAACCAACTAATTAAAAAATTTTTATGATAATACAAAGAACCCAAAGTAGCCAACATAATTTTGAAAAAGAAGAACGAAGTTGGAGGATTTATATTGCCTAACAAACAACCATATTAATAAATGGTCAAGAAATTTCAGTAGGCACTTCACAAGAGAGAAAATATGAATAGCCAATAAGCACACTTAAAGATGATCAGCATCTTGGCACTTCTCTGGTGGTCCGTTGGCTAAGTTTCTGTGCTCCCAATGCAGGGGGCCCAGGTTTGATCCCTGGCCAGGGAACTAGATCCCACATACTGCAACTAAGACCCAGCACAGGCAAATAAAAATAATTATTAAAAAAAAAAAAAGATGATCAGCACCTTTAACTATTAGGGGAATGCAAATTAAAATCATGCCAAGAGAGACTTCCCTGGTGGTCCAGGGGTTAAGACTCCATGCTTCCAATTCACCAGGCATGGGTTCCATCCCTGGTCAGGGAACGAAGATCCCACAGGCTGTATGGCATGACCAAAAAAAAAAACAAAAAATCATACCAAGATATATTATGCAATAAGCATGGCTAAAATGAAAGAGTTCGTCTATACCAAGTGTGGGTGAGGTTGTGGAGAAACTGGGACCTTCACTTGCTGATGGGAATGCAAAATGAAACAAACATTTTGTAAAACGGTTTTAAAACAATTTGGCAATTTCTTGTAAAGCTAAACATACACTTCTGATATGGTGTAACATGATCCTAGGTGTTTACCCAAGAAAATGAAAACGTATGTTTACACAAAGATTTGTACTTGCATGTTCATAGTAACATTATTCATAATAGACAAAAATTGGAAGCAACTGAAATTTTCATCAAGTGATGAGTGGACACACAGATAGTATGTCAGCACAGTAGACCACTACTTATCCATATAAAAAAACGTTACTGACACAAGCAACAGCAAGGATGAACCTTAAGACACGCTGAGCAGAAGAAGCCGACTCTAAGACTACATACTTAACTTAAGTTGCACACAGGCAAAAACCAAGCAGTGGAGACATAAAATGGATCATGGATGCCTGTGAGGTAGTTGGGGGGCTGACTACAGGTAGGAGGGACTTTTTAAGATGAAGGAAATAATCTTTATCTTGAGTGGGAGATAGTCAGACGGGTTATTCATGTTAAAGCTTTAAAGCTCCTCGAACTGTACATCCATGGTGGTTGTTCAGTTGCCCAATTGTGTCCACTCTTTGTGACCCCATGGGCTGCAGCACTGCAGGCTTCCACATGCATGGTGGATATGTTTTATTTTATATAAATTATGTTTTCAGAAATTGATGTCAGAAGCTAAATAATATGGTTATGCAGATCATATGATAACATAGAAAAATAGTTGTGCTCAAATGAAAATTGGAGAATTCAGAATTTTATCTGTAATATGATTGCAGCTGTGAGAAACAGGCAAACAGAATACATGCAAGATAAGTCTGTAAATTAAATAAACAAAAAACGTACAAAAAGTCTAGAAGAATGTGTTACCTGACAGAGAAACTTTGCAGCTGTGATGAAGTCAAGGAAGTTGAAGCAGGGAGATTAGCCTGGATTTCCCAGGTGGTCTCAAGGTAATTAAAAGGGTCCTTAGAAGAGGGAGGTCGGAACCTCAGATACTGGAAAATGGGGGACACTGATGGAAGCAGCTAAGGTTGGAGAGATGCACCTTGAAAATGGAAAGAAGAGCCATAAACCAAAGAATATAGGCTGTAAAAATGCCCATAGAAACTGGAAAAGGCAAGGAAACAGTCTCTCCCCTGGAGCCTTCGGAAGGAGCTCATGAACTTGGATTTTAGTTGCAGAATTCTCATTTCAGACTCGGAGCACTGGAACCGTGTAACAGAGTGAATGTGTGTTGTTTTAAGCCAGCCACTGAGATTGTGGTAATTTGCTATAGCAGCTGCGAGAAAATAACACACTTGCTTTGTTGTTTTTCAGTCGCTCAGTGGTGTCTGACTGTTTGCCACCCCATGAACTGTAGCCTGCCAGACTCCTGTCTGTTGGATTCTCCAGGCAAGAATACTGGAGTGGCTTGCCATTTCCTTCTCCAGGGGATCTTCCCGACCCAGGAATCAAACCCTTGTCTCCTGCATTGGCAGGTGAGTTCTTTACTGACTGAGCCACCAGGAAAGCCCCACTACGATTGCTGAAGTGTCTGTTATTTTGTGCTTTCTGGCACTGGCAACTGACTCTGGTCATACCTAATACAGAGTTGGGTACCTGGAAGGAAGATACGGGTGACAGGACCTAAGGAAGCTCAACTGCAGCACTGAGGTAGCAATGAGATGGTGAGGACTCGGTTATTGCAGGTAGGAAAAACGACAGCTCTTAGTACATGTCAACCAGACATTTGGTTGCATGTTCCCAGTATTACCTTTACTTATTTTTTTTTATATTTATTTGTTTGGCAGTGTTGGGTCTTAGTTGCAGCACATGGGGTCTTTGCTGCAGCCCACAGACTCTGTAGCTGTATGATGCATGCGCTCAGCAAACTGAGGCATGGGGACCCAGCTGCTCTAAGGTGTGTGGGATTCCAGTTCCTCCAGCAGAGATCAAACCCATGCCTCCATGCTGCAAAATACCTCCCCCACCACTGAACCACCAGGGAAGTCCCCCAGTGTTACCTTAGAAGGCATACTGCCTGCTGACCAAGGCTGAGTGTTAGGAAAAATGGTTTAAAAATTCAGAATGTGGAGCACCCTGGGCTGCTTCCTTTTTACTTCCTGTAAAGTCCAAGGGAGAGGTCAACTGGGAGTGGGGGTGGGGAAGCCAACCAGTCTGTAAACAGGGGGTACTGTGGTGCCAAGGAAGCCCTCTCTGATGAACTGATAATCTGGGGTCCGCTTCCATACCCCAGGCAAAGGCAGCCCCGCCTGATGGTTGTACTTAAGCCTCCAAGTTCTACAAATGGCCTCATGTTTTAATTTTTCTGCCTGAGGGTGAGAGCCAGTCAAGAGGTGAGCCTGAGTGTAAGGGCGTGCCCTTCCCGACTAAGCCCATCATTTCATGTGTCCTCGCAGTATCAAATTGTAGAAAATTTTAAAATTTTTATGATTTTGGTGTTTTATCATGGTTTGCTCTTCATAAAGACTTCATCCCAGGTTTTGTAGTTATCTAAGAAGTTTATCATTAAACCATAAAGGATGAACAAATACTACTTTTTACATTATGAAGACAGGGATTTTTATCTTTCCTTTATTTAATAACAGCAAGGCACTGAGACATAGTATAATCTGTTACCTTCTTCATGGTCTACCAGTCTTGAAACTGAAGGTTGGCAGAGAATGGAAGAAATGACACTAAAACCCAAAAGTCTTCTAATTTGCCTACATTAATGACTTGATTTTCTCATTTTCATGGTACAAAGGGATATATGTATGTCTATGAACTTCCCTGGTGGCTCAGACGTAAAGAATCTGCCTGCAGTGCAGGAGACATGGGTATGACCCCTGGGTTGGGAAGATCTCCTGAAGGAGGGCATGACAACCCACCCCAGTATTCTTGCCTGGAGAATCCCCATGAACAGAGGAGCCTGGCAGGCTACAGTCCATGGGGTCACAAAAGAGTTGGACATGACTGAGCGACTAAACCATGAAATATGAAAGTTAATTTTCTCATTAATGCCCCCATCAAAGTCAGTATTTAAGACTTCAGTCATGTCAATGTGTTTACTTTGCTCCATTACTAACTGATGGAAAGAAAAGATGTATAAAACCCAACGAATGGAAAAGTCATAAAGCCTTAAAGTCAAAGTGAAAATCACTCAGTCGTGTCCAACTCTTTGCGACCGCATGGACTGTATAGTCCATGGAATTCTCCAGGCCAGAATTCTGAAGTATTTAGCCTTTCCCCTCCCCAGGGGATCTTCCCAACACAGGGATGGAACCTGGGTCTCCCTCACTGCAGGCGGATTCTTTACCAGCTGAGTCACAAAGGCTGTTATTGTTGTGTAATCACTAAGTCGTGTCTGACTGTTTGTGACTTCATGGACTACAGCCCATCAGGGAAGCCCACTTAGGAAGCTTACCTGGCAGTAATTATTAGACACGGGTTAGACAGGAATTTGTATCCTCAGTGAAAAAAGCCTCATGGTATCCTCTTGCTATAAAGAACCTAAAGTCTTATTGACATGCCTTTCCTCCAGATGAAATAGCCAATGCCCCAGGGACATTGAAGTAGGTGCCAAAGGTCACCTTGCTGGTTAACAGCAAAGGCATAATCAGCCCCCAAGTTGTTCTCAATATTTGGTGTGTCCTCTGTGATGGTTACAGAAGTTTTGTATCATCAAGGTTAAGATGAAAGATCTCCTAAACTGCAAACATGTCTAGATGTATCCTCAGAAAACAACGGAATCCACTTAACTTGTGCTCTTCTGATTGCAAAGAAACTTGTATTCTGGTGAAGCAAAAGATTTCTGTCTCTAGAGTAATGCAGAAACTAAAACCAAAGCAAACCTTGGACAGCAAGGAGACCAAACCAGTCCATCCTAAAGGAAATCAACCCTGAATATTCATTGGAAGGCCTGATGCTTAAGCTGAAACTCCAATACTTTGGCCACCTGTGGCAAACAGCAAACTCATTGGAAAAAGCCTCTGATGCTGGGAAAGATTGAGGGAAGCATAAGAAGAGGGCAACAGAGGATGTGGTTGGGTGGCATCATCGACTCAATGGACATGAGTTTGAGCCAACTCTAGGAGATAGTGAAGGACAGGGAAGCCTGGTGTGCTGTAGTCCATGGGGTCACAAAGAGTGGGACATAACTAAGCAACTGAACAACGAAACCAAAGAAAGATCATGTAGATGTTGAAAGTTCATGAGCAAACACAAATCAGCTAAGGAATAGCACTGAAGTCACATCTCCTCTTGTATGCTGTCATTCCTTGAATTTGAGAATCACTCAGCTTTGTGTCTCCTACCCCACTGAGCACATAGTTGGTGCTGAAATTTCTTTTTAATGAATGAAGTATATAAATCATTGCTTTGTTACCCTAGCATTGTGCCTCTTTCAAAAGAAGCACTTAGTAAACATGTGTCTAATTTCCTGTGTTGTCAGAAATATTGTTAATCATACTGTTAAAAATAAAGACCTCCAGGGCAAACTGAACTAAATTCTCTAAACCACTAGGTGCTCTTTCCTCTTTGGGCTGCTCAGCTGTGCAGCTGGAAATGGATGGTGGGGTGAGGGCTTCAGCTTCAGCTCTCCCTCAAATACCCCGGAATGTTGGCTATGTCAGAAAGTGTTTGGAGAATGCCTCGGAAGCTGAGTGGATAATTCCAAAGCAGTATACTCACAAAGATATCTGAACCAGAGAATATGCACTCGAAAATAGATGCATAGAGCACGTCCACAGAATATCAAGTTTTTACCAGGTTTAGGGGCTGCAGCCCGATCCTGTGAACTGAACAATCAAAGTAACTATAAAATACGTGGCACATGGTTTTACATTGATCTTCTTATGGTAAAATACATATAAAATTGTGATCAAATTCATAGGCATGTTATAAGTGCTATGACCTGATAAATGACACTAGCATGTTTCAGAAAAAAACTTGTGGAAACAATGATGTCTTTAAAAAAAAGATATACAGGACTTCCCTGGTGGTGCAGTGGATAAGAATCTGCCTGCTAACGTGAGAGACACTGGTTCGATTCCTGGTCTGGGAAAATTCCACATGCCGAGGAGCAACTCAGCCTGTGCTCCACCACGGCTGAGCCAGCACCCTGGAGGCCAAGAACTGCAACTACTAAACCTGCATGTTGTAACTACTGAAGTTCGTGTGCCTAGAGCCTCTACTCCGCAACAGAAGCCACTGCAATGAGAAGCCAGCACACCACAACGAGTGGGTAGCCCCTGCTCGCCACAACTGGAGAAAGCCCATGAGCAGCAACAAAGACCCAATGCAACCAAAACTAAATAAATAAAAAATAATTGGAAAAATTTTAAATAAAAAAAGACATACAATGATTTTTCGCTGAAAATTAGATATCTTTAGTTGAAATCTGAGAACACCAACTGAGTATTGAACCCACACTAAGGAAACCATCCTCTCATATTCTCTGCCAGCTCGCACAATCAAAGGAATGTGCGGGTTTACTCAACTGACAACGCAGAGGCAGGAAGGAATTGTCCAGGCTTGGAGTTTCTACTCCTGGGAAGGCTCCAACCATACCAATGTGAAAACATTCTGTTTCTGAGAGTTGAGAGCAAATCAAGAGGCCGAGCGGATCTGCCTGGTGGAATACTACTCAGCAATAAAAAAGAGCAAACTTCTAATCTACAGAACAGCCTATATGGATCTCAGAAGCTTTCACTAAGTGAAGTAGTCAGATGCAAAGACTGCACACTGGATGATTCCACTTAGACAAAATTTCTATCAAATGCAAAATTATAGAGACAAGATAGATCGGCATTGCTGGGGCCACAGCTGGGAGTAGGAAGCAAACAGGCAAAGGCAACTTTTCAGGTCAATGGAAGTGTTGAAACACCAGATTGTGCTGTTGGTACATAAATGTATAAATTCACTAAAACTGAAGTCAACTGTATCCTTATAATGAGTGACATTTATGATACATAAATTGTATTTCAACAACTCTGTTTTTGTCAAAAGGAGAAATTATAAGAGAGGTTTCTTTCAGGACCAGCCTGTTGCACCGACAGATTGCCTCACTTCTAATATTCATTGTAGCCATCGTACTTTTTTTTTTAAGATTTCTTATACAACCATTTTTAAAGTCTTTATTGAATTTGTTAGAATATTGCTTCTGATTTTATGTTTTTGGTTTCTTAGCCTTGGGGCATGTGGGATCTTAGCTGCCTGATCAGGGACTGAACCCACACCCCCTCCATTGGAAGGTGAAGTCTTAACCATTAGACCACTGGCTACAAAGACTATTGTACTTTCTAAATGTGAGAGAATGTCTCCCAAACAAGGTGCTTTGATATACACATCAAGATACTGTTACATTAAGTCAGGTTTCCAAAATTGCAATGTACAATTTCAAAGCATAATTATTCTATTCGTCTACTCACAATACCAATGCCATGTCCAAGAATATTAGTATGTCAGATGGAGGGGAAAAAACACACTGGGGGGATGGTGGTGTGACTGGGAGCCCAGGAGAACTTCCTGAGCTTTTCTTGAGCCAGACAGCTGTTTAGGGCGGCTCCTAGGACAGGAGGAGGGGTATTTAGGGTGTAGACTTAAATGCCTTCACTGACAACTGTGGCGTGCTGGTTACACTCATCACCACCACCACCACAGACATGTGAGCAATTATATTGGGAAAAGTCATCTTGGTCAAAGGTAGAAGAATGAACGGAACATTCTGGAGGCAACTTGACTGGGGTTCCTGTCCACAGCAAGCAGTTCTCATACTCGTTGCTCGTCAGAATCTCCCGACTTGTTAAAAAAGCAGGTTCCCAGGCCGGGCCCCAACGCTGCCAAAGTGAATGTCCAGGAAGGAAGTTTAGAGTTTGAATCTTCAATGAGCTGACAAGTGATCTTTATGCTGAAGGTCCTCAGAACACAGGTTAAGGAACACTGAAGAAAGAAGGGGAAAAAAAGAAGGAAAGCAGGGAGGGAGGGGAGAGGGGGAGGCAGACAGGGAGAAAAAAAGGAAGGAAGGAAGGAAGAAGTAGGAAGGAAAGAAAGATGAAGATGAAGGCCTTGCTGTCTAGTTACTTCCGCTCAATTAGTTTTAATTCCTTCTAAGCTTCCCGCTGTGTTTCATCTCCATATCCGACACTGTGCCCTCATCTTTACCTGTCTCAGCACTGCTTTCTTGTCGAGGAGTCTCACCTGTGTTGGGCTGGAGACAGATAGCAGTTGAAGTATTTTCTCCTATACACACCCCCCAATGCCCCGCCATGGGACAGGACTGAACTAGAGGCAGATCAAGCCTTTACTCACAGGCTCACCTTGGGATCCCCGGAGAAGAAACTGCAGGTGATTCTTTGTTCTGAAACCCTGCTGAGGGGGAGGGAAGCGAGGATCTGTTGGATCTGACAGCCCAGCCCAAATGGCACCCTTCCCCTGGGGAGGACTACCTGCCCTGTGGTCACGTGGGGAGAGAGACCTGCCCTCCCACCTGTGGGCAGTTGTCCACGTGGATCCCTTAGCTCTAGAGATACCCTTGCTTTCCACACCTCTGGGCAACAACCCAGCCCGTGGGTAGTGGTCCTTGGCCACCTCTCAGAGATTCTGCCCACCTGCCAGACCCCATGGGTAAGCCCTGCTTAACAAACACACGGCCCATGTCTGTAATGTGCGTCCCACTGCCTCAGCCACTGGTGTTTGGCCACTTAACCCAAACTGGCCCAATTGAAGCCCCTTTTCCTGGAAACTTGCAATGATAATTAACATATTCCCATCTCAGTGTGAGCTGCCTTTCTAGTACAGAGAAGGAGGAAAACTCAAAAACTTTAGCGTTGTGTTTCTTTACTCCTGAGGAAGGAGTAGCCTAGAAGTCTAGTGGGGAGAGAGGAGAGTTGTCTGAGAAAGAGGACACCCTGGAGTGACTCGTTTTGTTTCCCAGTTTGGTCCCCTCTGGGGCCAAGCTCACCTCCTCAGCGCCATTCAGTCTCCTGAGATGCTCCACTACTATTGGGATACAGGGCCCTTCTATGGTTATTTAATCTACCCTTGGCCTGCAGTCAGAGTCCTCACAAATCGAGATATAATCATCTTCTCCTTTGGCCACCATTCTCCTCATTTTGGGCTTTCCAGGTGGTGATAGAGGTAAAGAACCTGTCTGCCAATGCAGGAGACATAAGAGATGTGGGTTCGATCCCTGGGTCAGGAAGATCCACTGGAGGAGGGCATGGCAACCCACTCCAGTATTCTTGTCTGGAGAATCCCCAAGGATAGAGGAGCCTGGCGGGCTACAGTCCATGGGATCGCAAAGCTAGACACGACTGAAGTGACTTAGCACACATGCACCTCCTTATTTAAACTTGTATCCCTTCCTTCGGCAGACAGGAAGGCAGACCACATTGTCTTACTGTTGGTGCAAAATGAGAGCTTTCCTCAAAAAGTGATCTGGTTTGAATTACTGACTATACCATATGCTGACTGTATTTGAAATTATGAAATAATTTAGGAACAAAAATGGAACTGTGGATATGTTTTGTTTTAAAAAGAGTCCTTGTCTCTACAGTGTAGCATGTGGAACTCTGCTCAATATTATATGACACCTGATGCAAAGAGCCAACTCATTAGAAAAAGCCCTGATGCTCGGAAAGACTGAAGGCAGGAAGAAAAGGGGAGGACAGAGGAGGAGATGGTTGGATGGCATCACCAACTCGATGGACTTGTGTTTGAGCTAGCTCCGGGAGATGGTGAAGGCCAGGGAAGCCTAATGTGCCGCAATGTACAATATGCTGGGAAGTACAAATGTTTGCAGAGCCAGACACAACTGAGTGACTGGACAATAACAGTCTGTAAAAGTATTGAATCACTATGTTCTATACCTGAAACTAGTGTAGTATTGCAAATCAACTATAGTTTGATAAAAGTCTTTTAAAATGAAAAATATTAAAATTCTTGTCTTTATACTAGGCACAATAGGCTGTTATTAAAGTGTTTTCAAGATTGAAAAAAAAATATTATGTGGCAGCCTGAATGGGAGGGGAGTTTGGCGGAGATTGGATACATGTATATGTGTGGCTGAGTCCCTTCACTGTTCACCTAGAACCATCACAACACTGTTAATCAGTATACCCCAATACAAAATAAAAAATAATATTATTTTAGAATAATATTTTATTTAAAAAATAATTTAAAAAAGTCTCTGTCTTTAGAGTTACATATTGAAATATTGATGCCTGAAATGATATGGTGTCAGGATTTGCTTCTAAATGATGCCACAGGGTAGGAAGTGGGTGAGGGCGTAGGTGAAACAAGTTGACCTTGAGCTGATAATTGTTGAATCTGGGTCACTGGGGTTCATTGTATGAGTCTGTGTACTTTTCTATACATTTAAATTTTTCCCTGATAAGTAATTCTAAAAATATCAATAGGAATTTTTTCAAGGGATTGCCTTGGAAATAACACGAAACTCCTGCTGCTGCTGCTGCTAAGTTGCTTCAGTCGTGTCCGACTGTGTGTGACCCTATAGACGGCAGCCCACCAGGCTACCCCGTCCCTGGGATTCTCCAGATCAGAACACCGGAGTGGGTTGCCATTTCCTTCTCCAATGCATGAAAGTGAAAAGTGGAAGTGAAGTTCGTTAGTCATGTCCGACTCTTCGCGACCCCATGGACTGTAGCCCACCAGGATCCTCCGTCCATGGGATTTTTCAGGCAAGAGTACTGGAGTGGGTTGCCATCGCCCTCTCCTATCAACATTCAAAAGTAGGAAGACGCTTCTTAAATTGGATATCCAGAAGTGTCACTCCAAAGGCAGTCACCACTAATGGGAGCAGCTTTTGTGTACCGTGCAGCTAGTGTGTGCATTAAAACATGCCAGGGGTGTATGTCCCCACCTTCCCTTGAATGAAAATAACAACCTTGCGCTTGTGTTCGATTTTATCTCCAATGGTGCAATCCAAGATAAAATATCCTAAGATCTGTAGCTTTCTTTTATATTAGAAAACAATACTACAGGACTTCCCTGGAGGTCCAGTGGTTAAGACTCTGAGATTCCACTGCAAGAGGGTGCTGGTTTCATCCCTGGTTGGGGAACTAAAACCCCACATGCAGAACAGCGTGGCAAAGTGAAAACAGACAAAGAAAAACTACACACAAATATACTGAGTGGTTTTTGTTTTATTAAAAATTATGTGGTAGATTTAAAAGTAAGAAACATTCTCTCAAAGTAGAATATTTTCCAAATAGGTTGAAAGCATGTGTGCAGGAAAATAAAGCATCTTGGTTGCTCTCCAACAGCCCCCAAAGGCTCTGTATATCCATGCATGCCTTCTTATTTAGAGGAGTGAGTAGGAGGTGGAGGGGGAGGGTGCTTGTTGAGTGTTCAGAGCATCTGATTTCATTCTTTATATATTCCCTATGCTTCCAGTGGTCTTTTCTGGGGACATGAATTTGTGGAAAAGTATTTAAAGTTTAAGTTGTAATTGTCCATTTCACCTTCATCCCTATCCGTTTTCAAGGTGGCCAAAGTCAGTTCTTTGCAGGAGGACCCAAGGGGACCCTCTGCTCCCTGTATGATCCATCACTCTCCTGTTTGTATGGTTATCCTCATGCTTAGAGACATTTGGGGGCACACCTCTGAGACCAGGAACCCTAACTGCCCGTTTAATATCCAAATGTCCATTTCTTTCCATCGGTCCTTTCCTGCCTCTGCCTCCCTTGCGCCTTCTTCCCGTTCATGTTTACTTTGATTGAACTTTGCAATACTCCTCTCCTGGCTGGTCTTTCTACTGCTGGTTTTCACGCTTGTAACACGTGTGTATTCAAACCAGTTCATACTGCCTTAGTTGTGGCTCGTTTGATTTCAAGTGCTGAAGGCCCACTCTACCTCACGGAAACAGAAGTTCACTGCAAGGACATTTCCAATCCAAACATACTGGGATCAAAAAAAGGAAAAAAAAAAAACAACCAAATCCATTTCTACGCTGAAGGGCTCAATGACTACCTTCATTGCACCTCCAGGTATTGATAAATGAGACTAAAGATTTAACATCACAAAGAGAGCAATTAAAAATTTCCTTGTTCATGTGAAATACTTATACCACAGAATAAAGCTAATAATATGGCTGAGTCAATGAAGCCATTAATAGTTGACATCAGTTCTCCATGGAGCCATGTCCTTTTGCAGTGAGGGTGATAATAACGAGAAACAGAATCCCACACGAGGCCTCACCTCACCACATCCCCAACCCAGGCTAACTTTTAGTCCACTGCAAACTTCAGCTCTTAAAATAATATTTAATTTGAAATATTTTAAAGAAAAATGCAAAGGCCTTTCAAACTATAATTCTTTCTCTGGATTGTATTTCTATAGCCGTGACTGACTATGAAATAAAGTATCATACTGTGTCCTGTAACTGTTTAATACTAACACAGTAAAATCACTTAAGTACAGACATAAGAAGAATTTTGTTCAACCTATGTAATATGTTTGGACAATAACTTTGTCTACGTATTTTAAAATGATTTTCCTTATTTATTTATGGCTGTGCTGGGTCTTTTCTCTAGTTGCAGAGAGTGGGGGTTACTCTCATTGCGGTGCATGGACTTCTCATTGCGGTGGCTTCTCTTGGAGCAGAGCATGGGCTTTAGGGTAAGCGGGCTTCAGTAGCTGCAACGCGGCGGGCTCAGTAGTTGCAGCACACGGGCTTAGTTGCTCCGCACCTTGTGGGATCTTCCCGCATCAGGGATCAAACCTACGTCTCCTGCGTGGGCAGGTGGATTCTTTACCACTGAGCCAGCAAGGAAGCCCCAATAACTTTCTATATTATATTTTTGTGCAGAACCCTTAAGGAGAAATATATTTTATACAGTCATACAGTAAACCCTGAATTAAAAGTTATACAAAACAATATTTAACTTTTCCTCTAAGTATTCTAATATTTTCTATTATTTTCTCTTTTGTTTCGTTTTTGGCTGCACTGTGTGGCATACAGTACTTCTCCTACCAAACTGAACCACCAAGGAAGGTCTCCCTCTCTCTCTCTTTTTTTTTTTATTTTGCAGTAGCACATTTATTTTTTTATTTTTTATTTTTTTTATTAGTTAGAGGCTAATTACTTCACAACATTTCAGTGGGTTTTGTCATACATTGACATGAGTCAGCCATAGAGTTACACGTATTCCCCATCCCGATCCCCCCTCCCACCTCCCTCTCCACCCGATTCCTCTGGGTCCTCCCAGTGCACCAGGCCTGAGTACTTGTCTCATGCATCCCACCTGGGCTGGTGATCTGTTTCACCATAGATAATATACATGCTGTTCTTTCGAAACATCCCACCCTCACCTTCTCCCACAGAGTTCAGAAGTCTGTTCTGTACTTCTGTGTCTCTTTTTCTTTTTTGCATACAGGGTTATCGTTACCATCTTTCTAAATTCCATATATATGTGTTAGTATGCTGTAATGTTCTTTATCTTTCTGGCTTACTTCACTCTGTATAATGGGCTCCAGTTTCGTCCATCTCATTAGAACTGATTCAAATGAATTCTTTTTAACGGCTGAGTAATATTCCATGGTGTATATGTACCACAGCTTCCTTATCCCTCTCTTTTTTTAAAAAGTTTTTGTTATGGGGCACAAGCTTCCAAACTTGAAGTTTGGAAAACATCGCTTTATTAACAAATAGTGACATAGACTATTTAGTGATAACAAACACCCATGCAGTCACTCTTGACAGTCTCTGGGACAGCAAGATCAAACCAGTCAAGTCTAAAGAAATAAAATCTGAAAATTCATTGGAAAGGCTGATGCTGAAGCTGAAACCCCAATACTCTGGCCACCTGATGCAAACAGATGACTCTTCAGAAAAGACCTTGATGCTGAGAAAGACTGAAGGCCAAAGGAGAACGGGGTGACAGAGGATGCGATGGTTGGATGACATCACTGACTCACTGGACATGAATTTGAACAAACTCTGGGAGACAGTGAAGGACAGGGAAGGCTGGAGTGCTACAGTCCATGGGGTCACCAAGAGTCAGACACGACTTAGTGACTGAACAACAAATATAGTCACTGCAGGGCTTTGAGAAATCCTCAGATTTTGCTGTATCTCTTTTCAATTATTATTTTTTTTTATTAAAATATCATAGTTGTTGCTCAGTATCTGGAATCAAAGGTCTCCGTGTACCCCTCTCAGGTCCAAGACATCTTCTGCCTTCCCAGGGGCAAGAACTATTCTGGGCTTGGTGATTATTGTCCCCAGGCCTGCTTTTATGCGATTACTACAAATGTGTGGATCTGTAGCAACTTACAATGTTGATTTTAAGCCTGGAACTGGTGCTGTTCCTTCCCCAAGACCAAACAGGCACCAGAAGAGGCAGAGTTGTCAATTTTTTCTTTTTCTTTTAATGTCATACCTGACAAAGTAAAAAAAGAATTAAAAAAAATTTTTTACTGAGGTATAGTTGATTTATAATGTGTTAATTTCTACTGTATAGCAGTGATTCAGTTATACATATAGACATTTTAAAAAAATATTCTTTTCCATGATGGTTTATTGGAGGATGTTGAATATAATTCTCTGTGCTATACAGTAGGACCTTGTTGTGTATCCATTCTATGTATAATAGTTTACATCTGCTAACCCCAACCTTGAAAATACCAGACCATCTAACTTACCTCCTAAGAAATCTGTATGCAGGTCAGGAAGCAACAATTAGAACTGGACATGGACCAACAGACTGGTTCCAGATCAGGAAAGGAGTATGTCAAGGCTATGTATTGTCACCCTGCTTATTTAACTTATATGCAGAGTACATTATGAGAAACGCTGGGCTGGAAGAAGCACAAGCTGGAATCAAGATTGCCAGGAGAAATATCAATAACCTCACATATGCAGATAACACCACCCTTATGGCAGAAAGCAAAGAGGAACTAAAGAGCCTCTTGCTGAAAGTGAAAGAGGAGAGTGAAAAAGTTGGCTTAAAGCTCAACATTCAGAAAACTAAGATCATGGCATCTGGTTCATCACTTCATGGCAAATGAATGGGGAAACAGTGGAAACAGTGGCAGACTTTATTTTCTTGGGCTGCAAAATCACTACAGATGGTGACTCCAGTCATGAAACCAAAAGACACTTACTTCCTTGGAAGGAAAGTTATGACCAACCTAAACAGCATATTAAAAAGTAAAGACATTACTTTGCCAACAAAGGTCCATCTAGTCAAGGCTATGGTTTTTCCAGTAGTCATGTATGGATGTGAGAGTTGGACTATAAGGAAAGCTGACTGCAGAAGAATTGATGCTTTTGAACTGTGGTGTTGGAGAAGATTCTTGAGAGTCCCTTGGACTGCAAGGAGATCCAACCAGTCCATCCTAAAGGAAATCAGTCCTGAATATTCATTGGAAGGACTGATGCTGAAGCTGAAACTCCAATACTTTGACCACCTCATATGAAGAGTTGACTCATTGGAAAAGACCCTGATGATGGGAGGGATTGGGGGCAGGAGGAGAAGGGGACGACAGAGGATGAGATAGCTGGATGGCATCACCGACTCGATGGACATGAGTTTGAGTAAACTCCGGGAGTTGGTGATGGACAGGGAGGCCTGGTGTGCTGTGATTCATGGGGTCGCAAAGAGTCAGACACGACTGAGTGACTAAACTGAACTGAACTGAACTGAAAAGAGAAAAATTTGGAAGAGACTAGTCTAAACATCTCATGGTTATGTCACGGATTTCTTATTATCCAGATGTTAGATATTACTTATCTGCTGCTTATATTTCATTTCAAAATTTAATGAAAGATCAAAAGAAAGTGTGGACAGGTATTGTGTACACATACAGATGAAAAATCTACAACTACTACCAAATACAATTCAGGACCATACAATTCAGGCTCATATGCTCTGAGCCTCAGGAGTATATGATAAAATATTTCTGTGTGACATATTATCCTTTTTATGTATTTCTGGATAACATATGCATGTTATCTTTTCAGAGAATTCTTGAAGGTTGCTATCTTCATTTTGAACTTACTTCAGTCGACCTTCACATGATACTATCCCACTTCACCTATAAAGTAAAAGTCTTACAACGGTAAACTCCCAATTCTTCTACTTCTGTGATATCAGTGTTATATATTTTACTTCTACATGTATTATTAAGTCCACACTATGTTGTTATTGTGCTAGAGCATACATTCTTAACACAGATGACGTTGCTCCCTTATCATGGGGGATAATTAGATTGAAATGCATAAAAAGGTTGCTTAGGAGGATTGTTGGAGAAGGAAATGGCAAGCCACTCCAGGATTCTTGCCTGGAGAATCCCGTGGACAGGGGAGCCTGGTGGGCTGCCGTCTATGGTGTGGCACAGAGTTGGACATGACTGAAGTGACAGCAGCAGCAACAGCAGGAGGACTGTGATGAAAACCTTGAGAATCTCTACTCTTGGCAGTCAATTATCTTGTAATGAAAATTTAATCATAAAGTAAAATCACGTTTGACTCATAAACACATATTTACCATTTCCGGAGCTTTTTATTCTTTTGTGTGGACCCAAGTTTCCATCTGATGTCATTTATCTTCAGCCTGAAGAACTTTCTTTGATATTGTTTCTCTGATATTTGACACCAGTGCAGGTCTGATGATGGCAAATTATTTGTCTGAAAAAGTTTTATTCACCTTAATTTGATGGGAGCGGGGGAGGTGTATTTTTGCTGGATGTAGAATTCTAAGTTGCCAGTTTCTTTTTTAACACTTTAAAGATATCTTCCAGTTGCCTCTGGAAGATATATTTCTATATATATATTTCTATATATTATATATATATTTATTTATTTATATATATTTATTGGAATATATATTGGAAGGACTGATGTTGAAGCTGAATCTCCAATCCTTTGGCCACCTGATGCGAAGAGCTGACTCATTTGAAAAGACCCTGATGCTGGGAAAGATTGAAGGTGTGAGGAGGAGGGGACAACACAGGATGAGATGGTTGGATGGCATCACTGACTCAACGCACATGGGTTTGGGTGGACTCTGGGAGTTGGTGATGGACAGGGAGGCATGGCGTGCTGCGATTCATGGGGTTGCATAGAGTCGGACACTACTGAGCGACTAAACTTAACTGAACTGAACATTCAAGATATTCCCGCTATCAGTCCAGAGATGAAAGCAACTAAAGTGTCCATCAATGAGTAAATGGATAGAGATATATATGTATAATGGAATACTCCTTAGTCATAAAAAGAATGAAATAATGCCATTTGCATTAACCTGGATGAACATGGAGATTATCATACTAAGTGAAGTAAGTCAGATAGAAAAAACAAATATCATTTGATATCACTCTTATGTAGAATCTAAACATTTGGTACAAATGAACTTATTTACAAAATAGAAATAGAGACATAGGAAGCAAACTTTATGGTTGTCAAAAGGGAAGGGTGGGGGAAGGGATAAATTCGTAATTTGGGAGTAACATAGGTACTACTATATATAAAATAGATAAACAACAAGGACCTATTCTATAGCACAGGAAACTATACTCAATATTTTGTAATAACCTTTATGGAAAAATACTCTGCAAAAGAATGTATACATGTATATAACTGAATCACTTTGCTGTACATTTGAAACTAACACAACATTGTAAATCAGCTGTGCTTCAATTTTAGAAAAGATATTCTCTCATTTATTTTTAGTGATTAGATTTTGATGCATTTGAATAGGTGTGTGTGTGTGTGTATGTGTAAGTGAATTGTGTTTGGAAGCCACTGAGCTTTTTGGGTCTATATGTTTATAGTTTTCAAATTTGGAAAAATTTTCAGCCATCAACTTTTCAAATGTATTTTCTCCTCCCTGCTCCTTACTTGCTTTGGGGCCTCTAATTAAATGTGTGTTAAAGCAGTCTATATTTCTTGCAGATTTATTTCCCACCAGTCTTTCTTGCTATGTATTTATTTTAGAGAGATTCTATTTTTATACCTTCAAATTCTTTGATCTCTTGTTATGCAGTGTCTAATCTTGTGCTGTTAATACAAACAAGTGATGTTAATGCCATATATTGCATTTCCATCTCTAGAAACGTCTTTTGTTTCTTTTTTATTTCTCATTTGATTCTATACATGTTTCATTTAAATTCTGAAACATAGGGTTATAGCACTTGTTTTAATGTTCTTGTCTACTAGTTCCTTCATAGCTGTCATTGCTGAGTCCCTCCCATTGGCTGATTTCTCATCTGATTTATCAGTTCGGTTCAGTTCAGTCACAGTCATGTCCGACTCTTAGTGATCCCACAGACTGCAGCACGCCAGGCTTCCCTATCCATCACCAACTCCTGGAGCTTGCTCAAACTCACGTCCATTGAGGCGGTGATGCCATCCAAACATCTCATCCTCTGTCGTCCCCTGCTCCCCCCACCTTCAATCTTTTCTAACATCAGGGTCTTTTCCAATGAGTCAGTTCTTCGTATCAGGTGGCCAAAGTATTGGAGCTTCAGCTTCAGCATCAGTCCTTCCAATGAATATTCAGGACTGATTTCCTTTAGGATGGACTGGTTTGATCTCCTTGCAGTCCAAGGGACTCTCAAGAGTCTTCTCCAACACCACAGTTCAAAAACATCCATTCTTTGGCACTCAGGTTTCTTTATATTCCAACTGTCACATCCATACATGACTACTGTAAAAACCATATCTTTGACTAGATGAACCTTTGCTGGCAAAGTAATGTCTCTGTTTTTTAATATGCTGTCTAAATTGGTCATAGCTTTTCTTCCAAGGAGCAAGCATCTTTTAATTTCACGGCTGCAGTCACTATCTGCAGTGATTTTGGAGCCTAAGAAAATTAAATCTGTCACTGTTTCCATTGTTTCCCCATCTATTTGCCATGAAGTGATGGGACCAGATGCCATGATCCTAGTTTTTTGAATGTTGAGTTTTAAGCCAGCTTTTTCACTCTCCTATTTCACTTTCATCAAGAGGCTCTTTAGTTCCATTTTGCTTTCTGCCATAAGGGTGGTGTCATCTGCATATCTGAGGTTTTTGATATTTCTCCTGGCAATCTTGATTTCAGTTCGTGCTTCATCCAGTCCAGCATTTCACATGATGTACTTTGCATATAAGTTAAATAAGCAGGGTGACAATATACGGCCTTGAAGTACTCCTTTCCCAATTTGGAACCAGTCCGTTGTTTCATGTCCTGTTCTAACTGTTGCTTTTTGACCTGCATACAGATTTCTAAGGAGGCAGGCAAGGTGGTCTGGTATTCCCATCTCTTGAAGAATTTTTCACAGTCTGTTGTGATCCACAGAGTCAAACGCTTTAGCATAGTCATTGAAGCAGATGTTTTTCTGAATTCTCTTGATTTTCCTATGATCCAGTGGATGTTGGCAATTTGATGTCTGGTTTCTCTGCCATTTTAAAATCCAGCTTGAACATCCGGGTTCTCGGTTCACGTACTGTTGAAGCCTGACTTCGAGAATTTTGAGCATGACTTTGCTAGGGGGAGATGAGCGCAATTGTGTGGTAGTTTGAACATTCTTGGGCATTGCCTTTCTTTGGGATTAGAATGAAAAGTGACCTTTTCCAGTCCTATGACCACTGCTGAGTTTTCCAAATGTGCTGGCATATTGAGTGCAGCATTTTCATAGTATCATCTTCTAGGATTTGAAATAGCTTAACTGAAATTCCATCATCTCCACTAGTTTTACTTGTCCTGATGCTTCCTAAGGCCCACTTGACTTCACATTCCAGGATGTCTGGCTCTATGTGAGTGATCACACCATCATGGTTATCTGGATCATGAAGATCTTTTTTGTATAGTTTTTCTGTGTATTCTTGCCACCTCTTCTTAATATCTTCTGCTTCTGTTAGATCCATACTGTTTCTGTCTTTGTTGTGCCCATCTTTGCATGGCATGTTACCTTGGTATCTCTAATTTTCTTGAAGAGGTCTCTAGTCTTTCCCATTCAATTGTTTTCCTCTATTTCTTTTCATTGATCATGGGAAGGCTTTCTTATCTCTCCTTGCTATTCTTTGGAACTCTGCATTCAGATGGATATATCTTTCCACTTCTTGCTTGTCTTTCACTTATCTTCTTTTCTCAGCTATTTGTAAGGCCTCCTCAGACAACCCATTTTGCCTTTTTGCATTTCTTCTTCTTGGGGATGGTTTTGATTAATGCCTCTTGTACAATGTTATGTACCTTTGTCCATAGTTCTTTGTCCATAAGCACTCTATCAAAGCTAATCCCTTGAATCTATTTGTCACTTCCACTGTATAATCCTAAGACATTTGATTTAGGTCATACCTGAATGGTCCCTTGGTTTTCCCTCCCTACTTTCTTCAATTTAAGTCTGAATTTGGCAATAAGGAGTTCATGATCTGAGCCACAGTCAGCTCCCGGTCTTGTTTTTGCTGACTGTATACAGCTTCTCCATCTTCAGCTGCAAAGAATATAATCAGTCTGATTTCGGTATTGACTATCTGGTGATGTCCATGTGTAGAGTCTTCTGTTCTGTTGTTGGAAAAGGGTTTTTGCTATGACGAATGTGTTCTCCCAGCAAAACTGTTAGCCTTTGCCCTGTTTCATTCTGTATTCCAAGGCCAAATTTGCCTGTTACTCCAGGTATCTCTTTACTTCCTACTTTTGCATTCCTGTCCCCTATGATGAAAAGAACATCTTTTTTTGATGCTAGTTCCAGAAGGTCTTGTAGGTCTTCATAGAACTGTTCAACTTCAGCTTCTTTATATCTCTATTTCTTATCTAATATTTTTCTACTGAATAACAGACATTGTGTGTGTTACAAACCAGAATGTCTGGATTGAGTTTTCATCTTTTAAAGACTGTTTCAGCTGACTGTTGTTTTACTTGAGGCTATCAATTTGATACCTTCAAGATCTATTTTTATTTTTTTAATTACTGTATTTTTTGGCTTTGCCATGAAGCACGTGGGATCTTAGTTCCCTGACCAGAGATTAAATCCTGGCCTCCAGCAGCTGAAGCATGGAGTCCAAACCACTTGACTGCCATGGAATTCCCAAGGCCTGTTTTTAAATTTTGCTGGACCCACTGAGTGTAGCCTCATTGCAGAACCCTTTAGCCCCTACACTGACCATTTCTCCTCTTGCATCTTCATTGAATATTGCCTATATTTCTGTTCTGGCTAGAAAGATGCAAGTGTCTTCCTGCTCTGTGTATGTTCTGGGCATTCTTTAGACTACAGTTCTCTGGTCACTCTTTATAGAGCTTCCTGGGGATTCACTCTCCCCACATGCAGTCGAGTACTCTGCAAAGACTCAGTGACACCTTCACACAGATTGCAGGAGTTTTCTCTCTGCATTGTACCTTCCTTTCCAGAACTCTTTCCTGGCCTCAACCTTCCTGAACTATATAATCTCTGCTTCCTTCAACTGAGAAGACCATCGTAACCAGTCATTCCCCCTTCTCTGTATCACACTTCAGAACAAGTTAGTTTCCTTCCTCCAACAGCTCACAGTTCTGCATTGTCTGTTTTTTGCTATTTGTCAGCATTTGGTTTATATATCATGCTGTTGTTCAGTCGCTCAGTCGTGTCCGACTCTTTGTGACCCCATGGACTGCAGCACACCAGGCCTCCCTGTCCTTCACTGTCTCCCAGAGTTGGCTCAAACTCATGTCCATCGAGTCAGTAATGCCATCCAACCATCTCTTCCTCTGTCGCCCCCTTCTGCTCCTGCCTTCAATCTTTCCCATCATCAGGGTCCTTTCCAATGAGTCAGCTCTTGGTATCAGGTGGCCACAGTATTGAAGCTTCAGCTTCAGCATCAGTCCTTCTAGTGAATAGTCAGGACTGATTTCTTTTAGGATGGACTGGTTGGATCTCCTTGCAGTCCAAGGGACTCTCAAGAGTCTTCTCCAATACCACAGTTCAAAAGCATCAATTTTTCAGTGTTCAGTCTTCTTTGTGGTCCAGCTCTCACATCCATACTTGACTTCTAGAAAAACCATAGCTTGACTATACAGACCTTCGTTGGCAAAGTCATATCTCTTCTTTTTAATACACTGTTTAAGTTTGTCATAGCTTTTATTCCAAGGAGCAAGTGTCTTCTAATTTCATGGCTTCAGTCAGCATCTACAGTGATTGTAGCCACAAGAAGATAAACTCAGTCAGTTTCCACTTTCCCCCCTATCTATTTGCCATGATATGATGGACCAGATGCCATGATCTTCATTTTTTGAATGTTGAGTTTTAAGCCAGCTTTTTCACTCTTCTCTTTTACCCTCATGAAGAGGCTCTTTAGTTCCCCTTTGCTTTCTGTGATTTGAGTAGTATCATTTGTATATCTGAGATTGTTGATATTTCTCCCAGCAATCTTGATTCCAGCTTGTGATTCATCCTGCCTGACATATCACATAATGTACTCCACATATAAGTTAAATAATCAAGGACACCATATAGAGCCTTATATATTATATTTAAAGCTTTTTAGTCATTTATGGAGAAATATTAAGACTAGTATGACACCATTTACTCCATCAGGGCAGAAAGTATAAGTATTGTGAATTTTAATGTACCATTTAAAAAATTATAACTTATACAGCATGGGGAATATTTATCAGTTCAGTTCAGTCACTCAGTCGTGTCCGGCTCTTTGCGACCCCATGAACTGCAGCACGCCAGGCCTCCCTATCCATCACCAACTCCTGGAGTCTACCCAAACCCATGTCCATTGAGTTGGTGTTGCCATCCAACCATCTCATCCTCTGTCTCTCCCTTCTCCTGCCTTCAATCTTTCCCAGCATCAGGGTCTTTTCAAGTGACTCAGCTCTTCGCCTCAGGTGGCCAAAGGACTGGAGTTTCAGCTTCAACATCAGTCCTTCCAATGACTGATTTCCTTTAAGATGGACTGGTTGGATCTCCTTGCAGTCCAAGGGACTCTCAAGAGTCTTCTCCAACACCACAGTTCAAAAGCATCAGTTCTTTGGTACTCAGCTTTCTTTATAGTCCAACTCTCATATCCATACATGACTACTGGAAAAACCATAGCCTTGACTAGACGGACCTTTGTTGGTCAAGTAATGTCTTTGCTTTTAAATATGCTGTCTAGGTTGGTCATAACTTTTCTTCCAAGGAGTAAGTGTCTTTTTATTTCATGGCTGCAGTTACCATCTGCAGTGATTTTAGAGCCCCCAAAAATAAAGTCTGCCACTGTTTCCACTGTTTCCCCATCTATTTGCCATGAGTTGATGGGACCGGATGCCATGATCTTAGTTTTCTGAATGTTGAGCTTTAAGCCAACTTTTTCACTCTCCTCTTTCACTTTCAGCAAGAGGCTCTTTAGTTCCTCTTTGCTTTCTGCCATAAGGGTGGTGTCATCTGCGTATCTGAGGTTACTGATATTTTCTACTGGCAATCTTGATTCCAGCTTGTGCTTCCTCCAGCCCAACATTTCTCATGATGTACTCTGCATATAAGTTAAATAAGCAGGGTGACAATATACAGCCTTGACATACTCCTTTTCCTATTTGGAACCAGTCTGTTGGTCCATGTCCAGTTCTACCTGTTGCTTCATGACCTGCATACAGGTTTCTCAAGAGGCAGGTCAGGTGGTCTGGTATGCCCATCTCTTTCAGAATTTTCCACAGTTTATTGTGATCCATAGAGTCAAAGGCTTTGGCATAGTCAATAAAGCAGAAATAGATGTTTTTCTGGAACTCTCTTGCTTTTTCAGTGATCCAGCGGATGTTGACAATTTGATCTCTGGTTCTGCCTTTTCTAAAGCCAGCTTGAACATCTGGAAATTCACCGTTCATGTTTTGCTGAAGTGTGGCTTGGAGAATTTTGAGCATTACTTTACTAGCGTGTGAAATGAGTGCAATTGTGTGGTAGTTTGAGCACACTTTGGCATTGCCTTTCTTAGGGATTGGAGTTTGGGGGGATATTTATAATAACCTTAAATAGGGTATAATCTATAAATTTTTGAATCACTATGTTGTACACTGGCAGCTAATAATACTTCAACTGGAAAACAAAAATAATAATAAAAAGCATGATTTAAATAATCATTTAATTTACAATATTTTCTAATTTCCCTTGGAATTTCTTTTTTGACCTAATTTTTAGAAATGTGCTTATTTCCAACACAGGAAGATGTTTTGTTTACAATGATGCTACTAATTTCTAGGAAAATTTCACTAGGGCCAGAGCACATTCTCTTTATAATGACTATCCTTTGAAATTTGTTCAGATTTGCTTTATGCTCAGCATATTATCATTTTTGGTAGAGATATTGTGAACACGTCAGAAGAATGACAGTTTTATATGTATAACACACGCACACACAGAGACACGTATGCATATATATGCGTGCATGCATATGTGCTCAGTTACTTCATGTCCGACTATTTGTGAACATATGGACTCTGGTATCTCGCTGATCAAAGGGTACAGATATATATGTATATACAAAGCATGGAAATAAACTGATGTAATTAACTTGTGTAGATCACTGTATATATATTTGCATTATTTGCATTGATCAGATAATCTCTACTGTTGCTGATTTCTTATGTCACATGTTGTGTTTTCCAAAGATAGCTGCAAAAATACCTTCCACCATACAAGGCATTCAACAATGTGTCCTGGCTTCTCTTCCCATCCAGAGACGAGGTTGATTGCTCCCTTTGAACCTAGTGAGTTTGGGATGACTTCAACAATAGAGAATGGGAAGAATTCAACCGTGTGACTTCCAAGGCTAGGTCATAAGTGTGATTTGGTGTCTGTCTTGTTTGCTGGCAAAGGCGCCCTTAAGAGCCCTCAGCTGCTACTGAAGAAGGGCTGGATCAGGGCACTGTGTCATGGGGTGGACACATGGAAAAAGACAACTTGCAGACATTCTGGTCAGCAGTCCTAGCCTTCTGAGCTTCACCAGACTTTGAGTGGCTCTTCAGGTAACTCCAGCTCTTAGTCACAGAATCCCTTTAGTCTTCACATCTTCCCAGCTGAGGCCTCACACATCATGAGGGAGACACGGCTACTCTTTCTTATTTTTCAGTTGCTCAGTCGTGTCGGATCTTTGCAACCCCATGAACTGTAACCCTCCAGGTTCCTCAGTCCATGGGATTTTCCAGGCAAGAATACTGGAGTGGCATGCCATTTCCGTTTCTAGGGTTTTTTTTTTTTTCTGATGCTGGGATCAAACCCACTTGTCCTGCATTGGCAGGCGGGTTCTCTACCTCTGAGCCACCAGGGAAACCCCACGGCTATCCCTACTGTGCTCCATCTGAATTGCTAACCCACAAAATCTGTTAGCATTACAATATTATTGTTTTAAGCTGTTAAGTTTGGGGCTCATCTGTCTGGCATCAGTGGTGACTGGGGTAGAAATGTAGGATCTGGAATTAGGGTGCTATCCATGACCAAAACCTAACACAGCCAGCATGGGTCTCAGGACCAACACGGAGCAGAAGATGGAAAGGCCAGTGAGGAGACTATTAGTGTAAAATTGAAATCCCTTGAGAAGATATTATTGTAGGCGGGAGACCAGCAGGACATTATTAGTGAACTGAAAGAAGGTAACCCTTTTATGTCATGCCGTGAAGTTTGGCAACTATTCTCCATGGTGTTATAGAAAATGCATCTAATAAATCAATGGATTTGCGTAAGGAGTTACCTGGGCAAAATCTTAAAAGTGCCAAGTCTTTTTACTTGGTCACAAATAATAAGATACAGATAGAGAGCAAAAAATTTTCAAGACAGTTTTTAAAAACTATAAAGGAGTCAGGTTTTTAGAGTTTAAGAATAAAACTGTTCTTATTCCAGTCAGAGCAAAAGATTCTCAAAGTAAAAAAGATAATTTTAAAAGATACATGCACCCCTGTGTTCCTAGCAGCACTATTTACGGTAGCCAAGACATGGCAACAACCTATATGTCCATCGACAGGTGAATGGATAAAGAAAATGTGGTGCATATATACAATGTATATATACAGTATATATACTACTCAGTCTTAAAAAACAAAACAATGCTATTTGCAGCAACATGGATATAAATAGAGATTATCATACTAGGTGAAGTAAGTCAGAAAGAGAAAGACAAATACAATATGATATCCCTGATATGCAGAATCTAAAAGGTGAGACTGATGAACCTATCTAAAAAACAGAAACAGACAGACGGAGTGAACAGACTTGTGGTTGCCAAGGAGGAGGGGGCTGGGGGAGGGATGACGGAGAGTTCGGGATGAGCAGCTGCCAGCAGGTATGTAGAATGGGTAACAACAAAGTCCTCCCGTACAGTGCTGTGTATTCAATGTCCTGTAATAAACCGCAATGAAAAAGAATATATATTTTAAAAATATAAATTAAAAGAGGACAGAATCTCTGGGCAAATATCAAATATAGGACTTTGTCAGGAAAACATCTCAAAGTTTAGCAGTGATTTTGTTAAATTCCCAATTGACCGGAATGCCTAAGGATTTAATCTTATGCCTAAATCAATGCTAAAAAATTAAAGCTCAATTTTAAAAACTAATGGTTTTTAAATCAAAGTTGTTCAATGTTTCCAAATTAGATTACTCATTTTTGTACATGTATATGCATAAGAAATTTCTAGAGGCCTATAGACTGACATGAAAACAAAGGATGCCTCTGGGACACAGAATGAAGAATATGGGAAGGGGGAAATTTTTCTTTGTTTCTGTATATTTCTGTATTTTCTGTTTTTTTTTTTTCAGTGAGAATGCATTGATTTTATAAAGGTTAATTTGAATTTCTCAGTGAATGTAGTAACATGTGTGGTTTTATGTTCTTGCCTCAGTTGAATCTACCAAGCATAGTTTAATCTTCATTTGATAAATTGTCATTTTATGCTCTTCATAGTTTCATTATTTGCTCAATACAAATGTAGATATGTGATGGACTGAATCTATTCTTATGTGGAACATAATTTCAGAGTACTTTTTGCAACTAAACCCTTTATATATAATGTTTATTGATTTTCTCTTGGTTTCTCTTCTAAATGTAAAGTTGTTTTCTAAAAAAGAATGTAAAAACTTCCCAATGAAGTCGTGAGAACATAAAGACGTCCTTGACTACAGGCATTATTTGAAATCATTCTGAAAGTGCCAACCAATGCAAAAGGGGAAGAGATATAAGAGGAGAAAACAAACAATCATTTGTGGATCATAGTGTTGTCTATACAGAAAACCTGAAAGAATAAAAATCTGTTGGAACTGGTAGCAGCGGTCATTAAGGTACCAACTTCTAGATAAATATGTCCCCATACCAACTGCTAAGAGGAAAAAAAACGCTTTGCTTCACTAAAGATAACATTTGTCTATACTAGCAATAGCCAACTAGAAAACATTCTTAAAAGGGAGAAAAAATTCCATCCCCGATAGCAACAAAAAACTAAAATATAGTAGAAGTTCAACAACAAATGTTCGATACCTTTTTGAAGAAAACCATGAACATTACTGAAAGACATTTGTAACATATAACCACGGAATTTCTTGAGTATGAAAGTGATACTCATTGGGCACGTACTACATGCCACACACTATGCTACTCTCCATATGTGTTATATATAATTCTCGTAAGAGTCCCATGACATGGGTTCTCTTATTACCTCTGCTTGAAAGATGAGGACACTGAAGATTCACAAGATGAACCGACTGGCCAAAGGAGAAACGCTGTCTTTGTTTCTGTTCTGTTCAGTCGCTAAGTCGTGTCCAGCTCTTTGAGACCCCATGGACTACAGCACAACAGGCTTTCTGGTTTCACTGTCTCCTGGAGTTGGCTCAAATTAATGTCCACTGAGTCAGTGATGCTATCTAACCATCTCATCCTCTGCCGCTCCCTTCTCCCACCTTCAATCTTTCCCTGCATCAGGGTCTTTTCCAATGAGTCAGTTCTTCTCATCAGGTGGCCAAAGTATTGAAGCTTTAGCTTCAGCATCAGTTCTTCCAATGAATATTCAGGGTTGATTTCCTTTAGGATTGACTGGTTGGATCTCCTTGCAGTCCAAGGGACTCTCAAGAGTCTTCTCCAACACCACAGTTCAAAAGCATAATTCTTCAGTGTTTAGCCTTCTTTATGGTTCAACTCTCACATTCTTGTAGCCTTCCTTCTAAGGAGCAAGCATCTTTTAATCTCATGGCTTCAGTCATCATCCACAATGATTTGGGACCCCAAGAAAAGAAAATCTGTCAATGTTGCCACTTTTTCACATCTATGTGTCATGAAGTGATGGGACTGGATGCCGTTATCTTCATTTTTTTAAAAATCTTTGTTTACTGAATGTTGAGTTTTTAGCCAGCTTTTTCACTCTCTTCTTTCACCCTCATCAAGAGGCTCTTTCGTTCCCCTTCACTTTCTGCCATTAGAGTGGTATCATCTGCATATCTGAGGTTGTTGATATTTTTCCTGGTAATCTTGATTCCAGTTTGTGATTCATCCAGTCTAGCATTTTGCATGATGTATTTTGCATATAAGTTAAATAAGCAGGGTGACAGTATATAGCTTTGTCATACTCCTTTCCCAATTTTGAACCAGTTCACTGTTCCATACCTGATTCTGTTGTTTCTTGGTCCTCATATAGGCTTCTCAGGAGGCAAGTAAGGTGGTCTGGTATTCCCATCTCTTTGGGAATGTTCCACAGTTTGTTGTGATCCACACAGTCAGAGGCTTTAGTACAGTCAGTGAAGCACAGGTAGCTGTTTTTCTGGAATTCCTTTGTTTTCCCTAGGATCCAATGAATATTGGCAAGTTGATCTCTGGTTCTTCTGCCTTTTCCAAACTCAGCTTGTGATCTGGAAGTTCTTGGTTCATGTACTGCTGAAGCCTAGCTTGAAGGATTTTGAGCTTAACCTTGCTAGCATGTGAAATGAGTGCCACTGTGCGATAGTTTGAACATTCTTCGGCATTGCCCTTCTTTGTTGAGTGCCTGTTTAATCATTGTTTCCTCATGGTGCCTTGTCATTTCTTCCCAAATGGTTATAAAGTCAATGCAATTCCAAGCAAAATCTTAAGAGGAAGATTTTTGAAACTTAAAACTTCATCTGGAAGAGTAAATGTTAAAAACTGCTTAAGGTGTTCTTTAAAAGAAGACTAATGAAGAAGAAATTGCTCTAGTAGGGCTTAAAATAGTGTCATTAAAGGGGTGTGATAGAGGCAGAGAAATAAATTCATGTATTGACAATGTTGTTATTTCAAATTTGGAGTGAAGTGAATTCAATAAGTGGTATGGGAACAACTGGATATCCAGTTGCAAACTGTGAGACTAGCTAGCTTCTTCAAAAATAATAAATAAAATGAAATGAAAATGAATTGAAGTTCTCAATAAAGTGATAAGAATACCAACAGAAAATATAGGAGAATATACATAAGGATGGGCTTCCCAGGTGGTGCTAGTGGTAAAGAACCCTCCTGCCAATGAAGGAGACCCGGGTTCAGTCCTGGGTCAGGAAGATCCTCTGGAGGAGGAAATGGCAAACCCACTCCCGTATTCTTGCCTGGAGAATTCCCATGGACAGAGGAGCCTGGTGGGCTACAGTCCATGGGGTCGCAAGAATCAGACATGACTGAAGTGACTGAGCTTGCACACACACATACATAGGACCGTCTTTCTAAGTAAGACATTAAATGTCTGAGTTCTGAGCACTTCTCTGGCAAATTATTGGAATCCAAGGAGAGGGGGGTTGGAACCTTCCACCTATAGCCAGTGGGTCAGAAACAGAAGTGACAACTTGGACTTGCCATTGGCCTTGGCCACTGAACTGCCAGGGAAGTCCCTGATTATTTAATTTAATTCTTACAACAACTCCATGAGGTTGGTTTTAATTTTCACACAAATTTTCTGTTTTAGAGTAATTTTGGATTTATAGAAAAATGGCAAAGACAGTACAGAGAATTCCTGTTTCCTCCATACTCAGTTTCCTTTCTTATTAATATTTTCCATTAATATAGTACATTTGTCAAAATTAAAGATCTAATCTTGATACATTTTATTAATTGCCTATAGACTGTGTGTGTCTATATGTGCTCAGTGGAGTCTGACTCTTTGCGACTCAGCTAGGCTCCTCTGTCCATAGGATTTCCCAGGCAAGAATATGGGAGTGGATTGCCATTTCCTTCTCCAGGGGATCTTCGCAACCCAGGGATGGAATCCAAGTCTCTTGCAGCTCCTTCATTGGCAGGCAGATTCTTTATCACTAGCATCACCTGGGAAGCTCTTATTAACTAAAGTTCATTTTGATTCATATTGTACGCAGATCAGGTAGGAGGCTCTGGGGAAGGAGAACCAGGCATGGCTTTCTTGACAGAAGAGAAACCATTTTTGGTGTAAGCCATTCTGTGATTTAAGCCCAGCCACAGTGCTTGCCCTTGAAAGGTTTCAGGAATGAATGATCGTAAGGGAAATGAGAGAACGCAGGAACTATGGAAAAGCAGTCAAGAAACAACAGTTCAGTGATTAAAACAGAGTCTTACTTCCTCCTCAAGGTATGTAGTAGGTAACAATCTGATACATACCTTTGAGGTCTTCAGGAACTGAGGCCCGCATCCTGCTGGAGGGTGGAAAGATGATGCTGACTTCTGACTTTAAACTACTAAAGCTTGGCTTCTGTGGACCCTTGCCCCAATTCTATGTTGAATTCTCCTCTACACCAGCCGCTTCATGAATGTGCATATACCATCCAAGCCCTTCCATGAATATTCATGAATCCTTAGCTTAAGACTTCTCAAAACTTTGCTGTTTAGAGAGACACTGCTTTGGAGAAGATCCCCAGTGTGCTCCTTACTTGCTACAGATATAATAAATCCTTCCTTCTGCTCTCTGCCTTGGTCATGTCTTTCGGTTTAACACCCACCGAGAGGCAAACTCAGGTTTCCGGTAACAATATGATTTTTATCAAACGTCCTTTATCTGCTCCAGGATACGTTACATTTAGTCGTCATATCTTCTTATGCCCCTCTTGGCTGCAACAACTTCTCAGCCTTTTCTTGTTTTTGCTGACCTTGACCATTTTGAGATGGCCCTTGAATTTACCAAAACCTTTTAAACGTGCTTTTCTATGAGAATTTAGAATGAATCAGTATAACTTTTCCCTTTGGAGCCAGGTAAGATCTTAAGGATCTCATGTTTGTAGCAATATTTTGAAATTTGAGTTCTAGTTTATCATTAACCTTCTCTTTATATGTTTTATCTCTTAAAAGTCTTAACATTAAAATATAAGTGTAAATTTTACTAGGATTTTTTTTCACTACTTTTACATATTTTTAATATCCTTTTCTTTCTTGGATTCCTTGTTTTTTCCTGAAGGAAAAATTTTCAAGAAAAATGAATAGGTGAGAAACTTTCTAAGTCATTTATGTTCATGTTTTCTTTAATCTGCAAAGTGAAGATGATATCTATCCTGTAAATAGTTGAAGATTAGGTGAAGCAAGAGTTAAACTTTTAGGAATGTGTCTGGCACGTTAGAAGCAATCAATGTTAGCTTTTGTTACTATTGCAGTGACTATGAATTATTTTGCAATTATAAAGAAAAATATACACAGACAAATGCAAATAAGGAAGTTAGTGGCAAGATAATGAAGAAATATAACATATATATATATATAAATATATAATCTATAATAAAGAAGGAGATTAGGTAGAGCAATAGAATAGGTGACGCAACCCCTGTAATCAACATGGTAAATATGGAAAAAGCCTGATCATTTTTGCCAGCCACTTTAACCTGGGTTATGCGGTCAGCTATAGTCCAGAAAGCCACGTGGGCATTCAAAGCCACACAGCCCATCTGTCTCCTCAGAGGTCACTGGAGTTTATCAGCTGTTGTGTACCCTTAGCATGAGTCAGGAGGGTGCCGGGGAAATGTCTTTCTAGTTACAAGGACTGACAATTTAGTTCAAAGATAAATAAACATAAAATAACACTTGAGAAGCATATGTCATGTCCAATGCAGACTGAGTCTTTCAGAAGAAGGTAAAAAGCATCTAGCGTATTCTTTACACAGACCAAAATTTCTTCAGTCGATTCTTTGCTGTTCATGAGCAAGGAGAGAGAACAAATTGTTATGCCCGATACCAGATTTCAGGCCTGGAATTTTGTAGTGTGATTCATGTGGCTATATTTAATATTTGCAGAGTCACAGAGTAACTCCAGTCGGAGTTCAGGGACACCTTCACCCCTTGGATCCCTCTCTTCCAGGGCCCTGCTTAGAAATCCTTCGAGGGTGGTCTTGATCCAGCATAGAAACTCATTCCCCCTTAAACGGCTGTCCAGTGATTCCTTCAGGATCAATGCTGGCGAAACACATCTGAGTCTTTCGTGTTAACTTAAGGACGTGTTGCCCTTATAAATATAAAGTGTTTATTTACCTCTCTTGATCTTGTTAAAGGTCTGTGGTCAGTTGGGAATTTTTAACACCAGGCCTCCGGTAGTTTCCTGCGCTCGGCTAGTAGAATCCTGGAATGAGAGGAATACACACACAAAAAAAGAGAAAAGAAGTCAGATTTTTAAAAATGTGTGGGTTTGTGATTATTAGGGTAGGATATTGTGCTTGAGTCTTCTTAGGATGTACTTGTAAATATTGATAGAATAATATTTAAATAACAAAAGACGTGGCTTCATCAATTGGTACTTTAAAATCTTTCACAGGAAAGAGAGAAAGGATAATGTGGCTAATAAAGGAAATGCTGATAAGTATTAAAAAGAACAGAACACTTCTGATGCCTTCACACTCCAAATGGAAGCCTGGGAAATAAGGAAACACAAAATAAAACAGCTGGGTGGACTCAAAGGAAATAAGAAAGGTTTTCTCCCCAGTACATTCCTCCAAACAGAAACTTAAGAGGAAAAATAAAATTGCTCCCAATCATTACAGGGGAACATTTAAGAATTCTAATATTGTAAATAGACATCCAGGCTGAGTTTTCCATGCAAAGCTAGAGCAGGAAATAAATCCTTAGGTATCAACTAAGAGACTAATACAGCAATAAGAGTATTTTCAGGGGTTTAAAGTAAATCACTAAAAATAAAATTGCAAAAACAACATAATGAAGACATTTTGTTAGATGTCACACATGACAACATATATACATACGCGGCTTTTTCTGAGATTGAACGAGATATAAAGTGCTTTGAAACTGTAAAACATTACTCAAATGTGTGGCAATATTAGGGTTATATGGGAAATAAAAGCATCAGAACTATTCACCCTTCTCCCATTTCCCATTCCTTACATTTACCTTAAAATGCAAGAGTTTATTTCTAACCAAGAAACTTGAGAGGCTGCCTAATGTAAAATGGAATGCACAAAATCTGGCTTTTCCTTATTCTCTTATTGTTCAGTTGTGATAAGATTTGTTTTCCCGGTTGATATTTAAAAATAGTTTTGGAGAATTTCAAGCAGACATAGAGTTACAAAGAATCGTATCATGAAGTCCAAGTTCTGTCTCATCCCTTAGCTTCAGCGCTTATTCATTTTTGCCCAGTCTTGTGTGTGCTGAGTCGCTCAGTCCTGTCTGACTCTTTGCGACCCCACGGACTGCAGCCCACCAGGCTCCTCTGTCCACAGGATTCTCCACGCAAGAATACTGGAGTGGGTTGCCATGCCCTCCTCCAGGGGATCTTCCTAAGCCAGGGATTGAACCCAGGTCTCCCGCATTGCAGGTGGATTTTTTACCATCTGAGCCACCAGGGAAACCTATCCTACTCCATCTCTAATCCTCCCTCCCTCAACTCAGGCTATTTTGAAGCAAACACCAGACACCATTATCATTTCAGTCAGAATTCCTAAAAGATAAAAACCATTCAAAGAGAACGTGAACCTCAATATCATGAAGTGAAAAATGTCTGACTCTTTAAGACCCCCTGGACTGTGGCCCTCCAGGCTCCTCTGTCCATGAGATTCTCCAGGCAAGAATTCTGGAGTGGGTTGCCATCCCCTTCTCCAGGGGATCTTCTCAACCCAGGGATCGAACCCAGGTCTCCTGCATTGCTGGCAGATTCGTTATTGTCTGAGACACCAGCAAAGCTTAATATCACAATGGCACCTTAAAATAGGAGGAATTCTTTAATTTCATCCCAAACCAGTCAGTGCTTCATTTCCTTGATTGTCCTATGGTTTTTTTTTTTTAACAAGTGGTTTGGATCAGGGTCCAAAAAGTGGCTTATCATTGTGGTTGATTGATTACCTCTTAAGACTAAAAACTCGTGGGTGCCATAAAACATGGCACATTAACTATAGCCCCAATTAAAAAAAAAAATCTATGGGGGCTGCAATGATCTCCCCACCACCCCCCTAGGTCAGCAGGGCTGACCTAGGACTCAGGACCTCACCCTCTGCCTGAAAAGGGCTCTTCCTTGAGTTCCCCTCTTCTTCACTTATCTCCAGGCTCCACAGGCTCTGAGGATCTAGCAAAGATGTTAGGGCCTACAAGCGAATGAGAAAACTGTTTTTAAAAGCCTCCGACATATACTTGTCCTTGATCCTTAAAGCCTGCGTTGGTCACTGGTGTAAGAAACGTGGAAGACAGTCTCGTAGAAATTTCTGTGTAAATGTAAAGTGGTATCGTTGTCCTTGTAGAATGTTTTAGACGGGAGAGCGTCACACAGGAAGGACACAGAAAACTGAACCATGAGCCGTGGATGTTGCCACCTTCTGAGCATCCTTAACTTAACCAGACAGTTATTCACAGGCTCAGAAACCTCTGGGACAAGAAGCCATGGCTGTAAGCCAAGAGA
Organism: Muntiacus reevesi; assembly: GCF_963930625.1. NCBI lineage: Eukaryota > Metazoa > Chordata > Mammalia > Artiodactyla > Cervidae > Muntiacus > Muntiacus reevesi. Next base: position 28,910,404 of record NC_089256.1, read on the forward strand.
GGAAAAATTGACTGTTTCCTTGATACCCATTGAAGAGAAGAAAGTCAGGTAGAGAGTAGATCATTTAAGTACAGGAAGAGGGAAAGCTCCCCCAAGTCAGTGTCCAGTTACTCAATAGGATGACAGGATAAACCACGCAGCAAATGGAGTCTCTTGCTTAGCCCCAAAGTTTGAGGAATTGTCTCCTTAAGTTTTCAGCAGTAAAGAATTAGGTGAGTGAATCTATGCCTCCCACCTCCGTTCTTCTCCCAGAGGAGAAAATGGTGGCCTAGAGGGGCTACGAGATTTGCCCCAAATTGACCCACTTACCTGCAGAGTGCGATACCTTGAAGCAAAGATCTGACAAATTCCCTCTGTCCACGGGAATTTCAGGAGTGAGTTGCCATTTCCTCCTCCAGGGGATCTTCTCAACCCAGGGATCAAACCTGTGTCTCCTGCATTGGCAGGCAGACTCTTTACCCCCGAGCCGTTAGGAAAGCCCCATTGGGGAGCTTGCTGCTGCTGCTGCTGCTAAATCCCTTCAGTCGTGTCCGACTCTCTGCGACCCCAGAGACAGCAGCCCACCAGGCTCCTCCGTCCATGGGATTCTCTAGGCAAGAACACTGGAGTGGGTTGCCATTTCCTTCTCCACTGGGGAGCTTAAGTACCATCAGTTGGAGAAGAGGAGAGAGGATGTAGCCAGTTCAGAGAAGAGCGAATGATTTTTAGGAAAGGTGAAGGTGGCCTAAGAGGAAAGGATGGGAGACACGATAGTTTGTGAGGAGTCTGGTTTTGGGGCCAACGTCTGGTCTCCTGTCCTGGGATAAGGCTGGATCTTCCCAGAGAGGGAATTTAAGTCAGTTGAGTTCCTTTTGGAGGATCTGACTCTAGGAAGCTAAGAGGGGATTCAGAGAAAGCCTTCCCTGGGTGTGCTGCTTTTCCAGTAGCTTTAGCTCAAAAGAATTAGTATCCTAAAGCAACGTATTTTGGGGTGGTGTGTCCTGAACTCCTTCACTGTTTAGTAAACGTTTGTTGAGTATCCCTATACCACAGGATCGGGTGGAGAGGGAGGTGGGAGGGGGGATCGGGATGGGGAATACATGTAAATCCATAGCTGATTCATGTCAATGTATGGCAAAAACCACTACAATATTGTAAAGTAATTAGCCTCCAAGTAATAAAAATAAATGGAAAAAAAAAGAATACTTGGGGATTTTTTTTGTTTTGTTCTGTTTTAGCACTAGGCTTGTTTCTGCCTCAATCCTAGGGGACCCAGGTTTGATCCCCGGGTCAGGAAGATCCCTTGGAGGAGGACATAGCAACCCACTCCAGCATTCTTGCCTGGAGACTCCCATGGACAGAGGAGTCTAGCAGGTCATAGTCCATGAGGTTTCAAAGAGTCAGACACAACTGAGAACCTTTTCTCTTATTTCTCTTAATTCAAGCCTCACAGCGTATCCTCAGGTGGAATACTCTGGGAGGTGGGGGTTTCTGTCATCCACTTGAGCACTGGTATTCTCATCATCACCCCTTATCTGCTCTTTCCTGCACCGTCTTTACCTCCTCGTCTCCCTGTGACAACTGAGGATCAACATTTTTTGTGCAGAGGGTGTCCACCACGCCTGGCTGTCAGGAAGGTAAAAAGACGTCTACGAGGTGTGCAGGCGGCTGTCTGCCCTTGAACTCTTTTCTTTTCTGCTCACTTCAGAACTGTCGTTTGAAAGGTACCTTTCATTATCACCATGGTCCAACCCCCTCTTTTTATAGATAAGAACGCTGGAGCCTAGGGAGGCGGGGGTCTGGCTCAAGGTCGCCCGAAGCATCCATGGCAGACCTAGGCTCAGAGGCCGGGTCCCCGCATTGCTCTGTGGATCTTGCTTTATCACACAGGACAATCCAATCTATTCAGCAAAGGAGGGATTTGTGCGGAAACGGCTTCCATTTGTGTGTGAGATAACCGACACAGAATTTCTTGGGTAGATGAGGGGAAAAAGAAAAAATCCCTACTGGGAACACATTTAAAATGAAAAGCTGTGAAAATGGACGCCTTTCCGAGCAAAGGTGTTGAACCTGCTTCCTGGAGTGACTTGTGTTGGGAACACTTAGGAAGCACTTGCTGACCCAGTTAACACAGGGAGGGCATCAGACTCCAGCCAGAGGAGTCCTAAGAGAGAAAGGCGTCTTTTTTGGATAAGTACACCAATACCATCTTCATTTTTTTCCATCTTACTTTGTTTATTAAGGTAATATGTGCCCATAGGGACAGTTTCAGTAGGAACCTGAATCTAATTATGAGGAAACATCTAGATGCGAGCCATTCGAAGAGACACCTGGAGTCCTGTCTTCAAAAAAGACAGCATCATTACAGAACAGAAAAAAAAACTAGCGGGGCAGGGATTCTTCTATCCTTGAAGAGTCCAAAGAGATAAAACACCCAAGTGCCAACTCTGAAATCTGATTAAACCCTGGACGGAATGAAAAGGTATGCAAACAACATTTGGGGGACTATTGAGGAAATTCGTGGATTGTTTATCGGTCCACATGGGAGATCACAGGGGATCACGGTGAATTTCCTGAGATGCGGGGATGACACTGTGTGTGGAGGAGAATGTCCTTGTTCTCAAGAGACACCAGCTGGAGTATTTATGAATGAAGCTTTGTGATGGTTTCAACTCACTCCAAGTCATGCAGAGAAAAAATGAGGGAGGGAGAAAGTGAATGTGGAACCCAGGCTAAGAGTATGTGGATACGACTTACTGCGCTATTCTTTACCTTTTATATAGATTTGAACATTTTCAGGAGAAAAGTCAGAGACAAAAGTCGTGTGGGAAAAATCTCACTACAAAAAATGTGGTCTCCTGTTTCTGCCCACTTCCTGTTTCCCACGCTATCTGCTTTCAGTGTATTTCTTTGCTTAATCTGGTACGTACCTCCAAATGTAAAAATAAATGCAGATACTGCTGTTTCTTTAGTCTACAATTTTAGATCTATCTAATAACTTTCTAGGATAATAGGTGAAACTTTCAGCTCTTTTGCAGTGAGATCCACGTTTGACCTTTTTACTCTTGTAACTGAATGACGTAAGGCCATACACTGATTAACAAGTGAGTACACAATGATGACAGTTCCTCATTTGTAAAAATGACCTTTTTATTTGACTTAGTTGCTTTATTTCTTCGGTTGCCTTCCTTTTTATGAGCTATTGTTCAGTGTTTTCTCACCTAAAAATAACAGCTCTGTAATATCCCACTCAATGCCATTTCCACATACGTCATCCCTGATAGTTCAGCTGGCAAAGAATCCGCCTGCAATGCAGGAGACCCCGGTTTGATTCCTGGGTCGGAAGATCCCCTGGAGAAGGGATAGGCTACCCGCTCCAGTTTTCTTGGGCTTCCCTTGTGGCTCAGCTGGTAAAGAATACGCTCGCAATGCCGGAGACGTGGGTTCAATCCCTGGGTTAGGAAGATCCCCTGGAGGGGAGAAAGGCCAGTATTCTGGCCTAGAGAATTCCATGAATAGTCCATGGGGTCACAAAGAGAGGGGCACGACTGAGCAACTTTCCCTTTTCTTCCTTAGGACACCTGATGTGGAGATCTCCCAGCACCGGTCTGGGTCTGGACTGTGCGCTCCTCAGGGTTACCGCCCTACAGTTAACTGACTTTCCCCCACCACCGCCCTGCGAATTCCTACACCTTCTCTCCCAGATTCTGCATCCCAGATTTTCTGGATCCCATGTTTTCTTTGCTTCCTTATCTGATAGCTATCTGTGTTTTGTTGAGCCGTTGAATTCCATTCCAACTCCTGACCCTTTGTTTGTGACCTTTCTCTCTCTAAAAATTCTTGGGATATTTCTTTCCCTCTGACGTCCTGACTCTTTGATGTTGGTCTTTTTCTATTCATCACGCCTGGCATTCAGTGGAATTTTTCACTTGAAGACTTGTGTTCTTCACTTCTGGGAGAATTTAATGAACTATTTACTCATTAATTTCCTTCTTTTCATTTTCTCTGGTCTGTCTTTCCAGGACTCCTGTCAGCCAGATTGGAGCTTCCACATTGAGCTTCTAATTTTGTTACCTTTTTCTTCTGTGGAACATATTCTTTTTGCTCTACTTTGAGAGAGATCTCTTTCAATTCTTTTACTGTTTTTTTCTTTTTTGCTATAATATGTATCTATAGCTATCAGATTTTTAGTTTTCAAGGGCTCATTCTTTTTCTCTAATTTGTTCCATTTTGAGCATACTATTCTTGTTTCATGGCTACAGTATTTCTCTTATTTTTCTGATGATATATTTTTAATTAAAATTTTTTAAATTCAAAAATTTTTTATTGAAGTATGGTTGATTTGCAGTATGGGCTTTCCTGGTGCTCAGATGGTATAGAATCCTCCTGCAATGCAGGAGACCTGGGTTTGATCCCTGGGTCAGGAAGATCCCTTGGAGAAGGGAATGGTAACTCACTCCAGTATTCCTGCCTAGAGAATTCCATAGACAGAGGAGCCCTGGTGGGCTACAGTCCGTGGGGTTGCAGAGTCAGACACAACTGAGCGACTAGCATTTTCACTTTCACTTTGATTTACAATGCAGTTTTTCCTATGCTGTATAATATATCACTTTAACTTATTTATTTTACCCGGAATAGTTTGTATCTGTTAATTCTCTACTTCTATCTTACCCCTACCTGCTTCTCTCTCCCTGTTAGAAACCAGTAGTTTGTCCTCTGTATCTGTGAGTCTGTTTCTACTTGTTATATTGAATCATTTGTTTTATTGTTTATATTTTACACATGAGTGATAACACAGAGTATTTGTTGTTTCTGACTTATTTCACTTAGCGTAACACCCTCTACATCCATCCACACTTTTGCATATGGCAGCATGTCATTCCTTTTTGTGGCTAAGATATATTCCACTGAGTATATACACCATACCTTCTTTATCCATTCATCAATGGATGGACACTTAGGTTGATGGTATATGTTGTCTATTACTGATAATGCTGCTATGAACCCTGGGGTGCACATATCTTCTCAAATTAATGTTTTCATTTTCTTCAGATACATACCCAGGAGTGGGTTTGCTGGGTCATATGGTAGTTCTCTTTTTAGTTTTTTGAGGAAACTCCATACTGTTTTCCTTGGTAACTGCATCAATTTACATTCCCACCAACAGTGTACTAGGCTTCCCTTCTCTATTCATCCTCAACAAATTTGTTGTTTGCAGACTTTTTGATGACAGCCTTTTTGACAGGGGTGAGGTGACAGCTCATTGTGGTTTTGGTTTCCATTTCTCTGCAAATTGGTGGTGTTGATCATCTTTCCACGTGCTGGTTGGCAGTCTGTATATTTGCTTTGGAAAAATGTCCATTCAGGTCTTCTACCCATTTTTAATTGAGTTGTTTGGGGAGTTTTTGATATTGAGTTCTACGAGTTGTTTATGTATTTTGGATATTAACTCATTGGTCATATCACTTGCAAATATTTTCTCCCTTTCAGTTAGTTATCTTTTTGTTTTGTCTACAGTTTCTTTTGCTATGCAAAAGCTTTTATATTTAATCAGGTCTCATTTGTTTCTTTTGCCTTAGGAGAAGATAAAAAAATATTGCTTTGATTCATGCTAGAGAGTATTCCGCCTATTTTCACTTCTAGAAATTTATTCATTTCAGGGCTCGTATTTAGATCTTTAATTCATTTTGAGTTTACTTTTGTATCTGGTAGGAGAAAATGTTCTAATTTCATTCATTCTTTTACATGTAACTTTCCCAGCACCACTTATTGAAGAGACTGTCTTTTGTCCACTGTATATTTCTGCCTTTTTTATGGTGCATTAATTGGTCACAAATGGGTTTATTTCTGGGCTCTCAACCTTTTGCACTGATCTATATGTTTGTGCCAATATCATACTGTTTTTATTACTTTGGCTTTGCAGTATAGGCTGAACTCAGGGAGGGTGATACACTCTGCTTTATTCTTTTTTCTCAAAATTGCTTTGGCAGGGTGGGAAGAAGTAAATTAGGAGTTTGGGATTAATAGACACATACTAATGTGTATAAAATAGACATACTAAATAGCACAGGGAATTATTACTCTATTTTGTAATAACCTTGGGCTTCCCTTATGGCTCAGCTGGTAGAGAATCTGCCTGCAATGCGGGAGACCTGGGTTTGATCCCTGGGTTGGGAAGTTCCCCTGGAGAAAGAAAAGGCTACCCACTCCAGTATTCTGGCCTGGAGAATTCCAGAGACTGTATAATCCATGGGGTCACAAAGACTCGGACAGGACTGAGCGACTTTCACTTTCATTAGGGAAAATAATCTGAAAAAAATAGATATATATGTGTGAATAACTGAATCACTTTGCTGTGCAACTGAAACTAACACAACATTTTAAATCAACTATGCGGATGACAGAGGATGAGATGGTTGGATGGCATCACCAACTCGATGGACATGAATTTGAGCAAGCTCCGGGAGTTGGTGATGGACAGGGAGGCCTGGCGTGCTGCAGTCCATAGGGTTGCAAAGAGTCAGGCACAACTGATCGACGAACTGAACTGATACATCATTAAAAATAAATTAATTAAAAAAATAGATTACTCTGGCAATTTGGGGTCTTTTGTGACTCCATATAAATTGTAGGATTATTTGTTCTAGTTCTGTGAAAAATGTCATTGGTGTTTTTACAGAGTTTGCATTAAATCTGCAGGTTGCTTTGCATATTATGAACATTTTAACAATATTAATTCGTTCAATCCATGAACACAGAATATCTTTTCAGTTCTTTGAATTGTCTTCAGTTTCTTTCATCATTGTTTTTAGTTTTCAGAATATAGGTCCTTCTCCTCCTTATTATGTTTATTGCTAGGTATTTTTTTTTTTTTGGTGCAATTTTAAACCAGACTGTTTTCTTGGTTTTCTTCGTGATAGTTCATTATTAGTGTTTAGAAAAGCAATATGCTTATCTTTATTAATAAAATATCCTGCAACTTTACTAAATTCATTAATTAATTATAATAGGTTTTTTTTCGTGGCGACTTTGGGGTTTTCTCTGTACAATATCATGTCATCTGCAAATAGTGACAATTTTGCTCCTTCCCTTCTAATTTGTATGCATTTTATTTTTCTCTTCTGATTCTTTCCACTAGGACTTCCAATACTATGTTGAATAAAAGTGGCAAGAGTGTGCATCCTTGTCTTATTTCTCATTTTATTTTATTTTGTTTTTTTTTCCTTTTAGGCTGCACCACATGGCATGCAGTGTCTTAGTTCCCTGACCAGGGATTGAACCCACACTCTCTGCAGTGGAAGCTCAGAGTCTTAACCACAGGACCACCAGGGAAGTCCTTGTTCCTCATTTTAGAGGAAAGAAACTCAGCTTTTTGCCATTGAGTATCATGTTAGCTATGGATTTGTCACAAATGGCCTTTATTATATTGAAATCTATTCCCTCTCTACCAACTTTGATGAGAGTTTTTATTATGAATGGATATTAAGTTTTGTCAAATGCCTTTTCTGCATTTACTGAGGTGACCAGTGATTCATATCCTTTTTTTTGTTAATGTGGTGTATCACATTGACTGATTTGTGTATATTGAACCATCCTGTGTTGCTGGAATAAATTCAACTTGATCGTGGTGTATGATTGTTTTTATGTATTGTTGAATTTGCTTTGCAAGCATTTTGTTGAGAATTTTTGCATCTATATTCATCAGAAATATTGGCTTGTAATTTTCTATTTTTTGTAGTCTTTGGTTTTGTCATTTAAGACTACTATTTCCTTGTTCATTTTCTGTCTGGATGACCTTTTCATTGATGGGGTGTTAAACTCTTCTATTTTTATTGTATTGTTGTCAGTTTCTCCTTTCATGTCTCTGAATATTTGCTTTATATATTTAGGTGTTCCAGACGTATTAGGTCCATATATGTTAATGAGTGTTATATCCTCTTGAATCGATCCCTTTATCAATATCTAATACTCTTGTTTGTCTTATATTATAGACTTTGTTTTAAAGTCTATTTTGTCTGAGTATTACTACTCCAGATTTCTTATCATTTCTATCTGCATAAAATATCTTTTTCCAAAAAAAAGAAAAATATCTTTTTCCATCCCCTCACTTTCACTCTGTGTATATCTTTAGCTCTAAAGTGAGTCACTTGTTGGCGATGTATGGATGGGTCTTATTTTTATTCCATTAGCCATTATATATCTTTTGACTGGAGAATTTAGTTCATTGACATTTAAAGTGATTATTGACAGGGATGTACTTATAGACACATTGTTGTTGGTTTTTTGGTTGTATTTTGTAGTTCTCTGTTCTTTACTTCTTTTAATGTATTCCTTTGGGATTTTATGATTTTCTTTAGTGGTATGCTTATGTTCCTTTCTCTCTAGTTTTTATGTGCTTATTGTAGGTTTTTTGTGTATCTTTGAAGACCAGAAATCTTAGAGATTATGTCCTATGTCCACATTTATCCTTTTTTGTGAGTTTTTTTCCTGGAACAAAATATTTCCTTATAATATGCAGATTGAAGTTTTCTTTTATTTTTGGAAAGTCGTCTTGAATTATATCTCTAAGTACTTTTTAACACTCCTTCCTCCCTTGGTTTTTTTTTTTTTTTGAAACCTTTTTCTAATGGTATGAAGAGTATGCATGTTGGATCCTCTCTGTCTTCCATATGTAAAATATATTCTCTCTAATCCTTTTAAAATAATTATTTATTTTTATTTTTTTCTCTTTTTTGCTTTTCTCTTTCCTCTTCTCTATGTGTTTCATTATATTTTTCACAGTGCTCATTCTCCTTGAAGTAGCTTTCAGTTGAGCCTTCATTTCTAGGATTATTTTTTAAATTTCCTAAGTTTTTACTACTTTAACTTGTCCTGGCATGTCCCTGAGCTCTTGTATCTCTATCTATACTTTGTGTTGTAGAGGGAACAGCCTGATTAGGCTTTTGTAATTCAGTTTTATCTGTTTTCAGAATAAGCTTCATCTATACTGTCACAATATTCTTCTGCTGCATCCCAATATTTTTCTAGTTAATGTTTCTTATTTACCATTTTCTTCTTTTCATCATGTACTTATGGCAAGATAATTACAAAGATTCTATTTTAGCTCATTTCTAAATTATGAATTAAGTAAATAAACAGAGGGTTTTGATGACAAGCAGATTTCAGTAAGCTCAGATGGAGGGGGACAGAGTTCTGTTCCTGAATGTTAGATGAAGTGACGTGTGCCTGAGTGCACTCTTTCGGTCTTTACTTCTCCAAAGCACCAAAGATCAGCTCTGCATTGCAGTTCACAACACCGAGTCTCTGTTCCACGTCTTCGCCAACAAATGACTCCTTCAAATATGATTTTTCCATGTGATTCTTTATTCAGTACCATATTTCTTGCTTATGAAGACTCTGTGTCCACTTAAACTTTTAAAATCATGCGATGATGACACTGAAAAAATAACAGAGGAAATATAACAGAATAATACATTTCTTTGATTTATCCAAAAGAAATCAGTAAAAGGAAAAAAGGAAACAAGGGGACAAGGAACAGATGACATAAGTAGCAAACAGATAGGAAGATGGAGGCACAAATCCAGTCACATCTCATTAAATTGTTGTTGTTCTTCAGTCGCTAAGTCGTGTTCAGCACTTTGCAGCCCCATAGGCTATAGGATGCCTGGCTCCTCTGTCCATGGGGTTTTTCAGGCCAGAATACTGGAATGGATTGCCATTTCCTTCTCCAGGGGATCTTCCTGGACCAAGGATTGAACTCACGTCTCCTGTGTTGGCAGGCAGATTCTTCATCACTGAGCCACAAGAGGAGCCCATTAAGTTAAAATAAAATGGATCAAATCATAATTCAATGGCAAAGACTGTCAGGCTCAATTATATACTACTTCACAAAGTTACACTTTAAATATAACTTTAGACTGAATGTGTGAAGATGGAAAATTACATACTATGTCAATATTAGCTAAATAAGGTTGTTGTGGCAAATTAATATCACATAAAAAAGATGGAAAGGCAAGAAGAAGTTCCATTGGTGATGAAGAGGAACATTTCATAATATAAAAGGGTGAATTCAAAAGGACAAAATAATCACTAACGTATCTATATCTAATAACATCTTCTGTATATAAAAAGCAAAATTTAACAAAAATTAAAGAGAAACAAACAAATTCACAATCACCTTTCTCAATAACTAATATAACAGGCCAAGTAATCAGTAAGAACACAGAAAATTTCAACAGCATTGAATAGTCAAGTTGACCCAATTGACGTTTGTAAAACACTTCACCCAACAATTATACAATACACACTATTTTCAAGTGTATTTGAAATATTCACCAAAATAAACTATACACTGAGTCATAAAGCAAGTCTTAAAAAATTTCAAAGGATTAAAATCTTATTGAGAATGTTCTTTAACTACAGTGGAATGAAAGTTGAAATCAGTAACAAAAGCTAACTAGTTATCTGTGAATATTAAGCCACACATTTCTAAATAATCCATGTGTTAAAGAAAAAACACAATGGATTAGAAATACCTTGACTTGAAATAATAATTAAAATATAACCTATCAACATTGTGGGGTATAGTGAGAGCATTTCTTAACAGGGTAATTTATTGTTTTAATGCATAAGCTAGAAGACAAGTTGAAAGTTAATTATCTAAACTTCTATCTGAAAAACTTAGAAAAATAAGACCAAATTTAACCCAAAGAAAGTAGCAGGAAAGAAATACTTTAAATAAGGGGAAAAAAAAAAAATCAATGAAATGGAAAAGCAGAACTACAGTAGAAAAGAATCCACATGATCACAAATTGTTCTCCAGAAAGGATTTTTAAAAATATACACCATGACCAAGTGGGCTTTATCCCAAGAATGCAAGGATTCTTTAATATCCGCAAATCAATCAATGTAATACACCACATTAACAAATTGGAAGATAAAAACCATATGATTATCTCAATAGATGCAGAAAAAGCCTTTGACAAAATTCAACACTCATTTATGATTAAAACTCTCCAGAAAGCAGGAATAGAAGGAACATACCTCAACATAATAAAAGCTATATATGACAAACCCACAGCAAGCATCACCCTCAATGGTGAAAAATTGAAAGCATTTCCTCTGAAATCAGGAACAAGACAAGGATGCCCACTCTCACCACTACTATTCAACATAATGTTGGAAGTGCTGGCCACAGCAATCAGAGCAGAAAAAGACGTAAAAGGAATCCAGATAGGAAAAGAAGAAGTGAAACTCTCGCTGTTTGCAGATGACATGATCCTCTACATAGAAAACCCTAAAGACTCTTCCAGAAAATTACTAGAGCTAATCAATGAATATAGTAAAGTTGCAGGATATAACACACAGAAGTCCCTTGCATTCCTATATACTAACAATGAAAAAACAGAAAGAGAAATTAAGGAAACAATACCATTCACCATTGCAACAAAAAGAATAAAATACTTAGGAGTATATCTACCTAAAGAAACAAAAGACCTATACATAGAAAACTATAAAACACTGATGAAAGAAATCAAAGAGGACACAAACAGATGGAGAAACATACCGTGTTCATGGATTGGAAGAATCAATGTGGTCAAAATGGCTATTCTACCCAAAGCAATCTATAGATTCAATGCAATCCCTATCAAGCTACCAACGGTATTTTTCACAGAACTAGAACAAATAATTTCACAATTTGTATGGAAATACAAAAAACCTCGAATAGCCAAAGTAATCTTGAGAAAGAAGAATGGAACTGGAGAAATCAATCAACCTGCCTGACTTCAGACTCTACTACAAAGCCACAGTCATCAAGACAGTATGGTACTGGCACAAAGACAGAAATATAGATCAATGGAACAGAATAGAAAGCCCAGAGATAAATCCACGAACCTATGGACACCTTATCTTTGACAAAGGAGGCAAGGATATACAATGGAAAAAAGACAATCTCTTTAACAAGTGGTGCTGGGAAAACTGGTCAACCACTTGTAATAGAATGAAACTAGAACACTTTCTAACACCACACACAAAAATAAACTCAAAATGGATTAAAGATCTAAATGTAAGACCAGAAACTATAAAACTCCTAGAGGAGAACATAGGCAAAACACTCTCTGACATAAATCACAGCAAGATCTTCTATGACCCACCTCCCAGAATATTGGAAATAAAAGCAAAAATAAACAAATGGGACCTAATGAAAATTAAAAGCTTTTGCACAACAAAGGAAACTATAAGTAAGGTGAAAAGACAGCCCTCAGATTGGGAGAAAAGAATAGCAAATGAGGAAACAGACAAAGGATTAATCTCAAAAATATACAAGCAACTCCTGAAGCTCAATTCCAGAAAAATAAATGACCCAATCAAAAAATGGGCCAAAGAACTAAACAGACAGTTCTCCAAAGAAGACATACAGATGGCTAACAAACACATGAAAAGATGCTCCACATCACTCATTATCAGAGAAATGCAAATCAAAACCACAATGAGGTACCATTACACGCCAGTCAGGATGGCTGCTATCCAAAAGTCTACAAGCAATAAATGCTGGAGAGGGTGTGGAGAAAAGGGAACCCTCTTACATTGTTGGTGGGAATGCAAACTAGTACAGCTACTATGGAAAACAGTGTGGAGATTTCTTAAAAAATTGGAAATAGAACTGCCATATGACCCAGCAATACCACTTCTGGGCATACACACTGAGGGATCCAGATCTGAAAGAGACACGTGCACCCCAATGTTCATCGCAGCACTGTTCATAATAGCCAGGACATGGAAGCAACCTAGATGCCCATCAGCAGATGAATGGATAAGGAAGCTGTGGTACATATACACCATGGAATATTACTCAGCCATTAAAAAGAATTCATTTGAATCAGTTCTAATGAGATGGATGAAACTGGAGCCCATTATACAGAGTGAGGTGAGCCAGAAAGATAAAGAACATTACAGTATACTAACACATATATATGGAATTTAGAAAGATGGTAACGATAACCCTATATGCAAAACAGAAAAAGAGACACAGAAGTACAGAACAGACTTTTGAACTCTGTGGGAGAAGGTGAGGGTGGGATGTTTCGAAAGAACAGCATGTATATTATCTATGGTGAAACAGATCACCAGCCCAGGTGGGATGCATGAGTCAAGTGCTCGGGCCTGGTGGGCTGGGAAGACCCAGAGGAATTGGGTGGAGAGGGAGGTGGGAGGGGGGATCGGGATGGGGAATACGTGTAACTCTATGGCTGATTCATATCAATGTATGACAAAACCCACTGGAAAAAATAAATAAATAAAAAATAAATTTAAAAAAAGGAAAAAAATAATATTTATAAAATTGATAAGTAAAAATGAGTGAAAACACAAGTATCAATACCAGTCATGAAAACTAAGATATCACCACAGATCCCACAGATATGGAAAGGATAGTAGGAGGAAATTAAGAACAATTTTATGTCAAGAAATTTGATAGGTTAGATAAAATGGAAAAACTGTTTTGAAAAAATAAATTTATCAAAAATTGATATAAAGAGTATAATATCTGACTATTCTTATATCTTAAAAAAAATATATGAATCTGTCATTAAAAAATGGTCACTTTACAAAATCTTCAGTCCCAACTGACTTCACTGGTAAATTCTTTCAAAAATTTAATGAAGAAATGGTACGGCTCTTTCAAAGGAGGAATAAAAGGAGGATATTTCCTCACTCATTTTATGAGATCAGCAAAACTTAGAAAACAGAACCTGATGAAGACATTATAAAAAAGATACAGACCAATATCTCCAATGAACACAAAAATCTTAAAAACTAGCTATAGTTAACAACAAATCACTAGCAAAATAAAGGACTAAAACTGTATGATTAATCTCAGTAAATTCAGAAAATTCACTCTGTGAAATTCATGACAAAAACACTCAGTGAAGTAGGAATAGAAGGAAATTCCCTCCACTTGATAAAGTATCTGAAAAGCCTACAGCTAATACATGAAATTCAGAACTCTGAAATATTGAATGCTTTTCCCTTTAGGAATAGATAAGATGAAAATGTTTGCTATTACTACTTATATTCAACATTATATTGGAGGTTGAAGTATGTACAGTCATGGGAAAAAAGAAATAAAAGGCACACTGAAAATTAAAGAAGGAAAAGTATTATTTATGGACAACAATCTATATACACAAGATTCAAAGGAATTTATAGTCTATGAAAACTAATTAGGGATTTCCCTGGTGGTCCAGTGACTAAGACTGCATGCTCCCAATGCAGGGGGCCAGGGATTGATCCCTGGTCAGGGAACAAGATCCCATGTTCTGCAACTGAGATGAAAGATCATGCATGCAGCAACTAAGAGCCGACTCTACCAAATAAATAAAAAATAATAAATATATATTAAAAAATCTAACCAGCGAGTCGGGCAAAACTCTAGGATTCATGGTCAACATACAAAAATCAATTCTTCCTATATGTTTGCCACAAATATTGGAAAATGAAATAGTCGAGTTAGAAAACTGCTTTGAGGATCACCTTCAACATAACTGGGGACACTCACTTCTCCTTTTTCCTTGCTACAGCCTGTATGGATCTTGGTGTATGTAACAAGAAAGATATTCTAGGAAAAATTTCTGTGTAAATGTAAAGTGATATTGTAGGTAATTTTATCATTGTAGAATATTTTAGAGGAGAGAGTGTTACGCAGGATGTACATGTAAACCTGAATCAGTGTATGTTATTACCTTCAGGGCATTCTTTACATAAACCAGATAACTATTCACAGGCTCAGAAACCTCTGGGATAAGAAACTGTGGCTATAAGCCAAGAGAGAAAAAATTGACTATCTCCTTAATACCCACTTAAGAGAAGAAAAGCAATTAGAGAGTAGATCATGTAAGTAAGGAACGAGAGGGAAACACTATCAAGTATGTATCCAGCCAGTTATTCAACAGGATGATAGTACAGATCATCATGCAACAAATCCTGTTTCTTGCTCATCCCAAAGTCTCAGGAATTGGCTCACTGTTTTCAGCAGTAAACAATTAGAGCAGTGACTCAATCTAGGCTTTCCACCTCTGCCCTTCTTCAGTTCAGTTCAGTTCAGTCGCTCAGTCGTGTCCAACTCTTTGCAACCCCATGGACTGCAGCACGCCAGGCTTCCCTGTCCATCACCAACTCCTGGACTTTACTCAAACTCATGTCCATTGAGTCAGTGATGCCATCCAACCATCTCATCCTCTGTCATCCCCTTCTCCTCCCGCCTTCAACCTTTCCCAGCATCAGGGTCTTTTCCAATGAGTCAGCTCTTCACATCAGGTGGCCAAAGCATTGGAGTTTCAGCTTCAACATCAGTCCTTCCAATGATTATTCAGGACTGATTTCCTTTAGGATGGACTGGCTGGATCTCCTTGTCCTTCTTACAGATGAGAAAATGGCAGCCTGGAGGGATGTATGAGATTTGCCCCCAAGTTGACCCACTTAACTGCAGAGTGGGGAGAAGGACAGACCACTTGATACCTAATCCAGGGTTCTCTCCATCTCTCCTGCCTACCTTCTATCAGGTTCTGAGAGAGAACTTGGAAGTATCTGCAGCAACTTGAAGGAATTAACAGCAGCACTAAAGGTGGCCTCAGATCACCAACAGTCTTGAACCTGGAGGCTCCCCTGTAGGTGAGGAAGGACTTTTCTTCTGCCTTCTTAGGTTCGATAGGTTGATTTGTGAAATAAATGGACAGCAGGCAGATTGGACAAAGAAAAAAAAAAAAATAAGAGAAATGCCAGCTCCACTATTTTGTATTATCTTAAGTTCGTGAAATGCCAGGATATATTAAAGTAGGATGTTGTTGTTGTGTCTGACTCTTCGCAACCTTCCATCATATCCAAGACATCATAACGTCATATTAGAGTATATTTTCTGATCACTGGATCTCCTAAAGGACTGGAATTATTTGCCCTGGAGAGAGAAAAGCAAGTATGATGTACTTGTTCACAACTTTTCGTATTAAAGGGGTTTTTTTGTTTGTTTGTTTTGTTTTGCAAGCAGGTCTAGACAGCGAGTGGTCAAACATGACTCAATGGAACAAAAACCAGAGGTCTCAACTTGTCAAACCAGGACTCATCTTCTTCCTTAATGGGCTCTCTTACCTTTTATGGATGCAGCCACCATTTTTTACAAATTGAATTATAAGTTACCCACAGTAAAGGGCATTACCAGTGACTGACTCTGCATGCATTTGAGTGTCTGTTCTGTGTCAGCTGCCCTGATCAGGGCTGGGGATACAAAGATGAATTCAGATTGAGTTCCAATCCTGACAGTCTAAGACCACCTTTTTTGTGTGATGCCCCACACACATAAGTGAATATGAATATGTGTGTACACCTTTTCTGCTCTCAACCTGCCTGCTGTCTGTTTAAGTCACAGACTCAGTTATTGAACCTAGGAAGGTGGAGGGCAAGTCCTTCCATCCAGGGAAGCCTCCAGGTTCAAGATGATGGGTAATTGGGGACCACCTTTCATGCCGGTGGTGTTAATTCCTTCAAGTTGCTGCAGACACTTTGTTCTCTCTCAGAATCTGATAGAAGGAAGGCAGGAGAGATGGAGAGAGCCCTGGACTAGGTATCAGGGGGCCTGTCTTTCTCCCCACTCTGCAGTTAAGTGGGTCAACTTGGGGCAAATCTCATAGCCCCTCTAAGCTGCCTTTTTCTCATCTGGGAGAAGGATGGAGGTGGGAGGCATACGTTCACTCAACCCTCCAGTTCTTTACTGCTGAAAACCTCATGAGCCAGTTCCTGAAACTTTGGAGTGAGCAAGAGACAGAATTTGTTGCCTGATGATTTTGCCATCGTCCTGTTGAATAACCGAGTGAACGCTGACTTGATGGTGTTTGCCCTGCTTCCTTCACCTTCATGATCTACTCTAATTGCATTTCCGCCCTGAAATGGGTATTAAGGAAACATCCAATTTTTTCTTTCTTTTTTTTTTTTAAATTTTTTCTTTCTTGTTCTTGGAGCTGGTGTCTATCAGAGACCTGCCTCCCTCCCAGCTCAATCAACAGCTTGGACAGAGCTGGAGGTACAGTGAGTGTCTCTTGGAATATGGATTAGAAATCCAGTCGTAGGACACAGGTGAAGGAAAGTTTAATGAGAAAGGAGCATATGAGAATAGTTCTCAAGAACTTAGGGACGTAAAGAAGGAAACAAACATATTTGGATGTCTGCTAGGCTCCTGGTATTTTGGCCTTTCTGCTACACACTTATCTCTGAAATGACACGTGGTAAGAAACCTATTTTATGATACTCTCAAGATTTAGAACCTGGGCCATTAGGTTAAAAACTATAGGGACGTAGGGTCTATTTTTTTTTTTTTAATCCCAATTACCAGTAATTCATTCTAGAAAATTTGAAAAGAAAGACATAAACAAGAGAAATATCACCTACCATTGTTCCACCCTGTGACAAATGTTACAAAATTTATTTTAACATACAAAGTTTTAATTACAAAACTTAAATCATACTATACCTACTGCTTTATCTATTCTTTTATTATGCGTTCTATTTTGACATGATTTGTCACATTTTTCAGTTGAACCTCCACTGCTGGATATTTAGGTTGTCTCCAACATTTCAACTTACAGATGACCTTGAGGGGAGTCAGTCCAAGGGTGGTGGGTTGACCAGGGCAAGTGTTGAAAGAAAAGGAGACATTTAGCCTGAGAAAGACTACATTCAGGTGGGAAAATCATAGCTTTCCTCCTCTATTTGAAGGTCAGTATTTTGAGGAAACTTGGTCTGTGTAGTCCCGAAAGGTACAATTTAGAAAGAGTGGGTGGAAAGTGTGGGGCAATCAATTCATGGTGTGTACAGTTCAGGGAAGTTGAAGGCAGGAGGAGAAGGGGACAACAGAGGATGAGATGGTTGGATGGTATCACTGACTCAATGGACATGAGTTTGGCAAGCTGTGGGAGATGGTGAAGGACAGGGAAGCCTGGTGTGCTGCAGTCCATGGGGTCACAAAGAGTCGGACATGGCTGTGTGGTTGTTGTTCAGCCACAGCTTCAGGTAGTGTGTTTCCAGCTCATAAATATGTTTTAACATGGGCTAAAATTACATTTACAGCGGGAGGACCTGAGAGTTTTGAAAACACAGAAGTAATTTATTATTTTTTGAAGGGGACATCTTGGAAAAAGCTTCAAAAACAAACATTTGCAGGGAAATCTCTTATTTATTATTATTTATATCAGGGCCAATATTTATATAATGATTTATGGTTCACAAAGTATTAGAGAGAATCCCTCTTTTAAATCCCCCTTTGAAAGAGAGAACAGGGAATTCCCTGCTGGTCCAGTTAGGTTAGGACTCTGGGCTTCCACTGCAGGGGGCACAAGTTCAATCCTTGGTCGGGGAACTAAGATCCCACATGCACGGTGTGGCCAAAATAAAGAAAATGAAAGAACAAGTTCAGAGAGGTTAAGTAAACCACCCAAGTCCTACCTCTGGGAGGTGGTAGAAAGGCCCCTGTTCACTGTCTCTGCAATCGCTCTCTTTCCCTGTTGCTATTGTTACTGTATTAAGGCCACCAGTCCCTTCTTGAAAATCCAGGCTCGCAGGACTTTGGCTGTGCCATGCTTCGCTGCAAGAAAATGAAAATGTCCCCAGTGACTAATGCGAACAGAATGTCACTCTGCAGCTAACAGGGAAGGTGTCCTGGGCGTCCTTTCGGCTCCACGGCAGCGACTCCACGATCGGGGTGTGATGGGCAGGTGAGGGCGGCTCAGGGGAATCTTTTCCGGACAGGCCCCGTCCCTGGCGGGTGGAATGAATGGACCTGCCAAGTTAGCCCTCTGTCTCATGTACACCTACGACCCTGTCACCTCAGACCTCTGGAACGCTGGCCTCTGAGCCTCCGCTCTGCTTGCCCAGCTGGAAGGCACAGAGTCCAGGAATTTACTCCTGTATCTAGTGCCCACGTGAATTCTCGCCTTCCTCTTAAGCCTCTTGGGCTGGGCGGCCTGGAACAAAATGTCGGGTTCCCTTTCGGCTCCAGGAGAGGCCCAGCCGCATCATCTGGGATGCAAACTCCCCGTTGCACTCTCAGGGGCCCTGCCCACCTGGTCTTTCTCACAAAGCGAGTCAGAAGTTCCTTGATACTGACCCACTTTTCTGAACACCCTCGTTCGGGGGCTCGGGGAGCCCCTTCCCCGCTGGGCTTCTGACTCCCCCACTCAGACCCCCTCCCAGGCTGCAGGAAGCCTGCGTCCACCGTCCACCGAGCACCGTGCACCGTGGGAGGGACAGGAAGGCCGGAAGCAGATGGCCACCAGCCCAGAGTGAAGTGGATTCCTCCTGCCTTTAACCATTTCCTGGTTCCAGCTGCTTGCCTGCCTGAACCAGCTCTTACTGTTTCGCAATTCCATGGTGACTCCATTCTTAAAAAAGCATTGACTTGGCTCCCAGCATATGCTCAGCACTGGGGGGTTAAAAAAAAAAAAAGACAAGTGAGCTATGTCTCTGCCCTTAAAGGACTTCCTTTCCTCCTGGCAGATGAAAAGGAAATCTACCAGGAAAGTGCAAGAAGAGAAATGCTTTGATGTCAGGAGGAGACCTTCCAGGGGGAGAACGGTGTTCTGGGGGCCTCTCTTGGGGAAGCTTCTGCCAAGAAGGCCTGAGGGATCTGCTCAGAAAAGGACTGGGTGACAGACTAAGGGCCAGGAATGTTATCTCCAAAGCAGTGAGAGTCATTGATGTTTTTGACAGTGATAGGAACCTGAATTTGAGAAACAGTCCTCTACAAGCCCGAGAAAGAGGGTGAAGGAGGAACAAACCCAGAAGCTGGGAGGGACTTTTAGTCTTTATTTCATTCTTTTCTGTTCTGTTTGAATTTTCAAACCATATGCTTGAATTGTCTTTATTTATTTAGAATTGTATTTATTTATTTATTTAAAAATTTTTTATTTATTTGGCTGCACTGGGTCTTAGTTGTGGCACGGGAAATCTCCCATCTTTGTTGCGGCATATGGATCTTTTAGCTGCGGCATGCAGGATTAAGTTCCCTGACCAGGAATCGAACCTGGGCCCCCTGCATTGGGAGTGTGGAGTCTTAGTCACTGAACCAGCAGGGAAGTCTCTCGAATTGTTTTCATTTTTAAAATGAACAGTCATTATAATGGGATTAGTGGCTCCTTTTCTCTTATTCTTTACACACTTCAGGTTATAGATTTAAAAAGGAAGCATAATGAATAATTTTTGATTTTAAAACTCCGAAGGTACTTTCAGACGTGGTAAAGGACAGGCATGTTTGTTGCCTGTCACAAATATTTTTAGTGCTTGACCATGCCCTTAAGCTGCTAAAGCACAAGCAGGTAGAAGGCTATTATTTTTGCATTTGGAATATACAAGCTAAAAACTTTGTCTGATGAACATGCCCTAATTTATAGTTTCTCATACTAGAGGCACTTGGGGTGAGCTTTGGACTGTGTAGAAATACTGGTCTGAGAAACACTGATAAAATAAAACTAGCTCCATGGTAATCACTAACATTACTGTATCTCTTTGGTGGAATTTTCTTCTTCCAACTTTGCCAACTGCAACAATCTTTCCCCTGGCACTAGAGAAATTCTATCCATTTTAAAACCAGAAGAGACCATTTCCCTCTTCTATACAAATCATTAGACAGTTTCCTCTAAAGGTTTATGATTGCCAAAAACCTCATATAGGGTGGAGGAAAATAGGAAGAAAATTTCAGAAGATCATCATTCATTTAAAAATACAAAACAGGGACTTCCCTGGTGGTCCAGTGGTTAAGACCTTGCCTTCCAAAGCAGGGCGTGCAGATTTAATCCCTGATTGGGAGCTAAGAGCTCAAAATGGCCCACATCAAAAAAATCCTTAAATGAAATAAAAATACAAAACAGTATTTACAAAAAAAAAAAACCCAAAATAGTATTTACAATACGCCAGATATAGTACTAGTGATACAAAGATGAAAATGTAGGATCCTTGTCCTAAAAGTACTTATAGTTTAGAAACAGACAAGCAAATACAATATGATAAAGTAATACCAGTTACATACACAAAAAGTATGTTTTGCATTCAACTGAAGCAAACAGAAAAATAGCAGTAAGTGGACATACAAAAAAACACTGTAGGAATATTATACGATGTTCACTACATACTAATACCTACATTAAAACACTGACAGAATAGCCAAAATTCTCAAAAACTGTTGAACTACTGAACCACTGAAGTAAATGGCCTTTGTAGATTTCCAAACCTCTAACCTAATTTTTAATTCCATGTACTTAGTCTTTCAGTTTCATTAGGGCATTTTCCCTCAACCTGTTAATTTTGAGGAAGGTATTATATGTAAATGTATATGTATGTGTGTGTGTATATATATATATATATTTTGTGTGTGTGTGTGTGTGCATATATTTATATGCATATATTGGATTGAGAGTCCTTTGGATTGCAAAAAGATCAAAGCAGTCAATCCTAAAAGAAACCACCCCTGAGTATTAACTGGAAGGACTAATGCTGAAGCTGAAGCTCCGATACTTTGGCCACCTGATGCAAAAAGACTTGTTGGAAAAGACTTTGATCCTCGGAAAGATTGAAGGCAAAAGGAGAAGGGGACAGCAGAGAACGAGATGGTTAGACAGCATCACTGACTCAATGGACATGAATTTAAGCAAACTCTAGGAGATAGTGGAGGACAGAGGAGCCTGGCATGCTATAGTCCACGGGGTTACAAAGAGTCAGACATAATCTAGGGACTGAACAACAACAAACAACATACACAAGTGTATTTCTTTTCGTTTTGCCAAAATGTAGCAAAATACTGTTTCAAGATATCCTCAAACAGTGCAAATATCCAGTTTAATCCACAATTTCTCATTCAACCTTTATCTTGATGTCATAGAAAATGAAAATGTTCATGATAATTTATGAAATAATATTGGCAAACCTTTTTTTTTAAACAAAACAAAACATTATTTATTTGGTTGCTTTGGGTCTTAGTTGCACCATGTAGGCTTAGCTGTCCTGAGGCAGGTAGGATCTTAGTTCCCCAACCAGGGTTTGAACCTGCCTCACCTGCTTTGCAAGGTGGACTCTTAACCACAGGACCACTGGGGAAGTCCCTGGTAAACATTCTTACAAATGTCTAAAGGAATATTGGATTGTCCTCCTGTTTAAAAATGGCAACATTGGAACCACATCTGGGATAAAATAGCCTTGTAGGCAACTTTATGGTGCTAGGAGAATGGGAGTAGGGCACTTGGTCCAGGGATTGAGGAGGCAGGGATGCTAAGGGCAGGGAGGTGGAGCACAGAGAAGGGGTCTGGGCTGGATCCACTTGAAAGATGGCCACAGACAAATTGACTGGAGTGATGGAAGTCTGGTGCTGATCATATCCTAGCTTGAAGTGAAGTGGAGTGAAAGTCACTCAGTCGTGTCTCTTTTTGACCCCATGGACACTAGTCCATGGAATTCTCCAGGCCAGAATACTGGAGTGGGTAGCCTTTCCCTTCTCCAGGGTATCTTCCCAACCCAGGGATCGAACCCAGGTCTCTCGAATGGCAAGCAGATTCTTTACCAGCTGAACTACCAGGGAAGCCCAAGAATACTGGAGTGGGTAGCCTATTCCTTCTCCAGTGGATCTTCCCAAAGCAGGAATCGAACTGGGGTCTCCTGCATTGCTGGTGGATTCTTTACCAGCTGAGCTACCAGGGAATCCTTGATTACCTCTGCAAAAACCCAATCTCCACATAACCTTGGATCATTTTGGCGTGCTGCAAAGAAACATAGGCTTTGCAGTTACACATGAGTTTTATTTTTAAAAAATATTTAAAAATATTTGGCTGCTCCAGGTCTTAGTTGAAGTGTGCAGAATCTTTTTATTGTATATATTACTTATTTCATTTTTCATTGTCCTTGTTCTTCACTGCTTTATGAGAGCTTTCTCTAATTGCAGCCAGCGGGGGCTACTCTTCCTTGCAGTGGCTTCTCCTGCCGCAGAGCACAGGCTCTAGAGTGTGTGGGCTCCCGAGTTCTAGAGCACCGGCTCAGTAGTCGTGTGCTCGGGGTTTAGTTCCTCTGCAGTATGTGGGAGCTTCCTGGATCAGGGGTCAAACCCATAACCTCTGCATTGGTAGGTGGATTCTTACTCAGTTACCACCAGGGAAGTCCTACACATGAGTTTAAATCTTGACTTTACCTCTTACTGGTGGTGTGACCTTGGGCAAGTTACTTACATATTCAGGACTTGTTTTCTCACGGGTATAACGGGGATGTCACATTGTTGAGGTTTGTTGTTGTTGTTCAGTCACTAAGTCGTGTCCAACTTTTTGAGACCCCATGGACTGAGCCAGGCTCACCTGTCCTTCACCATCTCCCAGAATGTGCTCAAACTCATGTTCATTGAGTCAACGATGCCATCCAACCATCTCATGCTCTGTCACCGCCTTCTCCTCCTGCCTTCAACCTTTGCCAGCATCAGGGTCTTTTCCAATGAGTCGGTTCCTTAAATCAGGTGGCCAAAGTATTGGAGCTTCAGCTTCAACATCAGGTCTTCCAATGAATATTCAGGGTTGATTTCCTTCAGGATTGACTGGTTAGATCTCCTTGCAGTCCAAGAGACTCCCTAGAATGTGCTGGTTATGTGCAGGCTGTTACTATCTGTGATTTGGGGGTCTTTACTTTTAGAGGTTAACTTCTATGGACAGATGGATTTGTAATACATCTGGCAGTGGACGTGCCTGGAAGATTCTCAGATGAGAGCAAGGATTTACTCACCAGACCTGGTCAAGACTAAACTGGCGTCTGTACCCGAGTCCTTCCTGCCTACGTGTGTTCACTTGTTTGGGATCAATATAATTAACAGGTTGCTTTTAGGTGACGCCTATATAAAACCATTTTACAGCATTCCAATCTGGACATGACAGTTTATTGATCCCTATTGTGTAACGCGGTCACGCTGGGGGGAGGAGGGAGAGGGATGGGGACAGAGAGGGTGCAGCCTTCTAGATACAAAGACCAGCAATGCCTTCTATCACTGCAGGACTGTAAACTCAAAATTCTGCCTCACCCTGATAATCTTCCAGGTGGACCTGACTAAAGCCAAGGGCAGGTTTCGTGAGCCACTGTCGTATTCTTTTCAGGTTATCTATAAGATTAATTAGGCTAGTTTCCTTCATTACCAGCAATAAAAAATTGATTCCAATTTAATGCTGAAGGTTGCAAATGCTTAAGTGCTCTGATAGAAGTGAAACTGAGGTGAACCGGTGGGGGTGGGGAGCGGGATGAAGAGAAGCAGGAGAGAGGGAGTTGGTTGCAGGGAGGAAACTGGAAGCTGGGGCAGAATCAAGGTAGCAAACTCTCACCCCCAATAGGGACACTCTTGGCCACCTCATTCAAAACAATCAAGTTGAATGCGGGCTTTACGTTAGTAGGTCAATTTTTGAAAAAGTCAGCACTCCAAAAGAACTTTTGATAGTCATAGCTACTTTTGATATCGTGAGAATAAGTCTGAAGTAACCTATTTGCCTACTTTTCGTCTAATTTAGTCTTGGATTGTACTAACTTGAATGGGTGCTTTAGTATATTAGCGTTCTAATAACCGTAGGAGGGAAACATTTGTTAAAAAAAACTTGTGTCTCTCGTCCAGTCACACAGGGTAGAGATCAATATTTATTACAGAGCTGTTCTTTTCTCACCCCCGTCGCATTTGTACTAAAAGTTTTTTTTTTTTTTTTTAATTGGGAGTATAGTTAATTTAAAATACTTAGTTCCAGTTGTACAGCAAAGCGAATCAGTTATACATAAACACATATCCACTCTTCTTAAAGATTCTTTCCCATATAGGCCATGGGTTTTTTTCCCTTTACACCTGGGATTGTATCTGCTTGCCACTGTACTTGTGAACAGCTTAAGGAAAAAAAAAAAAAAAGGATATGAACACTATCATCAAAGATGGCAAAATCCAGCTTAGAAATAAATTGTTGGACTTGCAGTAAAATACTACGTACAGTATCCTTTTTTAGCACAATATCAAGTTCCACTTTACTAGTATTGGTACAAAATATGCTTTTTTTTTTAACCCAGTGACTCTCAACTAATTACAAAGTAGCCAGCACAGCATGGCTACTAGTATACCTAGGTTTTAAAGTAGGGGAGCGGGGGGTGGGCACACCTCGTAATATTTACCCAGGCGGAAGGGACAGGCAGAATAAAGAAAAACAAAGATCAAAACATTAATAAAGAAAATTAATTGGGCGAATTGAGAATCTGGAAACTGAGCTATTGAGCGAAAGAGATAATGAGGAAGTTGAACAAGGATACAGTGATCGCTTTGAGCAGATCAATTTTCGGGGCATTCCGATGGGGAAGGAAGGCTGCGCCCCGAAAGGGATGGGGGGTGGGGGGGCTGAAATCCGTGGAAAAGCCTGGAGTGCTTATGATGGCTCCGTCCGTCATTTCTGAACGCCGGCGCCGGCCACTGCAAAGATCGACCGCCAGGGTTTAAGACAGGCGTCAGCCGCAGGGGCATCCCGGAACCCGGGCGAAGCGTCCGGAATTCCTGAGATGTCTGAAGCGCGGAGGCGGCCTCTTCCCCACCCCCCGCCGCCGCAGCCTTCGTGGGCATCTTTTCCGGCGAGGGGGGCACGCGGGCCGGTCCAAACGCAGCCTGAGTCCGCGGGCGGGCGCGGCCGGCGGCGCGCTCCCCGGGGATGCAGGTGAGCAGCCCCGGCCCCTGGAGCGCCGGGGGCGGGGGGCGCCCCGGGTCCTCCCCGCCCCCTCCCCTCCCCCACCCCGGCGCGGGCGGGGCTGCACGAGCGCGACGCGGAAGCGCCGGGCTCCGCGGGCGGCGGCGGCGGCGCGCAGGCCGGGACGCGCGCGCTCCCGGGACCGCAGTCAGCGCGGGCGCGGCACGCGCGGGCCGGGGTGCGGCCGGGTGGCCGGGGAAGCGGCGGATGCTCGCACACAGGCCGGGCCGCCGCCTCGGCCCCCACCCGCCCGCCTGCCCTGTCTTCCTCTTCCCTTTCCTTCCCCTCAGCCCGGCCGTCCCCCCTCAGCTCCCCTCCCCCGAGCGAATCACGCGCCCTCCTCTGACACTCGTAGCGAGCTCCGAATTTATCCTTCACGTGACCTGAGGGGGGTTGGGTGGTTGGTCGGTCGGGGACGGAGGCCGAGGGGTGGGGGAACGGAGGGAAAAGGAGGGAAACGGAATCTGCCGTTGCCCGAGCAACAGGCCCCGCCCCCCGGCTTGGGGCCGGGGGTGGCGGGAGGAGGACGTCAGCACGTCAGCCGCGGGGGGGTGGGGGTTGCGTTTTGATTGACAGTTGCTATAGCGACCGGGTCGGTCCGTCGCCATTTTGTTGGTTGGGTTTTTTTTTAAACCCTTTCGCTTCCCGCCCGAATAATAATAAAAAGCCCCATTGGAGTGAGGCGGGGGTGGCGGCGGCGAGAGCGGCGGGGGGATCCGGGGAGACTGCTGCCGTCGCTGCTGCTGATCGCGGCCCAGGTCGGGCTCAGGAGAGCGGACACCCCGAGCGGGGGGTGCGGGCGCCGCCGCCGCCGCCGCTTGTGCTGCTGTTCCTGCTGCTGCTGTTGGTGCCGCTGCCGCTGCCGCCGCCGCCGCCGGCGAGCGGGCGGGACCGGTGTGAGTGTGAGAGTGTGTGTGTGTGTGTGTGTGTGTGTGTGTGTGTGAGAGAGAGAGGGAGCGTGTGCGAGGGTGCGTGCGCGCGTGTGTGTGAGAGAGTGTGAGTGTGTGTCTGTCTGTCCGTGCGGGGACTCGGGGGCGGGCGGTTCGGGCTCTCCTGGCTGAGGAGCCGCCGCCACCGCCGCCGCCGCTCGGGCCCCGGCGCTCCTCGCTGCGCAGCTTTGGAGCGCGCGCCATTTTGTGAGATTTACAAAATCCTCCTCGGGGAAGAAGCCGCCGCCGCCGCCGGCGGCCGCTACTGGGCGCCCGGCCTTGCCGCCGCCGCCGCCCTCCGCGCCGGGCCGGGCCGGGCCGCGCGGCCCCCGCCGCGCCGCGGGGCTCGGGGTCCGGGGACTGCGGTATTTGCCGGGGAGGGGGGTGCCGCCTCCCCGGCCTCCACACACCCCCCCGCCCCACCGAGCGCCGCTCGGACCCGCGAGCCGGGCAGCGAGACCTGAGGAGGCTGCGGCTCGGAGACCGCGGAGCCGGGAGCGCCGGGGGCGGAGAGAGAGGCGGCCGGGGCGGCGCTGGCGGCGGAGGCCGCGGCGGGGGCGCAGCGGCGGCGGCGGCGGCGGGAAGCCGGCGGCAGAGACTCACCGGAGGGAACGGCGCGAGCGCCCCGCCATCGTCCCGGTGAGTGTCCGGCCGCGGCCCCGCCCGGCGCCCGGCGGCCCGGCTTCCCCCACTGCGGCCTGCAGCCGGGGCCCGCGCCGAAGCCGGCCGGGCGGAGGGAGGGACCTGCCATTTTAGGAGGAGGCGCCGCGGCCCGAGGCCGGCCGGCCGGCCGCCCGCCCGGGGTCGGGGCGGGGGGGGGAAAAGGAGGGAGGGCGGGCGGGAGGGCGACCGACAGGCCCCGGTCCCGGAGGAGAGGCGGGCGCGAGCGAAGGGAAAGTTGCGGAGGGTTGGGGAGCCGGGGCCGCGGCCTCCCGGGAGCCGGGGCCTGGGGGCCGGGAGAAAGCGCCAGACCTTTTGCCTGGTCGCCCGAGCGCAGGGGAGGAGGGTGTCTTCCTCCTCCTCCTCCTCCTCTTCCTCCTCATCCTCTTCCCCCAGCTCCTCCCTCGTCCCTCCTCTCGGTCCCCACCAGTGTGGGAACCAGCGGCCGCGGTCCTCCGCAAGGACAATGCCACGGGTTACAGAGGTTGATGGGGCTGCCCCCGGCCGCCGGGCGAGGCGCCGGGGAAGGTCGGGGAGCCGCGTACCCCCCGCGCGGCCCTCCGGGCTGCTTGCTCGCGGAGCCCGGGCGCTCGGCCTGCTCGGAAGTTGTGCGCGTGAGAGCCCGGCCGCTCGACGTCGGAGGGCTGGTGACCCGCGCAGCACAGCCCTCGGAGGGTGCCGGAGGGCCGCGGATGCGTAGATTAATAATCGAAACCTGGGTGTATGGCACAGAACTCGCCGGAGCCTTATTCATAGGCTTAGATCCGCCGCGGCTGGCTGAAGAAGCTTCACACTGGGCGGAAAGGCCTCCCCCCCGCCCCCCTCCCCGGTCTGAAATAGTTAAAAATGGGGCAGAATTAGTGAGTGATTCCGACGACTTGGCTGAGTCTGTCGTCCAAAACCCCTGAATGATGTGAATCTTGGTGATCTAGGTGCAGTACTTGAGCGCCAGCGCCATTTGTTTCTTGAATTCCACCCGGGTTGTCAGGAAATACACCGTTTATAATATTGTTTCGCTCCCGAGTTAAAAGATTAGGACCATGTATTAATAACTCTCTTATCCTCCAGGTAGAAACTGTTACCCATTTCACAGATGAGGGAACTGAGCGGTGACTCATCCAAGGTCACACAGCTGGGACTCCTGAAGCCGGGAGTCTGTAGCCAGCCCGGGCTGTTAATCACTAGCTTATAACTCGTTATTAGAAGTACTGGCAAATTTTGGAGCTGTTTGGTTGTAATGACTCAGGGTTGAATCCACGTATAGTGTTGGCGTGGAATTAACTTTTGTGGTTTGCAGAAGCGGAGAGGAGAGAATGAAGCAAGGCCCTCTTAATGAAACTAATTTGTCAGCTCCCCCCCATCTCCCCCCACTCTGAAGAAAACTGTGTAGACAATTTTTGAATGGAAGGAATTAAAAAGTATTCTGTTCTGCGTTTGGTTCCTCACACTTAATTTTAATTACAGTCATCACTTAAGTATTGATGAGTCATAAGAAAGTTTTGTGCAAAGTTATTTTTGGTTATTTTTTATCTTTGAATACTTAGATTTTCCCTGGGAGTCCTTACACATTACATATACTAAGTATTTAAGAATGGATATACTTAATACTTTGTTTTGGAGGGTGTTTGAATAATTTAGTGGAATTACCTTTAGCTTTGTAAATTTCCCATATTTCGATTAGTTATTTTAAGGATAATTTCTTTTTCTGCTATAAATATGAGACTAGAACTAAAATTTCATGTGGTAAGATTTTAAACTGAAGAAGATAGCTTTCAAGGAAACAGCAGTTATGAAAAAAGTTTACTCAAGTTGTATTAAGATTTTTAATAGACGTACGACTTAACACTTAAAGTACCCCATTGGTTTCAGTGGGTTTGCTTTGGAGTAGCAATAGTGTTTATGATGGCTGTCCAAATTCATTTAGACTTCAAACCTTGCCAAAAAGTTAAGGAGTTCTGTCAGTGTCTACACCAAAATGTAAAACTGAGTACAGAAACTTCCCAAGAGGCATAAGCTCAGAAATTAAGTCTAGAAAGAAGGATCCCCTCTCTGTAAAGTGAAGGATTTCCTTTGAAATCTAAAAAAGATTAATTTAAGGATTTGAGTAGAATTGAGTGAAGTGGATGGTCGTTATTGGTAGGGGTGGGAGATGGACTCTGAAATCTAGTGAGATCTTTGTTTTTGTTCAGAATATGGAATTCAGGTTTAAGATCTTAAATTTCTTTTAAAGACCTTTTGGTGGGACTTACTGGAAATGTAACACACATACATAATAACTGTCTCTTAGGGATTCAGACATTTAACCCAACCTTTTAAGGTCACTAACATTCAAAATAAATGAAAATATTCC
The DNA here is from genome assembly GCF_963930625.1 of Muntiacus reevesi. Lineage (NCBI taxonomy): Eukaryota > Metazoa > Chordata > Mammalia > Artiodactyla > Cervidae > Muntiacus > Muntiacus reevesi. Next base: position 28,940,082 of record NC_089256.1, read on the forward strand.
ATTGTAATGCAGTGTCTTGTTTGGGAATGTAGATTTAAAAAAAAAAAACAAGCACAACCTTGGGTTAGAATTTTTTCCCCCACTATAATATTGTCCGATGTCTGCCCTTGAGTCTTATTTATGGGGAGTTTTTGTGTTTATGGCTTAGAGATGTGGGAGTGGGGAGTGGTAAGTGCAGCCACTGGTATTTAAAGAATTTATATAGGTTTTTATAGCCCCACGACTATCTGTGAAAGCAAAATTGAAGATAACTTGTTATAATTCATGATGAATGTGACCTTTGGCATATATTTTGTTTTGAAACTATACAAAGAAAGGAGATGCTAATTTATATGGAATCTTTGGTACTACTTGAAAACAAAAGCAAAAAGCTTAGAAGTTTGGGATGCTTAGGGATGTTTTCACGTGTGTGTATATGGTTGGCAGTTATCCAGTCATGAGAAAATCTGAATAGAAATAATTTTATTGTGAGTGAGAAGAGAGTTGCCTTATGCATGCTCTTAAAAACTAGCTAAATAGAAGAGGGGGCTTCATTTGTGACTTTTTTCTTTGTCATAAGGTGTGTATCAAATTTTCTTTGCTTTAGCATTTGCTTTCTCTGATTTCAAAGAACTTTCACATTTCCTTCACCCCCACCCCCACACCCAAGCAGTTTCTCTTTTCATTGTCTGAGAAAAGAATTAAAACTTGTGAACTCAACAGAACCCCCAAACTTCAAGAGTTTCTATGAAGAGATTGACTCTTAGAATTTTGTTGTATTCCTATCAGTAATTTAGACTGTAAGCTAAGAATCACTAGTTCCTGTTGAGTTTTTTGGTGGTTTTACCTCCAGATACTTGTGTGTATTTTCTATTTAGAAGTAAAGATGTTTCTTGAAACTATCAAACATGGGCCCCTGAAACTTGACACTAACACACTAACTTGCCCAAAGTGAAACGTGTGACTTTATTACTTTTGTATGAGCACCTTACATATACACAGTGGTTATGCTTTTTAAAAGACTTCTTAGCATATATTATTTTGGCCACTGGGCAATGTTTTGATGGTTAGAGAAATTATGGTAATTCATAACCAAAAGCTGGCACAGTTTTGGATTAAAATTTTGGGGAGGGCAGGTTGTAATTTGTGTTTAATTACTTGGGAAAATCATCAAATTATTTTAAATTACCTAAAATTTCTCCCCAGTTGCCCCTAAATAAAAAAATCATTCAAAATCTTGCTTTATATCAGTGTTATAATGTAAAGCTAGAGCTGTAAAGTTTACCGTTGGTTATGTGAAAGTGAAATGTTGACTTCACGTGACTAAAGTAATTTAAGGTTCTTATTAGGTAATTACTGACAAGTCTCATCTTCTAACCTAGTGGCTGCTGGTAGCCTTAGTTTCATTTTTTGGTATATGAAAACAAAATGACTTGGAAATACAGCATTGTATAAACCATCCAAACGTTTGAAATAAGTTATGCTTTTGCTTTGAAAACCTTCTTCCAGAGTTGCATTGTGAGATAGAATTCCTCATTGGCGATAACTTACAGTACATTGAACATCTAAAATAATGTGGTTCCTTGTAGGCATGCATTTTGCTGATATAGAACCATTTAGGCTTCTTAGCAATTGATTCTTCTCCCAGAGCTATGCACCTTCTCTTCTAGAAGGTGACTTTTAAAAGTTTGTAATACTGTGAAAGTTTTGCTTGTTTTAATTTTTTTTTTGTTTTAATTTTTTATTGTTTGATGAACATGTGCCCATATCTGATATGTATAATAGTTTAAAATGTATCTATACTCTTGATGAGTTATTTTTCATTTTATTACCCCATAATTTAATTGCTTACGTTGCTTTTGTGGAGAGGCGCTTAGTGAACTGGTTTAACATGGAATGAAACTGGTTTTAGCATCAATTCTGTTTTAAATAACATCCCTGTTCATTAAATAGTTCTCTTTGTTTCTCTATATAAATTTTTTACTGACGAGTTGATTTTATGTTTTGTTTTCTGGATATTTGTGGTTAAGATTGGCATTTTAGCACATGCATTTGGGTAAGAAGATGCTCAAACGTGAGATCTACTCCAAATCTGCTTACTACCGAGGTAGAGATAGCGGCTAAAGCATGATATCTGTGGAGAGAGTGTTGGCCTGTGAGGTGGTACCAGGCAGAGCCTCCAGAGTCAGGCAGGTCTGGAATCTCAACCAGTCCTGCCTCTCACTGGCAATGTGGACTTAAGGCACAGTGGTTTTGCTTAATATCAGTTTCTTCATCTGTAAGATGGGTTGGTGATCCTTACCATGGGGTTCTTGTGAAGACTGAGATAACAAACATACATTTCTTAACAGTCTTCTCCCTCCCTCCTTCCCTCTTCACCGTGAGGATGATGCCCATCCTCACGGTCTCAACATAAATGCTACTTCTTTCCCCAGACTCGGTTCTAAGTCAGACTCCTTGGCCATGCGTTCTTACCAACGGCTTTTTTTGGACAGCCCTTGTTAAAAAGTAACCTGACAGTTACTCATAGGTATGCATGTGTACGGGCTTCCCTGGTAACTCAGCTGGTAAAGAATCTGCCTGCAATGCAGGAGACCGGGGTTCAATCCCTGGGTTGGGAAGATCCCCTGGAGGAGGGCATGGCAACCCACTCCGGTATTCTTGCCTGGAGAATCCCACGGTTGGAGGAGCCTGGTGGGCCACAGTCCATGGGGGTCGCAAAGAGGCGGACACGATTGCGCGGCTCAGCACAGCTCAGCATGCACGTGTACATGTATCCTGTGGCTGTCTGTCTCTCCCTCTTACTGCTCAACTGCAAGGTCCGTCTGGACAGGAATAATCACAGGGCACACAGCGGAGGAGATGAATGCACGTGTGCACAGGAGGATGGAATGAAGAACCTGTGTGCTGAATCCTGAAGCCTGAGCACCACTCCTTCCTTGTGCAGTCTTGGGCAGGGTAGCTTCGGAGCTTTAGAATCCTGTATGCCGACCGTGTGTAAGCCCTAGCTGCCCTGCCCAGGATTTGGAATGTGTGAAATGAGATGGTCTGATGAGATGCTTTGCAAAAGTGTAAAATGCCATATAAATGTAAGATGGTACAGTAGCAATAATTTCAGTAGTGAGGTTACCCAAGAATTTATAATTAGAGTGTCAACTTTACTGAGTTGGTAAGTAGCTATTATGTAATATTTATTAGTAACGTAAACTTTCTGTATGCATTAGTTAGAACACAAGATTGGGCCTATGTTCTGACTACAGTGGCTTAAATGTGGAGTTTCTTTCTCATGTAAGTAGCCTAAGGCTGGTGTGGCAGCTCCAAGATACAGGGACCTTGGTTCCTTCCGTCTTGTCGCTTTCCTGTGCTTAACGGGACCGCATGGCCCCTGCAGTTCAAAACAGCTGACCACCACATTCACGGTCCAGGAACAGGATGTGGGGGAGGGGACATCCCTTCTTCAAAGACGAACCTGGAAATTTCATATGTGACTTGTTCACACCTGTTGGTTGGAACTTCATCAGGTGACCCCATGTAGCTGCAAAGGAGGCTGGGATATGTGATCATCAGTAGGGTGGCTGATTGTCTGCCTGAAAATCTGTTTTTACTGAAGAATAGGAGAATGGGGGTTATGAAGCATTGCCTGTCACTCTTTCAGATGTTTTGGAAGAAACTTAACAGAGATGAACTTTGAAAAGACAACTTACTGCACTAATTAATGTTTATATTCCATATTTGCTCATTAATTGTTTGAACTATCATGTGTAAATTGAAATAGACTATCAGTACTTAATATATGCAGTATATACATATGTAGTCAGATTAGAGTTAATGTAACTAAACTTATAACAGTGAAGGAATTTGGAGTCTAATAGCATATTATTTTATTGAAAGTATTTTCTGATAGAAACAGGATTCTCGATTGCTGTAACTGTTAAACAGTATTTGAAGTCTAAGCTTTTGGATTTAGTTTTAGCAGTACTGTGGACCATTTTGTGTGTATTTGTGTACATAACCTCAGCAAGCAATACTAGGAGAGTGCGATTCAATATTGCAAGATCTTGTCAGGTTTTCAGTAAGTGTTTGGATCACTGCAGTTGTAACGATCATAGCAGTGATATTTACACATTTCCTGTCCAGTGTCTTGCTCTTTTTTTTCTGTGGGTTTGACAGAAGAGGAAGGTCTAGGATTCCTTTGAACTAGCCTGTAATTAGGTCAAGTAGAGACCTGAGGAACTAATGATCCTCAGATAGTTTTCAGGAGAACTTGTCGGAATTGTGGGACTCCCCAGCCTGAGACTCGTCTTTCTGAAGGTTTGGGTGATGCGCTGGAATCCACTGTCTTAATTGGGACTGCAAGTATCCCTGATGCGGTAGAAACATTTTGAGAAACTTTGACATAGTTCTTTTCTCATCTTAGAGGAGGAAATGGATGCAAAGAAATGAAATGACTAACCAGTGCCTCGGAGGAAGCAGGTTGGGAGTGGGGGCTAGGGCATGTTTTCCCGACTCTTGGTTCTTTGTTCTTTCCCCAGAAGAGAGGAAGGAGAAGAGTACAACTGCATTTTTTATTTTATAGGAAGATCTGTCATTCAAATATGTTGCTATTTATGTGTGAGCTCATTGCTATTGAATGGTTGGCTCACTTCACTGTCTTCTGAGCCTCTTAGAAAAATACTGTGAGTTGGTCCAATAAATATTTAAAGATGGGAAGGTGAGGTTTTAAATCAAGTATCATTAGTGTTGGTGCTGTAGTGGGTAGAGAGGTTTATCTCCAGCGTTAGGGTAGATGATAAGGAGGTGTGAATTTGGCATGATCAGAAGGAACAAAGGTGTAGGCCGTGTCCTCAGATCATTCCTTCCCTTTTCAGCTGATTGGCTTGCCATTCTCACTGTTGATTTCATACTTGTAGATTAAGGTAAGAGCTGGATCCCCTAATTTAAAATGAAAACATTCCTAGGGGAATAGCCTTCATCTGTTACCAGGTTAACACTTTATTAATTAGCTGCTGTCATTTTAAACCTTGGAGATGAGCACCCACACTAATAAGAGAGCTTTTGGGAAGAGAAGGGAGGGTTAGGGCACGCGTGCTCTTGTCCAAGGAGAATGCAGGCCTATTTGAGAAGTGTCTGCTTGTGGTGCGGCCCTGGCACGGTGCTCAGAGGATTCTCTGGTGGCTGAGGTTGTTAGCGTTGGGCTGGCCCTTGCTGGCCATTAGGGTTGGTCTTGGGACCATAGATAATGGGTTGAGGACCTCTGGGCTTGATTGGATGCGTGGTCATTGGAGTAGGAGTGTCCTCTTCGTGCTTTCTCATGTTTAGGACTCCTGTTTGAGCAGTTTTAGAGCAGACGTCAAAGGTATCATTTTGATTTGGGGAATTTTAGTTTTTAAAGATCAACAAGTTTTTTATTTTCATGATAAAAAAAAGATCCAGCCGTATAGAATGAATGGGGTCACCCACCCCCAGCCCTCCCCACCTGTGCTCCATAAGTAACAGCTATTTAGTTTATCCTACCAGAAATGTTCTATATGTATATATGCAAACTGTATATATAAACATTTGGTATGTACACGTGTGTTACAAAACATGGGGCAGCAGAAGATGAGATGGTTGGATGGCGTCACTCACTCAATGGGCTTGGATTTGAGCAAACTCTGGGAGATAGTGGAGGACAAAGGAGCCTGGCATGCTGCAGATCGTGGGTTTGCAAAGAGTGACTGAACAACAACAAATGACAAAACTGTATGATTAGTGTGATCCTGGTTTTTTTTTTTTATTCAAGTGCGACATTGTGTATATGTACGCTCTGTGTACTTAAAAAACAAATGGGGTCTTGCTAAACACGTGGTTTTGTAACTTAAATTTCTTGCTCTATCTTGGAAATACTCCTGTATCAGGTGGTAGAGTTTCCCTGTATTTTTTTTTTTTTTTGACAATTGGGAAGTTTTTGATGTTATGGATGCAACACAACTGAGTCAATCTCCATTAAAGAGAATTTAATTTTTCCCCCTATTTTTAGAACTTAAAAAAAATATTTTGTTTATTTTTGGCTGTGCTGAGTCTTGGTTGCTGCTTGAGGACTTTCTCTCATTGCAGGGGCTACTCTTCATTGCTCCAAGGCACGTGGAATCTTCCTGCCCCAGGGACTTGAACCCATGTCCCCTGCATTGGCAGGCGGATTCTTAACCCCTGGACCACCAGGGAAGCCCATAATTTTGCCAGTTTTAAACAGTGCTGCAGTGTACATCCTTGTACATGTAACTTTTTTCTCAGTGTTAGCCAGAGGAAACATTTTTATAAGAGAAATTGCTGGTTCACCAGATATATGCACATATGAGTATGTTTTGCCAAACTGTCTTCCAAAAAGTAGCACAAATTTATACTTCAGCAGCAGTGTCTAAGACTGTGTAGTTTCCCAAATCTCAAAAGCACTGGCATTATTCAAGTTTTAAATCTTTGTCAATTTAGTAGGTGAACAGTGCAGTCTAATTGTTTGAATTTTCTTCACTAGTGAATTTGAGCATCTTATGGTATACTGTAAGTCTTACACTTTAACAAAATATTCATTCTTTGCAATTTAGTTAAAATTGTTTTGTGATTTTTCTGTATTCTGTTGAATGAAAAATGATGTTTTGATAAATTGTAAATGCTTTGTAAAAGGTGAGTCTTGTTCCTCTTCAACTGAGGAAACTTTTGCCTGTCCTCTGTAAGATACGTGAATTGTGGTGGTAGAAGCTTTCACTACAGAAATGAGTAAGGTTTGGTGACCTCAGCTGTTAAGTGTTGAAATAGTTGTGTGTATACCAGCAAGATTAGGACAAAGAAGACCATGACTGTTAACAGTTAGTGCATTCTTAACCGCTAGGCCACCAGGGAAGCCCTGACCCAGAACTCCAGGTTCTGGAGATAGAAAGGAGAGAATTCAACTTTGGTGGCAGTATAGTAAAGCTCTTGAGGAGTCGAATGATTGGCTTGATGGGAACAGTTGAGAATATTTCCTAGTAAGGTCCTGAAGGAACAGTGGAAGAACAGAAGAGAGAATTATTGTAGTTCAGTCCTTCTGTTAGTGACAGGTGGAAATAACTTGTTGTTGTTCATTTGCTTGGTCCTGTCTAACTCTTTGCGACGCTGTGGACTGCAGCACGCCAGTCCTCCCTGTCCATCACCAACTCCCGGAGTTTACCCATAAACTCATGTCCATCGAGTTGGTGATGCCATCCAACCACCTCATCCTCTGTCGTCTGCTTCTCCTCCTGCCTTCAATCTTTCCCAGCATCAGGGTCTTTTCCAGTGAGTCAGTCTTCGCATCAGGTGGCCAAAGTATTGAAGTTTCAGCTTCAGCATCGGTCCTTTCAGTGAATATTTGGTACTGATTTCCTTTTGGATTGACTGGTTTGATCTCCTTGCAGTCCAAGGGACTCTCAAGAGTCTTCTCCAGCACTGCAGTTCAAAAGCATCAGTTCTTCGGCGCTCAGCTTTCTTTACGGTCCAAGTCTCAGATCCATACATGACTACTGGAAAAACCATAGCTTTGACTAGAAATAACTTGTAGCGCCGTTAAAAATGAGCTACAAAATGGGGCAGTAGGGGAAGGCAGCGTTGGCAGCAGTGATCCTGGAGAGGAAGAGGTGTCCCCAGCTCATGGGCTGAGAAGTGTGGAGTAGTTAAACGTGTGCATTCAATTTATTTTGAGTAGCTTCGTATTTTCCTGAAAAATACCACATTTGTTCTGTTATTGTCACATATGTTCTTATTGGGAGACCAGTTATCTAAAAATCGTTTATCTTGTGAGGTGGATAGAACTATTATTGAGTACCTATTGGGCGCCACACGTGGCCCTGGGGCCAGGGATCACTGCCTGCACCGTGATGCAGTCGGCTCTAGCGAGGGATTACGGACTCACAGTTTATGAAATGGAATGAGATTCAGTGGTGCTTTTTGGAGGTCAAAACTTTTGTCTACTTTTAAAAGTCCCTTTGACAGTTTAAGTTAAACTTTATTTGGGTACAAGTAGGACTCCTGTCTTAAAGACAAATACTGTCTGCTGAAAAATTTGTTCTTATTTGATCATTTCCCCTTGAAAAAGAACAGCTGTCACCGCAGTGGTGTCTTTTACTTCATCTTTACATCAAACACATTTATTTTTGGTACACGTTACTTATGTGGTACAAAAGATTGTTTCATTAAAGTTTTCCAAAAGAGCAATGGTAGTAAAATTAATAGGATCCCAGCATATTTTGCAGTCTAATTTCACTTTTTGTATTTCCCTATAGTGGTTCTGTCATTAAATGGTTCAAAATGTCAGTAAAACTAGGTAAACTTACTTAGGAATTGGCCTGAGGCCCATCGTTACTCAGCAGTATTGGAATCAGCTGTGCAAAGGGGAGAATTTGAAAACAAGTTTTAGGATTCATGGGATATGTTTGAAAGAAGGCTATTTGCTGAATAAAATATAGACATTTAAATAAAAGATGTGGGCGTGTAGGAAAGGTCAAGAAATAAAATTCAATAGAATGGATAGGAATGAAAGAGGGATTTAAACGGATGAGCAGACATTCTTGGTACTTAAAAAAAAAGCAACTCCCCTTGCCCCCCAAACCTCTTCAGTAATTTGTTGTGACTTCCAGGATGAAGACCATATTCAGGACCCACTGTCTCGATGACCTGGCTCCAGCTGATTTAGGCAATCTTTTCTCCCATGCCTTGGGATCCATGTCTTTGGGTGTCTGCTTCTGAGCCAGCCATCATCCCTTTTCTTTTCGTTAACTTCTTTTTCTCCTTCACTTTCAGTTCAGTTATCACTCTGTCAGGGAAAGCAGACCTCCCGCCCCAGTCACCTTTTCTTTTTAATAACTCATGTTTCCCTGTCCTTTTCTTTTTACACGTTTATCACAGTTGGTAATTTTTTTTAGTCCTTGTTTTATTCATCCCCTTCAGAGAGCCTGGGGGCAGTGTTGTTTTGCAGCACCCCCCCCCCCCCCCAGTTGAAGGGATTAGCAGGTCTTTGCCATATATGGCGAGTACTAAAACAGTGAACTACATTTTGATGTTGGTCTCAGGGACCAGATGATTGCATAAGGGGAATGTGCATTTGGAGTAAGAGTTGAACAGGGAATGTAGGAGCCTTAAAAAAAAAAAAGTGATCCTATTAAAAGATAGATTGGAAAATTATGTAGCCAGTAAAAAGACCAAGTTACTTACTCATGGATTAGTTTAACAAGTGCATATGAAGTGTCAACACTTACTAGCTCTTAGAAACTTGGCATTGTATGATGGAATGGGAGGATGGTGCCCTCTTTATTAAAGGAGTACATAATTTTCGTAGTTTTTTGAAGTAGATACAGTCCTTTGTGGTCATTTGGAGTGATCATTTGGAGTTTTAAATTGTGGAGGGAACCAGCCTGGCTCTTTATAATTTTTAGCCAGCAAAGTGCAGTTCATTCGACAATTACATTTGGAAAGTCAGTCCAGCATTAGCAGTAGGTGTCAGGTTCACATTTAAAATAAGCTCTAGCTTTGACGTCATTTAAAAAAAGTGATGGAAAGTTAAAGAAAGTAGTTTGTTTGGATACTTTTTGGCTTTACTCTTTCTTCACAGAACAAGAATGATTGAGGGAAAGTTCATTGTATGGATGGATTTTCAAAAGAATTGACTTTTGTAGTTAGAAAACTGTTGAGGCTTTTGATCTTGTCAGGTGAATCATCTTTTTAAAAGCTTAAAAGGGATTTGTTTTGAAGTAGTTCTGAAATCTTTCTCAGTGACTAGTTTCTGTAGTAAATATTTAGAAAAGCAGATATTCAGATTTTATTTTTTGACTCTTTGCCTGAGCCCATGCCAGTCCCTTGGCATAGTTGTGAATCACATGGACGTACATGGTACCTGCCCTCTTGAAGCTCTTCAGTAGGGTTAGAACTCACTCAAGAGAACTCTAAAAGAAAACATGGCTTGATGCTTCCATCCAGTCAGCCATCCCATTGCCCATCTATTTATGTATTCCTTGAACTTAGTTTTGGTGGCAACATGTCTTTAAGGTTCTTGTTGCTTTATTTCTGGTAACATAGGGACTAATCTGCAATGCAGGGAAGTTAAATTTGCTTAAGGTTAATCATAGTATTTAATAAAAAACCCAGTGAACAGTTAAAGACTCTGAAGTTAAATATTGAGAGAGAAAAGAAGGAACATAGGACTTCTATAACCTGTTACTTGAGATAGATGAAAGTTCTGGTACGCTGATGGCTGGACGGCATCACTGATGCAATGAACATGAACTTGGGCAAACTCCCGGAGATGGTGAGGGACAGGGAGGCCTAGTGTGCTGCAGTCCGTGGGGTCGCAAAGAGTTGGACATGACTGGGTGATTGAACAAGAAGAAGTAGGGACTAAGGAGGATAATGATTATAATTCCAATGCAGAATAGAAACTCAGATCTTCAACTTGTTGACATTGACAGACTTATAAAAAAAGATGTTCATGTAAGCCAGTGTGTTTCTCCTGTTAAAAAGTAAGCTACAATTTTGATGGTTTCAGTTCAGTCACTCAGTCGTGTCCCCCTCTTTGCGACCCCATGAACTGCAGCACGCCAGGCCTTCTTGTCCATCACCAACTCCTGGAGTTTACTCAAACTTATGTCCATTGAGTCGGTGATGCCATCCAGCTATCTCATCCTCTGTTGTCCTCTTCTCCTCGTGCCCTCAATCTTTCTCAGCATCAGGGTCTTTTCCAGTGAGTCAGCTTTTTGCATCAGGTGGCCAAAGTATTGGAGTTTCAGCTTCAACATCAGTCCTTCCAGTGAACACCCAGGACTGATCTCCTTTAGGATGGTTGGTTCTCCTTGCAGTCCAAGGAACTCTCAAGAGTCTTCTCCAACACCCCAGTTCAAAAGCATCAATTGTCCAGCGCCCAGTTTTCTTTAGTCCAGCTCTCACATCCATATGTGACCACCGGAACAGTAGCTACTATCAATTGATTGCCTGCTATGGACCAGACACCAGATTCATTATTAGTTATTTTAATATTAGCGCTAGCACTGGAAGGTGGTTGGTAATATCTGTTTATAAGTTAAAAAACTGCGATGCAGGGAAGTAAATTTGCTTAAGGTTAATCATAGTATTTTGCATATGCTGCTTCTAGATAATAAAAAATCCAGTGAACAGTTAAAGGCCCTAAAGTTAAATAAACGTTTAGAGAGAAAAGGAGGAGGAACGTAGAGCTTCTGTAACTTGTTAATTGGAGAGAGAGATAAAAGTTGTGATATGCTGGGATTCATACTTTGTGCCCCTAGTTCATCAGTCTTTCAGATGATAAACTGGAACATCTGATAGCTTTCTACATTTATGGAATTCTTTACCTTAAGAATCTCGGTGAGAGGGAGGTAGACATCTTACATTGTGAAAGGCAGTTGCTCACTTTCTCTGCATTTTTGGGACTTAGAATGCCCTCATATGATCTGAGACCTCCATTCCACCACCTCAGAAGCTGATGGTTTGCAGAAGCAGGCCCTTTGCAGAGTCCATGTCCGCATGGAAGGGGGATGGCCGTGGTGTCTCTTCTGGAGGCCGTCAGCGACAGATCCAGTCCTAGCACTTCGTTCCGGCGTCTGCAGTGTCTGCAAGTCACAGGGACCGAATCCTGTGTTGTCTCCACTGGACCAGATCTGTGGTTTGCCTTTTGGGTGTTCTTGATTATATGGCCTTCCAGCCTGGCCCTCCTGGGGTTTTCTGTGAGTTGCCTAATACGCTTTAATAACTTCCTTCTCAGTTTCAGCCAAGCCAGAATTAGTTTCTTTTGTTTGCAACTAGAACCTGTACTGAGACGGTGCTAGTTTCGGTAATAGACAGTTTGAGGGAACTCTCTAGGGTCAGTTATCTGTGTCTAGATTAGAATTCACTGAGTAGGAGAGTTCACAGTATGTATTAAGTGAAATGCTCATAAAACATTTTGCGTATCGATTTTATGATTTTACTGAATTCGAGTGCTTATTCTCGGCCAGGGTGTGTTCTAGGTGTTGGATATTCAGGGTGACAGTGTAGGTAAGATCCCTGTGCTCACAGAGCTTACATCCTCTTGTGAAGTGTAGAGCAAGCAAGAAAGCAACTGACATACCGACCAGGAGTGATAAATACCGTGATAAAAGTAAAGATGGGGTAAAGTGATACTGGGGCTTCCCTGATGGTTCAGTGGGTAAAGAATCTTGTCTGCAATGCAGGAGATAACAGGAGATGCAGGTTACATCCCGGGGTCGGGAAGATCCCCTGGAGTTGGAACTGGCAACCTGCCCCAGTATTCTTGCCTGGAGAATTCCATGAACTAGAGGAGCCTGATGGGCTACATACAGTCCGTGGGGTCACAAAGAGTTGGACACAGCTGAGCGACTGACACATTCTCAGTTATTATGATGTATGTGTGTATGTTTAGGGATTGCTTCTGATAAAACGTTTACTTTAAAATTAGTGTCAGAAGTCTTGACTTCTCCCTTTTACGGCAGGGCAGTAACTTTCTGAATTTATCCTCCCAGCATAAACAGCTAGGAAACGGGACAAAATACGTGGAACACCTGTTTTTGGATATTAAACAATAGGCAGTGCAGAACTGTGACGCCTAACAGATGGGGACAAACGCGGTGAGTCCTGTGATGGTCCAGCTTTCTGCCTGGAGGCAGTCTTCAGATCTTGTTGCAGGGATGTGCATGTGTGCTCAGTTAGGTCCGACTCTCTGACCCTGTGGACTATATCCTCCCAGGCTCCTTTGTCCATGGGATTCCCGCCAAGAATACTGGAGTGGGTTGCCAGTTCTTCCTCCAGGGGATTTCCCGATCCAGGCACCCAACCCACATCCCTCGCGTTGGCAGGTGGATTCTTCACGACCGAGCCACCGAAGGAGATCCCAGATAAAGCCCACAAGTTGAAGAAAGAAAGATTGGAGTTGAGGGAGGCCAGATTGGTTCTGATGTGAGGAGCAGAGTTCTGAAAGAAGGAAGGCATGCATAGAAAGAGTTCCATAATTTAGTGATTGCTGTAAATGTTGACTGAATGCCGGTCTGTGGGACTGCAGGTACAGAGTACTGGCTGTGAGCTTATACTTGGAGATTTGAGTTGGTGTTGGTGGCAGGGGAAGTGGGATGGGGTGGAGTGGTCAGCACTTCTAACCCCTCTGTTGTTCAAGGGTCACCTGTAATTTGAAAGTAATGTAATTGCTTGTCCTTACAAAGGCCAATACTCTTGAAAGAAATGTAAAGAAACCCAGCAGTCAACAATGTAAAAATGTCCAGTATCCAATCAAAAATAGGTGAATGTGTGAAGATGTAGGTTAATGTGACTGGTATCAGTAGATTGAAACCAACCTAGAATTGACAGATATTAGAATTAATGGGCAAGGACATGAAAGCAGTTGCTGTATTCCATCTATTCAAAAAGTTAGAAAGTATGAAAGACATAAAAAGACCCATGTCAAACTTTTAGAGGCGACAGCTAACGTGTGGAATGAGAAATATATTGGATGGCATTAATGGCAGATTAGACATTCCAGAAGAGAGGATTAGTAAACTTGAAGACATAGAAAACTCAGTCAGTAGAAGCAAATGATAGAGACAGTGGAATTAGCAAACAAGGTTATTAAAATGGTTATTAAAATGCGGGGTCAAATGTCAAATCACTGTGTTGTACACCTGAAACTAATATTTTGTCACATATACCTCAGTAAAAAACACAAGTAAAGCACAGGGTCAGATTGTGGTTAATGTTGACATTTTGGTACATGAATTTTTTCTAAAAAAGAGCAAATTGTGACTGCCAACCTGAAGTTGGCTTGTTGTGTAGTTAAGAGTAGTTGAAAACCATTATTTCAGCAAAGCACCAGGACATGGCAGAAGAACTTTATTGTGTGACAGTGTGCTCGTTATTACTTGATCTGTAACAGAATCACCATAAAGCTGGAAGCTGAAAGCATGCTTTCACAGTGTCTGGGGGTCAGGTGGACGGGCACAGCTTAGCTTAGTTGGGTCTCAGGACAGCGATCAGAAGGTTGACGGGGCTGTGGTCTTGTCTGAGGTTTCCCTGGGGAAAGGTCTTCTGTCTGCTTGTTTGACTGGTGGTAGCGTTCAGTGCCCTGTGCGGTGTTGGACGGAGGGCTGCAGTTTCTTGCTACCTGTTGACAGGCACCCACCCTCAGTTCCTTGGGGTGTGGTCCTTTCCCATCGTGGCCACTTAAGTTGCTCCAAGACAGTGAAGGAGCGAGTCTGCACAAAGAGGCTGCGTGGTCTCCTGTATCATGACCACACGAGCGCTGTCCCTCCGCCTTGCCTCTGTGCTCCTCCTTAACAGCAAGTTCTGGATCTTGAATCGGGGAAGGGCCTGTGGAAGGGCCTGGCAGCAGGAGGCCGTGTGCTGGGAGCCACCTTAGAGTCTGTCCGTGCCGGACGGTGGGGAGAGTGGTGACGAGTGCGTTTGCTGGAGTCTGAGCCAGGCACCCGGCTTTGAATTCCAGCCCTAGAAACATCTCTGAGCCTCAGTTTCCCTGTGGGGATAGTCTCTGCCTACCTCTGTTGACAGTGTGTGAAAAGGGCGAATGCTTGTCTTCAATTAAATTCATTCTTTATACTACTGTTTGTTAGTTCTCAACAGATCAGCTCTTCAGTCTCTTTTTGCTTCCTGCGAATTTTTTTTTCCTGTGAATTTTTTTAAGAATTAATTTTTAGTTTTAACATGCAAATAATCAAAATTGAATATCTACTGAAAGGCTTGTGAAGTAAAACCTTTCCCTGGGAACAGCCCTCCTTACTCCTAGTCTTGCTCCCTGGAGCTGTGCTTCCTGCTTTTGGATACTAGTACTGAGACCACGACCCAAACTTGCTTCCAGTTAACTCACAGTTGGAAGTCCAGAGGTAGGGTGGATTCTTCAGCTAATAGGTTTTGTGGCACAGTAATGACTTCAGGGCCCTGAGTTTCCATCTCCCCTTTTTAGTCATTGACTGGTTACATCCTCAACTTAGTAAGATGCAGGAGATTCAGACTTGTATCCAGGTACAACAGTGTCTAGAGAAGGAAAATTATCTTTTGTGTAGCAGTGTAAAAATGTGGAAACTTTACCTGGAAACACTGGCAGACCTACCTCCTGGCTTACAGGCCTGTTTGTGAAACGCTCACTAGAAAGGGAAACGAAATGATATTTAGACCAGTTGGGCACACGCGTGGAACTGAGTGCTTTCCCTGAGCACGTGCCTAAATGGGTGAGCGTGCAAAAGAGTTCTGGACAAAATTGACTTAGGTTACAGCGGGAAAAAGGAGAAATTGGAGGCTGGGTGGGTAACTCTGACCCTACTCTGGTATTTGACATGAGATTTAAGACGTTATCTATTGATTTTCTGTTAAGGTGTGTGTGACTGTGTGCTCAGTCTTGTCTGACTCTGCGAACCCATGGAATGTAGCCTGCCATGGTCCTCTGTGGATGGAATTCTGCAGGCAAGAATACTGGAGTGGGTTTAAGATAGACGGCTAATTTAAAACCAGCTGTCTTAGACATCTTCCATCGATCCGTTAGTTACATGTGTATCTTCATTCGGGGTAGTGTGATGATTATGTAAGTCTTGTTCACCATGGAGGCAAATTGTATTCTATGATTACATTTCCCTCCTTGTATAATTTTGTTTTCCCTGTTTTGTTTTCCTCCTATGATTTTGTTTTGCTTCGTTTTCTAGGTCCTTGTGTTTGAGTTTCCCCATACCTTCTAATAGCCTCTCCGTATAGTTTTGCACAAAGATTAGATAATTAGTTGTCCTATTCCTCATTCTCACCCACCCCCACTCCCTTCCTTAAGGGCCCCTCCATCATACTACTCCTATATGGAAATTAAAAAAAATTTTTTTATTAAAGTGTGGTTGATTTACAGTGTTGTGTCTCTGTTGTATAGCAAGGTGAGTCAGTTACACATACATGTATCTACTTTCTTTTATGTCCTTTTCCTGTGTATGTTGTTGCTTAGTTGCCAAGCTGTGCCCGACTCTGCCACCCCATGGACTGTAGCCCACCCAGCTCCTCTGTCTATGGGATTTCCCAGGTAAGGATACTGGAGTGGGTTGCTATTTCCTCCTCCAACTTTTTTCTTTCATTTTGTCAGCACAGCTTTTAGTACTTCCCGAGAAAGAATGCGCGAGAGGTTAATTTTTTGAGACATCATCTGAAAGTGTCTTTAATCTGTTTTCTTTCAGGAGTAAAAGTTTTGACTGGGTATAGAATTGCAGTTGGAATGTAATTTTCATTGAGAACTCTGAATGAATTGCTTCATTGTTTTCTAGCTTCTTATAGCAGATATAATTTGTATTCTGGGTTCCAAAAGTATGGAAAAGTCAGAGGACATAGTGCACTCCCCATGTAACCATTACCCAGCTTCAACATTGGTCAACTCATGGCCACTTTTTAAAAATTTATAATCCTGTCTTTCCCTCTTCCTTTTGATTTCATGCAAGCAAACCCAGATACATAATTTTACTTCTGAATATTTCTGTTTGTCTCTCTAAGAGATAAGGGCTCGTTTGTAAACTACAACCCTTGTAGTAGTATCATACCTTTAAAGATTAATAATAATTCCTCAAATATCCAGTTTAAGTTCACATTACCTTGATTGCCTCCTAATTATATTTTAAAACAGTTTATTTAAATTAGAATCTTTAGTAAGGTCCATAAATTGCCATTGACTGACAGACCTCTGAAGTCTTTTAATCTATCAGTGTTATTTTTTTCCCTTGAGTTTTAGTTGAAGAAACTGTATCATCTGTCTTGAAGTTTTCTACAGCCTGTGTGTTGCTGAATGAAACCCTGTGGTGTCATTGATGTGTTCCCTGTCCCTTGTAATGTATTTCCTGTACGTGGCAGTAAGATCTGGAGAGTTGATAAAATTCTGTGTTTTTTTGAGAAGTGGTAAGTGGGGAGAAGACTACATGGGTGGTATGTTAACTTTAGGAGGCACAAAATATCTGACTCTGTGATGTTAGTGACTGCTAAATATTAATGTGGATCCCTTGACTTATTAGAGATTTTGGTTCTTTTTATGTGAACCCTCCCCTCCCCAGGAGTTTTGAGGATCTGATCTTTATCTGTAGTGTTATGAAGTTTTGTAGTGTTGCTTTGAATATTTTCTGTTTGTTTATTTTTTACCTTTATTGGGAGATATTTTTCAACTTTTATTTTCCATCAGGATATTTTTTTTATGTTCTCTGCTCCCCTTCCTGCCCACCCCCCCCCCGCCCGCCCTTTTTTTCATTAGTATTTTGTTTTTACTTCATGGTTTCATATATTCTTTTACCTCTTCAGGCACATTCATATTATGATTAATTGCCTTTTTTTCCCCCCTTCATGGCATTGTCTTCATTTCCTGTGGATTCCTGTTTTTCTGCTTGCTTTGATTTCTGTCTTTGAGTTTTGGCTGCTTTCCTCAAATATTTGGCCATCCCTGGGCTGGTGGCTTGCGTTTAGGAGTAAGTTATGATAAAGCCGAATGAAGTTTTTTTCGAGGGTGAGGCTTGTTCACTGAAGGCTTACTAGTGTGGTGCTTGAGGGACCCGTGAGTGTGAGTACCTTTATTTTACTCCAGGGCTCTTGTTGATGAGTCGCAAAGTTGTGTCCGACTCTTTGCCACGGACTGTAGCCCACCAGGCTCCTCTGTCAGTGGGATTTCCCAGGCAAGAATACTGGAGTGGGTTGCTGTTTCTTCTCCAGGGGATCTTCCCGACCCAGGGATCAAATGTGCATCCCCTGCATTGGCAGGTGGATTGTTTACCTGCAGCTGAGCCACCAGGGGAACTCCCTGCAGTCTCTGCCTCACCTTTTCTCTCTCGGGCTGGGTCTCTCTACGTGTGGAGTCTGTGTGTTTTCCCCAGAGAGCGTGCATGCCTCTGGGCTGTTTGGGGACGTGATAGTTGCCAGCCCAGATAGGATTTGGGTTGCAATATGGGGTTTTACTGCATTTATTTTATTTGCTTATTTGTTGCAGTGAACTCAGATAAGTTTGCGGGTAGAATACAAATAACTTTTATTTCTTGAATCTTTTGAGATAGAGTTGTTGACATGAAGTTTCTTCTTTGTTGAAGATTGTAGTGCATTTTCTCTATGAACAGAGACATTCTCTTGCCTGACAAGTACAGCCATCAAAGGCAGAAATTTAACATTGATGCATTACAGCTGTCTGATCCTTAGGCCTCCATTCAGCTCTCAGTTGTTGCCCCAGTGGTATTCTTTATAGAAGGATACAGTCAATCTAGGATCACTTAACACCTTTTGTTGTTCTGTCTCTCCAACTCTTGATCTACAGTAGTCCTTCAGCTGCTCTTTCTTTTATGATACTGATATTTTTGAAGAATACAGGCCAGTTTATTTTAGAGAGTCCCTCTCAATGTGAGTTTGTCTGATGTTTCTTTACATTAGGTGTAGGCTGAACATCTTTGCCAGGAGTATCATAGAACTGATGCTGTGTTAATTTCAGTGCATTTTGTTAGATGGTGTATTACTCATTTTCAGTTTGCGCTGTAAAAAATATTACCACAAGTGCAGTGACTTAAAAAAACACACATTTATTATGTCACAATTCTGAGTTCAGAAGTCCAAAATGGATCTGATCTGGGCTCAAGTCTTGGTGTTGGCAGGGCTACATCCTTCTCGGAGACTGTAAGTTAATGTTCTTGCCTTTTCCCGGTTCCGGGGCCGTCTGCTTTTCTTGGCTTGTGGTCTCCCCCTCTGCACAGCCAGCCAATGTGGACCTCGTGCACCTGTGCTGGCGTCTCCTCCCTGCTCTCACTCTGGAGGGGCTCTGTGATCACACTGGGGTCGTTGAGGTTAGTCTCAATTTTAAAGTCATGTGACTGGCAAATTTAACTTCCTGTGCAACCGTGATTTCCCTTTGCCACATAGAGGAACACGCTCACAGGTGCCCAGGGTCCGGCTGTGGAGTGCTCTTGGGGCGGGGCGGTACCCTGCCTCCTGCAGGTGGCGCATGAGTGCGGTTTGTGCCGTCACTGATAACGCTCACTTTGATCACTTGATTATGGTGGTGCCTTCAGGTTCCTCCATTTTAAAGTTAATTTTCTTCCCTTTTTGTAAAAAGTATTTTGTACAGAGATACTTTGCAACTGTGTAGATATTCTGTCAGTTACCGACTTTTAACATACTCACTTGGTTTGTGTTACTGTGGGTACCTGATTTTCTGTTTTATGCAGTGGGTTGTAATCTATTACTGCATTGATTTTGCTGCTTCACTTGCCTCAGATTTTGCCAGGTTGACTTCTGTGCTCTTTTAGCCTATCTCCATCATTTTTTGGAGCTCTTCCAAGCTTATCTTAAACTTCTGTCTCAGTCCTGGAATTGGCCATTTTCCCAAGAAGCTCCTTTCCCCCTAAAAATTCTTTATTTTGAAATAATTATTTCAGAACTCTTAGGAAGTTGCAAGGATGGTATAAAGTCCGGTGTAGCCCCGTCAGCGTCCTTTGTTGGAATTTTGTGTAGCCTTAGCACAGTATCAAAATCTGGATATTTGATATATCTAGTATATTTCTGGTAACTGCACTCCTCATTTCTTTAGTTTTTATACTTGCTTTTGTGTGTGTGAGCATAGTCTTTTGTAACTTCTCTGTTCCATGTATAGATTTGGGTAGCTAGTACCACAATCAAAATAAGAGAGTTGTTCTATCACTTTGGAACACTTCTTGCTACCTTTTTGTATTCCCAGTACCCCCTCCACCATTTTGTTTATTCTCCATGTTTGTAGTTTTGTCACTTCAATGTGTTAAATGAGTGGAATCGTACATATAGTATGTAACCTTTTTAAAATCAGCCTTTTTCACGAAGTGTAATGCCTTGAGATCCATTTAGTGTTGTGTAAATCAATAGTTAATTCTTTCTTATTGCTGAGTAGTGTTCTGTTGTATGCTTGTACCAAGTTTGTTAAACCATTCAACTATTGAAGAACATTTGGATTGTTTCGAGTTTTTTGTATGATATTATGAATAAAACTGCTTTGAATGTTTGAACAAATTTTTGTGTAAACATTGTTTTGCATTTCAGGGGGTGGGAGTTTGAGTGTGATTGCTGGGTCACATGTTGAGCGTGTGTTTAGTTTTCTAGGCGACCCCCAGACTGTTTCCCCATAACGTGTGTACCCTGTATATTCTCACCAGCAGTATATGAGGAATCCAGTTTCTCAGCATCCTCCCCGCCATTTGGTATTATCACCCTTTTTTTAAAATTTAGCTGTATTAGTAGGTGTGGTGGTACCCTACTGTTGTTTCAATTTGCATTTTCTTAATAACTAAAGATGTTCAACATCTTTTCATTTACTTGTTTGCTATCTCTAGCTCCACTTTGGTGAAAAATCTGTTCATGTCTTTTGTCCATTTTTTGATTCAGTTCAGTTCAGTCACTCAGTCATGCCCGACTCTTTGCGACCATATGAACCGTAGCACGCCAGGTCTCCCTGTCCATCACCCACTCCTGGAGTTTACTCACACCCATGTTCATCGAGTCGGTGATGCCATCCAACCATCTCATCCTCTGTCGCCCCTTCTCCTCCTGCCCTCAGTCGTTCCCAGCATCAGGGTCTTTTCTAGTGAGTCAGCTCTTTGCATCAGGTGGCCAAAGTATTGGAGTTTCAGCTTCAACATCAGTCCTTCCAATGAACACCCAGGACTGATTTCCTTTAGGACTAACTGGTTGGATCTCCTTGCAGTCCAAGGGACTCTCAAGAGTCTTCTCCAGCACCACAGTTCAAAAGCATCAATTCTTCAGTGCTCAGCTTTCTTTATAGTCCAACTCTCATATCTGTTTTTAAAAAAAAATTTTTAGCTTGAGTTATGAGAGTTTTTTATGTGTTCTGGATACAAGGTCTTTGTTGGATATGTGATTCTCCCTGTTTATTCCTTGTTTTTTCATCCTCTTTACAGTCGTCTTTTTTTTTTTTTCCCAGAGCAAAAAGTTTGAATTTTGACAGAGTCCAGTTTATATTAAATTTTTCTTTTATGGGTCATGTATTTGATGTCAAGCATGAGAACTCTGCTTGGGGTGCTGGTTTCTTTTCCTGGAGAATGGTATGTAGAGACCGAAATCTGATCATTAGGTATACTCATTGCTTTTAGGGTGTGGGTGCTCCCCAGGTTTCTGGACATAGAGAATATGTGTCTGTCCTAATAAGCCCTTCCAGGTTTCAGGGTACGTTAACCATTTTCATTGGTATCTCTAGGTGTAGACACTTAATTGTGTGCCTTCCATCATTCTCCTAAGTCTACTACCACTGTCCATGATTTTTCATTATCTAAAAATTTGACCATTATTTTCTTCTATTATTATTATTACTTTTGACTTCTTTACTGATTTTAGGTGACTTTAATTTTCAGTGGTGCTTTGTGAGAATAATTGTAAATGCATGGATTATCCACTGTGTTGAATTTGTACTTACTGAAGCTGTAATATCCCTTTTTTCAGATTTTTTTGGTCTTTATCTCTTTGCACTCCCAGCCCTGCCTTCCTGCCTCCTATGCTTGCTCTCACCCTGATTGTGCTGTCTCTCCGCAGCCTGTAACCGTCTATGACTCGTTTCTAAGCAGCAAAGGCCAAGTTTATTAGAGTATTCAGGTCCTCTTTGTGGTTGACCTCAGCTCATCTTCGCACTCTTTTTCTGCAGCCCCACTGTATTTGCTCCACTTCACAGCTCTTCTCATTGGCCTTCGTTTCCCCACACGAGATTTGCTTTCTGCTTCTTTTCCTCTCTGTCTTCCTTTGAGGCTCATTGTCTGTGCTGGTTTTTACTAGGTTTTCTGTAGAGCCCAGAACTTGGCATAGTAGGCACTTGAAGCATCAAATACACAAATGCTACTTCCTCTAATATAATAATACCACACGGGCTTTTTATTGCCTATTTTCATTTTCCAGACACTATCATATAGTATCTCATTTAATTCTCAATGCAACTCTGTAAGCCATTACTCATCTTTAAGAGATGATGCTGAGTGAAATGTCCAAGGTCTAATTATCGGAGTAAAATTTAACATGTTTGCATACCTTGTTATGTGACAGGCCCTGATTTAGATATTCAAGACACTTGGGGAATAAAGCAGGCACATGTGCCCTCAGGAGAGGGGGCGGGTTTTGGGGGAAAGTCTTCATAACCTCAGTTGCTCATCTCAGATGTCCTCTCCTTTAGTCTTTCCTAACTCTCCTGGAAGGATGCAGGAATGGGGTAAGAAGAATAGCTCTGTCTTCTGTGTTCTCACTGGCTCCTTCTTCAGTTTGCATTGTGCACAGTTTTACTCTCAGTTTAGTTGTTCAGTCGTGTCCGACTCTTTGCGACTCCTTGGACTGCAGCACGCCAGGCCTCCCTGTCCAACACCAACTCCCGAAACTTGCTTAAACTCATGTCTGTCGAGTTGGTGATGCCATCCAACCATCTCATCCTCTGTCGTCCCCTTCTTCTCCTGCCTTCAATCTTTCCCAGCATCAGGGTCTTTTCAGATGAGTCAGCTCTTCATATCAGGTGGCCAAAGTATTGGAGTTTCAGCTTCAACATCAGTCCTTCCAATGAATATTCAAGACTGATTTCCTTTAGGATGAACTTGTTGGATCTCTTTGCCAGTCCAAGGACTCTTAAGAGTCTTCTCCAGCACCACAGTTCAAAAGCATCAGTAGCATTTATAAATCATTTGCATTTGGGGCCTTGGCTAGATTGAGCAGCAGTGGGCAGGGATTTTTTTTTTTTTTTTTCTTCTTTTTCTGGTGTCCAGGATGCCTGGCACAGAGTGTATCTTAATATTTCTCAGTAAGTGTTTGAACCCATAATATAAAGACTTATGCATGGTTGTCCTTTTCTACTGGCAGATAATAGTTCTCTTTCATTCTCATTACTGCCTCTGTGCGAGGATACAGATCAGTTTAAAAAGCTCCACTCAGTATTCTTAGCCAGGAGGGTATATTCTTAAAGAGATTATCTATAGGCAGCTTCTTAACTGAAGTTTAATAAGCTCTTTTGTGTGTGGATGTGTATAGGTCTTTAGCCTGGAGATGGAGTCTTGACCCGCTTCTCTCCTCAGTATTAACCATCTGGTAGGAGTTCTGAGTTATTCGTTAAAGAAGCGTGCTGATACAAAATAAGATGTAAGAATTTACCAGCCTTTTTTCCAAGTTCAAGACAATAAATTATTTTCACATGTGGAGTGTTTACCTTCAAATATCTTGCAAACAGGTACATTGTAATTTTTCTTCCATGTTTGTTTGCATACAAAATATTGAGGTTATCTGTATTTACTTAGTGAACCATGTCAAAACTCCAAGGCGTAAAACAGCCAGTGCTCTTCTTTGCTCGCAATTCTCCAATTTGGGCAGGCCTCGCCTCCACTCCACATGGTGTCTCCTGGGACTGGAAAGTCCCAGATGGCGGATTCCAGCCCGTGTGGTGTCCAAGACATCTTCCTCAGGTAATCTTTTTGTGTGATTGCTGTGGGCCTTCTCATGGCATGGTCTTGGGGTGGTTGAACTTCATTTGTGGTGGCGACTGGCTTCTGGTGGTGCCAACAGCAGAAGCCACTGGGCCATTTTAATACTTTTTATGCCTGAAACTGGCGTAGTGTCATCTTTACCAGATTCTGTAAGTCAAAAGCAAGTAACAGGACAGTCCAGATTCAAGCAGAGGAGACAGTATAAGGTGTGGACACTGCGCAAACGTGGTTTTTTGGGACCACCAAGGGACATGAACTTCAGAAAGTATCTGTCTGAGATAGAAAAAGGCCACTTTTCTGTTCTGTTTTTTATTATCTAATCTGACCAGTTTATTCATTTTATAATGCAGTGTGATCTGATTGTTTGCCTTT
Organism: Muntiacus reevesi; assembly: GCF_963930625.1. NCBI lineage: Eukaryota > Metazoa > Chordata > Mammalia > Artiodactyla > Cervidae > Muntiacus > Muntiacus reevesi. The sequence goes on from NC_089256.1 coordinate 28,963,898, forward strand.
TTTGCTGTAACTACGTTCCGATAGCTATAATTTGTTGTATTCAGTTAAACTGCAGATTGATGATTTTGGTAGGATTTATAATGATGGAAATTTGGAGATTGATGAGACAATGGAGTCCTTTATGGCTTACTCAACTCCAAGTCACACCTGAGTTAGAGTACCAGAACACGAGATAAAAACCCAGAGTACCGTACTTTGTGAAATAAGTGATGTGAACGTCCGTTGGGGCCACGTGTTGCAGTCCATAAAATATCTCAGATGTTTCTTCAGGAACCCTGTGATTGTCCTTTGTACAGGAGAAAGAAGAGACAGATAACTATATCTTCTGTAATGGCAACTCAGGATCTTTTTTTTTTTTTTTCCTGCCTTTGAATAGATCTCTCTTTAATGCCCAGAATATTCATTTCATTTAAATAGTTCTTATCTTGATTCCATGTTGAGGTCATCCTGTTAACTGGGTTTGAGTATGATGATGGAAATTTGTCACATTGGGTGGCTCCTTGTGGCTCATTGACCAAATATATCAGAGTCCTCTGGAAAGCTTAAAGAAATGCAAGTTTTTGGGTCTAACCCCAGACTTGGCATTTCCAAATGTCTGAGAAGGGGTCTGGGTGATGTGTAGTTTGAGGATCCCATTTTTAGGTTTTGCAGCTGCATTCTTCAAAGGGGTCATATCACTCCCCAAGGGGGAAAAATTGTTTTTGGGCATGGGGAAGTGAAAAAAAATCTTAGATACACAGTGTTTTGTGACCCTCCATAATTCAACCCTACCTGACCAAACCTTATTCCACCAATTTTAATTCCTCTTGTTAGGGAGAAATTTAATTTAAATAAAGCTTTCCTCCTGGGGATGGGAGTGAAGGAAAGAAGGTTGAGAACCATTGTTCTGTAGGAGTAATTCTGACTTAGTACCTGTCCCACCGCACCTGAGCCACCACCCCCATCCTGGAAAACCTTAGTGTGTAATTTGGAGAGTGTTTTTTTAATACTAAGGTTTTACCTATGCCAAATATATTTTCCTTTAAAAATCTCAAGGGTTGTTGAAAACATTTTACTCCATGGTGACTTTGCATCCAGGCAGACAAAACACTGTGAGAACGGACTCTGCTCTGGTCTCGGAAATCCTTCAGCTTTACATTAGCAAAATCTCCTGTTCTTCGGCTGGTTCACACCCAGCTCACCAGGATCCCTTGTAGCCCAGGAAAGGACGTGCTTCTGTCCCTCCTGGGAGCCAGGCCTGGTCCCACGTCTCTGTGTCCTGTGCGCTGCAGGCCCTGGGGGTTAGGGTGGGGCTAAGGCGGCGCCCAGTGCCCCTGTTCTCTGGGCAGGAAGAGTGTGGGCCGGACACCCCTACGCGGGTTTGCTGCTTTCCTCGCTTTGGGAGGGCTATGAGTGAAAGGGCAATTTGGGGCAGCAGTGGGGGAAGGGGCTCAGTCGGTTAGATAATCTGCCTACAATGTAGGAGACCTGGGTTCGACCCCTGGATCAGGAAGATCCCTTGGACAAGGGAATGGCAGCCCACTCTAGTATTCTGCCTGGAGAATTCCATGGGAGCCTGGTTGGGCTACAGTCCACGGGTTGTGAAGAATTCAGACACAGCTTGAGTGACTAACACACACAAAGTGGGAGAAGGAGAAGAGCAGTTTCTAATATATCACCTTTTGTAAAGAAAATTTATGTTGATGTATTTCTAGGTCTTTCAGAGTAGTGTTAATGTCTTGGTCCTGGTTTTGTTTTCTGTGGAATTTGTCCAGGCTCAGGAAAGTTAAAGGTGTAGTACAGCCAGAAATCTAAAGGTCTCTGTAAATCTGCATTCACCTGAAAACACATTGCTTGGCAACCGGCAGATGCTGGGGTAGGTTATTTGTTGACTCAATAAAATTAACCCAAAGTTTATTTTTTAAAAAGTGTCGTTCTCTTTTCTGATTTTAGAATCTAATCTTAGCATAATGTTGAATGGAAGGTGACCTGGAAAGTTAGGAGGTCTGGGTCCAGTGTTCCTCCTATGTACCATGATTCTTAACCTCTAGACTTTCATAAGCGACCTTTTAAGAGCCTTTCAGCATGCAGCATTTTATTGTCAAAGACCTTAGAAATGCCCTCAGCTGATGTCGTCATTCAGAGGGAACGGGTTCCCGTTGCCACGCAAGGAGCAGTGTATTCGGGTCCACAGTCAAGCTGCTGTAACTGGGAGCACTTCCATGGCTCTGAGAACACAGAATTCTCTCGAGGTGAACTGCTGGGTCGGCGGCGGTGCGGCCCCAGTGAGTCATTCAGAGACAGGCATTTCTTCTTCCCTGATCCTTCAGGGTACCCTGGGGACGGGCCTCATTTCTGTTGTCCTTGCACCAACTCTGAGGAAGGTAAAGAGCCAGAGCAGCGTTCACTCTTTGTCTTAAAAGACCAGAAGTGTCAACCCATGCTTTCTCTCACACTCCTTCTGTGAAAACTTGCTCATATGGCCATACCCAGCTGCCGCGGAAGTTGGAAAGTGGAACCCAATAGGGCAGTTGTGTGTGTGACGATAATTATGGAGGAAGGAGATGATGACTGTCTTGTCTCTGCTACAGAGAGTGTGGAGGAAACTGTTTAGCTTTCATAGTATTCTTTTGGGGGAAGCTTTTTACTGAATGTTTTTGTTTAGCAAAAATCTTACGGTTAACACGAAGAGGAAGTAAATTATTTTGGCATTTGGATTAAAATGCTCAGTATATTGAAAGGCATGTTCTGAAATTATTAGGGACATAAAACTAACCAGGTCTAACCGATTATACCTTTGTCTCCTCAAAGTACAAGCCAGGTAAAGAGTTGTTTAATCTTCGCTGCATTCTGTGTTACTGGAAACACTTAGGTGCACATTCTGTCACAAGACATCTCTTTCCCAGAGGAGTGGCACATAGTTCACTTCGGTAAACGAGCCCAGCAGAACGAAGCTGTTTTTTAAATGCCATCAAACCTCGTGGGCTCTGAATTCTTATAAGTTCGTAAATTTGGCCATGTGTGAAAGTTGCCTGGGGCCCTTGTTCAAAATACAGGTTCTGGCCCTACCCTCTGGAGGTTCTGATGGTTCTGTGTCTGAAGCTGAATTTTTAACCAGCCCCTGAGGGTGATTCTGATGCAGATGTCAGTGGTATGGGAACCACTGCTTTGGATAGTCTACACCTCAGTTGCCTCATGTGAAAGTGCAAAATTATATATCTACCGGGTTTTGTGTAGGGTTCAGAGAACATGACACAAGTTGTACTTAATGTTTTAATTTATGAAGCAATTTTATCAGAAATGTTCGGTGGCATTTTAAAGTCTATGCCAAGTATTATGCTAATTTATTTGGTAAATAAGGTTAAGTGCTCATATATCCATTTAGAAGTAAGCTGGGAAATTACTATAAGATAGAAATCTATAGACTTCTTGATCCTTGCCTAATTGAACAGAGATTCTGGAAAAGTTAGCTGCTCAGCATAAGTACCAGTGTAGCACAAACCAAATAATTTACATACTTTAGTTTCAACATCGTGTTAAGTTACCGTATATCAACTTGATGACTTCAGTTAAATACATCTTCAGTGTCATCTGTGTTGGAAACTGCTTTGTTCTTTGGCCTTGAATGTGATACAGTCTCTGTCTGTAATGATATTACAACCTGGTAGAGAAGACAAGACTATTAAATCATAGTACCATTCTTAAGAGAATTTTTTTCTTAAGGGATGTATTCTACAACTGTTACAAGGCAGGTTCTGAATGCGATGTTCAAGTTCAGAAGATGGGAGAAGTCATGTAAGGTGAAGAGCACAGTTTGAGACAGAAGGAGGGACTTCCCTTTTTCTTTCTACCCCAGAGGGACCAGTCTCTGTCAGGGACCGGGACACTCTGCGCTCTCGCTGTTTTGCGATTGTCTGGACCTTGTGAGGAAAGTAACATGATAGAGAAGCTTGTGAAGGTTAAGGAGGTGGCCCCTTCTCTGAAGTAAAGAGGAGATGATACAGACCTTATGCCAGGCACATACACAGATCTCCTTAATCAGCTGCAGCAGTTCTGTGGTTGAGAGGGGGCAATGTCCTTTAGTGGAAAGAGTATGGGATCTTAAAACCTAGAAGCAGTAAAAGAAAAAAAGTGAAAGTCACACAGTTGTGTCCAACTCTGAGACCCCATGGACTGTACAGTCCATGGAATTCTCCAGCCCGAAATACTGGAGTGGGTCGCCTTTCCCGCCTCCAGGGGATCTTCCTTACCCAGGAATCGAATTGGGATCTCCTACATCACAGGCGGATTCTTTACCAACTGACCTAAATTGAGAAGCATTTGGTAATGTTAGACCCAAATCCGGCTTGTACATAGAAGTTAAAGTAAATGGCTTTTTTCTTGGTGAAACGACTACCCAGGACGTCAGACTATTCCTTCTTTTCAGCATAGTAGGTGTGCCTTGGCTTTCACAAGGGCGTGGTTGCTGCTTAACCCATTGAGATATTATGGATAGAGACCCGAGGGTTCATGATGAAGCTGCAGGGTAGAGAAAGGGTGAAGAGTGGTGTGAAAAACACGCAGTAGTAGGAAATTTTGACAGGAAATACAACACAGGCTGATTCATTTGATGATGTACCAAAAGTTAGGGATAAAGTAGTGAAAAGTCACAAATACAGTTTCTGCCCTCATGTCATTGACAGTGAAAATTTGGCATTTTAACAGTTGCTGTGTGTGATAGAACCTGTGAAAGCTTTCTTAAAGTTTTCCAGATTGGATAGCTGTGTATTGGGTTTCACTGAGCATGAAAGTGGTGGGGATTTTACATTCTATGTCTTCCAATGGTTATGTCTTTTTAAAGCTTGAAGGAACTCACAGAAAAGCAGTTAAGATTGCAAATCATTCCAAATGAGATGTTGATATTAAATTAAGCATACTTTCCCACATCCTCCAAGAATACAAATACAGACTGAAGCGTTTTTCATAGGTGATGTTTGTAAGTGTACATAGTTTAAGATTTTTGGAAATGTCTTTATCTCTTTGGATTAGTTTCCTGTGGCTTCTGTAAAAAATCACCACAAACTTAGTGATTTAAAACAACAAATCTATGCTTTGATTGTTGGGGAAGCCAGAAGCCTTGAAATCAGTACCCCTGAGCTGAAATTGAAGTGTTGGTTGGTGCAGGGGCATCTCTTAAGAGACACTCTATGCCTTGTCTCTTCTCGCTTCTGGTGGCTGCATCACTCTGAGCTCTGCTTTTGTGGTCTCACTACCTTCTCTTCTTCTGGTGTCAGGTACCTGTCCAGCGCTCTCTCATATGGACACTTGTAAAGGCATTTAGGACCCACCGGATCATTTCCTCATTTCAGGATCCTTAACTGAACCATAGTCACATCTGTAAAGACCTATTTCAAAATATGATTGCATCTGTAGGTTCCAGAGATTAGGATGTGGATTTTTTTGGAGAGTGACCTTTTTTAGCTTGATAGATTGCAGGCAGATTTTTGGACAGAAGAGCAAAAATTGTGTGGACAGAGGAGCTTCAAGAGTTGGATATGACTTAGGGACTAAACCTCCACCTTATATGAAAGAGTAGAAGAAGGTTGCTTTTGAAATAGTAACTTTTAGATATTTGTAAGTATATTTCTCGTTAGAGTAGAAATTCATAGTGTATTATGCACCTTTTCAACGTTAGCTTGATTTTCAAATTTGGTATTCAAATTGGGAGGCATTGCCCCAAATTTTAGTACCTCACATGTCATTTATAACAGTGGTTCTTGAGCTTCTAGTCTCAAGAGTGGAGGTTATGGGTCTGGCTCAATCCAACAGTAATAATTTTCATTAGGATTTGTTAAAAATGAGTACTAGGAAATTGATACAAATTATTAAAACACATTTTAGCAATGTAGGAATTTTAATGACTTTGTGAGAAGGTGCAGATTGTAGGAGAATAGTGACAAATACACTATGATTATACTTTTCCTAAAATGGCTAGTTTGTATCAAACTTGAAAATGTGTTGCAGTTGGAGTATATTTTTTAATTATGTTATACCTTCTTTTAGCTAATTTTGGACTGGTCATTTTGAATAAGATGAACATACAGTAAACAGTGTTGTTTAAAAAGAAAAGGTGTTGACGTAGACCGGAAGGTACCAGTGCAGTGTTTTTCTATTGTGAGCCAGCTGTGAGCCAGCCGTGAACATACATGTATTATTGTGTGTGTTACTTTTAATACTTGGTTCTTTCTTGAACCTGCCTGATTTTTTGGTCACCCTTAATAAAAAATTGACTCTTTTTTCTAAGCATCTTAAGATACATATTTGGAAGTTTTTTTCAGATGGTTCTATTATTTCTCATTCCTTGGGTGTGAAATTTGGTTGTTTACCCACTGAGTTTCTCTTGGGATGAAGGGTTTCTCTGTGTGTTTGTAGTTACTGTGCATTAGCTTCACAGGAACTTCTGAAGGTGTTCTGTATATTGAGGGGAGTTCACATCTTGATGACACTTTGCACCTCCCATTCCCCATTTCCCAAATGTGGCGACCGTAAACACTGTCGGGCTGTTTGCCTGCCTCCCCCTTGGTGCGGTTGTTGCCATGTTTTCTTACTCCTACCACGTGTTATTCCTGCATATGTTACAATCTTGTGATTTTAGCGTCAAGCACATTTTAAGCTGCCATTTATAGGTTTTGTTTTAAACAATCAATAGTCTTAAGTACAGGAAAGAAAAAATAATTCATTTTGAAAATTTACCTACTTATTTACCATTTCTGGCATTCTTCATTTCTTGTATAGATTTGTGTTTCAATCCAGTATCATTTCCCCTCAGCCTGAAGAACATTCTTCAGTGGTTTTTGTAGTTCGGGTGTGCTGGCAAAGAATTGTCTGTTTATTGTGCCGTGGTGCTTTAAGTTTATTTTAGCTGGGTATAGAATTCCACATTGGTGGTAGTTGTCACTGAGCACATTAATGGTGGTGTTCCACTGTCTTCTGGCTTCCATTGTTTCCAATGAGATGTTAGTTGTAATTACTATTTTGTTCTTCTCTGTCTATACTTTTTTCTCTGGCCACTTTTAAGATTTTTCTTTTTGTATTTGGTTTTAAACTGTTTGCCTGTGACATGTCTGGGTGTAATTATAATTTGAGAGATTTTAGCCATGATTTCTTCAAATGTTTTTCTACTATTTTCTCACTGTCTCCTATGATTTTATTATTTTCTTTTTTTTTTTTTTTTGTAGTTTCAATTTTTCTGCTGAGATACTCTGTTCACAAATTAAAGAGCAAAGTTCCTGAAAGTTTTGGAACATATTTTCTTCTAATTCTTCGTATAAAATGCAGAGTTGTAAAGTTGCTGCTGTAAAGTTGTTTTTTGCCAAATGTACCATCTCCTCCAACCTTGAATTGGTGTTCTGTTGTCTCTTTTATCCCCTTGACTGTGGATCACATTTTTTGTTTCTTGTTTACTAATTTTTGATTGAATACTGTTTTCTTTCTAAGAATGTCAGTGTTAGTTCTGCACGGCTGGTTGGTCACCTGGGGTTTATGTTTGGGTTTGTATTTTATTGTGTGCTGTGTGCTCAAGTGCTTAGCTGTGTCCGACTCTCTGTGACCCCATGGACTGTAGTCAACCAGACGACTGTTCATGGAATTCTCCAGGCAAGAACACTGGAGTGGTAAGAATATTGCTATTTCCTGCTTCAGGGGATCTTCTTGATCCAGGGATTGAACCCATGTCTCTTCTTGGCTCTTGTGATTATAAAGGCTCAGAAGTCCCCAACTCTGCAGTTGGCAAGTTGGAGACACAGAGAGCCGATGGTGTAGTTCTAGTCAGAGTCTGAAGGCCTGAGACCCGTAAGAGCTGGTGATTTAAGTTCTAGTCAGAAGGCCAGCAGGCTCAAAATTTTAGAGCTGATGTTTCTGTTTTGAGTCCAAAGGCAGGAAAAGCGTTGAAGTCTTAGCTCAGTGCAGTCAGACAGGAGCGCTCTCTTAGCTGTGGAAGGGCCTTTTTATTCTCTTCTCACCCAACTGGAGGAGAGCCACCCCTATTAGAGCAGTCAGTCTGCAGATTCAAATGTTAATCTTATCCAGAAACAGCCTTCCAGACGCACCCAGAATAATGTTTGACCAATTACTTGTCTGGGCACCTCGGGGCTCAGTCACGTTAACACGGTAAATCTCTGTTAAAGAATTCTCCCCACTGTGACTCCAGTCTCTCCCTGCCTGCTCATTTCTGTTCTTCCTTCAGCCTCTTAGTCCCTCTGTGCTAAGTTTTGGGTAGACTCACCTGGCCCATGGACATTCTGCTCTTTTTGGGTCTCTCTGCAGACTTTTGGAGACCCCTTTCTGCATAGCTCTCCTCTCTCTCTTGCCCTGTTCCCCAAAGATTCAAGGTGCTTCAGCTGCTTGAAAGTCTAATCTTGACCTTCACATCTCCATAGGACCTCCTATTCTTTGCTTGGATTTTTGCTTCCCTCCACCGTGTTGCAAAGTTGTTCCCAGAGAACCAGGGCAAAAAAAAAAAAAAAAAAAGTGAAGAGGTAGGTAGTTTTCTCTTAAAATTCTGTTTCTCTGATTCTGTTTTATGGATCAGGCAGTTTTAAACAGTGCTGTGGACCTCTGGGTGAAGGGCAGGCCAGAGGGGCGGGCTCTGGCATGAATGGTACCCTGCTTCCCACCTGGTGTTGGAATCGGGGCCACCCAGGCCGACGCTGCGGGCCGCAGGCTCTGCGGGTGCAGTGATGGGGGCTGGCAGTCAACGCAGCTCTTCCGTGACTCGGTGCCTGCCTTCTTGCCCTTGTTTGCCACTTGTCCTCCTGCAGCATTCTCCTTACTCTTGGGTTTAGTCCTGTCCTCTTTAACTACAGGGAACAAGTCAGAGTCAGTTCACCCCACCCATGAGACTTGCTAAATTATGTGGAGACGTCTGGTCACTGATATTTTTGTCTTTCACGCGCTGGGCTGAATGGCCTTTGTACTTCCAGATCCCTGTTCACCTGTTACTTTCTCAGAAGTTCTGAGTTTTCTTACCCTGTCTCTTACGTGGCTCTAGAAATTGAAAGAATTGTGAACTTCAGAAGCCATACGCATATAAAGACTACAAATCCTGGTCTCATCTGCCAGTTTCTTGGAAAAATTGTTTCTGATACCCCCCTTCCTCAGATGGGTTCCTCTCATTGATCTTCTCTTGGCAGTCTGTCCTTTCCCTCAGAATCACTTTCTCTCATCATGTGAGCATGTGTTGTAGTTAGGTGTTGGTGTGATTTTGCCTGTCCCCATGTTGGACTGTGAGCTCTCTGAGGGCAGTCACAGTGACGGTAACTCTCACCTATACATTTCCAGTTCTCAGCACACATTTGTTGAAGAAATGAATGATAAATTTGAAACTAATCATGTCTTGACATCATCTGATTTTTAGGATCTTATTTGTATGCAGGTATTTAAAATTACTTTTCGTTTTTTTCAGTAGGCATAAATGATGGCACTTCTGTGTATGGTGGTCCCTCTTTTGACTTCTACCCAGCCACCTTCTCCGTCCCATTGTCCTGAAGCCGTATCCAGCAGATACGGCTGCTGAACACATGTAGTTATCTTTCTGGACATTTTCCTGTGTATTTTCATTTATATGAAAGTAAAAATAAGTATGCTTATGTTGTGCAGATACATATTTGCCCATATTTCTGTGTAGCAGTGGAGTTTGAATGCTCAACTAAAATGGTAAATATTATTTTGCTTTTATCATTGATTTGATAATCTGATTTTTTTGGTGTTGGTTTTACTTTCAAATCCTCTTAAGTAAGGCACATAACCTCTAGACCTGAGTTTCCACATCTACTAAAGGATTGATTTGGATTAAATGAAACTGAAGACCTCTTGCTCTCAGTCTGACACTAAATTCAGTGTTACTATATAATTCATCTGTATTAGCTGCCACAAAAAATGTGTTACTCTTTGTAATGTGAAAAAGTAGGAAGATCAGACATCTGTTATGACTTGGGCAGCAAGAGGAAATTTTGGGGCAAGTTGTTAAAATGTTCAATTTTTTTTTCCCCCCTCCAAGAGTGGCTGGAGAATGTTAGCTGCTAAAACTAGTAGGGGGATCTATCTGTCTTGTGGACTTTGGCACTAGGAAGTTTGTGCTTTATTGATCTCACGGAGCTAGCCAATGACATCCTAAAGGGAATTTTACCCCAACTCTCTAAATTTCCGTATCACAGCTGTACATTTATTATCGCAAATGTCCCAGTGAAAAATTTATAGGAATCAGTTTATTTAGGTAAATCTTTGTTAGTGATTTATATAAAACAATTATGTAAAATAATTTCCCAAGCAGTTTTAACCTCTATCTTCTCTCCCCAAAGAGAAACAAAAGAATAAAAAAGCAGATTTTGCTTAGTCATGGTATGTTTGTAAGTTCTCTTGTCTTACAATATCACATCTTTAAATTTTTTAAAATTAGCTTCTTTTGTCATTTATTTGATAGTTTAAAAATTGTATTTCTGATACGTATTTCATACATCACTGATTTTTATTAAAACTTTTTTTTAGTTATTAAAAACCTCAAACATACGTAAAAGTAGAGAATTTAATTAACTCTCATGTTCTTGTCCTCTTGCTTCCACAGTCCTTATTTTGCCCACCTGGTTTACTAACATTTTCAGTATAAATAACACCACATTTAAAAATATTATCTTTAGAAAAGAGGTTTAGTGTCTCACAGGGAAAAAAAAAGACCCAAACAAGAAACAAAAACTATGCCCAAGCCTTTTCTGTTGATAGCCATTTATAGAGAATTGATAATTCTATAAAATATTTTTTAGCTCCTATATCATTCTCTATATCAGAAATTCTCAATTTTGTGTCTTTCACATGGAAATGAGTTAGCCAAGTCGTTTGTTTCATGATTAGATTGCAGATATGACTTCACTGTGCTTATTATCTTGTTTTAAATATTTAAAAATTTTTTAACTCATTTGTGTCAACAAAGCAACCCCAAAGCAGGTATTTGTGGTGATGTTGTGGTTTGATGATGATGACATTGTTTCTCTCCTCTCTCGGTGTTGGTGTCGAGAGTCTGCTGCAGTTGAGGAAGCTGGCCTCCTGGAGTGGGAGATGAGCAGGGCTTTCCTCGGTTTTTGGGGCTAGGTGCCATCGTGTGCGTCAGTTGTTAGCTCCAGTTGAAGGCAGAGTTAGGGCCCTAGTCCCGGTGTCAGTACTGTTGTGGTGGGCTTGAGGGGTGCTGGCGGGAGACTTTCTGGAGGAGAAGGCACTGGCGTTGGGCTTGGGAAATGGTGTTGACAGGCAGGAAAGGAAGTAGTTTCAGCAGGAAAGTGATACTTGGGGGATGAGCTTTGCTCTTTGTGACTTGAGTGGACGTTGAAGGAAAGCACATATATAAAAGGAGATAGGACCGGAAAGGTGGGGGTCCTTGTGACAGTATAAAACATGCCGGTGTAACAAAGGGAACACGTCATGTGTGCTTACCGTGCCGCATTTTAAATGGTGTGTGATCTTAACCGCGCGGTTTTATGGGTTCATCCTCACTGTAAATGAGGACACTAGGCACCTGGGAGTTCAGAGCCTGACACGAGACCACCTAGGAAGCAGTGGCGCTAGGCTTCAGAAGGCATGCTGATTCTGGAGCCTGATGGCTTTGGGCCTTGGACACCAGGTTAAGCAATGCAGAGCACTTCTGGGAGAGTCTCACTGTGGACAGTGACCAGAGTTTTAAAAGCTGGAAGGGACGTAAGGTTGTTCCATAGTTGTGGCCGATAGCTAGATTTCACGGTGACTTTACTGTTAGGATGGAGGATGAATTTCTTGGACCATTTTTTTTCCTGATTATGAAAAGAAGATGCATATTTATAAAAGTTGTGATGTGCTAGAAAGTGTAAGGAAGAAAATTAAAAATAATTGTTATTAGCCAAAGACATTCATTATTAACAATTTTATGTGTTCCAGCGTTTCTTCTGTGTATTTTCGTTTTTTTTTTTTCCCTTTTACTTTCCTGAGACTGCTTTGATGAAGATTCTGAGTTCTTTCTGATAAGATATAATGCATGATTTTTTTCCCTCATGTAATATAATATTGTAAGAACTTAAAGGATTTATGATATGTGAATGTACATCTTTTCTGTTAGTGTTGAATATTTTTAGTATTTCTAGGTTTTTGTTGATAATGTGCTTTTGTATATAAATTTTGTATTTTTCATCATGAAATGTGTTTCTAAAAGTAGAGGTTTGAACATTATGCAAAATAGGACTACAAGCAGAATGTGAATCAGTGCTCCATGAAGAAAACTATATGGGAACAATACTATTGTGAAAGCTTGTATTCACGTATATTATGTATATAATTGATTTGCCTGACTGAGTGAGATCCCTAAGGTTGAACATCCAGTCTAGTGAGGCCAGTGGAATTTGGAGTGTAGGTTGGGAAATGTTGACATTCACAAATGAGTCACATGTATTAGGATTGTGTTGATGCCCCGTGTCAGTCATTTTTACCGAATTTCCATTGATCAAGAAAATTCTAGGTTGGGCCTTCCCTGGCAGCAGTGGTTAAGACTCCTTGCTTCCACTGCCTGGAGGCATGGTTTCAGTCTCTAGTTGGGGACCTAGGATCCCACATTCCCTATGGTACGACCAAAAAAAAGGAGGAAATTCTAGGTTAAGATTTAGCTAAGATTTAAAACTCTAGGTATAAGATTTTGTTTCATTACAAAATAGCACATTCATTTTAGAAACTTGAGAAAATAAGAACAACAGTTTCCTGCAGCTCTTCTTTCTGGAGATAACTGCTGTTTGCATTTTGTGTGTAACCTGTCAGTTCTTTTTTTTTCTGCACACAGTTACTCTTCTCTCCTTTTTAAAAATTATATCTGCATACTACTTTATAACCCACTTTTTCTATACAAGGCAGTACTTTCCATGTTGTTTATTCTATTAATCCAGTGTGCTTATTGAACATCTACTAGGATATAATAGAAATTTGAGACTGAGATTTACCAAGCAGTAGATAATGACGCTTGAGTAAGACTATAACATAAATAACTAACAAAATATAGTGGTCCATAGGTAAACGGAGGTTCAGAGGAGAAACTGGAGTGTCTTTAAGCTGGATGAGGGAGAAATGAGTTGGTGTTGAAGAGTGGCTAGGATTTAGGTAAAGATCAGGCAGAGAAAGGGTGACTTTTAGTTAGGGGAAAAGATTGAACATCGATGCAGATGGAGGGTGTCATTTTATGGAATGCCACGCTGAGCTCTTGAGTTCAGGTCAGTAAGATTTGACTAATGTTCCTAAGTCACAGATGCGTTAAATCCAGGTTGAAAGTCTGTGCTTCAGCGATGTTTGTGTACAGCAGCTAAATGTGTGATAAAATGTGATGAGGGGTAAGCTGTCCTTAAGTAAAATAGTTCCCAAATCCGGCCATGCTCAAGAGTTTAAAAAAAAAAAAAAAAGACCACCAGCGATCCAGTGGGTAAGATTCCAAGCTCCCAATGCGGGGGGCTGGGCTTCGATCCCTGGTCAGGGAATTAGATTCCACATGCCCCAACTAAGAGTTCGCAGGCTGCAACTAAAGATCCTGTGTGCTGTAACTAAGACCCACTGCAGCCAAGTAAATAAATACTAAAACAAAAACGAAACAAAACCCGGGCAGGTTCTTGAGTCCTTCTCCTTTTTTCCTGAATCAGGATCTTTGGGAGCGGAGTCTGCAGTCTGGTTCTGGGAACCTCCCCTAGTGTTTCTGGCATACCATCTGGCATAGCATCTAGGAGGTGCTGAGTTTAGGAGGCATCTCTAATTGCGTGAAATAAGGACCTGGACCGGGGATGATACAGTAGGCACAGAGAAGAATGGAAAGGTATTAGGCATTTTGAAAATGTATAGGGTTGAGCGAGATTGTTTAGAGTAGCTAAAGAATTTAGCAGTTTCTAGAATGGTTGTGGGGGGGGGGTGGGAAGAGGTGGGAATGTGAGTTGTGTAAGGAAGGGGTTGGATGCCTTTAAGGCATAAAGAGTTGAGGTGGGAATGTGGCCCTGTAGCCAACATCCTGCAACTCTGGACTAGATACTGAGTGAGCGGGTAGAGGAGCTAGAGAAAAGTCTGGGCAAACCTTTGACATACTCCTTCTAGAGGGAAGGATGTTTAGAAAAACCAGCGGAGGGGCTGGACAACGGAACTGGAGGCCAGCACCTGGCTTTGGGGCCAAAGTGACAGAGGCACCAGTTGGAGGACAGCTGGCACCTGAGACATAGAGCCACACATTGTAAGAATTTTTCAGGGGACAGCAGTTTCCTTTAAGTTCCCCAAGGTCTAGCACAGAAAATAAGTAAGACTAAACTCATTTTACTACTCTTAGTAATAGGCTTGCTGGAAGAAAATGTAAACTGTTAATAATAGTGTGTGTTTTTTGCTTATTTCTGGACCTTGTTATTTTTCTGTATTTTTGAAATTCAAGGATAATTAAAAACGCAGTGGTTTATATAATTATATATAATTTATAAAAGTACATATAACCAACTAAGTATATATATGAATGCACTTACGTAAACTATTTATATGTAATGTATATTTTATAAATTAAATTATATGTGTATACACTCACATATATATGTAAATATTTTAGACCATGCTACTTAGAAAAGTCGATGCTATCAGAAAGGAAAGAGCAAGCATAGTGGTTTTTATTGCATTTCTAGAAGCTAGTTATGAGAAGGGATTGCAGGCTTTCAGGGATTGGGTGTTACTTTTCCTAAGGGTCTTCTGTCTGACAGATACGCTTTGTTTCTAAAATAAAATGCTTGCATGCGATCACCGCAGCTCTTCAGGTTAGGGAGGGAAATGTAAGGAGAAACGACACTATGCAGTGGACCTCAACAGTGCTTGATTCTTAGAGCAGCACCTAAGAGGTCATGGGCACCCCGTTTCAATTCATCTTACATCACTTCCGACTCTTTGCGGCCCCATGCGCTGTAGCCCGCCAGGCTCCTCTGTTCATGGGATTCTCCAGGCCAGAACACTGGAGTGGGTCGCCATGCCTTCCTCCCAGGGACCTTCCCGACCCAGGGAGGGAACCGGGCCTCCTGCAGTGCAGGCAAGGTCTTCACTGTGTGAGGCACCGGGGAGGCCCAGTCCTCTTGTGAGCGGGATCGAGCTGAGTAACAGAGTATGAGTGCATGGTGTGCAGGCGATAGGAAGCAAGCACAGCCGCAGGAGAGAGAGAATTTATTTTGTTTATATCACTTTGCTTTTAATTCCTTTTTGCAAAGGGTTCTTGTGCCCAGTTTCAGCGTGTCTGTGTGTGTGTTTCATGGGGGAGGGACTTTTTCACACAAGCTATCCTCAGATGCCACCTGGGTGTCCAAACATTCAGCCCAGTTCTCACACTGCCCAGAAGGAGAATCAGACCTCACAGGTAAAGGGCTCAGTCCTGTGAGACCATCCACTTCCGACACCAAGACTGGTCATAGACTGGAGGTTTCTGGGACCAGTTCCCTAGGTTTTATTCATTTGCTGGGATGGTTCACAGAGCTCACTTTTTTGGGTGGAGGGGGCTGCCCTGTGTGGCCGGTGGGATCTTCGTTTCCTAGCCAGGGATTGAACCTGTGCCCTGGCAGTGAAAGCACCAAGTTCTAACCACTAGACTGCCAGGGAGTTTCCCAACAGGAGAATTTGCGTGGATTGGATGTGGGGTACACAGTAGGAAAGAGGTCCCAGGTTATTAGGGTTTTAGTTTGGGAGACTGGGGTGTGGTGAAACCCATTGAACAAAACTGAGAACACAGGATGGAGAAGTGGATTTTTTTCCTGTCCTACCTGTTCTTTGCTCTTTTTTGGTTGGAAGAGTAGAGTCAGGAGATCATAAACTCAGTTTAATGTGGGGTCTGAGGTCGACAACTTTGGAGTCTGTTTGGCTGAATTTGAATCTTATCTCTAAAAGAGTCCTGTGTGGCTCTGTGCAACCTCACTTCTCTGGGCCTTAGTCTCTTCACTTGTGAAACCGGGTAATAGTGCTACTTAACTTATGTAATTATTTATGAGAATTAAGTGAATTAAAGGAAAATGCTTATGTGTCCATTAAATACAATATCTGTCATGTGCAGTAATAAGTGTGAAACGAAAATAACTGGGACATCAAGCTCAGTCATAGGACTCTCAGAAACGTGGGCCTGAAACTTTGAAGGAGAGAGGTGGGCTGGGGGCAAGTTGCACTTTGGAAGTCTGCTTAATTCCACACGTAACTAAAATAGTACTTAATGTTGCCTTGCAACCAGCTAACTTAAATGAACCTTCTGGAACTTAGATCTGCTTATGATGGGATATTTCTTAGTATATATACAGTGATAGCTCTCCTGTAGTGGAAGTTAGGTTCCTGAAAAGTTCTGTGGTCTGAATATTCAAGTTTGAGGAACTTGTAATATAAGAGAAAACACGTAGGTATGTTGATAGACTTGAAGGTTGTATAAATCTTGTGAACATAATTGTTTGCACACTCAATAAAAGAGATAAAAACTTCCCTGGTGGCTCAGACGGTTAAGTGTCTGCCTACAATGTGGGAGACCCAGGTTCGATCCTGGGTCGAGAAGATCCCCTGGAGAGGAAAATGGCAACCCATTCCAGTGTTCTGGCCTGGAGAATCCCATGGATGGAGGAGCCTAGTGGGCTACAGTCTCTGGGGTAGCAAAGAGTCGGACACGACTGAGTGACTTCACTTTCACTTTCAAAAGAGACAAAAGATGGCAAGCAAAAGTACAGTATCGGTGAAAGTGTCAGTCCCTCAGGTGTCTGACTCTTTGCGGCCCCATAGACTGTAACCTCTGTCTGTGTAATTCTCCAGGCGAGAAAATTGGAGTGGGTAGCATTCCCTTCACCAGGGGATCTTCCCAACCCAGAGATCAAAGTCGCATCTCCCACATTGCAGTCAGATTCTTTACCATCTGAAGCACCAGGAAGGCCACAGTATCAGTGGTAGTTTATATGTTTTGAATTAGTGGCAGGGTACAAGTAGTTTTTTTTTTGGTCATAGCCTACTCCTATGAGGCTTCCCTCATAGCTCAGTCAGTAAAGAATCTGCCTGCAGTGCAGGAGACCTGTGTTTGATTCCTGGGTTGGGAAGATCCCCTGGAGAAGGGAATGGCAACCCGTTCCAGTATTCTTGCCTGGAAAATCCCATGGACAGAGGAGCCTGGTGGGCTACAGTCCATGGGATTGCGAGTCGGACATAACTTAGCGACTACACCACCACCACTAGAAACTTCTCAGTCTCTGCTCTCCAGTCTTAAAAAAGATACTTGTCAATGCATTCTGTGTTGTTACAGATAATATGCCTATGAGTTATTTCCCTCCTGTTTTCCTGTGCTTATTGCTGTAGCCAAATATTCAGTGCCTAATTTTGTCTCAGTTTAGCCCAGATGTCGTCCTAGAGAGGGCCAGGTAACTTGGTGCTTGAGGTAGCCATAATTGGGGCATTATTTATTTAATCCACTCGGGTCTTATTTCTTGAACCTTCTCTCCAATGCTTACTCAGAGTTGTGTTCTTTATTTTCAGTTTCATGAGAAATCACATCCTTCTTTCTCCTTAAACCCTATGTATCAAGTGCTCCCACTTCTAACATGCCAATGGAGTCATATGATCCAAGACCCAGGTATATTGTCCTTCATGTTCTTTTATCTTGCCTGAGGCTTTAGTCCAAAAATGACTTACCTACTCTTGGTTTTTACACTCTTCTCAACTTGTCTTCAGTTTTTGCTTTTTTAAAGGAATATATGGCAGTCTGTTACATGTTATAATCAGAATTTCTCTGCTAGTCTGACTTTTCAGGAAAGTTACTTTTTCATTCTCCTAAACTGAAATAGTTTTTACAAATTCATCTACCACTAATGAATTTTATTCGTGTTTGGCATGGTTGAGTCAGAACAGTAAATGGTTGAGACTTAAAATCAGACTCAGTCACTTAGATACTTGCAGGTTTGTAATTTTCTTATAACCATTTCAGTGATCCCTAGTGAGAGAGAGGATCTTGCAGTGGCAGAAAGAAGTGAACTTTGGTGTGGGACCAGAGTTCTCACACTGACCTAAGGCCAGGCTGCTTGATCTGTCTGACCCCTGGTGTCCCCGCTGGTGAAATAAGAGAGCCTGCTTGTCAGGTGTGTGTCACCGTCTGTGAAGCGTCTCAGCTGAGTGGTTGGGGTATAGTGAAGGTCCTCTTCTCTGCAGTTTTACTCATAATTTTGATTTGAAATCTTGTGCTTTTTGCATTTCAGTTTTTTTTTTTTCTTTTTTTAAGACTGGGTATTTCCTCGGAATTCTAGAGGAAGTCATAAATATTCTTGGTTTTTAGAATTTCTCTTGAAATCCCCAGTTAGTGAAAAGGTTTTTTTTTCCTCCCCCCCCCCCGTATCCCATTGGATCATCTTTTTGGGAATTAGGGTGATAGATTGTTTTTCTTGTGTGTTAGGTATGACTCCTTTGGCTATTTTAATTCTTGAAAGTCTACTTCTGAAATTATTATCTGAAATAAAGACATTTTCTTCTATGACTTCCTTACTCTATTAGTGTAAATGAGCAGAAATTTATAAGGACAGCGGGTCACAGTGTATAATTTGAATATAACCGCATTGTAATTTGTTCCATGGAATAAAATTTTAGGTCTTTGAACAGGAACGGCTACCCACTCCAGTATTCTGGCCTGGAGAATTCCATGGACTGTATAGTCCATGGGGTCGCAAAGAGTCAGACATGACTGAGCCACTCAGCACACACACACATAACTTTGTTTTCATTTTTGTAGCTTATTTTTTTGTCTGTGTGTGCTTATTCTTAATAGACATCTTCTGTATTATCTGAATTGTCCTTTTAAGCCTCTTGCATTTTATTTTTTCCTGCGGGTTAAATTTTTAAAATTGCTAATATGAGAATATATAACACATAAAATTAAAAGATAATAAGCAACAGCTGTGTACTTCAACCCAGCTTAAGAAATAAGATAGTTCCTACTGGTACTTTTGAATGAAGCTTGTATCAGCTTGTATGTACTGATTTTTTTTGGCCCGCTGTTTGTAATACTTCCCTACTACTATAGTTATTTTGAAACTAGATATAATTTTTAGTTTTCCATCAGTATAAAACTTTGTGTCTTTAGAAAATACATCAATGACTGCCATTTAGTTCATTAAATGAAAGAAAGTGAAAGTCACTCAGTCGTGTCCGACTCTTTGTGACCCCATAGACTATACAGTCCATGGAATTCTCCAGGCCAGAATACTGGAGTAGGTAGCCTTTCCCTTTTCCAGGGGATCTTCCCAACCCAGGTCTCCTGCATTGCAGGCAGATTCTTTTACCAGCTGAGCCACAAGGAAAGCCCTTAGTTCATTAACTCTTGAGTTAATCTGGGTTTGCCATATCACGCTGATGCATTCATTTCAATCACAGTTTTGCCACTCTAGTTTTTTTTTTTTTTTTTTTTTTAGATTTGTAGTGATTTTATAAATCTCAGCACAATAGTACTTTCAGTTAGGTGTCTTCATATCCTTCCACCCTCCCTTTCCTCCTCTCCCCTCTTGTCTCCCTGACTTTTGAGAAAGAAAGAACAGACACCAAGAGACCAAGTCTATACTTCCCTGAGCATACCATGCACCAGAACTCAAGCTTGTTGAAATTCTGTTAGTCCTCCCTGCACATGTGCTGTAAGTTAATTTTATGCAGTGATTTTCAGACAACTAGAAAAATGGTTTGTAAGTTTAGCTTCAAAAACCACTTAAGCTCAGTTCCTAGATTGTTCATAGACTATTATATTGCCTTTGGCAAAATGTGAGCTAAAACATACTGTAAAAGATTTTGAGGATTATGGGAGGTTTTTGTGGTAAGGATAGTACATGTTTTTCATTAGCATCTAATTTTGCTCCATAATTTGTGAATGGTTCCATTTGTGGGGGAAAAGATAAAAAATTCGTTGTAGGTTTTTTTTTTTTTTTTTTTTTTTTCAGAAAAAAATTAAAATATGACTGGATTTTTAAGCTTCTTTAGAAAGAAAATTGTATCTGTAGTTTGCAAAGTCCATTTGGTGTTTGCTGTAACGTAGTTACTGTCAGTAAAAACTCACATCTGATACAGACCATTGTTTTTTTGAAAAGTGACAAGACTGAACGATACATTGGAATAATCACTAGAATCTTTATTTAGTAATTCAATGTCAAGACTTGAGAAGTTTATCATTACTCAGTATATGATGGTTTAGTTGCAGCATACTTCAGCAGCCAATTTCCTAACTTGTAGAGATGGTTTGTCTTTTGCTAAAGGCTGTTTTTCAAATGAGTAGTGATTAAATGGTTGATTTTTTTTCCCCCCTAAAAGATGTCAGTTTTAGGGTAAGACTATTTTGATAAACAGAGGCAGATGCATTATCCGTTATGCCATTGGCCCACTCATATTTTCCTGTTGAAGCTGTTGAAGTTGGCAGGGTGTAGATAGCATTGTGACATTTTGCAGGTGAAGAATATAATGTTGAGAGCCTGAAGGATTTGAAAATGTGTAGTTCATAGCTAGAGATTTTAGATTTCACATTTTCTTTTACCGTAGTTTATGCTGAAATTATAAAGACTTGTATTATTACTTTTTTTAAGACTGGCCATTTATGAGGGAAAAAATAAGAAAACTATGTTTTTGAAGTAAAAATCTTTAATTTTGATTCATATATTATTTTTGCAAGTAAAACTTTTGATGTGCTGCTTGAATGTTCATCTGTTTGTCCGTATCCCCCTTTCCTCCCAAGTTGGGTACCAGTTGGTCTCATGCTTAGGTTTTTACTTGACACCATAGCAGCATCTAAACTGGAAAAGTGGTTGTTCAGGAATGGAATCTGGAATCGAGGAATGGTTTCAGAGACAGGTGGTTCCTAATTTACAAGTAATTCATACACATAAACTGCTGTCTCTGAGCCGCTCTTCTGTGTTTTGAGCTTTTGAAGAAACCCAGGGGCTCAAAAGTAGGATGAGAAATAAGTGAAAAGCAGAAATATTTGGGGGCAGTAAATACAAACTCAGGTCCATATTATGACCCACTTGACTAAAATTTTTCCTCACACTGTCTCAGTATTTTTTAATATTATTTTGCAGTACTGTTAGAATCCTACCCATTAGGGGTTTATTTGGTCTATTTAGCTAGTTGCTGAAAACTGCAAATGTTAAAGTGAATTATTTCAGCCCAGTTGATTTCTTCTTGTCACATACCTGAAGTGAACTCCATTGAGGCAACAGGAACTTTGGGGTGGTAATTTAGGAACATACTGGTACTCAGGGGAAAAGGTTATTAATATTAGCAGGATGATTGGAGTGTTGCAATGTAAATTTAGGGAATTGCAAGCATCAAGAGTGGAGAGAGTGCTAACAAAGGAAAACAACCTACTTTAGAATTTTTCCAAATAAAGAGAGGATCTAGAATTGGTTAAGTTTCTGTGTTGCTTCTGCAGAGTCCCCAGTGCCCATGGCTGGTGTAATATCTTTTTGTCTCAATAGATGGATGTCTTTTGGCTAGCCTGGGAACTTGGCCAACATAAGCAACGTTGTTTCATTTGGAATAATACTGAATTCCACAGTATCAGTTTGAAAACTAGATTTTTAGACCAAACTCATTTGTTGGTTTTCAGCCTGTGCTTGTCTTTGTCTTGCCTGTTATTGTGTGCTCTTAGTTGACAGCACTGAGCCAGTGCTTTTGCTTTCCCATTAGTCGTGGGATTTGCCGGCCAATCATGAAATAGCAGCGGAAGTAATAAATAGGAATTTAAAGTCAAAGAATTACAGTAAGTAGGGAAGCCACTCAGAGAGCAAAAGAGAGTCTGTGGGCTTAGGGGAGCAGTTGTGAGCAGTGTCTCAATTTACCTGTAACATTGGAAGATTGACATCTGATTGTTCCTATAAAGCAACTTCCTTTACCTGTGATAGTAAGCCACTGTGAAAAGTGAATTCACATTCAAAGTGATTTGTGATTTGATGTAGATTATAAAATGTAGATATTTTTCTTCTAATAAATTACATAGACTAGTGGAGCATTGACAGTTTATTTCATACCTAGAAATGTGTGAATTTTTTTGCTGGTAGTAGTCAGATTTTAAAACTTATTCTCCCTGGCAGTTACTTTATATTTTATGTATAATTAGTTTTCATTAATGAAAATTATTTTCAAGTAAGCTTAAATAAATGTTAGCAAATAAATTTGCAGTCATTTTATCTCTATGTTTTGGGGGTTGTATTTACATTAGATGTTCCTCAATTAGGGGTAATTGTCTTGCATCCTTATCTCTTATCATAATCTGTTTTTCTTCACACAGTGTTGTAGTTTTGCTGCTGGACTCTTCCCTCCCTCCCCCCACCCCATCAGGATGATATGAGACTTGAAAGAAGACGATGCATACAGGTGACTCAAGTTTTGAAATACAGTAAAACTATGGGCTGTCTGAGAGAATGTGGGAACTGGTGATATATTTTGAATGGGGGGGAGCTTTCTGATAAACAGCATTAGTGGGGAGAATTATTTAGATCACTAAATGCAAAGATATAGTTGGGGTTTTATTAGACTTGACTTTGGGCATGAGTTTGCTAATCAGTAACTGAGAGTGGTATTAATACAAATACAGCATAGTAATTGCTAGTTCTTGACCTTTTCAAAAGGGGATGATTGACTAAGGTACTTTGGCGAGATTTGAAGTGTTTCTGTTAAAGATAAATAAAATATTCACCTTTATGGGTGGAATGCATGTTTCCCTCAGATCCCTTTAGAGCTGAGCTGTAAAGGCTTATGGAGTAGATGTTAGTGGTGTGTCTTAAATAAGACTCCAGCTGTTAAATTAAGGATGTTACACCCATATGTATGAGTCCTTAAAACAATATGGTCTGGGGTTTTATGTTTCCTTTCCTGCCTATCTCCATCCCTTCCTTCATTCCTCTCTTTCTCCTTTCTTTCTTCCTTGTCTCTTTTTTTATCCTCTTGTCGTTTGTATTTATATAGGAGAAGCAGTGTAGAAGGCAGTTTTGAAAGAATAGTTTTTGATTGCTTTATAATTAATTGAGGTGATCTTATACACGGAAAAATGAAGGCTGTTGTATCTGTGGCTGTGTTCAAACTCTTGAAAATGTAGTGTAGCTAATGGATAAGGTGTTATTAATGTTTAAATTTGAATGTTTTTAAATCAGGCTGACTAGGAGGCATTTTGTTGAACCAGATGGCTTATATTTGTAGACCTGGACACAGACATTCTTGCTTGATTTATAAACTGAATATGTGGTCTTTAACTGGAAAAGAAGTAACTACATAAATCTTGGATAGATACTTAATTACATTATTGGTGAAGGTGTAAAAGTTTTTGTGATTGGTTTTTGGTTTTGGTGATCTTTGATTTTCAAACAGAAAAAATTTACCTTTTTTTGACTTCAGAGTGGAGTTAAAAAAACTAATGTCTCAGGTGTACCATTTTGTATGAAGAAATGTGCTTGAATATATATTAATTATAGATCAAATCATATTTTACATTCATGAGGAACTCAGAGTCTGATAGTAATTCTTTTTTGAGTAGAAGGCGATTGAGTGATTATTGCTGTAATCTGTGTCTCAGGGGTGCATGTATGTATTTGCTTGTGTATACTAGAGGTACACCATGGACACATGCTGGCTGAGTGACTGGTAGAATCAGCATGATGCGGAGGCCGAACATCAGTGTCATGGAGGAGTGAATAAGAATGAACTTACAGAGAACATTGTAGAATTTTATGAAAATTGTGTTGTCAGATTTTGTAAGTGTGACTTTCTGGTGCAGGAACAGTTTCTGAGCCTTGTCAGCTCCCGGGTTGCGCCTTGGGCACTGTACTGCACATTGGCTATACCAAGTAGATGCTTGTTTTCACCAGAGGTCAGTAGAGGAACAAAGTGTTCTGGGGGTGTCTCAAAGGACTTATCCATGAATATTAATGATTCTGGAGGTTTTCCCTGAAGGAACTTTGAGGTGGCAGAGTTGCTCTTTTATTTCTAGGTTATTGTCTCAAGATAGGAAAAGTTTCCAAATAACTCTGTTTCTTGAGAGGCTTATGGATGAACTGAAATATCTAAAGAGTAGATCCAGTTTATAAAAATTATCTAGTTCATTTTATGAATGCTGGGACACACAGAAAATTTACAAATATCAGATTTGTGGTGTAATCTAGTCTCTTACTCAGCCCTATATTCCTTAAAAATTACCAACATTTACTGGCTGATAAAGGGAAAGACTGAAGAAAGAAGGTTTGACTCTGATGTGTATATTAGCTGTTGGTGTATTTCCCCTTCAACAGTTTGAAAGTTAATAATTGTTTTTGAATGTAAAATTAACAGCTTTTATAATCATCATTAATTAATGCAGTTTGCTCTGGTTTTACGATGCACACATTTATTATTCAACGGACAGGATTTTAACACATAAAAGCTCATAAGGACCTCCAACTAATTAAAAAAAAAAAAAGCTCATAAGGAGTTTTTCATTAGGAGTTATTCCTAGAATGTTTTTGCATACTTGGAAGTGAGTGTTGTTTCCCCAGGCCTTCATGATCTTGACTTTATATTGGTGAGATATGATGATGCCTTACTCTCTCATACTGCTTCATTTTAGGTGCTTGTTCAGGGACGCTAGAAAGGACGTTGAAGTGTGTTTTGACTGACTGCACTTTTCAAAAGCCAAAGCTTAATAATTGATTTTTACTGAACAGCAAGCGAAAGTTAAACTTTAATATATCTTTAGTATGTGTGTTTATAGGTGTTTCTATACTTGTTTAATTGGAGGGCACTTTTCATATTTTAAAATACAGTTAGGATATATATTAGGTAAGATTGGATTATTTTTTGATCTTTAGAAGAAAAATCATTTATGACCAAACATTCATTTCGCTAACATTTGCTTTGTACCAGGTGGGATAGTAGTGCTCGACTTGTAAGGATTCCTGTGCTTGGGAATCAAGGAACACATTTCAGCTGGAAGAGGGAGAAAATATATAAACAAATTATGCAGGGGATATTTATGATAAATTTTAGATCCTTGTCTGTTGAATTCAAGGTACCTAGAGTAAAAATAGAAAGCTCTGTCTGGTTAAGGCGTTCGCAGTAATGTCTTCACCTGATACCTACATGTTGTCAAAATCTACTTTTGTGTCCCACTCTTCTTTTCTGAGCTCCAGAATCACATAACTGCCTCCTAGATGTCTCTCCTGAACACACTTGCTCCTCTCTTATTTATTCCTGTTAGCAATGAGTGGCACCGTTCTACCAAGCATGTGATCATCTTGAGATCCTAGGAGCTACTCCTTACTCCTTTGAATTAAGCAGTAACCAAATTCAGTTTATTTAGAATGTAGAAAGTACTTAGGAGATTAAATTTGGAAAATATACTGCCTCAGAGATCACTGTGCACACTAACATATAAGTGCTTGCATTTTTCAAAGTTATTTGATAAAAGAACCTTCCCTTTTATTTCTCATTTATACCTATTAACATTCAGTGGAACATTAATTGGAAAAGCTGTTGGTTACAGCAGATGATACTATTTTTTGCTTCGCTGGGCTTCTTTAACAACTGAAATTTTTTTTTTAATAACAGTGATAAGCTAGTTATTTGAAAGCTTGAAATAGTTCTAGAACATATAGAACTATAACTCTTTGAGGATGAACACTATACATTTATTAAATTCTGCTGATTTGGTCATATTATCTACCATATTTCTATAAATTTAAGTGCTTAAAACTATTTGATGTGGCAGTTTTAACAGATTAAAATGTGAGTTTTGTGGGGCAAAGTTTGCATACTTAAGTGATCACAGGAGTGTGACATAGTATAATATTATACAGCAGTTAGAAATCAGATCTGTAAACTTAAATAAAATCAACTTTTGTAGTGCCATTTGTATACACAGGATGCATGAAGGGGAATAAAAGGGTTTGTGCATTTTGATATTTGAGAGTGTATTGCCCATTTCACTCCTTTTGGTCTTATTCTTCACGTGGTCCTGTGTAAATAGTCTTTTTCTATATGTGTTTTCCCTTTAGTTCTCATTCGTTTCTTAATCCTGAGTGGTCTGATTTTGTGCTTAATAGTTCAACAAGTTGATGATTTTTGGTGAATGGTTAAATCCAGTGGATTTATTTTTGCCCTCAGGTTTCAAGTTTTCTCCCTGTTAACTTGGTAATGTAGTTATCAGTGAAAAAATTTGGAAATTTATGACCATGGATGAGTGGAAGGAACATACGCAGAGTTCTACTGCCCGTTGCGCTAGGGCACTTTTCTTACAGTATTTTGTTTTTGATGCCAGTTTTTATTAAGATCATCTGAATAGGTTGGTGTGCTTGGGCAGAATATGTTTTCATATTGTTTATATTTTCTCTTTTATTGCCCAGCATTATATTGTGAACATTTCCCTATATCATCAGAAACTTACTAACTGTATGGTCTGCTGTTCTTTTGAACTTAGAGCACATTCAGAGCATTCAGAACTATAACTTTCTGAGGGCACACTATTTTAGAAATTTATCTTAAAGTA
This sequence comes from Muntiacus reevesi, assembly GCF_963930625.1. NCBI lineage: Eukaryota > Metazoa > Chordata > Mammalia > Artiodactyla > Cervidae > Muntiacus > Muntiacus reevesi. The sequence goes on from NC_089256.1 coordinate 28,990,404, forward strand.
TGTGATTTGAAGTTATTTCTTTATATGCTCATTTCATATTTAAGTTAGATGTCTCGGGGACATTTTTTTAAGTTTTCCTTTTCACTTTTTTTTAAAGTACTAACATTTATGCATGAGTGTTTGTTCGTATGTTGAATTATTGCCTTGTAGTTTATCCCTAGAAGTGTAAATATTTTAGCTTATAAGGCTTAAAAATTTTTAAGACGCTTCATACAACTCTTTAGAAAGGTGTTTAGGGTAAACGTACCAGTTTATACTTACTAGCATTAGACAAATGTTTGTTTTTTTAATATATCTTTGTGAGCAGTGAGTATTATAGTTAAAAATAAGTTTCCAATTCAGCTGGCAAAGAGAAGAATCTTCTGTTTTAGAAAATATAAAGTGATAGTGTGTTCTCAGTGGAGGAAAAAGTTTTGTTGCTTCAGAAATGCATAAAGCGACAAACCTAACATAGTTCAGTAAATATTCTCCTCCCAGGATTCTTTGTAGCAAGTGGTTTTGTTTAATACTTTTATGGCATTTGCATATGTTAGCTTGCCGTTTTTTGGTCCCAGCTAATCTGATTCTCAGAGTCAGAGGACCGTGGTTTATTCTCATTTTTGTGTCCTGTGTCTAACGGTTCTTGTGACATAGAAAGCGTTCAACGAATACTTGTTAAAGGAACAAAAATTGTTACTCTATTAATGCCTAAAAATATCTACTCTGAATGTCTGCTTTAATAAGTTTCTTCAGGTGGTTTTAAGAGTTTCACATTATTTTCCATTTCCTTTTATGTTTGTTTCTTTTTTTCTTTCTTTTTTTTTTTTTTTTTTACTGTTTCTGGTTTCTAGATGAAAGCAATTAATAATGATTGCATCAGATGTGTGTCTCATTATAGAATATAGGATATTTATAAGAAGATGGTGGAAAACCTGAGGTTAACCATGTTGTGATGTTGTGTTTCTTAGGTCTTAGCACCTTCATTCAAGACCTCGGTGAAAGCAAATGAATTCACACTCATTATTTTAAAATTTAGGGATACTTGCTAAATGTACCTTCAGAAGAATGTTTGAGATCTGGGAAGATAACAGTAGGACATAGTGTTTTGAATCTTGACAGTTTTCCCTAAATACAGAGTAACTAGCATGGCAAAACCAAAGATTGATAGACACTTTCTCTAAAACAGTATCACCACAAACTCTTAATAGAAGTAGATGAGGACCAGTCTCCAACAACTACAAGACCTGCATGGTGTCAACATTTGTACTAAAAGATTCAGAAGAAAGCAGCAAGAATTGGATGGACTTGAGAACAGGAGAACCCCAAGCTAGCTAACAAAAAGTCTCTGCAAAGTGTGGCAAGAAAGGTTGAGAACAGCAGCTAAAATGAAGAGATGTTTGTGAGTTCTCAGGATAGCAGAGGCCCGCAGTGAATTCTGTGGGGTTAGAGCCTTCTGGTGCCTATGAATCTTCAAAACTGACCAGTTGGAGTTCCTTCCCTGGTCAGAGTCCCACACTGAGGAGATGCTGCTGATAATGGAATCCAAATGAAACAGGATGGAGACCATGGGGGAGAAGGGGAAAAGGGCAAGTAAGATAGGAGGAAGGTGAAAGTACAGGAGACCTCAGTCATGAGACTGTATTTTGTTATGCTTGGTTTCCTCTTGAGGGAAACAGAGGAGGGCTTACTGAACCTGGAAAATCTACTCCAGCTTCCTAAAAGTTTTTTTATTTTGCATGAAAGAGAGCAACTGACTCAGTCAAATTCCCTCAGAGCTTACTTTCATAAGAAAAAAGGAATGAGACAAAAATATTTTTGCAGACAATGAAAGCATGCTGGAAAGAAATGTTTATAAAACAAATGAAAACTATAAGCCTGATGTTTCTCAATGAATTCAGACTCAAACAAATTTAGAAGATGATAAAAATATAGACTGTTAGTCGTGCAGTTGTGTCCAGCTCTTTGCTACCCCGTGGACTGTAGCCCACCAGGCTCCTCTGTCCATGGGATTCTCCAGGCATGAATACTGGAGTGGGTTGCCATTTCCTTCTCCAGGGGATCTTCCTGACCCAGGGATCAAACCCAAGCCTCTTGGATCTCCTGCATTGTCAGGTGGGTTCTTTACCACTAGCGCCACCTGGGAAGGTGTGGAAGAGCAACAGAAATCTGAATAAGGAAATCTTAGAAATGGTAAAGAGAAATAAAGAATCATTTGAAAAATGAAGCTAAACTAAAAGGTATGCTAAAGTGAAACAAACAACAGAAAATGTCTTCAGAGAAACAGAAGATAAATAGGAGACAAAAATTTAACAAAAAAGAATTGAAGAAAAAGAAATGTTCTAGAAAAGGTGACATTTACCAAAGAGAGGCAAAGAAATATCGACATAGAAGCAATACCAGAGCCTCTGAAGAGGAACCAGAGCAGTGAAACTTAATCAATTCTAATAATTATAATTCAGGTAAATTTCCTGAAATTAAGAAAAAGAAAAAGGGTTACCACTACATTTGAAAAGTTATATATTTGGAGAAATTGATCCAGAAATGACTACCCTGTAGATACATTCTTTAAACATTATTGGACTTTGAAGAAAATTCTTGGGAGTATGCAGGCAAAGATCCAAATCTTTAAGGGGAAGAATGTTGGATTATCTGGTTTTGATAACAGTGCTTTATTCTGGAAGCAGTGGAATAACAACATCTAATAAACACAAGGAGAACAAATAAGAACCAGCAGTTTTATATCCAGCTAAATTGACTCAAGTATGAAAACAACAAACAAAATGTTATGAATGTGAATGTGAATTTGGAGGCTGTTCTTTCTTTGAGCACTTCTTAAGGAATCTACCAGGGAATATACTTTGGCAAACAAGGAGACTGCGGGGGCACTGACATAAAAGGAACTTTAAATAGGTACTTGTGGAACTTAAATGATGCTTATGCATGAGTATAATATGTAATGGATAGATTCTCTGCAGTGAAGATACAGTAGAAACAACAACATAAAAAAAGAATAAAGTTCTGATTGCATCAGTTACTAATGGGAAATAAAAGATTCCTTCAAATTGGATGCTTGGAGAAAGAGGGGGAGGGGGGAAAGTTGGTAATTAAATTTCAGTGGTGTTACAAGTAAGGGAAACAGTAGGTCATGCTTCTTCACCCCTAGACATATGATGAGAAGAAAGGAAAACAGAAGGGATTTGAGTAACTACAAGAACAAAATACACAACTCCACATTTCACTTTCTTCACAGGAATAGGGGAATAGGAAGCATAGTAATAGCAATAAAACCTCACAACGGAGTGCTGAGAGCTTACATAGCTTGTGCCTAATAGATGTGGTCTATTTCTATTATTTTTATTTTCTCCCCTCTCAGTTTTTATTACCATACTATTTATGCTTATTTTGAGCTTGTGTTTTCTTAAATTTACCCTTTTTTTTAAGAATTTGACCTGTCTTCTCAAATCACCTGTGTAATGTTTCAGATTTTATCAGACTTAACAGTTAATTAAAATTCATCTCATTTACATAATTTAAAATTGTGTTGAAGGACTGTTTTATTTATTAGGCATTGGAATTATGCTGATTTTTTCCTACTTACTGGTATTACTCAGGTTTTATTTGCAGGAGCAGGGTAGATAGGGAAAGAAATGTGATGAAGTAAAGAGTTTTTTTTCTGGCAACCAAGTTACTTGAAAAACTGATAACATTTTCTTTTTTCATATACTTGAAGTGATTGTCTAATATCCATTTTTACATGACTTTAGTAGAAAAAGATTTTGTTACAGTTACGCAGATTTATTGTTAAAGAGATCTGAAATACTTCATTTCTCCCTCTTCCCCATTCAGTAAAACATGAAATGTAATTTCTGTTTTCTCTTTGAGGGCAAGGACTTTTTCCTGTCCTCTGTGTGTTTGTAAATATTCTTAGACAAATTTCATATCATAAAATTCATGCACCTTATAAGTTTGAGTTTTCAGTGAATTTTTATAATTGTGCAGCTATCACCACCACAATCCAGTTTACAATATTTTTAGTTAAAAGTACTTTGAGTTCCGATAGAACTTCTGTAAAGAAGAAAATGAAAATCAGCAATAATCCACATAATTAGAATATCACTATTGTTTTAGTTTATGTATTTTTGCCTTTTTATGTGGTGCTCCTTCAAAAGGATTGAGGAGGCAAAAGGGGGTCACCTTTTACTTTCTCTGGTCTTTTAAAATTTAGACATTTCCCCATCAATACTCTCTAATAGCATCATTTTTCATGAATAATTAGTATTCTGCAAATCAGTTACTATTCCCCATTGTTGCTAATTAGTTCATAATAATGTTTAAGTGAATGTTGTGGTAGACCTTGTGTTCATGTGTGATTTATTGCCCTAGGTCTAGTCTTAAGAGGTTGCATTTATTGGGTTAAAGGGCATGTACATTTTTAAGACTTCTGATACATGTTTTCAAATGTATTTTTTAAAGAACAGGTTAGGCTTTTACCAGCTGTACAGCACAATTTTACCACACTGTAGAATCCTGAATATTTAAAAATATTTGACAATTTGATAGACAAAACATAACTTAACACTTTAATTTGCCTTTATTTGAATATTAGTGCAGTTGAGTATGTGTTTATTTATTTATTTATTTTTTGAGTATGTGTTTATATGATTTGTGATTTTCCTTTTAGTATTTTTTGCTGATATTTTGTGAGTATTTTATTATTTTAAATTTCGTTTTCTTGAGAGTTCTTCACTGACTGTTGTTAAATGTCCGGAACCATTCTGAATGATGTGCATTTATTAACTCTCTTTTCTTGATGGTGACTCTTGGATTGGTGTGTTGTTAACCCAGCCAGAAGCTAGTAGCTGCCCCAGGTCACATAGCTAGTCAGCGATGGGGCTGCCTAGCCAGTATTGTCCTGCTTGTGTTGCTTCTTGTGAACTTTCTGGTTTACAATTGTCTTTTAATTTTGTTCATAGTATCGTTTTATACAGGAGTTTTAAGTTTTTGTATGGAGGGTCTAGGGCTTATTTATTAGTGTAATGCCTGAAAATAGAATCAATTCTCAAATATTTGTTGAACAAATGAGAATAAATCCATTAACAATCTGTTGATAGTGGTGACCTTTTACTTGGTGTATTGTATATCCTCTCTTACAGGGATTCCCAAGGGCTTCATAAATTATTTACTCTTTGGTGTTGATAAGATACAGTAAGCTTATCTGTATTAGCTTTTCTGGAAAGTCTGTGGAAGTAATTACTGCTTTAAAAAGAAATGTGTTCTTAAACAAGCACATTTGAGTGGTGAAGAAAGTATATAATTGACAGATTTGAATTGTAGATTAAGTGAAATAAAATATTTGTTTTGAGTGTAGGAATACTTTGATGGAGTTTGGTTTTCATAGTTTTAGAAAATGGATCAACTTGGCCGTTATTTTAAAAGTTTGTTAGAATCAATTTTGGTTTACTTTAAGCAGTAAGATTCTTTTAAAAGGAAAACCCAAACTAAAAAAGACTGATGTAAGAAGTTACTGCTTAAGGTTTTGATAGTGTAGCTTGAGTACTCCACAGGAATCTTTTAAGACGCTCTTCTCTTTCTGTGGGCTTTCTCCCTTTTCCTTTGACATCAGGCTGCTGTTGACTGGTCCTCTTTATCTTGGTTGAATCCTTTGTGTCCTTTAAATGCTAGTCTTATTAAAAAGTGTAGACATCCATATTGTTAAGTGGGCCTGTGTTAGAGATTCAGGAGCTGCACAAATAAATTTACTTCCATTTTTTCACATTATCCACAAAATATACATGGGAGCAAGTACTCAGAAAGTAGATACTTGAAAATGTAAACTATTTGTTAGTAGAAACCTAGATCTGCTTCATATAAAGTTATAAAAGTTAAAAAATTTGTTGAATGCTTGCTTTTTCTAGAACCTCCTGGTTACAACCAACCTTTTTTTCACCCTTACTAGTAGTAGTATTTTTTAAGCCATGCTTAAAATGATATGTTAAAATCAGATTTGTACTTTTTTTCTATATTAAGCATTAATTACTGAGTTTACAGGTGTATAGTTAATAAAACTTTATTCTTGAAGTAAAAATGAAATAGCAGTTTTCCTTTTCCTCATTCTCACTCCTTGGTGGCAAAACACCTTTTAATATTCAGTTTTTAAATTCTCCCTTTGGTTACTTAACATCACTTTAAATAGAGTAGTGTGTTTATAGATCTATTTTATTATTTAAGAAACTAAAGACTGTCCTGTCAGAAAGAGGAAATCAAAGGGCTCTGTGTGCTTTTCTTTCTGCCAATTTCTATTCTTGTTTAAATTTTTTCTGTTATTATTACAACTTTATAAAATTGACTTAAATCTCTCTTTCTTGACCTGTCCGTTTTAGACAGTTTCTCTTGTTTTCCCAACATATAAAATGAGAGCTTTGGTTCCCTTTATTTTTATCTCACAGCCTTTGTCCTCCAGACAGTGACTTTTACATTGTATATAAGGATATACACTTACATACCTTTCTTGAACTGTAATTGAGTTCCATGGTTTTTTATCTTGAGTTTCTGTTGAAAATTAAAAACAGGAAAACTGTACTGGAAAATTGCTGAGTGGATTAGGACCTAGAGAAGGAGATGTATGTCACCAAGCTTCTTCCACGCAAAGGAGGAATGTTAACACTGGGATTGGAGGTGCAGTGTAATGTCATGATGATTTTCAAAAATGATTTAATTGTGTGCTGTGCAAATTTTCACTGAGCAAAAAATTTTGTTTTAAATCAGAGGCAGAGTAATTGTTTACAATACTTGTCACCTTCGTTTGGTCTATGAGAAGGCCCTCTTTTATAATATTTTAATGAAAAATACTTATAACCCCTATTGCCCCACTCAAGAATCTGACTTCCATGTGCCATTATCAGCTTCTCTCCCAGTTGGGGGGGCAAATGCAGGTTTGGGGTTTGTGGTGAGACACCAGGCAGATGGCCTCAGTTCAGTGGGTGTGGATGGGGGGTCTTGGCAAGAGGGGTCTCACCCTTTCATTGCCAGGTGAGCGGCCCCAGGGAGCAGAGTGCAGCTCTGCTGCTCCTGATGAGCCCTTCCTTGGCGGGTGGCGTAGTGTCTTCCAGGGCTTTTTTTTTTTTTTTTTGCCTCAGCCTGGGGGTGACTGTCCTCTGTGTTTGAGTGGCTGAGACTAGGTGTGTTGACTCTGTGGTAGCTTCTTTGAGCTGCTGGGAGAGGCTGACCACAGCAAATAGTTGTCTGGCAGTCAGACCCCTTCGGCCGTCTCTCTTTCTGCTCCACTGTTCCTTCTGCACCCGGAATGGCACCTGCCGCTTCTGCTGTGGTTCTTGATGTCAGCTTTCGGCTCTGGGTCTTTATGATGCTCTTCTGATTATTGGTATGTTCCTGTTGACCTTTTGTCTTGAAGAAATCTGTCAGAACTTTCGGCTCACCGCAGTGAATCTCTCTCCCATGCTCTACTGAATTGATTTTATTTTTGTGACTTTTAACTGCTATGTTGGTAGATATTATGGAGGATATGAACAAGTATGCTTAGTCCATCTGTGCTGTAGATTTTTCCTTTTGAAAGCACTTTCCAGCCTCAGTTTAGGAAACTGAGCTTCTGGGTGTGGTGTTTGTTACTTCTCTTGCTGGTTATCTTAAAGGATTTTTTCAAGCAGTTGTTGCTGTCTTTGATTCTCTGGTAGTAAATGTTAAGAACTAGGTGAAATTTGTGATCTCAGTAAAACTTTCCATCTACTACCCACCTATAGAATAGCACTTAAAGTTGCCCATGCAAGAAATAGCTCTCTTGAGAGTCAACATCTGTACTTCAGTTTCTCCCTTTGTGGTTTTTGGTTTGGGCTCTGTTTGGAAGCTTCCCTGGTGGCTCAGATGGTAAAGAATCCACCTGCAGTGTAGGAGACCTGGGTTTGGTCCCTGGGTTGGGAAGATCCCAACTGGAGAAAGGCATGACAACCCACTCCAGTATTCTTGCCTGGAGAATCCCCATGAATAGAGGAGGCTGGGAGACTCATGTTTTCATATTCATGGAAATTGATAGAATTCTTAAATGTAGTTTGTATAGGTGAGGATGGTTAAGAAAGATGAACCTGTTCCTTATATTTTATTCGCGCACAATCCAAGGAAAGTTTTTAACCCGAAAGTTAATTTGCAAAAATCTTTGTTGTTTCGGCTGTGTGCATTAATGATGATAACATTTAGCTAAATAAAGGCTTGATCAGTCAGCTTTTAGTATTTCCATAATACCTGATGAGGGATTAAAGTATATTTAATATACAACTGTGAGTATTTGTAATGTTTTGAGTGCCTTTTTTGTTTTGGAAGGGTAAGGAGGATGAAGATGGGGACCATTTCCCCTATGTGAATTAGTTGATCCACAAAGGTAGAGAATAATCCAAGATTTAAAACTTTCTGTCCATAATCCAGATTTAAGTAACAGTTTACCTTCAGTTTCTGTAGGCAGATTCACGAGGAGGAGGAGGGTGGGAAGGCATCAGAGTTGCTCTCAAGTTGGAGGGGACAGATGTAACTGGACGACGTCTTTCTATAAAGGATGTCTTGCAAGGCAGTGTGACGGCACCTCACCTTTACACGTGGTGAGGCGTCACAGACTGGACTGAAGTAGTTGCTCAAAAGTTTTGAATATTTTTCCAGATTAGATGGCTTCAAATTTAAAAGGGAAAATGCTTTCCATTTTTCAAAACTATAAAGCTGCATTGTAGTTCTCCCTAAAATATAAAATTGTTGGTACGGTGTGGTTTATCATTTGAGATAATCTTGGATGACTTATTACTTGTCATAATAATGGCCTGTTACACATTGAGAGGCTAGAGGCTGTTTATATATCTTGAGCATCATTAATTGCAGATTTGAGAAGTTACCAGTTATATTTTTCCAAATATGTTTCTTCTTGCAATGTAACTGGAATACTATATTTTTAAAAAGTAAATGGTTGATTCTATACTTAGAAAACTTAGTATTTTCTTCAGTAGAAATTCTAAAATACATATGTAATGAAGATTCTAATTTAGTGATTTAACTATTTTGAAACATTTTCAATATTTAATTTCTGATTCCAAAAGTAGTAGTCATTGATATTTTCCTAAACTCCATAATTTAAGTAACTTTTAAAAGAACTGATGATAAACTGAACAACATTTAAATTCAGGATGTTTTATCCCAGAGCATCTGTCACCAGGCAGATGATGTTTCCTTGTGTCTCTAGGTCCCAAACGAAAATGAAAGTGCCAAGGTTTTAATGGTTTTTCTTCTTTAAGGATGGAAAATTTTGTCATATGGAGGATGTTTAAGAGGTGGACTGAGAACAGTGTTCGTTTACATGGAAAATGTTTTGTTTTGTTTTTAAACTGCTGTAGATTAGAAGACGGTCTGGATTAGGATCAGTTTATTGATGTGATGGAAGTAAGAAGCTTGAACCTGGGAGAAATGACCAGGATATTAAAGCTTTATGGGCAGGAGTGTGAATTAAATTGACTTAAAATTCTCTTATTTCTCTCTTTTGCCCTTGCCCTTAGGAATTAAAGGAGGCTTGTAAAAGATTCAAAGTATTAAACACACACACTCTCTCTCTCTCTCTCTCTCTCTCTCTCTCTCTCTCTCTCAGATTGAGTCTTTCAGTTAGAGTGATTTTTCCACCTTTTCTTAAGTAAGCCTTGGTTAGTGTAGATGCTTTTGTCATATGATGGCATTGAGAGTGATTCTGAGCTAACCTTTTTTGAACATTTATATTTTTATATATTTTCATATGGGTAGCAAACCATGAGATTTACTAGTACTTGACTGATATTATTTACAGATATTGTTAGAGTATTTGGGAGGGCTTTGATTTTCATCTGTAGATCTTATGCACTAGTTTTCTAAAAGTATAGTTTGTTTTTGGAACAAGGGGTTAGTATCAGATGGTCTTTAAGGTTTCTTCCAGCTTTAAAGTTCCGGCCCCTAAGAAGCTGACTTTAGTTGGTGGTTTCATTGGATTTTTTAAATGACTTTCTTTTTTTTTTTTTTTTTTTTAATATTATTTTATTAGTTGGAGGCCAATCACTTTACAACATTTCAGTGGGTTTTGTCATACATTGACATGAATCAGCCATATAGTTACATGTATTCCCCATCCCGATCCCCCCTCCCACCTCCCTCCCCACCCGACTCCTCAGGGTCCTCCTTAAATGACTTTCATCCAGAACTGCTAAGTAGAACATGGGAAGAAATTAGGAGAGAAGCATGGGTGGTGGTTGCTTTGGAGATGCTGGAAAAGTGGCTTCAGTTTTCTTAAGGGGGGAAGATAACTTGCAGTGGTGGAGATAGGAGCAACATGCTGTTTTCTTTGAATCTGATGCTTGAAATCTGTTCTTTGTCTTAATTCAGTATATTTGACAAATGCTAGCAGTCTTTCTGGAGACGTTAACAGACATTCTGTGGGAAAATATATTTGAAAATCTCTGACGACTTGGTGTGGGATGAATCCGTACTCCATTTAGGAGATAATTGCTAGGATAGGTGGGACAAGTTGATCTATTTTAAAATAAAACTTTATCTTTTATAAAGACACAGTCAAGGCACAAATGGGAAATGTGTCTCCTTGACATGTTTCAAAGCAGTTCTCTGAATATGTGAGATTAAAGACGTTCTCTCAACCACTAACAATTGTCAGAACACTGATGCTCTTTCAGACTATATTTGTAGCTGTTAGTATACAGAGTATACTTAGTTACTGTATTTAAGACTGTATTTGTAGCCGTTAGTTGTACCGACAGTAGGAGTTTTTTAAATATTTTACTCATCATTAGAAATTTTACATTTGAATATAATGTGCTTATGTATATAATATTGTGCTTATATCTTGATCTTGGTTCCATGATATGAGTATTATTTCCCAGCTTGTATATTCTGAGCCCTATAGGTTAATAATAACTTGGGGTTTTGTAATTTTAAAATTTTTTTGAAATTATATATTTGCATATATTGTAACCAAAACCATAATGTTATTTCTCTTCAGTCTGATAAAGCTTGTTTCAGACTTCCAGTGAGCCATGTGTTCTGTTACGCCCACCTTTTGTTTAGGTTTTTTGTAATAGAATAAAAATGCTTTATAGGATTTCTCTAATATGAGAATATACTTGAATGTATGGAAGGAGATTTACATAATGTCTGCCTTTGAGTAGGTGGGGGGAAAAGTTAAAATGTTGATGGCAGCTTCTGATAGAAAAACTCATAACTGTATAGTAAAAAGTTAAAATTAGAACACATACACTACATTAACTGTATTCTGTGTGTATTACCATTGGACTTCATTTGGAGTGAAAAATAGAATATGATTCTAATCCTTTACAGTTTGTGTTAAATTTGCTCTAACCCTGATAGTGTTAACAGCAACTTGAAAATGTGACAAAGCTCAATTTCATTTCTTGTTTATTGCTTGTTTTCCTATTGGACGTTGGGAAGTAGCTCTGCCCTGGCAACTAAAATAGGCTATTTGCATAACCTAGTTTGATTGGCTAGCATTCCGACTAACAGTTCCAATCATATGGAGTCGGTTTAGTGGTAGGCTATGCTAATTAGCCGCTGTTGCTGGGGTTCAGGATGGTTTCTCTGTGCTATTCTGCTGCATTGTGTTGCCTGGTGAGAGACATTGATAAATGAGTGTTTAATGATCTGCAGCAGTTCCCACTCACTGCGGGCAGGCGGATTTTAGAACAGAAGTGGAAATAAGGATTTGATTGCTTTGTTAAATATCTGTAACTAAAATATATGTATTAAATTATATAAGTAAATTGTTTAAAATTTTTATCTAATTAAATACTTTATTACAAAAAGGAAAATACTTTAGCGTTGTCAAAATATAACCCAGGGAGCAGCACAGTGCACAGGTTTTCTAAAACTCTGTTCAGTTACATTGATTTTTCAGATTAGAAATAGTACCATTGCAAAAACTAACATATTCGATATTTCTCATGATTGACCTTTTATAAAGGTACATGTTTGTGTTTAATAAATTGGTGCAAGTTTTGGGGCAGAATTTATCTGGTACTGCTCATGTAGTCCAGAAGGTAGGAAGGAGCATAACTCGAAGCCCCTCTTTCGTGTTCTTTGGTTCATTTGGAAGATCAGGTTGTTACTCATCACCTCTTGTTACTACTATCTTTCTGATTTAAGTCAGATGTTTGTTTTAACTATTGCTTGTACTGTTAGTATCTTTGCTTTACATTAAGTTTTTAATGAGTAGTTCAGTGAGCGAGCCTGTAGGAAATTAAAATCTCAGTGATTCGTTCGTTCAAAGAACCTAAAGGTGAGGAGTAAACTCATGCAGACTTAGATGAAAACATGACTGTCATACAGAAAGTACCGTAAGTATTTATCTGCAAGAGTACAGGAGAAAGACATCCCAGGCTTTTTGAGGATTGGGACACAGGAAACAGTTGAGTAGTCTGGGAAAGGCTTTTGAGAAAGCCCATGGAACTCCGTTAAGGTTTTAAATATGACTTAATTCAAATAGCTGGAGAGTTAATAGGAAGGAAGAACATTTTAGTGTGAAGAACAGATAGCAGTTGAACACAAGTAACCATTCTGGTATTATTGTTATCCAGTATAGGTGTTCACAGTGATTAAGGCTTCAGTGTCTTACATGTTTCAGTGCCTGAGCTTCTAAGCCAGCTGGTGTCATTCCCTTAAAATCAGAACTGCTGTTTTACTGTTTTGGCTCTAATTTTCTTTGGCTTTTCTTCACTTGCTTTTGTGGCAACTCAAGCTCTTCACCTTGTGCTGTCTGTTGGTTAAAGCATAAGGGTTTTAAAATTTCTTTCCTGCGTCCCTCTTGACCCTAACGCACTGAAACACATAATGGTACCAAAAATAGTCCATGTGTGAATTTTAGATGTCTATATCAAATTATCTAAAAAGTTTACCCCTTTAATTGTTATATCTTTTATTTAAGGGTCTGGTTAAATCAGATGGGCATGCTAATTAGACAGTCTTAACATCCTTGCAAAGAATGTAAACAAAAATTAAACCTTAATATCTGATCATTTTTCCCAGGCATGTCTACTGAAGATGTATTCTAAAACAAACACGGTGCTATATATCGATTGTATCTCAATAAAACTGCAATAAAAAGAAAATGAACAGAAATGCTTTATTCATCCCCATAGTCAGAGGGACCTAGGTTCCTCCACTCACGGAGTTGTAGTTCAATGGAGGTAATTGACCTATGTCTTTATGTAACTGTGTGATACAGTTATGGAAAGTGGTGAAATATCTGTGCTGCAGGAGGGATGGAAATTCACAGGAGGAAGTGATCCTTTTTCGATTGGAACTAGGAAAAGATTCTTGATGAAAGTATTATTTCACATGGTCTTAGGGAGGCTTGTTTGTGCTTTATATGTCCTCTTTGGTAAAGTGTTCAAATCCTTGGTCCTACTTTTCCCTCACTCTTCTCCTTATTACTGAGTTTCGAGAATTTTATATACTTTGGATTCAAGTCCTTTAGCAGATAAATGATTTACAAATAATTTATCCTATTTCATGGCTTATTTTTTCTCTTTAAGTGTCTTTGAACAGATATTTTTAATTTTTATGAGATCTAATTCATTGATTTGTTTTCTTCTGTGGATCATGCTTTTGGAAAACTTACAAACTGTCCAAAGATCTGAAAGGTTTCCCATGTTTTCTTCCCCCCTCCAGATTTTATAATTTTGGGTTTTACATTTAAGTCTGTGATCCATTTGGAGTTAATGTTTGTAATTGGTGCTGCAAGGTATAGATCACTTTCTCTGCAAATGGGATACTATCCTTTCTCCACTGAATTACTTTTGTGTCTTTGTTGAAAATCAGTCTCCATGTGGTGTGGGTCTGTTCATGGACTTTCTGTTCTTTTCCGTTAATCTGTTCCATTAATCCATTTGTCTGTTTTGACGCCAATACCATATTGCCTTTATTACTGTAGTCTTATAATTAAGTATTGAAATCTGGTAGTGGTAGTGTTAGTCCTGCAATTTCTTCTTTTCCAAAATTGTGATGTCAACTCTAGGTCCTTTGCATTTCCTTGTGAATTGTCAAATCATTTTGTCAGTTTCTACAAATAGGAAACTGACAGAAATCTATTTAGAGTTTTCCTTAATTTCTCTGACATTTCTAATTTTCAGTGTATAAGTCTTGCACATCTTTTGTCAGATCTATAAAAGTATTTATGCTATGATAAAATAGTTTTTAAGCTTCAGTTTATGATTATAGTTGCTGGTATATAAAATCCAACCGATTTTTGTGTATTGAGCTTGTATTCTGCAACCTTGCTTAAACCTCTTTGTGAGTCTTAATAGCTTTTCGGTATATTCCATCAGATTTTCTACCTGGATAATTCTGTTTATGATGAGAGCCAGCTTTGCTGCTTCTTTCCCGATTGCTTACCTTGTATTTCTTCTCACCTTACTGTCTTGGCTGGGACCTCCAGGGAATGTAGAGTGCATATAGAACACAGTGATGAATAGAGGTGCTGAAAAAGGACATCCTTGTCTTCTTTTAAAGAGAGAAGCATTAAATCACCACTCAGTATGATGTTAGCTGTGGAATTTTTGTCAATGTCCTTTATTGAAAGTTTTTTCTTTTTTTAATCAAAAATAGTTGTTGGATTTTGAGATTACTGTATGATTGTCCTTTTTTTAAAGTTAATTTGGTGAATAACATTGATTTCTGAATATTAAACTGACACTGGATCTCTGAAATAAAGCCAGTTTGGTTGTGATACATTGTCCTGTTCTTAAAGATGGATAGATTCAATGTGCTACAATTTTGTTCAGATGTTTTGCATCTTACATTCATAGAAGAGATATTGGGATTTCATTAACTTGCTCTGTTATTTTGTTTTCTGTTTTGTTGATTTCTACCCTGGATGCTTACTATTTTCTTTATTCTGTTAACTTAGGGTTTTGTTTGCTTTTTTTCTGTTTCGCTTTTTTTCTGACCAGAAAAGAACAAGTCATTGATTTCAGAGCTTCTTTTAAAAAATATACTATATTTGGTTCAAATTATATTTTCTGTTTCCATTTATGTATTTAATTCACAGGACAGAGGTACTGTCAAACACTATTTGCTATTACTTGCTAGAAACAACACTGTGTTTTTTGTTCATTCCCTTATCAGATGTCTTCTTTTTTAATAGAGGTATTTAGTGCTATAAGTTTCTACCTAGTATTATTTTAACTGTATTACCTAAATTATGATACAGTGTATTCCATTTTCTTTTAGTTCAGAATACATTTGTTCTTGGACTGCTTATTGGTGTGTCATATAGTTTCTAAGTGTTAGGGCACTTTCCATGCATCTATTGTTGCTTTCAAATTTCATTACCATCAGAAACATATTTTGTATGACTTGATCCCCTTTAACTTGTTGAGATTTGTTTATGATCCATAATATGGTCTGTCCAGGTAAATGTGCTGTGTTGCTAGAAAACACTGTGTGTCCAACTGTTTTTTGGTGGAATATTGTCTAAGCGTTTTTTGGGTCAAGTTCATGAATAGTATTCTTTCTATATTCTTGTTGATTTTCTGTCGTCTTGTACTATCACTTATTAAGAGAAGATTATGAAATTTTCTAATATAATTGTCTATTTATTCTTTTTTTGCTCCTTGTATTTGAAAACTCTTTTGATAGGTGCATGCATATTCAGAATGAATATATCCTCTTGATGATTTGACGTCTTTTAACATTGTAAAGTGACTTTCATTCTTAGTCATACATTCTGTCAGTTATAGAATACTTTGTTTAATATTAATATAGCTGTTTCATCTTAGTTTTGATTAGTATTAGCATGACATATCTTTTTTCAGCCTTTTACTTTTAATGTATTAATGTCTATTTGAAATGTGTATTTTATAGGCAGCATATAGTTGAATTGTGCTCTCCTTCTTACCCCCAAGTCTGAAAATCTCTGCCTCTCAGTTGGGGTATTTAGACCATTTGCATTTAATATGATTGTTGATATGTTCCAGTTTAGATCAGGTTGCTGTTTCCTTTCTATTTATCTTCTCTGTTACTTGTTCTACTACCCTCCCCTCCCTTCCTGCCTTCTTTGGATTAAATGAATATATTTTATTTTATTTTTTCTCCTTTGTCGACTTATTCACTTTAACCCTTTTTTAAAAAAAAATTCAGTGATTGCTTTTTATCTGGTAACAGTCTTATCAGTTCAGCTGTGTCTGATTCTTTTCGATCCCATGGACTGCAGCACACTAGGCTTCCCTGTCCATCACCAACTCCCAGAGTTTACTCAGACTCATGTCCATTGAGTCGGTGATGCCATCCAACTATCTCATCCTTTGTCGTCCCCTTCTCCTCCCACCTTCAATCTTTCCCACCATCAGGGTCTTTTCCAGTGAGTCAGTTCTTTGCATCAGGTGACCAAAGTATTGCAGCTTCAACATCAGTCCTTCTAATGTATATTCAGGACTAATTTCCTTTAGGATTGACTGGTTTGATCTCCTTGCAGTCCAAGGGACTCTCAAGAGTCTTCTCCAACACCACAGTTCAAGCGCATCAATTCTTCGGCGGTTAGCTTTCTTTATGGTTCAACTCTCACATCTGTACATGACTACTGGAAAAACCATAGTTTTGACTAGATGGACCTTTGAGAGGAAGGTTTTGACTAGATGGACCTTTGAGAGGAAGGTAATGTCTCTGCTTTTTAATGCACTGTCTAGGTTTGTCACAATTTTTCTTCCAAGGAGCAAGTGTCTTTTATTTTCATGGCTGCAGTCACCATCTGCAGTGATTTTGGAGCCCCCCAAAATAAAATCAGCCACTGTTTCCCCATCTATTTGCCATGAAGTGATGGGACCTGATACCATGATCTTAGTTTTCTGAATGTTGAGCTTTAAGCCAACTTTTTCACTCTCCTCTTTCACTTTCAGCAAGAGGCTCTTTAGCTTCTCTTCACTTTCTGCCATAAGGATGGTGTCATCTGCATATCTGAGGTTATTGTTATTTCTCTGGCCATCTTGATTCCAGCTTGTGCTTCATTTAGCCCAGTGTTTGACATGATGTGGTCTACTTTCAAATAATCCTGCCATTTCACATCACATTTAGCATATCGACTATAACCACTTAGTATATTTTCATTTATCTTTTACTTGTCTTTTTACTGCTTTTCGTAGAGTTTATATGTATGTCAGAAACCCCACACCACGTTATTATTTTTGTTTAAACAGTTAATAATCTTTTTTTAAAATATTTATCTATTTATTTGGCTGCAGTGGGTCTTAGTTGCACCATGCAGTATCTTTGATCTTTGTTTTGGCATGCAAACTCTTACTTGTGGCATGTGGGATCTAGTTCCCTGACCAGGGATTGCACTTGGATCCCCTGCATTGGGAGCACAGAGTCTTAGCCACTGGGCCACCAGGTATGTCACTAAACAGTTAATAATCTTTTAATGAGACTTAACTAACTAGAAATACTGCTACACATCTGCTCATGTCATTATCTTTTCTGATGATTTTCATTTTTATGTCTATGTCCTGTTTCTGTCTGCTCTCATTTTCCTTCATCCTCAGTACTTCCTTTAATATTTTCTGTTGTGCAGGTCTATTAGTGACACATTTTCTCATCTTTTGTATATCTGAAATTGTTTGCATTTTCTTCTGTTTTTGATGGGCATTTTCGTTGGACGTAGAAGTTCTAGGTCATACTTTTTCTTTCCACAGTTTACTTACTCCACTGTCTACTCACTCGTGTTGTTTCTTCTAAGAAATCTTACTTAATGCTTATCTTTGTTCCTTTATGTGTAGTATATCCTTTTACCCCTGACTGCTTGTAAGATTTTCTTGTTACCATTAGTTTTGAGCAAGTTGATTATGATGTGCCTTTGTATGGTTCTCTTTATGTTTCTTGTGCTTGTGGCTTATTGAGCCCTCTGTATCTATGAATTTGTAGTTTTTATCAAATTTAGAAAATTTCTGACTTTTAAAAATTGCTTCTGTTCCTGTCAGGAACCCTAGTTCTTGTATATTACAAAGTTGAGGTTGTCCCAGAACTAAGTGAATGTCTGTTAATTTTAGATTTTAATTTCTCTCTTTTTTAAAATTTCTCTTTTTATTTATTTTTTTGTATTAGTTTAGTTTTTTTTTTTTCATTTATTTTTATTAGTTGGAGGCTAATTACTTTATAATATTGTAGTGATTTTTGCCATACATCGACATGAATCAGCCATGGATTTACATGTGTGCCCCCTCCTGATCCCCTCCCCCCTCCCACCTCCCTCCCCACACCATCCCTCTGGGTCTTCCCAGTGCACCAGCTCCAAGCACTTGACTCATTCATCCAACCTGGGCTGGCGATTTGTTTCACACTTGATAATATACGTGTTTTAATGCTATTCTCTCAGCTCATCCCACCCTCGCCTTCTCCCACAGAGTCCGAAAATCTGTTCTATACATCTGTGTCTCTTTTTCTGTCCTGCATATAGGGTTATTGTTACCATCTTTTAAAATTCCATATATATGCGTTAGTATACTGTATTGGTGTTTATCTTTCTGGCTTACTTCACTCTGTATAACGGGCTCCAGTTTCATCCATCTCATTAGAACTGATTTAAATGTATTCTTTTTAATGGCTGAGTAATATTCTATTGTGTATATGTATTTATATATTGTGTATATGTGTATATATATTGTGTATGTGTGTATTTTATATATGTGTATATGTGTGTATATTTATCCATTCATCTGCTGATGGGCATCTAGGTTGCTTCCATTTCCTGGCTATTATAAACAATGCTGCGATGAACATTGGGGTACACGTGTCTCTTTCAGTTCTGGTTTCCTCAGTGTGTATGCCCAGGAGTGGGATTGCTGGGTCATATGGCAGTTCTATTTCCAGTTTTTTAAAAAAATCTGTTTTTTTGTTTCCTCTGTGTTGACAGCCAGTTTCAGGTGTTTTGAGTCAGTTGAAATTCTGAAATACTTCTTATTGCTATCTTCAGGTTCACTCTTCTTTTTTTTCTGCAATGTCTCATGTGTTTTTTATCTTAAACTGTGTAGTTTTATTTGTACAAGTTCTTTTTGTGTCTTTTAAAAAAATGTTTCCCACAACTTTCTTCTTTAGCTATATGAATATGTGGAATATAGTTATCATAGTACCTGTTTTAATGTCCTTACCTCCTAATTTTAACAGCTGTATCAATTCTGGATCAATTTCCTTTAATTGATTGTTTTTTCCTCATTATAGGTTATGTTTTCCAATGCATCTTTGTATGCTTGGTAATTCTGGTTGTGTGCTAGACATTTATGAATTTTTACTGTATTGAGTGTGGAGTAGATTTCCATTCCTGTGAATTTTTGTGACCTTTTCTGGGACAGTTATATTTCTTGGAAATAATTTGATCTTTTTAGGTGTACTTAAGGTTTTCTACACGAGACCAGCAGAGTGTTGAGTCTGAGTATTCCTCACTGCTGAGAAGGTGCTGCCCTGTGGAAGGTGCTCAATGCTGTCTGTGAGTCTTGCTGTCTCACAGTCTGGTTGGTGTGCGCATTGCTTCCGGTGTCTGCTGGCAGTCTTCCACGTGCCTTGACCTCTGTTGCACTGCTCTGATCTCTGTCTTCGTCATCCCCTGGTGTTCTCCCTGAGTGCCTGTCTGTGTCCACGTTTCCTCCTCTTACGAGGACAGCAGCCATACTGGATTAGGGCCCACCGTCATGACCTCATCTTAACTAACTACATCTGCAGTGACCCTATTTTGAAATAAGATCAGTTCCAAATAAAGTCATATTCTGTGGTGCTTGGGGGCTAGACTTGAATGTGAATTTTGAAGGGACACAGTTAAACCTGTAACTGCCTCCCTCACCCCGTGTTGTTTCCCAAGCATAACACTTTTAAGTTCTTAGGTTCTTACCTCTGTTCTTCCCTCAGCTTGGAATGCCCCCTTTTCGTTTCCTTTGCTTATTTTAATTAAGAACTACCTACTAATCAGTTCACCTTTTACTGTAAGTGTTTACATGGCTGTTTCTTGCACATGCTTGTGAAAAACTGGGAGCACTCAGGTTTTGGAATTGTGCCCCAGTTCTTTCTTCCCTCCCCAGTCCAGCCTATAGTCCCTTATAACTAGTGTACTCAACTATGTCAGTGAGTGTGTCTAAGCAGACAAGTTGTATACACGAGGCATTTTATGAAAGATTAACAACCTTAGAAAGGTTTGGATTCTGGACTCCTGGAAGCCTCTTTAGGAGGTGGTTGTAGTAAGCCGGGCTTGCATTAGTTTATTAAATATTTACTGAGTCTACTAGGTACAGAACCCCCTTTATTAGGTGTTAGAAATTGAGAGACCTGGGAAATTTACGGGCGTCTGCCACTGTTCCCATGGAACTTACTGTCTGTGAACAGTTATAAGGTGAAAGAACAGAGATCGTTATGAACCCTAGTAGGAACCCTAGGCAGAACTTAGAGGCTGGTTAGTCATAATGGTGTAGGATGAAGAAGAGTTCGAGAACATGAAGGCAAGCCTGGATGATGGGAGAGTATTGTTAGTGGAAATGGCAGGTTAGGCAAGGATGTTCTTTTGGTGGGCAGGGGGGCGATGTATAAATTAGTTTGCTTCCGGATAAATAAGTGGGACCTCTAAGTAGAAATTCCAGATTGCAAAAAATCCAGAAATGAATAGTGAATTGATAGCTGTTGGCCTTGCTTTCCCATGAGACGGGGAGAGAGCATGAGCAGTTAGCTGCAGGGAGGAGCTGACAGTGGACAGTAAAGCTTTTCCGGGTGCGTGCTGCTCTGAAAATACTTGGAGGAAGAGTGGAAGGGCTGCAGAACTGGGAGCTGACACTGTGGTAATCATTTGTTTCGCTGATGAGCAAAGCTGGGTGCAGGAAGTTGAGAAAGGTACCAGAGGACATAGCCAGTGAGTGGTGCAGCTGGGATTCGAATTGGGCGCTGAGGCGCAGGGCTCCGTGCTGTTACGACTCTGTGCTGCCCCCCATGTTTTATTTGCATGTACTCACTATTTAATACGTGAAGTTTCTCATAAGGGAACTGCAATATGTTACAAACTTCTAGAACCTGTCAGCCTCACTTTCACTTAATGAAGGTTGGAGTGAAAATAAATATAGGGAAACCAAAGCAATTGTATTGAATTTATACAACTTACAAGAAACAATGGAACTCTGTATGGTCAGTTAGTAGCTAAGGGATGTTCTGTTGGATGTCAGGTAGTTTGAGAAACCAGTGAGCATTTACTATGCCAAGCATTTCCTCTTGTTGGTGAGTATATGCTAGTGGATAAGACAGAGTCCTTGCTAACGTGGAGCTTATATTCTAATGGCTAAAGATAACCCCACAAACATCTAAACATGTGGATGGTTGGGGGAGGCACAGTCTTTGCCAGAAAGGCCCTCAGGAATGGTCTCTCCAAGGGTGTGCTTTACTTCAGCTTTGTTTGACTTGTTTTAAATGAACCCATGTGTGTGTGGGGTATTCTGGTTTGTAGCGCCAACCGCAGTCCTGCATAAAATCTTGCAAGCCTATTCTTGTATCCAGGACAACTTACTATTTTTCCCAGTTGGAGTAGAGGAATGATAGTTGTCCATAGGAAAGCCCAAGGAGTCCTGTGTAAGAATGGTCATTTCTAATCACTGTCCATTTCCTCATAGACCCAGTGAGAGGGTGGGAACTTGGCACCCTGCTCTTGTCAATGTTAACACTCTTAATATGGTTCCTTTGGGACTAAGGACTCCCGTGCGTTGAAAACAGTGAGTAGGCTCTGCTACCACAAATGTCTTTGGCATTAAGAAAAGAATGTAGAATTGTGCAGGAAAACCCTTGCTATACATATCATCCATATTTCTTGATAGTTACTATGGAAGAACATTTTGTCTGAGGCTTTGAAAGAGTTTTCCTGAGCCCTAGGCCTCTCAGTTCACTCCTTTTTGCATAAAATGAATTATATTGCAGTTACTTAACCATTTCCTAAGAACTGTAATATCTCTGAAGACATAATAAACTTTTTTCTAAAACATGTTCAACTAAATGCATTAGTATTAAACAGTGTAGTGAGTGCAGCTCAGGAAACAAACATGACAAGTTTCGTTTTTCAGAAACTCAAAATCAAAATAGCCTATTCAGATCCTTGAGGACTTTTAAAAGACATTTTAATTGACATTAGTTTTCTATTCAGTACGGGCTTCCCAGGTGGTGCTAGTGGTAAAGAATCCACCCGCCCATGCGGGAGCCATAAGAGACCCGGTTCAATCCCTGGATGGTGAAGATCCCCTGGAGGAGGGTGTGGTAACCCACTGCAGTGTTCGTGGCTGGAGAATGCCGTGGACAGAGGAGCCTGGTGGGCTACAGTCCATAGGGTCGCAAAGAGTCAATAGTTAATGGGAAAATTGCTACTCTTTTCTAGCTATAAAATACTAGTATTCTGGCATTTGAGAATTCATAACATGAAGCCTTTTAAATCTTCACCTTTGAAATTGGGTGGTGTTTTTGTGTTTGCAAGGTGTGTTCACATGTGTTAGCTTGCGTGATTCTCTCATAGGTGTTCAAATGCTGTGTCATCCCCGCTTTATAGGACGGGCGGCTGGGCCTTGAGGAAGGCCAGATCACACTGAGAGTTGGTAGAGCTGGGGCTAGACTCGGTTTGTTCCCTCCAGGGCAGTGTTGGCTCCACGCTTGTCCTTCTCGATGTGGAAGCAGCACGCCCAGGATTGGCGGTGCTCCCTTGAGACCGGCAGCGTGGAGCTCTTGATAAAAGTCACACTGCTCCTCTGGTTGATACTGTGGATGCTCCTTGTGGTTAGGGCGTGTCTGCCTTGTCACTGACGGTGATGGTCTTGGCGGGGGCCTTGGGGCGCCTGCTGCTAGACTGTGGAGCCTCAGTTTACATGGAATCATCTCCTCTCCTCTCCTGGTAGGAGAGATTGGTTCTTTTGTATCCCCCTCCTTCCTGAGTCTCATGAGGTGAGTTATTAATCGTTGAGCCTGGCCATGATGGTTTTGAGTGCCATTACGTGCCCATTCACTGAAGATCTGTCGGTGAATGAAGCAGCGGTTCCATCCTTAAGGGCTTTGTTTTATAGTTGGGAATCAAAGAAATAATAACACAAACACAGGTATTATATGAACAGTACATAAATGCACTTTACTGTGTGAATCTGTCATATGTAGACACATAAGCGGGTGTGTGTGTGTGACAATTCCAGGGTGCCCGCGCTAGCCTTGGTTGCCTCTGGAGCCTCCAGACCCCAGCTCCAGCCCATTGCCTGCTTTTCTGTAAACACACCGCCCACTTCGGCTGTGTCGTCTGTGGCTGTTCTGTGTCGGGTGTCGGAAGGACAGAGCTGATAGCTGCAGCGGAGGCTGTGCTTAGCAAAGCCTGGCATGTTTACACCCAGGCTCTGAGAAAAAGTCGACTGACCTTGCTCCAGATCTTGCTAGCCGTTGTGTTGGCAGGTACTGGCTCAGCTTCAGAGTTGGGACGTATGGATGATTTGGGAAGCTGACTGAGATGACAGAGGTGGAGCTTTGGGTGGGGAGGATGGTTGCCACCGTCCAGGTGTGGGGTCAAGCGCGTGGCTCCAAAGGTAGAGATGACTGAGTCCACTGTGTTCTGAAGGAGGGAAACTTTCATGCTTTCAGAAGAGCATTTGTTGTTGGTGTGTTCTAGTAAGTGACTGGTATGTGATGATTTTAAAAATGGGCATTAAAATGACATCATTAAAGTGTATATAAGTTAGATGAGGAGAGTTGCTCCTGTTTCCCCAGGTTTCCACTCCTGAGAAATACTTGTCATTAAGGGCTGTTACGGATTTTCCTTCTTTCTAAATATGCTCTTCTTCTCTAGAGTTTTTTAAAAAATCTGTTTTTCTATCATTTTCTTTCACATTGTGACTCCTTAGCTGACTTGGTTCCTCAAAATGCAGAGATTTACAAAGGATTTTAGTAGAGGGCCCCCGTCAGTCAATGAGCTGACATTGTGGATAATTTTTTAGGAAGGGTTTTAGTAGAGGCCTCCCCATCAGTTGATGAGCTGACGTTGGGACTTTTGAAATGATGCTTTCATGCCAAGTAGTAAAGTGCTTTGTACTATACCATCATCACTATTCTAAAGTGCAGAAATTTAATCAGAATTCTTGTTCTATAATAGGTATCACTTTGTATAACTTTGTTTTCATAATGGTTTTACATGCTTGTAGTACCTATAATTGACGGTTTATCCTGGAAAAAAATTTGTACGCTGAATTTCTCTGAACACAAATACTGAACAAAGGAGGGAAATACATATAAAACGAGTTATTTCATTTGAGTTAAAGATTCACATTAATTGACTCCCACCCACCCTCTGCCTTGTACTTATTCACCAAGAAAAATTCTGTCCTCTCAAAACCAAAAATACATTTCTTAATTCGGGTGGTGGTTTTGTATTAGTCCAGATCCTTACTAATGTGAAGTGGCATACCACTGATCAGTGCTTTCACAGTGAGAAATAACATTTATTAAGTATTTGCTAACCTCTCTGGGTAGATACTACTTTGTGTATTCATTATGGTAGGCTAACAGGTATAACAAACATACCTAACAAATCAGTGATTTTGGTTTAGAAGTTTATTTATGGTTCATGCAGTTGCCCAGTGACTATACACTGTGGGTAACTGCTCTATACAGCTGTTCAGGGGCCAGACTGTGGACATTTTCAGCTTACATGTGGTGTCCAAAGGTCACCCTGGCTCTGGCATTCAGTCATGGCTCTGGGAAAGAGCATTGCGGTTTGCATGGGAGGTTTTATGGGCCAGGCTGGTGGTGCCACACATCACTTCCGGTGCCGTTCCATCGGGCAGAGCCTAGTCGCAGGCTTGTCCCTGTGGCACATCTGCCCACCGTAAACATCACCAGCAAGACCTTGATTTAGCCTTAGGTAGGTTTTTCTTCATCATTCCTTTTCTCATCCCCCTGTGATACTGCTAAGTTACTGCTCCCCTGACCCTCCTTTTCCCCGCCCCATGTTGGGTAGTTGTTCCTCAGTGTCCTTTATGTGTGACGGGGTTCTTGGATGCAGACAGCAGAAGCTCAGGTTCGGCTAATCTAGGCAGACAGTGAATTTCATAGAAAGCTGTAAGTCTGTTCACCGAATTGTTTGGGAAGCTGGGGTCTGTGCTGGAAAAATAAGTAGGAACCAAGTGGCCGGCAGTGGAGGACACAGTCTGATCAGGCCACAGTCTGGTCTGGTTAGGATGCCACTCCTGACACCTGACAGCCTGTCCCCTCCTCACCAGGAGTGCCCTCACGGTCCCTGCGCCTCCAGGAGGGACTGTTCAAACTGGCGTCCCTAGCAAAACCCCAGTTACCAGGGAGCAAGGAGGAGCCAAGTTCTGTTGCTGTTCGGCTCTTAGAGTAGGAGCGTGGATTTCTTTGTCTTCTGTGATTGCCGCAAACTGTGGTGGGTGTCCAGAGACCAAATGACCAGGAAGCGACAGACGCCTACTTCAGGGCCTTTCTATCAGGAGAAGATGTCCTGTACTGGGGTGTCAGACAGGAGATTGTTCCCGGTTTGATTTTGCCTCTGACCTTTCTGGACAAGTTAGTACAACTCTGGGTTGCAGGCGGCCCCTCTGTAAATTGAGGTTGGAAACTTGATGTCTGTTAATGTCTGTTCATTCACTCACTCACTGAATGACATACTTATTGAGTGCCTTTGTGCTGACGTGAAAGAGGTGAGTGAGACAGACAGTCTGGCCTCGTAGTCCAGTGATGCGCACAGGAATCGTTCTGATGCAGTGACGAGTGGGAGGGCGGCTCGTGCGGAGCCCCTTGTCCACCCTCAAGGGCTGTGGGCAGGGGTTCCTGGGTCTCTCTTAGCTTCCTGCACTCATTCACTCATTAAGTGTCTGCTGTAACCTTGGCACTGTCGTGTTTATAAGAATCTGTGAACAAATAAGAACAGTGCTTCCTCAAGGGTGCTGATTGTAAGGACCCGCTGATGCTCCCGCACGGACCATGCCTGCGCTGCTCACAGCCGAGTGGAGAACTGGTGCGGCTCGCCGCAAGGCTCTGGGGACGCTCCTAAGAGCAGGTGACGTGAGACCGGGGTTAGAAGGCTGAGTTCAAGATTTCAAGTGGGAGTCGTCCAGCCACGTCTAACTCTTTGCAACCCCATTTCTCCAGGCCAGAACACTGGAGTGGGTTGCCATTCCCTTCTCCATGGGGCCTTCCCAATTCAGGGCTCGAACCTGGGTCTCCTGCATTGCAGGCAGATTCTTTACCAGCTGAGCCACCAGGGAAGCCCTCAAGATTTCCTCAAGGAGCAGGAAAGAGGAGAAAAGAGAGGACTCCAGACAGAGGGTCCACTTCTGCTTAGACACTGTCGGTCCAACTCAGAGGAAGGATGTGTAGTGGGAGGATCGGATGGAGAGAATGGTGGGTGATGAGAGGAGAGAGCTGTAAACACCCCTGGGAGCTCTGGATGTCTTAAGGTGTTGATCGTGGTGCTTTTTTAAGGAAGCGAACTTTGACAGCAGTGACGAGAAGGTGCAGGTACTGCTGTAGAACCCCCCTGCCCCCCAACGTTTGCTAATGAAATAAGATCTTAACAAAGAGTAAAGCAGTAAGCATATGAGTTTGTGAGACATTCCTGAGGCCGGAGTTAATGTAGTTGGATTGTGTGCGCACAGGAGGAAATGAGAGGTGGAAATGGGAGAGGCAGGCCTCTGAGGTCTCTAGTTTGAGTGGATGGATGCGCGGGGGTGCAGTTTGTGGAACGGGGCCTCACTTGGCAGCCCACTCTGCCCCAGCCTGGGCAGACATAGCATGCCCTCTAACCGAGTTCTAGCTGAACCCAGTGCTTTCTGCACTGTTCAGCAGCATTCATATGTGCTCCTCGCGGTCACCACCAGTCTGCTCGAGTTTGCACTTGAGGGCAAACGCGGCTGCCTTTTCTCTGGGTGAGGGACAGAAAGTGGAGAGAAGATACAGCTCCCTGCCACATCCAGTTTCTCTTCTTGTCTCGTTTCCTTCAGAACATGAATCTGACATTTTTTCTGATAACTACGGGGTTCACTTACTGCTGAGGAATGCTACCTTCCCCCCACAGCAATCAAATGCAGACTCGAGGGAGACAGAGACTTTGCCCTTTGTCTTCACGTTTATGTCCTTAATGCTGAGGACTTGATCTAGAACAGTGCTGTCCAGCAGAGTATAAGCCCACGTGTAATTTAAGTATCTAGGAGTCACCATTTAAAAAAATAGAAAAAGGAAACATTAATGTAAAATTTGGTAAAATGTTTTATTTTACCAAATATATCTGAAAAATATTATGTTAAAGTTAAAAATTATTGAGATAGTTTACATTCTGTTATTCTGTGCTCCGTCCTTGAAATCTTGTATTTTATGCATTTACAGCCCATCTTGGTTCCTACCAGCTGCATTTCAGGCCCTGAGTAGCTGTCTGTGACTAGTGGCTGCCGTGTTGGACAGCTTAGGTGTAGAGCATAGTAGGGGCTCAGTAAATATTCGTTGAATGAAAGAGTTAGAAGATAGGTTGATCATGAAGAGGGAGCGAAGAGTGCAGGAAGGATTTTAACAGTGAGGAAATAGAGCCTGTTTATATGTTGGACAGAACTGGAAGGAGGAGAGGTGGATGATCGTAGGAGAGAGAGGGGCTCTTTGATGGAGGCAGTTCCCTGGAGGACGGCCCCCGACGGTGGCTGGAAATGGGGGTCTGGCAGCCTTGGGAGGAAGGAAGAGGGATGTGTTGTTACCTTAAGCTCCTCTGAAGAGGTATGTTCTTCAGTGATATCGAAAGAAACCCAGATCCACTTTGTTTAGCATAAGCTTCTAATTGAAATTGTGTTATAACTATTCCTTCCTCTCATTTTGGGTATTAGGTTGTGGAGAGTTACTTTAGAGTGGTTTCCCTAAAGAATTAAAAGGAGAAAGCGTCGAATCCTTAGACTAATAAAATGCTGTATGCCAAGTAGTTTTGCTGTTTAGTCGTTCAGTTGTGTCCAGCTCTTTGTGACCCCAGGACTGTAGCCCGCCAGGCTCCTGTGTCCTTGGGATTTTCCCGGCAAGAATATTGGAGTGGGTCGCCATTTCCTTCTCCAGGGGAATGTCAAGTATACCTCAATTAAAAAAATTTTTTTAATTAAAAAAAGAAAGGAAAATAAAAACATCTTTGTAGGTGGGAAGTGGGAAGAAGTGTTATTGGCATGTATCATTATTTTTACTTTGGTGTGTCATTCATCTAAAAAAAGAAATGTTTTATGTGTTAAAATTAAATCTAGTTTTTTTAGCATTGTGATTATATTTGAAGTTGAAAAAATGTTTTGTACTGTACATGTCTGATTGTAAAATAATTTACCCAAACATATTTTTCAGTTCTTACATATTTGAGTCCTTAAACAGTCTTTTACATTATCTCCTCTGCTGTGGCACATGCTGTAGACTGCTCATTGCTTTACTTTGAGTAATCAAGGTCTCTTTGAGGATGACACGTAAGCCTCTTTCAGTAGTAGTTAGGGATGCTCATGAAGATCATTTGATGTCATGAATCTGTTCAAAGTGAGGCAGAGAAATTTAACACTGATGTTTAAGGTTATGACCTCGTGTTTTCAGGAACTGATGTTGTACATAATACTTTTAAAGCCCATTTTAAAAAGTACTGTAATTAGAAATCATAAATATACCCATAGAATTAATGGAAAACATCAACTCTTCTGGTTAAAAAAATTTTTTTTAATCTTACTTAGGATAATATATACAGTTATCCTGAGTGTCTTACAGTGATTCAAAAAATGTTGTCTTTAAAATACCTTAGAAGTTAAGATTATGCACTCTAGAAAACCTAGGTGACTTTAAGGACAGGAAACTGGTATTGAAGATTGGGAGCATGCTTTGAACTGTATTGTGGTGGACACCCCTCATATATAGAGAGAAATATGCACAGACACCTTCAGAGATCTTGTGGGCTTGATTCCAGACCACCACAGTAAAGTGAATCACACAATTTTTTTGGTTTTTCAGTGCATGTAAAAGTTGCGTTTATGTCATATGTTAAGTGTGTGGTAGCATTATGTCTTTTTAAAAAGTGCATACCTTGATTTAAAACATAAAATACAAAACCCCCCGATTGCAGTAGTAATGTCAGAGATCACAGATCACCATAACAAATGTAGTAATAATGAAAACGTATGAAATATTGTGAGAATTACTACAAGGTGACTCGGAGCCGTGAAGTGAGCGAATGCTGTTGGAAAGATGACGCTGATAGATGTACTTGACTGGGGTTGCCACAGACCTTCAGTTAATGAAACCCACGATGTGTGTGAGGCGCAGTAGAGCAGGGCTTGCTCATGATCCTGGTCAGACTGGGAGACGCCAGCCCTCCTTGCCTTGGGGACCGTCGTGCGTGCTTGACTGAGGTCTGCTCAGGCAAATGCGAAGTCGAGACTGGAAGTGACTGGGGCGGTGGTTCACTGTGTTCAATGTTTTATTGAGCCCAAGCCTCCAGAGCAGCTTGGGTTCAGACCTGTCAGAAACAGAGATGCTCTAGGAAGATGCTTCAGAGATGGGGAAGAAAGGAGAGTGACATGTATATTTTGAAGAAGCCCTGCATCGATGGTGTGAGCTCCCTCTGTGTGTGACACGGGGGTGGGGGGGGTGTTGGATGGAGTGGCTGTTGGTCTAGGTGGTGTGTTTTCCCCATTATCATGTGGTTCACCTCTGAACCTGGACCAGAACCCTGGGCTTTTCCTCCCCTCGTCGGTTTTTGTCGCCCCTCCCCCCCCCTCCCCCCGCTACACCCATTTCCTTCTCCTTTTCTTGTTTTTGTACCCTTTTTTCCTTTCTGTTTTCACGGGAGTATAGCTGTCATGTGTGTGGTAGTGTGAACACTGCTCAGATGTACAAGGCAGCAGTCAACCTTGGGTCAAATCACACTGCCTTTAAGGAGATACCCTCACTCAGCAAGTGCCCTTTTCAGACGTTCCCAGTCACCACTGTTTCTCAAGTCACCGAGGCTCAAAACCGCGGGGTTGGTTTTGAAACCGACTTGTCTCTCATCTTTCACATTTACATAAGTTAAGTCCTGTCATTTTTGTCTCACGGTGCCTGTTCTTCCGTCTTCCTTTTCATTTTCGATGTTCACCTCCTAAAGACTTTCTCAATCCTTTGCTCAGACAGTTGAAATAAGCCCCTAGTTGATCTCTGCTTGAGGTTTTCCCATTTCAATCTGTATTACACATCAGTTATGCTGTGATAAGCTTCAGTAATAGTACATTTTTTGAGCACTTACCATGTGCCAGGTACCGTTTTAAATTAAGTGTTTAATTTTCATAATAGTCTTGAGGTTCAAGCACTGTTACTAACCCATTCTGCAGATGGAAAGGGAGGCATAGACTGAATTATCCACTCGGTAGCTAGGTAATAAGTGGCAAAATTGAATCCAGGCCCTGCAAAGCGTCCCTTGCTGTAGTTGAAAACTGCTGGAGTGGCATCCCTCCTGGTTGCCTCTTCCCTGGCTTACAGATCCTGTCTCTTACCCTGGCAACAAGACCCTGGTCCAGCCTACCTTTCTGTCCATAACCTACCCTCCGCCTGTATTCTCCAGCCAAGCTTGAAGTGACATTTGAGCAGCGGCTGGGAAGGGCATAGGTCGGCTGAGCCCCAGAGTGAGGAGTGGAGGGTGCGCCTGGCAGGCGGGGCTGGAGCCTGGGGAGCCCTCTGGGGCGGTGGGCTGCAGGTGCGGCCTAGGGTGGACACGGCCCACTGTCCGCCTCGTCTTCTCCAAGGGTCTTCATGAGTGCCTCACAAAACCTGTGGGGAATGGGGAACTGGCTTTTTTAAAAGGTGTTTGTAAAGTTTGACAATACGTTTGTCGGTTTCTCCTAGATTCCTTTTAAACTGCCCTCCCTTCCGGCCATAGCCACTCGTTTGTCTCTTGACGTGGACTCGGGCCAGGGATGGGTGCAGGCGTGTGATGTTTCCAGCCTTTCTGCTCCCTGCCTGGCCCGTTCATCCTCGCTCCTGTGCGAGGACCCGGCAGGCTGGTCTTGCAGGCAGGGTCTCCCGTGCCTCTCGAGCGCTTGCCTGCCCCTCAGTCTCCAAGGCCTGGATTGCGGTCAGGAGAGAGGACCCTGCCGATCCTGGGTTGTTCCCACCGACCAGCCGTGAGCAGGGCCCACGCTTAAGGCCCCACGAGCTGCTGGGCTTCAGGTTCTTTCTGTGCGAAGGATAACAGATGCTGCAATAAAGCCACCAAATTCGTGGAGCTCGTGTGGGCCTGAGGCATATTGGGGCAAGATTGGCATTGGAAGAGGAGTTGGATGAATGTAGTTAACTACTTTTTGCTTTTTCTTTACTTGTGAGAAGCTGCTAACAGCATTCTGGTTGAAGGGTCATAGAAACCTGCTTGATTGTACTGTTACTGCTAGGGTATCATGTTGGGTTGGAAAAATGTGCCTGTTTGAGAGGTAGATCAAGAAATCTCATTGTTATTTGTTGACTTCTTGACGTCCAGTGAGTTTGAAGGTTTTCCCATATGCTTATTGTTGGTTTGTGAGAATTGTATTTTTTGCCTGACTTTTTGTGGGGGGTGGGGGAGATTTTAGTTTTATTAATTACATCATTAGACAACTTTATATATTTAAACATATTGTATAACACTTTGGACAGTAACATTTTCCAGACTGTTTTTATTTGACATGGAACTCAGATGCAAATTTTAAACACTTTTCTGCACAGTGGATATGGAAGAGGGAAAACTATTGATGAGCTCTAAAATGATGTATTTATTTACTGCATAAATATACTTTTAATGAAGGGTTATTTTTTTACATTTGATTATATTTTATAACCTCTGTTAACAAGTTGCCCATTGCTTAACTTTTGACAGTGTCTTTGGTCAGATGAATATCTTGCCTTTCGGGCATTTGGTAATGGAAAATTCCCGTAAATATACAGTGTTTTAATTGGAATCACAAAGCCAAATGATTGCCTCACTGGATAATTTTAAGTATTATGCTGCAATTCAATATAGGTACCCAACCAAGTACTTAGCTAGATTTAAAAATATCTTGTATGTTTAACAGCTGTCTAGCTAGACCTAAAAAAGAGTGAGGAGAGGAGTATGTGTATGGTTCTCCCCTTTTCTGCCTAGCATCGGAGAGGGAAGAAGTTTTAAAAAGTGTGCGTGTGTGGTGTTTTTTTCCTCTCAGCTGCTATTGCTGTGCCTGCTCTGGGAGAAGGCAGAGGCAAAGATCAGGGGAGGTTTGGGCGGCTTTCCTTCCAGAGAGGCTTAGCGGGCCCTGCAGCTCAGTGGCCTCTCCAGACACTTGCTAAGCAGCATGGTCATGGCGCAGCTGGAGGTGATGGCAGCCGGGGGTAGGTAACGTCTCCGCCAGGGTCGCGTTCCTCGGGCCTTGTTCTGTGTCTGGTTCTTCTTCCTGGAGGGCAGGGCCGCTGAGCGGCAGTGTTCAGCTTTTTAACAGCTTCATGATATTTCAGCTTTTAAATGGGTTGTAATATATCATTTCTCTTCCTTTTGTATATCCAAGTTTCTGGAAGGCAACTGTAGTGTGTATGGGCCCTGGCAAAACTGTGGTCAAGAGATCTAAAGAAAAGGGCTGAAATGGGGTTGGGGAGCATCTTTGGGTAATTCAGGTTTTATTTGTGTGAGCATAGTCATATATTGTGTATGTGTATAAAAGAGTTAAAATTTTTTAAAAATAGTATTTTACTTTGTATCTAACCACCGTTTATTAAAATGTGTCATTTAAACTCTAAACAGAAGACTTTTGAGCACAACCTTTTCTTCCCTCTGTCTGTGATCTTTGTAACATTTCAAATCCATGGCATTTTACAAGGGAAGGTATGCTTTGCATTTACGTGACTGGACAAGATGATGAACCATCTCTTTTCATGTATGAGGAACCTGACTTGTTTGTTACCATACTGCATGTGTGGGGGTGTTAAGGCAAGCGAGAGGAAGTTTTCAATCCTAGTTCAGTGTATTTCTGTGTAGCAAGCTGGGCTTTCCAGGTACATCTTCATTTTCCCTGTTTCATAAATGAATATGTTAACATACGCCTGTGATAGAGGTATCGGAGATCTGGAAAGCAGAGCCTGAGACCATGGGGCTTCACAGAGGTGTTATGAGCAACTTGAGATGGGCCATTCCATCTAGACGGTTTCAGTACTCTTGAACTGTCCCACGGACAACTCTGACCTGAGAAGGGGTGAGCGAAAACCCCAGCTCCTGACTGGGAATGAGGTGTGGTCTTCGTTGAGTGCACAGGTCACGTTACTGCTAGCTAGACTGAATTTAACTGTTCCCTGCGTTGTCAGCTGCCGCTAACCCTGTCTCAGGTGATTGTATTTGCTAAACCGTAAATAAGGATACGTCACCTGATGGGTACTCACATGAGGACAGCTGTCCAGCCTTGATCGCTGTCGTCCCTTCTCATCGGAGGGCACACTGGATCCTCAAATCTGACTTACTGTCTAATCGAATGATTGTTTCTTGCTGGCTTGAAAGAAGTGTTTCTTGATCACAACTTGTAGAGTTTGTCAGTTTGGATGACTTGCATCATTTTTGTCAAACTTTAGGTATCTAGGTATCTTTATTTATTTATGAAAGTTAATTTTACTGAAGGCCAAATGACTTCAGTGGATGTGTAAATCCTTCAGCTCCACAAGTGTTTAGCATTCATACAAGTGTTCCAGGCAGGACACGTTATTTGCTCACTTTTGTTAGTATGAATGCAGATGTCTGCTGGAGCAGCCGACACTATCCGGGGTAGATCTTCTTGACTCTGGAAATATATTCTCACAGTGATAGTAGTTTCTTTCTTTCCTTTTTTTTTTTTTTTTTCAGGAGCTTGGTCTTATTCAGCCTGACGAGTTACCTGTTGAATAAATCATGTTATGCTCATACTATGGCTAGAAGGAGATTTATGTAAATGAGGTCGTATATTTATTTATGTGTGACGCTGTTTTTGTGTTGAGACACAGATATGGTTGGGAAAGGCTACTGGGGCAGCTGTTGTCTCATTGCTGTTCCCTGTGCAGAGATCTTGGTTCTGCTCGTTCACAAGGCGTCCTGTTCTGCCCCTCTGCAGGGCTGTCTGGTGAAACAACATCTAAAATTAAACTACCAGAAACCAGCTTGCTTTTGGTTTCCCCAGAGGACTGAAGTAGGGTGGGGTGGAACAGGTTAGAGGCTGTATAGATTTGAAAGTTATAAGCCAACAAGAATCATTTATCTACCATTGTGAAGATAAACCATTTTTTAAAAAAGAATTCTATTTACCTCAACCTTAACTCGTTTGTGAGCATTTTGTACAAGGGGCCACTGTTTGATTGTTGCTTTCTTTAGCATGTAACTTTGCTAGTAAAGTTTTAGTTTTCAGTTTTTAAACAATTTTGTTGCAGTCATTTACAATCAGTTGCCAGTTAATTATACCTAAAATTCAGTAGCTTGGATGTTTAATTTATTGTAGCATAAGAATCTTTTATTTTTGTCTTGGCATCTCTGAATCTCCTAGTGGCAGCTTCGTGTTTGTAAAGCTGGGAATGTCTGTGCCCTGTCTGTTCTGCAGGCTGAGCGGTCAGGCTGCAGTTAGGCAGTGTGTGTGCTGACAGGGTCTGAGTCCTAGGACTTCTGCGGGAGCAGCTGGAGGAGGGCAGGTGAGTGTGCATTTCAGGAACACTGTTGTGCTAGAAGGAGACTCTGGCTTCTAATCCAGTATCAGTCACCAGTACCTACACCCCCCCTTCCTCCCCCCCCCATTTCTAGACTTTAAGGGCACAAAGGCTGCTTGACACTTTGTTTCCTACTGAAGCTAGAAAGTTTTAGTTTAAATGGGCTTATTACTGAGTAAACATGTTTATTTAGTGAATACTATAAGAAAAAAGAGATTTCTTTTTCCACTTGGAATTTTTATAGCTGCTGATAACCCATAAAATAACCAGGTGGTATTACCTGCTTTATTTTGATTATTTAAAAATTTATAATTTTAGAATATTGGAAAAAACATAAATTTACCCATGTTACATGTTATTCTGTCTACATTATAATAATTCTAGAGTTCAGCAGCTATATCTTGAGCGAATATTTTAATCCTTTTTGTGTTCCAGATGCTATTATTGAGAAAATGTTCTTGACCTTTTCAGCTATAAAAATTTGGTTTGCCTTTTGTAATTGAAAGGGTTTAAGGATCATTTACTGAAGGGCTAAGTAAGATTTTCTGTGGTCTAGTTGAGGATAATCTTCTGTCTCTCTGTTGATCCATCCATCTTTCTCAGTGGTTGCTTGAGGGCGTACGACATGCATCCTTAAGTTCAAGTGTCTTATACTTCCAGTTCATCTCTTCTGTCCTTGGTCTTATGGTTGTCATGCTTTGCTTTTATATATGTTACATACTTTACAATACATTGTTAGTTTTGCTTTAAACAAAAGTTCTTTTAAAGAATTAAAAAATGTAAATTATCTCTTAAAAACATTTAGGAGGGAAATCTCTTCACTATTTTATCCACATATTTTCCATTTCTGGTCTTAATTCCATTGTGTAGATCACAGTTTCTTTCTGGAATCATTTTCTTTCTGTGAACACTTTTTGAGTGCAAGCTATGTTGTTGACAGTCTGAAAAAGTGTTTTGTCTTCATTTTTGCAGGAAGTTTTCATTGGGTATAGAACTGCAGGTTAAAGGTCTTTTTTCTTTATTATTTTAAAGATGTTGCTTTACTCTTTTCTGGTGTTCATGGTTTCTGATGAGAAGTCAGTGGTTTTCTTGTGTGTAAATGGGTATTCCCCCCACTCTCTGGCTGCTTAAATTTTTTTCTTTCTCTTGGTTTTCAGAAATTTGCTTTAATGCCTTAATGGTGTGTGTATGTGTTTATACTGCTTGGGGTTCATTGAGTTTGGGTCTCTGGGTTGATTCTTTTAATTGAATTTGGAGGACTTTTGACTTATACATGTTCATAAATTTTTCTTTTCTATTTTCTTTATCCTTCCCTTTGATACCTCCTCCAAACAGGATTGCTAGCTCGATTGACTTCTATAGGTTTTGGATGCTTTGTTTATGCTTTTTCCATTATATTTTGTACTTATTTTTAGTTTGGTTAATTTATACTCCTCTTTTAATTCACTGATTTTTCCCCCCTCCAGCAGTGTTTAATTGCTATTTGCTATTAGATCCATTCAGTGAATTTTTCACTTCAATAATTTTTCATTTCTAGAAATTTTTTTTGTTTCTTTTTATAGTTTCTACTTACCTGTTTAAGATTTGTTGTTCTCTTCTTTTGTCCTTGATTTCCCTTACATTTAAAAATATTCCTAATTTTTTTTGTCTGCTAATTTCATTATTTCTATTATTTCTAGGTCCATTGATGAATTTGTTTCCTTCTTGAATCCAGACTACATTTCCCTGCCTCTGTGCGCCGACTGATTTTTTGGTTGATGTAGGTGTTTTTGAGACTGCTGGGCTGCTGAGCCTCTGGGCTTTGTTGTCCTGCTTTTAAGAAAGGCTGAGTTTTGTCTGGTAGCCAGTTCGCTTGTCTGTCATCTCCATCCTTGGAGGTGTGTTTCAGTCTGTGCTGCCTTTTCATAGGGCTGGTACAGCGTTATGGGGTCTCCGTGCAGTGTTTTTTGGGGGTCGTCTGCTCGCCGTCGGCCTCTGCTCCTGCGCGGCCTCACGGACCTTCCCCTGACGGCTCTGCAGTCAGTATGTGGCCGCGGAGCCGGGGGATCCTACACGTCGCTTCGTGGGGCTCCTTGTCTGTACTGCTCCCTTCCTTCTCCTACCTGACCGACAGATGCCGTGTGCTGTGTCTTGAGCTCGTAGCCTTGAGCTCTCATGTCTGTCTTCTCAGCTGAGCAGGATCCTGCGCCCTGGGGCGCCCTGTCCCCACACTGCGCTCTGGGAGTTGTCTCCAGATAGAGAGCCAAGGTGGCCGTGCCGCTCACCAGGCTTGGCTCCCCTTTCTCTGCTATCTCAGCGCTGTGCAGCCTGGTGTCCAGGGTCTGAAAACAAGCCGTTTCGTGTTTGACCAGTTAGTTTCATTAATGGTTTGCTGTGAGCGAGGTAGTTCAGTATCAGGTACTCTATCTCAAATGGTCAGAAGTGAAAGTCTGATATTACAGGCTTTAAAAAGAAATGTTTTTATTCTTATGCAATTGTTATTCTTAACAGTTTAATACACAGATTTACTTAATGTCTCAGACTAATAAACCCAGGCAATTTCATCTTGTTTGTAGACAACTGAATATGCTGTTTTGGCTAGTAGGTTATTTTGTGTGTGTGTGTACACATATGCATGCATTCTGTGGTGATATATTTTGCCTACCCACTAGAGGATAATAAATCCATTCATTTGTTCTTAAAATGAGATACTTTACAGAATCATAACATAGTTTCACCTTGAAGAAGTGAAGTCGCTCAGTCATGTCCGACTGGTAGCGACCCCACGGACTACAGCCTACCAGGCTCCTCCATCCATGGGATTTTCTAGGCAAGAGTACTGGAGTGGGGTGCCATTTCCCTTAATACATATTTATTTAACACCTACTGTGGAGGGAGGCATTTTGGTATGTGGTTGGGATGTAAAAGTGAGTAAGGGAAATGGTCAGAAATTGACTATAGCCTGTGCTCCAATCAGACTGTTCTTTACTTCAGGCTCATGAGCCCCCCATTTTAAAAATGCTTCTTTCATTCTTACCCCCTTCAGTTTTCTCCCTCCCTTTTCGAACCATTTCTTCACATTCTAAATATTCCTGATGCATTCGGTTCTTTCTTTAACTGAACAAATATTTACTGAATTCAGGCCATGTCTCAGGCACTGTTCTTGGTACTGGTGGTATCTTACTTGTGGGCTTCCATTCAGTTACCCTCTTAATTGTGTACCTTTCTTTTCAGCCATCATTCGGAGTCCCAACTGGCTGGTTTTTCTTCTCTTTTGTTGTGGGTATGTCATGTTGCTAGGAACTTTGGAGGCTGTTTATTCCCGCTTAAGGGTGGTTGCCCTTCCCTCATTTCTAAAGGAATTCTGTCTCAAGAGACTTAGCCTCATAAAAATTTCTGCATTTGGATGTCTTAGTTTTAATTAACTTGAATTATTTTCATTTATTTTTGTTCTTTTATATTGTTCTGTCTCTTTAAAATCTAATGTGGATTAGTACCATCACAAGAATAGTCCCCTATCAGTATATTAATAAAAAAAACTTCAGGTTAGCTGCAAGTGGTGCTACATGTGGGTCTTGTATCAGAGATAACTGGTTGTTATTTCCACTTAGGGTTTTCTCCCAGGCTTTTTTATTTCGTCTTTCCTCCATGTCTACCTCTGTCTCTCTCTTGCCCTCTCCCAGTCTCTGAGATCTGTTCATGAAATATTTCTCTAGAATCAATACTAATCTCTACTAGAACTCTAGTTATTACAGTCTCTTGTTAGATCATAGTGAGGAAGCTCCTTTATTTTTTAGCAAACTATTCATCAGCAACATTTTCATGAACTTATAAAAAGTCCCTGGAGGAAGAAATGACAGCCGACTCCAGTTTTCTAGCCTGGAGAATCCCACAGACAGAGGAGCCTGGTGGGCTACAGCCCATGGGGCCTCAAAGAGTTGGACACAACTGAGCATGAACGTTCACATTCATTTACCAACAGCATTTCTACGAACTTTTGAAAAGTTACAGAGATATGCTCATGGTAAAAATGATCCAGAACGATATTAAAAAATGAAGACAGGACCTTTCAGTGCGTACTTCACTCCAACTTGCCTTTTATATTATTTGGCAGCAATTTAAAACATCATTTTGGAATTGAAGTCCGTGTAATGGTTTTGAAGATACTTTTGAATTGTTTCATAAATTTTTTTTATTAAATTAAAAGATTTCCTATTGTAACATATAACGTTCTCAAGCTAAAATATTATAACTAATTTTTAATTTAATTGAATAAGAGTTAAATATAATATGTCAGATACGTTAAACCATGTCATATCAAATGCTGTTTTGTAGACCAAATGAGCTCTAATGTCAGCAGTTTCATATAGTTTAACCTACACTTTATTGTTGTCATCTCTGTTAGAGGATAAACTGTGTCTTCTTTCTCATTAACATTTGAATTAAAAGGGAAGATGGAAAGAATAAGAACTGTAATGCTTTGCTAGAAAGAATAAGAAACCATGATGATTTGCTTGGTTATAAAATCAGGTTGACAAATTCCCACATTAGCTCGTCTTCTTGGGTCTTATTATAGGAGGGGAATGATTAAGTGAACACCTTAAATACTTCCTGACATTGTGAGAGGAAACTAAATGAGTCTCTTTCTGGTTCAGTTCAGTTCAGTCGTGTCCGACTCTTTGCGACCCCATGAACCGCAGCACGGTAGGCCTCCCTGTCCATCACCAACTCCCGGAGTCCACCCAAGCTCATGTCCATTGAGTCGGTGATGCCATCCAACCATCTCATCCTCTGTCGTCCTCGTTTCCTCCTGCCCTCAATCTTTCCCAGCATCAGGGTCTTTTCCAATGAGTCAGCTCTTTGCAGCAGGTGGCCAAAGTATTGGAGTTTCAGCTTCAACATCAGTTCTTCCAGTGAACACCCAGGACTGATCTTCTTTAGGATGGACTGGTTGGATCTCCTTGCAGTCCAAGGGTTAGGTACTTGAGCTAAGAAATGAGACAGTGAGCATGTGGCAGATAAACCTATCCATGAGGCCTTAGTGCTGGAAGCTTAAGTTTTCTTTTACTTCACTAAATAACTAGTAATGTTACCAGGTAGTTATAATAGGTTTCATAGTAAATAGATAGTAGAGTAAATAGCTTTTTGAAAAATCCCACAAGTAAGAAACATAGTTATTTCTTGTTGATTCACGTTTAGATTACTACAGCAAGTTTTTAAAGGAACAGAAGATTCTTGGTCACCTTCCATACCATCCTTATGGACAGGAATATGTTAGTCTTTTTTTTTTAAAGACTCACAAACCCCAAAATCTGTTAGGGGGGAAAAGCCTTATGGTGTATTGTATAGCCTGAATATTGTCTATTTTTGGATTATCTGCTACTTGCATGAGTTGGAAAATAGCTTTCTTTTATTAAGGTGAGCAGTTAAATGTTTTCAGTTGCTATTCAAAGCAGCATCTGGTGGCTCGTTAGAGATGTGGACTCTGCAGCCCTACTCTAGTCTCCTGAATCCGAATTTGCAGTTTTAATAAGACAAGACTCAAAGGCGATTTGTAACCACATTAAAGTTAAGAGATGTGCTGTTGTAGATCATGAGTGGTGTTGTCACTCCACAGAACAGTGCCTCAGTTAACCCTCATAAATGCTTGTTTAATTTAATGCATGTAATTCATTGGATCTAGATTAAGAAAGTGAAACAAGTGTTGTAGGATGATAGTTATGTAGGAGGGTAACAGTGATAATCAAGCAGCAGTTATCCATTTCTTCGTTATTTCTCTCATGGCTATCTGGATATCAAAAAATTATCGATCTGACCCTCAAAATGCTTGAGTGTGATTTTATTCACGCTGGGTGATTAGTCGCTGTCTTCTGAGAGTGTGTGTGTGTGTACACAAGTCAACAATAGTTTGTAGAAGTAAAGGAGTAATTAGATTTTGATGGGTCACAGAAATATAATCCATACTGTCATCTCTCACCTTTTGCGATCCCCATGGATGGTAGCACAACAGATTCCTCTGTCCAGAGGGTTCTCCAGACAAGTATACTGGAGTGGGTTGCTATTTCCTTCTGCAGGGGATGTTCCCAACGCAGGGATCAAACCCTGGTCTCTATAAGTCTCCTGCATTGGCAGGCAAGTTGTTTACCACTAGTGCCACCTGGGTGTACCCAGTGTTAGAAGATAGCAAAAAAAAAAAATAATAATCTTCATGCAGGGAAGGCATATAAAAAGCATAATCCAGCAGAAAGTAAGAAAGAAACATAAATAGTTGGAATAAATAAATTATTGGTGTTCATACATGAATTAAATCTTAACTGCACACTGTTGACAAGAAGAGTGAAAGTCACTCAGGTGTGTTGACTTTTTGTGACCCCATGGGCTGTACAGTCCATGGAATTCTCCAGGCCAGAAAACTGGAGTGGGTAACCTTTCTCTTCTCCAGGGGATCTTCCCCCACATGGGAATTGAACTGGGGTCTCCTGCATTGCAGGCAGATTCTTTATCAGCTGAGCTATCAGGGAAGCCCAGACACTCAGTTGTGTCCCACTTTTTGGCTCTTTATGACCTGTATAGTCCATGGAATTCTCTAGGCCAGAATACTGGGGTGAGTAGCCTTTCCCTTCTCCAGGGAATCTTCCCAATACAGGGATCTTCCACATTGCAGGCCAAGCCACCAGGGAAGCCTGTTGACAAGAAACATGCCTAAAATGTAAGGAAATGGGTTGAGAGTAAAAAGATGCACAAAAGACAGCGCGCACAGATGAAGAGAAGGCTTGTTGTGTCATACGATTGTCACATTAGACAAGGTGGAAAGCATCACTGGAAGCAAAGAGGGGCAGCTTATGATGTTAAAAGGCCTTATTCATCAGAAAGGTGTAACGACTTTAAATTTATGTGATCCAATACATAATCTAAATGGGAGATTTTTAATACTCTTGCTAACTGATAGAACAAGATGTGTGCAAATTAGAAATACATGTAAAAGAACATACTTAACAGAATTAGTAAACCTTTGATTAAACTGATCACAGAGAAGAAAGAGAAGACCTTCTTAACCAGTCTTAGGTGAAGGGACTGTGAGTACTGTACAGAGCGCTCTTCTATGATGCAGTGTCAACCAAAACACCAGCGTGAGTTTGTTTTGGTGAATTTGATTAACTAACTTGAAAACATAGACACACAAAGGGCTAAGAATAGCCTAAACATTCTTGAAGAAGAACAAAATTCTCTGCTAGATATTAAAACTTCTGAAGCTACCATGATTTAGGCAATCTCTGGTTCTTACACATAGATGTAAAAATTCTAGGTAAGTCTTTATCCAGCAGAACAAAACAAAGAATCCAAAACACATCAAACATGTATGAGTATGTGATTTAAGAAAAGATGACATTACAGGGCATTGGGAAAGTTTGTTTTTAATCATTGGTTCTGGGTTAATTGGATATCCATTGGGGAGGGAACGAAACTTGATTGCTTATTG
Organism: Muntiacus reevesi; assembly: GCF_963930625.1. Lineage (NCBI taxonomy): Eukaryota > Metazoa > Chordata > Mammalia > Artiodactyla > Cervidae > Muntiacus > Muntiacus reevesi. The sequence goes on from NC_089256.1 coordinate 29,032,543, forward strand.
CAAACTCACAGAGATCAGATCCAAGAGCATTGCACATCTCTAGATTTGAGGGGTAAGACTCGACTTCTGGAAGATAACATGGAATTTCTTCATGACTTTGGTATAAGGAAAGATTGCTTAGACACCAAACATACTAATTTTAAACCAAAAGTTGCTAATAGTAAGAGGTGGTGTTCATCAAAAAATACCATTAAGAAAGAGACAGTATAAACCACCTATAGCTAGCCAATAAGGGGCTTATAGCCAAAATATGTTAAAAATGTAACTTTTAAAAATTTTAGAAATCTGTAAGAAAATGACTCTTGATAGAAAAATCAAAAAGCAATCTGAATGGACTTTGCACGTAAGTGGATATCCAAGTGATTAATAAATGAAAAGATGCTCATAGGCAGGAGGAGAATGCACATTAAGATCACAGTGGAATACACATTTACTTTCACGGATGAAATTAGAAATACTGATGATTCCAAGTGTTTGTGAAGGAGTAGGGCAGAGGGAATTTTCATTAACTGCTAGGGAAAAAATATTGATTAAACAAAAACTGAAGAAAAAACCAACAGGACAACATCTTTATATACCAAAAAGCAGTTGCTTCCTAGTAGCAGTGTTCATATTAGCTCTGAAGTGGAAACATGCGTGCTAAGTTGCATCAAGCAGTTGTGCCCAGCTCTGAGACCCCATGGACTGTAGCCCGCCAAGCTCCTCTGTCCATGGGGATTCTCCAGGCAAGAATACTGGAGTGGCTCGCTTGTGCCCTCCTTCAGGGGGCCTTCCTGACCTGGGGATCAAATCTGTGTCTCCTGTGTCTTCTGCATTGCAGGTGGATTCTTTAGCTATTGAACTGCCTGGAAACTGGAAGTCATCCAGTGTTAATCAAAAGTAGGGTAAAGTAATGATAACAAACAAGTTTATAAGTGTATACCGTTTATAAGCCTAATATTAAGCAAATTCATGTATATAAAATTAAAATGAATCTGTTTTTGGAGGTCAAGGTGGTAGTAACTTTAGGAGACGAGGTCATTAGATACTGATTGGGAGGGATCATACGGTGGTATTAGGGATTTCTGGAATGAGGCAGTTTTTATTTTTCCTGTCCTCACAGGACAAGGTTGGTTAACCAACTAATGATGATTGATTAAGCTGTATACTGATGATTTTTCTATATGTTATAAAAAATAAGTTTAAATACAATATGTAATAATGACATTGATGATAGAAACAGAAGCTAGTATTTTTTTTTTTAAATGCTTGTTACCTACCAGGTTCTATTCTGCACGTCTGCTTGTGGTATTGCGTTTAAATTTGTACCAAACCTAAAGGAACAGGGTTAGTATATTAAATAATTCCGCTGCTGTAGGTGGGGAAACTAGGACCCAGAGTGGTAAATTGTCATTCAGAGCCTTATAGTCTGTTTGCTATTTATTTATAAGAGTTTTTTCTAGACCACAGACCTCAGTTCTTTTCATATTCATTTAAATATATTCCTTCCTAGTGTTTTATGTTTTTAACATGCAGATTTAACCTTCCTTCCAATTATTTGACATTTAAGTTTCCAGTTTTTTACTGTTGCAAATGATAACCAAGATAAACATTCTTTCCTAATGATCTTTGTGCACATCATCTGTAACTTCCTTAGGAAAAAGTTTTTTTAACTGAACAAAGTTGCTCTGCATAATTGGATTTATTTTTAAATTATGAGTAATGACATGTTTAGAGAAATTATTCCACCTGTCATCATAGGAATATTATCCTTAACTTATTCAGCAGACATTTATTAATCATACACTTTGGGTCAGTTAAGAACTGTATGCTGTAATGGAGGGAGATGGAAGCTAAGGTCTAAAAGCGGTGCTAAGTAGGGGTTGCGAATTTGAGGTTTACCGTGTACAAATGGTCCCTCTAGCCATTGAAGAAATAGAGGGTTGCACATGGGCAAAGAGAGAGCTACTCAGAATCTACTTCAGTCATCTAAGTGAGGTGCCGAGTAAAGGGATGGAAAGAAGAGGTGAGTGTTCTATAGGAGCTACTTCTGCCTCGTGGCTCAGGCAGTGAAGAATCCGCCTGCAATGTGGGAGACCCAGGTTCAATCCCTGGGTCAGGAACATGCCCTGGAGAAAGGAATGGCAACCTGCTCCAGTATTCGTGCCTGGGAAATCCCATGGACAGAAGAGCCTGGCGGGCTATAGCCTGTGGGGTCACAAAAAGAGTCAGACAGGACTGAGCGAGTAACACTTTTCACTTTGACTTTTCATAGGAGGCACAGTCAGCAGGATCGGGCTGCCCTTTGCATGAGGCAGTCAGTGGAGGAAGAGATCTCTACTGTGACTCCCAAAGCTTTGACGCTGGTTGACTGGGTGGAAGACAGTGGCGTTTGTTGTGTAGGATATATTCAGTACTCAACGTAGGATATGTTCAGTACTTATATAGGATATAGTCAGTACTTAAAAATTAAAAGACTATTTTGGCCAGCCCAGTACTTTCCATGTATTAAAGCACTTTCACCTTCACCACAACTGGTGGAGGTAGATATCATTATTAGGAAATCAGGTGTGCAAGGTCACACAGCTGGTGAGTGTGAAGCTGAGATTTCCGACTGCAGCAGCCTGGCCAGGAATCTGGGCTCTTGACTTTGGGGCTAGCGCCACTGTGTGTTTTGGAACACGCCGGCTTGAGGAAAAGTACCCGGCGCTGAGCAGTGTGGCGTGCGGTGTGCTCAGAATTGGCTCGTCTGCTCAGGAAGACGAGCACAGGCATGCTGGGCCAGTGTTGGCTGGCCAGAGTTTTTCAGCTTGTCTTCTGGCTTCAGTCTCTGATTGCAAATTTGGTTGAATATAAGAAGAAACGTCTTTCTCTTTTCCTAAAGAAAAATTAACTTTTATTAGTTAGCTGCCAAATACTTTTAGGAACAAAATGTTCATTTTTCTTTTCTGCCGTGAAAAATCACGACCATGGTCCCAGCCTACCTGCGGGATGATTCTCGATTGTTCATTTTTGTGGCAGGCTTGCCTGGTCTGGGTTCTCTAAGGACTGTGTCAGAAGAGTCAGAGGAATACGGCAGCTGTGAATTTGTTTTCATGAGTTGTGTACTCAACTTTTAATTGCCCGTGTCAGTGGTGAGCACCACTAGGACACGTTTTCCATCTGGTTTGGGGGAGTCTTGGTTATTGATGGCCCCACACCTGGCAGGTGCAGAGCAGGTTCTCAGCAGTGTTCCTTTGAATTGATTTCTAAAGAGCTGACCTATTGGTCAGGCCCTTTGTAGGAATTCAGAGATTACTTTTGCAATTCATGGTTCTTAACTGATAAAGATCTAATATGTAAAAGTAAGCATTAAAGGTTATTTCCACTAGTTTACAAAAAGATCTGCTTAAGGTTTTCTCTTAAAACAGCCTTATATATACTTTATAACCTGTGTTTTGTTTTGTACCATTTATTGTTACAGCCGTTACGTTTAGTATCAAATCCTTGTTTGCAGTTTGAAGGACTTTTATTTAAAGAGTTATCAGATAGGTCAGAAGATAGAAATGTCAGGAGATGAATGCATCCTTTAAACCACACTTCTTATCTTCTCATAGGAGGAGAGACTTCAGCATGCAAACCTTCATCTGTTCGGCTTGCACCGTCATTTTCATTCCATGCTGCTGGCCTTCAGATGGCTGGACAGATGCCCCATTCACATCAGTACAGTGACCGTCGCCAGCCAAACATAAGTGACCAACAGGTTTCTGCCTTATCTTATTCTGACCAGATTCAGCAACCTCTAACTAACCAGGTATGTTCACGATGCATTCCTAATGATTTGTTGGGATGGTAATTTATTCCTCAAAATGGTAGAATAGTAAATAGGCAAAATGCCTTAATATTTTTCAGTTTTGCATGTGATTGGGGGGATTCCAGATTGACAAGAGATGATGTTAAGAAATGTGCATTTGAAAGTTTGTTGGATTTTTTTCTTTTATCCTATGTATTTTACTTTAATTCACATTTTCTCATTCTGCAGTGAGGGGGGGGAGTTATTTCTAATAAAGAATATTAGTTAAAATTAAAAAACTTTAAAGCTGTTTTTATGGGAAAGCAGTTAGGTAGAAAAATGTAAGTTATAGGAAAACAAGTCAGATTCCATTATAGCAAACTTAAAGCACTGACTTCACACTGGTAGAAATTACTTTAATACACTTTTATAGAATTAAATATGAAACTCATTAAAATTAAAAAGAAAAAATGTAAATTACCCATGCTTCTCATTTTAAAGGTTCAGTGATTTCACACAAGGTAGATAGTGTAAATCGAATTAATGCTGACATCTCTGGATGTATATACATACATGCATGTGTGTATAAGTGTGTATTTTTAATATCTTCCTGAACTAACTGCATCCACTATGTTGATTTTTTGATTTGGGGAGATTTTTTTTAAACTAGCTGTAGTTCTGTTAAAGTCTCTTTCCCTACTGAGACTGTGTGTGTGCTGCGTGTTGAAAATGACTGTTTTTCTATGTATTTAGGAATTTGGTTTGTCAGTGTTTAGGTCTATTAATATGAACAACTTAGAAAATTTCAAAGTACTTCAAATACTGGATTTTTGGAGAACATGTGTTTTTTTCTAATTGAATAATACATAGTTTTAATGAGCTGTTGGCTACCGTGCATTGATATGGTGTGGCCTGCTGGTCATGAGACATGGACTTCAGGTCCTGACTCGTGATCTGGCTGTGGGACTCGAGTCAGGTCACCGGGACCCACCTCTCTGTTGCTTGAGTTGGGACCTTAGATTAAGATTGGGACCTTAGAATAGATCTATCTAAGTACCATCTATTTGAGGACCCCCTTGTATATATTATAGTAAGATTTGATCATAGTTGAACTGACTTTACATTTATAAAATGATATTGCATGTAAATAATAACAGTCACAGTTAAATAGTAAGGTAAATTATGGCAGGACGTAAGAATTTGTTTTATACAATAAATTGAGGAGTTGTATGTTTAAGAATTGGAGCAGTTGGTCAGAATTGGAAAGTGTTGTGTGTACCAGAAGAATATTCTCTGGACACCCAAAAAGTAGTAATAGCAGTCATTTGTTCGCACTGTACTTTCAAGAAACAAAGTACGTTTGGATTCATTTTCCCGCTTGCCCAAAATCAGCCTATCAGGCAGGCGTCCTGTTTTCGTCTCTCTGACAGCTGAAGGGCCTGAACGCCCATCGGCACCTTCTCCGGACTGTATGCAGGCAGTCCTGGGCCCAGCCCAGGCTCGCTGCCTCTCACTGCAGTGCGCTTTCAGTTCTAACACTTGGCGTCTGTGGAGGGCTAGGGAAAACATCCAGTCCTTTAAACTTATTGTTTGTTTATGTTTATATGATTGTAGTCGGTAATTTAGTTAGCAAAGTGTGCCTATTTTTAGATACAACCGACATCTTGAGGGTTATTTTCCCGTAAGAGATAAGTTACTTAGCATTTCCCTTTTAAGTTGTAAAACGTTTTTGAAGATTCATATGATGTGAAAAAGACCATCTTTTAAGTAATAATATTCAGCCAGATACTTCTGCCAAACTCCAGAAATCCTGGAACCTAAAAGGCAGTCAAATTAAAAGCTTATTTGGTAACTGAAGTATAAAGGCACTGACATGGCGTGGTCTGCCGGTCATCAGACGTGGACTTCAAGTCTTGTCATGAGCTGGTTGAGAGACTTGAGTCAGGTCACCTGGAACCTTCTCTTGGTTCCTTGAATGTAAGATTGGGACCTTAGGCTAGACCGACCAGAGTACTTTCTGACTCTAAGGTTCTTTGATTTTGTTACTTGATTTCCAACGTTTCTTACTAATCATCCTATCGGTGCTTTTTAAATAAGATTTATTGTACAAGTAAGTTGAAAGGAACTAACTTAACGTTTTGTTTCTGGTAATTAGTCTTTATTGTGTGAGTTTGTTTCATATAAGTTTAACCACAGTTTCAATGAAAAGATAAATGTAGTAAAAGTAAATGTAGACAAGTATGATTGATGTTCAGAATGCTGTCTCTCTCTGGGCTGTTACAGTTTTCAGAGTACCTTTCATGGTTCTTAAACTGTGTATTCTGGATCTGTCTTACATAATGCTATTCAGGTTTATTAATAGCTCTCAAAATAGCAAAAAAGGCAAGGCATAGTGTTTCTCATTCTCCACTACGTATGAAAATACAAGGGAAACATAAAGAAAATAGATGGAATAGGTATTATTAAACTAGAAAACTAGAAATCAGTTTTAAGTGAAGTCCTGGCACTTAACACTGTGTACTCTCCTCAAGGAAGAAGATTGTTTTAGCTCTTGTAACATAGCTCGCAGGAGGTGTGAGCTCCTGCTTTGTGTGTGTCTGTGAGAGAGTGTGATCTGTGTCTTCACACAGACAGGAGCGTTGGGATGAGGCTTCTTTGGGCCTCCAGAGCAAGCGAGCTGCGGCCGCGGGAGGGGAGCTCACAGCTTCCCTGTTGAGTGAGGACACTGGGGCGGTGTGGAGGCTGGGGGCTCCTGGCTCCTCTGTACACCGTAGGCTTTTGCCCAGCAGTGGAAAGGAGGAAAGGAGCTGGCCACGTTACCTTCTCCTGACCTTGTGACTGTGAGAAGGTGGAAGCGGATAAAACATCAGATGCTTTGAGTCTTAATATAGATTTAAACTGAATGTGTATTTGGACAAGTTATTTTCTAATTCTGGATTGGTGCTTATTGTACCACAATAGTGAAAAACAGAAGATAGAGTTACTTAACATGAAATACAATGAAAGCTAGCAAAGAAAGAGTTGTTTAGTTTGTAGAAATGAATTTGTTTTTTCCATTTATTTTGAGTGCCTGCTCTGTACAACGCACCATCTGAAGCACTGAAATGCAGTCTTAGTATCTAAAGGCCAGTTTTTTGTGGGTGGAATTCATCTGGTTTATACATACAGATGCCCCTGAAATAGTAACTTCTGTGGCCAGAGTATATAAAAGTAAGGTATTTAGAATTAACTAATTGGTTTGGCCTTGTTGGCAGTTTGGCTAGTTGGAGGAGAGGAGAGCAGTGTTTTGTGACATGACAAGCCCATAGCACACACTCACGTACTGAGTGCAGAAAACTTTTTAGGGTTTGAGTATAGATGCAGAGGAAACTAATGTTAATAATGGTTTAAGAGAAGCTACAGAGGCAGAACAGTTCTGGTGTCTTAAGTTGTTGTTCCCAGGTTGTAATCCTCAAATTTGGCTCAAAATTTCCACTTCTTTCATAGAAAAAAAAAAAAAGAGAGAGAGAGAGAGGAAGTATAGCTAGGTAAGCACTACCATCACACCATCTCTTCATACCGCAGGGATGGGGTTTTTTCCTGTTCTGTCCTGACAACCCTCTTCTCTCTGTTTGCTTATTGTGGGTTTGTTTTCCCAAGACTGCAGACACTTCTTCGAGGCCTTTGTGTGATGTCTTGTGTCTCTCTACCCCTCCAGCTGACTAGGGTGCCTTTGAGAGAGGCCGTCCCAGGACTTGGTAGTTTTGCTAGTGTCTGTTACAAGAGCTGGACAGCAGCCTGGGGTGACTGGTGGTGGTGACTGAGGCTACCTTGATGTCTGTAATTGCCTTGGAGGATCTGTTGGTTGCAGAAGACCCTCTGGGAACCCTTTGCTGAGGCTTGAGACGAGGCAGAGAAGTAGGGTGAGCACACCCTCTGGGACCACTGGTGTGCTGGTTGCAGTATTCCTGGCTGTGTTGTGTTTGTGTTTGGAGGATGTTTGTGTTTCCTGTTCCATCCCCCATCTAGCAGGAAGCTCACAGTTGAATGATGCTCACTGCTTATTGGATGATGAAAGAGATCGTGGGTTAACTTTGGGTTGGAGTGTGGTTGAAATGAGTTTTTAAAAAGAAAGTTTCATTAGCTTTAAGGTGTTCTCTGGAACTTATTTGTGGTCAGCTGCTAGTGTAATTGTAGATAGGGATATTGGTATTATGGATTCTCTTGTTTATGCAACACACATTTATTAAATGTCTACTGTGTTTCAGACAGTATGTCTACTCCTGCTGTAGGCAGCAGGATTACAGCACTGGACAGATATATCTGCCCCATATGGCGTTTTCCCAGTAGTGGAAGGAGAAGGAGAAAAAACTAAAACCATTAACCCAGTACCTGCATATCATGATGTCAGGTGGTGGCAGGTGCTGTGCAGGGTGGGCAGAGGGCATGTGGAGGGGGAGTTGGATGTGTTAAGGCAGAGGGTGGGGCTCCTCGGTCAGCTTGAAGACACGAGAGCAGTTTTCAGCTGTGCTCTCGGCAGGCACTGCGCAGAGCGCGGGTTCTGTCTGCCTGTTGTGTACCAGGTCAGGCTGGAGGAACCATTCAGAAGAAATTTTTCCTTAGGTTGATTGTATGATGGAGAAGCTCTCTTGGGCATCCTCTTGCTTGTCTCCTGGACCAGGGGTGTGTCTGTAATCCTTTTGTTTAATTTGGGGAACAAAATTGAAGGGCTGATAGCTGGGCATCTTGTCTGCTAATTTCATTTATTTGTTCCAGTGATTGTCTTCACTGGATTCCAGTTGAAAGAGATGACCAAGAGAGAATGCTCCCTATTGTAATGTGGATGTCTGTTTTGCTTTAAATCCGTGTGCGCAGGCTGCAGAAGAGGGGGTTCACACCAGCGCAGTATAGTTAAAGTGCTAGTCTTCTCTGTCTATTTAAGGTGATGCCTGATATTGTCATGTTACAGAGGCGGATGCCCCAAACCTTCCGTGACCCAGCTACTGCTCCCCTGAGAAAACTTTCTGTTGACTTGATCAAAACTTATAAGCATATTAATGAGGTAAGAACTATTGATTTGTTACAACGGCGTCTTATCTTGCCATAGAGTGAAGGAAACGAGTTATTTTGTAGTGTGTTTAAAATGCTAAAATTGCTTTTAATTCCCAAGGATTGTCATATTGATGATTATTATGAAGACTGGTAAGTTAGCGGTTTATGGATAAAAGCATCATAATTATGTAAAAGAAAGATGCTATATAAACAAGAACTGTAAAAAGATAATTGTGGATAGCTTCCCTTCTTTTTCAAAATTATATTTAATACATGCTGAGTTGTCATTTCTGTAATACCCGTTCTCCAAAACCTCAGAGGAAAGGGAGGGAATAATGATAATGTAAAAATATGAAAATGTTACAGAATTTTGCTTAAATTTTAACGTATCTGTTTCTGCTTTTGCCAGAGATACCAAGAAGCTCTGAGATGTGTTCAATGCTCAGTTAACAGGCATTTGGCCTAATTTATCTGATAATATCTATGTGGTTTAAAAGTTTCTTTTTAATGTGTGTTCTTTTTTTCTGTATCTTTTCATTGTAAGATACCTGAAAGCCTTTTTGGCGGGATTAAGTAGGATAAAAAACATAGCACTGTGAATTACTCATCTTCCAACTTGACTCTTCACTTTCAGAAATTATTTTTCTGGTGTTTTAGCCCTTTGGCTTGGTTGTTATTTGCTTCTAACATCGACTCTAGCTGTGTAATGAATTGTTAAATGAGCTTTTCTGGAGACGGGTGGTCATGCCTGTGCTCTCTTTCGTCTTCCAGTGGGTCCCTACATAATTCCACATTAAAGACTTATCTTCTACCAGCTTGATAAACATTTAAAAAGATGTTCTTATGTGTGTATGAATTTCTTAGCAGTTTGGTGCTGTTTAAAGCCAGTATTATTGTGGCAATGTGGCAAGATAAAATTGAAGTGAACTCAATGAGTAACATTTCTAAGTTGGATTTTTGTTTACAATTTATATGTTCTAAAAGATGTTTCAAACTAGTTTTTGGTCATCTGAAAATAATCTGATAAACTAATACTGTTGAGTAGCTTTGTTGAAGCTTGTTTTTAACTGTTTTGTTACCTTTTAAACTAGTTTTTCTGATACTGCTTTATGCAGTGTAATTTGTCATTTCCTCAAAGTTAGTTACCAATTACTTGAACTATTGCCTCCTTAATTACCAACTACTAGAGCTATTGCCTAGTCCACCTATTATTTTTTTTTTTTTACTAGTCTTAGATCTGTTTTATAAGCAAAACAGATAGAAGGAAAATAACTCAATCTGTGACCAACCACAACTTCTATGACCTTTAGTGTGGGGGGAGGGGAGCTGACTGGTTTTTGTTAATTTGTTGTTATAAGCTTAAAGCCGGGCCTGTCTCAGGTGCCCTTTCTATATTAGTAAAATATCAGTTCATATAACTTTCAACTTTCATTTCTGAAATCTTTTGCTTTAGGATCAAATATAAAATTAGGATTGACTAGAAGGAGGTGCAAGAGGACTTGAATGTTAGGAGGATGAAATTGTTCTTTATTTTGTTTAGCATTTGTTGTTTACATCAGCATATACATTTCCCCAAAGTCCTTTATATTACACACTCTTATGATCTATAGCAGCTCACTGTATAAATTATACCTTAGTTTAAAACATAAATGTAAATCAGATCCTGTTGCTTTTCTTGAATGGGAGACTCTGGCCTACTCACTTAATATCTCTTATTTATAAAACATATGAACAGTATAATTCTAAAGTGAATTTCTCTGTAGATGTTTTTCATTTGATGTATATTAGTGTTATTCTGTAATTCAAATAGCAACTATAGAAATTTATTTCATTTTTTTGGTTATATAGAATAAAAATTCTTCAATTTCTTACTGATGGCAGATTTGTCTCATATGTACCCTTGATATATATGTATATTTATGGTGCCACCCCATGCCTCATAATTTTTAATTACACAGTTAACACTACATTTTCTCATTTCAGGTTTACTATGCAAAAAAGAAGCGAAGACACCAACAGGGCCAGGGAGACGATTCTAGTCATAAGAAGGAGAGGAAGGTTTACAACGATGGTTATGATGATGATAACTATGATTATATTGTAAAAAACGGAGAAAAGTGGATGGATCGTTACGAAATTGACTCCTTAATAGGCAAAGGTTCCTTTGGACAGGTAATCTAACAGAAGTTGCTGAATTTTATAAATGAGAACTTCTCAGAGGCATGTTATTATAGCTTTTTCTCAGTAGTACACTCCTAATATTTGTAAATAGATAAAGAACAGATACGTAAGTATTTGGATTATTATAGTTAGTAAAACTTTATCAGCTGCATCAGCTATAAAAACTCCATTATACTTTTTTTTTGTTTTGTTTCACAAAGTTACTATGGCTACCAAGTAGTTATTTTACTAAATGATTGATTTGAATCACTAACAGGTAGTATTGCCTCTTTCATTGGGCTTTTAGCCTCTGGATGGTTCTTCATGGTGTATGCTGGAGATAATTAACCTTCCTGCCTGACACTCCTCCTCCAAAGGGGGAAATGACTATTTTCAGCTGCCTCAGCAGGTGTCCCTTCACCTTGGAGACTTGGACTCTCAGGGCTGGGCCCCGAGCCTGTCCTCAGCGCCTCCTCCAGCACCATCAGGCCTCTCTGAGTGGACAGAGGGTCTCCTCTTAAGTCCTCACGGCATCAGCATTGCTAGTACTGTGATGGGCATCATTCCAATGGGTGGGATCCTTCAGGTAGCTTTCACCTCGAAGAGCGAGGGAGGCACTCCAGTGGGCCTAGTGTTTCTCTTTGTTCTGGTCTCTTCTCTCTGCCTATGGCTCTCGTCTCTCACTTGCCCAGGACGAAGCACAAACCTCACTGTGTTAGCCTCTTGTATAACCTGTGCCCAGAATCAGAGCTGCCAGACCTTCCTCCTTGCCCTCTTAAAAAGCTTTTCTCTGGCTGTGAGTCTCCCAGCTGTTTCCACCTGTAAGTCTCCGTATCTTATCTCATCCCATGTCAAGTCATAGAGCTGTTTGGTTTGAGGTATGATTTCCTGTTAATCCCAGTCTCCTTTACCTTTTAGCTTTTGTGCAGTGAGTCAGTTACTAATTTGCAATCCAAATAATTGCTTTTACTTTTTTGGTGATTTTTTGGGGTTTTGGAGATTTTTTTTTTTTTTTTTTTTAAACTATGGAACCTGCATACTCTTACTTATCTATTCCTGCCCTGCAGGAAAGCAAAAACATGCCTCTTTTCAACCAGTGAGGAAAAATTCAGCATGTGTTAGTCTAATTATGCTTAGGGCAAAAAGTATACTATCGGCTATTAGCAGCCACAGCTCTGGGCCAAGATAGATCAAGCTTAGACCTACAGGGAAGTAGGAATGAGGTTCTTAGAAGACCTTGTAATTCTGGTGTGGCTCTTCCAGGCCCCAGTGTTGTGTCTTACATGTCTGTCATTTTCCATGATTCCAGAGACTTTATGTAATTATACATAGTTTGGGGCCTTTCCTCTTGGTGAGTAACCTCTTCTCCTGAGTCAGGATTCTCAGTGTCTGGGGAGTCCCTCTTTATAAAAGTATTGCGACCCCATGGACTATATGTAGCCCACCAGGCTCCTCTGTCCATGGGATTCTCCAGGCACGAATACTGGAGTGGGTAGCCGTTCCCTTCTCCAGAGTTCCCGACTTCTCCTTTCTTCCCGACCCAGGGATCAAACCTGGGTCTCCTGCATTGGCAGGTGTATTCTTTACCATCTGAGCCACCAGGGACGCCATTTCTTTCACTTCTCACACTGTGGCAGAAGCAACTTCTGCTTTCTCTACCCAAGCCATTTAATGACAGGCATTTCTGAGGCCTGCCTTTTAAGTAAGGCTGTGAACACCCTAGGTAGAGTGAGGGTCCTCTCCACCTTCAGAATTACCCCGTGTTCAGGCAGTCCTCTCTGCAGGACGCTGCTCTGACTTCTGCGGTGTACGCCGTGAAAGCTGGTCGTGCTGCCTGTTCTCAGCCAAGTTTCCCTCCATACTCAGTCTTTGAGCTCACCGTCAACTCCCCCCTCCCCCTGACTTTCATTTTCCCATACTCTTGCTTCCTAAGAGCAAATGAGCACAGCAAACCTGTGACAACATAGCCTTCTTTGACATCAAAACCAGTCTACTAGATCAGACTGATTGATACCTTTCTCCTAGGCTGGAGTATGTTCAGGGTCAGGACATGTCGCTTGCCATATTGTCTGGGTCAGACTAAATTCTCTACCAGATCCTCATCAAAGAAGTGGCTCTTAATGTTTCTTAAGGCAGTAGTTGTCAGTCTTGGTTGATGACACGTTGAAGTCTTCAGAGCACTTCAGGGGTCAAGGGGGCGGGGTAGGGAGAGAGGACAGTGTCTGGTCTCCAAACAACTAAACCAGACTCTCTGTGACTGGATTCTGAGCATTGGTATTTTTGAAAACAGTCTACTGAATGTGTCATTCGGGGTTGGAAGCATTGCTTTAGCACTGAGCCGGTTAACTATTTGCTAAGTCAGTGAATAGTTGGGCCCCTGTTAGTGTCCTTTGTCCTGGAGACCATTAGGATCTGGGCAGTGGACTGCAGCCCCTGGGACAGTCTCCATGGTCAGTGAAACAGAAGAATATCAGACCCACTCAGTCAGAGGTTTCCATGGGTCCCTCTGATTTAAAAGACACATAAGATTAACTTTTTGCACAAATACAGTTTTTAAACTATGTATTTTCTAATTTATGTGTAAATTTGTTTTACACATAAATTTGTTTTTTAAATGAGTAAAATTTTAAACTAGAGGTGTGCATAGTGATTTGCACATGACTGTTCTGCTTCCTTAGCATTCATTCTCATTTTAAAACTCAAAATCCCCTAATTACAGCATTTTAAACTTATTTCCTGGTAATTTGTTTATCACTTTTTTTAAGCATAAACTAATTCTTCTGGTATATGTCTTAAGTTTTTATCTATGAGAATATAATTTAAATTTAGAAAGTTATCTACATTTTTCAGATAACTTAAAACCTTTTAAGTATCACACATATGCTTGGAATTTAAACCAGCTGTGTTGTTTTTTTTTTTTTAATTAAAAGAATAGAAGAATTGTTTTAATGATGCTATTTAGTGAGAAGTTTAAAAAAAACCAAAGTACATGTCAAGATTCATAGTTTACTTCTGAAGGAGGAAAATTGTCTAATTTTAAGAAAGTTGTCTGTTTTGTGGATGTTTAAAAATACTGTAAGGATGTGAAAGAAACCCATTTGAAAAATTGATTTAAAGTAACAAAGTAGTAAATAGATGCTGCTGAATGGAAATGAGTAGGATCTCTCTTAGTCAGGACGGTCAGAGAAAGAGTTAGATAAATGTACAATTAAGGTGAACTATAAGCTGTTATTAATTTGTTCATTGATGAAATATTTTTTTTTTCTTTTTTAGGTTGTAAAGGCATATGATCGTGTGGAACAGGAATGGGTTGCCATTAAAATAATAAAGAACAAGAAGGCTTTTCTGAATCAAGCCCAGATAGAAGTGCGACTTCTTGAGCTCATGAACAAACATGACACTGAAATGAAATACTACATAGGTAAACAGGCAAACAAGGCACAGTGTGCCCTAACCCAGACGGTTTGAGCTAGTGATTATTCTTGTATGAAAAATATGTTAATTTTATCTTAAAGTGATTGAATAAAAAATTCAGCTGTTTCGGTTGGGAGGGCATCAATTTATATATGTTACTTAATCTACCAGTAGTATTTTAAATCTTTGGGAATGTGCATTCCAGGTGTATGTAGTGTAAAAACAAATGAGAGTCGCATCTTTTGTTTTCCAACTTGCATGCATCATTTGTTTGCTCTAATGATGCTTGTTTATCTAGAGAGTTCTCTTTCTGTTAACTCTAATCATTCTAGTACAGTTCAGAAATTAGAAGTGAGCGATTATGTTGTTAATGGTTACAGAAGCATTTTTGGAATGTCTGAGCCAAAATGTCAGGCTCTTCTTGAGAAATAGTAACCCACATTTCTTGAACTCCTACTGTGTTCCTTATGCTTTTCTTCCATCGTGTGTAGCCATAGGAGTCCTTTACAGAAGGAATTAATAGTAGAATCCTTATATGACAGGTTGTTTGTACAAAGAGTAACACACCCAAGGTTGCAGGGTTTTTGGAGTGAGAATCTTAATCTGCTTTGATCTAACTCCAGAGCTTATTCTGTTTCCTTATCCTGTCTTGTTTCTTTTGAGTACAGAAAGAGGAGCCAGAAGAATTATGAAACTAGTGAAGTCTAGGGTCAATTGATACGTGGGCAAAACATCTTCTAATTATACATTCTTTAATACTGTTCTTAATCAAAGCAAGACCATTGATCGTCAGACACCACTATTAGTTTATGTGTTACTAAGAATCAGATTGTTGCCAACTGTGAAAACAAGATGCTGTTAGTTTTAAGATAGAGACTTTTGTTGTTGTTCAGTCGCTCAGTCCTGTCTGACTCTTTGTGACCTCATGGACTGTAGCATACCAGGCTCCTCTGTCCTCCACTATCTCACAGAGTTTGCTCAATTTCATGTCCTTTGAGTTGGTCATTTTCTTCCACCTCCTTCTCCTTTTACCTTCAATCTTTCCCAGCATCATGGTGTTTTCCAGTGAGTCGGCCCTTCATATCAGTTGGCCAAAGCGTTTTAGCTTCAGCTACAGCAACAATGAATAAAGACTTTAGGACCAATTAATTATAGACTGTAAAAAAAAAATAGATGTGTATTAGCAACTCACGTCAGAAATGCTAGCTTTACCTGATAAGCATGAGGTTAAGTTTTATTAGCAAAGTCCTGTTTAAGAAATGAAGAGAGAGTGTTATGTTTCTTGGTCCTCCCAAAATAATAGAAACAGAAACAAAAAATTGATGTTTAAAGGTGTATGGTTCAGATAGGTTTCGTTTATGGAACACCCTTCACTCCCCATTGATATAATAAAATGAGCTTATACTGTTTTTTTCTTACTGTCTTTGTAGATCTGATATAACCCATAGTAATAACATTTGTGTTTAAGATCCTTTCTTTTCACATTCATTGCGTGTTTGCTGTTCACTCTCAGTGAACTTAGTGTGAGGCGGGCACTTCTCCATTCAAGGGCCTTAGGAGGCTAGGAAGGACATTCTAAGGATGCTTGACTTACAGTCTTTGAACATACCTCCCCTCTTCTTCCTCACTCTTGTGTGTTTTATTTTGAAGTTTTGCTTAAATAGTAGAGAAAATGTTGATAGCATCACTATAATTATGTATTTCTGCTTTATTGAAAGAAAACACAGAATGTTAGCTACTTGGTTAACTTATAATAATTATTATTTTTGTTTTTAATAAACTGATTTTAGTGATTGCAGGAATCATTACAGATAGTCTTGGATGAGTTTTTTTTTTTTAGGTTCTTATTTAGGAGATGATGAACTCACGTACAGTGTCTCAAGAAACTGAGGTTCTGTACTGAAAAAAGCACAGAGAACTTTAGACACAGCCCTGTCAGTAGAGTTAATACATGAAATTTAAGGTGGCTGGAAGTTGTATTGCTCTTTTATGGTATAAATAACTTTAATTTTGAAATGATTTGATCCATTTACTCTGAGTTTTACAGTCTTAAGTCTTTGAACTTAAAAAAAAAAAATCTACTTTTTTACTGAATAGCATAATTTCTTATCTGGATTATTTGGTACCTGCCATGGTCTAGTTAAAAAAGCATTCAGTTTAGGTCTAAAACAGTCTTGCCAACCCTCCATTTTCCCCAAAGCTCAGTTTAAAAAACGGAACATACATATTTGTGTCTGAGCTTTGACAGTGTCTTTAGTGCTCAGCACTTTTATAGATGCTCAGTAAGTGAATGATGAATCAGTGGAGTTGAGTGGATTGATCTTCCATCAGAAGAACATTCTGATCACAGCTTCTTAGAGGGATTTTCATAGTTACATTTGAATTCTGACATCAGTTACCTTTTGCACTCCTCTAGTGGCTGCTGCTTAATTAGATCAAAACTGTTACTTGGACCATGTCTCTGGGGTATCTTCTGTCATATGGAGCTGTGTTCTTCATTTTAAACCTATGAGCTTGGTGATTAAGAGCAGATATTAGACATTCTTCTGTAACTTGCTGAGAGTTGAGTTGTACTGTGGACTCCTGTAGAGCTGTGGTAGTAGTTGTATTGTGTTACTTATCCCGACTTTCCATCATTTGTGTCTGGAATGCTCTAAAAACAAGAATGGCGAGCTTCCAGGGAGGCAGTTCAGGTCTACCACCAAGACGGCAGTGTATGCCTGTGCTCAGGAACCAGACACTGAGTAATGCCATAGTTATTCCAGATGGATCTGTAGAGAAACGTCTGTCTAAATTATACCAAAAGGCCAAAATGGAGGTAGCCTTGACAGATGGTGGTTTTCTGTCATTTCAGTTGAGTTACAGGTGCTCAGTTTGGTATATGTGAGAGCTGTCATTGAGAAGGGCAGTGACTTCCTCTGGTGTGAAATTAGCATTAACACTCAACAGCACAACTTTTCAAAGTGGTTTATTGACTGTTAAGCCTTTTAAGAAGGTCAGTAGTGACACCAAGTAATGTATTCTATACTCTTTCCCCATTCATAAGCCTACTCATAATTTTTCTTGTGATGGAGCTTTATTTTGAAATTTCCCCAAAGCTTCAATCTTGAATAAGAATCCTATGTACCAGTTTGATGAACATAATCAAATATACTGATTATGAATTCTTAGTACCTTACAACATGATTTCAAAGCCTTTGCTGTATTTGCCTGAAAGAAAAAAAGTCTTCATTTGACAATTGTTTTAGAAAATTATTGGTGAGATCTAAGGCTTAGCAGAGCAGATTGTGTATATATATCAAAGCCTTCCCAGAGAGGGCTGCCACGGACAGCGTTGCCACAGGCTGGAGATTCCAGTGGGTGGAGCTTAGATGAAGCCATGAGGTGTAGGGCTTTCTGGAAGTCAGCAGTGTTTTCTCCTACATGTGAGGATAAAATCATTATTCGCAGTGTGTCAGCTTGCTGCTTGTGTTCTCAGACCTGACTTGGGCCTTCTGGTGGGACTTCTTACGTTACACTGCTTACTGGCGGACACTGGACAGTACATTGATTCAGCAGATGGCCAGTTTGAACATTCTTAACTGCTGACAGAATGTACTGCTTACTGCAGAATGCTCATCTCCCAATTTTAATTTGATAAACTCTACATTTGACATTGGCATTTTATAGAGTATTGTAGAGTTCACGTATGTGTTATTCTCATTTTTTTTTTTTTTTTGGTATGTATAATTTAAAAAGAAATTTTTTTTTTCTCTTTCAGTGCATTTAAAACGCCACTTTATGTTTCGAAACCATCTCTGTTTAGTTTTTGAAATGCTGTCCTACAACCTCTACGACTTGTTGAGGAACACCAATTTTCGAGGTGTCTCCTTGAACCTAACACGAAAGTTTGCACAACAGATGTGCACTGCACTGCTTTTCCTTGCGACTCCAGAACTTAGTATCATTCACTGTGACCTAAAACCTGAGAATATCCTTCTTTGTAACCCTAAACGCAGTGCAATCAAGATTGTTGACTTTGGCAGTTCTTGTCAGTTGGGGCAGAGGGTAAGTATATTGCAGAACTTGTGGTTTAAAATTAGAATTTGGTAAAACAGTGTAAGTAGATACTGAAATCTTACTAATATGTATACAATTTGAAGGTAATTACAGTGTTGTTATCTTTAAAATCTTGAATTACCTGTGTTGATACCTGTTTGGGGTAATACCTTTTAAAATGCAAACTTTGATAGTAATACTTTGAATTAGAAGGTATTTGTTCTTCAAAGTTTATGTTGAATTATGTGTGTGCTAAAAGAGAGAAAACAGGATGGATATAGATTATGACATGTGTCCAAGCTAATGGACACATTGATTTGGTTTAGTTGCTAAGTTGTGTCCGACTCTTGTGACCCCATGGACTGTAGCCTGCTAGGTTCCCCTGTCCATGGGATTCTCTAGGCAAGAATACTAGAATGGGATCTTCTTCTCCAGGGGATCTTCCCCACCCAGGGATCGAACCTGGGTCTCCTGCATTGCAGTCAGATTCTTTACCAACTGAGCCACAAGGGAAGCCCAATGGACATATTAGTTTGTGCTAAACAAACATGTTTTTGAGTGCTAAAAGCAAACATGTCCATAGCAATAAGTAGATTTAGGTTTAGTTGATATAGGAAAGCAAATTTTTCCTTCTATTCTTTCTGGCATTATGAAAACTACTCTGTTTTGCATATAAAACAAAAGTTATAGGTTGTTCTCTTTGAAACCAACTAGGATCACTATTTGGTAATACTTTATTTAAAATGTTTGTTTACTTGTAGGTATTGAACTTGCATTTCTTTTTTTTTTTAAAGGTAAAAACATAACTGACTTTCAGATATTAGTGTTTCATATTGGGTTTCCATTTCTTGTTTTTCCAAAGTAGTGAAATTTTCAGTCTTGTCCAACTTTATTCTAGCTTTTAAATAAACTAGGTTAATTTAATCATAAAGGTTTATCACCAGTTAACAGGATTGTCCTTTTGTTACTTCCTGCAAATTATGGTAGCAGTGCTGTATTGAAATAATTTTTTTAAATGGAAGGAATAGGAAGCAAAGTTTGCAGTTTCAGTGCCTCTGGAAATCAAGAGATGCTCGTAGTTGTTAATAAGGGATAGAGTGTATTATAAATGGAAAATATGTGCCTACATTGAGTCATTTGAATAGATTTTAAGACTTGCAAAATTTTTTCCTATTTGAACCAAGTTGTATACTCTATGCTAATATCAAACATTACTATCTCTCTCCTGCCAGATGGAGACCACTATATCTTTAGCTCAGTGACTTTTTAATTATTGGGTTGGCCAAAAGTTCGTTCAGGTTTTTCCATTGCTTGGAAAAACCCGAGCGAAATTTTTGGCCAACGCGATATGTAAATGTGTCAGAATCCCATGGGAAATCATTTCCAAAATAGACATGCAGCGGCCTTCCTCCAGGTCTGCTGGCTCAGTGTCAGAAGGTAGCAGGGTACAGCCTTGCAGATACCCCACTACTGCTCTGCAGATCACTGACTGGGTAGGTAGGTGACAGAATTCTTTCATAAACTGGGAAACACGAGTCTCAGTAGTAGCTTGTCTTGGGGCTGCAGGGTGCTCTTGGCTTCTAAAAACTCGGTAGTGTAATTCTTCTTCCTGGTCCCTTTCAGTTAGACTTTCTTCACTTCGAGAAGACCTTAAAGTCGGGTTGACCTGCCTGTGGGTTCCTGAGCTGATTCTCAGAGGTTCAGCTGGAGTTTGGGGTGGGCCCCCGCAGCTTTCTGAGAAAGTGTCTTGGTGCCACTGGCTGCCCGGTTTAAGTTAGCAGGGTGTTGTTTGGTTTTCTCCCTTTTAAAATAAAGCTATCTTTGCTTTCGTGATATTTCTGGATACAAATTTTAAGTGGCCAAGTGAAGATGAATTGATCTCTGAAGACATTCTCAGATTATTCCATTGCAAATAATCCATTTCAAGATTTTCTAGGAAGTCTTAGGATGGATGGAGGCTGATTGGGTATAGAAGTGATTAGTCAGAAATGACCCCCAATGGAATCTTTGCATGGCTGTGTTTCTAGATTTATCTGTGAGACTAGTACAGTACAGATGTCTGAATTTTCAATTACATTGTGCTGAGTTTGACTCTTAACACTTCGAATTAACCTGAAGAAATTTCATTCTTTAAGTTAATTTAAATATAATTTAGCTGTTAAATTAGTGGTAGCCACAGCAGCAAAGAGTAGTTAGCAGGGAAATAAATTGTTCTCAATCATATTTTCTTCTAATAAGGCATTATTGTTTTAGGATGTATCTTGAGTACCAGTTAGGACTGAACTAAATAAAGGGCTTGAATTTTTAATAGATGCATATTTTGCATTTCTGAGTCAGAGTTACTACTCCCTTGAAACATTTAGTTCTTTAAAACAATATTCATAGTCTAATGTTGAAATCAGTAAACATTACTGATAACCCAGTTATTTTTTTTCTGTTGATGTTAGACTTGTGTTCTTTATACAGTGTTGACTCCAGTTAAACTGTTCCTGAAATCTATTTCAGATATACCAATACATTCAGAGTCGCTTTTATCGGTCTCCAGAGGTGCTGCTGGGAATGCCTTATGACCTTGCGATTGACATGTGGTCGCTCGGGTGCATCTTGGTGGAAATGCACACTGGAGAGCCTCTCTTCAGTGGAGCCAATGAGGTGCGTACATGGTTTCTGTCTGTTCTCAGTCACTGACAGTGTGACCTGGAAGCTGGTTTTAGGAAAATGGTCTGTTTATCAACCTAAATCATTCAAGTGTTTGGTCAGTTTTAAAGTTGCTTTATCCATTTAAAATTATTTCAATTATATAATGGTGAGTTTAGAATTATGAGATGGGAAGTGAGATCTTTAAATCTACCAGTGAAGGGGAATAGTAAATTACATTAGAAAATGTTAAGTCTTTTGGTATAAATTTTACCGATTTTAAGTATAATAACAGAAAAAGATGATAGTGATGAAATGAGGAACAATCCTAAAAACACTGTAAATTTTGAGAGTATGATGTGGAATTAAAGTATTAATAAATGATGACCAGTGGGATTGATAGATATATTTGATCTGAATAATTTAGGGTAAATTAGGACTCCAGAATTTTGGAGCTGCAGACGAAGCGTAATTCTTGTAGTCAACAGGTGTTCGGTCTGTGTTCTTAGAAGATCTTTGGAGGTCAGAGTCAGTGGTGGGAAGGTGAGGGCAAGGGAGGGGGTGGTCTAAGCTCTGTACAGTTGGAGGAACGACTTTCATTGTCTTTAAAACTGTGGAGTTTTTTGTTTGTTTTGTTTTTAAAGAAAAATTAACCATTGCAGATTATGATCAGTCCATTCATTTATACATGAGAAAAGAAAGGCTAATGAAGTTTCATGACACGTCAGTCAAGTAGTGTCAGAAACCTGTCCCTTCCTCCTTCCTGCTAGCTCATTTCACTCTCGCCAGTGAGCTGCTCTTTGGCAGTAATTGCTGTAGTGTGTATTTGTTTTTCTTTGAATAATAAATAATATAAAGGTAATAGTACCTTTTTCATGGACTTAAGCACCGTTAAGATCACCTGTGAAGCTTCAGTGGCTGCCGTCTCCCGCATGGTGAAACCAGAACCCTTTGAGTAGCTGGGAAGCCCCTCCCTCTCTCTGCCTCCCGACCTCTCTCCGCCTGTCCCTCTGTCCATCTCCCTGCCCAGTCCCCCCACCCCGTCCCTCCCAGCACACAGCCCCCTTTCAGGTCCCTTGGAGGCCAGAGGGCCCACACGTTCGTGCCTGGGGGCTTTTACTCTGGCCCTTGCTTTTCTCTCCTGTCACCTGCTTGTGAAGCCTTTCACGACACCCTGTTTTAAGTTGCAGTGCCCCCCTCGCTCTCACGTCCTTTTAATTTTCTCCCTGTTCTTAGTTAGTAGCCGATAGATCTGATTATGTGTGTGTTCCTTGATGATCTCTTCCTCTGTAACATAAACTTCTGGCAAAGATTTTTGTCTTTGTTCCAGTGGACATGGTTTCTAGCATATAATAGACATTTGGGTTTTTGAGTGAATAAATTTGCCCTTTAAAAGATACTTTTTTATTGGGTCCACACTTTATTAAGCCTTTCATTTTTTTTTTCCCATTCTCCCCAAATTTTAACTTTGCAATCCCATCCAATCATTCCTTATTTTCCATTGTATCCATGATCACCTGCCATCCCATAGATGTATGTATGTGTTTGCTGAATCATCTGCCCTCCCCTCTGTGGAATGTGGGACTTGGGGAGGTAGGGGCGTTGTCTCTTTTGTTCATTATTGTGTATTTACTGCCCACAGGAGTGCCTGACACACAGGATAAACTCTCTTAATCATTTGTGAATGGATGAGCCAGATGTAGGGTGTTTTACAGCAGAAATTATAGGTTTTTTTGTTTTTGTTTTTAATACAGGTAGATCAGATGAATAAAATAGTGGAAGTTCTGGGTATTCCGCCTGCTCATATTCTTGACCAAGCACCAAAAGCAAGAAAGTTCTTTGAGAAGTTGCCAGATGGCACTTGGAACTTAAAGAAGACCAAAGACGGAAAACGGGTAAAATAGGGAAATAATATTTTTGAGCCTTTGTTACTTTCACTGATTGTCTTTTATAACACATTTTTTAATTTATTTGAAATCAGCGTTACTGAAGTCGGCTGTTAACGGTAGTTCTGTTGATGACTTGGGTATAGATTTTCTTCACAAGCTGGTTTTAGCTTGACCTGAGCTATCTGTACGAC
Source organism: Muntiacus reevesi (assembly GCF_963930625.1). Lineage (NCBI taxonomy): Eukaryota > Metazoa > Chordata > Mammalia > Artiodactyla > Cervidae > Muntiacus > Muntiacus reevesi. The sequence goes on from NC_089256.1 coordinate 29,055,654, forward strand.
CTGAACAATGTTAGGTTAATGCTCAGTAGTCTCTTTAAGTCTTCATTTTGAAACTGTCTGCCTGCCTTTTGAGACTGCTGATCAAATCACCATGCCTTGTTTCCACAGTAGAGTCAGTCAGTTTGACCTTTCTCCTGGTTTCTCCTGGCTTGGGTATACATTGGAATCGCAGTTAAGAGTGTTGCATCTGGGAACAGTAGAAGTCATAACTGCAGTGAATGGCCTTTTTTTGTAGTTCAGATGAGAGTAAAGGATTTCTGACTTAAGCAGTTTGTGATAAGAATCTGAACTGACTGGATGGTCCTTTGGTAGATTTCAGTTTCTTAGCTTGGATAACGGGGATTTCACATCTCCAGAATCTTTCAAAGTGAGGGTTTTAATGTGTTGGATATGTTTTAGTAATTTTCTCCTATTGAGAACTTTTCAGGCATCTAAAATAAACCATGTCAGTTTAGTAGAATAAATGGTGACAATTTTGCATCTTGATTTACGTCTTTGTTTTATATATCTGAAAATAATCATATGTTTTGTCACCTAGTTTGTTTCTAGTATTAGATGAATATACTGTATAAATATATGATTGTTATACACACACCAGACACTTTATGATTGTAGTTCTGCATTTTAACACGTAAGAAATTTTATTTTTGCTACAGTTTTTATTTTGCCCTTGAGTTTTAGCGGCACTGCCACCAGGTGTCATTTCCAGTGAACTGAAGGTGATGCTCATTTGCTGTAACTCACCTTCAGCTCTGGAGCCTTAACTTCTGATATCAAGTGGATTTTAATAAGAATATATATATATATGTAAAACGGTATCTTTCACAACTGATTTGTAACTTGCTGCATTCTGCCTTGTTCTCTAACGTTTGAGGCAGCGCAATACCCAGCAGCTCAGTTACGTCTGCTCCCCACAGGAAGGGATGGAAAATACCAAGCAGACATCCTGGGTCCTTCCGCCTCTGTCCACTTGCCTCCATCAGCCATGGCCCCTCTTCCCAGGGGAGTCCTTCTTAGCTTCACCAGCATTCAGAGTAGCTCTTACAGTTCATTTTTAATTAGCATGGAGTATATGATGCCTGCTTTACATTTTTCTTTCTCTCTGATACATACTACTACTACTTTTTCCAGTTGGAAGTCTTTTTTTCTTCTGCTAAAATTTTTTTTTATGTAAATGAAACATTTATTCATTTCCTCAATCACTGCCTTATAAAACCACAGTTAAGTCACAATGGACTGTAACCTATCATTTTCCCAAAATTGAACTGTAATTATTATTATTTTAAATTATTTGAGGGGAGCGTTTCACTCAGAAGAGTAGATTATTTTTTCCCTTAAAATTGAAAGTATCTTGACCTATGTTTAATATACATTAATTAACTGTAGAATTCATGAGATTTTCCCAAGCTACAGTTAAGCGACTGACTTAAGAAACTTAATTTTTTAAAATGTAAAATAATTACTCCTTTTTAAACAGAAATAAATTTCCAGCAACAAAAAAAATCAAATCTGTAACCAAATGGTTACATTATGAAGATACACTAGGGATTTTAACCATGAATATGAAGAGATGTGCATGTACTATCTTTGGGTGTACTTCCTGAGGTTATTTCCTTAGTGATTTTATTTTTACTTTTATGTTCTCATTTTGTTTCAAGAGCCCATTTTGGCTTCCTAGTAATGAGACCCATACCTACTGGCTATTTTTTTTTCCTTTGGTGGGAGAGGGTGAAGATTTAAGATTATAAATGATACTTTTTTGTTGAAGTATAATTTATGTACAAGATGGATATTTTAAGTTTTCACTGTTGTGTTTTAATTTTTATTTACAACAGTATATCCACTGCCTAAAACATGATGTAGACTACTCCCATCACCTCTGTCATCCACTCTCAGTTTCTGATTTCTGTCATCCTAGGTTAGTTTTGACTGTTCATAGGCAGAATTCATTTAAGTGTAATCCTGAAGTATTTATTATTTTGTTTCTTTCACGTAACAGACATTATTTTTGGAGATTTGTCTGTAGTGTGTCTCAGAAATCACTCTATTTTATTACTTCACAGTCCTTCGTTGAATGGAAATACCATAATTGATCTGTATTTACCTGTCATTGGATGTTTGGGTTGCTTCTAGTTTAGGACTGTTAGCAATAAGGCTACTGGGAACATTTTGTATCAATTTCTGTACACATAAGTTTTCGTTTTTCTGGGGTCACTACTTACAATTGCCAGATCATAGGGTGTCTTGTGTGTTTTCTTTCTTAAGAAAATACCAGTTTCCCAAGGTTCTCTCATTTTGTATTCCCACAAGGTTATGAGAGATCCAGTTGCATGACATGCTCGCCATTTCATGTGCATTTAGCCATTCTAATGGGTATGTAGTGGTTTTCATTTGACTTCTTCCTGATTGAGAATGTTGGCCTGGCCGGCTTTTCATGTGCTCAGTAGCCATTCGCGTATCTTCTTTGGTGACCATCTTGCTAGTCTTTTGCCCATTTGTTATCAGGATGTTTGATTATTGGGCTGTGGAAGTTTTTAATATAGTGGACGTCAGTCCTCTGTCACCCGTGTGCCAGTATTTATCCCCAGATTCTGGGCTGTCTGCTTCTTTTCTTAGTAGCTGTTTTTAATAAACAAAAACTTAATTTTTTTATGAACAGTATTTTTTTAATTCTTAGAAATCTTTACCTCCCTCAGGTTTGTGAAGATGCTCTCCTTTAAACGTTTTGAATGAGCTGTTGTGGTCGCTTCACAGTGCTGTGTCAGTGCCAGGGGTGCAGCACGGCGATGCAGTCACACACACACACACAGACACACACACAGACACACACACACACACACACACACACACACACACACACACACACAGACACACACACACACACACACACACACGGCTCTCTCCCTGCAGGCGGCCACAGAGTTGAGCGCAGCATGCCAGGTGCTGCTTAGGAGGGCCTCGTTGGCTCTCTGCTGTGTATTTAGTGCTGTGTGTCTCTTATTCCTAATTTAGCCCTCCCACATCCGCTTTCCCTTTGCTAACCATAAATTTGTTTTCTGTCTCTGGGTCTGTTTCTGTTTTGAAAATAAATTCATTTGTATCTTTTTTAGATTTCACTTATGAGTAATCTATTTGAAATAATTTCACTCAATATGATCATCTCTAGGTCCATCCATGTTGCTGCAAATGGCATTATTTCATTCTTTTATATCACTGAGTAATATTTCACTGTATGTGTGTGAAATAACACCACCACATCTTCTTTATCTAGTCATCTGTCGTTGGACACTCAGGTTGCTTCCATGTCTTGGCTATTGTAAATAGGTCTGCAGTGAACATTGGGGTACATTTATCTTTTTCAATTAGTTTTTTTCTGGATATTTGCCTAGGAATGGGATTGCAGTATGATATGGTAACTCTGTTTTTAGTTTCTTAAGGAACCTCCATACTCTTCCCCATAGTGGCTGCACCAGGTTACAGCCCCACTAACACTGGAGGCGGATTCTCTTTTCTCTTCTCCGGGATTTATCATGTATAGATTTTTCCATGATGGCCATTGTGAGCAGCGGGAGGTGGTACTTCATCATAGTTTTGATTTGCATTTCTCTAATAATTAAAGTGACGTTGCATATCCTCTCATGTGCTTGTTGGTCTTTTGTTGGGGAATCTTTGCATCCTTACGTTATGTGTGTCTGTGTATATTTTATCAATAACTGGGAGAAGTGTTCCTCTTTCATGATGATAATGGATTTGTCTTAATCTTCTTTTCGTTTTCTGGTTTTTGAAGCTTTCTTAATAGGTGTACCCATTTAGTATTGTTAGAACATGGTGATAAATTCAGTCTTTCATCACCTTGAAATGTTCCTTTTTCTCTTTAATATTTTCTTGTGTTTACTTTGTTTGATATTATTCAAGCTATACCAGTTTTCTAATTCTTAATACTTTCATAGTATTTTTTTAAATCCTTTTAGTGTAAACCTGTTCATACTTTTGTATGTAAAATGATTTTTAAATACAGAATGTAGTTTGAGTTATGCTTTTTAATCCAGTTGAATAGTATCTTTCTTTCACAATGAATTATTTGGTCCCTAGTTACTCAGAGGATTGGGTTTTAGACTTTTGCCATGTGTGTTTCTGCTTGTTTTATCTGTTGTTTGTTTCCCACTACTACTTTCCTGCCTTCTTTGGAGTTGAGTACTTTTGGTGTTTTATTTCATCTTTTCTTCCTGACTTTATAGCTATTCCTCTTTGTGTAATTGTTAGTGTTGCTCTTATTATATGCCTCTAACTTACCAGTTGACCTTAACAAAGTGTTACATAACTTGATAAGCTGTGTGATAACCATGTGCTTTTATCTAATGCCTTCCATCTTTTGTCATCATGTATCACTCATGCGTGCATTACATACCTCACAACACAACTGCCTAAATTACAAACGACATTTAGAAGAGATTTTAAGACACATAAAAGATAAAGATAGTAACAAGATCTTTTCAGGAGTTCCTTGACAGTCCAGTGGTTAGGACTTTTGAGCTTTCGCTGGCATGGCCCCAGGTTCAATCCCTTGTCAGGGAACTGTAAGATTCTACAAGCCACGCATTGTGGGCCAGGACCCCTCCCCTTCCCCTGCCACCCCCCTGCCCTGCCACACACACACACACACACACACACACAAGTTCTTTTTACCCATAGAGTTCTTCATTTCTTGTTATTGTTCCTCAGTTCCATCTGGTATTACATTCCTTTAGCCTGAAGAACTTCCTTTAACTTTTTAATTTTGTAGTCAGTAACTTCTGCTGATGAATTCTTTTCAATAGTTGTTTATCTGAAAATACCTTTATTCACCTTTATTTTTGAAAAGATTTTTCATGGATATGGAAGTTTCAGTGGATATAGAATTTTAGGCTTACATTTCAGCTAAAGAAAATGATGTTATGACATTGTTTTCTGTATTACATTGTTTCTGAGAAGTCATTGATTTTCCTAAGTAGTGTTTTCTTTTTCTTTTTTTATTCCCTCCCTCGCCCCAACCCCCCTAACTTTTTTTGTGCTACTTCTTCTGCAGGGCAAGGACTATTATTATTCATTTTAAGCAGTGTTTTCTTTATAAAATATTTCTCTCTTCTTCCCCCTGGCTGACTGTGATGCCCTCTTTTTTTTTTTTTTAATGTGTTTGATTTTTCAGCAGTTTGACTGGTAGGTTCTTGTGCATAGTTTTCTCTGTATTTATTTTCCGTGGAGTGTGCTGAATTTGTTAGGTCTGTCGGGTTGATATCTTTCATCAAAATCCTCAGACATTATCCTTTCAAATATTTGTTCTGCTTTCCTTCCTCTTCTTCTGGTAATTATCTACTTAAATATATGTTATGGTGCTTAATACCATCTTAGAGGTCTCTAGTTTATTCATCTTGTTTTCTTTTTGTATGTTAGTTTGAATCATTTCTTTGTCTGCTAGTTCACTCATTGTTTTCCTTCTGTTGAGCCCAGTCTGCTGTTAAGATCATTAAGTGGATTCTTCATTTATGATACTGCATTTTTTAGTTGTAGTGTTTTCACATTTTAATTTATCTTTAAAAATTAGTTTTAATTACCCACCTTCCCCAGTCAATTCACACATGTTGTCTAGCTTTTGAACTAAATTTTTAAAAAATTATAGTTAATTTTAAAATACTTATCTGCCACTTTCAGCTTTTGGGTTATTTTATATATGTGGATTTTCTACAATTTTTTTTTTTCCCACTTAACATGGACCCGCTTTTTGGTTTGTTTCTTGTGTCTGTAATTTTTTAAATGTATGCTGAACTTCCTGCATTTAAGAACAACCGAGGTAGAAGTAAGTCTTACTTTTCTATGGACTGAGACTTGGCTCCTCCTCTGTCAGTCTGCTGGTGTGATGAGACTTAGTTGGTTTCATTGTGCAGTGCAGCTGAGTCTGGGCTCTGTATTGTTTGTTTGCTTGACTTAGATTCTGTTCTCCACTGTCTTCATAGGTTTTAAGCAGTGTTTGGAGACTGGGGAGATCTTTTATATGTTATGCCTAGCCAACAGCCCACCCCTAATGTTCTGGGCCTCAGGGTGGTCTGTGTTCACACTGCTGCTCTGGCTCCAGCTTTGCCACGCTGGGGTCCTCCCTGAGGGGTCCTCACGGGGCGTCTGCCTGTCCCATCCTTAGGCCCAGCCACTCGTAGCTGTCCTCAATTGGTTTGGAGTTGGGCTGGATTCTCCCTCCTCACATCCGTGGCTTTCATTCCTTCTCCCACCGTAGTCTCTTCTTTCCTAGGAAAGACTTTCACTTTGCAGAGTTTAGTTAGCTCTGGTTTCTTTAATCCTCTGCACTCTGATAGGTTTCTTTTTTGATTAATTAATTCGGTTGCCCCAGGTCTCAGTGGCAGCACGTGGGGGTCTTTGCTGCCTCGTGGGGAATCTTCCGTAGCCTTTCGCGAGCTCCTGGGCATGAGGACAGCAGTTGTGGTGCGTGGGCTCAGCTGCTCTACGGCATGTGGGGGTTAGTTCCCTGACTAGGCCGGGAATCTGCGTTTCCTGAACCACAATGCAGGTTCTTAACCACTAGACCACCAGGTCCCTGATAGATTTTTAAAAGGCAGTGATTTTGTGGTTTGCCTGCCTGGCTTGTTCTTGATTTTGAAGTAAGAGTAATGGTCTCTTACAAATTGCTACATTGTACCTAGAAGCAAAATCTACTAATACTATGCTGAATAAATTCAGTGTTCATAGGGATTTTAAAGATTACCTGTTAAAATGAGTTTCTCGAAAATGTCAGCACATGTTAAAGGCAGTTTATTAAATGTATTTTCTAAAGTGAAGCATAAATAATTTGCTTTCAATTTTTTTTTTATCTGAATATAAGCAAGGTACGGTGTTAAACCCATGGTTCTTTATTAGGAGTGATGGCTAAAGCTTTAATGAGCCACTGTTACCTAGGAAGTGCACCTGAGTTTACAGGTGTATCGGGCAGAAAAGAGGTTTGTGGCCACTGGTAGTATACTTCCTTTGTCAAGGACCACAGAGTAAAGATTTTGTTGCATATTCTTACTTGGTTCTGTTTGTTTTTACCATCTTTAAAAATGTAAAACCATTCATAGTAGGGGCTGTTTATATAAAGTAGGCTCTGAAACAGGGCATAGTTTGCTGATTCCTCCACTAGATGATCTTTATAGTCATTTCTGCTTGGAGTAATTTTGAATTTCTCCTAATTGCAGTGCTTTCAGAATAGTATATGTGAAAATCTAGAAGAGCAAACCATAAAACACTCCTTTTGACAAAGGTCTCAGCATTATCCTATAAGTAAGCTTATTTGATGTTATGTTATGTAGGCTTTTATGTATTCCACCAAATTTAGAGAAATCCCCCCCTTTTTTGTCTTTTTTCTCTTTAGGAGTACAAACCACCAGGAACCCGTAAACTTCATAATATTCTCGGAGTAGAAACAGGAGGACCTGGTGGGCGTCGTGCTGGGGAATCGGGTCATACAGTAGCTGACTACTTGAAGTTCAAAGACCTCATTTTAAGGATGCTTGATTATGACCCCAAATCTCGAATTCAACCTTACTATGCCCTGCAGCACAGTTTTTTCAAGAAAACAGCTGATGAAGGTACAAACACAAGTAATAGTGTATCCACGAGTCCTGCTATGGAGCAGTCACAGTCTTCGGGCACCACCTCCAGTACGTCTTCAAGCTCAGGTCTGTTGTTCTGATACTATTTAGGCTTTTAAATGTATGCTCTTTTCTTTACAAAGTGGGGGTTATTTCATGTATTTTTAAAGTTTGTTAATGGGTAAGGAGGAATCCATCAGAGGGCAAACAGAAGAAACAAGAACTACAATTCCACAGCCTCCAGAACAAAAACCCACAATCAGAGAAAACTAACAAAGTGATCACATGAATCACACTCTTGTGTAATTCAGGAAGCTATGAGCCCCGCTGTGTAAGGACCCCAAGTTGGATGGGTCATGGTGGAGACTTCTGACAAAATGCAGTCCACTGGAGAAAGGAACGCCAAACCACTCCAGTATTCTTGCCTCGAGAGCCCCATAAACAGTATGAAAAGGAGAAGATACATGACACTGAGACATGAGGGGCGCCCCCCCCGCCCCCAAGTCAGTAGGCGTCCAGTGTGCTGCTGTGGTGACGAGAGGAAAGATAACTCCAGAAAGAATGAAGAGGCTGGGCCACAGCAGAAACCTCACCCTGTTGTGGATGTGTTTGATGATGGAAGTAAAGTCTGATGCTGTAAAGAGCAGCGTTGCATAGAACCTGGGATGTTAGGACCATGAATCAGAGTAAATTGGATGTGGTCAAGTAGGAGGTGACAAGAGTGAATATCGACTTCTTAGGAATCAGTGAACTAAAATGGACCAGAATGAGAGAATTTAATTCAGATGACCGTTGTATTTACTGCTGTGGGCAAGAATCTCTTAGAAGAAATGGAATAGCCCTCATAGTCAACAAAATAGTCCCAAATGCAGTACTGGGATGCAGTCTCAAAAATAACAGAATGATCTCTGTTTGTTTCCAAGGCAAACCATTCAGTATCACAGTAATCCATATCTATGCCTCAAACCCCTAATGCCAAAGAAGCTGAAGTCTAACAGTTCTCTGAAGACCTACAAGACCTTCTAGAACTAACACCTAAAAAAGATGTCCTTTTCATCATGGGATTGGAATCGAAAGTAGGAAATCAAGAGATACCTGGAATAACAGGCAAGTTTGACTTAGGAATACAAAATGAAGCACGGCAAAGGCCAACAGTTTTGCCAAAAGAACACGCTGGTCATAGCAAACATGCTTTTCCAACAACACAAGAGACAATTCTACACATGGACATCACCAGATGGTCAGTACCAAAATCAGGTTGATTATATTCTTTGCAGCCAAAGATGGAGAAGCTGTATACAGTCAGCAAAAACAAGACCTGGAGCTGACCGTGGCTCAGATCATCAACTCCTTATTGCAAAATTTAGGCTTAAATTGAAGAAAGTAGGAAAAACCACTGGACCATTCAGGTATGACCTAAATCAAGTTCCTTATGATTATACAGTAGAGGTGATAAATAGATTCAAGGGATTACATCTGATAGACAGAGTGCCTGAAGAACTATGGGCCGAATTCTTAACAACGTTACAAACCTTACGAGGTTCATAACATTGTGCAGGAGGTAGTGATCAAAACCATCTCCAAGAAAAAGAAATGCAAGAATGCAAAGAGGTTGTCTGAGGAGGCCTTACAAATAGGTGAGATGAGAACTGAAAGGCAAAGGAGAAAGGGAGAGAGATACCTAACTAAAGGCAGAGTTTCAGAGAATAGCAAGGAGAGATAAGAAAGCCTTCTTAAATGACCAGTGCAAAGAAATAGAGGAAAACGATAGAATGGGAAAGACTAGAGATGTCTTCAAGAAAATTGGAGATGTTAAGGGAACATTTCATGCAAGGATAGATATGATAGAGGACAGAAACAGTAAGAACATAACAGAAGCAGAAGAAATTAATGAGAGGTGGCAAGAATACATAGAGAAACTACAAAAAAGGTCTTAGTGATCCAGATGACCACAATGGTGTGATCACTCAACTGGAACCAGACATCCTGGAATGTGAAGTCAGGTGACCTTGGAAAGCATCACTACAGTCAAAGTTAGTGAAAGTGATGTAGAGCTATTTCAAATCCTAAAAGATGATGCTGTGAAAGTGCTGCACTCAATATGCCAGCAAATTCGGAAAACTCAGCAGTGGCCACCAGACTGGAAAAGGTCAGTTTCCATTCTAATCCCAAAGAAAGGCAGTGCCAAAGAATGTTTAGACTACTGAAGAATTGCACTTATTTCACGTGCTAGCAAGATAATGCTCAAAATCCAAGCTAGACTTCCAACAGTACGTGAACCAAGAACTTCCAGATGTACAAGCTAGATTTAGAAAAGGCAGAGGAACCAGAGATCAAATTGCCAACATCTGTTGACTCATAGAAAAAGCAAGGGAGTTCCAGAAAAACATCCACTTGTGCTTCATTGATTTGACTGTGTGGATCACAAAAAACTATGGAAAATTCTTCAAAAGATAGGACTACCAGACCACCTTAACCTGCCTCCTGAGAAACCTGTATGCACATCAGGAAGAAACAGTTAAAACCGTTCATGAGCAACTGACTGGTTCCAAATCAGGAAAGGAGTATGAACCCTGCTTATTTAACTTATATGCAGAGTACATCATGAGAAACACTGGGCTGGAAGAAGCATAAGCTGGAATCAAGATTGCCCGGAGAAATATCAATAACCTCAGATATACAGATGACACCACCCTTATGGCAGAAAGTGAAGAGGAGCTAAAGAGCCTCTTGATGAAGGTGAAAGAGGAGAGTGCAAAAGTTGGCTGAAAACTCAACATTCAAGAAATGAAGATCATGGCATCTGGTTCCATCATTTCATGACAAATAGGTGGGGAAAAAATGGAAACAGTGACATCCTTTATTTTCCTGGGCTCCAAAATCATTTCAGACAGTTGACTTGAAACTATGAAATTAAAAGGCGCTTGCTCCTTGGAAGAAAAACTATGACCAACCTAGACATCATATTAAAAAGCAGAGACATTACTTTGCTGACAAAGGTCCATATAGTCAAAGCTGTGGTTTTTCCTGTAGTCATGTACAGATGTGAGAGTTGGACTATAAAGAAGACTGAGTGCTGAAGAATTGATTCTTTCAAACTGTGGTGCTGGAGAAGATTCTTGAGAGTCCCTTGGACAGCAAGGAGATCAAACCAATTAATCCTAAAGGAAATCGACTGTGAATATCCATTGTAAGGACTGATGCTGAAGCTCCAATACTTTGGCCACCTGATGCGAAGAGCCGACTGATTGAAATGACAACTGATTCTGGGAAAGATTGAGAGAATGAGGAGAAGGGGGCAAAAGAGGATGAGATGGTTGGGTGGCATCACTGATTTATTGGACACGAGTTTGAGCAAACTCCTTGAGATAGTGAAGGACAGGGAAGCCTTGCGTGCTGTGCTCCATGGGGAAGCAAAGAGTTGGACACAACTTAGCAACTGAGCAATAACAACAAGGGAGGAATCATTTTTCGTAAGTCTATTCTTTGGGCCTGTAAAAAAATCCACAAGTTCTAAGACTTAACTGTGCATACAATAAATTCTACTTGGGAAAAAACCAGTAGCCAAGTGTTAAATTGTTTTTAAAGTGGAAACAGTTTTCCCAACTTAACTGAACTTGGTCGTATTTGAGTTCAATGATTCATGTGAAAGAAGGGAATTGGGTTCTTTTCTGGTGCCCTTTCAGGTTAATAGAGGGTGTTTCAGTTTTAATGTTACAGTTTTAGGATATATCTTCTTGAACACAACTAACTTCACACTCACAAGTAGTGTCGTGTTGTGATGCTCCAGGTGGATCGTCGGGGACGAGCAACAGTGGGAGAGCCAGGTCGGACCCGACGCACCAGCATCGGCACAGCGGCGGGCACTTCACGGCCGCCGTCCAGGCCATGGACTGTGAGACCCACAGTCCGCAGGTGAGCCCAGCCCGCCCTCACGTGTGCCCGAGGAGCAGTGTGGGGTGCCCCGTGTCTTTTGGGTGATTGTCGCTTCCTCCGAAGGGTCAGAGTTTCCTCTCCTGTAAGGGGTTCCAACTTACATGACTGACATAAAGCAGCACGACCTCGCAGTCATTTCCCTCCTTATTTAGAAATAGCTAAGATTTACTGAGCGCACATGAGCCATTGCTCCAGGTACTTTTCCCCCCTGTGTTTATCTCATTTACTCTGTAGCGTTTTTAGCCTTACCCTGTTTGGATTTCCGTTTTACAGTGGGAACTGTGACTTCCTGGGTTCACGTCTTTCTGCGGCTCGTCATCTTAATTACTGCCTCTCCTTCCTCTCGTTATCTGTCACCACCAATGGTCCTAGGTTCTGGATCAGTTTGTGCTTTGATTTTTCAGCTCCATGTTTTGTTTTGTGCTTTGAAGTTTTTTCTTTTTTGTTCTGTTGGTTTTTCAACTGATTAAAGAGGATCTAATGAAGTAAAAATTTTTAAGGGGGTGAAGCAGATGGTAGTAATAGAAATGTTTACTAATATTTAAATACTCTGTAAAAGAGTAAGTTAATTCATCCTGAGCACTGCGTAATGATGTTTATAATGAGAGGCGAGTCTGTTGTTTAATGAGAAACACAGTGGATACTGACGAATGTCGCCCCGTTGCTGGCCTGGGGCTGCCGCGGGCTGGTGGAGAGGTGCGTGTTGGGATGTGATCACCACTGATTCCTGGTCCCCAGCCTGCTGGGCAGGCTCTCCTGCTTCTCACATCATCTCTTCCCACTCCCGCTCTCTCCAGTAATTGTTTCAACCTCTTCTCCACTTCTTAGAAGCCTCTCCTCTGTTCTCCCTGACTCCTCCCTGGGTGGGGAGCACTTTTCAGAAAGGAAGCCTCACAGCCTGTCCCCAGACACCTCGCCCGGCTCCGCGGGCGCTTGTCCACTGTCTCCCACCCGCGCTCTGCTGCCCGCTGCCGCCCCGGGACCTCTGCTCGCCGCCTTCCCTCCGCGCCCAGCCCTCCCCAGGTGTCTCTGGACCGCAGCAGGCCTTCCCTGGCCGGTGTGTTCCCTGCCCCACGTTCTGCTCTCCATGAGCTCACCCTTTGAGAGCCCTTCTGCTGCTCCAGGCAGCCTGCTCCCAGCGTGAGCACCTGTCCTGTCGTGGCACCAGCGTCAGTTCTGAGCAGCCGGGCGGGCTCTCGGTCACTTTTCCGTCCAGTCCTCACTCGCAGTGACCCGGCTCTGGTTTCCATCTGCCCTGGGCACGCGCACAGCGTGGCCCTTCGCCCGGCCTGCCCCCTTCTGTCATCGCCTCCTTTCTGGATTCTCTTCTCCCGCTGCTGGTAGTAGTGGATGTTCTGTGCCCTCTCTCCCACCTGACAGCCCTCGGGTGACCTCATGTGTGCCTACCAGTGTCCACAACGTCCGTCTTGATGTCAGCCACTTCACGTCCTGATTCTGACCTGGACCTCACTCCTGAGCCCCTGATCACCTCCTATCAGTGCCGCGCTCGCTGGAGGTCTCCACAGCACAACCTACAGATCCCTGTCATCGCTTCCTCTTCTGCCACAGTGCATCTGCTTTTATCTGTTCTTTGTACAGAATGGCCCTGAATTTACCCATTTGCTTAGGTCATACATGTCTGGGAGTTAATCCTTGAGTCTCTCCCTCACCCCCCGACATGGAATCAAATGATAAATAGTGTGGATTCGGAATATCCTACATGTGTTTCTATTCTCTCCACTTCACTCCCCCCACTCCTTGCTACAGGCATTTGTAGCTTATCTTCCTGTAAAGATTATTTTTGACTGGTCTTCCAGCATCTGTTTCATCCACCAGTTCACCTCTGCTCTCTTTAGTCAGCTAAGTAAATAAACATTCAGTTAAAACAGTCTCATCCAGGTCCATCCCCTGCTTTCAACCAGTTTTTGGCTTTCTCTTATACTTAAAAAAAAAAAAATTGAGAGGGCTTCCCAGGTGGCGCGAGTGGTAAAGAACTGCCTACCAGTGCAGGAGACATAAGAGACATGGGTTCGATCCCTGGATCAGGAAGATGCCCTGGAGGAGGGCACGGCAACCCCCTCCAGTATTCTTGTCTGGAGAATCCCACGGAGAGAGGAGCCTCATGGGCTACCGTCCATGGGGTTGCAGAGTCAGATACGACTGAGCACAGCGTGGAGTTTTCAGTGGTTTCTGTGATCTGGACCCTACCCAGGCATTCTTCCTCTCCATTCACTCTGGTCTTCCTGGAATTTTTTTCATTTTCCGGACCTTACGTTCTCCAACACAATTCTCACGAGGACTGTGCTCAGCCTGGAATATGCTTTTCCTCCCTCTTTGCTTTGGTGACTTCTGTATATCCTTCTGATTTTAAATATCACTACCAGAGGCTTTCCCTAATCTTCAGAGTGACCTTCTTTCCTTCCTTTATTCTTCCAATTATATTAATACTGCAAATACATAAACTGTACCAGGATAACATAAGACATTTGTGTTCATCCTGCCCACATTTAAAGAAGTCAATCAATATTGTGCTTATTTGCTTCAAACCATTTTTATTTAATTTTTAAATAGTTGATACATTCACGTGGTTTAAAAATCGGTAAACATAAACGGGGATTCAATGAGAAGTCTTCCCTTCTGTATCCTCTAGCCACCTAATTTCTATATTAATGTTATTAGTTTTATGTAGCCTTTCTGAGATATTTTATATATTCACAAGCAAATACAAATATATATTCTTCACCTAACCTTTGTACACAAGTGGTAGGTAGCATACCATGCACACTGCTTCATATCTTTTTAGCATGTCGTAATATGTTTTTTAATAGATAATATTATGGAACTCATTCTGTAGCATAGAGAACTTGTTCATTCTGTTTGTTTTGTTTTAAATAGCCACACAGTATTCTGTTGTTTAGATATTCCACAAGTCATTGCAGTAGTTCCCTGTTAGTGGACGTTTAGTTTACTTTCAGTCTTCTTTACTACTCAAAATAATGCTGTAATGAATAACCCCATATATAAATAATCCACACACACAGTTAGTGCATCTGTGATATAAATTCTTGGATGTGGAATTGCTGGGTCAGAGAGTAATGTGACTTGTCACTTTGATGACTGTTGGCAAATTGCTCTCCACGTAATTTTACCAATTTAGCTTGCCACTTAACTGAGTTTTAAGAAATTGGGATCAGTAGTATTTTCAATAGTGTTTCTTGGGACCACTTTCATTAAGTAAATACTGAATGATCTGTGCTGCTGCTGCTAAGTCGCTTCAGTCATCTCCGACTGTGCGACCCCATAGACGGCAGCCCACCAGGCTCCTCCGTCCCTGGGATTCTCCAGGCAAGAACACTGGAGTGGGTTGCCATTTCCTTCTCCAATGCTTGAAAGTGAAAAGTGAAAGTGAAGTGGCTCAGTTGTGTCTGACTCTTAGCGATCCCATGGACTGCAGCCCACCAGGCTCCTCCGCCCATGGAATTTTCCAGGCAAGAGTACTGGTGTGGGGTGCCATTGCCTTCTCCAATGATCTGTGCTAGCTACTGGTGATAAAGAAACAGGCTTTGCCTTCCTAGAGCTTACAGTGACTCAGTATATAAATGAATCAAGTGAATATAATTTGCAGCTACTAGAAAATAAGACAGTATAATAGAGAATAGCTGTTTCTTGGGTGGGGTGTGTGTACTAAGCAGGCCCAACTGATAACAGATAGAGCCCCCAAAATATGGTAGCTTGAAGAATGTGAAGTTTCTCTTTTACATAACGTCCAGAGTGGGCATGTGGGTTAGCAGCATGGCTCTCCCATGTCCTGGGTTCCTGACATCTTGTGACTGCCCCATCCCCAGGGCCTAGTTGTCTGCTGCATTCCGCAGAAGGACTTGGGAAGTATTTTGTGGACCGGATCTGGTTGTACTATAGGAACTTGCCATTGACCCAGACAGTTGCACGGCTGTGTCTTAGTACAGCGGAGACTGGAAGTGAGTGTAGTTGGAGCCACGTGCCCAGGAGGAAGAAGAAGTTTTTTTGAGGACAACTGGGGGTCTCTGGCCCAGAAGTTAGGGCAGCATTAGCCAGAGTGGTGAGGGAAAACTCTGGAACTGAAACAATGAGAAAGAAGCATCCAAGCAGAAATTAGAAATCAGAACATTCTAGGCAGAAGGGAACAGTATGTGCAGATACTCTGAGGCATGTGAAAGATGTTGATCAGATCGAGGAACAGAAGGAATATGCTGTGTAGTAGGAGCCCAGGCAGCAGGATGAAGGCAGACTAGAGGAAAAGGTTGGAGAAATGAGCATTGACCAGACTGTGCAGGTTGTTTACCCATTCATCCATCAGTGGGTGCTTGGGTTGTTTCTTATTTTGGCTGTTATAATACTACTACAGTGAACATGGGGTACATATATCTTTCCAAGATAGTGTTTTTGTTTTCTTCACATAAATACCCAGAAGCGGAATTGAGGATCATGTGGTTTAGTTCATTTCAGTTGCTCAGTCGTGTCTGATTCTTTGTGACCCCATGGAATGCAGCACAACAGGCTTCCCAGTCCATCACCAACTCCTAGAGTTTACTCAAACTCATGTCCATTGAGTCAGTGATGCCATCCAACCATCTCATCCTCTGCCGTCCCCTTCTCCTCCCACCTTCAATCTTTCCCAGCATCAGGGTCTTTTCTAATTAGAAAAAGTTCTTTGCATCAGGTGGCCAAAGTATTGGAGTTTCAGCTTTAACATCAGTCCTTCCAATGAACACTCAAGACTGATTTCCTTTAGGATGGACTGGTTGGATCTCCTTGCAGTCCAAGGGACTCTCTCAAGAGTATTCTCTAACACCACAGTTCAAAAGCATCAATTCTTTGGCACTCAGTTTTTTGTAGTCCAACTCTCCCATCCATTCATGACCACTGGAAAAACCATAGGCTTGACTAGACAGACCTTTGTTGGCAATGTAATGTCTCTGCTTTTTAATATGCTGTCTAAATTGGTCATAACTTTTCTTCCAAGGACTAAGCATCTTTTAGTTTCATGGCTGCAGTCACCATAGGCAGTGATTTTGGAGCCCCAAACAATAAAGTCTGTCACTGTTTCCACTGTTTCCCTATCTATTTGCCATGAAGTGATGGGACCCGATACCATGATCTTAGTTTTCTGAATGTTGAGCTTTAAGCCAACTTTTTCACTCTCCTGTTTCACTTTCATCAAGAGGTTCTTTAGTTCTTCACTTTCTGCCATGAGGGTGGTGTCATCTGCCTATCTGAGGTTATTGATATTTCTCCTGGCAATCTTGATTCCAACTTGTGCTTCATCCAGCCCAGCATTTCTGATGATGTACTCTGCATATAAGCTAAATAAACAGGGTGACAACATACATCCTTGACGTACTCCTTTCCAGATTTGGAACCAATCTGTTGTTCCATGCCCAGTTCTAACTGTTGCTTCCTGACCTGCATACAGGTTTCTCAAGAGGCAGGTCAGGTGGTCTGGTATGCCCATCTCTTTCAGAATTTTCCACAGCTTATTGCAATCCACACAGTCAAAGGCTTTGGCATAGTCAGTTAAAGCAGAAATAGATGTTCTTCCGAACTCTCTTGCTTTTTCGATAACCCAACAGATGTTGGTAGTTTGATCTCTGGTTCCTCTGCCTTTTCTAAAACCAGCTTGAACATCTGGAAGTTCATGGTTCATGTACTGTTGAAGTCTGGCTTGGAGAATTTTGAGCATTACTTTACTAGCTTGTGAGATGAGTACAATTGTGCAGTAGTTTGAGCATTCTTTGGCAGTGCCTTTCTTTGGGATTGGAATGAAAACTGACCTTTTCCAGTCCTGTGGCCACTACTGAGTTTTCCAGATTTGCTGGCATATTGAGTGCAGGACTTTCACAGCATCATCTTTCAGAATTTGACATAGCTCAACTGGAATTCCATCACCTCCACTAGTTTTGTCCGTGGTGATGCTTCCTAAGGCCCACTTGACTTCACATTCCAGGATGTCTGGCTCTAGGTGAGTGATCACGCCATCGTGATTATCTGGGTCCTGAAGATCTTTTTTGTATAGTTCTTCTGTGTATTCTTGCCACCTCTTCTTAATATCTTCTGCTTCTGTTAGGTCCATACCATTTCTGTCCTTCATTGAGCCCATCTTTGCATGAAATGTTCCCTTGGTATCCCTAGTTTTCTTGAGGAGATCGCTAGTCTTTCACATTATATTGTTTTCCTCTGTATCTTTCCACTGATCACTGAGGAAGCCTTTCCTGTCTCTCCTTGCTGTTCTTTGGAACTCTGCATTCAACAAATGGGTATATCTTTCCTTTTCTCCTTTGCTTTTCGCTTCTCTTCTTTTCACAGCTATTTGTAAGGCCTCCTCAGACAGCCATTTTGGTTTTTTACATTTCTTTTTCTTGGAGATGGTCTTGATCCCTGTCTCCTTGTACAGTGTCACACACCTCTGTCCATAATTCATCAGGCACTCTATCAGATCTAAGCCCATATATCCTATTTCTCACTTCCACTGTGTAATCATAAGATCATGTGGTAGTTCTGTTTTTAATATTTTGAAGAACCTCCTCCATACTATTTTCCTTAATGGTTATACTAATGTATATTCCCATCATCAGTGTGTGAGGGTTTCCTTTTTTCTACATCCTCACCAGCAGTTGTCATTCGTTGTCTTTTTGAGAGTGATGTCTCATTGTGGTTTGGGTTTGCATTTCTCTAGTGACCAACGATGTTGAGTTGCTTTTCTTGTGCGTGATGGCCGTCTTTGTGTCTTCTTTGGAAACGTGTAGTCAGATCTCCTGCCCATTTTTAAGTCAGATTGTTTGGGTTTTTGCTATTGAGTTTTATCAGTTCTTTTTATGTTTGGAATATTATTAGCCTCTTATCAGACACATGATTGACAAATGTTTTCTCCCATTCAGGAAGTTGTCTTTTCATTTTGTTGATGGTTTCCTCTATTGTACAGTAGCTTTTTAGTATAATGTAGTCTCATTTGTCTATTTTTGCTTTTGTTGCTTTTGCTTTGGTGTCAGATTAAAAAAATCATCACCAGGACTTGTGTCAGACCATCTGTGTTTCCTTCTAGGAGTTCTATGGCTTCAAGTCTTTAATCCATGTTGGGTTCATTTGGGGCTTTGGTGTAAAATGGTGGTTGAGTTTCTTTCTTTTGTTATCTGGTTGTCTAGTTTTCATGACACCATTTAAATTAAGTAACTGATTTCTCCTCTGTGCTGGGTCTTCACCGTTGCACACAGGCTCTGTCTGGTCTCCCCGAGCAGGGGCCGCCCTTCCCTGCGCTCTGTGGGCTCCTCCTGCGGCGGCCTCTCAGTGCAGAGTGCGGGCTTCAGGGTTTGTGGTGCCCAGTCTTAGCTTCTCTGTGGCCTCGGGGATCTTCCTGATCTGGGGATCAGACCTGTGTTCTGGCGTTGGCGGGTGAATTCTTAACCCCTGGACCACCCTTTACTGAAGTCCCACGACACCCTTTACTGAAGAGAATAGCTTTTCTCCATTGTATATTTTTGGTTCTTTTTCATAAATTAACCGACTGTATACACATAGGTTTATTTCTGGGCTCTCTCTTCTGTTTCGTTGACCTGTGTGCTTGTTTTTATGCCAGTACCGTGCCATTTTTAGTTACTGTAGCTTTGTAGTATAGTTCGGTATCAAGGAGCGTGATGCTTCCAGCTTTTTCTTTCTCAGGGTTGCTTCGACTACTTGGATATTTTTTGTGGATTACAAATTTTAAGATTTTGTTCTATTTTTTTTGAAAACATGCCATTGGAATTTTGATAGGGGGATTACATTGAATGTGTAGATTGCTTTCAGTAGTTCGGACACTTTAACAGCTTTGACTCTTAACTCTTAGAGTCAGTGAGCGTGGACAGTCTTCCCGCTGACTTGGTCTTCCATTTCTCTCGCTACTGTCTTGTTTTCCATATAAAGCCCTTTTACCTCCTTGGTTAAATTTATGTCTTGCTTATTTTGTTCTTTTTGATGCATTTGTAAATGGGATTGTTTTCTTTTTCTGATGTTTTCTTATTAGTATATAGAAATGTAATAGGTTTTTGTGTATTGATTTTGTATCCTGTAACCCTACTAAATTTATTATTTCCATAACTTTTCTAATGGAGTCTTTAGGGTTTTCCATATATAATGTTGCATCATGTGTAAGTAGCAGCCATTTTATTTCTTTATTTCCAATTTGGATGCTTTTTATTTCTCTTTCATGCTTAATTTGGATATCTGTTTTAAAAAGATTATTCTCGGGATTTGGAGAGTGGTTTGGTAAAAAGCAAGGGTGGAAGATGGGAGTTGATTTAGGAGGCTGTTGTGTTCGTCTAGGCAAGAGATGGTAATGACCTCGGATAGAATAATGAAGAAGAGATGCCAGATATGAGTTCTTATTTTGGAGGTGGCTTTAATAGTACTCACTGATTGTTTCAGTGGAGGAATGGTTAGGCAGCTAAATGCATAGTAGTGGTTCAGTTAAAACAGGAAAGATGGAGAGGAGGGGCTTTAGGGTAAAGAATGTCTTTTGGACTGATCAGAAATAACCAGTTTTACTCTCTGGCCTTTTCCAGAAGAAGTTTGCTGACCCCTGGCATAAACAGTGCTCGAAAGGAAGGAAAGTGGCCAATAAAATATATGAGCCTGTTTATGGATATAACTTGCTAAAAGTTGCAGCTTTCATAATAAAATAATTTTCACTCTTGAAACATATTTGCAAGTTTGTGTTATAGAGCTGTCTAGAACATTAAAGTTTCAAAATCCTCTCTCTAATGTAAATGCTCATGTAGCTTTTGATTGAAGATTAAAGCTTGGAAGCGGTCCCCTGAATAAGTCTTTCCACAATCTGCTCTTGCAGGTGCGCCAGCAGTTCCCTGCCCCCCTTGGCTGGTCGGGCACGGAGGCTCCTGCCCAAGTCGCTGTTGAGACGCACCCCGTGCAGGAGACGGCCTTCCACGGGGCCCCGCAGCAGAACGCGCTGCACCACCACCACGGGAGCAGCTCCCACCACCACCACCACCACCACCACCACCACCACCACCACGGACAGCAGGCCTTGGGCAGCCGGGCCAGGCCACGGGTCTACAGTTCCCCGACAAACAGCTCCTCGACCCAGGATTCCATGGAGGTTGGCCACAGTCACCACTCCATGACATCCCTGTCTTCCTCAACGACTTCTTCCTCCACATCTTCCTCCTCTACTGGTAATCAAGGCAATCAGGCCTACCAGAATCGCCCAGTGGCTGCTAATACCTTGGACTTTGGACAGAATGGAGCTATGGACGTTAATTTAACCGTCTACTCCAATCCCCGCCAAGAGACTGGCATAGCTGGACATCCAACATACCAATTTTCTGCTAATACAGGTCCTGCACATTACATGACTGAAGGGCACCTGGCAATGCGGCAAGGGGCTGACAGGGAAGAGTCCCCCATGACAGGCGTGTGTGTGCAGCAGAGTCCTGTAGCTAGCTCGTGACTACATTGAAACTTGAGTTTGTTTCTTGTGTGTTTTTATAGAAGTGGTGTTTTTTTCCAAAAAAAAAACAAAGTGCAAAGCTGCTTGAATCAGAAGGAGATTAACACACTGAACCGCTACAGGAGGGCAAAGCTGACTTTTTTTTTTTTTTTTTTTAACTTGAAAAGATTGCAAAGGGACAATGAAGTTTTTAAAAGAGCCATGTCCAAACCCATCTTCTCGGATAGCTCAGAGGCGTCCTCTTTTTGCCGCCCCCATTTTAACTTGCCACATCCCGGTCACTTAGTGGGGTTTTTGTCTTTCTATTCCACAAAAGTTATTGTTCAGATGTTGGTCTTGCTCATTTGCCAACTAATTTTAAAATAAAAAGGCACTGCACATCATTTGCATACAGGGCCCCATGAGGGTGTTTTCCTCCCCCTTTTTGTTTTTCCTTTTTCTCCCCCTGCCTTCCGTTTTTGTTTTGTTTTTGTTCTGTTTGGGGTGGGGGGTGGGAAATTGTGGTTTTTAAGTCCTCTAAACACACTTGGGCACGGAAACGCAGTACTGTAAGAAGAGGGACCTCCAGCTCACACAGTCATCAACTTCAGCTGTATGGAAGGGACGGTTGTATCGGCGTGTGGAAGGCACAGGACGCATGCTGAGTGGCGGGATCAGCGCCCTCCTGTCTGAACCTCCTGAGGAGCAAAGCAGCACTGCCCTGGGATCCTGTGGGTCTCCCGTTGCCGAGGCCACAGAGAGAGAGGGACGGAACGTGACTGGTCTCCCATCCAAGGTGCACTGAAAAGCAATCAGCGGGTCAGTCGTGGCCAGTCCCGGGGAGGGCTGAGTGGTGGTCTTCGGGAAAACCTTTGGCCTTATGGATTTGGACTCGAAACTAAAAGAGCCTACCATTTCAGATGCAATCACTTTTTGGACATGCTTTTGCAGACAGTCCTTAACGCTGAAAACACAGAGAATGGGTAATTCAAGAGGCCTTTCTTTTAAAACAGACTTTGGTGACCCACTAATTGTAAGGTATTGCAAGGTCACTTTGCGTGTGTCATAAAGTTGACTTCCTTATTGGTTGAAGGTCACAGAAGTAGTGGTTTGCTTTGATGGAAATAGCTACAGCTGTGTCCCTTCCTGCTTTTTACTTTTTCTTTTGCTTTTTCTCGGCACGTGGTATCTCCACCATTTCTTCTGCACAAAGATGTCTTCTGTTCATCCTGAACATTTTAAAAAAAAAAAAAATGCAGAATTTTATGTGACTGCTTTTTTGCCTCACAATTATGCTGTGAATTTTACAAAAATTTATTTTCTTTTTTGATAATTTATTGTACCAAAGCTGTTTTTATAGCACATAGATGTCTGTAACCAATAATGTAGCAGTTCTGCACTTTGACACAAGGTGTAACTAGACCATTTTTAAATGTCAGTTGAAAATTATGGCTGTACTATTGCTTAAACAAAACTGGAACTGTTGCTGAATCCATAGCCAATACATTTACAGCAGTCTGTGTACTGAACATGATAGATTGACACCTAACTCAAGATTACAACAGCTGTTACATCCTCAATGTGTTCAGGCTTCTGAAGGTAAAGGGACACTGGATCCAGAAGCTATGGAACCAGCAGTTGATTCTTGTATTCCTGATTAACCTACTTGTAAACTTGAAAGCAAGACCTCGATTGCACCAACAGGTCCAAAACACGAGCAGAGTAGAGCAGAACTCGAACGTGTGACCTGAGATGAGCAGGCTGGTGTTTTAACAGGTGCCTAGTTTTGAGATTATGCTGCCTTAATGTAACACAGTCTGGCAGTTGCTAAATTTGTGTTCCCATTTTAAATTGACCAATTTTACGGTGTTATACTTTTGAGCGGTTGAATTGGGAGAATGAAGATAAGAAATTTACCTGTCCAGGATCAAAGAAGCCTAGAAAAGAAGCAGTAATCTACCTCTGCCGATAACCCTGTTCAAAACAACTCAGCAGAAACACCACGTTACTTTTTATTGGTCAATTCCATGTGGCTGACTAGGTCAATTTTTTTCTGAACAAAAGCAGGTTTTTATATGTAAAACAGTGACAAAAGACAAAAAGGTTTAAAACTATGTGAATGTGAATGGAAACTTGGGGATATCCGTTTTTATAAAACCACAAAAATTTTTTTTGTTGTTAATCAGGAAATCCATATTTATTTTGTAATTAAATGTCAAGCCTGTGGATGATTTTTGAACTTGGTAGTTCATGAAGGTTTACAGTGAATAAAAGGATGTCATCTTGAGTCTAGCAATATCAAAAGGAATTCAGTAGTTACTGCTGTTTAAGAATATGAGGTGAAGATATACGTGGGTCAGGTCATTTTTTTTCTGTGCTGGTTGCCACATCTGAGCAAGCACCAAAAAAAAAAAAAAAAAAAGCAGTTTTAAACCGCTGTTTGCATAAAGGCAGCCATCAGAGCCGACGCTCCTGCATACTGTGTTATGTTGCAGTCCAGTTTTGTGCGCTTTCCTACACGGTTTGGTTACAGGGCTTCTGTGCATTGTAAACATAAACAGCATGGAAAAGGGTAAATACCTGTGTGCAGATTGTAAGATCTGGTCCGGACTTGCTGTGTATATTGTAACGTTAAATGAAAAAGAACCCCCCTTTGTATTATAGTCATGCGGTCTTATGTATGATAAACAGTTGAATAATTTGTCCTCAGACTCTTTACTATGCTTTTTTTAAGATTAATTTAAGAAAAATGTAAACATAGTTTAAAAAAAAAAATCTTCCTATGCAATTAACTTGGTCCAGGTAATGGTCTGGTAGGTATACCAACTAGAAGTTTGAAGTCAAATGTGTAGAAAGGAAAATCATAGTTACATCAACCTAGGCTTCGGAATCTTGAAAAAAAGTAAAAATTGGAGGTTTAACAGACCATTTTGATTTTTTAAGATTGGCTCTTTACTGTATTCACAGGTTCTGACTGATTGAAAATGCTAGTAGTTTATCATGTTGCGGATGGCGTAGGAGTTAGGTGGTTTTCTCTAGGCTTTGACCTGCATGGAAACACGAAGGACTACAAATCATACCCTTCCTCTTTCCCCAGATCCTTGGGGGACGTCTGTCAGGGGCTTTCGTATACAGAATCCTTAGATTCCTGCCACAGTGAGTTAATTGTCACCAAATATCTCTCTTTATAAATTAACCTGTGTGAGTATAAAGTAAGGTAGCTTTCAGAAGGCAGAAAACTTAACTGTAAAAGTTGAATGTGATTTCGTTAAGTTCAGATTGACTACATAAAGTTGCACCTACCACATGTGCGAAAGGAAAACTTCCTTTAGTGTTTTTCTTAGGGTGATGAGCATTTACTTACGTAAGTGGCACATTTAATGTCAGACTCTAAAAAACCTAGGCTTGTTTCATGAATACTAGAGCTACAAAAAAAAAAAGTACAAGTGACATTCATTTAGGCTGCAGTAATCCTCTAAGGCCAGCAAGACGACCACTTCGTTTGCCGCGTCACCCTCTTCAGCTCCTGTGTCGTTAAACTCAATTACAGTAAGTTATAATAAGGAAATACAATGCGGACAGAGCAAATGCTACATTTCCTGTTGGTCCCCCAGTTTTCTCTTGGCCTGCCCTTGCTAGCTCTCAGAACACGAGTTCAGGGACTTCTCGTGTGGTCCAGTGGTTAAGACTCGAGGCTCCCAATGCCTGCATTCGGGCCCTGGTTAGGATCCCACCTGCTGCCCTGCTCAGCCGAAAAAAAGAGTATGAGTTCAGTACTCCTTTTAAAATGTACCTTTAAGTGAAGAGTAATCACTTTACAGTACTGTGTTGGTTTATGCCATGTATCAACATTCATCAGCCGTAAGTGTATACACGTCCCCTCCTTCTTGAACCTCCCATCCCACATTTCTCATTTTTATGTCCATTTTTGTCGTGTGGCCAAAGCTAATAGGTCAAATGATTCATTTCAGATAGAGAACTTGGTCTTCTTGCCATGTGTTGAAAAAAAAAAAAAGTGAAATTTTTTTAAGATTAGGGTTGGGAGGATAACCGACATTGGCATACTGAGATTGTATTCAGGTTCTCAGACTCCTGCTTGGGATGTCTGCACGTTGGGACGCCCTTGGTGTTGGGGAGGAGCAGAGTAGATGATCGCATTTTCTTAACCACAGATCTCCTCCTCTAGACTTGTTTCCTCGGGTAAAAACATACCTCAGGTGATTGCAAGTACAAAGAACAAGAAAGCCCTAGGAAGACAGCCTGTTCCATTCTTCATCACCCCTCGTGACATCGGCACGTGGCCTGTGTGTCCCCCGAGAACTGTCATGTGGGTATCACCTGGGCTGTCACCCTCTACTGGTTATGTCTGCCTGCCCCTGTGCATAAAGCACCCGTCATACTTTGTAGAAGATTCGCTCAGACGGTAAGTGGCCCATCTGTTGGTGCGTCTGTCTTTCTCTCGGGTGTCATGTACAGTCAAGATCCCCAGTTTCACCCTTTCACAGGAAAACATGATGGAAGGGCCCAGGTGTTCTTCCATCATCACCTGTAGGGATAACATTCACCTCAACACAGAATGGGCCGGAGGTGTTTGTCATCAGTGATTTTCTGGTTTATTACCTGAAATCTTCAAAGAGAAAAAAGTTTTTCTCCAACTAAAACACAGCGATTTAAATATGTACCAAAGAACTAGGTAGAACCCCACAGGTTTCAGTATCTGCTTCATTGCCTGAAAACACGGGTTTTGTTCTTTACATGACAGAGGATGAGATGGTCTGATGGCATCACCGACTCAATGAACATGAGTTTGAGCAAACTCGGGGAGATAGTGAAGGACAGGGAAGCCTGGTGTACTACAGTCTGTGGGGTTACAAAGAGGCACAACTTAACGACTTCACATCTTGAGGATATGACATTATTATTAAAAACAAGCGTTGGAATAATCTGTATGTTTCAGTCTTGGCATGTCATGAATTAATTGCCACCTGCAGCAGAACTTGGGGATGCTGCTTCCAAGGGGTAAGGATGAGCCTTCAGCTCGCTTCCTTGGGCCTTAACTGGTTGTCATAGTCCAGTCTCAAGTGGTGGCTGGGGAAGCGGAGTCCAGGAGTAGAAGTCTGGTTGGGGAGTAAAGCGCATTTTAAATGTGGGGCAGGAAAAACGGGTGGCGAAGCTCCCAGTGAAGGATGCGGGAGACAGCCAACAGTGAGTGCACCCCCACTCTTAGCGAAGGCAGTGCCCTTGTGTGGTGTCAGCGTGGCCAGCCACTTGCTCAGATACAGACAGACACGGGAGTTTTCAGACTGCAACACGTGGGAAGGCTGCGTAGGAACTGAAAAGTGAAAGTGGGGTCGCTCAGTCAGGTCTGGCTCTTTTGTAGGAATTACGTACATGTTTGTCTTAAAAGACCATAGTTAATTATGTTTACTGTTAAATTTCAAAAATTGTTACTTTTGAATTTTTTTTTTCTTTTATGGTTTTCCATTCTTGTAGATTCTACTCCCAGGATTGACTCGTTAACTCATATCCTATCATTGCCTCAGTAGTTTAGCTGAAGCTGCCGTCAAAAGGGAGGATTCGGAGCCAAAGGGAGGAGAGAGGGGCAGGCTCCAGGCACGTGGCTGGTCCTCCCCGGGCAGGGCCAGGGAAGCTGGCCGAGCCGCTGGGGCCTTGCTGCCCAGGGAAGGAAGGAGACGGCCGAGCCGCAGGGAGGTCTGCCAGGAAGAGACGGCTTCCCCAGGAGAGGGTGGAGTTGGTGAAGGTGGAGCTCAGCTGGTGAGTCGGTCCCTCTTGACTCACTGCTGTCTGGGAACGCAGTAGCTGGCTTGGCAAGGGCGGGGCGCGTCACCTCCCTGGACACTGGTGTCCCATGGTTGTTTGTGTTGTTAAAGATCTGAGGCATCGTGTTGTGAAACAGCAACTCCGAGGAGAAAGTTTCCGTTCCATGTACATCACAGGCGAGCCCCGTCTGTAGAACCAGTGATACGGCCCAGGACCCTGAGCTGAGGGAAGGAGCTGACTTCAGGAATTGTCCAGCAAATCTGTAAGCAAGAGGTAGGGGGAAAACTGATTTTGGTGAACCCTAGGTGATCTTAATCAAACTGCTAAATCCCTGCTCATCAGCTTAAAACAGGAGCTTTTAATCCTGGCTACACATCTGACTACTCACCTGTGCATGCATGCATGCCAAGTTGCTCAGTCGTGTCTGACTCTTTGTGATCCCACAGACCGTAGCCTGCCAGGCTCCTCTGTCCATGGTGTTCTCCAGGCAAGAACGTGGAGGGGGTTGCCATGCCCTCCAGGGGATCTTTCTGACCCAAGGATCGAACCTATGTCTCTTAGATCTCCTGCTTTGGCAGGTGGGTTCTTTACCACCTGTGTTGATCACAGCCCCAGTATATTTGAATCAGAGAGTTGGAGGTGGGGCCTGCGTCTGTCTTTCTAAGGTGGCTTTACAGGATGACCTGAAGATGCATGAGGCTAACCCAACAGGAGTCTGAATTGAAGACCATTTAAAAATAGTTTCATTACTGGAGTTTATACAATTAAATATGTGTCAATGAGTAATTAGAAGTCACCACTTAGCCTGCATTATAAAATATGATGAGTAAGCCTCGGAGAAAGTCAGGAAACAGCAGACTTCCGTTAAGTATATAAAACTTGGTTTCCTGTCCCCTCCCCTTTGGACAGGGGGGTGGCCTGACATCCTGGCGGAAGCTCTCAGGTCCCTTGTGAGAAGAGGGTGTGCTGAAGTGGTTTCCCAGGGCTGAGTCTGGGCCGTGCTCAGCCTCGCGCCGTCTTGGCAGGACCGGTGGTGGGTTCTCCAGGGCACCAGCCGCCTGGTCTGAGTGACAGGCCTTTGAGAAGTGCAGTGGCGACAAAATTTGGATTCACATCCTTGCTCTTAATGCTCGGCAAGTTGCTCTACTTCTCTAAACCTCACTGTTTTAAAAAAATGAAAGTAGCTGTAGTATGCAGCCTGGGATCTTACGCAAGCATCACTGAGATAATCTACCTAAGAATCTTAGCACAATACAGGAGGTGCTCAATCAACATGATTTATAACTAGACAGCTTGAGTCCACAGCATGAATGAGTCCACGTCTGTTTAAATGTAACAAGCGCCCTGTGGGAAACTAGGTGAGTAGTGTTCTCCGTGAATGTCTAAATAGGATTATTTATTTCTGGAATCTGTAACTGGACGTTAACATTTCTTTCCTACTTGATTTTGCTACCGCACAGTACCTCCATCTACTTGAGAATTGGAAGGTTGTATGTTTTGTAGCCTGCTCTGATACAAGATATGATATTTAAATATCTTAGGAAGGATTTTTCTCTATAAAGGAAGCTTTTGGGAGGCCTGACTATATACAAAGGACCCATTTTTTACTAAGCACTATTATTCGGCCCGGACGTCATGTGTCTAGTGGCCTTTTCCCCTTGTCCCTTTTCCCACTTGAAGGCATATCTCACATGTTTAGCCCTCAGTGATTTGACTTAGATCAGGGAGAAAAGAGGAGAAGGAAGAAATTGGGTCCCACGTTCATAAACAGCAATTTCACTAGGTTAAGTTTTCAGAACTTAGTTATAACCTACGTTTTAAAGGCATTAAGTGGCTGACTGCTGCTGGGTTTTTTGTTTTTATTCTTACTTTATTAATGTTTTTGAGGACTCTGTGCCTCCGCCAGCTTGGGGGGCCCATACTGTGACCCCCTTCTCTCTGTATTCCTCTGATGCCCTGCATTCCTAGGGCATACTCCCTCCCTCAGAGCAGTGCAAAGGCAGACTTTCCTTCTAGTTAGAATATACGTACGTGGCCAACGTTACCTCATCGGAGTCTATGGTTACGACTGGATGGAGCTCATGATGGATCTAATGATGGGATTTTAATGTTCCCTTAAGGTAGAGAAAATGCTTTGGGGAGACGAGTTCCTCGTGATCTTACCACTAAACTTCAAACATTTCGAAAAACTTGGTTCGAGTTTTTCCGTAAGCTATTACAGCGTTAGTCGCTCAGTTGCAGCTGCTTCTTTGCCACCCCATGGCCTGCAGCCCGCCAGGCTCCTCTGTCCATGGGAGTCTCCAGGACAACAGTACTGGAGTGGGTTGTCATGCCCTCCTCCAGGGGATCTTCCTGACCCAGGGATCAAACCCAGGTCTTCCTGCACTGCAGGCGGATGGATTCTTGATCACTGAGCCACCAGGGGACCTGTATATTCCAAAAAGTAACAGACTCATGCCTGCCTTGAGCACTGGAATGTTTTAGGGCTTCCGAGGGGATTGAGGTCATGTAGCCCTCACCACCTGGCGGTGTCTGGGAGACCGGCAGCGTCAGCATAACCCGTTCTGCCTGTTAGAAATGCAGACTCTCAGGCCCGGCCCAGACCTCCTCAGAACCTGCACATGAACAAGGCCTGCCGGCCTCACACGTCACACTGGAGAAAATCAAAGAGTTGAAGCAGCTTGTTGAAAATGCCACGCCTGATCCGAGATAGCCTTCAGCTTACAGGCCGTGTTCTGGCCAGCTCACCACACTGACCTTGACTCTTGGGATCACGTAACACAGCCTGCAGCCAGACAACCCCTCCAGCTGCTGTGATCGCCAGAAGTGGAGTTCCTGGTGGGGCTAATTTAATATCACTGTAGCACTGAAGAACTGAGGCCTTTGAACTGGGGTGTTGGAGAAGACTCCTGAGAGTCCCTTGGGCTGCAAGGAGATCCAACCAGTCCATCCTAAAGGAAATCAACCCTGGTGGCTCAGACAATAAAGAATCTAGCTGCGCAAGAGACCCAGGTTCAGTTCCTCGGTCAGGAAGATCCCCTGGAGAAGGGAATGGCGACCCACCCCAATACTTTTGCCTAGAGGGTTCCATGGACAGAGGAGCATGGTGAGCGACTAGTCCATGGGTCACAGATGAGCCACTAACAATTTCTGCTCTGGTATGACCCACCCAGTTAAGGATGGTTTTTCCATTTTAAGTGGTTGAAAACCATCAAACAAATAAGAATTTCATGATGTGAAAATTACATGAAATTTAAATTCCAGTACCCATACATGAAGTCTTACTGAAACACCACCATGTTTTAAAATGTGCACATTCCCTGTGGTTGCTTCTTGTTTGGAGGCCTGAGTGCTGAGTTGCCACAGTGAGCTTGCGTGGCACGGGCGTTTCACCCGGCTGCTTGATGGCCTGCGGGTGGCAGTGAGTAGTAAGTCGACAGTGTTTTCAGTGCTGCACGGGGTACCGTATCACACACTTATTCTTTATTACCAATGTGGCCGTCATGTCGAAACAGAATGGCTTTCAAATGTCACTGCTTTTAAGGCATGGTGGAGTATGAGTTATTTCCCTCCTGAGTTGGGTGACAACAGACAACAATATGGAAGCTGTTACATTACAAAGAATACAATCTGTGTTGGCATTTCCAGATAAACTACTGGTAGACTACTACGTTATCCATCAAACTACTTCTAACTCACAAGAAAGCAATGGATGGTCAGAAAAGTTAGAAAATTTAAAATTGAATATCTAATCACAGACTTTCTCCACAGAAGTAAAAAACAAAAATGCTGCAACCAGAGTAAGTTTCTGACTGGTGTATGTTCGCCAGTCTAGGAAAGCCAGTTACCTATGGTGGGTTAATTCAGTCAGGTTTGATTCAACGACTGGAGAAACATCATTGGAGAAACTAAGCTTGTCTGGAACTACCAGACTCTCAATGATAACCGTCTAAAAACAAAACAAGACACAACACCTGAGTTACTTGGCAGCACTGTGTCTTAGTTGCAGTATGTGGGATCTAGTTCCCCAATCAGGATTCAAACCCAGGCCCCCTGCATTGGAAACACAGAGTCCTAGCCACTGGACCACCAGGGAAGTCTCTCAGTGATGACAGTTGCTCAAAGTGTTAAGGAAACAGGAACAACATCAACAGTCAATTAAAAAAGCAAATGGTTTTGAGTGTTTTCCCCTGACTCTTATTACAAGAGTTGACATACATTAGTTTATTTGAAGAGTCTGTGCCAAGTTGGAAATAACTGAAGAATTAGTCTTTGTTAGTGGCATCATTGACTCAATGGACGTGAGTTTGAGCAAACTCCAGGAGATAGTGAAGGACAGGGAAGCCCAGTAGGCTGCAGTCCATGGGGTTGCAAAGAGTCAGACATGACTGAGCGACTGAACAACAACCTGTGTGTAGCAACTACAGGCAAAAATATTTTCAAAGTTGAGAAAACTAATTCAGTACAACAACCTGAAGTGGAATTTGCTAAGATGTGTTATAATTGGTGGTAAAAAAAAATACATGAAGTAGAAAAAGCCTTAAAAGGACAAACTTGGGAAGCTTGTGATAATATAGGGTGTTAAACCTTAGGATTACCCATTGTAGAATTTAAATCAACAGAAATTATGTGGAATATAGTTGAATCATGTGTTACTGAGCCAGTATTATGAACCGTGAACTTTAGTTGCTGCTGTGGACTTACCTGTCAACTGTTCGATGAATTTTTGTTAGAAATAGTAGCTGAAAGTCCTGACCTGGCCTATAACACAGTCTTTCGATGGCTTAGTAGTCGTAAAGGTTATTTCAGTTTTTTAAAAGATTTTATTTATTTTTTAAAGTTTATTTTTAAATTGGAGGATAATTGCTTTACAATGTTGTCCTGGTTTCTGTGGTACAGTAATGTGAATCAGTCATAATTAAACATATATCCCTCCCTCATCCCCTCCCCATCCCATTCATCTCAGTTCAGTTCTGTTCAGTCGCTCAGTCGTGTCCGACTCTTTGCGACCCCTTGGACTGCAGCACGCCAGGCTTCCCTGTCCATCACCAACTCCCAGAGCTTGCTCACACTCATGTCTATCGAGTTGGTGATGCCATCCAACCATCTCATCCTCTGTCGTCCCCTTCTCCTCCTGCCCTCAATCTTTCCCAGCATCAGGGTCTTTTCCAATGAGTCAGCCCTTCGCATCAGGTGGCCAAAGTATTGGAGTTTCAGCTTCAACATCAGTCCTTCCAATGAATATTCAGGACTGGTCTCCTTTAGGATGGACTGGTTGGATCTCCTTGCAGTCCAAGGGACTCGCAGGAGTCTTCTCCAACACCACAGTTTAAAAGCGTCAATTCTTCGGCGCTCAGCTTTCCCATTCATGTAGGCTGTCGGAAAGCACCAGGTTGGGCTCCCTGTGCCATACAGTGGCCTCCCACCAACCTCGCATTTTAAACATGATAGTATATATGTGCCAATTCTACTTTCTCAATTCGACCCACCCTCTCCTTCCCCCACTGTGTCTACAAGTCCATTTTCTATGTCAGAGTCTCTATTATTTCCATTTTTGAGCTCAGGACCATGACTGAAATTGTTCTGAATAAGAAGAACTACCCTCAGTCATCACTGTCAAATGCTAAACAGCTTTGGAAATTAGCCTTTGCTTCAGATTTGATAATATATCAATTAATTCTGTCTAAAATCAGAAGGGAAAACAGTGCTTCTATGTGGAATTCACACTATGGTAAAGTCATTTCAACAAAAACTAACATTACAGAGATCACAGCTAATATTAACATGTCAAAAGTTGAAACACAAAGCCAGAGTTCCAGTCCCACACACATTAGCAGTGAGTGCGTACTAAGTCGCTTTAGTCGTGTCTGACTCTTTGGGACCCCACAGACTGTAGCCCGCCAGCCTCCTCTGTCCTTGGGATTCTCCATGCAGGAATACTGGAATGGGTTGCCATGCCCTCCTCTAGGAGGTATCTATATTATCTGAGTTCAAACGGCAGCTCCACCAGCTGTTTTTAGACCTTGATGTAAATCCCAAAGAAACGTCAAATTTCAAGCTTTGAAATTTCCCAAAGAAATGTGAAATAAGCCACATTTCAAGATCCATTTAACTGCAACTAAGGAGTTTCCACACAACCTTCAGTTGAAGTGATTAATCTGCTAAAACGCAAACATCAAGAGAAAAATGTAATAGAATTCTACAAATCTCTTTCAAGTGATAAATATGCTCAGTTAAAAATCCTATGCTCATGGACCGATACCAGCATGGGGAGGTACCCATCCATGCGAAGACACTTCCAAAGATGAGATATGTAAAATTTCATTACAAATCAGCATTAACAGATAAACATGTGCAATTAATCTTGACAAATCTAGCTTTGAACTTCAATTAAGTGAAACATTATCCCCCCTAATGATTCAAATTATTCTCATTGCTAGACCTGTAGTACCAGAAAGTTATAATTATTACTATATTTTACTTTGACCAATGAAGTTTTTTCTTTTATTGTATATATATAAATCCCTATGCACTATCCTACATTTTAGTCTCTTGGCCCGGAAAACCTAAGACATTTAATATCTAGTGTCTTAAAAAGTCTGTCCTCCCCTCCAACAGATGACGTGAGAAAGGAGTAAGTGGGTTCAGCCTCCCAGATGGCTACCCCAAAAAGGCAGGTTTGAGGGAGTAGGGGACTCTTCGGCCCCACTCCCAGAAACAATCTCTGCTCCCCAAGGAGTCTCCAGGCCGTGGTCTGTTGCTGCGTGTGCAGAGAACCACCAGTGGCCCAGCCGTGTGTCCCGCAGCACGGAGTGACAGGCCAGGCTGTGGCTCAAAGCGTGTCTGCTGACCACGTGTGCCCTTGGGTGCCTGACCTCTGCTTGTTTGCCCGTGCAAAGGCAGTGGGAGGTTTACTTTTTTCACCTGGTGCCGACCAATTCTCAGGTTCTCTGCAGACGTTAACCTCTTGTCCAGCGATTCACTTAAATTCTGATGCTATGTGCCCGGAGTTGGACTTCCCAGATGGCACTCGTGGTGAAGAACTCAGCTGCCAGTGCAGGAGACATATGCAGGTTTTGATCGGGAAGATTCCCTGGAGGAGGGCACGGCAACCCACTCCAGTATACTTGCCTGGAAAATCCCATGGACAGAGGAGCCTGGCGGGGCTGCAGCCCAGGGGGTCACAAAGTGTCAGACACGACTGAAGCGGCTTAGCACGCACACGCACCTGGAATTAGCGTCAGATTCTGCAGGTTAAAGGGGGTTCAGGCTCACAAGACAGCCCCCACTTCAGGTGCCAACCGCAAGTTCTCAGCCTCCTATGCTTCTGATCAACCAGGGAACTCAAGCTCTGTAGGTCTGTTTCCTCATCTGTAAAATGGGGATGAGGCTATGACCCAGCTCGTGGGGTACTGTGGGATTAAGTGAGTTAGTACGCCTGAAGTGCTTAGTACCTGGCATAGAGCGGAGCTTAGTAACTGTCGGTTCTTACTGGTTTTCCTCCAGCTGCTTGGAAAGAACGGTTACCTGCGGCTCAGTAACTGGTCTATGGTCACAGAGCTACTCATGTTACAGTCTGTTTTCAAGCCTCGGTCTGCAGACTGAGCGAATTCCCTCCCTATGACCCCAGACTGCTTCCCAGGAAGGTGTCCACCCCACCCCAGCTCTCTGTCTCACCTCCCACGCCCCCACCCTTCCTTTACCTGATTAGCATTCTCACAGACAAACGTGACCCTCTTCTATTTTAATACTCTGTCCTTTCATGCCCGGATGTAGCTTAAGGTTCTGGAAAGATCCTTCAACAGCTGCCACCCTCCTGGCCCGCTGACTCAGCCTCCCATGTGCTGGCTTCACCAGCCTCTCCAATGTACCTGCACCAACCTTGGCCCCTTCAGCGATGCCATCCCAGTCCTCCTTCCATGATCTGAGGCCCTGTCCAGGCTCCAGGGCTCCTGTGTGTGTCCCCAGTCACCCAGCTGGCACCTGTGTTAAAGGTCACAGTGTCCGTCCGCTGAGCACCTGGGAGGCAGGGGCCGTGTCGCTTTCCCCTCCCACCAGTGCCAAGAGTGAAGTCAGGGCAGGATACGGGGTGCAGGCGGAATAAAAGGATGGAAACACTTGCTTCCTGGGAAGAAAGAGAATATGGCCTGAACCATGAAGTCTCTTCCAAAATCATCGTCACGTTTGTTTCTTTGAGACTCCTGCAAGCAGGAAGCAGCTCACAAAATCACGGACCCTCTTGGACCCGGCAGGACGTTCTCAGGCTGCAAACAGGAGCCAGCGACCTCCACCCCTCTGACTTTAGGGAAACAGAGGGGTGCTCCTCCTCCGTTCATGGTGTCAACTGAGAGAACACACAACGTAAGAGTTACAAGTTTAGTTTTATTCAGGGACCTACCAACAGACTTTATTTTTGGGGGCTCCAAAGTCACTGTGGACGGTGACTGCAGTCATGAAATTAAAAGATGATTGCTCTTTGGAGGAAAAGCTATGACCAACCTAGACAGCGTATTAAAAAGCAGAGACATCACTTTGCTGTCAAAGGTCTGTCTAGTCAAGGCTATGGTTTTTCCAGTGGTCATGTATGGATGTGAGAGTTGGACCGTAAAGAAAGTTGAGCGCTGAAGAACTGATGCTTTTGAACTGTGGTGTTGGAGAAGACTCTTAAGAGTCCCTTGCACAACAAAGAGATCCAACCAATCCATCCTTAAAGAGATCAGTCCTGAATATTCACTGGAAGGACTGATGTTGAAGCTGAAACTCCAATTCTTTGGCCACCTGATGTGAAGAGCTGACTCACTGGAAAAGACCCTGATGCTGGGAAGGATTGAGGGCAGGAGGAGAAGGGGATGACAGAGGATGAGACGGTTGGATGGCATCACCAACTCAGTGGACATGGGTTTGGGTAAACTCCAGGAGTTGGTGATGGACAAGGAGGCCTGGTTTACTGTAGTTCATGGGGTCACAAAGAGTCGGACACGACTGAGTAACTGAGTTGAACTGAGCCTTCTCCCCTTTCTTGGACTAACTTTCAACCCTGGCGCGTGACCAGGCTCTCCCAAGCCACTGCGGCTTTCGAATAAAAAATGACTGTGGTGACAAGCCGGGATGTCCCTGGTTGGGCCCATGCCCCGCCCTTGCCTGTCCCGGCCGGGTCCCCTGTCTCCCCAAGACCCCTCCTGTTCCTGGGCACCCTGGCTGCTCTCCAGCAGGGCCTGAGAGACTCTCTGGCCTTCGCCTCCCTCGTGGCCGACCCTCACATCTGCAGAGCTGAGGTGGTGAGCTGCGCTGAGCGCCCAGTGCTCCATCCTAGGGCTGCCCTGTCCCCAGGGTGGCGTGGGGGAAGCTCTGCGCGTGTCCGCTGCAGGACACCTTCCAGACAGTTCCACAGGTTTGCTGCTCCTCCGGTCTGACTTCCGGGCCTCGCCCTCCTTGGGAGAAGTTATTTCCTCCTTCCCTTTTGCAGAAACCCCTGGCAGCTGCCTGGGCTGGCCTTTGGGGCAGCGGCGTGAGTGCTAAGCCACATTAGGCTGTGTTTGATCTCTGGTTAGAGTGTGATTTGGGTGCTCTTGGAGGGCATTTTATAGAATATTTTTCATGACAAAATGTAAATTAGAATTTAGTTTTTAACTGTGGTGAGGACAAAAAGGCCATGAGCTTCCCAAACTAGAAGCATTCAGACACTTTTTGAATTCTTACGATAATATACCAAAATCACTTTAATATACCTTTTGCTGAAAACTTTATTTCACCACAAATTACTTCACTAATTTGCATCTCTAAAAAATGACAATATTCTGCTTAAACAAAC
The DNA here is from genome assembly GCF_963930625.1 of Muntiacus reevesi. Taxonomy (NCBI): domain Eukaryota; kingdom Metazoa; phylum Chordata; class Mammalia; order Artiodactyla; family Cervidae; genus Muntiacus; species Muntiacus reevesi. The sequence goes on from NC_089256.1 coordinate 29,092,255, forward strand.
AAAATTAATAATAATACCTTACTGTCTCAAATACTAGGTCTGTGATCAAGTTTCCCCATTGCCCCAAAATATATTTCACAGCTGGTTTGTTCAAGCTAGGATTCAATCAACATCAAGATGTTGGATTTAGCTGTTCTGTTTCTCAAGTCTCCTTAGATCCGGGGTGGTTTATTCTCTATGTTTTGGATGATAGAAAAGTTTTCCCCACTCTGATGTGTTTAATAGTTTCATTTTTTACTTTAAAATCTTTGATCTATTTGGAATTTATTCTACTGTGTCTTGTGAGACAAGGATCTGATTTTGAATTTCCACAAATGGCTATCTGGGTATTTCAACACATTTTATTAAGAAGCCCATCTTTCCCCCATGTATTCTTTAATTAAAGATCTCACATGTATTCTTTGTCAAATGGTGACTGTCGTAATTACTTGGGTCTTTTGTACCTTCTAACATATGACGTTAGTTTGTAAGTCCTTCCACGTGCCACAAGCGCGGCTGTTTCCGTTACAGAAAGTTTGTGGCTTGTTTTCGTATTTTGCAGGCTAGTGGTCCCAGTTCATCTTTCTTTTCATCATGGTTTTCCCGGTTATTCTTGCTGCTTTATTTTTTCCTATAGGACTTTTAGAATAACTATTTCTAATTTTAGAAGAAAATTCTGTGAATGATGAATTGACTTGGGAATTCTGGGAATGAAGATTTAACTTCTTTTGATGTTGAGTCATCTTATCCGAGAGCCTGGTATGTCTTTCCATTGGTTAAACCCACTTTTTCATTGGTCTTTCAGGAGCGTTTTAAATTTTTTTCTCGTGTAAGTTTTACACAATTCTTTTAAATTTTATGCTGAGATATTTTTCCTTTTTTGCCTGTACTATAAGTGAAATTTTCTGTTCTAATCAGTTACTATATGAATATATGAAGGCTATTTATTTTATGGTATTTTAATGTTAATTTTATATCTTTGCTAAATTCTCTCATTTTTATAGTAGTTTGTTCATGGAATCTTTTGTATTTTTTTAGTATGCAATAAGGGCTTCCCTGGTGGCTCAGATGGTAAAGAATCTACCTGCAATGTAAGAGACCCAGGTTTGATCCCTGGGTTGGGAAGATCCCCTGGAGAAGGAAATGGAAGCCCACTCCAGTATTCTTGCCTGGACAATTCTATTCACACCGGAACCTGGCTGGCTATAGTCCATGGGGTCACAAAGAATTGGACATGACTGAGCAACAAACACACAGTATGCAATAAAATCATCTGCAAACAGGGATGTTTTCTATTTTCCTTCTAGTGATTATCTTTTTGTTGTTCTCTCATCTCATGAGATACTGAAACTGAAGCTCCAATACTTGGACCACCTGATGCCAAGAGCCAACTCATTGGAAAAGACCCTGACACTGGGAAAGATTGCAGGCAGGAGGAGAAGGAGATGACAGAGGACGAGATGGTTGGATGGCACCATCGACTCAATGGATATGAGTTTGAGGAAGCTCTAGGAGGTTGTGAAGGACAGGGAAGCCTGGCGTGCTGCAGTTCATGGGGTCGCAAAGAGTCAGACACGACTGAGCAACTGAACAACAACCACATCAAATGATGTTGACCAATCATTCCAGTACAGTTACTATCTTACTCCTGACTTCAGTGAGAATGCCTCCAGTGTTGCCTCCTTAAGTAAACATTCTTTCTCTTTTTGCCTTAAACTTGACTTCCTTTATAATTAGTGCAATTGTACCAGTCATCTCTGGATTAGTGTTTGCATCATATATCTTCTACTCTCCTTTTAATTTCAGCCTTTCTGTATCTTTTTGTTTTATATATACCTTTTGTCAACAGCATATAGTCAGACTGGATATATTTTTATCTAGTTTGAAAATCGCTTTGTTTTTAATTGGAGCTTCAATCCACTTTGATTTAATGTAAGGGCTGACATATTCAGAATTATGTATTATTTGGAATTGCATTACATTATCTATTCTTTCTTCTCGCAGTGATTTCTATCTACATGTGATTTTCTTCTTCATTTGGATTGATTGCATATTTTTAAATTATTATTCTATTTTCTCCATCAGTCTGGAAATTATTCAACATTCTACTCATGGTTACCATGGAGATTTAAAAGTGTGACACTCATTTATCAAAGTCCATCCTAAAGGAGATCAGTCCTGGGTGTTCTCTCGAAGGACTGATGCTGAAGCTGAAACTCCAATACTTTAGCCACCTCATGGGAAGAGTTGACTCATTGGAAAAGACCTTGATGCTGGGAGGGACTGGGGACAGGAGGAGAAGGGGGCAACAGAGGATGAGATGGCTGGATGGCATCACTGACTTGATGGACGTGAGTTTGGGTAAACTCCGGGAGTTGGTGATAGACAGGGAGGCCTGGCGTGCTGCGATTCATGGGGTCGCAAAGAATCAGACACGACTGAGCAACTGAACTGAACTGAACTGAATATTGTTTAAGCACTTCACCCTCTTTCTAGACAATGCCTGGATCTTAGAATATTTTTAACTGCACACACTTCTCAATTTACATGGTATTATTGTCATATTTGAATTCTATTTTTAGCCCACAGTAATTTGTATTGCTTTTTATGAAGTCAGCTGTCAGTAGGATTTACCCACAGTAAAAGTCACCCTCTTTCATATTCTTCATTCCTTCCTGCATGTCTGAGCATCCAGTTAGGACTATTTTCATCTGCTTGAAGGACACCGTTTAGTTTTTTTTGCAGTCTACTGATAGTGAATTATTTCAATTTTTGATATTTGAAATTATCCCTTACAGTTATTTGGAGGAGGCAATGGCGACCCACTCCAGTACTCTTGCCTGGAAAATCCCATGGATGGAGGAGCCTGATAGACTGCAGTCCATGGGGTCTCGAAGACTCAGACACGACTGAGCGACTTCACTTTCACTTTTCACTTTCATGCATTGGGGAAGGAAATGGCAACCCACTCCAGTGTTCTCACCTGGAGAATCCCAGGGACAGAGGAGCCTGGTGGGCTGCCGTCTATGGGGTCGCACAGAGTCGGACACGACTGAAGTGACTTAGCAGTAGCAGCAGCAGCTTACCTTTATTCTTATAAGGGGTCTTATTTTTAACTTTTAACTTTTAAACAATTTCAAGATTATTATAAAGTTACAAGCAATGTAGAAAGTTCTCATTTACTCTTCATCCAGTTTCCTCTAAAATATATGTTCTATAGCCATAATACAATTATGAAAATAAGGAGATTAACATTGATACTATACTACAGCCATTGATACTATACTAGTCTACAGCCTTTATTCAGATTTCATCAGTTGGGTCACTAATGTTTTTCCTGGGCCAGGATCCAGTCTAGGATCATACACTGCCTTTAGCTGTCACATGTCTCTCTCTCTGTCTTTTTTTTGTTTTTGACCTCCCCACGCAGCATGTGGGATCTTAGTTCCCCTACCAGGGATCAAACCTGAACCCCCTGCATTGGAAGCGTGGAGTCTTAACCCCTGGACCACCAGGGAGGCCCGGCTGTCGTCTGTCTTTAGTCCCCTTTACTCTAGGACAATTCTCTGGTCTTTATCTTTCAGGACCTTCACACATTTGAAGAGTCAGACACGACTGAGCTACTGAACTGAACTGAACTGAACTTTGAGACTGTGTATTCATTACTTCAGTCAGTCAGTCAGTTCAGTCCTTCAGTCATACCTGACTCTGTGCAGCCCCATGGGCTGCAGCATGCTAGGTCTCCCTGTCCATCACCAATTCCCAGAGCTTACTCAAACTCATGCCCATTGAGTCGGTGATGCCATCCAACCATCTCATCCTCTGTCGTCCCCTATCCTCCCGCCTTCAATCTTTCCCAGCATCAGGTATTTTCCAGTGAGTCAGTTCTTCCCATCAGGTGGCCAAAGTACTGGAGTTTCAGCTTCCGCATCAGGCCTTCCAATGAATATTCAGGACTGATTTCCTTTAGGATGGACTGGTTGGATCTCCTTGCAGTCCAAGGGACTCTCAAGAGTCTTCTCCAACACCACAATTCAAAATCATCTATTTTTCGGGTCTCCGCTTTCTTTATAGTTTATTACTTAACACTACATAACAAGGTATCCCTAAAGTTAGTGGCTTTAAAATAGTAATCATTTATTATCTCCATTTCCTTGGGTGAGGAATTTGGGAGCAGCTCAATGGCACAGTTCGGCATGGGGTCACTAAAGCTGTGGTTGTCGTCAAGAGTGTCCATCAGGGCTGCAGTCATCTGAAGGTTCAACTCAGGTGGCAAGTCTCCTGCCAGTATGTCTCCCCTCCAAACTGTTGATAAGCGGTGTCAAGGACTCCCTAAATTCAGGCAGGAGCCTCCTTTCGCCACCGTAGGGGTCTCTCCGTGTGTTCCCAAAGCATCCATATGATATAGCACCCAGCTTCCACCAAGTCCAGTAAGCCGAGAGCTTTATTAGGTGGAAGCTGCCGAGTCTCTATGACTTACCAGTCTGTCATCTCCTCCCTATCTTACTGGTTATCCCTAAATGGGAGGGGTCTGCACAGCAGCCTGAGCACTGGGACCTGGGGATCACTGATGGCCATCTCCAGGGCCCTGGTTTCTCTGGGCTTTTGACACCGCCGTGTCAGTCTTCTTCCTTCTCCATGAGAGGTAGCTGATGTCTGCTGCAGAATTGTTTTCTTAGCCTGCGTGTCAGCGTCCGTCCAGAACACAGAAACCACACAGACATCTGCACAGGCCAAGCTTAGTGAAAAGACATGTGATCTGGAGTACGGGGGGAAGTATTCCTGCCTGGAGAATCCCGTGGACAGAAGAGCCTGGCGGGCTGCAGTCCTCGGGGCCGCAGAGAGTCGGACACGACTGAAATGACTTGGCCCGCACGCTCTGGGGAATCAGCTAAGAGGATGCTGGAGCATGGAGGCACAGGGACATCCCTGCTGGTCCTGTGGTTAAGACTCCGAGTTCCCAGAGCAGGGACATGGGTTCGATCCCTGGTCTGGGAACTAAGATCCTCCATGCACAGTGCAGCCAGCCACAGCAACGACAGCAGCAAGAGCGCAGAGGCACAGCTGGTAGAGGTGGCAGGCAGCATCCCTGGGACTGAGACGAGTCTCTTCGGGGGTGAGCGCCAGACCCCAGCGGAGCAGGGCTCACTACCCAGCAGGACTTGCTTGAAACGCACCCTCCAAAAGGAGGCACCACGTCTCTGAACCCCACCTGCTGCCTCAGGAGATGCCACAGAGCCCTGCGGTAGGAGGCGACTGGCTGGCAGCCCTCTCGATCGAAGGCACCACTGCCAAGGGTGGAGGGGGTGTCTTTGCGGCCCTGGGCTCCCCGCTGCCTCTCCTGGGAGGGGAATGAAGAAACAAACAGGCCAAACAGGGTTGGCAGAGCGCTTCCGTGTCCATGGATGAGGCAGTGTGACCCTGTTCTTACGAAGTGCGACTGTCACCGACCTCATCCCGGGAGGACTTCACCCTGTGGGGGGCCCTCCCCTCTGTCCTTCCAACCTGGACTCTCTTGTTCTGAAGCCGGTCACCTCCCCACCCTGTGCTCAGGGTGCTGGGGGTACCGAGCAAAACTCAAAGACTTGCTGCCTTCGGTTCTACACAGACCAGACTGGCAGTCGGTTCACCTTTGAAAAGAAGGTGAGGATGCACCTGCAGGAGTTTGGTGACCAGGGACAAGGGTGTTGTAAAGGGGAAACTGAGGAATTGAGTTCTTCGAGTTTGGCTTTTTATTTGCTTCCGTCCTCAAAAGTACTAGCCATTTATGGTTTCAGGCTAATAATTCTGTTTAGTACAGGCAAGAAGGATTTGATGCCTGCGGTCAGAGGCTGTCAGTGGGGATGAGATGGACAGTTGGTTGATAACAGCCTTGTGGAAAGAATGAGCAGAAGCACCATGACATGAAGGGGAGAGACATCAATTGTGAGACTTGTTCACATATTTGAGTTGGAATTCGAAAAAATAAGTGTACTTTTCCAAATCAAAGGAGTAAGTCCAGTCTGACAGGGGAAGAAGCATTAAGAAGAGTAATCAAAACAAGGGTCTTTGGTATTAAGAACGCTTCTTTCATTCGGGTTGACCTGGTGGCTCAGTGGTGAAGAATCTGTCTGCAGCGCAGGAGACCCAGGAACCATAGGTTCAATCCCTGGGTTGGAAAGATGCCCTGAAGGAGGAATTGGCAATCCACTCCAGTATCCTTGCCTGGGAAATTCCATGAACAGAGGAGCCTGGCAGGCTACAGTCCATGGGGTCACAAAGAGTTGGACAGTTTTTAGTGTCTAAACAGCAACAACAGCTTTCATTTGATGATACGCGTTAGGTAGACTCTGGGAGGTTTCAGGTCACTGTGAAGCTAAGAGACTTTGGCGTTTCCTTCAGGCCCCGGCATTTCTTGGAGGAGGGGTCCGCAGGTGCCTCAGATGCACAGTCCAGCGTGGTAGATGCAAGGTGCGTGTTATTAACGAGAGTTCACTGTTTATTTATAGCCTTTATTTTTAGGTAAAATATATACAGAGTGAAATGGACAAATATTAAATATGTATTTAATGAGTTTTGACAAGTGCATACAACTATGTAACCAAACACCTGTCAAGTTATGGAAACGACCATCGTTCCGGGAAGGCCCTTGATTACCCCCGCTCATCAGCCCCTACCCATGGTCCCCAGAGGGAACTATTGTTGGGACGTTACACTACACATGAACTTCTTCTCAAACCTCACATAATGGAATAATACACTGTATACTTCTTTTTAATTACGTTTTCTTTCACTCAACATAATACACTTTAATAGCTTTACTGAGGTGTAGTTTTCCTTTAGCGTGGATTTCACTGATTTTTTACATAATTTTGCCTATTTATTTAAGGCGGTGCTGAGTCTTCGTTGCTATGCAGGCTTTTCTTTGGTTGGGGTGACCGGGGCAACTCTGTGCGGCGGTCTGTGGGCCTCTCAGGTGGCGGCCGACGGGCTCCGGGCTGCTCGGGCTTCAGTCGTTGCAGCAGAAGGGCTCAATATTTGCAGCTCCCAGGCTCTAGGGCACACGCTCAGGAGATGGGGCTCACGGGCTTCGTTGCTCCGCAGCATCTGGGATCTTCCTGGATCAGGGAGGAAGCTGTGACTCCTGCGTGGGCAGGTGGATTCTTTACCACTGAACCACCAGGGAAGCCCGAATTCCGCTGGTTTTACGTGTATAGTTTGATGAATCAGTAAATTCAGAATCCAGTCTTCTCCAAAAGTTCCCCCTTGCCAATTTGCAACCCTTCCCTGCTTTTCTTCAAGTCAACTATTGGTCTTCTGTCTCTATAATTTTCCTTTTCTAGAAATTTCACATACATGGATTCATATAATATAGAGACATATGTGTCTGGATTCTTCCACTGAAGTTTTTTTAAGATCAATGTATCTTTTCTTATATGATTTCAAAATCATAGCTATATTTTATTTTTATTTTGCTGTATGTCTTTTATTTAGCTTTTTTTTATTTTGTTGAAACATAGTTGACTTATAATGTTCTATGAGTTTCAGGTATGTAGCATACTGACTCAGCACTTTTGCAGATTATGCTCCATGATGGGTTATTAAGATAATGTCTAAACTTCACTGTGTTATATGGTATATCTCTGTTGCTTAACCTCTTAAATGGTTTTAACATTCATTCAAGTTGCTACATGTATTGGTAGTTAATTCCTTTTATTGCTAAGTAATATTCTATTTATAGATATACCAGATTTTAGTTGTTTCTTCATTAGTTGATGGATTTGGCCATTATGAATGTTGCTGTGGGCATTTGTGTGCATGTCTTTGTGTGGACATACATTTTCATTTCTTATGGGAAATGGAGTACAATTGCTAGGTCATTTGATAAACATTTAATATTTCAGGAAATTTCCAGGTGGTTTTTGAAAGTAACTGTACATTTTACATTCCCACCAGCAATTTATGAAGGTTCTAGTTTCTTCACCTCCTCACTAACATTTGGAATTTTTAGTCCTTTGGTTCTAGCTATTTTACTAGGCCTATAATAGTATCTCACTATGGTTTTAATTTGATGACTAATGATGTAGAACAATTTTTCAAGTACTTATTTGCCATTTGTATACCTTCTTTGGTGCAGTGTCTATTAAACTTTTTAATGGATTGACTTTTTATTTTTTTTGACAGCACCTCACAGCTTGTGGGATCTTAGTTCCCCGAACAGGAATAGAACCTGTGCCCTCAGCACTGAAGGTGTGGAGTCTTAGCCACTGGAACGCCAGGTAATTTTTAGTTCTTATATAAGTATTTAGGCTTCCCTTGTGGCTCAGCTGGTAAAGAATCCGCCTGCCATGCGGGAGACCTGGGTTTGATCCCTGGTTGGGAAGATCCCCTGGAGAAGGGAAAGGCTACCCACTCCAGGATTCTGCCCTGGAGAGTTCCAAGGACTGTATAGTTCATGGGGTCACAGAGGGTCAGAAACAACTGAGCAACTTTCACTTTCACTATAAAGCATTCACCTCCAAAATGACCAAGCAATTCCACTAGTAAATATTTACCCACAAGAAATGAAAACACATGTCCACTAAAATAGTCATACAAGGATCTTCATAACAGATTGAACCCAGGTCTCCCACATTGCAGGCAGATACTTTACCATCTGAGCCACCAGGGAAGCCCAAATTAGTCGCTCATTCATGCCTGACTCTGTGAGACCCCACGGACTGTAGCCTGCCAGGCTCCTCTGTCTATGGGATTCACCAGGCAAGAAGAGTGGAGTGGGTTGACCTTCCCTTCTTTAGGGGGTCTTCCTGGCCCCGGGATTGAACTCTAGTCTCCTGCATTGTAGGCAGATCCTTTACTTCTGAGCCACCAGGGAAGCCCTATTTCTACTAGTGAAAATGCATAAACAACCTACATTTCCAAGCCTAGGAGAGTAGACTGTGATACATTCATACAACAGAATAGTACTCAATGACAGAAGTGAGCAAACTCCTGATACATGAAACCATATGCATGTTAAGAGCATCGTGTTGGTTGAGACAAGTGAGACGCAAAAGAAAACACACTATTTATATGATGGTCTAGGATATGACAGACTAGTCGATGCTGGTAGAAACCACAACAGTGGTTTTCTCTGGGGCAGAAAGATGAACAGGAAGGACATGAGCAAACTTCCTGCAGTGATGAAAATGCTCTGTTTCACTACAGGGGCACAAGTCCCAGAGGTGTATTCAGTTGTCAAAACTCATCCAGTGGTATACTGAGGGTCTGTTCATTCCACTTCATGGGAATTTTATCTTAACCAAATAGAAGGAAAAGGAATAAAAACTAAATGAACAGACCTAACACATTTTGATTGAGGCTTTTGAACTGTGGTGTTGGAGAAGACACTTGAGAGTCCCTTGGACTGCAAGGAGATCCAACCAGTCCATCCTAAAGGACATCAGTCCTGGGTGTTCATTGGAAGGACTGAAGCTGAAGCTCCAATACTTTGGCCACCTGATGCGAAGAGCTGATTCATTTTAAAAGACCCTGATGCTGGGAAGATTGAGGGCAGGAGGAGAAGGGGATGACAGAGGATGAGATGGTTGGATGGCATCACCGAATCGACGGACATGAGTTTGAGCAAGCTCTGGGAGTTGGTGTTGAACAGGGAGGCCTGGCGTGCTACAGTCCATGGGGTCACAAAGAGTTGGACATGATTGAATGACTGAAGTGAACTGAACTGAACACATTTTAAAAAGATGAAAAATTCAGTCTCAAATGTACAGTCCTTAGTAAGGCCATCTTTGAGATGCAAGGGGCACCAAAAATACTTTTCAAAAAGCAAGACAACTGAGTTATACAATGATAATGGGAGGAAGAAGAAGTTATTTTGAAAAAAAGAAGCAGGGCTATGAGTAGTTTCTGAGAAAGGTTTATAAAGGTCAAAAGTCTCCAGTCAACCACGTTGCATTCACACTACTGACTTCAAACATGTAATAAAGTGAAAAGGGTGTTCACAATACTTATATTTATTATAGAATTACCCAGCACGAAAAACGTAAAATGCATGTATCTCAACTTTTTTTTTAACTGCAGGCCCTTTTCTTTGAGGCAGCATCAAGACTCCAAAGTAACTTAACCTTCAGGTGGAGGTTACGGAGTTTCTTTCCAGGATGGTTTTGTATCAGATTGGGTGCTGGGGGTGGGATCCTATCTCTGGACTCTCCTCAGAGATCCAGAACTTTCAATCAAAGACTAGGCCTAATGTCCAGAGAGATCAGGGACCACAGCCTTCCTGCCTGGGAGCAAGTGCTAAGGAGTTCTGGAAGCAGACAGATTGGATGCTTAGTCATCCCCAGTCTGCTGGCCGTGGGCATGATTCCTACTGACCCTGGCCCTGCTTTCCCCAGCCATCTTTGTTGCTGTTGTTCAGTCGCCAAGTTGTGTCCAACTCTTCGAGACCCCATGGATTGCAGGACGCCAGGCTTCCCTGTCCCTCACCATCTCCTGGAGTTTGTCTAAGTTCATGTCCATTGAATCCATGATGCCATCCAACCATCTCATCCTCTGTCATCCCCTTCTCCTCCTGCCCTCAATCTTTCCCAGCATCAGGGTCTTTTCCAATGAGTCAGCTCTTCACATCAGGTGGCCAAAGTTTTAGAGTTTCAGCTCTAGCATCAGTCCTTCCAATGAACACCCAGGACTGATCTCCTTTAGGTGGACTGGTTGGATCTCCTTGCAGTCCAAGGGACTCTCAAGAGTCTTCTCCAACACCACAGCTCTGCTTTCTTTATAGTCCAACTCTCACATCCATACATGACCACTGGAAAGGTCATAGCTTTGAGTAGACGGACCTTGGTCGGCAAAGTGATGTTTTCGCTCTTTAACACACAGTCTAAGTTGGTCATAGCGTTCCTGCCAAGAAGCAGTCATCTTCTAATTTCATGGCTGCAGTCACCGTCCCCAGGCCCCCTACTTGCAGCCACCCCCACACCCTGAGAGCTGGGGTTGCCTTCCCTGGAAGGAGGCAGCTCGTGCTGTTGGCGCCCCTCAGGGGCTGTGGCTGGAACTGAGACTTTGAGTCTCAGCCCAGACACACTCCATGCCTGCAGTGATGTCCTCGTGTTACTATTTCACAACCAAACTGAGCAAAGACCCCACAGCCCTGGAGGCTCACCCTGAGAAGTGCCCCTGGGCTGTAGCCAAAGATCAGAGAGGAAGAGCCTGCAGAAGGAAAGACGGTGACCTCTGACTGCGAGGACAGCCTGGTGTGTCTGCTGGAAGGGGCGCTAGGAAATCAGGACCTTCACCCTGGGGTTTGCGACTTCCGTGGCCCTGTGAGTGGTGTGTGTCCTGCCTGCCTTTCAGAGAGAGAGGAGAGTGACAGGCTTGCTGCATGCTAAGTTGCTTCAGTCGTGTCTGACTCTTTGCAGCCCCACGGACTGTAGCCCCCCAGGCTCCTCTGTCCTCGGGATTCTCCAGGCAAGAATACTGGAGTGGGTTGCCATGCCCTCCTGCAGGGGATCTTCCTGACCCAGGGATCGAACCCACATCTCTTATGTCTCCTGCATTGGCAGGTGGATTCTTTATCTGCTGAGCCATCAGGAAAGTCCCTGGTTCACACACTTATTTCATCTCATTAACCGTCAGAACCATCTGGGGAGATAAGTGGGCTAATTCCCGCTCCACAGATGAGGAGCCCAGAGGGATGGAATGGCTGGATCATACAGGCTGGTCCTGTATACTGGCTGGTCCCGGATCATACAGCCAGGCTTCACCCCGGCTGGGGAACTGTTCGGGCGTATGTCCCAGGGCCACCCTGTATTGTCCCAGGACCCAGGGGAACCTGGCCTGAGAAGGCTATGGATCCGATGGGAGCTCCCCGAACTACTCCAGCATGAACATCTTCCAGAAGGATTCTCCACTGGGCAATGAGGCAAGAAATTTACGGCTCTGCCTGATTAATGGGCCAGGCAGTTAAGAGTTCTTTGCCAAGCTGTGAGCATAATTTAAGGAACCGAGGCAGGAGGAAAAACCCATAACTCACATCCTTTAAGGGCTCTTAGAACAAGAGACACATTGGAACATTGAAAATGTCTCTGCTCCTCAGGTCAAAAAAGACCAGTGTGTTTCTGGGTATTTCGGTCAAAGAACAGGGAGTCCAGATGAATGCGCATGGCAGAACAAATGAGGAAAATACTTCCAGGCTGTAAATTTCTGCTTGATGTTTCCTTCGTTCTTTTCTGACTGGCTTTGGTATTTGTTCAACCACGTCCTGCCTCTTCACGCCTCTCCCCACACCTTGTAAATGCCACCCTCTTAGCTGAGTAATTCTTCATTGGCTAGAGTTGAAATGCTGCCAGGAAAGTGGCTTTGGAGACCTTAGACATGGAGCAACAGGAGGCAGAGTGGAAGAGTCCCGGGATGGGAATAATTTGAGTCCTAGATCCTCTTAAACTATATGATTTTGGAGGGGGGCACTTCATCTGTTTGGACCTCAGTTTCCTTTTCTGTAGAGAGTTTGAACCCATCCCCCTTTTCAGTTTGAAAGTTCTGTGAATTTCTTCCAGACATGACAACCCACAATATTTTCATCATTCAGCATCTGGAATTAACACTTGCCCTCTGCTGAAACCCCAGAGCATTTTATCTCTGTGTTAAAAAGTGACATGCATTACTTTGTATTGCAACTTCTAGTTATCTGTGGGTATTTTCTTTTCTTTTCCTCTCCCCACCTGGACTCAGAGTGCTTTGGGCAAGCTATGATTTTCCTCCTTTGAACCCCTCCCAGTCCCCGCAGGCAACCTGTCGCTCAGTAACCTGCTGGTATGAATGAAAATGAATGAATGAGTGGAAACGGCCTCTACTCACTATTTGTTCTGAGACTGGATGACTTTGAGAGTGAAGGTAAGGAAGGAGTTTATTCATATAGGATGCTTGTAAGAGATCCAGGCGGGTGGGCAAGGGAGTGTCATGCCCAGAACTTGGTGGGGCTACAGTTTTATTTGTTGTTGTTCCATCACTTAGTTGTGTCTGACTCTTTGTGACCCCATAGACTGCAGCGCACCAGGCTTTCCTGTCCATCACCAGCTCCTGGAGTTTACTCAAACTCATATCCATTGAGTTGATGATGCCATCCAACCATCTCATCCTCTGTCATCCCCTTCTCCTCCTGCCTTCAATCTTTCCCAGCATCAGGGTCTTTTCCAGTGAGTCACTTCTTTGCATCAGGTGACTAAAGTATTATAGCTTCGGCTTCAGCGCCAGCCCTTCCAATGAATATTCAGGACTGATTTCCTTTAGGATTTACTAGTTTGATCTCCTTTCAGTCCAAGGGACTCTTAAGACTCTCTTCCAGCACACAGTTCAAAAGCATCAGTTCTTTAAGGTCCAACTCTTACATCCTTACATGACTACAGGAGAAACCATAGCTTTGATGATATGGACCTTTGTTGGCAAAGTGATGTCTCTGCTTTTTAATACAATGTCTAGGTTTGTCATAGCTTTTCTTCCAAGGAGCAAGCATCTTTTAATTTCATGACTACAGTCACCATCTGCAGTGATTTTGGAGCCCAAGAAAATAAAGTGTGTCCCTATTTCCATTTCTCCCATCTATTTGCCATGAAGTGATGGGGTTTCCAGGTGGCTCTAGTGGTAAGGAATGTATCTGCCAGTGCAGGAACTGTAAGAGACGTGGGTTCGATCCCTGGATGGGGAAGATTCTCTAGGGGAGGGCATGGCAACCCACTCCAGTATTCTTGCCTGGAGAATCCCATGGACAGAGAAGCCTGGAGGCTACAGACCACGGGGTCACAAAGAGTCAGATATGACTGAAGTGACAGAGCACAATGGGATTAAATGCCACGATCTCAGTTTTTTTGGATGTTGAGTTTTAAGCCAGCTTTTTCACTCTCCTCTTTCACCTTCATCAGGAGGCTGTTTAGTTCCTCTTCACTTTCTGCCATCCGTGTGGTGTCATCTGCATATCTGAGGTTATTGATATTTCTCCTGGCACAGTTTTATAATCAAAGGAAAAGCAAGGGCAGGGGGAGAAGACCACCTTCCTCCTCATTCTTGAGTGGATATCAAGCTTCCATCAGCAGCTCCTCCTCCAATTTGGGTGGGGGCATTTTCTTGTCCTTATGTGGTCAAAGTGGGACTGGCATGATCCTACTCAAATCAGCAACAGGGTGGTATGTGGTGAAAATGGCAAGTCATCTCAGGTTTTAGTATACTGTCACCTTTGCCTTATATTTTTATTTTTAGTGTGTGCAGAGGAGCGCGTCCTAGGAATCATTAACTTACAGAGCTCATTGGGCAGAATGCGGGTCTCATTACTGTTGTTTTATTGTCTGGGGGCACGTCCCATGCTTCTGTTTCATGGTTTTGTTGCTAAGCAAAGCCTGCTCAGTTTTGTGGTTAAGCACACCGGCTTCCTTGAGTGATCATTAACTTACAGATCTCCCATACTTTTCTCTCAACTCACAATCCCCTAGGGGATGATTTAATCATCTACTTTGTCCCTTTAACACTCTGTCCCTATCAACTTGATTTGCTTACAAAAAGTACATCCTTTCTGTTTGATAAATTTTAAGATGTGTTTCAAAATGCAGAGTTAGAAATACATTTTATTTTTGTAAGATACCCATAGACAGAGGAGCCTGGAGGGCTACAGTCCAAGGGGTCACCAAGGACTGAGCACACACACGCGCGCACACACATACACACACACACACACACACACACACACAATTTTAGAAGACTCTTATTAAAACTAGTCTGATATCACACTTTAAATCAAAGCACCATGTTTTTCAAGTTTTCTGGAAGACATTGCTTCAGAGATTTCATCATGGCTGCTCTCTCCTCTGTGTCTCAAACTGATCACGTGAATTATTTTTGAGCAATAATTCCCCCGTCCCTGTAGCCATGATACACCCACGGGTGTTGGCCCGAACAGGTTGGCTGACTTAGCCGATGGAATATCAGCACATGTGATGCAAGCAGAAGTCTTGCATGCCTCTCTCCTTCCTGGGGCTCCTGCTACTTATCAGGACAAGAACTAGGGGAGGAGACCAGAACCCACACTGCAGCCTAGATTCCCCTGACCTCGGGAAACTTGCAACACCAACCACAAGTCAACAGATATGGAGTCTGGGGTTGTGTGTTGTGCAACAGTGTTGCAGCAATAGTTGACCTGGGTGACAGACTGAAGTCATAGTGGAGTAATCACAGCTCAGGCATATAAAAAAAGGGGCTGTCTGGTCTCAGACACCTCCCTGCACCCCTGAGAACTTGAACTTTCTGTGAACTGTACCAAACTCAAGAACCTCATCAGCTATTTTTAAACCACCACCTGCCAGTTGCAACCTTGTGGTCTCAAGGATGTTTTCCCTTGTAACTATGTATCCATCTTGGACCCCAACCAGTCCTTCCTGATGGCTCCCATTAGGACGTTTGATAAACAACTCATGCAGCTAACAATGGTCTTGCAGTCTTTGCCTTTGTGGGCTTTCTCAATTTTGCAGTCCTGTTGATCACAATGCAGGTGCTTCTGGAATCTGTGTCTCCTGGCTGCAGTCCTAACAAACTCCAAATAAACGCCACTTTATTTCAATCAGATCCTCCTTGCTGAAATTTTGGTTAACAGCCAATACTTCTGACTGATTCAATGGACATGAATTTGAGCAAACTCTGGGAGACAGTGGAAGACAGAGGGGCCTGGTGTGCTACAATCCATGAGGTCGCAAAGAGTCAGGCACAATTTAGCAGCTGAATGACAACAATGGTTTACTTTCCCCCAAACTCTCCTTCACGCCTGTCTTTGCGCCTCTGGGGACAGACCAAGAAGCCCTGCTTGGATGTCTGTTTTTGATAGATATGGGTCCATCAGGCAGGAGTTTCAGGCCTGCATTCTGAGAACAGAGCGTCTCTGATCCTCTATCATTGTATACATTTGGAATATAATTCCTGGGCCAGGAAGATCCCCTGAAGGAAATGGCCACCCACTCAGTATTCTTGCCTGGAGAATTCCAGGGGAGCCTGGCAGGCTAGAGTCCATGGAATTCCAAGGAGTTGGACACAACTGAGCGACTAACACTGGTACTCTGAAGACTCTTTACGTGATTCACTAACTTTTCTAAAAATTAATATTATATATCATTTATCACATTTGATGAAATAAGAAGTTCCAGGTTGCTCTTGCAGGTTTCTGTGTGATGTGGCAGGTGGGATCTTAGTTCCCTGGCCAGGGATCAAACTGGTGCCCCCTGCACTGGGAACTTGGAATCCTAACCATTCACTACATTGCCAAGGGAGTCCCTGCTCTTTCTTATTAGGTGAACGGCTGAAATAAACAGTTTAAATAGGATTGAAAATTAAACATGACTTAAAATAAGGGCATTGTTATTACTGAAATGAAGTGAAATCACATTACATACAATTAACCAATTTAAAGAAGGGCATTAATCTATTTTTTTTTACATCCCCTCCTTTCATGAACAGAAACCTTTTTTTCTCTCCCCATTATTAGCCGTGTGATTTGATGAGGTTAAAACCCATCCTCATCTTCAGGAAAGGATCCCTATCAGTGCTCTCATTTCATTTAGTTTATGTTTTCCAATTTCTCCATCTCTTTTTCTTCTTCTTCTTTTTTTTTTTTTGATGTTCTTTCTCAAGACTTGATCAAGCATAGTAAAAAAAAAAGCTTTTGTATACCTATATATAAATAATGTGTATAATATATATTTTAGAAAGCTTATGAATTTTTGCCTAACTAAAAAACTGATGATATTGGGAGCCCACTTGTTTGATTTAGTGTGACTAGAATGCTAGATTTCTAATTAAAAAGCATAGATATGCAACAAGCAACAAAAGTTTACTGTATAGCACAGGGAACTATAGTCAATATCTTATAATAACCTATCATGGAAAATAATCTGAAAAATAACATATATGTACCTGTGTAACTGAATCACCTCGCTGTGCACCTGAGACACCGTGAGTCAACTTCAGCCCCCGGGGTCGCAAAGAGTCACACATGACCGAAGTGACCTGTCTGTGCTGTGTGCTCCGGCGTGTCCGACTCTGCGATCCCATGGACCACAGCCCACCAGGCCCCCCTGTCCATGGAGTTCTCCAGGCAAGAAGACGAGTGGGCTGCCATCTCCTTCTCCAGGAAGTGACCTAGTACGCACGGAAGCCAGAAAGTCAGGACGGCTACTCTGGTGTCAGCCTGTCTACATCCCCCACCACACATCGGTGCTCAGCCTCAAGGGAATAAACGGAGATGGCTGCAGATGGGGCCCCCCGGGCACCCTGCCGCTCTGCGGACAAGGGTCTGAGCGGGTCTGCCCTGCGGGACTGGCCATCTCGCGCCTGCGTTGTGGGCACTCCGCCTTCTCAGTGCTGGGCCTCCCAGACCACCTGCGCCCCACTCCAGCCCCAGCAGCACCCTGAGAACCCCAGGCGGTGTCATCTGCGCTGAGAGGCTATGTATTCATTGGAGTGACCACGTAGATGTGAATAGGCCCTCTGCCGCGAGGAGCCCCCCCACAGCCAGGACGTGGTCAGTCACTGCCAGCCGTCCCTGAATCTGGCCCTGACTTCCAGCTCAGGACCCACCAGGGAAAGCTGGCCATGAGCTCACTCCTCACCAACCACCCAGGATGCCTGCTTCCCGTCAGCTGCCTCCGGCCTCCCTGTGCCAGCAGCCTCCCATCAGGGCTGCCTAAGCCGCCCCTCTCTCTCACTCGAACACCTTCCTACTTCCTGCTTTGCTGCCTTTTGAGTCTCTGCCATAGGCAAGTTTATGGGTTGAGTTCTGTCCTCCAGAAATTCATATATATAATATAGAAATTCCTATATACATATAATTTTGGCCGTACTGCATGGCTTGCAGTATCTTGGTTCCCTGACCAGGAATTGAACCTGAGCCCTCAGTAGTAAAAGTGCAGAATCTTAACCACTGGTTTGCCAGGGGATTCCCAGAAATTTGTATGTCGAAGCCCTGATCCTCAGTAGTTCAGAATGTGACCTTATTTGGAGACAAAATCACTGCAGATGTAATGAGTTAAGACGACAGGTCAGACTGGAGCAGAGTGAGTTCCTAGCCCCACACGTCTGGTGTTGGACACAGCTCTGCGCTGAGATCCAGTGATGCCTTTACAAGTCAAGGGACACCACAGGTTGCCACCAGCAGCCAGGAGGGATATCTGGATCCTCCTCCCCAGTACCCTCAGAGGGAGCATGGCCCTTCTGATCCCACCATCTCTAGGACTGTGAGAAGACTCGTGTCTGGTGTTTAAGGCTCTGTACCTTGTTAGGAGAGCCCTCTCGAACAAATACAGCAGGTGATGGTGACTGACTCCCTTGCCACAACAAGTCTGAAGACCCCAGAGCCTTGGCCTGATGTCATTGGCT
Source organism: Muntiacus reevesi (assembly GCF_963930625.1). Taxonomy (NCBI): domain Eukaryota; kingdom Metazoa; phylum Chordata; class Mammalia; order Artiodactyla; family Cervidae; genus Muntiacus; species Muntiacus reevesi. The sequence continues at coordinate 29,110,618 of NC_089256.1, forward strand.
GGTCTTCAACTATTTCCACAGCACGTGGCCCTGCTGTGGGAAGGACAGGCATTCCTAGCGAGTTGTGGTACCCCAGGCAGCCAGGACTCAACGGGTGGAAAAATGAGTGTGAGTCACTCAGTCTTGTCCAACTTGCCATGGACTGTGGCCCACCAGGCTCCTCTGTCCATGGGACTCTCCAGGCAAGAATACTGGACTGGGTTGCCATGCCCTTCTCCAGGGGATCTTCCCGACCCAGGGATGGAACCCGGGTCTCCTACATTGCAGGCAGATTTTTTACCATCTGAGCCACTAGGGAAGTCTGCTGGAAGCCTTTTCTCAGGCTCCGGGTACTGGGTCTTGACACAGCCCGAAGTTCATCTTGACTGAGAGGGTCCCACAGCCTCTGGGCCGCCCATCAGGGCTCCTGCTCCATCACCACTGTTGTCTGGTTACTAAAGAGCTTCCCACAAGGCAATGCGAGGCCCGGCCCGGCTCAGGGCGCTGGTGGGCTGGCCGCCGCTACCCCATTCCGTGGCTGCACCCCAACCCTGGACGCTCACAAGACAGCTATGGCCCTGGCAGTTCGCGATGACGTTTCATTCCCATTTTGTCAAGTACGCGGGGCTCCTTCAGAGGCGTCAGTTCTACGTTCCCTATGCTTAGGGAACAAGGGCCTCGCCTCCAGGGCAGGCGGAGGCTGACTGGAAACAAGTTATTTTGAGACGGGCACAGGCTGTACAGATAACAGCGTGTTTTCCTGCTGAAGTCGTCGTGTGAGAAATGTTGGGGTAGGGGGGAGAGGCACGCGGATGAGTCTAAAAATAGAAGGCTGTAATTAGCCGAGAGCGGACTCCTTCTGGAAGGCGTCGATTGCTACGGCAACCACACACCCCGGTTTCTCCAGGACAGCTTTCATTCTGTGAAATCTGATTCTTTGCCGTTAAGGTGATCTGTTACGTGTCTGAACGCAACTTAATGTTACAGAATCGTAGGCCTGTTACACATAATGCACAAATCCAAACAAACGCTTGGTCATGTCGGCACTCATTTTTTCTTTCTGTTAATGGAAATACAGGCATCAAGGCTGTGGGCTTTTCCTACAGGTTAAGGACAGGTTATGAAGATAATACAGACATGCGGCTGTGGGTCAGACATGGGGCTGCTGAAAGGGTGTGAAGGGGGGAGTTAGGCTTAAACTTCTTGGTTGAAAAGCAGGACTTTTTTTTTTTTTTTTTTTTTAGGATTTGGTGAGGGTGGGGGAGGAAAGTCTTGGGGTGGGGGTGGGGGGGGAATTCAGAGAACATCAAAACCAAGGCCCCTCAGATCCCCAGGTGTCAAAGGTCCTGGGGGCACTGTGTTCTCAGGGGGTAATTGGAGCCCAGTGCTGGAAGCAGGACGTTTTTTAGTGGCCGGAAACTCCAAGGGCCAGTTCCCAAGTCTTTATTCTGTATGTTATATCTCATGGAATTCCAGAGTGGTTCTGCAGGGGACATGCGTAAGCTGCTCTGGGTGTGATTATGGCACGTATGTCATCATGCTTACCCACAAAGTGATGGGTGTGTGATGAATGGGATTTGCACAAATGCACCCTGCAAAGCCCAGAGCTTGGGACCTGAGAGGCCAGAGTCCCTTGGGTGGCAGCAGCATGGGTGGGATCCCTTTATGGACAGAGGACAGGAAACCATCTTTCTGTTTCCTGCCTCAGTTCTCAAAGGACATGTCAGCTGTGTTGACTGGTGGATGGAGGGGGTTAGAGGCCAGCAGGCATCAGGAGGGGAGGACCCCAGGGGAAGAGATGGTCATGGTAGCACCGGAAACCTCCATATTGGAAACTTAGGTGTTTGTGGCTATTTGTATTTTCAATAAGGATTCCCCTTGTTTTTCTGCAGTCTTTGTTTTATTAACATTCTTTTGCAAATATCAGCTAATTTTGTTTATCTTCAGGGAATAAGAGCAAAGTCTCTTATTTTTTGATGGGCACCAAAGAAATCAGAGTTAAAAACAAAACAAAACACCACTCCCAAGGGAAAGTTCATCTTGAAAGAAAGAGTCTGGGAGACCTGGAGATGAGTTGGAAAATGCCCCTCTTTCTATGAAGGGCTCCTTTCAAGTGCCTCTCTGCTGGAGGGAACTTTTGAGGGGTTTGCACTTGGAACTTACAAGGACGCTGTTCAGTGTTCTGACTGTGCTGCCCTAGGAGGTGGCATCTTAAGACACTTGCCTCCAACACTGCTTCTGGTTTATAAAACAGTAAACCCATTTTTCCATATGTGCTTTGTGGACTAGAAATATTACTGTTGCCATTTTGGAAAATATTCTACCATACAGCATAGCACAGTTTTTTTTTTTCCAAACAAGAACTTTGTTCTCTAAGAGAGATTGGCGCCAGCTCCATTTCTCGTGCTGTGTGCTGTACACCCAAATGGATCTTCTGTTTCCTTGTGTGCACACCCTTTTCAAAAAATTATTTATTTGGTTGCACTGGGTATTAATTGCAGTATGTGAATTTAACTGTGGCACGTGGGCTCTTAATTCCCTGATAGGATCGAACAGCCCCCTGCACTGGGAGTGTGGTGTCTTAGCCATTGGACCACCAGGGAAGTCCCTCATGAGTCTTTAAAAGATCTTTTCCCTCATGCTATTCCTGATCCTTGTTTTTCTTCCTTTTTTCATTTTATATCATCTTTTTTGCTTACGCTTAGAAAAACTGTCTTTAAAATAATCTTTTTCCTTCAAAGGACACATCCAGAAACCGTTATACTTCCTAAAAGTCTTTCAGTAATTTAACCAGCTGAGTAAATATAAGGTGTTTTGTTATATGTTTGTTTCATGAGAATGCTGATGTTAGGACAATGGCCATACAAACTGCTACCACACTCTCATCACCCCAGACCCCAACTTGTTCTTATTTTAAAGACTCTTTTGAAAACAGATAATTTTAGGCAACCTAATTACAATATGATATATAACGTTTGGGTCAGTTGACCCAGATCAACATTGAATGGAAACCTCTGATTATTTAGGCAAAAAGCAAGCCTAATAAATTACATGTGGATTTCACAGGAGGTACCATATTAAAAGCATCATGCCATAGCAGGCAGGGGGCTGCCTGCAAGGTGGAGAGCTCCTATGCAATTACGTACTGTAGTGCCCCCGAGGTCACCCCAAGAAGCCCTTCTTCTTGGAGCCCTAATGCTAAACCCTTCCTGAGACCTCAGTGGTCCCTCTGAACATAGGTCCTGAACACAGAGTGGATCACGTTTGGTGCTTAGGAAGCCTCAGCCTGATCAATGGCCTGTAAAGCCCTCTGCCATGCAAGACGTCCAAGTGTGTTTTCCACTCTCGGCTGCCTTGTGCGGGGGTACATGTCACGCACTGATCAACTCTGGGGCACCGTTCTCATCAGAGTCATCTTCGGTGCAGTCTCCAGGCTGACAGCAGTATCCCAATTCACGCAGAAGTGCAGGATGCCAGGGAGGCAAAACAATATGCGACTGGAAACAGTGAACTGGAATCTCTGTCCTGCCCCTTCTCCTTCCTGGCTGTGTGGCTGTCCTGTGTTATCAGTCCTCAGGCTGCCGTAACAAAGTATCAGTACCACAGACTGGGAGGCTTAAAGGACAGATGTTATTTTCTCACAGCCCTGAGGTTAGAAATCTTAGATAGAGGGGTCAGCAGGGTAGTTTCCCCTGAGGGCTCTCTCCTTGGTGTACAGATGTAAAAGGCCGACGAGTTTTGGGTGCACTGGCCCTGGATATAGTTAGAAGTGACGGCGTCTTTACTGGGGCACGGACAAGGTCACTGGCGACTAGCTCTCCCTTCCCTGAATCATGGCAGATTCTGAGCAGTATTACTCCTGCAGCAAGCATTTGCCTGGGGGTGGAGGTGGCTGGGGTGGGGGTAGCAAGTAGGGGTGGGTGGGTTAGGGTTGGGAAAGTGAGGGGAACGATGACAGAGTGTTTCCTTTGGACCACCTGCTACATTTTGATAACATTTCTCAAAATGTATGGAAGTGCTCTTGCTTTCTGAATCTATTTCTAGAAGAGTGAGGAAGGAAGGTCAAATCTCTTACTCCGTGCCCCTGCAACTTCCACACTACCAACCTGGGCTAAAATCAGAGGAGTCTGAACAGATAAAGAGACAGGAGTCAAGAGCACATCCAAACAAAGTAATTCTTCCCAACTTAATAATAACATTGACTGCTTATGTCATCTTAGGCTTCTTAGTCTCTTCTTTGGAGTCAACACCATTGATTTATCAACTTGTTTTCCTTGACTTGTAAAGAATCTGCCTGCAATGTGGGAGACCTGGGTTCGATCCCTGGGTTGGGAAGACCCCCTGGAGAAAGGAAAGGCTACCCACTCCAGTATTCTGGCCTAGAGAATTGCATGGACTGTACAGACTCCTTGGTGTCACAGAGTTGGGCACGACTGAGTGACTTTCATTTTCACTTCACTTTTTCTTGACTTTAAGGCTCTTTAACATTATTTTTCTGAATATGGCTTTGCTTTGTTCCCTGGAATGGGAAACGAAGGTTTCTGATGAATCCTGGGACAGGCCAGACCTTACTCTACAACTACGTGCCTGCTCACAGGCAAGTCTGGCCAGTAGTATTGAGATTTCCCTTCATATCCGTGGAATGTGGCCACAGACGGCAGTGAGCACTGAGTAGGCTCCTATGGTCTCAGAATCCCACAAAGGCAAGAGATGCACCCCTCTACAGCTCGGGGAGTCTTAAGTTGACATGGAGAAACCCGGTCTTATTCCCCAGAGATTTTCACCAAGTGGAAACACATCTCTGGAAGCTCTCCAGTGTTCCTTGGGGGTGGGAGGGGGGTGGGGGGCGGGGGAGGGAGGAGGCTTCCCCTTGTGTGTGTCCTCTTCCCTCTCCCTGGGAACCCAGTTTTTTAATTTACCTCCTCTCCTATCAGAAAATTAGGGATTTAGTGTATTTCACCTATTAAAGAACCTAAAGAGGACTTCATAATCTTAAGAGTTGCTGATGGTGGAATTTTAGGCATTTCCACAGAATGTTTTAAATGATGGCGGGGTGTGGGGGGGGGGGGGGAACTCCTGAGTCACCCGCAGGTGGCGGAAGCCGATTGTTTTGGCCTTACCAAGCCTATCACATGGAGCTGGAGACCAATGTTCATTTGCTGTGACTGGATTTCAGTCCAGACAATGCTTCTAGCCCCTTAGGAGGTCCCTCAGAGAAGCGTCTGTGAGGGAGCTCATTTTTCACCCTTGCCCAGCTCTGTGGTTAAGAAGTGGCGCCCCGTAGTCAGCGCCTTCTTATTACAGCTGGAATCCACGGTGGGCCTCCTCCTCCGTCGTCCAGGCCCCGGCATGAGCAAGAGCCCCTGAGGCTGGGGTCCACAAGCGGCACCAAGGCCATAGGCCTGCGAAGGGCTCTGGTTGGTAGTGCCCACAGGCGGTCTTCTGGGGACCGGAGGCTGGGTTCGGCCGCGGGGACACCTGGAACGCAGGACCCAGGGCACAGCCCACCTGTGACAAGTTCCCGGAGGCACTGGGCTTAGCTCTGCGCCCTCAGACCTCAGGGCCCACGTGCCGGCCTGCAGCTGGCCACTCACAAGCGGCAGTCGCCATCTGACTGGAGACACACGCGGTCGGGCTGCAGAGCCTGGCTATGTGCAAGCTGAGGCACGTTCCTCAAGCCCGTCTGACGCTCTTCCCTCATCTCTAAGGTGGGGACGAAGCCCGCCCTGCAGGGTAACGTAAGGGCAGGTGAGACGACCTGGGCGAGAGGCTGGCGCCTTTGCGGGGTTCGCACACACCAGCCGCTCTCACCACATCTCAGGCGGGGTCGACCCCGGCTTTCCTGCTGGAACGTTCTCCCGTGCCTCAAAAAGTTTTCGGTAGGCGGAGTGCAGGTGGTGACAGAGCGCTTTTAAAGTTAGAAAAGCGCGGGGCCAAAGCCGACGTCCGTTAAATTCGTCCCCACTTCCGGCCCCGGCGACAAAGCCCCACAGAGGTCCTTTAAGCCCGTCCCCACTTCCGGCCCGGCGAGGGCCGGTCAAGGGCCTGGCGGCCACCAGGGTCGACTGAGGCGACGAGTCGACACCAGGGGGCGTGCGACCCCGGTGGAATGCCGCTGTCCTGACGAGGACGGTCGAGCCGGCAGTAAACCCTTCCGAATCTCCCGCCCTTGACGCTGCCGTGGTGGGGTCCCCTGCCCGCTACGTCCGAGCCCCGGCGCTTCGGAGCCTCAATCCCGGGGCGCGGCCCCAGGTGGAGACGGACGGAAGAAGGGATAGGAAGTCCTTGTGGTTCTCGCGAGAACATCCTCCCCAGAGTGGTGTCGGCGGCCTCTCCCCACGGTGGGCAGGGCTGCGAGGCGGAAGGCGGAAGAGTGGGGCGCCCGCTGGCGATCACGTGACCGCAAGAACCTCCTCCCCAGTGTCGCGCCGGCGGCCTCTCCCCATGGTGGGCGGGGCTGCGAAGCAGAAGGCGGAAGAGCTGGGCGCTCGCTGACGATCATGTGACCTCAAGCCCGCAGCGAGGATTGGCCGGACGTTTCCGGGCCACGCCCCGAGGGCCTCCCGCCCCCTCTCTCAGAGGCGGAGCTGCGGGTGGCGAAGTAGCGTCCTCAGGCGCACTCGGGTGGGACTGTTTGTGCTTCTCGGCGTCTTGTTGAAGATGTGGTCCGCCGTGCAGGGTCTCGGGTGGCCGGGTACCTTAGGTGTGCAGAGCTTGGCGTCTTGCAGGGCAGCTCTCTCCGAGATAGAGCTTTCTGGAGAATGCTTAAGGGCTGCGCTAGGAGAAAGCCAGCCCTCCACGCGGCGTCATATCCTCGCTGTCCCTCCATCCGGGTTGTGGCGCCTGACCCCCTCCTTCCCCCCCCCAGGAAAATCCTTGCCGAGGTCATCTTTCTCTCCGTGCAGAATCCGAGCCCAGTCCCAACTTGCATTTCACTCCAGTTCGCCGTGAGAATCGCAAAATCGGACCTCAGGACACCCACTCCTACCCCTCTGGCTCCTGGGTTCCCTAAGGGGCATCTGTAGTGAGACCGGTACTGTGACTGATTGTTGCAGGCATTATTTCTTCTGGCAGAAGGTGGCAGGTCGCTGCTGGCCTTCATGCCTGTGTCTGGCAAATCACAGGTGTGATTTCCGAGTGAATTTACTCACTGGAGCCACTGAGATTTTTGTTCAGTCGCTCAATCTTGTCTGACTCTTCACCATCCCATGGACTGCAGTGTGCCAGGTTTCCCTGTCCATTATGAGTGTGCTCAGTTCAGTTTAGTCGCTCAGTCGTGTCTGACTCTTTCCGATCCCATGAACCACAGCACGCCAGGCATCCCTGTCCATCACCAACTCCCAGAGTCCACCCAAACCCATGTCCATTGAGTTGGTGATGCCATCCAACCATCTCATCATCTGTCATCCCCTTCTCCTTCTGCCTTCAATCTTTCTCAGCATTAGGGTCTTTTCCAATGAGTCAGGTCTTTGCATCAGGTGGCCAAAGTATTGGAGTTTAAGCTTCAACATCAGTCCTTCCAATGAACACCCAGGACTGATCTCCTTTAGGATGGACTGGTTGGATCTCCTTGCAGTCCAAGGGACTCTCAAGAGTCTTCTCTAACACCACAGTTCAGAAGCATCAGTTCTTTGGTTTTCAGCTTTCTTTATAGTCCAACTCTAACATCCATACATGACCTCTGGGAAAACCATAGCCTTGACTAGACGGACCTTTTTAGGTCATCATCAGGTCTTTTCCAATGAATTGGCTGTTTGCATCAGGTTGCCAACGTATTCGACCTTCAGCATCAGTCCTTCCAATGAATGTTCAGGATTGGTTTCCTTTAGGATTGACTGGTTTGATCTCCTTTCAGTCCAGGACTCTCAAGAGTCCTCTAGCACCACTTTTCAAAAGCAACAATTCTTCAGTGCTTAACTTCAGCGTCCAACTCTAACATCTGTACATGACTACTGGCAAAACCAGTGCTTTGATTATACAAACCTTTGTTAGCAAAGTGATGTCTTTTGCCTAATACACTGTCTAGGTCTGTCATAACTTTCCTTCCAAGGAGCAAGTGTTTTTTAATTTCATGGCTGCAGTGACCATCTGCGGTGATTTTGGAGCCCAAGAAAATAAAATCTGTCACTGCTTCCACTTTGTCCTCTTCTATTTTGCTATGAAGTGAGAGGATTCCCATGAGCTCTGCTTTAATGACCTCCCGGTCTCCTTCCTCCGCATCCTCCTTCAGGTGTATTCTGCTGTGCCAGGCGTGGTATAAGCTCCCACTCAGGAGACCTGTTGAAAAAGGGAGCCCTGCCCAGTGGGACTCATAAGCCAGAAGGGGAGAGAGAACTGGTCCTTTAACAGTTACAGTATAATATGCCACTGCCAAGTAGCCCAGGTTAGGCTTTTATTTGTCAAATAAAATGACCTTATGAGTTAACTATTACCTTCATGTCACTCAGGAGGACTCTGAGACTCAAGAATGAGACCTTGTGAAGCCATTCACATTTTTCTTCCACTCCTCATCTGGCAGGGCCAGAAGAGAGCTCCATGGAGGAGGGGGAGAAGGCGAAGAGGACAGAGAAATTCTAGAGCCTTTGCAATGTGAAACCCTGTTGCATGTTCAAAAATTTCTACAAGATTCTGCCTTATTTTTCAAGACTTCTGGGGTTGTTTTATATTTTGTTATTTTATTTTTGCATTAATCCTCAGAAGAAGACTTCAAGGCACTGCAGTTATATTCTAACTATCTAAATTGACCAGACTGCAAAAACACATTTGAAATTGACCTCAAAGCATTTGACCAGAGTTTATTTCCTTTCCAAGTGAAGTACAGTTGCATCGCTCTGAAACTGAGCAATGATTCCGTCCTCTGGTTGTGGTCCAGGCCCCACCTGCATCACTCGGTCAGTCACTGAACCACAGTAGGACTCTCTGGGGGTGGAGTTTGGAAATCTGCAATTTTAATGAGCTCTCAGCAGCTGCAGAAGCACCGTAAAATTAGAGAGTCACTTCTCTATTTTTAATAAATGGTTTAGGAATGTATTCCTTCCGGTGGAAGGAAGCCTGAGACTATATTCAAGAGCCAGAGCTTGGGGCTGACCTCACTGCTTTCAGTCTGCAAGGCCATGGCAGCCTTGCTCAAATAGCCTCATGTTTCCACTGTAGTTCTTTAATAACAAATAGAAAGCAGAGTCAACTCCCAAGAGAAGAGAAAGATGAACTAATGACTGTGTTTAAAAAATCTATGTCCAAATGAAAAATCTAGATGCTGTTTCTGTTATATTCCTTTATTGATTCACACGTTTTCTCTCCCTCTCTTTCTTGCCTCTCTCCCCTACCCTACCCTTTTACTATTGCCTTCACCTTTTTGTCTATTCCCTGGTTGACCAGAACTCTCACTTTGGAAACAGAATGATATTCATGTAAAGACTTGACTTGATTTCAGTGGGAGCACTGACCACTTTGAGAAAACAGAACCCTGGATTTCCTGCCGGCAAGATCTTTTAAGCTCCCCTGGGGCCTGACGACACTGCTTCACACCTCAGCATGTGGCCAAAAACCATGTTTTTTCACTGTGGTGATCAGCTGATCACCATACAGAATGCTGCTATCATAGACGCTCTGTCTTCCCTGTGATATAACAGATCAATAGAAGGAACTTATATCCGTTAAAGCTTGAGATCACATCATCCACAGTATCATCATTACATAGAAATTTGAAAGTCAGGAGGGACTGCGGAGCTGCACCAGAGCAAAGCCACCCTTGCTCTCGTTTTCCTCTTTTAGGGTGTGGTCCATTTTCCTTCTACAGCTCTGCTTTCCTATTTTCTTCAGGCAGCCGGCTTGCACAGAAGTCTGCAAATGCCCTGTCCTGGGGATCCTGTCCCCTGAGGCAGTTGTTCTCAAGGATAGGGGTGGGGGATCATTTCCCCTTTCCTCGTATCTCCCCGAGGGGCGGCAATATCTGCAGACATGTTTGGTTGTTGTAGCTGGGATTCGAGTGTGTATACTGAATCGCTTTAGTTTTATCTGACTCTCTACAGCCCTGTGGACTGTAGCCTTCCAGGCTCCTTTGTCCATGGAATTGTCCAGGCAAGAATAGTGGAGTGGGTTGCCATGTCTTCCTCCAGGGGATCTTCCCGACCCAGGGATCAAACTCACATCGCCTGCATTGGCAGGCAGGTTCTTTACCACTGGTGCCACTTGGGAACTAGCGTCTAGAGGGTGGAGGCCAGGTATGCCACTCAGCATCACAGGGCACAGCAATGGGCCACCCAGTCCCCACAGCCAACAGTGCTGAGGTGAAGAGACTCTGTCCTGAAATAAGGAATAAAAACACGGTGAGTAATCTGAGTAATGCACATTTGTGCAGAACCCTTGTCATTTTATGCAGTTTCCCATGAGGCACCTTACCTCATTTTGTCCTCACAGTGGCCTGGGAGATGAGCAGTGAACCCTCATTTTACACTCAAGAAAGAGAAGGACATCAGATTACTTTTGGCAACAATTTCAGGAGAAAAAGTAGTTGAATTATCTCTATTCTATTCGACCTTGTGGAAGAGTTGCAAAGGGTTTCTTTCCTTGAAAAAATACATCTTCCTAGCTCCACTATGATTCACCCCCCGCCTCCCTAAGCCAACCTACATCTTGTTACCTCCTAATGTAGACCATTTACCCTGGTCCAACCTTCCTCCTCTCTTCCCTCCAGACCACGTGCTCATACTTATCCAGCACCATGTTTATGACCCATCTTTCCAGGACTTTGTGAATCTCCTCCATGGGTACCTTCTGCATATTATTTCTCGCATCATTTGGAAAATCCTGATAATAATTTTTCCAGTTTTATTGAGAAACAATTGACATACATCACTGTACATGTTTAAGGTGTATAGCATAAGGGTTTGATTTACACATACTGGGAAACTGTTACCACAATAGGGTTAGTTAACATCCATCATCTCATCTATGACAGATAAAATAAAAAGAAAAGCAGTTCTACCTTGTGATGAGAACTCTTAAGGATTAAATCTCTTAAAAACTTTTACATAGAGCTTTCCTATTTAGAGAGAATATGCCTTGCAATGCAAGGGACAGCAGTTTGATTCCTGGTCTGGGAAGATCCCTCGTGCCACAGAGCAACTAAGCCTGTGTGCCACAACTACTGAGCCGGCAGCTGCAACTCCTGAAGATCGTGTGCCTAGAGCCCCTGCTCCACAACATGGGAAGCTGCTGAAATGAGAAGGTCACACATCACAGCAAAGAGGAGCCCCACTCACCACAGCTAGGGAGAAGCCCTCACAGCAACGAAGACCCGCCACAGCCAAAATATACAATAAATAAATCTGAAGAACCACCTTTCAAATATATCATACATCAGGGTTAACTATAGTCATCATGTTATATGGTACATCCCTAATACTCACTTATCTTATAACGGGAAGTGTGTACCTTTTGGTGGTTTAAAAAATACACAAGACAGCTGTGAGTTTCGTGGGCTTCCCTGATGGCTCAGCTGGTAAAGAATCCACTGGCAATGCGGGAGACCTGGGTTCGATCCCTGGGATGGGAAGATCCCTTGGAGAAGGGAAAGGCTACCCTTAACTCCAGTATCCTAGCCTGGAAAATTCCGTGAACTGTATAGTCCATGGGGTTGCAAAGAGTCAGATACAACTGAGTGACTTTCACTTTCACTTTACTGAGGAAAATTCTGAAAGAGATGGGCATACCAGACCATCTGACCTGCCTCTTGAGAAACCTATATGCAGGTCAGGAAGCAACAGTTAGAACTGGACATGGAACAACAGACGGGTTCCAAAAGCAAAAGGAGTACGTCAAGGCTGTATATTGTCACCCTGCTTATTTAACTTATATGCAGAGTACATCATGAGAAACCCTGGGCTGGATGAAGCACAAGCTGGAATCAAAATTGCCGGGAGAAATATCAATAATCTCAGGTATGCAGATGATACCACCCGTATGGCAGAAAGTGAAGAGAAACTAAAAAGCCTCTTGATGAAAGTGAAAGAGGAGAGTGAAAAAATTGGCTTAAGGCTCAACATTCAGAAAGCTAAGATCATGGCATCTGGTCCCATCACCTCATGGGAAATAGATGGGGAGACAGTGGAAACAGTGTCAGACTTTATTTTTTGGGGCTCCAAAATCACTGCAGATGGTGACTGCAGCCATGAAATTGAAGGACGCTTGCTCCTTGGAAGGAAAGTTATGACCAACCTAGATAGCATATTAAAAAGCAGAGATGTTACTTTGCCAACAAAGGTCCATCTAGTCAAGGCTATGGTTTTTCCAGTGGTCATGTATGGATGTGAGAGTTGGACTGTGAAGAAAGCTGAGCACTGAAGAATTGATGCTTTTGAACTGTGGTGTTGGAGAAGACTCTTGAGAGTCCGTTGGACTGCAAGGAGATCCAATCCATCCTAAGATCCAGTCCATCCTAAAGGAGATCAGTCCTGGGTGCTCACTGGAAGGACTGATGCTGAAGCTGAAACTCTAATACTTTGGCCACCTGATGCAAAGAGTTGACTCATTGGAAAAGACCCTGATGCTGGGAGGGATTGAGGGCAGGAGGAGAAGGGGATGACAGAGGATGAGATGGCTGGATGGCATCACCGACTCGATGGACATGTGTAGTTGCCCCTTATGTGTGGTTTTGCTTTCTGTGGTTTCAGTTAACCAAGGCCAATTGTGGTTCAAAAATATTAAATGGAAAATCCCAGAAATAATCCACAAGTTTTAAATTGTGTACTGTTCTGAAAAGCATGTTGGTACCCCAAGCCCTCATGATTCGTTGCTCCCAAGAGGTGAATCTTCCTTTTGTTTAACAAATCCCGCCCATCTGTCACTTAGTAGCCTCCTGGGTTATCAGATTGACTATAGCATTCTCACAGCAATTATGCTCTCGAAAGCCTTATTTTACTTGATAATGACCCCAAAGCACACGAGTAGTGATGCTGGCAATTACGATAGTCTCTAACTATGCCTAATTTAAAAAGTAAACTTTATCCAAGGCATGTGCTTGTGTGCGTGCTAGGTCCCTTTAGTTGTGTCCAACTCTGTGCGACCCCATGGACTCCAGCCTGCCAGGTTCCTCTGTCCATGGGATTCTCCAGGCAAGAATACTGGAGTGTGTTGCCATGCCCTCCTCCAGGGGATCTTCTCATCCTAGGCACATGTTCAGGAAAAATCACAGCATATATAGAGTTTGATACTATCCTTGATTTCAGGCATCTAGTAGGGGTCTTGGAATGTATCCCCTGAGGGTGAGGGGGTAGGGATGATTGTAAGTTTTAACTGAGAGGCCATACTCTGGAGCTTATCAATATCCTGAATTGTTATTTGGTTATTTGGAATTGTTATTTGTTAATTGCTATTTATGTACTGAATCTCTCTCTGAAGTGACACTAGGAGCTGCAGTGACTGAATACCAGTTTTGTCAAAATCTTTGAATATACAAAACCTCTGCCCCTTCTTTTATTTTTTTTGATAACTTTTATTTATTTATTATCTATTTATCTTTTAGCTGCTCTGGGTCTTCATTTCTCACCAAGCATTGAACTCCTGCCCCCTGCGAACTCAGGCCTGTTCCCTGCATTGGTAGACGGATTCTTAACACCTGAACCACCAGGGAAGTCCCTGCCTGTTAAGGTGAGACCATTCATTCTTTCGGTGTTAGTGCTTCCTTATGGCTGAGTCAGATCTTGTACCAGAGATCATACTGTTAGTATTTTCATTAAAATTGGCTCTAGGGGAACTTCCCTGGCAGCCCAGCGGTTAAAACTCTGTGCTTCCACTGCTGGGGGCGCTGGTTCGACCCCTAGTTAGGAAACTAAGATCCTGCAAGCTTCATGGTGTGGCAAAAAATAAATAAATAAATAAATAAAATTTGGCTTTAGAACTGAGAAATCTGATTATTTCCTCTGTACACTGGAGGGGCAGAGTTCAAATCTTTTGTCTGAAGTCACTTAGTAACTTTGGAACTTAAGTGAGGGGCAGAGGCAAAGCTGCAGTCTTCAGTGATAGTTATTGAGACGACACAACAATTAAATAAGAGTAAAGATAGCATTGCAAAGAGAATTAGGCTTTAAGTTTAAAAAGCCAACCTATGAGAAAAGCCATCAAGCCATTTACATTATAAAAATGTGTTTCATGATAAAAACGCCATTTTATAAATCTAGTAACAAAATAAAACTGGAGTTAAAAAAACTTTTTTTAAAAAATTGAAATATAGTTGAATTACAATGTTGTGTTAGTTCCTGCTGCACAGTGAAGTGATTCAGTTATACATGCATGTATGTGTGTGTATGTATATGTATATATTCTTTGATATACAGCTGGTAAAGAATCTGCCTGCAGTGTGGGAGACCCGGGTTCGATCCCTGGGTCGGGAAGATCCCCTGGAGAAGGGAAAGGCTACCCACTCCAGTATTCTGGCCTAGAGAATTCCATGGACTATAGGGGTCGCAAAGAGTCGGACACGACTGAGCCACTTTCACTTTGACTTTCTTTAAAATCCCCCTTTCCATTATGGTTTCTCACAGGATATCACATATAATTCCCTGTGCTATACAGTAGGACCTTATAGTCCATCGATTCTACATATGATAATAGTTTGCATCTGCTAATCTAACCTCCCAGTCCATCCCTTCCCCACCCGCTCCCCCTTGGGAACCATCGGTCTGTTTTCTATGTCTGTGCGTCTGTTTTATAGACAAGTTCATTTGTGTCCTATTTTAGATTCCACACATAAATGCTATCAGGTAGTATTTGTCTTTCTCTTTCTTTATTTTTTTGTCTTTCTCTTTCTGACTCACTTCACTTCGTATGAGCATCTCTAGGTCCGTCCAGATTGCTGCAAATCTGTGCCCTGCGTGTCTTGTTATTATTGTGTTCTCAAATGTTTTTGCCTGAAGAATTTTTTCTGTCTGAGGGCTTTTCTCACCGAGACGAATGGTTTTCAGTCTTTCTGTTGAAATTGCTCTCACATCTCTTCTGACAGAGCTGCAAACACGCCGACAACCCCCAAATGATCTGATATGGGATCCTTAACAAGCGTGGAAGTGTTCTCCAGACGTGAAGTCCCACCCTTGCTGAGCTCACGGCTTCTGGGTTAGAAATCCAGGTGGGAGTATGTTTGACAGATCTGCCAGGAAGCCCAGGATGACTTTTCTGATCTGGAGGAACAAATCTCACATATTTAACCCATTTGGAGACATTTAAAAACAATTTTTTGATGAAAGTGAAAGAGGAGAGTGAAAAAATTGGCTTAAAGCTTAACATTCAGAAAACTAAGATCATGGCATCTGGTCCCATCACCTCATGGGAAATAGATGGGGAGACAGTGGAAACAGTGTCAGACTTTATTTTTTGGGGCTCCAAAATCACTGCAGATGGTGACTGCAGCCATGAAATTAAAGGACGCTTGCTCCTTGGAAGGAAAGTTATAACCAACCTAGATAGCATATTAAAAAGCAGAGACGTTACTTTGCCAACAAAGGTCCATCTAGTCAAGGCTATGGTTTTTCCAGTGGTCATGTATGGATGTGAGAGTTGGACTGTGAAGAAAGCTGAGCACTGAAGAATTGATGCTTTTGAACTGTGGTGTTGGAGAAGACTCTTGAGAGTCCTTTGGACTGCAAGGAGATCCAACCAGTCCATCCTAAAGGAGATCAGTCCTGGGTGCTCACTGGAAGGACTGATGCTGAAGCTGAAACTCTAATACTTTGGCCACCTGATGCAAAGAGTTGACTCATTGGAAAAGACCCTGATGCTGGGAGGGATTGAGGGCAGGAGGAGAAGGGGATGACAGAGGATGAGATGGCTGGATGGCATCACCGACTCGATGGGCATGAGTTTGAGTAAACTCGGGAGTTTGTGATGGACAGGCAGGCCTGGCATGCTACAATTCATGGGGTTGCAAAGAGTTGGACACGACTGAATGACTGAACTGAACTGAAAAACAATCTTTGCAAGATTGAAACTTTCCATATACAATATCTTCAAGTTCGCTGGTATTTACTGCAAGAAGAGCTCAGTGGTGTTTATACTGAATTTGGGGTGAGCTCTATGACCTCTGCTCCCATCCCCCCCAACTTCTCTTTGGTTCTCAAACTCCATTCCCCTGAGACCCCTGGTGCTGATGACTGACTGATGTCCTTCAAGCTTCAAGCTCCAGGACCCATTCCTCCACCAGGTCTTCAGTCAGAGTCATTCTGCTCAATCAAACCTGCCACTTGCATCAGTATTCTGCTCAGGACTCTCTCTTCCAAGGAACCTTTCCTAAAAACCTGACTCCATATGCTGATTTTTCATCATTAGCCTTCTGCATGCTTTCCCAGGGGGCTCACTGGTTTCAGGAATCCACCTGCCAAGCAGGAGACCTGGGTTTGATCCCTGGGTTCGGGAGATCCCCTGGAGAAGGAGATAGCAACCCACTCCAGTATTCTTGCCTGGGAAATCCCATGGACAGAGGACCCTCAAGGGGGTCATTAAAGAGTCAGACAGGTCTACGGCCATAGCACCCTGAACGCGCCCAATCTCGTCTATCTCGGAAGCTGAGCAGGGTCGGACCTGGTTAGTACTTGGATGGGAAGAGTCAGACAGGACCTAGCAACTAAACAAAACAACAAAAACAAGTTTGACCAATGAGGTAGTAGCATGAAGTTTGACCTTAGCGGGAGACCTGGGTTAGATCGTGAGTACCATCTTTCTAGATTCCATGTATATATGTCAATATATATTTATTTGTCTTTCTTATTTCACTCTGTACTATAGGCTCTAGGTTAATCCTCTTGGTTTCCGCTGTAATTAACATGTATCAGCCATACGTATACATGTCTTTTCCCTCCTGAAGCCCCCACCCTCGTTTTCTTTTTAAAGTCTTTTTTCTGTCTGTTGTGAACTGAAAGCTTGTGTCTCCTTCCCTACACAACCAAATTCATATATGGAAGCCCTCATGCCTAAGGTGATGGTGTTTGGAGGTGGGGCCTTTGGGAGATGGTCAGGCTTGGATGAAGTCATTCAGGTGGAGCCCCATGATGGGACTGGTACCCTAATAAGGGGGTGAAAGAGAGAGTCAATTCCTAGGCAGGTTGATATGAAGTCTGGGGTCCCTGAGGAGGAGAAAGGAGTTTGGGGTTCTCGAAGTGGAGATAGGGGTCTGGGGTTCTTAAGGAGGAGGAAAGGATAAACTTGTTTTTCTCTACATTCTTTAGTCTTAGTCACATAAAATGCTTCTTTTTCTTTAAGCCCAGAACTGATGATTACACAACAAACAACTCAGTTTAAACTCTGTACTAGTGATTATATAACAATGTTTACTGCTTGAGGACAGTTTCCCCTTCTGAAACTGAACTGAACTGAACTTCTGAAAGTGAAGTGAAGTCGCTCAGTCATGTCCGACTCTGTGACCCTGTGGACTGTAGCTTACCAGGCTCCTTTGTCCATGCGATTTTCCAAGCAACAGTACTGGAGTGGGTTGCCATTTCCTTCTCCAGGGGATCTTCCCTACCTAGGGATCGAACCCAGGTCTCCTGCACTGTAGACAGAAGCTTTACTGTCTGAGCCACTATTCACACTGAATTCCTGAAAACCTTCTAACTAATCCTGATATCTTAGAATGTATATTATGGGAGTGGGTCTGGTAGGAGCTTTCTATTGTTAAGTCCTAATCCTGTTATCCTAAAATGTAAATTGTGGGAGTGGGTCTGGTAAAATTTTTACAACTTTGAGACTTTCTTTTGATTTATTGTAATAACTAGTTAAAAAAGTATCTAACTCCCTTCAACAATAGCGAGGAGGGCATTCTCCATCCCCCTTCTGACATCTATGTCAGAAGCTTCCTTTGTCCCTTTTCACTTTAATAAAACTCTGCTACACAAAAACTCATGAATGATCATGTCTGGTCCCTGGTCCAGATGTTAAATCTTCTTCTTTGGAGATTAGGAATCTGACACCATTGACCGTAAGCTATCAAAGGGATCAGGGTTTTCTCTCTCTTTCGATGCCATGTGAGGACCAGGAAGAGAGAACTCACCAAGGATCCAGCCATGCTGGCACCTTGATCTCAGATGTTCAGCCTCCAGAACTCTTGACAGGTGAATGTCTGCTCTTTGAGCCACCCACTCTTCGGTATTTGTTACAGCAGCTTGAGCAGATCAAGACATTTTCTCCTTTGCCACCTGCATAACCTCAACTGACCTGTCTTCAGATCTGCTCATAAGCCACACCCAGCAATTTTTCTGTGCAATTACAGTACTTTATCACTCCAGAATTTATATATTTTTTCCTTAAAGATTTTTTTTGGATGTGGACCATTTTTAAGTCTCTATTGAACTGGTTATGTAGACTTAAAAAAAAGATGTACAACTTGAGAGTTGTGAGTTAAGTTTTATTTGGGGCAGAAGGAGATCTGCAGCCCGGGAGGCAGCATCTCAGATAGCTCTGAGAGACTGCTCCAAAGCGGCCTTGGGGGAAAGTCAAAATATAAGGTTTTGGTGAAGGGGGAGTTCAATACTACGAAGCACTCAACTTTCAAAAGGTTTTTTTGTTAGTCATGAGAGTCTGATGTCCCCAGGAAGGGATTTAGTGCTTCTCTAGATGAGGAGATGCAAGGACTAAGATCATAAAATCTGCTTCTAAAAACATCCAACTATCTAAAGACCTGTCCCACCAGATTCCCTGGAGCACAGAGTGCCTCACTCCACCCTGAACTCCCTCAGGGGGTGTTGAAGGTCAACAGCTATAGCAGCCCAGGGTTCAATCTCCATAGAGGCAGATGGCAAAGGGCTTTGTGTTCAGTTGTTGGCAATGCTCTTGGTAACTTCCGGTTTGTAGTTGACTGTTACAATAATGCTTCTATTTTATATTTTGGTTTTTTGGCCCCAAGGTATGTGGAATCTTAGTTCCCTGACCAGGGATAGAACCTGCACGCCCTGCATTGGAAGGGAAAGTCTTAACTACTGGACTGCCAGGGAAATCCATTTGTTTATTTAAAAAAGATTCTCATCTCTTTATCAATACAATCTGTGTGATGGGACATGGTTCTCGTGGTGGGTTCTCAGACATGGCCTCCTTGTGAAGAAGGAATTCATAGGGCCTGGACTCCATCTCAGGCCTGTCTGTGCTGATCGTGCTCGGCCACCTCTCCAGTGGACTCTAAACTCTGCTTAGTGCCTGTGGGAACGACAATGGAAGGATAAGACCTCCTCCGGACAGGGGAACCTTGAAGAGCATATCCAGGTTACTCATCACCTAAGAGAAAACAGACACTAATCACCCCTGCCTCCAGACACTGTCTATCAGAATGTAAGCACAGGCTTATCGGTTATTAACTATTTGGAATGTAACTGCGGGCTTATTGATTATTGACTGTTTGAACACATAACACGTGAATGATGGGGTTATTGTAGTTGTATTTACCCTTCCTTTGTTTATGTAAGTCTCAGGGGAATTGGGGTAGTGGGTTCGGACACGTACACATCATACACATGGGGTATAAAAGATTTTCACAAACGCTGGTCGGTGTCCTTGGCTAAGAGGAGACTCTGCCTTGGGCCCGCCGGTGTAATAAACTGCACTCCACTATCTGCATTGTCCTTCTGAGTGAGTTTGTTTCCCGGAAAGCGTGGCTATAACACTTGAGTTCTCTGAATCTATTTATAATAGCCAATTTAATGTCTTTACGTAGTAAGTTCAATATCTGGGTTTCCTTAGAGGCAGTTCCTGACTGCTTTTTTCTTGCAGGCCATATTTCCTGTGTCTCTACAGGTCTAATAATGTCTTTGTTGCAAACTGGACACACGAAATCTTATGCTGTGCAAACTCTGGGAATCACATGGTCCAGGCTCTGCTCGCAACAGCTGATGTTTGTTTACAAACTTTCCTGAACTAAACATGTAGAGTCTATTTTCTTCGTCGCGTGTGGCCACTGGGATTTCAAGAGAACACAGACAGGCCAGTGATGACAGAGTCTGGCAATGGGGCTTTTGGGGGGAGCAACTTTCCCCTGCCCCCACAGCTGGGAAGAGGAAGATGGGCCCAGGGCAGGTTAAAATGCTGCAAAGCTCACATTTCTTACAGAGATTCAGTCATTTTGGGGGGAATAAATCTCCTCAAGTTGTTGCAAGCTTTTGGTTAATTTCCAGAGGGTTGAAAAAACTGCTTTCATTAATTTTCTGTCATTAGCAGCCAGACCTAATTTCAACATTTGCTTGAAACTTACTCTTTCTGGGTCTTCGTTGCTGGGCCTGGGCTTTTTCTAGTTGTGGCGAGTGGGGGCTACTCTGCAGTCATGATGCACGGATTTAGTTGCCCCAGGCACGTGGAATCTTCCTGGACCAGGGATCGAACCTGTGTCTCTTACATTGGCAGGCAGACTCTTAACCAGTGGACACCAAGGAAGTCCCTGAAACTTACTTCTATATCGCTTGCATCCAGGTTTGTAAAATGGTTTGCTCATCACTCCCTGGGTTCCATCTTTAATCCAGCTCACCCACCTGCTGTCAGCTGCTCCCTGTGATTGCCTCTCTGCGCTAAATCTCGCCTCTCTAGGATGCGGGGCTTTATCCCAAGCCCGTGTCACATCCTGGCATTTTGGTTTCCATTTTCATCCGGGGCATGAACACAGGAAGGGGATGTTTTCTCGTGATATAACTGGCGTGCTTTCCATGGCTAAGTGATTGGTGAATTGACTTAGCTTTGTATCTAGACTTCAGGTCAGTTTTCTTGATATGTCTTTTTTTTTTTTCTTTTAAACTGAAGAACAGATGCAGTGAGCTACCAAATTACTGGGGATATGTGTGTACACATGTGTGATGATCCCTGAGAAGCCAGAGGGGTGGGGGATGACTGAGCAGAGAAGGAAGGAAAGCAGACATGGGAGTCCCGGTCTGGCCAGAAAGGCTAGCCGACTGTTTGGTCCCGTGCCCTGTCTCTGGGGAGGCTCTGTGGACGTGCAGCTGCTGAGAATCCTCCTTCAGGAAGGAGGTGGGGAGAATCCATCCTTCTGTTCGGTCTCCCGTTATCAGAGTTTCCTTCACAGTGATCAAACCCCCACACTTCAGGGTTCTGCCACCTACCCCAGAGTCCAAAGGGGTTGGAACCTCTCCTGGGCTGCTTCTGTCAGCCACCCCCTCTCTGGGCAGTCTTACTTCTCTTAGGGAGCCTGTATTTTTTTTTTTTTTTTAACCAAACTTTTTGTTTTATAATGGGATTTAGCCAGTTGACAAACAGCATTGTGACAGTTTGAAGTGAACAGCAGAGGGACTTGAGTCAATTCCTGCTGCTGCTGCTGCTGCTAAGTCGCTTCAGTCGTGTCCAACTCTGTGCGACCCCATAGATGGCAGCCCACCAGGCTCCTCCATCCCTGGGATTCTCCAGGCAAGAACACTGGAGTGGGTTGCCATTTTCTTCTCCAATGCATGCTCACTTCAGTCGTGTCCAACTCTGTGCAACCCCACAGACAGCAGCCCACCAGGCTCCTCCATCCACAGGATTCTCTAGGCAGGAGTACTGGAGTGGGTTGCCATTTCCTTTTCCGAGTCAATTCCTAGGCAGGTTGATAAGAAGTCTGGGGTCCCTGAAGAGGAGAGAGGGGTCTGGAATTCTCAAGGAGGAGGAGGAAAGGACAAACATCTTTTTTTCCCTCTACATTCCTTAGTCTTAGTCACATAAAACATTTTTTTTTCTTTAGGCCAGGAACTGATGATTATACAACAAACAACTCAGTTTAAAGACTGTACTAAGGATTATATAACAACAAGGTATCCAGCTTGAGGACAGTTTCTTCTTCCTGAAACCCTTCTGGCTAATCCTGTTATCTTAAAATGTAAATTATTGGAGTGGGTCTAGTAAGATTTTTACAACCTTGAGACATTCCTTTGATTTATTGTAATAACAAATTAAAAAGTATATAACCCCCTTGCTAAGACTAGTGATGGGGGGCACTCTCTGTCCCCCTTCTGATATCTGTGTCAAAAGTTTTCTCTCTCCTTTTTCACTTTAATAAAACTCTGTTACACAAAAGCTCTTGAGTGAGCAAGCCTGGTCCCTGGTCCTGAAGTTAAATCTTCTTCAGAGATCACGAATCTGACACTGTTCTCCATAAGCTATCAGACTCAGCTATACATACACATGTATCCATTCTCCCCCAAACCACCCTCCCATACAGGCTGACACATAACATTGAGCAGAATTCCCTGGGCTATACGGTATGTCCTTGTCGGCTATCATTTTAAACATAGCAGGGTGCACGTGTCCATCCCAAACAGGGAGCGTGTGTTTTTTGTTTCGTCTTTCCATGGGGCCCTTCTGCTTGGTGGTGGGATCACTGCCACCTTCTGCTTCAGAAGTGGTCTTGGTGGATGAAATGGCCCCCAGGATGGTTTCCACTCAGGGGACAGTCACTTTCATTAACACTTCCCGCAACTCTTCCCCAAGGGGAAAAAAGACGAGTCATAAAAACAACCCCAGCAAACGAAAAATAAGAGACATTGGTGACTTCTTAAAAGAACCTGATGGCTTTGCATCTCCCAGCCCCAATTGGCAAGAGAACGTGGCCGATGTCCACGGAGAGTGGCCACTGCTCTGTCGGGTGGAGTTAGATTTTCTTAGACCCGCCCAAAGCTTCTATTATTGGAGGATCCATTTTAATAACAAATAGCATGAAATCGTGAACATGGAGTTAGATGTGACAGTGAATATTTATTTGCGAGAGAAAAAATATCCACCGTCACCATCGATTATAAATTTAATAACACACCCATTAGAAAGTCCAGGAAAGTAAGGCATTATTTTATTAGTTACCTGCCTGCACCACCTCTCCCCCCCGCCTCTTTTTTTTTTGGCTTCATAGTCTTTGCTTTCCTCTTTGTCTGACAACAGTTTTTAAATATACTTGAAAGGATAGAACAGATTTAACATTTTTAAATTTTATATTAGAGTATAGTTGCTTAACAATGTTGTATTAGTTTCAAGTGTAGAGCAAAGTGATTCAGTTATACATTTACATGTATCTATTCTTTTTTCAAATTATTTTCCCACTTAGGTTATTACAGGATTTTGAGTATACAGTAGGTCCTTGTTGGTTATCTGTCTTTAAATACAGCAGTGTGTACACGTCGATCCCAAACTCTCAACCTATCCCTTCACCCCCCTACCCCTTGCTAGTTAACCATAAGTTCATTCTGTGTGAGTCTGTTTCCGTTTTGTAAATAAGTTCATTTGTATAATTTTTTTTTGGTTCCACATATAAAGGATGTCATATGATATTTGTCTTTCTCTGATTTATTTCAGTTAGTATAATAATTTTCAGGTCCATCCATGTTGCTTCAAATGGCTTTACTTCATCCTTTTTGTGGCTGAGTAATATTGCATTGCATAAAGGTACCAGATCGTCTTTGTCCGCTCATCTGTCAGTGGGCATTTAGGTTGCTTCCGTGTCTTGGCTATTGTCAATAGCACTGCTGTAAACATTGGGGTCCATGTACTTTTTTGAGCCCCATTTTTCTCTGGATTATCTGCCCAGGAGTGGGATCACTGGTAGCTCTATTTTTAGTTTTTCAAGGAACCTCCACACTGTTCTCCATAGTGGTTTTACCAACTTATATCCCCACAGACAGTGTAGGAAGGTTCCCTTTTCTCTATATCCACCCTGAAGAGACAGAATGCATTGATCATTCAATCTTTCCTCTGGCATTTGTGATCAATATTTGCTATTGACAATTTATCATAGATTAATTACTTAATTAATTATAACCTCACCACTCACTATTGGTAATGTCATGTAAAGTTTTAGGATTGTTGTTAAAATTGGGACCATCTCTACTGAGTTTCTTTCACTCATGAGCTTTAAGATTGCAAGGCATTTCAAGTTTTCTTGTGACTGATTATTCAATGTCCTTTTTATAGTGACATGTTGGGAGTTTTACATTATCTTTATCACTACCAGTGTCACAGAAACAAAAATTGAAATCTTATTTCAATGTGATCCTATGGTTCATTTCTCATTATTAATTGGATACCAAATCATTCAAGAAATTATTATTTCTATTAGATTAATGATTGACTGCTAAACTAATCATCTAAACTTTTTCAACAACATTCTCTTTGTAATAGCAGAATTATTTCTGTTATTCATTTCTTATCTTTATTGCTTTTAAAATATTTTATTAATTTTAATGTCTTTTTTTCTCTCAGTGCTTTAATAAATTCTAGTGACTGAACTGAACTGAACTGAGTGTCAAAAAGATACTTTCTAATATATATCCATAGGAGTCTATAATTTCTCCCTTGTTTTATTGAAACCTTTCAAGGCATATTTTCCCATTGCAGTTAAACTGGCATATTTAAATTTTATCAACTTATTTTGAATAATTCTTTTTGCATTCCTGTTGAATTTGGGTTTCTCACTTTGATCTTTAAAAACATATATTAGAGTACTTATAATATTGTGATATCCAAGTCACAAGGCTAGAACAAATTTCTAATAACATCTTTCTGCAATTAGACTCTTCAAAGAAAAATCCAGTTGATAATGTATGCTTAAAGTGCTCAAACACTGAAGCTGATAGAGAAAACATGTATTATTGCAAAATATCAGAGAAGTTAACAACTCTCTGTCTTATGAAAGCAGTTTTTTTTTTTTCCCTGTGAGATTAAAGAAATGAGATGCTCAAGGCAAATGTATTGTTATATCTGTGTCACCAAGACAAGTGAACTGGAACAGTGGGCGGGAAGAGTATTCCTGGAAATCATTTCTGCACTAGAGTAGTTTCTTATTTAATTTTTCTGATAAAGTTCCTTATGTTTTAACCAATTTTGCCCATATTTCACTCCAAATATGTTAACACATATATTAATACATTTAAAGTCTTTATTTGCCCATGACAGTTCTGGGTCATCCCTGGGTCTGTTTTTATTGACTATTTTTTCTCCTATTTATGGGTCATGTTTCCTAGATGATTCACATGTCCTTTAGGATTTTTTTTTTAATTGACTGCTGCAATTTGAGTATAATAGAGCAGTGAAAACTGACAGAAATTACAATTTGTTCCCAAGAAGTGTGTGCTCTTTTGTGAATCAAATATCTTGGACTAGGATCCGGTCTCTTCTATGTAATCATTAGCTGAGCCAAATTGGGACTGAACTTGTACCTCTAGTTCATTTAATTCACCTCTATTTTCAAATACCTTCACCTTTGTTCCAGAAGGGCTGTGAGATCTGATTCCACAAAATTTCTCTTTGTTTCCTGTGTTATCTTCCTGGCCACTATTGACTCAGTAAGATTCCATGGGAGGGGGCTGGCAGACAGCTGGCAGACCAGATTCAGGCCTACACGTCAGCTGGTAAACATTAGTTTCTTCTTATGCCCCCAGTTCTTCTCTACCCAGAGCAGACTTGCTTTTCTCCCATTCTGACCCCAGTAATGGAAGAATCCTAAAATCCTTCTCTGGATTTTAGTTTATTTGGATGTCTTTGAATCTACAACTCTTCATTGGCATAAAAAAACAAACAAACAATTTCAAGCTTATCCAGTACTTTCTCATTCCTGTGCTGTGGTGGTGGTCTTCAACGATCTCTTCCATCTTAATCAGAAGTGGAACCTCTTCATTTCATTTTTGATTTGGTAAAATCTACTCTTTTATAGGGCTTCCCTTGTGGCTTAGCTGGTAAAGAATCCACCTGCAATGTGGGAGACCTGGGTTGGATCCCTGGGCTGGGAAGATCCCCTGGAGAAGGGAAAGGCTAGCTACTCCAGTATTCTGGCCTGGAGAATTCCACGGACTGGATAGTCTGTGGGGTCACAAAGAGCTCTTTTATATTCTGTTTCTTTTAAGCCATTTTTTGGTTTTGTTTATTCATCTTTATGTCTGTTCTAATTTATTTTTTTCTGAAAAATTTTCCTTGTACTTCTAATCCTGTTCTGTCACCTATCCTTTCAAACCTTTTATTTCTAAATGTTTCTAGTTATGATTTGTTATACTTTTTTTTTGGCCACATTGTGCAACTTAAGGGATCTCAGTTCCATGACCAGCGATGGAAACTGGGCCGCTGCTAAGAAAGCTTAGTCTTAACCCCTGCACTGCTGGGAAAGTTCCTAAGTTACACTATAATAGCATCTATCATTTGCTTAGTTCCTTTGGCCTCATTTAAAATATTAGGTTACGTCTCATCTGCATTGTGCAGCATAGGTTTCTGTTTTGCTCTTGTTGTCTGTAGGGACAGTATTGTGTTCTCTCCCCTTACAGTAACTTTTATGTTAGAATTGGTCACAATCCTCTTCTATTGCGTTTTGTGTTTTGCCTTTAGGTGAAATGAGTTTTTCTGTTTCTGGGAGTGAGGGGTACTTTGAGACAGGTTTTGTAGCTTCCTGGCTCTAGCACTCCCTCTTCTGATGCTTTTGCCAAGTGACAGAAAGCGTTATATTTTCAGAGATCTGACGTTCTGATCCCCTCCCCCACTCTGTTCCTGCACCATCTCTGTTTTCAGCATCCTTTGCTCCTATATCCTCTGTGTGGAGTTTGTCTTGAGAGGAAGCTTCCCTGCACTATTTCTGAGGGCTTCTAGACTGTTCTTCCTGGTCAGAACGGTGTGTCATGGTCCCTTTGTGGCCCCTGGTGAACTGGGTGCTGCCATTCTTAGCCTGGACCTGTGTGCTTTCTGTGAATACAGGCGAGCACTGTTGTGGTTTTTCTGTTCTCTGTGCTGTTGGAGTCCTTTCCTTTCCTCTCACATAGGTCTACAACCACACGGGTCTTGCAGCTGTTTTGATTTACCCCACAGGCTCATTTTGCAAAATTCAGTGGGATGTGTGTGTGTGTGTGCGCGCGCGTGTGTGTATGGCTTAGTCACTCAGTCATGCATGACTCTTTGTGGCCTCCCGGACTGTAGCCCACCCAGTTCCTCTGCCCATGGAATATTCCAGCCAGAGTATTGGAGTGGGATGCCATTTCCTACTCTAGGGGATCTTCTGGATGCAGGGATCAAACCTGCGTTTCTTGCGTCTCCTGCATTGGCAGGTAGATTCTTTACCACTAATGCCACCGTGGCTTCCCTGTGGCTCAGGTGGTAAAACATCTGCCTGCAATGCGGGAGACCCAGGTTCAATCCCTGGGTTGGGAAGATCCCCTGGAGAAGGGAATGGCCACCCACTCCAGTACTCTTGCCTGGAAAATCCCATACCAGCTTCCTCTGGTAGGTTATAGTCCGTGGGGTCGCAAAGAGTCAGACACGACTGAGTAACTTCACCAATGCCACCATACCTTGTCAATTATTTTGTTGTTAAGGTTCAAGGTCTCTGATTTTTTTAAAAATTACTGATTTATTTTTGACTGCGTTGGATCTTTGCGGCTACTCTGGCTTTTCTCTAGTTGTGGTGAGCGGGGGCCACTCTCTAGTTGCAGAGCATGGGCTCTAGGGCACACGGGCTTCACTAGTTGCAGCATGTGAGCTCAGCCACTGGGCTCTGGATCTTTGGCTCAATAAGCCTTGGCACAGGGACTTAGTTGCTCTTAGCATGTGGGATCTTCTTGGGTTGGGGATCGACCCATGTCTCTGCACTGGTAGGCAGATTCTTTACTGCTGAGCCGCCAGGAGAGCCCCCAAAGTCTCTGATTTTGATACAGTCGTTGCTTGGTCTGATTTGATGGGAGAGTTTTGAGAGATGAAAACTTTACGGCTCATAAGCTCCCCAGAGTAACTGAAAGTGAAGTGGCTCAGTCGTGTTCGACACTTCGCGACCCCATGGTCTGTAGCCTACCAGGCTCCTCCATCCATGGAATTTTCCAGGCAAGAGTACTGGAGCGGGGTGGCCATGTCCTTCTCCAGGATGCCTTCCCAACCCAGGGATCGAACCTGGGTCTCCCGCATTGCAGGCAGACACTTTACCGTCTGAGCCACCAGGGAAGTTCAAGTAGTCTCCCTAGAATATTGTCATAATTATTTTGAGATGATTCTAAAAGAAAAAAAAATAAGAGTCTACTGATGACTTACCTCTGATGCCAGTCGACTAGAATATTTCTAGACAGGATGCTTCTGTCCCAGTTTGATGGATAAACAAGGCCATGTCACTGTCTGTGACTTTTCATAGAATCCCACAAACTCTGACCTGATTCCTTCATGCCTTGTCTTTTCTCTGCTATGAGCTGAACTGTGTGCCCCCTAGACTAATACCTATTGACATCCTACCCCCCATGCCTCAGAATGTGACTGCATTTGGAGACAAGGTCTTTAACGAGGTCATTCAGATTAAATGAGGTTATATGAATGGGCCCTAATCCAACAGGACTGGTGTCCTTATTAGAAGAGGACATTCAGACACAGAGAAGTCCGGAGGGGCCATGTGAAGATGCAGGGAGAAGGTGGCCGTCTACAAGCCACGGAGAGAGGCCTTCGGAGGAGTCCAACGATACCGACACCTTGATCTCAAACTTCTGGCCTCCAGAACTGAGAATAAACCTCTGTTTTAAGCCTCTTACTTTGCTATGGCAGCCCTCCCCACCCTCCATCTCTCTCTCTCTCTCTGTCTCTCTCTCACACACACACAAATGCACAGACTTGTTGTAAGAATCTGACATCTGGACTCAAAAGACCATGTGTGCATGCTTAGTCGCTCAGTTGTGTCTGACTCTTTGTGGCCACATGGACTGCAGCCCACCAGGCTCCTCTGCCCATGGGATTCTCCAGGCAAGAACACTGGAGTGGGTGGCCATTCCCTTCTCCAGGGGATCTTCCTGACCCAGGGGTTGAATCTGGGTCTTCTGTATTGCAGGTGGATTCTTTACCATCTGAGCCACCAGGGAAGCCCCTCAAAAGACCATACCAGTGCCTTCTTTTCCCTCTAGATATATAGAAATGGCTCCCTAGACCTTTCACGCCTTTAAAAGCTCATTTTATGGAAAGAAGAAGCTACAATATTTTTCATTTTATTTTGGGATCTTGGTTCAGGCAGAACTTGGAGGTGACTGACTTTTTGTCTGTTATCTTATAATCTGTTCCTTTATGGCTGTGCCTACAAGTGTTTAAATTATACTCAATATGTTCTCTGCATCCTCTCTCTGTCACCTTCTTCTCTCTCTTTCACTCCGAAGGCAACCTGAGTAGGGCGTATGCCTGCAAGAGGGCAAGTTTTGTCGGAAGTGAGAGGTGGCTTCAAGGCTTCCATCTGCTGCTCACGTGTAGGATGCTGGATGAGGCACCTAACACCTCAGAGTCTTTGCTTTCTCCTCTGCCAATGTGAAATGATGCTCCTCCTTCAAGGGCACGCCTGAAGGCCACAGGAGACAAAGTTGTCATTTGCTTCCTGGCATGTAATCGATACCAAAGAAATGCTACTTTCTGTTTGTTTGTTTTTATTCCTCTCCCAACCACAGTTAAACTAGAAAAAAACAATTATGGACCAAAGACAACTTCAGTGAATTGAATGTATGTTTAAATGTGTGCAAATTAGCCACATATTACTCACTGCACTCTTCAATAAGTGCCATCAGCGGCAATTCAAAGGGGTGCCGCTTCCAAACTCAGAAAGCGCCCGGCGAAACTGTTCCATGAACGGTTCTCTGACGGTGGTCCTCTCCGCAGAAACCGAGGCTTGTTTCCAGAGTGCTCCGTGCACCGTTTCTTTATTCAGCAACTGGCAAGCTGGTGTCCCACCTAGTGGTCAGTGGGAGGTAGCCCGTTTTGAAAAGAGAAGATGTTTCATGTGATCTGCTCCTGGGCAGAAATCTGAATGGTCGGTCCATCCTTTTCTCCCCATTTACAGAGGCCTGGGCAGTGTAACCTGGAGGAGGAAATGACAACCCACTCCAGTATTCTTGCCTGGAAAATTCCTTAGACGGAGGAGGCTGGTGGGCTACAGTCCAGGGGGTTGCAAAGAGTCGGACATGACTGAGTGACTGCGCCCACATGTACGCTCGGGCGGTGTAAAGCCCACGATGTGAGAAGTGGCGGTGTGTGTGTGTGTGTGTGTAGGTGCTGTGGCAATAAAATAGGTATGCTAGAGAGAAAAAGAGTTATTATATTAAAAGACATACTGCTGAATGCTTTTCTTAAAATATGGATGATGTCAAGTATTCAGAAAAGTTCATGACAAACAGCACATTTACCACCCAACTCTAGCGAGTTCCAGCATTTTTTCACAGTTGCCTCCTGTTTCTTTAAGAAGCAAAAGAACGTACATGCAGACAGAGCTCCCAGTATATCCTTCCACTATCCCTTTGTTCTCCTGTCCCTCACCCAGGGGGAGCCATCATCTCCAATTTGGTGTTTACCTAGAATGGCATTTGAAAATTCTATTAACATCCTATATGTGAATCCATATTTTTTGCATGTTTTCAAAATGTATTTTAGTGACGTTATCCCTTGTATATTTTTTCTATGACAAACAATGCGATAAACATTTTTGTGCCATTTTCCCTCGGGCACTTCCACATGAATTTTTCTATTCTTTCCCTAGAAACAGAACTGGGGGATTGAACAGGAAGTCTTTTCTTTCCAGAGTGATTATAGCAAATTACCCTCCACATACTCATGTGTAAATGATCCCATGGGTCTTTATATCTGACATTGTTAGGTTTCTGAATATTTTCCAATTTGATGGCTGTAAAATATTTCAGTATTTTATCTTTCCCTAACTAGTATTTATATTGGGCATCTTTTTAAAAGAATTTACTGAAGTATAGTTGATTTACAGTGCTGTAATTTTACTTCTAATGTCAACTTACAGTTGCACATATTTTTTCATATTCTTTTCCATTACGGTTTATCACAGGATATTGAGTATAGGCCCCTCTACTATACATTAGGAGCTTGTTGTTTATCCCTCCTATATATAATAGTTTTGCACCTGCTAATCATATCGAGCATCTTTTTATATGTTTCTTGGTCTTGTATTTACCTCTTTAGGATGGGGGCTGGTTGCCAGAAAGACTACACTGGATTAGAAGCCTGAAACTTTCAGCCTTGCCCCGCAACCTCTGGGGAGAGAAGACGGATGGGGCAGGGGTTAAAGTCATCACCAATGACCAGTAACTGAATCATTATACTTTCATGTAATGGAACTTCTATTAAAACTCCTAAGCAATGGGATTCAGGGAGCTTCCACGTGGCTGAACGCATCGAGTCGCTGGAGGGTGGCACCCCCCGAGAAGGCGTGTAGGTTCTGTGTCCCACCGCAAACCCCCAGGCTTCTCTGTCATTTGGAGGTTGCTGAGTTGTATCCTCTATAATAAACTGGTGGCTCAGCAGTAAAGAATCTGCCTGCCAATGCAGGAGATGCAGGTTCAATCCCTGGGTTGAGAAGGTCCCCTGAGAAGGAGATGGCCATCCACTCCAGCATTCTTGAACATCTGGAAGTTCATGGTTCATGCACTGCTGAAGCCTGGCTTGGAGAATTTTGAGCATTACTTTGCTAGCGTGTGAGATGAGTGCAATTGTTCGGTCACTGGAGCATTCTTTGGCATTGCCTTTCTTTGGGATTGGAATGAAAACTGACCATTTCCAGTCCCATGGCCACTGCTGAGTTTTCCAAATTTGCTGGCATATTGAGTGCAGTGCTTTCACAGCATCATCTTTCAGGATTTGAAATAGCTCAACTGGAATTCTATCACCTCCACTAGCTTTGTTGGTAGTAATGACTTTGCATTCCAGGATGTCTGGGTCTAGCTGAATGATAACACCATGGTGATTATCTGGGCCATGAAGATCTTTTTTGTACAGTTCTTCTGTGTATTCTTGCCACCTCTTCTTAATATCTTCTGCTTCTGTTAGGCCCATACCATTTCTGTCCTTTATTGAGCCCATCTTTGCATGAAATGTTCCCTGGGTATCTCTAATTTTCTTGAAGAGATCTCTAGTCTTTCCCATTCTATTATT
Source organism: Muntiacus reevesi (assembly GCF_963930625.1). NCBI lineage: Eukaryota > Metazoa > Chordata > Mammalia > Artiodactyla > Cervidae > Muntiacus > Muntiacus reevesi. The sequence goes on from NC_089256.1 coordinate 29,142,469, forward strand.
TTCCTCTATTTCTTTGCAGTGATCACTGAGGAAGGCTTTCTTATCTCTCCTTGCTATTCTTTGAACTCTGCATTCAAATGGGAATATCTTTCCTTTTCTCCTTTGCCTTTCTCTTCTCTTCTTTTCACAGCTATTTGTAAGGCCTCCTCAGACAACCATTTTGCCTTTTTGCACTTCTTTTTCTTGGGGATGCTCTTGATCCCTGCCTCCTGTACAATGTCATGAACCTCCGTCCATAGTTCTTTAGGCACTCTATCAGATCTAATCCCTTGAATCTATTTCTCACTTCCACTGTATAATCCAGATTTCAATGTATAATTTCAATATACAGATTTCACTGTATAATCCAGATGTTCAAGCTGGATTTAGAAAAGGCAGAGGGACCACATATCAAGTTGCCAACATCCACTGGATTTTTGAAAAAGCAAGAGAGTTCCAGAAAAACATCTATTTCTGCTTTATTGACTATGCCAAAGCCTTTGACTGTGTGGATCACAACAAACTGTGGAAAATTCTTCAAGAGATGGGAATACCAGACCACCTGAACTGCCTCCTGAGAAATGTGTATGCAAGTCAGGAAGCAAAAGTTAGAACTGGACATGGAACAACAGACTGGTTCCAAATAGCAAAAGGAGTACGTCAAGGCTGTATATTGTCAACCTGCTTATTTAACTTATATGCAGAGTACATCATGAGAAACTCTGGGCTGGATGAAGCACAAACTGGAATCAAGATTGCCAGGAGAAATATCAATAACCTCAGACATGCAGATGACACCACACTTATGGCAGAAAATGAAGAAGAACTAAAGTCTCTTGATGAAAGTGAAAGAGAAGAGTGAAAAAGTTGGCTTAAAGCTCAACATTCAGAAAACTAAGACCATGGCATCCAGTCCCATCACTTCATGGCAAATAGATGGGGAAAACAGTGGAAAAAGTGACAGACTTAATTTTGGGGGGCTCCAAAATCACTGCAGATGGTGACTGCAGCCATTAAATTGAAAGAGACTTTCTCCTTGGAAGAAAAGTTATGACCAACCTAGACAGCATATTAAAAAGCAGAGACATTACTTTGCCAACAAAGGTCTGTCTAGTCAGGGCTATGCATGTGAGAGTTGGACTGTAAAGAAAGCTGAGCGCTGAAGAATTGATGCTTTTGAACTGTGGTGTTGGAGGAGACTCTTGGGAGTCCCTTGGACAGCAAGGAGACCCAACCAGTCCATTGTAAAGGAAATCAGTCCTGGGTGTTCATTGGAAGGACTGAAGCTGAAGCTGAAGCTCCAATACTTTGGCCACCTGATTCGAAGAGCTGACTCATTGGAAAAGACCCTGATGCTGGGAAAGATTTAAGGCAGGAGGAGAAGGGGACGACAGGTGACGAGATGGTTGGATGGCATCACCGACTCAATGGACATGAATTTGAGTAAACTCTGGGAGTTGGTGATGGACAGGGACGCCTGGCATGCTGCAGTCCATGGGGGTCACAAAGAGTCGGACACGACTGAGAGACTAATTTGAATCTGAATCTGAACCAGCATTCTTGCCTGGAGAATCCCATACACAGAGGAGTCTCACTTGCAACAGTCCAGGGAGTTGCTAAGAGTCAGACACAACTTAATGATTAAACAACAAACAACAGTAGTAAGGGAAGTACCTTCCTGAAGTTCTGTGTGTTGTGCTATAGGATTATCAAACCTGCAGAGGGGGCCTCGGACACCCCTGATATATAGCCGTTTGTGAGAAGACTCAGTGGCTCAGGACTTGTGAGTGATGTCTGAAGTGGGGACAGTCTTCAGGGACCAAATGACCCCTTTCACTGACTCTAGGTAGACAGTGTCAGAATTGAATTGAGTTATTGGCCACCAGCTGGTGTTGGAGAGTCGGACAAATGGTGTGTTAGAAGACACCACGTACTTAGTGTCAGGAGGAAAAAAAAATTGCCCAGGATCATACCTAATGTAAGTGTGGTGCCAGTCACAGAGGGAGCAGTGAACACATTCATTCGTTAATTCCAGGTATTTATCGCACAGCTGCATCATACCAGACACTGTGGCAAGCTCTTGGGTGGTGACCAGAGTAAATATAGTGTAAAAATACAGTATAAAAACTCCCTGCCCACGTGGGGTTGGATTCTAAGAGGGAGCAAAGAAAGAAGAAGGAAACATGTAGCGGATCAGAAAGTGTGTTAGTTTGTTAAGGCTGCCTTTGCCAGTGCAGACTTGGCGGCGTAAACAACAGGACCGTGCCACGTCTGTGCTGGAGGCCGGAGGTCTGACATCAATGCCGACAGGGCTGGTTCTTCCTGAGGCCATGAAGGGGAATCTTCTCCAGGCCTCCTTCCTAGACTTGTGGATGTTCTCTTCTTTCACTGCCTTCACATCGGCTTTCCTTTGTATGTGTCTTTCCTTTTCACAAGGACACAGTCATACGGGGTCATTTCATTAGTGGCTCAGTCGTGTCCCACTCTTTGGGACCCCATGGACTGTAGCCCATCAGGCTCCTCTGTCCCTGGGATTCTCCAGGTGAGGATACTGGAATGGGTCACCATTCCTTTCTCCAGGGGGTCTTCCTGACCCAGGGGTTGAATCCAGGTCTCCTGCACTGTGGGTGGATTCTTTACTGTCTGGGCCAGCAGGGAAGCCCCCGTATGGTGTTTGGATGCCTCCCCGTGGTCTAGTTTTAACTTGCTTCCTTCTGTGAAGTCTCTATTCACCAAATAAGGTTCTGAGCAAATAGGGATAAGGATTCAGCATATTTTGGGGGTAGGAGACAGTTCAGTCTGTAACAGGCAGGCCCTGTATCATGCAGAGGGCAGGAGTGGGTGGTTTGTATATAGAGAGCAGTCAGGAGGGCTTCCCGTAGAAGGTGAGGTCTAAGCAGACCTGAAAGACATGAGGGAAGGAGTCCTGCAGGTGTCGAATGTTGGGGAAGAGCTGCCCAGACTTGTGGTGGTCTCCGGGACCCTAGGGAGGAGCAGCAAGCCAGCACATGGGGCCAGTGTGGAGCCGGGGGCAGGGCGGCGTCTGCTCCTGTGTGAAGGACTCTTGGTTTCCTGAGGGTGCTGTAACAAAAATCACAAGCTGGGTGGTCTAAGCATCAGCAATGTGTTCTCTCACCGTTTTGGAGACCAGGAGTCTCAAATCACGGTCTTAACAGGGTCACGCTTGCTCCCTTGCTGGTTGCCAGCCCTCCTTGGCATTTCTTGTCTTCCAGCAGCATCATTCTAATCTCCACCTTCCACCACCCGTCCACATCCCCGTCATCTCACAACCATCATCCCTCTGTGTGGTTGTCACGTGGTGTCCTGCTGGTGCATTCCCATGGGCCCATGTCTCTGTGTCTCTTTTCTTCTTATAAAGACTCCAGCCATGTTAGACCAAGAGCCTAGCCTACTCCAGTAGGACTTTAAAGTTTATCTTCAAATAACCCTATTTACTTATAAGGTCACATTCACAGGTGCCCATAGGCTAAGACCACAACATACCTTTCAGGGAACACAGTGGGACCCACACAGGGACCTTGATCTTACTGTATGTGAGCTGGGGTCGCTAGGCAGTGGGCTTCCTGTGTGTCTGATTCCTTGCTCTGAGCTCTTGGACACACAGAGGCAGTTGCATAGGGTAGAGCATGCTTGCTCACTTTCAGAAAAGCTTGGATAAGCTTCTACAGGTAAACGCACAGGGTAGCAGAACAGTTACAAAAGAAAAGGAAAATTTCTGATGAAAAGACTGAGACATAACTCTGTCCTGGCCCCAGGGATGCGTCAAAGACTGAGTCTGCTGGCAGCAAAGGTAGAAGGGAGAAATTGGGTTAGCAGCATACATGACTTGTTTTCAAAACAACACAGAAAAGTCAGAGGTTAGCATGATGACATGGAGAAGGAGATGGCAACCTACTCCAGTGTTCTTGCCTGGAGAATCCCAGGGATGGGGGAGCCTGGTGGGCTGCTGTCTGTGGGGTCGCACAGAGTCGGACACGACTGAAGCGACTTAGCAGCAGTAGCAGCAGTATGATGACAAAGGTCTGGCAAAGTCAGAGGAACCTCCCCAGCGTGTTTCCTGACCCGCTCTCAGCCTTGCCTGGAAGCCAGCATCCTGAGGACCAGCCGAGGATGCAAGGTCCATTCAGCATTGTGTTATCTCTGAATCCCAGGACGCTTTTCTCTGCGGAGGGCTGAAACCCCATGCTTCCTAGTGCTTCAGTTGAATGCAGCGTTTGCATTTGGAGGTCTGAGAGGGAGGGATGGCTAACGGAATCTGTAGGTCAAGACTGTGCTGAACTGACCTTGAATTGCCCTCAGGCGGGCCACACCAATCACGTGATCTCCGTGTTCCGTGTCGTCCCAGCTCCTGCCTCTTCTTCCCCTCCTGGGTCCTGGCGAGTTCTCGCTCAGTGCCTCCCGTGTCCATCACTTTTTTATCCTCCCTCCAGCCGCGATCCAGTGGCCCTTTTCTGGGTGATCAGCCTCGCCCAGCCTCCCGGACTCCTCAGCTCTTAGAGGAACCTTCTTAAATGCAGCTCCAGCAGGTCAGCCCTTTGTTAGGCGCTGTCAGTGGTCCGAGCCCCACAGCCCGAGTTTGGAGAGCAATGGAGGGTGGAGTCCCGAAGCCCTGCACCCCATCCTGCCCTGTACTGATGCTCTGATCCTCAGGGTAAATTAGCCAAGTTGGCTTACTTAGGGTGTCGCCAGGGCGGGGATCCTGCTGACTCAATGTGATAACATCGGGTGAAGGTGTCAGGGTGCCTTTGGGGGCTCTGCTGGCTTCCCCGTTTTCATGCTGACACCACAGTTCAAAGCTCCGGGGTGCGGTCTTACATCTTCCGCATTTAGTTTCTTAGAGAGTGCACTGCCAGGCCCCAGTCACAATGTGATATGTTGCCAGGATTTGCGGTGTTGGGTAAGATGGTAAAGAATCCGCCTGCAATGCGGGAGACCCAGGTTCAATCCTTGGGTTGGGAAGATCCCTTGGAGAAGGAAATGGCAACTCACTCCAGTACTCTTTCCCGGAGAATTCCATGGATGGAGGAGCTTGGTAGGCTGTGGTCCATGGGGCCACAGAGTCGGACACGACTGACAGACTTCACTTTCACTTTCAATCTGGATCAAACTCAGTGATGAAACAGTGAGCCCTCCAGTTCTCAGCTGCATGGGGTCTCGAGCTCCATCCTTGCAGAGCTAGGGGCCCCCCTCCCTGAAAAGAGAACTCTTCTAGAAAGCAGAAGTTGCTTCTCTCTCTCTTTTTTTTTTCTATAAGATTTCCCATGTTTTCACCCAATATGCATTATCTTCTTATTTTAGGTGCTGAATTAGCTCACATGAGAGCAACTTTTTAGAAGACATGACAGCATTTAATTATGCCCCAAATATTTCTCTCGGGGTGGTGAGATGCTCAATGGGGTTGCTAATGAAATAATTAGAAGTGGCTGCTTCAGTTTCCTCCATCTTAATAATGGGTACATTCCTAATTAGGGATGACAGATGAGGCGGCCAGCCATTCTGATAGCCCTCCCCACCGGAAACAAGCATTTTATGGACAGATTATTGCCATTCACGTCTTCAGAGCTTCTAGAAATTTCTGTTAGCTCTTGGACTGTGGGTGTCTGGACATCGAGGGATGTGAACACACGTGGGGAGGACTCCCTGGGTGCTCTGTGTGAGCGCTGGCTCTGAGGGTAGACTAGCATCTTGGCTCTCCCTCTTGCTGTTAATAGCCATGAAGCCAGGGCAGGTTCCTGATATGTTCTGAGCCTCAGTTGCCTCATCTCTAAAATGGGGATAATTAAACCTTGCTCATCAGGGGTTGTGGGGAATCTCATGAGGTACTGCGTCTTAAGTACTTAGCCTTTGGAGGCCAAGAAGGTAAGATTCTTACTCTGGGATCACGTGCTCACAAGCAGGACTTCCTGTGTTGACCACGGTCATGTGGGCAGCCTGCTTTGCTTCGTCACAATTCTTTTTTTGAAGGATGGATGCACGAAGGGCTTAAGACTCTAGACTTAGAGGAAGTTGCTTGTGCTGAGCAATTCCTCCAGGAGACTGGTACTACAGTCTGGAAAGTCAAGATGGTCAGGTTGGGGTGGGTTGGCTTTCTCCTTAACCACATTCCGGGAGGGACTGTTTCGGCTCTGGGGAGGTGTTCCCAAACTTTTCAGGGTCGGGAAAAAGGCAAAGTTGTATTTGGGAGTCTTCCCTCTCCACGCTGTGCAGCGCCAAGTTTGCCCTGATTGCTGGGGCGGCACCAGGGAGAACCAGGGAGACAGCACAAAGCGTGGTTTGACTCGGTCTCAGTCGGGCGATGAGGGTGGAAGAATGGACTGTGGAATAACCATGAGTTACTCTTCTGTCCCTTCTCTGGGATTCTCTGCTCAGGTTCTCTTGAGTGGACATTCCAGTAGGGAACTTGGATTTTTCCAGCGCAGCAACTTGAAAGGGAACTGATGATTTACTTCCTGACTGTACTTGTTGAATCCTGGTGTGGTCCAGGCACTTAGCTAAGCTTTCTCTCACAGAGGCTCATCCATCCTCGCGAGACCATTCAAGACAGGTCCTGCTGAGGGTGCCGAGGCTCAGAGAGGTTGAGTGACTTGCCCCGAGATGCACAGAGTGTGGCAGACTTGCACCTGCCTCCCCCGGAGCCCAGAGCAGCTCCATGGAACCTCCGTGCTGCTGTGTCCTCCAGGGCTTAACACAGAACAGCACCATCCTGGGTGTGAGTCATGCATGCAAGTGGCATTAGTGAGTGAAAGTCGCTCAGTCGTGTCCGACTCTTTATGACCCCAGGGACTATACAGTCCCTGGAGTTCTCCAGACCAGAACACAGGAGTGTGTAACCTTACCCTTCTCCAGCAGATCTTCCCATCCCAGGGATCAAAGCCAGGTCTCCCGCGTTGCAGGCGGATTCTTTACCAGCTGAGCCACCAGGGGCTGGTGAACCTATGGCAAGAGGTCTGGGTCCTGCTTCTGACTGCCGCTACTGGAAAGGGAACATTCAAGCATCCGCACTTCCTTCTGGCCTGAGGGATGGGACTCTGTCCTTCTGATACAAGTCCTTACAGTGCTGGGTCTCTGTGTGCTAGAGGATTTCAGGGAAAAGGAAGCTATATATGGCTAGATGGAGTCAGGGATGCATCAGTGCCCTCTGACAAGCAGCAGGTCACACGGCGTGTTTCCAGACCCATCTGGGCTTTGTACTTCGCCCAGGTGAGTCCTGATCCAGCCCCAGGTGAGTCGTGATGCTGCCCCTAGATGAGCCCTGGTGCTTACCTGGTGGAGCCCTGGTCCTGCCCCTTGAACAGCCCATGGACGTGTGTGCAAGCCTACATGTCCCCGAGCCACTGAAGCAGATGGCATGACCCAGCAGTCCTGTGCAACCTGCCCTGGCTCTGGGGTCCAGGGTCACCAGGTCTGGATGCCTTTGCCTTCCTTGTAGTGGAGCTGCGTCCCTCTCCCTCCTTCCTTCTGGGTGTGAAGACCTCCAGAAGGACTCCAGACCCCTTTCTCCCTTGTGGGGTCCCAGGACCTCTGTGGATGAGAAGAGGTGATTGCTTTCTAGAGACCCCTCCTAAGTCTGCGCTCTGGCTTCTTGCAGACAGACCGTGAGCCCTGGAGGACGGATTGCAGCCAGAGGGAAGGCAAAACAAACCTCACCACTGTGTTGCTGTTCAGTCGCTCAGTCGTGTCTGACTCTTTGTGACCCCATGGACTGCAGCACGCCAGGCTTCCCTGTACTTCACTATCTCCCAGAGTTGGCTCAAACTCAAGTCCACTGAGTCAGTGATGCCATCCAACCATCTCATCCTCTGTCGCCCCTTTCTCTTGCCTTCAATCTTTTGCAGCAACAGAGTGTTTTCCAATGAGTTAGCTCTTCACATCAGGTGGCCAAAGTATTGGAACTTCAGCTTTAGCATCAGTTCTTCCAATGAATATTCAGGATTGATTTTCTTTAGGATGGACTGGTTGAATCTCCCTGAAGTCCAAGGGACTCTTCAGAGTCTCCTCCAGCACTACAGTTTGAAAGCATCAACTCTTCAGCACTCAGCCTTCATTATGATCCAACTCTCACATCCGCACATGATGACTGGAAAAACTATAGTTTGACTATACAGACCTTTGTTGGCGGAGTGATGTCTCTGCTTTTTAATACGCTATCTGGGTTTGACATAGCTTTGTCAACACTGTGTATTTTCTGTTTTTTAAAAATGCACCAGAAAAGCATAACTAAACACAGATCCAGGCAGGAAGAGCCAATACCCCTTTTCTGGCTCATTTCCATTGTTCTGCTTTGGGCTGTGGTTGACCTTTCCAATCATCTCATTATCTCCTTGTAGGATGACAGCCTGCAAGGTTTAGCACCATTTATCTGCTGAACGGTGGAGGCTGCCGAGGACTCTACAAGTGGTGTATGTTTTGACCGTGTTCCAAGTTATGCAAGTCATCCCCTCTGGTGGATAATGGCAGGTCCCCGAATCCTTTGTCCCCGGTCCCTTCTGCCTCCCTGCTGCCCTCTCCTGTTCACGGGGAGACTCTACCTGGAATGTCCTTTTTCCCCGGTGGCCACTGGGAATTCCCATCTGGGTTTCAGCCCCTGCTTTCTTCTCAATGCCCTCTGCTTTGGGGACAGTAACCTGGATAGTAAGAGAAGAACCTTTCCCCCTAGAGTCCGACAGTTTGGGTTTGACCCTGGCACAGCCTCCAAAGAACCTCTAAGGGGCAGGTTGGAGGGCAACCTCTAACCTTGGTGCTCCCATCTCCTTGCTCTTCCATGGGGTACCAGTAGCTACCACCCACCTGGTTGTTGTGGGTGGAAGAGAGGTCATGTGCTCTTTGGTTCTTTCCCTATGAAACTTGCAAATGGTGCCCGTTGTATGGAAAACTACCAAGGGGAATCATCTTTGTCCTGATGCCTTTGGGGCTCTCCTGCAGAGTCTTCTTGGTGGAGCCCAGACATGGATCGAATCACTCCTGTTCAGACTGGAGAATCATGACCTTGGGGGTCTCCTGAGAGCGGGGAAAACGCAAACGGTTCTGGACCTGACGGTGTGGCTGCCTTTCTGTGTGTGCTTCTGTTTCTGGATTTCCCTTCCTTTGCTGACTGGACACACAGGGGTTTGGGCTTTGTATTCAGTTCCCAGGGGTCGCTGGAACAAGTCGCCATGGATGGGGTGGCTTAAAACACAGATCTGTAAATTTTTTTTTCCCCCACATTGCACAGGATGCAGGATCTTAGTCCCCCGATCAGGGATTGAACCTATGCCCCTGCTGTGGAAGTGCAGAGTCTTAATGACTGGACCACCTGGGAAGTTCTAACAGGCCCGTACTATCTCACTGTTCCGGAGCCAGAAGTCCAACATCAGAGTCTTGATGATCCTGGGCGGTCCCCGGAGGCTCTGGAGGAGGATGCTTCCTTGGCTTGTGGCGGCATCCCTCCAACCTGCTTCTGTCTTCCCTCAGCCTTGGCCTCCGAGTTTGTCTTTTCCTCTTCATAGAAGGACACTAGCCACTGGTTGAGGGCCTACCCTGTGATCTTGTTTTTGAAAATAAGGATATTTTATTTATTTGTGGCTGCACTGGGTCTTCGTTGCTTTGTGAGGGCTTTCTCCAGTTGCTGTGTCCAGGCTTCTCTTTGCGGTGGCTTCTCTTGTTGCAGAGCATGGGCTCTAGATTGCAGGCTCAGTAGTTGTTGCTCGCAAGCTTGAGAGCCTGTGCTCAATAGTTGTGGAGCACAGATTTAGTTGTTCCTCGGCATCTGGGATCTTCCTGGACCAGGGATTGAACTGGTATCCTCTGCATTGGCAGGCAGATTCTTAACCACTGGACCACCAGGGAAGTCCCCTATGATCTCATCTCGCATGCATAAGTCGCTTCAGTCGTGTCCGACTCTGCGACCCTATGGACTGTAGCTCTCCAGGCTCCTCTGTCCATAGGGATTCTCCAGGCAAGAATACTGGAGTGGGTTGCCATTTCCTTCTCCAGGAGATCTTCCCGACCCAGGGATTGAACCCATATCTCTTATAACCCCTGCAGTGGCAGGCTGTTTTTTTTTTTTTTTTTTCACCACTGGTGCCACCTGGGAAGAATGATCTTATCTTAACTTTAATTATGTCTGCAAAGACTTTATTTCCAAACAAGGTCACATTCTGAGTTTCCAGGTGGACATGACTTTCTGGAAAGCATGATCCAACCTACTACAGGTGTTAACTGCGGGGTCAGCAAGGAATAAGCACACACTTGTGCCTGGGTGGCCTGGAAGCTCTTTCATCCAGGTCCCCAAACAGACTGATGAGACTGGGGAACTTTCCTCTGCTTTCTTCCCCCAGGGTCCACGGCAGCTCAGAAATTCCCTGTCCTCCGCTGGCCTTTCCCTGACTCTTCTTGCAGACTCATCTTTCGATATCTTCCCTTTTTTGTCCTGTCATCCCAAGTACCCTACGATGAAACCAAAGCCATGTCTGAGAGCTGTGGCTCCCGAGAGGGTAAACAGCTGTTTTTTTTTTTTTTTTTAAATGCTTTAGAATGTTTAAAAGCAAAACATTTTGAAAATGAAAACAGCATAGAGATAACCGCAACCCATAAATCAAGGAATTGGTGGGGCTCCAAAAATGCTCAAACCGAAGTCTTTCTGTTCTGCCCCCTTTCAGCTCTGTTGTCTGTTTATATGCCCTCGTGGGCTTTGTGGGGGGTTTCATTCTGCTGGTTTTGTGTACACAGAACAGACCTCCAGGTCTTGGCAGCCCTTAGGGAGCAGGACCTGGCAAGTGATTATGGCTAAGAATCCCTTCCTTTCAGGAACTCGTGGTGTTTTGTTGACATGCCGTAGGGGCTTATGCAGCACTGCGGTGCTTGAAGGCTCATCTCTCCGTGCACAGAGATGGGAGCTGCAGGTGACTGAGTGTCCCATTTGGCTCAGGGTGGGTTCCTTCAGGCACAGCCCAAGGTTGGTTCTCCTCCGGCTGCTGGTGACACTGTTGTGGGGCAGAGAAGGGGTGGTGGTCCCCGCTAATTTGTGTCTCTTGCATCTTTGGCGCCGGCGGTCTGCTTCTGGTGTTTCCAGGAGCGGAAAAGACCCCCCAGATTGTTTGTTTGGGATCCTGCTTGACATCAATTACTTGGTCAAGCTGTGTCCTAGGGCCCGCTGGGCTGCTGTCTGCCTGGATTTCTCATCTTGGGCCTCTCCTGTCTAGGGCTTGTTTGTTAGGGCCCGTTACCCGGTCATGCATCTCACAGAAGTAAAGATCTTTCTTTGTGTGTGTGATCCAGCTTAACTTATTATTTAAGAAATTGTTAACTGAAACATGTGCTCTGAGTGCTAAGTTGCTCGGTCATGTCTGACTCTCTGTGACCCCATGGATTGTAGCCCGCCAGGCTCCTCTGTCCATGGGATTCTCCAGGCAAGAACACTGGAGTGGGTTGCCATTCCCTTCTCCAGGGGATCTTCCTGACTCAGGGATCAAAGCCAAATCTCTTATGTTTCCTGCATTGGCAGGCAAGTTCTTTACCACTAGCGCCACCTGGGAAGCTGGTAATTGAAATATAATAGGTATACAATATAGTACAATATTACATAAGTTACGGATGTACAATAGAGTGATTTACATTTTTAAAGGTTATATTTTATAGTTATTATAAATATGGCCTGTATTCCCCATGTTGTACAATATACTCTTGTAGCTTTTTAAAAAATGTATTTATTTATTTGGCTGCTCCAGGTCTCAGTTTCGGCATGCAGGATCTAGTTCTCTGACCAGGGACTGAACCCAGGCCCCTGGGGTCTCATTCAGGGGACCACCAGGGAAGTCCCACTGTAGCTTATTTTATACAGAACAGCTTGTACCTCCTCCTCCCCTTGGCCTACTCTGCCCCTCACCTCCTTCCCACTCCCTGGCTGGAGTCACTGGTCTGTTCTCAGTGTCTTGACTTCTTTTTTGTTACAGGGATCGTTTTATAGGGCAGCTCTTTGTGATTTCAGCACAGGTGAAAAACTCAGGAACGACATGAACAGAGGTCTTGCCTGTTGCATTGTCACGAGGGAGCCACTCTAATGCTCTAACTGGAACGTGATTAATATGATGAGGTTCTATTTTTCTCCTTGTTTTTTTTTTTTTTTTTTTTTGGTGAGAGAAAGAATGTGTGAATATGGAGAAAGTCAAGCAGGGGCCTCAGTGCATGGTGCTGGGACATAGAAGGGGGCGGTGGCATCATGTAACCTAGGCTGAAGGGTTAAACCTTTCACGGGGTCCTTCCAGATGGAGCTTCAGGTGGATTGGAAGGAAACCGCAGTGCACCGTAATGCAGGTAGGTGGGGTTTTTCTAATTGGGTGGCAGTGGGTAGTGAACCTGCCCGCCCCCCCACCTCCCCATGACAGAGTGGAGTCTCTGGCACCTTGGCTCTAGGGTTGGGGTGGGTACTGTGACTGGGTCAACAGAATGTGGTGACAAGTGGTTCAGTTCCTGGTGAGACAGGCTGGGACCCGGGGCTCTTTACTGGAGTGCTTGCACCTGGACAAACGTCTCCTCCAGGAACAGATGCAAAGAAACTATAATGGACTGAAGATAGCTGTACGCAGGCACAGTTGGGGCAAAGTATGAACAATAAGATACAAAAAAGGCCACGGATCGATTGCCATTTCTGTGGTGCTGGGAGCCAAAGCAGGGCACTGCCCTGTTACCCCTGCACACAGCACCAGCCAGGGGGTGGGCAGCCCCACCCCTCCATCTACTCCTCCCCCCACCCCATTTAAGGAGCCAGCTCACCTCCCTCGGGGAGTGAGCGAGGGAGCCTGTTACTTGTTCTCCATCCCACTTACTGGAGGATGAGTCCCAGTTCAGTTCAGTTCAGTCGCTCATTCGTGTCTGACTCTCTGTGACCCGATGGACCGCAGCACACCAGGTCTCCCTGTCCATCACCAACTCCTGGAGTTTACTCAAACTCATGCCTATGGAGTCGGTGATGCCATCCAACCATCTCATCCTCTGTTGTCCCCTTCTCCTCCTGCCTTCAATCTTTCCCAGCATCAGGGTCTTTTCAAATGTCCCAGAGTCGCAGTAAAGCCTTATCCAAATTCCCAGGCTGGTCCGTTGAGCTTGTGCTCAGCCCAATTGCTTTTCCACTTCTGCAGACTCAGAGCGAACAGTTGATTCCCTCGATGGCACAGCCACAGCAGAAACCATTCCTCCAGAGCACATTTACACACAGGTGTGAGGAATTCCGTATTTGTTATCTCACTTAATCCTTGCTCAGTCACCCAGCTGTGTCCGACACTTCGCGACCCCATGGACTGTAGCCCGCCACGCTCCTCTGGTCGTGGGATTTCCCTGGGCAAGAATACTGGAGTGGGTTGCCATTTCCTCCTCCAGGGGATCTTCTGGACCCAGGGCCTCTTAAGAATTTCTACTGAGTCAACAAGAATCCGAGAACCCTGCTGGCTAACATAGGCGCTGCCCTCCCCTGAACGGTGGGGTGTCCTGCCTCTTGGAAGCACCATCCGGTAATGAGTGGGACACTTGGAGACGCCATGGAGGATCAAAGCCTGTGTCCGGTGACCATGAACATCCTTGGGTGCCCAGCGGACAGCTCACCGGATCTGAGACACACCATCCCTGCTCACCCTCCTCAACTCCTGACCCTCAGTGTCCTGAGCCAAACCAACAGCTGTGTGAAGCCTTTAAGTCTGGGGTGGCTTCTTTAAGTCTGGGGTGGCTTCATGTGGAGCAGCGCTTACCTGGGGCGTTTTTGTCAAGATTACAGTGGTCACCCGGCTGGGCAGGGGAGGAAGCTGGGTGACAGCGGCTCCAGTAAGAAGTGAAAGTGAAAGTTGCTCAATTGTGTCCGTCTCTTTGTGACCCCATGGACTATATAGTCCATGGAATTTTCCAGGCCAGAATACTGGAGTGGGAAGCCTTTCCCTTCTCCAGGGGATCTTCCCAACCCAGGAATCGAACCAGGGTCTCCTGCATTGCAGGCGGATTCTTTACCAACTGAGCTACGAGGGAAGGAAGTGGTGGATAAAGATTCCAGCCACTCTCCCAGGTGAAGGTGAAGAGGCGCGTCTGGTGGGGACCAATGCGGGTACAAATGCCTGCAGGAGGCCCCATCCCCCCGCCTCTGGGTGGCAGCAGGGCAGCTGGAACAGTAAACACAGGGGATCCCCGAGTTCCATCACTTCTCAGATGCCAGCTGAGCTCACATGTGCTCAGCACGTGAGACAGGAGGCTGTGACAGGCACCACCCTGGTTCCAAGAAATCCCTGCCTATCCCAGGGGAGAAGGAGCTCCCGCGGAATGAAGATGAGGCCAGACTGGGGGGTCGTGGTGGACTGGGAGTGGCCCCCTCGGGGGTTTGGGCCCCTTGATCAGGCAGCTGACCAGTGTCCCCGGACCTGTCACGTCCTGGCCAGCCTGCCTGTCTCTGCCTGCTGCGGGGCTGCTGAATGCCCTGCTTGATGGCCAGTCTGGGGAGAGGCTCAGTCAGACCTGGAGTTAGTGGCGGGACCCCACTGACTCATATCAACTGCTTTCCTTCATCGTCCGCTGCTGTTGAGCCCCTGCTGGTCTCGGCTCCTTGGCTAAGCTTCTGCTGCCCCCTCCCAGCTGGAGCCTAGTGACCCCCGTCACCGCATGGGTAGTGATGGGTGGTTGTGTTCCTCTCAACATGAATTTGCTGGATCGTCTCTGAGAGTTTAACATGAAACTGGCAGTATAGCTTTCAGTTCAATATTATCATTGTATTAATAGCTTGCCATGTCATTTAGGGCTAAGTGTTATAATCTTTGAGCCTCTGTTTTCTCAGCTAGAAAATGGGACTAATACTACTGATTTCACAGGGCTATAAGGATTAAGTGGGCTTCCCAGGTGGCACTGCAGTAAAGAATCCGCCTGCCAATGCAGAAGACAAGGGTTTGATCCCTGGGTCGGGAACCCTGGAGAAGGAACTGGCAACCCACTCCAGCATTCTTGCCTGGAGAATCCCATGGACGGAGGAGCCTGGCAGGCTACAGTCCATGGGGTCTCAAAGAGTCGGACACGACTGGGCAACTGAGCAAGATTAAGTGAAATAATAGCTGTGGAATTTCTTGCACCTGTATGTAAATGTACTACTGAGTGATGGTTTTGTTGTTGTGGTTGTGCCATCGTATAATTGGAGTCCAAAAAGAGAGGGAATAGACTGTTCACTCTAAGTCTACAGAAGTGGAAAAACAAGTTTTTGGAGAAACAAGTTTTGGCCTGTGGGGAAGAAGCTGGAACGAAGACCTAAAATGTACTGACGGTGGCCCTGTCACTTGTTTACCCAGTTCTGGGAGGGACAGTGTGGTTTGAGGAACTGACCTTCTTATTTTCTTGTCTTTGGGATTCCTTGAGGCTGGAGTGCAGGGAAGCAGAGCCTGCTCTGCTCAAAGCAAGTTTTATGGATGAAATTTAGCTTTCAAGTCTTCTTTCCAGAGATGACTTCAGGACTTTGAGGAAAAAAAAAAAAACATGAAGTTGTGATTTAGGAAGATTGTAACCCAAGCATTTGTTGAAAAGACACCAAATACTTAATTTCCTTTTAAGAGAAGAAAGATCATGTTATATGATCAAAATGTGTAAAAGGAGGTGTGCATCGAGTTGGCTAAAGAAAGCCTAAGGTGACCTTCGGGGCTTCCCTGGTGGCTCAGTGGTAAAAAATCCGCCTGCCAGTGCAGGAAACACAGGTTTGATTCCTGGGTCAGGAAGATCCCCTGGAGAAAGAAATGGCAACCCACTCCAGTATTCTTGCCTGGGAAGTCCCATGGACAGAGGAGTCTGGTGGGCTACAGTCCATGGGGTTGCAAAAGAGTCAGACACGACTTGATGACTAAATGACAACAAAAACAAAAGTGACCTTCAGGAAAGCATTAGCAGTGAGAGATGATGGGTGCCCTGAGTCCCACTGGATCCAACGTTCATTTCTCTTGGTGGTCTGCCAAGTGATGAGTGGGAAAGCACCTGCCTTTTTGTAGGCTATCTATTGACCTTAGATGACTGCATTATAGCCTACTGGTTGTAAACCTCCAGGTCACAGTGATGAACAATGATCAGATAAGTGGACCTCTTTTAAAAATGCAAACTAATGAATTTCACAGAAATCACTCACTAGGGTGTGCTAGGATGTGAGCAGTGCAGTATGCCTTGTCAAAATGTTGGATGAGGTAATTTAGTAGAATGAACCATTCTACCTTAGATGGAGTCCCAGATCGTTCTCTGTTGGGCAAGAGAGAGAGATTTTCAAAATGTAACATAGCTGTGAAAGCAGTAATAGGGGTTTCTATGGCTGCTATCGTCACTTGGATCTCAAACCATGAAGGTACTACTCTTTCTCCTCCATCCATCGAACCACCCATTCCCCAACCCACCCATCTACCTATTCATCCATCCATGCACTCATTCATCCATCCATTCCTCCACCCATCCGTCCATTCATCCACCCATCCTTCCACTTGTCCATTCATCCAAACATCCATCCATCCATCCAACCATCCGTCCACCTACTCATCCATCCATCTACCCATTTATCCACCCATTCATCCACTCATCCATCCATCCAAACATCCATTTGTCCATCCAAACATCCATCCACCCACTCATCCATCCATCCATCCACCCACTCATCCACCCATTCATCCACCCACCCATCCATTCATCTATCCATCCAAACATCTGTCCACCCACTCATTCATCCATCTACCCACCCATCCACTCATTCATCCATCCACCCATCCATCCACTCATCCATCCATCCACCCATCCATCCACTCATCCATCCATCCATCCACCCACCCATCCATCCATCCACCCACCCATCCATCCACTCATCCATCCATCCACCCATCCATCCACTCATCAATCCCTCCATTCATCCACCCACTCATCCAAACATCTGTCCACCCACTCATCCATTCATCCACCCATCTATCCACTTGTCCAGCCATCCAAACATCCATCCATCCACCCACTCATCCATCCATCCTTCCATCCCTGCATTCACTCATCCATCCATCCAAACATCCACCCATCCACTCGTCTATCCATCCATTCATCCACCCATCCATCTATTCATCCATTGCCCACTCATCCATCCAACAAAAAAGCATTGAGCACCAACTAAGTGCCAAGTATTATGGAAGGTGCTGGGGACAGATGAGTGAGACAATCCTTGGCTGTAAGGAGTTTGTTGTCTGCTGGGGACAACAGACAAGAAGGGTTAATGTGCAGTGCAGTGCTAGTTTACGAGCTTTCAAGATAGAGATTTGGAAGCCTGCTAGGGTCAGGGGAGTCAGGGAAGGATGTCTGAGTTTCCCAGATGGCTCCGGATTCACATCCCGGGAGGAAAAAGCAATGTTTTCAAGGTCTAGGTGGCCTGGGAGGATGTGCTCTGTTGGTGAATGTAGACATTTGATAAAGGGGGCTTGTGGGGTGGAATACTGGCCCATCCTTATGCGCCCAGCAATGAGTGTGAATGTGATGTTGCACAATGGTGATTATTGACCTGGGCCCTGAGAACAGGGGCTCATAACCTCTCCTCCTGCTACAACAAGACAACTCCACATCTATCTGATTTCAATAGTGAGCTCCTGCTTGAGAGTTCCATCACAGAAAAGTTTCTGCAGCTTAGTTTGGAAACCACCAGAGTAGATGAGCATGCTCCAGCTATGGGTTTGGCTGGGGAATTGTTCTAGACAATCCCTCTGGGGTAATGTGGAGGGTGGTTCCAGGGGAGTCAGCAGGGGTGGCGGCTCTTCTCTTGGGCAGCTGAAGGGGTGGGAGCATTCCCATGGGTTTCTTTGGGCCTGGGGAGCACTAAGTGGGACGGATGGGCAAGGGGATGGGGGATGCAGATGACACATCAGTAACACTGCTGGGCGCAGCAGCAAGACTGGGTGGGGGTCAGACTAAGAAAGGTGGGATGAGATAGCATCGGTGTCCTGAGAGCCTTATCTTACGTCCCGCAGCCTCTGGGAAAAGACATAACCCAAGTATGTGTGCTTGTGTGTGTATATATGTATATAGGGCTTCCGCAGTGGCTCAGTGGTAAAGAATTCTCCTGCAGCGCAGGAGACACAGGAAATGTAGGTTCGATCCCTGGATCAGGAAGATCCCCTGGAGGAGGGAATGACAACTTACTCCAGTATTCTTGCCTGGAGAATCCCCATGGATAGAGGAGCTTGGTAGGCTACAGTCCATAGCGTCACAAAGAGTCAGACACAACTGAGCGACTGAACACATACACACACACACACACACACACACACACACACACACACACATTTACCAATTACCCAAGACATTTGTTAAAATTGTCATGAACATATTTGCAGAGTAAAACTGTTTTAAAAAACAGAGAGGGAGAGAGTGGGAGGGTATGAGAGAGAATGAGAGAAGCCAGCGCTTTGCTATCACACCCAGAAACACAAGAAGATGCTCTCTTATGAATGAGCTGTATTAACTCCATTCCTAAAATAGTTTGAGTGCGCTGCATTTTCAGAAAAAAGGAAATAGCCCAGGTCCAAAGGAAAGGTTCCTGCAACACCGTCAGCCTTTCATGGGGCTGTCCTCGTGTGACCACCTGTCTGAGACCCCAATATTGAGGACAGCGAGGCCCCCGTGCTATGGGTGACGGCAGCCCGGCTGCCATCACTGGTGACCCACCCCAGGTGTATTTTCACACGCCGTCTCCCATGCATGTTGTGGTGTGAGGCGCCTGGGCTGGACTCAGGGCCTTGCTCTGCGCCTCCCTGGAGAGGACGGGCGGCCAAGCCCTCTGCAGTCAGAGCTGAGATGCTGGATTTGGCCAGAGCCAGCCCCTTGCAAAGTGGAAAACTGAGACCATGGAAAACCCTTTCTTAAGGATAATTCTTGAGTTCAACATTGAACCTTGTCAGATATTGTTGAAGTCCTCTAGTGAAGATAGTTTAGGGAATTCCCTGGTGGTCCAGTGGGTAGGACTCTGTGCTTCTGCTGCGGGGAGGGGAGGGGTCATCCCTGGTCAGGGAGCTAAGGTCATGCATGCTATAGGGCCAAAAAAAAAAAAAAAAAAAAAAAATCCCAAAAGACAGAGCTGTGGCAAGCAATTGTGAACTGCTGTGAGTCCCGAGGTGCCTTTCATCTTCTTGTTGCTGTTGTTACGATTTTTTAAAAAAATTTCCATGGGAGGATAATTACCTAAGAGTATTGTGATGGTTTTTGTCATACAGCAGCATGAATTGGCCATAGGCATACGTGTGTTCCCTCCCTTCCGAACCAAATCCCCCCTCCCCTGCCCATTCCTCCAGGTCATCACAGAACCTGGAATTTGGGTGCCCTGCATCATACATCAAACTCCCACCAATGATCTGTTTTGCATATGGTAATATTTCATGGGCTCCAAAATCACTGCAGATGGTGACTGCAGCCATGAAATAAAAAGACGCTTACTCTTTGGAAGAAAAGCTATGACCAACCTAGACAGCATATTAAAAAGCAGAGACATTACTTTGCCAACAAAGGTCTGTTTAGTCAAATCTATGGGTTTTCCAGTAGTCAGGTATGGATGTGAGAGTTAGACTATAAAGAAAGCTGAGCACCGAAGAATTGATGTTTTTGAACTGTGGTGTGAGAAGATTCTTGAGAATCCCTTGGTTTGCAAGGAGATCCAACCAGTCCATCCTAAAGGACATCAGTCCTGAATATTCATTGGAAGGACTGATGTTGTAGCTGAAACTCCAATACTTTGGCCACCTGATGCAAACAGCTGACTCATTTGAAAAGACTCTGATGCTATGAATGATTGAGGGCAGGAGGAAAAGGGGACGACAGAGAATGAGATGGTTGGATGGCATCACTGACTCAATGGACATGAGTTTGAGTAAACTCTGGGAGCTGGTGATGGACAGGGATGCCTGGCGTGCTGCAGTCCATGGGGTCACAAAGAGTTGGACACGACTGAATGACTGAATTGAACTGAGCTAAATATTTCATGAGGTGCAGACATCTAGCAGGTGTTGGATGGGTCCCACCTGGTTGGGCAGGTGTGGGAAGGAGCAGGGCTGACCTGTTGCTGGAATCTGACTATGGGCAGAGGAAGGGGAGAGGTGGGTGGGAGATAGGAGGGAGAACAGAGGGAGACACACACCGAGAAAGAGAAAGAGAGAGGGTGAGTTAATCTGAAGCCATGATACGTTTCTTGAATTATATGGGCAGGAGGTCTGACTTCCTGGGTGATCCTGTGACAGGTCATGGGGCTTCAAAAACGATTCATGATTTTTTGGACACACATAAACATAAAGAAGAAACCAAGACCATATCAAATTTTGTTTTTATTGTTCCAGTCAAAAAAAAGGAGGAACACCTCAATATGTAAACAGTTACCCTAACACAGCGAGTTCTTAAAGATATATTTTTTTAATTCTAAAAAAATTTGGCATTGTAGTGATTCCTTAATACATAACTGTGCTTTCGCGCGTCGCATGCTTTCACCTTGGTGTCCGTGCGCAGACGTACTTGGAGTTGAGTTACAAAAGGACTGAAAGGTGGTTAGGAGCCAGACCAGTGCTTGCGCCCTACTTGGCTTTCCTTTCCAAAAACTGGTGGAAAGGTTGGCGATATTGACTTCAGAAGCCGATCTAGTTAGCTATCAGGAGGAAAAGTCAGAAGACTTGTAGGATTTTGGAAAAATCCATTTTCTTTCTTTTTTTTTTTTTCCGGTTTATCACTAAAGGATCATTGGTTTTGCTCAAGGAAAACTTCATTTTTTGCATTGTATTGTTTAATATCTATAAATCTCTCTTGTAATTACCCCTGTTTCATGATTTTGCTGGACATGTAGATTACTACTAAATGCTATTGGAATTCTACCAATGATTTATTGTTTTCCACAGATTCACTGAATCATTTCAACTTGCTTGACAGTGTGGTCAAGGACATTTTGCTTTTTTTTTTTCCCCAGTAAAAGTCATTCTTTAAAAAAAAATTCAGTCCTAAAGCCTTGAGAGCTTTTTATGCACGATGATGGGTTTCCTAATAAATGCTACTGTGCAATTCTTTCTGTGGTCTGTGTTCCTTAACCTGGAATCCTAAGTCTTCTACAATTTAGCACCAGTTTTCAAAATGCATATTTTATCAAATCTTACAATAAGCTATCTCTCCACATCAGGGCTGACCTGGCTACCATCTCCCAATCTTGCTTTTTGTGTTTGCCTAGCTTTGGACCCTCTCTCATGCTGTCTCCTCAAACTGAAAGGAAAGCCCTCCCTCTTGGATCTCTATTTTCCAAATCCCACTTTAGTCTCGAGGACTGTCAGGACGAATTTCCCTTCCTTTCCCAGGAAACCATTCCTGAGGGCTTATATATGGAAGCCAACCTGCTTTCTTTAAATTTCAGAACAGCTGGTATACCCTCTATATTAGGTTGTTTTATTCTGAAAACTAGAGTATGTTGATTTCCCTCTATGCCTTAATATTTTCATTTGTAAAGTGGGAGTCCATACTGCTCACTGGGCTCCCATGTGGCTGATGCACTCAGCACGTGTTGACACATGTTGAGAGCTGGTAGCCGTGAGGTTGGTTGTAGGCTTACTGAGGGCAGAGGAAGTCAGCATTTCTTAGAATCTTCAGGGTAACTTGCCTAGGATATCACCCACTGCACTGCAACCGTTCATGGTCAGTACTCAGTCCAGCACATGTAGATTTAGGACTATTAAGTACGGGGCATCCACTTCCAGAATATTTTGAGTGGAGTTTTTTCTTTATCTAGTCAGTGGCTTACATCCCTGAGAATGGAAATACAAGTGCATGCCTGCTCCCAGCATTGGTGAACTTCATGCACCTTGAAAACGAAACATTTGATTTCTCTGTAGGTGAGATTTATCAAAAACTCAAGTTTTAAAGACTTTCTGGGAACAGCATTGAATTTCTTCTTAGAAAACAGCATTTTCTAGGAATAGAAATAGACATGCTGTGCCTGGAACACCAGCGTGCACCCCGGTGACACCCTAGCGTGATGGCTTGGTCTCAGGAGTGCCTGGGCTGTGTTTTATGTAAGCAGTTCCTGACATTTCTGGGTGGTGGTAGGAATGAGAACTTCCGGGTCCATAAAAACATGGATGTCTATAGACATGCAACGCTCAAGCCAGATTAAGACTTCTCAATTTCACAGATTCAGATTAAAAAAACTATTAAAGTTTAGGCACTGCTGAGGACTTTTGATCTGTTGAACTTTGCAGAATAATTTTCTGTCTTATGAAATGGCTCACAGAACCACCTCACATTTTACAGGGCCATAGTAATGTTTTTGGCCTTATTATTGTGCTATTTTATTAGAAAAGGCAAATATCATGAATTATCTTTCAAATAAGAGAGGAAGAGGGTGATATGGTTGAAACAAAGCAGTTGAATGAAAATGTTATTATGGTTTAAACTTTTTGCCTCCTTACTTATGTTTTGTGTCGTTTAGTATTAATTATTATAATTATTATTATTTTTGGCTAGCCTGGGGTCCTGGATGCATGCTTCAGGGAAGGTAGAGCTGTATTCAGATTAAAAGTAAGTTGTCAATAACCTGCTGGGGCTGATCAAGCTGTTCATGGATGAACCTGCAAGGTGTAGGCATGCACTTATTTTCTATTAAAGACACTATATTTCCTTGGGGCATTTTTTTTAAACTGTAGAGGAGAGTATAGTGCTTATTTAGTAATACCTCATTTGTCTAGAAAGCACCCAACTCACACTTATAGCTTGTCTATTTGCTACAGGTAGTAAAAGAGAGAAGAATGTAGTTGGTGAGGGTGTGCTGGTGACAAGCACATGGATGGTAATGAAATTTCACTGCTGCCTGCAAAGGAATCAGTGAAACTCTTAAAAGCATCTAAGACTTAAATCTAAATCATCTTGGGCTTAGTTAGTGTAAGGATGGAGTACACCAGATCTGATGGTGACGTAGACCAGAACTGAGTCACAGAAGCGAAAGTGTGGGATTCAAAGGCTTGCTGAAAAAGATGAAAGTAAGAGCAGACACATTTTCTCCTCAATCTTAACTGAAACACTCACCAAGATAAACCACATTCTGGGCCATTACACACACTTTAACAAACTTAACAAAGAGTAGAAATCATGTAATGTCTGTTTTAGACCACAATAAAATTAAACTAGAAATCAATAACAGAAAGATAGGTGGAAAATTTCAACGTACTTGGAAATGCAAAAACATAATCTAAATAACTTACGGGTTAAATAGAAATCTCAAAAGAGTTAAAATATTTTGGACTAAATGAAAATGGAATTACAACTTATCAAAACTTGTGTGATGCCTTGAAAGAAGAGCTTAGAGTGATTGAGAAGGAAGAAATAAATTTCTCTTTTCAGAAGACATAGTTTTCTATGTAGAAAATCTGAAATAATCAACCAAAAAAATTTTTTTCAACTAATAAGCCATTATAGCAAGGTTGCAGGATATAGGGTTAATATACAAAACCTATATGCCAGCAATGAACAAGTGGAATTTGAAATAAAAAGCACAACATCGTTTACACGATCACTTTCCCAAATAAAACACTTAGGTTTAAATCTAACAAAATACGCATGAGGAAAACTACAAACCTCTGATGAAAGATATAAAGATGAACTAAATAAATGGAGAGATAGTGCATGTTCATGAATAGGAAGAGTCAGTATTGTCAAGATGTCAATTCTCCCTAAAGTGAATGATAGATTCAATGCAATTCTAGTCAAAATCCCAGCAAGTTGTTTTGTGGAAATTGACAGACGGATTCTAAAGTTTGTACAGAGAAACAAAAGATCCAGAGTAGCCAAATTAATATTAAAGGAGAATACCACAGTTGGAGGACTGACACTATCCCGTCTCAAGGCTTATTATAAAGCTACAGTAATTAAGACAGTGTGGTACTGGTGAAAGAACAGACAAATAAATCAGTGGAACAGACTAGAGAGCCCAGAAATAGACCCACATAAATACAGTCATCTTATCTTTGACAAAGGAGTGAAGGCAATACAGTGACACGGAGACATTATTTCAACAAATGGTGCTGGAATAAAACTGTACATTCATATTTCAAAAAAAAAAAATGCATCTAAACATGGGCCTTACATGTTTCACAAAATTAACTCAAAATGGATCATAGATTTAGATATAAAATGCAAAACTATGAAACTTCTACAAGAGAACAGATGAGAAAACTTAGATGACCTTGGGTATGGCAATGACTTTTAAAATAAAACACCAGAGGCATATTTCATAAAGGAAAAATTGATAAGCTGATCTTCATCAAAATTAAAACTTTCTGCTCTGCAAAAACACTGTTAACAGAATAGGAAGACAAATCACAGACTGGGAGAAAATATTTGCAAAAGACTCATTTGTTAAAGCACTATTACCCAAAATATACAAAGAGCTCTTAAAACTCAACAATAAGAAAGTAATCTGATTAAAAAATGGGCAAAGAGATAAAACACACACATTTATGGTCTACTAACCTATGACAAAGAGGCAAGAATATACAAGGGCAAAAAGAGTTTCTTCAATAACAGGTGCTGGGAAAACTGGACACCTACATGTAAAAGAATAAAATTAGAACACTCAAAATGGATTAAAAACCTAAACGTGAGTCTGGATACTTTAAAACTCTTAGAGGAAAACATAGGCAGAATACTCTTTGAGATAAACTGAAGCAAGATCTTTTGATTTACCTCTTAGAGCAATAGAAATAAAAACAAAAATAAACAAATGGGACCTAATTAAACTGAAAAGCTTTTGCATACCAAAAGAAACCATAAGCAAAGTGAAAAGACAACCCACAGAATGGGAGAAAATATTTGCAAATGAAGCGACTGACAAGGGATTAATCTCCAAAATATACAAATGGCTCATCTGGCTCAATAACAAAAAATCAAACAACTCAATAAAAATAAGCAGAAAACCTAAATAGACCTTTCCCCAAAGAAGGCATGCAGATGGTCACATGTAAAAATGCTCAATGTTGCTAATTGTCAGAGACATGCAAATCAACATGATACTGGTTAGAAAGGCCATCATCAAAAAATCTACAAACAGTAAATGCTGGAGATGATGTGGAGAAAAGGGAACCCTTTTGCACTCTTGGTAGAATTGTAAATTGATATCACCCCTATGGAGAACAGTATGGAGGTTCCTTAAAAAACTAAAAATAGAGTTATCGTATGATCCAGCGATCCTACTCTTGGGCATACAACCAGAGAAAATCGTAATTTGAAAAGATACACTCACCTCAGTATTCATTAGAACACTATTTACAACAGCCAAGACATGGAAGCCGCTTAAACATCCACTGACAGAGGAATGGATAAAGAAGATGTGGTCCATATATACAAAATTTCTCAGCCTTGAAAAGAATGAAATAATGCCATTTTCAGCAACATGGATGAGCCTAGAGACTGGTACCCTGACTGAAGTCAGTCAGAGAAAAACAAATATCATATCATAATGCTTGTATATGTGGAATCTAAAAGAATGATACAGATGAACTTATTTACAAAACAGAAATAGAGCAAAAAAAACAACCTTATGGTTACCAAGGGAGGGGGGAGAAATGGATAAATTGGGAGATTGAAATGGGCATATACACATCACTGTGTTCAAAACAGTGGCTCAGTCAGCAAAGTCAGTTCTCCTCACTCAGGCAGTCAGGAGACTGCTTGCAATACAGGAGACCTGGTTTCGATTCCTGGGTCAGGAAGATCCCCTGGAGAAGGAAGTGGCAACTCACTCTAGTATTCTTGCCTAGGAAATTCCATGGACGGAGGAGCCTGGCAGACTATAGTGCTTGGGGTTGCAGAGAGTCAAATATGACTGAGCGACTAAACCACCACCAGCATGTACAAAATAGATTACTGAGGACCTACTGGATAGCACGGAGAACTGTGCTCAGTACTCAAATGAGCTACACAGGGAAGGATCTGAAACAGAGTGGTATATGTACATGTATGATTGAGTCACTTTGCCATACGACAGAACCTAACACAACATTGTAAGTCAACCGTATTCCAATAAAAATGTTTAAAAAGTGGGCAATTACCTGAACAGACACCTCATCAAAGAAGAAATACAGTGGCAAATAAACATACAAAAAGATGCTCTGTATGATATATCATCAGGGAAACGCAAATGAAAACAGTGAGACATCAGTGCATCCCTATTAAAATGGCCAACATCCAAAACACTGAAAACTCCAAATGCTGGCAAGAATGTGAAACAAGAGGATTTATCATTTGTGGTTGGTGGGAATGCAAAGTGGTCCAGTTACTTTCGAAGACAGCTTGGCAGTTTCTTCCAAAACTAAACATAGCTTTATCTTATGATCCAGCATTCATGTTCCTTGGTATTTAACCAAATGGGGAAAAAAAAAGTCCCCAATGTCTACATAAAAAACCTGCACACAGCTATTTATAGCAGCTTTATTCATCATTGTCAAAACTTGGAAGCCACGAAGACGTCCTTCGGGATGTAAATAGGTAAATAAACTGTAATATATCGGGACAATGTAGGACTATTCAGCCCTAAAAAGAAATGAGCTACCAAGCCATGAAAAGATGTGGAGGAACTTAAATGTGTATTGCTAAATGAAAGAAGCTAATCTGTAAAGGCTATGTACTGTATGATTCCAACTCTATGTTGTTGTGGAAAAGGCAAAACTGAGGAGACAATAAAAAGACTAGTGGTTACCAAGGTTTAGAAGGAAGGAGAGATTAAAAGGCAGAGCACAGAAGGTTTTTAGGGCAGTGGAACTATTCTGTATGATGCTACCATGGTGGATAGAGTTCATTATACGCTACACATTTCTGAAAACTCAGAGTGTTCAACACCAAGAGTGTACAACGCCAAGAGTGAACCTTCATGTAAACTACTGGACTTTTGTCATGATGATAAATCAGTATAGGCTCATCAATTGTAACAAATGTAACCACTCTGCTGGGAGATGTTGATAATGGGGGAGGTTGTACACTATGGGGACGGGGATATATGTGAAGTCTCTATTTTTTCGCTCAGTTTTGCTGTGGACCTAAAGCTACTGTAAGTAAGACAATAAAGTTTATTGATTTGAGAAAAAGATGAGAAAACAGTTTCAGAGCAGTTCATTGATTTAGTCAAGACCATCTGGCCTTTCTAGGGATGGAACCAGGGCCAGAATCCTACTCTTCCTCAGAGTAAATCCAGGTTTCCTATGTACTAGTGAAATAAAAGGCTGCTTCCTGACCCACTGCCTGTGAGTTCAGGGCAATGTATGGTATATTTAAGAAAGAATACCACAGTGGTGGTGAGAGCGGCAGGGGAGAAGTGGTTGTTATTCTGATGGCTTTGCATTTCTGGAAATTCACTTATGTGGACCAGCTCATAACTGATTGGGAAGGGTGTGTGTGTGTGTGTGTGTGTGTGTGTGTGTGTATGTTTAAATGCATGTATATTTGTGCAAATGTATGTATGTATGCAGGGAAGGGGTTGTTGCATTTGTCAACTGATGTGTTAGTTATGAAAGACTGAAAACTCCCACTGCATTGTGTAATGTTTAGCATAGTCTTTTTTTCTTATAGAAAAGGAAAAAAAAATCACATGAAGATACAAACAGAAAGGAACCACAGGAGAAGAGGCTGCAAATCTTGCTGGTGCCTGTTGTAATCGTGTTAGAAAGTAAGATGGAAGTCAAACTGCTCAGGTTGTGATAAATTCTCTTTTCTCCTAGCACCCCATTTGAACGTGGCCAGATGACCAAGTGAAGTACAGACTCTGGGATGTGATCTGTCTGACTTGTAGAGTGTGGGCATGACTTAGAGATTTGAACATTAAGACCCTCCCTCTGAAAGTAAATCCTCATCTTGAGCATCACTGCCTCCAGAGTTTCCCTGAGGTCGGTGTCCAGTGAGATTGCTACAGAGATGTTTCTGGTTAGCATAGTTTATTCCAGTCGGATTCACCGAGCCTGACTGAACCGAACTCTGAAATCTTCAGAGCTAAATTCCACTTCACCTTTCATTCCAACATAGAGGAGTTCTGGAGAAGACTCTTGAGAGTCCTTTGGACTGCAAGGAGATCCAACCAGTACATCCTAAAGGAGAACAGTCCTGAATATTCATTGGAAGGGCTGAAGCTGAAACTCCAACACTTTGGCCACCTGATGCGAAGAGCTGACTCATTGGAAGAGACCCTGATGCTGGGAAAGATTGAAGGCGGGAGGAGAAGCGGACAGCAGGGGATAAGATGGTTTGATGGCATCACCAACTCAATGGACTTGAGTTTGGGTAAACTCCGGGAGCTCGTGATGAACAGGGAGGCCTGGCATGCTGTGGTCCATGGGGTCGTAAAGAGTCAGGCACAACTGAGCAACTGAACTGAACTGAAAGGAGTTTTTCTCAGGTTTAAAGCCGCATGGAAAATGGCAAGTTCAAGGAGAAACAATGTTGAGAGAACTTTGCATCCTGGGGGCAAAAACGAACACTTCCAATTGGAAATTAGGTTTTCTAAAAAAAATTATAAGTAAAATTTAAAAATCCCATTTGTTCGTCCTTGAGTTTATCATTGAAGCACTATTTGACTATTTGTTTTGGACCAAACTTTATCTTTTATGTAGAGATTAATAAGATGGTGGCTCTTCGGACATATATCAGAAAATGTGAATTTAGTTTTGGTTTTGGAATCTTTTTAAAGGCAAATGTGATTTGAATGTGAGAGTGCGTGCATGGGGATGATGGCTTGAAGAATAGGTTTTTAAGGAGCTGTTTGGCCTCCTAAGTGTGTGCCATCCTAGGAATGTGAGATAGGAGTCCCTCACATGTGGCATGCTGAATAAATATCCATTTGCCTGGGCACTGCCCCTTGTATCCTTGGTTTCCCCAAGGCTGTCTACAGGTGGAACACTCTTGGGGAGCCTCAGCTCTCTGGGGCCTCTGCCACTTCTCATCAAAGACTCCGTAGAGTGGTCCATGCTGGTAGGCTGTGGTTGCCATGGCAGCAACCATGAATGATCCGGGTAACCAGGCACCACATAGGGGCTAGGTTTTTCCCCAGGGCACAGTCTGTGCAGATGGTGGCAGAGGAAAGACCACTTTTCACAGGCAAGTATCCGAGTCACCATTTCAGAAACCCGCACAGGTATGAGAGTTCACCGTTGTCCCTGCGTGGCTCTCATTTTAGATGAAGAATCATCGGGCTGAAAAAAGATATTTGTAATGATATTTGGCAAGCTGGCTAGCCTAGTCACAAGGACAAGAAAATTGCCCAGGAAAAGTCCAGCTTTCTCTTTGGCACAAGACTTCACTGATGTTCCATTCAGTTATGGGTTGATGTCAAAATGCCCAACCATCACACATGGGCCCTCAATGTCTCACATCTATGGGGTAAGAGCAAAATATTCTATGTTTTGGTCTCAGGTAATCCGACCATGAATATATTACATGTTCAATTAAAACTGGTGGTAGACAATGAAGTAAGAGATAGGATTAACCCCAGTAATGGGCTTCCCACGTGACACTAGTGGTAAAGAACTCCTGCCAAAGCAGGAGATGTAAGTAAGAGACGTGGGTTCAATCCCTGGCCCAGGAAGATCCCCTGGAGGAGGGCAAGACAACCTACTCCAGTATTCTTGCCTGGAGAACCCCACGGACAGTGGAGCCTGGTGGGCTACAGTCTATGGGGTCACAAAGAGTCGGACACGACTGGAGAGACTTAGCATGCACACAGTAGGTTCTCAGTTGCTGCTCAAGAATGGAATGAACACTCAGAGGAAGGTGCCAGGAAAGTTGGCTTTTGGAAGTTGCTGAGGAAGGAAATTCAGAAAAAGGAGCTGGGGAGAGTGCTTGGATGACCATTTGCAGTGATGTGAAAGCTCTGTGGGTGCCTGGGGACAGCGTAAGTTGGGTCTCCAAGTATGGCAATCCAGAGGTGTTCCTTGCAAATAAAAAGAAGATTCTTGGCTTTACTGTCACATTTGGTGGCTCTTCCAGAGGAAGAGAATGAAATACAAAACTTTTTGACCTGACTGGCATTTTTTTTTTTTTTTTGGTTGTGGGGTCAATTTGAACACATCAAGACTCCTCACTTAAAAAGAGGGGACAAGGTCAGATCATCTTGGGAGATGGCTGAAACTGCTGGATGAGCCAATCGAGTATGTACTCAGGGCACTGGGATACCAAAACATGACAATTTCTAGAGGCTGAACAATTAGGTAAAAAGGAAAATAAAGCAGTGAGGTAATCACCACGGGAAATGAGAACTCTCTGGGACTTTACACTTTCTTATTTATGTGTTAGTACTGCTTAATTTTGAGTTACATATGTTAGGGGCTTCCCGTGCACAGGGGACTCAAAAGGTCTTATTTCAGTTCTTCTAGGGAGAATTATCATCTCTGAGCCACATGGGTGCTCTGTGGGGTCAAGAGTGCTGGCCAAGTCAAGCTCAAAAGATGCAGCGGACGCTTCTGGGGGAGTTGTCATCAGTTAGATGGGGAGAAACCAGGGCTGCAGGGGAGGACTCACTCAGAGGTGGTGGATATGACCAAGGCTTCTGCACCACCCAAGGCTGAGGCAAGGGGCAAGGGAAGGTGTGGCTCATGTGCGTCCCCCAAGTCAGCCAGACTGAGAGATGATGCTGGAAGGGTACTTGCTATGACGGAATCTGTAAACAGTATTCATTCTCCTTCTCTAAGCAGGCTGGTTAAAGACCCAGAGGTTCCAATCTCACAGCTGTTGGGAACCCAGCTCTCTGCTCTCCAGCTGATTTGGTTCTGCTAGCTGTGTTTAGCCGAGATAGACCCAGCATTGATGTACTTCATAAGGCATTCAGTTTGGACTGGGGAAATGGCAACCCACTCCAGTATTCTTGCCTGGAGAATCCCATGGATGAAGGAGCCTGGTAGGCTGCAGTCCACGGGGTCGCAAAGAGTCGGACACGACTGAGCAACTTCACTTCACTTTAGTAACTCAAGGTTCCATCTTAGGGTCCTGGGATGTCTTGTTCCTTTGGATGGATATTTTATGATTTCAATTAGAACTTTAGATATGATGATGTATTAGGTGTTTATTTTACTAGGGCTTGTTGATAGCAGGTATTTACATTGCCTGAGAGAAACAGCCCTTCATATTCTTATAGAAGATTGGCTGGTTGATATCACAGCATTCACGATCAGTGTTAATACAGGGGGTGCGTAACCTTAATCTTGAAATGGTCGATTACGCTTTGTGAGCAGAAACATTTAGTTCTCTGAAATCAAGCTTTGTTGCCTATGTGGTCACAATTCTCTAACTGACCACAGAGCACGTTAAAATGGATGTCTAGGGGTGTGGTGTCTAAGAATAACTTTTAAATACCATTTTCATTGGTGATAAATCTCAGTTACTTAGTCGTGTTGCTATTTCAATGAGTTATTCTTGTGAGTGTTAAAGTATTTTGTCACCCTTTCCCCACCGCTCTTCTGTTTGAATTAGGTGGCTGTCTGAAGCTTTCTTTCACCAAGGTAATGGGGCCAAGTAAAAGTTTGACTCCTTTTAACACTTACTTAAGTTTTATGGTGCTGAACTTTGAGATATTTTCCCTCCCCCTTAGTTATTATGTCATTCCATGCAGCTGAAAGATTGCAAGCTTCTTGCATGATTGCAGATATCACCACCTAGTTTCAAACACAGGACCAAATCCCTCTCAGCTTTCATTATTTATCTGTCAGCAATATGATATCACAATAATTTTTACAAAAATTTTTCTTTCCCACCTAACTTCCAGGAAAGCACTTGTAAGAGAACTCGATGTATTTTTCAGTAGAACTAAATGGGTGAAAAACCTGGCTGACCTACGTCTGGCTTTGGAAATGCTTCCTTAGAAAACAAATGAGTTTAGTCTGGTGATACTAAAGAGTGTCATTTAATATTGATTTATCTCAAAACCCCAATGTCTGAATTTCTTCGATCCAATATTTCTGTAGTTACCAATCTTCATCTTGTACTTCAGATTCAGAAAGCAGCAAACAATGCACCAATTCTTTTACTACGCCTCTGTTTCTTCCTGAGCATTTTTTCAAAGGACCTGTTTGTCTTTATTTGCATGTTAACCTTTTAGCTGAGTAGCCAGAGGGAACCAGAACATGTACAACTAAACAGGAGTTGTGGCTTAGGCTTCTTATCATTGATCAACTGTGGGCTAGAAGAGCCTGGCAAGGAAAGATGGAGAGACAGCTCAATAGTCTCATTAGCTCTGTTCCAAGAAGGCATGAGAGGGAAGGCAGGTAGGAGGGGAATTTATTTGGATATGTGGCAACCTCTGCCATCCCATGCCACAGAGACTTGGGACCCAACCGACTCCATATTTAAATTCCTGTGCATGTCAGCGAAGCAATAACTCAGTCAAGGAATAGCTGGGAATTCCAATTAAAAATCATTTTTAATTTTTAATATAGTAGTTTTACCATATCACTTTCTGAAGTTGCTACGAAATCTTGCCTTACTATTTACTCTACTTACCACCCTTGGGGAAATGGTTATAATAAGGAAACAGTTTTTCTTTGAGACTCAACTCAAAGAAACATACAACTGTGAAGCAGTTGTCTCTCTTATTAAAAAATAAGTTATTTTTCCTGAAATAAACCTATGCACAATACTGGAAATAGATTTACACTGTAAAAGATCATCATTATTCTAAGTTGCCCAGGAATCTTTTAATAGTACAGTACAATATACAATAGTATTTAATGGTACTAATAGTATTTAATAGTACAGTGCTGGGGTTGGCAAACTTCTCCTGTAAAGGGTCAGATAGTAGATACTTTAGTCTTCTGGCTATGGGACCTCTAGTTATTTAACTCAACTCTGCTGTGTATTGTGAAAGTGTTCATAGCAACACATAAGCAAATGGGTGTGCCCTTGTTCCTATAAAACTTTATTTATGGACACAGGAATTTGAATTTGATGTCATTTTTACATGTCACTAAATAGCCTTCTCTCTCTTTTATTTTGCACATGGATTTGAGACCAGGATCTGTAATTAACTGGACTTGTGGCCTTGAGGATGCTACTCAGCTTGTCCAAACCCTAGTTTTCCATCTGTAAAGTGTAAATTATAATATTCAAGATCTCAGGTGGATTAGAATTAAATGAGATAATTCATGAAAATGCCCTGAATGCTCCAAAACACCATACAATGTAGGGTGTACTACTGTTTTGCTATTATTGTTCATACTGTATTTTGCCAAAATCAAATAGTAGCCTGACCAAGTTTTGACTTCTAGATGACACTGCATCCAGAACCTCTCTATGACGTTAAGGGCAGAAATACTTGGGGGAGGTGCGTTTTCCTCAATTTTGAATTAAAGGTTGACATTTAAATAAATACAGATTGGCCATAAAATCTAGAAACCAGATATTATTAGTTTACTCTATTGTAATGCAGTATCAATGAAACTTTTATTAGGTATCTGTCACCTATATTTTTTTAACTTTATAGCCATCTGCTGAAAAGAAAGGATAGAAGACAAAGTTCACCACCTGTGTAAGACATTTAACTTTCAACTACCCTTAGGACTCTTTTGAATCACATAGAGTATCACCCAAGTCACGGCAAGACTAAAAACTAGTCAGACTAGTTTGGCAAGCTCTTTTGGAAATGACTATATTTTATTTATTTATTTTTATCTTGAATCACTTAGCTAATCAAAATCAAATAATTTCACATTCTTTCGGTGAGTTCAAATAGTTTCCTAATGGAGTTTTTGTCCACTAGCACCCACCTTCATAAACACTTTCTGAATATCCCAAAGATACTGACTTCAACCTAAATACAAAAGCAAAGAGGTGGAAAAGTAAGAAAACGTAGGGAGAGAAAAACAGGAATGTTCCTTGGAAACTTAAAAACTTAGGCTTTTAAATAAAGTCACAAATAATTTAAAAATTATAGAGTATCATGAAAAATAGACATTTCAGAGCCTTTGTTTGGTTAAACTGACAAGAGAAAATTGTGCTTTAGAAACAGGCTGAACTTTTTAGAAACAGTGGCTAGAATTAATCATATTCAGGAACATAAGATACTAAACTAAATTGATGGAACTAGAACTGGAGAAAGGGAAACAGCAAAAGAGAGGGTCGGATGGAAGAAGGGGTGGGGAAAGAGAGATTTCCTTCCCACGGACCTAGAGTGTCTATGTATTGGACCAAACCAGGCCAGAAAGCCATGTTTTGAAGAAATTGAAAAGCAATGACCTGACCTTACAGGGATCACAAGGGTGTTAATCCAAAAGAGTATAGTTTGCCCATGGGACATCCAGAAACATAAACAATTTTATTAGTTACATAAAGCTGACATGAACAGGTGATCTTCTAGTCAGAAAGCATGTTGGGGTGGGTGGCAACAAGAATCTGAGGGTCACAGCAGCCCTTGGGGAGGTCATGCTTCCAGCTGAGTCTGTCTTTTCTCCAGACTGGGGTCAGCTGTGGCAAGTTGTAACCCTTTAGCCTAAAGTTCTCATCTGGCTAATGATACGGTCATGCTTTTATGGGAAAAGGACTCAAATATGCCACTGGACAGATCAAAATATCAAGTTGAGAGTGATCCTCACTCATTATGAATTTTGAAAGATTAAAATAGGCTTATTTATTTCAATAATGCTGGATTTTCTGTGGAAATAAACAAGGGACTGAGTGATCGGAGCCTGGATATGGTGGAAGAGAATGGGTAGAAACTGTAGAGTCATCTTTGCTGAACTGTCGATGAAAAACACCTTTCAATACTTGCTACTTAGAAAATTCAGTCTTAATGAGCTTCTTTCAGTTCCAAATTTTAACAGTTGACACAAAATACACTGTTAAACTGTGTTAGCAATAATTGTAGAAAAATAGACATGTTTGATAAGGACATTCTAATAAAAGGTTCTTCTGGAGCATCATCATTTAAAGATTCAGAGGCTCACATTACAAAAATGAGATTTGGTTCGTGTTCTGTCTCCAACCACGCTGACACCAAAGACAGTGAGAAAAGGGGAAAGACCTCACACTCGGGTGTCCTGTCACAGATACAGAACTGACACTCGTGTCTGCCCAAAGACTTGCTAGGGCTCTTTGTTCAGTTGTGCTCAAGGGGCCCCACCTGCTCTTCCAACCAGACAACAGTCTGTGTTTCGTCCTTCAAACCTTAGTAAAGCATTTGCAAAGGCCCACTGAGACTCCAGGAGCTAGCAGATTTTTGCAGCCCCAGCTGATCTTGCTTTGTGCTACCATGCCTTTCCCTGCAACTCTGGAGAAGCTGCAGGGTTAGCGTCCCCACGCAAGAGTGCCCTTTCCGAGGTTACAGGGAGGTAAGGCCACAGTGTCTCCCTACAGCCTGGCAAGAAACACACGGGGCTCCCTCCTCCTGAACTACAACCTCCTTTTTGGAGTGTGTGGAATGAAAAAACAACTCAACACACATTCAATGCAAAAAGTGAAATGTTGGCAAAGAGGCGAGAGCTACGGCCAACAGTTTTGTTTTCCACATGATCAGTGCCAAGACGCAACTGTCTTAATACAAGGTGTCAGAAGTGGGAGAAGAGAGACACCCTCCTCCCCCGCCATGTCAAATTTAGGAGTTGCTTTATCTCTGGGACATGCTTTTTAGTACACGAGGTCCCCAAACTACAGTGAAGGCCTGTGATATCTGGTCAGGGAAGGCAAGGGCAACAGGGAGGGGCAGCTAGTTTGAGCTCTGTGACCTCCATGGTGCAAAGCTTCAAACTGAGCACAACTGTAGGAGCTGAAAATGAACTTGGATCCAGTCAATGAATATCTATGATGGATGGTTGTGTTAGGGAACACACAGTTTATAAATGCAAAATTAAGGTGAAAGATCTGTTTCAGTGCAAAATCTCCACCTGCCCTTGAGGTTTTGTCTAAGATTCTCTTCTTCCTCTTATTTTTTCACTTGAAAATTTTTTTCATTTTTGAAAATTAGATTTTCAGCACAAAATATTGTTCCTTCCTTCCCTCCTTCTCTCCTCTCTTCTTTCTTTCTTTTTTCATTTACCTTTGCAGATTAAAATGAATTAAGATTGTCATTTTTTTTTGTTATTTTCTTTCACTGGGAGACACTTTGAATTTATAGTTTCTAACCTGTGCCATACTCTAGAGCAGGTCTTTATTAGACGATCACCAAGACTGTTGATCTAATCATTGAATATTGAGCTCTGGTAATTTCATAGTAATAATAATAATAAATACCAATGCAAGGAATTCTGACGGCTAAGCCCCTACATACAGGAAAAGTGTCAGATGGAGTCAAGGCGTGTGAGAGCAGTGATTACAGTATACTTTGCCCACTACATGCCATCGTGAATTTCATGACTTTAGACCCAAACCATCTTTTATGAACCTACCATGTCTCATCTTGCAACTGTGATTGTAGAGTGGAAACAGTTGGAGAAATGGATTTTGTAGAAGAAAAGGTTCTCAAACTGTGGTTCTACAAAGGGTGAAACTCACTGGAAAAGCATCAACACATCATTGATGGGAATTCCCTGGTGGTCCCATGGTTAGGACTTGGCACTCCTTCCCCTGCCAGGGCCCCAGGTACAATCCCTGGTCAGGGAACTAAGATCTCAAAAGCTTCGCAGAGTAGTCACCCTTACTCCTCCACCCCACCCCCCCTAAAAAAAAGAAGAAAAAAAAAACAACACATACACATACAAGAAACAACAAAAAAAAATGCACATCATTGGTGGCATGCCAGAGTATGTTCTCCTCCTGAAATTCTGCCCCAAGCTAGTCAGTGAGGTCCTTGTAGTCTTAAAAAAGAGACCTCAGTTTTGTAAACATTTCACAGTATATCAGCATATTGGTGGTGGGTTTTGCCATCTACTGGACCTCCAAACTTCCCCCAGACCTATGGCTTATTAGAGTCAACGAAAGGGAACAGTGAGGTACCCAAACGGATGCCAGTCTGGGACACAGAACAAAGGCCATGCACTGAAGGGCCAGCGGTCAGTGGGATCAAAGAAATCCAGAAAACAGAGACATCAGAACAGAAATGCCTACTGTACTTTGGGGATATTTTTTTTTAATCTTATTTCTAAAGTTATATATCTAAACCTACATTGATTTTACATCTATGTACAGTATTTAGAAGTTGTGTTCTACAGTACTTTTGTACATGCTGGGTTTTATTACTAACTGCAAAAGAAAATAATTACATAAGGCATATATATGTACAGTGTTTTGTCTTCACCTCACCTGGGTCCTATAACCGCGACGCCCACAGAGGGCAAGCACCTCGCCCTGTGGATGAAATTTATTGAGATGTGTAAAACGGAGGGCTCGACTCCATGTCTCACTGCATGAATGAATAGGCACCAGAGACCTTCCTCGTCATATCCCAGGGAAACTCTTCGATGCACTCTTTTGAGTGATCTGCTATTTTACAACACATGCAGGGGAGTAGCATAAATCTCTAATCAGATGTGCCCTATCCCGGGAGGAGACCAGGCTGGGACCACAAATGAGGGCATATGACACCTTAACCCAATCTGCAAGCTACCTTGTCAATCTGAATTAACTGAGAGGGCAGGTAGATATTTTACACCTTGAAGATTTGTTTCCTGGTAATGCCAAACTTAAATATAAGGAAAGAACAGAGGAAGAGACAGAAAAGAAAGCGAATGAGAGACAAGAGAAGGTTGTGGGAGATGGGGGCGGGAGTTGGAGGGGAGAAGGGGTGGCCCTGGGCCCGGGGACTAAACTTTGGATTCATTCTCTAGGTTTGCCACGTCACCATTCCTCTCTGTCTGCTCCTCAGGGCTCTTGTCCTCCTCCTCAGTCTCCAGTTCCGCGTGTTGGTTGAGTTTGCTGGAGACAGACCAGCTCAGGGGCAGCTCGGCCCTGCTGGCCAGCTCGGCCAGCTCTTTGGCACTGAGAGATGGGGTGCTGGTCTCGTAGGTCTCGTGGAAGCTATTGTAGTCGACTTCGTAGAACCCATCCTCCAGCGTCAGGACGGGTGTGAATCGGTACCCCCAGAGGATCTCACTGGTGATGTAGGAGCTGCGAGCCTGGCACGTCATCCCTGCAGAGAGGAGAGCAGAAGCATTAATGTGTGTGCACGCGCGTGTGCGTGCGTGTGCAGGCTTCCCACTGACCAGGGGACTCAGGGAGCTGGGCAGTACTGCTGCGTGTAGCGTTGAGACTGCGACCTGTATAGGCTGTTGTAACAGGGAGGAACAGATCTGACTTCATATTTTATCTGCTTCCTTTAACCTTTGCACTCTGTCGCTTTTGTTGCAGCTTAGGAATGTTGCCTATAGCCTGAAATATACAGGAGAGCCCATTTTCAAACTTCTGACCTTTGAGGGTACAACACTGTCCTATTCGTACAGAGATAAAAAGTTGCAGAACAGAGAATAGCATTTGTCTGGCTGGAGTTTACAGGAAGGTCATGACCTGAACTATGTGGACAGCTGCAAGAAGAAAGGATTCCCCCTCTGAGCACTGAAGAGTTGATGCTGTTGAACTGTGGTGCTGGAGAAGACTCTTGAGAGTCCCTTGGACTGCAAAGAGATACAATCAGTCCATCCTAAAGGAAATCAGTCCTGAATATTCATTGGAAGCGCAGATGCTGAAGCTGAAGCCCCAATACTTTGGTCACCTGATGCAAAGAGCCGATTCATTGGAAAAGACCCTATTTCTGGGAAGGATTGAAGGTAGGAGGAGAAAGGGGTGACAGAGGATGAGATGGTTGGATGGCATCACTGACTCAATGGATGTGAGTCTGAGCAAACTCCAGGAGATAGTGTAAGACAGGGAAGCCTGGCGTGCTGCAATCCATGGGGTCTCAAGGAGTCAGACATGACTGAGCAACTGAGCAATGACAACCATACACCCTCCCCTTTTAATAAAAAAGGAGCCTGAAGTCTAACTCAGGTAAGATGGTTCTTTGGGACACTAGTCCACCATCTTCTTGGTTTGCTGGCTTTCCAAATAAAGACAACTTGTCTCTCGATTTACTGGCCTGTTGAACAGTTCAAGCTTGGACTCAGTAACAGTACCACAACTAAGGAGGTGTGTTTCTCGTCACAGATGTCTAGGATGGTACTATATGCATGTGCTCTCCTGCAGGGTCCCAGGGAGCATGGTGAGCGTTCTGGCTCACAGCAGGCAGTGCTTACCTGTGAGGTCACAGGAAGTCATGTGTGCACACGCACGCAGGTACACACTCATATGGTCATGCCTTGTCCACGTTTTGCTCCAGATTCACCTGAGCTCATGACAGGGATCTGACATTGCTTTCAGAGGTTTTGCCTGAGTCCTACTGGAATTTGAGTGCTCTAGTCATAGACTTAGAATGAAAGTTGACTTATGAACTACACTTATATGCCTTTAAGCT
This sequence comes from Muntiacus reevesi, assembly GCF_963930625.1. NCBI lineage: Eukaryota > Metazoa > Chordata > Mammalia > Artiodactyla > Cervidae > Muntiacus > Muntiacus reevesi. Next base: position 29,181,818 of record NC_089256.1, read on the forward strand.
GGAGGCCATGGATTAGTATTGCTCTCCTTGACACATAGGCCATGACAGTGGTTCCCCAAATAAGGCTGGAAGGGAAACCCATCCGAGTTTGTACTTTCCCTGGGACTAGTAGAGATGCCTTTCGGCTCATGAAATAATATAACAAAGTCACTCCCACCTCACCCGCCCTTCCTGCTTATAGACAAGAAAATTTTTCTAATTTGCACAAAAATGCCATTTGAGATACTGGCAGCCAGGAGTCAGGAGTTGCTTTCTTTTACATGTGAAAAGGTAGAACAAGGGAAATCCCACCTGTTATCTTAGGAAAGAAAACAAGGTAACAGGCTTGGGGTGAAATAGGGGAATGTCATTGGTGCATTTTTCCACCCTCACGAGGTCAAAGAATTCTTTTATGAAACTTCTTAGGAACGGGAAGCCTTCATTGAGCCATCCCTTCAGGACTGATTTTCCCTCTAGCTCAGTAAGCTCAGTGCTAAAAGCCCATCCTGTTTTTAGGGGCCAATGAAAACTTTTATTTTGCTTTAAAGTCAGAAGGAAAAAAAAAGATTTCAGGTAGAAGAAAATGTTAATATATTCATCTTTAAATAAAGTATAGTACATATTTAATGGACATGAGTTTGAGCAAACTCCAGGAGATAGTGAAGGACAGGGAAGCCTGGCATGCTGCAGTTTATGGGGTCGCAAAGAGTCAGACATGACGAGGGACTGAACGACAAACAACAGCAACAACATATTACATATTATCTGTGCATGCATGCTCAGTCGCTCAGTCGTGTCTGACTCTTTGCAAGCCCATGGATGATAGCCCACCAGGCTCCTCTGTCCATGGGAGTCTCCAGGCAAGAATACTGGAGTGGGTTGCCATGCCCTCCTCCAGGGGGTCTTCCCAACCAAGGGATCGAACCCAAGTCTCTTGCATTAGAAGCGGATTCTTGACCACTGAGCCACCAGGGAAGCCCTCATTACATATCATATGAAGTAGGTTATATACTTTGTACATATTATATCATGTAATTCTATAAAAAATAATCAAACACTTAAAAAATGGAATACAGAGACCATAAAGGTGAAGCTCCGTAGGACTCATGATATTCCTACTGCCTCCTTATGTTCATTCATCCAGGGGAGCAACCAGTCACTCATATATTGTCCGTCAGGACCGTTAATAACATGCATTAAACAATTGCTTTATGCTGAATGCAGTTGGGGTAAGGAGAATAGGACACAAGTATGTTTTACCCAGAAGGGTTCAGATCTACAAAATATTCCTACAGCAGGGCACTGGCTCCTCATGGCTAGAAGAAGAAGATAGTCCTAAGGATCGGGACTTAAGGAGGCAGGGACTAAAGGACTGACCTGCTGCAGCTGGCAGAGTCTGAGCCCACACAGTCCTCATTTAGCCCTTTGCTCTTCCTCCAAACTGAATGCCACTCTTCTTCAATGTTTTCCTGACTCGCCAATGACTTGCCCCTCAACCCCATGCCTCTAAAACAAGTTTACAAGGCTACTAGGACTTGCAAAGCAAAAAACAACAGCATCTTATTTTGATTTTTCAAAGAACGTTTCTATTTGGAGTTACTGACTCCTTAGCTGTGTTTGGGAGTCATGGGGGAAGGCAGGTGATGGCAGGGTTATATGGGCTCAAAGTGAGACACAGATAGGAAGTCAAAAGGAAAGACGATAAAACAACTATAACTTTTCTTCCCATAAAGAAAGCATATGTTTATTTTAACATGACTAGAAAACAGAGACAGGCACATAAAATAATATCCACCCAGATTTTCATTTCTGGTTATGTAAATAGCCAAATGGAACTAGAAATTAAAAATACAATGATCAAAGTTAAACTCTATATGTTAAATTTATGTTAAACTCAATCGGCTTCACATCTGATTGGAACTGGCTGAAGAGAGAATTAGAAACTTGAGATACAGGTATGAAGAAACAATGCAGGAAGCAGCCGAGAGGATGTCCTTGGGAGTGATGGGGAAAGGACCACTGAAAACCGTCTCCTCCATGAAGGCAACGAGGACATTGGCAGAAATTGACAAGACAAGCTCTTCAAAACTCTGTAAATGAACTTCAGGAGTGTTTGTTCAAGAAAAATGGCGGAACTCAGTAAGAACCCTGAGCCTTGCAAAGTTTCAATGTCTCCCTGCTCAGCTTATGTTAGCCTTAAAACCAATAGCCTGAGCTTCCCCTGGGGGCTCAGTGGTAAAGAACTCACCTGCCAATGCAGGAGACATGGGTTTGACCCTTGGTTTGGGAAGACACCATTTCTGAGGGGCAACTAAGCGTGTGAGCCACAGCTGCTGAAGTCTGTGTATTCCAGAGCCCATGGTCTGCAACCAGAGAGGCCACCACAATGAGAAGTCCATGCACTGCACCCAGAGAGGGGCCCCTGCCTGCTCCAACTAGAGAAAAAGCCTGGGCAGCAATGAAGACCCTGCATGGACAACAATTAAAAAAAACAAAACCAACAAACCCAGCAGCCGGCAATTGTGGTGCCAAAGAGCAGCTAGCAACTCCTGGAGGAGGGGAACAGAATTGGAGCTCTTTCAAAGTCTTATGTTCAGACTGTCATTATTTGAAGTTTGTAGCAATTCCCTAGAAAGCCCCATTCACAAAGCATGTCTCTATTTTGACCAGGCACAGATCTTGCCCAATGAAAATAGTCTTTTTCCTTGGGTCAATTGTCAAAAGCAACCAATGGCTAAATTTTGTACTCACCTTCCCACAAATACACATGTTGTTCCAACCCCAGAACCTCAGATTGTGACTGTATTTGAAGAGAGGATCTTTAAAGAGGTAATTAAATTAAAATGAAGTCATGCGGGAGTGTCCTAATGCACTGTGACTAGTGTCATTACAAGAAGAGGAGATTAGTTATACTGACAAGGACAGAGGAAAGATTATTTGAGGACACAGGGAGAAGATGGCCACCTTTATCCACAGACTGAGCAGAGAGCAACCAACCTTGCCAGCACCTTCCTCTTGAATGACAAGCCTCCTGAATTATGAGACAATGATTTTCTGCTGTTTAAGCCTCCGTCTGTGGCGTGTTATGTTATCAGCCCTAGCAAATGGATGTGCTTATTGAATTTCAGTGGGATAGTCAAATACATTTTCATAGCACCACTTTAATTAGATTTTGTTGTTGTTCAGTCATTCAGTCATGTCCAACTTCTTGCAACCCCATGGACTGCAGCACGCAAAGGCCTCCCTGTCCTTCACTATTTCCCAGAATTTGCTCAAACTCATGTCTATTGAGTTGGTGATGCCATCCAACCATCTCATCCTCTGTCATCCCCTTCTCCTCCTGCCTTCAATCTTTCCCAGCATCAGAGTTTTTTCTAATGAGTTGGTTTTTTGAATCAGGTGGCCAAAGTATTAGAGCTCCAGCATCAGTCCTTCCAATGAATATTCAGGCTTGATTTCCTTTAGGATTGACTGGCTTGATCTCCTTGCAGTCCAAGAGACTCTGAAGAGTCTTTTCCAGCACCACAGTTCAAAAGCACCAATTCTTCTGCGTTCAGCCTTCTTTATGGTCCAACTCTCACGTCTGTACATGACTGTTGGAAAAACCATAGTTTTGACTAGATGGACCTTTGCCTTGTTTTCAAAGTGATGTCTGTGCTTTTTAACAGGCTGTTATAGCTTTTCTTCCAAGGAGCAAACCTCTTTTAGTTTCATGGATGCTGTCACCATTTGCAATGATTTTGGAGCCCAAGAAAATAAAGTCTGTCATTGTTTCCATTTTTTCCCCATCTATTTGCCATGAAGTGATGGGATCAGATGCCCTGACCTTAGTTTTCTGAATGTTGAGTTTTAAGCCAGCTTTCTCAGTCTCCTCACTACTGAGTGTAAACTAGATAACTAGGGGGAAGCTGCTGTATAGCGCAGGGAGCTCAGATCTGTGCTCGGTGATGACCTAGAGGGGTGGGATGGGGGTGGGAGGGAGGAGGATCAGAAGGGAGGGAAGGTATGTAAGCATAGAGCTGATTCACTTTGTACAGCAGAAACACAACAGTGTAAAGCAACTCTCCTCCAATTTAAAACAATGACTAAGTGGATGTAAACAAATGCTCATGGATGCTTTTCCAAGTTTTATTCGCTTTTTGGTGTCCTAATTCACTGTAGAAGAGATTAAAAAAAAAGAATATTAGTGTATTTGTCTAACAGTATTAAAAAGTATTTCCAGTGTAAGCCGTGAATTTTCATTTCCTTCAGAAAGATCCCTGTCTTACATATTGATGTTGGTCCCAGTCCATTCTTAGAAAAAATGTGATTTTTACTGATGTTGAAAAAATAACCAAATAAAACCAACGAAATGGAGCTGCCAACATTATGTCAGTGTGTGACGATGGAGCCCTTGTGACTTTCAGTGTCACTGAACTCAGTGAAGTGTGACTGACTCTGAGAACAATTTTTCATGGATTTTGTTTTAGGCTTTGGAATGAGTGTGAGCAGAGGATGTAGAATTTTATTTGTTTAATAAAGAAGATGAAACATGAAAAACATACAAATATTGTCAACACTGATAAAAGAAAACGGGAATGATAAATGTATATGTACCAAGCAGGTAAATGTTTAGATATTACGTATCTATGTTTGTGGGCTTCCCAGATTGCTCAGCGGTGAAAGATTCACCTGCCAAGCAAGAAACCCCAAGTGGGTTTGATCCCTCGGTTGGGAAGATCTCCTGAAGGAGTGCATGACTATCTACTTCAGTATTCTTGCCTGGGAAATGTCATGGACAGAGGAGCCTGGTGGTTACAGTCCATGGGGTCACAAAGAGTCAGACACGACTAACAGCAACAACAAATCTATGCATACACAGAGACAATAAATAAGAGAAGACGTTCCTGAATCCAGAAAAAAAGAAGATTCAATCAATGTATGCAGTTGTGTTTGTTTTTCGTATAAGAAAAGTCACTACATTGTCCTGAGGTAGGTTTCTTAGGCGAGTGAAGTAAACTGTGGAAAACGAAATGCTTCTTTTGTCGAAATGAACAAAACCTGAAAAATCTGATCTCCAAGTTGGGGGTCACAGCCTTTACTCTGGGCTGTCTTGCTGTTTGCATTTCTAATTCTCTCTCTCTCTCTCTCTCTCTTTTTTTTTTTGCATTTCTAATTCTTATGCCTGTATTTGTGCTGTTTGCTTTATCTTGAATGCCTTGTCTTTAGTGGCATCCTGCTCGTCTTATCAGAGCCGATTTATTTTCTCCTTTTCTATCTCCTTAGGGACTGACGGGCTTCCCTAGTGGCTCAGCTGGTAAAGAATCCACTTGCAGTGCTGGAGACCCCAATTCAATTCCTGCGTTGAGAAGATCCGCTGCAGAAGGGATAGACTACCCACTCCAGTATTTTGGGGCTTCCTGGTGGCTCAGCTGGTAAAGAATCCACCTGCAATGCAGGAGACCTGGGTTTGATTCCTAGGTTGGGAAGATCCCCTGGAGAAGGGAAAGGCTACCCACTCCAGTATTCCTGGAGAATTCCATGGACTGTATAGTCCTTGGGATCACAAAGAGTAGGAAACAACTGAGCAACTTTCACTGGGACTGACTCCTCTTGAATTGGAACTAGGAACCCAGGGCTAGCAGGACAAACAGTACGGAGACATCCCCTCCCAGCCTTCTCACAGCTTCTGCAGCTCAGGCTAAGCTTCTGGGTTCCTTGTCATCTTGTGTCCTGTCGGATGGAGAATGCCTTGAGGTTTCACTATCTTTTTTATTTGCATACCATTTAGCAAGTTCTTTAATGTAGGAGGTTCCTCCCAAATACCTGTTGTTAAAAGGAACGCTAGAGAAGTGTTGATTAGAAATGTCTGACATGTATCATTAAATTAAAAGATGGCTCGTGGTCCTTAGAAAAGAAAGTGGGAGATTTCTGCTTCCTGCCTTGTGTCAGATTACCTGCGAAGGACTCTCAGTTACAATGCGAACTAGATACCAGAAAATTACAAACACTTTAATTTTATCCAAAATAAGTTCAATAAAAAGTAAGGGATGGGATTTCTGGGCTTGGTGAAGATGGAGTCAGTTCTGCCTTTCTTTCCCATTGCTTACACCCAAGACTTCTGGACAAAATACAAAATGCAGCCACTTGCAGACTCTGGAATGTTACCACTAGGGGGACAATAAGGGTTTAAAACTCAACATTCATAAAACTAAGATCATGGCATCCAGTCCCATCACTTCATGGCAAATAGATGGGGAAACAATGGAAACAGTGACAGATTTTATTTTCCTGGGCTCCAAAATCACAGCACATGGTGACTGCAGTCATGAAATTAAAAGACATTTGCTCTTTGGAAGAAAAGCTATGACAAACCTAGATAGCATATTAAAAAGCAGAGACATTACTTTGCCAACAGAGGTCCATATACTCAAAGTTGTGTTTTTTTCCAGTGGTCATGCATGGATGTGAGAGTTGGACTATAAAGAAAGCTGAGCACTGAAGAGTTGATGCTTTTGAACGTGGTGTTGGAGAAGACTCTTGAGAGTCCCTTGGACTGCAAGGAGATCCAACCAGTCCATTTTAAAGGAAATCAGTCCTGAGTGTTCATTGGAAGGACTGATACTGAAGTTGAAGCTCCAATACTTTGGTCACCTGATGCGAAGAACTGAATCATTGGAAAAGACCCTGATGCTGGAAAGATTGAAAGCAGGAGGAGAAGGGGGTGAGAGAGGATGAGATGGTTGGATGGTATCACCGACTCAATAGACACGAGTTTGAGCAAGCTCTGGGAGATGGTGAAGGACAGGGAGGCCTGGCGTGCTGCAGTCCATGGGGTCACAAAAAGTTGGACATGACTGAGTGACTGAACCAGCAATACTGTGTAACATAATATGTGACATACATTATTTTGTACTTATCAAGTACTATATTTTAAAAAGGGCTTCCCTGGTGGCACAGACGGTAAAGCATCTGCCTGCAATGCAGGAGACCTGGGTTTGATGAGTAATTCCATTTTTGTTATAGTATTAGCCTGCTTATCTTTTGTGTAAGGGCCCTTCTTATTCTGTTTTTTTTTTTTTTTTTTTTTCCCTTGAAGAATAGTTGATTTACAATGTGTTAGTTTCAGGTGTACTGCAGAGTGATTAAGTTATATGTGTATATATTCTTTTCAAAGTACTCTCCAACGTGGCTTATTACAAGATATTGAATAGTTCCCTGTGCTATAGAGTAGGTCCTTGTTGTTTGTATGAACTTATTCTTTTTATGTAAAGAATTGGAAACAGTAAAAAAGAATTGTGACATAATCTAATCTATATAATTCTGCTTTGTACTACCATTTATGGGCTTCCCTGTAGCTCAGCAGGTGAAGAAACCGCCTGCAATGCAAGAGACCCTGGTTCGATTCCTGGGTCAGGAAGATCTGCTGGAGAAGGGATGGGCTACTCACTCCAGTATTCTTGGGCTTCCCTGGTGGCTCAGACTGTAAAGAAACTGCCTGCAATGTGGGAGACTTGGGTTTGATCCCTGGGTTGGAAAGATCCATTGGAGAAGGAAATGGCTACCCACTCCAGGATTCTGGCCTGGAGAATCCCATGCAGTGTACGGTCCATGGAGTCCCGAAGAGTTGGACTGTCATTTAAATGTTTCCAAACATCTGTTGGCTCAAAATGGCTATAATGATTTTCTTGAAGCTATCCTGTTCTCAGAACTGTTAACCACTATTTTTTCGGGTCATATTTATTAAATGCAATCTATGTGTTAAGTCCTAGCCTCAAGGGACTGACAGTCCATCTTTTTATTCCTGTAGCAGTTCAGCCTCAGATATTCTGACTGGGACTTTCGGAAGTGAGGACCCTGGCCTAAAGACCAAGGGCTCATGAAGACCGACAGCCGACTGGATGCCTGGGGCTTTGGGAATGTACGGAGCGGGTGGGGAGGGAGGTTTGGTACCGCTGGGGACTAACCTCCATTCCTGTCTCCTCGGCTCCATGTTCTCGCTGGTGGAGTTAAACGGAAGTGTGTGATTGTGTTTGCCACCTTCCAACTAACTTGTCATGCATTTTTGTTTCTGACAGTGAGTCAGTAATTAGGTCTCTGTAGAGTAGAATGCCGCCTACTCAGCCTCCTTGACTGCTTTCTGTGCAAATAAGCCTGGGAGATGCCACCACTGAGAGTCAGCTTAGAGGAGGCCGAGATGAAGTCAGAGATGGGGATGCGATTGTAAGACTTGTGCTCTGAATGGCAGTCTCCATTTCTCTTATTCTGCATTATCATGTCACTGTCATCCTCATGGAACACCCCTAAGTGGTTGCTCTGAACTGGGGCTTTCCCAAGGCCTTTACCTTGTCTATTTCATTTAATCCTCATACCAATGCCATGAGCAGGTGCTGTTACACTATTCTTGTTCTTCAGATGAGGAAACCCAGGAGTGGAGCCCATTCATGTCCCATCCCTGTGGAATCTGGCCTCGCCATCTCAAGAAAAACAGCTGGACATTGACATTACAAGACAGCATGGAGGTCACCGGGGTCAGAGGAGGAAGGGTCTCTTGACGTGTTCTTATGTCAGGCAAAACTTTGACTTTGTGCTTGAGAAGGCTGCTGGATTTCTGCCAAAGCTTGTCGCATCTAAGTTATTTCCCCAAAGCCCAAAGGGGTAGATAGGGGTGTGTGTGTGTATGTGTTTGTGACTTAAAAAAATTATTGCACTTAATTTTTCTACTGAGAAATTCTCTGGTGTGTGTTAGTCACTCAGTCATGTCTGACTCTTTGTAACCCTATGGACTGTAGCCCTCCGGGCTCCTATGTCCATGGGATTCTCCAGGCAAGAATACTGGAGTGGGTTGCCATTTCCTTCTCCAGGGGATCTTTCTGACCCAGGGATCGAACCTGGGTCTCCTGCATTGTAGGCAGATGCTTTACCGTCTGAGCCAATCTCTGGTTAATCTCCCAAGAGTTGAACTCACTTGGAAATGAATAGAAACGGGCCATCTTTTTGGCAGTGTTTCCTTCCTTGAGTAAGGCAGTGTTAGGGTAAGGAGTGGAGAAGGAAGCAATGCTTGGTGGTGGTGTTGAAGCAAGCCCAAAAGCCAGGAAACCAAGCTGAGGCCCAGATGAGGGATCTAAAAGCCCTGAGCCACCATGGGTCTGGCTCTGCAAGACAGAGATTTAGGAGGCAAAGCCCTATTTTTAGATTCACGGTGACAAATAATGACAAGAGATGTTTCGTGCAGAATAGCAATACGATGAAAGCCATCCTCAAGAGAGATCCCTGAAAAAAGCCAGAGGTACTCAGTCAGTAGATAGAAAATACATCACAAAGGCCCAGAGAATGTGATTCCAATGAAATAAGATGGATATGAACCACCCTAGCCACTTTGGAATTCTGTGAAGTAAATCTAAATTGCCAGAGTTCAGAAACAGAATTAACTGCTGACATTTTGCCTTTTTATTTCAAATACCAGGCTGTAAGATGCAATGTTTTCCTTGACTCTTGTTTCTCATTCTAATAAACCTGCACTGAACTAGTGCGGTAATAAAGTGCTCGGCACTAATGTTTATAGGTCTTCGCGTGGAGAATGATGTTGGTGATTTACCAAGGCCAGTGTCAAAAAGGAGCAGAATAATCTTGCCGTAATAGTGGTTTTACTTCAGGAGGCTCAGCCAATTGCTGATCACTTAAATAACAAGTCCTGCCTTATGTTCAGGTTAAAAATACCTTCAGTAAACAGTTGTGCTTTTTCTGTTAGTGAAATATTAGACAGCCAGTGAAGTTCATCTCTAGCTGCACAAAAAAATATTGAAGTGTGCATTTAAAAAAATTTCTTAAAAAAGACATTCTACATGTGTACTCCGAATTCTGCTTTCACCAAAGTAGCTGACAAATTCATAAATCAAGTATTGAATTAAGTAATATACACTATTTACTTAGAGTGCTTGTGTGTAGTCACTTAGTAATGTGTGACTCTTTGTCACCTTGTGGACTATAGCCCGCCAGGACCCTCTGTCCGCAGGATTCTCAGGCAAGAATACTGGAGAGGATCTCCATGCTCCACTCCAGGGGATCTTCCTGAAGCAAGAACTGAACCCATGTTTTATGTGTCTCTTGCATTGCAGTCAGGTTCTTTACCCGCTGAGCCATTGGGGAAGCCTGTTTATTGTATGCCAGGCATCAAATGCTTTGCATTCGTCATTCAATAACATCTTACAACAACCCTCTTAGGTGGGGGTGATGCTACGATATCTATTTTACATAGAAGCGAACTAAGACAAAGAGAGGTTAAATAACTTTCCTGGGCCACAGTTTTATGGACTGAACTGTATGCCTCTGAATCGCCTCTACTGAAGCCCGCACCCTCTTACGTGGCTGTGTTTGGAAATAGAAACTTTAGAGAGGCAACTAAAGTTAAACGGAGCCATCTAATCCAAAAGAAACGGTGTCCTTTTGGAGGAAGAGACTCCAGAGAACTTTAGTCTCTTTCCACCTGTGCGCAGAGAGAAGGCCACGTGAGGACACAGCCAGAAGGCAGCTGTCCCCAAGCTGAGAAAGAGGCCCCACCAGAAACTAACCCTCTTGGCTCCTCGCTTTAAAACTTCCAGCTTCCAGAATGGTGAGAAAATAAAATTTCTGTTGGTTAAGCCATTCAACCTGCAGTATTTTGTTATGGCAGCCCTAACAGACTAATACCAGTGGGTCATTAGTGAGACCAGAGTTCTCATTTAAGGAGTCAGTCTCTAGAGCCTATATAGTCAACTGCCACACTGTTATATCTGTTTATTAAAAGAGGGATTATGTGTTCATTGTGATGTTTATAACTCCTCATGCATGCGAGCATGCTCAGTGGTGTCCGATTCTTTGCCACCTCATGGACCGTAGCCCGCCAGGCTCCTCGGTCCGTGAGAGCCTCCAGGCAAGAATACTGGAGTGAGTTGCCATTTCCTCCTCCAGGGGATCTTCCCGACCCAGCAATCGAACATGCCTCTCTTGTGTCTCCTGAATTGGCAGATGGGTTCTTTACCACTAGCACCACCTGGGAAGTCCTGTAACTCCTATATGTGCCTTATACTTAAATTTACAAAAAAATGAAGTGTGGCTGAATCATCATGGCCAGAGGATGCTGCCGTTGGGTGTTGTAACTTAGTTGCCAACAAATACCTACTTGCCATTTATCTTTCCCACTATATCTTCCATTTTTTCCCCCCACCAGCTCTCCTAAGCCTGTCCATCTGGAGCACTGGCTACCAGTTCCAGAACGTTGCTTGGAGACATTAAGCAACCATGATTCTTTTTGAAAGAAATCATGAGATAGCCTCAAATCAAATCACAAACTAGAATTCTTCTTCAACCTCTCCCACTCTGTATGTGTGTCTCTCTTCTCCAGCAGTTCTGGGCTCCCAGCAATCTATGCATTTATCACTGGCTCTTTCCTATAAGCACACAAAGCAGTTTGGGAATGATGACACCCATAAGGGGGCTTCCCAGGGGGCGCAGTGGTAAAGAATCCACCTGCCCACGAAGGAGCCATAGGAGATGAGGGTTTGAGCCCTGGATCAGACAGATCGCCTGGAGGAGGAAACGGCATCCACTCCAATATTCTTGCCTGGAAAACCCCATGGACAGAGAAGCCCGATGGTATTGCAAAGAGTTGAACATGGCTAAGCGACTGATCACACACACCAAGTCTGCTGAGCATTTGTTTGTACAAGACTCAGCCGTCAAAGCAGAGGACCAGACACCCTTCCACCTGAAACAGAAAAAACCCTGTAACTTGGCTGGAAAGCCTCAGCATGTACCACTAGAGAGTGAACCAATCAAAGACTGCCAAATGCACTTGAAGGCCAATCAGAATGCTTCCCCATTTCCAAAGATTCTCCAATAGAACACTCGCAAATCAAAGACAGTCTTGACATTTCTACCTTTTACTCTGTAAAACCCATGAATTTCTCTGGGAAGGAAACAGATGGTAGCAAACTATTAATATCCCCTTTTATCTGAAGAAACTACTTTTTGTTAATAGTACAGGTGTTCTTTGTACTGTTGAAACCTATGAGGTGAGATTAAAAATCATAATTCTTTTAAATCTTAAGCTATTCCCACTAGTAAAATCCAAGTACAGAGTTTCAATTTATTGAATTCATCCTTTTTCTATGCAGCCATGTTATCTGTTAAAATTTCTTCCCTCCTACATTCTTTTTTTAAACTGAAGTATAGTTGCTTCATAAAGAAAGCTGAGGACTGAATGCTTTTGAAATACGGTGTTGGAGAAGACTCTTGAGAGTCCCTTGGACTGCAAGAAGATCCAACCAGTCCATCCTAAAGGAGATCAGTCCTGGGTGTTCATTGGAAGGACTGATGCTGAAGCTGAAACTCCAATACTTTGGCCACCTAATGCGAAGAGCTGACTCATTTGAAAAGACCCTGATACTGGGAAAGATTGAAGGTGGGAGGAGAAGGGAACGACAGAGGATAAGATGGTTGGATGGCATCACTGACTGAATGGACATGAATTTGGGTAAACTTCGGAAGTTGGTGATGGACAGGGAGGCCTGGCATGCTGCAGTCTATGGGGTCTCAAAGAGTCAGACATGACTGAGCGACTGAACTGAACTGATAGTTGCTTTACGATGTTGTATTAGTGATAGTTGTTCAGTGGTGTCAGACTTTGAGACCCCATGGACTGTAGACCACCAGGCTTCTCTGTACATGGGATTCTCCAGGCAAGAGTACTGGAGTGGGTTGCCATTTTCTTCTTCAGGGGATCTTCCCGAGGCAAGGATCAAACCTGGATCTCCTGCATTGCAGGGGGATTCTTTGCTGTCTGAGTCAACTCTCTGCTGCACAATGAAGTGAATCAGCTGTAAGGATACAAATGTCCCCTCCCTCTTGTGTCTCTCTCCGCCTTTCATCGCCCCCCAGTCCCGTCCATCCTTCTCCCACTTCATCTCATGTAACACAGTACTGAGCTCCCTGTGTTATATAGCAGCTTCCCACTAGCTATCTATTTTACTCATATCTGTGCATTGCATGCTCAGTTGCTCAGTCACATCTGACTCTCTGCGACCCCATGCACCGTAGTTCACCAGGCTCCTCTGTCCATGGAATTTTCCATGCAAGAATATAAGAGTGGATTGCCATTTCCTCCTCCAGGGGATCTTCTCAACTTAGGGACTGAACCCACGTCTCTTAGGTCTCCTGCATTGGCAGATGGATTGTTTACCACTGAGCCACGCATAGTTATGTATACACGTCCATCCTAATCTCTCAGTTCACCCCACCCTCCCCTTCTTCCACGTGCCCACATGCATATTCTATATGTGTCTCTATTCCTGCCCTCAAATAGGTCTATCAGTATCATTTTTCTAGATCCCACATATATGTGTAAATATGACAGCTGCTTTTTTCTTTCTGACTTACTTCACTCCGGGTCCATCCACATCTCTATTTGTTTCTAATTGTATTTCCTTTAGGATTTGTTTCTGTCATCCATTTCTCAAAAGAAATTTTAAACCTCTTAAATCATTCAAAAATAAGGTCAGTATAAAAAGGTATATTCAGAAAGGTCTCATTCCTACCTCTTCTTTTATCCCATTTCCACCTACTTCCTATGTGTAGCCATGTTCTTTAGTTTCTGCTTTACCTCCTGTTTTCTTTCATAAAATAAGCCAACATAGACATACAGACACTCTTATTTCTCACTTTGACCCTACGGAGGGCATGTATTTCAGAACAGGAAGCTGTATGATGATTTCCTCCTGCTAGAGTAATTTGGAATCTCTGGATGTGCTCATTTCTTATTATCACAGAATCCATAGGATCCTTAGTGGTACGGTGAAGCCAAACAACAGGGGCTGAAGGTAGACAGGCCCAGTTTGGCATCTGAGTTGCCCAGAGTCTCCTTGTGGCCTGGATAGGCTACTTAGCATCTCTTACTCCTCATCTGTAATAGCTGAGCCAATGATGACCAGAGTAGAGATATGAAGACATCTATAAGAAATCTCAACATGGGGACTTTCCTGGTGGTCCAGTGGCTAAGACATCCCACTCTGCATGCAGGGTGCCCGACTTCCGTCCTTGGTCAAGGAACTAGATCCCCCATGCTGCAACCAAGAGTTCACGTAGAGCAACAAAAGATTCTGCACGGTGAAATAAAGACCCTGTGTGCTGCGGCTAAGACCCAGTGCAGCCAAATAAATAAAATAAAACAATAAAAAAGAAATTTCAACACGAAAGCCTTAACACAGAGTTCTGCCAAGGACAGCACTGGCAATCCTCTTAAGTCCCTTCCTCCCTCTGGTCAAGTATAAAAGCTGATCTTTCTTGTAGAGTTAGCAGTGTTGATCAACGGCATTTGTCCCTTACGTCAGGTGTTTTGTGGCTTGTTGATTTTTTATAAAAGGAATAAAAATCTTACAGAGAAAGATCTGGAAACATCATGCTTCATTTTCCTATGGGTTTACTTGATGCCTTATTATTCTCTGAACATTTCCAAATACCCTTTGATGCCTAATATTTGAAAAGTGTTAATGGATCAGTCATGTTTGACTCTTTGCAACCCCATCAACTATAGCCCACCAGGCTCCTCTATCCATGGGATTCTCCAGGCAAGAATATTGGAGTGGGTTGCCATTTCCTCCTCCAAGGGATATTCCTGACCATGTCCCCCATTATTCTGCATTTTCCAGGCAATGTCCTTAACTTTTAAGGTCAAGAACCCTTTTGGGAATCTTAGGAAATCCATAGATCCTTTCTTAAAAGTTTGCACATGATCAAGCTCTCTGGAACTGAAACTGGTGGGATCCCAAGTTCTGACAAAACAAGGGGAAGTGAACAAAAACAAAACAAGAAAACCACTCTGGCTTTAGGGGGAGGTGTGTGCCTGCTGGTGAAGAGGAAGCGGTTTAAGGGAAAACAGAGAAGGGAGGGCTTAGTCAAACTGCACCTGGGTTGTAAGCAGCCCGTGTGCTTTCGCAGTAGCCAGGGCTCACTCCTCATGCGTGGGTGCTGAGTCATTTCAGTCGTGTCCAACTCTGTGACCCCGTGGACTACAGCCCACCAGGATCCTCTGTCCACGGGATTCTCCAGGCAAGAATACTGGAGTGGGTTGCAATGTCCTTCTCCAGGGTATCTTCCTGACCTAGGGATCGAACCCGGGTCTCCTGCATTGCAGGCAGATTCTTTACTGTTTGAGCTACTGGGGAAGTATATGAGATGAGAAAAACTGAGCATGAGACTAAGTCTTATGAGATGAGAAAAACTGAGGGTGTGACTAAGTCTTATGACAATGTAACATCTGAAGGTGGAGAAGGATGAGCTTGCTCAGGATGTTAGGAGAGAGAGGGTGGTTAGAGAGATAGAAAGGCAGGAGAGTGGAGGGTGGAGAAGCCAAGGAGAGAAATGTTTCGGGAAGGGCAGGTGGTGAACAGTGCGAAAAAAAACAGATGAGAAAAACTGCCCCAAACTGAAAACTATATGTTGGATTTCAGACATGCTGGTCACTGTCAACTCAGTGACAGCTGATGGGTAAAGGAGTTAGTGAAGTGGGTTGAGAAGTGGCCTTGAAGTGAAGAGGTGGGGTGGGTGAGTGAGTTTAGGAAAGTTTGTCAACAATCCGACCCCAGAGATGAGGAGGGAAGGCAGTTGTTGGCCAGGGACGTGGAACTGAGTAATTTCTTGAAGACGTGGGACACGTGACCGCTTTCAAATACTGTTGGGAAAGGTTTTGAGAGGGCAGGGCTTGGTTTAAGTTGGAAGAAGGGGTAATCAGTGAACTTAACGATTCTGAGAGACGGATAAAGCTGGGATCTGAAGGTGAAGGGGTCCCTCTGTCCTCACTGTCCTTGGCTGTGGGTCCTGATGAATTTGTGATATGGGGATTTCTGTCTTGAAGTTCCTGTTCTCTTTGTGAAGTAGGATGTGGTTGGGGGAAGATTTGAAATTTTCTGTGGAGAGTGGGAGAGTGGGTTAATCAGAGAAACAAAGACGGAATGAGACAGGAAGGTAATCATGAATTTATTGAGGCTATTTGTTGCTAATATTCCCTCTTCCTAAAAGGGCTCAGAGTTTTATTAGGTGCATCCCACCACGACAGCCCATGAACTTTGGCGTCCCCCTTGGCTTAAGCTTATTACTACAATCCATTTTCTTAGCCACAGCCATTGATTCCAGGAGGCACAGGTGGTTCATTTAGTGGTTCCTGCAGGATGAATTTAAAGACCATTGTATCAAGTAATGGACAGAGGAGAGTCCCCGATCACGAACCGCTGCACAGACAGCCCTGCTAGAGTGGAGGAGGGGGGCATCTCGAGGGACAGCTTAGATGCAAATTATCCACGTTTAAAGTGGGAAGTGATTGTTACCTTTTAACTGGCAAATTTAAGGTTTCTTTTTTCCTCCAAGGAAACAAAAACACAGCTTAAGAGTTAATTTCAGTTCAGTTCAGTTCAATCGCTCAGTCCTGTCTGACTCTTTGCGACCCCATGAATTACAGCACTCCAGGCCTCCCTGTCCATCACCAACTCCCCGAGTCTACTCAAACTCATGTCCATCGAGTCGGTGATGCCATCCAGCCATCTCATCCTCTGTCATCCCCTTCTCCTCCTGCCTCCAATCCCTCCCAGCATCAGGGTCTTTTCCAGTGAGTCGACTCTTCGCATGAGGTGGCCAAAGTATTGGAGTTTCAGCTTCAACATCAGTCCCTCCAATGAACACCCAGGACTGATCTCCTTTAGGATGGACTGGTTGGATCTCCTTGCAGTCCAAGGGGCTCTCAAGAGTCTTCTCTTTTGAATTGTGGTGTTGGAGTTAATTTCAGTTGCAGAGAAAAGTCAGTTCTCTCTCTGCTTCCTGAGAGTTGCCTCTATAAAATTATAAACTCTCCTTGAACATGGTTTTAAAAGTTGGCTTAAAATTCTTAGAACACCTCCTTCTCAAATAAAACAAAAACTGACATTTATAACTTAAGTGCCTTCATCTTGGAGGGGAAAAAGCAGAGTCTGTGAGCCCGAGGATGCATTTTGGTGAGTTTACAAAGCGTAGGAAAGCTCGGGTGATTCTAGGACTCTGCACAGTTCAATGTAAATATCCTATTTCAACTGACTTGAAGATTCTAGTAAAACCAGACTTCCAAGTTTTGAGTTTGATAATTGGAACAATATAGACACATGGGGGTAGGGTTCAGAGAAATGAAGGATCTTTTTGACTAGTAAAGGATGGATGCTTATGTGAATGCCCAATCACTTTAGCCATGTCTGACTCTTTGCGACCCTGTGGATGGTGGCCCACCAGGCTCCTCTGTGTGTGGGGTTCTCTAGGCAAGAAGACTGGAGTGGGTTGCCGTTTCCTCCTCCAGGGGAACTTCTTGACCCAGGGATTGAACCCGAGTGACCTGCATTGCAGGCAGATTCTTTACCCTCTGAGCCACCTGGGAAGCTCAAAAGGATGTACATATAGGCCATTACTATGGGTCTGTGGGCTCTTGTCCAGTTCGTTGATTCTTTAGTGTTGAAAGTAGGCACTGCGGTTTTGAGAAGACCAAAACTTTCATGAACCACTGCCCATAGTGTTTTGTTGTGACAATCAACAGTTAAAACCGTGGAGGCAAAGGGTTTCCCTGACGGGCACGTGGTGAAGAATCCAGCTTGCAATGCAGATGACATGAGCTGGATCCCTGGTTGGGGAACCAAGATCCCACGTAACACAGTGAAGCGACGAAGCCCGTGCACTGCAGCTAGAGAGTCCAGAGCAGCGAGGAAGATCCTACATGCTGCTACTAAGACCCGACGCAGCCAAATAAATAAATAAAACACTGTGGCAACTCTGGATGATGACCTCACCCCCCATCTAGGTTTCTGTAAAGCCCCAAACTCAGGCTGAACCACTGCTGCAGGCAGGCAACAGGTGGACAGGTGATCTTGTCCTGTGAAAATCAATGCAGGAGTCCTAGAGCTCCTACTGTGTGTGGCCCTTGGAGGGGCTCTGCAGCGGCTCCTGCCAGCCAGCTCCTAGGTCCTCATGGCCATGAGGAGGATGGCCTGGGCCTTCGACGTCCCCTCGTCTACACTCTCTCCTGGATGGTCTCACTCACTCATGTAATTTCACGTGGTGCTGGCCTTCAAACCTCCAGCTGGACCTCCAGCTGATCTCCAGACCCAGGCATTCACTTGCCCACTGGGCATCTTCCCGGTGGTGTCTTTGATGGAACGCCTGCAAGAAGGATCACTTTTCCTCTAAGCCTGCTCCTCGCCCCAGCTTTCTGATTCCAGGCACCGGGACCATCACCCGGACAGAATTGTCTCCTCCCCTCCCCCCAGCGTCCACTCCCTGAACACCTCTGGTTGACGCTGTGATTAGCCTCTCACTTGTATCCTACTCTTTGCGACCCCACGGACTGCAACCCACCAGGCTTCTCTGTCCATGGGGATTCTCCAGGCAAGGATACTGGAGTGGGTTGCCATACCCTCCTCCAGGGGATCTTCCTGACCCAGAGATCGAACCCAGGTGTCCCACATTGCAGGCGGATTCTTTGCCAGCTGAGCCACTGGGGAATTGCTGGGATTCCCCGATGCTCCATCCCCTCCTGGCCACCATCCTGACCCAGGTCGTCTCCAGCAGCAACTCTCACCTTCAGCCTCTGTCTCCTTCTGTCAACAGAGTGACCTTGGAACAAAGCAGATCTGATAATGTCTGTGTCCCACTTGTGCGTACCTGTGTCCTCACACACTTCAGCCGTGTCCGACTCTTTGTTGACCCTATGGACTGTTGTCTGCTAGCCTTCTCTGTCCATGGGATTCTCCAGGCAAGAATACTGCTTAGAGGCTGTCAATGACTTCCCATCACTCCTGGAATATAATCGCTTCCCTGATCCTTCCAGCAGTCTCTCCAGGTCTTTGCTCCCCTTCCCTGACCCCCATCCTCCTCTCATGTGGCTGACTTGAGACTGATCTCGGGGGTCAGGGGGCCTTTCTGGACCCCTGTCTTGAGTTAGGTCTTCCTGTCACTCTTGCCTATCACACCCATGCTTTGAGACGCTCACTGTAATTCTTGCTAAAATGGCCCATATTCCCTGATAGGACATAAACGCGGGGACAGCAGGGACCATTCCCGTTTTATGTTTCTGGAACCGCGCCCGGAGTGGGACATGCTGAGTGCCCCGTAAAGATCTGGGGAACTGAAGAAGAAAATGACAGCGCATACCCTGCTTTTCTCTCACTGAGAACCCTTCCAGTGTGCTAATTTCAGCTGCAAAGGGAATGCTCTCACCTGGGGAAAACACAGTCTAGTGGGAGGTGTATATACTCGGAGCTAAAATGAGCAGCCCAGGGAGTGTGCCCAAGGGAAACGGCCAAGGGGCTCTCTCGGGGAAACCTCTGGACTGGGCTGCCTAGAGCTGGGCCCTGACGACCAGGCAAGAGGGCTTCCAGGGCAGCAGAACCAATGTGCCTTGACATTTCCATCTGTCACTTGCAAACCAGCTCTGGGCTAAGGTGCCGCTGCTGCTGCTGCTAAGTCACTTCAGTCGTGTCCAACTCTGTGCGACCCCATAGACGGCAGTCCACCAGGCTCCTCTGTCCCTGGGATTCTCCAGGCAAGAATACTGGAGTGGGTTGCCATTTCCTTCTCCAATGCATGCATGCATGCTAAGTAGCTTCAGTTGTGTCCGACTCTGTGTGACTCCATGGACAGCAGCCCACCAGGCTCCTCCATCCATAGGATTCTCGAGGCAAGAATACTGGAGTGGGTTGTCATTTCCTTCTCTGGGTTAAGATGCTACCATCAAGAACTAGACATGTCAACAAAGGCTCGATCTGGCACCTTGTGGATATCATTGGAGTCCCAGTGGGTGGTGACCTAGGTCTCTAGAACCGCCCTTGCCACAGATTTGCACCTGAATAGTTGTTTAGAAAGCTGAAAGTAAAGAGAAGGTGACACTGTTACTAGAGAGAGAGAATACCAACTCATTTGCACTTGATTTGGCCAAGAGTACAAAGTCAGCAGGCTTCCCAGGTGGCGCTAGTGGTGATGAACCTGCCAATGTAGGAGACGCGGGAGACGGGGGTTCAATCCCTGGGTCATGAAGATCCCCTGGAGGAGGGCATGGCAACCCAGTCCAGTATTCTTGCTGGAGAATCAATCCCATGGACAGAGGAGCCTGGAGGGCTGCAGTCCGTAGGGTCGCAGAAGAGCTGGATATGACTGAAGTGACTTAGCATGCATGCACAAAGCCAGTGACACCTATCTAAACAATTTTCAGTCGCCCAATCTGAGGTTCGTCCCTGCCTGTGAGAGGCATGTGTACAACCCTTGATCAGTTTTGCAATGGAGTGATTCATGCGCAGGAAAGGAGCAGAACGTGGTGATCTCCTGATTCCCCTTTAGCTCTGTGAATCTGTCTGATGTTTCAGGAGTGCACAGAAATTGGAGCTCCTTCCCTGATAAATTATGTGTAGCTTGATCCTGGTCTGACTATAGTTCACGTTTATTGCTTTTTCCTAATTGTTTATGTTTTTCATTAATTTTACACCTCAAGAGTCACATTTCATCAATTTGCAGAGATGCACCTTCCATGTTCTCAGAGGACTCGTCTGTCCTCTGCCTTGTTAATAACCTGTCAAAAGGAAATGCCTGGAGACAGAAAAATACGGCATGATCTCACTTATGTGTGGAGTTAAAGAAAAACAAGAGCCACCAAACTCATAGGAAAAAGAGATCAGATTTGTGGTTTTCAGAGGTGGGGGAGTGGGGAGTGGGTGGAAGATGGTTCTAAGTTACAACCTTCCAGTTATAAGAGAAACAAGTCCTAGGGTTGTAAGGTAGGATATGATGAGGATAGTTAACGTCAGCATAGGGTAGATTTTTCAAATTGTTAAGAGAATAGTTCCTAAGAGCTCGTTACGAAGAAAAAAGTTATCTTTCTTTTTTTGGTATCTGTAAGAGATGATGGATGTTAACGAAACCAATTGTGGTCTAATATTGTTTCACAAGACATGTAAGTCAGGTCATGTGCCTTAAACTTCCACCTTAAACTTCTACAGTGCTGCATGTCAATCATAACTCAATAAAATGGAAGGAAAGAAAGGAAATGCTTTGAGCATGTTTGAAATTCTTCTTAAGGTTAAGGGCAAAACAATAGCCACACTTCCTGCCCTCCCTCCTTCCCTCAAAGTCAATTTTCTGAAAGACTCAAAGGTGACTGTCCTCCTGGGGGAAGGCAAGGACTGGACAACAGAAGTGGCAATCATGAGGTGTGAGACATGTCAAGAAAGCAGATGTTTTTCTTTAAAAAAAACAGAACAGATCCTAAAGGACTTTTTTTTTTAAAAGCCATAAGCAATAGATTTTTAAAAATGAACAAAACCCCCCCTTTACAGCCTGACTTAGAAATCTAGAGCTGTTCTTGTGATCTGTTGGAATTTCCTCTTTCTTCGACTGACAGTGAACTGTGAACGAACTTAGATCACTTCTGCTTACACAATTCCATCCTGCATCCTTTCTTCAAATTTGGATTCTTTCCCGACACGTGGAAAGTTTGGTTTGGTGTGTGGCACATGAGGCAAGTCTCCTAAATGAATACATCCCTATAAACATGCGTCAGCTCGTTAGAAAGGAGAGGCTGCTGAGGCTAAATTCATGTTCAAGTCTTAATTCCAAGTACATAGGTCAACTGATCTCTACATTGCTCATTCCAAACCATTTATGGTGAGCAACGTAACCCAGGAGGGTCTGATGTTGCAAATACAGGGTTTTGATGTTAAGGGAGAATCAAATATTTCTAAGGAGGGAATGGGAACAGCAACTTGGTGTGGCCAGGTAAACCCTCCCCACGCTCCATCCTTTGGCCCTGGATCCCCGCCCAGGATCCAGATTCTAGCCTGCCTGAGCTCCAGGCAGTGACACAACTGTCCCATCAGTTTCTACCCACCTCTTCTGGCTAATATTATCCTGGCATGATCCTGTGTTCTGGGAGCCTCTCATTTACTTGACTCTGCCTTTTAAGGCAAGAAGGACCCGAACAACGACACTGTGTTCCTCCTCGGGCTAAACTCTGCCATCTCATCTCACCAAGGCCGGGATGTTCTGGCTGGTGTCCCTGGAGATGCTGAGCAGAGTTCCCGGGAGTCGGGAACAGGAGGTGCTGAGATGCTGGGTCATGGTGTGTCTGCAGTCAGCGCCGACTCCCGATGACAGTGGCCCTTACCCAGAGTGGCGGAGACTGTGCGCCTGGGTCAGGATTGAAGGGAAGGGTTCTCCTCCTCTGTCCCAGTGGGAGGAAGACAAGCCTTCCATCAGATGGAATAAGACTCGGGTCTCTAGCCCAGCGCTGCGCTCTTAACTTGTTCCCAGCTAAGGGCGCCGCCTGTTAAGCCCAGGCTATTATGTGATGCTTGTCGTATCCTTGACGTACCAGTGACTCTTTTCAGCTCATTTCCTTGGATCCTTTGATTTTCTTTTTTTTTTTTTTGGGTGGTGGGGCGTCTTCTTAAGAGTGTTCTGTTGAGTTTAAAGACTTGGCTGAGGGGTGTGCATGCTTTCAGGATCAGGGCTGGCTGGAGGGGCAGAACACTGGCTGCTTCGTGGCTGGGTTCTGAGTTAACGTATGAACCATGTCTCCTCTTTTCTATGTCCTGATTCTTCGACATTTGGGGTCTTGGTGATTCTGGAGGGACTGCCCCTCCTAGGTTTTGCAAAGCCTTGTCCATCGATAATGAACAGCTTGCTTGAGAGAGATTTTAAAATGCAAACTGACCAGTTCAGAGCCCCTACCCCTGACCACCTCCTCTCTGAGACTTTCACGCTCTCAGGCCCTTGTTCACCGACCCTCATCCCTCCCGAGGGCCCCGTACCAATCAGGGATGGCTTCTGGGCCCAGAGTCCACTGAAATCATCCAGACTGGCCCATCTGGGGCCTGCCTCGCCCCTCCTTCCATAAACAGGGAAACCTCCTTCAGAACGGAGTCAGGAAGCCCTGAAACTTACAGACTCTGCAGGAAGCAAGGTTTCCCTTTGACCCCGCGACACGAGCCGCCCACTGCCCATAGCCAGTGACCAACCCCACGCCCTCCCAAGTCTCCTCCTTTCAACCCCCATCCTCTGTTCTCTGGACTTGCATGTGCTTCACCATAATTTGCTCTCCTGAATTGCAATTTTCTGCTCTTCTCAAATAAAATCATTTTGCCGATAAAACATATGATTCTTTCTTTTTTTTTTTTCTTTATTAAGGTGCACACTCCCATGGAAATCATAGTAAAAGCTTTTGCTACAGTTTCCCTCTCCCTGGTCAACGCTAGTGGTACCCATACCCACCCCCTCCTGACGTGGCATGCCCCCTCCTCCTGGGATCTGCAGCGAGTCATCTTTGCAATCATCACTTGGTCTATTGGGCCCCCCTAGTGGCTCAGAGGTAAAGAACCCCCATAGGTGCTCTTGAGACGGTCCTGGGGGGAATCTTGGGACAGTCCTGGGGGGATCTTGAGACAGTCATGGGGGGATCTAGAGACAGTCATGGGGGGATCTTGAGAGAGTCCTGGGGGGATCTTGAGACACTCCTGGGGGGGATATGTCAGGAGCTTGCAGGGGAGGCAGCTTTGAGCGTGACCTCTGCCATTCTCTTTCAAGAATTAAAATGTTCCCCAGAGGAGCTAGGACTCGGGGAACAAGGGCTGGAAGGGCTCACAGGGGAAGAGCTTGCTGAGAAGCTGGAGGCTGGCACGGCCAAGGCCAGGCTGCTCTGTGTGGAGTTTGGGGCTGCTGTCTGGCAAGTAGCCGGTTCCCTGCTCAGACCTCTGTCAGCTGCTTGCGGAGCTCTTAGGGTGGTCCTCAGAGGAGCCGGAGGGCGGGGGCAAGCCGGCCAGCCTTTCCTCTAGGAAGTGTTCATGCACTCACATGGTGGGCATCCACCTGCAGAACTGGTCCATGGCCTCAAAGGGATGAATGTCATCTGGCCAATCTTTAAATTAGGAGGTGAAAACCAGAAGAGGTTTATTTTCCTTTCTGGATCCCCTAACTTCACTCCTGTAACATTTTCTCCTAGCCAGATCGTCAGTCGGCGCACATTTACCACGACTGCTCTTAGAATATGTGTGTGCGCTCAGGCGCTTCAGTCGTGTCCAACTCTCTGTGACCCCATGGATGGTAGCCCGCCAGGCTCCTCTGTCCAGGGATTCGCCGGGCAAGAATACTGGACTGGGTTGCCGTGTCCTCCTCCAGGGGGTCTTCCTGACCCAGGGATTCAACCCGGGTCTTCTGAATCTCCTGCTTTACAGGCAGATTCTTTACCTCTGAGCCCAGGAAACCCAATTTTAGACTAGAGAGTCTCAATTTCACTGTGCTGAGTCCTGGACTGTAGATGTCAGGGACCTTTCTCAGCCTGACAAGATGATGAAAGTCATCTACCTTCCCTGTTTCTTGTAATTTCTCAGCCACATTCTATTAGATTTATTACACTGAGGTTAAAATTATTTTTTTAAAAAAAGAACTGGGAATATTAAAACAACTGTGTCTCTTTTCCCTCTCCTTGACTTCTATTTAATTTTTGCAATTAAAATGTCCATGACTGTGGTGGAAGAGACCTGAGAAATGTTGAGCCAAGGCGTCCTAGCACTTAGATTTCCAGGAGGAAGATGGGATGGCTCTTATCTTCCGGCAAACACCTGCCTCCTCAGTTTCCACTAATTGTTCAATATTTTTCCACAGAATTCACCACCACTGTTACAACTCCATAGAAGTTGTTAAGGAATATAGAGGAGAAATTGAAGGAGACCTAGAAAGGAATTCTTTTGTAGGTTGCAAAAGCCCTCTGTGATGCTTGCACGACGAGAACAATGGGAAATGAGGGTTTCCAAGGTGAGAGGCTGTGGGATGACTGCAGCCATTTGCTAGGGGCTGTCTGTCTGAACCACCCAGAGAGGCAGTCCTGAGTCAGAGGTCGCCGTTGGTGGGGTTGCCCCATGCTGCTGTTTTGGAAGGGGCTGTTTCCAGATGAAGCTGCCTGGATTCTGAGTTAGCCACATTTGTATCCCCTGTGTTTATTCTATGTCACTGAATAGAAGGCGGCCACATGGCATCAATGAGACGAGGTGAGCGTCCTCTACACGCCCCTGCCAAGACCTTCGTGGGTGACACAGCCCTGCTTCGCTCATGCAGCCTTGGAGGCCGTGGGTTTTGGGAATGTCTCTTGGTTCATAGAGGCCCCGTATCTCACTTTACATCTCACTGCACTTCCTAACGACTCCTTCGCTGTGAAAACACTGATTACACGAGTATATAACAATGCATGTGAAAAGAGTAACTTACGATGTGATCTGAATTAATCAGAAAATGTACAGTGTGGTGTGATCCAGGATATAAAGAGCAGATAAAACTAAGGAGGGTCTTGGAATGCACAGGAAAACGATACCCTGATCGTCCTTCCCTCCCCCACGCGGTAACTGTTCAAGGATTTCAGGTCCTCCTGAGCAGTGTAACCTGTCTCCCCTTCAACCCCACAGGGAGAAGGTATTTGCTCTATTCTTCTCACACCCAGTGTACGTGCCTCGTCCAATCAGCAAATGACCCGCAAGACCCCATCCCACTGCCTCCTTGTATCCTGGGTATAAAAATGGACTAAGGACCCGTGTTCAGCATCAGTTCTCCCTTGAGTTGGCCCGCTGTTCTGACAGCATCTCCCATTCTAGTAAACTTTATTTCCCTCCCGTTCTGTCTCATGTCTGGAAATTCTTTTCCAACCCGCTCACGGGCCACGACGTATAGTGGAAGACCAACTTTAAAAAGCAAGGTGCTGGGCTTGCCTGGGAGCTCAGGTGCAAAGAATCTGCCTGCTAGTGCAGGAGACACAGGCTCGATCCCTGGCCTGGGAAGATTAGCACGTACTGCTGAGCAATAAGCCCGGGAGCTACGGCTATTGAGACGACGTGATGCCACTGCTGAAGGCCTGTGCCCTAGAGCCCGGGTTCCTCAATGGGAGAAGCCGCTGCCTTGAGAAGCCTGCTCACTGTAGGTAGAGAGTAGCCCCCACTCCCTACAACTAGATAAAAGCTTGCGCACAGCAAAAAAGAGCCAAAAATAATAAATAAATAAAATTATAAAAAAAAAAAACCCCAAAGCAAAATGTTTGCATAAAATAGTGTCAGCTGGAACTTTTCAGAACTAAGAAGGGAGTGGAGACAAAGCCAAGAGGAAGAGCATCCCTAGTGATTCATACCAGTCAAGGCCCAGAATGCAGAAGACTGAGCTAGGGTCCCAAGCTTCCCAGCTCTTTTCCTGTTTTGAACCATATCTATTTGCATGTCGGTCTCAACTTTCCTCTGCCCAATTCACCAGTAAGCTTTCTGTCTCACACAGTATTGACCCCGTGCCTTGCAAAGTGTGGGTGCTCAATACATCAATGGATGGATAGAAGAGGAAAGAATGTGGTGAGATAGACAATCAAGAATGGACCCCATGGGTCTGGAGTGGAGGTGAGTCTGTGCTGATCTGCATGCGGGCTCAAATGATTCAGGCAGGGAGTTGGGGAGAGGGCTCAGGACATGCAACTGGGGGTCCTTCTACCCCAGCCTGGGTCCCAGCTGCGATGCACAGATGGGCTCCATCCTTTCCAGACTCTGGGTAACCCACCTGCCTGCTTCTCATTAGCCATATTTGCTTTCTCAACTCTTTGCTGGATGGCTTTAGTCCATGGAGATTCTACGTGGTTTGACAGGTGTGCATTGGACACAGTACCCGCTTTCTGCACTTACCTCCGCATTCCCAGCTCTGCTTTTAAAAGAAATTAATTAATTTATTTTAATTGGAGGCTAATTACTTTGCAATATTGGGAAATAGATGACCAGTCCAAGTTTGATGCATGAAACAGGGCGCTCAAAGTCGGTGCACTGGGATGACCCAGAGGGATGGGATGGGGAGGGAGGTGTGAGGGGGATTCGGGATGGGGGACACATGTACACCCATGACTGATTCATGTCAATGTATGGCAAAAACCAGCTCTGCTTTTAAATGAAGAGGGGGAGTAGACTTAGGATGGCCTTATTTTTCACCTGCTTTACTGAGGCCAGTGGTAAAGAATCCGCCTGCCAATGCAGGAGATGTAAGAGATGCGGGTTTGATCCCAGGGTCAGGAAGATCCCTTGGAGGAGGGCACAGCAACCCTCTCCAGTATTCTTGCCTGGAGAATCCCCATGGACAGAGGACTGTGATGGGCTACCATCCGTGGGGTCGCAAAGAGTTGGACATGACTGAGTGACCGAATACAAATAATCTTGGTTACATGTTTGGAAAAAAGTCACTTCACTTTTTAGTTAAATGTTTAATGGACTCTGAACTATCTCTGCATTTTTCCATTATTAGTTTGAACCTGCATTTTCGCTGGCAGTTCTTCAAATACAATTTAAAGACTTTACTAACAATCTAACCTGGGAGCTCCTTGCACCTCACTGATTCAGTGATCTGATAAGAAGTTTGTATTTCACAAAAGTGGTTCAGTTCAGTTCAGTTGCTCAGTCATGTCTGACTCTTTGCGACCCCATGGACTGCAGCACGCCAGGCCTCCTTGTCCATCACCAACTCCTGCAGTGGTGGTATTACTCTAACAGAAAAAGTGGAAGGAAGACCCTCCCTGGGTCAGGGAGAAAACGCAGTAGCTTGCTTGGCCTCCTCTCTCTCTCTCTGTCCCTGGAGGCTAATTCAGCCCTGGAGTGTTATAAAGATTGAAGATCCTCAAACCACGCACAAAAATATTACCAAGATTTGTAGCACTGCGAGAGGGAGAGACATGTCTATTTATCTCTTTTTGCACTTGACATGCAAAAGGATGTTCCCATTTGTGAAATAACCAAGAAACGCTCATTCCGGCTCTGAAACAACCTGTCCGCTGGGTCTGCCTTCTAGAACAGCAGTGTACTACGCTGTGACTTCCATCCTGCCCAGCCCTTAGGGAGGCTGACTCCACTGGAGCCTGACTCAGAGGGCCTGGGCCAGCTCCCTGCGGTCCTCTCTGAGCAAGCTGCCCCTTACAAGGTGGGTCTGCAGAGGAAGTGGGCAGCCCAGGGTCGTTGTTGGGAGTCAGCTACCTCGGTCTGCATCTCACTCGCTGTGTGGCTTGGGGAAAGTTACTGCATCTCTCTGAGCCTCCTTCTTTTACAGGTTCCTTATCTGCAAAAGAAGGACAACAATACCTACCAGGTACTATACAAGGTATGTCGTGGATTTTACCTGACCTGTGGTCAGCTCTCCACAAAGATAGCAACTGGGGTGGGGGGTGGCAACCTCCACAGCTTCATAACATTCTTCCCTTCTGGAACATTCTTGCTCCTCCTCTGCCTGTCAAAGTCCCATCCAATGCCATAAGGAGGCCTTTCTGAGCACCCTGGCCAGCTTTATTTCTCAGGAATTCTGACTCATTTATTGTCTGTACCACTGGCTAGGGTCTTTTCATATTCTGTCTATTCTTTTTCCTTTGAAAAAATGAGTGCCAGTCTTAGTTCCTCAACTAGGCACAAGTCCATGTGTTTAGTAAACATATTTTTGTACCCCCGCCCTCATTCCTTAACTGGGGAACCTGAATAGAATTTCTGATCTTTTGCAAGGGCTCCATAAATACCAGGCCCCTGCAGGCTACCCACTCCAGGATTCTTGGGCTTCCCTGGTGACTCAGATGGTAAAGAATCTGCCTGCAATGCGGGAGACCTGGGTTCGATCTCTGAGTTGGGAAGATCCCATGGAGGAAGGCAGGCAACCCACTCCAGTATCCTTGCCTGGAGAATCCCTATGGACAGAGGAGCCTGGCGGGCTGCAGTCCATGGGCTCAGACACGACTGAGCCATTAACACTGTTTTCTTTGAAGAGAAGAGTGACTCTTCAAATATTAGGCATCAAAGGGTATTTGAAAATGTTCAGAGAATAATAAGGCATCGAGCAAACCCTGACATCCACAGGAAGATGAAGCATGGTGTTTCCAGATCTTTCTCTGGGGTGACATGATTGAGTGACTAAACACAGCAGCAGCCCCGGGACCTGCGCTGGCCTTGCTGGTCCCAGGTATCTGGGACCTGGGAATACCCTCCCCTGTTCTCTTTCAAGGCCCGAGCTGGCCTGAGTCACAGAATTGGCTGTGTGGGTGTCCCTGGGCCTGAGGGGCTGTGGGTAGGTTTGGGCGTATCCATCAGGTGAATCCACACAGCCCAAGGGACCCCCTGGATGCGCTGGGGGCTGGGGGCCACAGAGAGGACACGTGTGTCCTGTCACTCCACCTCTGCGCCTGCCCTGGGCCCATGAACCTTAGAGGGGCGGCTGGGGGGGGCACAGCCAGGGGGGGCCCAGAGGGGCACATCTGATGGGGGGTGGTTCTGAGATGGGGATGCTGCACCCCCATCCCCGGGAAGAGCCCTCCTCTCTGTCCACAGCAGGAGAGCCACCCAAGCTCCGTGGGGACGTCAGGGCCTCGTCCCCTCCTCCTTTTCTCTTTCCTCTAAAGGGACCCTGCCCACCGGCAAGGGTTTATCGGGGCGACCACAATGAAACAGAGGGGCTCCCCTAATTTCCTGGGCTTGGCAAAAAAAATCACACTTCTCCAGTTTTTTCCAGATCATTTTTAGTGGAAAGAGAGTTAAGTGAGGTCATCGTGAAAAGATGGTTAAATAAAATGGTGATTTCTCAGGACCGACCCGACTGGACCACCCCCTGATTTGGAAAAGTCCCTACAACACGAAGTCCTGTGACACCCATTCTTCTGGGGACCTGTTTCTCTGATGGTGTCTTTCACATGGTGGTCTCATGAGCTGGTGAAGCGGTGAGTGGAGAATTAAAAAAAAAAAACAAATATATATATATATATATATATGTATATATAGCATCTTTAATTGGAGGAATTAATTTAATTCCAATTAAAATTGGAATTTTAAAGGGAGGGACGCTTTGCAGTATTATGCTAATTTCTGCCATCCATCGGTATGAATCAGCCACAGGTATACATACGTCCCCTCCCTCCTGAGCCTCCCTCCCACCCCACCCCACCCCACCCCACCCCTCTAGGCTGTCACCGAGCCAGGTTTGACTTCCCTGAGAAATATGGCAAGTTCCCACTGGCTCTCTGTTTTCTATGTGGTGATGCGTGTGCTTCAGTTTGGAGTGGAGGCTTTGGACTCAGGTCTGTTGGCCGTCCAAGTGGATTACACCGTGGCCGGGCTGGACTCATGCTCTGAGACTCATTTTTTTAGCTTGGGTGTTTTTATCCTAAACAAGTTTCCTGCTTCTGTAAATATTTACTGATCACTTGATCACACAGGGAACAGAATGGCTTTGAGCACGGTGGGGGCGGAGGACATGGCAATAGGCAGTCAGGGCCCATTGAACTGATTTCACTCCGGCCATGGCCTGGCAGAGACATTCATTTTAGAGACTAAGAGGAAAATAAAAGTGAGATCAGGACATCACAAGCATAAGGCAGGAACACACAGTGAATTCAAGGGAGGGTCGGAAGCACTTGGACCCTAAAGACATGCATGACATTGCAATTTAGTCTGGATGAGAAAGCCGAGATCCCTTGAAAATGTCTTTGCACGTGTTCGAGGGTCTCTAACAAGTTTCTGCTGCTGCACAGCCATTTAACGTGGGTCCTAAAACATCTGCAATGCAGAACATTTGAGAAGAGCTTCTCGGTTGCTAAAATGTTGCAGCAAGCTGGGGGAAGTGATGTTTGTGTGCAACTTTCTGATGGTTTGAAAAGCCCTGCAGATATGGGGAGAGGAGTGGTGATAGGTTTTTTTTTTGCCTTGTCTATAGAATGAGTGGAAAGAGAAAATGTACCCAAATGCTGCGCTCATTCCCAAGGCAATGCAGACACCAGCGGCAGGACTCAGGGGAGGGGAAGGGTTGCTGTTGCTGTTGCTATTGCTTAGTCACTCAGGCGTGTCCGACTCTCTGTGACCCCTTGGACTGCAGCACGCCAAGCCCCCCTGGCCATCACCAACTCCCTGAGTCCACCCAAACCCATGTCCATTGAGTCGGTGATGCCACCCAACATCTCATCCTCTGTCGTCCCCTTCTCCTCCTGCCCTCAATCTTTCCCAGCATCAGGGTCTTTTCCAATGACTCAGCTCTTCACATCAGGTGGCCAAAGCATTTAGGCCAAAGGAATTCTCCGTGGCCCAGAATCCTGACTCATTGGAGTGCAAGGAGCCTCAGAGGGGTCCCCACTCCTTCTGTGCTGGAGGGGGAAACAGAGGCAGTGACCGCTTGACCTTGGTGATCCCGCCAGGTAGTGACAGAGCCTGGGGCTCACCTGGACCCTCAATCCTCAGGGCGACCAACTTTCCATTCTGCCTGCCCCCAGACCTTAAGTATCTCTATAGACATGTTGGCTCGCATGCTTTAAAACATCAAATTCCCTGTTCTCACTCCTCAAGTGAGTAATCTGTTTCCAGTGTTTACATTAGCTGGAAATCGAGCTGGGAATACTCCTTACTCTTGTTTTAATTTTTCCCAAAGGAGATGTGTTTTGATCCAGTTTTCCGGCCTCAAAAGCGTCCCTGCTTTGTCAGGGCCCGTTGGTTAAAACTTGGTTCTTTGAGGTTCTCAGAGCCACAGGTGGAGCTTCAAGAAGAGTTCCAGGCCATCCCTGGTTTTTTTTTCTTTTTGCAGGCGCTCCTGAAAATGGTAGCGTGGTCAGATCACACTGTTCCTCATGAGAAATGGGCTGTGAGTTTGCATTCCTGACCATGAACTTGGCACCAGAGGAGTCACAGAAGTGAACCCGAAAGGTGTGACTCTTGAAGAGTTAGCTCCAGATTTCAGGACCCTCTCATTGGCAGCAGAGACCTTGTTCTAAGTGGGGATGTGGGACAGGGACCGTCCCCTCACCCCTGGGACAAATCTTCTGTGACCCCCAACTGCTAGAGATGCTGTAAGGGTCTAGGTCGGTCTGAGATGTAGCCAAGAAGATGAGACTGGAAATAAGGCGAGCTTGAGAAAGACAAAAGAGGCAGAATAAACCAGGGGAAAAGCAGAGAAGGATGGGAGACACATCTGGAGGGCGGGGGAGCGTGTGCTCACGACGGCCTGGGACATCCCTGGGGGCAGGCGCTAGCTAGACCTCAGCTTCCTCACTGGGGAGGCTCACAGGAGCCAGGGGTCTCCAGCTCAAGCTGGTGCTGGGACCACAGTCACCCTCGACCCATGGTGGGGTGCTGGGGACAGGGTGATGCTTGGTCAAGTTAGAGATGTCAGGATTCCAGCTGGTACACTCCTGGCTTCTTTAGCCTTCCTTACCCAGTAGAGATTCAAAACCTTTTTTAAAGCTATCCAAGCACTTGCATGTCTGTCTGTGTAAGCAAACAAAAAATCAGCCCCCTCTGAAGTATTTAAAATGCTGGATATAGGATTAAAAAGTAGGCGTCGGTACAGATAAAGCTGGAAGGAAAGGGAAGTGCCAAGAGGCAGGCAGAGGGACTGGGAGGGGAAGTGGAGATGGCTAGGGGACCTCCAGAGTCCTCTGTCCATTGGGGACAGGGGAGAGCAGCATCTCTGCAGAGTCTCACAGTCCAGGTAGCCTTTCCCGAACGAATCTGCCTGGCACGCCCCTGCAGTCTCTTCCCCGCTCCCCTTTTTTTCCCTGAAATGGATCCCCTTGCCCTTGACCAAGAATGGCCACAGTTACCAGCATCAATCACTGCCCCCGAGTGCAGGGGCCTCCTGAGGCCCCAAAGGAGTGGTTAAAAATGTCAAAGCTGATGCATACACTTGTAAGCGGGCACCACCCTGGGTCTGCAAGCCCTGCCCTGGGCAGGGAGCGCCAGACACAGGTGCTCCAGCTCAGCGGTGATGCTCTGCATCCAAACTCTTGCAGAGCGGCTTAGCACACAGAGCATCAAGTTCCCTTTAGTTGTCTTTCCCCTTTCATCGCCTTCTATGGCCACAGCACGCACTATCCCCTTGAGGATGGTAATGTCTCCTGTCTTCCAACGAGCAAATGCACACACACACACACACACAGGAGTCCACGCCTTGTCTGTTTCTCGGTGTTAGAAAAATCCGGCCTTGAGAGAAGTCATGCTTCAGGGCCCACTGGGCTCCGAGCACCCTCTCTGCATGTTCTGCACCCTTGAGATGGAAACTTCCTGATGCCGGCCAGGCACTGGGAATTCTACTTTCTTCTAATTAACACCACTGGTCTTGAGGAGCCCTGTCTTCTGCTGGTGTCTCTGTGGACCATCTACTTGATTTTAAGGATGAGAAGGAAAGGATGTCCACTTCTAGCATAGCATCATGACATCTTTGAGGGAAGGTGGCATCTATCAGAGGGGCTTCCCAGGTGGCGCCCATGTTCAAGAACTGGCCTGCCAATGCAGGAAACATAAGAGATGTGGGTTTGATCCCTGAGTCAGGAAGATCCCCTGGAGGAGGCCATGGCAACCCACTCCAGTACTTTTGCCTGGAGAATCCCCATGGACAGAGAAGCCTGGCAGGCTACTGTCCATGAGGTTGCAAAGAACTGGACATGACTGAAGCAACTTAGCACGCACACACATACACACACAGCATCTATCAGAGGTAAGACAGTGTTTTAGAGTTTCTTCAACATTATGCAGACTTACAGGGGAAGCATTTGCATTAAATTTTGCCAACTTTTTAATTACTGAATACCCTATTCATCTTTTCCTTTGAAAAGGTGTATTGAAATGAGTAACATTTCTATCTTTCTAAAAGTTTTTGGAAAATGGGCTAAAAGAAATGCTCCTAACTACAAGAGGAACTGGTATAATTAATTTTGATTATTTTATTATCATATGATTAACTTGATACTAGTTAATAGAATTAGATACTATTGGTAATAGATTTGATAACATCATCTGCTCTAGCACCCTTGTAAAATTCTTTGAAACTGAAAATGTAGTTGGGTCGGGAAGATCCCCTGGAGAAGGGTGTGGCAGCCCGCTCCAATATTCTTGCCTGGAGCCTTCCATGGACAGTAGAGCCTGGTGGGGTTCATGGGGTCGCAGAGTCAGACACGGCTGAGTGACTAACACTTGCACTTTCCTAAGGTCTAGTAATGTAACAGAGAAGAACAAATCTGACTCCATGTGGGATCGGTTTTTTTTACTTTAACTTTTGTATTTTACTGCTTTTGCTACAAGTTAAGCATGTTGCCTATAGCCTGAAGTAGACAGGATAGCCCACTTTCGAGGCTTTGACTTTAAAAGGTATAGCGCTTTTTCATTCACAGAGAGGTAAAAAGTTGTAGGAGAGGAAACACCATTTGTCTTGTTGGAGGTTTAGAGGAACACTGTGACCAGGCATACGTTGACAGCTGCAAGAACAAAAGATTCTGACATCAAGAAGGTTGCAGCAACCAGCCATACTCCCTCCCCTTTCAGTATAAAAGAAGCCCGAATTCTTGCATAAGATGTTTCTTTGGGACACTAGTCCACCTTCTCCTCGGTCTGCTGGCTTTTCAAATGCAGTCACTGATCCTTGCCCCAGCAGCCCCTCTCTTGTTTATTGGACTGTTGTGTGATGAGTGGTATGAACTCGGACTCAGTGAGAGTAGCACATCCTTTTGCAAGGACCTGGTTTCTCAGGGTTTGCTTTTAAAAAAACTAAAACAAGATTTACCTGTGTCTCAGTGTATGGATCTTTTAAAATATTTTTTGATGATTAATCAACATGTAACTTTTAAAACAAGTGACTCTAAAGAAGTTTAAAGGATTGAGTTACGAGTTATATTGATACTCACTCTACCACTATTTAGGTATTTATAAAAATAACACTTCAATCCATGGGTTGGGAAGACCCTGGAGGAGGGCATGGCAACCCACTTCAGTATTCCTGCCTGAAGAGTCCCATGGACAGAGGATCCTGGCAGGCTACAGTCCATGGCGTCACAAAGAGCTGGACACAGCTGAGCATCTGAACACACAACATATTGCAATATAGAACAAGAAGAAGGGGACACATTCACCAATGTAATGAAGGTACTATCAGTAACAGATTAAACAGATAAGCAACCAGTAAGAATACATGTATCTATATAAAGAAAACCATGAAAAGCTTAGTTAATATCTTGAACATGTGTCAAACACTGCATCCAGGGGCTGGGGTGACGTTCTTAAGCACATGCAGAGTATTTATTAAGTCGGTTATGCACAAAATCAGCAAACAGGGCTGATAAATTCCAAAGAACTGTTGTTCAGTCCACATTCTCCAGATGTCATGAAATTAAATCAGAAATCAATAACAAGCAAGACTAATAAGATGCTGTGCTTTTGGAAATAAAGTCACGTCTAAATAATTTGTCAATTAGTGATCCAAGATCATGGTTAGATAACTCCTAGAATCGAACCATAATTTAAAAACGACAAATCAAAACTTGTGGGATGAAACTAAAGGGATTCTTAGAAAATTAATTCTGAATTTATTAGAAAAGAAAAAGGAGACAGAAACTGAATGAGACAAACCTGCACTTTAAGGGGAGAAAGTAACAGAAATAATCCAAAGAAAAAAAGGTTAAGAGACGATAAAGATGAAAGCAAAAGGTAATGAAAGAGAAAACAATAATGTAACAAAAAGGATCAACTGGATTCTTAGAAGATTAATGAAATGGACCAACCACTAATGAGATTAACACAGTTGAAAAGAAAGATAATTTAAATGAAGAGTGTGTGTGTGAGCATGCTCACTAAGTCATGTCCATCTCTATGTAGCCTGCCAGGCTCCTCGGTCCGTGGGATTCTCCAGGTAAAAATACTGGAGTGGAAAAAAAAAAATACTGGAGTGGGTTGCCATTTCCTCCTTCAAAATGTATACATAAAGGTATGTGGAGATATGAAAATATAATAAATATAAACTTATTTTTATAAAATACAAATTTATACCAGTAAATTAGAAAATCTAAATGAAACAAATTTATTAAAAAAAAAATGAAACTTTCAAAAAAATGGCTTAACTAGGAATAGAAAATCCTGAATAATCTTATAACTGTTAAAGAAACTAAATTAGTAGTTAAAAGAAATACTAGATGGAAAAAATGAAGTGTTTTCACTGTGTGCTTTCTTAAACATTAAAGGATAGATAACTAACCATACAGAGAATGGAAAAAGGAAATATTCTTCTAAAATTTTAATTAATTTTCTAATTAGTTTTAACTGAAGCATTGTCAATTTGCAATGTTGTATTAGTTTCAAATATACAGGAAAGTGATTTAGTTCTTTTTCATATTTTTTCCATTATAGGTTATTATAAGATATTGAGTATAATTTCCTGTGCCAGTAAGTCCTCATTGTTCATCTACTTTATATGTAGTCAGTTCAGTTCAGTCACCCACCGTGTCTGACTCTTTGCGACCTCTTGAACTGCAGCACGCCAGGCTTCCCTGTCCATCACCAACTCCTGGAGTCCACACAAACTCATCTCCATTGTGTCAGGGATGCCACCCAACCATCTCATCCTCTGTCGCCCCCTTCTCCTCCTGCCTTCAATCTTTCCCAGCATCAGGGTCTTTTCCAATGACTCAGTGCTTCACATTGGGTGGCCAGCGTATTGGAGCTTGAACCTCAGCATCAGTCCTTCCAATGAATATTCAGGCCTGATTTCCTTTAGGATGGACTGGTTGGAGCTCCTTGCAGTCCAAGGGACTGTTGGGAGTCTTCTCCAATGTCACAGTTCAAAAGCATCAATTCTTCAATGCTCAGCTTTATTTATGGTCCAACTCTCACATCCATACATGACTACTGGAAAAATCATAGCTTTGACTGGATAGACCTTTGTTGGCAAAGTAATGTCTCTGCTTTTTAATATGCTGTCTAGGTTTGTCATAGCTTTTCTTCCAAGAAGCAAGCATCTTTTAATTCATGACTGCAGTCACCATCTGATTATGGAGCCCCCCAAAATAGTCTCTCACTGTTTCCATTGCTTCCCCATCTATTTGACATGAAGTCATGGGAATGGATGCCATGATCTTAGTTTTCTGAATGCTGAGTTTTAAGCCAAGTTTTTAACTCTCCTCTTTCACTTTCATTAAGAAACTCTTTAGTTCTTCTTTGCTTTCTGCCACAACGGTGGTGTCATCTGCATACCTGAGGTTATTGATATTTCTCCTGGCAATCTTGATTCCAGCTTGTGCTTCATCCAGCCCAGGGTTTCTCATGATGTACTCTGCATATACGTTAAATAAGCAGGGTGACAATATACAACGTTGACGTACTCTTTTCCCAATTTGGAACCACTCAGTTATTCCATGTCCGGTTCTAACTGCTGCTTCCTGACTTGCATACAGATTTCTCAGGAGCAGGTAAGGTGGTCTCATAGTCCTATCTCTTTCAGAATGTCTAACAGTTTGCTAGTTTGTTAGTAACAAGATAGATGGGTACATTTAATTTTAGAGGTGTGTTCAGAGCTCGAGGGGGCAGAGAGAAGGGAGGGATTTTCTGCGTGAGAGTTTTGCAAGAAAAGTCTTCAAAAAAGATAGACTGGGGTTTTGAAGGATGAATAGAAGTTTACCAGGTGGCTCAATGAAGGCAAGAAGGGGGAAGAGGCTCTCATGGGGACTCGTCCCCGCTGTGTGTTGGAGACCCCTGGGGGAGCCTTGGAGGAGAAGATGGCTGAAGAGCAGAGTTTACCTGTCTGCTTTCACCGTGTAACCTTCAGCTCTTCGGTTTTGCTTTAGTGCATAGAACATATGCCACTCATGAGAAGTCGGCCTCCATCTGGGGTCCATAGAGACAGTGAAGACAGGCGGCTCTGGAGTGTGGGGCAGGAAGAGCCCACAGGTGCTTGTATAAGCCCAGGCCCACACTGTGGAGCTGCTGGGTCCTCACCTCCAACCACCCCCCAACACTGCCTCTTACCTGGGCCCCTGCGTTGACCTCTCACCCTCTCCTGGCTGCCGGCCACAGTCAGAGTGACCAGCTCATCCAGACCTGCCCAGGTTTAGCTCTGGACGTCCAGCACACCCTCGATTTCTCCACGCTGCCTTTTCCCTGCAAGGACTTAGCACTCACGTCCTCTCCGCCTGGGACACTCTCCCCCTGGGACACTCTCCCCCTTAGATTTCCACAGCTCACAGCTTCCCTGTGCAGGCAGGTTCTAACCTCACCTTCTCAGAGAGACCCTCCCTGACTCCCCGCCTCACTTGTGCCCACCCCACCCCACTTCAGAGCATGCTTCCTGCTTCCTTTTCCTTCTCGCCCACCCCACACTGACCCGGGTCCCTTCTCACTTAGCCCCCGTCTCCCGTTCACTCGCTTGCAAACACGTGAGAGCCGGAGTCTGCTTCACTCACTGCTGGGAGCATAGCATGGGCTCTGGAACACTCAAGAGGGTGTGCTCACTAATGATGAATGGATGAATGCATGCATGCGTGCACCAAATCCAGCCAACTGGCTCCATTAGGGTGGCTAAGGAAGATAAAGGGTATTGTTTCTCTCCAGACCCACCCCCTCCAGCACTCCCAGCCTCCCAGGTGGACCCAGGGATCCTTGCTCAGAGGACCAGACATCCTGGACTTAACTCAGCAGACAGCTTGCACGTCACGCTCTGAGTGTCTGGCGTGGACTGAGCTTGGGAGGGCTCAAAACTTCGTGCTTTGTTTACAGTCCTATGGTCTCGGGTCTGGGCAAACCCCACAGCCCTTTCCTTTCATTATCTGGAGTTTTCAGGGGTGACGGCTACACCTTGGGGATACGAACATCCACAGAATTAACCTCAGAAGGGAGGAATAGAGTTAAGGAATGTTTTCCAGGGACTGATGCCCTGGTTTTAGAGGCTGTGGCCCGCTGTGTGGTGACCACACCACCAGGTGGCGCTCGCGCGTCTTTCAGAGACGGTCAGACGGACCCAGGTTGCTTTCGGTCACTGCTGTCCAGTCAAAGCCATGGCTTTTCCAATGGTCATGTACGGATGTAAGAGTTGGACCATACAGAAAGCTGAGTGCCGAAGAATTGATGCTTTTGAGCTGTGGTGTTGGAGAAGACTCTTGAGAGTCCCTTGGACTGCAAGGAGATCCAACCAGTCCATCCTAAAGATCAGTCCTGGGTGTTTATTGGAAGGACTGATGCTGAACCTGAAGCTCCAATACTTTGGCCACCGGATATGAAGAACTGATTCATTTGAAAAGACCCTGATGCTGGGAAAGATTGAAGGCGGGAGGAGAAGGGGATGACAGAGGATGAGATGGTTGGATGGCATCGCCGACACGATGGACATGAGTTTGGGTGGGCTCCGGGAGTTGGTGATGGACAGGAAGGCCTGGTGTGCTGCCATCCATGGGGTCGCAAAGAGTCAGACACGACTGAGCGACTGAACTGAACTGAACTGACAGCTCTGGGAGGTCACCGCGAATGTCACGCAGGGAAGGTGCTGTCGCCAGGAGACCTCAGGCCGCACCTCGGGTCCCTACCATCTCTGGGAAGAGCCGTTCCTTCACTCCCCCCCGCCCTTGGACCCAGGATCAGGAGCCTTGGTGATGACTTGAGCCCCAGTGCCTTTCCAGCTCTTGACCAGTAGTGGCAGACCCTGGAAGGTGTCACAAGAGGCCTTCTCTTTTCCTGAAAGCAATAGCAACTCGGCAAACTGACTCTTGGCTTGGCAGGGAGCTCAGTGGTAAGGAATCCGCCTTCAATGCAGGAGATGTGCGTTGGATCCCTGGTTCCGGAAGACCTCCTCGGAGAAGTGTTAGTTTCTCAGTCATGTCCAACTCTTTGCAACCCCATGGACTTTCCTGTCCATCGGATTTCCCAGGCACGAATACTGGAGTGGGTTGCCATTTCCTTCTCCAGAAAAATGTTGCCGACTGAGGGATCGAACCTGGGTCTCCTGCATTGCAGGCAGATTCTTTACTGCTTGAGCCGGCAGGGAAGCCCTTGGAGAAGGAAATGGCAACCCGCTCCAGCATTCTTGCCTGGGCAACTCCAAGGACAGAGAAGCCTGGCGGGTTACAGTCCATGGGGTTCCCAAAGAGTCAGATACGACTGAAGCGATCAAGCTGCAACAGCAAGCTGGCTTTTAGACAATTTCTGTGTCCTGCTCCTGAATAAGTATGCCACCGTTACCCCAACCCCTGAATTCTCATTGCTAGTGTCATCTTCAGGGGGAACACCTCTGCAGTCCCCACGTCCGCGGGCAACAGTGCACTAACCCTGCCCGAGGCGTTTGTCAGATTTCCTGACTGTGAGTTGGACTTCGCGTGTGGTCCCTCAGGCCACCAGCAGCAGCATCCCTGGGAGCTGGCTGGAATGCAGAACCCAGACCAACTGCATCACCACGTGCATGTCAGCACCTTCCCCAGGAGACTTGTGCGCCCCAGAAAGCTTGAGGCCAGCCGGGGGGGCCCACGGTCTGAGGGCAAGGAGCCAGGCAGGATGCCTGCAACCTGGGGAACTGACGGGCTGGTGAGTGACTGAGAGCGTGCCATGGGACCTTCTTCTAGGGGCCGGTTCTGCTGCGGGTCAGGTGTGTGTCCCGTGACCCTAAGGAGCTCATAGGCGGGTGGACAGGTGGGCTCCAAGCTCCACCGTTCCTGCCCTCTGGCCCCTGTTGCCCCCTGCTGCCAGCTGACGCTGGGCACCGGTAAATCCCTGGGGAATGAAGCATGAACTGGGATGGACAATCGCAGAGCCCCGTGGATGAGCTGCCGAGGGCTCTGAGCATGCGCCTGGGGTCGCCTGAGGGCACTGGAGGGTCTGTGAAGGGGCTGTGTCCAGGGCTGGCCCGGAGGGAGGTGACAAGTGAGTGCACGAAACGACAGGGGAGCAGGGGGTCGGCCTTCCTGCCAGAACAGGGACTCTCAGCGGGCAGTGCGCTCCCCGGCCAGGGACCCCGGGCGCCTCTGATGACACTTTGGGTGGTTAAACTGGGGGAGCGTTGCTACTGCCCTAGAGGGTAGAGGCCAGATATGCGGCTGCAAAACACCCTCCGACGCACCACCCAGCAAAGATGCCCCAACTGGGAGCAGCGCCAAGGTGGAGGGACTGAGCAGGGACGCAGAGGGCTTCTGTCCACATTGCTGGCGATTTCCAGCCTTTCAGGGACTGCATCTTCTCCACCACCTCCACTTTGCCCAGCACTGGGGCCTGCGACCTTACGCAGAGGGCCTGCAGCACTGGTCCCAGGGGACCGCAGGGACAGGGCTCCTGCATCCGGGAGCTCCGTCTGTCCGGTGGCAGAAATCCACTGTTGATTTGAGTCCCTTTCCTCAGAGGCCAGGACGGCGGTGCCCGCCTCCTTGCTGGCCTTGAACAATTGCTTCTGACGGCTGGACCCGTCCCTCCCAAGGCTGAAGGCAGGCTCTGCGCTGCTGTGGTGGGGGTGGGGGGGAGGAGGGCTCCTGTGAACACAGCCCGGGATGGTGGCTTTTCCATGGCAACAGCTCCGTGCTGGATCTGCTCCTGAGGCTCACGGCGCACAGGCAGCCCGTGTCCTACCCAGGCAGCAAGTTGGCTCAGAGTTTATTTTCAGTCCCTTGGGGGAAAAACAGTAATGTTGCTCAAGAGGACCAAATCCTTGGGTTTGTGAAATACTGGTGCTTTTATTTGCCCTTTCGTTTGGGGTCCTTCTCTTAGCCTTTCCCGTCTTTCTCCCCCTCTTTTGTTATTGTTTATATTAAC
This sequence comes from Muntiacus reevesi, assembly GCF_963930625.1. NCBI lineage: Eukaryota > Metazoa > Chordata > Mammalia > Artiodactyla > Cervidae > Muntiacus > Muntiacus reevesi. The sequence goes on from NC_089256.1 coordinate 29,223,361, forward strand.
ATTTTATGCTTTGTTTTTCATATGGTTTTATCCAAATTAGGCTGTTTTCTGTAATATCTTTCTTTAGTAGATTTGTCCAGAATACATATATTCTATTAATCTTATTTTTATTTGACGGTTCTAAAACTGCAAGGAGATTCAACCGGTCCTTCCTAAAGGAAATCAGTCCTGAATATTCATTGGAAGGACTGATGCTAAAGCTGCAGTACTTTGACCACCTGAAGCGAAGAGCTGACTCATTTGAAAAGACCCTGATGCTGGGAAAGATTGAGGGCAGGAGGAGAAGGGGACGATAGAGGATAAGATGGTTAGATAGCATGACCAACTCAATGGACATGAATCAAAGGAAACTCTGGAAGATAGTGGAGGACAGAGGAGCCTGGCATGCTGCAGTCCATGGGGTAGCAAAGTGTTGTGTCCATGGGGACACGACTGAGCGATTGGACTGAACTGAATTGAAGCTCCATGAGATCAGAAGTTGTGTCTCTCCATCCATCCACTCACTCATCTGCCTACCAACCTAAATACTCATTCACCCAATCATTTATCCAACTATTACCCATCCATTCATGCATACATGCCTCTATCCATCCACTCATTTATCTCCCAACCCATGCATCTATTTATCAACCTATTCATTTGCTCATCCATCCATCAGCTCATTCATCCAACCAGCGAACCATTCATCCATCCATCCATGTTTCTATCCATTGTTCCATCCATCCACTCTTTTATCTCCCCACCCACTTACCTATTTATCAATCCATTCCTTTTCTCACCCAACCATCAGTTCATTCATCCAACCGGCCAAATGTCCAGCCAGCTGTTCATCCATCCATCCATCTACTCATTTATCTCCCAAATCACCCATCTCCAAAATCACTACAGATGGTGACTACAGTCATGAAATTAAAAGACGCTTGCTCCTTGGAAGAAAGGCTATAACAAACCTAGAGAGCATATTAAAAGGAGAGACATCACTTGGCCAACAAAGGTCTGTCTAGTCAAAGCTATGGTTTTTTCAGGAGTCATGTATGGATGTGAGAGCTGGACCATAAAGAAAGCCGAACACTGAAGAACTGATGCCTGCTGGAGAAGACTCTTGAGAGTTCCTTGGAGACCAAACTTTTGAGTTTGAGTCCCAAAGGAGATCAAACTAGTCCATCCTAAAGGAAATCAACCTTGAACATTCATCGGAAGAGCAGATGCTGAAGCCGAAGCTCCAACACGTTAGCCACCTGATGTGAAGAGCCGACTCATTAGAAAAGACCCTGAGCCAGTCTCCTGAGCCAGAACCACGCAGCTGAGGAGCTCCCAATTCTTGACCTATGGAAACTTCAAATCAAGCTTCTGTGAATTTAAGAAAATTGAAATCGTATCATGCATCCTCTCTGACCACAATGTCATGAGATTAGAAATCAGTTACAGGAGACAACACATATTCGCTGTTTCATCCACTAAGTTTGGGGGTAAGTTGTGGTGCTCAGTGGATGACCAGTACAGAAGCTCTGTGCCCTTGTGCAATTAAATTAAATCCCTGGTGCCTCTGCTTCCGCACCCACACAATTAGGACGATAATGATGGTGTCTCCGTCATAGATGATCAACAAGAGTTTTGTGAGTTAGTCCACATGGAGTCCTGAGAACAGCGCCTTGCATGCAGTAATCACTCAATCAGTGGTCATTTGTTTTCAGGATCATTAGTAGCCATTGCATGAGTTTTGGGCAAAGATGGAAGAGGGGGAGAAATAGAGTTGCTGCATGAATGGAAGGTGGGAATCGACACTTATCCTAACCGATTGGCCAGCCCCGCCAGCACCAGGGTGAGGATGTCCGTGGGCCAGTGACCGTCACCGTGGAGGACCGGGATTGGGCTGAACCTGCACCCTGTTTATCTCAGGGCATCTTCCTGGCCGCCTTCTGTGCTGACTCAGAGATCAGGCTCTCTCACCTTCTAGGCTTGGTTGAAAGAACCCTATCTAATACTGACCTTAAAAAGCTTTACCAAACATCCTCATTACTCATAGTTTTGAAGCAGCTGAGTATCTGTGAGCACCAGTTCCCTGGGAAGCCCCAAGTCAGCAGAAGGGCCAGTTACCATGGGGAGAACTTTGATTAAAATTCTTTTTTGACTCTAGCTAGATATTTGTATATAAATGAATGGTCTACAGTGAATCACGTTTTTCCCCCCACCTCCAAAATGAAAGCTAGATGTGTAGATTCTATTTAGCCTCTCCATTGGTTTCCCCTATTGACTGGGAGTGTATATAAATAACAGAGCATTCTTACTTATTCTTTACTCATCTCCACCCCCCCCCCCCTTTTGGAGGGAAAAAAAGTGTGTGAAGATAGAACTTGGTGCAGACACTCCTGAGGAAGCAAGCCCTCTGGGGATGGATCAGAGAGAAACATTTGCCCAAGAACGATGTGCATGAAGGTAGCAAAACTCTGCTCATCACAGCCTGTGGCCTTGGTCCAATCAGCCAGGGCCCTAGAGAGCAACTGACGATGTGGATTTCCAAGGGGCGCCTGCGGGAAGGGGGACTCAGCATGCATGCCGATGCTGTCACTGCTGGTTTCATTTGACTGCTGCCAAGGGCCTGCCCCTTTCGATCCTTTAACGGGGCTGTTTCTCTGACTTGTGCCTCCCATGACCCCCTAACATGTTTCAGCTCCTTCCCCACAACTACAGAGTTCTCAGACCTCAGAGATCTCCAAGGACACTCACTGTCCGACCCACAGAGCAGCTCATCAGCCAACTCCGGGCGCCGTGTGGCTGCCATTGACATCGATGATGGTTCATTGTTTAAGTCAGTTTGGTGGGGGCCAGTCGGTGCCCAGATAATGTGGTCAGACATTATTCCGAGTGTGTCTGTGAGGGTGTTTCTGGATAAGGTTCATACTTGAATGGTTGAACTAAGTATAACAGAGTGCTCTTCATGCTGTGGGGAGCTCATGGAGTCTATTAAAGGTCTGAACAGAACCAAAGGGTGGAAAAGGAGATGCCTCTGTGTGATTGTCTTCCCGCTGGGTCACTGGTCTTCTCTCTTTGGGTCTGGAGTTGGACTGGAACTACACTCTTGGCTCTCCCGGGTGTCCAAATTGCCAACTGTAGATCCAGGGACTTTTCAGCCTCCATGGCTGTGTGAGCCAATCCCTTATAATAAGTCTCTTTAGCTACCATCTGTTTCTGTGTATCTATCTGTTAGCTATTATCTGTCTATCTATCTACCTATGTATCATAAATAAGGCTGAGTGCCAAAGAATTGATGCTTTTGAACCGTGGTGCTGTAGAAAACTCTTGAGAGTCCCTTGGACAGCAAGGAAAGCCAACCAATCTATCCTAAAGGAAATCAGTCCTGAATATTCATTGGAAGGACTGATGCTGAAGTTGAAGCTCCAATACTTTGACCACATGATGCAAAGAGCTGACTCATTGAAAAAGACCCTGATGCTGGGAAAGACTGAAGGCAGAAGGAGAAGGGGATGATAGAGGATAAGATGGTTAGATAGCATGACCAACTCAATGGACATGAATCAGAGGAAACTTCAGAAGATAGTGGAGGACAGAGGAGCTTGGCGTGCTGCAGTCCATGGGGTAGCAAAGAGTTGGACACGACTGAGGGACTGAACTGAATGATCCTATTGGTTCTGCTTCTCTGGAATGCCCAGACTAATACACGTGCTACACAGAACCCTGCAACCCGCATCTCCATCACCCTTCATGGAGCTCCTTTAACCCACAGCTCTGGAGCCTCAGGGCTCATTAAAGAGTCCCTTCTCCAGAGCAGGCAGCTTTTGCTGTTTCCAGCAGATCTTGTGTTTCTGCAAAGCTTCCCACCAAGAGAACTCAACTGAGGATCTTGTTGGCTGTGGAGGGAGCTGCGACCCTAGAGATGACCACAAGATTTCCAAGTGACCTCAAGAAATCTGTCTGATGCCTACTGAGGACTAAAGAGCTTAGTCCCATGGCCTCGGTCAGAAATAAGAATGCCACGGCTGAGCTTTCCTCTTGTCTTGCTAACTCTCCAGGGGTTGAGAGTTTTCAGTCCTTGACTTTTCCTGGCAATTTTCATTTGATGCAACAACTTGAAATTCTCAAACAAGGGGAGGAAATTCCCCAGGTGTCAACAGGTATAATGTGATCTGAGTGGAGGATGATTCAGATATAGCCAGATAGTAATTTGATAACTTTCCAAGTGGCTGAGTGGTAAAGAACCGCCTGCCAATGCAGGAGATGCAAGAGACAAGGGTTCGATCCCTGGGTTGGGAAGATCCTCTGGAGAAGGGCATGGCAACCCACTGCAGTATTCTTGCCTGGAGAATCCTATGGACAGAGGAGCCTGGTGGGTACAGTCTATGGGGTCCCAAAGAGTCAGACATGACTTAGTAATTGAGCACAATTTGATAACTGTCCACGTTTCTCTGATTGAACCCTTCTCTTCATCTTTGTGGATAGTTCCTATGTTGGTTTCAGTCGAGAGGAGAGTGACAAGTACTCTTTGGTGAATTATCAGTGAATAGCACAGGATTCAGCACTGTCTTGAGCAGAATAGAAACCTGTAATTTGATCAGAAGCTTCTGACAGGTGCTTGCCCAAACCTGCTGTCTTCATCTTGATCTTTCCCCCAAGGGCTTGCTTCCTCAGGAATGTCTGCACTCACTCGGATTCTCCACAACCTTTTGTGATGCCAAAAGGAAAAACACGAGCAATATTTCCTCATCTTGTTGCTTCAAATTTCTCTTTGTGAATGTATATGTGACTGGTGAATTATGCAGGTGAAGTCAGTCAGTGACAAAAAAGAAAAAAAAAAAAAAAAGAAAAGGTAAAGATGGTGTTTTCTGGAAAGTCAAGGCTTGGGGCAGCCACCCTGGCCAACTGAGACCTTGTGTGATTGGAGGTCAGGGCGTGCCCTGCAGGTCTCGGATGGCTGTTGAAGGGCACGGGTACCTGCCGCTCTATTTCTTTATTTAGGGGAAAGAGGTCTGGTGTGTCCACATGTTGGGGGGCTGGCTGGGGCCTGGTGATTTTCTATCTTGTTGGTTTCTTTATTCCACAAATAGTATGTCTTTAGATGGTCCTCAAGGAGACCGCAGAAGGTGAGGAATTATTTGGAGGGATGGTGTGTTTGTTTCCCACGGCTGCCATCACAAATCACCATAAACTCGGTGGCTTAAAGCAATGTAAATTGATTCTCTTGTAGATCCAGAGGCCAGAAGTCTGAAATCAAGGTGCCAGCATGGCTGAACTCCCTCTGAAGGCTCTAGGGGAGAATCCTTCCTGCCTCTTCCAGCCTTGGGAGCCTCCAGGATTCTCTTGGCTTGTGGCTGCCTCACTCCCATCTCTGTCTCCGTCTTCATGTGGCCTTTTCTCTGGGTCTGGGTTCTCTTCTCCTCTCTTGTAAGGACACTTGTCGTAGGATTTAGGGACCACCTGGGCAATCCAGGATGACCTCATCTTGAAATTCTTAGCGCACTTATATCTTTGGGGATGGTTTTTCTAATAAGGTCACATCCAGAGGTACTAGGGCTTAGGGCATATAAACATCTTTTAGGGGTGGTGTCATCATTCAACCCCCTACAGGTGGTTTGGTGCCCCAAGTGGTGACCGTAGTGGTCCTCTGTTGACTAGAGGATGCTGAAAGGGCTCCATCTATCTCTGCAGCTTGCTGGAAGGGTCTGCAACCCAGCAGCTTTCAGGAGCTCTGAGCAGTGGGAGCAAAGGCCAGGATGCTTCTGGAAGCAGCTCTTGCGGATGGTCAAGCCAGAGCGCCCACATCCAGACTCGCCTTTCCAAGTAGATACTGCTTGCTCCCACCCATTGCCTCTCATCTCTGGGGAGCCTTCCTGGAAAGGTGTGTCCTCTGAATCATACAGCCACCCTTTTCCCATTATCATTTCTTCAGCTGCGTGCTCCCAGAGGGAGGAAATCAGCTACAAGCCATGCCCCCATCCCCCTCCTCAATCCACAGATAAGCATGAAGCAACAGGAAGAAGAGCTGTATTTGCACAAACGACAGAGCCAGTGTCACAAAGATGGATTCCCTGGTGACAGAAGCAGCTGCAGAATCCAGCCAGTGCTATGTGGTCATTGAGAAGCCCCCATTCCTGGAGGGATGTTTCATGACTCTTGCTTTTTTAAAAACAGCATTTGCAGAGAGCAGCTTTGAATAAATCCTTCCTCCTTCAGGGTTCCCTGAAAGGATCATCCTTTTCCTCCCATCACCCCCGTCTTCGCTCAGTCTATTTGCTTTTCTGCCGTTTTACGAGCACATTGCGGATAATACTTCTTAGCTGCAGAACCTTGACCGCAGGGTCCCTGCAAGGATGGGAATGGCCTGTTTGCCTGGCTCAGTGTGTTTGCTCATTTGCAGAAGAGGGAAGGCAGGCCCAGAGCCTGGTGGGGTCAGAGGAGGTAGGCAGGGAGGCAGCCAAGGCCAGGGCAGGAGCGGGCAGAGCTCTGCTGGGGGCTGAGAGTGGCCGGGCTTGGGGAAGGCTCTTTGCTGATGTGCTGCGGGGGAAGGAGCCGTTACCTGGGTGGGCAAAGGGTATGGGGCTGGCGGGGGGGACGGGTAGTGAGAACTAGGCCCCGGGGCGCAGCTCCCTGAGAGCCTGAGATAGCCAGTGACCACGTCTGTGTGAGGCTGACCTGTACAGATGGGAGATATTCCCCATTGAAGCTTCTCCCACAGTGAGCCAGCTGGTCTCCAGTCTTAATAAGAAGTCAAGACCCTCCCTTTTATGGTTGTCTTGGTTTGCCGGGGCTGCCGTGAGAGAGTCCTGCAGACGGTGGGGCTTCAGCACTGGAGAGCTGCGTCTCACAGGTCTGGAGTCGGACACCAAGCTGACCTCGTTTGTGTTTCCTCTGAGGCTGGTGATGCCGGGTCTGCTCCAGGCCCCTGTCCGGGCTTCTGGGGGCTTGTTGCAATCACTGGTGATCCTTGGCTCCGAGATGTACCACTCCCGTCTCTGCCCTCTGCTTCCGTGATGTTCTTCCCAAGCCCACGTCTGTGCCCAAATGTACCTTCTCATAAGGACAGCGGGCTTGTCCTGTAGGCTCAGGGTCAGCCGTCCTTTAGGGTCAGGGTCCACCCGATTCCAGCAAGGCCTCATCCTAACTGATTGCACCCACAATGACCCTGTTTCCAAACAAGCATGCCTCCTTAGGTTCTGGGGGCCAGGATGTCACCATCTGAATTTGGGGGGATATAGTTTAACAGTAATAATTATAAAACCTCGTGTTGGCATAAGCAGCTTAAAAGGCCTTAGACTGACATTTGAAACCATTACTGTAGCCCGCAGATTAGGAATATTTACTATTGACTTGTGTTTTCTTTCGCTGAAGAGGGTCAGGCAAAATCACATGGTTCAAAGCTGTGTGTGTGTGTGTGTGTGTGTGTGTGTGTGTGTGTGTGCGTGCATGCTCAATCACGTCCAACTTTCTTGCGACCTCATGGTGTGTAGCCCACCACCGTCCTTTGTCCGTGGAACTGTCCAGGCAAGAATACTGGAGTGGGTTGCCATTTGTTTCTCCAGGGGATCTTCTGACTCAGGGACCAGACCCGGGTCTCCTACCTCGAAGGCGGATTCTTTACCACTGAGTCACCTGCAGAGTCATTGAGCACTCAGAGCAGCAGAGAGAGAAGTGGATTATTCAGAGGAGAGTGTTGGGACAATTAGCTGGTCATCTGGAGCAAAATGCAAGCTGGCTTTCCAGTGGAGTCCAGCTGGGGCCAAGATCTCAGTCTAAAAGTGAAACTGTTAAAAGGACTGTAAGAAAGCAAAGCAGAGTTGTTTCATGTTAATAACAAAGAGCAGGGAAGGCCTATTCTTCTGTTATGCTTCCCTGGGGGCTCAGTGGTAAAGAATCTGCCCGCTAGTGCAGGAGACTCGGGTTTGATCCCTGGTCTGGGAAGATCCCCTGGAGGAGGAAATGGCAACCCGCTCCAGTATTCTTGCCTAGAAAATCCCATGGGCAGAGGAGCCTGGCTAGTCCTTGAAGTCCCAAAGAATCAGACACGACTGAACAAATAAACAACAATAATTCTTATGTTACTAAACCCTAAACACACCTATGACGTAAAACTGAGATCTCATAAAGAAAAACACTGGTAAGTTTTACTACAGAAAATATAAATATAAAAATATCCAGGCTAAAAATAAAAAAGTACCATTAACAAAGAAAGTCATGAGGCAAAGGACAGATTGTGAAAAGTGTGTTTGTGCACAACATGTAACTGGCAAAGGGCTAATTTTCTTCATACAAAAGAAAGCTTTCCAAGTCAATTAGAAAAAGCTAAAAATGCATTTGGAAAACTGGGCAGAGGGCAGAAAAAACAGCAGCAGTAAATATATTAAAAGATGCTCAACACCCCTCTAAGAAACACAGATGACACTTAGTTTCCACCTATGCTGCTGGTAAAGACCAGTGAGTTTTTACATCCAGTGATGGTGAAGGTGCCTTTCCAAAGGCACCCGCCCCTCTGGAGGAAGGTCTGTAGTCGACACAATCTCCAGGGGGCAATTTGGCGGCGTCTTTAAAAGCAAAATACGCGTACCCTTTTTTCTCCCATCAATCTCACTTCTAATAATCTATTTTATGGAAGTCAAAGAGTGTTCTTGCAGTGCTGTTCATAACAGAAAAAATGTCGGATGCTACCTAATTATTCATCAACAGAAAACTAGCTCTATAAACGATCGCACATTTATAAAACGGACTCTAATTTTGTCGTTTAAAAGAACACATGAATGCATACATAGATTACATTTTGAAAAAGCAACTAACCAGGGGCAAAAACCATATGCTTCCATATGTGTAACAAAATATAAATATGTATTAACGCACGTGGACATATGCTTGAATAAGTATGGAACATTTTTGGAAGGTGTACAAGTGGCTGAGTATGCCTGGCTCTTGGCAGAGGCAACAGGAAGGAGAGGGGGACTATCCTGTTCATCATATATTCTTTTATGCTATTGGAACTTCTAACCATGTGCCACTGTGACTCGTAATGTAGAAAGATAGAAATTAAAATGAAAAAAAAAAACAAAACGAGGAACCAGACACTGATCCTTCCCTGGCAATAAAATGATTTTGCTCTGGGCAGCTCTTACGTGCACACAGCTGGGGACACTGACAGGCAACATTTAATTGCTTTCGATGGAAGCAAAGAAAGAAAGAGATTCATCAGCTTAATCAAACTGGCAGTGTAGGCGGGGGATCAGGGTGTCTGTGGTCTGGCAGGGGAAGAGCTTCTGTGATTTAACAAATAGGCCCTGAATCGGGCGTTTCGACCTCCGCATGCACCCCTGTCTCAAGTTAGATGCTCTGGACACCCAAGGGGCTTCCTGATAGCTCAGTGGTAAAGAATCCTCCTGCCAAGGCAAGAGACATGGGAGGCTCGGGTTCGATCCCTGGGTGGGGAAGATTCCCTGGAAGAGGACATGGCAACCTGCTCCAGAATTCCTTCTTGGGAAATCCCACGGACAGAGGAGCCCGGTGGGCTACAGTCCATGGGATCGTGAAGGGTCGGACACATGGGGAAACAGGATTAGACAGGAGCCTCTGTCTTGGGTCGTGGGCCCCCTGACTCCTAGGCACCCAGATGCTGGGACGCAGCCGCTGTGGGGAGGGAGGGGGTGAGTGTGGAAATGAATGGGTGGGGGAGCTGTGACCGAATCCCGGCAGAACCTGGAGGACATGTCCATCTGAGAGGCTGGAAAAGCCATGCTCCTGCCAACACTTGGCCGGATGAAAGAGGATATGGAGGCCCCCAGCAGGCTGGTCTCCTGGTCTATGCTGTTTCCTTCCAGGAAGTACTTAATAGTGCGAGAAAGCAGAGTCCCTTCTAGGACATGGCAGGTGGGGGCCGTGGGGCAGAGGGCATCGTCCAGGCCCTTGGAAGTGCCTCAGGGGTGGCTTGTGTGAGAGCGGTGTGCATTCTCCTGAGGCCTGTGGGGCCCTGGAAGGTTCACACCCAGCTGGGGTACCAGCTGCCGCCTCCTCCCCACGGGATTACACCCTGCAGGGTGGATATTCCAGGGTGACCGAGGTTTTCCCCTGTAAGCGGCCATGGAAATGAACAAATGCTTTTTGGTTGAAGCCACACGCCATTCGCCAGTGCGGCCAACGCTCTGCTTTGTTTTCAAGCAAGACGAAGCTGGGCATCGTCCCAGCGTGTTCTCGTGTTCCCCTAGGCCGTCCGGCGGAAACCTCAGCTCCCGAACTGCTCTTCAGTATAGACCTGACCTCGGGAGACTGAAGCTGGAGGAACCTGGGCTTCCTTCTCAAACAGCTCCCTACGACGGCACGCTGGGCTGCTTTTCTTTGATGTGTGGATCCGGGCTTCCCTCACTCACTGCTTTCCATCAGCCAGCTGTTTTGCAAACCCATGTCCTGCCTTTATTTACTGCTTCTGTTTCTGGTCTAGGAACTCAGTCAACCCACCTTCTTAGGATTTCTTATTAGAAAAAAGAAAGAAACAGGCTCTTGCATTTCTTCATGTCAGCCCTAGCACCTGTGCTAAAATGCGTGCCTGCATGCTCAGTTATATCCGATTCTGTGTGACCCCATGGACTGGAGCCCACCAAGCTCCTCTGTCCATGGAATTCCCCAGGCAGGAATACGGAAGTGGGTTGCCATTTCCTACTCCCAGGGATCTTCCTGACCTAGAGATCAAACCCTGTCTCCTGCGTCTCCTGTGTTGGAAGGTGGATTCTTTACCACTGCACCCCCCATGGGAAGCCCTCTGTGCTAAAATGCCCAGCTTTAATCAGTGGACACTCTGATGTCTTTTGTGTTTCCCTTTCTCCCTCACTTCTGGGTTCTTAGTTGGATTCTGGAATCTAGATGGATCAAGTTGCCAGATAAATAAGTGTCAGATGATTAAAAAGTTTTTTTAGTACTACTTTGACTGTATTAATTCTGGATGATTTAAATTTTGTGGTTCTTCTTCATTGAGTCCTACCATCTAAGACGGAAGGCAGCCTTCTGGTCTGATCTAGTTCAGGTATGGAACCCCTCACGAAAAACAGACAGCTCTCCATCTTTAGTTTAGCTCATACTTTTGGTGAGGGCTTGGCTGACAGAGTTTTTTTTTTTTTTTCTTTCCCTCTATAAAGATAATTTTAGGACTAATGTGTTCTAAAATTACCTGGATTATATGTGATGGAATTCCCAACTCATTTGGCTAAGTTTCATTCTAAGAAAGAATCACCAGCTAATAAGGAGGAGGCATGCTTTTTCTAACTTGACATTTTCAGTAGTTTGAACCATCTGTCATTTTACAGGTGAGCCTCTGAGCACTATAGAGATGCCAGGATTTTAAAAAAAGCAGACTTTTTTTCTCTATCATCTGCAATATTTCAGATTCCATGCTAAGTGCTTTTACGGAATCTCAGTTTGCAATCATCAGAATCAAGCCAGGCAAGTTATCCTCCTCTCTCATCCGATACAGGAACTGGGGGTCAGACTGAATCAGATATTCTGGTCCAGGACAGGGCAGGGTCAAGACATGAATGCATGTTCTGATTGCAAGAGGTCAGGGCTCCTCCTGGTGGAGTTCACCCTCTTGGTCAGCCTAATGCAGGGTGAAACCTAACCCACTGCTGGTGCCAAAGGCTCTCCCTGACCCGGCTTAGGCAGGCTCCCCTGAATCTTCTCTCTGGGAAGGCCTTGACCCTTGGACTTCTGTGTTTGTATTGCCCAATTTTAGCCAAATGTCCTCCCAAGCTGGGTTAGCCAGTACACCCATCCTCCCCCATATCTGATCACCTCCAGTACCTGAGCTGGTTCTCGGTTCTCACCACTCCCCTAGGTGACCTTTGATCGCCCTGGCCTGCCTTCACTGAGCGTCCTCTTGGGTTGTATTCGTCAGAATGCTCCCTGACCCTGGTTGTTCCCTCTCAGAACTTTTCCACCCACTGACACCTTCCCTCTCTGCCACCTTGGCTAGAAGTCCTGCTTGACCACACGGTGTTTGGAAGGGAGCCCACTTCTGTGCTGAGCTTTCTTTTCCCCCTATTGTGATCGTTCCTGATTAAAATCTGTTTTTACTGCTCCAACTACTGTCAGGCGCTAGTTCTTCTTGAATGCTGGCAAGGCTCCTTCTGGAATATCGAATTCTAATGGCCAAACAGGTGGGGGAGAGGGCTGCAGGTCGTCAGATAAGATACCCGAGGTTATTCATTAATTGGACCTGTCTGTACCCATACTTGGCTGGAAACCAGACTTGGTTGCTTAGTAAGTAATTTTCTCTTAGTCCTACAGTTTTAGCAAAGGCATTTAATAGACACAGTGACATTATGGGTGGAAAGTGAAAGTTGCTCAGTCATGTCTGACTCTTTGCAACCACACGATCTATACAGCCCATGGAATTCTCCAGGCAAGAATACGGGAGTGGGTAGCCTTTCCCTTCCCCAGGGGATCTTCCCAACCCAGGGATCAAATCCAGGTCTCCCGCATTGCAAGAGGATTCTTTACCAGCTGAGCTACAAGGGAAGCCCTTAGTAATTAAAATATGTGTTAAAACTAGTATACAACTAAATCAAATGTATGGAAGTGTTGACTAAAATGTTAGATCCAAAGCGAGAATGCTATAGGTCAAATAGAGAAATCTTTGAATATATACTGAGCTAATGTAATTCATTTGTAGTCAAGATAGCATTAAATATATGTCTATAGATTTACATAATGTATATGTATGTTCATATATATATTTATGTACATATAATGAGCATATGTGGGCTTCCCAGGTGGCGCTAGTGGTAAAGAACCTGCCTGCCAATGCAGGGGGCATATGAGATTCAGGTTTGATCCCTGGATCAGGAAGATCCTGTGGAGGAGAGCATGGCAGTCCATTCCAGTGTTCTTACCTGGAGAATCCCACGGACAGAGGAGCCTGGTGGGCTACAGTCCATGTGGTCACAGAGTCAGACATGACTGAGTGTCTTAGCACGCATGCATGTATGCATATGTATAATATATAGCATTATATGCTTCAGTATGGTATGTTATATATTATGTGTTATCATATACACAGGGCTTCCCTTGTGGCTCAGCTGGTAAAGAATCTGCCTGCAGTGTGGGAGACCTGGGTTCCATCCCTGGGTTGGGAAGATCCCCTGGAGAAGGGAAAAGTTACCCACCCACTCCAGTATTCTTGCGTGGAGAATTCCAGGGACTGTATAGTCCAAGGGATCGCAAAGAGTGGGACACGACTGAGCGACTTTCACTATCACTATCATATACATATAGTCTTTTTTTCCTGGCTGCTCTGCTTGACATGAGGGGTCTTAGTTACCTGACCACGGACTGAACTTGTGCCCCCTGCAGTTGAAGCACACAGTCTTAGCCACTGGACTGCCAGGAAGGTCCCATTTAATATACATATATTCTTTTTGTTTTAATTAATTTATTTTTAATTGGAGGACAATTGCCTTACAACGTTGTGTCGGCTTCTCTTGTATAACAACGCGAATCAGCCAATGGTATACATATGTCCCCTCCCTCTTGAACCTCCTTCCCACCTCCCACCCCACCCCACCCATCTAGGTGGTCACTGGAGCCCTGAGTTGAACTATACACGTATTTTTGAAAGAACAGTTAAAGTGAGTGAGATGTCCCTCTTGGGAAAGAACTGTCAGGGTCCCCAGCTTTTAAAAAGTGATCCCTTCCTAGCGGACAGAGCCCAAGTGAGGAAAGCAACCATCTCTCCTACCCTCCACTGTCCTTCAAGAGATGAAATCTTGATGAATTTCCGGCCCTGGAGTCACTTCAAAATCACAGAATTTCGGATGTCTGGTGGGGTTAGAAGGGAGAAGGGTGACTAGCAGAGCCTGTAGGCAAAGCCTGCTTTCCTTGTCTCCTCACCCCGCCCCTTCCAAGGGGCTCCACCTTGTTTTTCTCTTCCCTTTCAGGGGCTCCGTGTTCTCATCCTGTTTCTTTCTTATCGAAGCCTCCCAAGAAGGCAGTGTTCAGAGGTCAGGTAGAGTTTTTCAGATCTCTTCTTATCTGTCACCTATGCAACTACAGCCCCTAGCTCTTAGTACCCAGGAGGCACCCTCCCTTCCTCCCTTCCTCCCTTTAAAGAATTAACAGTCTGTTGGTAACACAAGGAAACAGTTATCACTCACTGTCAGGACAAGTGACACATTGTCCTGGGCTATTTGTGTTTTGAACCCCGTGTTTGATTGTGAAAGCTAGGGTTTAAGTAAGTAAGTAAGTCAAGTCGCTCAGTCGTGTCCGACTCTTTGTGACCCCATGGACTGTGGCCTCCCAGGCTCCTCCTATGGGATTTTGCAGGCAAGCGTACTGGAGTGGGTTGCCATTTTCTTCTCCAGAGGATATTCCCCACCCAGGGATTGAACCTGGGTCTCCCGAATTGTAGGCAGACGCTTTGTTGTCTGAACCACCAGGAAAGATAGGGTTTAATCTCTTGCTTATTTTACCTCTGGCATCAGGAGTTTGCGGGAAGCTTGGGTGACCTGAGAATCCTTTCCTCACACCATTGGTTCACATTGGGGAAGTAGTGGCTCTTCCCCACCATTGAAGCTGCTTTGGGTCCCAAACCAAGAATCAAAGGTTGAATCTCAAAAAAACAAAACAAAAAAACAAAGGTTGACTCTCTGATGGCCAAGGCACCAGCTTATTCAACATCAATGGGCCCAAGCTGCTGTATCCATAGGGAGCTTAATTTTGGATTGAGGATTTAGAAAGATAAAAGAAATCCACTGCAATCAGCTAGAGACTGTCCTTATAAAGATCCTTGTCTTCTCTGTATAGCATTATGTAATTAAAACCAACAACTAATCAACACATGATATAATTACTTAAAAATATCCACACATATGAAAATTACCAATTGCTATATTTTTGTCATCTTTCTGAACTATTCTATGTCCAGAGGTTTATCATTTTTCATTTAACTTTTTTCACATTTAGATGCTTGCACATTGGTTTCCCAGTGACACAGTGGAAAAGAACCCTCCTACCAATGCAAGAGACGTCAATTTGATCCCTGGGTCAGGAAGATCTCCTGAAGAAGGGAATGGCAATCCACTCCAGTATTCTTGCCTGGAGAAGCCCATGGATGGAGGAGCCTGGAGGGCTACAGTCCAAGCGATTACAAAGAATAGGACATGACTGAGTGACTGAGCAGGCATGCATGCACATGTCCGCTCTGTAGCACATACTTGACAGTAAAATTTCCCCCCTTGAAACTTGTTTAAATTTATAAAATTCAAACAGTTGACTAGACTTTTAATAAATATCTGTACTCCATGGGGTTAAAATTTTGACTTCAGCCAATGTCTGCTGGGCAGCTATACAACTTTGCGTCTATAACAGGTGTTGGTAGAATACAAGGTCGTGGTTATGGGAAACTCCAATAATACCCTAAGGATATTTTCCTCAATTCTGGGGACCTGATTACCAAGGATGGCACCTGACTCAGATAATAGCCTATGGGCACAATCCAGGCACGAAAATGAATTAAAAAAGTAAAATCCATAAAGCCCTTCCATTTCCAAACAGAAGATGGGTAAGAAGCAGGCATAGATTGGAGGAACATATTCATGGTGAAGTCTCAGTTGACTTTGCAATGACAAGCCAAGAATCCTTAAGCTGCCTCTTTGAGGAGGAATGTTGGGGATGAGGCTGAGAGCCCAGGTTTCCTAGCCCAGGAGAGCGCTGCTGGGGGGCTGCTGGCCAGGTAAGGGGGGCGGGCAGGGAGCGTGGTCTCACTGTGCTCTCTAATTCTACACCTCCAACCATTTATTTACCTTCAACGTGAGCGCAGCGTTGGGCTTCCCTGGTGGCTGAGTGGTAAAGCATCCACCTGCCAATGCAGGAGACCTGGGTTTGATCCCTGGGTCGGGAAGATCCGCTGGAGGAGGAAATGGCAACCCACTCCAGTATTCTTGCCTGGAGAATCCCTTGGACAGAGGAGCCTGACGGGCTATAGTCCGTGGGGTCGCAAAGATTCCGACACAACTGAGCAAATAAACAACAACAAGGAAGAGTTGGGCCAGCGACCTGGGTTCTGACAACTCGCTTTGCGGGCCTTCACGGAGCCCGGCAGCGCTTGCTGGAAGCCTGAAAGTCTTGGCTCCTGCTGGGTGAAAGCGCCCTCTGAGCCTGAGGTCTGCAGAACTCGTGGCTGTCCTGCGCCTGATTCACAATCCTGCCCCTGGCTGCGATGGCTTCCAGGCGCGGCTTCAGCCCCCTGTGCTTTGCTCAGTTTGAGGCACAAGTTGAAATCAGTAGTAATGGTGTGTGATCAGACCTGGCTGGAGCTGCCTGGCAGGGGCGGAATTGGGAGAGTTACTAGTACACCTGTGCGTGCCTGGAAAGCAGAGCCATCGGAGCTCCATGGACCCTGCAGGATCTGTTAAGTTAAAACAAGGGCACAGACACAAACGTGTTTGTTCATTCAACATGCTTTTGCCGTGATCCACTACCGTGGACCAAAGGCAGCTCTCTTCTGAGATGCTTCGCTGTCTGATTAAAAGAAAACTTATCTGCCCTCAGCTAGCTGCCCTCTTAGTCTAAGCAATTCCTGACTTGGATGGATTCTAATGCACTTTGCTGGCCGCTCGGGGTTGGTGGCGATGGAATCTGGTACACGCGTTCGCTTTCTGAATGAGAGACACCTGGATTCCCACTGAACTTTGGTGTTTCAACTTCCTCTCCCTTTGAGAAATAAATCAATTCTTTCCCCCCTCCTCTGTTTCAGAATAATTTCCAAGGAGCTGCATATGGGGTTCAAATTGTGTTTAAAGCTCATTGGTTTACAGGAGACAAAAACAAGTATAACCTCTTCAGCTGTACCAACACCATTTACTTACCGAATGTAAGAATAATGCCTCATCCCTAGCTCCCATTTCTGTAGAAAATTCAGGAAAATGATGGGGCTGTGGGGGCCCAATATGAGCCTTGTCTTAGTTGAACATACTATGTTCTCCTGGTTTGGGCAGGACTTTGGGGCCCAGGGGTTGAGCACTTCTCTGTCCCTGAAATAAGAGTTCAGACCCTGGCTTTGGAGTGAATCAGGAAGATAGGGCAGCACTTAAAATTCACTTTCAAAGAGACAGAGTACTGACAATTTGACATTCTCTAAGACACAGATCTATGGAGACCCACAATTATCTGGTGACATGTCAAGGAAGTATCTGTTTAGCTCAAACTTCTAAAGTCACTTCCCTCAATGAAATGGTCATTTAGTTAAAGTTAGGATAAAAAGGCTGGGTTAGGTATGTTAAGTTTTAATATAGATGCCAAGAAGGGGTAGCTTTTTATATATCTCTATATGCATTGTAAATCACCACAACAAAACTGATTCTGTGAGCAACCTTATAAGAATGGTCTCATTAGGGACTAGCTACACTCTGTTGATGTTCTAGCTCATTTTTTATTAAAAAGGATTAATGATCAACAGATGAATTGTTGAAGAAGATGTGGTATACTGCTTGGCCATAAAAAAGAATGAAATGATGCATTTGCAGCAATGTGGATGCAACTAGAGATTGTCGGACTAAGAGAAGTAAGTCAGAAAGAGAAACAAGTGTCATGTGGTAATATTTGCATGCGGAATCTAAGGCACACCACAAATGAACGTATCTGTGGAACAGAAACAGACTCACTGGACATGGAGAACAGCCTTGAGGTTGCCAAGGGGGAGGGCTTGGGGGGTGGAGTGGGAGTTTTGGGCTAGCAGATATTAACCAATATATGTAGAATGGATAAACAAAAAAGTCTTACTGTATAGTACAGGCGCCTATAGTCAGTATCCTGTGATAAACTATAATGGAAAAGAATACATGAAAAAAGAATGCATAGATGTATGTATGTTTTACTATAACTGACTCATTTTGCTATACAGCAGAAATCAATGCAAAATTGTAAATCAACTGTATTTCAATTTAAAAAAGGACTGATGGGTAGGGAGAAACGTTCCTGTGATACTCTCTATGGCGACAGCAGAAAAGAACACTCATCCAATTTGGAAATCTGTCCGATCAGCTATTGAAATGTGATAATATCTCCTTCTGGCATTGATGCCGCCAAGTGCTCTGTCTCAGGTGTTCCCAGGCAGCATTCCAGCCATGACTAGCTCAATGACATCTAAGCAGAGGTATACACCCTGTGGTCTCCTGATGAATGTCACTGGTTGGGGGATGGTGTCAGATGCCTCTGCTACAAGGAGGGGGCCCCGGGGGTGTGCCTGAGCTGGAGGAGAAAGGAGCATGTGGGTCTGGGCTGTGATTCGTGAGTAATCAAGATTGCATCCTGGGTGATGGCTTGGAACTGACAGCTAGGTCCACCCAGCCAGATCCTGTGGGCAGGAAGCGGCTGTGAGTCCAGGAGGGCTGAGCGCTTCTGGGGAGAACAGGAGAGGCCGGGGCAGCCCCAGGTGTGTGCGGGTACGTGGGTGTCCCTGCTGGGCAGACACTCTTGCCCTGAGAACACGAGCTGCTCGGTCAGTTGTCAGTAGAAGCGATCAGGAGAGGGTGGACCAGCTGATCACTCCAGACGGATGGATGACTTGGGAAGAAAAGCAGAAACCCCACTGCATGAGCCGAAACAGTGCTCCTGAAGCTACAGATGAACCCCTCTGCAAAGCCAACGGCACCTTCCTGGGAGAGGGGCTTGGAAGACGGACATGAAGAGAAGGTTCGGAAGGGAGGAAGCTCCAAGCTGGGGTGCAGATGTGACGTGCCCAGGACCCCAGCCACGTACACTCAGGCTTCCCCTTCTGAGAAGAGGCTGGCTGGATCCGCGGCCTTCCTGCTGTGTATTTACACTGGCGGTTCTAACCTGGGAAGGTGACAGAATCTTGGCTCAGACCCGGGACCTCCCCACCCCCACGGCCCTTTCAACAACAATGAGCTCACGTTCTAACGGAGAAAGAAGGGGTGGGGCAGCTCCAGGCCAGGGGGAGGGGGCGCTTTAGGATTTTCTACACTGTTTGGTTGTAGGATAATGAGCCAAGTTTTAGCGGAGTGTTGTCTATATAATTTTAGATAGAGTGGGCTTCCCAGGTGGATCAGTGGTAAAGAATCCAGCTGCCAATGCAGGAGATGCAGGAGACTCGGGGTTCGATCCCTGGGTCTGGAAGATGCCCTGGAGAAGGGCATGGCAACCCTCTCCAGCATTCTTGCCTGGAGAATCCCATGGACAGAGGAGCCTGGTGGGCTACAGTCCATGGGGTCGCAAGAGTCAGACATGACTGAGCAGTTTCAGACAGAGCCCAGGTAATTGAGTCGCAGGTGTGGCAGGTGTGCGAGCAGTGAAGGCTGCAGACTCCTAGCGAGGATGCACACATGTGTCCTTGTGGTTCACAAGGACAGACGTGGTTTACGTGGTGTTACAGAGTCAGCTCTGTCCCCTCCCTCCAAGTTCATGCTGAAGCCCCAGCGTGGAGGGGCCTACTGTTGGAGGTAGGGCCCATTCAGAGGTGCTTCTGTGCTGAGTCGCTTCAGTCGTGTCTGAATCTTTGCAACCCTATGGACTGTAGCCCACCAGGCTCCTCCATCCTTGGAATTCTCCAGACAAGAACACTGGAGTGGGTTGCCATGCCCTCCTCCAGAGGATCTTCCTGACCCAGGGATCGAACCCGGGTCTCTGATGTCTCTTGCCCTGGCAGATGGGTTCTTGACCACTAGTGCCACCTGGGGTTAAATGTGGTCATGAGGATGAGGCCCCTCATCCTCATGGGATGAGGCCAATCCCATAGAAAACTGTGTTTAGTTGCTCAGTCGTGTCCGACTCTTTGCGACCCTATGGACCACAGCCCACTGGGCTCCTCCATCCATGGAATTCTCCAGGCAAGAACACTGGAGTGAGTTGCCATTTCCTTCTCCAGGGCATCTTCCCAACCCAGGAATCGAACCTGTGTCTCCCACATGGCAGGCGGGCTCTTTACCGTCCAAGCCGCCAGGGAAGCCCATAGAATCGGTGTCTTTTTAGTAGAGGAAGTGTGGTCTGTCTTCCAGCATGAAGGAGAAAGGCCTTGTGAGGACACCAGGAGAAGGTGGCCGTCTGCAAATCGGGAGGAGCGTGGTCACCAGAAACCGCGTCTGCCACCACCACCACCTCCGTCTGGGACTTCCAGCCTCCGGGACTGAGAGGAAGTAAGTGTCTATTGGGCAAGCTGCGTAGCCTGTGTCATTTCTAATGGCAGCCCCCACACGACTAATGCAAGTGGCCTAGATATCCATAGCAACCGTCATGATGCGGAGGGGGGGTGGCGACGCTAGGGAGAGAAAGCTTGCTAGGATCGGGTCATAAAAAGCACCAGGGATGAGGCGCTGTGCAAATTCACACCCCAAGGAGGTGCAGGCTTGTTACGGGCACTGCCGATTTGGTTCCAGGCACTATTGTGACCACACGGGAGACCTGGCTGCAGACTATACACATGACACAGAGTTTATAGCATCTGTCACATACAAGGAAATCAATTTCTAGGCAAAATCCAACTACTCTTAGCCCTGTGATGTGAAGAAATGTCTCCTGAGTTTGTAACAAGCTGGTGGGGCTGTGACCCTGTAGTCAATACTGTCTTCTAGGAGACACACGGTTCCTTTCACCGGGCTGGTTTTACTTCTTACAGCTCAGTGAAAATGTTCAGCAGTGGGTTTCTAAGTCCAGAGTAATTCTCTTCTAAGTCTAGCAGTGGGCCTCTTCTCTGAGCTTCTTTATGCTCAATCGTGTTGGACTCTTTGCGACCCCATGGACTGTAGCCCACCAGGCTCCTCTCTCCATGGAATTCTCCAGGCAAGAATACTGGAGTGGGTATCCATTCCCTTCTCCAGGAGATCTTCCCAACTCAGGGATTGAACCCAGGTCTCCTGCATTGCAGGCAGATATGTTACTGTCTGAGCCATCAAGAAAGCCCTCTGCTTCTCTGGTAGGTGCAAAAACTGGCTTGTAGACCATCTGGATGGATGTGGAGTCTGCCTGAGGCAGGCAGGCCTTCCCAGATGGATCACTCCAGACCAATTTTCTGAGAAGTAATGGAGGAGACGAGCTTGAGATTTCTCCCTGAAGAGTTTCTGGATGGCAGTGCTTCTGGACTTGTGGTTTAATTCAGATACATACAATGAGCAGTCAATGGCACTGGGATAGAACTGACCTTCGCCTTTGTAATAGGAGGAATCTAATATAGATATCTTCTTCACACCTAGTGCCCAAGTCTTGGTTGCTAAAGACCATTCTCTACCAAAAGGAGTGAAAAAAAATCTTTTGAAAAATGTCTGATTGCATAGTAGGGACTGGAAAATTACAATGTGAGTCTGGAACATCTGTTTTTTGCCGTAAAGGAAAAAAGCACAAAAAGTGATGGGGAAATGTTCAAAGGGTAAGACGCCTGCCTGTAGGGGGTCCTATTGGTCAAATCCCCAATACTTTGTTCATCACAAATCAGTAACTGTAGAAGCAGAAAAAGTCCATTGGATAAAACAAGACTCATGAGTCTATACTGATGTAAGTGATCAGTAATGCAGGGAGAGAAGCTCTTTCTCCCTGAAAGTCAACATCTATCAGTAATGCAGGGAGAGAAGCTCTTTCTCACTGAAAGTAAACATCTCAGTCAGTTCAGTTCAGTTGCTCAGTCGTGTCTGACTCTTTCTGACCCCATGAGTCAACATCTAAATGTAAAGAATCATGGAGTTAGAAAACTGCAATGTGGTAACCATCCTAGTGGGCTTCCCAGGTGGCCCAGTGGTAAGGAATCTGCCTGCCAAGCAGATGTCAGTTCAATCCCTGACCGGGGATGATCCCTGGAGAAGAAAGTAACAACCCATTCTAGTACTGTTGCCTGGGAAATTCCTTGGACACAAGGAGTCTGGTGGGCTACCCTGCATGGGACTGCAAAAGAGCTGGACATGACTTAGTGTCTGAACAACAACAACCCTCCTAATAATAGTTGTTTCAAGTAAGAATCATCCGTGGATACTAAAATGACAGTTTGTGGCAAGAACAGGATATTTACTTGGTCTCAAAGTGTCTATCTACAAGATACTTTTTGCAAAGTCACATCACCCAAATTGGGAAACACCAGCAACAGGTACTTCCCTCTATGACGTACAGAGAAGCGCACAGTTTCACTTCTGTTGTATTCTTGTCAAAAATGCGGAACCTGAGTCTAACCATGCGACAAATCCATATGGAGGGAGGGGCATTCTACAAAAGTAAGTGGCCTCTGCCCTTCAAAAAAAGTCAACATCCTGAGAGTTAAAGACACACAAAAGAGCTCCACGGGGTCATAGGTGATTAAAAGAGACACGGCAACAAAGTATGACCTGGGCTTATCTGTGACAATAAGAGAAATTATTTGGAAAATTGGCAACGTCTGAATCAAGCGTTTAGATTAGACAATAACCTTATATCAATGTCAACTTTCTGATTTTGATGGTTATGTCGTGGTTCTGTAAGACTGTGTTCACATTTACAAAATATGGGGTAAAGTGGCACTATGTCTACAGTTTACTTTCAAGTGACTTTTTAAAAATCTCAAATGCATATACAGGTATACACATGCATTCCTATGTTGACACCTGTATGTGGATCTGGAGAGGATGGTCCGGCAAATGTGGTGAAATGTGGAAGACGGTTCTACCGCCCATGATTTGTGATCGGCTAAGAGAATCAACATGAGGATCTGAACCGGGTGAGTGACGTTGAACATCTGTAGCTGAACTGAACCAGCTCTGGTCCCAACACTGTCAAATTGTTAACAAAGAACCCTTGGCACATCTGGGGTCCGTAGGGGGTGTCAGGAGTTCCCTGAGCTGTCCCCACCATGTGCTCTGATCTCTTGGGCTCAGCATGGCCAAGGGGACCTGGGGGAGAGAAGACCAGAAGCTTAGGGTCCTGCCACTGCGTGGCTTAGGATCCCCTTGACCATGGCACTTGGAAAAGTAGGAGACAGTAGCCGTGTCTGACTTTTGTGACCCCATGAGCTGTAGCCCTCCAGGCTTCTCTGTCCATGGGAGTCTCCAGGCAAAGAATACTGGAGTGGATTGCCATTCCCTTCTCCAGGGCATCTTCCTGACCCAGGGATCGAACCCATGTCTCCTACATTGGAGGCAGATTCCTTACCACTGAGCCACCTGGGAAGCCCAGGGGATAGTACTGGACCTCGTCAGCAGTGAGAACAAGCGGCAAGCTGCCTCACTCAAGGGCCTCACATCTGATCTTGCAGGGTGTGGAGGACTCAGGTTAGCGGGGGAAGGAAGCCAGAGAAAGCTGCGTGGGGGCAACAGGGAACAAAAGTGAACCAGGAGAGACCACGAGGCTTCCGCCTGTGTGTGTTCAGGTGAAAATTCATCCTAGGGAAAACGATTTTTGATAAGGCAAGTTCCAGTGTGCTACTGTTTCTCAAGAGTTTGTTACGATTATTCTGATCCAAGATTCTGCGATCAGATAGAAGTGCAGCCAAAGTATGTCTGTGGGTGTTGGTGAAGTCTTTCCACCTGCCATATTTGGTTGCGTCGCTGGGGGCTGCATTGACAGCGAGTTGTGTAACGAGAGGCATTTCCAGCAAAATTGTTAAGGACTAAGCCCCGTGGTTGTCTGGCAGGGGACAGAGTTGGTCTATGTGGATGTGTGATTCATAGCAAAGGTCAAGTGTCTTGATGGCTAATCTTGATGGCTAATCATTGTACGTTCCACTCAGCCTCCTAAGAAAACAGCGGTGAGGTAGGCTGGGGCAGAGGGGACTTTGGGCCAAGAAAGGTTCTTTTTGGGTGGAATGGAGTGTAGGACCTTCAACCTCCAAATGAACTGATGTGAAGAATAAATGTGGGACTTCC
The DNA here is from genome assembly GCF_963930625.1 of Muntiacus reevesi. Taxonomy (NCBI): domain Eukaryota; kingdom Metazoa; phylum Chordata; class Mammalia; order Artiodactyla; family Cervidae; genus Muntiacus; species Muntiacus reevesi. The sequence continues at coordinate 29,247,171 of NC_089256.1, forward strand.
CTGGTAATCCAGTGGTTAAGAATCTGCCTGCCAGTGCAAGTGACACAGGTTCGATCCCTGTTCCAGGGAGATTCCACGTGCCATGGAGCAACAAAGCCTGTGCACCCAAACTACTGACATCTGTGTGCCAAGAGCCTGTGTCCTCCAAGAGAAACGGCTGTGATGAGAAACCACACACCGCAGTGAAGAGGAGCCCCCACTGACCACAACACAACGATGGGAGATGGAATGTCTTCTGCAACGTCAATAAACAAGGATGTAACAGCCCTCAGCCATTTCCGGCCTCCGAATGTGAATGAAGGGCTCCCAAAAGGGAACACAAAGCCTATGATCCAACAGATGCTGCCACCCCCCGCAGTGATGGGTGAGGGGCTCGGGGGTGGTGGAGACTGTGAGAAATCAAAGACGGGATGCTGGCCCCAGAGAGCTGAGATGCCCTATGAAAGAGATGACCTCAATAATCCGAGTCTGTTGCATCTTCCCATACCTACAAGAGCACTAAATTCCTTAATGTGATATCCATGAAAGTGAAAGTCACTCAGTTGTGTTCGACACTTTGCAACCCCATTGACTATATGGTCCATGGGATTCTCCAGGCCAGAATACTGGAGTGGGTAGCCTTTCCCTTCTCCAGGGATCTTCCCAACCCAGGGATCCAACCTAGGTCTCCCGTATTGTGGGTGGACTCTTCACCAGCTGAGCCACCAGGGAAGCCCAGGAAGACTGGAGTGGGTAGCCTATCCCTTCTCCAGGGGATCTTCCCGACCCAGGAATCAAACTGGGGTCTCCTGCATTGCAAGTGGATTCTTTACCAACTGAGCGATCACGGAAACAAAAAACGTGACATCTGGTTTTCCTTATTTAATAATAATCTTTGATGTTCCGACTGCCTGCTCCCCTTGTTGCGAACTTGTATATAGCCTGACTTCCTCTTCTGCCTCCTTGGAGCAGTTTTCTCAGAGCTACCTGAAATGCTGCCCCCTGGGCTTGGAGTCCTAACATCGCCACCAAATAAAATAACTCTCTACTTTCAGGTTGGGACTGAATTTTTAGTTGACAACCAGAAAGCCCGAACGCAGCAACGACTCAGTGTAGCCAGAAATAAATAAATACATAAAAATAAAGAAATTAAAAAAAGGATAAATGTTGACACAGAAAACAAATGTAGGGTCACCAAAGCAGGAAGGTAGGGGTGGGATGAATTAGGAGTTTGGGGTTAACAGAGTCACACTACTGTACATGAGTTAGATAAACAGCAAGGATCCACTGTATAGCACAAGGAACTATATTCAATAAATTGTAACCTGAAATGGAAAAGAATCTGAAAAATAATACATATATCTGAATCACTTTGCTGTATACCTGAAACATTGTATATCAATTATACGTCAATCATATTAAATGAATAAATAAATATTTTAACTTATCAAAAAGAACAAATGTTGCTGGGAGAACAGTGGTACAATTTTAAGGCAAGAATACTGGAGAGGGTTGCAGTTTCCTTCTCCAAGTACCTTCCTGACCCAGGGATCGAACGTGTCTCCTGTGTCTCCTGCATTCTTTACCGACTGAGCCACTGGGGAAGCCAACTTCAAGTAAGGGGAGTGATTTGCAGTCAAAGAAAAACAGAGCAAGCACAAAAGGGAGCATCAGTGCAAACCCTGGTGAAACAAAAACACTCACGTTCTTTTATTTTTTTTTTTCCCCTTTAAGCCATGATGTTGATACTAGTACTATTGACTGATAAATCTTTGCCTTTGAGCAGAAGTTCGGTTTTTAGCTTGCTCTCCAAGGTCAGGGACCCTCTGCTCCCTGTTATCGTCTCATTCTGGGGGGACGCTGATGCAAACAGAAAATGGTGTGATTCCTTCTCTCCTGGGTGGTGGCTGCTCCTCCTCCTCCAGGGAGGCGCCAGGCTTGCGGTCTCGATCACTTGTTGGGTGGCACACACTTGAAGTGGGATTCTGGCTGGCAGTATGAGAGCAGAGCTCCTCTACCCACTGGCCCACCTCCCCATAAAAAATGCTGTCTTAATATACATTATTCCATTTTGCATTGCAATTTGTTTTTATGTCCAGTCCCATGGCCCAGAGCTGAAAGTGGTTTTGACATTTTTAAATGGTTGGAAAAAACCCCAGAGGAGAGTAATATTTTATGACACGTGAAAATTATGTGTCCATAAATAAAATTTTACTGGGACACGGCCACGCTCCTTTGAAAATGTATTGCCCATGGCAGCTTGTAGGCTATGGCAGCCGAGTCGAGTCGTTGTGACAGAGACATCACAGAGTCTGAAATATTTACTTCCTGGCCCTTTACAGAAAACATTCTGCCAACCTTTGCTCTAAAGTGTGAGTTCCCTCAGGGCAGGACTGTGTTTGTCTAACTTTGCACAATGCCTAGCACATGGAAGTTTCTGGAAAATCCTTGCCTGCAGACTGGGTACTCCTCAGCTTCAGACACTTTGCCTGTTGAGTTTTCACCTCCAGCAAGCCTTCCGAGGAGGCTTCAGAGGTGGACTGGTGTGTCCTGACTCAGCACCCGCCCTTGTCTTTCATCACCGCAGTGTTGTTTTTGTGTAGTCGCTCAGTCGTGTCTGACTCTTTGAGACCCCAAGGACCGCAGCACACCAGCTTCCCTGTCTTTCACTCTCTCCTGGAGTTTGCTCAAACTCCTGTCCATTGAGTCAGTGATGCCATCCAACCATCTCTTCCCCTGTCATCCTCTTCTCCTCCTGCCCTCAATCTTTCCCAAAACATCAGGGTCTTTTCCAATGAGTTGGCTCTTTGCATCAGGTGGCCCAAGTATTGGAGCTTCACTGCAGTGGGTGTGGTTCATATGGAGAGACTCTTCATTTATTTCTGAATTAGCCGTTTGGGTAAAGGCATCTTCTCTCCCCACAAATTGCTCTTCTGAGGTATCCTTGGTCCTTGGCAGAGGGGAGGAGATTGGTGAGCAGAGTCATACAGCACGGGAGGGAAATAGCCATGTGTGGGATGAAGGGGAATGAAAGCTGTGAGGAGGTCCTGCCTACTATCCCTGCTGAGCCTCCAGTGGACCAGACCTTCTTAGAGAAGGGGCACAGGGATGTGTCTACCTGGCAGAGCCTGCTGTGTGGCTTGAGATCAAATTCTGGAACGAGTTTGCCTTTTGGATCTCTGCTTTAAACTATCTCTGTATACACATTGGATGGGCTTTATTAGGTTCTTGGTGAATATTGGCTGGTAGAAGGATCTTGTAGAATAAACAGACTCTTTTAATAAAATGTGTCTTTAATTTTTTAATTAAAGGGATGTAACAGCCTCACAGGGAAAGCAGATATAGCCCTTGGCTCTCAGCAGAGTTGAGAGAGCATGGTGTCAGGTGAAAAAGAAATGCTTTAGAGAGTCTTAGACACATTTAGAAAGGGCAGATCTTGCTTTGACAAAGCCACTGGTGCGTTTATTCTTTTTATTGAGCACCTACCATGTGGCAGATGGTGCTTTTTGTTGGGGATAGGAAAGAAAAAAAGGGCATAATATTTGTCCTCAAAAATGTAGAGTCTGCTGGGGACACCTAGCCATGTGATCAGTCACCCACAATGCAGTCAGATAGGATGGAAGTTTGTAGAATTACAGGGAAGCAGAGAAGGGGGATACCTGAGTTTGCTAAGCAGTTAGGAAGGTTTCACAGCAGGCAATGTTTGCAGGGACTTTCGGTGGGTGGGTAAGGGGTTACTGGGGAGGTAAATGGAGGAGCATATTCCAGGCAGAGATGATGTCATAGTATGTGTACAGAGGCAAAATAACCCATGGTGTATTCAGGAATTTTAGTAGCTCATGTGGGTAGTGGGGCAAGTGACAGGTCTCCTGGACAGGAGGCATGACTGTGACAATCAAAGGAGATTGGACTTGATTCTTTAGCTACTCAGAAACTACTGAGAATGTTTGAGCTGGGAGTGGGGAAAAGTGGGATTTATAAGTTACAAAGTTTATTCTGCTAATTACAATGAGTGAAACTGCTGACGTAAGAGTCTACACTTAGAGAAGCTGGCTAAGATGCTGGAGAGGAGGGGACATCTGGATACTAGACACAGGTCAAAGATGGAATGGATAAATTTAGCCAGGGTTGCCACATACGGTTGTGCAGGCTGTGCACTGCACAACTCACTACACCTAAGGGGTACAGATATACTGACATATTTATGACATGCATTTCCCAGCAGATGGCAGTAGAGTTGAGGACGGAATGCATTTTCCTCATTTGCACGAAGGAGTCCAGTTGTCCAGGGTTTGGGGAAATGGATGGGAGTGAGAAGGGCGCAGTTCCCTAGGAGGGGAGGGATGGGGAGAGCACAAGATGACAGCAAGGTTTCTGACCTGGGCAACTTGGAGACCAGAGGTTCCATTCATCTAAGGGTGGATACAGGAGAGGGAGTCGGTTTGAGTTTAGGACATATTGTACTGAAGAGACCTGAGCGCCACTTAGATGGACCAGTTAGCGGTCTGGGTCTAAGATTGCCCCTAGGGCGGGACACACGGCATATTTTTGTCTGACATCGTCTCTGTCTCCTGTCTGCTAGGCACCACCTTCCCAGGTTACGGATGCTCCTCATTCATGAGATGCCCGCTTCTACCTGGTGAGCATGTGTCAGAGTGAACTCCAGGGAAGAGGTGCTGCTTCATCATTCCAGCCTCTGCCTGGCTATAGAGGAAACCTTGCTATGCTGACCTGGGAACTCCAAGTGCCGCCAGCTAGCCTCTTCGGTGTCAGGAACGAGCATTTCCAGCCACAGGTGGGGCTTTGCTAAGTCATCCTCCAAACCCAGGGTGTGACTCTGGGCCAGGTCCCCAGAGCCGCAGAAGCTGTGAGGCTGTACTGGAAACGTCCCTGCCCTGGTTTGCTGATGGCCAATCAAGCTGCCCACTCTCCCCCATTCAGTCATGACCCATCTGTTCTTGGCTCAGTGAATGCGACCTCTTCCTTCCCCCCGTCTTGGGGGCTGAAATAGGGTCTGCAGGCCAAGCTGAGCAGGCTGAGGTCCTTCTGAGCGAACACCATGGACTCATGCTGGAAAGACCCAGGGAGGAGTTTGGAAATCTTTTTTGCATCCCGCCCCCACCCGCCATGGATTCATAAGAGCTTTTGCAAGAATCATAGACCAGCATCATTTTTCTCCTCCCTTAGGTTTTTTCTCTTTGATTGTTTTTTAATTGGCATATAGTTGCTTTTTTTGGCTCAGCTGGCAAAGAATCTGCCTGCAGTGCAGGAGACCTGGGTTTGATCCCTGGATTGGGATGATCCCCTGGAGAAGGGAAAGGCTACCCACTCCAGTATTCTGGCCTGAAGAATTCCATGGACTGTACAGTCCATGAAGTCACAAAAAACTGGACACGACTGAGCGACTTTCACTTTGCAATTGGTTTATTGGTTATATAGTCGCTTTACAATGTTGCGTTAGTTTCTGCTGCGTAACAAAGTGGATGAATCAGCTACATGTTTACCTTATCCCCTCATTTTGGATTTCCTCCCCATTATGGTCACCACAGAGCATTGGGTAGAGTTCCCTGTGCTGGACAGTAGGTTCTCATTAGGTATCTGTTTTATGCATTAGTCTCTCAGTTGTGTCCGACTCTTTGTGACCCCAGGGTCTGTAGCCAGTCAGGCTCCTCTGTCCATGGAATTCTCCCTGGAGTGGGTAGCCATTCCCTTCTCCAGGGGATCTTCCCGACCCAGGGATTAAACCTGGGTCTACCACATTGCAGGCAGATTCTTTACCATCTGAACCACCAGGGAAGCCTTATCTATTTTATATATAGTATTGACAGTGTATATACGTCAATCCCAACTTCCCAATTCATTCAACGCCGCCCCCCTTCCCTCTTGCTTTTACATCTTTTCCAACTTTAGGGAGACAGACAATATATATGACCTAGTATTTAAAGCAAACACTTTACTACTACTTTAGCTCCCTGAGTTGTTTTAAACATACTTAATTTGGGGCAAAAGGCCATATAGTCAAAGCTGTGGTTTTTCCAGTAGTCATGTATGGATGTGAAACTTGGACCATAAAGAAAGCTAAGCACTGAAGAATTGATGCTTTTGAGTTGTGGTGCTGACGAAGACTCTTGAGAGTCCGTTGGATAGCAAGGAGATTCAACCAGTCAATCCTAAAGGAAATCAACCCTGAATATTCATTGGATGGACTGATGCTGAAGCTTCAATACTTTGGCCACCTGACGCAAAGAACTGACTTACTGGAAAAGACCGTGATGCTGGGAAAGATTGAAGGTGGGAGGAGAAGGGGGCTACAGAGGATGAGATGGTTGGATGTCATCACTGACTCAACAGACATGAGTTTGAGCAAACTCAGGGAGATAGGGAAGGACAGGGAGGCCTGGTGTGCTGCAGTCCATGGGGTTGCAAAGCCTTGCTGACTGAACAACAACTCTCTGGGGCGAATGTGAACATAGATTTGACAAATTCAGGTTCAGCCATCAGTTTTGTCCCTTTGCTGCTTCCTGCTCTATGTTCTTCTCTAATGTCATTACCTGACAGCCCTTCCTTTATCCATCAGCTTCCATAGACTTCTTTTAACATTCACCCTATAGAAACTATGCTTGAGAAAATATAAAAGAAAATGTATTTACTTAGCAAATGTTTGATTAAAATCTTCTAAGGATGGCCTCAGTAACTAGAGAAGACTGATCCTCATCCCCCTTTAACTCCAAAACACCGTCTTGCTGGATGGTTTGTGGTGAAATGGAAACCCCGACAGGGCCTAAATCTTTTTATTATCGTGCTTTCTGGCAGGAAGCTCAGAGTCTAAAGTGATTCTTCCCTTTCAATGTTAAACTCTGTTTTCTCCTGCCCTCAGGGTTTTTTGAGCTGGCTGCGTGGTTGCACTTCAGGTTATGCTTGACAGAGAGTAAAACTGCTTTGGATTGAGTTGGCCCGGAGTGTCGACTGGCGTGGTTGCCTGATAACGTAGGACTGGGTAGAATCTGAGGGTATGAACAAGTAGGTTTCCTTTCAAGAGACTCAGTACCAACTGTTATGTAAGAGCAGATGCCCCCACCTGCCTCCTGTGGTCAGGCGAGATGATCCTGATTAGGGAAGCCAACGCCAGTAATCAAAAGAAATTGGTGCAGCCACTACAGAGAGCAGTGTGGAGATTCCTCAAACGACCAAAACTAGAGTTACACAGTGTATAGCTATCTAACCCTGCAGTCCCACTCCTGGGCATATATTTGGGAAAAAAAATGGTTGGAAAGTCTATTGCTCCTCAAAGTTCACTGCAGCACTGTTTACAATGGTGCTGTGAGCAAGACATGGAAGCAATCTAAATGTCCACTGACAGAGGAATGGATAAAGGAGATGTGGTCCATACACACAATGGAATATTACTCAGCTGTTAAAAAGAATGAAAGAATGCCACATGCAGCAAATGGGTAGATCTAGAGATGATCCTACTGAGTGACTCAGACAGAGAAGCAGAAAGGCCTATGACGTCCCTTATATGTGGAATCAAAAAGAAATTTTACAAATGGACTTCCTTAGAAAGCAGAAAGAGACTCACCGTCCTAGAGAACAGACTCTTGGTTGCCTGTACACCCTGCTAGGTTTAAAATGGGCAACCAACAAGGACCTGCTGTCCAGAACAGGGAACTCTGCTCCTCGTTATGTGGCAGCCTGGATGGGAGGGGAGTTTGGGGGAGAAGGGATACATGAGTATGTATGGCTGAGTTCCTTTGCTGCTCACCTGAAACCATCACAACACTGTCAATCAGCTATACTCTGAGGCAAAACAAAAAGTTTAGAAAAAGAATATATCATCGAACCACCGCAGTCTACGTACTAATGAACTTTCATCAAAAACCACAGCTTTCACTGTGCCTTGGTGTGCTATGCCGTCCCTGGAGAGGCACAAAGGAGACAGACGGGAAGGTGGGCATCCCTGAGAGGGAATCCTAGCTTTGTTATTTCACCATTTGGGTGACCTCCGGCAGTTTACTCTCCCTAATGCCCTTCTCAAGAACCAACCTCCTCATTTGTTAAATGGGAATATAGTACCTCCTTTCAGTTCAGTTCAGTCGCTCAGTCGTGTCCGACTGTTTGCGACCCCATGGACTGCAGCATGCCAGGCCTCCCTGTCCATCACCAACTCCCAGAGTTTACTCAAACTCGTGTCCATTGAGTCAGTGATGCTATCCAACCATCTCATCCTCTGTTGTCCCCTTCTCCTCCTGCCCTCAGTCTTTCCCAGCATCAATGTCTTTTCAAACGAGTCAGTTTTTCCCATCAGATGGCCAAAGTATTGGAGTTTCAGCTTCACCATCAGTCCTTCCAATGAATATTCAAGACTGATTTCCTTTAGGATGGACTGGTTGCATCTCTTTGCAGTCCAAGGGACTCTCAAGAGTCTTCTCCAACACCACAGTTTAAAAGCATCAATTCTTCGGCACTCAGCTTTCTTTATAGTCCAACTCTCACATTCATACATACTCCCTTACAGAATGGCTTCGAGGATTGAAAATGATATATGTAAAGCATATAATCAATCAATTGACACTCAACAGTCACCTAATGAATGATGGATGAGAATAGTATGATTTATAGAATCACAGATTCACTCTTTACATTTACTAGACACTTACTATGGTCCCATGATGAATGACATGCCTTTATTATCCTGCAGAATCTTCTTACAAATATAAGTATCATTCCTATTCAGAATGAAAAAAAGTTTGGCTAAGTTAAGGAATGTGATATGCCCAATCACATGGACAGTCAGGAGTGGAGACAGAATTGGAACTCTGCCTGTCTGACCTCAAAATCTTACCCAGGGAAGAGAGAATTTAAAGGAGGGAGGAGAAATTCTGCAAAGCAGCTGGCCAAAAGTCCATTTCATGTCATGTCTGGAGCTATCAACAGTATACAACAGTCAACCTGTGAAAATATTCATGTGGTGTTTTGTATCAGGCAGAAGAGGTTAGTTAGAACCATGGTAACAAACAAACTAAATATTAAAAAAACTAAGATAATGGCATCTGACCCCATTGCTTCATGGCATATAGAGGGGGAAAGGGTGGAAGCAGTGACAGATTTCCTCTTCTTGGGCTCTAAAATAGCTGTGGATGGTGACTGCAGCTATGAAATCCGAAGATGTTTATTTTTAGGCATGAAAGCTATGACAAACCTAGACAGTGTGTTGAAAAGCAGCAACACGACTCTGCCTACAAAGGTCAGTATAGTCAAGGCTAAGGTTTTCCCAGTGGTCACATAGAGTTGTGAGAGCTGGACTGTAAAGAAGACAGAGCGCTGAAGAACTGATGTCCTTGAACTGTGGTGCTGGAGAAGACTCCTGAGAGTCCTTTGGACTGCAAGGAGATCCAACCAGTCAATCTTAAGCGAAATCAACCCTGAATACTCATTGGAAGGACTGAAGGTGCTGAAGCTGAAACTCCAGTATTTTGGTCATCTGATGCAAACAGCTGACTCATTGGAAAAGTCCTTGATGCTGGAAAAGACTGAGGGCAGAAGAAGGGCATCAGAGGATGAGATGGCTGGACAGCATCATTGAGGCAAGGGACATGAACTTGGGCAACCTTCGGGAGCTGGTGATGGACAGAGAGGCCTGGCATGCTGCAGTCTATGGGGTCTCAAAGAGCTGGACACAGCTGGGTGCCCGAACAACAACAACAAACAACCCAGACTTCGGTGTCTTAACACACTGTTAGGTTATTCCTCAGTCATGTACCAAGTCCCAAGCGACTCGGCAAAGCTATACTCTTCAAAGGTCCAGAATGACAGAAACTTCACTGTGACCTGTGCTTCCATGAGAACTGTGGAACTAGGAAGGACATTATCATATGTTGACTTGTAATATTTCCACCAGAATGATTCTCATGACGCGTGCTTATACTGTTGTGAAAGTTGCTCAGTTGTCTCCGACTCTTTGTGACCCCATGGACTTCTCCAGGCCCGAATCCTGGAGTGGGTAGCCTTTCCCTTCTCCAGGGGATCTTCCCAACCTAGGGATCGAACCCAGGTCTCCCACATCACAGGCGGATTCTTTACCAGCCGAGCCACAAGGGATGCCAAGGGGATGCTTACTCGCCTTGTGGTACAGAAACAGGAAACTTGAAGATTCATTCCTAAAGAGCCACTGACTTGCCACGTGCAGGCCCTGCTCGAGGGTGGGTTTTGTCTGAGGACCGTCACGACAGCAGTGAAGCAGGCCAGTGGCTTTGTAAGACACACACAGCCTCTGAATGATGGATTCTCGCACCAAACTGGCAACTGCCTTCCAGGGCCCTCAGGATTTACCATGTGTGGACATCACAAGTGACTGAGCACAAGACAGGACAGAGAGTGGTGAGAAAGGAGGGCTGTCTCCTTTCTGAAGGAGCTCAGTCTTCAGGTCCAAGGGTCAGGGATAGGGATCCCCCACCCCCAACCCCAATCTAGTGCCCCAAATGGTTGGGACAAATGTAAGTCACATGACCACGTTCAACAGAAACAGAAGTGGGAGCCTGGGTGTGTGCATGTTAAATTGCTCAGTCGTGTCCGACTCTCTGTGACCCCGTGGACTGTGGCCTACCAGGCTCCTCTGTCCATGGGATTCTCCAGGCAAAAACCCTGGAGTGGGTTGCCATGCCCTCCTCCAGGGGCTCTTCCCAACCCAGGGGCCGAACTTGCACCTCTTATGTCTCCTGCATTGGCAGAGGGGTTCTTTATCACTAGCACCACCTGAGAAACCTGTAGGATCCTAACATGTGTCTATAAGGATGAAAGCTGGACATATTCCACGAACAACCTAATGACTACTACATATTTTAAGTCCTAACTTGCAAAAACTTTTAAAATCCCTCTGTGGGTTTTCAGAACCACCTGGGTATCTGTGGTAGATTGTATTATTCTGTTCTGAATTATTTATTCCAAGTTCCTGTGAGAGAATCACATTCCCCATTCCGTGGACATCAAGCATTGCCATATGACTCGCTATGACTAATGAATGGCAAGCAGAAGCGAGGTGTTCTGTCATTCTTCTTTTTCTCCCTGTCATTAGAATGGCAAGTCCTATGTGAGGCTGCTCCTTCCATCTGCATCTTGGAGCCAGCAGGACATGAACCAGGGCTGCAGCTGGTGTTTAACATGAGTGCGAAGTGAACCTCTGTGTTCAGAAAACTTGGAGTTGTTCCTTACTGCAGCATGACTGAGCCAAAACAGACTGCTACGATGTTCACCATTCTCAGAAAATAAGAGAACAATGGAATTGGCTATACAGAAATTTACACCTACTGTCTGCTTTGTGGAAGCACATCCGTACTTTAAAGCAGAAGTCTCTTTCAGGACTTATTATGTAAATACGTATTATTCAGTTGAGTTTACAGCACAAAAATGCATTTTCCAGATTGGGGCATCAACTGATAAGAGTTCTTATGAAGGACCTAGGAGGGGGTTTGGGAACACAGAAATCCTGTTTTTATGCAGACTTGTTCTGGTGCAGACTCTTCCTGTTTGAAACTTGTGTTGTTTCAATGTATTAAAAAAAAACACAACAAAAACTTGTTTCGATTGAAACTTGAATCTTATTTCAATGCAGGCTCTTGGTCCCGTCTTCCCTGAGGAGTGGCCTTGGAAGCCCTGAGCATAATCGATATTCATGTCCAATTTGGGCAGACATTATAATGATAAAATGTTGCTATCTATAGGAGTGCAAAGTATCTTCTGAGTCCAGTGAGCCTCGTTAATTCAGAGAGCATCAATCTCTGATTCACGGTAGGTAAGTGAGACAGAGGCCCACCCGGCATTTACTCTCATGCTGTGAGTGGTCATTTCTTGCACTGGCCATCACAGGTTGGCATTTGCTGTTTTGACTTCTTCAGAGTGCCTTCCAAGGGGGAGTCATGTCATCCTGGGGCACGGGGCCCTGGAGATAATGGAGTCCATGCCTGGGACTGGCTCTCCCAAATGCCTGGCTTCCTTCCTTTCTACTGACGTTCACCTGTGCCGTCTAGGGGGGAAGGAATGATCTAATAGAATCTGTGACGCTGAAAAGTCACCGATGAGCTAGGCTCCATCACTGTTCCCATTCTGTGATGTGCGTGTGTGCGCAGTCATATCCGACCCTTTGCGACCCCGTGGACTGTAGCCCCTACGCTCCTCTGTCCTTGTGATTTCCTAAGCAAGAATACTGCAGTGGGTTGCCATTTCCCCATTCAGGGGATCTTCCTGACCCAGGGGATTGAACTCGCGTCTCCTGGGTCTCCTGTGTTGGCAGGCAGATAGATACTTTACCACTGAACCACCAGGGAAGCCCGTTCCCATTGTAAAGAGGGCAAAACTGAGGCCTTAGAGAGGTTAAATGGGCCAGTGAATGAGACAACTGTGGTTTCAACCCAGGATTGCAGACACTATAAATGACATAGAAAAGTACAGATAAGCTGAGGTATGGCCTAGAGAGATTACTTCCGGAAAAAAGAGGCATACTGAATAAAACAGCAAATAAGATTTGTAAGTGGGTTGGTATAAAACAGAGGAGCAAGGGCATGCTTAACTGGGGAAGAAGCCCCTCTGCCTGTTTAGGTATTTAGCAGAGGGGTGTGTGTGTGTGTATTTGTGTATGTGAGTAATTTACACAGTTTTTCCCAGTGATCCTCTTCTGGTCATTAGAAAATGCTGGGTAGAACTGCTTCACCGGCACCACGCTGTCAGCACTCATATTACTGAATGCCCTAGGAAATAATAAAGTTCAATTTATTTAAGGATGCCCTAATTACAGGCGTCTCACTCTTTGATACTCATCTCTTAATTTGAATGGTGTAGTATCTTCCCAACATGGGTATTGACTTCAGAATTTGAAAAAAAAATTAGCTAAAAAGCGAACTTTTAGATGCTAGTCTATTTTTTCTTGTATTTTTTTCTTGGGTTTAAACTTTAAATGGTATATATTGTGTGACCATCCCTGACTTTTCCTGAACATCTAGTTTATGAGCTCCTCAAGGCCCATCTAGAGAAGGAAGAACAATGGATTTTCTTGTGTGTGTGTGTGGTCAGTCACTCAATCACGTCCAACTCTTTGTGACCCCATGGACTGTAGCCCACCAGGCTCCTCTGTCCATGGGATTCTCCAGGCAAGAATACTGGGGTGGGTTGCCATTTCCTCCTCCAGGGGATCTTCCCAACCCAGGGGTTGAACCTGGGTCTCGTGAAGCTCCTCATTGGAAGGTGGGTTCTTTACCACTGATCTGCCCAGGGAGCCCCAGATTTTCTGGTACAAGGGGTGTTTTAATAATGAAAAGTTTTATAGTTACCCAGTACTTTTGCCTTTTCAAACACAATAATATATGTTGACCTTGATACATTGCTGCTGTCTAAGTTGTGAGATTCTAAGTGCCTTCTAAATTATGAGAAATATTTAACAGAGTTATAATGTTTAACAGAGTGACAGCATTTATTTTTTAGAAGGGGTGGTGGAAGGCTTTAAAATTCTATCTGTGTTTTGTTGCATCCAACTTCCAATTGTTAGGATCAAAACAGTGTCCCCAAACTACTTAGAGTCACAAAAGTTGACCATGTCTGGGGAGCAGGAATTATCAGGTTTTAACCAGCCAATGACTCTACCCGGGTATATTATACTGAGGTGGATGTTTGAGAGGAAGCTCTGAATAATCAATCGCCTGAACCTAAAGCTGGAAGAAGAGAGGGTGGTTAGATTTCTTGATGTTGATGAGTGGTAGATTTCTATCAGGAAAAATAAATTCATGTACCTTTGAAAATTTTTTTAAAATTGCACCTTATAGAGATTTACTGGGAGATTTTCACCCAAGATCTAAGCATTTCAGATCTTATCAATGAACTCTTTTCACAGGCTTGGTAGTTGGGGTTACAACTCGAAAGAAAAAGGACAAATCGGGAGATAATGAATGGCCAGTGGAGGGATTAGCAGTAACTTATCTAAAGGAGAAAATAAGATTTGAGAAATACAAAGGCTGTGAAATATTATTAGTAGAAACAGCTTAAAAGTACTGTAACACTAACCCTCAACCGTCTTAGCTGAGAAATACCACCTTTTCAAACTCTGTGAGCGCCTCTATTATAGTGAAGTGGCATTTTGATTATGGCAAAGAAAAGTGGTCCTTGGGAATCAGACTTGACGGAACATTATGGTCTTCCAGGAGTATTTCTGTAGGTGGTGTTTACTTAATTTCAATTTCAGAATGGTTTTGTGGCACATCTGACTTTAATATACGGTTGTTAAAAATTCATGTGAATGTAATAAAGAATTTTACAATAAGCTGATAACATTGGAGCCCAACAGAGAAACCTTAAAGAAAAAGAACCGATGGTGGGAGAGAAGAGATCCTGGTCTCACATTGAATACCAGTTGTCCTTCTGGGTGCATTGACTCACAGAACCTTCATGAACCGACAGCGTTCATGATGCAAAGGGCCCTGACCCTGGAGGCTGGACAACATCATCAGTGACTTCTGGGCTTCAAATTCTTGCTCTGCCCCTGACGAGCTGACCTTAGCCAGCTCCCTAGTCTTGCTGGGACTCAATTTCCTCACCAGTAAAGTAAGAGTAGGGTGAAGACCTGCAACTCAAAAATCTGTTGCGTGACTTATGCGACTAAGCTGTCTTCATGTGAAATCAAGTGACTCTGGAAATGGAACTGAGCTTTCCTATGGAGAAGGAAGGTTTGGCCTCTCCTCCTTGGGAACCCCCAATACTGACTTCTGGACAGTCAGCCCTCTTTGTCATCCACAAAAATGTTATCTAGGATAACCTCACTAAGTTGGCAGCTTCCCACCCTCCACTGTCCCCAGTTTTCTATCTCATATATAAATGTTTCAGAAATTCTCTTCTTTGAGAAAAACTTGAAAAAAAAATCCCACAGAGACGTAAGGAGAGCTCATAGACTAAGGCTTGGAAGAGATCTCAGCCAACTATAGTGTGTTAACCTCATTTGGATTCGAACAAGAAGATTAAAAAAAAAAATTAAAAAGACATCTATAAGACAATTGGCACTTGGCACATGTAGTAGATATTGAATCTTAAGAAATGATCATTAATTATTTTAGGTGTCATAACAGGGTTATAGTTATGTGTCAAAAAGAGTCCTTATCTTTTACAGACAGATTTTGAAATATCTGCAGGTAAAATAATATGATGCTGGAGGGGCAATTAGTGAGTAGATGATACAGATGAATTGACAATTATAGAAATTGACTGGTGCATACATGGGAGTTGATTACATGATTTGGTCTACTTTTGTATAAGTCTCATAGCTCCCATCAATGAAAAAAAATATATAGAAGGTTAAAATAGATAACAAGGACTTACTGAACAGCACAGGGAATTTGACTCAATATTCTGTAATAACCTACATGAGAAAAGAATGCAAAAAAGAGGAGGAAGGCAAATACATATAACCGAATCACTTTGTTGTACACCTGAAACTAATACAATGTTGTAAATCAACTGTACTCCAGTATAAAATTAAAAAAAAAAAAGCTTAACAGGGATTCATCCTAAAGGAGGCACATTTGCTGAGGCGTTGGAAAGGGCCGCCTGTCACCGTTGCATAATCGCTGGGGGTAAATTTGGAAGTGCATCAATCAGAAAGCCTATAGTGAGGCGCTGGCTGGCACGGGGCCCAGCTCCGTGTGGCTGCCATCTAGCCTGCAGGCCAATTTGCCCTCTATAAATACCAGTCTGTGTGAATGCTTCACTATTTTAACGCACGCTTGCCGCAGCTGCCCGGCGTGTCTGTTTACGTAGCTGCGAACTCTTCTGTAAACATCACTATCTCCAAATTGCCCATGTGTCAGGCACATAAAGGGCCCCCTTTAAAAATACATTTGAGCGATGAGATGTGGCCAGTGCCCAGATGTCTGCGTGGCTGGCGTCAGAATTTTCCAGGGTTGGATTCATTTTCAAAAATAGAATCACATGACTAGAAGGTTCTTGAGAGGTGACACATTCCCCCTGATATGGGCAGGGCCAGATCCAAGCTGTCCACCAGGAGTGTGGGTCTGTCTTTTGTGGGCGTGAGTCTTGTCTTTTACTGGATCTCCAGAAAATAGCACATTGGGCCACTGTCTGCCCACACCGTGCAAGGCAGGAAAAGGGCATTGCTGCGAGGCTGCAGAGGTGTTGCTGATGGGGCTCGTCCTTGAAATGGGCCTCAGTGATAGTCCCCCTAACGGAGGTCATGGACAGTAGTTTGAGGTCAACTGAGACAGACTTGAAACAAAGCTGGAATCAAGCAGAGGCTGTTCTGTGTCAGCGTGTGGTTTCTGTGGCTCCTAATTTCCCATATAGCCCTAGACTGAATAATGAGATCTTTGTGAATTTGTTTTCCTCAGGGTTCATTTGGTCCACATTAATTTTTTTCCTGCAGCTTTGATTCATTGAGGCACCTTGCCTTCCCCAAAGTGAAAGTGAAGTTTCTCAGTCCTGTCGGACTCGTCACTACCCAATGGACTGTAGCTCACCAGGCTCCTCCGTCCATGGGATTTTCCAGGCAAGAGTACTGGAGGGGGTTGCCATTTCCTTCTCCAGGGGATCTTCCCGACCCAGGGATCAAACCTGGGTCTCCTGCATTGCAGGCAGATGCTTTACTATCTGAGCCACCAGGGAGATCTTCCCAAGGGCCTGTTTCAAACCCGTAAATCCCAATTGTGCTTTTCATTTACAAAGAAAAAAGTGTCCCCCTGAAGTTTAAGAGATCAGATGTGCTGGAAGGACTGAACTGTGCAATCCTGTCAAGAAAAAAAATCAAGAGGTGTCCAGCTTCTAGAAAAACCCAGAACTCTCTAGAGTACTCCTCCCCTCCATTTTCCAGAAATTAGAAAATTATTGTTATTATTTTTAGAAAGTTAACAGCAGTTGCCTTTCCCCAGGAACAGGGATGTGTTGATTCCTTTTTGCTGGCAAACACCCAATTTTCTCTAAAGCAGCAGCAGAAAGGCCACCGGATGCTCAGAGGCAAATATCACTATTAATTACCAACAAAGGGACGTTTCTCTGGTTGGAAAGGCTCATTCATTACAAGCTGTCATCAGAAGGACGCGGCATGCCCCTGGGAGGATTCCGACTCAGGGACGACACAGAGATAACTTCCTTATTCCGCATTTATTTATCGTTCAAGATTGGGCTTTGATCTGAGGAAACACAGCCCCTGCAATTTGAAGTTCATATTAACACCAGTAACCAGATGGTACCTCTCCACTGGATTTTGCTTCTGGGGCTCAGAGATGGGAGGACAACGAAGCTTGCCCATTTTTCTCCCTCCTGTCCTTTTCGGAGAGTTTATAGCAAGAAATCAAATATTAAAACTGCATCCCCAGTGGTCAGTTTGTGCTGCCAGAGGCTGAATCTCAGTGGCCACCACTAGGGGGACCCAGAGTCCCTGTGCTTTGTCAGGGAGGAAGTTTCTGGTCCGTGGGAACTGATGGAGCTCCCTGTTTGAGTCGGTTTCCCCTCCCTTCTCCCTGATCCAGGCTCCTCGCGCTTTCCCTCCTCCCCCTTCTCCCTTCCTCCCACACAACTATTGCCTCACCAGTGTGCCCCAAAGTCAGGGTCGGGGACAGAGAGACCTGTGCACGTGTATAGCACTTATTTAGCATTTCACAATAATTATTTTGTTTTAGACGTTCCTTTTGTCTCAAGCAAAGGAGCCCAATTTATGCAATACCTTTTACTCACCTTTTCATTGCTTGCAGCATTTTAAAAAATCTACCGCTGAAAGTTTTACCACCTTAGGAGAAGTTTGTTAGAGGTAATGGCCTTGCCTGTTGGGTCCAGGGTGGCAGAGATGTGGCAAGAATGACTTTCAGTGGATGGATGACCGAGCTCAAGTTATGGGCAGATGAAGAGTCTGGA